>NC_051307.1:77328174-79828174 GCF_015220235.1 Choloepus didactylus
CAATCTATTTTTTGAACATTTTCCTTATACCCGAAAAAGTAAAAATAAGAATAAAAAATAAAAGTAAAACAGAACACCCAAATCATACCCCCCACCCTATTTTTCATTTAGTTTTTGTCCCATTTTTCTACCCATCCATCCATACACTGGATAAAGGGAGTGTGAGCCAACAATCACAATCACACTGTCAACTCTTGTAAGCTACATTGTATACAATTGTCTTTCAGAGTCAATTTTGCCCATTTTTGAATTGGGTTGTTTTCTTTCTGTTGCTGAGTTGTAGGAGTTTCTTTCGAATTCTGGATAGTAACACAGTGTAACCTCTTGTGAATGATGGACTGTAATTAATAGCACAAATATAAGAATGTTCGTTCATGAATTAAAACAAAAGTATTAATTTAATTTATTTTACAAGGTGTTAAAAATAGGGTGGTATGTTGGAAAAAATACACCTAGTGTAAACCACAGACTATAGTTAAAGTAATATTTTAATATTATTTCATCAATTGTAACAAACCACACTAATTCAAAATGTCAACAGTGGGGGCTGTATATGGAAACACTGTATTTTTCACATGACTTTTCTGTAAACTTACAGCTTCTCTAATTACAGAAAAAAATACTTTTTTTAAAGGCAAGAATTAAAAAAATAAAAAATAGCACCATCTGCTCAGAGCAACAGGAAGCAGCCTGCTAAGTCCAGTGCCAGAGTGCAGGCAGACTGAGCAGACTGGCCAGCTCCTGGTCATTTCCTTCTCCTGAACCCAGAACCCATCCTACCCACCCACTTTCCCCTCACCAACCCCATCAGGTGATTACAACCGAAAGATGGGATGACTGTTGAAATATGAGGCCCTTAAGGCAGAGGTTTACTCTGAGTTCAGGACTGAGGTTGGGGGAGGGAGGCAAAAAAGATAGTGAGAGAGGCAAGTTTGTAATTCTGGAGAATATCTGCTTCAATATATTTCCAGCTTCCAAAGTTCACCAGAGTGTCATACAATAACCCTGAGATTTTCGCTCCTTTCCCCACTTTGCATTTGTTATCAAGTTAGCAGAAAAACTCAGGAAAATGTGCGCTCACAGGCAGCAACTGGAAGATGTCTGCAGAGTGTAAAAACTCTTATCAAAAGACAAACTGGACAATATACACCAGATGAAGCAGAATTCATGGACCAGACAGAAGAATCATTTAAAATTAGCCTAATCAAAATTCTAGAAATGATAAGGGAAAATATTGGAAACATAAAGCAAAGATAATTCATTATGATGAAAAAAATCAATTGGAGATATAAAAGTAGAATAAAATAAAGACTGATAGCAAAATGGACACAGAAGAAAAAATTAATGAGTGGAATATCAAGACAAGGAATTCTACAGAACAACAGACATAAATAGTTGGTTATTGCAAAAGAAATGTTAAGTGATACAGGTCAACATTGATAACTGGACTCACAGAGGATAGAGCAAATCCATATAGGGAAGAAATACTTTTGAGGATTTCCCAGAATTAAAAAAAATAAAGTATAATAATCCAATTTTAAAAAGACTCAGGAAGTGCCAAAAATAAATGATAAGAGCCCTCTTCACTGGGAAATATTATAGTGAAATGTGTGAACATTGAAAATAAGTAGAAAACTCTCAAAGTTTCTAAAGAGTAAAAGCAGATCACTTATAAGGAAAAAATCTGATTGAACACTGGACTTCTCAACAGTAACCATGAAGTAATATTTTCAGGTTGGTGAAGGAAAAGAACATTAAACACACAATTCTCTAACTAGCTAACTGATTTTTTTAAGCCCAAGAGTGAGAACAGAAATATTAATAGACAAACATAGCCTCAGGAGGATTACCACACAAACACCCTCTTTGAAAACTCCGGTGTGGGTACTCCAGTAAAAAAATATATTACCAGGCAGTTACTATGTGATATGGGAAATGAGGGTAAGTAAATAAGCTAGAAAACTCTATTTTGTTTAAATGAACAAAGATTAAAAAATGAAGAAGAGAAAAAGTATAACTATTCAAAAATAAAATTCTAGACAATACTAATATGGTGTTTGTGTCATGAGTAGGAAATCTCAGTGAAAGGGGATCAGTGAGAGCACACTAAGGAAATTGTCTTGCTTGGAGGAAAGATAGCAATATTGCTAAGTTTAAGAATTTGTTAGCAAAAGATAAACTTATTGAGTCCAAATCAGTTTATGAGGCTATTTTAGCATTGATTGCAAATCCCAATAAGGACAAGAAAAGGAAATTATAGATTGATTTCACTTGGGAGCATAGATATGAAAATCCTCAAAAAATATTATCTAAACAATTCCATCAATAATCTATTTTAATAAAATCTTTTAGGATGAACCATTTTCTCTCTCTTTTTTATTTTTTATTTTTTATTTTTTTTAAATTGAAAGGGCTCTTTGGGCACCCACTCTTTTATAGAGTTAGCCTGAGTAAAACTTCAACCTGTGTTCCATTCTTTGCCATTCCTTCTTCTGAAATCATAGAGAGATTTTTTATTCCAAGCTCCACATTTTATTCATAATAAGACTAGAGACCAGAGGTGAAGTAACTTACCCAACATAATTTAGCTCATTAATTTTCGGAGTAGGATTTAAATCCAGTCCCGTGGTCTTCCACTGCCTTTCTGTCAATTCTCTCACTAATTCCTCCTAAGACATTATTAGCTGATAATGTCTTAATATAGCATTCTTCCATTTATTTATTTACTCAGAAATTATCCTCATGATCTGAAAAAGCCGTCTATGTGCTGAGGATGAGAACATGACTAGAAAACCATCTCTATCGATCAGTCAACAAGAATTTAATGAGTCCTTAACACAGTTAAGGAATTGTATTACAAATCAGGCTCACAAAGATAGATGACATAATCCTAATTGAATGAATTTATAGTCTAGTTGGGTAAATAGAGCTCCTGGTATCATTAGTTGCCTATTTAAGTTTAAGGGCCAAATGAGAGCAATGTTTGCTGGGATCCTCTGAGGGAAGGTCACTGCCTGGGCTGGGCAAGGTGTCAGACTCTGCAGCCTCTGCAGTTGTGTCATCATGGGAATGTGTTTGGCCTCTTGACCAATTGTCCGAATCTGCCTGGATCCAATAGGGTGAAAACAATGAAGAAGGTGCTTGCATTTTAAGAAAAATCCTTCCTGAGTGGACTTGAGCAGGAGGAAGGGTTATTTGAAAAATTCCCGTGGCTCACATGTCTTGGAGTCTTACTCCATCTTAGACCTCCAGGAGGCAGAGTTAATTGTCCATGTCTTAAAGGAAGACATGAAAGTTGTTTTCAATCTACTTTTTGAAAGGCAAAATGCAGTCTGTGTTTCTGCCAAAGTCCCAGTTAGAGCTCAGCTTGATGTGGAATCACAGGGCTTTCTCTTGTGATAGATGTTGGTCCACCTCAGGATCAGACACCCAGATCTCAATGTTGGACATTTGCAACCATAACCCAGGAGCCAAGATCAAAGCTCCTGTAGATCACAGGAGCAAAAAGATTTGTTAAGAGCTAGTGACATCTGTAGATACATCTGTAGGGTTGCGCCACGGCAGCAGCATGAATGCATGTCCCACTTTCAGTTCTCTGATAAGCCAAAGACAGAAAGATGAGTTGAAATATCTGACTACAAGTAGATAGACAATCCTCTAGTTTTCATATCATACCACCCCCCAATCATTGTCTCTGAAACCAGATGCCAAGGGAGACAAAATCTCACTTTTCATAAGGTCTTGTTTTTTATTTGCAGGGGTTCTGACATTTTAGTTAGCATTTCCAGAAAGTTTTAATGATGTAATAAATTGCAGCACTATTGGTTTGATAGAAAATTTAATTGCTTTGGCTTTAAATGTGCAAGATGCTAATTTAATCAGTCATTGAAATGGAAATAATTTTGTTGACTATGATCTTTCACTGCTATGGTAACTATACAGCACAAAGATAAAATTTTAAATTGTGGTACCATTATGGGCAGAAATTAACTACATCATTTTTTGCAGGTTGTTTTGTATGTCTAGTTCGCTTGAATTTTTTTTTGTATGTTCTTTTTTTTAATTACTGAGATTGTTCACATACCATACAATTATCCCAAAGATCCAAAGCATACAATCAGTTGTCCATGGTACCATCATACAGCTGTGCATCCATCACTACAATTAATTTTTTTTCAATTTTTAGAACATTTTCATTACTCCAGAAAAGAAATAAAGACAGAAAAAGGAAACTCAAATCCTCCCATACCTCTAACCAACCCCCCTCAATTATTGACTCTTAGTATTGGTATGGTACATTTGTTACTGTTGATGAAAGAATGTGAAAATACTACTAACTGTAGTATATAGTTTGCAATAGGTATATATTTTTCCTATATGCCCCTTTATTATTAACTTCTAGTTATACTGTTATACATTTGTTCTAGTTCATGAAAGAGATTTCTAATATTTGTACATTTTATCACAGACATTGTACACCACAAGATTCACTGTTTTATATATTCCCATCTTTTAACCTCCACCTTTCCTTCTGGTGACATACGTGACTCTGAGATTATGCTTTCCACCACATTCACAGACCATTCAGCACTGTTAGTTATTCTCACACCATGCTACCATCACCTCTGTCCATTTCCAAACGTTTAAGTTCACCCTAGTTGAACATTCTGCTCATAATAAGCAACTGCTCCCCATTCTTTAGCCTCGTTCTATATCCTGGTAACTTAAATTTCATGTCTATGAGTTTACATATTATACTTTGTTTATATCAGTGAGACCCTGCATTATTTGTCCTTATGTGTCTATCTTATTTCACTCAATATAGTGCCCTCAAGGTTTCTTCATCAACCCATGTTTTTTAAAGACAGTTTTGTTGACCTACCATACATTCCATACTAAGTAAACAATGGATGGTTCCCTGTATAGTCACGTATTTATTTATTCACCACCATCACCACTTTCTATATAAGGACATCTCCATTTCTTCCACAAAGAAGGAGGAAGAGTCAAAGACGGTAGAGAGACAATAGAAAAAAGAAAGAGAAAAAAGGACACAAAACAAAACAAAACAAAAAACAAGACATGACAGCTAGGAAGAAACAAAAGGAAAGATAGCATTAAACTGAAGTTGAATAAAGAGTCAGACAGCATCACCAATGCCAAGAGTCCCATATCCTTCCCTTATGTCCTCCTCTTATATGTATTTTCTTTTGGTATATTGCCTTTGTTACATTAAATGAAGCATAGTACAATGTTTCTGTTAATCATAGTCTCTAGTTTGCATTGATTGTATTTTTCCCCCAATCCCACCCTATTTTTAACACCTTGCAATGTTGACATTCATTTATTCTCCCTCATGTAAAAACATATTTGTTCTTTTTATCACAATTGTTGAGCACTCTAGGTTTCACTGAGTTGTACAGTCCCAGTCTTTATCTTTCCTCTTCCCTTCTGGTGTCCCACATGCTCCTAACTTTCCTTTTTCAACCATACTCACAGTCATCTTTGCTCAGTGTACTTGCATTGCTGTGCTACCAACACCCAAAATTGTGTTCCAAACCTCTCACTCCTGTCTTTTCCTATCTGTCTGTAGTGCTACCTTTAGTATTTCCTGTAGAGCGGGTATCTTGTCCACAAACTGTCATTGTCTATTTGTCAGAGAATCTTTTAAGCAATCCCTCATAATTGAAGGACAGTTTTGCCAGATATAGGATTCTTGGTTGGCAGTTTTTCTCTTTCAGTATCTTAAATATATCACCCCACTTCCTTAATGCCTCCATGGGTTCTACTGAGAAATCCACACAGAGTCTTATCAAGCTTCCTTTATAAGTGTTGGATCGCTTTTCTCTTGCTGCTTTCAGGATTCTCTCTTTATCTTTGATGTTTGATAATCTGATTATTAAATGTCTTGGTGTAGGCCTGTTCAGATCTATTCTGTTTGGGGTATGCTGTGTTTCTTGGATCTGTAATTTTATGTCTTTCATAAGAGATGGGAAATTTTCATTGATTATTTCTCCTATTATTGCTTCTGCCCCTTTTCCCTTCTCTTCTCCTTCTGGGACACCCATGACATGTACATTCATGCATTGCATGTTGTTATTCAATTCCCTGAGACATTGCTCATATTTTTCCATTCTTTTTCCTTTCCGTTCTTTTGTGTGTAGGCTTTTAGGTGTCTTGTTCTCCAGTTCCTGAGTGTTTTCTTCTGCCTCTTGAGACCTGCTGTTGTATGTCTCCATTGTGTCTTTCATCTCTTGTGTTGTGCCTTTCATTTCCATAGGACCTGCCAGTTGTTTTGTTTGAACTTTCAATTTCTACCTTATGTACACCCAGTGTTTTCATTATATGCTTCATCTCTTTTGCCATATCTTTCCTAAACTTTTTGAATTGATTTAGCATTAGTTATTTCAATTTCTGTACCTCAGTTGAAGTGTTAGTCTGTGCCTTTGACTGGGCCATAACTTCATTTTTCTTAGTGTAGGTTGTAGTTTTCCATTGTCTAGGTATCTGGTTTCTTTGGTTACCCCATTCAGGTTTTCCCAGACCAGAATGGGCTCAAGTCTCAGAAGGAGGAAATAACATCAGGTTTCCCTGAGGGTATGTCTTAGAAGATTGACACACCATGTGAGGCCTCAAGGTGCTGTGCTTTTCTGCCCAGCAGGTGGTGCCTGTCAGCCTGTCACTGCCAACTGATGTAAAGAAGTGTGAGGTGTGTCTGTGGCTGTTTTCCCCCAGGTTCTGGGGTCTGGTTCTGAATGGAGGTGGGTAGTAGAGCTTGGCATCACCTCCTTCCTCTTAGCGAAGATACATCCCCTAGGGAGATATCATCTGCACTTGAATAGTCTCCCTGACTCTGCTGTCTCCAACCTTGTCTGTGTCAGAGCACTGGGAACTGAAAATGGCTGAGGCTTTCTCCACTGAGCCAAAAAAGGATAGAAAGTCCCCCTTCAGGACCAGTCAGTGGACCCCCTCAGTTTCACCCATTGGCCAGAGATAGCACCTGGTCCTCTGGGCTCCCCCTCCCTCCCAGAGAGGTCCTCCGACTCTCCAAGTTCAGTCATCACCAAAAGCCTCTGTCTGCTTGTTGGGGATTCATAGCTTATATTGAGCAGTCCATGTTTATTAATTAAAACCCCAGTTGGGGCTGGACTGAGCTATATTCGCTCACAACAGGAATGCTCCTTTCTGCCACAGAGAGGTTTTGCCATTCAGGCTGCTGTGGGGGAGGGGACACCTGGCTCAGTCTGCAGTTTTTACTTACTGATTTTATGCTGAGATCTTGGGCATTCCTCCCAATCCAGGTTAGTGTATGATGTGTGGATAGTCACAGTTGTCCCCCAGCAGTTATTCCAGATTATTTACTAGTTGTTCCTGGCTGTTTATTAGTTTTTCCAGGGTGACTAATTTACTTCCACTCCTCTCTATGCTGCTATCTTCTCAGAAATCTCAAATTTTGAAGGATATGTTTTCTCATTGAAAGAACCCAAGTTCAGCTTCTTTTCTTTTGAACACAATTTTATTGGGTATATTCACACACCATAAAATCCTTCCAAAGTATACAATTAATGGCTCACAGTATCACCATATAGTTGTGCATTAATTGCCACAATCAATTTTAGAACATTTTCATTATTCCAAAATAAAGAAAAACTGGCAACGTGGGACATGACTCCCAATGATAAGCCTGTCCCTGGTATCATGGGATTGAGAATGCCTCCTTGACCAAAAGGGGAAAAAAATAAAGTTTCAGTGGCTAAGAGATTTCAAATAGTCGAGAGGTCATTCTGGACTCTATTTTTATGCACTATATAGATGTTCCTTTTTAGTTTCTAGTGTATTAGAATAGCTAGAAAGTAATATACCTGATATAATAATCCAGTAGACCTGATTCTTTTTTTTTAATTTGGTTTTATTGAGATGTATTCATATACCCTACAATCATCCAGCGTACAATCAGTTCTTCACAGTACTATCATATAGTTGTGCATTCAACACCAAAATCAGTTTTTGAACATTTTCATTACTCCAAAAATAAAAAAATAAAAAAAATAAAAACAACAATAAAAAATACAAGTAAAGAAGAACACTCAAAACATCTTATCTTCCTCATCCCCCCATTATTCATTTAATTTTTGTTCCCATTTTTCTACTCATCTGTCTATACACTGGATAAAGGGACTGTGAGCCACAAGTTTTCCCAATCACACAGTGTGCCGGTTTGAATGTATTATGTCCCCCAGAAAAAGCCATATTCTTTGATGCAATCTTGTGGGGCAGACATAATAGTGGGGATTAAGTTGGAATGTTTGGATTCAGAGATACGCCCCACCCAACTGTAGATGGTAATTGATGGGATATTTCCATGGAGGTGTGGTCCCGCCCATTCGGGGTGGGCCTTGATCAGTGGAGACGTTCTAGTTTGCTAATGCTGCAGAATGCAAAACACCAGAGATGGACTGGCTTTTATAAAAAGGGGGTTTATTTGGCTACACAGTTACAGTCTTAAGGCCATAAAGTGTCCAAGCTAACACATCAGTAATCGGGTACCTTCACTGGAGGATGGCCAATGGCGTCCGGAAAACTTCTGTTAGCTGGGAAGGCACGTGGCTGGCATCTGCTCCTAAGTTCTGGTTTCAAAATGGCTTTCTCCCAGGACATTCCTCTCTAGCAAGCTTGCTTCTCTTCAGAACGTCACTCACAGCTGTACTCCATTCAGTCTCTTTGAGTCAGCACATTTATATGGCTCCACTGATCAAGGCCCACCCCGAATGGGCGGGACCACACCTCCATGGAAATATCCCATCAATTATCATCTACAGTTGGGTGGGGCGTATCTCTGAATCCAAACATTCCAACTTAATCCCCACTATTATGACTGCCCCACAAGATTGCATCAAAGAATATGGCTTTTTCTGGGGGACATAATACATTCAAACCGGCACACTGTGTGATTGGGAAAACCTTGTGGCTCACAGTCCCTTTATCCAGTGTATAGACAGATGAGTAGAAAAATGGAAACAAAAATTAAATGAATAATGGGGGGATGAGGAAGATAAGATGTTTTGAGTGTTCTTCTTTACTTGTATTTTTTATTGTTGTTTTTATTTTTTTTATTTTTTTATTTTTGGAGTAATGAAAATGTTCAAAAACTGATTTTGGTGTTGAATGCACAACTATATGATAGTACTGTGAAGAACTGATTGTACGCTGGATGATTGTAGGGTATATGAATACATCTCAATAAAACCAAATTAAAAAAAAAGAATCAGGTCTACTGGATTATTATATCAGGTATTACTTTCTAGCTATTCTAATACACTAGAAACTAAAAAGGAACATCTATATAGTGCATAAAAATAGAGTCCAGAATGACCTCTCGACTATTTGAAATCTCTTAGCCACTGAAACTTTATTTTTTTCCCCTTTTGGTCAAGGAGGCATTCTCAATCCCATGATACCAGGGACAGGCTTATCATTGGGAGTCATGTCCCACATTGCCAGGGAGACTTACACCACTGGGGTCATGTCCCACATAGGCGGGAGGGCACTGAATTTATTTGCAGAGTTGGCTGGGAGACAGAGGTCACATTTAAACAAGAAAAGAGGTTCTCTGGGGATGCAAGTTCAGCTTCTTGAATGATGTAGATTCCAGGCCATCTTTCACATAGGCTTGGGAATGCCTCACATTGTACAGATGATTAGTAAGTTTAAGGCTGCTATGGCTCCTGTGTAAGATTCTCTACTCCCAAGCATTGATTACAAACCACATCAAATAGTATGTGTCAACCCTTGATAGTTTATTTATCAATTCAGCTCTGTTAAGTTATCCAATAGTTTGGATGGATCCAAAGTAAATTCAAGCCCATTTGGATTTTTTTAAAAGTAACCTTTCTCCTCTCTCAAATTACTGACTCATAGCATGCTATGGATTCTTTCTAATTGCAGGTGGTGGTAATTGACTGAAAGTGAACTCTGTCATTATGCAAACCCTGTGTCTCCTTAGTGACAAACCTTGTCTTAGTTTGGCAGGCCTGCTAATAACAAATACCGTAGACTGGTTGGCTTAAGCATCAGGAATTTATTTATTTTCTCACAGTTTTGGAGGCTAGAAGTCCAAAACCAAGGTTTCAGCAGGATCCTGATTTCTCTGAAGTTTGTACGTGTAGGAGGTGACTTGCCAGCAACCCATAACTCAGTCTCTACCTCCATCACATGATGATCTGTCTTCTTCTCTCTCCTCTTCTGGCTTCTACTTCTGTGTCCAAATTTACCCTGTTTATAAGGACTACAGTCATACTGGATTAAGGCCGGCTTGATTCAGTTTGGCCTCATCTTAATTAATAGGATTTTTGAAGATCCTATTTACAAATGGGTTCACATCCATAGAGGTTAGGACTTGAATATGTCTTTGTGGAGACATCTCTGGGGATGCAAGTTCAGCTTTCAGGTATTGGTGCATTAGGCCAGCATGATAATTTTTCCTTTTTTAAATTTAAAAATAGATTATTTCCCCCTCAATAAAACTTTGTAAAATATCCCAACAATCTTTGGAAAGTGAAAGATCCTCTTTCATGGAAAAAAAAAATTTTCAATGCCTTCATGAAAAATGTAAAATCTAGGGAAGCTCCTTTTTCCCACCCAAAGTGTTCATAAGTACGAGCAGCAAAGCAAATTCAGTTATTTAAAAGGGATATTTTTAAAACAGTAAAAGATGATATCTATAGGCATTGATCCAACTTCTAAGATATAGTACAATCCTCAAGTAGCCCAGTACCAGGGTTAGTAAATTGCCTTACTGTCCAGAATGTATAACTAAATTCCTACACTTTAGCAGTAGGAGACTACATATAAAACTATATATAAATGTGTGGCAGTTTGATGTATTATGTCCCCCAAAAAGCCATATTTTTGATGCAATCTTGTGGGGTAGTCATTTTAGTGCTGATTAGATTGGAATCCTTTGAGTGTTTCCATGGAGATGTGACCCACCCAACTGTAGGTGATAACTCTGATGAGATAACTTCATGGAGGTGTGGCCCCGCCCATTCAGTGTGGGTCTTGATTACTGGAGCACTGTATAGGCTCAGACAGAAGGAGCAAGCTTGCTACAGCCAAGAGGGACACTCTGAAGAATGCAGAGGAGCTGAGAGAAGAACAGTAGTTTACAGAGACATTTGGGAGACTGCCGTTGAAAACAGACTTTTGCTCCAAGGAAGCTAAGAGAGGATGACTGCCTCAAGAGCAGCTGAGAGTGACATTTTGGAGAGAAGCTGAAGCCTAGAGAGGAACATCCTGGGAGAAAGCCATTTTTAAACCAGGACTCTGGAGCAGAGGCCAGCCACGTGCCTTCCCAGCTAACAGAGGTTTTCCGGACACCACTGGCCATCCTCCAGTGAAGGTACTTGATTGTTGATGACTTACTTGGACACTTTATTGCCTTAAGACTGTAACTTTGTAACCAAATAAACCCCCTTTATAAAAGCCGATCCATTTCTGGTGTTTTGCATTCTGGCAGCATTAGCAAACTAGAACAAAATTACGCTCTGGTTTTCCACTTGTTTTCCCATTGAAATGTTACTTGAGATGATGTTAAGTTTTTCTTCCCCATTGGCCTTTTGGATGCACTGCTATTATGTCCTTACATTTTTTTTCACGTAGATCAATGGACACTTTATTTGAATATAGCATGATATTGTTATATGACCACTGATATCTAAACTTGCTGGTTCACATTGAAACTCCCTTGTTCATATGTGATTGGACTTTCAATGTCAATAACCCTTGGGGATTCATAAGTCTTTATTCCTCAAGAAGACAGAAAATAAAGAAACAAAGAAATCCAAGAGCCCTTGGGTTAAAGGACAGCTGCTTCCCAGATATTGTTCATAAGGCTGGGTTAAAGGTAATTCACAAAGGGCCTTCATCTTATTCTGACCTGGACCCAGTGTTGAGTCCCATCTCCCAGGGATAACCACTGCCACAGTTTAGTAGTTATCATCTTAGAATATTAAATTGCATGTATAATTAGCACAGTTTAAAATGTCTCCACCTTTATGATCCCTTTTCAGTAAGCTGGTTTCTCTCAGCTACAACCTGTTCATCATTCATGGAAAGTGGAAGAGCAGCTGTCATTTCAGGAAACAGAGGGATATGACTCACGGTGTTCTCCCAACCAGAAATAAGAGGCTGGTTCTTTATGACCTAGTGGTTGAAAGGGAGAAGAGACTAGACGGAGGAGATAGAGGCAGACATAAACATATGTCTCAACCACCCCAGAGAGGGGGGAGCTACAGTATATTAAAGTCAAAGGGAGCACTGATGACAGAGGCTTTTCCCCACTCACATTTGGGACTTTAGCCATTACAACTGTGCTTTGTGGTCCAGTTCCCACCCAGGGACTGCTGTGTGGTCAGCCAGATCAGGGTCTAGTCTGAACTCGTGAGCTTCTCTTGGAGCCTCTCTTGATCCAAGTAGCCCTGATACAGGACCAACTGTGGCAACCAAGGTGAGGTGCAGCAGGGGTAGTACAGGTGACCTGCAACTGAGGCTGAGGGAGGACATGGCAGAGGCTGGGAGGAGTTTGCCATGAGAACCAGAGGGAAACTGAGCCCTCAGTCCAGGTAGCACTAGCAGTGACAAGTGCAGCACCCTCCTGGGACCATTTCTGTGTCATGGAAGGGCCACCAAGGAAGGCACAGCCTTGGAAGTACCAAGGGAGAAAGAGCAGAGGTTCGTCAGCCTCGGGCCCACACAAGACCAGCAGAACTTGAAGGAATAGAGTTCTACCCACATGATGGAGCAGACAGCAGCCAGCACAAGGCCATGAAGCCCCTTCCCTCCAAATCCATGCTGTCCTGTCCACTATCCTTCACATACCCAGACTACCTCTTGGAGTTATATAGGAGAATGGGGGAGCAATCTGAAAAGATGAACTATTATCCTGAAGAAACAACAAATGTAAGAATCTGTTTAAAGGATAGATTTTTAAAAGATAGGTCTATATATGTTTAAAGGATAGGTCTACATATCCTTTAAAAGGATAGGTCATATCCTTTTAATTTACATATCCTTTATTACATATCCTTTAAAAGGATAGGTCATATCCTTTTAAAGGATAGGTCTACATATGTTTAAAGGATAGGTCTATATATGAAATTAATCTGACTAAATTTCATAATTTCCACCCTACCTAGAAAGCAATGACCTTCTGAGAAGATAAGAACCTACATTTTTTCCATATCTGAGTTGCAATGTGATTAAATGTAATTAATTAGCTAATTTTGAGATCATGAAATAAACATTGTTCTTTAACTCTACTTTGCATACAATACTTTAAGAATATCTTTTTATTTCTATACACGGGAATGACAATAATGTTGCAGTGAATGGATGTATCATAATTTATTTAATTCATCTTTTATCGTTGGACTTTAGGATGTTTACAAATTTTACTCTTAAAATTAATACTATGGGAAACATCTTTATACATGTGTCTTAACAGTAATGTCCTTAAGATAACTTCCTAGAAATGAAATATCCACTTTTGACTGATATTGTCACATTACCATCCACATCACCAGTTTACAATCTCAACTGCAAAGTATGAGTGTGGCCATTTCTCTACACTCTTGTAAGTATTATCAATTTGAAAGAATGTTCTGAAAGACACTGTCTGCATCCTAGGATGTCAGTGGAACTTGGTATACCTCTCGGGCAGCTGCAAAGGAACTTTATGATTGCAGAGTCCCTTTCCCCAACTCCCAGCGTTTTTCATCTCTGCCACCTGTTAGCTGCTCCTGCTTGTTAATAACTCCATGAAGTGCACAGGGTTGGTAAAGGCAAAGGGTCAACTGGTAAAAATTACTTCAAAATATGAGAACAGAACAGAAATTATTCACTGTTTCCAGAATTCATCTTGCATGTCTAGGCAAGAGAACCAAAGACAAATGTAGATAATTGAGTTGCCACTGAGCAAAATCAAAGATCTGATGTGGCTATGAGCCTATAATTTGTTCTCAACATAAATATGTCAACTTTTATGGCCCTGAGGTGAGAATGTGAAACTATTTTGAAGGGCAGGGATAAATCTTAGTGTGGTTTAAATGGATTTAGGGAAAATACCATCCTACTGACTTTATTTTTAATGAAACAGATATTAAGTGGCCTTCTGTAGAATAAATGTTAAAGATCCATTTGGAAGAAAGAAATGTTAGAGTGACAGGATGTTAAAGTTGTTGGGGTATTGGTGGAGGGGGGTTGGGGGTTGGGATATGCTGGAGTTCTGTGTATGGGGTCTGTATTGTTTTTGCAACTGTTTCTGTAAGTTTGAATTTATTTCAAAATAAAATTCAACAAAAAATGGAAAAAAAAAGATCCATTTGGTCATACATTCTGGGGATCAATAATTCTTTGGAAGAGCATTACATCGTTCTTATTATGGATGAGTTTGGCTTACACAGATTGCAAAATGAGAAACTCTGCCTAAGAAGAAATCTTGCTTCAGGATAAATTGAAGGGAAAAATAATGACCTAGGAGAATTCCATACAAAAGATATTTGGGCACCTACTAAGTGTCAGGCAGTCTACATAATTCATCCCCTTTAATTCTCGTAACAGCCGTACTAGGTGGATATTTACGTACTTTTCCACGTAAGGAAAGTGAGGGTTAAAGAGATTAACAGATTGCCCAACTAATGAGAAGGACAACTACAATTTGAACTCTGAACAACCTGATCCAAAGCTTTATTAATTCTATACCATGATACTGCCTTCTACATCCTAGACAAAGGGCCCTGAAGATGCAGGTGAAGGCACGGTCCCTGCCGGAAACCAGCACTGTCTTCTCACAGGAACTCACAGTGAAGAGCTCACCTGCCTATAAAAATTCAGGAAAGCACAGGTGCACGTGATGCTGTGGACTCTGCTCAGAGGAGTGTTTACTTCTTTCTTGAGTTCAGAGAACACGTGTATATTTAAAAAAAAAACAATATTTAAAGGAGTTTTTTGTATATTTGAAAATTTAATATATGGGTATTAATTAGAATTATTCCTGCAAAGCTATGTAAATGTTATATAAGTCTATTTTTTCCCCTTTGGAATGTTTTAATCAGGGTTGGAGTTAGGAGAGATGAATGAGACATTCTCCTCAGGCACAAAATTTAATTTTGAGATACAAACTGGTCTTTAATACCCTCCCTCTGAAGTAAAAAGAATGAGGAAGGAGAAACTAGGTCTTTGTGCAAAATTGTATTCATTAATTCTTAGTAGTTAATAAATGTTATTAATATTTGATTACTGCATCAGCCAAGATTTATAGAGCAGCTGCATATATCAGGCATCATGCTATGGATTTATCATGGAACAAGTCAGGAAGCAGAGTTCTCCTAAATGCACAGTAAGCCTCATGGATCTGGATGACTGAAGAGGACAATGACTTTCTCAAGTCTGGTACTAGCCCCGGGTCAGATTCCATCCTCCATTGGTTTGTGAAGACACTGAGGCATTTTACCAGTGAGTCTGAAAAGCCTGCATCACCGAGTAAGGCTCAGTGACCATCAGTGTGTGCTATCAAGGACTTTTAGTGAAATTCAACTTGTTAAAGAAGTGCAAAAATACCATTTAAATAAAACTCCTTCTGGCCCATTGAAGCAAATTTATGCACAGAATGATCACTTAGTAGAAATATCCACTCTTGTGCCTTTTATGCTTGAAGAGAAAGTGAAGGGATGACAGCAATCACCCTCCAAAGTCAGATGCACTTAGTCTGTTGGGGAAAGATAGTAACATTCCACTGGAGACTCCTGCATTCTGAAGATAACTATCTTCAAGCATATTGGAGAATTCTTAAATGAGATCAGTAACAATGTGATAGAGGATCCTCTAGCCAATAAACACCCATCTCAGATAGGTTTTAGGGAAGTTTAATCAGATAGAGAGGCCAGAGGAAATGAATAAAATGTAATAATTTAGTTAACTAATGCTACAAAAACTGTACACTGATATCGTATGTGTTGGCTGGAACGAAAACTGAACCCATGCTAGGTGTGTAATTAAAAAGAAAAGTTACTCAGCACCATATAACTTACCTCAATTAGGGGAGAAAATGTTGACAACTCCAAAACCTTTTTAGTGGGAAGGGTCTAATTCAGTTTTGACATTGCTACTCTTATTTTGAGGCAGAGAGGGCAGGATTTTTGTTTGTTTGCTTGCTTGTTTGTTTTACCACCTCACTGATATTTTTATTTGCATTTTACCTGTGCTCCCAAGCATATGAGCTTTTAACAGAAATAAACAGAACATATGTTGAGGCATTTTCTCTTGTTCACCATTTGTATATTACCTCAAGGCCTAATTGGGGATCATTTAGGATAATGTGCAAACAGATAAATGGCACTTGTTTCAGCTTCCAGAATATGTACCTAGCATATGGAAAGTGTGTGTGACAAGGACAAGGTATTAAACTCCAAAGAAGCTCAGAGTATTGAACAGCATAACAGACATGAGGATGGTGGAGGAGCTAACTCTTCAGAGCAGTGTATGACTTTACTCTGACAGCTAAGAAGTTGTGCCGGTTTGAAACTGTTATGCACTCCCGAGGAGCCATGATACCTTACTCCAATCTTGTTGGGTGGAAACTTTTGATTGTTTCCTTGGAGATGTGAATCATGCACCTATGGGTGAGGCCTTTGATTGGGCTATTTCCATGGAGGTGTGGACCTCGCCAATTCTGGGTGGGTTTTGATTAGTTCACTGAAGTACTTAAGAGAGCTCAGGAGCCAATACAGGCGCTGAGACTGATGCTTAGGGATGCTTGGAGTTGTGGACAGAAGGATGTTTGGAGATGCTAAGCTAAGAGATGAAGCCCAGCGTTTGCCCCAGAGAAGCTAAGAGAGGACCCCTAGATGCTTAGAGAGAAACACCCTGGGAGAAAGAAGCAAGGACACACAGGAGCTGAGGGAGAGGAGCTAAGACAGACGCCCACAGACATTTTGGAGAAAGCCATTTTGAATCACAACCTGGGAGCAAAGGATCAGCAGATGCCGGCCACGTGCCTTCCCAGCTGACAGAAGTGTTCCAGATGCCATTGGCCATTCTTCAGTGAAGGTATCCTCTTGTTGATGCCTCAGTTTGGACACTTTTATGGCCTCAGAAGTGAAAATTTGTATCTGAATAAATCCCCTTAGTAAAAGCTGATCCATTTCTTGTATTTTGCATAACGGCAGCATTAGCAAACTGGAACAGAAATGATTGACTCCCCAGGCCCATTTAAGCCTGGAATACACATTTAAAATTATTGCATTGGAATATACCTTCATTTGTCCCTCCTTTCCTTTTTATTCCTCCCTTCTCTCCATGCTTCCTTGAGCCAAGTTCATTCTGATTCATATGCTTTGTTTTATCTTTTCTATCATATTTATTCCCATTTCCCATCATTTTATCGTTTTTCCAATCCTATCCTTTCAATCTGATTAATCTGCTTTTTAAAGTTGGTTTAAGAGAATACTACTTTGGAATCAAGTGATAATTGCATAATTTCCAAAGTCAATATTTTTAAGTAAAGCAGATTCATTCCTTCACCAAACATTGAGCTGACTCAGCTCCATGAGCCAGACACTATGCTAGCTCAATATGATAGCTTTCTATAAGAAGTGCTGCTTACTAGTTTGGGTCAATCTGGGTCCTGTAGGGTTAATATGGTTAGAATTGTGTTGTAGAAGGGTTTCTGTACTAGCTCACCCAAACCATATGTTTATACTGAACAATGCATGCTTCATATCAGGCACTTTAAAAAGGGAAAAGAGGTCTTTTTAATGGGTCTACTGAATAAGAAAGAAAAAAGGCATTAGCTATCCACTCCATCTTCTCCCCCTACTGATCTAATGGCAGGACAATCTTGTGGTCTGGATATATGCTCCTTGGTATTGATTTGGCTGGACCATGACTCAGTCAGACTGCACCTTCCTGCCCCCCTACACAATGGAAAGAAAGGGAGTCAGAAGACTATGGTGGGTCTTGAGGATAACATCTGGATACGATGGTTAAGATTGGATGCATAATTGCCCCAAATTGTGACCAGGATCTAGGAGTTTTGCAGTGCTGTCCCTTAGAAAAAGCTCTCTATGGGTCATCTGTGCTCCAACATGTCTTGCTGGGTATGACAAGAATGTAAGGTCCTACCTGTTCTCTTATCTTGGTCATTTCTTGGGTGTGTTTGCATCAAGCAATATTGAGGGATGAGGTAAAGCCTCTATCTGGTACAATGAGCAGGATTGCTTATTGCTTGTGATAAAAGCAGTAGATTCTCCAAGCCCAGTGTTCCTGTACTGCATATGCAGCATTCCTCTGCAAAACTCTGTGACACCCCCGTGGAACTTGGAGCAAAGGGAACTGATGCCAACACGCTGCTTCCTGAGCCATGAACTGCATGTCTTCTGCCAGCATCCATGACACAGTAACAGGCTACCTGATTAGTTTGTAAACAGGATAAAATCAAATCCCAGATTCATCAAATTTCTGATGAGGCTATCAGTCCCAAGGCTGTTACATTAAAGGGGGAAGGATCAGGGGCTAATATGAGAGCCTTGGCTTCAAGGAGCTTGGAGTTTAGTTGGAGATAAGATATACATATGATAAACTAAACAACAAAGACAACATGAAAGATGTCAAGAAGTAGTGCCTGATGAATTATTCTATTATTTTAGTCTCAAGGACTGGTACTTTCAACAAAGGTTTTGCTAGGAGGAAGAAGACAGTGCAGTGGGCTGGAGTGGAAAAGCTTAAAGAGAACTACAGGTGCAGTTTTGAAGGGTGTTTGGATTTGAAGAGTAAGGTGGTTAGACTTTGGGACAGGTGGTGTTAATATTGGCCTCTTTTATGGTCCCAAGACATTTTGTTTACACCTCTATGATAGCACTTTTTCTATATAGTTGCAATCAGTAGTTTGCAGGTCTGTCCCTTCTACTGAGAGCATTTTAAGGTCAGCGATATATATTTTACTCACTTTTTAATATTTGGCATCTGTTACATAGTAGGTGCACAACAGATGTCGAGTAAACAGATTGCTGGGAGAATAAACGGATGGATAAAGATTACAAGTGCATAACTGGACAGAACAGAGTGAGTGTAGGTGACAGATGGAAGACAGTCAGAATGGTCACTTGGTGCCACACTGGGGAAGACTTTGAATGCCAGGCTCAGGGGGTGGAACAAAAGGAGACTGTGCTTTTTCAACTATGTAGGTGATGATAAAAAGTTATTTTAGGAAGATTTATTTAGCAGTGATCTACATGGAGGTGAGCTTAGAGGAGGAAAGTCTGTTTAAAATATTTCAATAGTCCAGATCTAGGAGTTCCTAAAGATGCCTAATTATAATTTCACTTTTTTGAAGCATTCTTGTGATAGGACACAAAAGATTAAAATAATGCTTTCTGTGATTCAGTAGGGAAAAGGCAGCCAGCACACATCATTTTATTGCAGGACAGTAAGTGTGAGACGACTGCCTTTGTATGATAGTGTTAAATGGCTGGCTCCCTCCCAGCATCCAGTGCAACCTTGCAATTTCTCAGGATTTATTCACCCACTGCAGAGAACTCAGTGATGAGTGGTGATCAGATGGCAACTTCGCACATGGCCATTTATCATAACAGAGAGAAGTGGGTCCTAAGTAGCAGAGATGAAATTATCAGTTGCTGAAGAGCTAGCCTCTCTTCTGGTTAGGCAAGGCTGGAAGTGTCACCCCCTCCCCCCCAGCAGCCCCTCCCCCCAACTGCTAAGAGCCTTTTGCAAGGGCTCAGAACCTTGCTCATGTTATATGGAGGGCTTGGCCCCACATTCAGGCCTTCCACAATGCACCAGCCTCAGTATTGGGGGAAAAAAGTTGAAATACTTAAAATATTGCTGTATGTTAAATTCATGTATTGAGATGAGTTATGTGCTCCCAATGCCCACTGCTGAATTCAATGGAGAGATTTCCCCTTCGATCCTGGCCATTGTACTTTATCTTCACAGCCAACCAGCTGGCAGATACTTGCCCAGCTTTTCTTGGCACAAGTGCCTTTGCACCTGGGAAAGGAATAGACATCTTTTCACTGTCTTTCAACCTGCTTATGCTGGGAAAAAACAACCTAAATCTGACCCTCGCAATTGTCTTTGGTCACATATTCTGGGATTGAAGGTACTCTGTCCCAGAACTTCTAGCCCAAGAAAAGCAGCAGGAAAATCCATGCATGCTGTTTGCCAAAAAGGCATTACCCTGCACCCAATCTTCTTTGCCATGACCTCTCAAAATCAGTGACTTGCCCAGCATATTTGACAATCGGAGTTAATAATTTCTCCCCAATGTCTTATCAAGAAAAATTTCAAATATACAGTTAAAAGAATTTTATAGTATAAATGCATATACTGACACAGATTCTACATTAATGTTTTAGTGTACTTGCTTTATCATCTATCTATCTATCTATCTAGAGTGGATCATTTTTAACACCCCCTTCCTTTATACATTAAAATTATTTTCAGTTGTAATCATGAAATAAAATGAATAGTTATAATGGCTAGAGAAAACACAGTGAAAATTTTACTCATCTTTGTCTATATCATTATGGCAGTAAAAACAAAATTAACCAAATTATGAATACAAATCTTATAATTATTAATATAATTATTAATATAAGTATTGCAATTATTATAATACATATTGCATATAAAATGTTATGCCTGGCAGATCATGTTCTATATCACTGTTTTAAAATTTAAATACAAATTAACAACTCCAAGTGGTCACATGGAATGACAGAAGTGAAATAATTCAAGTTCTGATTCTTTGTCTTTACAATCATTGTGCCATTATTGCTCACTTTGAATCTACTGTTTAAACGCAGAAATATGTATTCCTACAGGAGTTGTTCGAGTCAAGGAGTCTGCTCTGAGTAAGCTCAAATGAATCCAGACTGTACAAACTTACTTTCAAAATGAACGTGTCACAGAATCTGCCTGTGTTTGAGACCAACTGTATTGTATAAATGTGAATTCTCCAAATTAACTTCTAAATAGCATTCATTATTTATTAAAGGATGAGTAATAACAATGTGCTTTGAAACTTGCATATATATTATTAAAACTCAGTTGTAACTGCTGCAACTCTTTAGAATATACCAGGGAAGTGTACTTCATCACCAACATTGTTTAGAATTGCCAGCATATAGTAATAATAAAAAAGCAGGCTTTAGTTGGTTTTATGATTGTTCTTAAGCTCTCTGCAGGTAGTGCAGACTCCTATTATCTGCTCCCATGCCCCACTCTTTGTAGCCATTGCTCAGAACATGTATTTGACTTACATTGGTGGTTCTATAAACAGACATATAAATATTATACAAAGAATAGAATATAAAGAAGACTCCATTAAAAAAATTTCCTAGTCTTACAATCTTAAAGCCTAAAGCATTATTGGTCATTTCTATTAGTCATTTCTTCAGTGTTACTAGTAATACAATACAATACAATACCCAGGAAGCAAATTTATAAAATGTGTTATAATGTGTGTCATTTTGTCTTTTTTTCATGTAAAATCAAATCTCAAGAATAAAGCAACTGACTAATCTTTCACCACTTCAAGCAGGCAGTTCTCACTTGTTTTCTTATTCATCATCCTTGAATGATGCTGGAGTTTGTACCCAAATCAATAGAGCAGTGTGTCTTTCAAAAAGTCAATGATCAGTTTTCTGTTGACACCCAGCATCCACAGGGAAGCATGCAGTGTCTCAGAGATAAGATGTGTTAACAGATGAGCACTCCCAGCTTTTTCCGTCTCTCCACCCCACCCCCTAAGGAAAATTCTTACATTGCCACTCAGGATTACCCTCTCCTCCCACCTGTGGCTCTCATACCAATCAAAAGCAGTGTGTTCTCTGCCTGATGCACTCAAATGACCAATTCCTGAGACATCAGTGTTTCCAAGAGAGAAAGAGTTTATGGCTAGGTGCAAAGCAGGAGATCAGATGGCCTATCAGCCTAAAAATCTCCCTGAACTGCAGTAACTCTGATAGTTATAGCACTAAAAGATGAGCAGGTTTTAGGATAATGAGCACAATGGCTTGAGATGGCAAGGTTAGAGATGACTTGGAATTGGGGTGGGCTAATTCTGGGCTGACTCATGGCCTTTCATTAATAAGCATTAGGGATTGTCTTTAGTGATCATAAGACTCTGAAGTTGAAAAACAAGGTAAGGGGGTATAAGTGACTTTCAGTAACAAGGTTTTCACAGTCACAAGATAAAGGATATATTGTTATACAATCATTATCAGAGATCAAAGCAGCTGGATTATAGTTCAGAGATTTCAGGTATTTCCTTCTTTATATCAAAAAGTATAAAGGAATATTTATATAATGATTCAATAATCATAATCATCCCCTAAATCCTAATTTCTCAGTTACAACTTCTCCCTCTCATTTGATCATTCTCTCAGTCTTGAGGGATATCTGGGTGACTATTGTTCTAACTTCTTCATGCTGAAAGGGGGCTTCAACATTAAGGGATAGAGGAATGAAACTAGCTGTTGCTCTCAGAGGGATGGTACTTCTGAGTTACAGGGCTTATCTGGCATAGGAACAATCTGGAGGATTTAAGTCTATGAAAAATAAACTTAATAAGTAAAACTTTTATGGAGTCTTAGAGCCCAGGTATTCTTTAGGGTTTTTAGGAACACCATTGGTTGGGGCTTGGCATACTGTGGCAGTTTGTAATATCTGGCTGAAACTTGCATAAGAGCAACCTCCAGAATGACCTCTTGACTCTATTTAAAATCTGTTAGCCACTGAAACTTTATTTTGTTTCATTTATTTTCCCCCTTTTGGTCAACCAATCCCATAATGCCAGGACAAGTCTCATCACTGGGAGTCATGTCCCATGTTGCCATGGGTACTTAAACCCCTGGAAGGTCATGTCCCATATAGGGGGGAAGGTAGTGAGTTTATTTGCAGAATTTGGCTTAGAGAGAGAGAGACCACATCTGAACGAGAAAAGAGGTTGTCTGGGGGTGACTCAGGCATTAATTATGAGTAGGCTTAGCTTTGCCATTACAGAAACAAGTTTCATAAGGGCAAGCCTCAAGATCAAGAGCTTGGCTTATTAAATTGGTAGCACCTATTACTTAAGAGAATAGCAGAAATTTCCCAGATGGGGAAGTGTAATAATTCTATATATTTTTCTCCCATCCCTTAAGGGATTTTCAAATACTTTTTAATTTTCTTCCCCAAATACTCTGAAATGCATCAGGGTATTACATTAACTTGTATATAATATCAAGATCTCATTCCCTATTCTTGGTTCCATGTAATTAGGTTGTTTAAATAAACTGAGCAAACAAGTTAAATTAGATAGAAAATTTAAATTTTGGGCAAAATAAACATCTTATTCCTTTGATCTCACACAGAAGTTACAGTTTTAAAATACAGACAATATCATCTTTCACCCTGTATTCTGATTTACCTTAGTCCTAACCAGATCAGCTCCATTAACATCTCTAACCAAAATCTGATGCTTTTTCAGCTTCTTTAACAGTTGCTGTATGGAGTAATGCTGACTTTCAGAGCTGCAGAACTCTAATTCTGAGTCTCATGTGTCACACACGTACCTAAAGTCCAAGGGAACTACCAGATTATACACATAGAGCAAAGCATCTCAGAATTTAGAAATAACAGTTAAATAACAGGAGTAAATATGACTGCTGTAAGAACTTACAATCTATGCCCTAATTTTCTTGTAAGCATTTTAAAAATTAAGCTATTTTCAGAAATAAAAACACTGGACAGCTGACTTAAATTGGGGTCATCAGCCACAAACCATAACAGAAATTTTGTCTTGTCTCACCTTTATGTTTACCATGGTTACATTAATTAACAGGTAGAACATAATTTATATACTTGCCTTGTTTCTTCTTTTAAAGTCCCTTTTTGTTGAAGATGAAGTTCTGACTTATAGCTGTCCACATGTACTTTTAGAGAAGCAGTAGAGTGAAGTAGTGTAATTTACAAATAAATTTGGTTGTATCCATTATCTGTAAACTTCTTTTATGACATCATACTTGTTGTCTAACATCATGCAGATCAGTATCAGAACATAATCTGGACAGTGAGAACATTGTCAAGTCTTTAGGAAGTTTATACAATCTCTAAATTTATGAATAACATTTCACCCATATAAATTTAGCTAACAGAAAGATAGGAATTCCATTCTAATTATTGTAATACTTCTGAAACACTTCCTGTGTAATAGGTTAGACTATTTTAGCATCTCACTTTCACAAGTAAAAAGAATAAATCTTCTGCAACAGTTTTATTTTAAAAGTGAGAAGATGTCTTCTGAAATAAAGGATGATAATCACTTTCACAATATCAATAAGGATATTATTCTGATATGATCTAAAATCTTTTTCTTCTAGACAGAGTACTCAGATGGTTAAGAAATACTTTTTATAACCTTTCACTAAGAACAGACCAAAAATCCATGTTATTTTAACAGAGAGAAAACTAAACTCCAGTTTTGTATGAAAACACAGTATGACACAAAAACTCTTTTAAATTAACAGGCTTATCAAATTCTTGGTCAGCATTAACCATGACAGACAGAATTCACTTTCACAAACCTTCTACAACTTTCCATATCCATTCAGGTCTTGTCTTACATATTAAAACTAGCAATTTTACTTTAGAGAAACCCGCACTTCCTTGGACAATCTTATCAGATTTTAGTCAGCATTGAAACAAAATTCACTTTCACAAACCTACAACTCTCCATATCCATTCAGGTCTTGCAGTCAGCAATGACTACAACAAACAAAATTCACTTTCACAAACCTACAACTTTTCATATTCATTCAGGCTTTGTCCTACACATTCTTGAGGATAAGACTACATACTTTTCTTTAACAAATCATGTCTTCTGTATTTTACATACCTGCATACTTTAAGTTACCAAAAAGATCTTTGATACTGTCTTTAAAATCTTATAAAACCTAATTATTTTAAAAATAAAGTTTGTCAAAATAATAACTTAATTTCAATAAACACAAACTTACATTTTTTTATGATAATAAAGACCTAATAGAAATAATGCTAGCTTATGAGTAAACTTGTATAAATTTAGAGAGAACATACCTAAATCAAACAAAATTATGACTTGACAAAAGGCCTTTATGAACTCCCACAATAATAAATGAAAAAAAGAAAAAAAAAATTGTATCTGTTTGATTCAAAAAGTCATCATAGGCAGAGACTTCCAGGAAAGTGGTGGAACAGGAGAGGCAGAGCAAACTTTTTCCCTATGGAATAACTAGGGAAAAGGCAGAAAACCATAGGAACAGTGGACCCAGGGTGCCAACAGCCAGAGACAGTCCTCTTCGCTATATAGCGGGGACTTGGTTGAAAGAGTGAAGAAATTGCATCTGAAAGGGTGAGGTGAGTTTATTCAGTTGGGACCATCATTGCTGCTGGCAGCTGGGCTGGCTGAGCAGGGAAGTGAGGATCCCTGCATTCCCATACACCCATCTCTGCAATTAGCTGGGGAGATAACCCTTCTCGGCCCTGCAGCTGGGATCTCCCATGAGGGAATTCAGGAACCAGTGGATCTATGTTGACCGCACACAGAAAACTTGGTGCACATACTCCTCCTCCACAGAGACCCACGGTGGGCATGGCAAGAGGCAGGGATAGGCAAGGGTGCCACATGGAAGCACCAGGAGCCCTTTCCCAATGCCAGAGGCTTGTGGGCACATGGTGGGAAGGGACCTGGGGGGCCAACTAGGAGGTGGGACACTTTTGAGCTGCCTGAGGGCTGGGAGGGGTGAAATTCACAGTCCCATAGCCCAAGGGTGGTCCACTCAGAGGCCTGGGAATCACCAGACCCACTGTGCCCTTAAATGGACTCTCTGCTGAACTGCACAGGGTCCACCCCTCACCCCCACAGCTGGCAGTCCCCAGTGCACACAGAGAACAGCTGCACTGATTGGATTTCCACCTGGTTTGGACCCCACCCTGGTGCAGCTGCAGTAAGGGAAAACAGGCTTGAGGGAAAGAGGTGGCTCAAGAGTGCCATCTGTGGAAAGACAGGGAAAGTGAACTCCAGCAAGTTGTGGTTCTGCCAAATTCGATATAAATGAACAAATAATCCTGTATTTCCCAAAATAACCTTATCAAGATAAGTAAATGCCCTGAAGTCAATAGGAAATCACAAAGCATATGAAAGTCTAAGAATATATGCACAAGCCAAATGGTCAAATTAAAAAGCCAGAGGAGACACAGAACTTGGAGCAATTAATCAAAGAAGTACATACAAATCTCCAAAACAAATTCAATGGGTTGACTGAAGACATAAAGGGCACCAAGAAGACTCTAGAAGAGCATAAAGAAGAATTTGTAACAGTAAATAGAAAAATAGCAGATCTTACAGAAATAAAGTAGACCATAGATCAAATTAAAAATATACTAGAGATGCACTATAGCATATTTGAAGAGGCAGAAGAAAGAATAAGAGAACTGAAGGACAGGGCAATTGAATGCAAATGCACAAAAGAACAAATGA
This sequence comes from Choloepus didactylus, assembly GCF_015220235.1. NCBI lineage: Eukaryota > Metazoa > Chordata > Mammalia > Pilosa > Megalonychidae > Choloepus > Choloepus didactylus. Next base: position 77,354,750 of record NC_051307.1, read on the forward strand.
AGAAAAAAATTGAAAAAATATGAACTGGATCTCAGGGAAATGATGAACAATATGAGGCAAATAGATATAAGAATCATCAGTATCCCAGAAGAAGAGAAGAGTGAAGGTCTAGGAAGAATATTTGAGGAAATAGTTGGAGAAAACTTCCCAACCCTTGTAAAAGATATAAAAATCATATCAAAGAAGTACAATGAACCCCAAATAGAATAAATCCAAATAAACCCACTTGGAAATATATAGTAATTAGAGTGCCAAATGCTGAAGAGAAGGAGAAAGTCCAGACAGCAGCAAGAGAGAAGTGACTCACAGCATACAAAGGAGACCACATAAGACTAAGTGCTGACTACTCAATGGACACCATGGAGGAGAGAAGGCAGTGGTATGACATATTTAAGATCCTGAAGAAAAAAACTGCCAGCCAAGAATTCTTTATTCAGCAAAGCTCTCCTTTGAAAGTGAAGGAGAGTTTAAAATTTTCACAGACAAACAAATGCTGAGAGAATTTGTTAACAAGACAATTATCCTCCTGTAAGAAATACTAAAGGGAGTTCTACTAGCTGATAAAAAAAAAAAAAAAAGGGAAAGGAGAGAGAGTTCTGGAGAAGGGCACAGAACTGAAGAATATTAGTAAGGGAAACTTAAAGGGAAAAAAGAGGAGGGTGGGGATAGATCTAACAAATAACCAAAGGATAAGATGGTTGATTCAAGAACTACCTTTACAGTAGTTAGATTAAACTCCCCAATTAAAAGATACAGACTGTCAAAATGGATTAAAAATATGATCCATTGATATGCTGTTTACAAGAGCCTCATCTTAGACCCTGTGACACAAAGAGATTGAAAGTGAAAGGATGGAAAAAAATATTCCATGCAAGCTGCAACCAAAAGAAAGCAGGGATAGCTGTACTAATATCAGACAAAATAAACTTTAAATGCAAAGACGTCATAAGAGACCAAGAAGGGCACTTTATATTGCTAAAAGGGACAATTCACCAAGAAGAAATAACAATCATAAATGTTTATGTACCCAATAAAGGAGCTCCAAAGTACATGAGACAAACACTGGCTAAACTGAAGGGAGCAATAGATATTTCTACAGTAATAACTGGAGACTTCAATATACCACTATAGATAGAATAACTAGACATAGAACCAATAAGGAAATTGAGAACCTAAACAATGTGATAAATGAATTAGACTTACCAGACATTTATAGATAGTTGCATCCCAAATTACCAGAATACACATTCTTCTCTAGTGCTCATGGAACATTCTCCAGGATAGATTATATGCTGGGCACAAAACAAGTCTCAATGAATTTAAAAAGATTGAAATTATTCAAAGCACATTCACTGACCACAATGGAACGCAGCTGAAAATCAATAACCACAAAAGAACTAGAACTTTCACAAATACATGGAGGTTAAACAACACCCTCCTAAACAATCAGTGGATCAGAGAAGAAATTGCAGAGAAATCAGAAACTATCTAGAGACAAATGAAAACGAGAACACAACATATCAGTGAAGGTGGTGCTGAGATGGAAATTTATAGCTCTAAATGCATATATTAAAAAGGAAGAAAGAACTAAAACCAAAGATCTAACTGAACAACTGAAGAAGCTGGAGAATGAACAGCAAAATAACCCTAAAGCAAGTAGAAGAAAAAAAGTAACAAAGATTAAAGCAGAAATAAATGATCTGGAGAACAACAACAACAACAACAACAAAACTAATAGAGAGAATAAATAAAACCAAAAGTTGGTCCTTTGAGAAGATCAAAAAGATTGACAAACCCTTCACTATACTGACAGAGTCAAAAAGAGAGAAGACTCAAATAAACAAAATCAGAAATGAAAGGGGAGTCATTGCTAAGGACACTGAAGAAATTTAAAAAATCATAAGAGGATACTATGAACAACTGTATGCCAACAAACTACACAACTTAGAGGAAATGGACAATTTCCTGGAAACACATGAACAACCTAGACTGACCCAAGAAGAAATAGAAGACCTCAACAAACCAATCACAAGCAAAGAGATCCAATCAGTGATCAAAAATCTTCCTAAAAAGAAAAGCCCAGGACCAGATGGCTTCATAGGGGAATTTTACCAAACTTTCCAAAAAGAACTGACACCATTCCTGCTCAAACTCTTTCAAAAAATTGAAGACAAAGGAGCACTACCTAACTCATTTTATGATGCTAACATCACTCTAATACCAAAAACAGATAAAGGTACTACAGGAAAGAAAAACTACAGGCCAATCTCCCTAATGAATAGATGCAAAAATTATTAACAAAATATTTGCAAATAGAATCCAAAGGCACATTAAAGGAATTATACACCACATCCAAATGGGGTTCATTCCAGGCAGGCAAGGGTATTTCAACATAAGAAAAGAAAATCAATCAATGTAATAAAACACATTAACAAATTGAAAGGGAAAAATCAAATGATCAGCTTGATAGATGCTGAAAACCATTTGGCAAAATTCAGCATTCTTTTTTGATAAAAACACTTCAAAAGGGAGGAATTGAAGGAATCTTCCTTAATATGATAGAGGGCATATATGAAAAACCCACAGTCAGCATAGTACTTAATGATGAGATATTGAAAGCCTTCCCCCGCAAATTGGGATTGAGACAAGGATGCCCACTGTTGTCACTATTATTCAACACTGTGCTAGAAGTTCTAGCCAGAGCAATTACGCAAGACAAAGAAATAAAATGCATCCAAATGGGAAAGGAAGAAGTAAAACTGTCATTATTTGCAGTGATATGATCTAATATTTGGAAAATCCTGAGAAATCTATGACAAAGCTACTTGAGCTAATAAACAAATTCAGCAAATTGGTGAATACAAGATTAATGCACAAAAGTCAGTAATGTTCCTATACACTAGTAATGACCTAACTAAAGAGGCAATTCAGAAAAAAAATTCCATTCACAATAGCAACTAGAAGAATCAAATATCTGGGTATAAACCTAACCAAAGATGTAAAAGACCTCTACACAGAAAATTACAAAACTTTACTGGAAGAAGACAAAGAGGATCTAAATAGGTGGAAAGATATTCTATGTTCATGGGGAAGGTAAACATCATTAAGATGTGAATTTTACCCAAACTGATCTACAGATTCAACACAATTCCAATCAAAATTCTAACAACCTACTTGGCAGACTTGGAAAAGCTAGTTATCAAATTTACTTGGAAGGGAAAGGAGCCTCAAATTGCCAGAAACCTCCTAAAAAAGAGTGAAGTGGGAGGACTTACACTTCCTGACTTTAAAGTCTACTTCAAAGCTATGGTACTCAAAACAGCATGGTACTGGCACAAAGATAGAAATATCAATCAAAGGACTCAAATCTTGAGTTCGGAAATAGACCTCCAGATCTATGGTCAACTGATTTTTGACAAGGCTCTCATATCCACTGAACTGGGTCACAATAGACTGTTTAACAAATGGGACTGGAAGAACTGGATATCATATCCAAAAGAATGAAAGAGGACCCCTGCCTTACACCTTATAGAAAAATTAACTCAAAGTGGATCAAAGATCTAAATATAAGAGTCAGTGTGCTGGCTTGTATATTTATGTCCCCCAGAAAAAGCCATATTCTTTAATGCATTCTTGTGGGGGCAGACATATTAGTGTGGATTGGGTTGGAACCTAGTGGTTCAGTGTCCATGGAGATGTGACCCACCCAACTGTAGGTGATAACTCTGATTGGATAATTTCCATGGAGGTGTGGCCCCACCCATTCAGCGTGGGCCTTGTTTAGTTTACTGGAGCACTGTATAAACTCAGACAGAAGGAGCTCACGGCTAGCTGGAGCTGAGACAGACATTATGAAGACAGCCGTTGGAAGCTGATACAGACATTTTGGAGAAGGCCGTTTTGAAACACAACCTGGGAGCAAGCAGATGCCAGCCATGTGCCTTCTCAGCTAACAGAGGTTTTCTGGATGCCAATGGCCTTTCTCCAGTGAAGGTACCCTTTGTTGATGGACACTTTATGACCTTAAGACTATAACTTTGTAACCAAATAAACCCGCTTTTATAAAAAAAGACATTTTTCCAATGAGGAAATTCAAATGGCTAAAAAAAAAACACATGAAAAAATGTTCATCTTCACTAGCTATTAAGGAAATGCAAATCAAAACCACAATGAGATATTATCTCACACCAACAGGAATGGCTGCCATTAAACAAGCAGGAAACTACAAATGCTGGAGAGGATGTGGAGAAATTGGAGCTCTTATCCACTGCTAGAATGCATAATGGTACAGTTGCTATGGAAGACAGTTTTGTGGTTCCTCTGAAAACTAAATCTCAAGTTATCCTAAGATCCAGCAGTTCCACTATTCAGCATATGCCCTGAAATCTGAAAGCACAAGAACAGACATTTGAACACCAATGTTCATAGTGGTATTATTCAGTTGCCAAAAGATGGAAAAAATCCAAATGTCATTCAACAGATGAGTGGATGAACAAACTGTGGTATATACATAGGATGGAATACTATGGAGCAGTAAGAAGGAATGAGGTCCTGAAACATGTGACATGGATAAATCTTGAGGACATAATGCAGAGTGAAATAAGTCAGACAGAAAAAGGAGAGATATGTTATATTATCACTAATATGAACTCCTTCAATAATGTAAAATCGGTGTCATGAAATATAGAATATAGGGGACCTAGAGATAGAAGCTAAAGAAGGGGGAATGATTACCTAATATGTAGAGACCTGTTAATGAGGTTGAACTCAAGGGCGTGGAAATGGACAGGGGTGATGATGGTTCATTAATGGGATTATAAGTATCCCTGCTGTATTGAAGGTAAACATGATTGAAAGGGTTGTTTAAAGGCATGTATCCCACAGGTTAGCACTACAAATAAAAATAAGTGCTTACAGCATCTACTTCTAAGGTATGACACTGGTACAAATGGTTAACAACAGAATGGTATATGGCAAAAATTACCTATTGCATACTATGGACTATATTTAATAGGAATACCTCACTAGTACCACATTAATACTAGGGATAAATAATTAGGGGGTGATAAGAGTTTTGGTGTGTTCTGAGTTACCATAATTGTTTAAAATTGAGAGTGATGATGATTGTACAACCAAGTGATGATAGTGTGAGACATTGATTGTTTATCCTGGACAGAATATATGCTATGTGAAATTAGGAGCCCGCTATTCAAAAAGTCAGGCCCTTGATCTTGAGGCTTTTTTTGTGAAACTTATGGCTGTAAATGGGGAGGATAAGACTACCTAAAATTATGCCTAAGAGTCACTTCCAGGAACTTTTTTAATTGCTCAGATGTGGCCTGTCTCTCTCTATGAGCAACTCTGCAAGTAAACTCATTACCCTCCCCCTTCTGTGGGACATGACTCCCAGGGGAGTGATTCTCCCTAGTGATGTGGGACACGACTCTCACGAGTGAGTTTGGTTTGGGCAGTGAGGGATCGAGAGTGCCTTCTTTACCAAAGGGGGGAAAAGAAAGGTAACGAAAGTTTTCACTAGCTAAGAGATTTCAAATAGAGTCGAGAGACTACATTGGAGGTTACTGTTATGCAAGTTTCAGCTAGATATTCCAAATGGCCACAGTATGCCAAACCCAAATCAACAGTAGTCCCATAATCCTAACAAACAACCAGGTCCCTATTGGAGACTATAAAAGTTTCATTCACTAAGTTTATTTCTATGAAACTTAAATCCCCAGAGTGTTCCCATTCCAGATAAGTCCCAAAATCCAGAGTCAAAAGCCCTTCAAGAACATCAACCAGATGCATCCCCTTTCCCCATAATGTCAACACCCCTTTTCAATATGAACAAGTTAGGGTGGTCACTGCCCAGATATCCCTGAAGATTGAGACAGTAATCAAAGAAGTAGCAACAGACAAGATAGGATTTAACAATGGATTTAATAAAAATAAAAATATTTCTTTTTTTTCAGTCTCATGGGTATTAGAACAGCTAGAATGAAATAACTGAAATGGTGGAACTGTAACCCATAACATTCTTTAAAATTTGCTCTATAACTATCTGTTAACTATCAAGCTCTGGAAAATATACTGCAATTGCTTAATTTGTCCCAAGCATAAGTCCAGGAAAACTTTTCCATAACTTTCAAGAGCATTTTGTTTTACTTACTGAAATTCGGCAATTAGATTTTTTTTTCAAATATTCCTATACCAAGGCTATTTATATTTTAATAATGAGTTGTTTACAGTTCCCCCATTTAAGTTATTTCTTTCTAGCTGTTCTAACACCCAGGAGACTACTCCTCTCTCTTGTTTGAGATGATTTGGAATTGGGATGGGTTGGTTCTGGGCTGACTCACGGCCTTTCGTTAACAAGCATTAGGGGCTGTCTTTAGTGATCATGAGACTCTAAAGTTGAAAAACAAGGCAAGGGTGTATATGCAAGTGTAGGTCCATCACAAGTTTTTTCTATTCACAAGATAAAGGCTGTATCATTATATCTGTTATACAATCTTTATCAGAGATCCAGGCAGCTGGAGTATAGTTCAGAGATTTCAGGTATTTCCTTCTGTCTATTCTAACATACCAAAAAATGAAAAGGAGTATCTATATAATGACTCAGTAATCATAATCATCCCCTAAATCCTGATTTTTTGGTTACAACTCTAATTGACATAAGGAAGAGTGGGGGAAATGGGGATAGAAGGTTCACATCAGAAAAGGCCCGGGTTTACTGAGGACAGTGGAAGGACAGCAGAGCAGAGAGAGGAAAACCAGCCTGGAGGAGAACTGGAGAGTGACGTTCTGGAGCAGGTGAGATACAGAGCAAGGGAACTGGATGGGAGCGGATTGCTAGGGAGCAGTGCTGAGGCCTGCAAACTAAAGCTCCTTATATGCTTTAGTAGACATGGGCAAGCATTTTAATTACTTGTAAATAATCTTGGATTGTTGGACTGTGTTCCTTGCCAGGCAACATTGCCATGAGACCAGGATCTCAGGGTGTTGAGTGCTATTGGGAGTACATTAAGAAACCTTCAACTTAGGTGCAAATCTGAGTGTTAGGCCCCTTTAACATTCACTATATAGTAATGAAGCAGCTTCAGTTTCTGAACTGGACCCGGTGGAGGTAAATTGACTCCATTCCTCTGAAAGCTAGCTTGAATGAGGCTACCAATTCTTCTCAAGCGATAATGTAAGAGAGCAAAAACTGGCTTTGGACATCTCTGGATGTTCCCATGGAGAACACCTGAAAATGGACAAAGAAAACTGTGATACTTCACCCAAACCTGCAGATGTGAATGTAAGTAGAGTGTGGGAAGCCTTCTCTTTTACTTGAATGCCATTTATTGTTGACCCTGTTAGTAAAATGAGACCACGGTACTTTAAAAAAATAAAGGGAGCAATAATAAAATACTTTGTCTTCCTAAGGCACTTAATGGGTTTTACAAACAAGAGCTTGTTTTAAAGTGCTGTTCTTGGCAATCGATTTGTAGCTGTTTTTCTGAAAACCCGAGGGAAATTGTACTGAACTTTACACAAATTCCATTTTAAAATTTAATCAGTGCCAACTGAGACTGCCTCTAATGTGTTCCTGCACTTACAGACCCAACCTTGGCCTTATCAGCTCTACAAATACTAGCATTTCCATGTGTTTCCATCTTTTACTTCTTTGGGGGAATATTTGAAAGCAGGCTTGGCATCACAGGTCAACTCCTCAGCCTACAGTGGAATATTTTTCTCTTTAGAAACACCACGCTCCCTCCTACAGGTCACTATGTTAAATGAGGTCTAGCGTAGTTCAATTTCACCAGGATGGATCCAGGCAACATTTCAGTCCAAGAGTTGACAAGGGGCTTGGCAGAAAGAATGAGGGAGCCATGAATAATTCAGAGTGTACTTGGCCAGATATTATCCTGTTAATTGGTAGGATTAAAGACTGAAAGACATGAACTTTGAACAGGAGGGAGGAAGAATGAGAGATACTGAGAAAAAACTTATGACAGCTGAAAAAAAAAAGATTATTTCTTTGAAAGTGGTGTCCTAGGTTGTTGTCTTCAAAAGCATGTGTGATTAAAAGTTATTTTGTCACTGGATTTTATTTACTCTGACATGAATAAATCTCTCCTTCAAAGAAGCTAAACTCTCTCATACATTTTTAAAGAATTCACAGGATCTAATTTCAGAAGGTGGCGGAGAAAAAGAGGAGGGGAAACAGTTAAATAATAAATTGTTCCTCTTGCATAACTTTGCACAACAATACAGTTAAAACAATAATTTTTTTAATGTGATTCCTCTATTTCATCCTTTGGTTTATTTTTAACCATTCATTCTTTTATGATTGAGAAACCGAGTCATTAATCAGTTCAGTGGCTGGCTCAAAGCACATACACGTGGGCAATGATAAAACAAGCACATTGGATTTCTATCCTACAGTCCTGCACAAACCAGAGCAACATCATTAAATTTTCTCCCCACCAACTGGTCATGAAGCCATAATTGGGAAATCAATTTCAGTGAGAGACTTACTTATTTTCCTATTTTTAATTCTGCCTCAGCCAAGAAAGAATTAATTATAGGAGAAAAGCTACATAATACAAATATTTGAAACACACACTCACACACACACACACACACACACACACACATGCTTATGGCTTGGTACACATGGATCCACCCACATAGAATCTAAGCCTCCTAACCTTCAGGTCCTCTAGTCTACACTCCACAAAATTCAGGCTTCACTTCCATAGCATTATAATGTATAATGCAGAGCTGGGGAGTTAAGGAAAGTACTTGGAAATCATTTCACCAGGATTCATATAATTTCTGGTTTTCCTGATCTTAATTGTGTGACTTCATGCAAGTCAAATTTTTTAGACCTACATAAATAACTTGGCTGATACATTTAGACATTTTAGCACTGCTACGGCCCAAGGGGGCTTTTGCAGCTGAAGAAGATGCCAGGCACGTTCTGAGACATGAGCTTTTATTCAGGGCTTACTTACTAAGGAAATGGAAGTCAGTCACGTTGCCCTGGATTCAGGAGCTGTTCTGAATGGCAGCAGGTTCAGAGCTCAATGTGAAGACACTCCACAAAAGCAGGGGTGTCAGGGAGTGGTTTATAAAGGTTAAGACAAAGACATTCCAATGGGTATGAGAGCCTAAGCGTGGGAGCAGGGGTTTTGTGAACCCAGGGAGGGATCGATTTGTAGTCAACATGGAAGAGGGGAGGATTACAGGTTATTTTGTAGATGACAGAATCTCAGGGAGTTTCAGGGAGGAGGTAAGCTATAGATTACACTCAACGCCAGAGACCTGATCCTACAAGGAGAGTAGGTTAAACCTTAACTGACCTGGGTCACGCAAGCTGCTATGTGCAGTCTTCAAGGCCCTTGGGAAAGGCCCTGGGCTCTGGGCTCCCACAAGCACCAAATCGGGGTAGTTCCGTTTAAGCTCTAGACTAGTTCTAATGGATAATACATATACGTCTTATTTCTTTAAAGATATCCAATATCTCAGTTCAGATGGTCAGCGCTCAAGGGAAACTTCCAGGGAGACGACCTCCACGAAAACCTATTAGCAAGGCCAAATCCAAGAAGAAATCCAAGGAGAAAGCTCCCTTTTGGAACATCCAAAATAAAATCATTCTCTTCACGGTATTTTTGTTCATCCTGGCGGTCATAGCCTGGACGCTTCTGTGGCTCTACATCAGTGAGTTAAAACCTGTGTCCCTTTGGGGTTAGGGCTTGTGGTGTGAGCTCAGCATCAGCAGCTCAGGCCTAATCTGCCCCTGGGTGCTTCTGATATGATTTTTCTCTTTCCCAGACTGATACAACATTTCCAAAACTGGTGTTGAGATTTTAGGGAGAAAGAAACCAGAGTTGCCTGTTCTATTTCTCCTTCTTCCCAGAAGAGAGGAAGAGGAGGAGAGATGAGCGATAGGATGAGAAGAGCTGGGGAAAAGAGTTGAGAAGAGCTAGATAAGAGCTCAGCGCTTCTGACCAGTTGGGAAATGTGATGCATTTACAGCTTTAAGAAATGAGTGGAATGCTAAAATGTTTCATTTCCTCATTCCACCCACTGCCTGTTTCTAGGCAACCTTAAATTTCCAGCTTCCTGAGCTAGACTGTCACTGTGCTCCCTTTTATGCATGCATCATTTCTGCCCCCGGATTATGTTTTGGTCTATCTGATTGATCCTTTTGGACATGAGTCATAACTGAGCTCTTCCTTACGGGATACTTGCTCATGCAATGCAGAAACTATAACATTTGTTTACTTATACTAGGGTGTCCACTCTATAGTTTTGGGAAAATACAGGTTAATATATTTAATACACAGTATGTAGGCTCTCCAGAATATCAAAATCTGATTAGAGAGGCAAGACTTTTAGGTAAAGAATTAATGAACATTGACTTGAACTGCTCAGGTCCCTTACGAATATGCAAGTGAATCACATCGTTAAGGCATCAATGTGAAAAAAGATATGGTTCCTGCCTTCAAAGAGCCCACAGTTCAATGCTGGGGAGAAGGAATGAGTTGATTTCTTCGCTGGAGGGAGTACATTAGGATCACAAAAGAGGGGCATTCAACCAGTCCAGGGATGGAGTCCAGAGAAAGCTTCACAAACCGGTTCTTGAGAATCCACTGAACACATCTGATGAGGGCAGACAGTGTGTTGAACCTTGTGTTAGGTGTGGGGATCAGAGTGGTGAAGAAGACACTTATAGGGGAAGTAAAGTCAATGGGTAATTAAAGCAAACCCACAAAAACCACAAAACACTCACACACACAACTCCAACCCAAAATGAACCAACTTATTTCCCATTAGCTCTCTGTCTTGCCTCAACTGATCACATTTGCATTGTCCTAGCATTTATATATAAAAATTTAGAACTTCATTATGCAGAAGTGGTTTGTTGGCTATGTAAAAATGAGAGCTGGGCATTTCAGAGAGAGGGATCAATACGAGCAAAGGGAAATTGGCATGGACAAGCAAGAATTGTTCAACAAAAACACAGGTTAGTTTTGATGTGTGAAGCTTGGGAGTGGAAGGTGGTCTTGAGCAATGGGGTAGACCCCTCATGAGGGAGACTGTGGATGGTCTTGTTTGCTGGACAGAGCTAAAGAATTGGCTAAATGCAATCTGATTCAATGCCAAATTGATTTCCATCGGCCTGACTCTTGAGCACTTACTGATGTGTTAAGGATGTGACAGCTTCTAGAGAGAATTCATAGTTTTCGTTCAATTTTTAAAGAGTCAACAACAACCAAAAATCTAAGGAGCACTTCTCTGGACCAAACCTCTTGTTTTTTTTCCAGGAGGCCTAGTGAAGTAAGGTGACCCGGTTAAGTTCACGTAACAAGAAAGCACAAATCCAGCCTCTTACTCTGGGCTCTTTCCCCATCCCACCACAACTTCACTATTATGGTTGGGGCCAAAGTGACCCAGGACAGGTCATTCAAGGGAGGCTGCTTCTTATCACATAGGTTGCACCGTTTTAGTTCAGACATCATTTTTTAGCATTGCTATGTGCTGGGCATAGTACTAAAAGAATATTCTCCTCCTCTCTCCTTCTTCTCTCCTCTCTCCCTCCTCCTCCCCTCATACATTTATTGAGTTTCATAGCTGAACTGGACACTCACTATGTTAGGTGCTGAAGAAAAAAAGCATAAGCATCTGTTCTTTCCCCCGGAGAGCTCTAAAAGAGGGACAGGAGTTACGATACATTGGGGCGAGTACTCCATGATAGGGACAGGGGCCCTGGAAACCTGTGATGTGGGGCCATAAGGAGTAAAACCTTGGTAGCAAAAATGGAGGTGAAAAAGGAGAGCCTTATTCTCCCCGAGCTATTCCCATGGGTTTCAGGTGCCCTAAGGCAACTCAAATACAGCAGCATTTGCCCCTCTTGTCTGCAAAACCTCTGGCCAGTCCTGACCCAACCTGGTGGTCTCCACTGGGCAAAGTATTTGAGCAGGAGTGTCCTGACAGGGGACCAAGGGCCACACTCTGTGGCTCATCAGAAGAATGAATTCTCCATGCACTGCACAGAACTTGTGACCAGACTAGCATCCTGGTATCACCATACAAGCCATAAAGGGGATAAAAGCCATAGGAGCACACTGAAGTTCGCCTGGGCTTCTCGTCCCTCTTCTCCCCTATGCTAACTCTACCACAAAACTTGATTGCCTAAATTTCTTGCCTTCTTACCTTCCACAGACTTGGGATCCTGGCAAACTGTAAATACTCTTCTTTGCCCCTTAGCAACTCTAGGACATGCATGAAGTCAAAGAGATATCTCCTTTACTTCTTAATCTAGTAATTTTCAGAAGAGGACAGAAAGAAGAGAGTGCTCTTAGAGATATAGGTATTTATTGCTGATGGATGAGATACTATTAATTATGTCTAACTAAAAAGATCTCTAGGTGCCTAAAATAAAATCGTTTTAGGAGCCTGGTACTTACATAGATCAGATAGTGCCTTACTACCACACCAGTGGGAAAGCCTCCTAATCATCTTCTCTCACATTTTACAGGTAAGACAGAAAGCAAAGATGCCTTTTACTTTGTTGGGATGTTTCGCATCACCAACATTGAGTTTCTTCCTGAATACCGGGAGAAGGAGTCCAGGGAGTTTCTTTCAGTGGCGCAGACTGTGCAGCAAGTGGTGAGGTGACAGGGGAGTGGGGGGCTTGCGAGAGTGGAGCAAGGTGGGGGGGGGTTTCAGGTGTCATAGATGAGAAGGGCTTAGAGAAGTAAAGGGCAGGGCGGACAAAGGAAGAGGCCAGTGGGAAAGGTGAGGTTTTGTACATCTTTGCTATAAGATAAGAGTTGTATACTCGGTGGAATTGCTTGTTTATTTTTTTTCTGTCTAAAGTAAAAAGAAATGGCTCTCTGGGCTTCAGCTTTTCTCATCTGCAAAATAAAGGAATTAGATCAGGTGATCTTTTAAATGCCTCCTGGTTCTGAAGTTACATGCATTCTGATTAATTCTGTGGTCGGTAAAACATTTATTTCAACTTTGACACAGAGGTGATCTCTCCACTTTTTAACAACTTTCTTATTATAAAAGTCACATGCATGTATTGTGAAAATTTGTAAAATTCAGTAAAGTATACGAAAGAACATTAAAGTCTTTAATTTCATCACCAGAGATAGAGACCCTTCTTATTATGTACCACATAGACATAGGAGATCATGCAAAATGGCAATATTAGTAGATATTCAGTTTTATAATCTGATTTTTTCTTTGGATTGTGTGTATCTCCAATTATTTCCTTGGGTGATTTCTTAAAAGGGTAATTTCTTGGTCAAATAGAAAAATATCTATTTCTGGCTCTTGGTACATATTATGTCAGCTAGAAGGTTTCTGATAATGAATAGCCTTGACTACACAAGTGTTGACTTCAATGCTGTGACAGGCACCCTGTCGTGAAGAATTAGGAAGGAGTAGGTGTTGTGGGAGAGAAGAAAAGAAGTCAAAAACAAAGGCGGTCATGGTAGCTTTTAGTTGTTGAATGCCTGCTACGTATCTGGTATGTTGATGAACCCTCTACCTGCATATTCTCCACTGTTCCCCAAGGAGGTAGGTATTTTTATCACCATGTTAAGGATGAAAAACAACAATGGAGGCTCAGCAGGTTAAAGTAACTTGTTCTGTGTTGCATAGTGAATTCAAACTCCATAGCTCGTATTTTTTTTCACTATGCTATATTATTTCCAAGGTCCCCACCCTGCTCCTCTATTCAATTAGGTGAATAGTTTTGCAGCTCTGTAGGAAGGGGAATTCAAAAAGAGAAAAAAATTTGGGAGAAGAGAGGGAATTTTGTTTTAGAAATGCTGAGCCAGGGCCAAGAAGGTAAGTCGATTGCAATAGTTCTCCTCTGAGATCAACTTATGGAGTTTAAGAAGTTCTAGGTGCTTCCACAGAGACAGCAGAGCTCAGAGGGGGGTGGTAGACCTAGCTGTGGGTACCATCCGCCCTCTAGTGGTGAACTGAGAAATGTTCCTTAAGAATAAAAGTAGTTACCGCTGATACTATGAAAATGGACTTCAGGGACTTTGATTTATTAATTGTGTAGAAAATTAACATTTGAAGTGGGAAGAATGCATACATTAGGTTTGATCAGAGCATTTAAAGAGAGCAATAAATGAATGAGGGTAACTAGTTATTCTTCACAGAAAGCAGAATAACCCAAGGCTTCTGCAGGAAGCAAGACTATTTGAATTCAAGAAATAAAGTCTGGGCTTGCAGTTAGAGAGCATTTGTTTGAGCCTTGTCTTGTCTCCTTGGTAGTTGTCAGAGCTTGGACCTACAGCATGCCAGGTACTGTGAGAGGAAGCCAAGTTTGAAAGACTCTAGACACCTCAATTCTTCTTTTTCAGGTAAACCTGGTTTATAAAACATCTGCCTTCTCCAAATCTTACAAGCAGTCTGTCGTTGCAGACATCAGGTAATATATGCCTCCGGCTTTGCCTTTTCTACTTTCACTGCTGTAAATTTCTCTCAAGGCTGTGGAAGGGCTGAGATCCCACCATTCTGGAGTAACTTCCTGGAGGTGGTTATGGGTTAAAGACCTATTAGAACAATCAGTGTCCCAAATCTCAGGCCTGTTATCACTATGAGTTTCTTTTCTAAATTCAGTTTTATTGAGATATCTTCACATACCATATAATCATCCATGGTGTACAATCAACCGTTCACAGTACCATCATATAGTTATGCATTCATCACTCTAATCTATTTTTGAACGTTTTCCTTACACCAGAAAGAATCAGAATAAGAGTGAAAAATAAAAGTAAAAAAGAACACCCAAATCACCCCCCCCATCCCACCCTATTTTTCATTTAGTTTTTGTCCCCATTTTTCTACTCATCCATGCATACACTGGATAAAGGGAGTGTGATCCACAAGGTTTTCAAGATCACACTGTCACCCCTTGTAATCCACATTGTTATACAATCACCTTCAAGAGTCAAGGCTACTGGGTTGGAGTTTGACAGTCTCAGGTATTTACTTCTAGCTATTCCAATACATTAAAACCTAAAGAGAGCTATTTATATAGTGTGTAAAAATGTCCACCAGAGTGACCTCTCCACTCCATTTGAAATCTCTCAGTCACTGAGGCTTTATTTTGTTCCATTTTGCATCTCCCTTTTCATCAAGAAGATGCTCTCAATCCCATGATGTCAGGTCCAGACTCATCTCTGGGAGTCATATCCTGCGTTGCCAGGGAGATTTACACCCCTGGGAGTTGGGTCCCACATAGCGGGGAGGGCAGTGAGTTCACCTGCCAACATGGTTTAGCTAGAGAGAGAAGGCCACATCTGAGCAACAAAGTGGTACTCAGGGGGAGACACTTATGCACAGTTATAAGCAGGTTTAGCCTCTCCTTTGCAGTAACAAGCTTAATAAGGGCAGGCCCCAAGATAGAAGGCTTGGCACACCAAGCTGTCAGTCTTCAATGTTTGTGAGAACATCAGCAGCAATCCAGGTGAGGAAGTCCAACACTTCCGCATCCTCCCCCAGCTCCTCAGAGAGGCCCTGCATATATATTTTTATTCTCTGCCCAAATTACTTTGGGATGTGTTGCTATTTCACTCTAACCTTTACAGACCTCCCATCTATCACTTCCTATTCAAAGTTCCATGTAATTGTGGTGTTTGAACAAACTGAGTATAGAAGTTATATTGTTTAGAAAATATAGATCCTACACCAAATAAACATCTCTTCCCTTGGTGTCACATGGAAGTTGAAGTTTTAACACACAGTCAGTTTTAACCTTTACACTTTGGCCCAATTTGCCCTATTCTTAACCAGATCTGCTTCATTCATATCTCTGATTGAAGTCTGGGCTCTTTTTCAGCTTTTTTTTTTTAACAGTTGCTGCTGTATGTGTTAATACTGACATTCATATCTGCAGAGCTCTAGCTCTGAGTTTCAGGTGTCACGCAGATACGCAATGTTCCAGAGACCAATCAGGTTATACACCAAGGAATCAACATCTCAGAATTTGGAGATAGCCATTACAATTCAGGAATAGATTTGACTGCTGTAAGAGCTTACAATTTGGGGCCATTACAATGATCATTTCTTTCCCTGTTAGGCTCTAAGATTCAATTCTGAGATTACACATTGTCGTTAGTCCATATTGGTGAGGCATTATAGTGTTTGCCTTTGTTTTTGGTGTACTTCACTGAGAATGCTGTCTACAGGATCCATTCACCTCGTTGCATGTCTTACAACTTCACTTCTCATAGTTGCTCAATATTCCATTGTATGCATACACCACAGTTCACCATTCTGTTCCTCAGTCAGTATAACTATGAGTTTTTGCTTGTCATCTACCAAATCTCTGCCTTCTCTCTGAAGCTGGAATCCTGGACCCCTGTATCAGTGCCACTGGGCAAAATGACCTTCAAATATGGCTACTATCTTGGGTGGGTGGGGGCAAACAAAGCATAGTCCAATATTTTTCAAAATATGTTCAGTGAAAAACTAGTCATTAGAGGTCTTCTAGGGGAGAAAAAGGATCTCAAGGCCAAGTAATTTTTAGGAAAGACTATGCCCTGTGTACTATATCCTCCCCCACATAAATCTGCAGAGATTCACAGTCCCTTTTGGAATATTAAAGGCACTGAGAAGTCTTAGAGTAAAGCAACTTGCTTATCTTCTTTAACCTTCTATTTCCCAAGTTATTTATTACAAAACATAATCTTTTGTTTCTTTCATAAAGCTTAGCAGTATCTGTGGGGTTAGGAGCTCAGGCTTGTGGACCAAATTGAAAACCAAAATGGGCTAAATTCTGGATCTGCTACTAGCTATGTGATTTTTAGTTGTTTGGCCTTGATTTCCTCATCTGTAAAACTGGAATAATAACAAGACCTTCCTAATAGGATTAAATGGGATAAAGCAGATTTAAAATGGTTTGTGAACCTGGTGAAGTATTAACAATTGCTGTTTGCAAAGGCAGTGAATACTGACTGTTAACCATAGAAATAGTATATTCTCAAAGAAGATGCAACTAGAGAGTAAGAGATCTAGATTTGAATCCCACATAATAATCAGAATATACACAATATGATGCTTTCTCTTATCAACCCCCTTAAGAGGAACCAATGACTTCTTAAAACAGGGAGTTAAGTCCAATAAAAGGATTTGTTCACTGGCCTTGCCTTGAATTTGGCAATAGGGTCACTGTCTTCCTGTGGAAGTCTGCTTTCTTAAAGGTATCCCTAAGTCTCTCTCTCTCTCTCTCTCTCTCTCTCTTTTTTTTTTTTTCACTATAGCAGCAACAACAAAGGTGGTCTCCTTGTCCACTTTTGGATTGTGTTTGTCATGCCACATGCCAAGGGCCATATCTTCTGTGAGGACTGTGTGGCAGCCATCTTGAAAGACTCCATCCAGACGAGCATTGTAAACCGGACTTCTGTGGGCACCTTGCAGGGTCTGGCTGTGGACATGGACTCTGTGGTACTAAATGGTGATTGTTGGGTGATTCTCCTTTAAGCTTTCCTTCCTGCAGCACCTGATATTTGCCATTGTCAATGTTGTATTCTCTTCCACAATTCCAGTGGAACAGGATTAATTGAAGACATTGGAGCCTCATTGGTAAATGAAATTGCTTAGTGTTATATACAGTGATTGAACAATAGATCTGGGACCTAAACATATATTAAATTGAATTTATTAAAGGCTACCCCTCCCTAAATTTTTCTGGCTTCATCATTTTCAAGCTAGTCTTCGAGGAACAAAGAAAGAAGGATGTATCCTAGAGAAGGAAGAATTTTGCTGAGGTTTATCTTGTCTCTTCCTCTACCAGACAGAATTGCACATATATTATGTAGTGTTACCCAATGCTTCAAAATGGCCTGCCCCATAACTCGATCAAAATGCAAATCTCATTATTTGTCTTGACCGTGAACTGGTTTAATTATTATATAACCCCAAATATGCAGCTTTCCTATCCCCTTCTGATTTAAATTATACATGAAGTAAGCATATAGTAGGTGGTTGATAAATAGTTGTCAAATGAATGAATGAAAAATTTCTAGTGGAAAATTTTGCGCTACGTTTGCCTTTCAGGCAGAAGACTAATTATTATATTTATTTGGTTACTTATTTTCCTTCAAAATTTTTTAAAAACTTGATATTGTGGATGATTTCAAACATAAAAAAAGTAGAGAGAATAATATAATGAATTCCCATATACCCATTACTCAGCTTCAACAACTATCGCCTAATGGCCATTATAGTTGATCTCTAATCCCTAAACAACTTGCCCCAGCCCCACTGGATTATTTTAAAACAAATCCCGGACACATTTGATTGTTTTTAAAGAAGGACTG
Source organism: Choloepus didactylus (assembly GCF_015220235.1). Classification (NCBI taxonomy): domain Eukaryota; kingdom Metazoa; phylum Chordata; class Mammalia; order Pilosa; family Megalonychidae; genus Choloepus; species Choloepus didactylus. The sequence continues at coordinate 77,373,094 of NC_051307.1, forward strand.
AAAATAATTTTCACTAAGTAAGATTCTAACAAAGTGAGATTCTGGTACTAACAAACACTTTTCTACTTGTTTTTATAATGCAGCTGGGCTTCGGTCAGATTATTCCTCAGCCATAGGATCTGGTAAATTATTTCATGTTCTTTCCCCAAAATTGTTACCTTTTTTGACTATGGTTGTCCTTTTTAAATTATTGTGTTTGTTAGTGCTCTTTCAGTTACAAGTGATAGAAATACACCCAAACTGGCTTAAGCACAGAAGAAAACTTGAGTGGCTCATGTACCTGGGACATACATGGAGCAGTGTGGCTTCAGGCATGGTTGGGTCCAGAGCCTAAAATAAAATCTCATTGGGACACTGCACCTCTGCTTTCCTTTGTTGTGGCTTCATAATTAAGTGTGTTCTTCTAATGTGGTAGCAAAAAAAGTCACCAGCAGAGTCACCAGCAGGTCTAAGCTTATAATTTATCAGTTTAGCAACTATGATTAAACTATGGAGAAAAACACACACTTATTTCAGCCATTTATGTGATTTAGAAATCTTGGGGCTGACCCTCATTGTCCCAGATTGGGTGACATGCCCATTCCTGAACCAAATTCTGTGACTCCGATTGGCCAGTCCGGGTCATGTGCCCACCCGTAGAACTATAGGTGAGTTTAGCCCCAACCAAACCATACAGACAGAGTAGCAATAGTTTCTTGCAGGAGAATCTGGGTGCTGCTACCAGAAGAGGGCAGACAGGACTCTAGACTGATAAAGACAGTGGATGTCTTCTGCATGACCTCTATTTCTCTTTCCTCTTCTATAAAAACTTCTACAAGAGTTATTCTTAAAAAAAAGCACTGTCTCCACAGACAAAGGCTGCTCTCAGGACTTCTATGCAGATCACCCATCTCTTCGCTACCCCCTGGAGATTTATGCAACTTCCGGGAGGTTGATGTGCCACTTCAAACTGGTGGCCATAGTGGGCTATCTGATTCGTCTCTCAATTGAGTCCATCCAGATTGAAGCAGACAACTGTGTCACTGACTCCCTCGCCATTTATGACTCCCTTTTGCCAGTCAGGAGCACCATCTTGTTCAGGTATTATGCAGGCACTCCTGTGGGTGAAAGATTTTTGCAAAGTCTCTATTTTGCAACATCTGGATTTACCTTGGATTTCTTTTCTTCTTTCCTCCCTTATTTACTTCTACTTTCTCTCCATTCCTCCTTCCCTCCCCCCCTTTTTCCTTCCTTTCTTTCTCTTTTACAATTTCTGTGTACACCCATGACCCCTGCTTTATTTAGTACCCCTTGCATTGGCCAGAACCTATCAGACTCAATGTTAGTTTTTCACTTGTAGCAGATGAGACTCTCAAAATCAGTGAAGCAAGCACTTCAGCCAATGTTTCTGAAATATAGCATATTTTGTTTGCTTTTATTTTCATTGCAATCACTATGAAACCTACTGCTTCAATAGAATGAAAGAACATTCTATGATAATGATTGCAGAGCATTAGTAAAGCATGTGAAAAATATTTCTTTCTTGTTAGAAAGATAACATTATTCATTGCAGAAAATGTGGTCAGAGAGAAAGCAGTATCAATTAGTTCAACGTCCATTACCCAGAACAAATGTGTTGTTACATTTTTTGCATAAATCCTTTCATTCATATATATGTAATTACACATACACACTCATACTTATCTAATATTTTTACTTAAACCTAGTAGACATCTTTTTATAGGTGCATAATATTTTGATCACCTAATACTGATAGAATTTAAGACTTTCCTATTTATTATTCACTGTGCTACACAGTTACATGATATATCTATTTTTAATAGTGTTTTATGCATGTGTATATATAGTTACATTTTGGTGATGGATACACCTGGTATACAAGGATATGAAATGAAAAGTAAGATCATTTCTGACTCCCAATTCCTCAACCTCTATTATGAGTTCTTTTTCATCCTTCCAGATATATTTAGTTATGAAGAATATATTATGAAGTATATACTATTATTATTATCACCATTTCATAGAAGACAAAAACTGGAACTTACCAAGATTTAGTTCCTTGATTGCCAGTGCCTATCATTCAGTTAAGTGATGGAGCTGAGTCTTGAACTCAGTTTTCCTGAGTCCAGAGCCCATGACCTTAGCCATTCAACACCCCACTTTTATGTCTGCTTGCTCTAAAAGAGGATCCAGTAACAGCCAGTCAGGAAAACTCTTTGGTGACAGTTACTGAACAAAACTTTCTGTACCTCTCTCAGCTCCCTTCTATCTGTCATGTCCCGTGCCCAGTATTTGATGAGGGTCTGAATGGTAGAGTCTGATTCACAACTGTAAATGGTCCAGAAAATGTATGGAGTTAGTGTTGGATTGAGGCCTACTCCCCAAATAACCTATTATTAATGTAATTTTGTCCTGTTATCTGGTTTCAGAATTTGTGAACCCACAAGAACATTAATGTCATTTGTTTCTACAAATAATCTCATGTTGGTGACATTTCAATCTCCTCATATACGGAGGCTATCAGGAATCCGGGCATATTTCGAGGTCATTCCAGAACAAAGTAAGTCTGCCCAGCTAAAAAAGAGCCACCTTTGGAAATACTTGTTATGACACTTTAGTCTCATCTTTCCTGATGTGTAACACTAATTGTATTAGTCGAGGACTCTGAGAAGGGTCCAGTCAGAAGAGAGATCATATTAATGATTTTAGCAGAGAAAATGTAACGTAAAGCACTGTTAAATCAGCATAAAGTTGTTAACTAGGTAACTCAAAAGGGCAGAAAGGGAACTGTAAGGTATCATGAATGTAACAAATATAGGAAGCAGCTATTACCCCTAAGGCTGGGAATAAAGGAAAGAGGCTGGGATTATTAAAATTTAGAGCTTGGAGAAAGGGCTCTATGGAGTGCAACCGAGATCTCTGAAGAGGAATTGCTGCTCTGCTGGTGCTGGCGTCTGCGTTTGAGGCGAGTATTCATGCACTTGGGACCAAGACCGGGAGGAGGGGCTGCAGACAGCCAAGGCTGTTATCTTCGAGGGCGATGCAATGAAGAGGAAGTTGGAAAAACTGCTAACAGGATTCAGCCCTGTCATAGGAAAGAAGTGCCTCTGCAGGGTGAAGTGGTGTGACAGTCACAGGGATAGGAAACAGACAGGCAGCCCTCTTCTCCTCCTCCAGCCTTCTCGTTTCCCTTTAGCGCCTCCTACTGGCAGAGCCCAACAGGAAGCCAGGTGACCAAGGAGAAATGTGGTTTGCAGAGTCCCAGGCTCAGCACCACAGAGCACAGAAAGGTGGGCTTGGAGCAGACAGCCTCCAATAGCTGGCACCCCAGACTGTCTTCCATGAGTTCTTATTTACAGTAATGCATGCAAGTGCTGTCCTAGAAAGGGCTATACAACTTGATGAAGCACATCAATCTTTGCAGCTGTGTTTTTCAAATGTTTTCTGTAATATGGTAAAAGTGAGGAAAACCCAGAGGTTTTAATGGCTTTTTCTAGGTCAGACAGCAAGTGAAAGGACTTTACCTTCATTCTTTTCTTTTTGACTTGCCTTGATGAAGTAAAACAAAACAAAACAAAACAAAATGGACCATCATTGAAACTCTGGTCTTTTTGTAATATTTTTTGCCTTGCAAGTGGTCAGGTCTTACAGATCATGTCTTGGCAACTTCTTTGTGAACTTCAGAAAAGTCAAAGGGTTCAGAATGGGAGATGGGAGCGAGGAGTGAAGAGGAGTTGGCTTACATAGGGCATCATAGCTGTAGATGCAGCTGCATTTTAGGGCAGTGGCATATTTTGGTAGGTTTCCTTCTTGAGATTATCAGAAAACCAATGAAAAATGGTTTGTTTTATTGAACAAAATTAATTGAACTAGATATTTGAGATGCTGCTGTGTAGTAAATCATCTCTAACTCAACAGTTTCAAAATAGGAGTATCTCAGAAATATTGTAGTGGAATTCATCTAGTCATTCAAGAAATATTCTTTGAGCATCTACCATTTGCAAAGAATGATTCCTCATGGTGGGAAAATAGCAGTAAACAAAACAGGCAAAAAGAAATACTCCCAAGGAGCTTACAGTCTAACAGAATGATGGCCATGTCAGGAGGATCACACATCTAGAGTGTCTTATTGAAATAGAAAAATATACCTTATATATTGGGTACATTTCTTCAACAATTTAACCATATATATATATATATATATATATATATACACTTATTTGAACAAAATGAGCTTAGTACTTTTAAAATTTAAACTACTCTTTTGAAGAAAATAATAGCATTCCATAGACGTATAGCTAAAACATTTTATTTGAAAACAAATTTAGAATTTGAGAACATCTATTTAGGTATACACCTATAGGTTGCTATTTCTCTCCTATAAAGACAATTTGTTTGGAGCTTTTTTTTTAAAAAAAAAAAGTAAGCTTGTTCATCAAGGAAGTGTGCATTTATAATAGAAGTAATATATGAAGTGTATTTCCCTTAATCTCACAACTGTGAATCATTGCGTGTTACTGGATACTTTTTTTCAGAGTGTGAAAACACAGTGCTGGTCAAAGAAATCACTGGCTTTGAAGGAAAAATTTCAAGTCCATATTACCCAAGCTATTATCCTCCAAAATGCAAGTGTACCTGGAAATTTCAGGTAGCTTAGTTTTACCTATATCTCAGAAAAATATTGTTATCCTGTTTTGATAGCAATCTATTCTTTTAATTTAATTACCCTTGTTTTTTAATTGCAAAAGAATATTAGCTAATATCACAAAATTTAAATTTTATTGAAATATAGTATTTAGAACATGAAAATTCCTTGTAATTTCAACCCTCTCCCCACAAATTAACTGCTTTATCAGACGGGCTCATTTTTCCAATCCGTTATTTTGCTTGTTTGTTTGTATTAAAAATGTAGAGACATTGTTGTGGGAATAAAACAATATGTAATATTATGATAGGTCTCATTCATCAATTTTTATTTAGTTCATCATCAGCATATATATGTTGTATAAGCAAAATGAAGTGCTGATTTATATGAAATACATCTTCCTCTGGTGTTAGATAGGGCATTCCTGCCATTTTTTAAAATCGTAGAATGTAAACTTTTTTTTTTGTTTTCTTTCTATAACATGATATAGAGATAGGGCAGGGTGTCACCTTTGCTTTTTTAGCATGTCCAGTTATTATGTGGCACAGCATTTAGGTGTATGTAGGAAGCAGTGTAGTGTTTGCATTCATTCAACATGTGATTACTGAATGCCTGCTATATGCCCGGCACTATTCTAGATACTAGGGATCCATGAAATGAGAAACAACAAAACGAAACAAAAAATCCCTGCTCTCTTGGAACTTACCTTCCTGTAGGGGCAGATGATAAAAATATAAAATATATGTAGTATGTTTCATGGTGATACAATGCTACGGTGAGAAATAAAGCAGGGGAAAGGATTAGGGGGGTGAAGGGTAGGTAGCTGATGGAGGGTAGGAAGTTGTGGATTTGCTATTGTTATTTTAGGTAGAGTGGTTAGGGAAGTCCTCACTGACAAGGGGGAGTTTGCACAGAAACCTGAGGGAACTCACCTTGTGAATTCCTGGGCTAAGAGTTGCAGACAAAAGTAAAAAGCTAAGGCAAAGGCCCTGGGCAGGTGCATGCTTGCTGCATACAGGATTATTTGTGCAGTCATAACACGAATATTTTTAGTGGTTTCATTATTATACCCAAATTTGTAGTTGGTGTTGAAGTTCTGATCATATACAACTTTAAATAATCCTTTTATCATTATCATAAATATTTCCATAGTAATTAAAAGATAAAGGGGCTGCACTCTTGCTAACTGCCGGCTTCTTAAGGTGTCAAGGCAGCAGAAGCTTAGGGCCTCAGGTGACGCGGGTGTTGGAGTTGTGTCTAGGGATTGGGGAAAGTAAGAGGGGGAAGACAAGATGAAAGGAGAAGTCGGGAAGGAAAAGAAACGACATCCAATCTTGCCCTTTTCAATCTCTCCAAAAAGCAGATGGATCCTCTTGGGTTACAATGATATCTAGAATAAGAAAGGCCCAATTCCCAAAAACTGTGTCAAATGTTTGAAATTCCTTTGAGTTAAAAAAAAAAGTTGATTCCTTGATAACCCATCAAGATTTAAAATGAAAATCCCTAAACTTTGGGATTGAGTTTTAGTGAGGGGGTAAATAAGAATATTGGATTACTTTCTGTTTCGCTAGGGGCTGAAGGTTAGAAATGCTGAAGAGAAGCAGCCCTGTAAGGAAGAGGGCACGTCCCTGGGGGAAGCAGGGGGTGGGAAAGGGGAGACAGGAAACTTGACACCATTTCCCAGAGGTCTAGGTTCATCCCCAGTGCAGAGGTTAAATGAAACTGCTCCTTTCTCAGGGGCTTTCAGCAGCCACCTAGAGCACCGGGAGAGCCTGTTTCTGCAAATGGAAATCAGTGTGAAAACGTCATTGGTCACCTGTAAAATAGCTTTGAATTTATTAAAAACAACTAAGAGCCAGATGATTTAGGTAGCTGGATAAGGCCTTTGTTAAACCAAAGTTGGTTTCTATCAGCCTCAATCCTTCTTAGTTCCTGGTACCCTTTTCAAATTTTCCAGAGAGCAATCAACCCTCTTTGCAAACTCACTTTCAGCTGAATTGTTTTTGTTTGTTTATGTTTTTACTATTTTTTATTGTACTAAGTAAATATATATATATACATACAACACATAATATTTGCCATTTTAGCTATTTTTAAGTGTATAATTTAGTGATATTGATTAAATTCACAATATGGTGCAACCGTCACCACCCTCTTATCAAAAATTTGTATCACTCTAAACAGAGACTCTGTACCCATTAAATAATAACTCCCCATTCGTCCCTCTGTCCTCCTGCCCAGATTCTGGTACCTCTAATCTACTTTCTGTCTCCATGAATTTGCCTGTTTTAGATACTTCTTATAAGTGGAATCATAAAATATTTGTCCTTTTGTGTCTGGTTTATTTCAGTTTTTTTTAGCATAAAGTTTTCAAGGTCCATCCGGGTTGTAGCATGGTTCAGTACTTCCTTCCTTTTTATGAATAATATTCCCTTGTATGGATATATCACATTTCATTTATCCATTCACCTGTTGATGGACACATACCTTGCTTCCATCCTTCTGCTGTTGTGAATAATGCTTCTATGAGTGTTGGCATCACACATCTGTTTGTGTCTCTGTTTTCAATTCTGCTGGATTATGTACCTAGGAGTGGAATTTCTGGGTCACATGGTAATTCTATTTTTAATTTTTTTAGAAACTGTCAAAATGTTCTCCACTGCAGCTCACCTTAGTTTTTAAGGTCTTATTATTTATCTGAGACAGATTAACTCTAGCTTGAGCTAAAAGTCCATCTGTTTCTTCTCTCAAGTTCTCCTTACTCAATAAATGTGCACTGAACATCTATTAGGTGTCAGGCACCACACAGAAACCCTTAGTAGCAAAATAAACTAAGTCCTTACCCTCATGGAGTGTACACACTACAGGGGGAGAAGGAACAATTTAATAAGTAAAACCAAGAAAGAGTGTTAAGAGTTATACTATGTTGTCCACATTTATCTAGAAAGTTAGTGTTTTCATTATGCTTATTTTCATTTGCTTTTCAAAACATGGCTTAGTTGTAGAAAAGATATTCTTTTAACATTTTATGGGTAAAGAAAGAGAGATGGGGCCAAATCATTTGCCAGAAGTCACTCAAATAGAAAGTGACCCAAATAGGATTAGAAGGAATCATTCTCCCTCCACAAATAAAGTAATTCAGCCCCTCCTCCGATTATGGGTTCCTAATGATGTTCAATTTTCCTTTGTTTCACAATAGTCACTTAGCTGAATATTCACTTCCCTCTTTGGTTTTTCAAGTAATAAATTTAGTTATAGAATTTTAGAAGGAAAAAGAAAAAAAGAGAGCTGTGCTTTGAATTGTTTAATCACAGATGTCATCTAGCATGCTCTAGTTGAGGTCCCTCAGACATAAGCAGAAATTACCAAGAGCCACCTCCTCGTATCATTAAGGAAATAGATGAACTTCCACAGAAGGAACCCCTCTCTCCCTACTTGTATGAAGGAAGTATGTAAGCAGCGTTGCCACCAAAGTTTCCAGTACTTATGTGAGGTGGGTTTTGGGATTTTTTTAAACAACCACTGCAGAGTTAGAGGTGACCAAAAGATAAAACTTTTCTCCCTCCTGTCGCATTACTGACCAGGTAAACATTTAAGTATAACAGGTCCAGATCAGGAGAGGTCTTCCCCTTACTTGGGTAAAGTTCCCCAAGCAAGGGCCAGGGGTGGGGGTGAGAATGGGCACTGAAAATACTGAACACATAAGGAAATTGTGTTCTTAGCAATTCTACTTTTTTTCCTGTTCATTTGTTGAACTATCTTGAAGTACTTTACGGAATTGCACCTTTTGAAACTGCATCTCATCATTCCATTTGTCAAGCAGGCTATCAGTAGTGAATCTTGGCCAATCTGAGTACAAAGGTAGAAATGTGTGCAATTTTCAGTCAAGAGAATGGATCAGGGATTTAATTCCTTTCACTATGGAGAGAATTTGAGGATTGCTGGTGATGGTGTTGCATATATATCCATTTTATTTTGGAGCAGTGGAACATAGTGAAATGCTTACCCAATCTTCTTGGTGGGAAATTGCATTGATATATATTCTTACTCTACAAAATTTACATCAACTTCTTAAGATCCTTGCCATCTCTCAGTTTGCATCTATTTTTTTTATGTGTGAGGAAATAATCAGATGACTGGAAATAAAAAATGGTATGTATTCTCATGAGCCCTGGGATTTTGGTGAACATAAGACAGTCAGCTTCTTGTGTTTTTCCTTTCACCACTGGTTTCCGGGCAGCTGTATACGCTGAGACAATGGAGGGCTTCAGAGAAACACAGGACTAGATTTGACTCTCCGTTATGCATTTCCTAACCAGAGGAAAGTTACTTATATTCCTTTAGTCTTTGTTTCTTCATCTGTAAAATGGTAATCATACTCCCTTCCTAACTGGGTTGTTGCAATATTTGAATGAGAAACATAAAGTGCCTGATTTATTCCATCTCCTATATAGATAAGGAGGAGATGAATTCAATATATTTATGTATATAGAAGAGGCAAACATAATTTGCACACCCACAACACAAAAATAATAAAACAAGACTTGACAACTAAAACCTTGCATATGTCAGAGTAATAGTCAATGGGTAAATTCCTCTATTAAAAGAAAAAGACAATTCATTTTTTAAAATCTATTGAAAGATTCGGTAGTACTGAATCACAAAGCAGCACCTAAAACTTAACTATATGTTGCTTTCAAAAGATAAAAAGGAATAAAAAAGTGATTCTGAAAATAAAAGAATGGGCAGTATCACATCAGACAAATGTAAAGAAAAAGAAAGCAGGGATCACAATCTTAGTGCCAGACAAGGTTGAAATCAGGGCAAAACCATTCAGTAAGAAAAGAAAGGCAATCTGTAATGATAAAGGGAGAAATACACAATGAAGCTCTAATTATGACAATTATTTATCTACCAAATAATGGTGTCAATACTTAAAGCAAAAACTATAGGAAACAAAATGAGAAATGGACAAAAACTTAAATAAGAGATTTTAATTTCCTTCTCTTGGTCTATGAGAGAGAGACTGGAAAACAATAAACAAGAGTGGGATAGATACAAACCACACAAATGATGAGTTTGATGATAGACACACACATACACATACATACATACACAGAATACCCTCTTTTCAAGTGACTGTGAAGTATTCATAAACTTGATCACAAAAATCCTTAATAAATTAAACAAAAAATGAAGGCAATATAGGCAATAATATCTTATCTATTTAAAATAGAATTAAAAACTTGAAAATGGGTAAACCAAAACTCCACCCCCTGGAAATGTAAAAACCCTATCTTAAATAATTCCTGGGTCAAAGAGAAAATAAAAAACTAAAACTGCAGCATATCAGACATATAGTATGTGCATGTCATAAAATGTCATAAGAAGGTCAGTTGCATAGTGTATGTGTGTGTGCACCTGCTCATGTACTACACAGGTGGGCCTTTTTTTTTGTTTGATCTCTTCTGAGAAGACCTAGAGATGACTCATTAAGTGCCTTCAGGAATATACAGGTTTAGTATGAGGGGGATGTTGATCTGTTTCTCCTTTATCTGAAGAATCTGAATAATGCTTTAAATAAAACATGTCTTTATTTTCGCCAAAGAAGGAGAATGCTGGCACACTTTAACAAGTGGGTGTTTTTCAAAGTAGCATCATTTAACTTAAAGAAACCAAAACCTGGAAGATGATCTAATGTGCCCACCATCACCCAGGTCAACCTGGGTCTGAGCAGCAACTTGAGCACTGGGCTGCCACATTTCCCTCCTCATCCTGGTTTGTTCAGGGGAACTAGTCTAACCCACCAAGGACCACCAGGCACAAGGAATAAAGTGCTTTTGAAACAGTGAGCAAGGGGATGAGTTCTGGGTAGGCCAGGAAATATTGGCTTAAAACATGCACTTCAATTGAAGCTTCTTTCTGACTTTTTTTCACAGACTCCCCTGTCAATGCTTGGCATAGCATTGAAATTCCATAACTATTCAATCACCAAGAAGAGTGTGAAAGGGTGTGACCATGGATGGTGGGAAATTAATGAGCACATGTAAGTTGTTTCTTATGGGTGGAATCTGATGAAAGGCCTTGCTGAGAGGTTCAAGCGTTGGATTTCTTGTCCTAAAGACTTTGCACTTTACCATTTACTATTTGCTGATGAGGGAACTGTTTTAGTTTGCTAATGCTGCGGAATGCAAAACACCAGAGATGGATTGGCTTTTATAAAAAGGGGGTTTATTTGGCTATACAGTTACAGTCTTAAGGCCACAAAGTGTCCAAGGTAACACATCAGTAATCGGGTACCTTCACTGGAGGATGGCCAATGGCGTCCGGAAAACCTCTGTTAGCTGGGAAGGCATGTGGCTGGCGTCTGCTCCAAAGTTCTGGCTTCAAAATGGCTTCTCCCAGGACATTCCTCTCTAGCAAGCTTGCTCCTCTTCAAATAACGTCACTCATAGCTGCACTGCATTCAGTCTCTTTGAGTCAGCATGTTTTATATGGCTCCACTGATCAAGGCCCACCCTGAATGGGTGGGGCCACACCTCCATGGGAGTATCCCACCAAAGTCACCACCCACAGCTGGGTGGGGCACATTCCAAGCAAATCTAACCAGCACCAAAACGTCTGTCCCAGAAGACCACAAAGATAATGGCATTTGGGGGACACAATACACTCAAACCGGCACATTCCACCCCCTGGAACCCAAAATGACATTATCTTTCCAAATACAAAATACATTCATTTCATCACAATGTCACAAAAACTTAAATCATTTCAGTAACAAAAGTTAAGTACAAAATCCCATCAAAATCAATTTAGGCGTGGTCAGTCCCAAGGCACAATTCCCCTTATCCATTTAAAAAGCCATTCCAGCATGTTTGGTATTTGCAAACTCAGCAGCAAAAGCACCCCACTTCTCTGGTACCAAAATCTGTTTTAGTTTGCTAATGCTGCGGAATGCAAAACACCAGAGATGGATTGGCTTTTATAAAAAGGGGGTTTATTTGGCTATACAGTTACAGTCTTAAGGCCACAAAGTGTCCAAGGTAACACATCAGTAATCGGGTACCTTCACTGGAGGATGGCCAATGGCGTCCGGAAAACCTCTGTTAGCTGGGAAGGCATGTGGCTGGCGTCTGCTCCAAAGTTCTGGCTTCAAAATGGCTTCTCCCAGGACATTCCTCTCTAGCAAGCTTGCTCCTCTTCAAATAACGTCACTCATAGCTGCACTGCATTCAGTCTCTTTGAGTCAGCATGTTTTATATGGCTCCACTGATCAAGGCCCACCCTGAATGGGTGGGGCCACACCTCCATGGGAGTATCCCACCAAAGTCACCACCCACAGCTGGGTGGGGCACATTCCAAGCAAATCTAACCAGCACCAAAACGTCTGTCCCAGAAGACCACAAAGATAATGGCATTTGGGGGACACAATACACTCAAACCGGCACAGGAACTAAGGAAAACAGTGATGCTCAGCATCACTCAGCCCTAAGTGAAGTGATTCAGATTCAAACCCAGGCTCCTGAAGCCCCATAGTTCTATGCTGTTCTATGTTGCTAGGATATGGGTATGCAAATTTTATACTTCATAGAAGTATTTTGGAAAGTAGAGTCTTTCAAATCATGGAGCATGGGGGAAATAACAAATGGACATCCTGGTGGTACAAAAGTTAGAACCATTTGTCTAATGGTAAAGAGAGGCCTAATTGGCCTGGCTGGGACATGGGTAGAGGCTGATCAGAAAGAGGCTGAGAGAAATCTAGGTGTTTAGGTGTTCTGAACCAACCCAGTAAATCCTCACTCTCATCCTTACTTTTCCCCTTTGTTGTTGTTATTTGTTTATTTGCTTTTAAAGCGATATCCTTTATTCAAAAATAGAGGATGAACAGTCTTGGCAGCAGAATAGTTTCCCAGCTCACTTGGAGGTAAGAGTCCTTTCAAGGTTGAAGAATTTGCTTGCTAATTCTTTGTCCATTTATGCCATGAATGAAACCTTTCCTTCCTAAATGATTTTCCAGACAAAGCTTCTTTCAGTTCCTTTAGACACTTAGACTACCTGCAAAATAATCATTGGTCCTGTCTTCATGGGAATAGGTTCTATCTGATTTAAGGGCATTCTTGGACTCATTATTAAGATGTAGCTCAGTATCACATTTAGCTTTTGGGAGTATTTTTGGATCAAGTTTCTTTTATGTAGGAATCATAAGACCTGCATTCAAATTTCAGTCCTGTAGTTCAGTAGCTGGCTTAATTTGGCCAAATTGTCTAACCTCTTTGATTTTCAGGTTGTAAAAATGCAGTAGTGATTCTCACTTAATAAGGGATTTTTTAGTAAGCATTCAGTGAAATAATGCATACCACACACCAAAAATATCAGCTATTAATAATATGATAAATAAGATTGCTTTGGAAATGACATTAGTGAGATAAATAACCACAGAATGTGCCTCATGTCTTTCAGGATACTGCCTTTTCATATTTAGTTAAAACAGAGATCCAGAAAACAAATCTTTACAAATATTTTGTGAAGTTGTATGCCTAAGACAGATCTGTGCTTTGAAAGGAGAAATCACTTATTCTCTAGGTAACAACAGCAATCTATCACGTGTTGCTGCCAGATTAGAAGCAGGGTCTCCTCCTAAGTAATAGTAGTGAAGCTCTCTGACCCAAAATACTTTCCTACAGGATCTCTTCTTCACTCTGTCTCGTGGGCTGGCTGAAATCCTATCAGATTCAACTGATGCAAGTTGCATTTAGCCCAAAGGAATTGGGACTGTAATAGGGAAGGAGAAAAAAGTGATGCTGAGGCCTAGTGAAACAGTGAAAGGAAGCCTAGAGATCTCCAGTAGTTCAGAAAACATGGGAGTGGGGTGTGTATACTCAGGGCAGCTGGAATGCAGTATATGAACCCTAAGGAAATGGAATGGCAACCCTACAAAGTTTTAGCAGAACAAAGCTCCTGAAGGGAAGGCGGATTAGTGAGCTAGAAAGTCTAGGGTTTGGCATTAGGCAGACACGAGGCCAAATCCTGGCTATTTATTTGCTCTTTGAACTTTAACAAGTTACTCCTTTTTGCAGCTCAGTTACCCCACTTGTCAAAGTGTCTACTTGTAAACTGACTCTTGCTGGTTTTCTCCAATCACTCATTTGTCGTACTTTAGTTCCATAAGCCACCACCATGTCCCATTGCATACTGCTCTCCCCTGAACTCCAGCTCAAGCATGAATGTGAAGATCCCCTTCCTCTTGACTCTCCCTAAACATCCCTGAGTGATGTTCATCTTTGCAAGAAAATTCTATTAAATGTTAATGGAGAACACAAAATCACTATGCAGATAAAATACCAACCATGTTTTCAAAATGTAGGATTCTGATCCCAAGATGACCAGCTAGAGTAGAATCTTGCCCCAAGGCCTACTTAACTTTCACAGACCTGTCAGACCTCAGCTCTTTCTCGGTCAGGGGGTCACCTCTAGGTTCTCTCCCTTCCTCCCCTCTCAGGGCCAGGTCTATCAGCTCACCAAGTACTGAACTTCAGCCAATTGCAAAATGACACATGACTGCTCTCCTTCAAACCTTAAAGTCATAGATTACCTTCATCCTCCTCCTTGTGAATGCCAGTGTCTGATCCATGGACTATGTGTGGTCCCCAAGTTCTTTGGTGGCCTGGAGTGATTGGCACTCACAGATTCTAGTGAAGGACATTACCCCCTCAAGTTTCGTGTCTGCTCTCTGTCCCTCTTTAAGAAATTACAGGATTCACCTTGGGAAAAGCCTCACCCACACAGAACAGTGACTTAACCACCACAGGCCTGCGGTTCTATGACACTCTTATGTTCCACTAACCATAGTGCTATATAATAAGAATTATTAACAGGAGGGCCATTTTTTCACAAAGGTACTGGGAACCTGGGGGCAGTGGTGATAAGAGGGTGTTCTATTTTGCTAATGCTGCCAGAATGCAAAACACCAGAAATGGATTGGCTTTTATAAAGGGGGTTTATTTGGTTACAAAGTTACAGTCTGAAGGCAATAAAGTGTCCAAGTTAAGTCATCAACAATCGGGTACCTTCACTGGAGGATGGCCAATGGTGTCCGGAAAACCTCTGTTAGCTGGGAAGGCACATGGCTGGCCTCTGCTCCGGAGTTCTGGTTTCAAAATGTTTTTCTCCCAGGATGTTCCTCTCTAGGCCACAGCTCCTCTTAAAAACATCACTCTTAGTTGCTCTTGGGGTGTTTGTCGTCTCTTAGCTTCTCCAGAGCAAGAGTCTGCTTTCAACGGCTGTCTACAAAATGTCTCTCATCTGCAGCTACTCTCTTCTCAGTTCCTGTGCATTCTTCAAAGTGTCCTTCTTGTCTGTAGTAAGCTCGCTCCTTCTGTCTGAGCTTATATAATGCTCCAGTAAACTAATCAAGGCCCATGCTGAATGGGCAGGGCCACACCTCCATAGAAATTATCCAGTGAAAGATCTCACCCACAGTTGAGTGATCACATCTCCACGGAAACATCCAATCAAAAGTCTCCAGCCCAATCAACACCAATACGTTTCCTGCCCACACAAGACTGCATCAAAGATAATGGTGTTTTGGGGGACATAATACATCCAAATCAGCACAGAGGGGTGAATAAAAACTGAGGTAGGCTGCTTTTAAAGATAGACATTATTACTTTGAAATTTTGTCAAGGACAGGCCCTGAAATGCACATTAGATTTCAATTTAGATTAAAGTAATGCTGTTGTCTTTAGCTTTAGGTGTTGCTGGAATTCTTTTCATATTTTCAACCTGAGCTCATGGATTTCCCTCTGCTCTTCAGAGAGGTTTGTGGGTCAAAGCAGTCAATTCTTGCTTTAAAGTTCATTACACTGAAAAAGGAAGGAGGAATGGAGAATTAAACTCATATTTCTGATGATAAGAGTTGGTGAGAAAGCAATGGGTAATGGATAGTGAATTCCTAGTCAGCACTCTTATTGTTCTATTTAGCAGAGGAGATAGTTGATGTGGCAGCAATTACTCAGTCACCGTCACTCAGCATGGGACAACCAGTCACCCAATCCTGCCATCAACATCTCTGTGAATGAAGCCCAAACGAACAAATATTAGTGAATTCACTTTCAGCAGCAATGCAGCTGACAGAACCTCAAGCCACGTGTCCTGCCTGCCTCTCTTGTCTCCTCAGGTACTGTGGCTCCTACATGGATCACCAGACAATTTTCCGAGTGCCCAGCCCCCTTGTCCACATCCAGCTCCAGTGCAGTTCAAGGCTTTCGGACAAACCACTTCTGGTAGAATATGGCAGTTACAACATCAGCCAACGTAAGCCTGGGATCAGCAACCTAGAAACCTTGATAAAAAGCCAAATGGAGCTTTAATACCTTATAACTCCAAACTTTTGAGAATTTAAAGAATGAAAACAATTGCAACCAGAAGACAGTAATATAGTATTTTTGTTATTACTGATTTGTAATTGAAAATATGCTTTCTTATATCACCCCTAAGATAAAGGGCAAGCCCTTTTTTGGTTTGTTGTTCTCGCTAGCCATAATTCTTTGTAAATATGATGTGTGCACATATATACAGTGGAACTGAGGCCACCAGTTGTGGCTCACTTTGTTCTGATGCTTAAGGAGAGCTGGTTGGTCAAAGAGAGTTCAAATATCAACCCTCAGAATGTTGAACTTGAAATTCACACTGAGAACCACTGGAACAGGGACGAGGAAGCAGTCGATAGAGAAGGCAATATTTGAGGCAAGTCATTAGAGCTGGAGAGAGAAGATAATAACTAGCTCAGGAAATTCTCTACCCATTTGAAGATGGAGGAAGTCAGGGTTAACCACTTAGGAGTTTATGAGGATGTGACTTGAGAGAAAGCTCTTTTAGATCAAATCATCTTTGCCAGTTCCTAATAAACCTGCTTCTGGAGTCAGAATATTATAATTCTGAATAGCAGAATATTATAACTTCAAACAGAGACAGAGGGGAAATAGCAGACCATCTGGTTTTTAATTGTATTTTCAAGTCATTAATGTTTTTCCAGTGGCATATCCATTCCACTGTGTGTGGAGGAGACAGTGGTTGACCTGACTATGTACTTTCCACCATTCTATTACACAAAGGGAGGAAGGATATAATATTTTTATAATATTTAGCTATAAGTCTAGGATTAATGATTTCAGACCTGGTAAAGCCTGGATTTTTGATGAGCAGAATGGTTTTAGTGGAAAGAATGACGGGCAAGGAGGTGGGAGGCAAGAGTCCTGGGTTTTGAAGTCAGAAACTAATCTAAGCCCAACTTTCTAAGATCAGTGGTTCTTAATGTATTTTGGGACAGAGATCCCTTGAAAATGTAATTAAAGTCATGGCCTCCTCAGAATAATGCATCTCATCACAGAAGGTTCAGAGACACCAGAGGTCTATTTATAATCCCTGGGTAGTGTAAAGCCTGCCCAAGTTCCCTTCCAGCTTTCATATTCCCAAGTTATAAGAGCTGTGTCAAGGGTAGGGAATCAGCAGATGGTTGACAGTGTGTGTGGCCTGGATGCAATGTTGACTCAGAGCTTCTGCTGGGTTACTCTGCTTTATTCTTTGCTTTTCTAAGCTCTGTTTTTTTTTTTGTCTTTCAATTATCCAATGCCCTGATTTGGAGAAATTGTAAAATTAGTACTGCTACCCTGGCAACTCCCTAACCACTTAGCAGCTCACATTCCTTTGTCAATGATAATGATTTTTAAGGACCCAGCCAAGATGTTCTATTTTGTATTGCCTCTTTAGCTTGTCCTGCTGGATCTTTCAGATGCTCCTCCGGTTTGTGTGTCCCTCAGGCTCAGCGCTGTGATGGGGTAAATGACTGCTTTGACGAAAGTGATGAACTGTTTTGTGGTGGGTATTCAAGTTTTCAATATGGCTTTCTTTTGAATAGATAACTTGTCAGGGCCATTGTTGCTGTTGATGTGTATCCTTGGTCTTTGTAGCTATTATCTTCTGCAGCATAAGAAACTACTTCAAAACTCAGTGGCTTATGATGATCATTTATCCTAGATATGTGTCCCTGATTTATCTGGGATATGGCTTATCTAGGCTGGGCTCAGCTGGGTAACTCTGCTTCAAGCTGTGGGTCTTTCTGAGCTTGGTTCTTCCCAGTGGGTTGGAATCAGATCTACTCTATGTAGTTATTTTCTTCCTTGGACAGTAGACTAGCCAGAGCAGTGGTGGAAGAAAAAGAGGGGTGAGCAGAAACACAAGGTTCCTCTTAAGACCTGTGCTTGGAACTGGCACAACATCGTTTGTATCCTAAAGCAAGTTGCATAGCTGAGGCCAAAGTCAGGGGGCAGAGAACTTTACTCCACACACCAAGAGGCCATGGCAAGGGTGAGAGTGCAGAATACCCCACAGAAGAGTGATGATCTGGGGTTAATAATTTAATCCACCACAAAACTATCTTAAAGAGCAGGACCTACATCTAGAGAGAAGCTCAGAATCTGCAGAGAAGTAAACTCTTTCAGCCTAGTAATTTATGGAGAACAGGTGTTTGTGGATGAAAGAATCAGCTGATTTTTTTTACCTAAACAATTTGCATTGACTTCCACTGAAAATCACTGTGAGGTTGGCTATCTGATATTCCTGTTTTGGTGGCAAGAGACGCTGATCTTTTCAGAGATCTTTTCAAGATCCTCTTGATCTTTTCCTTACTAGTTGCACCTTGTTCCTGAATCTAACTCCAGTTTCAGGAAGCAACTGGGGAGAACCATTTGTGGGAGCATGTGACATCATTGGTAACACTTTCTACTAAAGATCCAGGATGTTTAATTCAAATGCAATTGTGATAGTGATGTTATTTCATTTTTCCTATATTATTGGAGAAACATCACAGTTAATATAATATAACATACTATGAAAAATTGTGTTTGTTAAAAACAACCTGTGACTCCATACCTTCTTTTTTATTGACAAGAGAACATAAAGCCCTCTTACTTTATGGTGCATTGATCGTTTAAATCTGTAGGGTCTTTTAGATCTTAAGAAAGTAAATATCGGCTATTACACAGCTACTGAGGCTTTTTTTTTTTTTTTTACATTATTATTCTCTGCTGATACTGTAAGCAAAAATGATTGTTATTACTATATAATAAGGGAATTTTGGGGAAATCTTTATTCCTTACTTTGCCTTTTAGTGTTCTTAGATCCTTAAGGAACAATTTCAGGGCAGCAGTGACCTCTACTCTCCTTTGCAGGAGATATCTGAAAAAACAGGAGCAGATAAGAACAAGAATGGTAACTTCACAAACCCAGAAATGTCTCAGAAGCCACACCTTCAAAAAGTGCTAAAAAACCGGGTCTATCATTGTTCTACAGGCAATTCAGGAATATATTCTAGGAAGAAAAATTGTGACAGATTTGTACTATATTTCCTAGTATGGGAGATGGATCTTTCTTAGGACAAAATAATTTTAAAGTGAATTTTCCTTACACGTAGACTGCATGTCCACATATTGCCCTCTACATCTCCTATTCTTCGATTCATTCCACAGAAATTCAGTGAACACATATCATTTGTCAGGGGCTTGAGGTACACAGATGAATAGGCCAAAATCCCCACTTACAGGATGTTCCCAGTTTGTTTAGGAAGGTAGACAGGTTCCGTTTAGATTCCACTTATGATTTTGCTGCTATTTTTCTGAATATAAATTACCTATGATGCATTTAATTGCCATTAAATAAACAAACTATGAAATGTTAACATATTTATGCAAAAGCAAAGTGCTAGGAATTACACTAAAGTTTAAACATCTGCTCTTCTTCATGGAAGTGTTGGTTTTGAGGAAAAACATTTTAAAGTTGAAGTCATCTTAATGATTTGCACCTGATGTTCACTGAGGGCCCTGCTGGTCACCAGAGAACCCAGCTGAGATCACCGTCCCTGAACTTGCTGTTCTCATTCTAGTGACGCTGAAACCTGCCTGCAATACCAGCTCCTTGGGGCAGCACGGTCCCCTGGTCTGCGACGGCTTCAGGGACTGCGAGGACGGCCGGGATGAGCAGAACTGCACTCAGAGTGAGGAGGGGTCCTCTGTGCTCTGCTCTTCTTCCAATAAAATGTCCCTAAGTCAGAATTGAATACCTTTCCTGGGTGAGGGTAATCAGCTTGTCCCAGTTTGCCCAGAACATTTCCAAGTGTAGGCCCTTGGAAGCCCCTCGGTCCCAGACAAAACGGGGGAGGGAGTTGGTCTCTCCAACTGGGGTGGAGAGTGTGTGTGTGTGTGGCGCGTGTGTGAGTTCCTGTGTGAATACTGGCAGATTCTCACTGCTGACTCAATTTTGATGCTTCTCAAAGCTGTAGGATGCTGAGGACCTTAGGTAGGTGACCTTGTCAGATACCAGGGTGGGGCATATTCTACTCTAGCCCCTGCAGAACACACACCTCCAGGATTGTGAGCACATGTGCTGTAATCCACAAAGTCTGTCCATTTGTTTTCCCCTATGGTAGAAAAGACTGGGTGTGGTGGTGATTTTGATCAAAAATTTTTTTAGAGACCCGAACAAGATAATAGCCAGGAGACTGTGGCCTAAAGCCACTGATATGGCCAAATCCTTGGTGTCTCACCTGGGGTGAAAGTGGGTGAGAGGCTGTTGGCTTGACTCCTGGCAGGTGCACCTACCTGCCATCCTCCTAATGGCTCTGATGAGGTGAAGCAACGGGGTCATGCAAGTTGCTTCATTTTTCTCTGCCATTTTTTCCCAGAGTAGCAAATATCTGTCTCATGGTTAACATCCTTCAAGGAGTTCTGCATTATTCAGTCAAATCTGTTTCTGCCTAGGAAAAACCGTTTCTCCTTTTGTTCATTTTTAGGTATTCCGTGCACCAATGGAACTTTTAAGTGTGGCAATGATATTTGCTTTAGGAAACAAAATGCAAAATGTGATGGGACAGTGGATTGTCCAGATGGAAGTGATGAAGAAGGCTGCAGTGAGTAGAAACATGTTCCTTCTGATTCCTCGTGTTTCCTCATCAGTTTCCCGTGCTTTGTTTCCATTCTCTTAGTGGTGTAATCCCCCTGCAGCGGTTGCCACAGGCCCAGGGAAGAGTAGTATATACTGGTGAACTGAGTCTGAAATAGTTTCTCAGAAATAAAAACTGTAGAGTGTATTCTGTCTTTCTTGACAACAAGCATTAACATACTAGATGTTGATGAGATTTTTCACTTTCTAATACTTCTAATCAAGGGAGAAGATCTTAAATAAAAAGACTATGAGAAAAAAACAGATACTGAAACACAGTGGATGATTTTATTAATTATACCTTATGTCATGAGCAGTATCAAGTGCCATTTTTTTCTGTTTTAATATATATTTTTTTTATTAGAGAAGTTGTAGGTTTACAGAAAAATCATGCATAAAATACAGAGTTCCCACATAACACCCTATTATTAACACCTGGCATTAGCGTGGTACTTCATTACAAATGAAAGACCATTTTTATAATGATACTATTAACTATAGTTCATGATTTACATTAGGGTTTCATTGTGCTGTACAGCCTTACGTTATCTTTTTAAAAATGTTTTATTCTAGTAATATATGTACAACCTAAAATTTCCCCTTCTAACCACATTCCGATATATAATTCAGTTCTATTAATTATGTTCACAATGTTGTGCTACCATCACCACCATCCATTACCAAAAGTTTTCCATCGACACAAATAGAAAGTCTGTACAATTTAAACATTAGCTCCAATTCCCTACCCACACCCCAGTCTCTGATAACCTATATTCTAGTTTCTGACTTGATAAATTTCCTTATCAGCTCTTTCTTTAACTATGACCTCATAACTGCAATCTGCTTTACATTCTTATTAGGCATGTGGCCTCTAATTAGTCACTTGGCAACGTATTAATTGTATGTGCCTATCAATACCATTTACACCAGAAAATAATTGCTCTGATAACTAGTTTTTCTTAACACATTTTTATTTGTTTTGAGTTTACAATTCCTCCTCCGAATGCTTTCTCTCACATTAGGAGAACTTCAGAGACACTCTATACTCTATTACATTTAGAACTTACCTTTTCCTCTCTACCTAACAGCCTAAACTCCACAGGCTGCTGTTTATATCAGTCAACTGTTGCTAACAAGTCCCCTCTTTCCCCCTCTCTGTGTCAGGTACGTTTCCTGGAAGGGGGCGGGTGTGGTTTGTAGTGCTGGTTTCAGACAGACACACATGTTCCTTTTCCTTTAGATCACCAGGAGATTTCAAATTGCTTACCTGGTTAGTCAGTTCCCAACCCAGCACTAGACCTGACTTAATTTCCAGGTTTTCTTCCAGGCCTGCCTTTAAATCATGCAACCCTTTCTCCATGCAAGGCTGCAGCAGGAGCTCCTCTGCCCTCCACCGCATCATCGGGGGCACTGACACCCAGGAAGGGGGCTGGCCATGGCAAGTCAGTCTCCACTTTGTCGGATCCGCCTACTGTGGAGCCTCTGTCATCTCCAGGGAGTGGCTTCTCTCTGCTGCCCACTGTTTCCATGGAAGCAGGTAGGGCATTACCGTCCTTACTTTAAAGTGGTTGCGCAGAGAGCTCCCTGTTGGAGAAATTAAATCATTTCAATTGTTTCTCTTTTTTTAGGCATCTAATGTGTGCCAAACATTTTTAAAGCTATTATTCATATACAGAAAAAAGAAGGGAAACATCAGGAATGAATAGGCTTTTGCTAGGCTGAGAAAATAGGATAGGGCTTTCTAAGTCAGAAGCAGTGAAACCTGTAGGAATGCATAGAGAATGTGGATAAGATCTGGCATCTGAGGATAGCTAGAATACAGGGATCCCTATAATTGAGGGGGAAAGGGATTCTTGAAAGGTCCAGTAGGGGTGGCATTGCCTTTATCAATGGGATTATTAGATGCTATGGGGCAGATGCTCTTCTAGCTAAATAAGGATGAAAGGAAAGCTTAGAAATTAACCTCACTTAAAATTTGAACTGATTTGTAATCTGCTGGATCTTAAGTACAAAAACAATACCATTCATTTCTATACTGAATTTTTCAAAGTGGAGTCTTTCAACTAATCCATACAATTTGATTATTTGATTCTCCCGGAAATTTCAGGATTGATATAATTAATAAAATAGCTCCTCCCCTGCTTGATCATTAGTCTTTCATGCTGTGAAGCTGCTTTAAATAATACGTTGACCTTAAAATATCCTTAGGTCCCCAGTGCCACCCATGAGAAGTCAGCTCTGCAGATTAGTGACCACACGCTTTGGGCTGTGACTTTACTTTCCTTCAGGAGCTCCCTCATTCTCTTGCTACAGCAAGGCATGTGGGTGGAGATGGGAGCTTCACATGAGATTACAAGGCTCCCAGTGACTTGTAGAAGGTCAGCGGGTGTCAGGATTAGAATTCAGGAAGGACTCGTGGATGGAGGTGTCCCCAAGAATGGTCATTCTCGAGCAGCTAGAATGGTGATCTTTAAGGCTTCTGGTATTTTGCACTAAGACATTTCATTAAATTTCTGCTGATAATACTTTCATTTCTAGTCTATCTTGGAATTCATATTATTTGAATTTGGTAGAAAGGTCCCTAGACCACAACTTTATGGGCACTGTCTGTCACCAGTAAATACCATTGTCAGCATGAATAGGAAGACTCTAACAAGTTGACTCCAGTCACCAATGTTCTTGACCTGTGTGTAGTTCATGTAATTCCAGTAGCAAGAAAATTTCTAGGTATTTCCTTAGGGTTTTGTTGAGTGACTGACTTTTCTAAACATAGCTGTGATGTTTGAACAGAACAAATGTCTACGATAGGGACTCACAGCCAGGTCTCCTTCTCAATGCTTATCGCTCTGAGGAGTGCGTTTCTCAGAATCATATGTGGGTCTTCAGGCCACTGACTATGTGTTTCGTTCCCTTGCCACCAGGCTGTCAGACCCCACACCGTGGACTGCTCACCTCGGGATGTACGTGCAGGGGCATGCCAAGTTTGTTTCCCCAGTGAGAAGAATTGTGGTCCACGAGTACTATAACAGCCAGACTTTTGACTATGATATTGCTTTGCTACAGCTGAGTGTTGCCTGGCCTGATACTCTGAAGCAGCTCATCCAGCCAATATGCATTCCTCCCGCTGGCCAGAAGGTGCACGGTGGGGAGAAGTGCTGGGTGACTGGCTGGGGGCGAAGGCATGAAGCAGGTCTGTGTACAAACGAATGGTCATAACCCTCCCCTCCAGATAATAATAATAATCATGATGATGTGGTGCTTTGGGTTCCTAGAGAGGATTTGTGCATGTGGTGTCATTTAAGCCCCCCAACAACTCTGAGGTAGAATGGGGGAGAGAATTATTATCCCTGTTTGATGATTTTCTCCACTTACTCCAAAGGAAGCACGGGCCACTTCATGGTGGAGGGAGTATCTATGAGCAAGGTGGGATTGGCTAGATAACATGGGCCCTTTTCAAACTCTGAAGGTTTTGCTAGGTTTTCCCTTATTGAACAGTAACTTCTCCTTAGTTATTTGTAGGTTCCCTTTTTGTCCATAGAAATTATTTTCTTCTATATAGTGGAGAGAAGGGCGCATGCATGCATACACACACCCCCTCCTTTGTCAACTCATAGACAGCTGTCCAAAGGAGCCGCACAAGGTCAAGTTCAGGCCTGGGGATCACATCAACCTAGAAGAAAAACACTTTTTCTAATTGGTCCACTCAGAGGGGATGCCTTTCTGCAATTCCTCCACCAGAGGTTTCTTTTTCAATCTGCACAAAGGCAGGGTATATCTTAGCCAAGTCCCTATAGCCACCCTGCCAAGGTTTTCCAGGGTTCAAGATTCAAGATTGATGCTGAGTGTTTAGTGAAGGACAGAATCCAAAGATTAGCTAAAGTCTCCCCAAAGGTTAGTGCTAATACTTTTCCTTGATCTCCCAATCATCTCAGACTCCTTTGCAGTTCTTTCCAAAGTTTAGGACAGGTATGTTTTCTGTAAATTTTGAATGTTACCCTGCAACCTTGTTTTGACACTCTCTGAAGATTTCTGTGGGCAGCTGGATCTTAGGTACAAAAACAATATCATTCATTTCTCATTCTGAATTTTTCAAACTGCTTACTGACTTCACTGAGTTATTGAAGGAACGCTGAGGTGTCAGGGTCCCAATGAAGGAAGGCAGATGAGTTTGAACCCCACAACCTATCAGGACTGTGCTTGGTGCTTTAATTATAGTATCATATATCACAAGAGGAAAGAGTCTACTCAACCAACTTATCATGAAACATTTTCTTTATGAGCATGTTTGTGTGTATTTATTTTCCTGAATCTTCTTAGTCAGACAGGTTAAAAAGGAAATGAAAGGGCCATAACCAAACTTTTATGTTTTTATGGTTCCTAGGAGACTGCCATGTATCAGTTATGGCACTCTGTATTAGTTTCCTAGGGCTGCATCCATCACCAACTGGATGGCTGAAAACAGCAGAAATTAATTCCCTCAGAGTTTTAAAGTCCAGAAGTCTGAGATCAAGTTCTCCTTCTGATAACTTACGGACCCTTTTCTTGGCTCTTCTAGCTTCTGATGTTTGTTGTGCCTTGGCTTGCAGAAGCATCACTTCCATCTCTACCTCCATCTGCACATGACTTTCTCCCTTCATTGTCTGTGTCTCTTCTTATAAAGACACCAGTCATATAGGATTAAGGGCCTTCCCTTCTTCATTATAGCCTCATCTTAACTAATTCCATTTGCAATGACTCTATTTCCAAACAGGGTCACATTCTGAGGTACCAGTGGTTAGGACTTCAACATACCTTTTGGGGTGCCACAATCAGCCCATCACCTACTCCACTGAAGGAGCCCTCTTGACTACTAAATATTGTTAATAACCATTGCTGTCTCAGAGTCTTTCTGAGAGCAGGAGGTCCATGGTAAAAGTGTGTGGCATAGTGGCTCAGGTGATTAGGTCAGAGCCTTGGGTCTGAATCCTGCTTTGTTACTTACTAGCTGTGTGTATGATTGGGCAATGGTTTAACCTCCTAAGTCTCCATTTCTTCATCAGTAAAACAGGGGACGATAATAGAATTTGCAAATTAAAAAATTGTTATGAGGTTAAAAGAAGATAATATGAATAAATTGCTTGAAAGCTTTCAATAAGTGTCATTATTTTCATTATACCTGATTTTTAATTCCAATCTCTTTTCCAGATAATAAAGGTTCCGCTGTTTTGCAGCAAGCAGAGGTAGAGCTCATGGACCAAACCCTCTGTGTGTCCACCTATGGAATCATCACTTCGCGGATGCTCTGTGCAGGTGTAACATCAGGCAAGAGAGATGCTTGTAAGGTAAGTCATATTACCCTTCCCTTGCCTAACATGTTGTACTTTCCATAAATTCTTTTTTATTTATTTATTTTTACTGAGATTGTTCAGATACCATACAACTATCCAAAGATCCAAAATGTATAATCAGTTGCCCATGGCACCACGATACAGCTGTGCATCCATCACCACAATTATTATTTTTTTAATTTTTAGAACATTGTTACTACTCCAGAAAAGAAACAAAGACAAAAAAAAAAAAAGGAAACTCACATCCTCCCATACCCCTAACCACACCCCCCCCTCCATTACTGATTGGTAGTTTTGGTATAGTACATTTGTTACTGTTGATGAAAGAATGTTAAAATACTACTAACTGTAATGTATAGTTTGCAATAGGTATATATTTTTTCCCTATATGCCTCTCTATTTATTAACCTCTAGTTATAATGACATACATTTGTTCTAGTTTGTAAGACAGATTTCTAATATTTGTATAGTTAATCACAGACATTGTCTACCACAAGAGTCACTGTTTTATACATTCCCATCTTTTAACCTCCAGCTTTCCTTCTGGTGACATACATGACTCTGAACTTACCCTTTCCACCACCTTCATGCACCTTTTAGCACTGTTAGTTATTCTCATTACATGCTACCATCACCCCTGTCCATTTCCAAATATTTAAGTTCACTCTAGTTGAACATTCTGCTCATAATAAGCAACTGCTCCCCATTCTTTAGCCTCATTCTGTATCCTGGTAACTTATATTTCATGTCTATGAGTTTACATATTATAATTAGTTCATATCAGTGAGACCCTGCAATATTTGCCTTTATGTGTCTGTCTTATTTCACTCAATATAGTGCCCTCAAGTTTTCTTCATCAACCCATTTCTTTTAAGATGGTTTTGTTCAAACACTATACATTCCATCCTAAGTAAACAATCATTGGTTCCCCGTATAGTCATGTATTTATGTATTGAGCACCATCGCCACTCTCTATATAAGGACATTTCTTCCACAAAGATGAAGGAAGAGTCAAAGAAGGCAGAGAGGCTAAAGAAAAAGGCAAGAGAAAGAGAGAAAAACAAACAAACAAACAAAAAAATTTGATAGCTAGAAGGTGACCAAAGGAAAGAGAGCATTAACCTAAAGTAGAATCAAGAGTCAGACAACATCACCAATGCCAGGAGTCCCATACCCTTCCCCTATTCCTACCCCACCATATGCATTTAGCTTTGGTATATTGTTTTTGTTACATTAAAGGAAGCATAATACAATGTGTCTGTTAATTCTAGCCTCTAGTTTGCATTGATTATATTTTCCCCCCAATCTCACCCTATTTTTAACACCTTGCAATGTTGACATTCGTTTGTTCTACCTCATGTAAAGATATATTTGTACCTTTTATTACAATCGTTGAGCATCCTACGTTTCCCTGAGTTACACAGTCCCAGTCTTTATCATTCGTCTTTTGCTCTGGTGTCCCACATGATCCCAGCCTTCCTCTTTCAACCATATTCACAGTCATCATTGTTCAGTGTACTTACACTGCTGTGCTACTATCTCCCAAAATTATTTTCCAAATCTCTTACTCCTGTCTTTTCCTTTCTGTCTGCAGTGCTTCCTTTAGTGCTTCCTGTAGAGCAGGTATCTTGTTCACAAACTCGGTCATTGTCTGTATGTCAGAGAATATTTTATGCTTTCCCTCATATCTGAAGGATAGTTTTGCTGGATATAGAATTCTTGGTTGGTGGTTTTTCTCTTTCAGTATCTTAAATATATCACCCCACTTCCTTCTTGCCTCAATGGTTTCTATTGAGAAATCCACACATAGTCTTATCAGGCTTCCTTTGTATGTGACAGATCGTTTCTCTCTTGCTGCTTTCTTTGATGTTTGATAATCTGATTATTAAGTGTCTTGGCATAGGCCTATTCAGATCTATTCTGTTTGGGGTACACTGCGCTTCTTGGATCCGTAATTTTGTGTCTTTCGTAAGAGATGGGAAATTTTCATTGATTATTTCCTCTATTATTGCTTCTGCCCCTTTTCCCTTGTCTTCTCCTTCTGGGACACCAATGACACATAAATTCTTGCTTTTCATTTTGTCTTTAAGTTCCTGGAGACATTGCTCATATTTTTCCATTCTTTTTTCTATCTGTTCTTTTGTGTGGAGGCTTTCAGGTGCCTTGTTCTCCAGTTCCTGAGTGTTTTCTTCTGCCTCTTGAGATCTGCTATTGTATGTTTCCAGTGTGTCTTTCATCTCTTGTGTTGTGCCTTTCATTTCCATAGATTCTGCCAGTTGGTTTTTTGAATTTTCAATTTCTACCTTATGTATGTCCTGTGTTTTCATTATACAGTTCAGCTCTTTTGCCATATCTTCCCTAAAGTTTTTGAATTCACTTATTATTAATTGTTTCAATTCCTGCATCACAGTTGAAGTGCAAGTTTGTTCCCCTGACCGGGCTATAACCTCATTTTTCTTGGTGTAGGTTGTAGTTTTCTGTTGTCTAGGCATTGTTTCCTTGGTTACCCCAATCAAGCCTCCCCAGACCAGAATGGGCTCTGGTCCCAGAAGGAAGAAATATTCAGTATCCGGTTTCCCTGAGGGTGTGTCTTAGAAAATTGGTACACCCTCTGATGCCTCAGGTCACTGTGCTTTTCTGCCCAGCAGGTGGCGCCTGTTAGCCTATAATTCTTGTTTTGTATAGAGGTGTGGCTCTTTTTCCCCAAGTTCTGAATGAAAGGCAGGTAGTAGAGCTGGGCCCCACC
This sequence comes from Choloepus didactylus, assembly GCF_015220235.1. NCBI lineage: Eukaryota > Metazoa > Chordata > Mammalia > Pilosa > Megalonychidae > Choloepus > Choloepus didactylus. The sequence goes on from NC_051307.1 coordinate 77,401,805, forward strand.
CCTTTCCTCTTAGAGAAGACAGACGCCCTAGGGGGAGGTCATTAGCATTTCAGTGGTCTCTCTCTGCCTGTGCTATACCCTTGTCTGGGTCACAGAACTGGGAACTGAAAATGGCTGAGACTTTCTCCACTGAGTCAAAAAAGGAACAGGGCTAGTCTGAGGCAACCCTCTGGGTCTCCAAGGTCAGTCATCACCCAAAGCCTCTGTCTACTTGTTGGAGATTTGTACCTTGTAGTGAGCAGTTCACAATCGCTAATTAAAACCCCAGTTGGAGCTCAGCTGAGCTATATTTGCTTGCTGGGAGAAAGCTTCTCTCTGGCACCATGAGGCTTTGTAGCTCTGGCTGTGGGGGAGGGGTCTCCTGATTTGGATCTGCAGTTTTTACTTACAGATTTTATGCTGTGATCTTGGGCATTCCTCCCAATTCAGGTTGGTGTATGATGAGTGGATGGTCACATTTGTCCCCCTGCAGTTATTCCGGATTATTTACTAGTTGTTTCTGTTTTTTTTTTTTAGTTGTTCCAGGGGGACTACTTAGCTTCCACTCCTCTCTATGCCACCATCTTAGATCCTCCCCCATAAATTCTTTTATACTTAATCTACACAAAACTGGGAAATAATTAGAGCAGGTGTTGCCCTGAATTCATTAGAGTTGTCCAGAACATAATTATAATCCAATTGGCTAAGATCAGAGAAAGTTGGTGAAAGACCTGGGCCTATGGAACCCAGTTTTCTGGATGCCCTGCATTATCCTCCAACACCCAGATGATGGACTCAAAATTTATCCTTCTGCCATGATTGTCTCAGAACCAAGAGGCAAACACACACATACACAGGAAGACACTTTTTCAGGACTGCTCCCTATTTCCTTGGCTTTCTGAAATAACAAGGGATTTATTTACTCACTCCTTTGAAGCATAGGCTGGGGGAAAGCGGGGAGGAAAGGGAGAGATGACAGAGGATACTCATCTGTAGGTCTCTGGGTAGGCCCCGCACAGTGGTAGAAGTGAAGATCACTTTTGGGGGGACCACAGAGTGAACAGATGATTTAGAGGATGAGGAGGACAGCAGGAACTGTTTTCACCTCTTTCCACAACCTGAGCCACGTTGCCACAAAAACTCATCCTATTATAATAATGATTTCTATATTTTGAGCTCCTGTTTCATTCCAAGGCCCTTTACACAAATTCACTCAAATCATTCTTTCATCCCCATTTTACAAAAGAGGAAATGGAGGCAAAGAGAGGTTAGGTAAATTATTCAAAGTCATGCAACTAGGAAGTCAGTGCCTGAGCTGTGATTTGAATTCTTGTCTCTGATGCTAAATCTACAATGTTCTGGTACTTTCTGCAGCTGGTCAGTTACATATTTCTATTCCACAGAGCCAACAGGGTTTATGAGTTAAATTAGACTTTATTAGTAGAGATGGTATGGGAGCAATAAAAAATAACAAGAGCCCGTTTTCCCTACTAGTCAGAATTTATCTCATCAGGTGTGGAATTTTGTATATTGAATATAGGTCCTTTTTTTTTAATCTTTGCCTCTTAAATTGTAGCTTTACTCAACCTACAAAATAGGAAAATGAAACCCAGGCATTACAATCTGAAGGATAATACAGTAGGAATTATGTTTAAACTCTGACTTATTTGAGTTTTTGCTTTCTGGAGTTGAGAGATCAGAAAAGATTCTTAAGTGAGGGTGATTTGTCTGTGACAACTGTCTGTCTGTGATCCTTAGAATTGCCTCTTTGGATTTCTTCTCCATCCCAGGCCATAAGCCAACATCTGAAGATGCATGGCCCAGAAATAGAGGTCAATCTTCCAGCATAACCCTATGGCATAAGGTTGTCATGAGGATTAAATGGCCTATAACAGTTCTTAGCCCACTGAATAAATATTATTATTATTATTGTTTGTTCCTTGTTTGGGGCTATATAAGATGTTTTCCCTTGCAAGTTCTCCCAATGTTGCTCTTAGCCTAAAGAATCAAGTTTCTTGAGATGAATCAGCTTTTTAATTTTAGGAAAAGTAATTGCAAAATGACATTAGAATTTTCAAATTTTTTCTTGCCACCTTCCCAAACTGCAGAGTGATTAGTCAATCAAAAACCTGTAGAATAGGAGCTTTGAATGCAATGCATTAGACATGTTACTGAATAAATTTATGATCAAGGGACAAATGTATGTTATACTCACATTATCTTCTTGTGTAGGGAGATTCTGGTGGACCTTTATCTTGTCAAAGAAAAGGTGATGGAAAATGGATTTTGACTGGCATTGTTAGCTGGGGACATGGATGTGGAAGACCCAACTTTCCTGGTGTTTACACAAGGGTATCAAACTTTGTTCCCTGGATTCATAAATATGTCCCTTCTCTTTTGTAATTGTATTAATTGTACTTATGACTATGACTTACGTGCTAGATTCTTTAAAAAAATTCAACAATTATCAATAAAATGAGTCACTTCATTTTTTTCTTCTGGAAATGTGAGATTGCGTACAACTGGTATTTATTGACAGGCAGGTAGATTAATATGTATTTTATTCTATAAAAAATTACTCAGGGATATAGCTGTCTTCATTCTTAAGCATCAGTGAGCGATAGATTGGGGATAAAACAAACTGAAGTTCTGTCATGAACCAAGCCTTTGAAATAAGATAGGAAATGGACAAAATGCTCAGTTATCCTTACTTTATTTTATGTGTGCATTCAAGGTGCAGGTATTTATAAGGATTTAGGAAAATCTGATTTATTAAAATAAGAAATTCCATAAAAGATCATGTCTGATCTTCAGCATTCCCCTGAAATTAGAGCAAAAAATATCCTCTTCATAAATGCGGGTAAAGCAAAACTCAGTTATTGGCAGAGAACTACCGACACTGTTGCTTTCCGATCCAATTTTGCCTAATATAATAGACTGCCTTCAGCCATGGCACATGGTAATGTTGTGTACAGAGAAACCAATCAACCAGCAAAAAAAACCTGACAATTGGCAACCTTCACTGAAATGATGGAATGAAATATCTTGGTAGCTGGATTGAAAGCACATTTGTGGTGTTCAAGGTGTGCTGGTTTGGATATATTATGTCCCTCCAAAAGACATGTTTTAATACAATCTTGTGGGATATATGGATTAGGTTGTTTCCATGGGAGATGTGACTCACCCAACTGTAGGTGATAATTTTGATTAGATTATTTCCAAGGAGGTGTGGTCCCGCCCATTCAGCATGGGTCTTGATTAGTTTACTGGAGTTCATTAAAAAGAGCCACACAGGCCCAGAGGCTTGCTGACACTGATGCTTAGACATGTTTGGAGATGCACACAGAAGGACGTTTGGAACACACCCCAGGATCAGCAGATGCCAGCCATGTGCCTTCCCAGCTAACAGAGGTTTTTTGGACACCATTGGCCATCCTTCAGTGAAGGTATACTAACATTGATTGATGCCTTAGTTTGGACACTTTTATGGCCTTAGAACTGTAAATTTGTAACTTAATAAACCCCCTTTATAAAAGCCAATCTATTTCTGGTATTTTGCATAGCGGCAGCATTAGCAAACCAGAACACAGCAAGCACTCAACACTACCTGTTGGATTAAACTGGATTGAGCCTGTGACATGTTTAGCACATGAACATGTAAAACATGCATTGGTAGCTTAGAAGAGAGTGTTATTTATTTATTTATATTTATTTATTTTGATGGGGTGGGGGGGCGTTAGAAAAGGTTTCATGGAAAAAGTGTATTTCAGCTAGGATTTAAAGGATGAATGTGAACTGTCCATGCAGCAAGTGGGGTGAGATGGGAGCAAAAACATTCCAAGTAGAGGGAGCACCCTATACAAAGAAGTGGAGTGGGGGTGGGGTGGGGTGGGGTGGTGGGTAGCAATAGAACAGGGTAAGTCAGGGCAAGCCTGGAAGTGGGACCTGGTAACACCAGTGGGGTCTACTGACTATTGAAAGTCTAAGAAAAGAAGGAAGGAAATCTAGATTTCAGTTAATTCAAGGGAAGGTGTATGTACAGCTTTCTCTCTCTTTGAATGGGAGGCTGACCCCGGTCTGTATCCCCAGATTGCCATGGAAGTCACTGGCAGGTGGGAGGAGAGAGAGGTCAGGTATCTACTCCTCTTCGCTCTCTTGCTGCCTGGCAGTGGTTCTGTCAGTGGCTGCATCTTTCTGACTTCAACTCCTGTCAGGAGGCCCCTCTTCGGTGGCTCTAGCTCTTGCTTTCAACTAGGCATAGGGGTGCTGATGGCTTCCTGCTGTTGTTAATCTCTGGGTGCCTTTGCTCTCTTTGTCAGCTCCCTCATCCTAGCTCCTTCATTCGAGAGCCTGTTCAAAAATCCCAGCCAAGATGCAGCCTGATAGTTAGCATGACTCCATTCAGCAGGCAGATGGAGTCCAAAGTCCACTGATCTGGCAGGTGGCAGGAGACACAACTAGAGACAGGATAAGTGGGGTCAGGGGTCTAAGCAAAGTGTCCGATAGTTAGCAGAGAAGGGGCCAGATTCTGGACACAAGTCAATCTTCTGAAGTGGAGCTTATTTATATGCTTCTTGTCTATGTTCCAAACTGGTCTCAGAATATGTTTGTGTGCATGTGGGGGTGGTGGGGGTGGGGGTAGGGTGGGAAGTGATGGGGTGTGTGTGTGTGTAAGCCTTGGGGGGATGGCAGGTAAGGGGTAGGGAGCAAGGCTGTTCTGAACAGACACCTAAAAGGTGGAGCCTTAGGATCAGCACACACCATGGTTAGCAAACATAATCCAGGCCCATAAACCAGAAGTTCTGAACTAGGATGAAGCACAGTGAAGACTGTGTGTTTGTGCATGAGTGAGTCCTGGTGTGCTTTTTTTTTTTTCTGAGGGGGAGGGGAGCTATGACCTCCCAAAGTACATTTCAGCCAACCCTTATGAGTGCTTGCTGTTAGTAACTGTTCTGAGGGCTTTACTTACATCAGCTGGTTAAGCCCTAGCAACAACTACATTAGGTGGGTACTGACATTATGCTAGCTTTCTCCACATGAGGTGAAACCCCAGGTCTCAGTTAGAAACCTGCTGAACAGGAATTAACCCTGGCAGCCTCGTTCCAGAATCTGCTGTCCCCACCACTACTCACTACTGTCTCTCTGCCTGACATTGAAATTGGTATAAAAGGAAATAGTGCGTTGGTGTGTATTATTCATCTTCACGCGCTCAGGACCTAGCACAATGCCTGGCACGTAGTAGATGCTTCATAATTATTTGTTGACTAAATGAATGAACTTTTGCTAGGCAATAGACGGCGTCTCAGAACGGAATGCAAACTTTCCTCGGTGGAAAGAGTTTCTGCCGGGCCCTTCACTCGGGTCCTAAGCGGAGCTTCTGGTTCGCATTTGCATGAACAGGTAAAAGCACAGCAAGCAGTGCCTGAACAAACCAGAAAAACAGCCCTCCGCTTCGGAGCCCCCAGCCTCCCTACCTTGCAGGGGCGAGCCAAGCCTCCTCAGCGCGATCGCGGGCCTTTTGCCCGCCTCGTCCCGCCTCTGCCTCCTCGCTCCGCCCCTCTCGTCGCACCGCGCCGGGTGGGTGGAGTGAGAGCCGGGGAGGCAACTTGGACTTTGCACCTTCAGGTGTGTCCTACCTCCCCTCCGAGCCACTCAGCCCTGCTCTGCCCTTCCATGGAAGGCGCCAAGTGCCCATTGGCCCGGGAAGAGCTGGAGCTCGCGGTGCTCGAGGGGCAGCCAGACGAGCAGACGCTGCTGAATGGAGCCGTGCAGGTCATCCCTTCCTCGGCCGAGGAGCTCCGCCGAGCCCAGGTAAGATCGTGGCTCTGGCGGTAACGCGCTGGCTGCGTGTTCTGAGCGCGCTCTGGGCGAGGATCCGGGCCGGGCAGGGGGGTTTGGCATCGGCAGGGAGTTTCGGATTTCCACCCAGCTCTTCTGGCGTAACAAACAGCGAGGGAGAGTGGCTGGCGTTGGAATATCCTGAATGAAACGCACTGGAAGGAAAGTGGTTCGACTTGAGCTCGCCGGATGACCCTCCGACCCCCGTGGGACCTTAGGAATTCTGGATGTGAGGCGTGGCCGCTCCTTTCCTCTGTCTTAAGAAGTAGAGGTGGTTTTTAAAAGTTAGGTAACTTTTACTTTAGTTTTTCAAGTTGGGAGAACTAGAATGATAGACGGAGGCCCCCCTGTCTTCAGAATCTCTTCTTTCTCTTCCCTTGCACTTTCGCCGATCCTCCCCTTACCTCCCTAGCCCTCCCCCCATCATCACCCACACGCGCTCCCCCACCCATCTCCCACTCTTTCTCCCAGCTCGGCTACTTGACTCCGCAGATAGGAAGAGGGGAGAAAACCTCAAGAGCAAGAAGGGTTTGAGGTGGTGGCGAGGGGAGTGATGGTAAACTTTCCCTGCCCAATTCAAGAAAAATAATTTCAAAGCCCTTATCGCAAAGAACCAGACCGGTCCTCTTACGCTTCAAAACCCTAACGCAGTCCCTGGTGATGTTTAGACTGAGCTGCCTCTCTGATTCAATTCTAGCAATGACGCTAGATTGAGCATTATTAATCTCATCAAATACTTGTAAAGCAGCAAAGACTTAGAATTTTGTGCCATCCACCTTCTGATGAACCCCCCAAGACTGGCTTGAGCTGTATATATGGTCCTTTCTAGGTCCCACTGTCCACCTTACCTCTTTGGCTGCACAACTCTTGCTTTCAGGGATAAACAGGAAGTTCAAAATAGGAGCGCATTGCTTTTGCTCCACATTGATTCCTGGAAATACTGAAAGTCTTTTTATAGGTACCCTGAGAGTAACTTGGTACCTTGTATTTGAATGAAATATGAGCACAACAGAAGAATGAAGATTGAATGAAAATGGACTGGCCACTACTGCAGGTGACCACAACCACGGACTTGCTGTATGGCAGGCAATGCCTAGGCAGCATCTAGGAGTGGGATCTGGGAATACCTGCCTCAAGTTAGATGCATCCAGAACATCCCCAAGACTCTAAGGTTTGGCTCTGACTCCAGAGATCCGAGTTCTGGTGACAGCTTCACTACAAAAAAAACATGTGCCCACGGGCAACATGCTAGCGTCTGTATTTTCCCAGCTGTTGAAGGGTGCTAATGTAATGTGCCCACTGGGCTTCGGTGAGGACTGGGGATGCCTTTAGGAACATGATTGAGAAGTAGAAAATGCTGAGCATATACATGTAGGGTATCAGTATTTTATAATTGTTTAATACCTACCCTGTAGCTATTACTCTTTCCTGGTCTAATTACTTCCTCCTAAGTCAGGTACGGACAGATCCTAGACTTCCTTGTGAGTTAGCTTTCTAGATCACCGAAAGGAAAGCTCTAGTGAGCAACTGGAAGGAGTGAAGTGAAGGTAACGTTAACACAGGAGGGCATTCTAGAGATGCTTGAACAGGAAAAGAAATTAAAAAGAAGGGGAAAAAAATTTCCCTCACTAACATGTGTTAGTCATTCTTTTTGGTTCTATAGAATAAGTTGAAGTGCATTTCTTGAAAAGTCAGTTAATGTCAGGTGTTGACTAGCACACACACGAGGTGTGGGCACTTGAGTTTTGTGTGTAGGTCTCTTTACACTCTGTGTTGAGTTACAGTTTTAAAATGTAGCTTAAGTCCATGTGTTTTCATTAACCTTATGTTTTGTACCTATTGTGTGCCATGTTATTTGGATGGATAAATGCATTTAATGACCACAATAAACCTAAGTGGAAAGTGTCAGTATTCTGATTTGACAGATGAAGAAACTGAGGCTCAGAGGAATTACCTGAAATGATCATGTTCACACAGTGGCGGTTCTGGGGTTTATGAACTCAGGTCTTTTTAGTTCTCAAACCTATTCTATATACATGTAATATATATAATATATAACATATGTAACATTAATATGTATAATTTAAAGATAATTTATACTTGTTTATAATTACCTACATTATAAATTGCATGTTACTATTTTCTATAAATCAGGTAATTGATAATTAGGTAATTTAAGCAAAATGTGAGGAGTTGAGTAGCACATCTGGAATGATGAGAGGTTATGGGTGGATGGGTAGATGGGTGAGGGGTAGGGAACAGTTCTGGGATCATTGGGAAGAAGACATCCTCTATTGTGGGTATTTTCCTGCTTGGAAGTGCTGGCTTAGGGGATTATACAAAGGCAGTTGGAAGAACTTCTTTCCTTTTCTTTATCTGGATTTGGGGTTTTAGGAAAAGTAATACAAGCCACTCAACTCTACTTTGCCTGCCATCACTGTAAACGAAGCAATATTGTTGACTGAAAAGTGAGAAAGATATTATGGGTGATAGAGTGAGACTGGTTTTCTATTATGTCTCATTACATGGGCTCTGACCTCAGTTTCCAGATAGAAGTCTGAGGGATGTTTTAAGTGATGACAGCATCATGAGAATATTAATCAACCAGTAAATTGATGGTTTGGAGGCAGGCAAGATTTATTTGAATGGGCTAGCTAAAAATTAGCCACTTTGCCATACCTTGGATAGCTGTTTAGAATTTAGGGCAAGAATAAATTGGCTCTTTTTTGCTTGGATCAAAGTGAATTAAATCACACCATGAAGATGACAAAGTATAGGTTTTCCTGTGTGCTAAGAAACTTTTCCTTGATATCTATAATAACTGCTCCTAATTGAGCCAAAGAGAAGAAAAGCGTTTTAGATCCAAGAGGTAGTCCTCCCATTCTTGCAAGATCCTACACCATGGATTTAGATCCTGAAGTGAAGAGGGATGCATCTATCTGAGGAATGTTCAGAGGAAAGCCGTGAAAACCCTTAAGCCCTATGATGCTATCATAGAATGTAAGATGCAGTTTGGAAAAATCTCTGGAAGGCACCCTGCCAAAGAACCTGCCTGAGTGGCCTCTCCTAGTGACCTAGAATTTGGGCAAGAGAGAATGAAGAAGCCGGAGAAGGAGGCAGTGTGTCTTTGTGATCCAGTTTTGAGGGGAGACTCAGCACAAATCTACCATACCCTCAGAGCATATTGGAATCTCCTGGGGCACTTCTAAAAACACTAACTCCTTAGTTGAATCTAATGTGAAGATGGCTGAGAAGTGCTGTATTCTATGGTTTGGTTGGGATTGGCTGAAGGGCCATGTTATAATGACCTGAAGTCTGTTACGATTAATCATGCAAGGGAGAGTGGTCAGTGGTCTCTCTCTTGGCTTTGGGCTGACGGGAAGAGGCATTTCCTGTAGATGAGGGCTGTGTAATTCTGGGCTGAGTTCCTCTGGGAAGTCATGGAGTGACAATCTTCCCATTCCACCCCAGTCCTAGTTTATAATCTTTAAGCGACAGCGTAAGTGAAGGCACAAGAGGCCAAGAGGTGCCATGAAACTCATACAGTGCCTCGTTTGAGACTCCAGATCATTCTTCTCTGCACTCATCTTTATGGTTCTGGCTGTTTCTTATCTAAGGACTAAAACAGAACTAGATCTTTTTTGTCTCAGGGGCTCTTAAAATGGAGACAGACATTTTCTGTTCTCTGCCTCATGAATTCCTAATACTGGGGCTCCTTTTTTTTGTCTTGTTTCTTATGGCTCCCTTGGCTTTGGTGGCTTTGGGACAGTTCTGCAGTGTTTGGTTGGGGTAAGAGGTTGCTCTGTCCCTGGACTCCAGAAACACACCTAACCTGGAGGGTTTTCCTCTGTCCTGATATCCTCAGGGCCTTTAATCCTCTCCTCACACCTCACACCTGTGGCAGGCTGGGCCTAGAAGCCAGGGGAAAGTGCACTCAGGGGATCCAAGATTGAACCCTACTCTAGGATTTCTCTAAGTATACTCTTAAAAATCTTGGAGCTCTCAATGACTAAGCAACATACATTTATTAAATTTCTATTACCTGCATGAGGTACAAGTATGGGATATAAGAACAGGTAGCTAAGAACCAACCCCTCCCTCTTTGTGGTTTCAATTTACCTAGGAAGATAAGGCCAGTATCTGTTTGTATTTCAGCATGAAACTAGACAAGGCGGACAGCTCACATACTGGGAGATCTCTCCGTGGGCTGGGCTGGGTAGTAAGGGAGGCCTCCATAAAAGGTGACGTTTCACCTGGTTCCTGAAGGATGGCTAGGCCTCAGACCAGGTGTCTGAGCCCTGGTGTTTCAGATTGAATTGTGTCCTCCAAAAAGAAATGTTCAAGTCCTTACCCCTGGTCCTGTAAATGTGACCTTGTAAGTGTCAATAGGATCTTTGTAGATGTGATTAAGATAAGGCCAAACTGGATTAGGGTGGGCACTAATCCAGTATGACTGCTGTCCTTGTAAAGAGAGGAACTTTTGACACAGGCAGTAAAAGACAGAGAGAGGGACAAAGAGAGAGGGATGACTTTGTGACAGATGCAGAGATTGAGTTATGGATTGCTGGCAAGCCAACCCCAGAACTCTGATGATGGAGGAAGCATAACCTCGCCAATATCTTGATTTTGGGCTCCTAACTTCCAGAATGGTGAGACATTAAATTCCTGTTGTTTACATCAATTAGTTTGTGGGACTTAGTGGGACTTAGTTACAGCAGCCTGGGCAAACAAAGACACTGGTAGAGCAATTTATTCACCTTTGGAGGTTTAAAAAGACAACCAGGGTCTGTCCCGACCTCCCCTACAATCTGATCCACTAGGTCCTGGGTAGTCTAAAATCCTTCCCAGGTGATTCTCATGTGCAGCCGGGCTTGAGAATCTCTAATTTAGAAATTTTGAAGTGTAGTCCCAATGTGGCCTAACAGTTTCCTTTCTGATGGCAACCACCAAAATAAAGAGAGGAAGTCAATGAAGTGTTGATCCAGGGTGTCTCATAAAGTGCCTGCTGCTGCAAGCACTTTACTGGGATTGGGAACTCTCTAAGTACTGACTAATGATTGCTCCCATTTGGTGAGTTCCTAATATTTGCTTATTTTTTATTTTTAAAATTAAAAAAAATCAAAATCTTTTCCAAGAAGTTATAGGTTTACAGAAAGAATAGAGTTTCCAAATAGTACCTAGTTTAGTCTGCTAGTGCTGCTGAAATGCAGATACCATAAAATGAGCTGGCTTTTAACAATGGGAATTTATTAGTTTACAAGCTTACACTTTTAAGCCCGTGTAAAATGTCCAAATCAAGGCATCATCAAGATGATACCTTCTTCCTGAAGATAGCTGCTGGTAATCTGGACTCCTCTGTCAGATGACAAGGCACATGGCGGCATCTGCTGGTCTCTCTCTTCTCTTCAGCATTTCATTGCTTTCAGCTTCTGGCTTCCATGACTTTCTCTCTTGGCTTTCTCTCTGTCTCTTTCTCTGAAATTTTTCCTCTTATAAAGGACTCCAGTAAGAGGATTAAGACCTATGTGAGGCACACCTCAACTGAAATAACCTAATCAAAAAGTTTCTTTTACATTGGGTTCACACCCACAGGAATGGATCAATTCTAAGAACATATTTTTCTGGGATCCATAAAGCCTTCAGACCATCACATTCTGACCTCTGGACCCCAAAAAGATGTGTTCTTTCCTTATGAAATACGTTCATTCCATCACAATATCCTAAAAAAATTTTTTTTAAATCATTTCAGTAACAGTATTAAGTTCAATGTCTCATCAAAATCAGTTACAGATATGGACTGTCCTGGAGAACAATTCTCCTCCATCTGTGGACCTGTGAAACTTAGAACAAATTATCTGCTTCCACTATACAAAGGAGGGCAGGCATAGGGTAAACATTCCTATTGCCATAGGAAGAAATTGGAAGGAAAACAAGGGTCATGGGTTCCAAACAATTCTGAAATTCCAGGGCATATTCCAGTAGATTTTTTTTTTTTCCCAAAGAGAGAAAGAATTTATTGCTATGCAAAAAGCAGATCAGCTGGCCTATCAGCCCAAGAATCTGTCTTCCCCAGTCTAAGGATATATATATATATATAAATATATTTATTGAGATTGTTCACATACCATACAACTATCTAAAGATAGAAAGTGTACAATAAATTGCCCATGATACCATCATACAACTGTGCATCCATTACCACAATTAATTTTTTTTTCAATTTTTAGAACATTTTCATTACTCCAGAAAAGAAATAAAGACAAAAAAAGGAGACTCAAATCCTCCCATACCCCTAACCATCCCACCCCCTCCATTATTGATTCATAGTTTTGGTATAGTACATTTGTTACTGTTGATGAAAGAATGTTAAAATACTACTAACTGTAATATATAGTTTGCAATAGGTATATATTTTTTTCCCTATATGCCTCTCTATTATTAACTTCTAGTTATAGTGTCATACATTTGTATGAGAGATTTGAGAGAGATTTCTAATATTTGTATAGTTAATCACAGACATTGTCCACCACAAGATTCACTGTCTTATACATTCCCATCTTTTAACTTCCAACTTTCCTTCTGATGACATACGTGACTCTGGCTTACCCTTTCCACCACCTTCACATACCTTTCAGCACTGTTAATTATTCTCACAACATGCTACCATTACCCCTGTCCATTTCCAAATGTTTAAGTTCACCCTAGTTGAACATTCTGCTCATAATAAGCAAACACTCCCCCTTCTTTAGCCTCATTCTATATCCTGGTAACTTATACTTCATGTCTATGAGTTTACATATTATAATTAGTTCATATCAGTGAGATCCTGCAATATTTGCCTTTATATCTGTCTTATTTCACTCGATACAGTGCCCTCCAGGTTTCTTCATCAACCCCTTTCTTTTAAGATGGTTTTGTTCACACACCATACATTCCGTCTTAAGTAAACAATCGTTGGTTCCCTGTATAGTCAACGTATTTATATATTCAGCACCATTGCCACTATCTATATAGGGACATCTGCATTTCTTCCCCAAAGAGGAGGAAGAGTCAAAGAAGGCAGAGAGACAAAAGAAAAAGAAAAGAGAAAGAGGAAAAAAAAGAAAAAAAAATTACAGCCAGAAAGCAACAAAAGGAAAGATAACATTAACCTAAAGTAGAATAAAGAGTCAGACAACATCACCAATGCCAGGAGTCCCATATCCTTCCCCTATCCCCACCCCACCCCCACCCCATATGCATTTAGCTTTGGTATATTGCCTTTGTATATTAAAGGAAGCATAATACAATGTTTCCATTAATTGTAGTCTCTAGTTTGCATTAATTGTATTTTCCCCCCAATCCTACCCTATTTTTAACACCTTACAATGTTGACATTCATTTGTTCTACCTCATGTAAAAACATATTTGTACCTTTTATTACAATTGTAGAGCACCCTAGGTTTCCCTGAGTTACACAGTCCCAATCTTTATCCTTTGTTTTTTGTTCTGGTGTCCCACTCCATTAGATTTTTTTTTTTTTTCTGATACGAAAATATATTTATTCATAATATCCTGTTGAACAGAGGAGAAAAGAGTTTTAAGTTAGAAAAACATGTACAGTCTAATCTTATTTTTTAGAAAAGTTGCTTAAGAAGTCATGTGAAGGTGGAAGTCATTGTGACACCTAAATGGCAACTGTCAAAAGTGATTCAGAGTAATTTATCATTCCCGGCTCCCAAACCCTGGGAAAATGGCTGGCACTGGTATCACTCAGAAGGCAGTCTTTAAACTGTTTTAAAATTCTGCAATAAAATCAACCATTAATTTCATGTTTATTTTATACAGGATCTTTGACAAGTTTATCAGTTTTTAAATGATCAATTCATAACATTTAAAGACAAATTTTCCTCTCAACTAATGATTTTCATCCTGCAACCTATAGTTCAGCTTACCAACTTTTCTCTATAGCCATTTTTCATTTCACAGGATGTGAAATATACAATTATGTATTATAGACAAAAATTGTTCGTTTGTTTTCAAATGATATCTATAAAGAGTAAGTCAAGTTATCAAGCTTACATAAAACTATACTGCACCAATATACCAATATAAATCTCAATTTTCCAATCCATTTATCCCATTCTGTTAGACAGCAGCACTAAGTAAATTCTTACCGCATATACCTCCAAACACCTCTACTCTTTCCCTGTGCCATCATTTTGACACTTACATAAGAATACCTCAATTCAGCAACCAAATTTTTCAACTGCTGTTAAATTAAATGGTGATACATCAAGAACCCAATCTTAGAAGAGTTTTAACATATTAATAGAGTAATACATTATTTACCTAGACTAAATGACTGTGCCTTAGTTTATAAAAGACAAAGATGGCCACATCAATTTAATTCCATATATGATGCTACCTATTCAATTTATTTAAAATTTTAATAAACATAATAATCAAACTAGTGCTCCAAACTTATGCTGTTCACATGGAAAACACTACAAGAGAAGACACAAGAGAGACTGCCTTGCAATAAGAGGTACATATTCCTTCTACAGAGATGGAGAAATAAAAGGACAAATCTAGTTGTCTGAAAGGCAATTCACTGTACACATTTTATTTACAGTTTTGTACACTGTCTTAATATGAACGGGACCGCTTCTCTACTTGAGCCATTTTAACCAAAGCAAAATAACCTACGTAATACAAAGTGTTAAAATACAGCATAAAGATACAAAAACAGACATTCTAATTCTAGTTAGGAATGTAATTATGATGTTACATTTTTAAAAATCCACAATTATGTTTAGGAAATCACACAAACATAGATCACTGATTTGAATGAAACGCATAAATTTGTAGCAAAGCTTTGTAGTTACAAAAAAAAACAAAAAAATTACCAAAGAATGCACAAATTAATGTTTATTCCACCTTTGTGTCATATTCCTGGATCCTTCACCAATGTTACATGAAGAAAAAAACAAAAGCAAAACAAAATGAATAACTGAAATCAGAATCACTAATGTTATCAAGTAGGGAAACAAACAAATTAAAATCTAGCAGCCATCAGCAAGAGTACAGCAAAGACAATGCTGTAAAAAGAAACAAAGAAAATTGCTAGAAAACTGTATGCATCATATTCTTCCAAACCAGCAAAATATGCTCCTGCATACAATGGAACATTGAATTTTTTTTCCTTTAAGGTATAGAAATGCCAAGTTCTTTTTTGAATATAGTGGATGGGTAAATGTGTTTGTAATGTAATTCTACTAAGCTATTACAGAGTGGGCCAAGAACACATTTATGGATTCTGGGGATGATGTGTACTGTAATTCTTTGATTAGGTAGTGGATATGCTAGCCAAAATTAAAAAAAATAATAATAATATATGAACACAGAAGTACAAGACAAAGACGAATGAGACTTCTCTTATATCTTAGCAACATTTAGATGGAAATCAAATTTAAATGCAGTCCACTCTGCTTTTGAAGAGGCTTTGGTTCAGCTTCCAAATCTCGATTGCTTGATGCAGTCTCCTATGAAAATACTCAGAAGGTGTCTTCTTAAACAACAAACCTATTTTTAGTGGTGGAGCCGCTCTTAGTAGCTGTGTCTGCATGGGACTGATAACCAATCACTATCTTTGGAGGAAGTCCTAACCTTTCCTTGTATACCCTCCCTATATGTGTAACAGCTGCTCTGTTTTCACATTCAGTAGTCCATATTGCTATCTTATCACCTTTAGTTCTAACATTAACAACGGCTCCACATACATCATCACTGTAGTCATCAAAAGATTCTCCAATAAGGCACTGCAGTGTCTCTAGCCAAAAGCGATCGAGGTCACTTCGTCTCTGCTGTTTGTTCAATGTAATTAGCTATCGTCCTCCTCTTTTGTTTTTTTCATCTTCCCACATGGGCTCAATACCATCCTTAAAAAGTGAGTAGTCACAGCCAGGCATTAAATTACTAGACAACTGGATATGGTTGTACAGAGCCCAAAAGTCTTCAACAGTATCAAATTTAGAGATCAGTCGAAGGTTTGCTTGCCAAGTTTTGCTTTTATCATTTTTAAAAAACCAAAGCGCCCATCTGTTCTGTAGTGGATGTTTAATATAGTGTTCTGGGTTAGCAACCTCCTGATTAGATTCTGTTTTCTCTTCTTCTGTAGGTGGGGGATTAGGAGTTGGGGTGGTTTCCGGTTCCACAGTCGCCATCTTAGATCGATCTGTCCATTAGATTTTAAGGTCTGAGAGTCATCTATAGAAGGATTCCTTGTCCTCAGGGCCTAATGGAGTGGCAGCCCCACCCATTGCTAGTGCTTGCACAGTTGCCATACTCTTGGCTCCCTCTTATCAAGCAGCATTGGGGTGGTGGCTGAACATTCCCAAATCTCTGGGGTTTAGGCTTAACCCCCTCAGAACAGCGGAGTGGTGGCCAGACCCTCCCCAACCCCTGGGGAATGCACTCCACCCTCTCTGAAGACTGCAGCACTCTTCCTGAACATTGGGGTGGAAGGCTCGCTCTCTGCAACCTCTGGGGCAAACACATCCTTTCCACACACATGGGTGGTTCCACTCTCCTGGCCCTAGGTGTCTTTGCCCCAGGCCTCAGCTTCTATGGTTCTGCCTTTGAAGTCATTTTTCCTTCAATCTGTCCCCTTTCTGTCCCTTTTAGTCTGGGCTGGCTGTGGTTCCATTCATACAGATCTCACAAAAAAGCTTATCATTTTCTCATGCAATACACAGGGATCCAACTGTCAGACAGTAAGACTGTTCCAGTTTGCTAATGCTGCCCATTATGCAAAATACCAGAAATGGATCAACTTTTATAAAGTGGGTTTATTTGGTTACAAAGTCAGAGTCTTAAGCCATAAAGTGTCCCAGCTAAGGGGTTACTTTCACTGGAGGATGGCCATTAGTGTCTGGAAAACCTCTGTTAGCTTGGAAGAATCATGGCTGGCATCCGCTTGCTCCCAGGTTACATTTCAAAATGGCATTCTCCAAAATGTTGCTTTTGGGGCATTTTGTCCTCTCATAGCTGCATCTCCTCTTCAAAATGTCAATTTCAGTTGCTTTCAGCTGTCTGTGTGTTCTTCAAAGTGTCCCTCTTGGCTGTAGCAAGCTCACTCCTTCTGTCTGAGCTTATATAGTGCTCTGGTAAACTAATCAAGGCCCACGCTGAATGGGCGGGACACCTCTACGGAAACTATCCAATCAGAGTCATCACCCACAGTTGGGTGGGTCGCATCTCTGTGGAAACACTCAAAGAATTACAATCTAATCAACATTAATATGTCTGCCCACACAAGATTACGTCAAAGATAATGGCGTTTTGGGGGACATAACACATTCAAACTGGTGCAAAGACCTTCCACAGAACCTCCCTGTATAACTGCACTTCTAATTCTCACTTGCACTGAGAAGTCTGATTGGTTCCATGTTTGGTTAAATCCTCACATGGAGCACTATTCTCTGGGTACTCATTTTCCAGAAGCTCAGAATTTTCCAAACCGTCAATTTCTGTTTTCTTTGTACCCAGGAGTTCAGTTTTCAGTTTATTCCTTTCCTCTCTTATTTTACTATAAGCTGCAAGGAGAAGCCAGCCTGCACTTTCCACATTTAGTTTGGAAATTTCCTCAGCTAAATATCCAAGCTTGTCACTTTCAAATTCTGCCTTCCATCTGACACTAGAACTCAATTTTATCAAATTCTCTGCCACTTTCAAACAAGGACCACCTTTCTTCTAGTTTGCAATGACACATTCATCATTTCTCTGTAAAGCTTCCTCAGAAGTACTTTTAGCACCCATATTTCTATCAACAGTCTCTTCAAAGCAATCTAGGCCTTTTCTATCAAGCCCCTCACAGTTCTTCCAGGATCTCCCCCTTATCTATTTATAAAGCCTTTCTAGCATTTTTGGTATTTTCAATCTCAGCACCCCACTCTTGGTACCAAAATCTGTTTTAGTCTGCTGCAGCTTCTGAAATGCAGATGCCATAAAATGAGCTGGCTTTTAACAAGGGGAATTTATTAGTTTACAAACTTACAGTTCTGAGGCCATGAAAATGTCCAAATGAAGGCATCATTAAGATGATACTTTGTTCCTTCTTTCAGACAGGCTGCTGGCTATCCTGTACCTGTATGTCAGATGACAAGGCACATGGTGGTGTCTGCTGGTCTCTCCCTTCTCTTCCGGGTGTTGTTGCTTTCAGCTTCTGGCTTCCATGACTTTCTCTCTCAGCTTCTGTGGCTTTCTCTGTCTCTCTCTCTCTCTGAATTTCTTCCTCTTCCTCTTACTCCAGTAAGAGGATTAAGACCCACTTGAGGCACAACTCAAATGAAATAACCTAATCAAAAAATTCCATCTACAATAGGTTCACACCCACAGGAGTGTATCAACTCTAAGAACTCTATAAAGCCTCCAAACCATCACACTATTCCTCACCCCCACCCCCTGTATTACCTAATATTTTCATTTTGCCTTAGTGTGGTACGTTTCAAAATGAACTAATGTTATTTTAATTATATTATTAACAAAAGTCCATAGTTTGGATGAGGATTCAACTTTGTGTTGTGCAGTAAAAATGTTTCATTCTGGTAATATATATACAACATAAGATTTCCTATTTTAACCACTTTCAGGAACACAATTCATTGGTGTTAATTTACATTCACAATGTTGTGCTACCATCAACACCACCCATTGCGAAGACTTTTCCATCTTATTTGTTCAGCTGATGTTAATATTTGTTTAGCAAGTGCCTCGTGTACATTATCTCTAGTTTTTGTAACAGCCCTGTGAGCTAGATTTATTATCTATATATTTTACAGTTGAGGACTTTGGGGCCAATGAGTTTCAGTCAACATTGAAGGTTACAACACCTTTAAGTGGTATAGCTAGGACTGGAATCTACATATGTCAGATGTAGAAACAGATTTTTCTCCCACATTACGTTGTTTCTTTCCCAGGGTCTCCAAGTAGGACTTTTCTAAGGGAAGGGTGCAGCAGGAAGTAGAAGAGTCGTGGTATTTTTAGTGGCCGGGGGAGGCTGAGAGTGGGAGTGCCACCAGGATAGCCAGCCTCTTTTGTAACCTGGAGCTCTCCACAGTGATGATGGGGGGAGCAGCAGGGTGGGGTGATGTGGTGTGGGGGTGGCTATGGACAAAAGGGAGAGTGTGTGAGCTTTGCAATCACATGGCAGGGATCGGTCCTGCATCTCTGAAATGGGTTAAATCCCACTTTGAAGTCCTGTTAGTATGAAATGAGATGGTGTTGGGGCTCAGTAACCACAGCAGTTGCAATTGTTTCCTTTGATGCCCCACCTGGCCTCACTGCACCTGTTGGAGCTTATGTCCTAGTGTCTTTTGCATTTGTCCCTTATTACCTAGAGTGTGGGCCATGATAGTAGCCTCTTAGCTTTTTCGTGATGTGCCTCTAAACTATACCTCATTTATTCTGTTAATCTTAAACACATCTCTTGTGCTCCAAAATCTCAACAACTCCGCAAAATGTACCAAATTAAGTCCAGATTCCTCTGGCAGCATTTAAAGCCTTCTCAAATATACTCCAGCCTTTCATGAACTTTCTCTAACCCTGACTCTCCTTGCTCGCCTCTGAAACCCATGTTCCAATCCAGTCATATTATGGATCAACACTGTGGATACTCTTTACCTGTTTGGAATGCTTTCCTCTATTCATCCTACATAATACCTCCTATCTCCCCCACCTCAGGACCTCCAGACCATTTTCTTGCTAACTTCCCTGTGAGGTTCTGCCCCTTATTACATGTATTTGTAGAGTGTAAGTCCCTTGAGATTAGGAAACTGCTGTCTTCATTTCCATATCCCTCGCTCATAGGAGGTAGTCAGAAATGGTTCTTGCAATCAAACAACTGCCTCACACTCTCCCTCTATTTTCTAGGTTAGCCCCAGAAGCTCCTGGAGCTCCTGTAATAAGAATTTGGTGGGAAAGTATAAACTGTGGATGGCCATCACCTCCATTTTCCTAGGTCTCGTTATAGTGATCATCATAAGCTTATGTCTTATTGGAGGTAAGAGTTTTTAAACGTGAGTAAGTTGGCACATTTTAAGAACTTGTTTAAAGCTTATGACATATTGAAATGGAGGGTGGATTTATTGCTATTTCATTATTTATAACATGAATTTGAGACTGGTTTGGAATATGTAGTATGGGTGGGAGATATAAATGAATCTTGACTTTTGTTTTATTTTGGTTGGTTGGTTGTTTTGTAAACTCTGGAAGAAGTCAGCAGACCAGAGTTTTAGTTCTAAACTCTACCCATTGGACCTTGGAGATATTTCTTAAATTTTTATCATACTTAAACACTAATTTATATTTTATTACACCTTCTATACCTGCTTGGTTGAGATTTTTTCTTAAAAAAATTTTTTAGTTGAAATTTTTACTGTACTTTATCTGTTATATCTGTTATATTGTTACAATGACAAAATGAAGATTAATGTATTTGAAATAGTTTTTAAAAAAACTTGATAAAACCCTGTATGCCATTATTATTTTACCTTATTTTAGAAATAAATTTTTTTATAATTGTGTTGTATATGTGTATAAATCAAATACTTTTATTGTGCTGGCTATACACTTTACATATATCTCATTTTATGAATGTAAAAATTATACACAGTTACCCATAAAGTGCATCCACATTATTAACGTTTTGTTATTTTTTCTTATAGTCTTTAACTTATCTACATTTTTTAACATAATTTGAGATCAGATCTTTTTTTTACAATTTTGTGGCCTTCCTTTAGGATTTTAATGTCATATTGAGATCATTTTGAAAAGTCATTAAAAATTCTTTGTGAATATCATTTTTTATGACTGCATGATTTAGTCCTTCAAACCATTTGTTGAACTTCTTGTTTTTAGTCTTTTAGATGGTTATCAACTTTTTATGGTTATTGTATTATTAAGGTTTTTATGATGCATACATATAGCACCTTACAGTGTGTTCCGGTTTGCTAATGCTGCCATTATGCAAAGTACCAGAAATGGATTGGCTTTTATAAAGGGGGCTTATTTGGCTACAAATTTACAGTATAAAGGCCACGAAAATGCCCAAATCAAGGCATCAACATGAGTATACCTTCACCAAAGGAAGGCCAATGGTGTCCGGAAAACCTCTGTTAGCTGGGAAGCACGTGGCTGGCATCTGCTGATCCTCAGTTGTGTTCCGGCTCCTGTCTCAGTTTCTGTGCGTTCTTCAAAATGTTGCTCTTGGGGCGTTTTGTCTTCTCTTAGCTGTTCCAGAGCAAACACTGGGCTAGCATCTCCAAAGTGTCAACAAAAGTCTGCTTTCAGTGGTCATCTCCAGAATGTCTTTCTCAGCTGCTCTGAGGTCCTTCTGTGTGTGAGCTCTTTTTATAGGACTCTAGTGATTAAATCAAGACCTACCCTGATTGGGGGGGCCCATATTTCCATGGAATAATTTAATCAAACGTTTCACCCACAGTTGATTGAGTGACATCTCCATGGAAACAACCAAAAGATTCCAACCTAATCAATACGAATATGTCTGTCCACAAAATTGCATTAAAGAATATGGCTTTTGGCGGGACATAACATATCCAAACTAGCACACAGTGGGTAATCATTTGAATTTCAAAATAGAAAGAAGAAAATTAGTTTTATTTGTATGTGTGGTGTTGATGCTGGAGGGGGGTTCCTATGGAACTGGGTAGTCCTGAGGGAGAGCCAGTCTCCCTGAGGGTTTGACTCTCAGTAGTGGGGGGCACCTGAGTGGCTTGAGAAGGAGTCTGGGAAGTTTTCCCCAGGAACCACATTTGTTTTTCCCTCCTCCCAAGCCCTTAATCTCCTGTTTCAGGGCTTGATCATCCTCAAAGAATAGGAAAACTGTGATGACATGTGCCAACCCCCAGCATGTTTCTCAAGCACAGGCACTGTGTTTACTTGCGAGGCATAGTTAGGTGAGTAGTTGATTCTTTGAGGCCATAGGCTCACTTCAGGTAGGAAGAAGTTAGCAAGAGGCACCACACCTCCTTCATCAGGCTGAGGACAATCATTTGATGTCAACATTGATGCTTCCTCTTCATGTCACCTCCCACATGTGAGTGTTGAAACTAAATTTGAGTCACATGATCCTGTCCTATCACAGCTTCTTGGTGCTATCCTGAAAGGTGGCTGATTTGTCTGTCTGGGGCCTGTAACAAAGGATGATTCAGCCAATCTAGCTGATTTAATATTCAGGAATTCTAAAGCATAAGACCCAATAGCTACCTTCCGTTCTCAAAAAGTCCTTCTCTCTCAACTCATAAAGAACAACCTGCAGATGAAGGTATTCCATTTCCCCCCCAACAGTTTCTCAGGAATACATGAAAGTTCATAGGAAGATATAAGGGCAGGATTTTTTAACATTTGTGGTACAAACATTTCCAATTTGATTGTAAATTTGTGTTTTAAAATATGTTAACATTGTTAGAAAGATTTAGTGTGTGTGTATATATATGTGTATATATATATTTTTTAATTAGGGAAATACTTTCATTTTACTCTGCAGTTCAGCGCTGGCAGGCCATGTGGAAAGTCGTGGTAGACAGCAGGGGAGTGCAGTAGGTTTTTCAAAAAAGGTGCGGGGACAGGGCTCCCTTCTGCCAGCCCCAGCCCCACTGGGAGCAGCTCTGTAGTCACTTCTGGGATGGCAGTCTGCAATAATCAGCCACTACATAATTGCCAAACCCATTGATATGAATCATTTATTTGCAGAACATCTGAGCACCTCCTTGAAACTGCGGAAAACATTGCTCCCTGGGAGAAGGGCAGTGCTGGGAGAGTCAAGGGCAGTGCTGGATTTGTCAAGAAGCTAAGGTTCCTCATGAACTGTATATGCCTCCTGCTTTCCCTCTTCCCAACCCCTTAATTGCCTGTCTCAAGGCTCTGCAGCCGCCAGCCTGGGGCTCAGAGGGTGGTGGATTGTTAATAAGTGTCCAGTTTAGTTGGCGTAGATATAGCAGAAGACAGGAAATGCACGCCAGAATGGAAAGGGTAACTAGGAGGGGACAGTGGAGTACCAAGGGCAGGGTGTTTGGTGGGGAGGATTGTGTCACTGGCAATGTAAGAATTGTGAGCCTATGGTGATAATATAACACCGAACAACTTGCAATCAGTTTTATTATTGTTGTTAACTCTAAACAGATGGTGCATCCAGTTTCACGGGGCTTTCCACCACTCTGCCCATTGTCGATGTGAAGACAAATTCAGGATTCTGGGTTCAGCTTAGGGAATTGAGGGAGGGGTTGCCTGCCCAGTGTGGAGGAGAGATTAGCACTCCATCAGGTTCATAGTAGACACTGAAATCCTTTTAAAAATGGCAATTTTACGGGCAGAACCTGGGGAATCCTGTTGAGTCTGGAGGCCTGGTTTTGTCCCAGTTCTTCAGGGAAAAGATATTAGTGGATTTTCTCCTTCTCACTAAGGAATTATGAACTCTTTGGTATAACGGGAAACCTTCAAAAGGCTGTTTTGTCCTGCTTCCTTGAAGTCATTTTCTTTTTGGATTATTTGGAGAACCAGCTAAGTGTCCTCAGGGGTTTTGCTTTTTATGGTAATTTGCCCCATTCTGAGTGTGGAGAGACCTTGAGTAACATCTGAAGAATGAAACCCTGCCTTGGTTTGGTCAAAAGATTCTAAATGTTGCTAAAACCAACTGTGGCATGCAAGGAGATGCTTAGAAATATGATTTAAGGGTGATTTAACTCTGTGGGGACCCGTATCTGCTATTCCCCAGCATTAAAGATTCTGCCTGACCCCTTTTCTATCTTAACCTACAGGTCCTTCTGTGAGTAGGAGATGTAAGCTGTGGTGCCGAGATGTAAGCAGGGACTTCCAAGTGACACAGTGTTGAGTGGATTTGTTTTGCCTTTGAGTCGGGAATTGGAGCCACATCTTACGAGGTCACATGGTCCTGACTGGCAGGTTTCACAGGGCAGGTTTCCCATGCTGTAGGGTGACTCATGGGAAAATCCACGGCAGATAGCGTGAGCAAGCTCTAAGCTACCCAAGGTCTTTGGGGTCAGGAACACAGTAGCAACTCTGTAGTCTCAGTCTTTGAAATTTTTTTCCCGTTTTCACATATGTGTTCCTCTTTCTCTCCAGTCTTTGATGTTTCTCCACTTCACCAAGACTTACTTCTTCACTGGTGCTTTCCAAAGCCTCCCCTCCAGCTTTTTCCAAACTGTGGACCCTCAGGAACCCTGATCTCTCTCCAGTCATCCTCAGGTGTTTCCCAATTTAGGCTTCTTTAAGAAGATGCTAACATCTTCTCTCCTTCCAAACAATCTTCCCTCAGAATTATGTGCTGCTTTATTTAGATATATTAAATTTTATTAGATATATTTTTCTCTCTCTCCTTTCACTGGCAAACTTCTTGAAAGAGAAGCCTGCATTTGCATGTCACCTTTTCCTCACTCCTAAACCATTCGTATCCATTTTTTACTTCCCAAATTTTACTTCCTGAGGTCACCAGCAATTTCTTGGTCATGAAATCCAATGGCCTTTCTCCCACCTCCTGCCTTATTTGCAGCTTTCAGCTCTGTCGACTGCACTGTACTTTCCTGGGTCAGCAGAACTCCTGGATCTTAGGTGTCTTTTGCTATTTTAGCCTTTTGCCTCCACAGCATGGGTGCCTGAGGCTTGTTCTCAACCTCCTTGCTTACCTCAGTCTTCTTTATTTCCCTTGGAGAGCTCATTCACTCCCAGGGCAGTGGCCATCCCCTCAAGGAGGTGACTCCTAGATCTACATCTACACACTTTTCCTGAGTTTTAGTCCTTCTCTTTGCTCGAGATCTCTACCTGGACATAACCGTCATCATCTCAATCATTATCCATGTGAAACTACAATCCATTTGGATCCCCTTCTCTAATTAGCTCATCCTTTATAGTTTCACAGAGAATCATGGCACCAAGGTTTAGTCCAGCTCTGTCAACATCTGCTTGTATAAGTTGAGGCAAGTTTGTTAATCCTCTGGGCCTCAGTTTCCATATTTGCACAAAAGTAAATAATTTCTGAGTTTGAGTCCATAAATATACCCTGGCTCTGTGACTTACTAGCTTGTTGATTATGCATTTCCTCTAGGCTTCAATGTCTTCATTTAAAAATGGGAACAATAATACTTTAACTCATAGGGTTGATTTGAGGATTACATGAGAATAATGACTATAAAGTGCTTAGTGGAGTGTCTTAATACAGTAGCCATTATTCTTCCTGTTACCCAGGCTTGATGTTTTGAAACTATTTTTGATTTCTTCTTTTCCCTCTTATTTAGGTTATGACCAAATCTTAGCAATCCTTCCTTGGTAATGTCTTGAAATTGACTTTCATCACTGAGTGCCTCCTTTGTGCAAGGCACTGCTCTGGGTACATTACATGTGGTTGATTCTCATTCTGCAATACAGGCATTAATATTCCTATTGAGGAAACAGCCACAGAGATTTAAGTGAGTTGCTCAAGGTCACACAGCTAATAAGTAGCTGAGCTGGGGTTCAAACTAAGTCTGGCTGACTTTAAAACTCGCTCTGTTCCCATGATCCTGGGCTTTCTCATTCATCCCTTCCTGTTCCCATAGCTGTCAGTAAAAATTGGTCTCCCACCATCTTAAGTCTAATGGCCTCTCTGTCTCCCATCTCTCTTGGTTCCATTTCCTCCCATACCTCATCACCAGATTAACCTCCCCAAGTGCCAGCCTCCACCTCCCTCCTAGGAGACATGTAACACCTGGTACTAAAAGCCTCCTTCTCTGGCCTTAGTTCTTATACTCCAGCTGAAGAGCTGGTTTCATTTTACTCCAGTGTACCTTGTATGTTTTTGTGAGTTTTTTTTTTTTTTTTTAATTGTGAAATCACTTTAATTTCTCACAATAGTGGCTTTCAAGCCTGTTCCAAAAGAGCTCTCTTCCTATTCCTGGACAGTATGTCAGGCAGATCCCATAGCTTTTCAGTTGCTTACAGTTTTTAGTGAACAATCTCAATCTATTTAAAAATTTTTTTATTGTGGTAATATATATGTAGTATAAAATTTGCCGTTTAAACTTTCATACGTGTTCTGGTTTGCTAATGCTGCCATTATGCAAATACCAGAAATGGATTGGCTTTTACAGAGGGGGTTTATTTGGTTACTAATTTACAGTCCTAAGACCATAAAGGTGTCCAAACTAAGGCATCAACAAGAGGATATCTTCACTGAAGAAAGACTGATGGCTTCCGGAACACCTCTGTTAGCTGTGAAGGCGCGTGGCTGGCATCTGCTGATCCTTTGCTCCCAGATCGTGTTGCTTTCAGCTTTTGATTCCAGTGGCTTTCTCTCTGTGTGTCTGGGAGCCCTCTCTTAGCTTCTCTGGGGAAAACTGTGGGCTTCATTTCTTAGCATCTCTGAATGTCCTGTCTGTATCTCCAAGCGTCAGCAAGCATCGGGGTCTGTGTTGGCTCTTAGTTTCTCTCTTAAATACTCAGTGAACTAATCAAGACTCACCCTGAATGGATGGGGCCACATCTCCATGGAAATAATTCAATCAGAGGTTCCACCCTAATCAACAGACTGATAAATCTGCCCCCACAAGATTGCATTAAAGAACATGGCTTTCTGGGGGACATAATATATCCAAATAGGCACAATGTGTACAACTCAGTGGCATTAGTTACGTGCACAATGTTGTGCTACCATTACCATCCATTACCAAAGCCCTTTCATCACCCCAAACAGAAACTGTACCAATTGGGCAACGACTCCCCCATTCCTAACGTACTTTCTGTCTCTATGAATTTGCTTATTCTAGATGTTTCATATAAGTGGAATCAAAACAATGTTTGTCCTTACGGGTCTGCACTGTTTCACTTTGTGAGTTTTTCTTTTCTTTTTTTTTCTTTTAAACATGTTTTCTCTACATGGAAAGTGCTACCCAGATTAAGTCTCATTAGTGACGTGAAAACTCCCCTGACTGGCCAAGTCTAATATTTTGTTTTTGTTATTATTTTAACAAATGCGACTAGATAGTCAGGTCTTTGTACAGATTCATTATTTGGATAATTCAAGATAAGTCTGTCATTAGAACTATTATTGGAGACCTCTTTTCAAACTTGGCATCTCTTCTTGGTGTCCTTGAGTTTAGCAGTTAGTTGAATCCTGTATACACCATTTGGTGTCCTCTTGTTTTCTCAGGTGTTGATATATGCTATTATAATCTGTGGTGGTGGGACATAGAACTCAAAGATGTCCACTGCAGTATTATTCATAAACAGTAGAAAATGGAAAACTCTCAATGTCAGATTTAGGAGAATGGGTGAGCCTTTTATGAACATTAGGCAGTTATTAGAATAATATTTGCAAGGAATTACAAATACATGGTGAATGGCTTTTGATATCTTAAACAACAACAAAAGAATCAAGACAAATTAAAATCATGGAGAAAACAACCAAAGCAGGATACAAATTATCTACTCATTAAGACCTCAACTATGTAATATAAAATGTATGGAAAAACTCTGGATTAAAGAATTATTAGCATTTTTATTGCTTTGGTACAATTTCCTATACTTTCTAATTTTTTTGCAATGAGTGTATAACTTATCAGACAAAATGTAATGACTTACAACAAATAAGGATGCAGGGATAATGTCCTATATTGAGGATTCCCAAGACCTCTCCTAAGTTCAGTGATTCACTAGGAATATTCACAGGACTCAGCATAGAGTCTTAGTTAAAGCTATGATTTATTATAGCAAAAGGATATAAAGCAAATCAGCAAAGGGAAAAGGTGGACAGGGTGAAGTGTGGAGGAAACCAGGCACAAGCTTCCAAAAAGTCCTCTCCCAGTGGAGTCACACTTAACTCTTCCAGCAACAGATGTGACACTATGTGTGAAATGTTACCTACCAGGAAAGCTCACTAGAGACTAAATGTCCAGGGTTGTATTGGGGCTGGTCACGTAGGCACTCTCTGCCTAGCACATACCAAGATTGTAGATTCCCAGAGGAAAGCAGGTGTTGCATAAGCCACATTGTTTGAACAAACAGTTTAGGCTCCTGAGCCACTCTTCTTTTGTTGTTGTTGTTGAGATATATTCATATACCATACAATCATCCATGATGTACAGTCATCTGTTCACAGTACCATCATGTAGTTGTGCATTCATCACCCCAATCTATTTTTGAACATTTTCCTTATACCAGAAAGAATCAGAATAAGAATAGAAAATACAAATAAAAAAGAACACCCAAATCATCCCCCCCATCCCACCCTATTTTTCATTTAGTTTTTGTCCCCATATATCTGCTCATCCATCCATACACTGGATAACGGGAGTATGATCCACAAGGTTTTCACAATCACACTGTTACCCATTGTAAGCTACATTGTTAAACAATCAGAGTCAAGGCTACTGGGTTGCAGTTTGTTAGTTTCAGTATTTACTTCTAGCTATTCCAATACATTAAAACCTAAAAAGTGTAATCTAAATAGTGCATAAGAATGTCCACCAGAGTGACCTCTCGACCCCATTGGAAATCTCTCAGCCACTGAAGCTTTATTTCATTTCATTTCGCATCCCGCTTTTGGTCAAGAAGATGTTCTCAATCCCACGATGCTGGGTCTAGATTCATCCCTGGGAGTCATATCCTGCGTATATCCCCTGGGAGTCAGGTCCCAGGTAGGGAGGAGGGCAGTGAGATCACTTGCCAAGGCTGAGCCACTCTTTTAGTTTATGGTGGGAACCCTCTTGGAATCCAAGTTCCCAGATGTCAGCCAAGGGCCAGCTTTGCAAGCAGGTCTTTCTAAGGCTAGCAGTCTCAGGCCTGGTGTGCTAACTTTTTTCAGCACACCCCCTTGCTCCCTAATGCTGCACTTTTCCAGATTTCCTCATGGAATAAGTATCAGGATTCTTATGTCTTTTCACCTGCTCTTTCATCATAAACACTGAATTTATTCCACTATGGTTTTCTTGAAGTCCAGGAAAAGAGGCAGATTGCTGTTATGTTTGGAGCATAGGATTTGAGGGAAAGATCTGCGGCAACCTTATCCACCCACGCCTTTCTCAGGGGCAGGGAGGTGGTCCCCTGTGTGGGCCCAGCTGGTGAGGCTGGTGTGGAGCCAGGGAGAATAATTAGTAGCACTGGTGCCAGCTTCTAGCTCCCAGCTCCTGACTTTGTATGTTTTGCCTTTAACACTGTTTAAAAATCAGTTAGCTAACAGTCATTAGAACACAAGCAGCAGCACAGGACTCATTGTTCCAAGACTGTAATTACTGTGTGCCCTCGGCCCCCGAGACCTGCTTGGTTTCCCTTCTGCAAATATTGGGTTAACCTTCTCCTGTGGGACACATTCCAGAGGAGTGACTTCACAGTCTCCACAGACTTCACTCCGCCGTCTTCCCTGGGAGACTGGAGATAGGGGCTCACATGCTCATTTTCCAGTCCCACCTTTGATCTGTTCGGTGATGTCACTTCCTCACCATGGCTCTTGGATAGCACAGAACTGGAGTGTGATGCAGTGCAGTGACTTGCTCCCACTCCCTGTCCCCCATCAGTCATTGTCCGCGTCCTCAGTACTGTAGCCCAGCACCTCCCTTGACACCTGTGTACGTAGCTAAGCTGCAGGTTCAGTTTCACAATGAAGTTCATGTTCTTTGCACGCCTTCCAGCCTGCCTTCCTCTCAGCCTGTATGCAGTAGAATCTGGACCCCTTAAAGCATAAAACAATCAAACAAAAATTTTATCATGGTAGTGACAAGCTTCCTGTTATCATTTCGTCTTATTGAGAGGAGAAAACATTTCTGTTTTTAAAAAAATAAGCATTATTTTTAGTTGCCAAGAGATGGAAACAACCCAAATGTCCTTCAACAGATGAGTGGATAAAGAAAATGTGGCATATACACACAATGGAATACTACACGGCAGTAAGAAGGAACGATCTCGTGAAACATGACAACGTGGATGAACCTTGAAGACATAATGCTGAGCGAAATAAGCCAGGCACAAAAAGAGAAATATTATATGCTTCCACTAATGTGAACTTTGAAAAATGTAAAACAAATGGTTTATAATGTAGAATGTAGGGGAACTAGCAATAGAGAGCAATTAAGGAAGGGGGAACAATAATCCAAGAAGAACAGATAAGCTATTTAACGTTCTGTAGATGCCCAGGAATGACTATGGTCTGTTAATTTCTGATGGATATAGTAGGAACAAGTTCACAGAAATGTTGCTATATTAGGTAACTTTCTTGGGGTAAAGTACAAACATGTTGGAAGTAAAGCAGTTACCTTAGGTTAGTTGTCTTTTTCTTACTCCCTTGTTATGGTCTCTTTGAAATGCTCTTTTATTGTATGTTTGTTTTCTTCTTAACTTTTTTTTCATACAGTTGATTTAAAAAAGAAGGGAAAGTTAAAAAAAAAAAAAGAAAAACAAGGAAAAAAAAAGATGTAGTGCCCCCTTGAGGAGCCTGTGGAGAATGCAGGGGTATTCGCCTACCCCACCTCCATGGTTGCTAACATGACCACAGACATAGGGGACTGGTGGTTTGATGGGTTGAGCCCTCTACCATAGGCTTTACCCTTGGGAAGATGGTTGCTGCAAAGGAGAGGCTAGGCCTCCCTATAATTGTGCCAAAGAGCCTCCTCCCGAATGCCTCTTTGTTGCTCAGATGTGGCCCTCTCTCTCTAGCTAAGCCAACTTGAAAGATGACATCACTGCCCTCCCCCCTGCGTGGAATCAGACACCCGGGGGAGTGAATCTCCCTGGCAACGTGGAATATGACTCCCAGAGAGGAACGTAGACCTGGCATCGTGGGACGGAGAACATCTTCTTGACCAAAAGGGGGATGTGAAAGGAAATGAAATAAGCTTCAGTGGCAGAGAGATTCCAAAAGGAGCCGAGAGGTCACTCTGGTGGGCACTCTTACGCACAATTTAGACAACCCTTTTTAGGTTCTAAAGAATTGGGGTAGCTGGTGGTGGATACCTGAAACTATCAAACTACAACCCAGAACCCATGAATCTCAAAGACAATTGTATAAAAATGTAGCTTATGAGGGGTGACAATGGGATTGGGAAAGCCATAAGGACCACACTCCACTTTGTCTAGTTTATGGATGGATGAGTAGAAAAATAGGGGAAGGAAACAAACAGACAAAGGTACCCAGTGTTCTTTTTTACTTCAATTGCTCTTTTTCACTTTAATTATTATTCTTGTTATTTTTGTGTGTGTGCTAATGAAGGTGTCAGGGATTGATTTAGGTGATGAATGTACAACTATGTAATGGTACTGTGAACAATCGAATGTACAATTTGTTTTGTATGACTGAGTGGTATGTGAATATATCTCAATAAAATGAAGATAAAAATAAGCATTATTTTTAGAGTGGGTTTAGATTTATAGAAAAATTGCACAGAAAGTAGAGAGAGCTCCCAAATACTGCCCCCCCATATAGTTTCCTCTATTATGAACATCTTGCATTATGGTGGTACCTTTGTTACAATTGATGAACCAATATGGACACGTCATTAGTAATTAAAGCCCATAGTTTGCATTAGGGTTCACGCTCTGTGATGTATTGTTCTGGGGGTTTTGACAAATGTACAATGTTATGTATCTGCCATTATGGTATCATACAGAATTGTTTCATTGACCTAAAAATGCCCTACACTCCACCTCTTCATCCCTGCCATGCCACCCCCAAACTGGCAGCCACCGATCTTTTTACTGCCTCTATCATTTTGCCTTTTTCAGAATGTCATACAGTTGGAATCATACAGTATGTAGCCTTTTCAGACTGGCATCTCTTACTTAGCAATATGCATTTAGGGTTCCACCATGTTTTTTGTGGCTCAATAGTTCATTTCTTTTTATCAGTGAATAACATTGCATTGTATGGAAACATTTCTGTTTATTCTTGGCTTACCATGTCCAGATTCTACCCTTGAGGAATGGGCATCATTTTTTTTTTTTTTGAAGTGTAGCAGCCAGCAAAAAAATAAATTTATTATTTTATGTGTGTTTAACTTTATTTTTGTCCCCCCCCCCCACTCTTTTTAGCAACTTACATTGATGAAGATGAAAATGAAATACTTGAATTATCGTCAAATAAAACATTCTTGGTCATGGTGAAGATTCCAGAAGAATGTGTTACTGAGGAGGAGTTGCTTAACCTGCTTACTAAGAGGGTAATTATGTCTATGTCTAATTATGTTTACTGAGTTTTTCTCATCAAAATATGAGTTGGCATAGAGCTATAGAGTAAGTAGCTTCAGTCTTGGGCTCCTTATCTGGATTTGGGCAGAAACTGATCCTTAGAAATCTATTTCCTGTAGTGTGAAAGCCAGAGGGAGGAGCCCTGGTCTCTGGCTAAATGCATCCTGGCTGATGATGTTCTATTTACTCACCCTTGCTTATATTTGATTTGACCTGTAGTATTTGTTGAGGGTCTACAATGTGCTGGATGACACTCCAGGTGGCAGGCCCATATAGTCTGTGCCCCAAATGGACTCACAGTCTAAGTAAAGGAAACAACTGAATGATTATAAGACAGTGTGATGTATTCTACCATTGAGATACACACAATGTTCTATGGAAGTACAGAGGAGGGGCATCTAAATTCCCTGAGGTGGGGATGGAAGCTTGGAGGGCCTCCTGGAGGAGGTGATACTCAGATTGAATCTTAAAAGTTGAGATAGGAGTGTTCTAGATAAAAGAGCGTGACACGTTAGTGGATCTGCAAAGGGTGTGGTGGGGACCTGCTGAAGAGTTAGGCTGAAGAGAAAGGTGGGGGTCAGATCATAAGGCACTGAAAGATTTTACTGGGGATTGACAAGGTCAGATTTTCATCTTAGCCTGGCTGTCTGATGGTGGAGCAAGACTGGAGGCAGTGAGCTCAGTTTGAAGGCTACCACGATAGTCTGGTTGAGAAATGACGGGGACCTGAATGAGAGCAGTGCCAGGGAGGATAAGGAAGATTTAAGTGAGGTTTAGGAGGTCCTCTCAATTCCACAGGACTTAGTGAGTGATTGAATTTGGGGGTGAGGGAGAGCGTGACTCCAGGCTCCTGGTTGGGGGGCTGGGGAATGGATGGTGGTATCATTCGTGAGGTGGGGAATGCGGGAGAATGAGCCCTTTGTGACACGTGGGGCCCTGCAGCCAGGCCACGAGGATTGGTTGGGGTGTTCTTGGTCATCTCATCAGCATCTGAGCGGCTCACGGCCAGACCCAGAGAATGTTTTGGGAAGAAAATTCTGAACAAGGCCAGCCTGCCGCCCACTAGACTTTCCTCTAGTTGATAGGTCCAGTGGAGTGAGCCTTCTTTATTTGGCTTCCATTTGGTTCCTACAAAAACTCCTCAACAAGGCAATTTCATTTGGTCACCCCAATGTGAGTTTCTAGGTACCCAAGAGCAGGACCTTTGATTTCTCCTGTTCTTATGAGTCTGGACCCTGCAATGATTATTCTGCGCTTCTCTTCTTCCATCTCCTCCTTATTTATATCTTATCTGAAGTTCTTTTCCTCCTTTCCGTTGACCTGCTTTCCAGAGCAAGTTACTGAGTGAATAGTCCCTTGCTACTTTCCTCTTCTTTTTCAGTTGAGGGGTTTTGCAATTTCTAGGCAGAAATGTTACCTGCTACAGACGGGACATTCTATGCCAAAAGGAAAGAAATGCTAATTATTCACCGTGGAGCCATGTCTCTTGCAAAGAGCCAGGCATGAGCAGATTTTCCAGGGTTTTTTTTGTTTTTTTTTTGAATCTCATCCTTGTGTAATGACAAGGGATCAGGGAATCATAATGGTATGGGGCAAGTAACAGGCCTCTTTGAGCAAGTTCCATCTCTGATAAATGAAAATAGCTGTACCTGTATACCTCACAGATGCACATGAGATTGCACATAAAGAACTTTGAAAAACATTTTTTTTGAAGAATTATCTGATTTACAGATGAAGTAAGGCACAGTGAGGCGAGAAGTTTCCTGCCTCCTGCTCCCCAACCAAATATGTTAAGGCACAGAAATGAAGAACTCAAGAGATTTTACTGTCTTATAATCAGGTCAAGAGCCCCTTCCTTCCACTTAGGCCAGCTTCCACAAGTTTCTGGATATGGAAGGTAAATTGAAAAATTATGTTCTTTTCCTTATTTGCTTTTCTAAATACAGTTTACCTAGTTCCTTTTATGTCTCACTGTCAAATTTTTCTTCTCTCAAGATTGAAACTGTTACTCTGCTTAATTCAACCTGTTAGCTATGTGATATAATACCTCTTCCCTTCCTTAATTCAGGAGTTAACGATGGCACCTCTGATAGCCTAGGGAAGACATCTCCCTTACTCTGGAAGCTGGTTTCTAATTAGCCATGGTGTCAGACACTGGTCATCAGCTCCCCGGGATCCCAGGCCTTGTAAGCACAGTGTGGGAGACACCAAAGAAGGGGTGAGGGGCCCCTGTTTGATCCTCTTGGGGCCCAAAGTAGACAGTATGATTAACAACCCCCACATATTTAAATATGTCCTAATTATAGGAGGGGAGCATGCCACCAATGAGAATCTTAGAATGGCACTGTAAGTTATCTAGTTCAGCACTTCATCAATTAACCAGTTAAATTTTTTTCTGAGAACCTACTATGTGCAAGGAAGGAAGGGAGGGAGGGAGGGAAGGAGGGACAGAGGGAAGGGAGGAAGGAAGGACAGACAAGATGCCTGCCATAAGAAGCTCAATCTAAAAGGAAGGCAGGCACATTATTATTATTAATTTTTTTTAGTGCTTGAAAAAAAATCCCCTCTATAGCATCCTCCTCTTTCTCACTGTCATTCTGAGCAGTCCTGAGAACACTGCTTTCCTAGTTCCTAAGTTCTATGTGACTCTTGGCCTATTGTCACCATTCTTTTCTGTGGGATCCAAGAATTTTAAGATTGCGGAGGTTTTATTCCAAAGTTCCTATTTTATACTTTTTTATTGTCTTCTTTGATATTCAGAAGGTGACAATTTCCTTTATTGTGTCAGCCTCACAGGGTAGTGTAGTGAAATGTGAAGAACCTGGGGTTCTAGGATTGAATTTTGGCTTCACCACTTGCTAGCAGAGTGACCTTGGGCAGGTTGCTAAACCTCTCTGAACCTTGTTTTTTTATCAGTTAAAAGGGAAAATTTATTATTGCCTGTTATGTGTGGTTCTTATAAAATCCCCACAGTAATAAGATTACAGCAGTATGAACAGTAGGTACTCTCATTCCCTGTTATGTCTTTGAGAGATTGAATGGAGAGAAAGGTGGGTTAAGTGGGAATGTGCTGCTGGAAGCACAGCCTGCTCGAGGCTTCATTCAGCATTGGCTGGCAGACAAGATGGGCAGTGTGCTCCTCTGGGCACTGCCACTGGGCATGTTCTGCTGCTGCTACTGGATCAAGTCATGGGCCACTAAGCAGTAATAGGTGCAGCTGGGTGCAGCTGCCTCAGCACGTTGGTACCTTTGGATGCTGGAGAGATTTCCAGAACATCCTCAAGACTGGGGCTTCAGGCTGGGATAGAGGGGCTGGGCATGCTCTCAGAGGCCTGGCCATGGACTCACTCCCACCCTGGAGCTGGGTCCATGTGAGGGAGTGTAACCAAAACCCAGCACAGTCCTCTTGACGTATGCTAGAACCGATCTGCTAGAAGACAGGCCATTTAATCTTCAAGTGTAAACTTAAGAGAAATACAATAAATGACTTCAGCCACATGTCCTGGAGTACTACTAGGTTTGGATTCACATCTCTGAAACGTGAAGAAAAGACTAAGCAAAGCCTGGGAGAAGATATTGGTAGCATAAAAACTGACAGCTAATATCCAGAATATAAAACCAACCACTTCAGATAAATAAGGAAAAGACAGACACCCCTAGTGAAAGTAAGGAAACTAATATCAGAGGTGAGAAATCTCAAATACTTAATAAACACATGAAAAGATGTTCAGCCTCACTAGTAAGCAAGACAATGCAAATTAAAAGATGGGAAATACCATTTTATACTGTTACCATTTAAAAATCTGGTAACACTAAGTGCTGGAAAGGATGCAGGAAATGGAACCCTTATACATTGCTGGGAGGAGGGTGAAATGGGGAGCAATTTGGCATTATTTAGCGTGTACCTACACTTTGACCCTTCCATTCCATTTCTTGGCCTGTACCCAAGGAAAACTCTTGAACACTTGCAAGAAGAGGTACACAAAGGCATTCAAGGATGGTTTTGAGGTTTGCTAATGCTGCCAGAATGCAAAATACCAGAAATGGATTGGCTTTTATAAAGGTGGTTTATTTGGTTACAAATTTATGGTATGAAGGCCATGAAAATGTTCAAATTAAGGTATCAACACAAATATACCTTCACTGAAGGATGGCCAATGGCATCCGGAAAACCTCTGTTAGCTGGGAAGGCACATGACTGGTGTCTGCTTGCTCCCAGGTTGCGTTTCAAAATGGCATTCTCCAAAGTGTCAGCATTAGCTTTCAATGGCAGTCTTCAAAATGTCTCTCTAAGCTGCAGCAGTGAACTTCTATCTGAGCATTTATAGGGCTCCAGTGATTTAATTAAGACCCACACTGAATGGGCAGGGTCACACCTCCTGGAAATAATGTAATCAGAGTTATCACCTACAATTGAGTGTATCATATCTCCATGGAAACAATCCAGTCCAAAGGTTCCAACCTAATCAAGACTAAATACATCTGCCCCCACAAGATTGCATTAATGAACATGGCTTTTTCTGGGGGAACATAATATATCCAAACTGGCACATTCCACCCCATGGATCCCAGAAAAACATGATCTTTCCATATCCCATCACAATATCACAAAAACTTAAATCATTTCAGTAACAGTGGGTAAGTAAACGATCCCATCGAAATCAGTTCCAAGCATGGTCTGTCCTAGTGCAAAATTCCCCTTTGGCTGTGGACCTGTGAAACTCACAACAAGTTATCTACGTCCAATATACAAAAGAGGGACAGTCATAGGATAAACATTCCCATTGCCATAGGGAGAAAGTGAAAGGAAAACAGGGTTCACAGAACTAAAACAATTCCTAAAACCTGCAGGACAATACATTTGATTTTAAAGTCTGAGAGTCATTGATAGAATGACATTTTATCCTTGCGATTTGAGAGAATGGCTGTGCTACCTTTTCCAAAGGCTTATGCAGCAGCCCTTTTCTCTCCAAACGCTGAGGTGAGTGCTCCAACATATCCACACACTGGGGAGACCACCTTCTTCTTGGCCCCACCTGCCTAAAACATTGGGTTGCTACCCAGACTCTGCCTCTCTGGGGCAAAGGCCATCCCCTCTCCAAACAGTGGGGTGGCAGCCAGGCTCTCCCCAATCCCCAGGGAATGTGCTCCACCCTCTCTGGGGCCTGGAGTGGCAGCACTCTTCCTGAACATCAAGGTGGAAGGCCCACCCTTGATCTCTGGGGCAAACTCACCCTTTCCATGTGCATGGGTTGCTCTGCTCTTCTTGCCTGAGATTTCTTGACTCCAGACCTGATTTGCCATGATTCTGTCCTTGAAGAAATTTTTCCTTCAATTTGTTCCTTCTCTGTCCCCTCCAGTCCAGACCGGCAGTGGTTCCTTTTGTACAGATCTCACAAAAAATTTGTTAGCTTGGCATGAAGCATACAAGGGTCAAAACCATCAGATAATAGGACTTTCTGCAAATCCTTTCTGTATAGCTCCGTCTCCAATCTTGGCTTGTACTGAAATAGCAGTTGGCTTCCATGTTTGTTTAAATCCTCACATGGGGCACCATCCTCTGGGTTCTCACTTCCTGGAAGCCCAGAATCTCCCAAGCTATCAATTTCTGATTTCTTTGTATCCAAGAGTTCATTTTTCAGCTTATCCCTCTTCTGTTGCATTTTACTATGAGATGCAAGGGAGAAGCTAGGCTGCATCCTCCACATGTAGTCTGGAGAGCTCCTCAGCTAAGTATCTCAGCTTGCCGCTTTCAAATTCTGCCTTCCATCTGGCACTAGGACACAATTTTGCCAAATTGTTTGCCACTTTAAAACAAAAATCGCCTTTCTTCCACATTCATCATTTCTGTTTAAAGCCTCATCAGAAGTATCTTTAGAGTCCATATTTCTACCAACAGTCTCTTCAGAGCAGTTGAGGCCTTTTCTATCAAGCTCCTTACAATTCTTCCAGAATATTCCCCTTATCCATTTAAAAAGCTGTTCTAACATGTTTGGTATTTGCAAACTGTTTCTGTTGGTCCTTACTAACAGCTATTGAGAAAAAAGCATTTGCCAGCTCAATAGCTACCAGGTACCAGAGGATGTGTTGATTTGTTCAAGCAATGATGCCACATCTGGAACAACAGCTGCAATTGGAGTCACCACTTAGTTAAGCTTATGATAATCTATTGTCATCCTCCAAGACCCATCTGTTTTCTGCACAGGCCAAATAGGAGAGTTGAATGGGGATGTGGTGGGAATCACCACCCTGCATCCTTCAAGTCCTTAAGAGTGGCATTAATCTCTGCAATCCCTCCAGGAATCTGTTGTTGCCCCTGGTTTACTATTTTGCTAGGCAGGGGCAGTTCTAGTGACTTCCATTTGGCCTTTCCTACCATAATAGCCCTCACTCCACAATGTGAGGATTCTGCCAGTTGCTGAGTATGTTTGTTCCAATTGTGCTTTCTGGAACTGGGGAATAACCACAGAATGGGTCCGAGAACTCACTGGACCCACTATGAGATGGACCTGAGCTAAAACTCCATTGATCACCTGACCTGCATAGCCCCTACTCTGACTGGTGAACCACAGTGACATTTTGGGTCTTCTGGAATTAATGTCACTTCTGAACCAGTATCTAATAATCCTTGAAATAGCTGATCATTTCCTTCTTCCCAATGCATAGTCACCCTGGTAAAAGGCTGTAGGTCCCCCTGGGGAAGGCTGGGAGGAAGATTAACAGTATAAATTTTGGGCAGTGTAACAGGGTCCTTCTGCAAGGGTACCCGGCCTTCCCCTTATTCAAGGGGCTCTGGGTCTGTAAACTGTCTCAAGTCTGGGAATTGATTAAGGGGCCATGACTCTGTTTTTGTAATTCAAGTTAGACTTTTGTTCACTTGACCTAGAATTCTACTGCTTATACAGATCAAAGAAGAATTTAGTAGACTGCCCATCTATTTTTTTTAATTCATTTTTATTGAGATATATTCACATACCAAGCAGTCATACAAAACAAAGTGTACATTCAGTTGTTTACAGTGCCATTATATAGTTGTGCATTCATCACCAAAATTATTTTGACATTTTCATTACCACACACACAAAATAATAAGAAAAAAAATTAAAGTGAAAAAGATCAATCAAAGTAAAAAAGAACACTGGGTGCCTTTTTTTTTTTTTTTCCTTCCCCATTTTTCTACTCATCCACCCATAAACTAGACAAAAGGGAGTGTGGTCCATATGGCTTTCCCAATCACATTGTCACCCCTCATAGCTACATTCTTATAAAATTGTCTTCAAGATTCATGGGTTCTGGGTTATAGTTTGATAGCTTCAGGTATTTACTGCTAGCTATTCCAATTCATTAGAACCTAAAAAGGGTTGTCTATATTGTACATAAGAGTGCCCACCAGAGTGACCTCTCAGCTCCTTTTGGAATCTCTCTACCACTGAGGCTTATTTCATTTCCTTTCACATCCCCCTTTTGCTCAAGAAGATGTTCTCCATCCCACGATGTCGGGTGTAGATTCCTTCCTGGGAGTCATATTCCATGCTGCCAGGGAGATTCACTCCCCTGGGTGTCAGATCCCACGTAGAGGGGAGGGCAGTGATTTCACCTGCCCAGTTGGCTTAGCTAGAGAGATATGCCCATCTATTTTACTTCTAGTTACTCCATGATCTGCTAACCAATGCCATAAGTCTCTGCGAGTCAGATTATTTTCATTGCTGCTTTGAGCCTGTTTTCCACTATGGTAGCCATGCCCACCTAGTCTTTGGTGATTAACTGCTGCTGCGTGACTTCTGCCAACTTGGGATCCAATTATCCCTATTGTGTTTAAGGATTCCAGCTCAGTGACAGCAGTTCCCACAGAAATATCTGACCTGAGGAGCGACTATGGAGCTCTTCAGGGATGATGGAGCTAGTCTCACAAGTTTATTTCCTCACAGGCCTGGTAAAAGGTGTGTCCTCTGAACATTCCAGGGGTGTGTGAGCAGGTCTTCCCTGATAAATCCACTCTAACATTCCAATCTAAGCTTTTTTTTTTTTTTTTCAATTAAATTCAGTTTTATTGAAATACATTCACACACCGTACAATCATCCATGGTATACAATCCACTGTCCGCAGTATGATAACACAGTTATGCGTTCATCACCACAATCTATCTCTGAACATTTTCCTTACATCAGAAAGAACCAGAACAAGAATAAAAAATAAAAGTGAAAAAAGAACACCCAAATCATCCCCCCATCCCACCCCGTTTGTCCTTTAGTTTTTATCCCCATTTTTCTACTCATCTATACTCTAGATAAAGGGGGTGTGATCCACAAGGTCTTCACAATCACACTGTCACCCCTTGTAATCTACATTATTATATAATTGTCTTCAGGAGTCCAGACTGCTGGGTTGGAGTTTGGTAGTTTCAGGTATTTACTTCTAGCTATTCCAATACATTAAAACCTAAGACATGTTATCTATATAGTGCATAAGAATGTCCACCAGAGTGACCTCTCGACTCCATTTGAAATCTCTCAGCCACTGAAACTATTTCGTCTCATTTTGGATCCCCCTTTTAGTCAAGAAAATACTCTCAGTCCCACGATGCCAGGTCCACATTCATCCCCAGGAGTCATATTCTGCATTGCCAGGGAGATTTACACCCCTGGGAGTCGGGTCCCATGTAGGGGGGAGGGCAGCGAGTTCACCTTTCGAGATGGCTCAATTAGAGAGAGAGAGGGCCACATCTGAGCAACAAAGAGGTACTCAGGGGGAGACTCTTAGGCACCATTACATGCAAGTTTAGACTCTCCTTTGTGGTAATGAGCTTCATAAGGGCAAGTCCCATGCTCGAGGGCTCAGCACATCAAACCGCCAGTCCCAATGTTTGTGACAACATCAACACCAGTCCAGGTGAGGATGTCCAACACATCCGCACCTTCCCCCAGATCCTCGGGGCTGGGGAGGGGGAGGCTGTAAATATATTTTTATTATCTGCCCAAATTACTCTGGGATGTGTCACTATTTCACTCCAGCCTATACTGACCTACCGTATCTCACTTCTTATTCAAAGTTCCATGCAATTGTGGTGTTTGAACAAATCGACTGTAGAGTTGTACCATTTAGAAAATTTAGATCCTGTACCAAATAGATATCTCTTCCCTTGGTCTCATATGGAAGTTGAAGTTTTAAAACACAATCAGTTTCAACCTTTACCCTTTGGCCTGGCTTGCCCTGGTCTTGTCCAGACCTGCTTCATTCATATCACTAATTGAAGTCTGGGCTCTTTTTCAGCCTTTTTTTTTTTTTTTTTTTGACAGTGGCTGTATGCACTAATACTGACATTCATATCTGCCGAGCTCTAGCTCTGTGTTTCAGGTGTCTCAGAGATATGCATTGTTCAGAGACCAATCAGGTTATACGCTAGGGGATCAGCATCTCAAAGTTTAGAGATAGGCATTACAATTCAGGGATAGAGTTAACTGCTGTAAGAGCTTACAATCTAGGAACTATTACAATTATTATGTCCATGTTAGGCTATGTTCTAAGAGTCAATTCTTGAGTTTACACATTGTAGTTAGTCCGTATTGGTGAGGCATCATCCCTCTCACCATGTTTTCTCTAACACTTTTACTCCTATATATATATTTTCCTACAATTTTATAGATTTATATTCACATACCATACATTTATCCAGTGTACAATCAGTTGTTCATGGTATCATCATAAAGTTGTACATTTATCACCACAACCAGCACCTGAACATACTGATTACTACAAGAAAAATTGTTTTTTTTTTAGCAATAAGAAAAAAATGATAAAAAGAAAAGTAACATGTCATACAATACAATATACTAGTAAGGACAGCAAATAACACAGCTACCAAGAATCCCATATTCCTCCCCTATATCCCCCTCTCATATACATTTAGCATTGGCATATTGCCTTTGTTACATTTAATGGAGGTATATTACAATGTTACTGTTGACCATAGACTCCAGTTTGCTTTGATTATGTTTTTTCCTGAATACCATCCCCTTTTCAACTCTCTACATGGTTGACACTCATTTGCTTTCCCACATGCAAAAACATTTTTATATTTGTATATTTAGTAACAGTCATTGGCCACTCCAGTTTTTGCCACGTTATACAGTCCCAGTCTTTATCATCTATCTTTACCTCTGGTGTCATACATTCTCCTATCCCACCTCTTTCAGCTTTACTCACAGACATCTTTGTTCAGTGTACTTACAATACCGTGCTACCATCACACAGTATTATGCTATCTATTTTTGGATCTATGCAATCAATCCTAAACATTCTGTAGTCCTTCAGCATCAAATGGCTGATCTCTGCCCTCTTTCTATCTCCTGGTCACCTGTGTTGTCAGCTTTTAACTCCCAAATTTTGTTCATTAATGTCTGTTTGTATTAGTGAGACATACAGAATCTGTCCTTTTGTTTCTGGCTAACTTCACTCAACATAATGTCCTCAAGGTTCATCCACATTATTACATGATCCATGTCTTTGTTCTGTCTTACAGCTGCATAATATTCCATCATGTGTATATACCACAGTTTGTTTATCCACTCGTCCTTTGATGGACATTTGGGCTGTTTCCATATCTTGGCAATTGTGAATAATGCTGCAATAAACATCGGTTTACAAATGTCTGTTTGTGTCTTAAGTTTCAGTTCCTCTGAGTATATACCTAGCAATGGAGTAGCTGGGTCATATGGCAAATCTATATTTAGCTTCCTGAGGAACCTCCATACTGTCTTCCAGAGTGGTTGCACCATTCTACATTCCCACCAACAATGAGTAAGTGTGCCTCTTTCTCCACATCCTCTCCAGCACTTGTCATTTTCTGTTTTTTTGGATAATGGCCATTCTGGTAGGTATGAGATGATATCTCATTGTGGTTTTGATTTGCATTTCCTTAATAGCAGTGAAGTTGAGCATTTTTTCATATGTTTTTGAGCCATTTGTATTTCCTCTTCAGAAAAATGTCTGTTCATGTCTTTTGCCCATTTTTTAATTGGATTGTTTGTCTTTCTGTTATTGAGATGCAGGATTCCTTTATATATTTGGGATATTAAACCCTTATCTGATATGTGGTTTCCAAATATCATCTCCTATTGTGTAGGTTGCCTTTTTACTTTTCTGACAAAGTCCTTTGATGTACAAAAGTGTTTAATTTTGAGGAGATCCCATTTGTCTATTTGTTCTTTGGTTGCTCGTGCCTTGGGTGTGAGGTCTAAGAAACCACTTCCTATCACAAGATCTTTAAGATATTGCCCTACATTTTCTTCTAAGAGTTTTATGCTCTTGGTGCTAATGTTTAGGTCTTTGATCCACTTTGAGCTAATTTTGGTATAAGGTGTGAGATGGACATCCTCTTTCATTCTTTTGGAAATGGATATCCAGTTCTCCAAACACCATTTATTGAACAGGCTGCTCTTTCCCAGTTGCTTCAGCTTCACTGCCTTATCAAAGATCAGTTGTCCGTACATGCAAGAGTCTACTTCTGAGCACTCAATTTGATTCCATCGATCAGTATATCTGTCCTTATGCCAGTATCATGCTGTTTTGAGCACTGTAGCTTTGTAATATGCTTCAAAGTCAGGTAGTGTGAGACCTCCCACTTCATTCCTCTTTCTCAAGATATTTTTGGCTGTTTGGGGCATCTTACCCTTCCAAATAAATTTAGTTATTGGTTTTTCTATTTCTGTAAAGTAAGTTGTTGGGATTTG
Organism: Choloepus didactylus; assembly: GCF_015220235.1. NCBI lineage: Eukaryota > Metazoa > Chordata > Mammalia > Pilosa > Megalonychidae > Choloepus > Choloepus didactylus. The sequence continues at coordinate 77,445,575 of NC_051307.1, forward strand.
AATTGGTATTGCATTGAATCTGTAAATCAGTTTAGGTAAAATTGCTATCTTAACTATATTTAGTCTTCCAATCCATGAACATGGTATGTTCTTCCATTTTTTCAGGTCTTGTTCAATTTCTTTTGGCAGTTTCTTATAGTTTTCTATGTAAAGATCTTTTGTGTCCTTGGTTAAGTTTATTCCTAAATACTTGATTCTTTTGGTTGCTATTGTAAATGGAATTTTTTTCTTGATTTCCTCCTCTTGTTGCACATTACTTGTGTATAGGAACACTACGGATTTTTGTGTGTTGATCTTGTAGCCTGCTACTTTGCTGTATTCATTGACTAGTTCTAGTAGCTTTGCTGTAGATTTTTCTGGATTTCCTACATATAGAATCATGTCATCTGCAAATAGTGAAAGTTTTACTTCTTCCTCTCCAATTTGGATGCCTTTTATTACTTTTTCTTGCCTAATTGCTCTAGCTAGAACTTCCAGCACAATGTTGAATAACAGTGGTGATAGTGGGCATCCCTATCTTGTTCCTGATCTTAGAGGAAAAGCTTTCAGTCTCTCCCCATTGAGTGTGATGTTAGCTGTGGGTTTTTCATATATTGCCTTTATCATATTGAAGAAGTTCCCTTCTATTCCTATCCTTTGAAGTGTTTTCATCAGGAAAGGATGTAGAATTTTGTCAAATGCCTTTTCTGCATCAATCGAGATGATCATGTGGTTCTTCTGCTTTGATTTATTGATGTGGTGTATTACATTAATTGATTTTCTTATGTTGAACCAGCCTTGCATACCTGGAATAAATCCCACCTGGTCGTGGTGTATAATTCTTTTAATGTGCTGTTGGATTTGATTTGTGAGTATTTTGTTGAGGATTTTTGTGTCTATATTCATTAAAGAAATTGGTCTATAATTTTCTTTTTTTGTAGTATCTTTGTCTGGTTTTGGTATTAGGGTGATGTTGGCTTCATAGAAAGAGTTAGGTAGCTTTCCCTCTTCAATTTTTTTGAAGAGTTTGAGCAGGATTGGTACTAGTTCGTTCTTGAATGCTTGGTAGAATTCACATGTGAAACCATCTGGTGCTGGGCTTTTCCTTTTTGGGAGCTTTTTGATGACTGACTCAATCTGTTGGTTTGTTGACGTCATCTATTTCTTCTTGAGTTAATGTTGGTTATTTATGCTTTTCTAGAAAGTTGTCCATTTCATCTAAGTTGTCTAGTTTATTGGCATATAGTTGCTCATAGTATCTTCTCATTATCTCCTTACTTTCTGCAGGGTTGCTAGTTGTATTTCCTTTCCCATTTCTGATTGCATTTATTTGCATCTGCTCTCTCTTTTTTTTCTTTGTTAGCCTAGCCAGTGGTCCATTGATTTTATTGATTTTCTCAAAGAACCAACTTCTGGTTTTGTTGATTCTTTCTATTGTTTTCCTGTTCTCAATTGCATTTATTTCTGCTCTAATCTTTGTTATTTCTTCCCTTCTGCTTGCTTTGGGGTTAGTTTGCTGTTCTTTCTCTAATTCCTCCAGGTGAGCAGTTAACTCTTCAATTTTTGCTCTCTCTTCTCTTTTAATATAGGCATTTAGGGCAATAAATTTCCTTCTCAGCACCACCTTTGCTGCATCCCATAAGTTTTGATAAGTTGTGTTTTCATTGTCATTTGCCTCGAGGTATTTACTAATTTCTCTTGTAATTTCTTCCTTTACCCACTGGTTTTCTAAGAGGGTGTTGTTTAGCCTCCATATGTTTGTGAATTTTATGACCTTCTGCCTTTTATTTATTTCCAACTTCACTCCGTTGTGGTCTGAGAAAGTGTTTTGTATAATATCAATATTTTTAAATTTGCTGAGACTTGCTTTGTGACCCAACATGTGATCTATCCTAGAGAATGTTCCATGAGCACTTGAGAAAAAAGTGTATCCTGCTGTTGTTGGATGTAGTGTTCTATAAATGCCTGTCATGTCTAGTTCATTTATCATACAATTCAACATCTCTGTTTCTTTAGTGATCCTCTGTCTAGATGTTCTATCCATTGATGAGAGTGGTGTATTGAAGTCTCCAACTATTATTGTAGAGGTATCTATTTCTCCTTTCAGTGATCACAGTGTTTGCCTCATCAATTTTGAGGCATTCTGGCTTGGTGCATAAATATTTATGATTGTTATGTTTTCTTGATGAATTGACCCTTTTATTAATATATAGTGTCCTTTGTCTCTTTTAATTGTTTCACTTTTGAAGTCTAACTTGTCTGATATTAATGTAGCTACTCCCGCTTTTTTCTGGTTGTTGTTTGCATGAAATACCTTTTTCCAACCTTTCACTTTCAGTCTATTTTTGTCCTTGTGTCTAAAGTGAGTTTCTTGTAGACAGCATATAGATGGGTCCTATTTTTTAATCCATTCTGCCAGTCTGTGTCTTTTTATTTGGGAATTTAATCCATTTATGTTTAGTGTTATTACTGTAAGGGCAGTACTTTCTACTACCATTTTGTTTTTTGGAATTTATATATTATATCTTATTTTTTCCTCTCCTTTTACCTTTCCTGATAATCTTCATTTCTGCACTCTTCTCCAACTCTCTCTCTCCTGTCTTTTCCTATCAGCCTGTAGCACTCCCTTTATTATTTCGTATACTGCCGGTCTCTTATTCACAAACTCTCTCAGTGTCTGTTTGTCTGAAAATGTTTTAATCTCTCCCACATTTTTTTTTTAATCATCATTTTATTGAGATATATTCACATACCACGCAATCATACAAAACAAAGTGTACTTTCGATTGTTTACAGTACCATTACATAGTTGTACATTCATCACCTAAATCAATCCCTGACACCTTCATTAGCACACACACAAAAATAACAAGAATAATAATTAGAGTGAAAAAGAGCAATTGAAGTAAAAAAGAACACTGGGTACCTTTGTCTGTTTGTTTCCTTCCCCTACTTTTCTACACATCCATCCATAAACTAGACAAAGGGGAGTGTGGTCCTTATGGCTTCCCCAATCCCATTGTCACCCCTCATAAGCTACATTTTTATACAACTGTCTTCGAGATTCATGGGTTCTGGGTTGTAGTTTAATAGTTTCAGGTATCCACCACCAGCTACCCCAATTCTTTAGAACCTAAAAAAGGTTGTCTAAAGTGTGCGTAAGAGTGCCCACCAGAGTGATCTCTCGGCTCGTTTTGGAATCTCTCTGCCACTGAAGCTTATTTCATTTCCTTTCACATCCCCCTTTTGGTCAAGAAGATGTTCTCTGTCCCACGATGCCGGGTCTACATTCCTCCCCGGGAGTCATATTCCACGTTGCCAGGGAGATTCACTTCCCTGGGTGTCTGATCCCACGTAGGGTCTCCCACATTTTTGAAGGAAAGTTTTGCTGGATATAGAATTCTTGGTTGGCAGTTTTTCTCTTTCAGTATCTTAAATATATCATGCCACTGTCTTCTTGCCTCCATGGTTTCTGCAGAGAAATCTGTACATAGTCTTATCGACCTTGCCTTGTATGTGATGGATTGCTTTTCTCCTGCTGCTTTCAGAATCCTCTCTTTGTCTTTGGCATTGGACAATCTGACCAGTAAGTGTCTTGGAGTAGGTCTATTGGGATCTATTCTATTTGGGGGTACATTGTACTTCTTGAATCTCTAATTTTCTGTCTTTTATAAGAGTTGGGAAATTTTCAGTGAATATGTCTTCTATTACTCTTTCTGCCCCTTTCCCCTCTCTTCTCCTTCTGGGATACCCATAACACGTATATTTGTGTGTTTCATGTTGTCACTCAGCTCCCTAAGACCCTGCTCATATTTTTCCATTTTTTTCACCATCTGTTCTTTTGTGTGTATGAATTCGAATGACCTGTCTTCCAGTTTACTGATCCTTTCTTCTGCCTGTTCAAATCTACTGTTGTGTCCCTCCATTGTGTTTTTCATCTTCTCCATTGTGGCCTTCATTCCCATGAGTTCTGCCATTTGTTTTTTTAAGTTTATGAATTCTTCTTTATGGTCATGCAGTATCTTCTTTATATCCTTCAGCTCTTTTGCTACATCTTCCTTCATTTCATTGAATTTATTTAGCATTAGTTGCCTCCACTCCTGTGTCTCATCTGAGCTATTAGTTTGTTCCTTTGGCTGGTCCATGTTTTCATGTTTCCTGGTATGGCTTGTTATCTTAAGTTGTCTAGGCATCTGATTTTCTTGATTAGTTTATTTTGGAGCTTGTTTTCTATCTTTTACCTAGCGGTTTTCTTGTTGGTTGGCTTTGTTCTCTGGCCTCTGTTACTCAGTTCAACTTATTCTAGACCTCTAACTTAGGTTCTATTTAGTTGATCAGAATTTTTCCCCTCTTGTTTTTTCTGTTTCTTGCTCTGCCTCTATGTAACCTTTTTTGAGTGGGTCTCCTCAGATATGGTCGACCCTAGTCAGATTTTCCCAGTCTAGTGAGGCCCAGGTCTCATTGGGAGGGTATGGAGTTTTCCTGAGAATGAGACCCTTCTATGAGGCATTTAGAATTGGTGCTTTTCCTTTCCTGTCCATCAGGTGGCGCTTGCCAGCCCACAGCTCCCCCACCAGTGTAAGGAGGTATGTAGACTTTAGTTCTCCTGGTGACTCTGATCCTGTCAGGGGCGTGGCTGACTGAAGCTGGAATCTGAATTCCAGCCCCTGGGGTCTGAGTTCCCAAAAGGAGGACTGCCAGTTGAGCTGGACCTCCCTCCACTCTCCCAATCCTCAGAACTCCAGTTGTCTCTTAGGGGCACTATTCCCTTCTCCCCTCTCCTCTTTGGGGCCTCTCCAGGTAGATTCCTTGGTCAGCCTGAGTTGCCAATTAAAGACAGGGGTGGAGACCTTCAGTAGTGAATACAGAACTCAAAGGCACTGTGGGTACTCTGTCTCCCCCAAGCCCAGCCTAGTCCCTCAACCTGGGCCTTCCAATAGAAAATAACCACATATCTTACTTTTAGATTAAAAAAAAAAAAAATAGAAATGAAAAACAAGAAAAAGAAAAAAGAAAAAAAAAAAAGTCTCTTTTAAAAGTCTTTCCCCAGCCTGGAAGTTTTGTCAGCGTCAGAATAGAGCATTTAAAGATATGCTTTGGGCTATTGTCTGATAATTACTCTCCAACAGCTTCAGTTCCACCCCTGCCAGGGGGCTATTGAAATGCAAAAAGATAAGGGATCAGTGAGAAGCCAGAAGGGACAAAATGTAGGGGAAAAAAAAAATGGCTTTTTTGGAGTCTGGGAATGGGTGCCCGCTTTTACGTGCCCCCACTTCTCGGAGCCCAGCCCTTCTTTAGCACCCCAGCTCCCAAAATTAGTTAATTAATTTGTTAATTAATTCTGCAGTTGAGGCTGGGTTGAGCCTCCCCTCTTGCCCTCAGCAGATTGCTGTTTTTTGTTTTTTTTTTTTCTCCCCCCCTTTCAGGGAGAAGGCAGCAAGACAGTCTGTGAGGTCTGGGTGGGGAGGGGCGCCAGACCCCTGATCCGGGGATCTTACAGTGTTCGCTGCGATCTCAGCTTTTCCTCCAATTCCAAACTTGTGTCCAAAGTGTGACTGGTTACTGGAGACCCCGAAAACACTGTTTCATATAGTTCTTGGGTAATTGCCAGCTGCTTGCCACGGTTTTCCCCTGGGCAGGCCTGGCTTAGGGATGGATAGTGACATAAGGACATCAAAGCTGCTGAAGCATTTAAAGACACAAAGCTCCAATCTAAGCTTTTGAATGCCCTCCTTTACATTATACCTGGGCACTTCTGGCATTCTGACTTCATGTCATGTCAGCCACCTTTTGATCCATGTTTTAGCCAACCACCCAACCAAACTGTTAACATCTTCTCTAACCCCTTGAGCTACAATGCTGAATGCAGAATCTCTGCTTTGTGGGCCCATATCATTAAATTCAGCCTGATCCAACTTTATATTCCTTCCACCATTGTCCTACACCCTTAATACCCATTTCCACACATATTCCCCTGATTTTCTCTCTGTATAAATTGGAAAACTCTTGCAGTTCTTTTGGAGCATAGTGTACTTCCTCATGGGTCACACTTTGTACCTAACCCTTTGGGGTCTGTTGGGACTTTAGCCTAGTTATAGGTCTTGAAGCAAAGGCTAGTGGTGGGGGTGGGTCATGAAAAAAATTAGAAGTATCCCTCAAGCCATTTACCTCAGGACATTCTATTGTAGTTTCATCTTGTGAAACAAGATTAATCTCTCCAGACAGAGGAATGGGGGCTGCTTCCTCAGGGGAGGTGATTATAGTTTAGGAGGCACTGATGGTTGATCGCTTTAGGTGGAGTTTGGATGGCAGACTCCTCAGGGCAGACTGGAGATTGGGAGGCTGTTTCCTCAAAGCAGGCTGGAGGTTAGGTAGCTGTCTCCTCAGGGCAGACTGGAGGTGGAGGGGCTGTTTCCTCAGGGCAGACCATTATGGGTGTATCTAGCAAAGACTCAGCAGAATCCAGACTTCCAATGTCCTCACTGCTATTATCATCAATCCACATGTTCCCATCCCAAGTTTCAGGATCCCATTCTTTTCCAATCACCATCTTTACTTTAACAGCAGACACCCTGTGAGGTTGAGATTTTAGTTTACATTGTAAATCTGCTACTTGCACAATGAGACTCTGGGTCTGGTTTTCAGAAATCTCAAGTCTGTGGCCACAGGAAATAAGCTTTTCTTTCAGGGCACACATAGAAACCTTTACTTTTTTTTTTTTTTTTAACAGCACTAAGTTTCAAATTTGAAACCTTTAGCTCATCCCTTTCTCTTATAATTTTATCTAGCATATCTAAGAGCAACCAGCCAACATCATTATACCTCTTAATTCTGCAAAACTTTGTTAAGGTGTCAAAAACACTGTCACCCAGAGCTGTGCTTTGTACAAGAGTATGATTAGGTGAATCAAATGGTGATATTTTGCATATCTCCATTGCCAACTCACTCCATGGACTGTCAGTGCCATCTTGAGTACTGGAAATGGAGTCATTAGTGACCTTGAATCTAATCACAGTAGAAAACCAATTGTAAAACCCATTTTAAGATTCTGTTTCTCAAGAATCACTCCTGGTACCAAGCTGTTAGGGTTCTCTAGGGAAACAGAACCAACAAGAGATCTGTAAATATAAGATTTTATATAAGTGTCTCAAGCAACTGTGGGGATGCACGAGTCCAAATTCCATACAGCAGGCAGTGAACTGGCAACTCCAATGAAGGTGTTCAATGAACTCCTCAGGAAATGCTTTACTGGCTAACCAAAGAAGAAGAAATGAAGGTCTTCTCTCTCTGTCTCTTAAAAGTCTTCAACTGATTGGATTAAATCCAGCCGATTGAATTCTCTCACTGTGGAAGACACATCCTTTGTTGATGCACTCATTCACAGCTGCAGTCAATTGACTGATGATATAATAAACCAGCCTTCTGGTTTATTAACCAGCCACAAATGTCCTTGCAGTAATGGTTAGGCCAGTGTTTGCTTGACCAGACACCTGGACGCTATCATCTGGCAAAGTTGACACATGAACCTAACCATCACAGATGGTTTCTTTAACATAATATGTAATAGCAGAAAATTGGAAACAACTTATGTGTGCATTGGTAGGGAAGAATAGAAGCTAGTATAGCCACTTAAGGGAGAATCTATGGGAGTTAGATTGAGTGAACTCCATCTGTACGTACCAGTATGGGTAAACTCAAATGTAATTTACAGTGTAAAAAAAAAAAGCAAGGCATAGAAGATTATGTAGGGTATGGTACCTTTTGTTTGAATAAAAATACAAATTGTTATTTTTATATGGCGGGTAAGACATTTATAAAAATATGCATGGAAAGTATACGTGCCAACTTCAGAATAATGGTTACTGCTAGGAAAGGGAGGGAGGGGAAATGGAATAGTGTGTAGGAATAACTGGTTTTATTTCATTTCTTAAAGAGTTGAACTAAATATGGCAAGATGTGAAAGTATGAATCTAGGTAATGGGAACACATGTGCTGTGCCAGTTTGGATGTATGTCCCCCAAAACGCCATGTTCTTTAATGCAATATTGTGGGGGGAAGAGGTATTGGAATCCTTTGATTTAGTGTTTCCATGGAGATGTGACACAATCAACTGTGGGTGAAAGGTTTGATTAGATTGTTTCCATGGAGGTGTGGCCCTGCCCATTCAACGTGTGTCCCGATTAGTTTACCAGAGCCCTAAGAAAGCTCAGACAGAAGGAGCTTAATGCTGCAGCCAAGAGAGACATTTTGAATAATGCACAGGAGCTGAGAAAGGAGCTGGAACACAACCCAGGATCAGCAGACGTCAGCCAAGTGCCTTCCCAGCTAACAGAGGTTTTCCAGACACCATTGGCCTTCCTTCGCTGAAGGTATACTTGTGTTGATGCCGTACGTTGGATGCTTTATTGCCTTAAGACTGTAACTTTGTAACCAAATAAACCCCCTTTATAAAAGCCAAGCCGTTTCTGGTGTTTTGCATAACAGCAGCATTAGCAAACTGGAACACGTGACTTTACTTTTTATATGTAATATTTCATGCATAAAATCAAATCCTCATATCATGTTGATTATAGACCAGCCACACTTTGTCCCTTTGTCCTGGGGAAGGTGCTATACCTGTTGCTTAGCATGGCTGCGTTGCCTTGCAATGTGAAGCTCTGGAGAAAGGAGAGGAGAAGCCCTGTCCGATGATGTGCTGGGTGCTTAGTGGTCTCTGCCAGTCCTCCCACAGCCACTTTGGGCGTTCTCTTCTTCCTGTTCTCCTTGGGCTCTGTGTGGGTCCAGCTGCTCACCACTCTCACCATTAAGGCCACAAGGTGTATCAGTGCTGAGAATTCCAGCCTCATTGCTTGGTCCCTATTGGATTCTTTTAAATGAGTGTTCACTTGAGTTCTGGTTTAGGGTAGGCTCTATTTCTTGGTCCAGAGCCTCTAGGCAAGTAATGCCTAGCTAGGAATTACTTTATCTGGGAGTCGTTTTGTCTTTTCAGGTGATATGCAAAATTATCTATCAGGAGTATGTATGGTGGTTGTTTTATTTGTTGTTGTTTGTTTTAGCTCACAGATGTGTACAGTTCATCGCCATCTCTGAGTCGTTACTTTACTTCAGTTGAAATAGTGGACTTCAGGTAAGCATGTGGAGTGTTACATTTTAGCCTTTTTCCCTGGAAAGAGTCCTCCCCTCCCCCCTTTTACCTGGCATGACTTTTCTGAGTCTCAGAACACTAAGAGGACCAATAATAGATAGAATCCAGAGTTGTCAGGGCTGGGAGGGTCACTTATGAACCACAAAATAAACTCCATTGTTTTACAAATGAGAAAAAATGAAGCCCAGATTAGTTACATGATTCAGCCGAAGTCAAACAGAAGAAAGAAATGCCAGTTCCCTGTAAACCATTCCTTTTGAACAGTGGATGCTCAAATAAGCTAAGGAAAGAAATAGAATTGGATCTCAGATAATGATGTGATATAAGTGATATACTCCTTATACTGGCCTTTGCTTTCAAGGAATACAAGTAATATTCAAAATATAAAGATACATACTAGAGAAAGAGTCACCTTCTGCCCCCTACCCCTACCCTTAGACAATGTATGTGCCAATCAATTCCACACACTTAATCAATTCTACTCCCTTCTACAGAATTAACAACTATCAACAGTTTGGCGTGATTTCTTCTATACCTGTATTTACTGTATATAATATACCTGTATGCATATGCACACACACATATATTTCTTCTTTTTTAATTTCCCTCAGCTATTTAATATTCTTGAGATATCAAAAAAACAGTATATGCAGGTAGAGGAATCATTTTACTATCTTTTTGTATCATTAGGACTGTTGACGGGGATTTAAACAAGATTTACATGACCAAGTATTATTATCCACTCTTCCTAAGTTATCCCTGGAATGTGACCATCAAAGACTATATTAAATTGGGATCTCCCTCTCAAACCGTACATTTTCCAGAGCATAAACTTAGTAGACGTGGGAGGGGAAGCATGTAAAGCAGGCTGTCGTGCTGCGTGGTAGTACCAAATGGGCCTGAAGCCTGTAAACACATACAGTTGCAGGTTGCCTTGGCAACAGCATTATTTCTCCCTCCTTAGAGACTCCCAGTGTGCATGTCGCCTTATGCTGACATCTTCTGACGTTGCTCATTTTAATCATTTTAGCCAGATACCATTGGTATTAAAGTGTCGGCAGAAAAGGGAGAAATGCATAAAATGTTCCGACCCACCACACTTTCCTCCATGCCCTCACCCTAACTGAGCAGAATTAAGAGAGGAAAACCCTGAAAGCCTTAAGGGTCTTTGCAAGAATCCAGTCCCATTTTATGGGTCTAGAGGGGGAGGGAAGATGTAACAGGGGTGGGGGGAAAATCTGTCAGAAAGCTCAGTCAAACATGGCTAGAAATGTGTGGCCAAACAAAGTGAGAGAATTGTTTTTAAAAGTTATTTGAAAGAAAAACCAAGGGATGTTTAGTATTTTGGCTAAAGAAATTCTGTCTGGAAGATATTTTTGTTTGTGTTGAGAAAAGTCCAGGCACAGTTTCTAAAACATTGAATTGAGAAACAAAAAACATTGCCTCCAAAAGGATATCTCTGCTGCTGCTGCCGCTGCACTCAGTCCTGGGCTGGTCCAGCTGGAAACTGAGAAAATACCTGGCTCACAGGACCTACTCCAGCGGTGGGCAGGTGCAGCCCACAGGGTTCCTGAGATCCGGCTTCTCCCTCGGAAGTCGTAAATTCACCCGATGGCCTGACCCAATGGGACCAGTCAGACTGGGTCAGGCTGGGTCAGGCAGCCTGAGCCTCTGACTCGGCTTCTGACCTGACCTTCTGAAAGTCAGCCTCTGGTGCTTTTCGTAAGCTGGAGTCCTTGCCTGTGGGAGTGCAGAGTGACAGTCTGTAAAGGCGTTGACTATCATTAGCGATAATTGGAGAGGGTGGAGCACAGGGAACTAGTAATGACACCTGCAAACTAGGGTAGCTGGATTCAAGTTTGGAAGTGCATTTTCTGCTTACCTGTAATACCTAAAAGTGTCACTCCTAAAAGCATTGCTCAAGAGTCCAGACTGAATCTTACTCATGTTTGAACCAGCGTTTGGCACACTTCTTGCCACCAGGAGAGTTTATAAACAGTTCTGTCAGCCACATCAATATGCAAGGATTGACCTATGCAACCTGTGGCCACAAGAGGGAGCTCCTTGCCTGTCTGCAGCAGGGCAGCGTTACGATTCCCTCTAGTGCCCTGGGTGTCCATAAAACTTGTCCTGGGGTGATATCCCAGATGCGGCCACCTGTTAATTATTTTATTGCTGGCTCTTAATCTGGGCCATCTTGAATCACAGTAATTGCATAAGTGTGAAAAACCTAAATGTTGAGGTAGTATTTAATTAGCAACATAAGCCATTAATTAACTGATAACTTTATGATTATCTTTCTTTTGGAAATGGGAAAGATGAGTTCTAGGAAGATAGAAACTCCTCCCTTTCCTTAGGTCACATTACTGAGAGTTCCACAACTTGGTCCTGCTGCTGTAGGGGCCTCTGGACCTGTAAATGGGACAAAAAGCTTCTCACATTGGGGACAAACTGGTAGGTCTGAGTTCCTGCTGTGCACAGGCAGTCTCTGTGGCGTTCAGGGGTTCTGGACCCTGCCTGAGGTGGGGAGCTTTGGGGCCATATTTAACCATGTTTATAGGCTAAATAAAGAACTGGTTAAACTGAATAGCACTGACACTTGCTGGGGCAGGGAGAGAATATGGAGAAGGGAATATATGAGGAGAAAAGGGCAGGCTTACCTAGCTTGTCTTAGGGAATAAAAGATTGGCATTGGGGCAGACAATATGCATGACAAGCCTTGGGATCTTCCTTGATAGCTTGGCCCCTTTTCTCTCTTTGGTGGCCTCTCCCAGTGGGAGAGGGGGATGGGTACTGGGTGGAAGAGGGAAGTTAGAATCACTGCAGTTTATGTGGACCAATGGGAGGATTCTTCTAGGACTGCACTTTCTTCCAGGACAGAATATCACTTGCATTTTCCACTGGAAGAACATGCTAAACTAAAAAATGTTATTGCTAAAATTGATTTCCTGAGTTGCAACATGATTTTCTTCATGTGTTTTACTATCTCTGTTTGGTTTGCCTTATAGTGGTGAAAATGCTACAGTAACTTATCACCTGCAATTTGGAGTTCCGTTGGAAGATGACAGTTTTATGAAGTATATGATGAGTGAGGAGTTGGTGCTGGGCATTTTGCTGCAGGATTTCCATGATCAGAACCTATCTGGTTGTGAAACTCTGGGACTTGATCCAGCATCCCTCTCTCTCTCTATGGTAAGTAAAGCAGGTAAAGAAGATGATAAAAAGTAAACATGTTGAGGGCCGATAGTCACCTTTGGTGACTTGGTATTGTGTCAGACCATTCATTCGTTTATTCAGCCCATGCTGTCTATGTGTGGGTGATTGTTCTGGTTTGCTAATGCTGCCATTAAGCAAAATAACAGAAATGGATTGGCTTTTATAAAGGGGATTTATTTGATTACAAAGTTATAGTCTTAAGGCCATAAAGCATCCAAGGTAAGGCATCGACAATCGGGTACCTTCACTGAAAGATGGCCAATGGTGTCCAGAAAACCTCTGTTAGCTCAGAAGGCACGTGGCTGGTGTCCATGTGCTTCCAGGTGGCATCTCAAAATGGCGTTCTCCAAAATGTCAGTGTCAGCTTCCAATGGCCGTCTTCAAAATGTGTCTCTCAGCTATAGCTCTCTGCTCCTGTGCATTCTTCAAAATGTCTCTCTTGGCTGCAGCTCTCTCCAAAATGTCATTCTCAGTTGCTCTGAAGTCCTCCTGTTTGTGAGCCCCTTTATAAGATTCCAGTGAACTATTCCAGGCCTACGCTGAAGGGGCAGGGCCACACCTCCATGGAAACATTCAATCAGAGGTCACACCCTAACCAAAGGTGTCATTCACAGTTGGGTGGGTCACATCTCCATGGAAACAACCTAATCCCAATAACCCAACCTAATCAACACTAACATGTCTGCCTCCACAAAATTGCATCAAAGATAATGGCGTTTTGGGGGACATAATACATCCAAACTGGTACAGTGATGTTCCAGGTTCTACAGAGGTAACACAGTCCCTGCCTTCACAAACCAGGTAGTACAGCTGGAAAAAAAATCATGGGAAGAAGAGACTATGAAGATGAGGATTTTTAAGTGTTTCCTTGTCCCAGTTGACCCACATTCTAAGGCCCATATCCCACTTGACAATACATTAGCAATCTTCATGGAAACAGTGAAGTAAGTGTTGAAGACTTTGAATTAAAGGGTTTAGCAAAATTGTTGAAAGATTATCCCAAGATGGGGAACTTATTTTTTTTCTGTTGAAGGCCATTGAGTCCTTTAAGAAATTAATAGAGGAGCATAGAAAGGCAAAATATTTTCTTTTCTTAGAAAACTATAACATATTTACTCATCTACTTTAAAATTAAGAACAGAATAAGGAAATTTATATTTATTTAATATATGTAGCAAACACCCCACTTGTCAGGTTCTGAGGTCTTGAAACTCTGTACAAACACAGCAAAAAGGAAGGCGGGAGGGAAAATGACTCCAAGCCTTTGCAATGTCCTTCTGCATCTCTACTGAAGCTTTACCCCTCACTTCTCTCTTTTCTTTTTTCACCTCTGATTCCTCACTTGGAAGCATGTGGGATTTTGTTGTTTTAATGCTAACAGTCTTGGATATTTTGTTTTCTCCGTCACAATTCTTCAGAAACGCTTTCTGACACATTAATAGCTGCTGAATAAATATCAATTGAGTTAATGGAAAAAACAAACGAGAAGGAACTGTAGTTAGCACCAGGCCTTGCACCTGCATCTAGAATCAGAGGAATAGGGCAGAGTGATTATAAGTACAAACATGTTACTATGTAGTGAAAGGACAGGTGTTTGTTAGGGTGACAATTTTTTTTGATGAGGGGAGGGGAAAGTAGACTGATCTTGGCTTAAGAAGGCAGAAAATTACATAAAGCTGTTCTTAAAGATTTCTTTTCCCAAATGAATAAAAAGAATGACCTTCAAGGAGCCAAATTTTAGCTGATTGGAAAAATCTCATATAATGAGATATGAAAGGTATATGAATGTTACCATCACAGAGCATCTTGAGGAAAAAATGTGTGTCTTTGGGCCAGGAAGACGACATACATGTAGAGAGTGAAGTGGCTGTGCTCTATTTACAAGAATTTTTTTTAAAAAAACAAAATTTCGACCCTGATTTGTACATAGGCAGGAGGTCAACCCCGTGGCAGCTGCTACTGTCCCGTGACGTGTCTTGTGTCTTCTGAGGCCCTCTCTATTAAATGGCAGCACCAGCCTTCCAGACGCAGGCGGAAGAGGTGGGAGGAGGGTGAAAGCGGTTGAAGATGATGAATTTGGGAGGTCTGACAGGGTGCAAGAAAGGAGGACTGTGTGCTCAGTCAAAGAGCCTCAAAGACATTTCCTCTGGCAGACACTATGGCAGCCTCTGGGAATGCAGCCGCAAGCTAAAAATGTCCCTGCTCCTCAGAAAGTTCTACTCTTTTTCTCTCAGAGTTTCTTCTGTGGGGTTTTTCTAGGATCCCAGGCCCTAATTCCAGGGCAAGAATTTGCATATCTGAGGTATTTTGTATTTTCAGGAATATTTACCAGTCCCCACTCAAATCAGAGGTTAGGTATTGATGAGTTGGAATGTGGGGGAGGAAGAAAAAAGAACCAGAGAAAACAGGCCCAGGGAAGGGGTTAGTTCAGAGGCAAACCCCAGAGAGGGAAGAGATGCTGAGGGGAAGGGGCAGGGGGTGATTTGGAGGCTGCTGGGAGGGATCAATGAGGCCAAGTGGATTCTTAGGCCAGCTTCCCCCATTCACATGAGCTGTGGGTGTGGTGGGGTCACACTCAGTCCCCATGACTAGTGGGGCAACCAGTTTCTCACAGTGATAATGTTCTAATTCTTCAAAGAACAAAGATTCTTAAATCTGTTTGGCTCCTATGCCCCCTTCAAGAATTTGAAGACAGCCATGTACCTTTTCCCTAGAAAAAAAATTCCCACACAGAGTCCCTCCCTTCATACAAAATTTTGCAACTAGTTCCAGGGATTCCAAGGCTCCCCGAAGCCAGACCTGCATGTCTGTACGTTAGAGGCGGAACCTTAAATTAGATGGCAGTTTGGATTTGTATGTGTCTGCATGTGTGTGCCTCTCATTTTCTAATTTGCAAATGCAGTGGCTGTTTTGACATGGCTGTGGGCATATTTTTATGCCTTATGAAAATAAAAACTTCCCTTAATGTATTATTATAAAGCAATTTTGAAAGACTCCCTTACCCCACCCCTCACCCTGACCCTATCTTCAAACTTCACCTCATGAACAGGGTAGGGCCGAATAAAGTGGGGAAGTCTGTTTTCACAGATGTCAAAGAATAACTCAGTGTTAGTTATTTTTGGACATGGGTTAGTTATTTTGTGCTGTTTTTCTCACACGTGAAAGAATCGGCTAGTAAAATGAGTAAGAGAGAGGAGGAAAAAGTTCCACGCAGTGGGGACAGTGAATCTTGTTTGCATATTTTGGGGATAAACCGATGAGCCAGCTACTGGCAGGCAGGCTAGTGCGAGTGTTGTATCCTTGAAAAGGTTTCCTGGGTTATCCAGGAAAACCATTTTGGTTGTTTATGGATTCTCTGGAAGACTTGGAGAGTTTAGAGGCAGAGCAGTTCTTCTCCAGGTTGGGGGTTGGGGGACGGTTGTTGTCTTCCAGGGGTGTTTGGAAATGTCTGGAGACATTTTTGAGGCCAGGGGTGCACACGACTGCACTCCACAGCAAAGAATTATCAAGCCCTGAATATCAGTTGTGCCGAGCTTGGGCAGCTGCTCCAGAGCACACAGGCGTCTCTGCAAAGATCTGCTCCTGTTCTTGGCAAGAGCACCTCTGCCTTAGGCCAGAGCTTTGCCATTTCCCTCCTCCTAAGTTCTCACATTACATTGTGCAAATTCTTAAAAGCTGAAAATTTATAGGTATTTTTGTGGTTAGTTTATGAGAAAGGGTTGAATACTAAAATGTCCCTGGCATCAAAAAGGCCACATCAAAATAATTGCCGTATGTCATAAATTATACCCAAACAAACAACAAATGATAAATATTTTTGCCTTTTGAAAAGTAATCAGAGTTGTGTGTGTGTGTGGGTACACATTGACTGAAGAGTCAACTTCCTCTGTTGGGAATTTACAAACATTCTGATTTTACTAACATAAGGCTTTGTCAGTGATTTAAAAATTAGTGACTTTTACTTGTCTGCATTTTCTTTACAGAATGAAGGTCTGTCTATGTCTGAAAGCAGCCCTACACTGAGTTCTGGAGATGAAGAAAATTCATTCCACTTTACAGAAAAGATTCCATGAATTAATGTAGAAGTGCTTGCCCGTGGCTGGCGGGGTGGAGGCTGACCGTTATCTCGTTCTGCTTGGTCACGCAGCCTGGCTCCCTGCCCAGCACAGCAGTGCCCGAGTGATGCCCAGGCTGGGTGGTGTCTTGAAAAAGGCATGAAGCTCGAAGCCTGATGGGGCTGGGGGGCGGTGGGGTGGGCAGACTGTGCAGCATGAAGTCTCTGCTGTTTTGCAGCAGCGGCTGCTTGCACCCACACGTGGACACTTTCCCTTTAGTGTCAGGGTGCTGCTCTGCATGGGGTGCCTGCTTGCAGACGGGAGCCCACTAACCCGTGCTGGTGGAGAGGGAAACGGGTAATGTGAGCCACCGGGACCAGGGAGAGGCGAGCAGCTGGCCAGGTGAGGGAGACCTGAAGCATTTCCTCACTGAAATTCCTCCCCCTCTCCGTTATACGTGATCTACCTCTAAGCAAGGCTGTGAAGAAGAGGAAGGCGCTTCACAGGACCAGCGCAGCATAGTTTTGTGTCTACTTTCATAACCTCTAGCTGGATATCCTAGCAAACCTGTCTCCGTCACCTTGGAATATGTTACTGTGTTATAGAAATATGTATTTATATATATGTAGCTATGGAAATATGTGTTTATTAATCATTTCTTAACTTCACGTTGTTCCTGTCCCTTCTGAACACCTGTTTTGGAAGCATGGGTCTGTGTGAGTTTTGGACATATTACTATCATTTTGGATAGTCTACCGATTTATATCCTCATAAACTTCCACCAGAGAATCGCTAAGACACTTGACATCTGCTGTGGATAGTGCACGTTGGCTTTTCATTGCCCAGAGTGAATTCCCTTCCTTAAGATCCAGTGCCTCCAGGCAGTGACTGTGTATCTTATTAAAGGTGTTTGTGAAGCAGGAACAGGCATTCTCTTTTTGAAATGAACTGTTGGAAGCTTAATGCCAGATCATTTGGGGGTGGGGGTAGTTTCAGCGACTGTGTTGGTGAGCTACAGACACAGAACTGCCTGTCGCGGTGGAAACGGCCCTTGTTTTGTGGGGGGAATTGCTTTGCTGGTGATTTTTCCAGCAGAAAGGGTTTTGTGGTCATATAATGAGATCGCTAGGCTGGAAGTCAGGGGGAGGCACAGCTGCCTGTAGGTCAGTGTGTGTATCTCAGGCCAGATTTGACCTGAGCTCTTTATCACACATGGAACTGGACAGTGTGAATTTGCTTTCGTATTTAACTAGAAGAGACATTTATTGTAACTCTGTCTCATTTTAAGGATAGTTCCTTAAACTAGTGAAACTGATGAATTTCCCCTCTTCCTCTTTATTTTTTACATGTCAAATGTGAACTGCCTTGTGTTTGTATTTTCTGCAATATAATTAAGAACTTTAAAAGAGATTGATTTTAAAACATTTGCAATAAATTATTTTTATGGATGCCTTGTCACACTCGTGTACTTCATAGGTGTTGCCTCGCCAGCCCGTGCTTTGGGCTGGCGTTTTCTTGTAATGGACGGTGTTGGAAGTGATCTTTTCATTTCCCTGAGGGGTAGATTCCTCTTCTGAGTGGATCAGATGGGGCTGGACAGGGTTCTCCCTCCTGTTCCGGTGAGAGCCAGGAGGGGCCTTCCATCCCTGCACTTCCCCTGAGGCCCCCCTTTGGCAGGGCCACGTGCCTGGAAGAATCTGGGGCTGGAACACGGCCGCTTTGTCTAGAGACAGAGTGTGATTTTGTCCTTCCCTTCTACGCTGGAAAGCACCAAGATGCAAGTACCTTGTTTTGGCTTTTGACTACTTTTCAAGTCAGGGAGGACTTAATATAGCTTTGACTTTTTTGCCCACATGGGTAGAAAGAAATGACCTTTGTGACTAACCGTTTTGAGGAGTGTGAAAAATGACAATTTACATACACACTTCTGCTACTGGAGGTAAATTTCTCAGCCATCACACATCTTAATAACAAGCACAATGCCTGGTGCATAGTAAGGTTTCAGCATACAACTGTGAAATAATTGAAGAATTGGAGAAGAAAACTGTTCTTTTCTGGCAAAGCCTTAGATATGAATAGAATGGATACAACCTGACCAGCAGAACCTCCTCCCAATAGAAATGCTATCCACAAGTTCAATTCTTTTTTCATTTTCAATTTAATTTACTTCTATAGATTTTCTTAATGGTGTGTTCTGTTGAAGGCTGTAGGGGATACCACAGAAGGGTAAGCCAGTAATAAAAGAACTTGCTAGTTTTAAAAGGGAATGACTTTTATTATCTTGGAGGGTCTTCACAGACAAAACAGAAAACAGCAGGGAAAAAATACCCAGTAGTAAAAATAAAGCCAAAAATGTAAGGTTGTGTGTGGTCAGAAAAAAAGTGGTCAGTGTAGTTTAACTGGAGAAGTGTTCACGTAGGAGGGAGACCTCAAGCTGAACCCTGAAGCACCAGTGGGGTTTGGATGAGCAGATCTTTCTTCCTTTACACGTTTGTGTCTTCTTTGTATGTTGTGCAGGGTCTCTACTTTTCCTTCTAGATATGGACTCGGGGTATGGGCCCCTGTCCTATTCAGAGTCTGATCTGATCAATGCTAAGGAAAACAGGAGAAAGCTCTCAAAGTTCTCCCTTCTCTGCTCTCATTTCTGTTTCATTGCTTTAAAATAAGTTATTTGACAATGTTATTACATTGCTGGCAGCTTCATCCATAGACATCTTTATTTTATGATTAGAGATCATAGACCCTTCATGTCAGAAGGCGGTCCCTCACCTTATGTTTGGGAAGCCAAGGTCTGGAGAAGTAAAAGGACCAGTCCAAGGCCCTGTGGTTTGTAGCTGGCATAGCCTGGCTGCTGTATATCCATGTATGATGACCTGCCTCTGGCCGTGGCAGGCAACCCAGGTTGACTTCTGGGAATCTATAAGGAGTACGAGTGGACAGAGGAAGGGATGAATTGGGAGGGTTGACCACCAGATTCTAGAAGACTGTATGATGAGAATGATCACTCAAAGCATTGCAGCATGCCTTGCAAAGAGCCCTCTGTAGGAAAGTGGGAGTGTCTTGCATTCTCCACTGATCAATTTAACAGTTGGCAGAACCCAGGTACACTTGGACCAAGTGGCTTTCTTAGCTAAAGGAGCCAAGCTTAGAAAAGAACAGTCAGAAAAAAGTAAGCCAAGTCTTTTATCTGAAGTGTCCTGCAGAATCCCAGACACTCATCTGTCATCCTCGTCTGCCTCTACCCTTCCATCCCTGAGCATACTTGAAGCACCTGTCCCCCATGTTGGCTCCAAAAAAATCAGTGTTTGCACTAATTTCTAGTCAATGGTAGATTTCCTGACCTGTGTTTATCCTCTTCCTGTTGCCCTCATCTGTTATAAGTGAGAATTTATTCACAGCATAAAGGATTATTTATAGATGCTGGTATGAATGTAAAACGGAAACCACATTAAACCGTTGCTGCATAAATTGAAACTGCCCTTTGTGAACTCTGGCTATGTACATTTAACAACATTGTGGTTGGGGGTTTCCTGCTTGCATTTGTGAATTGAGAGAGTAATTGAAATGCTTGGCCTCAGTTTCTTCATCAAGAACAGGGATTCTTAAACTGAGGGGTTACATTCCTAACCCTTGAAAATGTCTACACATTGCATGTATGGTTATACTATGGCCATCTTCTGGGAAGAGGGTCCATAATGGTCATCAGAAATCCTGAAATCTTTGGAAAACAGGAACAGTGTTCTGTACTGACATGTAGGTATTTTGAAACACTCCCAAGTGGCTCTCCTACTCAAAAATAATTCCCCAAATAATATATTATGTATTATATATAATGTCTCTAAATTTCATTATAAGAACAACTTTCCTTGGGTAAGCCTTTATACCTAGTGTGTTCCTGGCTAAAATGCAAATGAGACAGGTAATACTTTTGCAGGTAAGGACCCAAACAAATATGACTTATGTGATGCTAAGAATATTGAAAACAACCAATTTCCACAGTGATACAATATTAATGTGAAAAATTCTGGCACAAAACACTAGTGATACCATGTTTCTGTTTCATTGGAAAGAATGGCTTCACAACCTCAGCAGTTTTTCTCCATTCATCATAAAAACTGTTTTGCTTGCTCTTTGATATTATTTATTTGGCATGTGTGACAGATGATTTATGTATGTTAGATATAATCCTCCCATTTATGAAAAAGAAAGCCAAACCTCCAAGTAATTTATGTACTCAAGGTAACAGAATGAGGAAAAAAATAGAACCTGGATTTAAGTCATTGGTTATCTGACTCCAATGTCCACAATCTTTCCCCTAAACCATGGTACTTCTGCAATATTCCCTGCTACCACATATGCATCCTTTTGAACATAAGTGAATCTTTACCAAGAGTCAAAGTTAGGGTTCTAAATTAAGGAATTCTGTTAAGAATAGGAATTTTTAAAATGCAATTTTATTGAGATTTCACATACCATACAATCATCCAAAGTGTACAATCAGTTGTTCACAGTGTCATATATAGTTGTGCATTCATTACCACAATCAATTTTTGAGCAGTTTAATTACTCCAAAAAATAAAAATAAGAATAAAAAGAAAAACAAAAGTAAAAAAGAACACCCAAAACATCCCATCCCTTCCTTCCCTCCATTATTCATTTACTTCTGGTCCCCATTTTTCTACTCATTTGTCCATACACTGGATAAAGGGAGTGTGAGACACAGTGTTTTCACAATCACACGGTCACACTATATAAGCTTTGTATAAGCTATATAGTTATATAAACATCTTCAAGAAAAGAGGATACTGGATTGCAGTTCAACAGTTTCAGGTATTTCCTTCTAGCTATTATTACACTAAAAATGAAAAAAGGATATCTATCTATGTAATGTATAAGAATAACCTCCAGAATGACCTCTTGACTCTATTTGAGATCTCTCAGCTACTGAAATTTTGTTTCATTTCTCTTCTCCCTTTTGGTCCAAGAAGGTTTTCTCAAGCCCATGAAGCCAGGGCCAAACTCATCCCCATGAGTTATGTTCCACATTGCCAGGGAGATTTATACCCCTGGGAGTCATGTCCCATGTAGAGGGGAGGGCAGTGAGTTTACCTGCAGAGTTGGCTTAGAGAGAGAGGCCACATCTGAGCAACAAAAGAGGTTCTCTAGGGGTGACTCTTACGCACAATTATAAGTAGGGTTAGTCTCTTTTGCAGTAACAAACTTAATAAGGGCAAGCCCAAGTAGGGCTTGGCCTGCTAAACTGGTAGTCCCCAGTACTTGCGAGAATATCAGGGATTTCCCAGGTTGAAAAGTTTAATATTTCCACATTTCCCCCCAGTCCCTCAAGGGGGCTTTGCAAATACTCTTTCTTCTCTGCCCAGATTACTCTGGGATGTATCAGGGCTTCATGCTAACCTATACAAACCAACCAGATCTCACTCCCTTTTCAAGTTTCCATGTAATTATGGTGTTTGAATAAACTGACCATACAAGTTAAATTATATAGTGTGCTACAGAAAATATAGATTTTCCACCAAATAAGCATCTCTTCCTCTGGTCTCACACAGAAGTTGAAGTTTTAAAACACAGTCAAAATATCATCCTTTACCCTTTAGTCTGATTTACCTTAGTCCTAACCAAGTCCATTTTGTTCATATCTCTAATTGAAGTCTGCTCTCTTTTACAGCTTCTTTAACATTTGCTGTATTGGGTAATGCTGGCATTCATAGCTGCCGAATTCTGCCTCTGAATCTCAGGTGTCACAAAGATACCCGAAGTTCCAGGGACTGACCAGGGTATAAACAAACAGCTCAGCATCTCAGAATTTAGAAACAACTGTTACAACTTATGAATAGATGTGACTGCTGTAAGAGTTTGCAATCTAGGAACCTTTACAATAAGCTTTCCCTGATAACCTATGCTTTCAGATTCAATTCGCAGAGTTCACACATGATAGTCCATATTAATGAGGTATTATACTGTTTGTCTTTTCTTTTCTGGCTTATTTCACTCAACATACTGACCTCAAGGTCCATTCATCTAGTTGCATACCTCACAACTTCATTCCTTCTTGCCTCCGCTCAATACGCCATTGTATGTACACAGATCACCATTCCGTTTACCAGTTGATGTACCCTTAGGCCACCTCCATCCATTGAAAATTGTGAATACTGCCACCATAAGCACCACTGTGCAAATGTCCATTCATGTCCGTGATCTCAGTTCTTCCAAGAATATACCCAATAACAGGGTTGCAGGACCATATGGCAACCCCATGCTTAGCTTCCTATGGAACCACCACACTGCCTTCCAGATGGGCTGCACCATTCTACTTCCTCACCAATGGTAATTAGGTACATCCTTCTCACCACACTTTCTGCAGCACTTGTATCCCTCTGTTTATTTTTTAAACAGTTTTATTCACACACCATACAATCCATCCTAAGTATACAATGATTCCTGGTATAATCACATGGTTATGCATTCACCACCACAATCTATATGAGGACATTTCCATTTAGTCCTCAAAGAGGTAGAGGAGAAAAAAAATGAAGAATAAAAAAATAAAACATGGAAGAGAAAATGAAACTAAAATAAAATACAATGAAAAGGTCACAACAGCAACAGCACCGAGAATCCCACACCACTCCCTTATATCCCCCTCTTTAAGACATTCAGCTTTGGTACATTGCTTTTGTTACAATTAATGGAAGCATATTACAATGTTACTGTTAACTACAGTCTCTAGTTTGTATTGATTGCATTTTCTCCCCTATACCTTCCAGCTTTCAACATCTTGCAAAGTTGACGTTCATTTGTTCTGCCTCACGCAAAAACATTCTTGTATTTGTACATTTAATCACCATCATTGACCACTCTAGGTTTTGTTAAGTTATACAACCCCAGTCTTTATCTTCTCTTTCCTTCTGGTGTCATACATGCCCCTAGCCTTCCTCTTTCAACTGTACTCACACTCGGCTTTGTTCAGTATACTTACAATATTGTGCTATCACATAGTATTGTGCTATCCATTTCTAGATCTATGCAATCAACCCTGTTTAACATTCTGTACTCCTTCAGCATCAAATGGCCAATCTCTACATCCTTTCTATCCCCTGATAACCTGTATTCTCAATGCTAACTCTCAAAGTTTGCTCATTAATGTTACTTTGTATTAGTGAGACCACAGAGTGTTTGTCCTTTTGTTTCTGTCTAATTTCACTCAACATAATTTCTACTGTCTACAGTTTTGTCTTTCAGATTTTATATGTCATCTCTTGTTTCATTTGTCTTCATCTCTACACTCTTCTCCAAACCTCTCTCTCTTGTCTTAAGAATAGGAATTTGGCAGAGGACAAGACACAAAAATGTGACTGACTCTTGCTGAAGACTGTCAGCTGGCTGAAGTCTCAACAAACCTGAGTTGACACATCAAACATCAAACCACTGTGTTTATCCTTATTAGGTTCTTAGCACATTTAAAATAAAGTTATTTAGCTTTTTTTTAGCTAAGATAACAAAACATGAATTAAACATATAATGCATGTACTGCTTATCTCAACAAACCTAATGTTATTTTAACATCCCTAAATTAGGTCAGTGGCCATGAATTACATACAATAGTAATTTGAGAACAGAGGTCTGAACATAGAAACATTCTAATTTGCTAATTGTTTTCACCTGACTCATATCACATGTGGTTTAATATTTCCTTACCATGTTATTGGCACCAGATCTTATGAGTTCATATCCGTAACCTCAAAATTTCTATTTGTTTAAGTTTAGCTTTGGGTATGATCATTTAGGGCAGGGGCCTCAAAACTTTTTTCTGTAAAGGGCCAAATAATAAATAGTTTATGTCTTCGTAGGCCCTAATATCTCTTTTACAACTCATCAACTCTCCCATGGTTGAGTAGCCACAGAGAGTAGATAAACAAATGAGCATGGCTATGTTCCAATAAGACTTTATTTATCAAAACAGATGGTGGGCCAGATTTGGCCTGTGGGCCATAGTTTGCTGACATCTGGTTTAGAGGATAGACATTAATTCTAAGAAAGCTGAAGGAAAGGTGAGGGAAAATAAATAATCAGGACATGAAGAGGAATGCTTACTAGAGAAGGTGTGTGTGTGTATGTGTGTGTGTGTGTGTGTTGTTTTCCCACACAGTCATTTTATCTGTACTTTATACATAACACTATTTAATATATAACTATATCATATGATTGAAGTTCTTATATGTAATATATGGGAAGAGCATTGAATTGGAAGCCAGGATATCTCAGTTGCAGTTCAAGGTCTGCCACTAATTTGCAGTGTAACATTGGGCAAATTACACTCTCTGAGCCAAAAGAAAAATGGGATTAGAGGATCATCTTGAAAGGTCCCTCTACTTCATCATTCTTTGATGCTAGGCTTTTACCTACTGAAATTTCTAGGAAGAAATGTAAAGTTATAAAAATTAATATATGGTTAAAATTATGACAAGAACCTGGTCTGGAACCTCCTGATTCAACTCCCATAATCAATCTGGGTTCAATGAGTCAAAGGACAGTCACATGGAAGGACACTGCTTGGAAGTTTGGAGTGAGAGGGAGGCCACAGGCTCCCATCTTGGGGCTGAGCTGAAAGGCCACAAGTGAAGAGCCAGACCACAGTGGAAGAAGTGGACTCGTACTTGGGTACACTTAGCATTATGGATCAAGATTCCTAGTGACGTCATGGGACAATTTTGTTAACATTGCATAGTAAGAATCGGAAGAGAAGAGACAGTAGGGCACTGAGAGCCCTTCCTACTGCTGAGAAGAGCAATCCATTTCCTAAACTACTTAGAGCCAAAGACGGTAGCTGCCATCTCAAATAGTGGTATTCACTGTTTGAGTTGATCTTTGGATGCAGGATGCTGAATGGGATCTAAGGGGCCCACTGGTTTGTAAACCATGCTCTGCAGAGACCTCTGTGGAAGGTAAGCTGGAAGGGCTCTGTGCTCCAAGTCTGTTTCAATCAGAATCCCCCCAGCCACCCACTTTTATTTGCTTCACAGTTGGGTTGACCGCTGTGAAACAAATGTTGGTCCAACCACTTCATTATAAATAGGAAAACTGAGTCTGAGAAGGGGCCATAAATAGACACGGCGGTTGCAGTGAGTGAGGGGTGATTCCACTGGGCGTGAGCAGTTCATATTCTGCTTCTGGGGAAGGTGGCAGCCTAGAGGTGGAAGGCACACGGAGAAGTGAATACTCAGTCTCAGTTCCTCCCCAGGACTCTCTGGGCCTCTCAGCATGGGGGAAAACGTTCTCATAGTCCCCTTCAGCTGAGTTCCCTGACGGCCTTCTCGTGAGGACTCTGTGATTGATGAGGGTGTAGCACAGTTCCTCCGAGGAAGTCTGCTCAGCATTTTCCTGCTAGTCAAAAGGACACTGATGATCATTAAGGTTTGACCCCATTGCCTTCCCGCTACACCTAAACCTCCACACAGGACTGACCCTGGGTAAAATCTGTCTTCCATGACCACCATCTTGGCCTCCCCTCCTTTTTTTGGCCATTTTTCCTAAATGGCTGCTCCCATCCCAACTACTAGTCAGGGAGCCAGTGTTCTCATGCTGCCCAGAGCTCACAGCCTACCCTGTGTGTCCCCTCTGCCCCATGCTCCAGAGTGACCTCCAACTACCCCAAATGATTCCTACTGTCTCCAGGCCCTGTGGACAGTCGTTAGAGAATGATCTGGTGACATCTCAATTAACCATTCATTCTAAAGATATTTGCATTTTTAAAAAGGGAAACAACACAAGGGAGGGTCTCACTCCCTTGGTGGAATCTCAGGAGACAAAAAGTGAAGCAGCTAAGTGAAGAGGAAAGGATATGGATTTTGGAGTGAGACTTGGTTTTGAATTCTGGCTCTGCCTTCTTGTCAGCTGTCTGACCTTGGGTAAATCATTTAACCTATCAGTTTTCTCATCTGTAAAATGGGAAGGTAATAGTAGTACCAGTTTTATATGGTTGTTGTGGTAGTTACATGAGAAAATACATGTAAAGCGCTCAATATACCGCCTGGCATAAACTAAGTGCCCAATAAATGTTCGTTCCTTTCAATAAGCTGTACAAAGACGGTGGCTGCTGCTTTGACCTCCAGGCCCTGCACATGGTCCCTGGGTCCCAAGCATGGACATTTGACATCTTTCTTCTATGTTAAGGTCAGAAGGGGTCTGGGAGCTAGCTTCTCCTGCCCTCTGGGGTATTTGCATTTCTACCATCATTTCAGAAAGACTCATTACCTGGATGGGAGCAGATGACATCCCTTCATCTGGAGAAAGAAAAAACACTCAATGAATTTCAGGTCATGGGGAGATTTGAGGGGACAGGAGGAAGGGGGGCTGGAATATAAGCAACCAGAGAGCTAAGGAAAAGCCGGAGTAGCCCCCATCAGGCCATCCTGATCGATAGCAAGTCTCTGGAGAGTGACAGGGACACATAAGCAAGAAAGAGCCAGAGCTGTACTGAGGCTGAGAGGCTGAGGTGGGGAGACACACTCGTGGGTCTTTGGATAAGAAATAACACGTCCATTCCTCCCTCATTCCTTCCCTCCCTCTCTCTCTTCCTTCTTCCTTCATTTTAAACCCACCCTGTACCAGGCACTTGGGGGACAAAGAGGAATCCAAGCAGTCTCTGATTTCAAGGGGCTCACAGACTAGCAGACAAGAGGTTATGAGAGATTCACAAGGCAGAGAGGAGAGAGATCACTTCAACCCAGGTGAGAAGGGATGGTGCTTGTGTAGGATCGGTGGCCAAGGAAAGCTTTACACAGGAAGACACTCTTAAGCTGTGCATTCCTTTTCTTGTACTGCTGGCAGATTTTTCAAAATCCAATTTACTTAAAATCTACTGGCCCTGGCCACTAAGCAAAGAAGCAAACTGACACACTTGCTAGCCCCTTGCAAACATGACAGCTGGATAAGTACACATGTGCTCTCCCATGAAAGCCTCATGCTATTGCCCTACACAGGGGGCAGGTGTGTCCATGCAGGCCACTGTGTCATATGTGAGAGTACATCCCCTCATCAAGGACATCAGAGGTTCATACGTCTGCACAAGCTCCCAGGGTCATTCAGGACTTCCCAGATTATCACTACCAAAGAAAGGGTCTGCGGGGTCTCAACATTAAGCATCTTATTTCTACCATGTTTTGCTCTGATTGTGTTTGAGGTTTCCTGGAACCTACAATTTCCCTAAGTGAAATGGCAAGGGGTGGGATGGCTATGTTATTCATTTACACACCCTAAGAGACTAGTTTTGAAGATTCAAAGAGAATGAACTAGGCTTCCTCTTTAAACTCAGGAAAGCAAAGGCAAAACTGCATTGTCTTCCTAAGAATTGCAGTGGCCTGTCATCAAGCCTATGCTTTCTTATTCTGTATCTTACATATGCAGCTATTCACTACCCTTCCTCTAGAATTTTCTTTCTTACTTCAACACTGTTCTGTCACTGGAGACTATTGTACTAGCCTCCTAAATGGTCTTCAGACATCTGCTCTTGCATTCCCTGCTACAGTTTGTTCTCCACATTGCAACTGGGGTGATCTCTTTAGCACAGATCTGATCATACCTGCCCCTGTTTAAAGAATTTCAGTACTTCCTGTAGTTCTTCAAAACAAAGACCCAAATCCTTAACGTAGCCACAAGGCTCTTCCTCTCTCCCCATCTCCCTGGCCTCCTCACAGTTCCTAATGGTGCTTGACCATCTCACTTTTCATCCCTCAGATCTCAGGGACCAACTAAGGGATATGAGATCACAGTCTAGTGGAGAAAAAGGGATGCAATTGGCTAAATTGCAGCAAAATGTGTTAAGTAGGCCCAAGTGACTATGGGGGCAGAGAGTAGAGGCAGTTTGGAAATGTAATTCTATCAAAAGTGAAAATGTTGGGAAATCAATTTCTTACCTTCCTTTTGGGAATGTTGTCTCTCTTTAAAAATATGTATTCTTTTCCTGTAAAACAAAAGGAAAATAAGTTGGTTGCATCAATATTCAGAAACCTTTAAAGAAAATAATTACACTACCTGATAAAAACTTATTTTTAACACTTCAATTTGTGTTACCATCTCTTTCAGCATAAAGAAATTAGAGGATAGAAAAGAAGGAAATTGAAGGATGAGACCAAGTAGAAATCAATTTCTTTGTATTCCTTCCTCTTTCTCTCCCTCACTCTTGCTTTCTCTCTTTTCCTTTTCTAAGTCTGACATGGAATTGATTTATAAATGGAGAACTGTGGTGTCATTATAGGCAACATAGTTTTGCAGATTTTTTTGTTCTGACAAAATAGCAATTTCTTTTATACCATGCGAATGAAGGAGCCAAGATTTTTTTTCCAATCCCAATCTATGATCTCCTAAAGAAAATAACAAACAAACATCTCTTGCATGAGCACAGAGGAAACTCCACCTATAGATGATCTAGGAAAACACACTGTAGATAAAATGGAAGGCATTATCATCTGTAGGAAGGGTGACCATATGCCCAGTTTGCTCAGATGGTACTGGTTAATGACAGTTATCAATCACCACGCGGCTGTTAACTATTTTTAGCATCCCCATTCACTCTCAGAGGTGTCCTAGTTTGGGTGATAAACTATGTGATCACCCCAGCAATAAGTCCTCGGTGCAAGTGACAGAGATGTGGGGACTCTGGGATTTACAGTGTGACTCAGGGGTCTGTCTCCACACCAGTAGCCAGTTTCATCCTTGCTTCTGAGGCTTCCCTGTCTGAGAGAGGGCACTACCCTTGACACCACTGTTCCTGTTTTCCACCAGACTTGAGGGGGCTGCTTCCTGGATCGACTCTCAGGTGACTGTGTCTGGAGAAGCGACAGGCCTCGGCCTGCAGGGAATTCACAGAGATATCTTCAGGTAACTGAGAGCAACACCACATTGAAACCACAATTAGGGAAATAACTCCTGCAAGCAACTCTCCACTCACCACGGAAGGCAGAAACACCTTTCAGCGATGTGGCAATCCCAGCATCTAAAATATCCAAGAGACGACATAAATCACCAGGTTGTTTTCGGCAGCTTTGTCATTTCTGTGGAAAACACCTTTTCCCCAAGAAAGCATTCATCCGAGGTGACTTGGACACATCTATCATACTGGAATGCTTTCATTGCACTGGCACATCAACTGGCCCTTTGGAAATATGAAGGTGACACTACCAACTCCTAATCACTACTTTCTCACTCACATCCTACCTGCATTTTGCTTTAATTTTCTTCTTAAGACAGTTTTTTTTTTTTTCCTTTTTGTTTCCAATCATACATCTAACACATACTGAGTCTTTCTATATACCAGAAAAAGTGCCAGGAACAGGGGGTTGAAATGTGAATAAGAAACAGTCTGTATATTTAAGGAGCTAATGTCTAGGCATAAAATTAAGAATTTATATTCCAGTAAAAGGGTGCTAGAGTTATTGGGTGAACAAAATGCTGTGAAGATCCAGGGAGGATACGTCTCAGACAACACTGATTCTCAGGGAAGGTCAGGCCATCAGATATTCCATGGAGCCCCCATCTCCTTTGGCTGGTGGCATTTCAGATCACCCTCTTTTCCTATGTCCCACCTCCCAGGGGAATGAACTGACACCTGGGACACCAAACCTAATCCTGTAAAGAGCCCCTGGCCAGCTCTCATTTCCCAAAACCCTTACCTTGTATCCTAGGGATTCCTTTTACTGGGGTATAACTCAATTTTACATGATGATAATGAGATGATCATCGAAGAAATGAGAATATGTTCCAAATTATTGAACTCTACTAAGTGTCAGGCTCCAAGTGCACATCACACACACAGAACCCTTCAAGGTATGCATTGCATTATTTTTCAATTAAAAATGAGGAAACTTAGGTTCAGAAAACTTAAGCCAATTTCTCTACCTCTTTAGATGATTTCTGCTTACCTGCTTGAAGGGAGTATGTACCAGATTAGACCTCATGGTGGCAGGAAGATTAGTATTTATTTTGATCTTAAAATAGCAACTAAAAGGGTGGTGTGTCTTTGAGCTCTTTGCAGAGCATGAAGGACTCAGGAGAGCAGCTACTCCCCGGGCCCTCAGAAAAATTTTTCCATTTCTTAGCTGGTAGCCTATTGCATAGACCTCTTTTGATAAAGTCCTTCTGCCCTTCAGCTGTTCTCTGCCAGCTGCTGATTGCCATGCTGGGAAGAAGGCAAACCTATAAGGGGTTTAACGTAGTAAACTTAATGCCTGTCAGGTTCCTTCCCAATCACCTAACTCCCACCCCAAAGAGCAGCTGTCTTTTTCTC
This sequence comes from Choloepus didactylus, assembly GCF_015220235.1. Classification (NCBI taxonomy): domain Eukaryota; kingdom Metazoa; phylum Chordata; class Mammalia; order Pilosa; family Megalonychidae; genus Choloepus; species Choloepus didactylus. The sequence continues at coordinate 77,476,272 of NC_051307.1, forward strand.
TTTCTTGCCGTGTTGCTCCTTCCCCCATTCCATCACCCCCAGTTCCTCGTAGGAAGTTTGGACTCACCTGTATTCCCTCAACAGATGGTTCCCCATCTTCTCAGTCCCCTCGGCACCTTGCCTCCAGTCCCCTTTGACACTTCCTTCTCAGCCTGCTTTGTACTCTGAGAGGGCAGCCCCTGACTTGAAGAAGGGGCTGTGTTGCTCTGACCACCAGTGAGAGAGCCGAAAGGAGAAGGTTATCACTCTTCACAGGGAAGGAAGAACCCAGGGGGAGGAGATTACAGGTGTACGTATGCAGAACTTCCTAAAACGCCGGAGCCTGACAGGCTATTGGCCTTAACCAGAACTGACGGTCAATGACAGCTTTGAGCCTCTGGGGAATCCCAGATCCGCGATTACAGAAGGGCCATGGGATTTTATAGATGGGCCATGGGATTTCTCACTTCAGATACCTAAATTTATTAGGCACAAACCGCTTTGTCTTCTTAGAAATGTCAGAGGGGGAAATTTTGTTTAAATAAGGGAAAGGTTAAAACAAAAAGTCAAACCACAGATTTGTAGAAAGTATTTGCAAAACATATATCTGATTAAAAAAACTCACATCCAGAATATATAAAGAACTTTCAAAATTTAATAATGATAAAACAAATACCCAATAACAAAATGGACAAACTATTTTTTTAATCATCATTTTATTGAGATATATTCACATACCACGCAGTCATACAAAACAAATCGTACTTTCGATTGTTTACAGTACCATTACATAGTTGTACATTCATCACCTAAATCAATCCCTGACACCTTCATTAGCACACACAAAAATAACAAGAATAATAATTAGAGTGAAAAAGAGCAATTGAAGTAAAAAAGAACACTGGGTACCTTTGTCTGTTTGTTTCCTTCCCCTATTTTTCTACTCATCCACCCATAAACTAGACAAAGTGGAGTGTGGTCCTTATGGCTTTCCCAATCCCATTGTCACCCCTCATAAGCTACATTTTTATACAACTGTCTTCGAGATTCATGGGTTCTGGGTTGTAGTTTGATAGTTTCAGGTATCCACCACCAGCTACCCCAATTCTTTAGAACCTAAAAAGGGTTGGACAAACTATTTTTTGAACAGATACGTCACCAAAGAAAATACATGGATGTTAAATAAACAACTCATAAAAAGATACTCAGCATAGTTTGTCATTAGGGAAATGTAAATTTAAACTGCGATGCAATACTTCTACATTAGAAATGCTAACATGGAAAACAAACCAAAAACTGATAATACCAGTGCTGATAAGAGACACAGGGCAGCTGGAACTCTTCACGTGTTGCTCTTGGGAGTGCAAACTGGCACCACCACTTTGGAAAACAGAACGGAAGTTTCTTATAAACATAGACTTACCTTACAACCCAGCAGTTCCACTCCTAGGCATTTATTTATCCTAGTGAAATGAAAACATATATCCTCTAAAACCTGTATGCAAATGTTTATAGCTGATTTATTCATAATTGCTAAAAACCTGGAAACAACCCAAATAATCTTCAACTGGTGAACAGCTAAACAAACTGTTGCACCTACACAATGAGATACTGCCCAGCAATAAAACAGACTGGATCGCTGATATGCACAACAGCATGGATGAATCGCAATTGCATCTTGCAAAGTGAAAGAAGCCAGTCTCAAAGCCTATCTTTTGTGACATTCTGTAAAAGTCAAACCAATAGGAACAGAAAACACATCAGTGGTTTCCAGAAGCAGGGGACAGGGGAGGGTTAACCTTCAGAGGTGCATGAGGGGCATTTTTGATGTTGTTGTTCTGTATCTTGATTGTGTTTGTGGTTTTACATGACTGTATATATTTCTCGTAATTCATAGAACTGCATATTGAAAATGGTGCATTTTATTGTATGTAAATAATACTAATAGAATAAAAGAGTTTGAAAAAGAAGGAAATGATCTTGGGGATAGGAATCATGGACTTTTTTTTTGTATTATCCTTACATTTGATGAGTGGTTCTAGTTTGGCCACGCATTTGTTCTGCCATTCCTTCAACAAGTATATGTCGAGTTCCTACTATATCCTGGGCACTCTGGGTTTAATGGTGAGCAATACAGGGGCCCTCATGGCGCTCCTTCAAATGAAATAAAGTCCACAGATAGTTTATTGCTTGTCCTTGAGTAATAGAGAGGTGAGGCCTCAGAACAGGCAAAAGGATGGACAGGGGGCTTAGAAAAGACAGGTTTAGAGAAACTGGGCTGCTAGTTGTGCAACACTAGGCACGTCACACATCATTCTCTTCATGTTCCGTCACTGCTCTACAGACTTCAGACTAACTCGGTGGGGGATTTCCAGGAGCCCTTTGTCAGAAACTTACAGAGAGGTGGACAACCCCAGCCAAGGAGACAAAAATATTCAGGAGTAAGGGGGGCCTGTGAGGGAAAAGAGGGCTTCATGTATGATGCGAATCATATTATTATTTACAACAAAATATTGTCACCATTCAATTTTTCATTAATCCCCTAGGTAATTAACTATAGGAAAGATGTTGGAGCAGCAGATTTTCTTATCTTGGGAATATCTGAAATACAGGAAAACCCTCTTATCAGTAAATTAGATGAAATAGAGAAGCAACAAAAAACTACCAAAAAAAAGCTTTATTAAAAATTTCGGATGTCTACTGTATATAGGTCTAAGGAAACTGGGGCTGCCCAATCTGTCTCTTCCATTCTCCCTTTGCCAAAACCATTTCCTTTCCCAGGCTGCTAAATTACAATAAATTTTAGGGAAAGTCTTCCAAGTCCTCTAAGGCCTACTTTTCTGCATATCAGAAAAAGTACCTTCCAGTTTATTAGAAATTCTGGGATGGCAGCCATCGGTTTCCCATTTGGTGCATTAAGAAGGTGTGTGCAGGTGAGAGAAAGAAAGAAATTGTGAGATAGACCATGTCTTGACACACTGTTACAACTAACCCTTCTCTTCCTCATCACTTTCAAGCAAATACAAACAAATAAATAAAAACTAAAAAAAATCATTACGGTTTAAAAGTCCTCCTCTCTAATGTGCCCCAGCATTGTGGAGGAGGGCAACGGGCTTAGCAGGTGAGTGGGGCTGTCGGTGACTTCTCACCAGTATGAATTAAGACATCCCCAGCCCTGGGTAGGTCAGCTTGTGCAGACAGCCTAGAGGCTGTCCCACGGGGGGCTGAATTACTTCCAAAGTTGTCCGAAGACTGCTTTGAGTCCAGAGTCAATGTAGTAGGGGTGAGGCTTGGAAATCAACCTGTCATTGTGTCGTAACTTCCTAACTTTCAAGCTTCAGGTTTGATTAGGCCACTAGATGGAGAAGCTGAGCTGTGGAAACACTAGCTGCTAATAATGAAAATTTCTTATGATTGTATGAGGTAGCAGGAAAGATTTGGACATTTATAATATGCACATTTATTGTAATAAAACCAACTCTGAACTAAATAATCTACCTCTACTCTACAAATGAAAGTATAGCACCACCCACACAGAGAAGCCAAAAATACCACAAATCTTTGAATCATAGCCAGCCCTGCCTTTCTTTATAGAATTGAACCAGAAGTAAAAGGCAGATGATGGAGAAATTGTGGAAGATTGAGTTGAGATCTTCAAATTGGTTTCCCTATCCTTTGGCATTACTGTATAAGATTCATTACGATCGATGAAAAAATGTGTTGCTATTTCTCTAAGATTATCGGATAATATAATCAAAGTAACCATTTACTGGGAACTTTCTATAATTGAGGCACTGTATTAAATGCTTTAGATTGAGTTTCTCATTTATTCATGGATGAATTTTATGAGATAAATATCTTTCTTTAACAGACAGGGCACCCAGGTTCATAGAGATTAAGGACATCCCAATAGGAAGCAACAGAAGTAGGATGTAAACTCAAAGAAGGCATGAACTTTTTCTATTCATTGTCCTTTTCGATAAGTACTCATTGAAAGATGAACTTGGCTTTGAACCCTGGTCTATAAAACTCCAAAGTGTTGGGAAATATGCAGCATATTGGGTGTGAATTGAGTAGCTTTCAAATTCTGAGCAGGCCTCAGGCCAAGGCAGGTGGGAGGCCTTTGGGATTAGATTCTAAGAAATCCCCTCATTCTTAAAGACTTGAATGGGGATGAATCCAGCCCAAACTCACCCCTTTTTAACTTTTCTGAAGAGAGAAGGGGTCTGGGAGAGCTATTTAGGTACAAGAAAAATTCTTTGGAGTATTTTATGATAAAAGAGTTAGTTTACTTAAGATTTCTTATACAGCCAGGAATTTAATAGCTCAGTTAAGGCTTCCCTGTTGTGTTTCTTAAAAAAGCCTTATAGAGAGGGTGAAAGCTACAATAGTGGGATAATATTGAGGAACATTCCTGAGTATAACTTTCTGCCTTTTTCCTTCCTAGCCCAGAATATGGGCTGGGTAGGAGTCCTGGCTAATGTCAGAGAGTTATATGTTTGAAAACTATGACTATAATTGCTGATAGTCCTCATCAGGGAGTGTTTGGTTTTAAAGAATAGATAGCAACAGAGTTCCAGTTACTTTCTGGGTGAATTTTGGAGCTGGGCTTTGGTTTTCTTGTGGAGGGAATAGCATATAGTTGCACTAACTTGCCAGGAGCAACGTTTTTCCCAGAAGGTTATTTTTAGCAGTGGTAAGTGGGACTGCCTGGAAACAAAACAGTGACCCGGTTCATTGAAAGGGCTCTGATAGAGGACACCAGCACGTGGGGGTCACAGCCCTTCACTGTCATTGTTTGGGCTATGAATGACCTTGGGAATAATTTTTCCTGGTTCTCATTTGCAGGACTAAAATAGAATATGGACACTAAGATAAATATCAGGAGAAAAAAAATTAAAAACAAAATCCGAGACAGAAGGACCTTGGAAAACATGTTAGCTAAAATTTTAAAAAGAGGACAGTGTTCTGGGCATCATAAGCAAATCAGTGGGTTTCCTTGGACAGGCTGTCTAGCACCTTCTCAGACCAAAGTCTGTGCATTACATGCTTTCAGGAAAAGGCAGAGCCCTGGGTATGCAATCACCCATACCTTTCTGATGAGGGTGACACTAATACTGGGATTATCTCATATTTCAGTGCCTAGTGCAGAGAGCTTTTCCCCTGTAGAGATGCATACAATCCAGTACGTAAGTCTGGTATGACACAGACAATAACTAATATTTTGGGAGTGTATCTTTCCTTTCTCCAGTAAAATCTAGAGAACCTAAAAAAATTATGACAAATATGCTTGGAAGCTTTGAGTTCTAGTATCATCATGTCTAATTGAGTGACTCTGAACAATTTATCTGGATTCTCTAGGCTTCATTTGGTCATCTGTAAAATGGATCTAATGATGGCACCTATCTCCTAAAGCTCTTTTGATGATTGCATGGGCTAGTGAGGGTAAAGCATTCAGAATAGTGTCTGGTGCATAGTGAGCGACAGTTACTTTTGGTGGAGAGCACTTCTTCTCCCTCTTTGTGCCTTGTTCCCAAATGAGGGCTTAACTCTCTACTGCCTTAAGGTCCTAGCCTTTTGCTACCTTTTCATTCATTCTACTGAGGTGGAGTGGCCTACCTGGTTGATGAGTTTGGAAGCAGAACTTGGACATTCTTTGCCTCGCCCCTTCTTCCTGACTTCTTCTGAGAGTGAATCTGCCCTTAGAAATCTTGAATTTTCTACTACTCTCAGCTATGCGGTAAGCTTGTTGATAAATACCTGCGGTAGTCATTCTGTCCAATTCTGGAAGACAGAAGGCAGCCATGTTCTCATGTTCTCATATGCCAGCTTAATCAGTAATAAAGGTTTTAGTGTGAGTGTGTGTTTAATCTGTAACTGCTTCAACCCTTTTTATTAGTTTTCAGTTGGCTCAGAACTCATTAGTGGACTTCCTCAAAACTCCCAACGATTATTACTGGGGAAAAACTACACACATACAACAAAACTGGTTGAGGTTAGTTTTGGAGAGAAGTGCTAATGTTTTGATTTGACTTTCCAACAGAAACAAACCAAATTGTCTTCTCCACAATTACACCTTTGTGAATGAGTCTCAGTGCCTACCATATTTGGTTCTCTGAATATGTGCCCACCACAAATTGTAGCAAGAACAGACCTCTCTCTCTCTCATATATATATCTTTTTAAAATTCAATTTTATTGAGATACATTCATATACCATAGTCATACACAGTGTACAATCAGTTGTTCACAGTACCATCATCTAGTTGTGCATTCATCACCACAATCAATTTTTGAACATTTTCATTATCATAGACAAAAAAGAATAAGAATAAAAGTTAAAGTAAAAAAGAACACCCAAAACATCCCATACTCTCCATCCCTCCCTATTATTCATTTACTTTTTGTCCTCATTTTTCTATTCATCTGTCTATACACTGTATAAAGTGAATGGGAGCCACAAAGTTTTCACAATCACACGGTCACACAGTATAGGCTACATAGTTATACAATCGTCTTCAAGAATAAAGGCTACTGGACTGCAGTTCGACAGTTTCAGGTATTTCCTTCTAGCTATTCCAATACACTGAAAACTAAAAAGGAATATTTATATAATGAACTAGAGTAACCTCCAGAATGACCTCTCAACTCTATCTGAGATCTCTCAGCTACTGAAATTTTGTTTCATTTCTCTTCCCCCTTTTGGTCCAATAAGGCTTTCTCAATCCCTCGATGCCAGGTCCAGGTTCATCCCAGGGAGTCATGTCCCACACTGCCAGGGAGATTTATACCCCTGGGAGTCATGTCCCATGTAGGGGGGAGGGCAGTGGGTTAACCTGCAGAGTTGGCTTAGAGAGAGGCCACATATGAGAAACAAAAGAGGTTCTCTGGGGATGACTCTTAGACACAAGTATACGTAGGCTTAGCCTCTCCTTTGCAGTAATAAGCTTCATAAAGGCAAGCCCCAAGATTGAGGGTTTGGCCTTCTAAATTAGTAGCCCCCAATGCTTGTGAGAATATCATTAATTTCCCTGGTGGGAAATTTAATATTTCCACATTTTCCCCCAGTCCCTCAAGGGGGCTTTGCAAATACATTTTTATTCTCTGCTCAAATTACTCTGGGATGTATTGGGGCTTCACATTAACCTGTACAAACCAACCAAATTTCACTCCCTATTCAATGTTCCATGTAATTATGTTGTCTGAATAAACTGACCATACAAATTAAATTATATTATGTGCTACAAAAAACATAGATTTTGCACCTAATACACATCTCTTCCTTTGGTCTCACACAGCAGTTGAAGTTTTAAAAACACTGTCAAAATTGTCTCTTACCCTTTAGTCTGATTTACCTTAATCCTAACCAAGTCCATTTTGTTCATATCTCTAATTGAAGTCTGATCTCTTTTTTCAGACCCTTTAGTATTTGCCATATGGGGAAATTCTGATATTCAAAGTTGCCAAACTCTGGTTCTGAGTCTCAAGTGTTGCACAGATACCCAAAGTTCCAGGGACTGACCAGGTTATACACAAAGAGCTCAGCCGCTCAGAATTTAGAAACAGCCATTACAACTCAGGAATAGTTGTAACTACTGTAAGAGTTTACAATGTAGGAACCTTTACAATAAGTCTTTCCCTGAGTTGCTCTCAGACCCAACTCTCAGAGTTTGCACATTATAGTTAGTCCATATTAGTGAGGCCTCATAATGTTTTTCATTTCTGGTTTATTTCACTCAACATACTGTTTGTTCTCAATGTCCTTTCACCTCACAACTTCACTCCTTCTTGTTGCAGCTTAATATTTTATTGTATGTATACACCACAGTTTGCCATTCCATTCATCAGTGGATGTACCCTTAGGCCACTTCCATCCACTGCAAATCGTGAATACTGACATAACAAAGCCCACGGTGCAAAAGTCCATTTGTGTCCCTCTTTTTAGTTCTTCCAAGTATATACTCAATAAAAGAGTTGCAGGACCATATGGCAACCCCATGCTTAGCTTTCTGTGGTACCACCACACTGCCCTCCAGATGGGCTCCACCATTCTACTTCCCCACTAATAGTGATTAGGTACATCCTTCTCTCCACATTTTCGGCAGCACTTGTATCCCTTTGTTTATTTTTTAGATGGTTTTATTCACACACCATACATTCTATCCTAAGTAACCTACCTTATGGGGTTGTTACGAAGACTATATGAGTTCATAACTGTATAGAACTTGCTACATACATAGCCTACAGAAAGCACAAAATGACTCTTAAATGTTAAGATTATTTTGAAAATAATGGGCCAGGTATTGTGCTCATTGTTGTAAATACAATGGTGAAACAAAATGAATAATTTTTTGAAGTTTCGTTTAGGGCTGATTTATGTGGTTCAGTCTGAATCCATTTCCATTCTTTAATATTTTTACTCTCTGAGAGCCTCCAGTTTTGTAAAGTGCAATGAATGAAAAAATCAATACTTGGATCAAAAGCAACATCTAAAAGACATTTTAATAGTGTTTTATTTTTCATAAAACTTGTACAATGTACAAACTATCTGGGCAGCAAAAGCTTATTTTCTGGTTCTAAGACAAAAACTTACTCTAAGATATTATAATAGAAATTTAAAAATATGTTTTAAACTAAAAAGTTGGAAGGTCCAAACTTTTTTTCTGTGTGGCACTAAGAGCTTCCACATGGGATGCCAGCTTGAAGTTGTTCCCTCTTGATTTAGAGAAACAAGTTTCAACAACAGGAAGTATCTCAATATAGAACCAGATTTGTTTCAGTCTTCAAAATATTCATGTCAACCATTCCTAACAGAACTGGGAAGGAAAAAAAAACACAAAAAAGCTTTAGAATCTTTCAACATTATACCACAACCCAAAATATGTTGTACTAAAAGATGAATTTCATTCACACAATAAAACTCTCTTGATCATTATTGTTACTATTTCCACTCCCTTTCCCCGAACTATTATTGCTGGATATCATGGACAGTAGGAAAGAACAGATAATTTTCAAACAATTTAACTTGATTCATTTCTAATAGTTTTATAATCATTTTTTTTTCATTATAAGGGTGACAGAATCACATAAAATAAGAGGCAAACAAAATATTTTTAATCTCATGATCATTTAACCATTTAGATTTGTTTTTTTCCTCACGTTTTTCATGTTAAAAAATGTTGCATGTACAGTTTTGCTTTCCCTTTTACAACTGACCTTTATTTTCTTGTTTGGATGTCTGTTGTGAAATTATATACTTTCTTATTGTTGGACAAGCACACATCTGTTCTACACACAATTTAAAAACTCATCAAAAGGGAGAAAATGCTTGGTAAATTTAAACCCATAATCAAGGATTAAATCAAGCAAACCGTAACAGGATTAGGGACTCTTCTAATGGAAGGCAAGAAAAGGGCTAAAAAATGGTCTACATCCTTATGATGTTCAAATAAAGAGATTATAAGGCTAGTATAAAATGTTTTAATTTAAGAAATTAAATGTGTTGATCTTCAGAGTGGAACATGCACAGAAAATTATGTTTATGAAGAATTTTTAAAATTTGGGGAATTTTATAATACATAAAGTAAAAATGGATATAAAGCCATATATATACAAAGACACAAAGATATAACAAGCAAAGAAAAAATACATGAGAGGAACATATTAATATTTGAGTAATTATTCCTGGGTGATGGATTATGAGTAATTTTTGTTTGTTTATAATCTTCTGTATCTGATAGGCTTGTCCACAAGAGTATACTACTTTTATATTTGAAAAATTGATGTCAATGAACATCAAATGTATCAATCAAATTTATCATTAAATCTTACGATTATTAAGGATGACAGATCTTTTCAAAGTTAAAATTACACACTTTCATTTTAAATTAATTATATAACATTTTAAAAATAACATTTATATTTTAGAATGTGTTTAGAGTTACAAAAAAAGTGCAAAGATATTACACCAATGTTCCTCAGTTTCTCCTATTATTACCACCTTAAATGTGTGGCATATTTGTTATAATTAATGAACCAATATTGATACATTATTATTAAACAAAGGACATAGTTTATTCAGATTTCCTCAGATTTACAAAGGTCCTTTTTTTTGGTCCTAGGATTTCATCCAGGATACCATATTACATTTTTTTAAATTCAATTTTATTGAGATATATTCTCATACCATGCAGTCATACAAAACATACATTCAGTTGTTCACAGTACCATTATATAGTTGTGCATTCCTCACCAAAATCAATTGCTGACCATTTTCATTACCATACACATGAAAATAATAAGAATAAAAATTAAAGTGAAAAAGAACAATTAAAGTAAAAGAGAACATTGGGTGCATTTTTTTTTTTGCCCCCATTTTTCTACTCATCCATCCATACACTGGACAAAGGGGAGTGTGGTCCATATGGCTCTCCCAATCACATTGTCACCCCTCATAAGCTACATTTTTATACAATCATCTTCAAGATTCAAGGGTTCTGCGTTGTAGTTTGATAGTTTCAAGTATTTACTGCTAGCTATTCCAATTCATTAGAACCTAAAAAGGTTGTCTATATTGTGCATAACAGTGCCCACCAGAGTGACCTCTCAGCTCCTTTTGGAATCTCTCTGCCACTGACGCTTATTTCATTTCTCTTCACATCCCCCTTTTGGTCAAGATGTTCTCCATTCCATGATGCTGGGTCCAGATTCCTCTCCGGGAGTCATATTCCACGTTGCCAGGGAGATTTACACCCTGGGTGTTAGATCCCATATAGGGAGGAGGGCAGTGATTTCACCTGCCAAGTTGGCTTAGCTAGAGAGAGAGGGCCACATCTGAGCAAGAAAGAGCATTCAGGAGGAGACTCGTAGGCACAATTATAGGCAGGCCTAGCCTCTCCTTTGCAATATGCTGTGTGGTTTTTTTTTTTTTTTTTAATTTTTAACCCAGTGGCATTTGCACTAACATAGAGTAATATTAAGCACATATACAAACACAAATATTTCCCCCTAGACTACACATTTTGAACAGCCAACAGTCAGCCTGGTCTACTTACAGAGTGCCACAGATCTTTATCTCATGTCCTCTATTAGAAAACCCTCCCCCTCTCTCCTTAAAGGCTGTTTATTCTCAATAGCCAGCTGTTTTTCTTTTGAATTCCTTTAGCTTTAGTTGGCACTATTCATAGTGTATCTCATATTATGTAATTTTCTTCTGGTATGTTTTGTGTTCCTAATTAGAACATCAACTCTTGAGAATCAAAGTCATAACTTATTGCCTTTCTATAGTTTCCACAGTACATGGCAGCCTGAAAAATGACCTGCTGAATTGGGAGCAGCCAATATTGCATGTGAGATTAAACAACAGAATACAGGAGGGAAACCAGGTAACAATAAAGTTTCAGGAATCTAGATAAAAGAATCTATTTTTAAATTAATTTTCCAGATTAGAATTTAGAAATATTGTCATTAGAAGAATCATCTGACTAGAGGAAAGTGCTGAGTCACTCCATCACACAAAGGGCAAATTAACTCTGGCTTCGGTCTGTATCTTCGAGGGACAGGTGCACTTCTGTTCAAGTTAGGAGAACTGAGGCAGCTTACCAGATGTTATTCGAGGGGGACCTCAAATGCAGAGATCTCATTATTGTCATTATTATTATTCTGTTTCATGTCTCCATGTGATTCTGCAGGTTGTTGATTCTAGAAATTGAGATAGGAGGGGGGATCAAATTGTTAGACTGTTAATAAGGTCAGATTTATACAGCAGGATTGGTGTCGAATCTGGTCTACAGAGAAGGGGACCCAGAACTGGACTTCCAGCAGAGGGAGCACTCCGTGCTCCATCCTGAGGACTGAAACACTTTGTAAGGAGCTGCCTGAAGTTGTGAGAAGCCTTTGACAGGCCTTTTCATTATGCAAAGGTAAAGCCACAATCCTGGGGGAGTGGTAGGGAAAGGGTTTGTGGGGAGTGGAAGGGAGCTGAGCCAGAAACATAACCAGTATCTAACATCAGGGAGGAAAAGTATCTACTAAACAACACAATTTGATGACCTTCTCTATATGTCTCACTAGCTGATGTTTCTACTATCTAATGGGCTGACTCTCACTCGCACACTGTTTTCTCTATTAACAACCATCATACATCATCAACATTCTTTTTAACTGATGAAAAAGCAGCACTTTCTGAGAATATGTACAGGAAGAACATTAGCTCCTCTGGTTCTTCTCTCCCCCCTCATGTCTCCAAATATGCTATTAAGATGAATCTTACAAGCATAACATCAGGCTGGGGCTAAAGGGAAAGATGGTTTAATTGATGAACTGTAGAAGCTATTAATTTTTGTCTTAAGACCTCCTCATCTTTTTTTCACATTGTAATTTCCATTTGCTGTTCCCTAGTCTTCCCCAGCAGCAGCGTTTTGGATAATTATAGGAGGTGCCCGCACCTTTATTTTTTAGAGATAAGTAGTTTATGACGTTAGGAAGGGATTAGCAGAGAATGATGGTACTAATGTTTGTGGATTGCTTGCTGTGTGCCAAGCACTACATAATATACTTTCTGTTTCTTCAATCCCTACAATAACACTATGAGATAGGTCTTGCTACAGTTCCCGTTTTATAGATGGGGAAAGTGATGCTTAGGCAGGTTAAGAAATTTGCCCAAGGTCACCCGGCTAATAGGTGGTGGGACCAAGAGTCAAAGCCAGGGAGTCTCATGCCGGAGCCCATATTTGTAGCCCCAGACTATTCTGCCAGCAGTTCCAGGCCGAAAGCAACAATCAGGGAAAGTTCCAGGAAAAGTTTCCCCAGGAAGTCTCCAAAATGTCTAGGGAGGGACTGAACTTCCTGCTTTCCTGCAGGGTGGGAACTTTGGTATTAAAGAAGAGTGTTGGTCTCTTGAAGGCTAGAAAACTTGGACTTGACCTAAAGAGAGAAGTGAGAGAAACACCTTCAAGTTTCCCACAGAATTTATAATCTCCTTGCATTTAATATACACTGGATGAGGAAAGATTCAGGGGAGAAAGAGTTTGTGGTCTCAGATCACACCTAATGCTAACAGAGCAAATGTACTTAACTGATATTAAATTAAGTTAATATTCTTAACAACCAAATATACAATCTTCTGGCTAGTGTATTTATAGCAGAATTTTCTCAGATTCTAGGTATTATAAACAGCATCTCCTGGAGGTAATACAATAAGCCTGGCAAAAATTAGAATTAAAAATAATTCTCAATTCCATCTGGAGTGCCCTAAAATCCAGACACAGGTAGGTGTAGTGAGGTCCTCTCACTATATTTTTCTGCTCAGTTTCAATTCCAGGGCCCTAAAGTCTTTTTATAACTTGGGATTCTGTTACAAAGTTGCACCAACATTTTGGAAATCATAAGATATCCACATGACCTACTCAAATTACAGTGGATCCTGAAATTCATATTTGTGTGACTTTCTAAACAACCTGTGTTAGACTGGGATAGATTAGATTAGAGCATTTATTATTCAACTCCTCCTTCCTGCTAGGCAGTGTGGGTACAGGGGCAAATTGCCTTTGTGTTGGAAGATCCCACTTGCACAGCCTGAGGTAGCAATGGAAGTCTAAAGACATGTACAAGTTGGAGAAACGGAAGGAGCTCATGTACACTACAGCTGTAGTTACCCATGGTAGCTCCTGGCTGTTAATGTGACTCAGAAAGAACATTCTGGCATCCACTGAACTTTGCTTATATTTGTCATTTCCTTAATGTTTACCTAAAAATTACAATTTCCACTGTACCCTGCTAAAAGAAACTGTTCTCTCAAAAATCTACAAAATAATTAGGAGGTGAACTCCTTCAGAATAAGAGAAAGACATGGTAGTTTCATAAATTCCAGACTCTTTTAGTCAAAATAAAACTTTTTAAAAGACTTCTTTAAATTTACCTCTTTAAAACTTTCTTTATCTTGAGGGTCTTCTTCCCATTTTCTATTTTCGACTGGTTCAAGAAAAACTGTGTTAGTTCAACCACAGAAACAAGTGATTGGTTTTCAGTTTAAACCAAATTTAAGCATGGTTCAAATCACTCACACTCAAGACCCTGATGTGAAATTGGTGGTAATTTCAATTGATTGGAAGAAGGGTCACTTTTTAAAAAGGAATTGATAGTTCTAAAAATATACAACAAATGTGCAGAAAGTTTGGCAAGTAGACAAAATCATCTGTAGCCCCACTATCCCCAAATACTTTTACATTTATATGAATTATGAGTGCCAGGCTCTAGGGTAGCCAGTGGAGATACATAAGAAGGCAAAAGAATTAAGGTCCTTGTCTTCTTGGAGTGTTCAGTCTAGTGGAACAGACAGACCAACAAACACACAAATACAAAATGATGTCATAGAAATAGGGCTGTGTCCACAGCATACTATGGGAGCATACAGGAGAGTCACAGCATGGTTTTGTGGATTTAGGATGTATTTGTGATGGCTTCTTGGAGAAGCAGCTGAGATTTAAAGGATAAGAAGGAGTTAGCCCAGTGAAATGGAAAGATGGTGGGAGAGGCATGTTTTGAGGGTTTCTGGCAGAGGGAATAGTGTGTGTAAAGGCTCAGGAATGAGAGAACTCCAGATGTAGTAGGGGAACTAATAGTGACTTTGTATGGCTAGGGTTTGGAAAGTGAGGATCAGAAAAGGGTGGTGAAGGAGCAGGTAGTGAATGTTCCAATACCTCCTGTTTATGCTTATCTTAAGGTCAATGGGGAACCACAAGATGATTGTTTTGTGTCCATCTGGATTTAAAATTACTTAATGGTAATGTAATAAAGCTACCATGCACTTAAAATTAGCATTATACCATTATGCAATTTCACATTGATATTTTTACTTGACATATACCATTGGTATATTCCAAGTTTCTACATGGAATATTAATTTTTTAATGCCTATACAACATTCAATCATGTTGATTGATGTGTTACTTTAATTACCCATTTGTTTATCATCATTTTTATTACTTATAATTTTTCATTCTTATAAATAATGCTCAGTTACCATTTTCATTCTTTTATTTCTTTATGATAAATGTATAAGATTAATTAATCAAAGGATGCTTTATGGTCAATGGGTATGATAATTCTTTAAAAACTCACTAGTAAAGTAGACCAAAAATTTAATTACTGCTTTCTTGAAATATCAAAGTTGAGCATTTTCCAATATTTTGTTTTCAATGAACATTCTCTTCTGTGAATTGTCCTTTGCTTATCTATTGATCTATAATATTTTTATTCAGCAGAATTTGTAAATTAATTTCTAAATTTCTAAACTTAGAATATTATTTCCCCTTCCATGAAAGGATAAATATTAAATTCTATTATTATTAGTTATTCCATAATTTGGTTCTTTACTCTTCAAGTTTTAACTCTATCTCAAATTTATTTTCCAAATTTTAGTCAATGGCTTATTAGTAGTTATTAAACAGTCTTTTATGTAATGATTCATCATATACTATGTGAAATTCTTATAAAGAATAGGCTCTATTTCAAGGTTATCCATTAAGGTTTGATGATTTACATCTTGTTCTGACAGTAAACACTTTTTATTATTAGTATGGATGTAGAAAATATTCTAGTTTTTGAGAGGAACTAGTAGTTCCTTCATTAATCTTTATTTCATATTATTTTTATAATGAATGTTTTTTCTTGTAGATGAAATACAGAATAAGTGCTAACCATAACCTAGATATTCATAGTCTGAATTCATACATTGGATATCAAATATGGCAGTTAAAAGAATTCCTTGATACTCCAGGCAGAATAGATATATGGTTATTTTATAAATAGATATATGGTTCCAAATAGATACATGGTTATTTCATACAGAGAAAGTAAGTTCTCACAATTGCTCAAAGAAATCTAACTCACCTGTTGATACTGATGAATAAGAATGTTTACATGAAGGTACATACTTTTTAATGTTCCATCTGAATTTTTTCATATCAACTGAAGTTTGAACAATCATTATTTTTGTGAAATTTTCAGTGCCTTGTAGCTGAAAGTCCACAGAATACAAATGAATTTCTGAGCAAATATCCAACAGTGAAATTATCACTGGCAAGCTGCTATCTTAGTCCCTATCCAAATATCTGAGAGCAAATGGAAAATATCAATAGATATAGATGTCTTAAAATACCTGGATACATTGAGTTTGTAAAATTTGATTCCACATACTCCATTTTTTTTTCATTTTTTCTTCATTTCTCTTCCAAATGAGAAAAATTATCAAGACTTAATCACCAATGGCCTCTTAAAAAAATCACCCAGTTTTAGTAGAGTTTGTTAGAAAGATAGACTAAAAAACTATAGATTTCAAGAAACCATTTCACCTTGTGGTTGTGTTCACTATGCTTTGAATCACATCAGCACCTCAATCCACAGTGAGCAGGGCTCCGAGCCTAGGTCAGTAGGCAGAGCTGGGCAGGTTTCACGCTGCTTCAAGTAACCCTTGCTTGACTATCTAAATTCCTAACCAGCACTCAAACCAAAGTTCTGTTATTACATATTCAAGAACAGAGGTAAGGAGTGCCAACGTTAAGAATAATGTTTCACTTCCACTCTTTGAGCATCATACCAGCAATGTGGCTTCCACTTAGAAAACTTTCTTGTGACAGTTTTTCACTTCAGGATCCCTCCTATCCCCATCACACTTTTTCCTTGTGTCCCAAATCTACCCTGTAAGTACTTCTGTCACAGCTGTCAACATTTTATAGATGTATTTACATATATATTTCTTTCCATTTGGTTGAGAGAGCTCTTGAGGGCTGACTGCAAGTTTCATCTAGCACTGTTTCTGTCAAATATTAGCTGCTTAAAAACATATATGGCTAATTTAATAGACTCTAGGTCCCTCTTTCAATTTTTCTATAGTTGTATTTTTTGGTCCTCCAATTCCTCCTCATGTGTGTCTCTGACTCTTCCCCAACATACACAAGCACACAAAAACACAGTCTTCTTTCTTTCCCACCTCATATGGTGCAGGTTCTCATTTTGATTGAGAACTCAAATAACTGGAGAATTCAATTAACAGCTTACACAGGAGACATCACAGACACATCTACTGGGCATCTTCCAGTTGAAGCCTAGTGCCCCACCCTTCTATTTTGTGCGGGACTCTACGTTAAACCTGAAACCTGGAACAAGAGGTTCCAGCTGCTTCTCAGGGGGCGGGGGGAAATCTCAGTGTCAGCCCCTCCCTGGAGTTATATGATACCCTGCCCTTGGCAGCACAGCTTTGTCTTTCCTCTCCAGACTCCAGCTGAGGCGTGCAGAACTGCCATCCACTGGCCCTGGTAGGCCACAATGGGATCTCCTTCCCTGCTTTTTGGGACCCTTTGTGCTGGGTAAGTAAGAAAACGATTGTCTGCAGAATGTTTCTGTTGTGCCTGAGCCTGTCCCACATGCACCATACAGCAACTCACCCCAAGCTTCACTTTTACAATCACTTTGGCAGAAGCTAGGCAAATACCACTGGAACTCAGTTCAGCGTGGGACTGGTAGAACCTTCTTAGGTTACTGATGGCACAGTCCTGAGAAAGTGGTCCTTCTGGTATGTATGAATGATCTTAGGACCCTCTTCTGCTGTGTAAGACTGCAACAAAATCTAACTATGGCTGAAATATACAATCTGGCTTACTTTGTTGACATTAGACTGGAATAGCTTGATTCTTGGGTTGCCCAGTGACAAAGCAAGCAATGAACATGTGTGTGTGTATTTATGGAGTGGTGGGGGAGAGGGAGAGGATGGGAGGGTGGAAAGGCCAATATTGTAGTGAAAATTTTTCTCATGTTATTACATTGTTGTATGTATGGCATATTGGCTGAAGATATGAATTAGTATTTCTTTACCTGATGGCATGTTATAGGAATTAAAGAAGGTGCCCTATAAGCTTTCCGTAACTGACAATCTTCTACAGCTCCGTGTATGAGGATAACATAGATTACAGCTTCATCGTAAATATTAGTTTTGGTGTTCATTGGTATATCTTTTACATAAACATTACCAAGCTTTAATTGCATCTTGTAGTTCCAATCCTATAAGTAAAACACAATTTCATAGTCTATTATTTGTTTGTCAAGTTTATTATAAAATCCTGAACAGTTAATTTCTAACAGTATTTTAATGTGATTCCAGTTGAAGAGAAGGATGAAATCACATAAACAAGCTCTTACCTCATAAGATAAATTTTCCCTGATTTTTTTGGCAGTAATAGAAAGTCCAATTTTTAGCCACATTTTATATTCTATGAGAGGACAGCATTGCTCAAAAGCTTCATGCAAGTGTGCTTTGGAAATAAAACATGTCTAGAAAAAGGAGGGTATAAGGAAAGTTCAATATTTCATTCTGTGAACTTATAGTTTAAGGAAGAAGGTTTTCTCATTTATATATATATATAATTAAGGTTAAGAATTTAAAAAATATATATCATTAAGATTAAGAGTTTAAATTATGTAAGATACATGTTTATGACCTGGAAAATGTACATTATGTTAGTAAAATGCATGTTAGTAAATGTTTATGCAATCTTGTCATATGTTGAATTTTAAAAGGTCACATGGTCCAATGAGAGGTTCATTATTATACTTACAGGTTCTGAAATAATAGAAAACAAATTACAATAAAATAAAATAAAAATCATTTGACCTTTGAAACTAAAGATGTAAATATGTTCAAAAATCCATTATTTGAGGGGAGCAAACTTTTTGGGCAACAGTAAAAGACTGATGTTAAGAATGAACAGATAATTGGCTATTAGGAGTAAAGCTGCTATGAACATTCACTTTAAATCTTTGAGTATATATATATTTTTATTTCTCTTGGTTAAATATCTACAAGTGAGATTTCTGGGTTGATACGATAAGTGTATGTTTACTGCCTGTTTTCTGAAGTGGTTGTAACATTTTACACTTCCATCAGCTATGTGTGACAATTTCAGTTGCTCCACATTCTTTCCATCACTTGGTATACCAGACACTTTATTTTTAGCCAGTGTAGTAGGTGTGCAGTGATACCTCGTTGTGGTTTTAATTTGCACTTCTCTGAAAACTGACAATGTTGAACATCTTCATGTGTTCAATGGCCATTTGTATGTTCTTTGGTGAAGTGTCTGTTCAAATCCTTTGCCCAATTATAAACTGGGTGATTTGTCTCCTTATTTGTGAGTTCTTTATATATCCCTATGTCAAGTCCTTTGTCAGATAAAGGTATTGTGAAAAGCTTCCCCTGTCTGTGGCTTTCCCTTTTTTTGTATTCTTCATGGTGTCTTTTGAAGAGCAGACAGTTTTAATTTTGGTGACATCCAGTTTATCAATATTTTTTCTTATGGTTAGTGTTCTTTGTGTCCTGACTGAGAAATCTCTGCCTAATTCAAGATTTCCTATTTTTTCTTCAAGAATTTTTATAGCTCTAGGTTTTGTGTTTGTGTCTATGATCATTTCAAATTAATTTTTGTGCAGAGTATATGGGATTGAGGTTGCTTGCTTCTACATGGATATTCTGTGTTTTCAGTAACATTTGTTGAAAGCACTATTGTTTTTCCATTGAAATATTTGGGGCCTTTGTAAAAAATCAATTGACCATGCATGTCTTAACCTGAAGTCAATACCACATAGTCTTGATTACAATAGATTTAGAATAAGTCTTTAAATCAGGTAGTTTGAAGCATCTAATGTTAATCTTGTTTTTCAAATTGGTTTTGTTTTTCTAAGCCCTTTGAATTTCCATATAAATTTTACCAAGTATCTTGTAAAGTTCTACAGAAAAACAGCCTGTTGGGATTCTGATTAGAGTGCATTGAATCTATAGATCAATTTGGGAAGAATGGACATCTTGATAATATTTTGCCTTCAATCCATGAATATAAGATTTCTCCATTTATTTAGATCTTCTTTAAGTTCTCTAGAAACTATTTTGTAGTTTTCATTGTAGAGGTTTTGCACATCTTTCGTTAACTTTATTCCTAATCATTTTATGTATTTGGGTATTTTTTTTTAAACGTATTAAAAATTTCATTTCCAATTGTTTGTTGCTAGTACATGAAAGCACAATTAAGTTTTGGAATTTGAAGTTGTACATTGACACCTTGCTAAATTCACTTACTAATTCTTGTTTTTGATTAATTTTTGAGGATTTTTAAAATGCTGATATTATGTCATCTGCAAAGAGAGACAATTTTAGTGCTTTCTATTTTTTATATTTATTTCTTTTTCTATCCCTATTGCACTAACTAGGAACGCCAGTATAATACTGAATGGAATTAGTGAGAGTGGATATTCTTGCCTTATTCCCAATCTTATGATCTTAGTTTTTCACCACTAGGTATGATGTTAGCTACAGGTTTTTCAAAGATGATCTTTGTCAGGCTTAGGAAGTTCCCTTATAATCCTAGATGTGAAGAAATTTTATGATGAAATGAGTGCTGAATTTTGTCAAATTGTATGATGTGGTGAAGCACGATGATTGCTCTTCAAATGTTTAAGCAAGCCTTGCATTCCTGAAATAAGCCCTATATAGTTAATGTCCTATCTTTTTATATACTTATGGACTCAATTTGCTAATAATTTTAAAGTAATTTTTGTAACTATGTTCATGAGGGATAGGGGTTTTTGTCAACTTTTCATATTGGGTTACACTAACTCCACAATATTAGCTGTGAAGGTTTTCCTTGTCTTCTGTTTTCTGAAAAAGTTTATGTAAGTTTGTTATTATTTAATGCTTAAAGGTTTAGTAGAAGTCACCAATGAAACCATCTGGAGTTTTCTTTGTGGGGAGGTATTTGATTACAAATTCAAAAGATTTTAATAGATATAGGGCTATTCAAATTTCCTACAGATATATGTTTGTGTTTCCCAAGGAAATTTGTCCATTTCATCTAAGTTGTCACATTTATTTGTATAAAATTGTTTATAATATTTTCCTTTTACATTTGAAATGTCTTTGGGATTTTTGGTGATATCTCCTCTTTATTCTTGATATTAATTTGTGTGTGTGTGCATGAGTGCGTACACACATTCATTCTCTCTCTCTTTCTACATTAATCTTGTTAAGGATTTATCCATTTTATTAATATTTTCCATGAACTAACTTTTGACTTTGTGAATTTTCTCTATTGTTAATCTTTTGTTCCTTATTTACATTTAGTGCACTCTTCCTTTTCCAGCTTATTAAGGTGGCAAATTAGATAATTTATTTTAAACATTTATTCTTTTCTAAAAAAAGTATTTAAAACTTCAAATTGTCCCCTTAGCACTTACTCTTTAACTATGTCTCACACATTTTGATATGTTGCATTTTCATGAAATTTTCATCATTATATATTTTCTAATTTCCCTTGTTATTTCTTCTTTGACCCAATAGGTTATTCTGAAGAATATTATTTAATTACTTACTATTTGGGAATTCTCTAGGTATCTTATTGTTATTAGTTTCTAATTTAATTCCATCGTGCCACTGTGGTCAGAGAACACATTTCCATCTTTTAAATTTTTGAGACTTTTTTTTTTTTACAGAGCAGCATATGGTTTATCTCAGTGAATATTCATGTGCATTTGGAAAGAATGTGTATTCTTCAGTTGTTGGATGTATTAATCTATAAATGTTGACTAAGTTGAGTTTCTTGATAGTGTTATTTGATTGTCTGTTTCCATACTGACTTTTTTTTTGTTTCTGATCTGCTTTTCTATCAACTGCTCTTATGGGGAGTGATAAAATCCCTAAAAGTGATTATGGATTTGTCTGTCCATTTCTCCTTTTAGTAATGCCAGCTTTTGCTATAAGAATATTGTAGTTGTGTTATTAAAGGTATCAATATTTGGAATTATATGTGTTCCTGAATTGCCCCTTTTATCATTATGAATAGTTCCTCTTTATCTCTTGTAATATTGCTTTATTTGAAGTCCACTTAGCCTAATGTTAATATAGCTACACCATCTTTCATATGCTTACTGATTCAACACATTCATATCTTTAAATCTAATATACATTTCCTGTATACATAAATAGGGGGATCTTACATTTTTCAAAATTCCAAGATGACAATCTCTGCCTAAGTGTTTAGATGATTTACATTTAATGTAAATATTAGTATTATCTGCTTTAAACCTACCATCTTACTATTTGCTTTTCATTTACGTGTTCTTCTTTGTTCATCTTTTACTCCTTTCATATTTTATTTTGGGTTAATTGGATTCTTTTTTATCCCATTATTTCCTCTATTGGTTTCTAAGCTATATCTAATATTATTAGATTTCATTTGTTGCTCTAGTGCTCACAATCCATGGCATAGTACCACTTCACATTTCACACCCAATCCTTTACCCTTTCCACTCCTAACTTCACACCAGATACTTCACAACTTCCTCTTTCCATTTTACAAATGTATTACCTTTACAAGAAAATAATTCCAAGTACGCACCCCCATTCTGGGTGCTATTGTCATATCTCTTACTCTATATGTGATATAAACCCCTCTTACGACTGTTTAAAGCAAAAAATTGTATTTCAAGGAAATCAGTGAAAGGAAAAAAAAAACAACAACTTGTTTATAGTTATTTATTTATTTACCATTTCTGATGTTTTTCTTCCTTACTTAGAGATCTGATTTTCTGTCTGGTGGCATTTCCCTTCAGTCTGAAAATATTGTTTAACATTTATTATAGTGCAGGTCTGATGAGAAATTCCCTAAGCTTTCATTTATCTGTAAATTATTTTTTTTCCTTTCCACAATTTAAGATATCATTATATTATTTTCTGGCCTCAATTGTTTCAAGAATTTGGTGATAATTTTTATCTTTGTTCCTCAGGATATCACATGCCCTTTTACTCTCACTGCTTTCCAGACATCTCTTTCTCTTTGGCTTTTAACACTCTGATGTGCATGTGTGTATGTGTGTGGGGGTGAGGGGAGGAGTTGGGGGTAAGTGTGGGTGAGTGTATTTGTCCTGCTTGTCATTCACTCAGCTTCTTGGTACTGTAAGTCAAAGTTTTCATCAACTGGGAAAATTTTGGTCATTATTTAAAAAATAATTTTTCATGCCCATTATCGCTCTCTTCTTTTGCAACTTCCATTCACAAATATTAGGCCATTTTAAATCCTCAAACAGGTATCTCAAGTCTGTACATTTTTAAAAATCATTGTTCTCTTTGTTTTTCAGTCTATAATATTTCTTTTATGTATCCTTCCATTCACTGACTCTTTTTACTGCCATCTCCAATCTGCTCTTTTTAATTCTGAAATTTCCATTTGACTCTTTTCTATCTCTTCTCTCATTAAGAACATATTTTCCTTTAATTATTTGAACATATTTCTCTTTAGTTTTTTGAATCTATCTTTAATGATTGCTTTAAAGTCTTTGTCTGCCAAGCCATATTCTGGTCAATTTCAGTGTTGATTTCTATTCACTGTACCCCCTTTTTTTCACACTGTGGTTTACATGTTTCTTTGCTTGTCTAGTTATTCATGATCACTTACTGAACATTTCTGATGATACACTGTAGAGATTCTGGATTCTATTATCTTCCTCTGAGAAATATTGATTTTTGTTGTAGTAGAAAGTTCATTTACTGTCTGATCACCTTGATCTTTGTTGGCTGGGTATTATGATTTGCTTAGGTAAATATCAGTGAAAAACCTTAAGTATTTTCCAAGCCTGTGTAACTTATTGGTACTTAACCTGCAAACTCTGCCTCCACTGTGGATTCTGTCGGGTTTGATCTTTGGCTTTGTTAGAGTGGACTTAGGGCAGGCCTTACTTTAGGTCACAGTCCTTACATCTGAGGCCTATTCTTTCTGTTTCTCAGCTGTATGCCTGAAGTGTTAAAGGACTGAACTTTCAAAGTACCTAATCCCTGGCACTCCTTGATCTCATGGCTTTGTTCCATTCTTAACAATCAAAAAGGACAAGTCTAGTTTTGTGTCATCCTGTTCATGTGCAACCCAGCCCTCAAACAGGGACTTGCGGAGAACCACACACAGACTTTTAGAGTCTGAGCGTAACTCTTTCTCCTAGGCCCTGCACTGCAGCTTCCAGCATTGCAGCTGCTCCCATTTCTGATTGTTTCCTTCTCAGTTCAGCAGGATTATCAGCTTCTGCTTGGATTCTTGTTTGCTGCATCACGGTTGGTAAACTGTCCTAGGAAAACATCATGGTGGACATGGGGCTTACCTGTGAGTTTCCCTTCTTTCAAGGATTTCAGACTTACAGTGCCTGTTTTCCAATGGTTGAAAACATTTGCCTCATGCATTTTGTTAAGTCTTATGGTTATTTATGGTAGTTGTGCAGCCAGAAGCAGAAGGCTAGAGTATTTTTATGCAAATCCCAGGCATCGTATAATTTCACTTGTAAATATTTTAATATGCATCTCTGAATCATAGACATTTTAAAGATATAATCATCATGTGATTATCATACCTAACAAAATTTAAAAATGTTCTCTTAATATCATCTAAAATTCTGTTCATATTAAAATGTCCTCAAACAGGTCTCTTTACAGTTGGTTTGTTCAAATTGGAATAATTCTATTTGGTTATTATATCTCTTAAGCCCCTTTTTAAAAGCTTTCCCTTGCCTCCTGCCCTTCCTCCTACACATGCATTCCTCACACTTTTTATTCCATTGACTTGGTGGAGAAATGAGATCATTTGTCCTAGAATGTCTCTCATTCTAGATTTAGCTGATTTCCTTTTGATACCATTAAGCTTGCTTCTCTCTTTCTTACATTGCCTGCAAACTGGTTAGATCTAGAGACTTGTAGAGTTTCAGGTTATCTCCTTTCTTGTGCAAGAAGACTTCATAGGTAAGATTGATCAGTGTTCTTAGGTGGTATCAGTCAGTTCTCTTCATTATAAAGTTTCCTATTAAATTCCACATAATAGTTTTAGTAACTATTGATGATTGTTGCCTAGGTCCATTATTTCATTAGAAATGGCAAAATGGAGATTTTCTATTCCTCTGATTCTGCATTTGTTAGCTGTAATTCTTCCATAAAGATGAACATTTCCTCTTCATTTTTTTCAGATTCCTTGATAAAGTTCTTAGAGGAAAGGCAGGATAAATGTTTAATTTTGTTCCTTTTTAAAAAGAACAATCCATTTTCAGAATAATAAGTTGAAATCCTAGCAACCTCTACGAAAATTAAAAAAAAAATGGTATCATTATCAACTAATGGACTTTTATATATGTGATGGATTTTAATTGATTACAGTCATTATTCTTTTTGATATTCTGATTAGGCCAGTGCGAGCCCCTGGTACCTAGAGGATTCTGTCTTCAATTATGCCAAGGAAAATTTCCATCAACTCTGCTTAACTTTCTGTTAATAGATTCTAGCTCACTGACTTGTTCCCTTTCCTTGCTGTGAAAATTATGGTATTCATAGTTAACATATCCCACCCAATTTCTCCATGAAAGAGCTCATATAATAATTTTTTTTTCCTGATTTAATCCTTGTTAGGTTAACTTTCACAAGCCATTTTGTCAGGACACTTTACTGGATGAGTATAATTATATAACAAATTTTTTTTCTCTAACATTCCTTTTTCTTTTTTCTTTTTTTTTTTTTTTTACACTATTCCTATTTAAAAAAAATAGACACCAAACTTTCAACATATACTAAGTACAGAAACAATCTCAAGCAACAGATTTAACAAGGGACAACGGTAAGACATACAGTGATATTTTCTGACCTCCACTACAGTTTTGCACTTGGCAGAATATTTCATAGGTTCATTGGTTAGGCAGTTTAACTCTCCTATTATTTCTCCACTGATCAAATAGTCTGTGTAAGTTATCTGATTATCTTTTTCCTCTGATTCCCAGAGTATTTGGTCAATTCCCAAACCTGGCTTTGATCTTTGAAGCTGTTGTGGACAAAGAAAGAGAAAAATACATATATCAATTAACTGTCTAATTTATGACCATTTTTCCTTTGGTTTTAAAATTTTGAGTATATATATATATATTTTGAGAATACCTTTACTCCCACCTTTATAAGTAAATTTTCCAAATTAGCAATGAGTTGGAAACAAGGCACTGTTAAATACCCTGACCTTTCTGGTTGCACCTGCTCAGCCAACCATGAGCAGCCTTAGATTGTGTAACAATTCATATTATAATTTCCTATCTTAAAATATTATCCTTTTGATGGTTTCTTGTTATCTGTGAAAAAATATGGCTAAAAAGGTGGATAGATGGTGTTATCCATTGTGTCTGAACACAAAAATTGTAATTTGGACTAGCTGTGGTCCTAAGAAAGAAACAATGCAGTTCTTAACATGGAAAGCGATTAATTCCAAATTTTATAAAGTTTTAAACTAATATTCACAAAAGCATTTGTAACTCTGCCTTACCTTAACCATGCCTGAAATAATGATAAAGATTCCCCTGGGCTCATCATCCTCCTCAAATATATCATTTCCGCAATCAAATGTTACAACTCTGACTCTTTCCTAAAAAATATCACCAAATACATGGGATGTTGACATTTACATTAAAAAAAGACTTTTGAATTTTTAAAGTAAATATCACTTAACAAGTCTCCTGAGGTATTGCATTAGTAATAAATTTGTAAGAGGAAACAAGGATTATGAATAGCAAATAGAGGAAGGTATCCACTATTAACATAAATTATATTCATGGATGTATATAATTTCAGATGGAATATTTATACATGGATTGGTAAATAATCTAGGGGTAAGAATGCAAAGGGTTTCATCTGGATGAAAAGTAATGGGGAAAGATGCAGGCTAATGGCACATAAATGTCTCATACATATTCATGCTCTAAATGACTGGTAAAATAAATAAATAATTCAATACTTCAAAATACTCTAAGCAGGTAGAAAAATATAATTGGTGTTTCAGTACCAGGTAGGAATAGAAAAAAGAATGTTACGAAAGCAAGTTAGATCCATTATTTGTTCATTCCACAAATGCTTCTTAAACACTCACTTGTATTATTCAAATGTTAGGTGCTGGAGAATTTAAAAGATGAATGAGCTAAAAATTATAGTAGAGGAAAGAGATGAAACAGTAATTGTAATGTAAAGTACTCAATGCTATAATAAAGGTATATACTGGATACATTGTTGGCATCTTTGGTCCTCCAAACTTAGGACAGATCATGGATTAGTCTACAGGTGGCATTTTGACCCCCAAACCTACTTCTTTGAACATCTTTTCACTCACCTTCCCTTCTGTCTCCTGTATCTTTAAGCTCTATCTCTTTATGACTCTTTTCCACACAATAATGCATCTCACACAAGTATTTTTCACTCTAAAAAAAATTCTCTATTGATCATGCATCTTCTATGACCACTTACCAATTTCCCTTTACTCCCAAATATCTTGAAAGAATAGTCTATATTCATTGTTCTGATTTCTTTCCCACTCCAACCTTTGCATTTCATCTCCACTATTCTACTGGAGTTGTTATTTTAGAACAACCAGTGTTGTTCATATTATCCAATACTAAAGATATTTTTCAGTTCATATCATATCAGAACTTTCTGATGCACGTGATGGTGTTACTACACATCCTCCTCTTAAAGCGCTCTACTCTGTGGCCTCCTTGACCTTGCATTTTCCTGGTGCTCCACACCTTTGTGACTACTTCTCTCTAGCTCTCTCAAAGACAACTATTCAATGCCCTAAGGCACTTTTGCCAACCACTGCTCCTCTCACAACATGCACCCCCAAAGGACAATCTAAACACTGTGTGCTGATAATTCCTCAGCCCCCACTGAAATTTGGATTTACTCATTGCACTGCCACCTGGGCATTCTACTAACTACTATTCCTTGCAAACCAATTCTCCTCTTGGATTCTCTTTTTCATTGGTAATACCATTATCCACCCAGACACTCATGCTTTAAAATTAATATGTGTCTCTCTCCTTTCTTACTTTCCCATGATAGCCAATCCATTACCAATCCTTAATATTTTATTACCTTCTAAACATTTTCTGAATCTGTCTTCTATATTTCCATGCCCACCATTGCTATCCCAAATCAGACCTTTATTGAATCATGCATATTGCAGTGGCCTCCTAACTGGCATCCCTGTAGGCAATGTTTTTACTCTGATATAGGTCATGCACAGAACCAACAGAGTCATTTTTATCTAAAAAGTGAAGCTAACTATCTCTATTGCAGATAATCCTGTTATGGTTCTCCATTACTGGCAAAATATAATCTAAGCTTCTTATAAGAACTCTTGCCTTCCTCTTTTTATTTCACACTTTGATTTGACACACTCAAATGTTGTTGAACTCTTAAACCCTATGCTTAATTCCCTTAACAGGTTATGATTTATTCTTCCCCTCATATGACTCTTTACTCATGTTTTCCTTACTTCCTGGAATGCCTTTTATTTGCCTTGTTGGCCTGATTAATAAACTAGACTGTGAACTTATTGAGACTGGGATTTTATACCTCATTTATTTGGGAGTACTAGAGTACCTTTAATCATTTGATTAAAAATTGTAGGCTCTAGAATTAGATTGTCAGATATTGAATCCTACTCCACCACTAACTATTTGTACTTGAGAAGTTATTGAATCTTTCTTTACATTGATTTCTTCATTTGTAGAATGGGGATATGACTGTTCTTATGATATAGTGCTGTTGAGGATATTAAATGACATAATTCATGTAAAAATCTTAGACTATTGCCTGGCAAACAGTGTGGATTCAACACATGTTAATTTTTATTATGCACATTCCCAGGTCTTACTTAACATTATGTCTCACAAAAAGTAGTACGACAATACTACTTATAATAATTTATGAAATGGATTCATTCATTGTGAACAAATAAATATGAATTATGAATGAATTCAATAATCATGAAGGACTTCTGTTATATAAATGAATGAAAAGGGCAATAAGCATTTCAGTGGCATGGTTTCCAGAGGCACAACAAATAGGGAAAGTTTGAAAAAAGAGAAAACAAAGAGCATTTTAAGAAAAGTAAATAATATCCTGTGGTAGGCTGAATTATGTATCACCTCCAAAACACGTTTTTGGTGTTAGTCTGCATTCCTGTATGTGTGAGCCCATTGTAAATGGAATCTCGTAAAGATATTGTTTTAGGTAGGGTGTGTCTCAACTGAATGAGGGTGGGCCTTAATCTGATTACTGGAGTCCTTTAAAGCAGAAGAAATTCAGACAGTAAGAGAGAAAGCCATGGGGAGGAGCTTAAAGCCAGAAGTCAGCAGGAACCTGGAAGAGAAAGCAGAAGACGTCACCATGTGATGATGGGTAAGCCAAGGAACCGCAAGGATTGCCAGCCTGTCAGAACACTGCCTACCTGGGAGGAAGAAAACCATCCAGCCTAGGAAACAGTGAGACAATAAACTGTCATTGTTTAAGCTAACCCATTGTGTGGCATTTGTCATAGCAGCCTGGAAACTAAGACACACCCACAAAGGAATAGGAAACAGTGTAAAGTACTTGGGTCACCATGAGTGGACGTTGTAGCTACAAAATAGAGGGTGTGTGGCACATGGGCAACAGAAGATGAATGTGGAGAGGGAGGCAGGAAGCAGATTGTAGAAGGAC
Organism: Choloepus didactylus; assembly: GCF_015220235.1. Classification (NCBI taxonomy): domain Eukaryota; kingdom Metazoa; phylum Chordata; class Mammalia; order Pilosa; family Megalonychidae; genus Choloepus; species Choloepus didactylus. The sequence continues at coordinate 77,505,828 of NC_051307.1, forward strand.
TTTGCATATTACTCAAAAGTATTTTAATTTTATCCTGTAGCCAATAAGGAACATTCAAAGACTTCCAAACTGGAAAGTATCATGGTTAAACCTTTATTTTTTAAAAGATAATTTGCTGGCACACTGAAGATGGTATCACTAGGAAATAAAAATGTTACCTGAATGAAGTTTATATGGTCCGGGTCTTTATCTAGCCATGGAATGTGATACAACACTTCTTCAATGGTAAGAGGCCTGATAACAGATTGAAAATCAAGCACCTCTCTCTTTTTGGCCATGATTAACTAAAAATCACAAAATTTTAGAAAGTAGATGAACCAAATTGGCATTCACAGAATGTTTAGAACAATTATGGTCTTGTATGATTTCCTATTCTTTCTCTTTTGGATTTTTGTTCTCCCAGGGAAACCACCATCCTCTCCCCTCTTACAGTATTTGTTTTCTAACTCCTTATATTATCATTATCCTGAAGTCATAGATTAAACTATCAAATATAAAGACCTATTAAATTTCAGTAATTAAGACAGTGTGATATTGGTTCAATGTTAAATAAATAAAGCAATGACTCAAAATAGAGTCCAGAAACTCAACCACACATGCAGTCATTTAATTTATGACTAAGATTCCACTGTAGTGCTATGGAAGATGACAGTCTTTTCCACAAATGATGCTGGATCAGTTGATTATCCATATAGGAAAAAATGTTGACTTTGACTTAGCACTGTTATGTAAAGCATTCTAAATGGCGTTGCTTCTGTTCATTATTTCTATTTCCTACAGGGTAAACTTTCCTCATAATCAGGTAAAATGGTCTTGGTTTTCTAAGTTCAAAACTCATAGTCTTTTTTACTCATAAACACATCCATCTCTTTCTATTCTGGGCTTTTGACAGTGTTACGTTCCAGAGCATGGGCTCTGGAATCAAAAAGCTTGCATTGGAATACAACCTTCACACTTCATGGGTGTCTGACCTTAGGCAAGTTTCCTCTCCTATAAAATAAGGACAACAAGAATACCTAAATCACAGGGCTGCTGTAAAGATCAAATGAGTCAAGATTTACTACTACTGTTTATTAAGCTTTTATTTTTATCCTCTATATATTGTTTTACCATGTTCTTCTGCAGGTTTTCTTCTAGTGTTCTTTTTTTCCCTTTCAATGAAGATGCTCCTTTTTTCACAGGTCCTCTCATTATAGTCAAGTAGAATTACACACTGGACCATTAAACTGTAAAGTAAACCTCACACTAAAACAAAAGTCTGCATTGATCATGGTGAGTTTGTTTATTCATGCAAGACACACAGGCATCCTGTGGTAATGTAGTAGCCTACAGATGTGGTAATGTAATTACCTATAGAAGCCAGACTACTTGTGTCTTCGGGATATTCTTCCGAAGACCTCAGGAAAATTATGGAACTGGGGTGGCAGGGGGAGCTGAGAGACAATATATCAGTACAAAATCTTCTTTTAAAAATTAGTTCATTAATTATACAAGTGACCCATAGGAACATTTCTGAGAAAAAATTTCATTCTCCCTCTCTCCTGCCCACTCCTTTCTCCAGGTGTAACCAATATGAAGAGTTTGGTATATATTTGTGTAAATATTTTTCTAAGTATTACATAATATATGTGTATATAGAAGTTTTTAAAAAATCATGTTAGTCTTATTATGCATATTGTTCTACAACTTACTTGTTTCTATACTAACAATATATCTTGGTGAATTTTTCATGTCAGTACATGTAGATTTATCTTATTCATGTTAACATATATCATGCTTATTTGCATGGATGAATCATAATTTACCTCATTATCCCAAAATTGATGGATTCAGTTGTTTGTAATGTCTCTGTTTGAGTATGTATCTTTGATTTTAAACGTCTATAGGACAGAATTCTACATGTGTAATTGCTAGTTCAAAGGGTATACATATTTCAAACTTTCATTTGCTAAATTGCCCTCTGGAATAGTTGCATTTATTTGCATTTTATTTGGGCATATTTTAATTGTGATTGTTCTCTCATAACTTCACCAGCATTCATCGCTGAGCATATGTTTTCCATTATTGCTGATCTAACGAGCAAAACAAATGGCATCTATTAATGTCTCAGTTTCTATTTCCTTGGTTTACTAGAGATGTCAAACATCTTTTCAAATGTTCTTTGGCAATTTTTTCTTTTTACATCTGTGAAATGCCAGTCTCATATCCTGTTTTCACTTTCTGTAGTGTTCTTTACCCTTTTTTTCCATTGATTTGTGGGAACTCTCTAAGGATAATGGCTACTACTATTTTGTGTGTAATTTTTGCTACAAATGTTATCTTTTTTTTTTTTAAATCTTCATTTTATTGAGATATATTCACATACCACGCAGTCATACAAAACAAATCGTACATTCGATTGTTCACAGTACCATTACATAGTTGTACATTCATCACCAAAATCAATCCCTGACACCCTCATTACCACACACACAAAAATAACCAGAATAATAATTAAAGTGAAAAAAGAGCAACTAAAGTAAAAAAGAACACTGGGCGCCCTTGTCTGTTTGTTTCCTTCTCCCACCTTTCCACTCATCCATCCACAAACTAGACAAAGGGGAGTGTGATCCCCATGGCCCCCTCAATCTCACTGTCCCCCCTCATAAGCCAGATTTTTATACAATTGTCTTCAAGATTCATGGGTTCTGGGTTGTAGTTTGATAGTTTCGGGTATCTACCACCAGCTACTCCAATTCATTAGAACCTGAAAAGGGTTGTCTATATTGTGCGTAAGAGTGCCCACCAGAGTGACCTCTCGGCTCCTTTTGGAATCTCTCTGCCACTGAAGCTTATTTCATTTCCTTTCACATCCCCCTTTTGGTCAAGAAGATGTTCTCCATCCCATGATGCCGGGTCTACATTCCTCCCCGGGAGTCATATTCCACGTTGCCGGGAGATTCACTACCCTGGGTGTCTGATCCCACGTAGTGGGGAGGGCAGTGATTTCACCTTTCAAGTTGGCTTAGCTAGAGAGAGAGGGACACATCTGAGCAACAAAGAGGCATTCAGGAGGAGGCTCTTAGGCACAATTATAGGGAGGCCTACCTTCTCCTTTGCATCAAGAGTCTTCCCAAGGGCAAATCCCGTGGTAGAGGGCCCAATCCATCAAACCACAGTCCCCTATGTCTGTGGGCATGTTAGCAACCATGGAGGTAGGGCAGGCCAATACCCCTGCATTCTCCACCAGCTCCTCAAGGGGGCTCTGCATATTTTTTCTTTTTTTAAAAAAACTTTTTTTTCCTAAGTCAACTGTATAAAAGCTAAAAAAATTAAAAAAAAATTAAAAAAACATACAATAAAAGAACATTTCAAAGAGACCATAACAAGGGAGTAAGAAAAAGACAACTAACCTGTTCTAGTTTGCTAATGCTGCGGAATGCAAAACACCAGAGATGGATTGGCTTTTATAAAAAGGGGGTTTATTTGGCTATACAGTTACAGTCTTAAGGCCATAAAGTATCCAAAGTAACACATCAGTAATCGGGTACCTTCACTGGAGGATGGCCAATGGCGTCCAGAAAACCTCTGTTAATTGGAAAGGCACATGGCTGGCGTCTGCTCCAAAGTTCTGGTTTTAAAATGGCTTTCTCCCAGGACGTTCCTCTCTAGCAAGCTTGCTCCTCTTCAAAACGTCACTCACAGCTGCATTCCGTTCCCTCTCCTTGAGCCAGCTCATTTATGTGGCTCCACTGATCAAGGCCCACCCCGAATGGGTGGGGCCACACCTCCATGGGAGTATCCCACCAGAGTCACCTCCACAGCTGGGTGGGGCACATCTCCATGCAAACAACCTAATCCAAACATTCCAACTTAATCCCCACTATTCTGTCTGCCCCACAAGATTGCACCAAAGAATATGGCTTTTTCTGGGGGACATAATACATTCAAACCAGCACATAACCTAAGATAACTACTTTACTTCCAACATGTTCCTACTCTACCCCAAGAAAGTAACCTAATATAGCAACATTTCTGTGAACTTGTTCCTACTATAGCCATCAGAAATTAACAGACCATAGTCATTCCTGGGCATTCCCAGAACATTAAATTTAGCCACGATAGCTTATCTGTTCTTCTTGGATTATTGTTCCCCCTTCCTTAATTGCTCTCTATCGCTAGTTCCCCTACATTCTACATTATAAACCATTTGTTTTACATTTTTCAAAGTTCCCATTAGTGGTAGCATATAATATTTCTCTTCTTATGCCTGGCTTATTTTGCTCAGCATTGTGTCTTCAAGGTTCATCCATGTTGTCATATGTTTCACAACATCGTTCCTTCTTACTTCCGTGTAGTAGTCCACGTGTGTGTATATACCACATTTTATTTATCCACTTATCTGTTGAAGGACATTTGGGTTGTTTCCACTTCTTGGCAATTGCGAATAATGCTGCCATGAACATTGGTGCGAAGATATCTCTTTGTGTCACTGCTTTTCGATCTTCCGGGTATATACCAAGAAATGCAATCTCTGGATCGAAGGGGATCTCTATATCTAGTTTTCTAAGGAACTGCCAGACTGACTTCCAGAGTGGCTGAACCATTATACAGTCCCACCAACAATGAATAAGAGTTCCAATTTTTCCACATCGCCTCCAGCATTTGTAGTTCCTGTTTGTTTAATGGCAGCCATTCTAATTGGTGTGAGATGGTATCTCATTGTGGTCTTAATTTGCATCTCTCTAATAGCTAGTGAAGCTGAACATTTTTTCATGTGTTTCTTGGCCATTTGTATTTTCTCTTCAGAGATCTGTCTTTTCATATCTTTTGCCCATTTTATAATTGGGCTGACTGTACTATTGTCATTGAGTTGTAGGATTTCTTTATATATGCAAGATATCAGTCTTTTGTCAGATACATGGTTTCCGAAAATTTTTTCCCATTAAGTTGGCTGCCTCTTTACCTTTTTGACAAATTCCTTTGAGGTACAGAAACTTCTAAGCTTGAGGAGTTCCCATTTATCTATTTTTTCTTTTGTTGTTTGTGCTTTGGGTGTAAAGTCTAGGAAGTGGCCGCCTAATACAAGGTCTTGAAGATGTTTTCCTACATTATCTTCTAGGAGTTTTATGGTACTTTCTTTTATATTGAGATCTTTGGTCCATTTTGAGTTAATTTTTGTGTAGGTTGTGAGGTAGGGGTCCTCTTTCATTCTTTTGGATATGGATATCCAACTCTCCCAGCCCCGTTTGTTGACAAGACCATTATGACCCAGTTCAGTGACTTTGGGGGCCTTATCAAAGATCAGTGAGCCATAGACCTGCGGGTCTATCTCCAAATTCTCAGTTTGATTCCATTGATCTATATGTCTATCTTTGTGCCAGTACCATGCTGTTTTGACAACTGTGGCTTTATAATAAGCTTCAAAGTCAGGGAGTGTAAGTCCTCCCACTTCGTTTTACTTTTTTAGAGTGTCTTTAGCAATTCGAGGCATCTTCCCTTTCCAAATAAATTTGATAACTAGCTTTTCCAAGTCTGCAAAGTAGGTTGTTGGAATTTTGATTGGGATTGCATTGAATCTGTAGATGAGTTTGGGTTGAATTGACATCTTAATGACATTTAGCCTTCCTATCCATGAACATGGACTATTTTTCTATCTTTTAAGGTCCCCTTCTATTTCTTTTAGTAGAGTTATGCAGTTTTCTTTGTATAGGTCTTTTACATCTTTGGTTAAGTTTATTTCTAGGTACTTGATTTTTTTAGTTGCTATTGAAAATGGTATCTTTTTCTTGAGTGTCTCTTCAGTTTGTTCATTTCTAGCATATAGAAACATTACTGACTTATGTGCATTAATCTTGTATCCCACTACTTTGCTAAATTTGTTTATTAACTCTAGTAGCTGTATTGTCAATTTCTTGGGGTTTTCCAGATATAAGATCATATCATCTGCAAACAATGACAGTTTTACTTCTTCCTTTCCAATTTGGATGCTTTTATTTCTTTGTCTTGCCGGATTGCCCTGGCTAGCACTTCCAGTACAATGTTGAATAACAGTGGTGATAGCGGGCATCTTTGTCTTGTTCTTGATCTTAGAGGGAAGACTTTCAGTCTCTCACCATTGAGTACTATCCTGGCTGTGGGTTTTTCATATATGCTCTTTATCATATTGAGGAAGTTTCCCTCAATTCCTACCTTTTGAAGTGTTTTTATCAAAAAGGAATGTTGGATTTTGTCAAATACTTTTTCAGTATCTATTGAGATGATCATTTGATTTTTCCCTTTTGATTTGTTAATGTGTTGTAATACATTGATTGATTTTCTTATGTTGAACCATCCTTGCATGCCTTCAATGAACCCCACTTGGTCATGGTGGATGATTTTTTTAATGTGTCTTTGGATTCGATTTACAAGTATTTTGTTGAGGATTTTTGCATCTATATTCATTAGGGAGATTGGCCGGTAGTTTTCCTTTTTTGTAGCATCTTTGAGTGGTTTGGGTATTAGATTGATGTTAGCTTCATAAAATGAGTTAGGTAGTGTTCCATTTTCTTCAATGTTTTGAAAGAGTTTAGGTAAGATTGGTGTCAATTCTTTTTGGAAAGTTTGGTAGAATTCCCCTGTGAAGCCTTCTGGCCCTGGGCGTTTATTTGTAGGAGGCTTTTTTATGACTGCTTGGATCTCTTTGCTTATGATTGGATGGTTGAGGTCTTCTGTTTCTTCTCTGGTCATTCTAGGTTGTACATAAGTTTCCAGGAAATTGTCCATTTCCTCTACATTATCCAGTTTGTGGTCATACAGTTGTTCATAGTATCCTCTTATAATTTTTTAAATATCCTCGGGATCTGCAGTAATGTCACCTTTCTCATTCATTATTTTGTTTATATGGGTCTTCTCTCTTTTTGATTTTGTCAGTCTAGCTTGGGGCTTGTCAATCTTGTTGACCTTCTCAAAGAACCAACTTTTGGTGTTATTTATTCTCTATTGTTTTTTTGTTCTCTATGTCATTTATTTCTGCTTTAATCCTTGTTATCTCTTTTCTTCTACTTGGTTTAGGATTGGTTTGCTGTTCATTTTCTAGCTTCTTCAGTTGATCCATTAGTTGTTTGATTTTGGCTCTTTCTTCCTTTTTAATATATTTGTTTAGTGCTATAAATTTCCCCACTCAGTACCACTTTTGCTGCATCCCATAGGTTTTGGTATGTTGTGTTCTCATTTTCATTCAACTCTATATATTTAGCAATTTCTCTTGCTATTTCTTCTTTAACCCACTGATTGTTTAGTAGTGTGTTGTTTAACCTCCAGGTATTTGTGAATTTTCTAAGTCTCTGATGGTTATTGACTTCTAATTGTATTCCATTGTGGTCAGAGAATGTGCTTTGAATAATTTCAATCTTTTTAAATTTATTGAGCCTTGTTTTATGTCCCAGCATATGATCTATTCTGGAGAAAGTTCCGTGAGCACTAGAGAAGTATGTGTATCCTGGTGATTTGGGATGTAATGTTCTATATATGTCTGTTAAATCCAATTCATTTATCAGATTGTTTAGGTTTTCAGTTTCCTTATTGGTCTTCTGTCTGGTTGATCTATCTATAGGAGAGAGTGATGTGCTGAAGTGTCCCACAATTATTATGGAAACATCAATTGCTTCCTTTAGTTTTGCCAGTGTTTGTCTCATGTATTTTGTGGCACCTTGATTGGGTGCATAAATATTTATGATTGTTATTTCTTCTTGTTGAATTGCCCCTTTTATTAGTATGTAGTGGCCTTCTTTGTCTCTCAAAACATCCCTGCATTTGAAGTCTATTTTATCTGAGATTAATATTGCTACACCTGCTTTCTTTTGGCTGTAGCTTGCATGAAATATTTTTTTCCATCCTTTCACTTTCAAGTTCTTTGTGTCCCTGTGTCTAAGATGAGTCTCTTGTATGCAGCATATTGATGGTTCATTTTTTTTTAATCCACTCTGCAAATCTATATCTTTTAAATGGGGAATTTAATCCATTTACATTCAATGTTATAACCATGAAGGCATTTCTTGAATCAGCCGTCTTATCCTTTGGTTTATGTTTGTCATATGTATTTTTCCCTCTCTCTATTAATATCCTTTAATGTACCCATAACGAATCTCTTTAGTACTGAACCTTTCTCCATGTCTCTCTCTCCTTTCTTTGTTTCTCTGTCCATAGGGCTCCCTTTAGTATCTCCAGTAGGGCTGGTCTCTTGTTAGCAAATTCTCTCAGCATTTGTTTGTCTGTGAAAAATTTAAGCTCTTCCTCAAATTTGAAGGAGAGCTTTGCTGGATAAAGTAATCTTGGCTGGAAATTTTTCTCACTCAGAATTTTAAATATGTCGTGCCACTGCCTTCTTGCCTCCATGGTGGCTGCTGAGTAGTCACTAATTAGTCTTATGCTGTTTCCTTTGTATGTACTGAATTGCTTTTCTCTTGCTGCTTTCAGAACTTGCTCCTTCTCTTCTGTATTTGACAGTGTGATCAGAATATGTCTCAGAGTGGGTTTATTTGGATTTATTCTATTTGGAGTTCACTGGGCATTTATGATTTGTGTATTTATGGTGTTTAGAAGATTTGGGAAGTTTTCCCCAACAATTTCTTTGAATACTCTTCCTAGACCTTTACTCTTTTCTTCTCCTTCTGGAACACCAATGAGTCTTTTTTTTTTTTTTTTTAATCATCATTTTACTGAGATATATTCACATACCACGCAGTCATACAAAACAAATCGTACTTTCGATTGTTCACTGTACCATTACATAGTTGTACATTCATCACCTAAATCAATCCCTGACACCTTCATTAGCACACACACAAAAATAACAAGAATAATAATTAGAGTGAAAAAGAGCAATTGAAGTAAAAAAGAACACTGGGTACCTTTGTCTGTTTGTTTCCTTCCCCTACTTTTCTACACATCCATCCATAAATTAGACAAAGGGGAGTGTGGTCCTTATGGCTTTCCCAATCCCATTGTCACCCCTCATAAGCTACATTTTTATACAACTGTCTTCGAGATTCATGGGTTCTGGGTTGTAGTTTAATAGTTTCAGATATCCACCACCAGCTACCCCAATTCTTTAACCAATGAGTCTTATATTTGGATGTTTTACATTATCTATCATATCCATGAGGTCCATTTCGATTTTTTTTATTTTTTCCCCATTCTTTCTTTTGTGCTTTCATTTTCCATTCTGTCATCTTCCAGGTCACTGATTCGTTGTTCAACTTCCTCTAGTCTTGTACTATGAGTATCCAGAATCGTTTTAATTTGGTCAACAGTTTCTTTAATTTCCATAAGATCATCTATTTTTTTACTTAGTCTTGCAATGTTTTCTTTATGCTCTTCTAGATTCTTCTTGATGTCCTTTATATCCTGTTCCATGCTCTTCTTGATGTCCTTTGTATCCCATGCGATGGTCTCATCATTCATCTTTAGTTCTTGATTAGTTGCTCTAGGTACTGTGTCTCTTCTGAGCTCTTGATTTGGGTGTTTGGGCTTGGGTTATCCATATCGTCTGTTTTTTTCATATGCCTTAAAATTTTCTGTTGTTTTTGGCCTCTTGGCATTTGCTTAACTTGATAGGGTTCTTTTAGGATTTGTAGACCAATTGAAATCCTTATCTCTAATTTGTCAGAAGTATAGCTTCATGGAGTACACTTTCTGTGACTAACCAGCAGGTGGCGTCCACGAGCCACCTGTTCCCCTCAAGGCAGTTCTCCCCTGTTTTGCCTCTGTGGTGAGTGGGGGAGTAAGTCTTGTGGGGTCCAATTGGTGTACCAAGCTTGAGTGTGTAGTTGGTGTTGCCCGTCCTGTATAAGGGGCATGTGTCTGGGCTGTCAGGGAGGGGGGTGACTCTAACAATCAAATCTCCCTGGTGTTCCTGGAGTTTTATAGCTGCTGCAATTGTCTAATCCTTCAGTTCAGTCCTGCCACAGTTTGTCTCTGCCGCTGACCCACAAGTCCTTGGTATTGGTGTGTGGCCCCTGAGACTTGCATCTGGGTCCCTCTTCCAGGCCTTGAACCCTCTGGTCCTCTGTTGAGGGATGACTGTGCTATGTCACTGGTGAGTGCCGTCCCCCCAGGGCAGTTCTGAGCTGCCAGTCTGTGTAGGGAGGCTCCCAGTCTGCTGAAATGATGTCTGAATAAGGCTTGTTAATTCCCACTGCCCCACCTTCCCAACTCTGGGACAACCAGCTGAGGGTGCAGGGAAGGCTAATGTCCATGCCCAATTTTGTGGTGTATGTGTGTTATTGGAAGCACTTCTGTCATACTCGGTTGTCTGGGGCAGCTCTGGGCTATGGGGCCGGCGATGGGCAGGAGTGTTTCCTGTCCACCAGGATGATGGCTGTGAGCTGACACCCCTCTTTTCTTGGGAAGTTGTGGTGTTTAGTGAATTTTCTCAGCCACTGGATTATTGCCTTTTGTGTCAGAGCTCTCTTAGTTCTGCTCTTGTCTTGACCTGCCCAAATTGCACGTCTTTGAGGCTTTCTGTATTGGGCTTCTTAGAGTAGTTGTTTTAGAAAAAGAAAAAAATAAAAGGCCCTCTTGGCAGATCTCATGGGTTTTTGAAATGCTAAGAGACAAAGCAATTAGGGCTATTAAGGAAAGATCCAGGGGGCAGAGAGATCAGTTTTTCTTCGGGATTTGCAAATGAGCCTCAGGGCCTGAGCTCTGCCCTTCCCCTTTGTATGTTCACCAGAACTCCAAAAAGCCTCCGCTTTTATTTTTGGGTTTGTCTTGCTGTTTTTTGCTATGCCTATCTCCTCTCTGCTGGGCTGGCTGCTCTCAGATTCTCTGGTGTCTGGTCTCAGTCTATCTATGGTCAGAGTTTGGATCAGTAGAATGAGTTTCCGATAACTGCTGCCACTGCAGTTCTCCCTTCTCCTTCCCAGAGCTGACGGCCCCTCCTCCCACGGGACTGAGCCTGGCAGGGAGGGGCATGGGTCCCCTGGCCGCAAAAACTTACAGATTTCGCTGATCTCAGCAGTTCCACATTTTCATGAGTGTTGTATGAAGTATGCCCAAAGTCAGATTGCTCTACGGTGTCCAGTCCACGCAGTTCCTGGCTTTCTACCTACTTCCCTGGAAGAGTAACTAAAACATACACCTCACCAATCCACCATCTTGCCCTACCTCTGACATATGTTTTTGAAAAAAGTTTTATTGGGACACAGTCATGCCCATTCATATACATATTGTCTATAGTTGTCCTGGCAATACAATGGCAGAATTGAGTTATTGTGGCAAGGACCATATGGTGTGCATAGCATAAAAGATGTACTATCTGGCCCTTTACAGAGAAAGTTTGCTGACCCCTGTCCTGCAAAAACATGTATTCAGGTCTTCAGTACAGTTTTTCAGATTAAAAACACCCATGGGTGTTGCATATTTTATGTTAGGTACATACCTAAGGATTTTAGAATTTTTAATTGCTATTGTAAAAATAATATTTTTCTACATTTTCTTATTTTGCATTAGAATTTTGATTATTGGTCCTGTTTATGGATACCTTTTTAATTATCCTGTGGGTTTAAAGTTAATTCCTTAGAATTTTAAATTAAACAATAAACTAATATCAGCTTTCTGTCCTTTCTTTCCAGAATTTCCATTTCTCAATGTTCTTTCTTTCCTTCTTGACCTGGCTAAGGCCTCCAGTATAACATTCAATACATAGAATGACAGTGGTCAAAAGTAGGCTATATATCAAATTATCTATCTATCTATCTATCTATCTATATAGATAGATAGATAGATATAAAATAAGTATATCTTTTAAAAAATATCTTACCTTATTAATTTCAGAAACTTCAACTTTATGAATAATTCCTTTTGACCTGAAAACCTTAACAATTTCTCTAGCCATACTGAGCATAACATTAATTTCCTCCTTCGTTTTCATAGTGATGGCAATTTCTGGGTGATCATATTCTAAGTAGCCTGAAGATAACAAATTATTTTCAGATGAAATAAAGACAGTATTTTAAATATTTCATGGAGTACACCTGTCAACATAGGGAAATGTATTTCTCCCTTATGGGATTGCTGTAATCAAGCTTTATTTACTGGTAGTGCCAGAATTCTGCCTGTCATTCTCTTCACAGCAGCTCATCTCTGTGCCTAATCCTATGGAGGACTGATGGGTCCAGTCCCAGGATTAACAGTTACACTGATCTTGCCTGTACTGGACACTGAGTAGCCATTCTGGGCTCTATGGCTGGAGCTCATGACTTACTTTCCTATTCCATTTGAACCAGAATTTGTGACTACAGACTGTGTGCTTAGATACTGCTTCTGATCAAGTCCTCTCACTTAGCCACAGTCGTTGTCCTCTCACCCTGCCTGTGCATCTGGATGGCTTATCCATCTGTGCTCTCCTGCCTGTCTGATCTGGATTCTGGACACCCACCATAGTTTATGTTCCTAGAGACTACATGTGACTTCTAATATGAGTCTTTAAATAAGAACTAAAAGGCCTTCATTGGGGCATAAGGAAGAGAGAACAAGTGTGGAGAGATTTTACACTCTTTCCACTCAAACTAGAAGATGAAGACATTTTGATTGCTGAGATTTTCCCTTTTAGTACTAGTAGTAACTGGGTTTCCTCAAAGATCAGTATAGTTATCAAAACCATTGCCTTTTTAAGGTAGTGATGATAAGAGATAGTCATGCTGAATCTTTGGGATGAGAGATACCTACCTAGCTCTTTCATAGCACGTCCTGTATTCCTTGTTATCCGCCTTACTAAAATCTATAAAACAAAAGAAATGATATCACCATTGGGAAGACAGATTGCTGTAAAATATCCTTATATTTGCAAATGATAGATTTTGTAACCTAAATTATAGCTTGAAAGAAAAATATGATGGAGAGCTTTTCAAGGGTTAGAATTGAATTTTGTGCAATGAAAGGTTTCTTTGCTCCAGGAAGAGTGATAGAGAGGATAAGAAGTGACACTACTCAGGTCAACTTTGAAAGGCCTGAAGGTGAGTTGTACTTTGGTGCTACGAGTTGTAGGATACTACTGATTCTAAACTCTGCAAGCATGATTAGGTACTTTCCCATTTAGCTTTGTGAGAGTCTCCAAAGTTGAGACAAGGAGGCAGCTTTCAACCTTTAGTGAGGTAGACAGCTTAGCCCAGCAATGTGAGAGCTGAATGAAATCTAAAACTGGACAACATTTTAGAGATTCAAGACCTCTCTTATTTTTTTACTGTGTGACCTCAAATTCCTGTGCTAAATATGAATAACTAGAAAGGGTGATAAATTTCAGGAAAAAGAGTTTTAAAGTCAAAGTTGGTGAAGAGGGGAAGGATACTGTTTTCTGTATTCTATCACATGGTGAATGTTCAGTTTTCTCAACTACAAAGATTTGGGCATAGGAAATATAACATTCAAATGTTCTAAACTACTCTGAAAAGCAATTATTTAACTCCATGTGGCCAATCAACTTTTGGGCACAAGTTAGTGTCAATGTGCCTCAGTCTAGTTCTAAAAAATCTAGAACTTATGCCCTAGAACTCTCTTTGCCGTTTACTAGTATACAATGCTTGGCACAGTCACTTAATGCCTCTTGCCCTCATTTTTCTCACCTGTATAATGAGGGAACTAGTCTAGGTTTCCCTCCAGATTAATTATTGCTCCCCTTTTCCATTTGCCATATCACCTATCTTTACTTCCTTTACTAATTACTGTGAGAAAAACAGGGATAGAAAGAGGTGGAAAGAGCCTTTGGTCATATGAGGAAGCTCTGTCTCTCCAATGCAGCCATCACCCCTCAAGTTCTGGTATTTCCTATTTCATACATCTGTAGCCTGGCTGACCCTGGAGCTGGCCTTGGGAGGGGGCCAACCACTGCCCATGAGTTTCACGGTAGCCTCCCCAAGGAGAGAAAGGCACCTTCTAAAAGCTCAGAACTTGCTACTATGGCACAGACATTTCTTTAAGGAGGCATTTGAGTAATTTTAATGTAGACTAGTTTATTAAGTTTTTACAAAATTAATTAGCAAACCAGGGATCAAAGACCACTCTACATAATAGACAGAGGAAAGACTAGAACATGATGGGGGAGGCTAATAAAGGAGTGGGGGAATTAACCATTTTCTTAGTATTTAAGGTTTTCCTTACCTGTTTAACCTGTTTAGAACTTGCAATCTGATCAATTATAGTCATTATGTCTCCTTCACCTTGGACATATCCTTTTAGTATAGCATACCTGAAGGATAGCTGATGACTCATTCTTTTGTCTATTATCTGCAGCAACTTTGGTGTTATGAGCTGAAAAAAACAGGACTATCATTTAATATAAATTATACAAATTTTAGTTGATTAGTTTAACCAAAATAGATAAGAAGCGAAGCACTCTCAAAGTTAACTACCCTAGCCTATCAAGATTCTTATTTATTTTATTTGTGGTGTCTTTAAAACTTCATGACTATAGCTACTTCCCTATAACTAATAATGTTGGGCACCATGTGAAGTTTATGACTTTATTCTTCTTATTTCCCTCACAGAGAAGCAGATGCTATTTTCAAATGGCTTAAATTCTTAGAAAACAATGTGATTAATCTGGACTTACATCTTTGTGATGAAGTCCATAAAAGACTGCAGGTTTTATATACTAAATCCCCTACTAAACCTCCTATTAGGGGGGCCACTGGGGTTGGGACCTCCCCTTTCTCCCCATGTTCTTTGTTAAATTCCACAATTAACTTCTCTCCAGTCAATTTATTTGCTGAGGGTTTAAGTCTCTAGATCATCCTTTAGCATTTTGTAGCCTCCATCTCCAACAGAGCTAGTTGTTTTCTGTTTTCCCTGTATGTGCTCCATAACCCCTATATTCTGCCCTCCAACCACCTGCTAATAATCCCCAAAGAGCTTATATTCATCTTTTAAAATTCAGCTCACTTAACAGCTCAAGTATCACCTGATAAAGGAATTCTTTTCTATCCTACCCAGCATTCTTGCATACTGCTGCTTTGCACTTATCCTACCATATAACATTGGAATATGGGGATTACTTGTCATTTCCCTTCTAAAATAAGCATCTTAGGGAAAGAGCCTATATATAATTTGTCTTCATATTCCAAGGACCTGCCATTTGACATAAGGTAGGGTTCAAAGTTTCCTGAACATATAAACAAACTTCTTAGGGGGTTTAACAACTTCTTTACCTAAACTGTTCAGTAGACTCTTTATATCCTTCTATCGGAAGAATTAACTAGTCGTTGGAATACATTAGACTTGCCTCCTTGGATCTAATTACACAGTAGAATTACTTACAGTCC
Source organism: Choloepus didactylus (assembly GCF_015220235.1). NCBI lineage: Eukaryota > Metazoa > Chordata > Mammalia > Pilosa > Megalonychidae > Choloepus > Choloepus didactylus. The sequence continues at coordinate 77,521,106 of NC_051307.1, forward strand.
CATATGCTACTGCTTGCATACTTTTAGACCTGGTTGATTCCTTAGAACATAACTCCCAGTGGCAAAAGTAATTTTTAGACATATATAATAAAGCTGTAAATGTAAAGATTCTAATCTGTTAGCTTTAGTTCTCTAGATGAACTATGCCTTATTTGGTTTTATATCTCTCATATCTCTGGACGTGCTTTTATGTGTTATCTTGTTTGTATATGAAGAGAGAAGGTAGAGGGAGGAGAGTATATCTGTATCCATATACACTTCATCTGCTGTGTGAAGGAAAGTTCAATGTCATTGAAATAATCATACAGAAAACAAATAACCCACCATAATTGTTACATAAAGGATTTATGCATTGTAAAAAAGACATACTAGATAATCAAAGGTAATTTCTGATGCCATGATTTTATAATTCTATAAATTTATATAATAATGAAAGTGTATTATTGGTTCTTAATTTGTATGAATGCATGCTATATGCTTTGTCACTCTGAATGGATTGCATGGATGTTTGTCTTCTTGATTTCTGTCTTTTATTCCCATGGTGTATTAGTTAGGATTCTCTAGGGAAACAGAATCAATGAGAGGTGTCTCTGACTATCAAATTGTAAAAGTGCCTCACGCAACTGTGGGTATGCATGAGTCCAAATTCTGTAGAGCAGTCAGCAAACTGTCAACTCCAAGGAATATGTCCGATGAACTACTCAGGAAACGAACCGGCAACTTCGACGAACTCCTCAGGAAATGCTTCACTGGGCAGCCAAAGAAGAAGTGAAGGTCCTCTATCTGTCTTCCTTATAAGTCTTCAACTGATTAATTGGATTAAATCCAGCCAATTGCATTCTCTCATTGTGGAAGGCATGCCCTTTGGTGAGTCGTCAGTCACAGCTGCAGTCAATTCACTGATGATTTAATAAACCAGCCTGTTGGTTTATTAACCAGCCTCAAACGTCCTCACAGCAATTGTTAGGCCAGTGTTTGCTTGACCAGACAGCTGGGTACTATCACCTGGCCAAGGTGACACATGAACCTAATCATCACACATGGTATCCATAAGAATAAGCAGTACCTTGGGGTTAATTTGTATTTGTATTAATATGAAATTTCTCATGTGCTCTCTGTTCACAGGAAAAGTCGTATTTCTACACTCAAGTGCTAAATGAATTTCTAATATAATTCAGATATTCTTAATAAAAATGTTATAAAACTTAATTTGTCAAAAGTTAACTAAATTTAAAATATAACCTAACAGATAGTGTTGATCATAAAACTAGTAAACTGATTTCAGTCCATATTTCATGAAATACTCAGCAGAAATTTGAAATTGCATGATTTAATTGTTTCTTACCTTCAAAATGCGTAGTATACGAAGAAATCGAACAATTTTTATGAAGACTACAGTTTGAATCCAGCTAAAAGTATAATTAATGAACTCCGTCTCAACAAGTATTAAATCTATGATGCCAGCTATTGTAATTGATAACTCAAACAGGTTCCAAAAATGTGAAAAATAATCTTTTCTCATTGCTCCTATCTGTTGATTTAAAAAGAAAGTACATTTATTGTGGGTTTTTTTGTTTGTTTTTCTTTTTTTTTGCTTTACCACATCATTTTCCATAATAACAGAGATATCACAGTTAGGTTTTTCTCTGATCTACCTTGAGACTCTACTTGTCTGGAATATCACCAGGAAATCAAAATTAAACAGACAAACTAAATTCATCAACTTTATCCTGTAGTAAAAGAGAGGAAAATTCAGGATCATTGATTTAGGATTGGGTATGTAGTGCAGGAATAGATGTAAAGAAATGGATTTAAATAATGACGCCACTAATAAGTAGCTGCAATGGAAAGGCAGACAAACTCACACACAAACAGTTTGCCCAGGTCCTTCAGTTTAACAAAAACAGCTCTGTATACCACAAAAGTCCTGAGGGTGATATTTCATTTTACAGTAGAATATGATTGAAAGCCACAAAAGTTATGAGTAATCAAGAAAAAGATTCAATTTGTGATACATTTGGGCAAGATTTTTATTAAAGTAGTTCTAGATTTAGAGTTTATTTATTAAAAGGTTATGTTTTTATTCACTAAATTCAATTTGTGTAATTTCATTCTGGGATGATGGTGAATAAAAGCCATCTTTAATCGATTATCCAAGCAAAAGTCTATATTTTATTAGAAGTACCTTGGAAATTGCACAAACTCTTTTCTCCATTTCAATAAATATGTTTGTAGGGCTAACATGCAAATTCATTAATGCATGCATGTTCAAAGTACAATTCAGAAGATATTTATGTTTTGCTCAATAAACATATATTCCTACACTAGAGGCCTCTATGAGGATTTCTAAAAAAATAGGTCAAGTAATATGAAAGTCTTTTTAATCAGATAACTTTAAGCTGAAAAATTGCCTCTGCTTTTTTTTCCTAAGTTTATTACTTGGTTTTTCTAATTTCTCCCACACACATCTAAAGAGCTAGTGATGACTGGAAGTATTTGTTGATTCAGAGAACATTCTTTACAAATGCCTGCAAAGGATAATATTTTTATTATTGCACATGGCAATTTTCTAGCACTAGGCATAAGACCACTTCAGAATATGCAGTTCCCTTTCCTTGTATTAACTACATAAATTTTAAGGCATTAATATTATAACTTAATCTGAATTCTGGAAACAAAGATTTCATTGCCTTGAATCCACAGCTTAGAAACTTTTTCTGGACAATTCAGCAGGGTAAGCTGAATGCCAACTAAAGGAATAGTTGAGGTAGGTTTCTCGTTGAATATGAAATTTCTAGTAGAATATGAATGTTTTGGAAGGAACTTATTTTATAGGTTAAAGTGAAATATACGTGCAAGTTTTAGATCTCAGGTCTATACCTTCATGTTTCATTTCACTTTATGTCACTATTGATTCTTCTAATAATTTTTCTCCTGAGTTTGTAATACTGGAACAAGTAATCTGTAAATATTATGGAATTATGATATAATTTGATGGTTTAATATAATAGCACGTCTTCTTAAAAATGATTTGAATTTAGACATGTTAAAGTAAAATATATGCTCATACTAGTAAATGATTATATCAATTTAAAATGAAAATTGTTAAAATATTGAAGCATTTATTCCAAGACAGAAAATATTCAAAATACCTAATATTTTATGATAGTTCATTCATTTCTTTCTTTTTTATTTCAAAAAGAAACAAAAAACAACACATTGAAAACCCACTATAGCTAAGAGAGTGGGGATGTGCCAAAGATCATTGTGGATTCCACCTTGAGAAACTGTGTTTCCAGTGTATGTTTAGAGAAGATAAATTTGTTTTGACCATGCTGTTTTGAATGCTTGCACAGTGTTTGTTGGAGAGATCTAGTCAGCTGTTATCTAGACGGTCTGAGGCTCTAGATAACATTTTAGCTGGAGACATAAATTTAGGAGTCATTAGATTATTAATAGCAGTTGACGTCAAGGAAGTGGATAAGACAGCATGACCTGTAAAGCCTTTTATTACTATGTCTCCTGCTTCATTTCTATATCCTCCCTATGAATTTAGCATCTCACCAGTCCCCACCCCCAACTAACCCTTCCTTAAGCACTAGTCGTTGGGAATGATGTTCCTTGCATGCATCATATTATTGCCTCCAAGCTTTTCCTTGTTCTGTTGTCCAGAATGCCATATATGCGTCCTATTCTTTGACTCATTCATTATTCAAAATTTAGCTCAAGCATCTCCTTCCCTGGAAAGCCTTGCTTCTCTGACCCCACTATTCTAGGTAAGGAACCACTTCTGTTTGTTCCCAAGGCCCCTTGTATATATCTCTACTATAATACTTAAGGTATAGATCAATTTGCCTTTTCTTACCAGCCTGATTCCCTGACCCCCACCTCATTCTGATTCCAAGAAATTGTAGGATATACATATATACTTAACTCAAGAAGAGCATATGGGCCATTATAAACTAAGAAGTTGCCTTCTTGTTTATAAGCAGACTCTTGTGATAGCCGTTGCTCTGGAGCTTGCCTATATTTGGCCAGGCTGAGGAAACTCATTGTCTGAATATGAGAAGCAGAGGAGTAGATCTTGGTCTTGTGAAGTCCTGCCCAAGTCACCCTTTAATCCTCAGTAGATGTCTCATTTCCTTTGTATTAAAACACAGTATTGGTTGGGTTATTCCCTCAGGAACTTAGAAAGAACTCTTGTAAAGAAAATGATTTTATGCCGATGTCAAGGATCCAGAAATGTGAAGGAGTTACCTGGACGTCACTAGAGTATAGTAACAGGAGATGAAGTGGCACAGAATAAAAGGATTGGGTAAGTTTCAAAGGAGGAAGTATTTATTGAATGCAAGGATGTCAAATAATGGTTGGAAGTTCAGGCAATCCTATCTTCTGGCCCAAAGATGCAGAAGAATGATCAGCATGCATTCCCTTGAGAAAGAGACCAATTTCTCTAATAGAATGAAGAGTGTTTTAGGAAAATGTTGAAAATATAAAGAAGGAGATTTTAAGACAGACTTGTATATTGGAAAGAACAGGGACTTTGAGGGTTTAGATCACAACTCTACTATTCATTTGCTATGTGACTTTAGATAAGTTACATAACATAGCAGAGACTGTGGTCCCTCATCTGTAAAATGCATGGTATAATATTTACCTTTATAGGATTACTTTAAATATTTGAAATGTTATAAACCAGATGACTGGTGATACATGGTTGCTGATCATTTATCATTATTGTTATTAACATAATGAAGATTTTAAAATGTACAGTAGGAAAGGGCAGAACTGAACTCAATAGAAAGAAGAATATATGAAAGGATAAGTGACTGCAAGGTAGCAATTTGGGCAGTGAGGATAAATCCTGAGTTAACTAGAAGAGAGAGACAAGAAGAGGATTTGCCAGATTGGGAGGATCCTCTCTGCTATGAAGTGTCATATTATCTCTGCAGTTGGTTCTTGCATCTTAAATGGAGCTGACTGCTTTAACCCCACCCTTGGCAAAAGACAAAGACTAATGGAGCCAGAGGGACCTTCTTAGATCATTTAGGTCAGCCCTGTCGTTTTATAGAAGAGGAAATTTAAGTTTGGAAAGGTTGGAAAAGTTGGTCAAAAAACCAGAGCTCTGTGCTATTTCTACTGTAATGCATTTTAAATGATTGCAGGGGAATCTGCACCTTCACCCTCACCCTATTACTAACTCTAATCCCAATTGCTTTATTTGCTCAGACTTCTTTCCAACTAACTTTGAATTTACAAATATAATATGATTTTATTTGAGCTCATTTTTTTTCCTCCAATATCATGGCTTTGCAATAGCCTTGTAATTTTCCAGCAAAGATTTGAGATTTATTCATTTTATCTAAACATAAGATATAATTCCTATATTTAAATTTTCTGACTAAAATATTTTACATTTCAACTTGTTGGTCTATATGATGCAATACTACTATCAGTTTGTGGTCATGTATTTCCATCATTTAACAATTACCTTTTAATTGGAGTTAAAAATCAAATTATGAAAGTTTTTCAAGTATAAAAGATACCTATCTATTGGCATATATATATACATATATATATATTATAAGAATAATGTGAACTTTTTTTGTAAGCCCATCAGGTCACTTTATTGCAGCAATAACACTCTATTTAGAAATTAGAAGGGATCAATTTTACTGGAAAACTAAAGTAATAACTCTTGGTCCAAAAGAAACACAAATCTTTATATTAGCATTTTTCATTTTCTTGGTTTTCTTGTATATTTTAGACTTTTAGAGCTTTTCTTACCAAACAACATATTGCTAATATGAATATTGCTAACAGGAATATTGCAAATACTTTTGAAACTCACTCGGCATCTCTCTGACACACTTCATTTAAAATTTATTTTTGAAAATACAAAATCAATGCTTAAAACATTCATATTTTCTGTTGATTCACCTTGAACTAACATGAAAAATTAAAGTTAATTTGTCTTGAGAAGTGAGGGAGAAATTGTCTGTATTTAGTATTTAAAAATAAAGTTAGGAAATCTCTCAGACATATAACATGTTCACATGCAAAAAATATTTAATTACCTTTATTATGGCTTCTAGGATATAAATTTGAAGAAAATAGGAGTTAGCATGTCTTAATTCATGCTCATAGATTTCATTTATTTGGGGTATCCAAGAAATTATAATTGGGAACATATTCATGATAATCACAAGGTATCCAACACATTCAAATTCATCAGTAAATACTATTTTATGGCATAGACGAAAACAGCAATATCTGTCAAAAAAAGTTTGATTTGATAAAAGAATTACATCAAATGATTCTCCCTATATACTCAGTTCTGCTCCAATAAACAATAGCTACAGAGCCTTGTTTAATTCTGGGAAGCAGCCAACATTAGCCAACAATTTCTGGCACCCTGCTTCGGATTTTGTCTTTTTAATTTCCTCCTCTGCTTAAAGTTTTTTTTTTTTTTTTTTTTTTTTGAAATACATTCAAAGTTATAGGAACAGTTGCAAAAACAATACTAACCCCATACACAGAATTCCATCATACCCTGACCCCCCTCCCCCGATAGCCCAATCCACCAACTTTAACATGCTGTCACATCGCTATTTCTTTCCCTCTCTATCTATCATCCATCATCTATTGCTCTGTCTTCTGAACATATGAGAGCTAGCTGCACACATCCTTGAACAAACACTATAATTCACATATACACTTCCCATGAATAAGAATATTCTTTTATGCAATCCCATTAAGCGCAGTTAAGAAGTACAAGAGATTCAACAATGATACAAAGTTTACATTCCATATTTCCTTTTCCTTATGTCTCAACTGTGTCCCTTTGAGCCTCCTGTCCTCCATCCTCCAATCCCATCCAAGTTCATGCTTGGCATTTAATTGTCATCTATTTAGACTGTCTTTTTTTTTTTTTTTAATTGTGGAAACATATATACAACCTAAATCTTCCCATTCCATCCCCTCCCTAGCCTTCCATTAGTGGGATTAATCACATTTAGAATGTTGTAATGCTCTTTCTCACCATCCATTACTAGAAATTTCCCTTCACCTCAAACAGCAACCCTACACTCATTTCTTAACTCCCCATTGCCCCTTCCCCCATTTCTCTTAACCCATACTCTACTTTTCATCTCTATGGCTATATTCTCTGATAATTTCTTTGTGTTTCCCGTGGGGCTTAAAATTAACCTCTTAAATCCATATCAGTCTTGTTTTTCTTTGATACCACCTTCATTTCAATAGAACACATAAACTATGTTCCTATACTCCTCCATTCCCCCACCTTTATATAGTTATCTAAAATAACATATTTTATGTTGAGTTCAAAACCACCGGTTTGTCATTAGAGTTTGTGTATTTTACATCATGTAGGAAGTAAATAGTGGAGTTACAGTTCAAAAATTATTGACTTCTATTTGTATTCCATTATGGTTGGAGAATGTGCTTTGAGTATATCCAATTTTCTTTTTAATTTATTGAGGCTTTTTATGTCCCAGCTTATGGTCCCTTCTGGAGGGAAAGATTCATGATCCCCAGAGAAAAATGAGTGTCCTGGTTATTTGGGATGTAAGGTACTACATATGTCTGTTAAAATTCTCTATATCTCTTTCTCCTTTCTTTGTTTCTCTGTTGGTAGGGCTCCCTTTAGTATCTGAAGTAGGGCAGGTCTTTTATTGGCAAACTCTCTCAGCATTTGTTTGTCTGTGAAAAATTTAAGCTCTCCCTCAAATTTGAAGGAGAGCTTTGCTGGATAAAGTATTCTTGGTTGGAAATTTTTCTCTCTTAGAATTTTAAATATGTCATGCCACTGCCTTCTCGCCTCCATGGTGGCCACTGAGTAGTCACAACTTAGTCTTCTGTTGTTTCCTTTGTATGTGGTGAATTGCTTTTCTCTTGCTGTTTTCAGAACTTGCTCCTCAGTATTTGACAGTCTGATCAGAATATGTCTTGGAGTGGGTTTATTTGGATTTAGTCTATTTGGAGTTTGCTGGGCATTTATGCTTTGTGTATTTATATTGTGTAGAAGGTTGGGGAAGTTTTCCGCAACAATTTCTTTGAATACTCTTTCTAGAACTTTACCCTTCTCTTTCCCTTCTGGGGCACCAATGAGTCTGAAGTTTGGACGTTTTATTTTATCTGTCGTATCCCTGAGATCCATTTTGATTTTTTCAATTTTTTTCTCCATTCTTTCTTTTGTTTTTTCATTTTCTGTTCTGTGGATTTCCAGGACACTGAGATGTTGTTCAGCTTCCTCTAATCTTGTATTGTGAATATCCAGAGTCTTTTTAATTTGGCCAACAGTTTCTTTTATTTCCATAAGATCTTCTATTTTTTATTTACTCTTGCAATATCTTCTTTATGCTCTTCTAGGTCTTCTTTATGTCACTTATATCCTGGGCCATGGTCTTCTTGATGTCCTTTAAATCCTTTGCCATGTTTTCATTCCTCAATTGTAGTTCTTTGATTAATTGTGCCAGGCTCTGTGTCTCTTCTGATATCTTGATTTGTTTGCTCGGAATTGGATTCTCCATATCGCCTGGTTTTATCATATGCATTAAGATTTTCTGTTGTTTTTGGCTTCTTGGCATTTGCTTTGCTTGATAGGGTTCTTTCAAGTTGTAAAAAAAAGATACCAATCTAATTTTTCAGAAACACAGTTTGGTGATGTACACTTTCTCTAACTAACCAGCAGATGGTGTCTGTGAGTCACCTATACCACTCAAGTCATTTCTCAACCTTGTTCCCGTGGTGTGTGGGGAAATGATTCTTGTGGGCTTCAGTTGGAGAACTCAGTTTGGGTGTGTTGCTGGAACTATCCGCCCTGAATGTGGGGCATGTGTACGGGTGGCCAGGGAGGAAGGGCAAAATTCAAATCCCCCAGGTTCCCAGAGATTCAAGGCTGCTGCAAGAGTCTAAGCCTTCATTTCATTTCAGCCCCAGACCCTCTCTCTCACTGTCCACAAACCACCAGACTTGGCATAGTGTCCCTGGGTTCTCCGAGCAGGTTCCCCCTCCCAGCCATGATCCTCCAGGACCTCTGCTGAGGGAATGTCGTGCTATGTCACCAGTGCATGCCATCCCTCAAGGGAAGCCCCGGGCCGCCGGGCCATGCAAGGGCGCTCTCAGCCTGATGCAAAGATGGCTGAACGGGGGTCTCAACCCCCTCCTTCTCTCACAGTTCCTCCTTCCCAGCTCCGGGACAACTGGTGGGGCTCTGGGCTGTGGGCATGGCCCTGGGCAGGAGTTTATCCAGCCCTCTGGGGAGCCAGCTGCTAACGGCGGGGTTTCTTTCTGCTTCTGGCTCTCCCCTCTGTTCCTCCAGCCCCGAGGGTATCTGCAGCGGGCTATCTTCCAGGCCAGACACTGAGAGGCCAGCCCAGCCCCCTCTTGCTGTGTTTTACTGCGTGGTTCCCACTATCGCAACTGCAGCCGTTCCTGGGTTTTTCCATTTTTTTTTTTTTTTTTTTTTTAAAAAAGAGCCAGTTGGTCTCCAAATGCCAAGCCCTGGCTTCCCCAGACCGCCACACGGCTGCGGGTCTTCCAGCCAGCTTACTCACTCGTTTCAGAATGCAGACTCCCGGTTTCACCAAGTATATGGCCCCTGTGGTACTAGGAGACCTCATCCAGCTGGTGTATCGCTGTAACCAGTATTCTGGGTCACTTCCTGGTTTTTATCTAGTGTTTTTCATGGAGGTGTTTTTTTGCCCTGTCTTACCTAGCCACCATCTTAGTTTCTCCTCTGCTTAATGTCTTAAGGCTAGTTTCCTCTCTTTCCTTCTTTCCTTCCTCACCTCTCATTAATTTCCTTTTATTTTACTTTTAATAGAAATACTTGGAGACATAAGAAGGGATAATTCAAACCAGAAATACTAAAAATATAAAAGAAAGGAAATCTCTCCCAACTTCCAATAATTCCACTTTACAGAGATGACTACAATTAACAGTTTGAATATTCTAATCTTTTTAAGTTTATATAATCATTATCTATAAACACAAAGGGAATTATATCACACCTTTTGTTCTGTAACCTGCCTTTTTTCACTTAACTGTGTATCATGAGCATCCTCCCTTGTCAAGGTATAACGTATGGAACAAAGCCCAGGATGTGTGGTAGTGTAATAGTATAGATCCAAATTTTATTTTTAAAAATTTAAATTAATGTAGATATTTGGAAAACAATTTCCATACCAAATATGCTAAAGAGTGGAATTTTGGAAGTGGGAGGGGGTATTTACTTTTTATATAGTTTTATTTTCTTTTTAATTATTCAATGCATTATCATTATTGAAACTGAAATGAAATGATTAATCTACTGAAAGAAGATTGTATAAGTACTGGATCACTTCCTTATTCTCAGGGGTAGATCTGTGTTATGTATGGCCTGAAGCTTTTACAATTTGGGGCCCAATTTAAGAAAAAGAAAATGAGGTTATGAATAAGAAACATGATCGTGTGATCACATCATGCAGACCCTCCAAGGCCTTGACCAGTGCCTGTGTGGGGAGGAGCAATGTAGTGCAAGCCTTGGCAGCTTCCTGGTAACACCGCCTCTGCCCATTCTTGGTCCTCTCTCCAGGCTCCTTTTCTTGATCTCTTCCAGGAACAGTACCACATACGTCAAAGCACTGCAACTGAGGTTACCTTTGATTAAGTTTTTGGTTGGCTATAATCTGTCATTTATGCCAAATGTGAATTGAAGGGGATAGGCTGGGCAACACCCATAATTCCTTTAAATCTTTAATGTTAATGATAATTTCTGCAATCCCTCCTGAATGCTATATTGACTCTTATCTACTATTTTGTCTAGGGGTTCCACTTGCCCACTTGGCCCTTTCCACCATAATCGTTCTTTTTCTTTAGGTCAGAGATTCAAGGAGTGTTCAGCTAGACAGTAAATGTATTCATCCTAATAATACACTCAGGGACTAGGGGAAAAAAAAAACCCTGAAGTGGATCTACTGGACTCTATTGGACAGATTGGCCCAGAAACTCCATAAATCATCTATCTTTCTAAAAGTTCCACTTTAACTTGAGGACCATGGTAACATTTCAGGTCTTTGGTGTCAGCATGGTCTTAAATTTCATATTCAAAAGTCCTAAAAAATCTGGGTATTCTGTTTCCCTCAGTGCACAGTAACTGGTAAAATGACTGAACAACATTTGAGAAAAGACTGATAGACTGTTTATCATATATTCTTGTGGTGTTGTTGCAGGTTTTTTCTCAAGAGCTCTGGTACTGAAAACTGACTTAGATATAGAAGGGGGGTGGTGAGGGATCATGGTTTTCCTTTATAGTAGCTCATCTCATCACTTTGTTCACTAGTTACCTCTTGCTTTCTCTTTGGACAAGTCAAATGGCACCCTAGTTAACTAACTGTTCATCTATAGTGCCCTTTATTTGTTAGCCATTATTTGTTAGCCATCTTCATAAATTTCTGTAGATCAAGGCTTTCTGATTGCCACTCCAGGTTTGTTGCTTATAAGATAAATTATTCTCCCCTTATTTCTGATACTAAAATGCTTCCATCTGGTTTCTGTTATTTCTGAATCCTAAAAACACTTTTGATATTGGAGAGACCAATTCCATGGCAGCATCTCCTACTGTCAACAATGGCCTGCAGAGGATATCTATTGTTGAGCTTATCAGAGAGCTTCTCTATTGCCTTAATTAAGGGAATGTCCTCTGGGTCTTCCCAGGGAGCAAGGTCATGTGATTGTTTCTTACATAATAAATCTAGCTAAACATTCTCATTTTTATCAACTGCATTTCATTTACTGTAGGTCACTGGCATGGTCAAACTTCAAAGAACCATTGTAGGAATGTAATAATATCAGGAACAACTGTCCTTGATAGGCTCTTCTTGAAGTCAGAGTATTCATGAGAATGAGGGGATTCAAGATTCTTGGGTTTGTCCAACCAAATTTTACCATTTCAGGTCTCAGGGCTCTGGTCATTTTTCTATCAGGTCCTTGACATTAACATTAAAATCCTGTCAAGGCTGTGCATTTATTCTCCTTTGTGTAGCTCTAGCTGCCTCACAAAAGATTAGATATACTATGTTGATTTTATTATTCAATTCTGAGTAACTTAAGTTGCATTTTTTAATTTCAATAATTATATATATTTTTTCCACTTTTCTAATTTGGTCTATTTTAAAGTTTGCTTTGTTCTTTTGGACTTGTTCATGTTTGTGATCATCTTTTATTAATTTAAACATTTCAATAATATTTATTTTATAGTCTCCATTGAGTAATTCTAATAGCTGATGTCTTTGGAATATAAAACTATTGTAATTTCTACTGACTCTTTTTCATTGGTTTGTGTGTTTGTTCATGCTTGATGGTAGCTTCATCTGTTGACTAGAGAGCTCAATCATGAACTGAATGCTATTTAGGACTTAGCAATAAATGCTAACATAAGTGCTTGCCTAGTGCCAGTCCCTGAGATAAGAACACATACACCATTTATGTAATCTTTATAACAATTCCATGAGGTAGGCAGATGACAAGACAATTAACAAATTTTAGTACTTACTATGTGTTAGCCACTTTGCCAGATGCTTTATACATATCAGCTAGCTTCTATAATACATCATAGATATAATTTTAACATGAGAAAACTGAAGCTTGAAGAGCTAATTCAGCTAACAAATGATGTATCCCAAGATTCTAAACCAAGTAATCTGTAGTCCTACTCACTTTAATTAAGATAAATGATATTTATGATATAGTCTAAAGGACACATTGACTGTTGGGGATCATTTTCCTAATATCTCTCTCTACAGTTACATCAACAAAAATAATTACTCAGGAAGTTGTAGCTTTATCCATTCTAGAAGGCTTTTAAAGAACTGCAATGCAAAAATATGCTTTCATTATTTGAGTATTGTAGATTGAAGATGGCCACAAATTCTTCGATACTTTTATTGAGAAGAAGGGTCCATATTTCCACCGCTTAAATCTAAGAAATTTCTCTCACTGCTTTGACCAGCAGAATACAGTAAAAGTGATGCTGAGCTTTGTGGAGGCCAAGATATTAAGAGACCATTAACCTCCACTTGTCTCTTTAAGCACTCACTCATGGAATCCCATCACCGTGCTACAAGAAAACTCAAGTAGTCCAGTGGCGAGGCCTACATGAAGAAGAACTGAGGCATCATCCAGTTGCCTTTGTTGTGTTCCCACCTAACAGCCAGTAATAACTTGATATTCATATGAGATTGCATCTTGGAAACTCGTCTTCCAGTCTCAGTTGCGTTATCTCTGCAGATGCTGTATGGGGCAGCAAAAAACTGACTCCACTAAACCCATATACATTGAAGATTTGTGAGCAAAATAAATGACTGTTATTGTTTTAAGCCACTAAATTTTGGGGTGATTAGTTATGTAGGGATAGAGAGCAACAATATTGAGAAATAAAAATGATTAAAATGTAATCACAGAAGGAATAGTTCTGAGTCATCTGCAAAACTGTCACCAGAAACATTGTCCATAACTTATTCAATATGTTTTACTGTTAATCTACTTGATAGTTTCTTCATAAGTCTTGGTTACAGAAAAGAAATCTCTTGCAAAAAACGTCATTACAGAGTGACATCATCAGAAAAGGTGGAGTAGAAAACTCCAGAACTCCATCTCTCCCCAAACTCAACTAATGCAGTGGCAAAAACTGTCAGAATCAACTTCTGAAGAACTCTGGAATCCAGTAAAAAACTTAAAACAGTCAGGAGAAAACTTGGTAAAGAAAGAAGTTGCTTCTTTGTGTTAAGAGAGTGCTGTGGCATTTTAAATTGCCTGCCTTCCATTCCTCACATCCCAGATTGGCAGCAGTCATGAGGACAGCAGCCCAAACTCCTGGCACAGATTTCCAGAGGGAGAAATACAGACTTTATTCAAAAAAATATTATGGTTGTATTTTTCTACCTGTCTGCCAGCTCTCTCAAGGACTTGTGCAAAAGCTTCCCCTTGTGTGGCCCTATGTGGAGCTTTCCCAGGGCTGGCATTGCTTCCTGAGAGTCTTTAGCTGAAGGAATTTAAAGGCACAGGTATTGACTGCACAAGCCTGGGGCAAGGAACAACACCTGAGACAAGTAAAAAACAGACTGAAACACTGATACATGTGGGAGTAAAACCTTTAAAAAGCTCCTGTGTATACAGGAGAATTGAGAAAGTTACACACATGCCTAGGGTGGGATACATACTCATAAAAAGCCTGAGAAAACCCCAAACTTTCACCACTAGCTGGTCTTCAGGCTTCACACAACTAGGAAGAAAGTGCTAAGGCTGAAATGTAAACAGCTTGGATAAGCACTGAATAAGTGCCCCAAATAGAATAGAGTCAATCTGGAAAGACTGGAAGTGCATTGTTCTTTCTTTCTTTCTTTTTTCTTTCTCCTTTCTTTCATTTCATTTTTCTTTCTTTCTTTCTTTCTCTCTTTCTCTCTCTCTCTCTCTCTCTCTCTCTCTCTCTCTCTCTCTCTCTCTCTCTCTCTCATTCCTCCTTTCCTTCTTTTCTTCTCTCTCTCCCTTGCCTTCCTCCCTTCCTTCTTTCTTTCTTTCCTTCTCTCTCTCCTCTCTCTTTCTCTTTCTCTCTCTTTTTCCTTTGGCTCAGGCACTTAAAGTAACTCTGTAAAAGTAACTCTTAAAAGGACCACTCAGCTAAGAAATACAGACTTCAGTTACCACACATGACAAAGAATACAGTCTTTACAAAAATATTTTAGAAAAGTCACTAGACTTTTCTTTTCCTTTTTATTCAAATAAAACCCCAGAAGAGGTAGCAATAACAAACCCTGGAGAGGAGAGAGAATCTGATTTCCAAAATTGCTACATTATAATAGTCAAAATATCTAGTTTCCAACAAAAAGTTACAAAACATGCAAAAGAACACCAACATGTATGGCCTATACACAGGAAAAAATAAATTAATGGAAACCATCCATGAGAAAGCCAAAGCTTTGGACTTACTAGACGAAGACTTTAAATCAACTGCCTTAAATACGGTCAAAGATGTAAAGGAAACCATGGGCAATGAACTAAAGGAAACCAGGAGAATGATGCCTCAACAAATAGGGAATATCAATAAAGAGATAGAAATTATAAAAAGGAACCAAACAGAAATTCTGGAGTTGAAAAGTACAATAACTGAAATGAAAATTTCACCAGAGGGGTTCAAAGGCATATTTGATCAATCAGAAGAAAGAATCAGTGAATTTGATGATAGATCAATTGAGATTATCCAGTTTGAATAGCAGGAGATAGAAAAGTGAAGGAAAAATAACAGCCTGAAAGACCTATGGGAAATCACAACCATGTTAACATACATATAATGGGAGTCCCAGAGGGAAAGGAGAAAGAGAAAGGGGCAGAAAGAATATTTGAAAACATTGTAGCCAAACACTTTCAATTTGATGAAAGACATGAATCTTCACATCCAAGAATCACAATGAACTCCAAACAGGATGAACTCAAAGACACCCACATTGAGACACATTATAATCAAATTGTCAAAAGACAAAGAAAACATTTGAAAGCCATCAGAGAGAAGTGACAATACAAGTGATCTTCAATAAGATTGACAGCTGATTTCTCTTCAGAAACCATAGAGACAAGAAAGCAGTGGGTTGACTTATACAAAGTGCTGAAAGAAAAAACTTCCAACAAAGAATTTTAAGTCAAGGAAATCTTCCTTCAAAATAGAAGGAGAAATTGACATTATAAGACAAAAACAGAGAGTCTGACACTAGGAGAACTGCCATACAAGAAATGCTAAAAGGAGTTCTTCAGGCTAAAAGAAAAGTACACTAGACAGTAACTCAAATCTGCATGAAGAAATGAATAATGGTATAGCTAGCCACATACCTTTATACATAATATAAAAGCTAGTAGTATTGCATATTTAGCTTGTAAATCCTCTTTTATTTTCCTACATTATTTAAAAGATAAATGCATAAAACAATAATTATAAAGCTATTTCAGTAGGGACACAAAATATAAAGATCCAACTTGTGATAATAGCAACACAAAGGGTAGAGGGTGGGCAGACTTGCAAGAAGCTGAGTTTTTATACTATTGAAATTAAGTTGGAATCAATTAATTACTGAATAAAAAACTTTGTTTTAAAGTTAAGATGTTAATTGAAATATCCTAGGTAAAATTAAAGAAAAGAAAATCTAAAAATATGTACAGAAAAAGAAAGAGATGTTATCTTAGTTTTCCATCTGCTATGACAAATACAAAACAATGGGAATTATTTGGATCATGGTTTTGAGGCTATAGGAAGTCCAAAATCAAAATTTCACAAGACTTCTTTTTTCCTATAGTATGCACATTCTGGTGCTGACTGCTAGCAATCCTTGGCTGGTATCTCTGGTTCTTTCACATGGTGATGTCATCTTCTTTTTCACTTCTGTGACTCCTGGTTCTCTTTATAAGAGCTCCACTAATCTAGACTAAGACCTGGCCTCATTCAGTTGGGCTACACCTTAACTAAAAATAACATCTTCAGGAGCTTCTATTTTCAATGGATTCACACAGTAATTCAGATTAAGATTAAGAACATGTCTATGTTGGGATACATAATTCAATCTATACAAAGGTGATTCAAAGTACTACAGTAGGAAAAATAACAATTAATCACTAAAACAAGACATGACCCAACTATATTCTGTTTACAAGAGACTCACTTTAGATTCAAAGGCACAAACTAGTTGAAAGTGAAAGGGTGGAAAAAGATATTCATGCAAATAATAACCATAAGAGAGCTGGGTTGGCTATACTAAATCAGACAAAATAGACTCTAAGCCAAAAATTGTTTCAAGAGACAAGGAAGGACATTATATATCAATAAAATGGTCAGTCCATCATGAATATGTAACAATTATGAACATATACACACCTAACAACAGAGCCCCTATATGAATCAAGATATGTTCCTAGAATAAAATAAAGAAAAAAACCCATTGGATTATACAACACAGTGAACCCTTTTGTAAACGATAGTTAATAGTACAATTATGAAAATGTTCTTTCATTAATTGTAACATATATGCAAGGTATTAATAATAGGATGGTATGTGTAAATTTTATTTTATGCAGGATTTTTCTGTAAACATACAACTTCTGTAATAAAAAAAATTGACAAAAGAAATGACAGAATTGAAGGGAGAAACAGACAGTGCTACACTAATAGTTGGAGACTTCAATAACCCACTCTTTAATAGACAGAACAACTAGAAAGTAGATCAGTAATGAAATGGAGGATTTGAGCAATACTGTAAACCAACTAGGCCTAACAAACATATAGCACACTCCTCCCAAGATCAGAAGAATATATATTCTTCTTCAAGTGCACATAAATATTGCCTAGGATAGAACATATATTATACCTCAAAACAAGTTTCGATAAATTTAAAAATTGAAATCATACAAACTATCTTCTCTGATCAAAATGGAATGCTACTAGAAATCAAAAACAGAAGAAAAATTGGAAAATTCACAAATATGTGGAAATTAAACAACACACTCTTAATCAACCAATTGGTCAAAGGAGAAATTACAGGAGAAATTAAAATAGAATTTCAAATTAATGAAAATGAAAACACAACATACCAAAACCTATGGGATGCAGCAAAACCAGTACTCAGAGGGAAATTTATAATTTAAATGCTTTCATTAAAAAAAGAAGATGCAAAATTAATAACCTAATTTTAAAGAAGAGTAAGTTAAAACCAAAGCTAACAGAAGGAAGGTATAATAATTTTCTAGGGTTGCCATTACAGAGTACCACAAACTGGGTGGCTTAAAATAAAATTATTCTCTCATATTTCTCAAGAAGAAAAGTCAGAAATCAAGGTGTTGCTAGGGCCATACTCTGTCTTAAGTCTCTAGGGAAGAATCTGTCCAATGCCTGTCTTCTGGCTTATGATAGCCTCAGGCTTTCATTGGCTTATATGTCAGAACAACTCCAGTCTCTGCCTCTGTATTCACATATTCTTATAAGGAGACCTGTCATACTGAATTAGGGGTCTACCTTGTTCAAATATGACTTCATTTTAACTAATTACACTGCCATGTCCCTATTTCAAAGACAGACCACATTCTGAGGTACTAGGGATTAAGATTTAAGTGTATTTTTTGGGGGTGGGGACACAATTTGACCCATAATAGAAGGAAATAATTAAAATTAGAGCAAAGATAAAAGAAATAGAGAATAGGTAAATAATACAGAGAATCAATGAAACTGAAAGTTGGTTCTTTGAAAATATCAGAAAAACTGACAAACATTTAGCTAGATGGACTAAGAAAAAACAGAGACAAATTTCTAAAATCAGAAATGGAGATGGGCAAATTGCTACAGACTTTACAGAAAGAAAAGGAGTTAGGATAATATGAACAACTGTATGCCAACAAATTAGTTAACCTAGAGGAATGGACAATTCCTATTAACACCACCCAAACTGACTGAAGAAGAAATAGAAATTTGGAACAGAACTATAACAAGTAAAGAGATTGAATCAGTAATCAAAAACTTTCCAACAAAGAAAAGCCCAGACTAGAGAGTGTCCCTGCTGAATTAGGCCAAATATTTAAAGAAAAATTAACACCAATCCTTTTCAAAATGTTCCAAAAAATAAAAGAGGGGGACCACTTCCTAACTTATTCTATGACGCAAGTATTACCCTTATATCAAAGCCAAAGACACCACAAGGAAACAAGACTATAAACAAATATCAAGTATGACTGTAGATGCAAAAATCTTCAACAAAATGCTAGAAAACAAAATCCACCAGTATATTAAGAGGATGTTACATCATCACCAAGTGAAAGTTAATCCCAGAATGCAAGATTGATTCAACAAAAGAAAAATCAATGTTGTACACATTAACAGAATGAAGGAAAAACAACATATATTCATGTCAGTTGATGTGGTAAAAGCATTTGACAAAACCCACCACATTTCATGATAAAAACATTCAACAAACTATGAATATAAAAGAACTTCCTCAACAAATAATGAGCATTTATGAAAAACTCACAGTTGACATTATCCTCAAATTCCTCCTAAGATCAGGAACACTTCTATTCAACATTATACTGAAGGTTCTAGCTAGAGCAATTATTAAGAAAAAGAAACAAAAGTCATCCAAATTGGAATGGAAGAAGTAAAATTATCTCTATTTGCAGATGACATGATCCTATAAATAGAAATTCCTAAAAAATGCACAAAAAACTATTAATGGTAATAAGTTCAGAAAATTTGCAGGATACAAAATTGTCACACAAAATCAGTTGTATTTGTGTACACTCATAATGAAATACCTGAAAATGAAATTAAGAAAACAATTCTATAGAATCAATAAGAATAACATATTAGGAATAAATTTAACCAAGAAGTGGCATGACTTGTACAATGCAAACTACAAAACATTGCTGAAAGGAATTGAAGAAAACCTAAATAAATGGAAAGACATAAAAGCTGTTCATGGATTGGATGGCTTAATATTGCTAAATGGTAATACTAGCCCAAGTGACCTCCAGAATAAATGCAATCCCTATCAAAATCTCAATGGCCTTCTTTTCAAAAATAGAAAGATTGATACTAAAATTTATATGTAACTGCAAGGAAACCCATGTTTCCAAAACAATCTTGAACAAGAACAAATTTGGAACACTCACACTTCAGAATTTCAAGTCTTACTTCAAAACTACAGTAATCAAAACAGTGTGGTACTGGCATAAGGACAGAAACACAGATCAATTGAATAGAATTGAGAGTCCAGAAATGCACCCATACATTTATGGTCAACTATTTGCCACAAGGAGGCCAAGATCATTTAATAGGGGAAGAATAGTCTGTTTAACAAATGGTGGTGGAGCAACTGGATATCCACATGTAAAAAATGAAGTTGGACCCAACTGTTGGGGATTGAATCATGTACCACACAAAAGATGTTCAATTCTTAATCTGCATTCCTACAGGTGTGAACCTATTTGTATATTTAAAGTGAGTCAGGGTGTGGACTCATTTGTGACTAGGATATTTGAATATCCTGTTTACATAAGGTCAAATTGAATCAGGGTGGACCTTAATCTAAATTACTGGAGGTCTCATAAAGAGAGGAAATTTGGATGCAATCGGTCAGAGAAAGCCGTGGGAGGAGACCATTTGACTGAGACAGAGATGAAAGTCAAGGAACCTGAAAGATTATGGCAAGCCAGCACCAAAATGCTACAGATTTGGGGGAGAAAGCATCTCCTGCCAAGACTTTGATGTTGGACTTCGAGTCTTCAAAACCATGAGACAATAGATTCTTTTTGTTTAAACCAACCCATTTGATGGTGTTTGTCATAGCAGTTCTGGCAGACTAAGACACTGACCTCACACCTTATATAAAATGTAACTCTCAATGGATCAAAGACCCAAATGTAAGTGCTAAACTAAAATACTCTTATGCGAAAATATGAAGGTAAATCTTCATGACTTTATATTAGCAATGGATTCTTAGAAATGATACCAAAGGTACAAAAAACAAAAGAAAAATTAGATAAATTGGACTTCATCAAAATTAACAACTTATGTTTATCAAGGACACTATCAAGAAAATGAGAGGAACTGTGTGGACTGGACACCACAGAGCAATCTGTCTTTGGGCATACTTCATACAACACTCATGAAAACGTGGAACTGCTGAGATCAGCGAAATCTGTAAGTTTTTGCGGCCAGGGGACCCGCGCCCCTCCCTGCCAGGCTCAGTCCCGGGGGAGGAGGGGCTGTCAGCTCCGGGAAGGAGAAGGGAGAATTGCAGTGGCTGCTCTTATCGGAAACTCATTCTACTGATTCAAACTCCAACCACAGATAGACTGAGACCAGACACCAGAGACTCTGAGAGCAGCCAGCCCAGCAGAGAGGAGACAGGCATAGAAAAAAAACAACACGAAAAACTCCAAAATAAAAGCAGAGGATTTTTGGAGTTCTGGTGAACACAGAAAGGGGAAGGGCGGAGATCAGGCCTTGAGGCGCATATGCAAATCCCGAAGCAAAGCTGATCTCTCTGCCCTGTGCACCTTTCCTTAATGGCCCTGGTTGCTTTGTCTATTAGCATTTCAATAACCCATTAGATCTCTGAGGAGGGCCGTTTTTTTTTTTTTTTTTTTAAATCCTTTCTGCTTTTTCTAAAACAATTACTCTAAGAAGCTCAATACAGAAAGCTTCAAAGAATTGAAATTTGGGCACGTCAAGTCAAGAGCAGAACTAAGAGAGCTCTGAGACAAAAGGCAATAATCCAGTGGCTGAGAAAATTCACTAAACAACACAACTTCCCAAGAAAAGGGGGGTGTCCGCTCACAGCCACCATCCTGGTGGACAGGAAACACTCCTGCCCATCGCCAGCCCCATAGCCCAGAGCTGCCCCAGACAACCCAGTGTGACGGAAGTGCTTCAAATAACAGGCACACACCACAAAACTGGGCGTGGACATTAGCCTTCCCTGCAACCTCAGCTGAATGTCCCAGAGCTGGGAAGGGGGAGCAGTGTGAATTAACAGAGCCCCATTCAGCCATCATTTGAGCAGACTGGGAGCCTCCCAACACAGCCCAGCAGCCCAGAACTGCCCTGGGGGGACGGCACTCACCTGTGACATAGCACAGTCATCCCTCAACAGAGGACCCAGGGTGCACAGCCTGGAAGAGGGGCCCACTTGCAAGTCTCAGGAGCCATACGACAATACCAAAGACTTGTGGGTCAGTGGCAGAGACAAACTCTGGCAGGACTGAACTGAAGGATTAGACTATTGCAGCAGCTTTAAAACTCTAGGATCATCAGGGAGATTTGATTGTTAGGGCCACCCCCCCTCCCCGACTGCCCAGAAACACGCCCCACATACAGGGCAGGCAACACCAACTACACACGCAAGCTTGGTACACCAATTGGGCCCCACAAGACTCACTCCCCCACTCACCAAAAAGGCTAAGCAGGGGAGATCTGGCTTGTGGAGAACAGGTGGCTCGTGGACGCCACCTGCTGGTTAGTTAGAGAAAGTGTACTCCACGAAGCTGTAGATCTGATAAATTAGAGATAACGACTTCAACTGGTCTACAAACCCTAAAAGAACCCTATCAAGTTCAGCAAATGCCACGAGGCCAAAAACAACAGAAAATTATAAAGCATATGAAAAAACCAGACGATATGGATAACCCAAGCCCAAGCACCCAAATCAAAAGACCAGAAGAGACACAGCACCTAGAGCAGCTACTCAAAGAACTAAAGATGAACAATGAGACCATAGTACGGGATATGAAGGAAATCAAGAAGACCCTAGAAGAGCATAAAGAAGACATTGCAAGACTAAATAAAAAAATGGATGATCTTATGGAAATTAAAGAAACTGTTGACCAAATTAAAAAGATTCTGGACACTCATAGTACAAGACTAGAGGAAGTTGAACAACGAATCAGTGACCTGGAAGATGACAGAATGGAAAATGAAAGCATAAAAGAAAGAATGGGGAAAAAAATTGAAAAACTCGAAATGGACCTCAGGGATATGATAGATAATATGAAACGTCCGAATATAAGACTCATTGGTGTCCCAGAAGGGGAAGAAAAGGGTAAAGGTCTAGGAAGAGTATTCAAAGAAATTGTTGGGGAAAACTTCCCAAATCTTCTAAACAACATAAATACACAAATCATAAATGCTCAGCGAACTCCAAATAGAATAAATCCAAAAAAACCCACTCCGAGACATATACTGATCACACTGTCAAACATAGAAGAGAAGGAGCAAGTTCTGAAAGCAGCAAGAGAAAAGCAATTCACCACATACAAAGGAAACAGCATAAGACTAAGTAGTGACTACTCAGCAGCCACCATGGAGGCGAGAAGGCAGTGGCACGATATATTTAAAATTCTGAGTGAGAGGAATTTCCAGCCAAGAATACTTTATCCAGCAAAGCTCTCCTTCAAATTTGAGGGAGAGCTTAAATTTTTCACAGACAAAGAAATGCTGAGAGAATTTGCTAACAAGAGACCTGCCCTACTGGAGATACTAAAGGGAGCCCTACAGACAGAGAAACAAAGACAGGACAGAGAGACTTGGAGAAAGGTTCAGTACTAAAGAGATTCGGTATGGGTACAATAAAGGATATTAATAGAGAGAGGGAAAAATATGGCAAACATAATCCAAAGGATAAGATGGCCGATTCAAGAAATGCCTTCACGGTTTTAACGTTGAATGTAAATGGATTAAACTCCCCAATTAAAAGATATAGATTCGCAGAATGGATCAAAAAAAATGAACCATCAATATGTTGCATACAAGAGACTCATCTTAGACACAGGGACACAAAGAAACTGAAAGTGAAAGGATGGAAAAAAATATTTCATGCAAGCTACAGCCAAAAGAAAGCAGGTGTAGCAATATTAATCTCAGATAAAATAGACTTCAAATGCAGGGATGTTTTGAGAGACAAAGAAGGCCACTACATACTAATAAAAGGGGCAATTCAGCAAGAAGAAATAACAATCGTAAATGTCTATGCACCCAATCAATGTGCCACAAAATACATGAGAGAAACATTGGCAAAACTAAAGGAAGCAATTGATGTTTCCACAATAATTGTGGGAGACTTCAACACATCACTCTCTCCTATAGATAGATCAACCAGACAGAAGACCAATAAGGAAATTGAAAACCTAAACAATCTGATAAATGAATTAGATTTAACAGACATCTACAGGACATTACATCCCAAATCACCAGAATACACATACTTTTCTAGTGCTCACGGAACTTTCTCCAGAATAGATCATATGCTGGGACATAAAACAAGCCTCAATAAATTTAAAAAGATTGAAATTATTCAAAGCACATTCTCTGACCACAGTGGAATACAGTTAGAAGTCAATAACCATCAGAGACTTAGAAAATTCACAAATACCTGGAGGTTAA
The DNA here is from genome assembly GCF_015220235.1 of Choloepus didactylus. Classification (NCBI taxonomy): domain Eukaryota; kingdom Metazoa; phylum Chordata; class Mammalia; order Pilosa; family Megalonychidae; genus Choloepus; species Choloepus didactylus. The sequence goes on from NC_051307.1 coordinate 77,545,074, forward strand.
ACAACGCACTCCTAAACAATCAGTGGGTTAAAGAAGAAATAGCAAGAGAAATTGCTAAATATATAGAGACGAATGAAAATGAGAACACAACATACCAAAACCTATGGGATGCAGCAAAAGCAGTGCTAAGGGGGAAATTTATAGCACTAAACGCATATATTAAAAAGGAAGAAAGAGCCAAAATCAAAGAACTAATGGATCAACTGAAGAAGCTAGAAAATGAACAGCAAACCAATCCTAAACCAAGTACAAGAAAAGAAATAACAAGGATTAAAGCAGAAATAAATGACATAGAGAACAAAAAAACAATAGAGAGGATAAATATCACCAAAAGTTGGTTCTTTGAGAAGATCAACAAGATTGACAAGCCCCTAGCTAGACTGACAAAATCAAAAAGAGAGAAGACCCATATAAACAAAATAATGAATGAAAAAGGTGACATAACTGCAGATCCTGAAGAAATTAAAAAAATTATAAGAGGATATTATGAACAACTGTATGGCAACAAACTGGATAATGTAGAAGAAATGGACAATTTCCTGGAAACATATGAACAACCTAGACTGACCAGAGAAGAAATAGAAGACCTCAACCAACCCATCACAAGCAAAGAGATCCAATCAGTCATCAAAAATCTTCCCACAAATAAATGCCCAGGGCCAGATGGCTTCTCAGGGGAATTCTACCAAACTTTCCAGAAAGAACTGACACCAATCTTACTCAAACTCTTTCAAAACATTGAAGAAAATGGAACACTACCTAACTCATTTTATGAAGCTAACATCAATCTAATACCAAAACCAGGCAAAGATGCTACAAAAAAGGAAAACTACCGGCCAATCTCCCTAATGAATATAGATGCAAAAATCCTCAACAAAATACTTGCAAATCGAATCCAAAGACACATTAAAAAATCATACACCATGACCAAGTGGGGTTCATTCCAGGCATGCAAGGATGGTTCAACATAAGAAAAACAATCAATGTATTACAACACATTAAAAACTCGAAAGGGAAAAATCAATTGATCATCTCAATAGATGCTGAAAAAGCATTTGACAAAATCCAACATCCGTTTTTGATAAAAACACTTCAAAAGGTAGGAATTGAAGGAAACTTCCTCAACATGATAAAGAGCATATATGAAAAACCCACAGCCAGCATAGTACTCAATGGTGAGAGACTGAAAGCCTTCCCTCTAAGATCAGGAACAAGACAAGGATGCCCGCTGTCACCACTGTTATTCAACATTGTGCTGGAAGTGCTAGCCAGGGCAATCCGGCAAGACAAAGAAATAAAAGGCATCCAAATTGGAAAAGAAGAAGTAAAACTGTCATTGTTTGCAGATGATATGATCTTATATCTAGAAAACCCTGAGAAATCAACGATACACCTACTAGAGCTAATAAACAAATTTAGCAAAGTAGCGGGATACAAGATTAATGCACATAAGTCAGTAATGTTTCTATATGCTAGAAATGAACAAACTGAAGAGACACTCAAGAAAAAGATACCATTTTCAATAGCAACTAAAAAAATCAAGTACCTAGGAATAAACTTAACCAAAGATGTAAAAGACCTATACAAAGAAAACTACATAACTCTACTAAAAGAAATAGAAGGGGACCTTAAAAGATGGAAAAATATTCCATGTTCATGGATAGGAAGGCTAAATGTCATTAAGATGTCAATTCTACCCAAACTCATCTACAGATTCAATGCAATCCCAATCAAAATTCCAACAACCTACTTTGCAGACTTGGAAAAGCTAGTTATCAAATTTATTTGGAAAGGGAAGATGCCTCGAATTGCTAAAGACACTCTAAAAAAGAAAAACGAAGTGGGAGGACTTACACTCCCTGACTTTGAAGCTTATTATAAAGCCACAGTTGCCAAAACAGCATGGTACTGGCACAAAGATAGACATATAGATCAATGGAATCGAATTGAGAATTCAGAGAGAGACCCTCAGATCTATGGCCGACTGATCTTTGACAAGGCCCCCAAAGTCACCGAACTGAGCCATAATGGTCTTTTCAACAAATGGGGCTGGGAGAGTTGGATATCCATATCCAAAAGAATGAAAGAGGACCCCTACCTCACCCCCTACACAAAAATTAACTCAAAATGGACCAAAGATCTCAATATAAAAGAAAGTACCATAAAACTCCTAGAAGATAATGTAGGAAAACATCTTCAAGACCTTGTATTAGGAGGCCACTTCCTAGACTTTACACCCAAAGCACAAGCAACAAAAGAGAAAATAGATAAATGGGAACTCCTCAAGCTTAGAAGTTTCTGCACCTCAAAGGAATTTCTCAAAAAGGTAAAGAGGCAGCCAACTCAATGGGAAAAAATTTTTGGAAACCATGTATCTGACAAAAGACTGATATCTTGCATATACAAAGAAATCCTACAACTCAATGACAATAGTACAGACAGCCCAATTATAAAATGGGCAAAAGATATGAAAAGACAGTTCTCTGAAGAGGAAATACAAATGGCCAAGAAACACATGAAAAAATGTTCGGCTTCACTAGCTATTAGAGAGATGCAAATTAAGACCACAATGAGATACCATCTAACACCGGTTAGAATGGCTGCCATTAAACAAACAGGAAACTACAAATGCTGGAGGGGATGTGGAGAAATTGGAACTCTTATTCATTGTTGGTGGGACTGTATAATGGTTCAGCCACTCTGGAAGTCAGTCTGGCAGTTCCTTAGAAAACTAGATATAGAGCTACCATTCGATCCAGCGATTGCACTTTTCGGTATATACCCGGAAGATCGGAAACCAGTGACACGAACAGATATCTGCACGCCAATGTTCATAGCAGCATTATTCACAAATGCCAAGAGATGGAAACAACCCAAATGTCCTTCAACAGATGAGTGGACAAATAAAATGTGGTATATACACACGATGGAATACTACGCGGCAGTAAGAAGGAACGATCTGGTGAAACATATGACAACATGGATGAACCTTGAAGACATAATGCTGAGCAAAATAAGCCAGGCACAAAAAGAGAAATATTATATGCTACCACTAATGTGAACTTTGAAAAATGTAAAACAAATGGTTTATAATGTAGAATGTAGGGGAACTAGCTGTAGAGAGCAATTAAGGAAGGGGGAACAATAATCCAAGAAGAACAGATAAGCTATTTAACGTTCTGGGGATGCCCAGAAATGACTATGGTCTGTTAATTTCTGATGGATGTAGTAGGAACAAGTTCACTGAAATGTTGCTATATTATGTAACTTTCTTGGGGTAAAGTAGGAACATGTTGGAAGTTAAGCAGTTATCTTAGGTTAGTTGTCTTTTTCTTACTCCCTTGTTATGGTCTCTTTGAAATGTTCTTTTATTGTATGTTTGTTTTCTTTTTAACTTTTTTTTTTCATACAGTTGATTTAAAAAAGAAGGGAAAGTTAAAAAAAAAAAAAAAGAAAGAAAAAAGACAAACAAGGAAAAAAAAAAAAAAAGATATAGTGCCCCCTTGAGGCGCCTGTGGAGAATGCAGGGGTATTCGCCTACCCCACCTCCATGGTTGCTAACATGACCACAGACATAGGGGACTGGTGGTTTGATGGGTTGAGCCCTCTACCATAAGTTTTACCCTTGGGAAGACGGTTGCTGCAAAGGAGAGGCTAGGCCTCCCTGTATTTGTGCCTAAGAGTCTCCTCCTGAATGCCTCTTTGTTGCTCAGATGTGGCCCTCTCTCTCTGGCTAAGCCAACTTGAAAGGTGAAATCACTGCCCTCCCCCCTACGTGGGATCAGACACCCAGGGAAGTGAATCTCCCTGGCATCGTGGAATATGACTCCCGGGGAGGAATGTAGACCCGGCATCGTGGGATGAAGAACATCTTCTTGACCAAAAGGGGGATGTGAAAGGAAATGAAATAAGCTTCAGTGGCAGAGAGATTCCAAAACGAGCCAAGAGATGACTCTGGTGGGCACTCTTACGCACACTTTAGACAACCTTTTTTAGGTTCTAAAGAATTGGGGTAGCTGGTGGTGGATACCTGAATCTATTAAACTACAACCCAGAACCCATGAATCTCGAAGACAGTTGTATAAAAATGTAGCTTATGAGGGGTGACAGTGGGATTGGGAATGCCATAAGGACCAAACTCCACTTTGTCTAGTTTATGGATGGATGTGTAGAAAAGTAGGGGAAGCAAACAAACAGACAAAGGTACCCAGTGTTCTTTTTTACTTCAATTGCTCTTTTTCACTCTAATTATTATTCTTGTTATTTTTGTGTGTGTGCTAATGAAGGTGTCAGGGATTGATTTAGGTGATGAATGTACAACTATGTAATGGTACTGTAAACAATTGAAAGTACAATTTGTTTTGTATGACTGCGTGGTATGTGAATATATCTCAATAAAATGATGATAAAAAAAAAAAAAAATAGACAGTTGGGAATAACAACTCCTAATGGATTAATTTACCTTCCCCTACCTCACACACACTCCCACTCCTGTGAGCTAGTTAAATTGAAATGGGTTGATAATTTAAATATTCCATAATTTCATTCAGCTTTAGTTGACTGGGTTGTTTGAGTGCTACTGGCTCAAGGAATTAAGATTCTCATTGTATGACTAAATTAATGGGGATTTCTCCCTAGTATCAAAGTCATTATTTTTCTAAAAAAAAAAAAAAAAGAAAATGAAAAGACAATCCATGGGATGGAATAAATTCAACGCAAACCATATATGTGACAAGGGGCTTGCATCCAGAGTAAATAAATAATTCTTACAATTAAACAACAAAAATATATACACCCCAATTTAAAAATGGACAAATGACTTGAATAGACAATTCTCCAAAAATGATCAATGAGCACATGAAAAATGCTTTACATCACTTGTAATCAAGGAATTGCAAATCAAACCACAATGAAATATTACCTCATGCCCTCTATGATGGCTAGAATAAAAAGTCAGATAATAGCAAATATCAGTGTTGATGTGGAGAAATTGGAACCCTCTTACATTGACAGTGAAAATATGAAATGATGCAGCCACGGTGGAAACAGTTTGGCAGTTCCTCAAAGAGTTACACATAGAATTACCATATGACCTAGCAGCTCCACTCTTAAGTATATACCAAAAGAATAAAAGCAGGTATTTATTCAAAAAAATAGTTGTACATTGATGTGCATAATAGCACTATACACAATAGTGAAAAGTGGAAACATTTCAAAAGTCTATCAATGGATGAATAGATAAACAAATGTGGTATACCCATACAGTGGTATATTTAGCCCTAAAAAGGAATGAAGTATTGACACATGCTACAATGAGGATGAACCTTGAAAATATTATGCTAAGTGAAAGAAACCAGACAAAAAAGGACACATATTGTATTATATTAAACATCCCGAATAAGTAAATCTATAGAGACAGAAAACACACTGGTGGTTGCCAGGCCTGTGGAGGTAATGTAGAGTCACTGTTTTATGGGTATGGGATTTCCATTTGGAATAATGAAAAATTCTGGAACTAGATAGAGCTTACAGTTGCACAACATTGTGAATGTACTTAATTCCACAGAATGGTACACTTTAAAATGGTTAATGATTTATTTTATGTTATGTGAATTTTACCTCAATAAAAATATTATTATACCTATGTCTTCTTTTCCTTAAGTAACTTTTTGCATGAATATAAGTAATTTAGTTGTAAACCACTCCAAAATATTTTTCAAAATATCCAAAGTGATTAAAAATTAAATAAACAGGTAACCAACCTAATATGAAATGTAATAGCTCTTTTTCATTACATTTAAAAGCACTTACCTTGATGGGACCCCTTTTTCCTTTTTAGTATTGTATACCCAATTGAGCAGTATTTTTCTGATAAAGGTAAGTGATTTTTGACTTTCAGAGTAGCTCTTTATTGTCTCATGACTCATATGCCTAAAATAAAAAGAAATCTTAAAACATATTTAATAATATTTTGGGATAGGTTTAATGCAGTACTGTCAGAAAGTGGGAAGATGACTTTTGCCAGGGATGACTGGGAATGAGACACTTTCATAGCCATAGGTCTAAGTCACGAAGTTTTAGAAATCGAGTAGTGATATAATCATGAAGTTAGATTGTAGGGCTCACTCTCTGAGTGTAAAAAATTAGAGACACATACTTAAAAAAAGAAAGAGTTCAAGATTCAGGGAGATAAAGCAAACCATGAGTCAAGTATTTTGGATTCAGACACATCTGAGTTTTCATTTTGGATTTCCAGTTCTCTGGTATGACAATGAACAAATTACCTCACTACTCTGTTTGACCCATATCCAGCTGGGATAATTAAATGAAAAAGTATATATAAAGCATCCAGCCCATCTCACACATCTTCCTGTCTCTTTCTTTTGCCTTCAAGGCAAGTAGTCAGGGAACTTATGGGTAAAACACACGTGGTAGAATAAAAGGGTTAAAATGGCAGTGTCAGGTAATCAGTGGTCATAAAACCCTCCAGAGAGATTTTGGTAGTACTTGCCTCATGTTGTCAGCAGGTTTCTGATGCTTTTGTATTGAGACAGCTCAGATCTGTATGCTGTGGTTTGGTCTTGCTTAGCCAATTCTCTTGGCTTTACATGAAAAGTTATCTGCTGCTAACCAGATCATTTCATTGTCTTCCTCAGGATAACTTGGGCCTAAGGCCTCAGGGTCTGAGGACCTAAACTAGCAATGTGGCTTAAAAGAAGGCACTGGTGACCTAAGTTCAAAGGTGGACTTTGGCTTTCCTATTGATTATATGTCCTCATTATATGGGCAGTTTGCCTGCTACAGAATTATTGATGCAATTTAAAAGAATGAAATCATTCAATTCTCCATGATTCAATATAATATAATATAATATAATAATGCATATAACTATAATATATAAAATATTATAATAATGTTGTAGGTACATGGGAAATCTTGAAAATGTATACAACTGATTGATTCATAAATTAAAAAGACATTTATTGAACACCTAACTATGTTTACTAATTGCAGGGTATAAACCATAAGCAAACAGCATCCACTACCCTAAAGGATTCAGCAGACTAGTGGGGAAAAACATGCAAATAAACTATTGAAATAATGTGTAATGGGTATTGCCACAGAGATAAATAAGATAGCACTCTGGACCCACAAAGACAAGCAGTTAATATAGTCTTGGGGAGTCAGGAAACTTTCCTGAAGGAATTAATGTCTAAGCTAAAATATGAACATTTCACTAATCAATAAGTGTGTGAGGTTTTACAGCCAAAATTCCTAGGTAATTCAGGCTCCCGAATTTCTATTTTATCATTTCCATTGTTTAGATCTGATTTCAGAAAACAATATCATCTCTTTAACTATATAGCAAGGCAGCTTGACTTTGAATCCCAGCTCTGTAAATTATAAATTAAATAACAGTAAGCAAATTATTCTTTGGGCCTCACTTTTGTTACCTTTAAAATGAGGATGATAATAGCACCTATCTTATAGGATTTTTATAGGATTACATTGGTTAATACATGTAAAGTGCATAAAATTGTGCCTGCCTATTTCCAAATTTTCACAATTGTATAGACACTTAGCACAGGCTCTGGTGCTTTTGTCTTCTACTTCCTCCTCCTTATTATTCACCTATTCTGTTACTTCTTGCAAATGTTTTGAGCTTGACTTCTCATATTGTTCATGACTACTAAATTTCATCTTATTGGTTTTAGCTCATCTTAGAACATAAAATAAACATCATTTTGAATATTCATTTTATCCCCTAGTATATTATAATTAAACATTTAATCAAATAGGTTCATTTTGTTCTATTTCTCTTCCTCTACTCCTGGAGCCTGCGGGCCAGGGAGCTTAAGTGACTAGCCTAATGTCACACAGCTCTTTAGTTGCCCAGTTGGAACCAGATTGGTTTCTGTTTCAGTGCTCTTCTACTACACCACATCATAGCTCCTGGCTGTGTGTCATCTGCAAATTTGATAAACATGCCTTCTATCTCATTGTCCAAGTCACTGATAAAAATAAACAGGACAAATACTTCTTAAACTTCTTCTTGAAGCAATGATGCTAAAGATTCATTCAACACCCACTATGTGTGCTTGTTCACTCATCTGTAAATCCATCCTACCCAAATGTTATGTACCCACTAAACCAGAGATCCTGGGCCTTTTCCCTTCACATGCCAAAAGTCTCCTATCAGTCTCTGTGGATTTAATAGATTTCTTACTTTCTCTTGGGAGAATGATGGAAATAACAAGTTGACCTATTAATTATTGTTCTCAAACATATCACACTAAGATTTGCACACTCTCTGAGAAAGATGGTCACATTATTGCCAGAAAAAAAATGCTATCATGTAAATCTTGCAAATCTTTGCATAAAAATGGCAGAGACTGCTGTTTGATGTTACTACTGACAGCAGAGTGGCCATTAATCTGCCCAAAATGAGGTAGAGGGATTATGATTGGATTGGCAAATCATTTCTTCCCTAAGAGGGCTTTTAAGAGGAAGCAAAATACAGTTCAGCTTTTAAAAAGACATGCTGTTGCAAACAATACCCACCCCAAAGTGTGGACATGTGTGTTTTTCTTTTGAGGGAGCAGGTATTCTTGGATGAATATAACAGAAATAGTTACAAAGCAGAGCGGAGAAAGGAATGTGAGTAATTTATAACTGTTGTTTAATATTGTTTTGGATAGAAAATAAAGGAACAATGGAAAATCATTTTTAACTAGTCAGTAGAGCTTCTGGTATCTTGATATTTCTCTCTCATTGTTCAACTTCAAAGAACTAAAATTAGTCCTAACCTAGAGAAGGTAAGCATCCTTGATTTTTGCAATAGCCAAATATAATTATTTAACCTGAATTCCTACAATTTGTTTCCAGAGCCAAAGTAAGATTCATCATGTGTTTTTTAGATAATGATTGATAAATTCGGTGAATGTTCCATTCCCCAAATTTACCAATCATTATCTAAAAAATGGAAAAAAAATTGACATGACTTATTTTTAGTGAAATTGTGCTGGTTTCTAAAAACAAAAACTTTATCTTATTCATGCTTACACACTATGATTTAAAAAATATGCCTCAGAATTTTGCAAAGGGCAGACATGACCTTTGCTAGGGACAGATATGAACTTTTGGTTCCTTAACCCTATCTTTGGTCCAAGTCCCCTTAAAAACATCAACAATTATGTATGTATATAGAAAGTTAGTAGGTAAACAAAGCCAGTTTTCATTCCTTTGCCCTCAGAACAGAAGTAGCCAAGGTGGTCAGGTAAGTCAGACCCTCTAGCAGTCATCTATTGTTCTGATTTCCAGGGCACAGCACTAGGCCTCTAATTTCCATAGGCTTTCTTCGATGGTGGCTCTTTGGGAAAATAGTGGCTTTCCTCTTCGTAGTTCTTTTACACTTCTCTTGGAGCATCCATTGTTCCTCTTGCCCCTGTCTAAGCTCTCCACCCCTTTCCTCATTGGACTTGCTTTTCTTGTCACACAACATCCCAACACATAGAGCTATGGCAGGAATGATCAACAAATGGCTAAATCAACTTCAAGGCAGCCAAGGAAAGAAGCAAGTACTAAATACAAATGTAGTCAACAGAAAGTTCTCTGGGGGTTAGAACATTGTTTTACTAAGCTTGATATTCCCCATGGTTACTGGCATATAGCTTTGTACATACTAGAATTCAATATGTATCTCTTACATGTATGAATAACAATGTAATATGTTCCCAAATTTGCTTTCATCCTTCTTTATAAGCCCTTTCAACCCTTTGCCTCCCCACTTCCTCCACTCCTGCCCCAGCACTGTTAACCTTCTCTTTGTGACCATTTACTCCAGGTCATCATAGGCATATATTGCTTCTGCCTTGGGGATTTAAAGAGGAAAAATCAAGGCAGTGGGTTGAATTTCTCAATACTTGTTCTTGCTGTTAACATCTCTTGGATGATGCAGTGATAATACTTTTCAGCATGTCATTCATTCATTTAAAACCTTCCACTGTACACTGCATATCTGTATTCTTTAAGGTACTTATCATACTGCTTTAAATTGATCACATTTCTCCAATCCTTCCCCCACTTCCCCAAGTCTACTCAGGTCCCCTAAGCATTTGAAGGGCCCGGAGTAAGAGGACAAATGGAGATCTTTGTACCATTTATGGAAATATTTAAATATTAAATAAAGAAAACAAGATTTTAAATAAGATATATTTCTCTTTTTGCTTTGGCATATATAAAGTTGTAATGATTTTCAAGGCTTGAAATGAAGTTAAAACTCAAGATTCCTTGAAATTCTATACTTGAACTTCAAGGAGAAGATGCTCTATTTTCTGACAGCTTCTCTTTCTACACACAGCTTTATCACTCACTGTACCACAAGTAGCCTGCCATACATATGAGTGGACAGCAGGCTGGCACATTTAAACTCCATCCATAACCCTGTGCAAATAGCCACCTCTTGGCAATCCCTTAAGTTTAGGGGTATGCACAGCAAAGGCCCAGTTTGCTTACGGGATGATGGACTAGGAGAAGAGGCCCAAGTAGACTCTGGAAGTGATCTTGGAACCATTTCAGTGGGGAATTTTGGTGTCCTTGTTACCAGGAGTGTGGTCTAGAACTAGAAGGTAGGTCTGGGCTTGTAGTGAACATTATTGTGACTGAAATTGGAATTCAACTCTTGCCCCTGCCCAATCATACATCCTTCTCTCCTCCAAAGGGACTTATCTGAGGGCATTCCCTACTACATTGATTTTGAGGAACTTACTGATTACTAGGGAGATTTACCTCTAAAGAAATCATTACAAGCATATACTGAGTATTAAGAGAGGATGACAATGAAATGCTACCTGTGCATTTGGAAGATGTGCTTAAAAGGAGTACAGAAGAATTTGCCCTTAGTAAGGCATGTGAACAGTCTAAAAGGAAGAGTAACTCACCATAGTTCAGCTTTCGGGGACAAAAGGAGCACAGCAAGAACATTCCAGTGAGAAAAAGCAGCTTTTTACAAAGGATAGTTGAGGCAGCTCAGCTTGTGAGAGCTCTCGACCTGCCTTTCCAACCAGCTGCTATACGTGAAGGCTCACGGCACACTGTGACTCTGAGATGGATCAGCAGGTGCTATACCCATCATCCTGTGCACCGAGCACATCTGCTAATACAGCAAAACTGGGATATTAAAAAAAAAAAAAAAAAAAAAAAAAAAAAGCAGCTTTTTAAATGCACAGAGGTGTGAATAGTCAAGTAAGTCTGGGAAACTGAAAGTAGATGATGTGGCCTGGGTGTGGAGTGCAGAGCAGGCAGTGGCTTGGATACATTATAGTGGATGATCACAAGTTACCAGACAAAAGCAAGATAAGTCATTTGCACAATTCCCTAAATGCAGTGGATTAGAATGGATGTCCTCTCTTGACAATATACTTACTCTCCCTTCTTCTCGCCAAAGCTTCCTGCTGCACCTACCAACACCTGGACTGCACTCTGGCTCAGAGTTTCATTCCTGTATTGCCTCTGGTAGCTAGCCTTAAAAGAAACGTTGAGTCAAATCATTATGTGTCATGGAAAACAATGACAACTTATTCTTCCCTTTACAATAAAATACTTTGTGATAAAGAAGTCAAATCATTCCTATGAGTCTCATAGCTTTATGAAAAGACTCTTTCTTTGGAGTCCAGTCCATGAGATTAGTTCAGATCAGCATGTCCCAAACTGGTTCTGCAGGAAACAAGGGTCCATTTTCTGACAGCTACTAGATGTTAATTAGGTTTCAAAAAAAATATATGGAGGTCTGTGACCCAAGTCTGGAAACTGCTACAAGCTGTATCCCCATCTTAAAAGTTCATAATGCATATTAGAATATTAAAAGTTTGGAGAAAATCCTGTAAGAAAGGACCCTGGTTTACATCTTTATTTAATTCCATTTTCCTTAATGTTTGACAACAGAATTCTGCTTTCTTCAGTCTGTTATAAGCCCCTCTTTACGGACTGCAGCTAATCTGCAGAACACATTCCTTCATTCAATAAACATATATTGAGAACCTATTCTGCTCTGGGCACTAAGTTTGATGCTGAGAATACCACTGTGATCGAGATAGACACTGTCCCTGGCCTCAATGTGCTGAACATGGTTGGAATCACTGTATAGATTGACTTTCTAAGCCAGGATGTGGGATATAAGCAGAGGTTCCACAGTTCTCTAGAAGGCATGGATAATAAAGCACTGTTTTGTTCTTGGGGAATATTAAAAAGGGATAGCAATTTAGATTTGAAGTTGAGAGAACAAAGGTTTTTTTGTCCATAATGACAGGAATTAAAAAGAGTAGCATTCTTCTCCTTAAATTTCATTAAATACTTATAAAATAAGATTAAAACATCTTCAGTATTCCTTGAAGATAAAAATTGTAGTTAAGGGAAAAATGAGAAAGCAGAAAATAATAGGGGACCCATGAAAGTTTGGCAACATAAAGTCAAGGCTGTCAGATACAAGGACAATTTTAATTCTTAGAAAATCCCCTAAAATTTAAAATCTAAGAAGAATTTAGGGAATGGCTGATTCCTAAAAATAACTGCCATTTATTGAGCTCTCCACTACTCTACTGAACTAAGTTATTTATATATGCTTTATGTAAAATTAATTATTCTTTGAAATAACTTTATGAGGAAGGTATACTTATCTGTATTTTATAGGCTCATAGAGTTAAGTCGTTTCCCTAAGTTAACATTACAAACCCAGATCCCTCTGAATTTAAAGACTGTCTTCTCCCCATCATATTTTGCCTCTATGGCATCACTCTGTTTTTTCATGCTGTGCTTCCCTCTTCCAATATACAATGACAGTGAAAATACTGCCTCAGTAAAACAAGAACTGGCTGAAATTTAAATAAAAGACCTTAAATCTTTGAAAACTATAATAGGCCAGTTAATATTACTGTTGGGAGCAGAGAACATTAGAATTGAAACTGCACAAACCAAATCAACAAACCAAGATAAACATGAACATATATATAGAATAAAGTTGGACTAAAAAGATGTGTCATGATCTGAGGATCTAGAGAACAGAGCAGAGAGATTCTACCTGCTTAAAAAAAACATAGGAGTTCCTGATCAAGGCATAACAAGTAGCACAAAATCATCAATCAGGGATACAATAGAAGAAAACATAGCTAAGACATGAAATCAGAAAGCTATATTCATGGAATATGTATCACAGAGAATGTAGGATATTAGAAGTGGAAAGAACCTAAGAGGTCATTCAGTCAGCATAGGTTTTCCCTTTTACCGATGGAAAAATAAAGACTAGAAAGAAAAAGTCCTAAGTCCAAATCATATTAATAGAAAAAAGCAAGACTCACAATGGAGCTGCCTGCCTTGTGCTTGAAGGCTCTTAATTCTATATTTTCCTGAAAACAAGTAAACATGTTCTCATAAAACGTTTAAGCTACAAGGAAACGTTTAAGCAGGAAAGGAGGCCACTTTTAATTTCATGCATACTAATTCTATAAATATTATTCCATTGTTTTCACATGACTGTATCATGAGTTAGATTTAACTTTCGTATTTTTAGGTCTGAAAAGACTTTACAGATTTACTAATCAATCACTCTTTCTACAAAATGAGCTAGAAGCACTTGCCAAACTGTGAGAGGGTGGATTTTAAATACATTCTTGACTGAAATGTTGTTGCTGGAAATAATCAGTGAAAATTATAAAATAATATCAATTAAGAAAGCATATTTAGAAAAGGTTTGTTGCTTATAAGAATAACTAAAAAGCATAATTGTTAGAACAAATCTTAAGTATAAAATATAAAAGTTAACATTAAAAGAATACAAAGGAAGTTATAAAACATCAAACTAAATTCACCTTTGTATTCTCAGCCACTAGTGAAGAGCCTAGTAAATTATTTCTTTATTTTGTTAATCAAAGTACAGGCATACCTTGTTTTATTGCACTTCACTTTATTGCACTTTGCAGATATCATGTTATTTACAAATTGAAGGTTTGTGGCAACCTTGAGTCAAGCAAGTCTACCAGTGCCATTTTTCCCACAGCATGTGCTCACTTCATGTCTTTGTGTCACATTTTGGTAATTTTTGCAATATTTCAAACTTTTCATTATTATTATTATATCTGTTATGGTGATCTGTGATTTTTGATGTTAGTATTGAGATTATTTTGGGGTGCCAAGAACTGCACCCATATAATGGCAAACTTAATTGATAAATGTTGTTTTGACTGTGCCACTGACCAGCTGTTCTCAGAGACACAATATGGAAATTAGGCCAGTTAATAATCCTTTGGTGGCTTCTATGTGTTAAAATGAAAGGAAGAGTTGCACATCTCACTTAAAATCAAAAGCTAGAAATGATTAACCCTATTGAGGAAGGCATGTCAAAAGCCAAGATATGCTGAAAGCTAAGCCTCTTGAGCCAAATAGGTAGCCAAGCTATGAATGCAAAGGAGAAGTTCTTGAAGAAGTTGATTCCAACCCTCATGGAAGACTTTGAGCGGTTCAAGATTTCAATGGAGGAAGTGACTGCAGATGTGGTGGAAATAGATAACTAGAATTAGAAGTGGAGCATGAAGATGTGACTGAATTGTTGCAATCTCATTATAAAACTTAAATGGATGAAGAGTTGCTTCTTACTGATGAGCAAAGAAAGTAGTTTTTGAGATAGAATCTATGCCTGATGAAGATGCCGTGAACACTGAAGAAATGACAACAAAGTGTGTAGAATATTACATAAATTCAAGTGATAAATCAGTGGCAAGGTTAGAGATGACTGACTCCAATTTGGAAACACTTTCTATTGTGGGTAAAATGGTACCAACCAGCATCACATGTTACAGAGAAATCTTTTGTGAAAGGAAGAGTCAATTGATATGGCAGACTTCATTGTTTTCTTCTTGTAAGAAATTGCCACAGCAACCCCAACCTTCAGCAACCTCCACCTTGATCAGTCAGCAGCCATCAACATTAAGGCAAAACCCTCCACCAGCAAAAAGATTATGACTTACTAAAGGCTCAGATGATGGTTTGAATTTTTTTTTTTTTTTACCAATAAAGTATTTTAAAGTTAAGGTATTTGTATTGTATTTTTAGACATAATGCTATGCACACTTAATAAAATACAGTATAATGTAAACATAACTTTTATATGCACTGAGAAACCAAATAAATCCATGTGACTAGTTTTATTGTGATATTTGTTTTATTTCGGTGATCTGGACTGAAACTGCAGTATCGCCTAGGTATGTTTTTATAGGAAGATTGAGAGAAGAGAAAAATGGATAAATGTGTCCACTCTAAAAGGGAGCCTACATTCATCATTTTAATTAGAAAGTTATAGATACATAGAGAATTCTTGATGTTTATAATACTTTATAAGATATGGTTAGATATCCGGGAGTCACTTTAAGGTTGGTTTACCAGACAGAAACAGGATATATATTCCAGTGACAAAAGAAGAGGAGGTAAGGAAAACAAAGGAAAGGAAAGGAAAGGATAAGGAATAAGGCAGGCAGACAAAGGAAAGGAAGAAGGGAAGGGAAGGGAAGGGAAGGGAAGGGAAGGGAAGGGAAGGAAAGGAAAGGAAAGGAAAGGAAAGGAAAGGAAAGGAAAGGAAAGGAAAGGAAAGGAAAGGAAAACTGTAATAGCAAGAGAGGCATCAAAGAAGACAAAATTTGGGATGCCAAAAATAGACCAAGTATTAATTCTTATAATAAATATTAACTAGTCCGAAGAGGTTCAGATTAATTAACTAAATTAATGAACACTAATTGAGCATGTACTATATACTACACATTATGTTATTCACTAAAGATATACTGATTAATAAACCATAGTCTTTAAACTCAAGGAGATTGCCTAGGTTTGCTTGCTGTGCCTAGGGGGGGAATGAACTCTATTAAAACGCAAAATTCAACAACACAATGCACAAAAAGAGACAACAAGCAAAAAGACATATAGTTTTTTCAAGCCTGAGAAAATCCTGCATGCATGTGTACATGTATACATGTACAAAATATGTGTGGCAACAGGGGTAGAGGTGGTGGTGGTTATGGTGGTAGTGGGATATCCTTGAATCTTGAGTCAGGCTGGAAGAGTTATTACAAAATTTGGTTAGCCAATGCATTACTTAGTTGGAAAAAACAGAATTATTTGGAAAAGTCAACTGAGTGATGGGATGTAGCAAATTGTGTTTGATGCAATGGCATCAAAGGGAGAACTCATGGTGAAGCTGGTCAATGCCATGGAAAAGATACAGAGTTCATAGATGTTACAGGTCCTGGTCTGAAAATGGTCATCTTTACAGACATTTGAGGGTCATATTTAGCAGGAGTCAGACATTTGGACAGACACAGATTATGTAAATGTGCCACTGGTGCGTCTTTCCACAAGATGCTGTTACATTTTTCTTTGTTTTCATTTTCTATTTCATTGAAAATATTTTGATTTGGGGGCTTTTGCAGAAAAAAAAAGAAATGTGATTTATATTGCCTAAATGACATACCAAATTGCATGTACTTTTGGTTAATTCTATAACATTTTTGACAATTACAGGCTATTTTCTGCAAACTCCCCCTTATTACTCTCCTAACCCAAATGAGCAATTGTTTCAACTTAAAGAAGCAAGCTTAGTTCCTCAAATTCACCCAGGACAAACCCAGGACTAACCCTACTCCACTTGTTTCTGGATCCCTTTTCTACTCTGAAATCCTGATCTAGATTTTCTTTTACTCTGTTCCACTGCTTTCTTTGACTAACTCCCCCCCACACACACACTCATTTCTGTTGGCTGGACAAATTCAGACAGCTTGCCCACTTTGTCTTTACTTCAGGAGCTTCTCTCAGAGGCTGCTCCCCCACCCCAGGAGGAATTCAATAACTGGCTTTTGTCCATTTACCTCACACATCCATGGAGTTAACAGGTTTAGAAGAGATGGAAGAGCTGGCAGGGCTTTTTTTTCCCCCATGTTAATTTAATCAGTGGGAGGAAATTATTGCCCTGAAGGTGCCAATCTAACTTGGAAAAACAAGCAGGAAACATGTGGAAACAAGTGGAACAAAGCATAATGTAGGCATAAGCTTCATCCTTCTTGGCACTGCCTCAATTGCTTAAAGAAGTTATTCAAGTCCCCGGCAAAACTGCTTTTGAGACTTAACTTGTCTGCCAGGACTGCTTAAGAGGGAATAATCATACCTTAAAGACTTCCCATTTCCTAAGTTAGACTGAGCAGGTAGAGTGCTTGGAATCTGCATGGCTGGAATAGTTGAGAAATATCTGCTAGCCCTGTACGTAGGGGAGAAGGCCCAACGTGAACATTCTGAGAGCTTGCGGAGTGAGTCATAGCATTTGGTCAAGAGCCCGACCGGAACAGAAAACGGTAATGAAGCTATTAACAATTTCCCACAGAGACCTATATGCTGAGATGCTACAGAGTTTCTCTAATTTTTCCATGACAAACTAGCTTGGACCCGGGGAAGGGCAGTGTCATGGAACTGACTATGTAACATCTAGATGAAGGTCAAGTGTCACTGTAATTCCTGCCTTTGGGATCTGTGAAATTCCCTATTCCTCATAATAAAGCACTTTTAGCTTAAGTTATCTAGATGTTTTTCTCCCCAACCAAATTCCTAAGATAATGCCAAACTTCCTTTTGCCTTTGGAAATAATCTATGAAGTTATGCAGGTGAACATAATCAAGATGTCTTCAGCAAGGTAGAAAATATACAGTATAATTTAGGTCACAAATAATTTTAAAGAATATAATAAAATACTGACTATTTGTGCCGACAAAAGACGCTTGTTGGCCAGCTCCATTGCTTCAATGTTAAGGGTTTCATCTATTTCCTTGTTACAGTCTGGACATTTCACCTTTTGATGTCCTGTTGTTTCTTCTTGGCTCAACTAAGTGAAACACAAATCAAAGATATAAAAGGAATACATGAATATTAACATATTATTAGCATAAACCTCAAGCAATTGGCATGCCAGTTTGGTTTGACAAATGAGAGAAAATCTGGCACATATACACAAATGTTCAGATGTCTTTTGCCACAACGTTGTTCAGTTATCCTGTGTTGTCATTCTTTGGGGGAAGAGATTATATCATATCCTTACTTTTACATAGCATTATTAATAGTTTATAAAAGTTACTGCATATATGATCATCCATTTAACCAGTGGTTATCAAAGCATGGACCCCCAGAAGCATCAGTATCACCTGTGAATTAATTGTTAGAAATGCATTTTCTCATTTCCCACCAGAGGCCTACTGAATCAGAAGCTCTGCTTGGTGGGCCCCAGCAATCTGCATTTTAGCAAACCCATTAAGTGATTGTGATGTGGCTCAACGTTGAGATCACTGCTTTAAATTAATCACTTAAAGTAGATAGAAAGTGAAAATGGCATTAATGAAATGAAAATACGGATAAGCCTATAATGCACATTAGAAAAACCAAAGCTTAGAGAAAATAAATGATTTGCTCAAGCTCTTAAAGCTATTTATTAAATGGCATAGCCAGGATATAAACCTAGGTTTTCTGAGTCCCAAACGAGTGCTCTATGTATAACATTTTAAATCCCTCAGGCTGTTGTTTGATCGTCTGCTTTCTGAAACTGAGCAAATAACAGAGTGATGGTCACTAACCCTGAATCAGCATTAAAATCTTCTGGATAGTGGGTTAAAAACACATTCCTGGAACCCTCCCCAGACCACCTGCATCAAGTATCTTCTGAGTAGGAGCTGGGAAATCAATATTTTTGACAAGCTTTCCAGATGATTCTGATGCAGCTAGGTCAGCAAAAAGGCCACAGTCTGATAGATTTGGGAGCTATTAAAGAAAATCCTTGGGTTTGGCTTGGTACTTGTTCCATCCAGAAATCCTGGCAATATTCTTGAAGGTACAGAGTTAGGTTCTGAGTCTTCACCTGGAGCTTCAAGCACTTTTTTGTGGATTTAAGATGGGTTTGAGGGGATCTCTTTCCAAAGACACCAATTATCTGACCTTTGTACTCCGAGAAGTTGGGCCCTCATATTGTGTGATGCAGAAAAACATTGCAACGAAAACTGAAAGTGACATAGCAGATGGCAAAACAGCAGCAGCACATTAAGGTCCTTGGACGACCTTTGCTATTTTCCCTTCTGGAAACCAGACTGATTGATGACTGAGAGCTCTTGAATGATTAATAAGTCTGACCACAGAAATTCCAAAGCGTATCTCAGAAACAGATGACATTTCATCCACAGCTAAACTTATGACACTGGCTTTGAATTCTATTTCATAAAAAATATTAACCATAATCTAGGGCCTAGTAAATGCTTATTTAGGGATAGGTAGTATCCTAAGTAAATTCTGAACAAATGATTGAATGAAGACCTGTGCTCACCTTGAACATGGTCAAGAACTAGCCACTTTCTAAGGCCCACTCTCCTCCTCTATGATACCTTTTAAAACCAGCTCTAATGTACTGTTTCATCTTTTGAATTTACAGCATTATTTATTGTCTATATACTCAAAGCAGCTGTGACTTCTACTTTGCCTCACAGTGATCACAAAATTCCTTATGCATAGTAGGAAAGCAATATATATTTGTCATTGATAGATGATGTTCAAAGATCTCTTCCTATTATGGTAAATAAGGAGTTACAAATGCAACTCGTCTTTCAGTTACAAGTATTAAAATATGAATTAATATTTATAACATGATTTATACTTATATAAACTCAAATCTGTCTAATTTGAAAGAATAAACAAAGATACTACTTGCTTACAGCATGTGGGTATTGAAGTATAATTGCTCTCTCAACCATATTCCAATCAGCATTAGCAAGATCTTTGTCAAATTTGAGTGTGGAGGCTGTAGATTTGATTAGCTCTTGGAAGTGTTGAAATGTACAATGAAATGATTTATATTTTGTTGATGTGACATCACGAAGACCTTTGATAAAAGAGCAAATTTCATAAATAGTAAGAATACCACCATTTTGATATGGATTATAAAGCTTCCTTTTGTCCTTATCTTAATATATTGTCACTAAGTATTTTAAAAATTTAAATATAGACAGCATATATTGTTTTATAATGGTAATACTAACAATTTCAGATGTTTCTATTTTCATGCCCCTTATCATAAAAGCTAAGGTACATAATAATAATAATAATAATAATAATAATAGTAGCTAATGTTTATTGAGTACATACTAAATCTGGGAAGTTATCTGTACTAAATGTAACACTTTGTGTGTATTAAGTCTTTTGACCATCTCCACCACCTTTTAAAGTCAGTCCTTTTACCAGTTGAACAGATGAGGTAGCAGAAGCACAGACGTTTTAGGTAAATTGCTCTGGATCACACATCTGGCTAGTCAGTGGCAGACAGCTTGACTCCAAATCCTATGCTTTTAATCATTATGCTAAATGATTGATTAACTCACACACCAGAAACAACTTTCAATATCAATTCTGAAATTCATGGAATGCAAAATAACTTGCACAAGGTAGACAGTAGACACATATTTGTTCATTAAAAGAGACCTAAGGCCTCATTAAAGTTTGAAGGACCCATTCTATCAGACACATATTCCTTTGTTATTCCATAGAAGCTTCTGTGGAAAGCAATAATGTTCTGGGAGCAAATACTCATTGTTTTCAGGGCAAGTAAACAGATGCTGCATGGTAAGAATTTTAGGTTTATTTAGCTACTAAGAAGAACATATGATACTCCTTGCAAAACCTTACCTCTTAATCTGTTCTTCCCACTTTTCTATTTTGAGGCTCAGAAAATTAAAAAAAAAAAGATTTTGCTTTGTTGTTTAAGAGGGAGGAAGGGAGGCTGGGAAATGTGATATCAGATTCATAAAAACCACCTTTAGAATGAAAACTCTGTAACAGAAAGAACTAAATAATAGTTCACAAAAAAAAATGGGTTAATAGCATCAGAACAGTTTATTTCTATCTCTTTAACTGCAATTATCTAGTTGCGCAAACTTGGCCAAGAACCTTTGACCCTGGACCTCAATTTCTTAACTGTTAAAAAGTAGGGGATCAAAATAGGCAGAGGTTCTTAATCAGGGTGTGCATAAGCATCATCTGAGAATTTTTCCAAAATATGCTGAATGTCTTCTGTTTCCCCTCTAAATGCTCTTCTCCACACTTCTGCACCTGCTCTCTGGCCCAAGAGGCTGAAAAGTATGGATTACATCAAACAGTTTTCCTACTCTGAGACTTTATGTTGGCTTGGATCAGGAGATGAAAGGGAGAGAGATGAGTGAGGTTGTGCTATTTTTTCCCTCACTCCATCCCTGCAGACTAGTTGTATTCCTTGATCAGAGTCTACTGCTTCTCTTAGGCTGCTGACTGCATGATTCTCTTCATTCTGGTTGTGGTAATTGTTCCCACACGTTATCTTTACGAACTAGGTGTAGCAATAGTTCATTTTTACTAGCCCTGGTTATCGCACTATCCCTTGTAGTTTCCACATCTTTATTAGACTTCTCTTTGTTAATAAATCCTGCTTTAATTACCCTAATTTGATTGTGCCATTTGTTTTCTGTTGGGACCTGGTTTGGTAAGCATTTGTTCAGATTGTAACCCAGATCTATAGAATTAGAATATCTAGTTTGGGGGCAGGCATACGTATTTTTAAACAGTCTTCTCCAGAAAAATCTTATCTGTTCTTCTTAAAAGTTATAGAATACTTCCCTAAGCTCTCCCTCATCCCTTTAAATATCATCTATTTGCTAATAATTTCCAAATTTACATTTCCAGCATAGACTGCCTTCTTAAGAAAACTTATACATGGATGCTCATAACAGCATTATTCTTAATAGCCAAGAAGTGGAAATAACCCAAATGTCCAGCAACTGAAAAACGGATAAACAAAATGAGGTGTATCCATACAATGGAATATTAGTCATTAGGAATGAACTGCAGTTACATGCTACAACCTTGAAAACATTATGTTAAGTGAAAGAAGCCAGATGCAAAAGATGGCATATTATATAGTTCCATTTATGGGAAATACCCAGAATAGGCAAATCTCTAAAGATAGAATGTAGATTAGTGGTTTCCAGGGAATGGGAGGGGAAATTGAGACTGACTGCTAACGTGTACCACTTCTTTTTGGAGTGATGGAAATGGTCTGAAATTACACACCTGTGAAGGTTGCCCAGCATAGTGAATCCACTAAAAATCACTGAATTGTACACTTTAAAATGGGGAATTTTATGTTACATGAATTATATCTCAAAAAAAAGAAAGACATAAATTATAAATTTATCATCTGCCCCTTCTTTTTTAGCATATACTTTTGACTTCCTCTTCTTTTTTTAGCACATACTTTTGACTTATTTTCTTAGAGGTGAACCTGGGAACTGTAATTAACATCTTAATTTACAACAATCTAGTTGAGATTAATACAATTTAATTCCAATAATATACAAAAACTTTGCTACTATATAGCTTCATTCTCCCCTTTATATTGTTATTGTCACAAATCATATTTTTATACATCATGTGCCCCTTAATATGCTGTATAATTATTATTTTATGCATTTATCTTTTAAATCATATGCAAGAATAAAAGAGGATTTATGGGCCAAATGAACCACACTACTAGCATTTATATTTACCTATGTAGCTAGCTTTGCCATGTTATTTATTTCTTCATGTGGATTTGATTTAATGTCTAGTGTACTTTCATTTAGCATTTCTTGTAGGGCATGTCTGTTAGCATCAAACTCTCCCAATTTTTATCTTGGGATATCAATTTCTCCTTCATTTTTGAAGGATAATTTTGCTACATTTAGGATTCTTTACTGACAATTTTACTTTCAGCATTTTAGATATGTTATCCCACTGCCTTCTGGCCTCCCTGATTTCTAATGAGAAATCATTTTTTAATCCTATTGTGGCTGCCAGATTAATGGCAAGTCTCTTGCCTCTAGCTGCTTTCAAAATTCTCTTTGTCTTTGTCTTTTGATAATTTAATTACAATGTGCCTAGATGAGGATCTCTTTTTGAGTTTAACCTACTTGGAGTTTGTTGAACTTCTTGGATGTATAGATTAGTGCTTTCATCAAATTGGAAAGTTTTGAGCCATTATTTGTTCAAATACTTTCTTCCCTGTTTCACTTTCTCCTGTCTTTCTGAGATTCCATTATGCATATATTGATTGAGGTTACCAATGCTGTATGAAGCTCTGTTCATCTCTTTTAAAATTTTTTTTGTTGTTCTTTCTGTTCATTAGACTAGATAATCTCATATGACCTGTCTTGAATTTCACTGATTCTTATTTCTGACTTCTCAATTCTGCATGAGCTCCTCTAGCGGGTTTTTCCTTTTGGTTATTGTACTTTTCAACTCCAGAATTTGTATTTGGTTCCTTTTTATAATTTCCATCTCTTCATTGAAATTCTCTACTTTTTAAGACATTGGTATCTTACTTTCCTTTAGTTCTTTAGACATGGTTTTCTTTGACTCTTTGAACACATTTAAAATAGCTGATTTGAAGTCTGTCTAGAAAACACAATGTCCAGTCTTCAGAGATAGTTTCTATTGAATGCCTTTTTCTTGTGTATGGGCTATACATTTTATTTCTTTGTATATCTCATTTTTTGTTGTTGAAAACTGGTCACTTTTAATACTATAATATGACATTTCTGGAAATCAAATTATCTCCTTTCCACAAGGTTTATTTCTGTAACTACTTATTGTAGTTGTTGTTTGTTTGTTTAGTGTCTTTTCTGAGCCAATTCTGTAAAGACTATATTCTTTGTCCTGTGTGGCAACTGATTTCTCTTCTATTAACTTAGTGGTCAGCTAATGATTGGACAGAGATTTAGATAAACACCTCAAATCAAAAAAATGTTCCAATCTTTGTCTAGGGGTTCTACGTGCATGTTGGAGCATACCTTCAATACTCACCCAGGCAATTTGCAACTCTGCCTTAGCATTCACTTCTTGCTTTCACCAAGACTTGAAATCAGCTGGAGGTGGGCGCTTATGCTTTCTTTGGTCTTTCCTGAGCATGTGCACAGCACTGATCATACATGTGACCTATAGATTCTCAGGACTATGTTAGAACTTTACAAAACCCTTATGGACATATCATTCCTCACCCTTTCCTCCCAAGGCTTTTAGTCTATTCTTTGACCCAACTATTATCTGTCAGGCAATGGGAACTAAAACATTTGCTTGTAATTGTTTTTTAACAAACAACTTTCACCCTCCCTGGGTAGCAGCTTTAGCACTAGACCTGTTCCAAGTCAGGTGAAATAAAGACATTGCCTTTTGATCCAGTCTCCTAGGGAGTTGTTAGACAGATCAAAACACATAATTACAATTCCTTGTGAATTTAGGTCCTTTCTGCTCCTCTGGTACTGGGAATGCATGCTCTTATTTTTAAGGCACTGGCTGATCTGGAGAGCTGGAGAGGGGACTGGGTTAAGTAAAATGCCACAAAGCTCACTGTTCTTGCTGCGATTAAGCCATTTCTTCTTTGAATTAATGTTCCCTGGGTAACAAGAAATCTTTGGTTTGTTTTTATGGTCTTGAAGAAATTGATTCTGACAATTTTGCTAGTTT
Source organism: Choloepus didactylus (assembly GCF_015220235.1). Classification (NCBI taxonomy): domain Eukaryota; kingdom Metazoa; phylum Chordata; class Mammalia; order Pilosa; family Megalonychidae; genus Choloepus; species Choloepus didactylus. Next base: position 77,569,665 of record NC_051307.1, read on the forward strand.
TTGTTGTTGTTGTTGTTTTTCGGGGGGGGGGGATGGAATTTTAGTGTTCTTCACTCTGCCACTTTCACTGACATCACTTATCTTTCTGGAGTTGATTAAAAAGAAGTTCTCAAGGGACTTGGGAATATTCTGGTCTCTTTTTAGCTGATTAGAAAAAGCTGCCTGAGGCTAAGATCAGGAAATTATCACTCCACCAGCATAGAAAAAACCAGTTACTGGACAAATAAATATAGGAGCCCTATTTTAAATTAATATTACTTATAGTCTGTTACTGTAATCAAACAATTAAGCATAAGAAGTCCTGGTTAAAGAAGAGCACTAGAATTCCAAAGAAATGTCAAAGGAAATGGGAAAATGACAAGAAAAATGCTAATAAATTTTGCATTTTAAAATGATCAAAACGGGAAATACTTAAGAAAAAATGTTCCCATGCTGTGTTTACATTCCAACTTTCATTATATGAATGCTCTGAACTTTTTCAGGGAATAACATATATTTAAGAAATAGTTAAATGTTAATAAATATAAATAACAGCTACATTTTAACAAATAATTTGATTTTGATGAGAGCAGAAACGTGTTTTAAAAAGTTCTTTCTATAGCTAATGGTCTAACAGGTTGCAAAAAAATAAATTTAGTATTTCCTAAACTGTTTTCCTATGTTCATATAAGGTCAAAAGTAATTACACAGGTTTCTTTACTACAGGACTTCTCAGTGCTTGTAAGATATTACTGTATACTTTAAATCTTCCAGATGGGAATACGATATACACAGCTTGCTAAACCAATCTCTCCTCTCCTATCCTCACAAAGAATACATATTGGCCTCTGTGCAGGTTTGTATATATTATGTCCCCCAGAAAAAGCCATGTTCTTTGATGCAGTCTTGTGGGGGCAGACGTATTAGTGTTGATTAAGTTGCAATCACTGGATTAAGTCACTTCCATTGACATGTGACCCACCTAAAAGCAAAGCCTTGTAACTAACATTTCTGCTTCTTCTTTCCCATAACCCCCAGTAAGTTATCCACAGCATCTAGACTGGTCTTTTTAAGACCTTACTCATATAATGATTCTTACTTGCTTAAACCAATCAAATAACTCCTTTTACTCTTAAAATAAAATACCAACTCTTTATCAGGATTTACAAGGCTCTTCATCATCTGACTCCTTCCTACCTCTTCCATCTGGCCTTCCTCAACTCTCCACTCTATTCTCTAAGTTCCCAACCCTTCAAACCTTTCTATCTATACTTGAATTTACCCTCTCTTTAGCTCCTCAGGAATTTAGCACCTCTTGTGTCCTATGTTTTATTTCATTTTGTGGTTTGTGTCCTTTGAGACCCATATAACTCTTTGGTATTACCTTATTTGAATTGTGTAATGTCTGTTTCTCTTCACTCTAATATAAGCATCAGCTCAGAAATGCCTTTAAATAGAGACTCAATGTCCTCTTCAATTAGGCATTGTTGACTTGTATTTATATAGATTCATCATTATTAGTACTTCTTTAGCATTTTTAGTTATCTTCCTCTTCACTCACCATACAAATTAGTAGATCTTACCTAGTTTAGTAACTGCCATTGGCAAAATAAATCTATTGAAAATCAGGGTAACTAAGCATACTGCCACTCCATGAAATAATATCTAGAATAAAAAAGAATGCAGAGTAAGTAATCATGGTAATTTCACATAATACACTCCATATTTAGTGATGTAAATTAAGATAGGTTGTACTATATCAATGGATGATCTTAGATGGGGAGGAATTTGGATGTGAGGCATGAGGAAAGTACTCTGGAGATTCTCTGTCTTCCTGCATGTATGTTGTCTAAAGTATTTGTAACCAAACCAAAAATCAGGACCCATGGTCTGACAAGTAAATATGTGCTTATGGAGATAAAAGAACACTTGTCCCTAAATTCCACTGCTGTACTTCTTGGGCTCTGGGAATATGCCCGCATTTCCTTTATCAATTCTTACCCACTGTGCATGGCTACATTGTCCTCTGCCTAGCATTACCAGTATTTGTGTGCCGAATAAATCCCCTCACCTGGGAAGAGAGAATAACTGAGAGGCTTTGATATGTTTGCTCCACCTCATAGTTTGTCTCTCTTGCACTCTTTCACTGTCAGCAGGGAGGAGAAATTCATGTCTTCGGTGCCACATGATTTCTTTCTTCACTTAAAATACCATGACAATCTCACAGATGTGTGGAGAAACGCTTTCTAGACTGACTCTACATATTTGTGCTGATTTATGGAATTCTTTCTTGCAGAACTTTCATGAACCCCCCAGGCACTACTCTGTTCTATGACCACAGAAGGAGTTTGGTAACACAGCATGAAACCAGGTTAGACACTCTCAACCCCCCACTGCACTATAGAATCACTTGGGAAACTTTAAATATTAGTGCCCAGGATGCTCCCAGTGAATATTCTGATTTAATTATTCAAGGTGCAGCCCAGGCATTGGTAAAAAACAAAAGAAAACAAAACAAAAAACCCTGAGATATAATCTACATACAGTGAAATGTACAGTTTGATGAGTTTTGACAATGCATACACCCATGTAACCCACAATTCTATCCAGATGTAGAGCATTTTCATTTCCCCCAGAAATTTCTCCAGTGCCCCTTCCCAATCAAACCCCCACCCAATGAGAGGCAACCACTGTTCTGATTTCTATTTGTGTAGATAAGTATTGCTAATTTTAGAAACTTCATATAAATTGAACCATACATTATGTGTCTCATTGTGGTTTTAATTTTCATTTCCCTGATAAGGAATGTGATGTTGGACATCTTTAATGTGCTTATTTGGTATATATCTTGCTTTGTGAGGAGTTTGTTCAAATCTTTTGCCCATTTAAAATATTGGGTTGTTTTCCTTTTTATTATAAAACTTCAGGGGTTAAATATATATATGCTTTGTACATATGCATACAAATATATGCATTGTGAATAATGTCTCCCACTCTGGTTTTTCTTTCCATTTCCATAAAAGTACCTTTTGATAAACAAAAGTTTTTGATGTTGTTGAAGTCCATGTTTTTCTCCTTTTATACCTAGCATTTTTTGTGTCTTAAGAAACCTCTGTCTATCCCAGAGTCACAAAGTAATTGTCTTATGTTTTCTTACAGAAGCTTTCAATACTTCAAAATTAAATTTATGTCTATGATCCATCTTGAATCAATTTATATTTAGGGTGTGAGCTAAGAATAGAAGTTTTATTTTCTTTTTTCTAATGACTATAGCTATTTCTTTTCCCCATTGAACTGCTTTGGCATATTTGTAAAAAATAATTTATTATAGAAATGTGAAACTTTGCTGTACTTTTTATTGTATTCCATTGATCTATTCATTTATTCTTATGGCAACACTCTGCTAGTTTGATTACTATATCTTTATAGTAAGTTACAGTAAGTCCTGAAGATGGATAATGTTAGTCCTTAGACTTTGTTATTCTTTCTCAAAACTTGTTTGTATATTATAGGTCTTTTGCATTTACTTATAAATTTTAAAATCAGCTTTTCTATATCTAAAAAAAATCTGATGGGATTGAGATCATGTTGATTATAGTGTTCAGTATGGGGAAAACGGACATCTTAAAAATCTTATCTTCCAATCCATGAATGTGGTATATTGCTCCACTTATTTACATCTAAATTTCTATCAATATTGTTTTGTATTTTTCAATGTACAGGATTTGCACATGTGGAAAGGAGCCCCTTAGATGGCTCTCAAGGATCTCCACCCCCTTGTATCTACATCCGCATGAAATCCATTCCTCTTGAGTGTGGACTGGGCTTCCTGACTCAGTTCTAATAAATAAAATATGGCAGACATGATGGGTTGTCACTTCAAAATTAGGTTATAAAAAGGCTATGGCTTCCATCTTGGGCACTTGCTGTTTCTATATCTCTTGCTCATTCTGAGTGAAGTCAGCTACCATGTCTCTATGGAGAGACCCAAATGGCAAGGGACTGAGGAAGGCTTCTGGCCAAGAGCCAGCAAGTAACTGAGGCCTTTAATGTAACCATTTGGAAGGAACTGAATTCTGCCAACATCCACATGAGTGAGCTTGGGAGCAGGTTTTTTCAGCCACAGTTGAACCTTTTGATGATTGCAACTCCAGTTGATACTTAACTAAAACTTCATGAAAGGAACTGAATCAGAGAGCCCCAGACAATCTGCACTCAGATTCCTGGTCCACAGAAACTGAGATAATAAATGTTTGTTGTTGAAGCAGTTAAGTTGGGGGATAAATTGTTACCTAGCAACAGATAGCTAATAGACATATTTACTTTATTACTAAGTATGTCATATCTTTATGCTATTGTTATGTTATTTTTATTTCATTTTCATGATTGTTGCTAATATGTAGAAATATACTTGTTTTATATATTGAACACGTATCCCATGATCTTGCTAAATTCACTTATTAATCTAGTAATTATTTGGTACATACCAGTATGTATGCCCTTTTCCCCCCTATTGCACTGCATATAGCATTGAACGCAATGTTGCATGAAGTGTAGATAGCAGACATTATTGTCTCATTTCCAAACTTAGAGGAAAAGCATTCAATATTTTACTATTAAGTATCATGTTAGCTTTAGGTACTTATAATGCCCTCTATTAGTTTAAGGTAATTTCTATCAAATTCTAGGTCCCAGGAAGTTTTTTTTTTAAAACTCATGCATGCCTTTTTGGCTCACCACTGCCTTCCTCACTCTGAGATGACTGGTAGCAGGTGCATGCAGGGCTGTCTTCCACACCAGATGCTGAGGTGTTCATACAGCCCATTCCTGCCGTGTTTCACTGTGCGGTTCTCACTGCCTTATCTGCAGCTGCTTTTGGGTTTTTTAAAATAGAACTAGTTCTCCTCCAAATGCCAACCCATGGTTTCCCCACACCGCAGTGTGGTAGCAGATATTCAGTGGGCTTGCTCACTAGTTTCAGAACACGGACTCCTGGTTTCACCAGGTGCATGGTCCCTGTGGATTTGGCAGACCTTGTCCTGCTGGTGCAGCTCTGGAACTGGTGTTCTGGGTAACTTTCTGGCTTTTGTCTAGTGTTTTTCATGGAGGTGTTTTTTTGCCCTGTCTCTCCTAGCTGCCATCTTAGGTTCTCCAATGCCATGTTCTTTAATGTAACCTTGTGGGGGTGGCCATGTTAGTTTTGATTAGATTAGCTTATTTGGATTAGGCTGTTTCTATGGGGATGTGACCCACCCAACTGTGGGTAATACCTTTGATTAGATCATTTCCATGGAGGTGTGGCCCCACCCATTCGGTGTGGGTCTTGATTTTATCACTGGAGTAGTATAAAAGTTTGTAAATAGAAGACCTCTGAGCAGCTGCAACTGAAATAGACATTTTGAAGATGTCCATTGAAAGTAGACTTTTACTACTCCAGAGTTTGCCTGGGAGAAACTAAGAGAATGACTTCAGATGCCTAGAGAGAAACATCCTGGAAGAAAGCCATTTTGAAACACAACCTGGGAGAAAAGGAAGAAAATGCAGGCCATGTGCCTTCCCAGACAACAGAGGTTTTCCAGATGCCAATTGGCCATTCTTCTGTGAAGGTACCCTATTTGACACCTTAGTTTGGACACTTTATGGATTAAGACTCTAACTTTGTAACCAAATAAACCCCCTTTATAAAAGCTAAAAAAAAAAATCATAAATGGAAGTTAAATTTTGTCAAATGCTTTTTCTGTATCACTTGAAATGATCATATATGTAATGATATTTTATTGTGGCAATTTAGGGAAATATATTGATTGATTTTTGAATGCTAAACTAACTTTGTATTTTGGGGATAAAAGCAACTTGGTTATAGTGTATTATCCTTTTTATGTATTGTATATTTTGTTAACTAAATCTTTTTCTAAAGGACTTTTGCATCATGTTTGATCAGTATTTTATTTTTCTTGTTATGTCTGTTGGTGTTTGGTATCAGATAGGATGGTCACATAAAATGGATAAGGAATTGTTCTCTTCTACTTCTATTTTATGGAGAGTTTGTGTAAAATTAGTATTGTTTATTCCTTAAATATTTGCTAGAATTCACTAGTCATGCCATCTGAACTTATATTTTCTGTTTCTTCTTGTGTCAGTTTTGGTAAGTTGTGGTTTCTGAAGAGTTTAACTATTTCCCCTAAGGTGTTGTATTTCTTGGCATAAAGTTGTGCATAGTTTCCCCTTTTTACTCCTATAATAATTGTAGAATTTGTAGTGAATATTCATTTTCATTAACGGTATTGGAAATTCTTTCTTCTTCATCTTTGTCTTTGTCTTCAATTTCTCCCTTGTCGTCTTCATCTTCTTCATCTTCCCCTCTTCCAATCCTCCTCCTCCCATTCTTTTACAAATTAAACATTTAACTTGGATATAATTGTATTATTAGTATAATGAATGTAATAGTGATTCAGTTTCTCAGCATCCTCACCAGCATTTAGTGTTGTCACTATATTCATTCCTAATCTTACAGGGGAAAGCATTTAAGTCTTTAAGTCTTTCATTAGTAAGTAAAATGTTACCTGTAAGGTTTTTTTTTGTTTGTTTGTTTGTAGCTTTTCTTCATAAATTTTAGGAAGTTCTCCTCTATTCCTCTTCTTTTGATGGATATTTTATCATAAATGGATATTGAATTGATTCAAATGCTTTTTCTGCATCACATGATTGATCATGTGATTTTTCTTCTTCAGTCTGAGTATATGGTGGATTATACTGATTGATTTTGAAATATTGAAACTGCCTTGCTTTCCTGAAATAAACTCCATTGGGTCATAGTGAATAATTTTCATATATTGCTGAGTTAAATTTGCTAATATTTTGTTAAGGACATTTGCATATATATTCATGAGGGATATTGGTTAATGGTTTTCTTTTTTTGTACCATCTTTGGTTTTGGTATCCAGGTAATTCTAGGTTCATAAAATAAATGGGAAAATATTCCCTCATCTTCTGCTGTCATTTGAGTTGTTTTTATAAATAAAGTGTTCTTTCTCTTTCCCTGCTTTTAAGATTTTTCCTTTGTCTTCAGTTTTCAAATGTTTGACTATGATGTATCTTGGTTATCTTGTCTGGGGTTCACTTCTTGACTGTATGCTTTTGTCTTTTGCTAAATTTAAGAAGTTTAAACATTATTTCCGAGTTCTTTCTTCAGTCCTGATCTCTTTTCCTCTTCTTCTGATACTCTGGTAACACAAATATTAGATTTTTTGTTATATTTTTGTTTATATTTTTGTTCCCAGTTTATTTTCTCTATGTTGTTCTGATCTGGTAATTTCTATTGTTTAATCTTCCAGTTCTCTGAACCAGTCTTCTGTTCCCTCATTTCTTCTCTTCAGTCCATTCTATGAGTGTTTTTAATTGTTACTCTATTTTTCATTTTGTTTTTCTATATGACTTCTATTTTTTTGCTATTTTCACTTGTCTTCATTTCCTTCAAGTGTGTTCATAATTGCTTGGTGCATATTTTTTATGATGGCTATTCCAAGTTCTTTGTCAGATAATTCTAATGTTTGTCATTTTGGCAACTTATAATTATATTTTTCATTCAGTTTGATTTCTGACTGAAACCTGAACACTTTGGTACATGTTATTAGACCATGGATCTCATGTAAATTTTCTTTTTGGGCTGGTTTTCTTGGACTCTGCTCTGTGAAGAAATGTGGGGGTGCCCCCTCATTGTTGTCAGATGGAAGTGGAAATCCAGGTTCCCCAATAAGTCTCCATTGAAACCCAAGGGGGAAGACTCATTGTAATTTCTAGGCAGAGGTGGAAGTTCTTGCTCCTCCAATTATACCACTGATATTGCCTGATCTTGATAGTTGTGGGGATGACCTTACTGTTGAGTACTGGTGGGAGTTCTGACTCTACACTAGTCATCTTCTTTCTAGTGGAGAGGGATAAGGGCACCTTGGTACTGCTGGGTGGGGATGGAATTTCAGGCTTCCCACATAGTGTCCACTGACACTGTGGGTGGGAGCCTTGCTGCCACCCAGAAGGGATGAAAGACCCAACTCCCTACTCCACCTTCTCTGACACCAGCAGAGCAGGGAGGTTCAGGCCCCTCATTACAGCCTGGAAAGGCATTTTACTCTTATATATGTTGTCAACCTCATAATATATTACTAACTTTTAATTAAATAATTAATTGTCCTTTAACAATTAAGAAAAGAGGAACAAATGTTTCTGTAATTATCACATATTTATAATTTTTGACTTTCTTTGTGTAATGCTGTTTGTATCTGATATCATTTCTCTTTAGTCTGAAGAAATTCCTTTAGCATTTCTTACAGTGAAGATATACTGGTGATGCATTCTTTCAACTTTTGTTCATTTGAGAATTATTTTACCTTTTTGTTTGAGGGATATTTTATCTGTAAATAGAATTTTAGGTTGATTTTTTTCCTCCCCCAGCATGTTAAAGATACTATTCCATTGTCTTTTGGATTGCATTGTGTCTAATAAGAAGTAAGTGGTGCTCTTACTTATCTGTGTGTGTGTGTGTGTGTGTGTGTGTGTGTGTGTGTGTGTTTTACTCTGGCTGCTTTTAAGCTTTCTCTTTCTCTTTGGTTTTCAGCAATTTGACTAAAATGTGCATTGGTGTGGATTTCTTTTTGATTTACCTGCTTCAGGCTCATTGAGTTTATTGGATCTGTGGGTTGGTTTTCTAAAATCAGATAGGAAAATTTTGGTCATCATTTCTTCCAATGTTTTCTCTACCTTAATCTTTCCCTTTCCTTTTTGGACACTGCATTAGTTAGGGTTCTGTAGGGGAACAGAATCAACAAGAGATATCTATAAATATAAGATTTATAAAAGTGTCTCAGGCAACTGTGGGTATGCACAACTCCAAATTCTGTAGGGCAGGCAGCAAACTGGCAACTCCAATGAAGATGTTCAATGAACTCCTCAGGCAGCAAACCAGCAACTTTGATGAACGTGTTCAATGAACTCCTCAGGAAACAAACTGGCAACTTCGATGAACTCCTCAGGAAATGCTTCACTGGTCAGCCAAAGAAGTGAATGTCCTCTATCTGTCTTGCTTCAAAGTCTTCAACTGAATGGATTAAATCTTATTCTCTCTTTGTAGAAGACATGCCCTTCATTGACATCATCAGTCACAGCTGTAGCCAAATTGGTGATTTAACAAACCAGCCTTCTGGTTTATTAAGCAGCCACAAATGTCCTTGCAGTAATGGTTAGGCCAGTGCTTGCTCAACCAGATACCTGGGTACCATAACCTGGCCAAGTTGACACATGAACCTAAACATCACAGACACCAATTAAATGTATGCTCCCCTGCTTGATATCATTCTAAAAGTCATTGAGCTGCTATTCATTTTCTAAATAGTTTTTTTCTCTATATTTCAGTTGTCTAATTTATGTCAATCTATCTTAAAGTTGACAGATTCCTTTTTTTCTTCCATTAAGCTTATGAAGTTAATTTTTCATTTCAGATATTTTTTCACTTCTAGAATTTCTCTTTGATTCTTTTTTGTAGTTTCAATTTCTTCATTGATACATCCCATGTCTTTACTCCTTAAGTCCATTTTTCCCCTTTAAATTCTTGAAAATATTTGTAATAGTTCTGCTAGTCCAACATCTGTTCCATCTCTGGGTCTGCATCAATTGAATAATTTTCTCTCCTAATTATGGGTTACATTTTTCTTCTTCTTCTTCACATGGATGGTAATATTTAATTTTAGGCTGGACTTATGGATGCTACATTGTCGAGATTCTTGATTATGTTGTCTTTCTTTAAAACATCTTGAGTTTTGTTTGGTAGGTAGGCAGTTAACTTACTGGCAGGTCAAATTATCTCACCAAGGTATGGTTTTGGTCTTTCTTAGAGTGGGTCTAGAGTAAACCTTACTCCAGGGCATATAATCCCTATTTCTAAGGCATAGCCTTTCTGGGTCTTACAACTCAACCCATGTGATATTCATTGAGGTTTCTACACTGTGGCTAGTCAGAACTTCAGTGTCCATTACCATGTGGCCTGCAGAATCTCCATTCAGCTCAAAGCTCTCTTAAAGCTGTTTTCTGCTGGTCATTTCCAATTCTCTTTTCACACATGCACAGATTACTGTTGGACTAATTATTCCATGGGCCCCCATGCAGATTTTTGGTGTTCCTACATAGTTCATCCTTTCCTGATATCCTGAAGTTGTTTCAGTAGATTTAAAGAATTATATTTATCTCCCCCTTTCCCCACTCAGGGACACTACTTTTCTGTTTGTCTCCACTTCTCTGTGCCACAGTTTGGAAGAAAGTCAGCGTGAACATTAATTCACCTCATGTGTTTCATTTCTCTTAAGGATCTAACCATACAATGTCTCTAGTCCAATACCTGAAATCAGTTGCTTCATATAAGTTTACCAGTTTTTGAGTTATTACCATGGAAGGTAAATCTCATATCTATTATTTATCATGCCCAAAGTCAGAATTCCACAGGTATTGTATTTTTTCTAAAAGCTCCCCAAGGATTCTAAAGTTGAGGACCACTAAATTAATTTAATGTTTTAATAGTAATAAAAGCTAACACTTATATAGCAGGCATATAATAGGCATACAACCTTCTAGGTTTATTTAATCCTTACTATAATTCTGTAAAGAAGATAACAATACTGTCCCAATTATAACATGGGGAAACTGAGGCACTGTAATTTATCCAAAGTCTCATAACTTGTGAGTGGTAGAGGCAGGATTAAAAAGGAATTCTGTCTTTGAAATTAGTATTTTTAATGCCTCAATGTTATGCCTCTCAATCAAGTTTAACAAGATACTGTAGGGTTAAGCTAGATTAAATTGAGAAAGGAGTATTAATTTCTTTTCAAGTAATTATTGGTAGTAGGGAGATCTGACCCAGTGCTTTGATTTACTAAGGTTTTATTTCAAAGCAGGTCTATGTGGTATCATCATCATCATCATCATCATGATTATCTTTCTATTTCTCACAATAACCCTTTGGGGTAGTGGTGTGCTAGAGCCAGCTTGTATCAGTTCATGAGGACTGACTGCTAAATTTTCAGAAAATTTGTGAGCTGACTGACATTCTCTTGGTAGGAGTGATTATACTGCAGAAATTGACAAATTCTACAAAACAAGGCTTCTCACCTGTGCCCCTCCATCTAAGAAAGTTCATTCTTAAACACTTCCCAGCACACCAGTGGTATTATTGTTAAATCTGTTTGGAGATGAAGAAACTGACACTTGGGGGTGGGGTTGAGAATTAAACTTGCTGAAGGCCACACAGCAAATAATAGTCAAGGTAAAAGTTTCAGAGCTCATATCTGTGTGCAATGCTCGCTATTACAATGGGCAGTTTGTATGGTGATGACAATGATCTTGATTATTTAATCATGCAGAGATAGGTTAAAAAAGTAGAGGGAGGTCATGTAATATTAGACAATTTTGGTTTTAAAAGCCATGTTTCAGAATTTGGTGTTTTAGTGGTTGAACTGACTATTATTTAATTAGACATTGGTAATTACTTTATAATCTTTTCTTTACAATTGGAGTTTATGTGGAATAAAACAGAATGGAAGTGTTAGTGTGATGAAGGAATTTAGGAATCCCTAAACTTGAATGGGGAAATAGAAAGTTGCCAGTTATTTCTCCTCTCCTGAGTATTGCTATCATAGCATCCTCACAGCCCAAGTAGGGTTGAGCTCCCTCACAGCTGTGTATTTTTTGTGCACAGCGACCGTCTTATAAACTATTCAAATAAAATTACAGCTTTCTTTACTTGAGATTTTTCCCTCTGAGATCCAGGGGCATTGTCAGAGTAGGCAAGTAGAAGGGCCATGTTTATATTAGGCGTCCCTCTCATTTCACTGCACACCATTATGAAGGCCCAGCGCCAGCTGAACCCATGACCAAGTCGAGACAGAAGAGGACTCAGTAGTAGAATGACCCCAAGTCTAGAAGACAAAATAATTTTTTTATGTTATTTTTATCACAGACATTTCTTTCCCTTTCATTCCACTTTATCCCAATCTATTCCTGTGGAGTTGCCAACTCTCAGACAAATGTGCCATTCTTCATGCCCTGTTGACATAGCACAAAGGAAGACAGAGAAGTTCTACACAGTCATAAGAATGGCAATAGTCTTTTTGTTTCTTTTGCTAGGTGAATAATAGGGTAAACCCACATCACCCTTGAGTGGTGCTTTTTCAGGAGGAAAAACAAAATCTAGATACAGTTTTGTAGGTGTATTCTGGATCCCACAAAAGGAATAAAAGTAAATCTAATGAGTAAGAAGAGAGGAAAATGTCCAGTATTGGTCAATTCATTTTTATTTCTTTTCTATGCCACACATCATTCCTAAAATTTACATTAATTGTACCTGATAATTTGGGACTAATTTCCATTTACTTGACACTAGCAGACTTGATATCAACAACTCAACTAATTTTCCAATTCTAAGAGGCAAAAAGAGTCTGTCCATGTAGCTGAAAAGGAGATGACATAGAGGAGAAAAAAACACTTAAAAAGGAACCTCCCATTTCTTCAATCTTCATCACTCAAATTGCTAACATTTTACTTCCTACCTAGGAAAAATTCAAATGACATTCTTACCTTAAAACAACCAAGGTGAAGTAGATATTTAATGAATAATATATATCAGCAAATGATATATATAAATATGTATATGCAGGAATTAGAACTCCAGTGAAAGTAAACACCATAAGAAAAGATACAAATGATAGACAATTCCAGAATCTGCATTTAAAAAAAATTTCACAGTTAATTATAGTTAATTAATCTAACATATATATTGTAAGTTTTATCTATGCTTGCAACCACAAATAAAGATGAATAAGGGATTTACTGACAATCAAGGGGCTTAAAATCCAACTGGTCAAAGAGAAGCACTAAGGCAACTAAACAAATAATTCTAAAGCAATTTTAACCAGTTTACACTGCCTACATATCAGTGTCATTTTTTTTAGACTGACTTCGAAATAAATGTTTTGCTTTAAGCTATGCTATTTGATAGAATTCAATCATTCAGGTATCATAGTGATAGAATTAAGGCTTTGCCTCTAGTCTAGCTAGCACTCAGAAGATGTGACTCTCTTATTCATACGAATGTCCTTTGAGATTCTCCATTTTGAACTTGTGTCAGTGTGATAATTCAAGTGCTCCAGAGCCCTGAAAAACTCTGCATCATTCCCAAAGCTCAGGAATCAGTTTCTAATCAGCAGCAGGAAGAACAATTTTAACATCAAATACCAATATTGGCCATGAAACTTCAGTGACATGGTCCGGACGCCTATAAAATCCTATACCTTTAAGCTTCAGACTTCTGAATTCATCCTATTTTCTGTAGCGTTCTCCAAAATTGCAAATATCATGATTTCCACTCAGAGTCTCTGTTAGCACATCTGTTGCCTTTGTGTGATTTAGGTCAAGTTCCTCCTCTATGTGTGGAGCATTAGAAAAAATGCCTTTGCATGCTGCCAAAGATTCCACCCTCCTCTCATTTGAGTGTCCTTGAGAAGGACACAATTTTGCACAGTTGTACTCATAGTCTTGCTTTAATTTAGTTTAGCCATACTTTCTTGTACAATACTACCAACCCTCTTCAAATGCCTTAGTCTTAATCTTTTAATCTGCTCTTCATGGCATCATTTCATCATCTTAGAACACTAGTCTTCTATCCCTATTGGCAATACCATGCTGAGTCATATCAGAGTGTGAGGCAAAAGGAACTGTCAGTAATACTGATTCTGTTTTTATTTACATTTTTGATATTTTGTCCATAGTAGATTTTTCATATTAATTTCAAATTTTAAAAATATTTCATTAAAAATTTAAAAATATTCATCAAAAATCATTACTTATCATGATTACTGAATTTTGGACCACCCTCTTAAATTTTGTGCCTGAGGCAAGTGCCTCACTTGCTTCACCCTAATCTCAGTCCTGCCTTGTGGATATAAGATTTAGACTGGAAATTACTGAGTAGATGGTCAGAGACTTGAGGACTTAGTGGAGCAATAGAGCCAGCATGAACCCCAGGGGAGGTTACAAATTTAGTCTAAAATTAGAGGAGAAGAAGGCACAGGCAATAGAGTTCTTACAAAGAGTTTTAGTTGAGTAGTTTGCAAGTTGAGAACTTTCTTTGACCAAGTAGATTTAGTTGTGGTTACTACTATAATATTACAGGTTCCAATGTATGAAGTAAAGTGAAAATATGCTAGCTACTCACTTGAGAAGGAGTGCTGCAATTCCTGGTTTAAAACTGGTAGAATTTAAAAAAAGTCCCATAATAGACAGAGTAAATATTCCAGACATTCCACATAGCTGACCTATTTTAAAAAGAAATAAACATAAAGCATTAACTTAACATCAGTAGTGGCACAGATTTCATCAATGATGATAATATATATTTGATAGTACAGTTACTTTATAGAGAGGCTATAACACTATTATCAATTGGAAAATATTGCAAATTATTACCATCACCCATCAACCTTTTTCCTAGAGAGCTTCACACTTTCACTTTTGTAGTAAAGTCTATACTGGACATCTTTGCATTGCTTTGGTTCAGATCACTGGCAAAAATATGGAACTCACAGAACTCTTCATAGGATGTAGAGCCTGCTCTACAAGGTCTAACTGCCCTCTGCAAAGTCTAATTGTCCCAGAGGGTGATGCTTGGGTAGAATGGAAAGAAACTGATGATTTTTTTTTATGGGCTAGCCCATCCATATACTTTTTTCTCATGAGATAGTAAGAGATTGGAATGGTTTGGCCCTGTGATTGGACTAAGGAAGTCGAGCCAGCAGAGACCCTAATGAATCTACTTCCCTAGTTTAATTTTTTTTGGGGGGTACTGAAAAGTATAAAGAACTGTTTGTGGAATATTCTTAAAAGTAGCTCTATTAGAGCTGAGGTTTCCCACCAGCCTTAAGAAAGCAGAATGTTATTGCTGTGAAAAATTTTTAAAATATGGTACAGTATAGAGATTATATATATATTTTTAAAAACTGCCCATAACTCCACTCCCAAGACTGAAGACGTAAGAGTTAAAGAAAGTTTTGATTAGAATATCCATTAAGGAGAGTACTGTATTGGCCTAGAAGAAATAATTTGATAAACTACTTGAAAATAGAGAATGACACCCAAAGTATACCTTCAAGCATTAAAGGGTTTTTGACAAATTTCTATACTTGAGACAAGTAGTGAAAATTAAGTAGGTAAGTTGGAAAACTGAGGAAATAGAGGTAGTCATCAGCTCTCATACAACTGTGAACTACATTATGCAACTTTCTCTGTGAGGTCCCCTTATCCCAATCTTCAGAAGAATTTACTAAGAATCAGAAATTGCTGTATATTCAAGAGAAGACAGAAGAAATTATGAGAAAGTAAGCCTCAGAAATTTTCAGAAATCATGAAGACATCTTTGGATTTTCATAGACTATAGAAGCAGGAATTCAAAATAATTGGATCTAGAGCTTTGAAACTAGTGAAGAACCCAGTGAACACCAAGGCTATATATGAGAGTGTAAAATTCTTTATATATCTTATAAGCCAAGCATATAAATTGTTATTTAAATCTTTTTGTAGCCATACTTAATTTTTTTTGTCCAATTGTTATTAAATTCCCTGGAGAGGCATGTTAAAATATCTCAGTGAAATTGTGATTTTTGTCAAATTCTTTATTTTCTAATGGTATTTGCTCTCTATATTTTGGTACATTGTTTTCTTTTGTATAGCTATTTAATCTGTTATCTCTTTTTGTAGATTCTTTTAACCAAATCTTCCTTCTAGGTCAACTGAATATTTTTTACTAGCTTTTGCCTAGCACACATTTTCTCACATCTTTATTTTGAATTTTTCTGTCATTTAGTTTTAGGGATAGGCCCCTCACTTACAAATATAAAAGGTGAGGTACAAAATTGAAAAGCTAAGGCTTATATGATTCACATCATCACCAAAAACAGTTGAAATCCACAGCTGGATCAGTTTTGAACTTAGCAATCCACACATGAAACTTCCTAGGAAATGTGATGCCATTTCATCAGCAACATCATGTACTGTAAGAAAGGGGAGTAAATAAAAAATAGTTAATAGACCTTATTTGCCCTTAAAATTAAGTGATACTACGGGTCAACTTTTCTTCTTGTCATTGTCTTTAAAAATAGCTCATAGACTTTGAGTAGATGTGTAGAACTTTTTTTCTTAGTTGAAAGAGTTTCTTTTCAAATATTGAACGCCATGTATAAGTTTGTAAAATCCAGTCAGTTTAATTTAAAAACTTCTTTCAGTCCTTTTTAAGGAATATTTATTTATTGAGTCTCTACTCTGTGTCAGATGGTATAATAAATTTTGGAAATACAAGAGTGAAAAAAAAAGTGGAAAATATCTAAACTCATAGAATTTATATTCTAGATCTAAGGTAATATATACAGGAAATACAGAAAAAGAAATGCCACAGTAGCTGCACCATTTTACAACCCCATCAACAATGCACTAGACTTCCTATTTCTACTACAGGTAGTTTCAGAGTGGAAAGCTCTGTGAGTACCAAAATGGGTCATATTCCTTTACACTCTCCAAACTTTGGGAGGGATTGTGTGTATGGTTATCTGGCTTTTTCACACATCACAGATGGCTAATGTGGAGCATTTAAATAAGATCCACTTTCCTGTGCTAAATTGAATTTCCAGGTTCACCACAGATATTCTCAACTTCCTGGATCTGAGAAAACTAACATTGGAGACAGTATCTAGACTGTCTGAAAGAGACTGAAAGGAAGAGATGAAAGGGGTGGATATCCACAAAATGGGTCTTCTTGGGAAAGAATGATCTTCACTTCTGAGTTTTAGGCATCTGTTATAAATATGTAAGGCAGGGGTCAGAGTAATGGTAAAAAGGTCCCAGGATGCTCAACACTGAAGTATCCGCCAGGGACAAGGAAAACCGTTACAGCTAAAATCTCCCATTCTTGAGTGGCTGGGAAAGTAATTTGGGATATTGACTTGGGAAAATACTAAATGATCTGCTGGTCATAATATTTGGTGATCCTACAAAAGCTGCTTATTCTTTATTACTGGGGGAAGAGGGTAGTGGAAGGATCATACCGCATAATGATAGCTGGATAGATAGAAAAAATACTCAATATGATTCTTTAGCTAGAAAATGCTTAGTATAGTCTTCAGTAGCAAAAAAACAAAAAACCTGTTTATTAAGACCACTGCACTCAAGCAGCCTTGAGTTATCCTAAGCATATAGAAGCCCTTGTTAAAATAACTAGCTGTTGCTCTATTCTCAACAACAATAAAAAATTTATTCTCTGTTCCCGGGAACTTTCCCAGCATTGTGTGCAGGAGGATGTGAGGGATGTAACCATATGGTCTCATAAGCAGGACCTTCTTAAAACACAAGTCTGAATGAGGCGAGGACTTCAGGATAGCAGCAGATGTGACCAAACAGCTTTCTCTCTTCTATTTTTTTCCCCTTCTGCTTTCTTCTGGGTTCTGGCCATTTCTTTGTGTGTTTGGGGTTATAAAAGACCAAACCACTCTTCTCACTCTGAACTGGTATTGGAAAGTTTTTTTTCTTCTAGTTCTTGGTAATGCATCTTCAATAAGCTCACCTTCTCACCAAAACAAAGAGACTTGTTTCTCTGTTTGATGTGGGATCAGGTGGGCCTGACTATTTAAAACCATGCTATGTAACATTAACAATAACAGTGGATTATTTGGCATCAGCCAGACTTCTCAGTGTATGTCTTAGTTTGCCAGGCTTTTATGACAAATACCACACAATGGGTTGGCTTAAACAATGGGAATTTATTGGCTCATGGTTTTGGGGCTAAAAGTAATCCAAAATCAAGTTATCAGCAAGGCTTGTTTCCTCCAGAAAATCTGTAGCCTTCTGGTGCTGGTTGCCAACAATCCATGGAGTTCCATGGCTTGTATTTCTGACTCCCATCATGTGGTGATGTCCTCTCCTTTCTGGCTCCTGTTACTTTCAGATTCTTTTTTTAAGGCCTCTAGTTATCTGGATTAAAGCCCACCCTGGTTCAGTTCACCACACTTTAGTAATAACATCTTCACAAGGTCCTGTTGACAATGGGAGCACACCCACAGGGATGTGGATTAAGATTAAGAACATGTTTTTCCTGGGATATATAACTCAATCTACCACAGTAAGTAAGAAGTTGGAGTAAACCAACTTCTTAGTATTACTATGAAAATATTTTGACTTCAGGGACACCCTGAAAAGGTTTTGATGGTCCCTTCCGCCTCCTGCACTAACTCTTCCCCCCACCCCTTGAGATTCAAAGATCACATTTTTTTTTTCTTTTTCAGATGGGCTGCCCCATTCTACTTCGCCACCAGTGGTGTATCTCTCTGTTTATTTTTACACGGTTTTATTCACACATCATCCATTCCATCCTAAGTAAACAATGGTTCCCTGTAGAATCACGTAGTTACTCATTTACCACCACTGTCTATATAAGGACATTTCCATTTCTTTCACGAAGAGGAAGAGATGAAAAAGGTAGAAAGACAAAAGAGGAAGAAAAAGAAAAAGAAATGACAACTAAAAAGCAACAAAAGAAAGGATAAAATTAAAATAAAATACCATAAAAAAGACAACAGCACCAATGCCAATAATACCAATACTGGTACTATGTTTCTTGATGTTTCCAACTCACTGCATTTTCTCTTTCTTTCTCAGAAAAACTTGAATTCTCCTTAAAAAGTCAGAAATGATGTTTTCTTCCAATTAAACATTTTATTAAACATTTTTCACCCAAGTAATTTATGCTTTTTGCCTATACAATTTCAAAGATCACATTTTGAGAACCTCTTTTCTAGGAGGAATGTTTAGGGTTTTGATCAGGGAGGGACACATGAGATACTTCTGGTGATATCAGTAAAACTGTTCTTCTTGTTCTGAATGACAATTACAGAGCCATACACCTTATAATCATTCATTAAAATTTACATACATCTTTTATTTTATATTCACACATACACACTCACACACACATACAAAAAAGGAAAAAAATACTTATGGCTCAGGGCTATATGGCTGTGACAAAATGAAAGAGCTCATGGGAACTCTTATAATCCCTCTGCTTACAAGCGCTGCTATCAGACCCAGTAGGTAACCACATAACTCATAATTCCTACCTGAGTTGACAGTTTTCTATGTTCTCTGTAGAGAGACAGTCTCAGTTAAAAGGAAAGGGAAGCCAACTGCTCTTACTACTAGTGGATGCACTACCTGGCTTATCTTCCAGGCTCACCTTCAACACATAAAATATAACATCTCCCATCCTTCTTGTTAAGCATTCTGGTTCATCTCAGGCTTGTGGAATGGTACTCTAAGCATCATCATGAAAATTCCCAACTCAGCCTCATAAGCAAAATCACAATGAACATCAAATAAAGCATGTGTGACAGTCCTTTGCAAAGGCAAATTTACAATTATACCAATACGCATTATTATATTTCTACAAGCATAACTTATGGTAAGATCTTACAAAATCCATGTCAGCTTTCAGAAAATACAGGATTATGATTTTTTAAAATGTAGGAAAAAATAGATCCTTACCTAAGGAATAGTTCATCTTACTATGCATGTTATCGCTGACATGCAAAACAATAGTAAATACAACTAAAGACATAACAGAGGTCATCAAACTTTCGCCATTAATTAAAGTTGTGAGGACTCTGGAAAGACCTATGGAAGGAGAAAGATTTTTTTTTAAAGTGTGAAAAAAATTCGTCCTTATTAAAGAATAACATTTTATCAGTGTATCAGTTTCTTAGGGCTGCCATAACATTATACCATAAACGAGGTGGCTTAAAACAACAGAATTTTTTTTGTCTCACAGTTCTGGAGGCTGGAAGTCTGAAATCAGTGTGTTGGCAGGGCCATCACACTTGGCATTCCTTGGCTTGTAGATGCATCACTCCAATCCCTGCTTTGATTTTATTTGTTGTCTCCACATGGCCTTCCTTGTTATCGCCATCTTCACATGGCATTCTCCTCTCTGATGTGTTTTCAAATTTCCTCTTCTTGTACAGACATCAGTCACATTTGATTAGGGACTGCTCTAATCCAATTTGGCCTCATCTTAACTAATCACATCTTAAGAAACCCATTTCCAAACAGGGACACATTTATAGGAGCAGGTCTTAGGATTTAACCATGTCTTTTTGGGAAACACAATTCAACCCATAACAATCAGCAAGTGGAAGGATCTACTTTGCTATGGATTTATGCCACATCATTTACTGTAGATACTTGAATAAACATTAGTCATGGTTGAGAACTCCTTTCAAGGAAATTTAGCTATATATTAACTGCAAATTAAGTCTAGACCATCATAATTAGTTACTAAATTAATTGTGGTTGATTGTAGTTTATATAAATCAGTTAACTAGACCCCTCATCCCATGTTTCACAGTACATATGAAAACATGATATTCATTATATATTTTTTATTTCAGTGATTTGGACTGTATAAATACATCTATCGTGAGTCACATGCATTTAAGGTAAGATAGAGACCAATGACTAATGGATAAAGTAAATTCATAGACCAATGCTTTATAACATGGCATGAAGTGAAGTGTTAGGTAATTCAAGATAATCTAGCTATAGCTAGAAGTTGTCTGAATTTCCTATATATTCCTTTCAGTGGTTTTAGAAGTCAAGCTCAATATATGGAGAGCACTCTGATATTACCTACTTCATCCTAATTTTACTCTATTTGTGACTATATACTAAATTTAGATATCTTTCAGTTGTCATTTTTCTATCATTAAATGTGCCTGCAGTGGCAAAACTATATCTTTGAACATCTTGAGTGATTTTTCTAAAAGTTCATGGGAAGGAAATGTCATTACATGGTAAAAAAGTCCTTTTTGTGACCTGATGTTCTAAATGTGACCTCAACCTAACTACAATAAATGTGCTGATGGGAGACCAGGAATTCCAAGGTAGACTGTTTCTGTGGTAGATCCAGTGCCTTGATAATTCAGTTCTTCAACTCTCCCTGTATCTACCTTTTGCTCTTAAGACTCTGCAGTTTCTCTCACTAAAGAAGTAGAATCTGTTTGGTTATGAGGCTTGATACATGCAGAGTCTTGAGAAAGCCCTTGAGCATTTATGCTTCCTCTCTCAGATGCTTTCCACCATCATGGCAACATTCCCCGGCTACCTTATTGGAGGAATGTGAGACACACATGGAGGAAAGCTGCGTCTTCTCATTTGAGGACATCCTAGGTTACTTAGCCCACAGATGATTCTCCAGCTAATTGTAAATTAGTGAGCCTCACTGAGGTTCAGCAGAGCCCAGACCATGTGATCACAACTGCTCAGACTCACAAGAAATAATAAATTGTTGTTTTAAGCCACTATGTTTTGGAGGTTGTTTGTTACTCAGAAAAACTTAGGTGGCACTCTTGTATTATTATTCCACTTTAGAAAATGCAACTATAACAAAATGTGAATATTCTGAAGTAAATATTAGATTTTGGGACCTAAGAGGAGTCAACAGACCATGAAAAGCTCAAGCTACATAAGTGTCTTCATGTACTCTACTGATAACCCGAGGTGGATTTTTTTTAAGGATAAACTAAAAACTATAAAAATCTTGCTTTGAAAGCTCAGGCAAAAATGTTTTCAAGAATAAAGTACTTAAATTTTTTTTTTTCTGAAAGATGCAATTTGAGGAGAAAAAATTCCAAAAGTAATGGTAAGTATGGGATAACATATATTAGAGATAGCCAAAATTTATGAGAATGACCTTTCAAGTACCCAAAGAAATTATTTGTATTCAACAATGGCCAGCTAGAAAATCAGTAGAACACTAGATTATGAGATTATGAAGTGAAGTATGACATGCTTTCAGGTAGCTTAGAACTCCTCCAAATCTTTTGAGTAGAAAAGGGGTTGGCATTGACAGACAAATAGAGGCAGGAATGTGGTGTAAAAGTAGGGTGGGGAAGAAGAGAAGAATCAAGTTTGGGTGATGGGTGCTAGTATTTCTTTCTTTCACCTCACTTTCACCTCTGTCTCTTAGCCTCCCCTTCTCGAAGAACCAGTTTCCCTTTATTCATATATTTATACTTGATGTCTCTCTTTGCCTACTGTAGTTCTACTACCTCAGACAGCTCTTTTCCTTTTAAACGGACATAAAATGAAATTGAAAAGAATGTATATATGTATGTATATATTCACACATACGTTTATGTGTGTGTATTTGTGTATGTGTGTGCCACATTAAAATTCATTTTAAGACCATCCTTTAAATTCTTGAAAAGTGGCTGAGGAAAAACAAATCAGGTCATTGTTTTTCTTGTACAAGAATCTTGTATTCTTTTGTTTTTCTAGGTTAAACTCACATTTTACTTTTTAAATATAGATTTTTTTTCTTCCAAAATAATATACACTGAAAAACACTATATGGTTGGTGATTTTACTGTTTTTTACTTTGCAGGCTTTTGGTCCTAATGGTGGCAGTGACTCCAAAAGTTAATTAAAAAAAAAATGGCATTATCCTAATGACAGTTTTTTAAAAGGAAAAGTAATGTTGGCCAACAGTGATATCACAATGTATATACAATCTTGTCATGCCCCCGAAACTGCTCTTTTGGCTCAAGATAGAAGCACATATAAAGCCAAGGATTCCAAATAACCTGTTGCCCTATTCCATAGTTAGATATAAGGCTTTTTGGAAATAAAGTAAACTCATCACTGGCATTTCCGTCTGTTCTAAGCATCACCACCAGAATCCCTATGCTCAGTCCTCAGTCCCTCACTATCCCACTTCACTATCCCACTTCAAATACTGAAAACATACAATGACTAAAATATCTCACAGCAAAGATAAGTTAAATACAAAAGATAATATTTTAAATATAGGAAAAGAGATATACCTACCAAGGTCTCTTATAGTAGCTGCAGTCAGCATGGGATCTGAACTCAGAAGGACAGCTGAAAATAATAATCCTGGGGTGGTCTTCAAAAGCAATTTATTCACAGATGTCAGATGCCAAAAAATTAAGGCATAATTCACCAAAAAGCCAGGAACTGTAATTAAAACTATCTGCAAAGAGATTTTACAAAAAAGAAGACTCAACCTGCCTTTTTATTCCATTTTAAAAAGCAAATGACAAAGAATTATTGGAGCTGTAGAATCATACTCAGTCCATCAGAGGGAAATTTCAAGTTATCTAAACTTAGCAACTATGTGCTTGCAACTCTGAAAATAGAGTCAAAGATTTCAATGAGAATTATAGGACCTAAGAGATACCAGTTGTATCAAATCTCATAATAAAATAAAAAAGGAACTTCTAATCTTCTTTATGAGGCAATTGAATATAGATACATATGAATGTGTGTGTACATATATAAGTGTGTAGGTATAAACACATTGTTTTAACTATGCATAGGAACCAAGACATATAATAATGTGGCAAAGAGAACAGAAAGTTTAGAAAGAGGTCACAAAGGAGAAAAAGGAAAGGGGGACATGACCATAGAAAGAATGTAGAGAAATAGCAGAGGTCTATAGAAAAGCTGAGAAGAGAGATACAATTTATTCTAGCACTGGAATGTGGCTTTTTTGTACTTCATGTACTCCATTTATTCTAGCACTGGAACTGGAATTGGAACTGGAACTTTATGCTTTCCCACCATTGCCTTGCACTTGATAACTCTTTTTCTACGTAGGGTGGCCATTGACCAAGATGCCATTTCCAATGTGACTTGGAAAAAATGTGATGATTGTGCCTGAAGGCACCTGTGAGAATTCAGATGAACTGAACAACTTAAAAGCTGTCTTTTCTGATTATTTTTCTCTTTCATTTGTTCAAGACAGTCATGCAGAGTGAGTGTGGGGAATGAGCACTGGACACTTAATTCAGGAGACCTGAGTACCAGTGCTGAGGGGTTTTGGCCAAGACATTTAAGTGACAGAACAATGATAGAATGCTTATATGGTGCAGTGGCCAGGCACTCCTGACAGGGGGGCTTTGGTGGTTAAAGACTGATGACAGCATAAGGATGGTGGAAAAAAAGCAAGACCCCCTAGATGAGTTAGCTCTGGGATGGCTGGGTTCTCATTTTAAAGATTTGGTAGTCAGGAAAGTTGTATTACTAACTCCTGTTCAAAGGAACAAATTGAAATGAGGCTCTGAGACAAGAGGACTGAGAATCAGGAGGCCCTAATCTTTTTCACCAAAATAGCTGTTGATACCTTAATAAATTGAATGGCATTGTTTGCCAAAATGGCTGCAGTAAGACTGTGAACGTAATTAACACTACTGAATTGTATATTTCTAAGTGGACATAATGAGAAATTTTAGGTTGTATGTATGTTACCAGAATAAAAATTAAAAGAACAACATAGAACTGTATAACACAAGTGAACCCATGTAAACCATGGACTATCTTTACATTTAATAGTATAATTACAGTAATATTGTTTCATCAGTTGTAACAAAGGTACCACACTAATGCAAAATGTTATTAATAGGCAAAAGTATGTGTGTGGGGGTGGTTTATGGGAATTCTGTATTTTCTCATGATTTTTCTGTAAACATACAACTGCTCTAATTAAAAAAATAAAGTGGTTGTGGTAATTCTGCTCCATGTATCCATGGCATTGGGTAGACCCTTCCCACATGGATTTTAGGTTTAGGTGACAACCAGCACTAAGCATATCAACCAGTAGACACAGAGTGAGGCCATCAGCATCATCTTGTTGCCAGCTGACTCCCCAGCTGAACAGACATGCAGGGGGTGTTCCAGCAGAGATCATCTGAGCCAGCCCAAATCACTTTTATATTTCTATTCTTTTCCATTTCATTTTGTGTGTGTGTGTGTGTGTGATTTGTCTGAACTCCCTGTGCCTGTATTCTGTTTAAAGTTGATAAATTACTCTTAATATTTTTGCTTCTAATATAGTTTAGGTAACGAGCTTATGTTTACAAAACTTTGATTACTTTGAAAGAAAGGTCCACTTTACTTAAGATGTGGAACATTTTTGTACTCAGAGTTTTTCCTTGAAGTGGCCGAAATCTCACATGATTGAAAAAATCTTTAGTGTTTGTGAATTAGGATTATAGCTGTTTATTGCTTTCTTCTCTGTTTTTGTTCCTTTACACTGAGGGCAGAAACTTTAGAAAGCAGATATTTAAAACATCACTTTAATCAATAATTTCCTCTTACTGGACTTCTTTTAAAACATCTCAGATAAAAATTATAAACTGGTATTAAGTTTTTCCAGTCAGATTTTCAAATTAATTTTTCCTCAGTAACATTTTCTTATGTTTTCAATATGCTAGGCATTTGCCAAGATATTGTTTGGTATCTAAAATATGAAGCTGAATTTACTAGTCCCCCCAAACCCCACCCCATCCTCTCTTTTTCTTTGTTTCCCATTTTGTAGCAAATTTTTTTTAAAACCTGAACATGATAACATAGCAATTAATTTGCGAATGATATTATAAAAAAAGAATATTTCTTACCTGCCAAAGTAACTTTTGGAGCATGTATACATCTATGTCAAATGCTACATTAAAAATAATTATTGGTGTAAATATATCAAAAAATAGTTCTGGATTCATCCATTGTATGGCATTTGCATATCTTTGAACCTAATAATGTAAAAAATAGGTTATTTTCTCATTTATCCATTTCTCCATACTCTATTAGTAAAGAATACATGCCAGACACTCCTATCTCTAGCAAGAGAGACAATTAAAAAACATATATAGCAACATAAGTGCTAAGTCTTAACTCTGTTAAATTTTCATAAATTTCCATCATATTATTTCCAGTTACAGAGGAAAGTTAATGTGTAACCCTCTGCCCATTTTATTATTTTTAATAGCATATAGGAAGTATATTGACATGAGTGCTAGAGAATATGTAGGAGATTTTCTGGAATACAAGAGGTAGAAAAATTTCACATAGATGGCTATGAGACCATAAAGGAGTAAATGCTCATATCAAATTTCAGAAACTACAAATAATTAGCCATGGTTTATATAGAAGATATGTGTGGTGTGGAAGAACGGTAAGATTAGAGACTGGAAAGTTTTGCAGTTCATGAAAGAACTAAATAATGATGTTTATGATGAAATACTTAGTTGATTTTTGTAAATCCCGTTATGGACATTCATTCAGCCCATTCAGAAAACACTGAGTACCAATTACAAGTGACATTGTATTTGGGAGATAATTCTCCATGGGTCTCTTGTGCTTCCCCATATCTTGTGTTTCTCCATATTTCGCTTTTCTTCTGAACTATCTTTTCAAGAATGTATGTAAGGCTAACAGCTTTGGAAGACAGAACAAGTTTCTTCCTCCAGAACAAAGGGCATGCTTGCTACTGTCCGATATAATAAAGATAATGTCTTCCTCTGGGTCAAGAGGGTAAAGAAGCTTACTATCCCTTGTAAAAAATTCGTGTTCTCTAAACTCAGGTTTCTTCTGTAATGGAACTCATTGTGGGTGTCTGTGTGTTTCAACCGGCCTGCTTTGCTTCTCCTTATGGGAACTGGGGTTCAGGGACTCTGCACAAGATAATGCTGATATTCTGGCACTATTGCTGCTATGTAATAAAGTCTTTGTCTCTGACCTAGGAGTCCCATGTCTTCTGCCAGTATCCATGGCTGGCTAACTTGTTAGCTTGCAAGAAAGGTCAAATCTCAGACCCTTCACGAGTCTCGACCTATGGTCTCTTCTTTTAAAGAGTTACTGACAAATAGGTAAAGTTAAGTTCATAGGTGTATTTAAAATTGTAATTATGTCAAAAGCATATGGTTTTAAAATCTGTTCATGATTGAAAATTGAGGTAGTTCCATTTCTGGTTATTATGTGAATACATGTTTCCCACATTTAAAAATTTTTTAAATGTCACTGGCTACATTTGTTTGGGAAAGTCAATACTTTTCAGACAAGGTCTAATTTACACTCTGATTAATTATAACAGGGGTTCACAAACTATGGTTCATAGGACACCTTTGGCCCAATGCCTGTTTTTGTAAACAAAGTCTTACTGAAACACAGACATGCCAATTCATTTATGGCTGCTTTTGTGCTACAATGGAAGAGCTGAGTAGTTAGAACATGGACTGTATGGCCTGTAGAGTGTAAAATACTTACTCAATGGCCTTTTGCGGAAAAAATTTGCCAACCCCTGGGCTAGAGGACTATTTAATATGTCAGTAATGCATTTTATATCCCTTATAGTAAGAATTCTCTTTCTCCCTTGCCCGACTTCAACTGTTCTCAATTATTTTGTAATACTGTACCTGCTTCGACTCTACTATAGTATGCTGTTCTTCTCACTTCCCACTCCAGGCAAGAGGTTCCAACTTATTTCTCTTGGTATATTTTAAGCCAGGCACATTTAGACACTGGCCTCTATTCTAATGTAAACCCTATAAAAGATTCCTAAATGTGGAAATGGATTGGTTCAATATCAGATTTTTTTTTTTTTTTTTTTTTTTGTTACTACAAAAGTCCTGGACCAGCAGCACAAAGTCTCCCTGGGCCCTTATCATGTTAGTCAGACTCTTGCCTGCGCTTTTGAATTCTGCTTAGAAAGTTATTGGCCACTCAGACTCTCAGAACTTGGATGTTGGCTCTTTCTGAACTGCCTACCTATTTTCAGACTTAGGCTCTGTTTTGACTATGTTTAGATAGATCTCAACTCTTCCAGGCCTGGTTCTTTTTCCTACATATTAGATCTGATGCCACACACTTTGTAAGCAGTGGGAAAGCACTGAAGCAAAGAGTATTTAGCAAATTTTCTCAAGTCATTTTTATATTTATATGACTCTTACATATAATGAAGAATATCCATATTCACTGTACCCACCTGGTCAGATGTAAAACTTAATATTTCAAAGCTGCATCCAAGTAAAAATAATATCACAGGGAGAGGAATTGGAAAGTCTTTCAAGTGCATGTTCAAAAATGCTGCAAAAAATATGTCATTACTGAAAGGCAATGAAATATCACATTTATAGGACTTATTTATGTGGCATGTTTTCTTAATACCGATGACAATGATATAATGTTCCATACTCATTTCCTATTTTCCTATAAGGAAAACCTTCCTTCACACTTAAGCATACAAACAGTGTAACTGCTAATCTAACAGGTTCCTGATTCACTTCTTCTCTGATTTATCTAATTTTCTTAATGTTTTTTAATAACTAATTCCATCAATTCTTGACTCTTGTGTTACTACTGAAATATTTATAGTACAAACAAATCAGAGATTAATTTCTTTAGCAATCCTGCAATGAGAAGTTAATAAATAAATAACTTAAACTTCAAAGAAAACTCCAGACTAGTTAAAAAGGAGGAACCAGCTATAATAATTTGTCCAACGAGAAAAATGTATTATATATAGGAGTGACATCAACAAGATGGTAGAGAAAGATGTCCCTGGCAACTCCCTCCCAGAAAGAGTGAAAAATAGGCAGAATCTGTAAGAACCAACTTCCCAAGAACTCCAGAAAGTGGTTGAGGATAGGAAACAACATAGTGAATGCCAAATCAGGAAGAAGAAAACCTAAAAACAGTAGGAAAGAGGTGTGATGTATTTTCTTGCCCTGACCCCTCTTTCTCCCTTGGCTTAGTGCTGCAGGCTGTGAGACCAGCAGTGACTTGGTGGTCCATGCACATTCCTAGTGTGGGCCACTGTTGCACGGTTATTGGCATATCTAACTGCAAATTTGGTGTGTGTGGATGTCCACTCCAGCCTGCTCCCTGGAAGACTGATTCAAGGTACTCTTTTGGGTCACCTAAACAGTAATTTACCCTAGGAAGAGATGTGGTACAGAGCAGTGGAGTGGAGCCAAGCAGACTGTAGCTGCCTGAGGCAAAAGACTGATAATGAAACATAGAATACAGTGCCTGGGTCCCTGGAAGAGAAGTTGGCATGAGAATCTCATTTTTAGGAGAAAAAACATTCACACATACTTAGGAATTCTTGGACCCTACCCCACATTGTCAGGGCAAGAAATGTGCTCAAAAATATATGAGAAGATCTTAGCTGTTCACCCAGGCTGGTCTGTGAGTTTGGTATAAACTAGGCTAAGCATTGAAGAAGGACATCAATACAGAACCCTTGGGGAAGGGGAAGAATCTGACTTTCAAAATTAACATATCAAACTTTCAAATTCCCAGACTTCAACAACAACAAATCACAAAGCACACAAAGAAACAGGAATAGAAAACCCATTCAAAGGAACAAAAAAAAAAAAAGCAACTGAAATTATCTTTGAGGAAGTTCAGACTTTGGGCCAACTAATCAAAGATGTTAAGCCAACTCTCCTAAATAAGCTCACTGTTGAAGGAAACATGGATAAGGAATTTCAGGAAATCAGGAAAGCTATTCATGAGCAAAAGAAAGAATTAGAAACTATAAAAAGCAATCAGACAGAAGTTCTAGAGATGGGAAACATAATAACTGAAATGAAAATCACACTAGAGGGAGTAAAAAACAAATTTGTACAGACAGAAGAAAGAATCAGTGAACTTGAAGATAGGATAATTGAAATTATTCAGTCAGAGATGCAGAAAGAAAAAAGAATGAAAATATGTGAGCAGAACATAGGGGACTTGTGGGATACCAGGAAGCATGCAAATATAAGCACAATGGAAGTCTCAGAAGGGGAAGAGAAAAAGTAAAGTGCAGAAAGAAAATCTGAGGAAATAATGGCCATAAATTTCCAAAATGCCATGAAAGACATGAATATACATATCCATAAGCCCCCAGAATTCCATATATGATATATTCAAAGAGATCCACTCTGAAACGTATTATAGTCAAACTGTTGAAGGACAAAGACAAAGAGAATCCTAAAAGTGGCAAGAGAGAAGATATTCATCTCATATAAGTGATCCTCAATAAGATTAAGTGGTTTCTCATCAGAAAACATTGAGGACAGAAAGCAGTGGGATGCTATATTTAAGGTTCTGAAAGGAAAGAAATTGTCAACTAAGAATTCTATAACTGGCAAACTGTCCTTCAAAAATGAGGGACAAATTAAAATATCCCCAAATAAACAAAAGCTGAGGAGGTTTGTTATCACTAGAACTGCCCCAAAGCAAATTCTAACAGGAGCCCTTTGGGATGAAAGAAAAGGACACTAAACAGTAACTTGAAACCATTTGAAGAAATAAAGATACACAATAAAATTAATAATATGGGTAAATATAAATTCCAGTATTATTGTATCTTTGCATGCAATGTTACCTAGTATCTCTTACATCATCTAAAATACAAATATTTAAAAACTAATCATATTTATATGTTTTGAGACACAAAATATAAAATGAAAGATGTAATTTTTGACAAGGATGACATAAAGAGTACAGACAGAGGAGTATAGGAACAGAGACCATGTACGCTACTGAAGTTAAGTTTGTATAAATTGAAACTAGATTTTATGGATTTAGGATATCAAATGTAAACCCCATGGTAACCACAAAAAGTATCTCAAAATATACACAGAAAATGAAATGAGAAGGAGATCAAACTGTTTTGTTACAAAATATAAAGTACACACAAAAGATGGCAGCAATGGAGGAAATTAAGGACAAAAAAGGTATGAGATACAAAAACAAATGGTAAAATGGCTGAAGTAAATCCTGTATTAAAAATTACTTTGAATGTAAATGTATTAAATCCTCCAATCAAAAGGCAGAGCTTGGCAGAATGGATAATGAAAACATGATCCAACTGTATGCTGTTTATAAGAGATTCATCTTAGGCCCAAAGGAAAAATAAGTTGAGAGTGAAAGGATGTAAAAAAAATATTCCATGCAAATAGTAATCAAAAGAGAACTGGTACAGCTACACTAATATCATACAAAATAGACTTTAAGTAAAAACAGTTAAACAAGGACAAAGAAGGACACTATATATTAATAAAATGCTTACTCCACTCAGAAGATATAACAATTATAAACATATATGAACAGAGCCCCAAAGCACATAAAGGAAATATTAACAATTGACATTAGAAATAATAGTTGGAGCTTAAATACTCCACTTTCATAATGGATAGGACAATTATAAAGTAGATAATCAAGGAAAAATAAGACTTGAACAACTCTATCAAACAGACACCTATAGAACACTCTACCCAATGAAAGCAGAATACACCTTTTTCTCAAATGCATGTGAAACATTCTCCAATATAGAGTATATGTTAGTCCAGAAAACAAATTAAAATTATTTAAATCATACAAAGTATGTTCACTGACTACAGTGGGGAATGTAGCCAGAAATCAATAACAGAAGGAAATTTGGGAAATTCACAGAAATGTGGAAATTAAACAACATACTCGTAAATAACCAATGGATCAGAGAAAAAAATAAGGGAAACAAAATACTTTGAAATGAATGGAAATATAAACACCACTACACACCTATGAAACATTTCACACACAATAACAGAATACACATTCTTTTCAAGTGGACATAGAGGGACCATGTGTTGGTTTGGAGGCTGTATGTATCTTCAGAAAGATTCATGTTCTTTTAATGCATTACTATTGGTGCAGACCTGTTGTAGGTGGGGATCTTTTGATTAGGTTACTTCAACTGAGATGTGACCCACCCCATTCATGGTGGGTCTTAATCCTTTTTCTGGAGTCCTTTATGAGAGGATAAAAGACAGTGAAAGCCCAGAGAGCTCAGAGAGAAAAGCCCTGGAGAAGCTAAGAGAGGACACACAGAGGAAGTCACTGGAACCAGAAGCTGAAAGCAATAAAACTTGGAAGTGAAGTAAAAGCAGACTCTGGCCATGTGCCTTCCCAGGTGACAGAGTTGTCCTGGATGCCAGCAGTGTTTCTTCAGAGAAGTTACCCTCCTGTTGATGCCTTAATTTGGACATTTTCATGGCCTTAGAATGGTGACTTGGAAGCTAATAAATTCCCATTGTTAAAAACCAGTCCATTTCTGGTATACTGCATTTTGACAGCTTTAGCAAACTGAAACAGACTAAGTTAGGTCACAAAATAAGTCTAAATAAAGTTCAAAAGATTCATTAGAAAATCAATATCAGAAGGCAAATTAGAAATTCACAAATATGTGGACAGTAAACAACACATGCTTAAACAACCAGTGAGTCAGAAGAAATCACAAAGGAAATTAGAAAATTCTTACAAATGAATTAAAATGAAAACAACATGCAGAGGGGCAAGATGGCAGCATAGAGAGGAGTGGAAGCTAAGTAGTCCCCTGGAACAACTACAAAAAAACAGAAACAACTAGTAAATAATCCAGAATAACTGCGGGGGGACAAACGAGACCATCCACTCATCATACACCAACCTGAATTAGGAGGAATGCCCGAGAACACAGCATAAAATCTGTAAGTAAAACCTGTGGAACCAGGTCGGGAGACCCCCTCCCCCACAGCCCGAGCTGCGGAGCCTCATGGTGCCAGAGAGAAGCTCTCTCCCAGCAAGCGAATACAGCTCAGCTGAGCTCCAACTGGGGTTTTAAGTAGCGAATGTGAACTGCTCACTACAGGTATGCAGCCCCAAAAAACAGACAGAGGCTTTGGGTGACGACTGAGCTGGGAGAGCCAGAGGGTCACCTTGACTGGGTCTGAAGGGGACTATCTGTTTCTTTTTCGGCTCAGTGGAGAAAGCCCCAGTCATTTTAAGTTTCCAGGGCTGTGACTAGGGGAAGGGCGGAGACAGCACAAGCAGAGAGCAAGACCATTGAAATGCTAATGACCTCCACCTGGGGGCTCTGTCTTCTCTAGGAGGAAAGGGGTGGGGCCCTTTCCATTCAGAACCAGACCCCAGAGCCTGGGGGAACACAGCCATACTGCCTCACACCAGTCAAGAATTATAGGCTAACAGGTGTCACCTGCTGGGCAGAAAAGCACAGTGACCTGAGGCATCAAAGGGTGGAGCAATTTTCTGAGATACACCCGCAGGGAAACCAGATACTGAATATTTCTTCCCTCTGGGACCTGAGCCTGTTCTGGTCTGGGAAAACCTGATTTGGATAACCAAGGAAACCATGCTTAGACAACAGAAAATTACAACCTACACTAAGAAAAACAAAGTTATGGCCCAGTCAAAGGAACAAACGTACACTTCAACTGAGATACAGGAATTTAAACAACTAATGCTAAATCAATTCAAAAAGTTTAGAGAAGATATTGCAAAAGAGATAGAGGCTGTAAAGGAAGCACTGGACATGTATACGGCAGAAATCAAAAGTTCAAAAAAACAACTAGTAGAATCTATGGAAATGAAAGGCACAACACAAGAGATGAAAGACACAATGGAAACATACAACAGCAGATCTCAAGAGGCAGAAGAAAACACTCAGGAACTGGAGAACAAAACACCTGAAAGCCTACACGCAAAGGAGCAGATGGAGAAAAGAATGAAAAAATATGAGCAACGTCTCCGGGAACTCAAAGATGAAACAAAGTACAATAATGTATGTATCATTGGTGTCCCAGAAGGAGAAGAGAAGGGAAAGGGGGCAGAAGCAATAATAGAGGAAATAATTAATGAAAATTTCCCATCTCTTATGAAAGACATAAAATTACAGATCCAAGAAGCGCAGCGTACTCCAAACAGAAGAGATATGAATAGGCCTACGCCAAGACACTTAATAATCAGATTATCAAATATCAAAGACAAAGAGAGAATCCTGAAAGCAGCAAGAGAAAAGCGATCCATTACATACAAAGGAAGCTTAATAAGACTATGTGCGGATCTCTCAGCAGAAACTATGGAGGCAAGAAGGAAGTGGTGTGATATATTTAAGAAAACAACATGCCAAATTTTATGGGACGCAGCAAAGGCAGTTCTGAGGGAAATTTATAGCTGTAAATGCCTATTAAAAAAAGAGGAACGACCCCCAAATCAATAACCTAATGTCACATCTTGAGAAACTAGGAAAAGAAGAACAAAGTAAACCTAAAGTTAGTATAAGAAAGGAAATAATGAAGATTAGAATGGAGATAAATGGCATAGAGAATAGTAATACAAATAGAGAATCAATAACACCTAAAATTGACTCTCTGAAAGATCAAAAACATTGACAAACCTGATAAAGAAAAAAAGAAAAAGATGCAATAACTAAAATCAGAAAATGAAGATAGATAATCTACTACTGATCTTGTGTAAATTGAAAGGATTATAAGAGAATACTGTGGAAAATTATAAAACAAATATTATTTAGATGATATGGACCAATTCCTATAATTATACAGAAATAAACTGACTCAGGAAGAAATAGAAGACCTCAACAGACCTATATCAAATAGAGATTGAATCAATAATCAAAAAACCCCCCCAAAAAACAAAATTCCAGGGCTACATGGCTTCATTGGTGAATTCTACTAAACAATGAAAGAAGAATCAACTCCAATATTTCTCAAACTTTTCCAAAAAAATTGAAGAGGAGGGAAGTCTTCCTAACTCATTCTATGAAGCCTTCATTACTCTATACTAAAGCCAGATAAAGACATGAGAAGGAAAACAGAACAACAAACCAATTTCCCTAATGAATAGAGATGAAAAAAATCCTCAAAAAATACCAGGAAAATGGAATTCAACAGCATATTAAAAGGATTATACACCAAGACCACATGGAATTTATCTCATGAATGCAAAGGTGATTCAACATATGAAAATCTAACAATGTAACAAAACACATTAATAGAGTGAAAAAAACACACACACATGATCATAGCAACTGACACAGAAAACAGCATTTGCAAAATGCTTTGATGATAAATACAGTCAGAAATCTAGGAATATAAGGTAACTTCTGAACATGATAAAGGGCATTTATGAAAAACACACTGATAGCATTATACTCAATGACAAGACTGAAAGATTTCCCCCTAAGATCAGAAACAAGACAAGGATACCTGCTCTCACCACAGCTTTTCAACAGTGTACTGGAAATTCTAGCTAGAGCAATTCAGCAAGAAAAGAAATAAAAGGCATCTAAATTGGAAAAGAAAATGTAAAACAATCTCTGTTTGCAGATGACATGATTCTTTCTATAGAAAAATCCCAAAGAATCCACAAGTGAACCAATAGAGCTAATAAACAAATTCAGCAAGGTTGTAGGCTACAAGATTAACATTCAAAAATCAGTTGTGTCTGTTTAAAAAGCTGAAAAAGAGTCCAGACTTCTATTAGAAATATGAATGAAGCATATCTGGTTAGGACTAGGGCAAATTGGGCCAAAAGGTAAAGAACAGTACTGACTGCATTTTTAAACTTCAACTTCCATGTGAGATCAAGGGAAGAGATCTATATTTCCTATACAATTTAACTCATACAGTTTGTTCAAACACCAAAATTACATGGACCTGGTAGGTTTGTATAGGTTAATGTGAAATAGTGACACATTCCAAAGTAATTTGGGTAGAGAATAAAAATATATATGCAGGGTCCCCCTGAGGAGCTGGAGGAAAACATGGAAGTGTTGGACTTCCTCACTTGGATTGCAGCTGATGGTCTTACAAACATTGAGGACTGGCAGTTTGGTATGCCAATCCCTCTATCTTGGGGCTTGCCCTTATGAAGCACATTACTGCAAAGGAGAGGATAAATATGCTTATAATTGTTCCTAAGAGTCTCCTCCTGAGTACCTCTTTATTGCTCAAATGTGGCCTCTCTCTCTAGCTAACCCAACCTGGCAGGTGAACTCACTACCCTCCCCCCCATATACAGAATCTGACTCCTAGGGGGGTAAATCTCTCTGGCAACACAGGATATGACTCCTGAGGATGAATCTGAACCCAACATTGTGGGATTGAGAACATCTTCTTGACCAAAAGGGGGATGTGAAATGAACCAAAATAAAGTTTCAGTGGCTGAGAGATTCCAAATGGAGTCAAGAGTTCACTCTGGTGGGCTCTCTTACACACTATATAGATAACCCTTTTTAGGTTTTAATGTACCGGAATAGCTAGAAGTAAATACCTGAAACTATCAAACTCCAACCCAGTGGCCTTGACTCTTGAAGATGACTGCATAACAATGTAGCTTATAAGAGGTGACAGTGTGATTATGAAAGCCTTGTGGATCACACTCCCTTTATCCAGTGTATGGATGAATGAGTAGAAAAATGGGGACAAAAACTAAATGAAAAATAGGGCAGGGGGGATGATTTTGGTGGTTTTTTTTTACTTTTATTTTTTATTTTTAATTTTACTTTTTCTGGTATAAGGGAAATGTTCAAAAAATAGATTGGGGTGATAAATGCATAACTATATGATAGTATTGTGAACAGTTGATTGTACACCATGAATGATTGTATGATATGTGAATATATCTCAATAAAACTGAATTTAATTAAAAAATCAGTTATGGGTCAGTGAGAAGAGGAACAGATAAAGAACAAAACAACCAACAAGAAACCCTAGGCAAAAGAGATAAAAACGACCTCCAGGATAAACTAAGCAAGAAAATCAGATGCTAAGACAACAGAAAATATCATGACTCATACCAGGAAGCATGAAGATATGGCCAAGCTAAAGGAACAAACTAACACCTCAATGGATATATGGGAGTTGAAACAACTAATTAAAGATGTTCAAACAAATCTTCTAAATCAAATTAACAAGTTGAAGGAAAATATGGCAAAATAGATGAAGGAATAACGAAAACACAGGGTCTCCAAAGAGAAGAACTAGAAAGCTTGAAAACAACAAATGGCAGAACTTATGGGAATGATAGTCACAATAGAAGAGATGAAAAACAAAATAACAGCAGTTTTGAACAGGCAGAAGAAAGGATTAGTGAACTAGAAGGCAAGGCATCTGAAATCAAACACACAAAAGAACAGATAAGAAAAAGAATGGAAAAATAAAAGCAGGGTCTCAGGGAACTGAATGACAACATGAAGCCCAAGAATATATGCATTATGGGTGTCCCAAAAGGAGAAGAGAAGAGAAAAGGGGCAGAAAGAATAATGGAGGAAATAATCAATGAAAATTTCCCAACTCTTATGAAAGACATAATATTATAGGTCCAAAACAGATTCAAATAGACCTACTCCAGACACTTACTGATCAAATTGTCCAGTGTCAAGGACAAAGAGAGAATTCTGAAAGCAGCAAGAGAAATGTGATCCATCACATACAAGGGAAGCTCAATAAACTTAAGTGTGACTGCCCTCCCCCCTATGTGGGATCTGACACCCAGGGAAGTAAATCTCCCTGGCAATGTGGAATATGACTCCCAGGGAGGAATCCAGACCCAGCATCATGGGATGGAGAACATCTTCTTGACCAAAGAGGGATGTGAAAGAAATAAGCTTCAGTGGCTGAGAGATTACAAAAGGAGCTGAGAAGTCACTCTGGTGGGTACTCTTATGCACAATATAGACAACCCTTTTTAGGTTCTAATGAATTGGAATAGCTAGCAGTAAATACCTGAAACTATCAAACTACAACCCAGAACCCATGAATCTTGAAGACAATTGTATAAAAATGTAGCTTATGAGGGATGACAATGTGATTGGGAATGCCATATGGACCACACTCCCATTTGCCAAGAGTATGGATGAATGAGTAGAAAAATGGGAGCAAAAAAAAAAAAAAAAAAAAAGGCACCCAGTGTTCTTTTTTTACTTTAATTGTTCTTTTTCACTTTAATTTTTATTCTTATTATTTTTGTGTGTGTGGTAATGAAAATGTTCAAAAATTAATTTTGCTGATGAATGCACAAATATATAATGGTACCGTGAACTGAATGTATGCTTTGTATGACTGCATGGTATGTGAATATATCTCAATAAAAATGAATTAAAAAAAAAAGCTTAAGTGTGAATCTCTCAGCCAAACCCATGGAGGTGAGAAGGCAGTGGTATGATATATTTAAGAAACTGAAAAAAAAATTTCAACCAAGAATTCTATATCTGACAAAACTGTCCTTCAACACTGAGGGAGAGTCAAAAATGTTTATAGATAAACTGACACTGAGAGAGATCGTGAACAGGATATCTGCTCCCTACTAAAGGCAGTGCTACAGACATATAAGAAAAGACTGGAGAGAGACATTTGGAGAAGAGTGTAGAAATGAAGATTAGCAGTAGGGATAACTAATAGGGTAAAAAGAGAAAAAAAAGTAAGATATGACAGAAAAAATGGTTGAAAAAAGTACTGCCACTATAGTAACAACATTAACTGTTAATGGATTAAACTCCCTTATAAAAAGACACAAATTGGTGGAATGGATTAAAAAAAAAAAAAACAAAAAAATCAAAACAGGATCCATCTATATGCTGTCTACAAGAGATTCACTTAAGATCCAAGGACAAAAACAGGTTGGTAGTGAAAGGTTGGAAAAATATATTTTATGCAAACAACAATGAGAAAATAGTGGGGGGTAGCTATACAAACATCAGACAAATTAGACATCAAATGTAAAACAATTAAAAGAGACAGAGAAGGATACTGTGTATTAATAAAAGGAACAATCCATCAAGCAGGCATAACAATCATAAATATCTATGCACTGAGCCAGAGTGCCCGAAAATATATGAGGCAAACACTGACAACACTGAAGGGAGAAGTAGACACTTCTACAATAATAATTGGAGACTTCAATACACCACTCTCATCAATGGATAGAACATCTAGACTGAGGATCAATAAGGAAACAGATTTTGAATAATATAATAAATGAACTAGACTTAACAGACATTTACAGAACATTGCACCCAACAACAGAAGGATATATTTTTTTTTCTCAAGCACTCATGGATAATTCTCTAGGATAGACTACATGTTGGGTCACAAAGCACGTCTCAAAACATTTAAAAAGATTGAAATTATACAGAACCCTTGCTCAGATCATAATGGAATTAAGTTAGAAATCAATAACAGACAGAAAGCTGGAAAAGTCACTAATATATGGAGGTTAAACAACACATTCTTAAACAAGAGAAATCAGTAAATATCGAGAGGTAAATGAAAACAAGAACACAACATATCAAAACTTATGGGATGCAACAAAAGCAGTGCTGAGAGGGAAATTTACTCCCTAAATACCTATATCAAAAAAGAAGAAAGGACAAAAATCTAGGAATTAACTCCTCACCTGGAGGAACTAGAGAAAGAACAGCAAACTGACCCAAAGCAAACAGAAGGAAAGAAATAACAAAGACCATAACAGAAAAAATGAAATTGAGAACATGAAAACAATAGAGAGAATCAATAAAAACAGAAGTTGTTTTTTTAAGAAAATCAGTAAAATTGATGGACTCTTACCTAGGCTGATACAGCAAAAAAGAGAAAGGTTGCAAATAAATAAAATTAGAAATAGGAGGAAGGACATAACTACTGACCCCGCAGAATTAAGGGAGATAATGAGAGGATATTATGAGGGGATATCATATATTATGAGCAGCTATATGCTAACAATCTAGACAAGTTAGACAAAATGGACAACTTCCTAGAAAGCATGAAAAACCAACATTGACTAGAGAAGAAATAGAAACCTCAACAAACCAATCACAAGTAGATACTGAATCAGTCATCAAAAGGCTCCCAAAAAAAGAAAAGTCCAGGACCAGATGGCTATACATGTGAATTCTACCAAGAATTCAAGTAAGAATTAGTACCAATCCTGCTTAAACTCTTCAAAAAAATTGAAGATAGGGAAATCTACCTAACTCATTCTCAGAAGCCAACATCACCCTAATACCAAAGCCAGACAAAGATACTATAAGAAAAGAAAACTACAGACCAATACTCAACAAAATACTTGCAAATCAAATCTGGCAGCACATTAAAAGAATTATACACCATGACCAAATGGGCTTTATTTTAGGTATGCAAGCGTGGTTCAACACAAGAAAGTCATTTAAAGTAATACATCTCATCAATAAATTAAAGAGGAAAAACCATATGATCACCTTGACTGATGCAGAAAAGGCATTTGGCAAAATTCAGCATCTTTCTTGATGAAAACACTTCAAAGGAGAAATAGAAGGAAACTTCCTCAGCATGATAAAGGGAATATGAAAAACCCACAGCTAACATCATACTCAATGG
This sequence comes from Choloepus didactylus, assembly GCF_015220235.1. Lineage (NCBI taxonomy): Eukaryota > Metazoa > Chordata > Mammalia > Pilosa > Megalonychidae > Choloepus > Choloepus didactylus. The sequence goes on from NC_051307.1 coordinate 77,609,750, forward strand.
GGAAAGACTGAAAGCTTTCCCTCTAAGATCAGGAACAAGACAAGGATGCCCACTGTCACCATTGTTATTCAACATTATGCTGGAAGTTCTAGCTAGAGCAATTAGGCAAGAAAAAGAAATAAAAGGCATCCAAATTGGAAAATCAGAAGCAAAATTTTCACTTTTGCAGACGACATGATCCTACATGCAGAAAATCCTGAAAAAATCTACAGAAAAGCTACTAGAGCTAATAAATGAGTACAGCAAAGTAGCAGGATATAAGCTCAGCATCCAAAATCAGTAGTGATTCTATAAACCAGTAGTGAGGACTCTGAGGAGGAAATCAGGAAAAAAAAATCCATTTAAAATAGCAACTAAATGAATCAAATATTTAGGAATAAATTTAACCAAGGACATAAAAAAAACCTACACACCCTTCACAATCACACTGTCACCCCTTGTAATCTATGTTATTATATAATTGTCTTCAGGAGTCCAGACTGCTGGGTTGGAGTTTGGTAGTTTCAGGTATTTACTTCTAGCTATTCCAATACATTAAAGCCTAAGAGGTGTTATCTATATAGTACATAAGAATGTCCACCAGAGTGACCTCTCTACTCCATTTGGAATCTCTCAGCCACTGAAACTATTTCGTCTCATTTTGCATCCCCCTTTTGGTCAAGAAGATACTCTCAGTCCCACGATGCCGGGTCCACATTCATCCCCGGGAGTCATACTCTGCATTGCCAGGGAGATGTACACCCCTGGGAGTCGGGTCCCACGTAGGGGGGAGGGCAGCAAGTTCACCTGTCGAGATGGCTCAGTTAGAGAGAGAGAGGGCCACATCTGAGCAACAAAGAGGTACTCAGGGGGAGACTCTTAGGCACCATTACATACAACTTTAGACTCTCCTTTGTGGTTATGAGCTTCATAAGGGCAAGTCCCTTGCTCAAGGGCTCAGCACATCAAACCGCCAGTCCCAATGTTTGTGACAACATCAACACCAGTCCAGGTGAGGATGTCCAACACATCCGCACCTTCCCCCAGATCCTCGGGGCTGGGGAGGGGGAGGCTGTAAATATGTTTTTTATTATCTGCCCAAATTACTCTAGGATGTGTCACTATTTCACTCCAGCCTATACTAACCTACCATATCTCACTTCCTATTCAAAGTTCCATGCAATTGTGGTGTTTGAACAAATCGACTGTAGAGTTGTACCATTTAGAAAATTTAGATCCTGTACCAAATAGATATCTATTCCCTTGGTCTCATATGAAAGTTGAAGTTTTAAAACACAATCAGTTTCAACCTTTATCCTTTGGCCTGGCTTGCCCTGGTCTTAACCAGACCTGCTTCATTCATATCACTAATTGAAGTCTGGGCTCTTTTTCAGCTTTTTTTTTTTTTTGACAGTGGCTGTATGCACTAATACTGACATTCATATCTGCCGAGCTCTAGCTCTGAGTTTCAGGTGTCTCAGAGATATGCATTGTTCCAGAGACCAATCAGGTTATACACTAGGGGATCAGCATCTCAAAGTTTAGAGATAGGCCTTACAATTCAGGGATAGAGTTAACTGCTGTAAGAGCTTACAATCTAGGGACTATTACAATTATTGTGTCCACGTTAGGGTATGTGATTGGATGTTTCTTTGGAGTTGTGATCACTCAACTGTAAGCAAGATATTTCATTGGATAATTTCCATGGAGGTGTGGCCCTGCCCATTCAGCATGGGCCTTGATTAGCTCACTGGAGCACTATAAGAGCTCAAACAGAAGGAGCGAGCTTGCTACAGCTAAGAGGGACACTTTGAAGAATGCACAGAACCTGAGAGGGTAGCTGCAGATGAGAGACAGCACCATTGAAGATGGCCATTGAAAGCAGACTCTTGCTCCAGAGAAGCTAAGAGAGGGCAAACACCCCAAGGGCAACTAAGAGTGACATTTTTGAGGAACAGCAGCCTAGAGAAGAACATCCTGGGAGAAAGCCATTTTGAAACCAGAACTTCGGAGCAGACGCCAGCCACATGCCTTCCCAACTAACAGGTTTTCTGGACACCATTGGCCATCCTCCAGTGAAGGTACCCAATTGTTGATGACTTACCTTGGACACTTTATGGCCTTAAGACTGAAACTTTGTAACCAAATAAACCCCCTTTATAAAAAGCCGAAAAAAAAAAAAACCTACACACAGAAAATTACAAAGCATTGCTAAAAGAAATAAAGGAAGACTTCAGTAAATGGAAGACCTATACTCAAAATGATTTATAGATTTGATGTAATACCAATTAAAATCTCAACAACTTACATTGCAGAAATAGAAAAATGAATAATCAAATTTATTTGGAAGGGCAGGGTGCATCAAATAGCTAAAAATATCCTGAGAAAGAAAAATGAAGTGGGAGGTTTCACACTACCTGACTTTAACGCATATTACAAAGCTATGGTGGTCAAAACAGCATGATACTGGCATAAAGATAGATGTACTGACCAATGGAATTGAACCGAGTATTCAGAGGTGGACCCTCCCATATACAGACAACTGGTCTTTGATAAGGTGGTCAAGTCAACTCAACTAGGACAGAGCAGTCTCTTCAACAAATGATGCTTGGAGAACTGGATATCTATATCCAGAAGAATGAATGAGAACCCCTATCTCACACCTTATACAAAAATTTATTCAAAATGGGTCAGGGACCTAAACATTTGAGGTAAGACCACAAAATGTTTAGAAGAAATTGTAGAAAATACTTAAGGAACATGTGATAGGTGTTGATTTCCTAGACCTTACACCCAAACTGCGAGCAATGAAAGAAGAAATAGATGAATGGGATCTCCTCAAAACTGAATACTTTTCTACATCAAAGGACTTTGTTAGGAAAATAAAAAGGGAGCCTACACAATGGGAGACAATGTTTGGAGGCCACATATCAGATATGGATTTACTATTCAGAATATATAAAGGGATATTAAAACTCAACAACAAAAAGACAAGCAACACAATTAAAAAATTGGCAAAAACATGAATAGACACTTTTCCAAAGAGGAAATACAAATGGCTCAAAAACATTTGAAAAGAAGCTCAACTTCAGTAGCAATTAGAGAAATGCAAATCAAAACCATAATGAGATATCATCTCACACCCACTAGAATGGCATGTGTGTGTGTGTGTGTGTGTGTGTGTGTATAAAACAGAAATAAAAATCAAGTTCTGGAGAGGATGTGGAGAAATAGATACACTCATTCACTCTTGGTGGGAATGTAGAATGGTCCAACCACTCCAGAAGGCAGTTTCACGGGTCCTCAGGAAGCTAAGTTTAGAATTGCCACTTGATCCAGCAATCCCATTACTAGGTGTATACCTGGAGGAACTGAAAGCAGGGACATGAATGTACATTTTCACACTGATGTTTTTAGCAGCATTATTCACGTTAGCCTAGAGATGGAAACAACCCAAATGTCTATCAACAGATAAGTGATAAACAAACTGTGGTATATACACACAATGGAATACTACACAGCGATAAAACAGAATCAAGTCACAAAGCATGCAACAATGTGGATGAACTTTGAGGATATTAGGTTGAGCGAAATAAGCCAGAGAAAAGGACAAATACAGTATTGTCTGACTAATATGAACTAACTATAATGAGCAAATTCTAAGAGTTAAAGTTGAGAACACGGGTTATCAGGAGAAAGAGGGTAGAGATCGGGCACTTGATGTGAAGGAGTACAGAACATTCAACAGTATTGATTGTAAAGATCCAGAAATAGATAGCACAATGCTATGTGATGGTGTCACAATATTGTAAGTATAATGAAGAAAGCTGGATGTGAGTATGGTTGAAAGAGGAAGGGTAGGGGCAGATACCAGAAGGAAATAAAGAGGACAAAAAAGGACTGTATAACATAATGAGACCTAGAGCGGATGATGATGGTTAAATGCAAAAATACAAGAATGTTTTTACTTCAGGGAGAACAACTGACCATTGCAAGGTGTTATAAGTGGGATGGTATATGGAAAAAATATAGTTAATGCAAACTAGGGTATATGGTTAACAGTAACATTGTAGTATTTTTTCATTAATTGTAATAAAGGCAGTACACTAAAGCTAAATGTCAATAAGAGGGGGACTTAAGGTAGGGGGATGGGATTCTTGTTTTTTCTCTTTTCTCTTCTCCTTTCTTTGCAGAAAAAAATGGAAATGTTCTCATATAAACAGTGGTGCTGAATGCATAACTATGTGATTATACTGGGAACAACTGATTGTACACTTAGGATGGATTGTATGGTGTATGAATATAACTGTTTAAAAAATAAACAGAAGGATACAAGTGCTGGAGAAGATGTGAAGAGAGAGATATATCTATTCACTGTTGTTGGGGAAGTAAAATGGTGCAGCCCCTCTGGAGGGCAGTGTGGTGGTTCCACAGGAGGCTAAGTATAGGGTTGCCACATGATCCTGCAATCTCGTTATTAGACAACTTGGAAGAACTGAAAGCAGGGACATGAATAAGCATTTGCAAACTGCTGTTTATGGCAACATTATTCATGATTTGCAATGGATGGAGGTGGCATAAGTGAAAAATCAACTGATGAACAGAAGGGCAAAAAGCAATGTATACATATGATGGAATATTGAGTGGCTGCTAGAAGGAATGACATCATCTGTATTTTAAAACTTTAACTTATGAGTGAGACTAAAGGAAGAGATGTTTATTTGGTCCCAAGTTTAAATTTTCTACAGCACACTATCTAATTTAACCTATCTGGTCAGTTTATTTAAACAACTTAAATACATGGAACCTAGAGTAGGGAATGATATCCTTTTATTCTGTACAGGTTAATGTAATATCCAGATACATTCCAGAGTATTTTGGGTGGAAATAAAAAAGTATCTGCAAAGTCCCCTTGAAGAACTGGGGAAAAATGTGGAACTATTAAACTTCCTCACCTGGGAAATTTCTGATATTCTCTTAGGCACTAGGGACTCAAAATTTAATTAACCAAGCCCTCAATCTTGAGGGTTGACCTTAGGAAACTTATTTCTCTAATGGCAAAGCTAGGCCTGCATGTATTTATGCCTAAGAGTCACCCACAGAGAGCCTCTTTTGTTACTCAGATGTAGCCTCTCTCTTTAAGCAGACTTTGCAAATAGACTCATTATACTTCCCTCTACAATGCACATGACTCCCAGGGATGTAAGTCTCCCTGGCAACATGGGAGAAGACTCCCAGAGAAGGGCCTGGCCCTGGCATTGTGGGATTGAGAATGCCTTCTTGACCAAAAGGGGGAAAAGAAATGTAATAAAATAAAATGTCAGTTGCTAAGAGATTTCAAACAGAGTCCAGAGGTCACACTGGAGGTTAGTTACTCTTACGCAAGCTTTAGCCAGATATTGCAAACCACCACAGTATGCCAAGCCCCAACCAACAGTATTCCTGAAAACTCTAGTCTCTATAAAAATTTTTCTTTGTAAGTTTATTTTTTCAGAAACTTAAGGCCTCCAGATAAGCCCTGAAACCCAGAGGTACCAGTCTCTCCAAGTATGTCAACCAGTTTCATTCCTCTACACCCCATAAGGTCAATACCCCTTTACAGCATGAAGAAATTTTAAATGGTCATTGCCCAGACATCCCTGAAGATGGAAAGAAATGTCATATGTGAGAGAGGAGGTGTGACTGACAAATTAGGATTAACAAATGACTGTGACTACTGACTCATTACATAGTTAATTCTTTTTAGTGTCTAGTGTTTTAGAATAGCCAGAAGGAAATACCTGAAGTTGTTGAATTGTAATCCAGTAGTCCTGATCTTTGATAATGATTGTTTAACTACATACCAAAAAAAAAAGTCAGTTGCCCTTGTTTGCATGGATCTACTTCTGGATGTTTTGCTCTGTCCCACTGATCTTTTTTTTTTTTTAATATTCATTTTATTGAGATATATTCACATACCACACAGTCATATAAAACAAATCATACATTCGATTGTTCACAGTACTGTTACATAGTTGTACATTCATCACCAAAATCAATCCCCAACACCCTCATTACCACACGCACAAAAATAACCAGAATAATAATTAATGTGAAAAAGTGTGCTTCAGGTTTTAAAGCAGGGAAGGATAGTGAGGCATTTGCCTTGGGCCCCAAATTTAAGGGGCACCAAAAAACTCAGGAAATAGTATTTGAATGCAAGGTTTTAAAAAATCAAAAGTAATGCAAAAAGTCCATGGTGAACAAAATATCAAAATTTCAAATACAGATAACATTGGTAATGGTGCCATGCCAAGCCATTTAAGAGCATGATGCAAAGGTAGAATATCAACAATACTAATTTTTTTTTTTTTTAGAGATAACAGTAAAAATAATGTTTATTGTTTATTTTCTGATTACAACACAAATATATGCTCCTTGAATAAAATTTGGAAAACATATAAAAGTTTCAAAGAGAAAAAGTAAAAATTAAATATAACCCAACTTTTTAAAGTAACCAAATTTCTTATTATATTTCACTGAGTTTTTTTTTTATCTTCATTTTACTGAGATATATTCACATACCACGCAGTCATACAAAACAAATCGTACTTTCGATTGTTTACAGTACCATTACATAGTTGTACATTCATCACCTAAATCAATCCCTGACACCTTCATTAGCACACACAAAAAAATAACAAGAATAATAATTAGAGTGAAAAAGAACAATTGAAGTAAAAAAGAACATTGGGTACCTTTGTCTGTTTGTTTCCTTCTCCTATTTTTCTACTCATCCATCCATAAACTAGACAAAGTGGAGTGTGGTCCTTATGGCTTTCCCAATCCCATTGTCACCCCTCATAAGCTACATTTTTATACAACTGTCTTCGAGATTCATGGGTTCTGGGTTGTAGTTTGATAGTTTCAGGTATCCACCACCAGCTACCCCAATTCTTTAGAACCTAAAAAGGGTTGTCTAAAGTGTGCGTAAGAGTGCCCACCAGAGTGACCTCTCGGCTCCTTTTGGAATCTCTCTGCCACTGAAGCTTATTTCATTTCCTTTCACATTCCCTTTTGGTCAAGAACATGTTCTCCGTTCCACGATGCCGGGTCTACATTCCTCCCCGGGAGTCATATTCCACATTGCCAGGGAGATTCACTCCCCTGGGTGTCTGATCCCACGTAGGGGGGAGGGCAGTGATTTCACCTTTCAAGTTGGCTTAGCCAGAGAGAGAGGGCCACATCTGAGCAACAAAGAGGCATTCGGGAGGAGGCTCTTAGGCACAACCATAGGGAGGCCTAGCCTCTCCTTTGCAGCAACCGTCTTCCCAAGGGTAAAACTTATGGTAGAGGGCTCAACCCATCAAACCACCAGTCCCCTATGTCTGTGGTCACGTTAGCAACCATTGAGGTGGGGTAGGCGAATACCCCTGCATTCTTCACAGGCTCCTCAAGGGGGCACTACATCTTTTTTTTTTTTCCTTGTTTTTCTTTTTTTTTTTTTTTTTAACTTTCCCTTCTTTTTGAAATCAACTGTATGAAAAAAAAGTTAAAAAGAAAACAAACATACAATAAAAGAACATTTCAAAGAGACCATAACAAGGGAGTAAGAAAAAGACAACTAACCTAAGATAACTGCTTAACTTCCAACATGTTCCTATTTTACCCCAAGAAAGTTACATAATATAGCAACATTTCTGTGAACTTGTTCCTACTATATCCATCAGAAATTAACAGACCATAGTCATTCCTGGGCATCCCCAGAACCTTAAATAGCTTATCTGTTCTTCTTGGATTATTGTTCCCCCTTCCTTGATTGCTCTCTATTGCTAGTTCCCCTACATTCTACATTGTAAACCATTTGTTTTACATTTTTCAAAGTTCACATTAGTGGTAGCATATAATATTTCTCTTTTTGTGCCTGGCTTATTTCGCTCAGCATTATGTCTTCAAGGTTCATCCATGTTGTCATATGTTTCACGAGATCGTTCCTTCTTACTGCCGCGTAGTATTCCATCGTGTGTATATACCACATTTTATTTATCCACTCATCTGTTGAAGGACATTTGGGTTGTTTCCATCTCTTGGCAATTGTGAATAATGCTGCTATGAACATTGGCGTGCAGATATCTGTTCGTGTCACTGCTTTCCGACCTTCCGGGTATATACCGAGAAGTGCAATCGCTGGATCGAATGGTAGCTCTATATCTAGTTTTCTAAGGAACTGCCAGACTGACTTCCAGAGTGGCTGAACCATTATACAGTCCCACCAACAATGAATAAGAGTTCCAATTTCTCCACATCCCCTCCAGCATTGTATCATAGTACTTCTGTTTTTTGTTTTACTTTGTTTTGTTTGTTTTTACTGTGCGGCCAGTGTCTTTGGGCATGATGCTATCTAACCATTGTCAATGTGAGAACATTTCTGAGGATGAGAAAGACAAAAATATGTAGTTCACAAACTGTTTGTTTAATGGCAGCCATTCTAACCGGTGTGAGATGGTATCTCATTGTGGTCTTAATTTGCATCTCTCTAATAGCTAGTGAAGCTGAACATTTTTTCATGTGTTTCTTGCCCATTTGTATTTCCTCTTCAGAGAACTGTCTTTTGATATCTTTTGCCCATTTTATAATTGGGCCGACTGTACTATTGTCATTGAGTTGTAGGATTTCTTTGTATATGCAAGATATCAGTCTTTTGTCAGATACATGGTTTCCAAAAATTTTTTCCCATTGAGTTGGCTGCCTCTTTACCTTTTTGAGAAATTCCTTTGAGGTGCAGAAACTTCTAAGCTTGAGGAGTTCCCATTTATCTATTTTCTCTTTTGTTGCTTGTGCTTTGGGTGTAAAGTCTAGGAAGTGGCCGCCTAATACAAGGGCTTGAAGATGTTTTCCTACATTATCTTCTAGGAGTTTTATGGTACTTTCTTTTATATTGAGATCTTTCGTCCATTTTGAGTTAATTTTTGTGTAGGGGGTGAGGTAGGGGTCCTCTTCATTCTTTTGGATATGGATATCCAACTCTCCCAGCCCCATTTGTTGAAAAGACCATTATGGCTCAGTTCAGTGACTTTGGGGGCCTTATCAAAGATCAGTCGGCCATAGATCTGAGGGTCTATCTCTGAATTCTCAATTCGATTCCATTGATCTATATGTCTACCTTTGTGCCAGTACCATGCTGTTTTGGCAACTGTGGCTTTATAATAAGCTTCAAAGTCAGGGAGAGTAAGTCCTCCCACTTTGTTTTTCTTTTTTAGAGTGTCTTTAGCAATTCGAGGCATCTTCCCTTTCCAAATAAATTTGATAACTAGCTTTTCCAAGTCTGCAAAGTAGGTTGTTGGAATTCTGATTGGGATTGCATTGAATCTGTAGATGAGTTTGGGTAGAATTGTCATCTTAATGACATTTAGCCTTCCTATCCACGAACATGGAATACTTTTCCATCTTTTAAGGTCCCCTTCTATTTCTTTTAGTAGAGTTATGTAGTTTTCTTTGTATAGGTCTTTTACATCTTTGGTTAAGTTTATTCCTAGGTACTTGATTTTTTTAGTTGCTATTGAAAATGGTATCTTTTTCTTGAGTGTCTCTTCAGTTTGTTCATTTCTAGCATACAGAAACATTACTGACTTATGTGCATTAACCTTGTATCCCGCTACTTTGCTAAATTTGTTTATTAGCTCTAGTAGTTGTATCGTCGATTTCTCAGGGTTTTCTAGATATAAGATCATATCGTCTGCAAACAATGACAGTTTTACTTCTTCTTTTCCAATTTGGATGCCTTTTATTTCTTTGTCTTGCCGGATTGCCCTGGCTAGCACTTCCAGCACAATGTTGAATAACAGTGGTGACAGCGGGCATCCTTGTCTTGTTCCTGATCTTGGAGTGAAGGCTTTCAGTCTCTCACCATTGAGTACTATGCTGGCTGTGGGTTTTTCATATATGCTCTTTATCATGTTGAGGAAGTTTCCTTCAATTCCTACCTTTTGAAGTGTTTTTATCAAAAAGGGATGTTGGATTTTGTCAAATGCTTTTTCAGCATCTATTGAGATGATCAATTGATTTTTCCCTTTTGACTTGTTAATGTGTTGTAATACATTGATTGATTTTCTTATGTTGAACCATCCTTGCATGCCTGGAATGAACCCCACTTGGTCATGGTGTATGATTTTTTTAATGTGTCTTTGGATTCGATTTGCAAGTATTTTGTTGAGGATTTTTGCATCTATATTCATTAGGGAGATTGGCCGGTAGTTTTCCTTTTTTGTAGCATCTTTGCCTGGTTTTGGTATTAGATTGATGTTAGCTTCATAAAATGAGTAAGGTAGTGTTCCATTTTCTTCAATGTTTTGAAAGAGTTTGAGTAACATTGGTATCAGTTCTTTCTGGAAAGTTTGGTAGAATTCCCCTGTGAAGCCATCTGGCCCTGGGCATTTATTTGTGGGAAGATTTTTGATGACTGATTGGATCTCTTTGCTTGTGATGGGTTGGTTGAGGTCTTCTATTTCTTCTCTGGTCAGTCTAGGTTGTTCATATGTTTCCAGGAAATTGTCCATTTCTTCTACATTATCCAGTTTGTTGCCATACAGTTGTTCATAATATCCTCTTATAATTTTTTTAATTTCTTCAGGATCTGCAGTTATGTCACCTTTTTCATTCATTATTTTGTTTATATGGGTCTTCTCTCTTTTTGATTTTGTCAGTCTAGCTAAGGGCTTGTCAATCTTGTTGATCTTCTCAAAGAACCAACTTTTGGTGATATTTATCCTCTCTATTGTTTTTTTGTTCTCTATGTCATTTATTTCTGCTTTAATCCTTGTTATTTCTTTTCTTCTACTTGGTTTAGGATTGGTTTGCTGTTCATTTTCTAGCTTCTTCAGTTGATCCATTAGTTCTTTTATTTTGGCTCTTTCTTCCTTTTTTTTTTTTATTTTTTAATCATCATTTTATTGAGATATATTCACATACCACGCAGTCATACAAAACAAATTGTACTTTCGATTGTTTACAGTACCATTACATAGTTGTACATTCATCACCTAAATCAATCCCTGACACCTTCATTAGCACACACACAAAAATAACAAGAATAATAATTAGAGTGAAAAAGAGCAATTGAAGTAAAAAAGAACACTGGGTACCTTTGTCTGTTTGTTTGCTTCCCCTACTTTTCTACACATCCATCCATAAACTAGACAAAGTGGAGTTTGGTCCTTATGGCGTTCCCAATCCCACTGTCACCCCTCATAAGCTACATTTTTATACAACTGTCTTCGAGATTCATGGGTTCTGGGTTGTAGTTTAATAGTTTCAGGTATCCACCACCAGCTACCCCAATTCTTTAGAACCTAAAAAAGGTTGTCTAAAGTGTGCGTAAGAGTGCCCACCAGAGTAATCTCTCGGCTCGTTTTGGAATCTCTCTGCCACTGAAGCTTATTTCATTTACTTTCACATCCCCCTTTTGGTCAAGAAGATGTTCTCCATCCTACGATGCCGGGTCTACATTCCTCCCCGGGAGTCATATTCCACGTTGCCAGGGAGATTCACTTTCCTGGGTGTCTGATCCCATGTAGGGGGGAGGGCAGTGATTTCACCGTTCAAGTTGGCTTAGCCAGAGAGAGAGGGCCACATCTGAGCAACAAAGAGGCATTCAGGAGGAGACTCTTAGGCACAAATACAGGGAGGCCTAGCCTCTCCTTTGCAGCAACCGTCTTCCCAAGGGTAAAACTTATGGTAGAGGGCTCAACCCATCAAACCACCAGTCCCCTATGTCTGTGGTCATGTTAGCAACCATGGAGGTGGGGTAGGCGAATACCCCTGCATTCTCCACAGGCTCCTCAAGGGGGCACTACATCTTTTTTTTTTTTTTTTTCCTTGTTTGTCTTTTTTCTTTTTTTTTTTTTTTTTAACTTTCCCTTCTTTTTTAAATCAACTGTATGAAAAAAAAAGTTAAAAAGAAAACAAACATACAATAAAAGAACATTTCAAAGAGACCATAACAAGGGAGTAAGAAAAAGACAACTAACCTAAGATAACTGCTTAACTTCCAACATGTTCCTACTTTACCACAAGAAAGTTACATAATATAGCAACATTTCAGTGAACTTGTTCCTACTACATCCATCAGAAATTAACAGACCATAGTCATTTCTGGGCATCCCCAGAACGTTAAATAGCTTATCTGTTCTTCTTGGATTATTGTTCCCCCTTCCTTAATTGCTCTCTACTGCTAGTTCCCCTACATTCTACATTATAAACCATTTGTTTTACATTTTTCAAAGTTCACATTAGTGGTAGCATATAATATTTCTCTTTTTGTGCCTGGCTTATTTCGCTCAGCATTATGTCTTCAAGGTTCATCCATGTTGTCATATGTTTCACCAGATCGTTCCTTCTTACTGCCGCGTAGTATTCCATCATGTGTATATACCACATTTTATTTATCCACTCATCTGTTGAAGGACATTTGGGTTGTTTCCATCTCTTGGCAATTGTGAATAATGCTGCTATGAACATTGGCGTGCAGATATCTGTTCGTGTCACTGCTTTCCGATCTTCCGGGTATATACCGAGAAGTGCAATCGCTGGATCGAATGGTAGCTCTATATCTAGTTTTCTAAGGAACTGCCAGACTGACTTCCAGAGTGGCTGAACAATTATACACTCCCACCAACAATGAATAAGAGTTCCAATTTCTCCACATCCCCTCCAGCATTTGTAGTTTCCTGTTTGTTTAATGGCAGCCATTCTAACCGGTGTTAGATGGTATCTCATTGTGGTGTTAATTTGCATCTCTCTAATAGCTAGTGAAGCTGAACATTTTTTCATGTGTTTCTTGCCCATTTGTATTTCCTCTTCAGAGAACTGTCTTTTCATATCTTTTGCCCATTTTATAATTGGGCTGTCTGTACTATTGTCATTGAGTTGTAGGATTTCTTTGTATATGCAAGATATCAGTCTTTTGTCAGATACATGGTTTCCAAAAATTTTTTCCCATTGAGTTGGCTGCCTCTTTACCTTTTTGAGAAATTCCTTTGAGGTGCAGAAACTTCTAGGCTGAGGAGTTCCCATTTATCTATTTTCTCTTTTGTTGCTTGTGCTTTGGGTGTAAAGTCTAGGAAGTGGCCTCCTAATACAAGGTCTTGAAGATGTTTTCCTACATTATCTTCTAGGAGTTTTATGGTACTTTCTTTTATATTGAGATCTTTGGTCCATTTTGAGTTAATTTTTGTGTAGGGGGTGAGGTAGGGGTCCTCTTTCATTCTTTTGGATATGGATATCCAACTCTCCCAGCCCCATTTGTTGAAAAGACCATTATGGCTCAGTTCGGTGACTTTGGGGGCCTTATCAAAGATCAGTCGGCCATAGATCTGAGGGTCTATCTCTGAATTCTCAATTCGATTCCATTGATCTATATGTCTATCTTTGTGCCAGTACCATGCTGTTTTGGCAACTGTGGCTTTATAATAAGCTTCAATGTCAGGGAGTGTAAGTCCTCCCACTTCGTTTTTCTTTTTTAGAGTGTCTTTAGCAATTCGAGGCATCTTCCCTTTCCAAATAAATTTGATAACTAGCTTTTCCAAGTCTGCAAAGTAGGTTGTTGGAATTTTGATTGGGATTGCATTGAATCTGTAGATGAGTTTGGGTAGAATTGACATCTTAATGACATTTAGCCTTCCTATCCATGAACATGGAATATTTTTCCATCTTTTAAGGTCCCCTTCTATTTCTTTTAGTAGAGTTATGTAGTTTTCTTTGTATAGGTCTTTTACATCTTTGGTTAAGTTGATTCCTAGGTACTTGATTTTTTTAGTTGCTATTGAAAATGGTATCTTTTTCTTGAGTGTCTCTTCAGTTTGTTCATTTCTAGCATATAGAAACATTACTGACTTATGTGCATTAATCTTGTATCCCGCTACTTTGCTAAATTTGTTTATTAGCTCTAGTAGCTGTATCGTTGATTTCTCAGGGTTTTCTAGATATAAGATCATATCATCTGCAAACAATGACAGTTTTACTTCTTCTTTTCCAATTTCGATGCCTTTTATTTCTTTGTCTTGCCGGATTGCCCTGGCTAGCACTTCCAGCACAATGTTGAATAACAGTGGTGACAGCGGGCATCCTTGTCTTGTTCCTGATCTTAGAGGGAAGGCTTTCAGTCTCTCACCATTGAGTACTATGCTGGCTGTGGGTTTTTCATATATGCTCTTTATCATGTTGAGGAAGTTTCCTTCAATTCCTACCTTTTGAAGTGTTTTTATCAAAAAGGGATGTTGGATTTTGTCAAATGCTTTTTCAGCATCTATTGAGATGATCAATTGATTTTTCCTTTTCGAGTTTTTAATGTGTTGTAATACATTGATTATTTTTCTTATGTTGAACCATCCTTGCATGCCTGGAATGAACCCCACTTGGTCATGGTGTATGATTTTTTTAATGTGTCTTTGGATTCGATTTGCAAGTATTTTGTTGAGGATTTTTGCATCTATATTCATTAGGGAGATTGGCCGGTAGTTTTCCTTTTTTGTAGCATCTTTGCCTGGTTTTGGTATTAGATTGATGTTAGCTTCATAAAATGAGTTAGGTAGTGTTCCATTTTTTTCAATGTTTTGAAAGAGTTTGAGTAAGATTGGTGTCAGTTTTTTCTGGAAAGTTTGGTAGAATTCCCCTGTGAAGCCATCTGGCCCTGGGCATTTATTTGTGGGAAGATTTTTGATGACTGATTGGATCTCTTTGCTTGTGATGGGTTGGTTGAGGTCTTCTATTTCTTCTCTGGTCATTCTAGGTTGTTCATATGTTTCCAGGAAATTGTCCATTTCTTCTACATTATCCAGTTTGTTGCCTTACAGTTGTTCATAATATCCTCTTATAATTTTTTTAATTTCTTCAGGATCTGCAGTTATGTCACCTTTTTCATTCATTATTTTGTTTATATGGGTCTTCTCTCTTTTTGATTTTGTCAGTCTAGCTAGGGGCTTGTCAATCTTGTTGATCTTCTCAAAGAACCAACTTTTGGTGATATTTATCCTTTCTATTGTTTTTTTGTTCTCTATGTCATTTATTTCTGCTTTAATCCTTGTTATTTCTTTTCTTGTACTTGGTTTAGGATTGGTTTGCTGTTCATTTTCTAGCTTCTTCAGTTGATCCATTAGTTCTTTGATTTTGGCTCTTTCTTCGTTTTTAATATATGCGTTTAGTGCTATAAATTTCCCCCTTAGCACTGCTTTTGCTGCATCCCATAGGTTTTGGTATGTTGTGTTCTCATTTTCATTCGTCTCTATATATTTAGCAATTTCTCTTGCTATTTCTTCTTTAACCCACTGATTGTTTAGGAGTGTGTTGTTTAACCTCCAGGTATTTGTGAATTTTCTAAGTCTCTGATGGTTATTGACTTCTAATTGTATCCCATTGTGGTCAGAGAATGTGCTTTGAATAATTTCAATCTTTTTAAATTTATTGAGGCTTGTTTCATGTCCCAGCATATGATCTATTCTGGAGAAAGTTCCATGAGCACTAGAAAAGTATGTGTATCCTGGTGATTTGGGATGTAATGTCCTGTATATGTCTGTTAAATCTAATTCATTTATCAGATTGTTTAGGTTTTCAATTTCCTTATTGGTCTTCTGTCTGGTTGATCTATCTATAGGAGAGAGTGATGTGTTGAAGTCTCCCACAATTATTGTGGAAACATCAATTGCTTCCTTTAGTTTTGCCAGTGTTTCTCTCATGTATTTTGTGGCACCTTGATTGGGTGCATAGACATTTACGATTGTTATTTCTTCTTGCTGAATTGCCCCTTTTATTAGTATGTAGTGGCCTTCTTTGTCTCTCAAAACATCCCTGCATTTGAAGTCTATTTTATCTGAGATTAATATTGCTACACTTGCTTTCTTTTGGCTGTAGCTTGCATGAAATATTTTTTTCCATCCTTTCACTTTCAGTTTGTGTCCCTGTGTCTAAGATGAGTCTCTTGTATGCAACATATTGATGGTTCATTTTTTTTTTATCCATTCTGTGAATCTAAATCTTTTAATTGGGGAGTTTAATCCATTCACATTCAACGTTATAACCGTGAAGGCATGTCTTGAATCGGCCATCTTATCCTTTGGTTTATGTTTGTCATATTTTTCCCCTCTGTCTATTAATATCCTTTATTGTACCCATACCGAATCTCTTTAGTACTGAACCTTTCTCCAAGTCTGTCTGTCCTTTCTTTGTTTCTCTGTCTGTAGGGCTCCCTTTAGTATCTCCAGTAGGGCAGGTCTCTTGTTAGCAAATTCTCTCAGAATTTTTTGTCTGTGAAAAATTTAAGCTCTCCCTCAAATTTGAAGGAGAACTTTGCTGGATAAAGTATTCTTGGCTGGAAATTTTTCTCATTCAGAATTTTAAATATATCGTGCCACTGCCTTCTCGCCTCCATGGTGGCTGCTGAGTAGTCACTACTTAGTCTTATGCTGTTTCCTTTGTATGTGGTGAATTGCTTTTCTCTTGCTGCTTTAAGAACTTGCTCCTTCTCTTCTCTGTTTGACAGTGTGATCAGTATATGTCTTGGAGTGGGTTTATTTGGATTTATTCTATTTGGAGTTCGCTGAGCATTTATGATTTGTGTATTTTTGTTGTTTAGAAGATTTGGGAAGTTTTCCCCAACAATTTCTTTGAATACTCTTCCTAGACCTTTACCCTTTTCTTCCCCTTCTGGGACACCAATGAGTCTTATATTCGGACGTTTCATATTATCTATCATATCCCTGAGGTCCATTTCGATTTTTTCAATTTTTTTCCCCATTCTTTCTTTTATGCTTTCATTTTCCATTCTGTCATCTTCCAGGTCACTGATTCGTTGTTCAACTTCTTCTAGTCTTGTACTATGAGTGTCCAGAATCTTTTTAATTTGGTCAACAGTTTCTTTAATTTCCATGAGACCACTGATCTTTATATCTATCTCTGACAATGCTATACTGTCTTAGTCATCCTACCTCTATTGTAAGTCTTGAAATTGGGTAGAGTGCAAAGTTAGTGGTCAATAAGAGGAGGTGTATGGGGTATGGGATGCTTGGGGTCTTCTTTTTTCTTTTCATTTGTTTTTCTGGAGTAATAAAAATGTCCTAAAAATGATCATGGTAAGTAATACACAAATATGTGATGATACTGTGAACTTTGTTCACTTTGGATGGCTTATATGGTGTGTGAATGTATCTCAGTTAAATTATATTAAAAAACTCAATTACATTTTTATACACAAGCAATGAACAATATGAAATGGCAATTAAGTCAATTCCATTTACAATATCATATGAAAGAAAAAAATATGTAGAAATAAATGTAATTGAGTAGGTGAAAGACCTATTCAATTACATTGGGAAGTAGAAAACACTGCTCAAGGAAATTAAAGAAGGCCTAAGTAAGTGGCAAGACATCCTGTGCTCATGAATAGGAAGACAATATTGTTAAGATGTCAATATTACCCGAAGCACTCTACAGAGTCAACACAATCCATATCAAAGTCCCAGTAGCCTTTTGTGAAGAAATAGAAATGTTGATTCTCAAATTCATATGAAACCACAAGGAATCCAAAATAGCTAAATCTATCTTGAAAAGAATTACAAAGTTGGAGGTCTCCCACATCCAGACTTCAAGACTTACAACAAAGCCACAGTAATCAAAACACTGTGGGACTGGCATAAGGATAGACATATAGATCAATGGAATATAATTGAGAGTCCAGAAATAAACCCATACATCTATTGTCAACTGGTACTTAAAGGTGTCAAGACCATTCAATGTGGATAGAACAGTCTGTTAAACAAATGGTATGGGACAACTAGATATTCCCTAGGAAAAGAATGAAGTTTGATCCTTACCTCATACCATATACAAAAAAGAATTCAAAATTGATCAAAAGCCTAAATTTAAGAGATAAAGCTATAAAACTATTAGAAGAAAACACAGGTGCAAATCTTCATCTTGGCAATGATTTCTTAGATATGACACAAAAAGCACAAGCAACTTGCCAGTTTGAAACTGTTATGTATCCCAGAAAAGCCAAGATCTTTTAATTCAATTTTGTGGGGGCAGATCTATTGTGGGTGGGACTTTTTGATTAGGTTGTTTCCATGGAGATGTGACCCTGCCCATTCTAGGTGGGTCTTAATTAGTTTACTGGCATTCTCTATGAGAGCACAAAAGGCAGAGACATTTTGAAGAGATCTCAGAGACACTTAGAGAGAAAACACCCAGAGACATTTAGGAGAAGGCCATTTTGAAACCGGAGCCCAGGAGACATGGAAAAGCAGATGTTGCCATGTGTCTTCCCATGTGACAGAGGAACCCTGGATGCCATCTGCCTTTCTTCAGTGAAGGTATCCTTTTGTTGATGACTTAGTTTTGTGACCTAATAAACCTGCTTTATAAAAGGCAATCTTTCTTGTATTTTGTATTCCAGCAGCCTTAGCAAACCAGAACAGCAACAAAGGAAAAACATAGACAAATTGGGCTCTACCAAAATGTAAAACTTTTGTATATCAAAGGACATTATCAGTAAAGTGGAAGACAACCTACAGAGTGGGAGAAAATATTTAGAAACCATATATCTGATAAGAATTTAATATCCAGAATATATAAAAATGGCTACAAATAAACAACAAAAGACAACCCAATTAAAACATGGGGAAAGGATTTGAGGAGACATTTTTCTAAAGACGATAAACAAATGAGCCATGTGTACATAAAAAGATGCTCAACATTATTGGTCACCAGGGGTATGTAGATCAAAACCACAATAAAATGCCACTTCACAACCACTAGGATGACAATTATATAAACAATGCAAAATAACAAGCATTGATGAGGATGTAGAGAAATTGGAACCCTTATATATTTGTTGGTGGGAATGCAAAACGGTGCAGCCACTGCAGAAGTCAGTTTGGCAGTTTCTCTGAAGGTTTATGGAATTACTGAAAGACTCAGCAATCCCACTTCTAAATATATACTCCACACAATTGAGAGCAGAGACTTAAACAGATATTTGTGCACCCTTGTTCATAGTGGCATTGTTCACAGTGGCCAAGAGGTGGAAGCAACCCAAGTGTCCATCAACAGATAAATGGATAAACAAAATGTAATTTATACACACAATGGAATATTATTCAGCCCTACAAAGGAATGGGTTGTGCTACAACATGGATGAAACTTGACAATGTTGAGTGGAATAAGCCGGACACAAGAGGATAAACGTTGTATGATTTCATTTATATCAAATGTCTAAGATAAGCAAATTCATAGTCAGAAACAAAATTACAGGTTAACAAGAGCCAGAGATGGAAGGAATAGGGAGTATTGCTTAATGGGTACAGAATTTCTGTTTGGGGTGAAGAAAAAATTTTGGTAATGGATAGTGGTGATGATAGCACAACATTGTGAATCTAAATAATACCATCAAATTGCACACTTGAGAGTGGTTAAAATGGGAAATTTTGAGTTGTGTATATGTTATGACTATAAAAAGTTTAAAAAATCATCATCTATTACATATTAGAAAGCTCGTAAGGACTCTAACTAACGTTTATCATTGCTACCAAGTTCAATAAGCAATATCACAACACTGCCTTCAATTTTAATTTTTTTGGTCTTTGTAATACAGTCCTCAATTAGGTAAAGGAAAATGCAAAAAACATACCATTTAAAAATTTCTACAACGTTGTTTTCTTCTCATAAGAGCTAGACATAATATGCCATTTGGGAAAAGTGTCTCCCTACCAAGTAGGTTAAAAAGTAACCCAACCAATTTAAACCAAATAAGGCTTCAGTGGCTGAGAGATTTCAAATGGAGTCAAGAGGTCACTCTGGTGGACGTTCTTATGCACTATATAGATAACACTTTTTAGGTTGTAATGTATTGGAATAGCTAGAAGTAAATACCTGGAACTATCAAACTCCAACCCAGTAGCCTTGACTCTTGGACACCAATGTATAACAATATAGCTTATGAGCGGTGACAATGTGATTGTGAAAACCTTGTGGATCGCACTCCCTTTATCCAGTGTATGGATGGCTAAGTAAAAAAATGGGGACAAAAACTAAATGAAAAATAGGCTGGGATGGGGGGGATGACTTGGGTGTTCTTTTTCACTTTTATTTTTTATTCTTATTCTGATTCTGGTGTAAGGAAAAGCTTCAAAAATAGATTGGGGTGATGAATGCATAACTATATGATGGTACTGTGAACAGCTTATTGTACACCATAGATGACTATATGCTATGTGAATATATCTCAATAAAACTGAATTTAATTTTTTAAAAAAGTAACCCAACCATACAGAGGTTCAAAAACTCTTTGCCATGTGAAAAAAAAGAGGTGGGATGTCTATCTTTAAAACATGAATCAAACTATAATGTCAATAACTGAGATAACCAAAACATTCCCCAAACCTTGATTTTCTGCTTATCTGCTTCTATTCTCCTGTCACTTATATCTAATTAGCAAAGAAGAAGGTGTGAACACTTTGAACCCAATAAAGATGTAGGCAGATTATTGTTATATGCATTTGATTGAAAATATTGGGATATAGGTATAAACTTAGGAACAAAATTCTAATTTCCTATTGCAGTTACTTTCCTTAATTCCATATAGTGGCTTTTATAAGGTATATCCTTAGAGGAAACTCAGATGAAGAGAGAGTCACACCTACCTCCAACTATACAGATTAAAGACAATATTAGAAGAATTTCAGGGAGATCCTTTGGAGCACTCAAAAACACATTCTTGAGAAATTCCAGCCATGAGCTACTAATTCTTTTGTTAGGAAAGGTGGCATTTGTAATTTCGTTTTCTGAGTGCATCATGTTGTCCCTTACAATCTTTCCTCAGTCCATCTTTCATGGCTCTCTGAAAAACACAGATAGGATTAAAGGAGTATAAGATTTGTCTTCTTGATAGACTTCTAATGTTTTTCTTAAAAAAAAAAATCCTAGATTTCTCCTTTAATTATTTCTTGTTGTTATCTTAGGGTCTGCCAAAACTAGGGATGCCTCTCCCTAATATGATGCTTTCAATTAAAATGAAATGGAAAAGGCACAACCTCAAGTGACAGCTACGGTTCAGTGTGACCCTGTGTTCACCTGCAATGCCAAGAACTACTCAGGTATTATCCACCTGGCATCTATCCAACTATTTGAAAGAAAGATTCTTCATTTAACCATTCACCAGTCATTGGCACTACAAGCTGGTGCAGGTCACTTAGCTCCAGGGTAGATAACTGTTGGGTTTGTCCTCTGTTTTTCTGAGTCTCTGGAAGCATGTTCTGGCAGCTACACAAAGTGGGAAATGGGATGGGGGAAAGACTATTCTGATCTCTTTTGATGTTTTATCCAGACACAAATTAATTGACCATGACGATCTTCAATCATAGCCTTCTTTCATCTCATTTGGACACTAATGGACTGGGTTTTCTCTAATTTTTATATATTTATACAGCAACCAGCAATATAAGAAAAATATTGAAACCAAAAGGACATAACTAGGGAGATATTACATGTTCTATCTCATTACTTTTTGGAAGAGGAACAATGTGGACTTTGATGTATTTTGGTTTGAAGCAACAGATAATAGTCACAGTTAGTTAATCAAACATGCTACCCATGGAAAAGAAAAGTAAATTTTTTACAGGAGACTTAAAGCTCTTGCAGGGGATTGTACTAATTCTATCTTTTATAACAAAGGCTCAACACGTTCTACTGTTCACACTTAGCATCTCATCTGGCGGCCTTGCTGAGCAACCAACTAGTAATTATTAAATTTCCTCTCATAATTAAGCAATTGCTTTTTTTGGTTGCTAATATATAATTTATGTGTTCTTATATACTCATTCCTGATCATAAAATCAAAATTCTAAAGAGAAAAATTAAGTAAATATATTCATGCCTATTATGAGCACTTTAAAAATATGAGCAAACATTTCAAAGCCAAGAAAAAAAAATCACCCACAAGCATACCATCCACTTGGTATTATGTTACCAGCAACAAAAAGTCTTGCAAACACCATTTATAATGGTTGTATTATATTAGCTCTAAGGTAAAAGTGCAGATTCTGTGATTGGACTGCTTGGATGCAAAGGCTGATGGGCTGCATCTTTCAGGTTGAAAGACTTTGAGCAACTTACTTAAATTTTGGTTAGCCTCAGTTTTTCATCTATATACTTTTCTGGTCTGTGTAATTCTTCTCCCTGTATTTATTATTTTTATTTGTTTAACTATGTAAATTGATACCTGGGTACCGTTTTCCGAGATTCTCATTTAATTCATTCTGGGGGTGCAACTGGGGCTCCCCAGGTGATTCTAATGTGTCACCAAGGTTAGGGACCACTGTAATCCACCCAATTCAAAGGCAGTGTTGCTCAATTTTCAGTCTCAAACCAACTTCTTTTCAATATTTTTGAGTCAAGTTTTCTGAGAAAAGGATAGCAATGTCAGTCATCCAAACACTACCTGGAACACATTTGTAGTTGATTAGGGTTTATTATTTGTTGAAGCGAGGGAGACTACTCACCAAGGGGAACCATTGGGTGTCCCAGTTAAGAGGTTGCTAGAAAGAATGTATTATAGGATCTGGGCTTTGTCTGGGTAATTTTGAAGATCTAAGGAATTGGGAATTCACTCTGTATTGGATGCTTTCAGAAAGCAAGGACAGTTCTGTGATTGGGTATCTCAATCAATCTTATTAGGGAGCACAGAATAAAGTGAGGATAAAGCTGTAATGGGTAAAGCAGCAACTATCACTTTAGCTGAAAGAGGGAATTTAGGTATTTTATGGATTGCAGGGTGACCTTGTTTTTGTCTCACATTATTATGGTCTTAGAGTGACTTATCTGATGTTGGTGCTCGGTGTGACTGTTTATGTCTAACAGAACAACATGGCCTAACTGTGAGCATCAGGTTAACTTTTACTAACAGCAAAACCTAGCTGTGAGTGTTAGAACAGTTCCCCATGCCAGTGGCTGTTGCTTTATTTTTTCTCAAGGGATTTCTAAATTACTTAACTTCCCCTGAACATGGCAGGAGCTGGAGATCTTGATGATAATATAAACAATAGAGAGACAAACAGTTCAACTATGCCCCAAAAACAAAGATTCTCAACTTTGGCTGCACATTGGAATCACCTGAGGAATTTGGAAAAGTACTGATGCCTGGGTGCCACACTCAGAAGTAAATTTAATTGATTTGGTGAGCAACTTCTGTATTGAGAATTTTAAAAGCTTGCCAGTAATTCTAATAAGCAGCCATGGTTACAAAGCACTGCTCTAGGGGAAGTCCCCACCATTAAAGACATTTTGATTTGGCAATATCTGCCCTTAATTTACATCAAACTGTTCAGGAAAATATTGTCAATGTCATCTCTTAACTTGTCCCACTATTACTCCAAGGCTAAGCATCCTAGACCATACAAACTATAGGAAAACTATTTTCTGCATCATAATTACACATTTATAAATGCTTGCAGAATTTAACATATTTAAATATAAACATAGTTAATATAGTTAGTATTATAACTTGATTGTCTGCCTATCTGCTGTTGTTTTCCACATGAAAAGGATATATGGCCCAATAAGCATTTTTTCTCATTTCTAAAATTGTTTAAAACTTAAATAAGCATTTACAAATTCAATCTTAATAAATTCTTTTTAGAAAATAAAATTACCCTGGGTCTTGACTTGCCTTGAAATTCAGGGATACATATGATCAAGTTCAAAAGAATGTGACTATCTGGCTATGAATATTTGGCAGTTACTCATTTTGGTTTCCTCAACCTCTCCTCCAAATTCTCCTAATGGAGAAGCAAGCTCATCTTAAGTTGGAAAGCAATTGCTACTATTACTCCATTTAAACATTTTAAAAGGCATGGGTAGAGAACTATCAGTGAGAATAAACAGATTTTCAGTGTAGTTAAAACTCTTCCTCAGCTTAAATTGACTTCTGACAGCTTCGAATACATTTATCAGTCCATGTCTCATTAAGGAAAAAATATTGGTCGATCCTTACCACATAGACTCTCTAATTTACCAACAAATTAGCTAATATTTCAATTCCCTTTGTATGTAGAGGTAATCAATGATTGCCTTCTCAAAAACGGCATGTGGATTTGTCCCCAACAGTCAGCCTTGAAAAATTCTCTATCACACTACTTCCGGGAAAGTAGGAACATCTTCCTTTAAATGGCAATATTTTGCAGGAACTAGATAACAAAATTATACTGAAGAGGGCACTGTGTGGGGATCCAGGTAATCTTCACTAGTTGCAAAGCTCATATCAACAGCTAAAGCTGGGTTTCTCCTCAGTAAATCTCACCACACAACCCTGCAGCCATCTTATTCACTGAAGCATTTCTTAAAAAAAAAAAAAAATCCTAGATTTCTCCTTTAATTATTTCTAGTGATTATCTTAGGGTCTACCAAAATTAGGGATGCCTCTCCCTAAGGTGGGAATTTGGTGGGTGATCTATTGAACTCCTAATGCTTCTTCACTAAGAATGAATCCTTCCTCTATATACCAGAGAAGATTCACAGCTTCACTCTGTTTTCCTCTGACTTGATTTTCATGCCTCATTAATCCAAAAGGAACATGTGTCAAGTGAATAGTTTGGGAAAGAACTGACATAAGAAGTGTAATGAAAGAGGGGCAGGGGCTAATGGGCAGAGATTCAAATTGAGAGGAAGTTTGATCTTTGGGAAAGTCCTTGATTGGCTGCCACAGGAAAGGTGGAAACTCCAAGAGGGAATGGCTGAGTCGACACCAGAATACTGTGGAGGTGTGTTTCTCTAGGAGAGAGAAACTACCTGTGGGGAAGGTAACGACCACCCTGATAGGGAAACTAGGGAGGGCTCACCTTTCAGAGCTTTAGGAGGAGTACCCTGTGATACGTACGTGAGAACTGGAGCTCAGCGATTAAGCTCACCGGAAAACTGCCAAGACCAACTGCACCCTCGCAGACCCTTTCAATAAGCCCCGCCTCTGGTCTGCACCCATTGGCTTCGGGTTGATAACTCCTGACTTGATTGGCTGATGAAATGCGGTCTAGTAGGTGCTCCGGGCAGCAACATTGCCCCGGAGCACTTAAGGCAGCCTTTGAAGCGTTAAGACTATGTGGTGCACTCTTAAAACAAATAAGCAAGTGGTGAAAAGAGACTCCAGAAATTGTGTTATGTTAAAGTTTTGGGTCACTGGACTTCGGACAAAGGCCAGTAGACACTGCTTTCTCAGACTTCTAGCAGGAGTGAGCTTCCTGGATAAGTAAGATAAAATAGAAAATACTTTGAAATATGAGAACACAGGTTGCTGGGTTAGGAAAAAAAAAAAAAGAGAGAGAGAATTGCTTGTTCTGGGTATACTGAAGAATAAAATCAAGACAATGAGGCAAGGTGGGCTTTCACTCAGAGAAGTATGTGGAAATATTCAGTAATGGTGATATACTCATTTTGTCTAAATGCTTTATTTTAGATATGTAAAGAATATTTTAACTTGAATTACTTAATAATAATAACAAAGCCAATTTTCATATCCCTACTCTCATCACAAAATATGGAAGGAGAAATATCGTAATTATTTTGAAATCTAGATTCTTATTTTGCATGTGTTTTTTTTTCTTTTTATACTTTCATCTTTCTCTTAGACACAGCCTTTGTGAACCTATTTTGATGCTTCTGAGAAGGGATGCTGATGTGCAGAGAAGAGAGGTCAAGGTGTGGGAAAGAAAAAAGGAAACCCACCAAAGACAGAAATAAATGCTAAAGAGTACTTACTGGTAATTATCCTCCTGGATTGCAGAAAAGCAGCATTCATAGCTCTTGTTCAAAGTCTCCCAGTGGCCACAAAACAATAGACTATATTGAAAGAGATTCTCCTCACAAAGTTAATAACGTAAATCCATTTTAGGGATTGGTCTGTTAGAGAAACTAAAAAGTGATGAGGTGCACATGTTTATGAACTCAATGTTGAGATTGTTTCTGAGTAACTGTTTAAATGGAAATATAAGAATCATGCATGTATCTTCTATTAGTGCTATAATTAGTAGAGCAAATGAAAGCTTCAGTCACTGTATCTAAATTTTTATGAGAAAGATGTTGATGTCTCTTTTTAAGTTACTTTTTTATTTTTTTCTCTGTGCTTCATCTCTGTCTTCAGTTCCATCCTTAATTCCACCCAATGGCTATAAGGAATAATTATTTTTCTTTTTTTTCTCTGATTTATTTAGTTGTTGGAATTCAATGGCAAATAAATAGTTATATTTATTTCTATAATACAATACTGTGGGTGATTTTCTTTCATCTGTTATTTACTTTTAAAATTTTCACCTTTATTAAATTAAAATTTTATGTATACTAATCTCTATAGATCTTTGTGTGGTTTCCTCTTCCATTTTTAAGTGAAGGCCACCTTTATGATTAAGAAGTTAAATACATATTAAAACCTATTTACATCCAGGTTTTAACAGGTTAATTTTAAAAAAATGGTTTGACCCATGTCCATTCAGAATTATTTTGGTGTGTAGTAAATAGCACGTTAAAGGATAAGCAAGGTCAGGATTACATTTGGCTGAGTCGATCAAGGAAGGCTCTTCAGAGGAAGCAGGATTTGAGCTTTATTATGAAAGGAAGGAACTGGTTTAATGGATGAGTTTGGGGAAGAAATGAGGGTGTCTGGCTAAAAATTCACCATATCTGCATTATTTCTACATACATGAGAGCCTTGGAAATGTAGAGAAAAGGGAAAAGTGATTACTTCCCGTAAGTAGCTTACTTGTATATAAAAAAAAATAGTTGTCAGTAGTGTAGTATATACTATAGTAGAAGTAGTTAGGTTAATTATTCAAGAAAATTACAGTTTTTTTCTGAGAATTAATAGGAGGTTGGTACAAATGAGGCAATGATTTAGTAGATTTTGATGGATAAACTAAGCTTAAGTATACAGTGGATTTTGGGGAAAACTATCATGTGCTCAAGATATTGTAAGTAGTTTAGTGAAATGGGCATTGGGTGGTACCATCAGCCTTGACAGATAAGGATGTAGGTTGGAGGCTGTATGTTTAAATGAAGCTGAACAGTGAGTGTAGTCGGGATTAAGGTACAAAGAGCTGGTGTTGAAGCAGATGTGTTAAAAGAAAAGAGATAAAATAAAGGTCTCAAAAATCGTGTAATTCTGGATTGCAAGGATATCCAGTGTATGTCCCTTAGAGTGTTTGCTAATGTAAAATAGAAGAGCATTTGTTTTAAATTTTAAATTATAACGTGTTTGAGGTGCACAAATATTAGATTTCCACCTAAAAAAAACTTTTATATGTATCCACCATGAAACTAAAACCCATAGAAAGATACAAGGTCTTTCCAGCACCCCAAAATATCTCCTGTCCCCCTTCTGAAACAATATTCCTTCTCCCAGAATTACCATTATTCTGATTCCTATGATCATTGATTATTTCTGCTGTTCTTGAATTTCATATAAATGGAGCCATATGGCATATATTCTTTTGTGTCTGACTTCTTTCACTCATTGTTATATCCATGACATTCATCTACATTACTGTGTGTAGCAATAGTTTTGTTTTCTTTTCTTTTTTAGTTGCTGGGTAGAATCCAATTGTATGAATGTCATCAATTTATTTACCCATTCTATAGTTGATGGACATTTGAGTTATTTTTAGTTTTGGCTACCACAAATAAAGCTTCTATGACATTTTTGCACATGTCTTTTGACGGACATATTGACTCAGTTCTCTTGGGTGTACACCTAGGAATGGGTTAGTGGGGGAAAAGCATGCAAAGAACAGCTTTAATGAATATGGCCAAAACATTTGCCAAGTGATGTGCCAGTTTAAATGCTCACCAATCTTGTCAACCCTTCATATTGACAATTTTTTTTTTAATTTTAGTTTTTCTGTTGCGGTTTAGCATTATTGCATTTGTAGATTTAATTTTAATTTAACTGATTAATGAGTATTTAACACCTGTCTTTTCATGTTTACTGGCCATTTAGATATTCTTATTTGTGAAGTGTCTAAGTCTGTTGCTCATGTTTTTTTTTTTTTTTTTTAACTCAGTTTAAAAGTAGTTGCCATTATCAATAAATACTTCAGCCTATATTTCTTAAGGACAAAGACATTCTCTCTTCTTTTTTACATTCATTTTTATTGAGATATATTCACATACCATGCGGTCATACTAAGCATACATTCAGTTGTTCACAGTACCATTATATAGTTGTGTGTTGAACCCCCAAATTAATTTTTGAACATATTCATTACCACACACACAAAAATAATAAGAATAAAAATTAATGTGAAAAAGAACAATTAAAGTAAAAAAGAACACTGGGTGCATTTTTTTTCCCCCCCATTTTTCTACTCATCCATCCATACACTGCACAAAGGGGAGTGTGGTCCATATGGCTTTCCCAATCACATTGTCACCTCTCATAAGCTTCATTTCTATACAATCATCATCAAGATTCATGGATTCTGGGTTGTAGTTTGATAGTTTCAGGTATTTAGTGCTAGCTATTCCAATTCATTAGAACCTAAAAAGGGTTGTCTATATTGCGCGTAAGAGTGCCCACCAGAGTGACCTCTCGGCTCCTTTTGGAATCTCTCTGCCACTGAAGCTTATTTCATTTCTCTTCATGTCCCCTTTTTGGTCAAGAGGATGTTCTCCATCCCACAATGCTGGGTCTAGATTCCTCACTGGGAGTCATATTCCATGTTGCCAGGGAGATTCACTCCCCTTGGTGTCAGATCCCATGTAGTGGGGAGGGCAGTGATTTCACCTGCCAAGTTGGCTTAGCTAGAGAGAGAGGGCCATATCTGAGCAACAAAGAGGCATTCAGGAGGAGGCTCTTAGGCACAATTATAGGCAGGCCTAGCCTCTCCTTTTCAGCAACAGTCTTCCCAAGGGCAAGTCCCATGGTAGAGGGCTCAGCCCATCAAACCACCAGTCCCCTATGTCTGTGGTCATGTTAGCAACCATCGAGGTGAGGAAGGCCAACACCCCTGCATTCTCCACCAGCTCCTCAAGGGGACTCTGCGTATTTTTTTCATTGTTTTTTTTTTAATTAACTTTTTTTTAAATTAACTATATCAAAAAAAATTACAAAAAAAAAGTACAACAAAAAAACATTTCAAACAAACCATAACAAGGAATTAAGAAAAAGACAACTAACCTAAAATAACTATTTTACTTCCAACATGTTCCTGCTCTACCCCAAGAAAACAACCTAATATAGCAACATTTCTGTGAACTGGTTACTACCATAGCCACCAGAAATTAACAAACCATAGTTATTCCTAGGCATTCCCAGAACGTTAAATTTACCCATGATAGCTTATCTGTTCTTATTGGGTTAGTATTCCCCCTTCATTAATTGCTCTCTATCGCTAGTTCCCCTACATTCTACATTATAAACCATTTATTTGACATTTTTCAATGTTCACATTAGTGGTAGCATATAATATTTCTCTTTTTGTGCCTGGCTTATTTCGCTCAGCATTATGTCTTCAAGGTTCATCTATGTTGTCATATGTTTTACGAGATCGTTCCTTCTTACTGCCGTGTAGTATTCCATCGTGTGTATATACCACATTTTATTTATCCACTCATCTGTTGAAGGACATTTGGGTTGTTTCCATCTCTTGGCAATTGTGAATAATGCTGCTATGAACATTGGCATGCAGATATCTGTTCGTGTCACTGCTTTCGGATCTTCCGGGTATATACCGAGAAGTGCAATTGCTGGATTGAAGGGTAACTCTGTATCTAGTTTTCTAAGGAACTGCCAGGCTGATTTCCAGAGTGGCTGAGACATTCTCTTATATAACTACAGTACAAATTATCAAATTCAGGAATTTTAACATTAATACAATATTATTTTCTAATAGACAGTCTGTCGTGGCTTGGAGTTATGTACCCCAGAAAAACATGCTCTTAATCTTAATCTATTCCTGTGCTGTTGTACATAGGATCTGTTGATGAGATTGCTTCAGTTAAGGTATGACCCAAAGGAATTAGAATAGGTCTTAATCTATTCCTGGAGGCCTTGTAGAGAAGGCCACAGAGGGAGAAAACATGGGGAGCAGCCAGAAGCTGGCAGTCAATGGAACCCAGAGATAAAGGAGAAGACACCACTTTGTGCATTACCATGTGATGGAAGAGCCAGAGAACCCCAAAGATTGCCAGCCAGCCAGAAGGTACCGACTCTGCAAGGTATTTTTCATGGCAGCCCTGGCAAACTAAGACAAATGGTGATTACCAGATTTCTCCACAGAAAAGTTGCTTTCCCCCACCTTTGCAATTTGCAAGTGTCACTCATATTTTAAAATGAAATTATGTGAGACTCTCCCTTCTGGGAAAATGGAGCTAGAAGTACCTTTCCTTATTCCACCCAGTAAGTACAGCTGAAAGCTAGGTCCAGACATTATATAAAATAAAAATGAGAAGATTCTGAAAAATGGGGAGAAGGTGGCAGACCATATAAGGACAACAAGCCTAATAAAAGACAAAATGATGAGTCCCCTGGGTTTTCTTTTTGCTTCATATATCTCAGACTGGATAGTGGAGAAGTTAGCAACCTGGAACTGCCAATGGGTACAATTGTTGAAAATCCAGGAAAAGCCTGCTCTTGCTAGCCAAAGTTCCATGAAAGGGACAGCCAAGCAAGATAGAAAACATTTGCCAACAACAGCTCTACTCTAGGCAAATCCCACAGAAAACTTTTACTCCATCCCCTCTCACACCAGCAAAGGCCATATGGGAAACTTAGACTTCACCTTTGTCAAACTATAACAAGGTGTCAGAACCCAACTGCACCTCTACCAGCAAGGTGTCAGAAAAGGCGTGCTGGGAGCTGGAACTCTCAGACCTGCCAGGCAATAAGAAGCTCTCCCTCCCCAACTTGTGTGTCTGGGGAAACCACATGGAGCACCTGGACTTCCACCCCTACCCAGTTGTAACGAGGTGCACCTCCCTCTTCTCACCGAGATGGTGTCAGAGGAGACTAAGTGGAGAGTCAAGACTTTCACCCCCATTCAGTGGTAACAAGACCAATATCCCATAGTACCCGTGGAGGCCATGTGGGGAGCAGTCATGGGGTGTCCCTCCTCCTCCCAGCTGGGATGGTATCAGTGGAGGCCTGCTGGGGAGCCTGAATTCTCACCCTTATCTAGCAGTAACAAGAATGCATCCCTTCCCCAGTCATAGGGGGAGGCCAATGATCGAAGAACTTGACCTTCCATCCCCGCCTCTCAGTAACAAGGTGATGTCACCTCTTCCCTGACCAGAGCAGTACCGGAGGAGGCCTGCTAAAATACAGGATTTAAATAATGTCTGGGTGTCAATTGAAAAATCATTAATCATCCCAAGAACTAAGATCATCTTAACTTGAATGTGAACAGACAGTAAATACCAATTCCAAGATAACATACATGTTGGAAGTATCTGAAAAGGATTTTAAAGCAATTATCACGAGAAAACTTTAATGAATAATTATGAACACACTGAAACAAATGAAAAGATAGAAACACTGAGAAAAGAAATAAAAGGTTCCTACAGAGAAACAGATTATTGAAAGAAAAAACAACTGGAAAATTTAGAAGTAAAAAACACAATAAGTGAAATAATATTTTTAAAAATAAATGGGAGAATCTAAGATGGCAGCATAGAGAGGAGTGGAAGCTAAGTAGTCCCCCTGGAACAACTAAAAAAACCAGAAACAACTAGTAAATAATCCAGAATAACTGCAGGGGGACAAACATGACTGTTCTAGTTTGCTAATGCTCCCGGAATGCAAAACACCAGAAACAGATTGGCTTTTATAAAGGGGGTATATTTGGTTACACAGTTACAGTCTTAAGGCCATAAAATGTCCAAGGTAAAACATCAACAACTGGGTACCTTCACTGGAGGATGGCCCATGGCATCTGGAAAACCTCTGTTAGCTGAGAAGGCACGTGGCTGGCATCTGCTCCAAGTCCTGCTTTCAAAATGGCTTTCTCCCAGGACATTCCTCTCCAGGCTGCAGTTCCTGAAAACTGTCACCCTTAGTTGCACTTGGGATATTTGTCCTCTTTCAGCTTCTCTGGAGCAACAGTCTGCTTTCAACAGCTGTTTTCAAACTGTTTCTCATCTGCAGCTCCTGTGCTTTCTTCAAAGTGTCCCTCTTGGCTGTAGCTCCTCTTCAAAATGCCACTCTCAGCTGCACTGAGTTCCTTCTGTTTGTCAGCTCATTTATATGGCTCCACTGATCAAGGCCTACCCTAAATGGGTGGGGCCATGCCTCCATGGAAATTATCCAATCAATCATCACCCACAGTTGGGTGGGGCACATCTCCATGAAAATACTCAAGAATTACAATCTAATTAACACTGATAGGTCTGCCCACACAAGATTACATCAAAGATAATGGCATTTGGGGGAACACAACACATCCAAACTGGCACAGTGACCGTCCACTCATAATACACCAACATGAATTGGGAGGAATGCCCGAGATCACAGCATAAAATCTGTAAGTAAAAACTGCTGATCCAAGTCGGGAGACCCCTCCACCCACAGCTGAGCTATGAAGCCTTGTGGTGCCAGAGAGGAGCTCTCTCTCAGCAAGTGAATATAGCTCAGCTGAGCTCCAACTGGGGTTTTAATTAGCAAGTGTGAACTGCTCACTATGAGCTACGAATCCCCTACAAGCAGACAGAGGCTTTGGGTAACGACTGACCTTGGAGAGCTGGAGGGTCACCTTGAATTAGCTCTGAAGGGGACTTAATGTTCCTTTTTCGGCTCAGTGGAGAAAGTCTCAGCCATTTTCAGTTCCGAGTGCTGTGACCCAGACAAGACAGAGAGAGACCACTGAAATGCTAATGACCTCCCCCCTAGGGGTTCTATCTTCTCTAAGAGGAAAGCAGTGGGGCCCAGCTCTACTACCTGCCTTCCATTCAGAACCGAACCCCAGAGCCTGGGGAAAAACAGCCACACCTCCTTACACTAGTCAAGAATTACAGGCTAACAGGTGCCACTTGCTGGGCAGAAAAGCACAATGACCTGAGGCATCACAGGGTGTACCAACTTTATAAGACACACCCTCAGGGAAACTGGATACTGAATAGTTCTTCCTTCTGGGACCTGAGCCCATTCTGGTCTGGGAAATCCTGATTGGGGTAACCAAGGAAACCATGCCTAGACAACAGAAAACTACAACCTACTCTAAGAAAAATGAAGTTATGGCCCAGTCAAAGGAACAAACTTACACTTCCACTGAGATACAGGAATTGAAACAACTAATAATAAGTCAATTCAAAAAGTTTAGGGAAGATATGGCAAAAGAGCTGAACCGTATAATGAAAACACAGGACGTACATAAGGTAGAAATTGAAAATTCGAAAAACCAACTGGCAGAATCTATGGAAATGAAAGGCACAACACAACAGATGAAAGACACAATGAAAACATACAACAGCAGATCTCAAGAGGCAGAAGAAACACTCAGGAACTGGAGAACAAGGCAACTGAAAGTCTACACACAAAAGAACAGATAGAGAAAAGAATGGAAAAATACAAGCAACATCTCCAGGAACTTAAATACAAAATGAAAAGCAAGAATTTGAGTGTCATTGGTGTCCCAGAAGGAGAAGAGAAGGGAAAAGGGCAGAAGCAATAATAGAGGAAATAACCAATGAAAATTTCCCATCTCTTATGAAAGACATAAAATTATAGATCCAAGAAATGCAGCATACCCCAAACAGAATAGATCTGAATAGGTCTATGCCAAGACACTTAATAATCAGATTATCAAACATCAAAGAAAGCAGCAAGAGAGAAACGATCTGTCACATACAAAGGAAGCCTGATAAGACTATGTGTGGATTTCTCAGTAGAAACCATAGAGGCAAGAAGGAAGTGAGGTGATATATTTAAGATACTGAAAGAGAAAAACTACCAACCAAGAATCCTGTATCTGGCAAAACTATCCTTCAGATATGAGGGAGAGTTTAAGATATTCTCTGACAAACAGACAATGACAGAGTTTGTGAGCAAGATACCTGCTCTACAGGAAACACTAAAGGAAGCAGTGCAGACAGAAAGGAAAAGACAGGAGTGAGAGGTTTGGAAAACAATTTTAGGAGAATAGTAACACAGCAATGTAAGTACACCAAACAAAGATGACTGTGAACCTGGTTGAAAGAGGAAGGCTGGGACCATGTGGGACACCGGAACAAAAGACGAACGATAAAGACTGGGACTGTGTAACTCAGGGAAACCTAGGATGCTCAACGTTTGTAATAAAAGGTACAAATATGTTTTTACATGAGGTAGAACAAATGCATGTCAACATTGCAAGTTGTTAAAAATAGGGTGAGATTGGGGGGGAAATACAATCAATGCAAACTAGAGGCTAGAATTAACAAAAACATTGTATTATGCTTCCTTTAATATAACAAAAGCAATTTACCAAAGCTAAATACATATGGGGGGGGTGGGGAATAGGGGAAGGGTATGGGACTCCTGGCATTGGTGATGTTGTCTGACTCTTTATTCTACTTTAGGTTAGTGCTCTCTTTCCTTTTGTTGCTTTCTCGCTATCAAGTTTTGTTTTGTTTTTTTATTTGTTTGTTTTTCTCTCTTTCTCTTTTCTTTTTCTTTTGCTTCTCCACCTTCTTTGACTCTTCCTCTGTCTTTGTGGAAGAAATGGAGATGTCCTTATATAGCGAGTGGCGATGTTGCTCAATACATAAATACATGACTATACGGGGAACCAACAATTGTTTACTTGGGGCAGAATGCATACTGTGTGAACAAAACCATCTTTAAAAAATGGGTTGATGAAGAAATCTTGAGGGCACTATACTGAGTGAAATAAGACAGACACATAAAGGCAAATATTGCAGGGTCTCACTGATATGAACTAATTATAATATGTAAACTCATAGACATGAAATATAAGTTACCAGGATATAGAAATGAGGCTAAAGAATGGGGAGCGGTTGCTTATTATGAGCAGAATGTTCAACTAGAGTGAACTTAAATGTTTGGAAATGGACAAAGGTGATGGTAGCACATTGTGAGAATAACTAATAGCGCCGAAAGGTGTGTGAAGGTGGTGGAAAGGGGAAGCTCAGAGTCACGATGTCACCAGAAGGAAAGTTGGAGGTTAAAAGATGGGAATGTATAAAACAGTGAATCTTGTGGTGGACAATGTCCATGATTAACTGCACAAATATTAGAAATCTCTCTCATTAAAGTAGAACAAATGTATGTCACTATAACTAGAAGTTAATAATAGAGAGACATATAGGGAAAAAATATATACCTATTGCAAACTATATACTACAGTTAGTAGTATTTTAACATTCTTTCATCAACAGTAACAAATGTACTATACCAAAATTATGAATCAACAATGGAGGGGGGCATGGTTAGAGTATGGGAGGATCAGAGTTTCCTTTTTTTTTTTTTTTTGTCTTTATTTCTTTTCTGGAGTAGCGAAAATGTTCTAAAAATTGAAAAAAAAAATAATTATGTTGATGGATGCACAGCTGTATGGTGGTGCGGGGGGCAATTGATTGTACACTTTGGATCTTTGGATAGTTATATGGTATCTGAATAATCTCAATAAAAAATTTTTAAAACAATAACAAAAAACAAAACAAAACAAAGAAACAAAATCTCTACTTGTCACCATGTTACATTTGAGATGCCTACTACAAATCCAAATGGGGATGCCAAGCAGTCAAAGAATACAGAAATCCAGAGTCAGAGGAAAGGTCAGGCAGGGCTGGAAAAATAAATTTGGGAGTAATGAGCTTATAGGTAGTATTTAAAGCAATAAGATCTTGATGTCCCTAAGAAGATAGTATAGCTATTATAAAAAGAAGATAGCCCAGGACTCAAGCCCTGGGATAATCCAACATTTAAAGGAAAGTAAGGAAAGAGAAAAAGAATGGTTACTACTATAGCAGGAAAACCAAGAGATTTGTAAGGTCAAGGAAGCCAAAGAGGAAAATGTTTCAAGTAAGAGGAGGTGGGTCATTCGTGTTGAATTATCTGGGAGGAATTATGGTAGTTATCTTGAGGCCAAAGAAGTGTTCACTGGATTGAGCAAAATTGAGGTTATGGCCTTGCAAGAGCTATTTCAGTAGTGTAGGTGGGAGTAGGAACAGGGAAGCCCAATGAAAATGGGTTGAAGATATAATGGAAGCTGAAGCTATGGAGGAATGGAGTGGAGACAACTCTTTCAAATAGTTCTAGCTATGATAGAAAACAGAGAAAACAATCAGTAATTAGAAAGAATTTTTTTTTTTCAAATAGCTCAAAATTATAGGGCAACACTTCAAACTGCAGATTTTTTTTTAAGTGGGGATTTGTCCCTACATGATTAAAGATTCAGTGGAATTCTAGATGTGGTCATCTGTGTCAACATTTTTGTTTCATTTTATTTTTTATTTTTCTTGCTCCCTTGTGTGTATGCTTACTTGTTGAATATATATATTTGGGACCATTAAAACTTTTTCACTATAATATAAAAATAAAAAATACTCAATAAATGGACACAACAGCAGCATGGAGAAAACACAGAAATTATGAGAGAGGAAGGTTATTCTTAATAGAGATTTATGAGCAATAAAAAAGAAAGGGCTTATTGCCCAGAATTTGTCCTGAATGTGCACACATTATTGTGTATGTGTGTATACATGGTAGGGAGTAAGTGTATATGTATAAATGAAGATGAACTATTGATCTCACTCTAGAACAATAAGACCAACTGCAATTCTCTGAGAATGTTATATGTTCCAATGTCTAGCCCAGCCTTCAACCCCCCAGTTTTGGTCTATTTGGCTAAATAATAATTCTAAAAGATTCCAGATAAAAATCACTACCCTAATTTGTAAGGCAGAACATACAGTCCTTAAGACAGTACTTATTGAAACAGCAATAACAAAAATGCAGGGGATAAAGAAAAATCCTCACTTTCAAACAAATTGTTTGTGCTAACTTATGCTATGAACTAGTGTTGAATGAGCATGGCTTTTCCAAGATTCCAGTAGGAAGAAGATATTCTGGGGAAATTTCTTTGAGTTTGTGTGTATGAAATGGGAGTAGACAGGTGGCTAAATTGGAATAAGAAGGAGGAAACAGTAAATCAAAAGCACCAGGGTATGCTTTACCTGTATTTAAAATAATATGTTGGAAGAGGAGTTTATAAGAAGATGTTTCAGTTTGCTAAAGCTGCCTAAATGCAACATACCAGAAATGGATTGGCATTTAACAATGGGGATTTATTAGCTTCCAAATTACAATTTTAAGAACATGAAATGTCCAAATTAAGGCATCAACAGAAGGATATCCTCTCTGAAGAAAGGCTGCTAGCATTTGGGACACCTCTGTCACATGGGAAGGCACAAGGCTAGCGTCTGCTGGTCCTTCTCTCCCAGGTTTTGTTGCTTTCAGCTTCTGTGGGTGTGTCCTTATCTCTCAGCTTCTCTGGGGCTTCTCTTTTATCCCCCCATAGAGGACTACAGTAAAAGGTTTAAGACCCACTGTGCTAGTTTGGATATATTACACCCTGCAAAAAATCATATTCTTTAATGCAATCTTCTAGGGGCAGAAGTATTAATGTTGATTAGGTTGGAATCCTTTGATTGAGTGCTTCCATGGAGATGTGACTCAGTTAACAGTGGTTGAATCCTTTGATTAAATTAGTTCCATGGAGATAAGAACCCCACCCATTCAGGGTGGGTCTTGATTTAATCAATGGAGTCCTATAAAAGAGCTCACAAACAGAAGGAGCTCAGAGCAGCTCAGAGGGACATTATGGAGAGAAAAGGTCTGCTGGCGAAGCTAAGAGAGGAACCCAGATGCTTAGATGCACAGGAGCTGGAGAAGCTAAGAGAGGGAAAAACACTCCAAGAGCAACATTTTGAAGAATGCACAGGAGCTGAGAGAGGAGCTGGAACACACCCAGAATCAGCAGATGCCAGCCATATGCCTTCCCAGCTAACAGAGGTTTTCTGGACGCCATTGGCCTTCCTTGGGCGAAGACATACTCACACTGATATCTTAATATTGACATTTTCATGGCCTTCAGACTATAAATTTGTAACCAAATAACCACCCTTTATAAAAGCCAATCCATTTCTGGTATTTTGCATAATGGCAGCATTAGCAAACTGAACACCTACCTTGAATGGGGTGGGTCTCTTTCCACAGGAGTGATATGTTTCTTTCCATTTTAATATGCAAATAGTATTTAATTTGAAATTGTTTACAGAATTTACAGGAAAGTCAGTTTAAAAATTTCTACTCCAGTTGTTTGCAGAGGTGGGATGTAGGAATTTAGATGCCAAGAGGAGTATTTTTTAGAAATTTAACTTATCTCCTTGGAGAGCTGTATTCACACTTGACCTCACACAAAGTGGATAAACTAGTTTGTGTCTATTGTGGGCATAGGTAACAGGGCATAAAAGATTAAAAAGGAGTTTGTAACACTCCCCAGAGAAGAACAAATTCAACTTTCTTGTATGTCCCCAGGTAAGTTTCCAGAGCGTGTGTTTGAATCATGTGATAGCTACAGAACAACAGACAAGTATGTTTAAGAGAAATATATTCATAACAAATATCTGAACATTTTGAGGTTGGGTATGTTTTAAGAAAGGCAATGCAGGTGGTTAATGAGTAACTCATTTAAGCAGGAAATTCAAAAAGCTTATTAAATTTTGGTTTCAGTGCTGAAGTTCAGTGAGGAAGTTCAGTAAGGAAATATAATACTCCAAACATTATGAAGAATTTGTCAATGGGTTTTCTGCTCCATCCCATTCTCCTGCTCCTCATGCTTCCCTTCTGGATACAAGGATCAGGTAACTTTTTTCACTTTTTCTCTCAGAGGCGTTTGTCTGGAAATGAATGAGAAATATCAGATGGTTGTCTATTTACTTTTAGGGAGTTAGGTAAATAGGGCATTATGTTTGGGTCTGCACATCAATCACGTATTTCTCCAATTTGTAGACATATGGTGAACAGTTTAATTTGTGCATATTTGAGACAGAGAATGATAATAACAAGAGGATAATAATTTTAAAAAGGTAATAAGCATTGGTCCTGAAGACTGCTCCAGTGGCTCAAATTAGAAGCCATAAGTTGGAATCAAATGAGCTTTTGTAAATTGCTTTTTTTTCCTCTCAGTATTTCCTGTGAATATCTTCCTGCAGTCTGTTTGAGTTTGGTTTGTTTTGAGAACTTTCTTAGTTGTTAAGAAGTTTTTCATTTTTAAGTTGTCAAGTCTGTTGTTTCCTTTGGGGCTTTGCCTAGCATTACAAGCTGAGGTACTCTTGGACACCCTAAGGATTTAATAAATATTCAGTCATATTATCTCTGCATCATTTTAATTATTTGATTAAACATATTTAATTCAAATCTGTCTATATTAATTTGGTTCATGATAGAGGCAATAATCAATATTCTATGATAATTCAAGAGAGTAAAATATCATGATAATTTCAGGAGAGAAGAAAAATCATAACATCAGGTTAAGAAGTTCTTCCTAGGGGAAGTAGCATCTGAATTCAATTAACTGGCTTAGTCAGTAGTTGAATAGTAGATAATATGTGCAAAAGGAATTGATAGCTGGTAGAGGAAACAAGCTTGTCTGTGATACTCCTCCCTAACTTCAGAATCTAAAATGCAAGATGAAAAAGAATGGCTCTGTCATCAAGTAGCTCAGAATCTAGGGGGAGAGGCAAGTATGTGAACAAACAATGGTGAAAGGGTGTGGTAAATGCAATGATAGAAATGGATATGGGTTTTAATTTCTTTGGCTGCTCAAGCAAATACCATGCAATGATTTCACTTAAACAATGGGAATTTAATGACTCACAGTTTTGAGGTTAAGAGAAAGTCAGATTAAGGCATCATCAAGGTGATGCTTTCTCCCTGAAGACTGTGGTGTGTAGTGGGGCTGGTTGCCAGTGACCCTTGGTCCTTAGCTTGCCACATGGGGTGCAAGGCACATGGCAGCATCTCTTGGTCTCTCCCTTTTCTTCTGGGCTCCACTGATGTTCAGCTTCTGGCTGCTCCTTCTCTGGCTTCCTCTTTTTCTGTCTGAATTTCATTCTGCTTATAAAGGGCTCTAGTAACAGGATTAAGAACCATCCTGATTGAGGTGGGCCACACCTTAGCTGAAGTAACCTCATAAAAAGGTCCTATTTACAATGGGTTCACACCCACAGGAATGGATTAAGTTTAAGAACATGTTTTTTTGGGGTATATATAGCTCCAAACCATCACAATCTGAAAATAATAATGGACACTAAAAGTAATGATTGTTACTTTTTTGTGTTGCTCTTTGAATTCACTTATGTATTATAGGGTCCTTCCTTGAGTGCAGGGACCATATCATTCATGGAAACTAAATTGTCTATGGTGGTTTGTAACATCTATATGTTTTTATCTGATATTCATGATACCCTGTGAGTCAGAAATCATTAAGCCACATTCTTCAGTTGAAAAACCTAAGACTTAGGGAGTTAAGGGATTGCTACAAGACCACACTCATAGAAAGCAGACCAGGTGAGATATCCTCATAGATCTTTTGTTGAAAAGATCTTATGTGCTAGCTGTACAACAAAGCTATTATATGCATTTGGTTATTCCACAGTGATGTGTACATAGTTCGGAACCTTGGACAAATATTTGGAAAAAATTCGCTTATAATTGCAACACAAAAGAAAAATGACTGAAAAACAGAACATAATATAAGTG
Source organism: Choloepus didactylus (assembly GCF_015220235.1). Classification (NCBI taxonomy): domain Eukaryota; kingdom Metazoa; phylum Chordata; class Mammalia; order Pilosa; family Megalonychidae; genus Choloepus; species Choloepus didactylus. The sequence goes on from NC_051307.1 coordinate 77,650,488, forward strand.
AAGTTGAAAAAGAATCATGAAAATTTCTTTTTAACTTCTGCATTTAAGTAAAACAGATATACAGGAAAATGAACAAATCTTAAGTGTACAGCTCAATGAATGTTTGTAGTGGTCAAATCAATATATCCAGCACAGATCAAGAACAGAACATTAGCAGCATCCCAGAAGATTCCTTTATACCCTCCTCCTCTAACTCTCCCTCTGCCCCAAGAGTACCTCTATCAGAACTTCTTACACCATAGATTAATTTTACCTGTTGCTGAACTTTTTAATAAATGTCACTGTTCAGTATCCATCAATTAATGTTTGGTTTCTTTGACTCAATGACACATTGTTGAGATGTACCCATACTGTTGAGAGTAGATGCAGTTCTGTTTTCTCATTGCTGTATAATATTCCACTGTGTGAATACCATAATTCATTTGGGTAATTACTTGGTTTTGGCTACAAATAGGGCTCCTATGAACATCCTTGCACATGTCTCCTAGAGAGCATACATATGCATTTCTTTAGGTATATATCTAGACATGGATTTACTGGTTATAGTATATGCATATTTTCCAGCTTTAAGATACTGCCAAAGGAGATGAATGAATTTACACTCTCGTCAGCAGTGTTATGGGAGTCGTGTTTTCTACACATCCTTGCCAGACTTGATATGGTCTTTCATTTTAGTGATTCTGGTGCTTGTGCTCAACATCTTAATATGTTTACTGGCTATTTAGACTGTCTCTTTTGTGGTGTGCCTGTTCAAATATTTTGTTGCATTTTCTATTGAGTTGTCTGTCTTTGTCTTGATTTGTGGAAGCGTTTATACATTCCGGGTACAAGTCCTTTGTCAGATATATGTATGCTAACTACTTCTCTCTGCAGATTGCCTTTCCACTGATGAAGATGTATCTTTTGATGGATGGAAGTTATTAATCTTAAAATAGGCTAACTTTCACTACTTATTCTTTATCATCTTTATATTTCTAACAAAGAAATGAGAAAGATATATGCCTTATTTAAGAAACCATTGGCTGCTCCAGTCACATAGATGTTCCTCAACACTTTCTTCTAAAAGCTGTATTGTTTTCTTTCACTTTTTGATCTTCAATGAACCTGAGAAAGATTTTTGTCTCTGATATTAGGTGTGGTCAATATATAATTTCCCATATGCACACACAATTGGCACATCATTTATTGGAAAGATCATCCTTTTCCCAGTGCTTTGTACTGTCCCATTTGTTATGTTTATCAGATGGTGATATGCATTTGGGTCTGGTTTTGACATTCTATTATATTGTATACATCTATTTGCTTATCTTTCCACCAACATTGCATTATATTACTTGAGCTTCATATCTGGATAGTAACTCTTCTATTTATTGTCTTGATTTTCTTTTGACCCTTTTCATTTCCACACAAAATCTAGGATCAAGTTATCAATTTATAGAATTAAAATTTTAAAAACTTGCTTGCATTTAAATTAGGTTTTCTTTGAATCTAAAAATTATCTTGGGGAGTACTGACATCTTTATGCTTTTTCCTATCTAGGAATAAAGTATACCTTTCCATTTATTTAAGTCTTCTTTAATTTTCTCAATAATGTATTGCAGATTTTAGTGGAAAGGTCTTGCACATCTTTCAGTAGATTTATTCCTAGACATTTCTTTATTTCTTTTTATTTTGGGGGATGAGTTACTGTAACTGTTTTCAAACTTTTATTTTCTTTTTGCTTATTGCAGATATATTGAAATAAAATAAATGATAAAAAAACATACTGTCTTTTAGAACAATATTGGAATTACATAAAAATTAAGAAGTGAGTACATGGCGTTTCTATATATCCCCTCATCCAATTTTCCGTATTATTAACATTACATTAGTATGGTATGTATTTTATAATTAGTGAACAAATATTGATACGTTATGAGTAAAATCCATAGTTTATTCAGATTTCCTTAGTTTTTACCTAATGTTTTTTTTTGTTTCAAAATCCCATCCAGGAAGCTACATTATATTCACTTATCTTGACTTCCCAGACTCTTGGCTGTGACAGTTTCTCAGACTTTCCTTGTTTTTGATGACTTTGACAGTTCTGCAGAGTACAGTCAAATATTTTGTAGAATGCTTCTCTATTGGATTTTGTCTGATATTTTTCTCATGATTCGACTGGATTTATTGGGTTTGGGGAGGAAGACCACATAGGCAAAGTGCCATTTTCATGACATCAAGGGTTCATACTAGCAATTCTTATGCTACATGGTATACATATGTAATACAGTTATATTTTCTTTTCACAGTCTTCATTCCTCCTTAGGAATTCCTAAATGATTTTTTTAAATTTGCATATATTAAGTTCATTTGGCAAATGCATAAAGTCATGTATCCACCATCACACTATCATACAGAATAGTGTCATTGGCCCCCCAAAGTGTCCTGTGCTTTATCTATTCAACCCCTCAAAGACCAAAAAACAAACAAACAAATGAACCCTGGCAACTGCTGATATTTTTATTGTGCTATAGTTTTATCTTTTCCAAAATGTCATGTAATTATGTAATTGGAATCATACAGTATTTAGTCTTCTCAGACTGGGCTTCTTTCACTTAGCAATGCACATTTAAGGTTTATCCATGTTTTCTCATGGCTTGACAGTTTTCAAATCAGTTGGGTAAATACCTAGGAATGTGATTTCTGGATCATATAGTAAACCCATGTTTACTACAGAAAAACTGCTAGATGGTCTTTCAAACTGGCTGTACCATTTTGCATTCAAATCAGCAATGAATGAGAGTTCTTATTGCTCCACATCCTCACCAGCATTTGGTGTTGTCATTTTTTGGAATTTTAGCCATTCAAGTAGGTGTGCAGTACAGTAGTATCTTATTGTTGTTTTAATTTGCAATTTATTAATGACAAATGATGCAGAGCACCTTTTCATATGCTTATTTTGCATCTGGATAGCTTCCTTTTTGAGATACCTGTTTCGACCTTCTGCTCATTTTTAATTGGGTTGTTTGATTTCTTATTATTGAGTTTTAAGAGTTCTTTGTGTATCTTTGTATATTGTGGATACAAGTCCTTCATCAGATATATATTTTGCAAGTATTGTCTCCCAATCTGTATCTTGTATTTACGTTCTTTCTACAATGTCTTTTGCAGAACAGAAGTTTTTAATTTTAATAAGGCTCATCTTATCAATTTTCTCTTTCATGGGTTGTACTTTTGGTGTTGTACCTAAAAATTCATCCCCAAATCCAAGTCATCTAGATTTTCTCCTATGTTTTCTTCTAAAAGTTTCATAGTTCTGAGTTTTACATTTAAGTCTGTGATCCATTTTGGGTTAATTATTGTGAAATGTTGTAAAATATTTATCTAGGTTTTTTTTTTTTTGTTTTTTTTTTTTGCATGTGGGTGTCCAGTTGATCCAGCACCACTTGTTGAAAAGACTATGCTTTCTTCATTGAATTGCTTTGGCTCCTTTGTCAAAAATCAATTGACTATATTTGTGTGGGTCTGTATCTGGGCCTTCTGTTCTGTTTCGTTGATCCATATGTCTATTCTTTTGCTAATATCAGGCTGGCTTGCTTACTGTAGCTTCATAATAAGTCTTGAAATTTAGTAGGTTCAGACCTCCAACTTTGTTTTTATTCTCAGTGTTAGGTAAGCTATTCTGGGTCTTTTGTCTTCCCGTTCTTTTGCATCATTTTGTCAATATAACCAAATAGCTTCCTGGGATTTAGATTGGGATTGTGTTAATTCTGTAGATTGAATTGAGAAAATTGACATCCTAACAATTTTGAATCTTCCTATCCACTAAGATGGAATATCCCTTCATTTATTTTGATCTTCTCTGATTCCTTTTAATCAGAGTTTTGTAGGTTTCTGCATATAGATTTTGTATATAGTTGGCTAAATTTGTTGGTTTAAACTATTCCATTTTTGAGGATGCTATTGTAAATTGTGTGTTTCGTATTTTAAATTCCAATTATTCATCATGGTACATTGGAAAACAATTGACTTTTGTACACTAATCTTGTATCCTGTGACCTTGCTGTAGTTGCTTATTAGTTTCAGTTTTTTTTGTTGTTGATTCTTTAGTACTTTTTAATAGAAAATCATATCATCTTTGAACAAAGAGAGTTTTCTTTCTTCCTTCCCAATCTGTACACATTTTGTTTCGTTTTGTTGCCTTATTGCATTAGCTAGGACTTCTAGTATTATGTTGAATAGGACTAGTGTGAGGGTACATTCTTGCTTTGTTCCTGCTGTTAGGGGGGAAGCATTCACTTTCTCACCAAGTACGATATTAGCTGTAGATTTTTTGTAAATGGTATTTGTCAAATTGAGGAAGCACCCCTCTATTCCTAGTATTTTTTGCTTGGACTTTTTTTTCTTGATTGGATACTGGGTTTTGTCAAATGCTTTTTCTGCATCAATTGATATGGTCATATGATTTTTATTCTTTAATCTACTGATGTGGTGGATTACTTTAATTGATTTTTGAATATTGAAACTGTCTTGCACACCTAGAATAATACTCACTTGGTTGTAGTGTATAATTCTTCTTCTTCTTCATTTTTACACTGTGAGATTTGATTTTTTTTAACATTTTGTTGAGGCATTTTCCACCTATTTTCATTAAAGATGGTTTTCCCTTCTTCTAATGTCTTTTTATTATATAGATGGTGTTTATTTATTTATTTATTTTAACGTAATTTCAAACCTAACAGAACAGTAACAAAAATAATATAAACCCCATACTGAGAACTCCAACATACCACTATCCACCCAACCCAGATACCCAGACACACTAATTTTAACATTTTGTCACATTTACCATATCATTCTAAATCTATCAATCTATTTTCTGAATACTTGAGCATAGGTTGTATACATCATGCTCCTTGAACATTTATTACTGCTGTATACATTTCCTTAAAATAGAATATTCACTAGGGTAACCACCTTAAGTACAGTAATCAAGTTCAAGAAATTTAACCTTGAAATAAAGCTTATAGTCTATATTCCAATTTTTTCATATGTCCCAATAAAGTCCCTTTGAGTCTTTTCTCCTCCTTCGTTCAGTCCCATCCAGGATCATGTACTGGATTTCATTGTCATTGTATCTTTTTATTTTCATTTTTTTTAATTCATTTATATTGAGATATATTCACATACCATGCAGTCATACAAAACAAAGCATACATTCAGTTGTTTACAATACCATTAGATAGTTGTGCATTCATCACCAAAATTAATTTTTGACATTTTCATTACCACACACACACAAATAATAATAAAAATTAAAGTGAAAAAGAACAATTAAAGTAAAAAAGAACACTGGGTGTTTTTGTTTTTTTCTTCCCCCATTTTTCTACTCATCCATCCATAAACTGGACAAAGGAGAGTGTGGTCCATATGGCTTTCCCAACCACATTGTCACCCCTCATAAGCTACATTTTTATACAATTGTCTACAAGATACATGGGTTCTGGGTTGTAGTTTGATAGTTTCAGGTATTTACTGCTAACTATTCCAATTCATTAGAACCTAGAAAGGGTTGTCTATATTGTACGTAAGAGTGCCCACCAGAGTGAACTCTCAGCTCTTTTTGGAAACTCTCTGCCACTGAAGCTTATTTCATTTCCTTTCACATCCCTCTTTTGGTCAAGAAGATGTTCTCCATCCGATGATGCTGGGTCTAGATTCCTCCCTGGGAGTCATATTCCACGTTGCCAGGGAGATTCACTCCCCTGGATGTCAGGTCCCACATAGGGGGGAGGACAGTGATTTTACCTGCCAAGTTGACTTAGCTAGAGAGAGAGGGCCACATCTGAGCAACAAAGAGGCATTCAGGAGGAGGCTCTTAGGCACAATTATAGGGAGACCTAGCCTCTCTTTTTCAGCAACAGTCTTCCCAAGGGCAAGTCCCATGGTAGAGGGCTCAGCCCATCAAGCCATGAGTACCCTATGTCTGTGAGTACATCAGCAACCATCGAGGTGGGGAAGCCCAACACCCCTGCAAGTAGGCTCTGCATATGTTTTTTTTAATTAACACTTTTTTTTTAATTAACTATATTAAAAAAATTTTAAAAGACATGCAATAAAAAAACATTTCAAACAAACCATAACAGGGGAGTAAGAAAAAGACAACTAACCTAAAATAGCTACTTTACTCCCAACATGTTCCTACTCTACCCCAAGAAAATAACCTAATATAATTTCTGTGAACTTGTTGCTACCTACCCATCAGAGATTAACAAACCATAGTCCTTCCTGGGCATTCCCAGAATGTTAAATTTACCCAGTGAGAGTTTATCTGTTCTTATTGGGTTATCTTTCCCCCTTCATTAATTGATCTCTACATTCTACATTATAAACCATTTATTTTAGGAGCGTGTTGTTTAACCTCCAGGTGTTCGTGAATTTTCTAAGTCTCTGATGGTTGTTGACTTCTAATTGTATTCCATTGTGGTCAGAGAATATGCTTTGAATAATTTCAATTTTTTTTAATTTATTGAGGCTTGTTTTATGTCCCAGCATATGGTCTATTCTGGAGAAATTTCCATGATCACTAGAGAAGAATGTGTATCCTGGTGATTTGGGATGTAATGTTCTAGATACGTGTTTGTTAAATCAAATTCATTTATCAGATTGTTTAGGTTTTCAATTTCCTTATTGGTCTTCTGTCTGGTTGATCTATCTATAGAAAAGAGTGATGTGTTGAAGTCTCCTACAATTATTGTGGAAAAGTCCATTGCTTCCTTTGGTTTTGGCAGTGTTTGTCTCCTTTGGTTTATGTTTGTCAGATTTATTTTTTCCCCTCTCTCTCTTATTGTCCTTTAATGAACCAATATTGAATCTCTTTAGTACTGAACCTTTCTCTCTATCTTTCTCTCCTTTCTTTGCTTCTCTGTTGGTAGGGCTCCCTTTGGTTTCTGGAGTAGGGCAGGTCTTTTATCAGCAAAATCTCTCAGCATTTGTTTGTGAAAAATTTAAGCTCTCCCTCAAATTTGAAGGAGAGCTTTGCTGGATAAAGTATTCTCTCTCAGAATTTTAAATATGTCACACCACTGCCTTCTCGCCTCCATGGTGGCCACTGAGTAGTCACTACTTAGTCTTTTTTTTTTAATTTAATAAATTTTATTTTGAAAGAAATTCAGTCTTACAGGAACAGTTGCAAAAACAGTACAAACCCCACACATAGAACTCCATCATACCCCGACCCCCCTCCCCCAATATCCCGATCCATCACCTTTAAGATCCTGTCACACCACCATCTCTTTCTTTCCCTCCCTCTCTCTCCCTCCCTCCCTTCCCAGCTATCATCCATCATCTATTGCTCTGTCCTCTGAAAATATGAGAGCAAGCTGCACATATCTTTGAACAAACAATATAATTCACATATACCTTTCCCATGGACAAGAACATTTTTTTATGCAATCTCATTAAGCGCAGCTAAGAAGTTCAAGAAATTCAACACTGATATAAAGCTTACATTCTATATTTCCTTTTTTTTTTTCTTGTGTTCCTTCTGTGTCCCTTTGAGCCTCCTCTCCTCCATCCTCAGATCCCATCCAGGGTCATCCTTGGCATTCAATTGTCATCTATTTAGACTGTCTTTTTTTATTTTTTTCAATTGTGGAAACATATATGTAGCTTAAATCTTCCCATTCCACCCCCTCCTTAGCATTCCATTAGTGGGATTAATCACATTTAGAATGTTGCAATGCTATCACCTTCCCACCATCCATTTCTAGAAGTTTCCCTTCACCCCAAACAGAAACCCTACTCTCATTTCTTAACTCCCCATTGCCCCTTCCCCCACTTCTCAGAACCCCTACTCTACTTTTCATCTCTATTGTCATATTCTCTGATACTTTCTTTGTGTTTACCATGGGGCTTAATTTTAACATCTTAAATCTATAACAATCTTGTTTTTCTTTGCTACCAACTTAACTTCCATATGACACATAAACTATGTTCCTATACTCCATCATTCCCCCACCTTTTTGTAGTTCTTGTCAAAAATTACATATTTTACATTGAGTCCAAGACCACTGATTTATCATTACAGTTCATGTATTTTAGATCCTGAAGGAAGTAAATAGTGGAGTTATAAATCAACAATACAGTAGTATTGGTATTTATATTTACCATGTGATCTTTACTGGAAATCTTTATTTCTTCATGTAGTTTCAGTCTATTGTTTAGTGTCCCTTCCCTTCAGCCTGCTCAACTCCCTTTAGCATTTCTTGTAGGACTGATTACTGGTGATGAAGTCCCTCAGCTTTGGATTATCTGAGAATGTTTTCATCTCCCCCTCATTTTTATCTTCCAGGTGTTTGTGAATTCTCCAAGTCTCTGATGGTTATTGACTTCTCTTTGTATTCCATTGTGGTCAGAGAATGTGCTTTGAACAAATTCATTTTATTTTATTTTATTTTATTGAGGCTAGTTTTTATGTCCCAGCATATAGTCCATTCTGGAGAAAGATCCATGATCACTAGAGAAGAATGTGTGTCCCAGTGACCTGGGATGTAATATTCTATATATGTCTGTTAAAATTCTCTACATCTCTCTCTCCTTTCTTTGTTTCTCTGTCAGTAGGGCTCCCTTTAGTATCTGTAGTAGGGCAGGTCTTTTATTAGCAAAATCTCTCAGCATTTGTTTGTGAAAAATTTAAGCTCTCCCTCAAATCTGAAGGAGAGTTTTGCTGGATAAAGTATTCTTGGTTGGAAATTTTTCTGTCTCAGAATTTTAAGTATGTCATGCTACTGCCTTCTCGCCTCCATGGTGACCACTGCGTAGTCACTACTTAGTCCTATGTTGTTTTCTTTGTATGTGGTGAACTGCTTTTCTCTTGCTGCTTTCAGAACTTGCTCCTTCTCTTCAGTATTTGACAGTCTGATCAGAATATGTCTTGGAGTGGGTTTATTTGGATTTATTCTATTTGGAGTTTGCTGAGCATTTATGCTTTGTGTATTTATATTGTGTAGAAGGTTTGGGAAGTTTTCCCCAACAATTTCTTTGAATACTCTTTCTAGACCTTTACCCTTCTCTTCCCCTTCTGGGACACCAATGAGTCTTAAATTTGGATGTTTTATTTCATCTATCATATCCCTGAGATCCATTTTGATTTTTTCGATTTTTTCCCCATTCTTTCTTTTGTTCTTTCATTTTCTGTTCTGTGGTCCTCAAGGAGGCTGAGTTGTTGTTCAACTTCCTCTAATCTTGTATTATGAGTATCCAGAGTCTTTTTAATTTGGCCTACAGTTTCTTTAATTTCCATAAAATCTTTTATTTTTTATTTACTCTTGCAATTTCTTCTTTATACTCTTCTAGGGTCTTCTTTAAGTCTTTTATATCCTGTGCCATGGTCTTCTTCATGACCTCTATATCCCATGCCATGCTCTCATTGCCTGTCTGTAGTTCTTTGATTAATTGCGCCAAGTACTGTGTGTCTTCTGATCTTTTGATTTGTGTGTTTGGGTTTGGGTTCTGCATATTGTCTGGTATTATCATATGCTTTAATACGAATTTCTGTTGTTTTTGGCTTCTTGGCATTTGCTTTACTTGATCTTTAATTTGTCAGAATTGCAGCTTGGTGGTGTACACTTTCTCTAACCAGCAGATGGCGTCCGTGAGTCACCTATTCCCCTCAAGTCAGTTCTCCCCAACTTTGTGGTGTGTGGGGTCTTATTCTTGTGGGGTCCAATTGGTGCACTTAATTTGCGTGTGTTGTTGGTGCTGTCCACCCTGAATGAGGGGCGTGTGTCTGAGCATTTAGGGAGGAAGGGCAGTTTTAATAATCAAACCTCCCAGGTGTTCCCGGAGATTTAAGGCTGTTCTCTGCCACTGACCCAAAAGTCCTAGGTATTGGCGTAGGTTCCCTGGGATTTCTGAGTGGTTCCCCCTTCCCTGCTGTGCTCTTCCAGGACCTCTGCTGAGGGATGGAGGTCCATGCCACGTCACAAGTGTGCGCCAGCCTCCAGGTAAGCCCTGGGACACTAGGCTGTGCAGGGACGTTCCCAACCCGCTTCAAAGATGGTTGAATGGGATGCATTAACTTCCCCCTTTCTGCACAGCTCCACCCTCCCAGCTCCGGGACAATCAGCCGTGGGTATATGAAAGGCCACTGTCCATGGCCAATATTGTGGCATGTGAGTGGTGCTGTGGGAAAGACTCCATGTCACGCTGGGTTTCTTGGCACGGCTCTGTGCTGTGGGTTCAGCCCCAGGCAGAAGTGCCCCCAACCGCTGGGGTGATGGCTGCAAGTCATGCATTTTTTTTTTTTCCTTTTGGCTCCTCTTTGCTCCCCTGGGCCCAAGACAATCAGCAGTGGGTGTGGGAAGGGGTATCCTCCACACCAGACACTGAGGCGTTAGCCCAGCCTGCTCCCGCGTGCAGCTGCTCCTGGGCTTCCTTTTTTTTAAAGAACTAGTCCATCTCCAAATACCAACCCACTATTTCCCCACACCACAGTGTGGCTGAGGGAGTCTCAGTTGACTCACTCACTTGTTTCAGAATACAGACTCCTGGTTTTACCACATGCACGTTCCCTGTGGATTTAGCAGAACTTGTCTGGCTGGTGCTACTCTGGAAGTGTAGTTCTGGGTCACTTTCTGGTTTTTATCTAGTATTTTTCACAGAGCTGTTTTTTTGCCCTGTCTCATCTAGCCGCCATCTTAGGTTCTCTCCTACTTAGTCTTATACTCTTTCCTTTGTATGTGGTGAATTGCTTTTCTCTTGCTGCTTTCAGAACTTGCTCCTTCTCTACAGTGTTTGACAGTCTGATCAGAATATGTCTTGGAGTGGGTTTATTTGGATTTATTCTATTTGGAGTTCACTGGGCATTTATGCTTTGTGTATTTATATTGTGTAGAAGGTTTGGGAAGTTTTCCCCAACAATTTCTTTGAATACTCTTTCTAGACCTTTACCCTTCTCTTCCCCTTCTGGGACACCAATGAGTCTTACATTTGGATGTTTTATTTTATCTATCGTATCCCTGAGGTCCATTTTGATTTTTCGATTTTTTCCCCATTCTTTCTTTTGTTCTTTTATTTTCCATTCTGTGGCCCTCGAGGTCATTGATTCATTGTTCAGCTTCCTCTAGTCTTGTACTATGAGTATCCAGAATCTTTTTAATTTGGTCGACAGTTTCTTTTATTTCCATAAGATCATCTATTTTGTTATTTACTCTTGCAATTTCTTCTTTATGCTCTTCTTGGGTCTTCTTGATGTCCTTTATATTCTGCACCATGTTCTTCTTCATGTGCTTTATATCCTGTGCCATGCTCTCATTGTTTGTCTTTAGTTCTTTGATTGATTACTCCAAGTACTGTGCCTCCTCTGAGCTTTTGATTTGGGTGTTTGGGTCTGGGTTATCCATATTTTCTGTTTTTTTCATATGCTTTAAAATTTTCTGTTGTTTTTGGCCTCTTGGCATTTGCTTTACTTGATAGGGTTCTTTTAGGATATATAGGATTATTCAAAGCCTAATCTCTAATTTGTCAGATCTACAGCTCGGTGGAAAACACTTTCTCTAACTAACCAGCAGATGGCATCTGCAAGTCACCTATTCCCCTCAAGTCAGTTCTCCCCAATTTTGTCTTTGTGGTGTGTGGGGGTCTGATTCTTGTGGGGTCCAATTGGTGTACCAAGTTTGGGTGTGTTGTTGGTGCTGTCCACCCTGAATGTGGGGCGTATGTCTGAGTGGTTAGGGAGAGAGGGCAGCTTTAATAATCAAACCTCCCAGGTGTTCCTGGATATTTAAGGCTGTTGCAAGAGTCTAAACCTTCATTTCAGTCTTGCCACAGATTGTCTCTGCTACTGATCCAGAAGTCCTTGGTATTGGCATATGGTCCCTGGGATTTCCGAGCAGGTCCCTCTTCCAAGCTGTGCCCTTCTAGGGCCTCTCCTGAGGGAAGGTTATGCTATGTCACAAGTGTGTGCCATCCCTCAAGGGAAGTTTTGGGCCTCCAGGCCATGTAGGTACATTCTCAGCCTCTGTAAGGATGGTTGTATGGGGTGTGTTAATTTCCTCCTTTTTGCACCACTCTGCCTTCCCAGCTCTGGCACAATTAGCTGTGGGTACGTGAAAGGCTATTGTCTTACCTGATATTGTGGCATGTGCACGTGATGCTGGAAACACCTCCTGCCACACTGGGTATTTTGGTGCAGCTCTGGGCTGTGACTCCAGCGCTGGGCAGGAGCATTCCCAGCCCACCAGGAAGATGGCTGCAAGGGGCATGGTTATTTTCCTCTTTTGACTCTCCTCTGCCTGCCTTGCTCTGAGAAAATTAGCAGCCAGTGTGTGAAAGGCTATCTTCTACACCAGATATTGAGGCATTCACACAGCCCATTCCTGCCACGCTTCCCTGTGCGGTTCTTGCTGCCATATCTGCAGCGTCTTTTGGGTTTTTAAAACTAGTCCAACTCCAAATGCCAACCCCCAGTTTCCCCAGACCGCAGCGTGGCTGCCGGCTGGCGGGCTCACTCACTCATCTCAGAATGCAGACTTCCAGTTTCACCAAGTGCACGATACCTGTGGTTCTAGCAGACCTTGTCCAGCTGGTGCGTTGCTGAAACTGGTGTTCTGGGTCACTTTCTGGCTTTTATCTAGTATTTTTCACAGATGTGTTTTTTTTGCCCTGTCTCTCCTAGCCGCCATCTTAGGTTCTCCCCTGTAATATCTTTATCTAGTTTGGGTATTAGGGTAATCCTGGCCTCAAAGAATAAGTTGGGAACTGTTCCATCTGCTTCCATGTTTAAAAAAATCTCAGCTATTATTGTTTTAAACATTTCTTCTGCTCTATTTCATCTTTCTTCCAATTATGAATATGTTACTCCTTTTGAAAATTTCCCACAGTTTTGGATATTCAGTTCTATTTTTTTTTTCATTCTTTTTTCTCTTTGTTATTTCAGTTTGGAAAGTTTCTATTGATGTATCTGCAGGCTCACTGATTCTTTCTTTGACCATGTCCAATCTATTGGTGAGCCCATCATAGCATTCTTCATTTCTGTTACAACATTTTTATTTCCAGCATTTCATTTTGGTTCTTTCTTAGAGTTCCCAACTCCCTGCTTATATCACCCATCTATTATTCCATGTTGTCTGCTTTTCCCATTAAAATCCTAACATATTAATCCTAGTTATTTTTAATTCCAAGTCTGGTAATCCCCAAATCTGTGCTATATAATAATCTGGTTCTGATGCTTGCTCTGCCTGTTTAAGACTGTGGGCTTTTTTCTTGCCTTTTAGTATGTCTTGTAATTTTTTGTTGAAAACTACATGTGCTTTATTGGGTAATAGGAACTAAAGTAAATAAGCCTTACATGTAAATTTTATGTTAAACTGGCTAGGAAATAGGCTGTGTTTATTGTTTACTCTAGTGTCCTTGTTTTCATCTGTGCTTCTGTATTTGGATTTCCCTAAAAACTCTTTCTTAAATAGAATCTGAGTTTTGCAGCTATTTCAGCTGTAATCCCCTCTTATACTAGAGGTCTGTTAATGTGGAGGGAAGGGAAGCATTCTAAAATCTTATCATTAAATCTGAGTCTTGGTCCCTGGGCTGAGACCATCACAACTGTTTCTTACCTTTTTATTCCCCTCTCCCCACCCTTAGATGAGACAGAAAGACCAGGGCAGACTAAAATTGGGTCATTTCCTTCCTGCCTTTGTGAGATAAAGCTCTAGTAAAATATTATTCACTGGAGATCAGGCCTTTGTTTTGGAAAACAGACTGGGCTTATTTCAAAATGGTTACTTTTACCTTCCCTCTGCCAAACACTTGAGATGATCTTTCTTAACTGTTCACTATAACTACCTGATGGTGTTCTTGGAAGTAAACTCATGAAAATGTGAAGACTCCCTGAGACCCTAATGAATTTATCACTTTTAAAACTAGAACTCAGCCTCAAGGAATTGGTCAAAATTACCAGTGAAGTGTTCCCACTAGTTTATGTATCCAGCAGCTTCACTAAAGGTGAACTGATCTCTTCTGTTTTTCCTTTTACTTGCCTCTCTCTCTCCAGATTTGGGGTGGGGAGGTGATTTGTCCTTCACTTTCAATTCTTTGATGGGTCTAAGAGGAGTCATTTATTTTCAGTGCATTCAGTTTTTTCTTGTCGTTAGGATGGGAATAATCAATTCCATGCTTTTTACATGTTACATCTGACACCGGAAATCTTATAGTTGATTTTGGAAAATTGACCTTGAATCCAGGTCCTGCTGAATTGAGTTATTAATTCTAATAGTTTGTCTGTAGATTCTTTCTAATTCCCTATGTCTGCAATCATGTCATTTGCAAGTAAAGACTCTTTGATTTATTCTCTTCCAGTCTTTATTCTTTTCATTTGTTTTTGTTGATTTATTGTCCTGGCTAGGAACTCTAATAGAGTGTTGGTGGGAAGTGGTGATAGTGGAAATCCTTGTCTTGCTTCTGAATTCAAGGGGAAGCAGTCACAATTTCACCATAAAGTATAATGTTAGCTGTAGATTTTTTCTGGTTACTTTTTATTATGTGAAGGAATTTCCCTTATATACCTAATTTGATACCTGTTTTTTCCATGAGTAAGTATAGAAATGTGTCATTTTTTTAATTATTAAGATGCTTGTATAATTTCTCTCCCTATTTCCTGTTAATATGGTGATTTATATTGATTGATTTTTCAAATATTAAACCACCTTACTGGAGAGAGGGGAAGCCTTAGTGATAATGCTTATCCTTTTTAATATATTGATTGATTTGATTTCCTAATATTATTGTAGGATTTTTGCATCAATAGTCATGAGAGACTTGGTCTATAATTCTTCTTTCTTGAAATGTCCTCATTAGGCTTTAGTATCCAGGTTATGTTTCCTTAATAAAAAAGAGTTGATACATACTTTCACTTCTTCTATTCTATGATATGATTGTATTATATTTGTATGATTGGTTTTATTTCTTCCATAATTATTTGGAAAAGTAACTCAGGGCCTCATTTTTAAAATTTTTTCCTTTAATAATAAATTAGATACCTTTATGAATATCTCACTACTCTTGTTTTCTATTTCCTTTTGTGTCATTTTTGCAAGCTGTGTTTTATAATTTTCAAAATTATTTGCATATATTTGTTTATATCATTCTCATTCACTTTTTTTTTTTTAATCATCATTTTATTGAGATATATTCACATACCACGCAGTCATACAAAACAAATTGTACTTTCGATTGTTTACAGTACCATTACATAGTTGTACATTCATCACCTAAATCAATCCCTGACACCTTCATTAGCACACACACAAAAATAACAAGAATAATAATTAGAGTGAAAAAGAGCAATTGAAGTAAAAAAGAACACTAGGTACCTTTGTCTGTTTGTTTGCTTCCCCTACTTTTCTACACATCCATCCATAAACTAGACAAAGTGGAGTTTGGTCCTTATGGCATTCCCAATCCCACTGTCACCCCTCATAAGCTACATTTTTATACAACTGTCTTCGAGATTCATGGGTTCTGGGTTGTAGTTTAATAGTTTCAGGTATCCACCACCAGCTACCCCAATTCTTTAGAACCTAAAAAAAGGTTGTCTAAAGTGTGCGTAAGAGTGCCCAGCAGAGTGATCTCTCGGCTCGTTTTGGAATCTCTCTGCCACTGAAGCTTATTTCATTTCCTTTCACATCCCCCTTTTGGTCAAGAAGATGTTCTCCATCCCACGATGCCGGGTCTACATTCCTCCCCGGGAGTCATATTCCACGTTGCCAGGGAGATTCACTTCCCTGGGTGTCTGATCCCACGTAGGGGGGAGGGCAGTGATTTCACCTTTCAAGGTGGCTTAGCCAGAGAGAGAGGGCCACATCTGAGCAACAAAGAGGCATTCAGGAGGAGACTCTTAGGCACAAATACAGGGAGGCCTAGCCTCTCCTTTGCAGCAACCGTCTTCCCAAGGGTAAAACTTATGGTAGAGGGCTCAACCCATCAAACCACCAGTCCCCTATGTCTGTGGTCACGTTAGCAACCATTGAGGTGGGGTAGGCGAATACCCCTGCATTCTCCACAGGCTCCTCAAGGGGGCACTACATCTTTTTTTTTTTTTTTCCTTGTTTGTCTTTTTTCTTTTTTTTTTTTTTTTAACTTTCCCTTCTTTTTTAAATCAACTGTATGAAAAAAAAAGTTAAAAAGAAAACAAACATACAATAAAAGAACATTTCAAAGAGACCATAGCAAGGGAGTAAGAAAAAGACAACTAACCTAAGATAACTGCTTAACTTCCAACATGTTCCTACTTTACCCCAAGAAAGTTACATAATATAGCAACATTTCAGTGAACTTGTTCCTACTACATCCATCAGAAATTAACAGACCATAGTCATTTCTAGGCATCCCCAGAACGTTAAATAGCTTATCTGTTCTTCTTGGATTATTGTTCCCCCTTCCTTAATTGCTCTCTACTGCTAGTTCCCCTACATTCTACATTATAAACCATTTGTTTTACATTTTTCAAAGTTCACATTAGTGGTAGCATATAATATTTCTCTTTTTGTGCCTGGCTTATTTCGCTCAGCATTATGTCTTCAAGGTTCATCAATGTTGTCATATGTTTCACCAGATCGTTCCTTCTTACTGCCGCGTAGTATTCCATCGTGTGTATATACCACATTTTATTTATCCACTCATCTGTTGAAGGACATTTGGGTTGTTTCCATCTCTTGGCAATTGTGAATAATGCTGCTATGAACATTGGCGTGCAGATATCTGTTCGTGTCACTGCTTTCCGATCTTCCGGGTATATACCGAGAAGTGCAATCGCTGGATCGAATGGTAGCTCTATATCTAGTTTTCTAAGGAACTGCCAGACTGACTTCCAGAGTGGCTGAACCATTATACAGTCCCACCAACAATGAATAAGAGTTCCAATTTCTCCACATCCCCTCCAGCATTTGTAGTTTCCTGTTTGTTTAATGGCAGCCATTCTAACCGGTGTTAGATGGTATCTCATTGTGGTCTTAATTTGCATCTCTCTAATAGCTAGTGAAGCTGAACATTTTTTCATGTGTTTCTTGGCCATTTGTATTTCCTCTTCAGAGAACTGTCTTTTCATATCTTTTGCCCATTTTATAATTGGGCTGTCTGTACTATTATCATTGAGTTGTAGGATTTCTTTGTATATGCAAGATATCAGTCTTTTGTCAGATACATGGTTTCCAAAAATTTTTTCCCATTGAGTTGGCTGCCTCTTTACCTTTTTGAGAAATTCCTTTGAGGTGCAGAAACTTCTAAGCTTGAGGCGTTCCCATTTATCTATTTTCTCTTTTGTTGCTTGTGCTTTGGGTGTAAAGTCTAGGAAGTGGCCTCCTAATACAAGGTCTTGAAGATGTTTTCCTACATTATCTTCTAGGAGTTTTATGGTACTTTCTTTTATATTGAGATCTTTGGTCCATTTTGAGTTAATTTTTGTGTAGGGGGTGAGGTAGGGGTCCTCTTTCATTCTTTTGGATATGGATATCCAACTCTCCCAGCCCCATTTGTTGAAAAGACCATTATGGCTCAGTTCGGTGACTTTGGGGGCCTTATCAAAGATCAGTCGGCCATAGATCTGAGGGTCTATCTCTGAATTCTCAATTCGATTCCATTGATCTATATGTCTATCTTTGTGCCAGTACCATGCTGTTTTGGCAACTGTGGCTTTATAATAAGCTTCAAAGTCAGGGAGTGTAAGTCCTCCCACTTCGTTTTTCTTTTTTAGAGTGTCTTTAGCAATTCGAGGCATCTTCCCTTTCCAAATAAATTTGATAACTAGCTTTTCCAAGTCTGCAAAGTAGGTTGTTGGAATTTTGATTGGGATTGCATTGAATCTGTAGATGAGTTTGGGTAGAATTGACATCTTAATGACATTTAGCCTTCCTATCCATGAACATGGAATATTTTTCCATCTTTTAAGGTCCCCTTCTATTTCTTTTAGTAGAGTTATGTAGTTTTCTTTGTATAGGTCTTTTACATCTTTGGTTAAGTTTATTCCTAGGTACTTGATTTTTTTAGTTGCTATTGAAAATGGTATCTTTTTCTTGAGTGTCTCTTCAGTTTGTTCATTTCTAGCATATAGAAACATTACTGACTTATGTGCATTAATCTTGTATCCCGCTACTTTGCTAAATTTGTTTATTAGCTCTAGTAGGTGTATCGTTGATTTCTCAGGGTTTTCTAGATATAAGATCATATCATCTGCAAACAATGACAGTTTTACTTCTTTTTTTCCAATTTGGATGCCTTTTATTTCTTTGTCTTGCCGGATTGCCCTGGCTAGCACTTCCAGCACAATGTTGAATAACAGTGGTGACAGCGGGCATCCTTGTCTTGTTCCTGATCTTAGAGGGAAGGCTTTCAGTCTCTCACCATTGAGTACTATGCTGGCTGTGGGTTTTTCATATATGCTCTTTATCATGTTGAGGAAGTTTCCTTCAATTCCTACCTTTTGAAGTGTTTTTATCAAAAAGGGATGTTGGATTTTGTCAAATGCTTTTCAGCATCTATTGAGATGATCAATTGATTTTTCCCTTTTGACTTGTTAATGTGTTGTAATACATTGATTGTTTTTCTTATGTTGAACCATCCTTATATGCCTGGAATGAACCCCACTTGGTCATGGTGTATGATTTTTTTAATGTGTCTTTGGATTCGATTTGCAAGTATTTTGTTGAGGATTTTTGCATCTATATTCATTAGGGAGATTGGCCGGTAGTTTTCCTTTTTTGTAGCATCTTTGCCTGGTTTTGGTATTAGATTGATGTTAGCTTCATAAAATGAGTTAGGTAGTGTTCCATTTTTTTCAATGTTTTGAAAGAGTTTGAGTAAGATTGGTGTCAGTTCTTTCTGGAAAGTTTGGTAGAATTCCCCTGTGAAGCCATCTGGCCCTGGGCATTTATTTGTGGGAAGATTTTTGATGACTGATTGGATCTCTTTGCTTGTGATGGGTTGGTTGAGGTCTTCTATTTCTTCTCTGGTCAGTCTAGGTTGTTCATATGTTTCCAGGAAATTGTCCATTTCTTCTACATTATCCAGTTTGTTGCCATACAGTTGTTCATAATATCCTCTTATAATTTTTTTAATTTCTTCAGGATCTGCAGTTATGTCACCTTTTTCATTCATTATTTTGTTTATATGGGTCTTCTCTCTTTTTGATTTTGTCAGTCTAGCTAGGGGCTTGTCAATCTTGTTGATCTTCTCAAAGAACCAACTTTTGGTGATATTTATCCTTTCTATTGTTTTTTGTTCTCTATGTCATTTATTTCTGCTTTAATCCTTGTTATTTCTTTTCTTCTACTTGGTTTAGGATTGGTTTGCTGTTCATTTTCTAGCTTCTTCAGTTGATCCATTAGTTCTTTGATTTTGGCTCTTTCTTCCTTTTTAATATATGCGTTTAGTGCTATAAATTTCCCCCTTAGCACTGCTTTTGCTGCATCCCATAGGTTTTGGTATGTTGTGTTCTCATTTTCATTCGTCTCTATATATTTAGCAATTTCTCTTGCTATTTCTTCTTTAACCCACTGATTGTTTAGGAGTGTGTTGTTTAACCTCCAGGTATTTGTGAATTTTCTAAGTCTCTGATGGTTATTGACTTCTAATTGTATTCCATTGTGGTCAGAGAATGTGCTTTGAATAATTTCAATCTTTTTAAATTTATTGAGGCTTGTTTTATGTCCCAGCATATGATCTATTCTGGAGAAAGTTCCGTGAGCACTAGAAAAGTATGTGTATCCTGGTGATTTGGGATGTAATGTCCTGTAGATGTCTGTTAAATCTAATTCATTTATCAGATTGTTTAGGTTTTCAATTTCCTTATTGGTCTTCTGTCTGGTTGATCTATCTATAGGAGAGAGTGATGTGTTGAAGTCTCCCACAATTATTGTGGAAACATCAATTGCTTCCTTTAGTTTTGCCAATGTTTCTCTCATGTATTTTGTGGCACCTTGATTGGGTGCATAGACATTTACGATTGTTATTTCTTCTTGCTGAATTGCCCCTTTATTAGTATGTAGTGGCCTTCTTTGTCTCTCAAAACATCCCTGCATTTGAAGTCTATTTTATCTGAGATTAATATTGCTACACCTGCTTTCTTTTGGCTGTAGCTTGCATGAAATATTTTTTTCCATCCTTTCACTTTCAGTTTCTTTGTGTCCCTGTGTCTAAGATGAGTCTCTTGTATGCAACATATTGATGGTTCATTTTTTTTGATCCATTCTGCGAATCTATATCTTTTAATTGGGGAGTTTAATCCATTTACATTCAACGTTAAAACCGTGAAGGCATTTCTTGAATCGGCCATCTTATCCTTTGGATTATGTTTGCCATATTTTTCCCTCTCTCTATTAATATCCTTTATTGTACCCATACCGAATCTCTTTAGTACTGAACCTTTCTCCAAGTCTCTCTGTCCTGTCTTTGTTTCTCTGTCTGTAGGGCTCCCTTTAGTATCTCCAGTAGGGCAGGTCTCTTGTTAGTAAATTCTCTCAGCATTTCTTTGTCTGTGAAAATTTAAGCTCTCCCTCAAATTTGAAGGAGAGCTTTGCTGGATAAAGTATTCTTGGCTGGAAATTCCTCTCACTCAGAATTTTAAATATATCGTGCCACTGCCTTCTCGCCTCCATGGTGGCTGCTGAGTAGTCACTACTTAGTCTTATGCTGTTTCCTTTGTATGTGGTGAATTGCTTTTCTCTTGCTGCTTTCAGAACTTGCTCCTTCTCTTCTATGCTTGACAGTGTGATCAGTATATGTCTCGGAGTGGGTTTTTTTGGATTTATTCTATTTGGAGTTCGCTGAGCATTTATGATTTGTGTATTTATGTTGTTTAGAAGATTTGGGAAGTTTTCCCCAACAATTTCTTTGAATACTCTTCCTAGACCTTTACCCTTTTCTTCCCCTTCTGGGACACCAATGAGTCTTATATTCGGACGTTTCATATTATCTATCATATCCCTGAGGTCCATTTCGAGTTTTTCAATTTTTTTCCCCATTCTTTCTTTTATGCTTTCATTTTCCATTCTGTCATCTTCCAGGTCACTGATTCGTTGTTCAACTTCCTCTAGTCTTGTACTATGAGTGTCCAGAATCTTTTTAATTTGGTCAACAGTTTCTTTAATTTCCATAAGACCACTGATCTTATATCTATCTCTGACAATGCTATACTGTCTTAGTCATCCTACCTCTATTGTAAGTCTTGAAATTGGGTAGAGTGCAAAGTTACTGGTCAATAAGAGGAGATGTATGGGGTATGGGATGCTTGGGTCTTCTTTTTTCTTTTCATTTGTTTTTTCTGGAGTAATAAAAATGTCCTAAAAATGATCATGGTAAGTAATACACAAATATGTGATGATACTGTGAACTTTGTTCACTTTGGGTGGCTTATATGGTGTGTGAATGTATCTCAATTAAATTATATTAAAAAACTCAATTACATTTTTATACACAAGCAATGAACAATATGAAATGGCAATTAAGTCAATTCCATTACAATATCATATGAAAGAAAAAAATATGTAGAAATAAATGTAATTTAGTAGGTGAAAGACCTATTCAATTACATTGGGAAGTAGAAAACACTGCTCAAGGAAATTAAAGAAGGCCTAAGTAAGTGGCAAGACATCCTGTGCTCACGAATAGGAAGACAATATTGTTAAGATGTCAATATTACCCGAAGCACTCTACAGAGTCAACACAATCCATATCAAAGTCCCAGTAGCCTTTTGTGAAGAAATAGAAACATTGATTCTCAAATTCATATGAAACCACAAGGGATCCAAATAGCTAAATCTATCTTGAAAAGAATTACAAAGTTGGAGGTCTCCCACATCCGGACTTCAAGACTTACAACAAAGCCACAGTAATCAAAACACTGTGGGACTGGCATAAGGATAGACATATAGATCAATGGAATATAATTGAGAGTCCAGAAATAAACCCATACATCTATTGTCAACTGGTACTTAAAGGTGTCAAGACCATTCAATGTGGATAGAATAGTCTGTTAAACAAATGGTATGGGACAACTAGATATTCCCCAGGAAAAGAATGAGTTTGATCCTTACCTCTTACCATATACAAAAAAGAATTCAAAATTGATCAAAAGCCTAAATTTAAGAGATAAAGCTATAAAACTATTAGAAGAAAACATAGGTGCAAATCTTCATCTTGGCAATGATTTCTTAGATATGACACAAAAAGCACAAGCAACTTGCAGTTTGAAACTGTTATGTATCCCAGAAAGCCAAGATCTTTTAATTCAATTTTGTGGGGGCAGATCTATTGTGGGTGGGACTTTTTGATTAGGTTGTTTCCATGGAGATGTGACCCTGCCCATTCTAGGTGGGTCTTAATTAGTTTACTGGCATTCTCATGAGAGCACAAAAGGCAGAGACATTTTGAAGAGATCTCAGAGACACTTAGAGAGAAAACACCCAGAGACGTTTAGGAGAAGGCCATTTGAAACCGGAGCCCAGGAGACAAGGAAAAGCAGATGTTGCCATGTGGCCTTCCCATGTGACAGAGGAACCCTAGATGCCATCTGCCTTTCTTCAGTGAAGGTATCCTTTTGTTGATGACTTAGTTTTGTGGACCTAATAAACCTGCTTTATAAAAGGCAATCTTTCTGGTATATTGTATTCCAGCAGCCTTAGCAAACCAGAACAGCAACAAAGGAAAAACATAGACAAATTGGGCTCTATCAAAATGTAAAACTTTTGTACATCAAAGGACATTATCAGTAAAGTGGAAGACAACCTTACAGAGTGGGAGAAAATATTTAGAAACCATATATCTGATAAGAATTTAATATCCAGAATATATAAAATGGCTACAAATAAACAACAAAAGACAACCCAATTAAAACATGGGGAAAGGATTTGAGGAGACATTTTTCTAAAGACGATAAACAATTGAGTCATTGTGTACATAAAAAGATGCTCAACATTATTGGTCACCAGGGTATGTAATCAAAACCACAATAAAATGCCACTTCACAACCACTAGGATGACAATTATATAAACAATGCAAAATAACAAGCATTGATGAGGATGTAGAGAAACTGGAATCCTTATATATTTGTTGGTGGGAATGCAAAACAGTGCAGCCACTGCAGAAATCAGTTTGGCAGTTTCTCTGAAGGTTTATGGAATTACTGAAAGACTCAGCAATCCCACTTCTAAATATATACTCCACACAATTGAGAGCAGAGACTTAAACAGATATTTGTGCACCCTTGTTCATAGTGGCATTGTTCACAGTGGCCAAGAGGTGGGAAGCAACCCAAGTGTCCATCAACAGATAAATGGATAAACAAAATGTGATTTATACACACAATGGAATATTATTCAGCCCTACAAAGGAATGGGTTGTGCTACAACATGGATGAAACTTGACAATGTTGAGTGGAATAAGCCGGACACAAGAGGATAAACGTTGTATGATTTCATTTATATCAAATGTCTAAGAGAAGCAAATTCATAGTCAGAAAACAAAATTACAGGTTAACAAGAGCCAGAGATGGAAGAATAGGGAGTATTGCTTAATGGGTACAGAATTTCTGTTTGAGGTGATGAAAAAATTTTGGTAATGGATGTGGTGATGATAGCACAACATTGTGAATCTAAATAATACCATCAAATTGCACACTTGAGAGTGGTTTAAAATGGGAAATTTTGAGTTGTGTATATGTTATGACTATAAAAAGTTTAAAAATCATCATCTATTACATATTAGAAAGCTCGTAAGGACTCTAACTAATGTTTATCATTGCTAACCAAGTTCAATAAGCAATATCACAACACTGCCTTCAATTTTAATTTTTTTGGTCTTTGTAATACAGTCCTCAATTAGGTCGAGGAAAATGCAAAAAAACATACCATTTAAAAATTTCTACAATGTTGTTTTCTTCTCATAAGAGCTAGACATAATATGCCATTTGGGAAAAGTGTCTCCCTACCAAGTAGGTTAAAAAGTAACCCAATCAATTTAAACCAAATAGAGCTTCAGTGGCTGAGAGATTTCAAATGGAGTCAAGAGGTCACTCTGGTGGACGTTCTTATGCACTATATAGATAACACTTTCTAGGTTGTAATGTATTGGAATAGCTAGAAGTAAATACCTGAACTATCAAGCTCCAACCCAGTAGCCTTGACTCTTGGACACCAATGTATAACAACGTAGCTTATGAGCGGTGACAATGTGATTGTGAAAACCTTGTGGATCGCACTCCCTTTATCCAGTGTATGGATGGATAAGTAAAAAAATGGGGACAAAAACTAAATGAAAAATAGGCTGGGATGGGGGGGGATGACTTGGGTGTTCTTTTTCACTTTTATTTTTTATTCTTATTCTGATTCTGGTGTAAGGAAAAGCTTCAAAAATAGATTGGGGTGATGAATGCATAACTATATGATGGTACTGTGAACAGCTGATTGTACACCAGAGATGA
Source organism: Choloepus didactylus (assembly GCF_015220235.1). Taxonomy (NCBI): domain Eukaryota; kingdom Metazoa; phylum Chordata; class Mammalia; order Pilosa; family Megalonychidae; genus Choloepus; species Choloepus didactylus. Next base: position 77,674,934 of record NC_051307.1, read on the forward strand.
CTATATGCTATGTGAATATATCTCAATAAACTGAATTTAATTTTTTAAAAAAGTAACCTAACCATACAGAAGTTCAAAAACTCTTGCCATGTGAAAAAAAAGAGGTGGGATGTCTATCTTTAAAACATGAATCAAACTATAATTTCAATAACTGAGATAACCAAAACATTCCCCCAAACCTTGATTTTCTGCTTATCTGCTTCTATTCTCCTGTCACTATATCTAATTAGCAAAGAAGAAGGTGTGAAACACTTTGAACCCAATAAAGATGTAGGCAGATTATTGTTATATGCATTTGATTGAAAATATTGGGATATAGGTATAAACTTAGGAACAAATTCTAATTTCCTATTGCAGTTACTTTCCTTAATTCCATATAGTGGCTTTTATAAGGTATATCCTTAGAGGAAACTCAGATGAAGAGAGAGTCACACCTACCTCCAACTATACAGATTAAAGACAATATTAGAAGAATTTCAGGGAGATCCTTTGGAGCACTCAAAAACACATTCTTGAGAAATTCCATCCATGAGCTACTAATTCTTTGTTAGGAAAGGTGGCATTTGTAATTTCGTTTTCTGAGTGCATCATGTTGTCCCTTACAATCTTTCCTCAGTCCATCTTTTATGGCTCTCTGAAAAACACAGATAGGATTAAAGGAGTATAAGATTTGTCTTCTTGATAGACTTCTAATGTTTTTCTTAAAAAAAAAAAATCCTAGATTTCTCCTTTAATTATTTCTTGTTGTTATCTTAGGGTCTGCCAAAACTAGGGATGCCTCTCCCTAATATGATGCTTTCAATTAAAATGAAATGGAAAAGGCACAACCTCAAGTGACAGCTACGGTTCAGTGTGACCCTGTGTTCACCTGCAATGCCAAGAACTACTCAGGTATTATCCACCCGGCATCTATCCAACTATTTGAAAGAAAGATTCTTCATTTAACCATTCACCAGTCATTGGCACTACAAGCTGGTGCAGGTCACTTAGCTCCAGGGTAGATAACTGTTGGGTTTGTCCTCTGTTTTTCTGAGCCTCTGGAAGCATGTTCTGGCAGCTACACAAAGTGGGAAATGGGATGGGGGAAAGACTATTCTGATCTCTTTTGATGTTTTATCCAGACACAAATTAATTGACCATGACGATCTTCAATCATAGCCTTCTTTTATCTCATTTGGACACTAATGGACTGGGTTTTTCTCTAATTTTTATATATTTATACAGCAACCAGCAATATAAGAAAAATATTGAAACCAAAAGGACATAACTAGGGAGATATTACATGTTCTATCTCATTACTTTTTGGAAGAGGAACAATGTGGACTTTGATGTATTTTGGTTTGAAGCAACAGATAATAGTCACAGTTAGTTAATCAAACATGCTACCCATGGAAAAGAACAGTAAATTTTTTACAGGAGACTTAAAGCTCTTGCAGGGGATTGTACTAATTCTATCTTTTATAACAAAGGCTCAACACGTTCTACTGTTCACACTTAGCATCTCATCTGGCGGCCTTGCTGAGCAACCAACTAGTAATTATTAATTTCCTCTCATAATTAAGCAATTGCTTTTTTTGGTTGCTAATATATAATTTATGTGTTCTTATATACTCATTCCTGATCATAAATCAAAATTCTAAAGAGAAAAATTAAGTAAATATATTCATGCCTATTATGAGCACTTTAAAAATATGAGCAAACATTTCAAAGCCAAGAAAAAAAAATCACCCACAAGCATACCATCCACTTGGTATTATGTTACCAGCAACAAAAAGTCTTGCAAACACCATTTATAATGGTTGTATTATATTAGCTCTAAGGTAAAAGTGCAGATTCTGTGATTGGACTGCTTGGATGCAAAGGCTGATGGGCTGCATCTTTCAGGTTGAAAGACTTTGAGCAACTTACTTAAATTTTGGTTAGCCTCAGTTTTTCATCTATATACTTTTCTGGTCTGTGTAATTCTTCTCCCTGTATTTATTATTTTTATTTGTTTAACTATGTAAATTGATACCTGGGTACCGTTTTCTGAGATTCTCATTTAATTCATTCTGGGGGTGCAACTGGGGCTCCCCAGGTGATTCTAATGTGTCACCAAGGTTAGGGACCACTGTAATCCACCCAATTCAAAGGCAGTGTTGCTCAATGTTCAGTCTCAAACCAACTTCTTTTCAATATTTTTGAGTCAAGTTTTCTGAGAAAAGGATAGCAATGTCAGTCATCCAAACACTACCTGGAACACATTTGTAGTTGATTAGGGTTTATTATTTGTTGAAGCGAGGGAGACTACTCACCAAGGGGAACCATTGGGTGTCCCAGTTAAGAGGTTGCTAGAAAGAATGTATTATAGGATCTGGGCTTTGTCTGGGTAATTTTGAAGAAGATCTAAGGAATTGGGAACTCACTCTGTATTGGATGCTTTCAGAAAGCAAGGACAGTTCTGTGATTGGGTATCTCAATCAATCTTATTAGGGAGCACAGAATAAAGTGAGGATAAAGCTGTAATGGGTAAAGCAGCAACTATCACTTTAGCTGAAAGAGGGAATTTAGGTATTTTATGGATTGCAGGGTGACCTTGTTTTTGTCTCACATTATTATGGTCTTAGAGTGACTTATCTGATGTTGGTGCTCGGTGCGACTGTTTATGTCTAACAGAACAACATGTCCTAACTGTGAGCATCAGGTTAGCCTTTACTAACAGCAAAACCTAGCTGTGAGTGTTAGAACAGTTCCCCATGCCAGTGGCTGTTGCTTTATTTTTTCTCAAGGGATTTCTAAATTACTTAACTTCCCCTGAACATGGCAGGAGCTGGGGATCTTGATGATAATATAAACAATAGAGAGACAAACAGTTCAACTATGCCCCAAAAACAAAGATTCTCAACTTTGGCTGCACATTGGAATCACCTGAGGAATTCTGAAAAGTACTGATGCCTGGGTGCCACACTCAGAAGTAAATTTAATTGATTTGGTGAGCAACTTCTGTATTGAGAATTTTAAAAGCTTGCCAGTAATTCTAATAAGCAGCCATGGTTACAAAGCACTGCTCTAGGGGAAGTCCCCACCATTAAAGACATTTTGATTTGGCAATATCTGCCCTTAATTTACATCAAACTGTTCAGGAAAATATTGTCAATGTCATCTCTTAACTTGTCCCACTATTACTCCAAGGCTAAGCATCCTAGACCATACAAACTATAGGAAAACTATTTTCTGCATCATAATTACACATTTATAAATGCTTGCAGAATTTAACATATTTAAATATAAACATAGTTAATATAGTTAGTATTATAACTTGATTGTCTGCCTATCTGCTGTTGTTTTCCACATGAAAAGGATATATGGCCCAATAAGCATTTTTTCTCATTTCTAAAATTGTTTAAAACTTAAATAAGCATTTACAAATTCAATCTTAATAAATTCTTTTTAGAAAATAAAATTACCCTGGGTCTTGACTTGCCTTGAAATTCAGGGATACATACGATCAAGTTCAAAAGAATGTGACTATCTGGCTATGAATATTTGGCAGTTACTCATTTTGGTTTCCTCAACCTCTCCTCCAAATTCTCCTAATGGACCTTTACCTGAGAAGCAAGCTCATCTTAAGTTGGAAAGCAATTGCTACTATTACTCCATTTAAACATTTTAAAAGGCATGGGTAGAGAACTATCAGTGAGAATAAACATATTTTCAGTGTAGTTAAAACTCTTCCTCAGCTTAAATTGACTTCTGACAGCTTCGAATACATTTATCAGTCCATGTCTCATTAAGGAAAAAATATTGGTCGATCCTTACCACATAGACTCTCTAATTTATCAACAAATTAGCTAATATTTCAATTCCCTTTGTATATAGAGGTAATCAATGATTGCCTTCTCAAAAACGGCATGTGGATTTGTCCCCAACAGTCAGCCTTGAAAAATTCTCTATCACACTACTTCCGGGAAAGTAGGAACATCTTCCTTTAAATGGCAATATTTTGCAGGAACTAGATGACAAAATTATACTGAAGAGGGCACTGTGTGGGGATCCAGGTAATCTTCACTAGTTGCAAAGCTCATATCAACAGCTAAAGCTGGGTTTCTCCTCAGTAAATCTCACCACACAACCCTGCAGCCATCTTATTCACTGAAGCATTTCTTAAAAAAAAAAAAAAAAAAAAAAAAAAAAAAAAAAATCCTAGATTTCTCCTTTAATTATTTCTAGTGATTATCTTAGGGTCTACCAAAATTAGGGATGCCTCTCCCTAAGGTGGGAATTTGGTGGGTGATCTATTGACCTCCTAATGCTTCTTCACTAAGAATGAATCCTTCCTCTATATACCAGAGAAGATTCACAGCTTCACTCTGTTTTCCTCTGTGACTTGATTTTCATGCCTCATTAATCCAAAAGGAACATGTGTCAAGTGAATAGTTTGGGAAAGAACTGACGTAAGAAGTGTAATGAAAGAGGGGCACGGGCTAACGGGCAGAGATTCAAATTGAGAGGAAGTTTGATCTTTGGGAAAGTCCTTGATTGGCTGCCACAGGAAAGGTGGAAACTCCAAGAGGGAATGGCTGAGTCGACACCAGAATACTGTGGAGGTGTGTTTCTCTAGGAGAGAGAAACTACCTGTGGGGAAGGTAACGACCACCCTGATAGGGAAACTAGGGAGGGCTCACCTTTCAGAGCTTTAGGAGGAGTATCCTGTGATAAGTACGTGAGAACTGGAGGTCAGCGATTAAGCTCACCGGAAAACTGCCAAGACCAACTGCACCCTCGCAGACCCTTTCAATAAGCCCCGCCTCTGGTCTGCACCCATTGGCTTCGGGTTGATAACTCCTGACTTGATTGGCTGATGAAATGCGGTCTAGTAGGTGCTCCGGGCAGCAACATTGCCCCGGAGCACTTAAGGCAGCCTTTGAAGCGTTAAGACCATGTGGTGCACTCTTAAAACAAATAAGCAAGTGGTGAAAAGAGACTCCAGAAATTGTGTTATGTTAAAGTTTTGGGTCACTGGACTTCGGACAAAGGCCAGTAGACACTGCTTTCTCAGACTTCTAGCAGGAGTGAGCTTCCTGGATAAGTAAGATAAAATAGAAAATACTTTGAAATATGAGAACACAGGTTGCTGGGTTAGGAAAAAAAAAAAAGAGAGGGAGAATTGCTTGTTCTGGGTATACTGAAGAATAAAATCAAGACAATGAGGCAAGGTGGGCTTTCACTCAGAGAAGTATGTGGAAATATTCAGTAATGGTGATATACTCATTTTGTCTAAATGCTTTATTTTAAATATGTAAAGAATATTTTAACTTGAATTACTTAATAATAATAACAAAGCCAATTTTCATATCCCTACTCTCATCACAAAATATGGAAGGAGAAATATCGTAATTATTTTGAAATCTAGATTCTTATTTTGCATGTGTTTTTTTTCTTTTTATACTTTCATCTTTCTCTTAGACACAGCCTTTGTGAACCTATTTTGATGCTTCTGAGAAGGGATGCTGATGTGCAGAGAAGAGAGGTCAAGGTGTGGGAAAGAAAAAGGAAACCCACCAAAGACAGAAATAAATGCTAAAGAGTACTTACTGGTAATTATCCTCCTGGATTGCAGAAAAGCAGCATTCATAGCTCTTGTTCAAAGTCTCCCAGTGGCCACAAAACAATAGACTATATTGAAAGAGATTCTCCTCACAAAGTTAATAACGTAAATCCATTTTGGGGATTGGTCTGTTAGAGAAACTAAAAAGTGATGAGGTGCACATGTTTATGAACTCAATGTTGAGATTGTTTCTGAGTAACTGTTTAAATGGAAATATAAGAATCATGCATGTATTTTCTATTAGTGCTATAATTAGTAGAGCAAATGAAAGCTTCAGTCACTGTATCTAAATTTTTATGAGAAAGATGTTGATGTCTCTTTTTAAGTTACTTTTTTATTTTTTTCTCTGTGCTTCATCTCTGTCTTCAGTTCCATCCTTAATTCCACCCAATGGCTATAAGGAATAATTATTTTTCTTTTTTTTCTCTGATTTATTTAGTTGTTGGAATTCAATGGCAAATAAATAGTTATATTTATTTCTATAATACAATACTGTGGGTGATTTTCTTTCATCTGTTATTTACTTTTAAAATTTTCACCTTTATTAAATTAAAATTTTATGTATACTAATCTCTATAGATCTTTGTGTGGTTTCCTCTTCCATTTTTAAGTGAAGGCCACCTTTATGATTAAGAAGTTAAATACATATTAAAACCTATTTACATCCAGGTTTTAACAGGTTAATTTTAAAAAAATGGTTTGACCCATGTCCATTCAGAATTATTTTGGTGTGTAGTAAATAGCACGTTAAAGGATAAGCAAGGTCAGGATTACATTTGGCTGAGTCGATCAAGGAAGGCTCTTCAGAGGAAGCAGGATTTGAGCTTTATTATGAAAGGAAGGAACTGGTTTAATGGATGAGTTTGGGGAAGAAATGAGGGTGTCTGGCTAAAAATTCACCATATCTGCATTATTTCTACATACATGAGAGCCTTGGAAATGTAGAGAAAAGGGAAAAGTGATTACTTCCCGTAAGTAGCTTACTTGTATATAAAAAAAATAGTTGTCAGTAGTGTAGTATATACTATAGTAGAAGTAGTTAGGTTAATTATTCAAGAAAATTACAATTTTTTTCTGAGAATTAATAGGAGGTTGGTACAAATGAGGCAATGATTTAGTAGATTTTGATGGATAAACTAAGCTTAAGTATACAGTGGATTTTGGGGAAAACTATCATGTGCTCAAGATATTGTAAGTAGTTTAGTGAAATGGGCATTGGGTGGTACCATCAGCCTTGACAGATAAGGATGTAGGTTGGAGGCTGTATGTTTAAATGAAGCTGAACAGTGAGTGTAGTCGGGATTAAGGTACAAAGAGCTGGTGTTGAAGCAGATGTGTTAAAAGAAAAGAGATAAAATAAAGGTCTCAAAAATCGTATAATTCTGGATTGCAAGGATATCCAGTGTATGTCCCTTAGAGTGTTTGCTAATGTAAAATAGAAGAACATTTGTTTTAAATTTTAAATTATAACGTGTTTGAGGTGCACAAATATTAGATTTCCACCTAAAAAAAAGTTTTATATGTATCCACCATGAAACTAAAACCCATAGAAAGATACAAGGTCTTTCCAGCACCCCAAAATATCTCCTGTCCCCCTTCTGAAACAATATTCCTTCTCCCAGAATTACCATTATTCTGATTCCTATGATCATTGATTATTTCTGCTGTTCTTGAATTTCATATAAATGGAGCCATATGGCATATATTCTTTTGTGTCTGACTTCTTTCACTCATTGTTATATCCATGACATTCATCTACATTACTGTGTGTAGCAATAGTTTTGTTTTCTTTTCTTTTTTAGTTGCTGGGTAGAATCCAATTGTATGAATGTCATCACAATTTATTTACCCATTCTATAGTTGATGGACATTTGAGTTATTTTTAGTTTTGGCTACCACAAATAAAGCTTCTATGACATTTTTGCACATGTCTTTTGACGGACATATTGACTCAGTTCTCTTGGGTGTACACCTAGGAATGGGTTAGTGGGGGAAAAGCATGCAAAGAACAGCTTTAATGAATATGGCCAAAACATTTGCCAAGTGATGTGCCAGTTTAAATGCTCACCAATCTTGTCAACCCTTCATATTGACAATTTTTTTTTTAATTTTAGTTTTTCTGTTGCGGTTTAGCATTATTGCATTTGTAGATTTAATTTTAATTTAACTGATTAATGAGTATTTAACACCTGTCTTTTCATGTTTACTGGCCATTTAGATATTCTTATTTGTGAAGTGTCTAAGTCTGTTGCTCATTTTTTTTTTTTTTAACTCAGTTTAAAAGTAGTTGCCATTATCAATAAATACTTCAGCCTATATTTCTTAAGGACAAAGACATTCTCTCTTCTTTTTTACATTCATTTTTATTGAGATATATTCACATACCATGCGGTCATACTAAGCATACATTCAGTTGTTCACAGTACCATTATATAGTTGTGTGTTGAACCCCCAAATTAATTTTTGAACATTTTCATTACCACACACACAAAAATAATAAGAATAAAAATTAATGTGAAAAAGAACAATTAAAGTAAAAAAGAACACTGGGTGCATTTTTTTTTCCCCCCCATTTTTCTACTCATCCATCCATACACTGCACAAAGGGGAGTGTGGTCCATATGGCTTTCCCAATCACATTGTCACCTCTCATAAGCTTCATTTCTATACAATCATCATCAAGATTCATGGATTCTGGGTTGTAGTTTGATAGTTTCAGGTATTTAGTGCTAGCTATTCCAATTCATTAGAACCTAAAAAGGGTTGTCTATATTGCGCGTAAGAGTGCCCACCAGAGTGACCTCTCGGCTCCTTTTGGAATCTCTCTGCCACTGAAGCTTATTTCATTTCTCTTCATGTCCCCTTTTTGGTCAAGAGGATGTTCTCCATCCCACAATGCTGGGTCTAGATTCCTCACTGGGAGTCATATTCCATGTTGCCAGGGAGATTCACTCCCCTTGGTGTCAGATCCCATGTAGTGGGGAGGGCAGTGATTTCACCTGCCAAGTTGGCTTAGCTAGAGAGAGAGGGCCACATCTGAGCAACAAAGAGGCATTCAGGAGGAGGCTCTTAGGCACAATTATAGGCAGGCCTAGCCTCTCCTTTTCAGCAACAGTCTTCCCAAGGGCAAGTCCCATGGTAGAGGGCTCAGCCCATCAAACCACCAGTCCCCTATGTCTGTGGTCATGTTAGCAACCATCGAGGTGAGGAAGGCCAACACCCCTGCATTCTCCACCAGCTCCTCAAGGGGACTCTGCGTATTTTTTTCATTGTTTTTTTTTTAATTAACTTTTTTTTAAATTAACTATATCAAAAAAAATTACAAAAAAAAAGTACAACAAAAAAACATTTCAAACAAACCATAACAAGGAATTAAGAAAAAGACAACTAACCTAAAATAACTATTTTACTTCCAACATGTTCCTGCTCTACCCCAAGAAAACAACCTAATATAGCAACATTTCTGTGAACTGGTTACTACCATAGCCACCAGAAATTAACAAACCATAGTTATTCCTAGGCATTCCCAGAACGTTAAATTTACCCATGATAGCTTATCTGTTCTTATTGGGTTAGCATTCCCCCTTCATTAATTGCTCTCTATCGCTAGTTCCCCTACATTCTACATTATAAACCATTTATTTGACATTTTTCAATGTTCACATTAGTGGTAGCATATAATATTTCTCTTTTTGTGCCTGGCTTATTTCGCTCAGCGTTATGTCTTCAAGGTTCATCTATGTTGTCATATGTTTCACGAGATAGTTCCTTCTTACTGCCGTGTAGTATTCCATCGTGTGTATATACCACATTTTATTTATCCACTCATCTGTTGAAGGACATTTGGGTTGTTTCCATCTCTTGGCAATTGTGAATAATGCTGCTATGAACATTGGCATGCAGATATCTGTTCGTGTCACTGCTTTCGGATCTTCCGGGTATATACTGAGAAGTGCAATTGCTGGATTGAAGGGTAACTCTGTATCTAGTTTTCTAAGGAACTGCCAGGCTGATTTCCAGAGTGGCTGAGACATTCTCTTATATAACTACAGTACAAATTATCAAATTCAGGAATTTTAACATTAATACAATATTATTTTCTAATAGACAGTCTGTCGTGGCTTGGAGTTATGTACCCCAGAAAAACATGCTCTTAATCTTAATCTATTCCTGTGCTGTTGTACATAGGATCTGTTGATGAGATTGCTTCAGTTAAGGTATGACCCAAAGGAATTAGAATAGGTCTTAATCTATTCCTGGAGGCCTTGTAGAGAAGGCCACAGAGGGAGAAAACATGGGGAGCAGCCAGAAGCTGGCAGTCAATGGAACCCAGAGATAAAGGAGAAGACACCACTTTGTGCATTACCATGTGATGGAAGAGCCAGAGAACCCCAAAGATTGCCAGCCAGCCAGAAGGTACCGACTCTGCAAGGTATTTTTCATGGCAGCCCTGGCAAACTAAGACAAATGGTGATTACCAGATTTCTCCACAGAAAAGTTGCTTTCCCCCACCTTTGCAATTTGCAAGTGTCACTCATATTTTAAAATGAAATTATGTGAGACTCTCCCTTCTGGGAAAATGGAGCTAGAAGTACCTTTCCTTATTCCACCCAGTAAGTACAGCTGAAAGCTAGGTCCAGACATTATATAAAATAAAAATGAGAAGATTCTGAAAAATGGGGAGAAGGTGGCAGACCATATAAGGACAACAAGCCTAATAAAAGACAAAATGATGAGTCCCCTGGGTTTTCTTTTTGCTTCATATATCTCAGACTGGATAGTGGAGAAGTTAGCAACCTGGAACTGCCAATGGGTACAATTGTTGAAAATCCAGGAAAAGCCTGCTCTTGCTAGCCAAAGTTCCATGAAAGGGACAGCCAAGCAAGATAGAAAACATTTGCCAACAATAGCTCTACTCTAGGCAAATCCCACAGAAAACTTTTACTCCATCCCCTCTCACACCAGCAAAGGCCATATGGGAAACTTAGACTTCACCTTTGTCAAACTATAACAAGGTGTCAGAACCCAACTGCACCTCTACCAGCAAGGTGTCAGAAAAGGCGTGCTGGGAGCTGGAACTCTCAGACCTGCCAGGCAATAAGAAGCTCTCCCTCCCCAACTTGTGTGTCTGGGGAAACCACATGGAGCACCTGGACTTCCACCCCTACCCAGTTGTAACGAGGTGCACCTCCCTCTTCTCACCGAGATGGTGTCAGAGGAGACTAAGTGGAGAGTCAAGACTTTCACCCCCATTCAGTGGTAACAAGACCAATATCCCATAGTACCCGTGGAGGCCATGTGGGGAGCAGTCATGGGGTGTCCCTCCTCCTCCCAGCTGAGATGGTATCAGTGGAGGCCTGCTGGGGAGCCTGAATTCTCACCCTTATCTAGCAGTAACAAGAATGCATCCCTTCCCCAGTCATAGGGGGAGGCCAATGATCAAAGAACTTGACCTTCCATCCCCGCCTCCCAGTAACAAGGTGATGTCACCTCTTCCCTGACCAGAGCAGTACCGGAGGAGGCCTGCTAAAATACAGGATTTAAATAATGTCTGGGTGTCAATTGAAAAATCATTAATCATCCCAAGAACTAAGATCATCTTAACTTGAATGTGAACAGACAGTAAATACCAATTCCAAGATAACATACATGTTGGAAGTATCTGAAAAGGATTTTAAAGCAATTATCACGAGAAAACTTTAATGAATAATTATGAACACACTGAAACAAATGAAAAGATAGAAACACTGAGAAAAGAAATAAAAGGTTCCTACAGAGAAACAGATTATTGAAAGAAAAAACAACTGGAAAATTTAGAAGTAAAAAACACAATAAGTGAAATAATATTTTTAAAAATAAATGGGAGAATCTAAGATGGCAGCATAGAGAGGAGTGGAAGCTAAGTAGTCCCCCTGGAACAACTAAAAAAACCAGAAACAACTAGTAAATAATCCAGAATAACTGCAGGGGGACAAACATGACTGTTCTAGTTTGCTAATGCTCCCGGAATGCAAAACACCAGAAACAGATTGGCTTTTATAAAGGGGGTATATTTGGTTACACAGTTACAGTCTTAAGGCCATAAAATGTCCAAGGTAAAACATCAACAACTGGGTACCTTCACTGGAGGATGGCCCATGGCATCTGGAAAACCTCTGTTAGCTGAGAAGGCACGTGGCTGGCATCTGCTCCAAGTCCTGCTTTCAAAATGGCTTTCTCCCAGGACATTCCTCTCCAGGCTGCAGTTCCTGAAAACTGTCACCCTTAGTTGCACTTGGGATATTTGTCCTCTTTCAGCTTCTCTGGAGCAACAGTCTGCTTTCAACAGCTGTTTTAAAACTGTTTCTCATCTGCAGCTCCTGTGCTTTCTTCAAAGTGTCCCTCTTGGCTGTAGCTCCTCTTCAAAATGCCACTCTCAGCTGCACTGAGTTCCTTCTGTTTGTCAGCTCATTTATATGGCTCCACTGATCAAGGCCTACCCTAAATGGGTGGGGCCATGCCTCCATGGAAATTATCCAATCAATCATCACCCACAGTTGGGTGGGGCACATCTCCATGAAAATACTCAAGAATTACAATCTAATTAACACTGATAGGTCTGCCCACACAAGATTACATCAAAGATAATGGCGTTTGGGGGAACACAACACATCCAAACTGGCACAGTGACCGTCCACTCATAATACACCAACATGAATTGGGAGGAATGCCCGAGATCACAGCATAAAATCTGTAAGTAAAAACTGCTGATCCAAGTCGGGAGACCCCTCCACCCACAGCTGAGCTACGAAGCCTTGTGGTGCCAGAGAGGAGCTCTCTCTCAGCAAGTGAATATAGCTCAGCTGAGCTCCAACTGGGGTTTTAATTAGCAAGTGTGAACTGCTCACTATGAGCTACGAATCCCCTACAAGCAGACAGAGGCTTTGGGTAACGACTGACCTTGGAGAGCTGGAGGGTCACCTTGAATTAGCTCTGAAGGGGACTTAATGTTCCTTTTTCGGCTCAGTGGAGAAAGTCTCAGCCATTTTCAGTTCCGAGTGCTGTGACCCAGACAAGACAGAGAGAGACCACTGAAATGCTAATGACCTCCCCCCTAGGGGTTCTATCTTCTCTAAGAGGAAAGCAGTGGGGCCCAGCTCTACTACCTGCCTTCCATTCAGAACCGAACCCCAGAGCCTGGGAAAAAACAGCCACACCTCCTTACACTAGTCAAGAATTACAGGCTAACAGGTGCCACTTGCTGGGCAGAAAAGCACAATGACCTGAGGCATCACAGGGTGTACCAACTTTATAAGACACACCCTCAGGGAAACTGGATACTGAATAGTTCTTCCTTCTGGGACCTGAGCCCATTCTGGTCTGGGAAATCCTGATTGGGGTAACCAAGGAAACCATGCCTAGACAACAGAAAACTACAACATACTCTAAGAAAAATGAAGTTATGGCCCAGTCAAAGGAACAAACTTACACTTCCACTGAGATACAGGAATTGAAACAACTAATAATAAGTCAATTCAAAAAGTTTAGGGAAGATATGGCAAAAGAGCTGAACCGTATAATGAAAACACAGGACGTACATAAGGTAGAAATTGAAAATTCGAAAAACCAACTGGCAGAATCTATGGAAATGAAAGGCACAACACAACAGATGAAAGACACAATGAAAACATACAACAGCAGATCTCAAGAGGCAGAAGAAACACTCAGGAACTGGAGAACAAGGCAACTGAAAGTCTACACACAAAAGAACAGATAGAGAAAAGAATGGAAAAATACAAGCAACATCTCTAGGAACTTAAATACAAAATGAAAAGCAAGAATTTGAGTGTCATTGGTGTCCCAGAAGGAGAAGAGAAGGGAAAAGGGGCAGAAGCAATAATAGAGGAAATAACCAATGAAAATTTCCCATCTCTTATGAAAGACATAAAATTATAGATCCAAGAAATGCAGCATACCCCAAACAGAATAGATCTGAATAGGTCTATGCCAAGACACTTAATAATCAGATTATCAAACATCAAAGAAAGCAGCAAGAGAGAAACGATCTGTCACATACAAAGGAAGCCTGATAAGACTATGTGTGGATTTCTCAGTAGAAACCATAGAGGCAAGAAGGAAGTGAGGTGATATATTTAAGATACTGAAAGAGAAAAACTACCAACCAAGAATCCTGTATTTGGCAAAACTATCCTTCAGATATGAGGGAGAGTTTAAGATATTCTCTGACAAACAGACAATGACAGAGTTTGTGAGCAAGATACCTGCTCTACAGGAAACACTAAAGGAAGCAGTGCAGACAGAAAGGAAAAGACAGGAGTGAGAGGTTTGGAAAACAATTTTAGGAGAATAGTAACACAGCAATGTAAGTACACCAAACAAAGATGACTGTGAACCTGGTTGAAAGAGGAAGGCTGGGACCATGTGGGACACCGGAACAAAAGACGAACGATAAAGACTGGGACTGTGTAACTCAGGGAAACCTAGGATGCTCAACGTTTGTAATAAAAGGTACAAATATGTTTTTACATGAGGTAGAACAAATGCATGTCAACATTGCAAGTTGTTAAAAATAGGGTGAGATTGGGGGGGAAATACAATCAATGCAAACTAGAGGCTAGAATTAACAAAAAGATTGTATTATGCTTCCTTTAATATAACAAAAGCAATTTACCAAAGCTAAATACATATGGGGGGGGTGGGGAATAGGGGAAGGGTATGGGACTCCTGGCATTGGTGATGTTGTCTGACTCTTTATTCTACTTTAGGTTAGTGCTCTCTTTCCTTTTGTTGCTTTCTCGCTATCAAGTTTTGTTTTGTTTTTTTTATTTGTTTGTTTTTCTCTCTTTCTCTTTTTCTTTTGCTTCTCCACCTTCTTTGACTCTTCCTCTGTCTTTGTGGAAGAAATGGAGATGTCCTTATATAGAGAGTGGCGATGTTGCTCAATACATAAATACATGACTATACGGGGAACCAACAATTGTTTACTTGGGGCAGAATGCATACTGTGTGAACAAAACCATCTTTAAAAAATGGGTTGATGAAGAAATCTTGAGGGCACTATACTGAGTGAAATAAGACAGACACATAAAGGCAAATATTGCAGGGTCTCACTGATATGAACTAATTATAATATGTAAACTCATAGACATGAAATATAAGTTACCAGGATATAGAAATGAGGCTAAAGAATGGGAGCGGTTGCTTATTATGAGCAGAATGTTCAACTAGAGTGAACTTAAATGTTTGGAAATGGACAAAGGTGATGGTAGCACATTGTGAGAATAACTAATAGTGCCGAAAGGTGTGTGAAGGTGGTGGAAAGGGGAAGCTCAGAGTCACGATGTCACCAGAAGGAAAGTTGGAGGTTAAAAGATGGGAATGTATAAAACAGTGAATCTTGTGGTGGACAATGTCCATGATTAACTGCACAAATATTAGAAATCTCTCTCATTAAAGTAGAACAAATGTATGTCACTATAACTAGAAGTTAATAATAGAGAGACATATAGGGAAAAAATATATACCTATTGCAAACTATATACTACAGTTAGTAGTATTTTAACATTCTTTCATCAACAGTAACAAATGTACTATACCAAAATTATGAATCAACAATGGAGGGGGGCATGGTTAGAGTATGGGAGGATCAGAGTTTCCTTTTTTTTTTTTTTTTGTCTTTATTTCTTTTCTGGAGTAGCGAAAATGTTCTAAAAATTGAAAAAAAAATAATTATGTTGATGGATGCACAGCTGTATGGTGGTGCGGGGGGCAATTGATTGTACACTTTGGATCTTTGGATAGTTATATGGTATCTGAACAATCTCAATAAAAAAATTTTTAAAACAATAACAAAAAACAAAACAAAACAAAGAAACAAAATCTCTACTTGTCACCATGTTACATTTGAGATGCCTACTACAAATCCAAATGGGGATGCCAAGCAGTCAAAGAATACAGAAATCCAGAGTCAGAGGAAAGGTCAGGCAGGGCTGGAAAAATAAATTTGGGAGTAATGAGCTTATAGGTAGTATTTAAAGCAATAAGATCTTGATGTCCCTAAGAAGATAGTATAGCTATTATAAAAAGAAGATAGCCCAGGACTCAAGCCCTGGGATAATCCAACATTTAAAGGAAAGTAAGGAAAGAGAAAAAGAATGGTTACTACTATAGCAGGAAAACCAAGAGATTTGTAAGGTCAAGGAAGCCAAAGAGGAAAATGTTTCAAGTAAGAGGAGGTGGGTCATTCGTGTTGAATTATCTGGGAGGAATTATGGTAGTTATCTTGAGGCCAAAGAAGTGTTCACTGGATTGAGCAAAATTGAGGTTATGGCCTTGCAAGAGCTATTTCAGTAGTGTAGGTGGGAGTAGGAACAGGGAAGCCCAATGAAAATGGGTTGAAGAGTTAATGGAAGCTGAAGCTATGGAGGAATGGAGTGGAGACAACTCTTTCAAATAGTTCTAGCTATGATAGAAAACAGAGAAAACAATCAGTAATTAGAAAGAATTTTTTTTTTTCAAATAGCTCAAAATTATAGGGCAACACTTCAAACTGCAGATTTTTTTTTAAGTGGGGATTTGTCCCTACATGATTAAAGATTCAGTGGAATTCTAGATGTGGTCATGTGTGTCAACATTTTTGTTTCATTTTATTTTTTATTTTTCTTGCTCCCTTGTGTGTATGCTTACTTGTTGAATATATATATTTGGGACCATTAAAACTTTTTCACTATAATATAAAAATAAAAAATACTCAATAAATGGACACAACAGCAGCATGGAGAAAACACAGAAATTATGAGAGAGGAAGGTTATTCTTAATAGAGATTTATGAGCAATAAAAAAGAAAGGGCTTATTGCCCAGAATTTGTCCTGAATGTGCACACATTATTGTGTATGTGTGTATACATGGTAGGGAGTAAGTGTATATGTATAAATGAAGATGAATTATTGATCTCACTCTAGAACAATAAGACCAACTGCAATTCTCTGAGAATGTTATATGTTCCAATGTCTGGCCCAGCCTTCAACCCCCCAGTTTTGGTCTATTTGGCTAAATAATAATAATTCTAAAAGATTCCAGATAAAAATCACTACCCTAATTTGTAAGGCAGAACATACAGTCCTTAAGACAGTACTTATTGAAACAGCAATAACAAAAATGCAGGGGATAAAGAAAAATCCTCACTTTCAAACAAATTGTTTGTGCTAACTTATGCTATGAACTAGTGTTGAATGAGCATGGCTTTTCCAAGATTCCAGTAGGAAGAAGATATTCTGGGGAAATTTCTTTGAGTTTGTGTGTATGAAATGGGAGTAGACAGGTGGCTAAATTGGAATAAGAAGGAGGAAACAGTAAATCAAAAGCACCAGGGTATGCTTTACCTGTATTTAAAATAATATGTTGGAAGAGGAGTTTATAAGAAGATGTTTCAGTTTGCTAAAGCTGCCTAAATGCAACATGCCAGAAATGGATTGGCATTTAACAATGGGGATTTATTAGCTTCCAAATTACAATTTTAAGAACCTGAAATGTCCAAATTAAGGCATCAACAGAAGGATATCCTCTCTGAAGAAAGGCTGCTAGCATTTGGGACACCTCTGTCACACGGGAAGGCACAAGGCTAGCGTCTGCTGGTCCTTCTCTCCCAGGTTTTGTTGCTTTCAGCTTCTGTGGGTGTGTCCTTATCTCTCAGCTTCTCTGGGGCTTCTCTTTTATCCCCCTATAGAGGAATACAGTAAAAGGTTTAAGACCCACTGTGCTAGTTTGGATATATTACACCCTGCAAAAAATCATATTCTTTAATGCAGTCTTGTAGGGGCAGAAGTATTAATGTTGATTAGGTTGTAATCCTTTGATTGAGTGCTTCCATGGAGATGTGACTCAGTTAACAGTGGTTGAATCCTTTGATTAAATTAGTTCCATGGAGATAAGAACCCCACCCATTCAGGGTGGGTCTTGTTTTAATCAATGGAGTCCTATAAAAGAGCTCACAAACAGAAGGAGCTCAGAGCAGCTCAGAGGGACATTATGGAGAGAAAAGGTCTGCTGGCGAAGCTAAGAGAGGAACCCAGATGCTTAGATGCACAGGAGCTGGAGAAGCTAAGAGAGGGAAAAACACTCCAAGAGCAACATTTTGAAGAATGCACAGGAGCTGAGAGAGGAGCTGGAACACACCCAAAATCAGCAGATGCCAGCCATATGCCTTCCCAGCTAACAGAGGTTTTCTGGACGCCATTGGCCTTCCTTGGGCAAAGACATACTCACACTGATATCTTAATATTGACATTTTCATGGCCTTCAGACTATAAATTTGTAACCAAATAACCACCCTTTATAAAAGCCAATCCATTTCTGGTATTTTGCATAATGGCAGCATTAGCAAACTGAACACCTACCTTGAATGGGGTGGGTCTCTTTCCACAGGAGTGATATGTTTCTTTCCATTTTAATATGCAAATAGTATTTAATTTGAAATTGTTTACAGAATTTACAGGAAAGTCAGTTTAAAAATTTCTACTCCAGTTGTTTGCAGAGGTGGCATGTAGGAATTTAGATGCCAAGAGGAGTATTTTTTAGAAATTTAACTTATCTCCTTGGAGAGCTGTATTCACACTTGACCTCACACAAAGTGGATAAACTAGTTTGTGTCTATTGTGGGAATAGGTAACAGGGCATAAAAGATTAAAAAGGAGTTTGTAACACTCCCCAGAGAAGAACAAATTCAACTTTCTTGCATGTCCCCAGGTAAGTTTCCAGAGCGTGTGTTTGAATCATGTGATAGCTACAGAACAACAGACAAGTATGTTTAAGAGAAATATATTCATAACAAATATCTGAACATTTTGAGGTTGGGTATGTTTTAAGAAAGGCAATGCAGGTGGTTAATGAGTAACTCATTTAAGCAGGAAATTCAAAAAGCTTATTAAATTTTGGTTTCAGTGCTGAAGTTCAGTGAGGAAGTTCAGTAAGGAAATATAATACTCCAAACATTATGAAGAATTTGTCAATGGGTTTTCTGCTCCATCCCATTCTCCTGCTCCTCATGCTTCCCTTCTGGATACAAGGATCCGGTAACTTTTTTCACTTTTTCTCTCAGAGGCGTTTGTCTGGAAATGAATGAGAAATATCAGATGGTTGTCTATTTACTTTTAGGGAGTTAGGTAAATAGGGCATTATGTTTGGGTCTGCACATCAATCACGTATTTCTCCAATTTGTAGACATATGGCGAACAGTTTAATTTGTGCATATTTGAGACAGAGAATGATAATAACAAGAGGATAATAATTTTAAAAAGGTAATAAGCATTGGTCCTGAAGACTGCTCCAGTGGCTCAAATTAGAAGCCATAAGTTGGAATCAAATGAGCTTTTGTAAATTGCTTTTTTTTCTCTCAGTATTTCCTGTGAATATCTTCCTGCAGTCTGTTTGAGTTTGGTTTGTTTTGAGAACTTTCTTAGTTGTTAAGAAGTTTTTCATTTTTAAGTTGTCAAGTCTGTTGTTTCCTTTGGGGCTTTGCCTAGCATTACAAGCTGAGGTACTCTTTGGACACCCTAAGGATTTAATAAATATTCAGTCATATTATCTCTGCATCATTTTAATTATTTGATTAAACATATTTAATTCAAATCTGTCTATATTAATTTGGTTCATGATAGAGGCAATAATCAATATTCTATGATAATTCAAGAGAGTAAAATATCATGATAATTTCAGGAGAGAAGAAAAATCATAACATCAGGTTAAGAAGTTCTTCCTAGGGGAAGTAGCATCTGAATTCAATTAACTGGCTTAGTCAGTAGTTGAATAGTAGATAATATGTGCAAAAGGAATTGATAACTGGTAGAGGAAACAAGCTTGTCTGTGATACTCCTCCCTAACTTCAGAATCTAAAATGCAAGATGAAAAAGAATGGCTCTGTCATCAAGTAGCTCAGAATCTAGGGGGAGAGGCAAGTATGTGAACAAACAATGGTGAAAGGGTGTGGTAAATGCAATGATAGAAATGGATATGGGTTTTAATTTCTTTGGCTGCTCAAGCAAATACCATGCAATGATTTCACTTAAACAATGGGAATTTAATGACTCACAGTTTTGAGGTTAAGAGAAAGTCAGATTAAGGCATCATCAAGGCGATGCTTTCTCCCTGAAGACTGTGGTGTGTAGTGGGGCTGGTTGCCAGTGACCCTTGGTCCTTAGCTTGCCACATGGGGTGCAAGGCACATGGCAGCATCTCTTGGTCTCTCCCTTTTCTTCTGGGCTCCACTGATGTTCAGCTTCTGGCTGCTCCTTCTCTGGCTTCCTCTTTTTCTGTCTGAATTTCATTCTGCTTACAAAGGGCTCTAGTAACAGGATTAAGAACCATCCTGATTGAGGTGGGCCACACCTTAGCTGAAGTAACCTCATAAAAAGGTCCTATTTACAATGGGTTCACACCCACAGGAATGGATTAAGTTTAAGAACATGTTTTTTTGGGGTATATATAGCTCCAAACCATCACAATCTGAAAATAATAATGGACACTAAAAGTAATGATTGTTACTTTTTTGTGTTGCTCTTTGAATTCACTTATGTATTATAGGGTCCTTCCTTGAGTGCAGGGACCATATCATTCATGGAAACTAAATTGTCTATGGTGGTTTGTAACATCTATATGTTTTTATCTGATATTCATGATACCCTGTGAGTCAGAAATCATTAAGCCACATTCTTCAGTTGAAAAACCTAAGACTTAGGGAGTTAAGGGATTGCTATAAGACCACACTCATAGAAAGCAGACCAGGTGAGATATCCTCATAGATCTTTTGTTGAAAAGATCTTATGTGCTAGCTGTACAACAAAGCTATTATATGCATTTGATTATTCCACAGTGATGTGTACATAGTTCGGAACCTTGGACAAATATTTGGAAAAAATTCGCTTATAATTGCAACACAAAAGAAAAATGACTGAAAAACAGAACATAATATAAGTGAAGTTGAAAAAGAATCATGAAAATTTCTTTTTAACTTCTGCATTTAAGTAAAACAGATATACAGGAAAATGAACAAATCTTAAGTGTACAGCTCAATGAATGTTTATAGTGGTCAAATCAATATATCCAGCACAGATCAAGAACAGAACATTAGCAGCATCCCAGAAGATTCCTTTATACCCTCCTCCTCTAACTCTCCCTCTGCCCCAAGAGTACCTCTATCAGAACTTCTTACACCATAGATTAATTTTACCTGTTGCTGAACTTTTTAATAAATGTCACTGTTCAGTATCCATCAATTAATGTTTGGTTTCTTTGACTCAATGACACATTGTTGAGATGTACCCATACTGTTGAGAGTAGATGCAGTTCTGTTATCTCATTGCTGTATAATATTCCACTGTGTGAATACCATAATTCATTTGGGTAATTACTTGGTTTTGGCTACAAATAGGGCTCCTATGAACATCCTTGCACATGTCTCCTAGAGAGCATACATATGCATTTCTTTAGGTATATATCTAGACATGGATTTACTGGTTATAGTATATGCATATTTTCCAGCTTTAAGATACTGCCAAAGGAGATGAATGAATTTACACTCTCGTCAGCAGTGTTATGGGAGTCGTGTTTTCTACACATCCTTGCCAGACTTGATATGGTCTTTCATTTTAGTGATTCTGGTGCTTGTGCTCAACATCTTAATATGTTTACTGGCTATTTAGACTGTCTCTTTTGTGGTGTGCCTGTTCAAATATTTTGTTGCATTTTCTATTGAGTTGTCTGTCTTTGTCTTGATTTGTGGAAGCGTTTATACATTCCGGGTACAAGTCCTTTGTCAGATATATGTATGCTAACTACTTCTCTCTGCAGATTGCCTTTCCACTGATGAAGATGTATCTTTTGATGGATGGAAGTTATTAATCTTAAAATAGGCTAACTTTCACTACTTATTCTTTATCATCTTTATATTTCTAACAAAGAAATGAGAAAGATATATGCCTTATTTAAGAAACCATTGGCTGCTCCAGTCACATAGATGTTCCTCAACACTTTCTTCTAAAAGCTGTATTGTTTTCTTTCACTTTTTGATCTTCAATGAACCTGAGAAAGATTTTTGTCTCTGATATTAGGTGTGGTCAATATATAATTTCCCATATGCACACACAATTGGCACATCATTTATTGGAAAGATCATCCTTTTCCCAGTGCTTTGTACTGTCCCATTTGTTATGTTTATCAGATGGTGATATGCATTTGGGTCTGGTTTTGACATTCTATTATATTGTATACATCTATTTGCTTATCTTTCCACCAACATTGCATTATATTACTTGAGCTTCATATCTGGATAGTAACTCTTCTATTTATTGTCTTGATTTTCTTTTGACCCTTTTCATTTCCACACAAAATCTAGGATCAAGTTATCAATTTATAGAATTAAAATTTTAAAAACTTGCTTGCATTTAAATTAGGTTTTCTTTGAATCTAAAAATTATCTTGGGGAGTACTGACATCTTTATGCTTTTTCCTATCTAGGAATAAAGTATACCTTTCCATTTATTTAAGTCTTCTTTAATTTTCTCAATAATGTATTGCAGATTTTAGTGGAAAGGTCTTGCACATCTTTCAGTAGATTTATTCCTAGACATTTCTTTATTTCTTTTTATTTTGGGGGATGAGTTACTGTAACTGTTTTCAAACTTTTATTTTCTTTTTGCTTATTGCAGATATATTGAAATAAAATAAATGATAAAAAACATACTGTCTTTTAGAACAATATTAGAATTACATAAAAATTAAGAAGTGAGTACATGGCGTTTCTATATATCCCCTCATCCAATTTTCTGTATTATTAACATTACATTAGTATGGTATGTATTTTATAATTAGTGAACAAATATTGATACGTTATGAGTAAAATCCATAGTTTATTCAGATTTCCTTAGTTTTTACCTAATGTTTTTTTTTTTTGTTTCAAAATCCCATCCAGGAAGCTACATTATATTCACTTATCTTGACTTCCCAGACTCTTGGCTGTGACAGTTTCTCAGACTTTCCTTGTTTTTGATGACTTTGACAGTTCTGCAGAGTACAGTCAAATATTTTGTAGAATGCTTCTCTATTGGATTTTGTCTGATATTTTTCTCATGATTCGACTGGATTTATTGGATTTGGGGAGGAAGACCACATAGGCAAAGTGCCATTTTCATGACATCAAGGGTTCATACTAGCAATTCTTATGCTACATGGTATACATATGTAATACAGTTATATTTTCTTTTCACAGTCTTCATTCCTCCTTAGGAATTCCTAAATGATTTTTTTAAATTTGCATATATTAAGTTCATTTGGCAAATGCATAAAGTCATGTATCCACCATCACACTATCATACAGAATAGTGTCATTGGCCCCCCAAAGTGTCCTGTGCTTTATCTATTCAACCCCTCAAAGACCAAAAAACAAACAAACAAATGAACCCTGGCAACTGCTGATATTTTTATTGTGCTATAGTTTTATCTTTTCCAAAATGTCATGTAATTATGTAATTGGAATCATACAGTATTTAGTCTTCTCAGACTGGGCTTCTTTCACTTAGCAATGCACATTTAAGGTTTATCCATGTTTTCTCATGGCTTGACAGTTTTCAAATCAGTTGGGTAAATACCTAGGAATGTGATTTCTGGATCATATAGTAAACCCATGTTTACTACAGAAAAACTGCTAGATGGTCTTTCAAACTGGCTGTACCATTTTGCATTCCAATCAGCAATGAATGAGAGTTCTTATTGCTCCACATCCTCACCAGCATTTGGTGTTGTCATTTTTTGGAATTTTAGCCATTCAAGTAGGTGTGCAGTACAGTAGTATCTTATTGTTGTTTTAATTTGCAATTTATTAATGACAAATGATGCAGAGCACCTTTTCATATGCTTATTTTGCATCTGGATAGCTTCCTTTTTGAGATACCTGTTTCGACCTTCTGCTCATTTTTAATTGGGTTGTTTGATTTCTTATTATTGAGTTTTAAGAGTTCTTTGTGTATCTTTGTATATTGTGGATACAAGTCCTTCATCAGATATATATTTTGCAAGTATTGTCTCCCAATCTGTATCTTGTATTTACATTCTTTCTACAATGTCTTTTGCAGAACAGAAGTTTTTAATTTTAATAAGGCTCATCTTATCAATTTTCTCTTTCATGGGTTGTACTTTTGGTGTTGTACCTAAAAATTCATTCCCAAATCCAAGTCATCTAGATTTTCTCCTATGTTTTCTTCTAAAAGTTTCATAGTTCTGAGTTTTACATTTAAGTCTGTGATCCATTTTGGGTTAATTATTGTGAAATGTTGTAAAATATTTATCTAGGTTTTTTTTTTTTTTTTTTTTGCATGTGGGTGTCCAGTTGATCCAGCACCACTTGTTGAAAAGACTATGCTTTCTTCATTGAATTGCTTTGGCTCCTTTGTCAAAAATCAATTGACTATATTTGTGTGGGTCTGTATCTGGGCCTTCTGTTCTGTTTCGTTGATCCATATGTCTATTCTTTTGCTAATATCAGGCTGGCTTGCTTACTGTAGCTTCATAATAAGTCTTGAAATTTAGTAGGTTCAGACCTCCAACTTTGTTTTTATTCTCAGTGTTAGGTAAGCTATTCTGGGTCTTTTGTCTTCCCGTTTTTTTTGAATCATTTTGTCAATATAACCAAATAGCTTCCTGGGATTTAGATTGGGATTGTGTTAATTCTGTAGATTGAATTGAGAAAATTGACATCCTAACAATTTTGAATCTTCCTATCCACTAAGATGGAATATCCCTTCATTTATTTTGATCTTCTCTGATTCCTTTTAATCAGAGTTTTGTAGGTTTCTGCATATAGATTTTGTATATAGTTGGCTAAATTTGTTGGTTTAAACTATTCCATTTTTGAGGATGCTATTGTAAATTGTGTGTTTCGTATTTTAAATTCCAATTATTCATCATGGTACATTGGAAAACAATTGACTTTTGTACACTAATCTTGTATCCTGTGACCTTGCTGTAGTTGCTTATTAGTTTCAGTTTTTTTTTGTTGTTGATTCTTTAGTACTTTTTAATAGAAAATCATATCATCTTTGAACAAAGAGAGTTTTCTTTCTTCCTTCCCAATCTGTACACATTTTGTTTCGTTTTGTTGCCTTATTGCATTAGCTAGGACTTCTAGTATTATGTTGAATAGGACTAGTGTGAGGGTACATTCTTGCTTTGTTCCTGCTGTTAGGGGGGAAGCACTCACTTTCTCACCAAGTACGATATTAGCTGTAGATTTTTTGTAAATGGTATTTGTCAAATTGAGGAAGCACCCCTCTATTCCTAGTATTTTTTGCTTGGACTTTTTTTTCTTGATTGGATACTGGATTTTGTCAAATGCTTTTTCTGCATCAATTGATATGGTCATATGATTTTTATTCTTTAATCTACTGATGTGGTGGATTACTTTAATTGATTTTTGAATATTGAAACTGTCTTGCACACCTAGAATAATACTCACTTGGTTGTAGTGTATAATTCTTCTTCTTCTTCGTTTTTACACTGTGAGATTTGATTTTTTTTAACATTTTGTTGAGGCATTTTCCACCTATTTTCATTAAAGATGGTTTTCCCTTCTTCTAATGTCTTTTTATTATATAGATGGTGTTTATTTATTTATTTATTTTAACGTAATTTCAAACCTAACAGAACAGTAACAAAAATAATATAAACCCCATACTGAGAACTCCAACATACCACTATCCACCCAACCCAGATACCCAGACACACTAATTTTAACATTTTGTCACATTTACCATATCATTCTAAATCTATCAATCTATTTTCTGAATACTTGAGCATAGGTTGTATACATCATGCTCCTTGAACATTTATTACTGCTGTATACATTTCCTTAAAATAGAATATTCACTAGGGTAACCACCTTAAAGTACAGTAATCAAGTTCAAGAAATTTAACCTTGAAATAAAGCTTATAGTCTATATTCCAATTTTTTCATATGTCCCAATAAAGTCCCTTTGAGTCTTTTCTCCTCCTTTGTTCAGTCCCATCCAGGATCATGTACTGGATTTCATTGTCATTGTATCTTTTTATTTTCATTTTTTTTTAATTCATTTATATTGAGATATATTCACATACCATGCAGTCATACAAAACAAAGCATACATTCAGTTGTTTACAATACCATTAGATAGTTGTGCATTCATCACCAAAATTAATTTTTGACATTTTCATTACCACATACACACAAATAATAATAAAAATTAAAGTGAAAAAG
Organism: Choloepus didactylus; assembly: GCF_015220235.1. Classification (NCBI taxonomy): domain Eukaryota; kingdom Metazoa; phylum Chordata; class Mammalia; order Pilosa; family Megalonychidae; genus Choloepus; species Choloepus didactylus. The sequence continues at coordinate 77,700,800 of NC_051307.1, forward strand.
AACAATTAAAGTAAAAAAGAACACTGGGTGTTTTTGTTTTTTTCTTCCCCCATTTTTCTACTCATCCATCCATAAATTGGACAAAGGAGAGTGTGGTCCATATGGCTTTCCCAATCACATTGTCACCCCTCATAAGCTACATTTTTATACAATTGTCTACAAGATACATGGGTTCTGGGTTGTAGTTTGATAGTTTCAGGTATTTACTGCTAACTATTCCAATTCATTAGAACCTAGAAAGGGTTGTCTATATTGTACGTAAGAGTGCCCACCAGAGTGACCTCTCAGCTCTTTTTGGAAACTCTCTGCCACTGAAGCTTATTTCATTTCCTTTCACATCCCCCTTTTGGTCAAGAAGATGTTCTCCATCCGATGATGCTGGGTCTAGATTCCTCCCTGGGAGTCATATTCCACGTTGCCAGGGAGATTCACTCCCCTGGATGTCAGGTCCCACATAGGGGGGAGGACAGTGATTTTACCTGCCAAGTTGACTTAGCTAGAGAGAGAGGGCCACATCTGAGCAACAAAGAGGCATTCAGGAGGAGGCTCTTAGGCACAATTATAGGGAGACCTAGCCTCTCTTTTTCAGCAACAGCCTTCCCAAGGGCAAGTCCCATGGTAGAGGGCTCAGCCCATCAAGCCATGAGTACCCTATGTCTGTGAGTACATCAGCAACCATCGAGGTGGGGAAGCCCAACACCCCTGCAAGTAGGCTCTGCATATGTTTTTTTTAATTAACACTTTTTTTTAATTAACTATATTAAAAAAATTTTAAAAGACATGCAATAAAAAAACATTTCAAACAAACCATAACAGGGGAGTAAGAAAAAGACAACTAACCTAAAATAGCTACTTTACTCCCAACGTGTTCCTACTCTACCCCAAGAAAATAACCTAATATAGCAACATTTCTGTGAACTTGTTGCTACCTACCCATCAGAGATTAACAAACCATAGTCCTTCCTGGGCATTCCCAGAATGTTAAATTTACCCAGTGAGAGTTTATCTGTTCTTATTGGGTTATCTTTCCCCCTTCATTAATTGATCTCTACATTCTACATTATAAACCATTTATTTTAGGAGCGTGTTGTTTAACCTCCAGGTGTTCGTGAATTTTCTAAGTCTCTGATGGTTGTTGACTTCTAATTGTATTCCATTGTGGTCAGAGAATATGCTTTGAATAATTTCAATTTTTTTTAATTTATTGAGGCTTGTTTTATGTCCCAGCATATGGTCTATTCTGGAGAAATTTCCATGATCACTAGAGAAGAATGTGTATCCTGGTGATTTGGGATGTAATGTTCTAGATACGTGTTTGTTAAATCAAATTCATTTATCAGATTGTTTAGGTTTTCAGTTTCCTTATTGGTCTTCTGTCTGGTTGATCTATCTATAGAAAAGAGTGATGTGTTGAAGTCTCCTACAATTATTGTGGAAAAGTCCATTGCTTCCTTTGGTTTTGGCAGTGTTTGTCTCCTTTGGTTTATGTTTGTCAGATTTATTTTTTCCCCTCTCTCTCTTATTGTCCTTTAATGAACCAATATTGAATCTCTTTAGTACTGAACCTTTCTCTCTATCTTTCTCTCCTTTCTTTGCTTCTCTGTTGGTAGGGCTCCCTTTGGTTTCTGGAGTAGGGCAGGTCTTTTATCAGCAAAATCTCTCAGCATTTGTTTGTGAAAAATTTAAGCTCTCCCTCAAATTTGAAGGAGAGCTTTGCTGGATAAAGTATTCTCTCTCAGAATTTTAAATATGTCACACCACTGCCTTCTCGCCTCCATGGTGGCCACTGAGTAGTCACTACTTAGTCTTTTTTTTTTAATTTAATAAATTTTATTTTGAAAGAAATTCAATCTTACAGGAACAGTTGCAAAAACAGTACAAACCCCACACATAGAACTCCATCATACCCCGACCCCCCTTCCCCAATATCCCGATCCATCACCTTTAAGATCCTGTCACACCACCATCTCTTTCTTTCCCTCCCTCTCTCTCCCTCCCTCCCTTCCCAGCTATCATCCATCATCTATTGCTCTGTCCTCTGAAAATATGAGAGCAAGCTGCACATATCTTTGAACAAACAATATAATTCACATATACCTTTCCCATGGACAAGAACATTTTTTTATGCAATCTCATTAAGCGCAGCTAAGAAGTTCAAGAAATTCAACACTGATATAAACCTTATATTCTATATTTCCTTTTTTTTTTTTCTTGTGTTCCTTCTGTGTCCCTTTGAGCCTCCTCTCCTCCATCCTCAGATCCCATCCAGGGTCATCCTTGGCATTCAATTGTCATCTATTTAGACTGTCTTTTTTTATTTTTTCAATTGTGGAAACATATATGTAGCTTAAATCTTCCCATTCCACCCCCTCCTTAGCATTCCATTAGTGGGATTAATCACATTTAGAATGTTGCAATGCTATCACCTTCCCACCATCCATTTCTAGAAGTTTCCCTTCACCCCAAACAGAAACCCTACTCTCATTTCTTAACTCCCCATTACCCCTTCCCCCACTTCTCAGAACCCCTACTCTACTTTTCATCTCTATTGTCATATTCTCTGATACTTTCTTTGTGTTTACCATGGGGCTTAATTTTAACATCTTAAATCTATAACAATCTTGTTTTTCTTTGCTACCAACTTAACTTCCATATGACACATAAACTATGTTCCTATACTCCATCATTCCCCCACCTTTTTGTAGTTCTTGTCAAAAATTACATATTTTACATTGAGTCCAAGACCACTGATTTATCATTACAGTTCATGTATTTTAGATCCTGAAGGAAGTAAATAGTGGAGTTATAAATCAACAATGCAGTAGTATTGGTATTTATATTTACCATGTGATCTTTACTGGAAATCTTTATTTCTTCATGTAGTTTCAGTCTATTGTTTAGTGTCCCTTCCCTTCAGCCTGCTCAACTCCCTTTAGCATTTCTTGTAGGACTGATTACTGGTGATGAAGTCCCTCAGCTTTGGATTATCTGAGAATGTTTTCATCTCCCCCTCATTTTTATCTTCCAGGTGTTTGTGAATTCTCCAAGTCTCTGATGGTTATTGACTTCTCTTTGTATTCCATTGTGGTCAGAGAATGTGCTTTGAACAAATTCATTTTATTTTATTTTATTTTATTGAGGCTAGTTTTTATGTCCCAGCATATAGTCCATTCTGGAGAAAGATCCATGATCACTAGAGAAGAATGTGTGTCCCAGTGACCTGGGATGTAATATTCTATATATGTCTGTTAAAATTCTCTACATCTCTCTCTCCTTTCTTTGTTTCTCTGTCAGTAGGGCTCCCTTTAGTATCTGTAGTAGGGCAGGTCTTTTATTAGCAAAATCTCTCAGCATTTGTTTGTGAAAATTTAAGCTCTCCCTCAAATCTGAAGGAGAGTTTTGCTGGATAAAGTATTCTTGGTTGGAAATTTTTCTGTCTCAGAATTTTAAGTATGTCATGCTACTGCCTTCTCGCCTCCATGGTGACCACTGCGTAGTCACTACTTAGTCTTATGTTGTTTTCTTTGTATGTGGTGAACTGCTTTTCTCTTGCTGCTTTCAGAACTTGCTCCTTCTCTTCAGTATTTGACAGTCTGATCAGAATATGTCTTGGAGTGGGTTTATTTGGATTTATTCTATTTGGAGTTTGCTGAGCATTTATGCTTTGTGTATTTATATTGTGTAGAAGGTTTGGGAAGTTTTCCCCAACAATTTCTTTGAATACTCTTTCTAGACCTTTACCCTTCTCTTCCCCTTCTGGGACACCAATGAGTCTTAAATTTGGATGTTTTATTTCATCTATCATATCCCTGAGATCCATTTTGATTTTTTCGATTTTTTCCCCATTCTTTCTTTTGTTCTTTCATTTTCTGTTCTGTGGTCCTCAAGGAGGCTGAGTTGTTGTTCAAATTCCTCTAATCTTGTATTATGAGTATCCAGAGTCTTTTTAATTTGGCCTACAGTTTCTTTAATTTCCATAAAATCTTTTATTTTTTATTTACTCTTGCAATTTCTTCTTTATACTCTTCTAGGGTCTTCTTTAAGTCTTTTATATCCTGTGCCATGGTCTTCTTCATGACCTCTATATCCCATGCCATGCTCTCATTGCCTGTCTGTAGTTCTTTGATTAATTGCGTCAAGTACTGTGTGTCTTCTGATCTTTTGATTTGTGTGTTTGGGTTTGGGTTCTGCATATTGTCTGGTATTATCATATGCTTTAATACGAATTTCTGTTGTTTTTGGCTTCTTGGCATTTGCTTTACTTGATCTTTAATTTGTCAGAATTGCAGCTTGGTGGTGTACAATTTCTCTAACTAACCAGCAGATGGCGTCCGTGAGTCACCTATTCCCCTCAAGTCAGTTCTCCCCAACTTTGTGGTGTGTGGGGTCTTATTCTTGTGGGGTCCAATTGGTGCACTTAATTTGCGTGTGTTGTTGGTGCTGTCCACCCTGAATGAGGGGCGTGTGTCTGAGCATTTAGGGAGGAAGGGCAGTTTTAATAATCAAACCTCCCAGGTGTTCCCGGAGATTTAAGGCTGTTCTCTGCCACTGACCCAAAAGTCCTAGGTATTGGCGTAGGTTCCCTGGGATTTCTGAGTGGTTCCCCCTTCCCTGCTGTGCTCTTCCAGGACCTCTGCTGAGGGATGGAGGTCCATGCCACGTCACAAGTGTGCGCCAGCCTCCAGGTAAGCCCTGGGACACTAGGCTGTGCAGGGACGTTCCCAACCCGCTTCAAAGATGGTTGAATGGGATGCATTAACTTCCCCCTTTCTGCACAGCTCCACCCTCCCAGCTCCGGGACAATCAGCCGTGGGTATATGAAAGGCCACTGTCCATGGCCAATATTGTGGCATGTGAGTGGTGCTGTGGGAAAGACTCCATGTCACGCTGGGTTTCTTGGCACGGCTCTGTGCTGTGGGTTCAGCCCCAGGCAGAAGTGCCCCCGACCGCTGGGGTGATGGCTGCAAGTCATGCATTTTTTTTTTTCCTTTTGGCTCCTCTTTGCTCCCCTGGGCCCAAGACAATCAGCAGTGGGTGTGGGAAGGGGTATCCTCCACACCAGACACTGAGGCGTTAGCCCAGCCTGCTCCCGCGTGCAGCTGCTCCTGGGCTTCCTTTTTTTTAAAGAACTAGTCCATCTCCAAATACCAACCCACTATTTCCCCACACCACAGTGTGGCTGAGGGAGTCTCAGTTGACTCACTCACTTGTTTCAGAATACAGACTCCTGGTTTTACCACATGCACGTTCCCTGTGGATTTAGCAGAACTTGTCTGGCTGGTGCTACTCTGGAAGTGTAGTTCTGGGTCACTTTCTGGTTTTTATCTAGTATTTTTCACAGAGCTGTTTTTTTTGCCCTGTCTCATCTAGCCGCCATCTTAGGTTCTCTCCTACTTAGTCTTATACTCTTTCCTTTGTATGTGGTGAATTGCTTTTCTCTTGCTGCTTTCAGAACTTGCTCCTTCTCTACAGTGTTTGACAGTCTGATCAGAATATGTCTTGGAGTGGTTTTATTTGGATTTATTCTATTTGGAGTTCACTGGGCATTTATGCTTTGTGTATTTATATTGTGTAGAAGGTTTGGGAAGTTTTCCCCAACAATTTCTTTGAATACTCTTTCTAGACCTTTACCCTTCTCTTCCCCTTCTGGGACACCAATGAGTCTTACATTTGGATGTTTTATTTTATCTATCGTATCCCTGAGGTCCATTTTGATTTTTCGATTTTTTCCCCATTCTTTCTTTTGTTCTTTTATTTTCCATTCTGTGGCCCTCGAGGTCATTGATTCATTGTTCAGCTTCCTCTAGTCTTGTACTATGAGTATCCAGAATCTTTTTAATTTGGTCGACAGTTTCTTTTATTTCCATAAGATCATCTATTTTGTTATTTACTCTTGCAATTTCTTCTTTATGCTCTTCTTGGGTCTTCTTGATGTCCTTTATATTCTGCACCATGTTCTTCTTCATGTGCTTTATATCCTGTGCCATGCTCTCATTGTTTGTCTTTAGTTCTTTGATTGATTACTCCAAGTACTGTGCCTCCTCTGAGCTTTTGATTTGGGTGTTTGGGTCTGGGTTATCCATATTTTCTGTTTTTTTCATATGCTTTAAAATTTTCTGTTGTTTTTGGCCTCTTGGCATTTGCTTTACTTGATAGGGTTCTTTTAGGATATATAGGATTATTCAAAGCCTAATCTCTAATTTGTCAGATCTACAGCTCGGTGGAAAACACTTTCTCTAACTAACCAGCAGATGGCATCTGCAAGTCACCTATTCCCCTCAAGTCAGTTCTCCCCAATTTTGTCTTTGTGGTGTGTGGGGGTCTGATTCTTGTGGGGTCCAATTGGTGTACCAAGTTTGGGTGTGTTGTTGGTGCTGTCCACCCTGAATGTGGGGCGTATGTCTGAGTGGTTAGGGAGAGAGGGCAGCTTTAATAATCAAACCTCCCAGGTGTTCCTGGATATTTAAGGCTGTTGCAAGAGTCTAAACCTTCATTTCAGTCTTGCCACAGATTGTCTCTGCTACTGATCCAGAAGTCCTTGGTATTGGCATATGGTCCCTGGGATTTCCGAGCAGGTCCCTCTTCCAAGCTGTGCCCTTCTAGGGCCTCTCCTGAGGGAAGGTTATGCTATGTCACAAGTGTGTGCCATCCCTCAAGGGAAGTTTTGGGCCTCCAGGCCATGTAGGTACATTCTCAGCCTCTGTAAGGATGGTTGTATGGGGTGTGTTAATTTCCTCCTTTTTGCACCACTCTGCCTTCCCAGCTCTGGCACAATTAGCTGTGGGTACGTGAAAGGCTATTGTCTTACCTGATATTGTGGCATGTGCACATGATGCTGGAAACACCTCCTGCCACACTGGGTATTTTGGTGCAGCTCTGGGCTGTGACTCCAGCACTGGGCAGGAGCATTCCCAGCCCACCAGGAAGATGGCTGCAAGGGGCATGGTTATTTTCCTCTTTTGACTCTCCTCTGCCTGCCTTGCTCTGAGAAAATTAGCAGCCAGTGTGTGAAAGGCTATCTTCTACGCCAGATATTGAGGCATTCACACAGCCCATTCCTGCCACGCTTCCCTGTGCGGTTCTTACTGCCATATCTGCAGCGTCTTTTGGGTTTTTAAAACTAGTCCAACTCCAAATGCCAACCCCCAGTTTCCCCAGACCGCAGCGTGGCTGCCGGCTGGTGGGCTCACTCATTCATTTCAGAATGCAGACTCCCAGTTTCACCAAGTGCACGATACCTGTGGTTCTAGCAGACCTTGTCCAGCTGGTGCGTTGCTGAAACTGGTGTTCTGGGTCACTTTCTGGCTTTTATCTAGTATTTTTCACAGATGTGTTTTTTTTGCCCTGTCTCTCCTAGCCGCCATCTTAGGTTCTCCCCTGTAATATCTTTATCTAGTTTGGGTATTAGGGTAATCCTGGCCTCAAAGAATAAGTTGGGAACTGTTCCATCTGCTTCCATGTTTAAAAAAATCTCAGCTATTATTGTTTTAAACATTTCTTCTGCTCTATTTCATCTTTCTTCCAATTATGAATATGTTACTCCTTTTGAAAATTTCCCACAGTTTTGGATATTCAGTTCTATTTTTTTTTCATTCTTTTTTCTCTTTGTTATTTCAGTTTGGAAAGTTTCTATTGATGTATCTGCAGGCTCACTGATTCTTTCTTTGACCATGTCCAATCTATTGGTGAGCCCATCATAGCATTCTTCATTTCTGTTACAACATTTTTATTTCCAGCATTTCATTTTGGTTCTTTCTTAGAGTTCCCAACTCCCTGCTTATATCACCCATCTATTATTCCATGTTGTCTGCTTTTCCCATTAAAATCCTAACATATTAATCCTAGTTATTTTTAATTCCAAGTCTGGTAATCCCCAAATCTGTGCTATATAATAATCTGGTTCTGATGCTTGCTCTGCCTGTTTAAGACTGTGGGCTTTTTTCTTGCCTTTTAGTATGTCTTGTAATTTTTTGTTGAAAACTACATGTGCTTTATTGGGTAATAGGAACTAAAGTAAATAAGCCTTACATGTAAATTTTATGTTAAACTGGCTAGGAAATAGGCTGTGTTTATTGTTTACTCTAGTGTCCTTGTTTTCATCTGTGCTTCTGTATTTGGATTTCCCTAAAAACTCTTTCTTAAATAGAATCTGAGTTTTGCAGCTATTTCAGCTGTAATCCCCTCTTATACTAGAGGTCTGTTAATGTGGAGGGAAGGGAAGCATTCTAAAATCTTATCATTAAATCTGAGTCTTGGTCCCTGGGCTGAGACCATCACAACTGTTTCTTACCTTTTTATTCCCCTCTCCCCACCCTTAGATGAGACAGAAAGACCAGGGCAGACTAAAATTGGGTCATTTCCTTCCTGCCTTTGTGAGATAAAGCTCTAGTAAAATATTATTCACTGGAGATCAGGCCTTTGTTTTGGAAAACAGACTGGGCTTATTTCAAAATGGTTACTTTTACCTTCCCTCTGCCAAACACTTGAGATGATCTTTCTTAACTGTTCACTATAACTACCTGATGGTGTTCTTGGAAGTAAACTCATGAAAATGTGGAGACTCCCTGAGACCCTAATGAATTTATCACTTTTAAAACTAGAACTCAGCCTCAAGGAATTGGTCAAAATTACCAGTGAAGTGTTCCCACTAGTTTATGTATCCAGCAGCTTCACTAAAGGTGAACTGATCTCTTCTGTTTTTCCTTTTACTTGCCTCTCTCTCTCCAGATTTGGGGTGGGGAGGTGATTTGTCCTTCACTTTCAATTCTTTGATGGGTCTAAGAGGAGTCATTTATTTTCAGTGCATTCAGTTTTTTCTTGTCGTTAGGATGGGAATAATCAATTCCATGCTTTTTACATGTTACATCTGACACCGGAAATCTTATAGTTGATTTTGGAAAATTGACCTTGAATCCAGGTCCTGCTGAATTGAGTTATTAATTCTAATAGTTTGTCTGTAGATTCTTTCTAATTCCCTATGTCTGCAATCATGTCATTTGCAAGTAAAGACTCTTTGATTTATTCTCTTCCAGTCTTTATTCTTTTCATTTGTTTTTGTTGATTTATTGTCCTGGCTAGGAACTCTAATAGAGTGTTGGTGGGAAGTGGTGATAGTGGAAATCCTTGTCTTGCTTCTGAATTCAAGGGGAAGCAGTCACAATTTCACCATAAAGTTACTTTTTATTATGTGAAGGAATTTCCCTTATATACCTAATTTGATACCTGTTTTTTCCATGAGTAAGTATAGAAATGTGTCATTTTTTTAATTATTAAGATGCTTGTATAATTTCTCTCCCTATTTCCTGTTAATATGGTGATTTATATTGATTGATTTTTCAAATATTAAACCACCTTACTGGAGAGAGGGGAAGCCTTAGTGATAATGCTTATCCTTTTTAATATATTGATTGATTTGATTTCCTAATATTATTGTAGGATTTTTGCATCAATAGTCATGAGAGACTTGGTCTATAATTCTTCTTTCTTGAAATGTCCTCATTAGGCTTTAGTATCCAGGTTATGCTTCCTTAATAAAAAAGAGTTGATACATACTTTCACTTCTTCTATTCTATGATATGATTGTATTATATTTGTATGATTGGTTTTATTTCTTCCATAATTATTTGGAAAAGTAACTCAGGGCCTCATTTTTAAAATTTTTTCCTTTAATAATAAATTAGATACCTTTATAAATATCTCACTACTCTTGTTTTCTATTTCCTTTTGTGTCATTTTTGCAAGTTGTGTTTTATAATTTTCAAAATTATTTGCATATATTTGTTTATATCATTCTCATTCTCTTTTTAGTGTATGTAGGATTTGTGATGCAGTCCCCTCTTATTCTAATAAATTGCATTTCTTTCTTTTTTCTTGATCAATTTTGCTTGGGTTTTATTAATTTTACTAATCTTTCAAAAATAATTTAATCTTGCCTTTTATTCCATTTTATTAACTTGTGCTCTTATCTTTGATATTTCCTTTCATAAACTTTCTATAGGTTTGATTTCCCACTCTTTTACAAGCATCTTGAGATACAAGCTTTTAAACCAATTTTCTGCCTTTACTTTTCTTCTAATGTATGGATATAAGGCTACACATTTCCTTTCACTTCTCTAGTTGCATAGCACAGGTTTTAACATGTAATAGCATCACTATCATTGGGTTCAAAATATTATCTAATTGTTTTTTTCTCTTTCTAAAGCATGGCTCTAGAAATGAGATACTAATGAGAGATTAATGCATGTTTATCTTCTCAGCATTCAGAGACTTTGGAATGTCTTCTGAACTTTTGAGAATTTTGATATAGCTTTTAGAAGACAACTTAGGTACAAGTGTCTTGCACAGTATAGACTTCGAATTTGGTAAATGTTTTGATGGGGAAGCCAGCTATATATTTGATCTTCTTCATTTTTCCATTGTTACTCTTGCCCAAGCAATCACCAAAAGTTCTGCTGATTTCTGTTTGCTAAAGTCCAAACCTAGATTCTTACCTTCATCTGTGCCCAAATCAGCAAGTGTCCCCAGGAAAAAAGTGTTAGGAGCTTTTCATTGTGAGTCCAGCACTCCTTCTGGAGCTTTTTACTCTCTAGGGCCTCTCCCTGAGAGGATTTTTATTTTCTAAGTTCCTTGAGACTGGGAAAATTTCATTTTTGTACTCTTCTGAGGTTTTGATTTAGCTCTTAGTCTCCTGCCCTGTGCAGCTTTGGAACTCAGTCGAAATCTTAAGGGGAAACAATAGACATGTCTGAAACACCACAGACTACTCCATGTTGTTATGCCAATCACTCCAGCCCCACAGGATTCCAAAAATTTCTGTTGATTTGTCTGGTCCCTGATTTTCAGGTTTTAACCCAAACAAAATTGATAAATAACACCAGGTTACTTCCTCGGCTTACTTCTGACAGACTCCTTCCTCCCTGAAATTTTATTCTCTGTGTTTTTCTTGATTTTTCAGTTCTTTGCTACTTTTAAATAATTGATACAGTAATTAATCTGGCTTTTCTAGTTGTTCTCAGTGGTAGTGATGACCTCCTGCAGATTACTCCATCATATCTAGAAATTAAAGTTTTGAAGATATGTGCTTAATTTTAGTTTAATTATTTTTGAATCTTGTGACACTTTGAATACACACAAACATTTAATACACAATTTTCCAAAGACTTCCTTTTCCATAGAAGGAATATTAAAATTTTCACTTTAACTTCTTATTAAACAATAACCTCCCCAGATGCCATTTTTCTACTACCAAGTGATGTCAGGTGGAAGTACTAACTTTTTTTCTTAACCAATCAAGCAATTAGGGCCTTTTGCTGATCTTAGCAACTATAGCAGAGGTTTGAAGGAATCAAAGCTTTTGAAGAAGACTTCAGGATAATTCTTTGTTCATATCTTTAAATTCTTATGCCCTGTATTTATCCTATTACCATGCATATAATCATCAAATCTTTAGTTTAGTTGAGCTAATGTCACTCTTTCCACATAATCTACTAGCAAAAAAGTGGATTTTTACTAACAAAATGCATATTATGTTGGTTAATTTGTGTTTCAATTTATGGATTCAATAAATATTTGTTGATTAACTAGTATATGCCAATGGAGAAAAAGATAGGAGAGTACATTTTCTAGTCAGAAGTGAGGCAAGTAAAATGATAATTCTAACAAACACAGTGAGGTAAGTGCTTTGATATGGGTAAGTTCAGGGTAGTGTGAAAGTAAAGTTTCCTTAATGTTTGATTTTATTTTCAGATTTTTCACAAAAGATAAAGCACAAAAAGAATGAGACAGCTATATTGGGAGAAAATGTGACAATTTACTGTAATTTGACAGCTCCAGCAGATGTGGTGCAAATTACTTGGCAAAAGATCCAAGGCTCTTTGCCACAAAATATTGGCACTTACAGCAGGAAATATGGGGAAAAGATTCTGCCACCATACCTAGATCGGCTGCACTGTGAGACCATCGAACCCAATTCCTCACTCATAACTATCCGTGAAGTGACCTTTGAAGATGAAGCCTGCTACAAGTGTCTGTTTAATGTGTTTCCACATGGCAGCTACGGAGGACAAATCTGCCTTAAGATTCTAAGTATATATGTATTTTCTGGGGGACAAGGGAGCAAATTGCTGGGACAGAAATCTTGGGCATGTGGCTTTTATATTTGGGGTCCAGAGAAAGAATGGCAGAGGAGGAAAGAGATGGTCATAGGGCCAAGTCCTTTGTACAGAAGGGAAAAAACGGAAGCCAAAAGTGATTTTGTGACTTGCCTATAGTCATACAGCTCAAGTCCAGGCATGGCAATTAGGTTGTATGTCTTTTTGTCTAACTTCTTTATACTACACCATACTGGCTTTAATCCAGGGGATAAAATACATAAAGAGAACTGGGGTTTTCTTATTGCAAAGTTGAGGAAAGAGAGGAAAAGAAAAAGAGACAATAGAAAAGGAGAAAGAAAAGATGAAGACTCTAAGAAAATGAAAGAACCCTCAGTCTTCAAATTAACAAAACGTTATATGGCTTATGTTAGTGCAATAGTGTTTTTCCATTAGATAGCTGTAAATTTAAAACATTGGAGGTTCAGATAATGTAATTTTCATGTTGTATGATAGTTGAGACACCAGTTGTTCCCCCCAAAATTGGGGGGTCTGTCAGTGGGTATAGATGTAATTGTGAGGTTTTGTGAAATGTGAAGAGAAGTATCTGAAAGGGATGTGATGTCAACATTTTGGCCTCATGTAAAAATTTTTGGCAAGCCCAGTCTTTGACACCACGGAAATCTGGTATGACTTATATTTTATTTAATTTTATTTCTCCTTTTTCCCTCAGCCATATCTGAATTAAGAACTGAACTCCAGTCCAATCTTGACTCTGAAGGATTTCTTACATTTATTTACTCAGCTATGGGAAAACCTGCTCCTCAAATATCTCTTTTCCCCTCACAAGTCCTGGTCAATCCTCCAGAGGAATACCTTGCTCAGAACCCAAATGGCACTGTAACTGTCACTAAGCTGCATAACATCTCTTTGGAGACTGTGAGATCCCTGGGGCTCCAACACCTGATTGTGCACTTGGATCATCCTCTAAGGAGTGAAGAGAAGATTGTTCCTCTGTCCGTAAAACAAGAATGTAAGTAGCAGTGATATATCCCCAAGGGGAAATACTGATCTTTCTGAAACATTCATTATTAAAAATGTTTGTGTAAGTCATCTATTTTTAAAAAATGTAAACCAAAGTAATACACATACATGGCTAAAGGAATCAAATAATGAAGTCCCCTCATCCAGTTTTGCTCCCTAGGGCATCTTTTCTTATATGGCAAAATTTGGGCTGGTATCACTGACATGCTTTCCTCTGAATTTCTGCCATAATCAATGAAGTTTAAGCTCATTTGTACCACTCTCAACTTTTCCTCCTTCCTCTTCCTGCAATGTAGTTCATTTGCTACTCAACTCTGCAACCTTCAACAACATGATTAAACCTATTTTTTTTACTTCATCCACCACAGAAATTCTCTCTTAGCTGCCCACCTCTCTTTTGCCCACCCCCTCAAAGCTTTGTCAACTCTGTTTATCTTTTGATTCACAGCAATAATTAGACTGGGTATGGTTTGTCTATAGGATGATTCCAAAAGTTGAAAACCAGTAAATAACATTTTAATAATTTTTGTTTTGTATGCCATCTAATAATCTTTTAAAATTCAAGTATTTAGTCCCTATATATATATTTCAATCTACCACCTTACTGTTTGTTTTCTATTATCTAACTTGTTTTATGTTCGTTTCTTTTGCCAAATTCTTTCGCATTAATTATTTTTTTATTTCATTTAACTCCTCTACTAGCTTGTTATCTATGCATTAATTTACTCCTAATTTAGTGGTTGATTTGGAGATTATAACATGCATCCTTGACTGTTTTTTTCCTCAAATGCAATTTTATTGAGATATATTTACATACCTTACAATTATCCAAAGTGTACAATCAGTTATTCACAGTATCATCACATAGTTATGCATTCATCACCACAATCAATTTTCTGAACATTATCATTACTCTAAAAAATAAGAATAAAAATAAAAATAAAAAAGAACACCCAAAACATCTCATACTCCTTTTCCTGCCTCTATTATTCATTCACTTTTTGTCCCGTTTTTCTACTCATTTGTCCATACACTGGATAAAGGGAGTGTGAGCCACAAGGTTTTCACAATCACGCGGTCACACAGTGTAAGTTATATAGTTATACAATAGTCTTCAAGAATCAAGGATACTGGATTGCAGTTCAACAGTTTCAGGTATTTCCTTCTAGCTATTCTAGTATGCTTAAAAACTAAAAAGGGATATCTATATAATGCATAAGAATAACCTCCAGAATGACCTCTCGACTCTATTTGAGATCTCTCAGCCACTGAAACTTTATTTTGTTTCCTTTATCTTCCCCCTTTTGGTCCAAGAAGGCTTTCCCAATCCCATGATGCCAGAACCAAGCTCATCCCCGCAAGTCATATCCCACATTGCCAGAGAGATTTACACCCCTAGGAGTCATGTCCCATACCATGTTCTTTTAACTTGAGCACCAAATTATAGTCAAATCATTGTCAGTTCCATCCCTCATCCTTCATTTCTGGCCTGTTTTTCAGCCTAGTGTTCCACACTTCAGGTTTCAGGAATTAAGGAAAACATATGTCAGTTGAATTGCTTTTTCAATTTAGAATTAATTTTGCAAATCAACATTGTTTTAATTATTTTTCATAGCCTTCTTTTCTTGTTTTATGGATGTAATATCTTCTCACTCCATCTGAGAAAAATAATTTGGAGATACAATAATTATCTTTTGTTTCCTTAATTATCTTCACTTCCTCCCTACCATTTTCATTTTATATTTCTTTTACTCAGTCTTTCTCACCCTTTATGCAGGCTTTCTTCAATGTCTTGTGAGGTTTACAAAAGGCTACACATAGTGAAGAGAGAGCTTTCTTTGAAGAGAGCAGGCAGTGTTTAGCCACGAGACCCTAAAAGTCACAATGTAGAGGTCTTTATTCTGGAGCCCTGATCCCCGCTGTCTTAGGTCTTCCAAGTCTTTTCAATAAATTATCTTAACTACCCTTCCATTTCTTGCCCAGGGAATAAGCACATGGCTATCTAAAGTTCTGTTTTTAGGTGTGGAAGTGGGTGCTTTTGACTGTGACTTTCATTGTGTAACTCACGCCCCCCCCCCTTTTTTTGTCTTCAGAGACTCTGCAGGTGTATTCTTTTCTGTGCATACATGAGGCTTCAACTTCTTCCAGTCTGCATCTTCATTAACAATTCCACTATCTACTTTACATCTTTTATAGGTTTGTTTAAATCTCATGTCCACCGAAGGTCACTCTTCTGTTTGTCGTTTTCCATTTAATCCTTTTTATTTTGTTAATATAATTTTTAACGGTGTTTCAGGAAGGAGAAGAGATGTTTGTTATGTCCGTCTCTTAAATTCAAAGTCAATCAGCTCCCTTTTCAGGGTGAATTTCCCTAAACAATGAGATTGGAATATGCCAATTGAATAGCATGCGTATCTCTCATCAATATCCCACTGACAGATTGAGCAGATTATTGTGATTAATTTCACTTCTCACTGAGATACAAATGTCAGTAAAGAAGTAATTTATCAATTAAGAAGAGAATTCTTCTTTTCTTAGCTTTGTAACCAATATTAGGCATATAAATTTCCTGATTCTGTTGAAATATCACAGAGAGTCTCTTTTTTTCTCATGCTTTGTTGTTGGCTTCAGAGCTCATTTATATTTTAGTGCCAAATTCTCCAGATTCAGCATCCCTTACCTATTTGGAATGAGCTATCAAGTGTCTCACTAAAAAAGAAAATAGGTAAAACCTAGAAATTAACCCTAAATAATCTGCGTAAGATGCTTAGCACATGACCTAGAACATTAATGTTAAACACTATTATTGAAAATTTATTTTCTGAAGTTATTACAGATTCTGTGGAAGTTCCATTTTAATAATCAGATAGTAGTCCACCAAGTGACAATATTATATTTTGCTTAACTATTTCCCTGTGTTTTAACATTTCAGTGGTTATATCTTTTTTTCTTATTCCTGACAATGTTAGGATATTATTACTATATTAAGAGATGTCTTAAGCACTGAAGTACATGAATATATATTAGCATATTCTTTTATAGAGTGGAATACGGCAAATAATCTTATAGTATTAATTTGAAAACAATAAAAAGCACATATCTGCATGCATTTTGGCTTGTTTTCTGGCTATTTCCTTTAACCCAACAAGAATATATACTAATGGCCAAGTCTGAAGCCAGAAGGCAGTCTGTGTGCACAGTGACACAAATAAGTTGAACTGGAGTTTTCTTTAAAAACAAATAAATGAACAAAATCCCTCAAATCCAAACATTCCTTGAATAAAAATCATCTTGGCGTGATGTTTCAAGAAGATATTTGTTTTCAAATCGAAGAACATAATAAATAACTGGAATCCCTGTTTTTAAAAAAAAAAAAAGAGCATTACAGATTAAAGGTTCCAAAATGTTGGTACTGTGTAAAGAAAAGAAGCATGATCACAAAAAACATGTTTCTGGTTTATGTTTTTCAGGTATTTCCAGTTCTTCATATATCCGGCTATCTATAGTTGCTGTATTAATGACTTCTCCATATGTTGCACTTATCACCTTTCTCTGTATTGCTCAGCAAAAGAAAAAGTAAGTTGTATTACTTACTGCTTGTGAAGAGAAAGTGGGTAAAACAGGACTAATTTCAAATTTAAAAACACACACACAAAGAATTTGAAGGGCTCTGTCAAAATTCTCTGTCATGACATATTCTTTTCCATTTGCTTGGTAATTCCTGCAGTCAAGGATTTAATTTTGTTAAAATGATATCCTATTTGAGACTGGGGTAAATTAAGGTTTAGTAATCAGTTATGTCTTCTTGAGGACAGATTTGGATAAGAGACAGAATAAGAACCCCATATAACTGTGGAAGGGGATCCACTGAGTGGTAAAAAAAAATCTGAAATTGGAAGTTTGAGATAAGTCTACCTGACAAAGCCATGAAGAGGATGAAAGTTCTCTTGCTTTAAGGACTAGCATAATAAACTATCCATTAATTTATTCAACAAATACTTTTTGCCTGCCTATTTATTGCTATGCATTGTTCGCAGTGTGTAGTACAGAGAAGCTTACATTCTAGTGGGGAGAGGCAGACAATAGAAAGATAAAAGGAAACAAGAAAAATATTAGGTGGTGTAAGTGCTCTGCAGAAAATAAAACACAATGGTATCATACAAAGAAACTATGGAGCTAGTTTTTGTTAAGTGGCCTCTCTGAAGAGGTGACTTTTAAATTGAGAAGTGAATGAGAAAAAAGGTGACAGTGAAATTCTTGGTGAAGAGTGTTCCATACAAAAGAGTTGGTTCGAGCCCCAGTATAGAAATGAACTTGGCATGTTCCAAGAAAAAAGAGAAGGGAAGTGTGGCTGGAGCAGTGATTGGTAGGTAAGGACATGGACAGAACAGTTGAGACCCACAGGCCTGAACAGGCATTGGGTTTTTTGTTTTGTTTTGTTTTCTATCTGCAATATCAATCCTTTGAAGTGTTTAAAACTAAGGAGTACACGGATTTGATTTAAACTTTAAAAAGACCTCTCTAGCTGGAATGTGGACAAGATTTTTTAGAAGTCGAGTTTCAAAGGAAGGAGATTTAAAAAGGGGCTACTGCAGTAGCAAGATGGGATTTAATGGCAATTTAGACTAGGTAGTGGCGATAGGGATAAAGGGTTTCAGGATATATTTAGGAAGACAAGATTTGCTGAGAGATCAGATGTGGAAAAAGAGTGAAAGGGAAAAATTATTCTGATGATTCTAAACTTTCAGCATTAAATGGAGATTTTTATAGATAGGGGAAAGATTAGAGAAAGAAAACCTTTGGAAGAAAGACCAAGAGTTCCATTTTGAACATGTTAATTTTGAATTGCCTGTTTGACATCCAAGGGTAGATGTTAATTGAGTAGCATATATATAAGTCTGGAATTTTTGGAGCAGATAACAACCAGAGCTGTATATTTGGGAGCATAGCAGGTATACTCTCAGGAAGACAAATTGTAAATTATGACTCTCACTATTTTAGTGGAAATAATATGCAAATTCTGGAATTGGAGCATTTTTACTATGAACTAGGCAGTTGAAAATGTATTTTGGCCTCTATTAAGAGAGGTTGACTCTGATTCTACTTTTATAACTTAATACCATTAGGGGGAGTGTTTGGACTGTAGGAACTTCATGGAGATACCAGTGTTACTACCTCTCTAGGTCAGAGAATGTGCGTGAACCTACACTCCAGCTGGGACGGCCCCACCTGGAGACCTTAACGAGCAACATTTTTTTCCCATAAACATGTAATTAGCAGGTGTATGACTTTTGTTGTCTTGTATGCATTTCAAAAATGAGGTTTAACTGTTCAAATAAATTATACATTTGGTTGCAGCAATTATCATTTTAGAAATAAATGGAAACAAATGTTTGTTTAAATATTTAGTTCAGTTTTAAGAAATAGTGGGATCCAATGAGGTTATATTAATACTTATGTCTCTGAACATTTCTATTTATCCCTACAGGCTGATTGGAGACTCTTCCCCACCACCATTTGAATGATTGCTCTAATTGACATTTTTCTGATTATTCATGAGTGTAAGTCTTCCAGATTTTTAACCATTCAGGTTTCCTCTTCTGTGAAGTTCTTGTTGATAACCTCACATGATTTCTAGTTCGTTGTCTATATTTGCAGAAATTCCTAATATTCTTTAATACTAGTTATTGATTCCTACTCCCTATTTGGCATCACTTAATTTTTTTTTAGTTAAATCAATAGAAGTCTCTAATCCTTTAATGTTGTTAAATCCATCAATTTTTCATCTAATTGTTTAAGTTTGAGGTTTTATTTAAGAAGTCCTCACCCACCTTAAGTTCACAAAGATATCCTCCTTTTTATTAGATTCATATTTTCCTGTTTCATATTTAGGTCTTTAATCCTTTGTATATAATGTGGGATTCATATATAGCTTTATTGTTCAACATATAATGAGCCAGATTTCCTAACATCAGCTATTGGACACTTCTTTCCTCACTGACAAGCCCTGTTTTCCGCTCTCTCAGGTGGAAATTTTGTTCCATTGTTCAATTATCTGATTCTTCATAATTACATAGATACTTTATTACTATGATCTTTTCATTACATGTCAAAACCTGGTAGGGAGAGATTTTGCTCTTCTTTTTTGTTGTTGTTCTTTCTAAACTGATGTATCTATTCAGGGATACACACATATACAAGCACACTTTGCACGTGCACATACACACTCCCCCCACCCCAACATATACATCCTGAAATAAGTTTATTAAGTTCCCGAAAAAAGATACAGCTGGAATTTTGGTTGGTTTTACATTGAATTTTTAGATTGATTTTGGGACCATTGATATCTTCACAATTTGCTCCATCTATTTGTGGGTATATTCCATTTATTTCAGCCTTTATGGATATCTTGTAGGAAAGTTTTAAAATTTTCTCTCTAAATTAATTCCTTAAAACTTTAAATTCGTTCACTACAGAGAATGGTATTTTATTTTTTAATGTAATTTTCTAGTTGTTTATTAGTGGCTTAGGAATGTTTCTGGATTTTGTAAGTTTAACCTTGCTAAAATATTAATTCAAAGCTTTTTTCTTGATTCTGAGAGAATTCCATAGACATAATCATACCTCTTAACAAGTAATGACAGTTTTGCCTCTTAGTTTCCAATCCTTACACTTACCTCTTTTTATATTAAATAACAGTGATAACTGTTTTTTTTTTGTCTTGTTTCTGAACTTTAAGGCTGTTTAAAATTTCTCTAAGTATGATATTTACTGCACTGTTTGACCATTTTGCTTTATATCATGTTTAGGAAATGTTTTACTACTCTTATATCTCTTTGATTTTGTCATAAATAGGAAGTTGAACTTAAGAAACCATTTTTCTGTACCTGTTGAGGTAGTCATATGATTTTTCCACAGGAGAATCACTAATATGATACATTACATTTACAGATATTCTAATGCTAAGCCATTCTTGCGTTTTGGGAGATTTTCTGCTTTATATTTATTAGCAAAATAGAACATAATTTCATTTGCTGGTACTATACATTCCTGACTTTGAAATTAAGGTAACACTAGCCTCAAAGAAAGAATTAGTAATTTAATATTTCTTCTTTCTGGAACAAGTATAAGATAGATATTTCTATTCCTTAACACCTATCTGGGTCTAAGACTTTTTCTTGCAGGGGAATTCTTTGATTTCAATTTTGTTGCTTTCAAAGTTATTAGCCTATTCAAATTAAAAAAATTTTATGACTGTCACTATAATAAATTTATCCTTTTTGCATAAGTTATCAAAGATATGATTGTTCACTTGTTATTCTTGTTCACATGTATTATTTCTCACTTTTCATTCTATGTGATTATTTTTATCTTCTATTTTTCTTAGTAAATCTTGCCATTGGCTTGTTCAGTTAATCTCTAGAAAAAATCTTTTTTGATCCTTTTTATTGATTTCTGCCTTGGGTTTGATTATATTCTTCCTTCTTATTTTTCATGTTCACTGTTTGCATCTTTTGTTCAACATTGGTATCTGATAAATAAATATAAAATTATAAATTACCTCTGAGTGCTCCTTTAAATCTGTCCAAGAACTTTAAATGTCATGTTTTCCTTTGTTGCAGAGCACTATTTAAATTATATAAAACTCATTTCTCTTTTTATCCAAAAATTTTTTAAACAATATTTAAGTTCCATGATGGCAAGGAATATTTTTTCACTATTTTGTATCCCAAGTCTCTGTCTTTTGATTGTGTTTTTAACCTATTTGTATAAATAGTAATTACTGATATAATAGGATAATTTTCTTCCATTTTATTTTTAATTTTTGTATGTGATTTTACTATACTTTTTCTTTAATTTTCTTTCCTATCCTTTATTAGGATAAGTATTCTTTTGCTAGTTTAAAATTCAAATTCTTTGTTTATTCTGTACAAATCAAATACAAATAAAATAAGATAGGACATATAAATCCCAAAAGACAAAATGGTAGATGGTAGCACAATATTGTGAGTACACTAAACAAAGCTGAGTGTGAGTAGGGTTGGAGGAGGAAGTCTAGGGGCATGTATAACACCAGAGGGAAAGATAGAAGATAAAGACCAGGACTGTATAACTTAGAGAAACCTAGAGTGGTCAGTGATGGTGATTAAAGGTACAAATATAAGGATGTATTTACATGAGGGAGAACAGATAAATGTCAACTTTGCAAGGTGCTAAAACTTGGATGGTATTTGGAAAAATACAATCAATGCAAATTAGAGTCTATAGTTAACAGTAACATTGTAATATACTTCCATGAAATGTAACAAAAGCAATAAACAAAAGCTAAATGTCAATAAGAGAGGGATATAAGGTAGAGGTATGGGATTCTTGGTGTTACTATTGTTTCTTCTCTTTTTTATTTTATTGTATTTTATTTCTATTTTTTAAATTTTTTTTCTTCATTTTTTTCCTCTTCTTTGTTCTTTGTGGAAGAAATGGAAATGTCCTAATAAAATTTCCCTTTTAAATCACAATCAAATATACAATTCAGTATTGTTAATTACGTTCATAATGTTGTGCTACCATCACCACCATCCATTACCAAAACTTTTCCATCACTCCATTCAGAAACTCTGTACCAATTATTTCTTCTTTCCCAAACTGTATGCCTTTTATTTCCTTTTCTTTACTTATTTAAGTAGCTAGGATTTCCAATACAACATTGAATAGGAGTAGTAAGAGGGAACATCTTTGCCTTGTTCCTGATCTTAAGGGGAAAGCATTTAACTTCTCATCATTAAGTATGATGTTGGCTATAGGATTCTGTATATGTTCTTAATCAAGTTGAGGAGTTCCCCCTCTATTCCTAGTTGGTTGAGTTTTTTTTTTAAATCATGTATGGATGCTGGCTATTATAGAATGCTTTTTCTAAAATTATTGTTATGATCACATGACTTTCTTCTTTAGTCTGTTGATATGATGGATTGCATTAATTGATTTTCAATTACTTACCCAATTTCTTAAACTTCCCGACATTTACAGCTTGGCATAATTCTCACCTTCCTCTCATGTCTTATTTCCTAACCTCTGCCCCCTTCCGTATTTATCTGGATATATGTATAAAGTTAGATATATAACTTTGGGGACCTTGTTATTTTAGGCAATAATAAATTTTTTATATATCTTGTAGTCTCCTCCTGGATTAATTTTCCTTTTTACTAGAATACTTCTTCCAAAAGTGTTTTCAATTAGAATCTTGATGCAATGTATTTTCTGAGTCTTGAGAATATCTTTATTACATCCTCTTATTTTATATTTTGCTCATAAATTCTAGGACAGAGACTTTCAATAGATTTAAAAAAATCAAAGTTCAACAAAATGTAATACATAAGAGATGCTTATAAAATAATAGAGAAAGATTAAAAATAAAAGGCTAGGAAAAGATACACTTGGCAAAAATCAAATGTAATCTAACAGATTTTTATACATATGTTCATAAAGACATGTACAAGGTTGTTCATAGCAGCACAATAATGCCAAACTGGAAAACAAACCAAACGCCCATTAATGGTAGAACAGATAAATTGCGTTATATTTACACAATGGAATACTATACAGCACTGAGAATGAATGAACTTCAAACTCCATGTAATAACTTCAATGAATTTTTCAAATCTACTATTTAGTGAAAGGACCTAGATACAAATGAGGGCACACTGTATGATGTCATTTATGTCAAGTTAAAACCAGGCAAGCCTACTCTATGGTGTTAGAAGTAGGAAAGTGGTTTCCCCTAGTGGAAGGATGGTAATGACAGGAAGGGTGGGCAAAAGCTAGTACTATGGAAAGCTAGTAATGTTCGGTTTTGTATCCGGGTTTTGGTTGCATGGGTATATTTATTCTAATAATTCAAATTATATATTTATAATGTTTGTTTGCACTTTCCTCTATGAATGACACCTGTAATAAAAGCAAAAAGTTTTTTAAAAAACATATCAGGTTAGCAATTTTTATAAAAGACAATGAGAATTTAAATTTTTTTCCAATGCTGTGAAAATAATTTATTGTCTTCCTGCATCCAACTCTGTCTTGAGACATTTATGCCACTTTGAGTTTTTCCTTTGTAAATGACCCTTTCTCTTCATCTTTGAAGCTTTTAGAATTCTTTCTTTGATTTTTTTGATTTGGTCTTCTTAATTTATATAATTTGTTTACATTTGAGCTTTCTCTTACGTATCCTGTTTGACATTCCATGAGTCATTTCAATATATGTATTTCATGCTTCTGGTTTTTTAAAAATCAGTCATTATTTTATTATTCACAGCTCTCCTTTTTTTTTTTCCCCTGTCCTTATGGGACTCCTCCTATTATACAGACACTGTTACTCTTTATACGTGTGTGTGTGTTACACTGTCTTGGAGAGAGATGGGATTGAGAAAGTGGTTGAAAGAAGATAAAGAAATTTCACGGTGAAAGGTTGTTTCTTTCCTGAGTTATTGATATTTTCTGTAAAAGATGCTTTTGAGGTTTGAGTTGAAGGAGAAAATTTAACTTGTAGATAAGGTAATACAGGAGTGAAAGTGAATTTTAGAGGGTGTCCCAAGATAACAGGAGTGATTGGGAGATTGAACCCATTATCTAAATAATTTAAAGGTGGGACCATGGACCACTTGTTAAATATAAAGCAATTTCACAGCCTAATTCACAAATAGTAATAATGACAGTTAGTGAGCGTTTACTATGTGCCAGGAATTATCAATATTATTTTATTTAATCCTTGCAAGAAATTATGAATTTGGTAATCTATTCCATTGTCCTCCCTCTTTCTGAAGCCTGGGGTAATTCAGCAACTTGCCCAAGGTCATACAGGTGTTCCATGAAGGGGCTGGTATACAAATGTGTAATCTGCATGTGGCCCTAATTCATATAGGACTAACTTTCCCCACTCAAATTTGTGACACTTCTTTCAAGACCTACACTTTTGTTTTCATGTCTAAAATGAATGTGAGCATAAAAGTCATGGTTGTCACCTATCTCATTACAGTATGAAAGTAATATGTGGAAAAAATTGGGCTTGCAAAGAAAAACCCAGAATTTTCCGTCATCGTTCAGTTTCAGTTTAAAGCCCTTTTAAGATTCACTAATGTTGACGTAATGCTGTGTAGGCTGGGAAAGTGACAGCACCATGGCTCCTTACAAATGGTAGTGGTGAAAGAGAAAAAAGAAAAAAAGGCTTCAGGGGATGGACATTTCATTGATCTGTTTTTTTTTTTTTTGAAGAGCGAAAACCTCTGGAAGTTGCTGAAATACGAATCCCCATCTTCAATGCAAGCGGTTCCTCAATAAAGAAACAAACCGGTCACGTCATGAAAGGAGAGGTCATTATAGAATTGATTGTTTGAATATATAATGTGCCTCTGGGTAACAATAATAAATGTAAATTTGTTTTTTTTAAAGACGTGTCCATTGGTTTAATTAGGGCTAACATAGTTCATTTAAACAATTCGTCTTTTCCCTCCCATCCCCCCTTCCTATCCCTCCCTTTGTCTCGGTAACAGGAAAATGGAAAAAGTGTATTGTTTCTCCCAAGACGTTGCTCATTCACACGATCTCAGTATCCCCTAGCGCTACCTATGAAAAATGAAAAATATTTTGGACGTAAGCAAACGGCAAAGATGAGCAAAAACTGCCCACAAATAGATTCGAAACCCTCCACACCTGGCTCACACTCCCGCGTCGCGGGGGCGCGGGGGATGGGGTCAGAGTGGGAGGAGTGTGCGAGGCTCTGTTCCGGGCTGGAAGCGGGGGTGGAGAGCGGGGGCACGGCAGGTTACGGGTCCTTCTGCACCCTCGCCTGTGACCTTCCGCACAGCACCCGGGGCATCCCAGCTGCAGCCAGTCACGCCGCGCGGCCGGGAGCGAAGATGGAGAGGCGGGTGAGCGGGATGGAAGGAGGGCGAGGGGTGGACGGTCTCGAGCTTGTGGCCCTGGAAGGCGGCAGGCAAAATTCACTGGGTCAGGAGGTTTGTCGAAGGGTCCGCGCTTATTTTGCTTTCCAAAATGGGGTTTCCTGGTTACTCCCTGGCGTCCCGGATCTCGGTCCCAATTCCCCGGAAAGAGGATGCGACCGGGGAAGGTTTCCGGAGGAGCTTCTCCCAAGATAATGGTTATCCCTGGAGAGGAACTGGGCCCGGGAGGCTGGTGCGCAAGGGGCGGAGATGGCCTATGGGTAGGTTCGCGGATGGAGCACTGCGAAAGCAAGGAAAGCACATCTTCTAGCTATTCCTAGAAGGGGACGAGGGGGTGCTGTATTGGCTCCGTGTCAGCACCAGGACTGGAGGTGGGGGCATTGCAGAATTCCGGGCGCGCTGTCTCCTGGGGAGCCCGCTCCCTCCGGTGCAGCGGCCGCTTTCTCACTCCTTCGTGCCCGCCTTGGGAATCCATCAAGCAGCTGAAGCTGCAGCCGCATATGAGACAATTGAAATACAACGCAGGGTGTGCAGAGACCAGATATCTTCATTCGAGATCTGTTTACATGACATAAAATTAAGGGGAGGGTTTTTATTTGTCCCATTAGTAGAATTAGATAACACTCCGCATACTTTTAATGATTCCGTGTAATTTTTTCATGTGTAGTTGATGGCCAAGAGACCACACAGCAGAATTCTGTTGTCTTTCTTAACAGGAGAATGGTGGCCAGGGAGTGTCTTTTGGCCCTAGCTGCTCTTTTAAATCTTCAAACTCCCTTTCAAATGAGGAATTATTTGTTATCCCATTTTACAAATAGAGATACAGGCAGAAAGGTTAATTTTTCCAGGAATATGTACTACATGTGGTGGGACCAGGGTTTGGACCTTCTAGGTCAAGAGGCCCCTATAGAAGCAGTGTAGCCTCCAGATTTGCAGTGGTGGGGTATGACTCCAGCCTCAGAGCATCCTGCCTGTCCCTCTTGGCAAGGAATGTAAGTAGACTTCTCTGTTTCAGTGATTGTATCCACCAGTGTATGATTTAATCAGTTTATTTTCTTTAGCTACCTAATGTGTATTAGCATTTATTATATACTAATTACTATACTAAGTGCTTTAAATGCTTAATTCTCATAATAATCCCCTAAGATAAGGGTTAGTGCTTATTTATGTCAGACACTCTTCTAGGAGCTTTTCTCTAACCATATAGTCATTCTAAGAAGTCAGCACTATTATTTTCCTTTGCATCTTTAGAGGTAAAATAACTCCTGGTTCACATATTTGGTATTTGTTTTAGAATAGCGAGTCCTCCAGAGTCTATGCTGTTAGCTACCACACAGCTTTGCCTCCCAGGTCACCTCCCTGTAAAAAATAAATAATATTGTTTCCAGGGTGGTAATATTTTCAGTTACTCCATGTGCATGGGAGAAAAAGAACTGTGTAAAATAAAAATCTCTATATATTTAATAGCAAGGCTTCCCTTCTGATTCCTGTTGCTTCAATCGCTGTGTTTTTCTTTGTTTGTGTGTTTGTTTCTTAAACATTTCTGGATCCCAGTCTGTATATCTTGTCTTTTGGTGTTCATCTGTTTTCACATCTGTTGAAAAGCAGAATTTTTTACCAGGAGAGCTAATGCATCCCATCTCTGCTAGAGCCTGGATAATGAATTTTAAAAATGTTGTAGGATTAGAATGTCAGTATCTCTCTCCAAGATTGGCTTAGCTGGAAATAAAATAAAATATGTTGGGTATTATGTCTGGGGAAACATTTGGTGTTATTTAGATAGTTAGGATGGGCAGCCTCACTAATACTGAAGATGGTGCTGAGTAAGAAAGTTATCAAGTTGTCCCTGGAACTCTTCAAAATCGAAGCCTTTGTGAAAGCAGTGCCGAGAGTGGATGAGAGGAAGGACCAAAGTGAGCAAGTGATGTATATAAATGGTGAGTGTCTTTTCAGACAGCTGCATAAACTTTGACTTCCTAAGGGGCTGTGACCTGGTTGTTCTGCAATCTAGGAATGCAGTTTCTCAGGAATGAGTAGCTCTTAGTGGCTGAGGTCACAGATGATGCATACGTTTTTTTTTTTTTTTTTTTTATCTTCATTTTATTGAGATATATTCACATACCACGCAGTCATACAAAACAAATCGTACTTTCGATTGTTTACAGTACCATTACATAGTTGTACATTCATCACCTAAAT
The DNA here is from genome assembly GCF_015220235.1 of Choloepus didactylus. NCBI lineage: Eukaryota > Metazoa > Chordata > Mammalia > Pilosa > Megalonychidae > Choloepus > Choloepus didactylus. Next base: position 77,728,083 of record NC_051307.1, read on the forward strand.
CAATCCCTGACACCTTCATTAGCACACACACAAAAATAACAAGAATAATAATTAGAGTGAAAAAGAGCAATTGAAGTAAAAAAGAACACTGGGTACCTTTGTCTGTTTGTTTCCTTCCCCTATTTTTCTACTCATCCATCCATAAACTAGACAAAGGGGAGTGTGGTCCTTATGACTTTCCCAATCCCATTGTCACCCCTCATAAGCTACAATTTTATACAACTGTCTTCGAGATTCATGGGTTCTGGGTTGTAGTTTGATAGTTTCAGGTATCCACCACCAGCTACCCCAATTCTTTAGAACCTAAAAAGGGTTGTCTAAAGTGTGCGTAAGAGTGCCCACCAGAGTAACCTCTCGGCTCCTTTTGGAATCTCTCTGCCACTGAAGCTTATTTCATTTCCTTTCACATCCCCCTTTTGGTAAAGAAGATGTTCTCCGTCCCACGATGCCAGGTCTACATTCCTCCCTGGGAGTCATATTCCATGTTGCCAGGGAGATTCACTCCCCTGGGTGTCTGATCCCACGTAGGGGGGAGGGCAGCGATTTCACCTTTCAAGTTGGCTTAGCCAGAGAGAGAGGCCACATCTGAGCAACAAAGAGGCATTCGGGAGGAGGCTCTTAGGCACAACCATAGGGAGGCCTAGCCTCTCCTTTGCAGCAACCGTCTTCCCAAGGGTAAAACCTATGGTAGAGGGCTCAACCCATCAAACCACCAGTCCCCTATGTCTGTGGTCATGTTAGCAACCATGGAGGTGGGGTAGGCGAATACCCCTGCATTCTCCACAGGCTCCTCAAGGGGGCACTACATATATTTTTCCTTGTTTTTCTTTTTTTTTTTTAACTTTCCCTTCTTTTTTAAATCAACTGTATGAAAAAAAAGTTAAAAAGAAAACAAACATACAATAAAAGAACATTTCAAGGAGACCATAACAAGGGAGTAAGAAAAAGACAACTAACCTAAGATAACTGCTTAACTTCCAACATGTTCCTACTTTACCCCAAGAAAGTTACCTAATATAGCAACATTTCTGTGAACTTGTTCCTACTATATCCATCAGAAATTAACAGACCATAGTCATTCCTGGGCATCCCCAGAACGTTAAATAGCTTATCTGTTCTTCTTGGATTATTGTTCCCCCTTCCTTAATTGCTCTCTACTGCTAGTTCCCCTACATTCTACATTATAAACCATTTGTTTTACATTTTTCAAAGTTCACATTAGTGGTAGCATATAATATTTCTCTTTTTGTGCCTGGCTTATTTCGCTCAGCATTATGTCTTCAAGGTTATTCCATGTTGTCATATGTTTCACGAGATCATTCCTTCTTACTGCCGCCTAGTATTGCATTGTGTGTATATACCACATTTTATTTATCCACTCATCTGTTGAAGGACATTTGGGTTGTTTCCATCTCTTGGCAATTGTGAATAATGCTGCTATGAACATTGGCGTGCAGATACCTGTTCGTGTCACTGCTTTCCAATCTTACGGGTATATACCGAGAAGTGCAATCGCTGGATCGAATGGTAACTCTATATCTAGTTTTCTAAGGAACTGCCAGACTGACTTCCAGAGTGGCTGAACCATTATACAGTCCCACCAACAATGAATAAGAGTTCCAATTTCTCCACATCCCCTCCAGCATTTGTAGTTTCCTGTTTGTTTAATGGCAGCCATTCTAACCGGTGTTAGATGGTATCTCATTGTGGTCTTAATTTGCATCTCTCTAATAGCTAGTGAAGCTGAACATTTTTTCATGTGTTTCTTGGCCATTTGTATTTCCTCTTCACAGAACTGTCTTTTCATATCTTTTGCCCATTTTATAATTTGGCTGTCTGTACTATTGTCATTGAGTTGTAGGATTTCTTTATATATGCAGGATATCAGTCTTTTGTCAGATACATGGTTTCCAAAAATTTTTTCCCATTGAGTTGGCTGCCTACCTTTTTGAGAAATTCCTTTGAGGTGCAGAAACTTCTAAGCTTGAGGAGTTCCCATTTATCTATTTTTTCTTTTGTTGCTTGTGCTTTGGGTGTGAAGTCTAGGAAGTGGCCGCCTAATACAAGGTCTTGAAGATGTTTTCCTACATTATCTTCTAGGAGTTTTATGGTACTTTCTTTTATATTGAGATCTTTGGTCCATTTTGAGTTAATTTTTGTGTAGGGTGTGAGGTAGGGGTCCTCTTTCATTCTTTTGGATATGGATATCCAACTCTCCCAGCCCCATTTGTTGAAAAGACCATTATGACTCAGTTCAGTGACTTTGGGGGCCCTGTCAAAGATCAGTCGGCCATAGATCTGAGGGTCTATCACTGAATTCTCAATTCGATTCCATTGATCTATATGTCTATCTTTGTGCCAGTACCATGCTGTTTTGGCAACTGTGGCTTTATAATAAGCTTCAAAGTCAGGGAGTGTAAGTCCTCCCACTTTGTTTTTCTTTTTTAGAATGTCTTTAGCAATTCGAGGCATCTTCCCTTTCCAAATAAATTTGATAACTAGCTTTTCCAAGTCTGCAAAGTAGGTTGTTGGAATTTTGATTGGGATTGCATTGAATGTGTAGATGAGTTTGGGTAGAATTGACATCTTAATGACATTTAGCCTTCCTATCCATGAACATGGAATATTTTTCCATCTTTTAAGGTCCCCTTCTATTTCTTTTAGTAGAATTATGTAGTTTTCTTTGTATAGGTCTTTTACATCTTTGGTTAAGTTTATTCCTAGGTACTTGATTTTTTTAGTTGCTATTGAAAATGGTATCTTTTTCTTGAGTGTCTCTTCAGTTTGTTCATTTCTAGCGTATAGAAACATTACTGACTTATGTGTATTAATCTTGTATCCCGCTACTTTGCTAAATTTGTTTATTAGCTCTAGTAGCTGTATCGTCGATATCTCAGGTTTTTCTAGATATAAGATCATATCATCTGCAAACAATGACAGTTTTACTTCTTCTTTTCCAATTTGGATGTCTTTTAGTTCTTTGTCTTGCTGGATTACCCTGGCTAGCACTTCCAGCACAATGTTGAATAACAGTGGTGACAGCGGGCATCCTTGTCTTGTTCCTGATCTTAGAGGGAAGGCTTTCTGTCTCTCACCATTGAGTACTATGCTGGCTGTGGGTTTTTCATATATGCTGTTTATCATGTTGAGGAAGTTTCCTTCAATTCCTACCTTTTGAAGTGTTTTTATCAAAAAGGGATGTTGGATTTTGTCAAATGCTTTTTCAGCATCTATTGAGATGATCAATTGATTTTTCCCTTTTGACTTATTAATGTGTTGTAATACATTGATTGATTTTCTTATGTTGAACCATCCTTGCATGCCTGGAATGAACCCCACTTGGTCATGGTGGATGATTTTTTTAATGTGTCTTTGGATTCGATTTGCAAGTATTTTGTTGAGGATTTTTGCATCTATATTCATTAGGGAGATTGGCCGGTAGTTTTCCTTTTTTGTAGCATCTTTGCCTGGTTTTGGTATTAGATTGATGTTAGCTTCATAAAATGAGTTAGGTAGTGTTCCATTTTCTTCAATGTTTTGAAAGAGTTTGAGTAAGATTGGTGTCAGTTCTTTCTGGAAAGTTTGGTAGAATTCCCCTGTGAAGCCATCTGGCCCTGGGCATTTATTTGTGGGAAGATTTTTGATGACTGATTGGATCTCTTTGCTTGTGATGGGTTGGTTGAGGTCTTCTGTTTCTTCTCTGGTCAGTCTAGGTTGTTCATATGTTTCCAGGAAATTGTGCATTTCTTCTACATTATCCAGTTTGTTGCCATACAGTTGTTCATAATATCCTCTTATAATTTTTTTAATTTCTTCAGGGTCTGCAGTTATGTCACCTTTTTCATTCATTATTTTGTTTATATGGGTCTTCTCTCTTTTTGATTTTGTCAGTCTAGCTAGGGGCTTGTCAATCTTGTTGATCTTCTCAAAGAACCAACTTTTGGTGATATTTATCCTCTCTATTGTTTTTTTGTTCTCTATGTCATTTATTTCTGCTTTAATCCTTGTTATTTCTTTTCTTCTACTTGGTTTAGGATTGGTTTGCTGTTCATTTTCTAGCTTCTTCAGTTGATCCATTAGTTCTTTGATTTTGGCTCTTTCTTCCTTTTTAATATATGTGTTTAGTGCTATAAATTTCCCCCTTAGCACTGCTTTTGCTGCTTCCCATAGGTTTTGGTATGTTGTGTTCTCATTTTCATTCGTCTCTGTATATTTAGCAATTTCTCTTGCTATTTCTTCTTTAACCCACTGATTGTTTAGGAGTGTGTTGTTTAACCTCCAGGTATTTGTGAATTTTCTAAGTCTCTGATGGTTATTGACTTCTAATTGTATTCCATTGTGGTCAGAGAATGTGCTTTGAATAATTTCAATCTTTTTAAATTTATTGAGGCTTGTTTTATGTCCCAGCATATGATCTATTCTGGAGAAAGTTCCACGAGCACTAGAGAAGTATGTGTATCCTGGTGATTTGGGATGTAATGTCCTGTATATGTCTGTTAAATCTAATTCATTTATCAGATTGTTTAGGTTTTCAATTTCCTTATTGGTCTTCTGTCTGGTTGATCTATCTATAGGAGAGAGTGATGTGTTGAAATCTCCCACAATTATTGTGGAAACATCAATTGCTTCCTTTAGTTTTGCCAGTGTTTCTCTCATGTATTTTGTGGCACCTTGATTGGGTGCATAGACATTTACGATTGTTATTTCTTCTTGCTGAATTGCCCCTTTTATTAGTATGTAGTGGCCTTCTTTGTCTCTCAAAACATCCCTGCATTTGAAGTCTATTTTATCTGAGATTAATATTGCTACACCTGCTTTCTTTTGGCTGTAGCTTGCATGAAATATTTTTTTCCATCCTTTCACTTTCAGTTTCTTTGTGTCCCTGTGTCTAAGATGAGTCTCTTGTATGCAACATATTGATGGTTCATTTTTTTTGATCCATTCTGCGAATCTATATCTTTTAATTGGGGAGTTTAATCCATTTACATTCAACGTTATAACCGTGAAGGCATTTCGTGAATCAGCCATCTTATCCTTTGGTTTATGTTTGTCATATTTTTCCCTCTCTCTATTAATATCCTTTATTGTACCCATACCGAATCTCTTTAGTACTGAACCTTTCTCCAAGTCTCTCTGTCCTTTCTTTGTTTCTCTGTCTGTAGGGCTCCCTTTAGTATCTCCAGTAGGGCAGGTTTCTTGTTAGCAAATTCTCTCAGCATTTGTTTGTCTGTGAAAAATTTAAGCTCTGCCTCAAATTTGAAGGAGAGCTTTGCTGGATAAAGTATTCTTGGCTGGAAATTTTTCTCACTTAGAATTTTAAATATATCGTGCCACTGCCTTCTTGCGTCCATGGTGGCTGCTGAGTAGTCACTACTTAGTCTTATGCTGTTTCCTTTGTATGTGGTGAATTGCTTTTCTCTTGCTGCTTTCAGAACTTGCTCCTTCTCTTCTGTGTTTGACAGTGTGATCAGTATATGTCTTGGAGTGGGTTTATTTGGATTTATTCTATTTGGAGTTCGCTGAGCATTTACGATTTGTGTATTTATGTTGTTTAGAAGATTTGGGAAGTTTTCCCCAACAATTTCTTTGAATACTCTTCCTAGACCCTTACCCTTTTCTTCCCCTTCTGGGACACCAATGAGTCTTATATTTGGACGTTTCATATTATCTATCATATCCCTGAGGTCCATTTCGATTTTTTCAATTTTTTTCCCCATTCTTTCTTTTATGGTTTCATTTTCCATTCTGTCATCTTCCAGGTCACTGATTCATTGCTCAACTTCCTCTAGTCTTGTACTATGAGTGTCCAGAATCTTTTTAATTTGGTCAACAGTTTCTTTAATTTCCATAAGATCATCCATTTTTTTATTTAGTCTTGCAATGTCTTCTTTATGCTCTTCTAGGGTCTTCTTGATTTCCTTTGTATCCCGTACTATGGTCTCATTGTTCATCTTTAGTTCTTTGAGTAGCTGCTCTAGGTGCTGTGTCTCTTCTGATCTTTTGATTTGGGTGCTTGGGCTTGGGTTATCCATATCGTGTGGTTTTTTCATATGCTTTATAATTTTCTGTTGTTTTTGGCCTCGTGGCATTTGCTGAACTTGATAGGGTTTTTTTAGGATTTGTAGACCAATTGAAGTCCTTATCTCTAATTTATCAGATCTACAGCTTCGTGAAGTACACTTTCTCTAACTAACCAGCAGGTGGCGTCCACGAGCCACCTGTTCTCCACAAGCCAGTTCTCCCCTGCTTAGCCTTTTTGGTGAGTGGGGGAGTGAGTCCTGTGGGGTCCAATTGGTGTACCAAGCTTGCGTGTGTAGTTGGTGTTGCCTGCCCTGTATATGGGGCGTATTTCTGGGCAGTCAGGGAGGGGGGGTGGCCCTAACAATCAAATCTCCCTGGTGATCCTAGAGTTTTAAAGCTGCTGCAATAGTCTAATCCTTCAGTTCAGTCCTGCCACAGTTTGTCTCTGCCAGTGACCCACAAGTCCTTGGTATTGGCGTATGGCTCCTGAGACTTGCAAGTGGGCCCCTCTTCCAGGCTGTGCACCCAGGGTCCTCTGTTGAGGGATGACTGTGTTATGTCACAGGTGAGTGCCGTCCCCCCAGGGCAGTTCTGGGCTGCTGGGCTGTGTAGGGAGGCTCCCAGTCTGCTGAAATGATGGCTGAATGGGGCTTTGTTAATTCACACTGCTCCACCTTCCCAACTCTGGGACAATCAGCTGAGGTTGCAGGGAAGGCTAATGTCCACGCCCAGTTTTGTGGTGTGTGTCTGTTATTTGAAGCACTTCCGTCACACTGGGTTGTCTGGGGCAGCTCTGGGTGATGGGGCTGGCGATGGGCAGGAGTGTTTCCTGTCCACCAGGATGATGGCTGTGAGCGGACACCCCCGTTTTCTTGGGAAGTTGTGGTTTTTAGTGAATTTTCTCAGCCACTGGATTATTGCCTTTTGTCTCAGAGCTCTCTTAGTTCTGCTCTTGACTTGACCTGCCCAATTTGCAAGTCTTTGAAGCTTTCTGTATTGGGCTTCTTAGAGTAATTGTTTCAGAAAAAGAAAAAAGGATTAAAAAAAAAAAAAAAAACGGGCCCTCCTCAGAGATCTAATGGGTTATTGAAATGCTAAGAGACAAAGCAACCAGGGCCATTAAGGAAAGGTCCACAGGGCAGAGAGATCAGCTTTTCTTCGGGATTTGCATATGCGCCTCAGGGCCTGAGCTCTGCCCTTCCCCTTTCTATGTTCACCAGAACTCCAAAAGTCCTACGCTTTTATTTTGGAGTTTTTCGTGTTGTTTTTTTTTGTATTCCTGTCTCTTCTCTGCTGGGCTGGCTGCTCTCAGATTCTCTGGTGTCTGGTCTCAGTCTGTGTATGGTTGGAGTTTGGATCAGTAGAATGAGTTTCCAATAAGGGCTGCCACTGCAGTTCTCCCTTCTCCTTCCCGGAGCTGACAGCCCCTCCTCCCACGGAACTGAGCCTGGCAGGGAGGGGCGCGGGTCCCCTGGCCGCAAAAACTTACAGATTTCACTGATCTCAGCAGTTCTATGTTTTCATGAGTGTTGTATGAAGTATGCCCAAAGTCAGATTGCTCTGTGGTTTCCAGTCCACGCAGTTCCTGGCTTTCTACCTACTTTCCTGGAGGAGTAACTAAAACATACAGCTCACCAGTCCGCCATCTTGCCCCGCCTCCGATGCATATGTTTTCTAGGTTGAAGTTAGTGTGGAAGAAGCCTGGAGCCTGGACACTGGTAAGTTTTGGCACTGGCGTCCACAGGCAGGACTTATGGTAGGGGTAGCTCATAGTGATTATTATGGAAGTAGTTAAGTACTAACATTTGTTGAACTCTCAAATTCTACCCAAATAACTATATGTGTGTGTGTGTGTGTGTACACATTTTATTGAATCAATCTCATTGAATGTGCCCAAGAAATCAGAAATCCCAGAAGTGTGTGTGTGTATGTGTGTGTGTGTGTATACAGTTTTTGATATTTAAAATCTCAAGAGAAGGTCTCTAGAGTTGACTAGGCATGTTTGAAGAGAGGCTTACCAGATTTAGAGAGAGATTTGAGGAAATCCCTTAGGATGCAGCCCAGAGATAAATAATGAGGAGATAAAGAAATTGAGAGAGGAATGAGAAGCACCAAAACATGTGTAATAGAAGGTATAAAAAGAGAAGGTAACAGAGAAGGGTGAAGATGCAATGTGTGAAGATATTATAATTGAGATTTTTCCACTAATTGATTAAAGACAGGGGTCCTTAGAATGAGAAGGCATACTGAGTCTAGAACACAAGACATAAAACCAAATCCACATTAGACACCCTACAGTGAAGAGAAAAATATTAAGTGTTATAATAGAGAAAAGATGAATTTCCTACACTGGCACAGCAGTTAGACTGACAGCAGACTTTTCATCAGCAATGATAGACTCCAAAATCAGTGAAATAAAATGCATAGGAGAAATAACTGTTAATGTAGAATTCCATATCCAGATGAATTATCATGAAAAACTACAGATTGTTGAAAGAGCCATATGCAGATGAATTATAATGAAAAAATTACAATTTGTTGAAAGAGCTGCTAAAGGATTCCCTTCTGAAAGAAGGAAAATAAACCCAGAAAGAATGAATGGAGTGCAGGAAGTGATGGTGAGCAAGGAAAAGGATAACATGTTGAAAATCTAAATAATTATTGACTCCAATTAAAATATGATTAGTGGGAAAATTGCTAGTAGTAATTTATTGTTGTGCTTAAAGCAAAATAGAACTATAGTGCCAGATGGTAACAACATAGTAAAGTGAGAAGAGGGACTTAAGCATGAGTTGAAATAATACCGTGTTTTACACTTTTTCCAGAAGAAACAAAGATATTGATGAACTTTATACTATGTTAGAAAAATAAACAAAGTAGTTCTTTTTATTGGTTTTTAATAATAGAGTGATACAAGGTTGTTTATCTTTCATACTAGTAGAGAGTCAACCTACTAAGACAAACAGGACATTTTCAAACAGAATGAATAATTTGTAAGCTGTTTTAAGAACCAACTCAATAAAATATGTGTAGAAAACTATCAACGATAGTTTCCAAAGGTGATCTGTGGCATCCTGGGATTCTGTAGAAGTGCCTTAGGGGCCCTCACAGGGTGGGAGGAGAATAACCAAGTAAAGGAGGAGAACATGTGAGATCCCCCAGCTGCACTTCAACCGAAGCTGCTCAGTTATTTATATAGATATTAAAGTACTCCATACAATTTATTTTGAAAAGAAATTCATTTATTAGAAAAAGTTGGGAACCACAAGGTAGTACAATTTCAGGGCAAGGAGAATTGGGGGAGATTTCATAGAGTCCGTGAGACTTAAGGGAAGGGATGGGATTTAGACCTCTGAAGAGAAGAGAAAGCCCCAGAAGTCATAGCATACTCATGGTATGCTTGGGTATATCAATTAACAAAACATATGTGCAAACAGTAATTTGTTATATGGCTGGCCCCTTCAGATAGCATAACTTTAGATTCCCTGTTGCTGTAGGGATATAAGGAAGAAGCACTTTATGCTACTTAGATTAATATGACTGGGGCTGTGGTGCCATAGCATGAAATCTAAGCAGAAAGTCTCGGGGATTAAGCCTCTCTGGCTGAAGACAACAAGGTACTCGGGTCTGGGGTGGCACTGTAGACTTGGCAACCAGGAGGTGGATACATCGTGCCTTCTAGGGCATCCATACCTAACATCAGGAACACTGTGACGGAGACTGTGATGGAGACTCTGTGTTCCTGGCACCGAGACAGTTATCGTGGGTGCTGGAGAAGAGCCTTTTTAGAAGGGTCAGGTCTGTAGCATGATGTCCAATGCCAGGCTTTCACTCAAGTTGTTACAGCTCTGGTGCCTGTGCACACAACCGCCTCGAGGATACAAATTGGCCCCAGGAGAGCTGAGACAAGACTAGTTCCAGGGTTCATCATCTCATGTTCCCCAAACAACAGACCCTGGCTTCCACAGTCATACATTCTCCCTAGGACATTTTGAGTTGCTTCCTTACAGCAATATGTCTAGGGAAGGCCACTGTTAGTGAATTATCAGACATTTTTTATCTTTCTCTATAAAGTCACTTGGTTAGTAACTTCTTTTGTTAAAGGAACATCAAAGTTTGTGTAATTAGCACAGTTTGTGAAACATTTGTTGATGTGTTTTACCACTTGATTAACTGGTTTATCACTTCCCTCTAAACTTTCCCCCATTAAATTATTCAGGGATGATTGCCAAAGAGAGGAGAAGGTCATACACTAACCAGAACTAAGAAGTCCATGTAGTAGAAAGTAAGGAGGATATCACATTGGGCTGGCTCCCTTTGAACAGGAAAAGGAAAGAGAAATTGTGAGGATTCAGAACTGGTAGGAGAGACTCAGATCTGCAAGGACCCTGTTTCCCCATTAGCTGGGCCTAAACCTTTAGGAAGAAGAGTGTTGTAAAACAATAGAGTTCCAAAGAAATTAAAGAAAGATACAGCTTAGAGTGTTGGGGAAAATGAATTCTAACTGGCAGTTCATTTTACCAAAAGGAACGGCATAAACAGGGCTTAGTTATGCAAACCTCCAGAATGAGATGATGGGAGTCCCGTAGGTGGAACACCATCCTTTGGCAAAAATCCTGACCCTAAACCAAGGCCATTTAAGTGGTTATGGTCCAACATTCTGGAAATAAGCTTCAAATTATAGCAGTAGAAGCTGGGGCAAGGCAGGGGCTGATACGAACATATAAATTCAGCATGGGATTACCTTACCAGGTTTGTTGTTGCAACAGATGAGAGCAGGGAGGCAGTGGCCAGGAATGCCTCCTAAGACAAGATTTGGTGGTTATTTTAGGCAAGGAGACAGGCAACAAGTGTCCACTGCTCTACAGAAGAGGATGATTGTACCTCTAAATAACATACAAAAGTAGACAGAGTCAAATTCAGGAAGTCTTTAATGTGAGATAAACTTATTTCCAGCCAAGCAAGCAGCCAAAGTCCCAACCCCCAGGACTTAAACAGGCTGAAAAAGAACAGTTTTCCAAATTGGCAGATTGTATGTTGGTATTAGATTTTTCCCTCTCATAAGGGAGAATAGACAGAGTAACAGCTTAGGGGGCCTAGAGAGGTGGCAGGTTCCAAGGTAAGCACGAGGGGAACAGTATCTCAGGTTTGGTGCACATGGTGGGTATGCACAACTATGAAAAAGGTTCTGGCAACTGCACTTAGTAAGAGGTCATCTTTGTCTCAAGCTGGAAAACAGACTGGTGTGTTCAGACAAGATCTGTGAGTAGTGAGATCATGGACAAAGTGAGATCAGACCCCTTAGGCCCAGGGGAAGAGGTTTGAATCTGCCTGGAGCACTAACAGTTCTAACAGACCTAGTCACAAAGTGCTTCAGGGAGGGGCGATCACTGCACACTGGGGTTTATTGAAATGGGTTTATTGAAAGGGAGAGCTTAGTGAGGAAGGGGAAAGGCATTTCAATTAGGGAGAATGACTTGAGTTAAGGTACTAAGATGGGAAATTGTATGGTGCCTTTAGAAGTAGACAAAGCTAGCCAACGTAGAGGGTATCTGTAGTTGAGTAGTAGTGAAAGATGAAGTTGCAGGAATGGAAATATGCTGAGAACTATGAACTCTTTTCTCTAGACAGCAAGAAGCCAAAAAAGGTCTTTAAGGGGTGGCAACTTGTGCAAAGAGGATTTTAAGGAAAATTAACCTGTCAGTAGTATGTAAGTACATAAGCTGGATGGTGAACCTGATGAGGACAGGGACTGTGTCTGTCTTACCCACTGTTGTCCCCAAAGCTCCTAGCTCAGTGCCCTGCCTGAGGTCAAACTCAGTAGAAGTGATGAATGGAAGAGTAAATGAAAGATGTATTAGCAAAATTTCAGTTAGAAGATTGCTGCACAAAACACCCAGTGTTAGGAGATGACACTAGGGGAGTAAAGGGCCAGAACAGATAAATGTGAGTCTTGACTTGGGAGAATGAGAAGACTAGGATAACTTGAGTGCCTGGGAGGAAAAGGTCCAGAGGAGCAGGCTGTTTTGGGTAAAATGATGATGAATTTGATGTCATTCATTCATTTTTTTTTTTTTTTTTCATTCAACTGACAGTAATTTAGGCAGAAGGAAAAGCATAAATAAAGGCCTTGTGATTTCAGGGCATCGAAAGGAGGACAGTGTGGTGGAGCTGGTGTGCAAGGAAGTGAGTGTAAAGCTCTGAGGTTGGAGAGCTTGTCTCTAGGTCCTGAGCTGTAGGTGTTGATAAATGCAGGCCTGAGGCTCTGGTGAGAAATTGATTTGGGAGATGCTGTATCACTATTCTAGCTTCTAGACAATTTACTTGAAGTCCCCTGGAGATTACTTGGCTCTGTGGAAACCTGGTTAAATGCTTTTCACATACCAACCTCAAAAATGAATTTAACATATTATTCCAGGGCAATGGTGCAGGAACTGCTGTGTGAGTACCAGTTTCACAACATCAATTTGGCTATAGGCTTTGATAACAGTTTTATATTTACTTGCCAAAAATTTTAAACTAACCATCCTTTATACATATGGTAAGCAGTATGGTATAGTGGGTATGGTTATGAGCGTGGAAGCCAGACAACCTAGATCCACTTCCTTGCTGTATGATCTTGGCAAGTTATTTAACTTCTCTGTGCCTCATATTCCTTATTTTTAAAATGGTGATAATAATAGTGCCTTCTTCATGGGATTATATCCAGTATTGAGTGAAATAGTCTATATCAAGAGCTAAAGACAGTGCCTGGCACATAATAAATTCTCAAAAATGCTCAATAAATGTTAGTATTGTTATCATCAGTAGTTTAATCACCTTATAGAAAATATAAGTTGAAATATTAGTTTGATATATTATCCCATGTGTTTTTAGTTCCAGTAGTTTATTCTTATCCTCTGGCTTTTCAAATCAGACTGCCAAGCACCCAGTTGCCTTAGAGGAAGAATGCTACTGCAGAAAAGCAGAAAACTTTCAGTTTCAGAAGCCAAAACTTGGAATAGCAAGAGCCTAAAGCTTGTGAGTTTCATAAACTCCTCAGAAACTCTTTTGAATTTCAAACGCCTAATGCAGAAAGCCCAAGAATGTAAAGGTCATGCCCGAAAGAGCTGACTGTAAGAATGCAGAGTTATAGAGGAACCATCTTTTCCGACCCTGGGAGATATAAGTATTTTCTAGGCTGAGAAAGCAAAGATGGACTGACCCTGTCGACCCTCAGACACCAGTTTGAGTCCTGAAAAGGGAGCACTGTGCCTAGCACCCAGGGAGAGGGGAGTCCAGAGGTTGCAGGTCAGTGTTGAGATTCAAGGGCAGAAAGCGCCTGTGCCGGCTTCCCTGGGAGAACTGTGGGAAGGAGAAAGCCTGCCCATCATGGCAAGGGAACAAGAAAAGAGAGATGGATCGATGCATAGTTGTGTCAGCAGAGAGCCTTGTGGAGTTTCCCTTCACCCAGCACAGGGAGAGTCCAGGAGCAGCCTGGAATAACACAAGAGAACACCACCCCACCCTGTAGGCTGTAATTGCACAAAGGACAGTGACCATGCGTCTGTCTTAGCAGATGCCAGTGTAGATAGATAGCTGTGACCAATAATTAGTCATTCCGTCCCATGACTTGGCATTATGACAGCACCCAGGATTATAGGTGCAATGTCAGATTGGGGCAGGCATGGAGTGTTGGGGGTTATGGGGGGACAACTGAATTGAAAGAGGTTGTGCAACATTGAAATTAAGTTACTAACTCTGGTTGGAATGGAGACAGGAAATAAAAATGTAATTCAGTTAAAGAAAATACAGGGAAAGCTTACATTTCTTACATGCCTCAATCATAGAAAAATATAGGGAAAAGTTGTATTTCTTGCCTGAGATTTATACAGTGAACACATGTAGACCACGTGAATGGATTCCTGGGGCTACCGCAGAGACGAAATCTGTCTATACCTAACCCTCTCATTTTATAGGGAGATGGTACACAGAATAACATTCCCCTAAATACCACGATGATTTGTAAAAAAAAAAAAAAAAAGGCTATTTCTGTCCAGACACATGGAAATAAAACAGTGTAGGAAGAAAACATTTAACTTAAAGCCAGTGCTGTTTTTTAAAATGTACAATTTATATGAAATTTGCAAGAAAATCTGCCTCACCATACTTCGAGGCAGTCACATAATGTTCCTAGAAATTGGTTACCCCAGAGTTACATTTTTGATGTTGCCAGATGTGGATTGCTTTGAAAGTGAATGCCCTGTGACATTTGTTTTCACTGTATTTTTTGCATATATAATTTTGGCAGTTTTCTCTGGTAGCCCTGTGTCTTTAAGACCTTGCCCTTGGCAATGGGCTGGTGTTACCAACATTGTAATTTTTAGGAGGAAGGCACAAATTGCTAGGGATTGGCATAACAAAGGAGCCACACAGCTGCTTTTCCCTCCCCACATCCTGAGCACACTCTATTATTTCTTCCATTTATAGCCTTCAACTTCCACAAAACCCAAATTCTCTGGTGAGTTAAAAATTGAACTGCAACGTTCCCTGAAATAGTGATTACATTGATGATTCCTTGGTTTTGTCCAAATCAAAACCCCCTTTCTGTGCTTTGCTTTCTGTCTTAGGTGCTCAGGAGGCTCTTCCGTCATCTGTCTACCTACAGACTGATCTGGGGCATGGCAGCAGTGGTGCTCTGCAGAGCACAAGGTAAAGTTGCTCGAACGCCTCCTCAGCATCCGGCAAATAGGTTCTGGGGTGGAGACATTCGGCCACTGTTGTTTGTGCTGTTAGTAGCATTTGCCCACATGTATCATTTAAACGTGTTATTTGCTTGGAGGAGTGGGAGTGGTTCTTTCTGCTTTCCACATTTTTGTTTTCAGTGTGGAAGAACACTTTCGTATTTAGGAGCTGTTTCTATGGATGAATCAGACTTATGAAAAACAGGCTCTCTAAACTAAAATACCCTTTTCCATTTATCAAATTGAATAACTGTACGGATGTGGGCCTGTTTGGGGAAGTGTGAATGAATACCATCTTTTTGGAAGGGAATCTGGCAGGAAGGGAATCTGGCGTGCCCCTAATTACAGGAAAATATAGAAATGTAGAGGTCATGGTGGTTCACATCTCTGTTATATAAAAAAAAATCCGCTTGTGACATCACTTGTCTGCTGAATTTCCTGGTTGCATCAGACCTCCCTCCTCCATTCTGCCAGAGACCATCCCTCACTTTACCGATGGCCTTTTTCACCTTCAGTGGGATGTTGCTTGGCATTGGCATCCATGAGCCAGGCAATGCAGGCATGGGAAGGGCAGGCTTCTCGCCAGCCACAGCCCTGCTCTGAAGTAGCCATCACAGCCTTTACCCACCACCAGCTGGGGGCATCTAAACGGAATTCCTTATCAGCAGGGAAGAATTATAAACTTCCCACTAAATGATTCCTTCCACAGCCAAAGAGAAAAATCACCCAAGTAGTTAAATCCTGGTTGCCATCTCCTTTCCACTCTCTATACTAAAAGAAGCATTTTTTTCCCCCTAATCTGTACTCCACAAAATTTTGATGAATTCTCAGGAAACCCCACCTCTAACAATAATTATTGCCTCTCAGAACTTTTCCCATATTCAAAGAGAGCACATTACTAAAACTGGATTTATTATACAGCAATCAAGAATTCCAGTTTCTATTTGTTGCAATGCCCACCTTTTCATCCCTGATATTATTGGCAGGGGTGGAAGAGGGGTTGTTTGTCTGTTCTGCCTTCTTTTTTTCTAAGTACACTTGCCAACATTTTATTGTATTATTAGTCTTAAAAATTGAATTTTGATGTTTTTGATCAAGTCTACATTTTGTGCACCATTTCACTAATTTATGTTTTTCTCTTTTATTAATTCATTCCTTCTATTTTTGGGGGGGAGTTGAGTGTATGGATGTATTCATTTTTTAGCCTCTCTTGTTCTGTAATAAATGTAGTTAGGGTTCACTATTGCCCTTTGAAAACCACTTTGCCCATTTCCACCAAGTTTAATTTATTATTTTCTCATGGTCACCAGTTATGATAATTTATTGTTTCTGCTATGATTTCTGATTTAACTATAGAGTTAAAAGAAATGAGAAATTTTCTAATTTTATTGCATTTTGAGCAGTATTCAAAGCCATAAGTAAGCAGTTTTTTTGTAGCCTGTTTCAAGTTTAATTTGGGGGGAATGTTTCACATGTGTTTGAAAAGATTGTGTGTTCTCTCATTGGGTGAAAGTTCATATGTATAAGTATATAACTGTTTTTCAAATATATCTCCTTGCATTTAACTTTTTGCTTTATTTATATTTTTAATTTATGGAATTAAGGATTCTGAGGGAAATATGGAAAAGTCTCCCATTGATTTTGGATTTATAAATTTTTCTTTGTAGTTCTATCAGTTTTTGCTCTCTGTATTTCAGTTACATTGTTAGATGCATGGAGATTTATGATTAATGTATTTTATTTTAGATTTCTCGCTTTTAACATTTTGAAACATGCTTTTGCATTTTATTCTCCCTTTTCTCTCCTTTTAGAACTCCTGCTGGACTGATGTTGCAACATTTAAGTTTACTCCAGGTTTTTTACTTTTTCTTTAATTTCTTCTCTATTCTTATCTCTTTGTGCTGCATTCTGGAAGAATTCCACAGCCTGGTCTTCCTGCTTATTAATTTACTCTTTGGTGATACCCATTCTGCTAAGTCACCCATTCTGCTGAGATTTTATATTTCTCAATGTCTACCTCTCTGAGTACTGCTATTTACAATGCCAGCTTCTTATTTCTCAGAATTTATCACATTTATTCATGTTAAAGTATTTATTGAATTATGATATCTTTATTCCTTTGGCATAGTTCTTGGGTTTATAGAGTTTATTTTTCTTTCATTGTGTTGGTTTTCCTGTTAAATCAGCTATTTTATCATTACGAGTAACCAGCACTGGAGAGGGGAAGAATTCCATGGCGTATGCTCAGCCCTGCATTTAGAGAAAATGGGGGGGGGTTTGTCTAGCTTGTCACCTAGGGTCAAAGCTTCTGGTTCCTCCTGAGCACTGTCCTGCATCTCTACCTTATACTCTGGGGGTAAACACCTCTGTGGCTACTGCTGACTTTGCATGGTGTGTGTCTGTGTGTTTGTGTGTGATGTGTAGAGCTGCTCCCCCTTCTCTACCTAAACACATCACTCTGCCTTTGTCCTCCAGCCCTTCCTGGCTCCCACCTTCTAACACTCTAGGCATGAACACACTTGATGCTGCTTCTACTCTATTTGGCAGTGGCCGCCTTCAGTCTCATCTTACATACTTAACCATTGTACAGGGATTCCTCACAATTTCTGGTCACTGAGAGTTTGCTTTCTTGTTTTTCTATTCGGCTACTCTATTTTTAAGTACTAAATATTTTTGAACCTGTATTTCCTAGCAACATCAGGACTGTGTGTAAATGTTCTTTCTTCTTTGAGTTTTCTCTCTTTTTTCTATATTTGATTCTGAACATGCTTTTTGGCGATCAGAAAATCATGTGTGCATGTATTTAAGGTTTTAAAATATAAATGCTCTTTTATGATCCCACAGGGACAGTGGTGACCCAGGATGAAAAAGTGCTGCTGCACACACCTGCTTCCTTAAAATGCTCTCTGCAAACTTCCCAGGAAGTCCTGATTGTTACATGGCAGAAAATCAAGGCTACGAGCCCGGAAAACATGGTCACCTTCAGCTGGGACCATGGGGTCGTGGTCCAGCCTTCCTACAAGGACAAGGTGAACATCACCCAGCTGGGACTCCGGGACTCCACCATCACCTTCTGGAATACCACCCTGGAGGACGAGGGCTGTTACAAGTGCCTCTTTAACACCTTTGGTTCCGGGCAGATCTCGAGAACAGCCTGCCTCACTCTCTATGGTGAGAGTCTTTGTGAATAATTGTCTCTGGCTGGAAATATTGTTTTCAAGACTGTTTGAAACATGGTTATAGTGTCTAATTTTTCAGTGTGCTAACTATAGAAAGATTCACAACAATGTGCCCACTCACTCCTATCACCTGCAGGTGGAGCTTCGGGTATTGGAGAGTTCATGAAGCTACACTGAGTTCTGTGCTTGGAGCAGTCTTTGCTCTGAGGGATCCTACTGTCAGTGACAGTACATTGAGGACCCTCTCCACAGACAGTGATATGGTCCAGACCTGCCTTTGCCACTGGCAATAGTGTGACCTTAGAAGGGTCCTGTTCCTTTTCACCACAGCTTCTTTACCTGCACGAGTGTGAAATGGATCATCTCTAAGGTCTCCTACAGCTTTACTATTTTGGATAGAAAGATAGAGCCAGATTGGGCTAAACTGGGACCCAGTTATTGTGGTGGCCTTGCATTTTGCCTCAGGATGTTTGTCTCAGGATTGAAAAGGGGACAAATAGCAGAGGCTGTTCCTACTTGAAATGAGATTTGACTAGATAATGAGCACTCTTTTCAAATCGAAGCAACTTAGTTTGATGAGATTCCCTTCCACTTCACTGACACATATCTGAGATCAAGGACTGAGAACTAGAAATGAGGATTAGCTTTGGAACCTGGTACACTGGGTGGTGGGCTAGGTGGAGGAGTAGGCAAGCTTAGCAGGGTTATTAGGAATGTTAAAGTGAGAGTTTGAGCACACAAGAATATTGGATGTGGGGGAAGAGGAGGCCCAGTAGTTAAGATTGCAAGGGAGGTGTGACAAAACCAGTTACGAGTTTCTTTCATTTATTTTGCCAAGTCCCTGCAAGATTTTATGCTAGGGTTTCTTCCTGATTTTCACTTCTTTCATTCCCCCTTTCTTTCTCTGTACCTCTCCCTTCCTCTCTCCCCATCCCTCTGTTCCTCTCTCCCTCCCTCTCTCCCTCCTTCCTTTCCTTCCTTCCTTCTTCCTGTCTCATTTTTATTCTCTTCCCTCTTTGTCACATTATCTCCTTTCTTTTTCCTTTTCTTTTCTTCCTTTTTTCTCTTATCTTTATTTCTTTCTCCTGCTCTCCCTCCTTTTCTCATAATCTTTCATCTTACTTTTAATCTGAAAACCAGACTCCTCTGAGACTTGTAGCTAGTCATCCTGTTTTTCTCCCACACACTGGTCCTTTCCAGCCATGCCTTATCGCTCTAATCTAAGCCATTGTTTTGCTACACCCGACAACCCTGACATGCAATCTGGCCACATCAACAGTACTCCTCTTCCTTGGTTTTTATGTGTCTTCCCCCAGTCCTCACTGGCAGTAGTAATCTGGGAACTCTTTGGACAGAACCACAGTGCTATAGCCTCCCTCCCTTTCCCTACCTCTTTCATTTAGCAAGACCTTTTAATTACTTATGGGCTCCAAAGGCAACCATATAAAGAACAAGTCCACATTTATTCAGCAGAAATAAACTCTAGGTTCCAAAGAAAATGAACTCATTTGTCAGGGGACTTTTAAAAGAGAACAGGGTATGACTGGCCTGAAAATAATATCCTTTTAATGTAAGCTAGTTACTTTCTCTTAACTCTGTAAGAGGAACTCCAAGGTTTTTCCAACTGTCATTCTGTGATTTTTTTGCTTGTTGGCTGTGAATTCCTCATGTGCACTTTGTGTGATCTTCCAAACAGGGATTTTCCAAATCTCCTCCATGCATCTCATTCACTGGTTCAGCTCCAAGTAGTAAAACCCTGTCTCTCCCATCTCCAAGCAGCAGCCCTTCTTTGGGTTCTCTGTCTGAAACTGCCCTGGTGCTTCTGAGAAGTGCAGACTGCATGTGTGGAGGTGCTGTTCAGGAATTACTGTCAAACTTTTGAGAGGAATACCCAGAATAAGGCAGAGCTACTGCATTGCCCATGGAACAGCATAATAGACTAATGAGGCTGGGGACTCTTTAGGAGAGAAGAATAGTATCTGACTTCTCAATACCATGAATCCATTCAGCTATTTTTCCTAGGGACCTATTGCAGAGAGGATCTGTTTCATCATAGGTTTGTATTAGGCCAGTCTCCATCCTGCAGGTCAAAGAGTTAGACACAGAACTGGAAAGGCCCCAATTTGGGTGGAATGTACCACTTCCTTTCTGTAAGACTCCTTTTCTCATCTCTGAGGAGAGTGTAGGACTCTGACCAGGTGCTTAACCATCATTTATTTTTGTCCCAGTACAGCCCACAGCATCCCTTCACTACAAATTTTCTGAAGACCACTTAAATATCACTTGCTCTGCCACTGCCCGCCCAGCCCCTGTGATCTCTTGGAAAGTAGCTGGGTCAGGGATTGAGAACAGTACGGAGAGTCTCTCACACCCTAATGGGACCACTTCCGTCACCAGCATCCTCCAGGTCAAAGACCCCAAGAGTCAAGTGGGGAAGGAGGTGATCTGCAAGGTGCTGCACCTGGGGTCGGTGACCACCTTGAGGAAAACCATGAACAAAGGTAAGAGAAGGCGGGTCACGATGGCATCTGTGTACATGCACCTGGGAAGTGGTATCTGTCCTGCAAAGCCTTTCTCTCTCCTAACATGGGAGCTGATTAGGACGAGAAGAGAGTAAGTTTGGAATGAAAGAAAACAGAGTTGTTTCCACAAACCAGATGCATTTGCTGAGATCCATTCATTCATTTATTCCTGCATTCCCTTAACATTTATTTAGTGTCTGTTGTGTGTCAGGCCCTGGGTGGAACATGGGAAATAAAACAATGAACAAGACTCAGTCCCTGCACTCAGAGAGGGTCTAGTCTAGTAAGCAATGCAGAGAAGCAACTGGTAATTGTAAAACTGTGTTAAAGGCCTTAATAGAAGAGCTGTGTTGCACCACTGGAGGATTAGTGGAGTGGGTGAGGATCAGAGGCACCAGCTCAATCTTGAGAGATTGTGAAGATTTCCTGGAAGAAGTGACATCTGTGATGAAACCTTTGTGTAATCTATAGTGTGGGAAGGGGCAGTAGAGCAAGGAGAGGATTGATCTAAGGTGTCTTCATCTCCCCTCTTAAACTGCCTCCCATTCAAGTCCCCCTCTGCTCTCTTGTGCTCTATCTAAACTGCTTTCTCTGGGCCTCATAGATAAAAGAGGTGAAGGAATAAAAGGGGAAGTAAGTGACTTTAGAGATAAGAAGTTTTAGCAATAACAACAACAGGTTTTCTTTCCCTTTGAGTTTTGAAATGCTAACTCAGGATGAAACACTCTAATAAATTTCTTTTAAAAGCTTCAAGTTCCTTGTTGGAGGCATTTTGAACAACAAACCCTGCAAAAGCTCTTCCTCAGATGACACATTGGTGCAGTGACCAATAAAGAGGCTCTCCTGTGGGCATTTCTGGGGCCCTTGAAAAACCAAACTAAGCAGAAAGGGAATATTTAGTAAATTTGGTCAAAAAGGTTTGCAGTGTTGGATTTGGACATTTGTGAAGAGATCCTCAGGGTCGGCCAAGGCAAAGAGTAGATTTCCCTGAAAAACAAGAACATGAAGAACATGTCTTCTCTAAGAATTCCAAAATTGATTTATATCATTTATAATGTTTATATCACTTACATGATTTTTGTTCATTCTGCAAACAAATACTGAAAATCTTTCACGTGCAAAGCATTATGCCAAGCACTGGAACTAATCAAAATTAGACAAATCCCCATTTACAGGTGCTCAGTTAAATTATGGGGATGGGAAAACGATTCTGGAAGCTCCTGAATCAGGTAGTTTCAGCTCTGACATCTTTGCCTAGTATCATGAAGTTGTACTAAGGAGCTGATATTTAGGTTGAGCCTCACTTACTGTCTACTGAAAAGAGATTTCATAACAAAGACATAGATTAGAAGAAATACAACAACAGCAGCATTGAGATGGATTATTTTGGGGGGTTGGGCTCATGAGATTCATGATCCCAATCTCCAAAATACTTTTCTGTATTTTCTGAATTTCCTCAATAAATATTACTTTAATAGACAGTATGGCAAAGAATATGTGCTTTGGAGGCAAACTGCCTTCTGACCAAGACTTGGTTCCACCGCTTACTTCTCTGATTTGGGGCTTACTGAAATTCTCTGAGCCTCAGTTTTTTCATTCATTAAATGAACTCCTGGGATGTTTCGAGAACTGAATGAGATACATGCAAAGCTCTTATTAGTAACCATATAAAACATGTTAGCTATTGCTCATATTATGCAAATATTAGTAATTAAAATAATATGAAGTTATGAATATAGACATCAAAATGCATATATTTAAGGATACATTTAGTTGAAAGCTTAACTCTAGCAAAAATTCCCAGCAACCATTTCATCATCATTTTTTGCCTCAACAGCTTCCTCCTGTAATTTTGTTTTCCTTTTCTCCCTTCAATAGGCATTTGGTTTTCAGTTCCACTATTGTTAAGCATTGTTTCCCTGGTAATTCTTCTCGTCTTAATCTCAATCTTATTATACTGGAAACGTCACAGGAATCAGGACCGAGGTGAGTCATCACAGGGAGTACAAAGAAACAAACAAGTTAAATAATTTACAAGTCATTTGGGGGATCATCTGAAGATACTAAAAAGGGGACAGCAATGGTATGTTTTGTTTGTTGTTTCCAAGACACACAAATATTGATGCTGTTTGCAAAAGGCTTTAGGGTCAGTTTCTTGCAATTGGACATTTTTGGTTTTCACTTGCTAATATAGTTTATTTTATAAGTTGAGTGTAAGGGTTGAGAAGCAATGAGGAAAGTTTTTAACCTATCACAGTGGACTCATCTAATGACCAAACCCAGAGAAAGAAGCCTCAGTGCCCCTGCAGAGTCCTTTTCACTTGTTAATGAGAAGGACAGTCTCTTCTCTTTACATTTCGTAGACCACCTGCCCATTTAAGAGACTGCAGATTGTCCAATATGATTGCTCATTAAATAGCACTTTCTGTGTTATACCTTCACTATGTTTCAAGCACTGTAGTGTGCATACAGGTGATCCACACATGTGGTAACTTGTGTAATAACGTTCTTTCCTTCTAGCTGTAAACATCACTTCATTTCCCCACAACATCTATCACCGTGTCTTATGTATACCAGGTACTCAATATATTTTTGTTAAAAGAATGAGTGAATACATGAATGAATGGATGGATGGATGGATAGGTTTCTCAAGTGATATGTTTTACCTTTCCCCTATTGTAAATTCAGTACCTCTTAACTGTCGAGTCCAAAATATTGTGACACTATAAAACAAGAGATGCTATAAAACAAGAGGTGTGGGCTATTCAGGGAGGAATTTAAATTTCTTTGGTTTCTGAAGACAGTGTATACTTTTTAAAAACAAATGCAAAGCTGTTTATGTTGTGGTAATGGGAATTTCCTAGGGTGAAGGGGTGGTATGGGAATTTCCTTCATCTTAGATGACTGAAGGATAGGAATCAGGAAAGAAAAAAATTGGGGCTTTCAGTGTTATTTTAGATTTCATTAAAAATGTCACTGAAAACCTACTTTTTTTTCCTTCTCATTTTATGTCTCATAGACTAATAGCTTTCATGTTCTAAGTTTTGTGAATGCTTTATTTTGCATGACTTTATAGATTGATTCTTATAAAACTGGCAAGAAATCTTCAGTAACAATGATTCTTTGGTATAAATAGGTAAATGTATTTGTTAGAGAGAGGAGATTGCATATCAGATCATTTTATTGCACATAAACATTAAGCATGCAAAACTTAAAGGCAGAGGGCTATTTGAGTCTGTCTTATCCAAACAGTTCATTTTTCCGATTACTTTTCTGAAAGGAAGCCCAGAGAGGGAAAATGACTTCCCTAAGGTCATAGTTAATTAATAGCCGACCTAGGACTAGAACCCTTGTTTCCTGACTTCTGCTGATTTTTTTCCCAGTTATTACCAGGGCCCTGGAGTAATTGTTATCAGGTGAAAGGAGCTATTGTTATCAGTTGCATTTACTTTGTTCTGACTTTTGCTGTTACTGCTGTAAGCAGAAAAGTATAAGTGTTCAAATTCAATTTGAAAAGTCCCTCATGGACAAGAGTTGTATAATATCTATTCAAGTTCAAGGTAAATTCCACTAGAAAGGGGAATTTGAAAAAAAAAAAAAAAAAGCCCTTTGTTCATTAAGAAAGTCTTGAATTTTCCGGGAAATATGATTGCTCAGTTCATTCTCTTTTTTTTAATTAGAGAAATTGTAAGTTTATAGAAAAGTCATGCATAAAATACGGAGTCTCCATTTACCACCCTCTTCTGAATACCTTCTGTTAGTATGGTATATTTACTGTAATTCATGAAAGAACATTATATAATTGTATTATTAACCATAGTCCATCATTTACAATAGGGTTCACTGGCTGTGTTGTACAGTCCTATGTTTCTGTTTTTTTTTTTAATTCTAGTAACATATATACAACCTAAAATGTCCCCTTTTAACCACATTCAAATACATAACTCAGTGCTGTTAATTATGTTCACAGTGTTCAATTCATTTTTCAGTTCTTGAAGCCAAAAGAGTCAGGTTTTCTCTGTGCCCAAGCTTGACCTCATTTATGAAAAAGATATCCAAAACTGTTAAATCTTGTAAGCACTAGGATTGCCATTTACTGATTATGTCTTCATGACATATGGCCAATTTCATTGAATGTTCAATGGCATATTTTAAGTGACTGTATTTTTTGACTGGTTTCAAAAATTTAACAGCCACTTAATTTGGTTCCATATGGCTACAGCTAGTAAAACAAAGTATCAGTTATCCTAGATGTTTAAACACTGAGACCCAAAGAAATACTAGTTTATTAAAACCAAAATTTAATTTATACGAACAGTTGGAAGAAGGGGAAGAAAATCATAGAAGAGAGTGACACTTGTTTATTTCTTCAGATAAATTCTGATCGTCAATTTGTAAGGATAATAGTTGTATCACATTTGCCTTCCATTTTTCCTTACCTTTATGTCTGTTTTCTTTTTATTATTTTTTCCATCATCTCCTAAAAACATAAACCTTTTAGATGGTGTGCTGAGTTGCAGTTATGTATCCCAGCAAAACAGGGTCTTAATCTTAATCCATTCCTATGCAAGTAAAATCTCTTCAAGATGTTACTTCACTTAAGATGTGGCCCAACTGAATCAGGTTGGGCTTTAATCAGATTACTGGAGTCCTTTATAAGTAGAGTGAAAGTTAGACAGAGAAAAGAAAAAAAAAAAAAAAAAGAAAAGCCATGGGGAGCAGCCAGAAGCTGGAAGTAACAGAACCTGGAAGAGAAAGAAGACATCACCATTGCATTGCCATGTGACAGAAAAGCCAAGGACCAAGGATCACCAGCAGCCAGCCCCAGAATGCCACAGTCTTCTGGGAGAAAGCATCACCTTGATGATACCTCAGTTTTGGACTTCTCCTGCTCTCAAAACTGTGAGCCAATAAATTTCCATTGTTTAAGCCAACCCATCGTATGGTATTTGTTTTTAGCAGCTGGGCAAGTGATGAGGGGAAACTACATGGGTAGTGCACACGTGAGTGTGCATTGTGTGCATGTGTTTGTGTTCAGAAATTGTAGGGAGCAAAAGATCAGGTGGGGGTTGAATCTGTTCTTGGATTTATTGAGTGTGAGTAGACAAAAGAACATCTCTGGGAGTTGTCCAAGTAGCCAGTAAGAAATATCTGGTATGTAAGGTATGTTTGGTAAGTAAGGTCACAAAAACATAAGCAAATTTTACATTTCTCCACATAGGGGTAATCTCTAATTAGGCTGATGCGTTGCTTTTATGTAGATGATGAATTTTCATATGGTGATTCTGCATAATTGCCAGAGAGCAGGATGCTGTTTTGTTTTTAATCATAAAGTTGTGCTCTGGAGGAAGGTATGAGGTTAAGGCCATATCTCTTTGTACCATTCCTAATGGTTTCATCATAGTTATTTCCCATAAGACTAACAGGTTTGCAAGTAGTATTCTTTTCTCTTTTGTGAATCATGTACTTTATTACTGAAATAGAATGTGAGAAAGGATTAAAATTTCCCAGAGTAACTTTTTACCATTCTCATAGTAATTCTTTCAGTTAAACCCAGTTAGGTGTCATAAAAATGTCCCTTCCAGATATACTACAATGAAGTTAAATTTGGAGTTGAGAATAATCTTTCATTTCCCATTTGTTAACTAACGGTTGTTACATGCTTCTCAGAAAAATTGGGGCAGATCATCATAGACAATCACCTAATTTTTAGAGACCTTTATTTTGAGCAGCAGTTTTTTTTTATTTGTTTGTTTTTGGATGGGTCAAAGCTGAGTTGGAAAATGATTAAAAAAAAAAAAAAATTAGGCAATGGTGTGAAGTGCATACCCCAAACTTCACTTTTTCTTCAAGAATCTGGCTGTTTCATGCAGAAGCATACTTTTGCCCTCATGTTATCTGTAAAATTACCTTGGTTTTCCTCACTTCACTTCACAGTAATCTAACCTACGAATGGGCTCTTTACAATGATAAAAATGGTGAAGTTAGTACATTGCTGTATTCTTGGAGGGAGCATGTCAATTTTTCTCTTTTTTTAAAGCTTAGTACAATGTCAAACATCAGAGGTGCTCAGTCAACACTTTGTGATGATGAGATTGATCCTAGCTGGAAGGACAAGAATATTTGTTTAAAAAACACACAAGTATCTTTGCTTTGCTGAATAGTTGCATTTGTGCTTTCCAGATGAAGATAAGATGAGTAGCAATCCTCTCTCTCCTCTTAATTTCTTCGTAATTCCAGACAAAAGAAATATGACACTTTATATGAGAAAAGCATTAGGGAATCTTTATTGAACTGCTAGGTCAGCATTGCTTGGGAAAAATCTTGCATACCAAACCTATTTTCTGCAAAACTTTTACCCTTTCTTGGATATAAATGCCACTACCTTGCTAAACTGGCATGAATTTGATCAGAAAGTCATTAGCTAACAGATCCTTGAAGCCTCGACTTTCCTCCCTGGAGGTATTTTTTGCTGTTCTTCTAACGCACAAACCCATGTGAACTCAGGTGACCCACATTCTGAGTGTCAGGCTTTGGGTCAGGAATACGCCCAGGTGCCCAGACATCTCTCTGTTCTACTTAGGAATTAAATGACAGTTCAGTCCTGAAAGGCCACACTCCATTTTGAGAACAGTCATCAGCCTTGAAGTCAGCTGTTAGACTAATTAATGGAAAACCTGAAGAATGAGAAAAACTCGCAGAGCAATCCTCCAGCATCTCTGCTCCTTTCACATTTTAGCTGACAAATATCCTTTACTTAATGTCTTTTACCAGTTGTTTTGTTTAGAATAAACAGAATATTGAAATCATAGTCAGCATAGCAACATAGCATCAGCAAAATAGTCAACATCCCTATTACAAAGCTTTGCCCTGAGCAGATCAAGCTTTTAGCCACTACCAGGAGAAGTTGGCTCTGGGGCTTTAAACTGGAAATGATTTGGGTCACTTCATAAAAGTATTCAAAGCATCTGAACTAAGGAGGCAGCATCATAAATGTTGTATTAGTTTTCCTTTGCTTCTGTGACAAATTATCAGAAACTTGGTAGCTTCCAACAACACAAATTTATTATCTTACAATTCTGGAAGTCAGAAGTCCAACATGGGTCTCTCTAAGCTAAAGATGTCAGTCAGACTGTATCCCTTTCTGGAGGCTCTAAGGGAGAATCCTTTTTCTTGCCTTTTCCAGCTTCTGGGGACTGCCTGCCTGCATTCCTTGGCTTGTGGTGCCCTCCATCTTCAAAGCCAGCAATGGCCAGTCAAGTCTTTCTTGCATCTCCTTCTCTGACTCTGACTCTCCTGCCTCCCCCTTATCCTGAGAAAGAGTCTTGTGATTACATTGGGCCCAGTGGATAATCCAGGAGAATCTCTCAATTTCAATATTCTTAATTAAATTGCATCTGCGGAGTCCCTTTTGCCATGTAAGGTAACATATTCATATGTTCCTGGAATTAAGACAAAAGACATTTTTGTGGGGCCATTACTATGCCTACTACAAAGGCTAAAGAAGAATGGAGAGTGAGGGGGTAGGGGGTCAGTTTACTGATTTCCCCAAACAATCATTCCACGTCTATGATTCTGTAGCCTTGGATTTATTCATGATAAGTCCGGGTCAGAAAACGTCAGAGCCTGGTCAGAACCTCTGACCACATTCCTTTGGATTTCTCACTCATATCTCATCTCCTTCTAGTTAGGCAAGATTTCATTTTCAAGTTTTGGTATACTTTGTCTGCCAAGACTATTAAGGAAAATTGTTACTTCTTCTTCCCCTCTTTTTCTAATCATCACTAATTGTAATATTGTAGAGAACTGAGGCTTTTTTTTTTTTACTTGAAATCTCAATTTTCACATGTTCCCTGCTTCTCTCTAATTCAACCCCTCACAGAGGCAACCAGTACTGACTTCCTTTAATGTGTTAGTCACAGTCAAGTTCACTGGTTTCTCATGACCAAAACTTTGGTCTTTCTCACTTTACCATAACTTGTTCAAATGGGGGTTTCTGAGCTGTTACTTGGAGCATCATATTAGAAGTCCTCTTACTGACCTAGACACCAGTCAAACTTACAAGAAGGGCTCAGATATTCAAGGTTCAAGAAGTACTTCCATTTGACACCTTTTTGAAATTATTTTAGAGGAACATAAATGCATTCATTAGTTGAATCCAACTTTTTTTTTTTTTAAATCTTATCCAAGTTTTTACTGTAAATGAAGGCTAGAATTTTCTGAACATCACTGGACTGCTGTCTCATTGTGTTTTTATTTTTATATTTTTAGAGAAGGTGTGGGTTCACAGAAATTCATGCATAGAAGTCAGGTTTCCTGTATACTGTCCTATTATTAATACCTTGCATTGGTATAGTACATTTGTTACAATTGATGAAAGCACATTTTTTATAATTGTACTATTAACTGTAGTTAATAGTTGAACTTGTAGCTTACTGTTTGTGTTTTGAAATCCCATGGATTTTTTTAAAATTTTTACTCTAGTAACATATACCCAACCTAAAATTCCCCTTTTAACCACATTGAAATGTATAATTTAGTGCTCTTAATTACATTTCCACTGTTGTGCCACCATCACCACCATCCATTACCAAAACATTTCCATCATCCCAAATAGAAACTTGGTACATCGTAAGCCTTAATCCATATTTCCTACACCCACCCAGTCCCCTGGTAACCTATAGTCTAGATTCTGACTCTATGAGTTTGCTTGTTCTAATTTTTTCATATCAGTGAGATCATACAATATTTGTCCTTTTGTGTCTGGCTTATTTCATGCAATACGATATCTTCAAAGTTCATCCATGTTGTCGCATGTTTGAGGACTTCATTCCTTTTTAGGGCTGAATAATATTACATTGTTTGTATATACCACATTTTGTTTATCCATTCATCAGTTGATGGACACTTGGGTTGCTTTGGTCTTTTGGCAATTGTAAATAATGCTGTGATGAACGTCAGTGTGCAAATGTCTGTTCTGGTCCCTGCTTTCAATTCTTTCGGGTGTATAACTAGAAGTTGGATTACCAGGACATATGATGATTCTACACTTATTTTTCTGAGGAATGCCAAACTGTCTTCCACAGAGGCTGCACCATTTTACATTCATAACAGCAGTGACTAAATGTTCCTATTTCTCCACATTCTCTCCAACATTTAAAATTTTGTTTTTTTTTTAATAGTAGTCATTCTGATTGGTGTGAAATGGTATCACATGGTGGTTTTGGTTTGCATTTCCCTAACAGCTAATGATGTTGAGCATCTTTTCATGTGCTTTTTGATCATTTGTGTATCTTCTTTGGAAAAATATCTATTCAAGTTTTTGCCCATTTTTTAATTGAGTTGCTTGTCTTTCTGTTGTTGAGTTCAAGGTTTTTCAGTATATTCTCGATATTAAACTCATATCAGATACTTGGATTCCAAATATTTTCTCCCATTGTGTAGCTTGTCATTTTACTAGCATGATAAAGTCCTTAGAGGCCCAAATATTTTTAATTGTGATGAGGTCCTGTGCTGGTTTGAATGTATTATGTCCCCCAGAAAAAGCCATATTCTTTGATGCAATCTTGTGGGGCAGACATAATAGTGGGGATTAAGTTGGACCGTTTGGATTAGGTTGTTTGCATGGAGATGCGCCCTACCCAACTGTAGATGATAACTGATGGGATATTTCCATGGAGGCGTGGCCCCACCCATTCAAGGTGGGCCTTGATCAGTGGAGCCATATAAGTGTGCTAACTCAAAGAGACTGGACGGAGTGCAGCTGTGAGTGACATTTTGGAAGAGGAGCAAGCTTGCTAGAGAGGAGCGTCCTGGGAAAAAGCCATTTTGAAACCAGAACTTTGGAGCAGACGCCAGCCACATGCCTTCCCAGCTAACAGAGGTTTTCCGGACGCCATTGGCCATCCTTCAGTGAAGGTACCCGATTACTGATGTGTTACCTTGGACACTTTATGGCCTTAAGACTGTAACTGTGTAGCCAAATAAATCCCTTTTTATAAAAGCCAATCCATTTCTGGTGTTTTGCATTCCGCAGCATTAGCAAACTAGAACAGGTCCCATTTATCTATTTTTTCTTTTGTTGCTTGTGCTTTGGGTGTAAAATCTAAGAAACCATTCCCTAGCACGAGGCCCTAAAGATGCTTCCCTATTTTCTTCTAGGAGTTTTATAGTTCTGACTCTATATTTAGGTCTTTAATCCATTTTGAATTGGGATCCACCTTCATTCTTTTGCAAATGGAAATCCAGTTTTCTTAGCACCATTTGTTGAAGAGATTATTCTTACCCAGTTGAGTGGACTTGGTACCATTGTCAGAATCAATTGGGTTGATTTCTGAGCTCTCGGTTCAATTCCATTTGCCTAAATGTCTGTCTTTGTGCCAGTACCATGCTGTTTTGTTTGTTTGTTTGTTTGTTTTTTAACTCTGGCTCTCTAATAAGTTTTAAGATCAGGAAGTGTGAGTCCTCCAACTTTTTTCTTCTTTTTCAAGATGGCTTTGACTATTCAAATCCCCTATTCATTCTATATAAATTTGGTGATTGACTTTTCCATTTCTGCAAAGAAGGCTGGTAGAATTTTGACTGGGATTGCGTTGAATCTGTAAATCATTTTTGGTAGGATTGACATCTTAACAATATTTAGTCTTCCAATCCATGAACACAGAATGTTGTTCCATTTATTCAGGTCTTCTTTGTTTTCTTTTAGCAATGTTTTGTAGTTTTCTATGTACAAGTTCTTTATATCCTTGGTTAGATTTATTTCCAGTTTTTGATTCTTTTAGTTGCTATTTCAAATAGAAGTTTTTTTCTTGATTTCCTCCTCAGATTATTCATTACCAGTGTGAGCTGGTTTGAAGCTGTTTTATACCCAAGAAAATTCCATGTTCTTTTAATTCATTCCTTTGGGTGCAGAGCTGTTGTGGATGAGAGCTTTTGGTTAGGTTATTTCAATTTGAGATGCCGCCCACCCCTTTCATTGTGGGTCTTAATCCTTTTACTGGAGTCCTTTATGAGAGGATAAAGGACAGAAAAAGCCAAGAGAGCTTAGAAAGAAAAAGTCCTCAGAGGAGCTGAGAAAGTCACTGAAACCAGAAGCTGAAAGCAATGAAACCCAGGGGAGAGGACCAGCAGTTACCAGCCATGTGCCTTCCCATGGGACAGAGGTTGTCCCAGATCCCAGCAGCCTCTCTTCAGAGAAGGTATCCTCCTATTGATACCTTAATTTGGACATCCATGGCCTTAGAATTGTGACTTTTAAGTTAACAAATCCCCATTTTTAAAAGCCAGTCCATTTCTGGTATAATGCATTTCGGCAGCTTTAGCAAACCAAAACACCAATATGTAGACACACTACTGATTTTGAGGTGTTGATCTTGTATCCCACCACTTTGCTGAATTCACTTATTAGCTCTAAGGGCTTTATTGTGGATTTTTCAAGATTTTCTATATGTAGAATTAAGTCATCTGCAAATAGGGGAAGTTTTACTTCCCTTCCAGTTTGGATGCCTTGTATTTTTTTCTTGCTAAACTGCTCTGGCTAAAATGTCCATACAATATTGTATAACAGCAGTGACAGTGGGCATTTTGTCTTGTTCCTGATCTTAGAGAGGAAGTTTTGAGTCTTTTATCATTGAGTATGATGTTAACTGTTGGTTTTTCATATATGCCTTTATCATGTTGAGGAAGTTTTCTTCTATTCCTGGTTTTCTAAGTGCTTTTATCAAGAAGGGATGCTGGGTTTTGTCAAATGCCTTTTCTGTGTAAATTGAGATGATCATGTCCCCCCTTCCCACCTTCATTCTGTTAATGTGGTGTATTATATTTATTGATTTTCTTATATTGAATAACCCTTTCATACCTGGGATAAATTCAACCTGATAATTTAAAATTCCTTTAATGTGCTGTTAGATTCATTTGCTAGTATTTTGTTGAGGATTTTTGCATTAATATTCATAAGAAATATTGGTCTGTAATTTTCTTTTCTTGTGGTATCTTGATCTGGCTTTGGGATGAGGGTGATGTTACTCTTGTAGAATGAATTAGGGTGTGTTCCCTCCTCTTCAATTTTTTGAAAGAATTTGAGTAGGATTGCTGTTAATTCTTCTTGGAATGTTTGGTGAAATTCCCTATGAAGCCGTCTGGTCCTGGGCCTTTCTTTGATGATTGGTTTTTGATTACTGATTCAATTTCTTTACTCATTATTGATTGGTTGAGATCTTCTGTTTCTTCTTGAGATCACTTTGGGTAGTTTGTTTGTTCCAAGTTGATCTAATTTGTTAGTATACAGTTGGTAGTATTCTCTTATAGTCCTTTTTATTTCAGTGAAGCTGGTAGTAATGTCCCCCTTTTCATTTCTGATTTTAGTCATTTGTGTCCTCTCTCTTTTTCTTCCTCAGTCTAGCTAAACGTTTATCAATTTTACTGATCTTTACAAAGATCCAACTTTTGCTTTTGTTGGTTTTATTGTTTAAAAAATTCTCTATTTCATTTATCTCCATTCTAATCATTTTTATTTCCTTTCTTCTGGTCACTTTGTGTTTAATTTGCTTTTCTTTTTCTAGTTATTCCAATTTTGAGGCTAAGTCTCTGATTTGAAATCTTTCTTCTTTTTTGATATAAGCATTTAGTGCTATAGATTTCCCTCTCAGCACTGCCCTTGCTGCATCCCATAAATTTTATTATGGTGTATTTTCATTTTCATTCACCTCAAAATAATTCATAATTTTTCTTTGATTTCCTCTTTAACCCCCTGGCTATTTAAGCATACATTGTTTAACTTCCACATATTTGTGACTTTTCCTTTTCTCCTTCTGTTATTGATTTTGAGCTTCAATCCATTGTGGTCGTTGAGGATACACTGGAAGATTTCAATATTTTAGAATTAATTGAGACTTGTTTTGTGACCCAACACATGGTCTATCATGGAGAATGACCCATGTGCACTCAAGAAGAATGTGTGTTCTATTGTTGTTGGGTGAAGTTGATCTGTGTCTATCTTTTAGATCTAGTTGGTTTAGAGTGTTGTTCAAGTCTTGTATTTCTTTATTGATCTTCTGTCTAGATGTTCTGCCTGTTATTGAAGGTGGTGTATTAAAGTCAGTTTCTCCGTCAAATCTGTAGTGTTTGCTTCATATGTTTTGGAGCTCTGCTGATAGGTGCAGGTATATTTATAATTGTATGTCTTCTTGTTGAATTGGCCCCTTTTATCAGTATGTAATGACTGTCTTTGTTCCTCATAACTGTTTTTGACTCACAGTCTATTTTACCTGATATTCTTATAGCTACCTCAGCTTTCTTTGGTTACTACTTATATGTATATTTTTTCATCCTTTTACTTTCAGTCTACTTATGTCTTTCAAATGAAGGTGAGTCTCTTGTAGTTAACATATAGTTGGGACATGCCCACCCACACACCGCCACCCCACCCCACCCAACTCCCTAATCAGCTAATCTCTGCCTTTTGACTTCAGTGTTTAATCCATTTAAAAAGTCACTACTGATAATGCAGGGCTTTCTTCTGCCATTTTGCTATTTAGTCTTTTTAAGTATAATATTTTTTTGTACCTCAATTCTTCCATTAATATCTACTTTCATTTTTATTTGATTTTTTTACTGTATCATATTGAATCCATCCTCATTCCTTTAACCATGGGGTTAAAATTTAACATCCTAAATATATGACAATCATATTTAATTTAACCTGGGTAGAAGTATTTGGAAAGGAGAAGAGCACATATAAGTCATTTCAAGTAGCAGCTGGGGAGAAGTTTGGAGTGGAGGCTAGCTAAGTGGGGAGACAGGATTAGAAAATACATGGGGGTAATAAAAATAAATGCACGAAAAGCCTGTGTGTATGGAAATGAATTTCTGGTGCCTAAAATTTGTTTCTTGATGTTTGGAAACTTTCTTTTTCTTTTTGAAGAAGAGAAACTGTTTGGGATAGGCTTTTGGGGGGGTGTGGGAAAAAGTTACTCACTAAAGCTAATGCAAATCAGAGGGTGGAGGGACGCAGTTACTGGAAGAACATGTGTGGACGGGTTTCTAGGAAAACTGAACTGTCAGACCTCAAGAAGAGCAGCCACCTGAAAGTGGTTGTAAACACAAAGCTGCCCTAGAGTACCCAGCAGCAGTGATTCAAGGATTTTTCATCTAGTTTCTCCTGTTTACTATTGACCCTCCAGTAACCAATTTTTTCACTCTCTCTGTGTTTTGCACACCTGATTGATTCTGCTTACCAATAGTTTCTGTTCCCTTGTAAAATGAATTCATAGATTACCAAATACAATTATCCAGTTCTAAGGCCAACAGCTGGCTTTTCTTTCTCTTATTTCTTCATTCATAGTTGCAAGAAGGGAACCTAGTTGATTTACCTGTTTTATTCTTGTTCGTGGAGTTAACTTATGAATTAGCTTTCCTTGGACTAGTGCTCACTCCCAGTCAAGTCACCCATACCTCCGAAAGGGAATAGATGACGGACCACCTTTACTAGCATCACTTGTAGAGCTTGTTTTGTTTTGTTTTATTAAAGAATATTCCTGGATTACATGAAAAGACAATGAATCAGAATGTCTAGGTTAATCCTGCGTATCTCTAAATTAACCAGTACCTCAGGCATTCTCAATTTCAGAAGAATCCTAAAAGGTTCTCTTTCAGCAAGGGCTGTGAATAAAACCTGCCTTGCTGGGATAAGGTACAAGAACTTTTAGAGTAAGTAAAAACCTTTATGGGCCAGGTGCAAAATCAAAATTAATCAACCAATTAATCAAAACTAAGCTTAAGAGATTTTAAAGAAATTTATTCTAGTGCTCTCCAAAGAAAATCATCTATCATTTGGATTGTTATTCTGAATTCTAGGCAACAGTTAGATCATATAAAATTTGTGGAGTCTGTTATTGCTAATTGGTAGCTCAAGGGACATAGTCATACTACTTGGGGAAAAGAAAATTCTTAGATCTGGGAAGAGAAAACTTTCGAAGTAGGAATGTGATTGGGTTGAAAGAAGAACATGATGGGTACTCTGAAATATTTAAATGGATGTTCATGTGACAAAAGGACTAGACTTTCTAGAAAAACAGATCTAGGCCAAGTGGTTTTAAGTTAAAGGAGACTAATATATTTCTGCTGTCAAAGAATTCTAAAACAGCTATTTAGAGTCAATAAGTGGCTCAAATTCCTTGGAGATTTTTAAATAGTGATTGAAATTTTTTAAAAAAGAAGTGTGATATGGTAGAATTACTTCATCCATCTCATAGAAGGTTGAAATCTACTTTAGCTGTTGGAGGTTTCCTCAAAAAGCTAAGCCTGTATGTCAAACAAAAAGTGGAGCTGTTGTCATTGGAAGGGGCAAGATGGTGGTATGTAACACATGTAACACATTGTTGATTCCCTGTTATGGCTGTGCCAAGCTGTTTAAAACCACTGGAATAGATCAGCTTTAAGGGCTTATCTAATTCTGAGATTTCAGAATTCAATGATAGTATTAATTGTATTCAAATAAAACCATGATAGTAAAACTTTGGATTTCTTGTATTATTGTTATATGAAGGAATGGTTGGTTGTTTTATGAAATAGTGTCCTTTGTTACTCTGGCTTCATGCTAGATAACATACTACCCTCTCTTTCTTCAAGGAGGAAACCCTGTTTATTTGAGACCAAGCAAGAGGATTTTTTTTTTTTTTTTTTAATGTGTGTGGTTGACTCACAAAGGGCAATAGAAAACAAATAAACTGGATTATTTACTAAATCAAGTTTTAGAGCATGGTCATTTCTAACTGGAATTGGATTTGACATAATAGAAATAGAATAAAGAAACTGAGTGTCAGTATATCTGCCATGCAAATAAGATATACACCAACATTGAATAATGGTTAACAGTGAAAGTTTTCTAGTTGTAAGCATATTCTCCTCATCAGTCATCATCATTCCTTAACTTGCCATCCTAAACTTTTAAATGACTGCCCAAGAATTTCCTATAGGGCTCTGGTTTGAACTTTTAAAATTTTTAAATCTTCATCTTCATGAATAATTTTACAAATTTATATTTGTAAAAAAAATACGCTGTTCTTATACTATGAAAGTCACTTCATGTATTATTGCATTTAATTCTTTCTATGAGAAATATGTTATTTCCATCTTACACAAGATGAAACCAAGGCTTAGAGAAGTTCATTCATTCATTCATTCATTCATTCATTTTACAAATATTTATTAAGACTTTATCATGTGCTTGGTACGGTACCTATCACTGGTTATATTATGGTGAATTAAACAGAACATTGCTGTTCTGATGGGGACTAGAGACAATGAACAAATCAGCAAACAACTATATATTATTAAAACATCAGAAAAATATCTATAAGGATATGTATAAGATGCAATGAGAGAGAATAACTTGGGGAGGAGACTACTTATTTGGAATTTGTTAGGGAAGCCTTCTCTTAGGTGGTGACATTTAATCAGAAACCTGAATTGAAAGAATAAGCGAGCTGTGCCAATTTGTATATTTCTGTCCTCCAGAAAAAGCCATATTCTTTAATGCATTCTTGCGGGGGCAGACGTATTAGCATGGATTGGGTTGAAACCTATTGGTTCAGTGTCCATGGAGATGTGATCCACCCAACTGTAGGTGATAACTCTGATTGGATAATTCCCAAAGAGGTGTGGCCCTGCCCATTCAGCATGGGCCTTGGTTAGTTTACTGGAACACTACATAAGCTCAGACAGAAGGAGCTCATAGCTAGCTGGAGCTGAGACAGACATTTTGAAGATGGCCATTGGAAGATGATGCAGACATTTTGGAGAATGCCATTTTGAAACGCCACCTGGGAGCAAGCAGACACCAGCCATGTGCCTTCCCAGCAAACCGAGGTTTTCCAGATGCCAATGGCCTTTCTCCAGTGAATGTACCTTTTGTTGATGGACACTTTATTGCCTTAAGACTGTAACTGTGTAACCAAATAAACCCTCTTTTATAAAAGCCAGTCCATTTCTGGTGTTTTGCATTCCAGCAGCATTAGCAAACTAGAACACCAGCCATGGAAGAGAAGAGGAAGGAGTGGCTCCTAGCAAAAGAACTGCAAGTGTGGAAATCTAAAAGGCAGACAATCCATTAATATTCTAGAGCAGTGTTGTCTCAAAGTACATTTGAGGGTGGTTGCCAATCTGTTGTGAATTGAATCATGTCCCCCACAAAAGGTGTGTGCAGGTCCCAATCCCTAGACCTGTGGATGTGACCCATTTGTAAATAGGACCTTTGAAGATGTTATCAGTTAAGGTGTGCCCACACTAAATGAGGGTCGGCCTTAATCCAATATGGCTGAACTCATCATAAGCAAAGGAAATTGGACATGGGGAGAAAGCCACCAGAAGAAGCTGGAAATCAATAGAACCCAGAGGAGAATGGAGAAGACATCTCCATGGATATTGTCATGCGACGGAAAAGCTAAGGACCAAGTATTGCTATCAGGTAGCCCCAGAGTGCCTCAGTCTTCAGAGAGAAAGCATCACATTACTAATGCCTTGATTTTGGATTTCTCCTAGCCCCAAAACCATGAATCACTAAATTCCCCGTTGTTTAAACCAACCCGTTGTATGTTATTTGTTTTAGCAGCCAGGAAATAAAATACCACTCAAGAACTGTTAATTTTCAATCGGCAGCAGAAAGAGTGCAGAACTGAGAATAAATACTTAGACACTATGATAGCAATTTGACAAAGTAATTTTATGTCTGCTGAATATAATAATTTAAAATAGATTGCATTTTATACATCTGTTATTTAATTTCATTTTCCTAGTAATTCATTTTTATTGTATTTTGCAAATGCATTGATCCATGTTGGACAGTTGATACTGGAAAAACATGCAGGGTCTAAAACATACAGAACTTGCAGGTTCTGGTAAAGAATTACCTATGATTACACAGAGAGCCAGAGGTGGCATGAAGATAAAACTCCAGGTCTTTTATTCTACTTTTTACATGTCCGATGGGGAGGCCCATATCTTCCCAATTTATGATCTAGAAAGCTAGTAGCCCTTAAAA
Source organism: Choloepus didactylus (assembly GCF_015220235.1). Classification (NCBI taxonomy): domain Eukaryota; kingdom Metazoa; phylum Chordata; class Mammalia; order Pilosa; family Megalonychidae; genus Choloepus; species Choloepus didactylus. The sequence goes on from NC_051307.1 coordinate 77,766,565, forward strand.
TAGCTTCTAGTTGTCTACTTTGTAACCATTCCCATCTCAATATCCAGCAAGTTAGTATTCATAAGAAACAAAGCTTATTTATAAATAAAGAAAATACATTGCATTTGAAATTCTTTAATGTGTCCCTTTACTTGTAGTCTTAGATAATTCTCCAAATTATTATTTCCTGATGTCACCTATGTCCTTTTAAAGAGAATCATAGTCCTTTCATATCATATTGGGCCAGGACTGTCCATTTCCATATCTTTGCCAATGAAATTTGCACTGGGAGAACTCTGTTGATGTTTCTGCTATTTATCTTCTTAACCTCTATTAGGATAGAAAGTATATGTCAAAAGTTAATGTCTTGACCTTTCTTTTATCCAGAGCCATAGAGGAGTCACACATAACCCTGAAAGTTATGCCCTGATCTACTTGAATCTGAAGCAGGAGGAAAGATAACCATTTTCTGTGGGACCTAAAAGCAAAAGAAGCAGAAGCAGAAGGCCTAAGTCAAAGACTTTGTATTGCCATCTAATCGCTCAATGCTTGTCTGAGTTCCAAGAGGAAGTAATTTTACCTCTCAGGTCTGTTGTAGGACTTGATTCTGTGAAGTAATGCAGTGTTGTGCAGTTGAAAGGACACTGGACTTAGAATCAGGAGCCCTGAGTTGGCATGCTGACCTAGGCTCTTACTGACGGCATCTGTGGTCTAATCGTTTTACCTCACTGAGTATCCATGTCCTCAGCCAGAAAATGCAGGAGGTGGACCAGATTATTTGCTATTCAACTCTAAATCCTGATTTAATTCCACACAATAAAGAGAACAAACAAAGGGGAAAGAAGTGAAAAGGAGAGAGAAGAGAGAATACAGGAAGGTAAAAGACCAAAGAACTCTTCTGTGACTACTTCTTACCTTGCTGTTGGTGATACATCCATTCTTCCTTTGGTAGTCTTAGGGTCATGAGTCTGTTTTCCCATCACTATCTGGTATACTTTGCTATTACCCTGTCTTGCTAGAACCCCTGGTTTCACTTCATATACTGCTGTGTGATTTACCACAGCAAAATAGGATTGAATTTATTGTGAAATAACATTGGCAACCTTAACTTAACTTATATACTTTTACAGCAGAATAAGTATCTTAGACAGGAATTCATGTTTTTAAAAAGGCATGCTTTCCTTCTCCATTTGACTCATAAGACTCAGCCCTATTTTTAGTCCTTATGAATTCAGCCTTGTATAGTAAAAATATATTATGAAAACAGACATTGAGGAGATTTCCTGTACAGTGGTCAGCCAACTTATAGGCTTTGTCTTTTCCAGCTTTTTCCATACCTTAACTTCTCATAAAAGATACACATCCCTTTGTTCTAAAGATAGCATTCTAACTAGTGGAACAATTTTGAGCTCTCACAAAACCATAAGATCAAATAGTGGCTTTTTTCAGGATCTTTTGCTTTCTGTGTCTCTATCCAGTGACCTAGGACCTAAACCTTAAGTTGTTTTTACTGTTGAGTTGGGTATTTATATATTTAGTAAGCTATTTAATTCTTGAATATTTCTTACATTTGTATTAAAATACTGAATGATTAAAAATGTCAATTCTCAATTTTTGGTTTCTGATATTCTTGGGGAAATGTGGAAATGAATGATAATCTTTGTATTTTCCCTCTGCATGTGGAACTCCTCCTTCCCATCTATTTCCCAGCCCTAAAAGATGCTGTTGACATTTCTGATTAAGAGTTCAACTGGAAAATAAGATTAAAACACACAAATGACATCAGTGTCGATGGGTTGAAAACAGAGATGATGACTTTTGCATATAAGAGGAAATAGCAGAAGCTGATAAATAGCCCAGGGAAAAACTTTAGTCACAGGCACTGATGTTTTCAAATTCACTGTGATGCTGTAGGAGTAAGAATCACATTTATGTGGCATAACTAGAAGTTGAAAAGTCACTGAGAATGAAATACTTCAGCTAATGTTTTTTCCCATGAAATTGCTTAGTTCCCAAAGACAGGGGCTGTTTCAGCAATCATTTTTATTTCTTTTGTTTGATGTCTACTACAGAGTTTGATTGCAAAAGTCACCCAACACATCATGTGCTTAATATTGCTGATGAACAGCTGTCAGTTTATTTATATACAAACTATAAATAGTTGAAACATGTGAAAATATATTAGGGATCTCATGACAGTTTACCGAAAATACTTCCCCATGCTTGTTCTAAGAAGTATAATAACCACAATACTATTACCACAGTCCATACTTAGCTTTCCCCAGTTGTCCTGATAATATCCTCTAAATCTGTTTTTCAAATTTAAGATCCAGTGATGGGTCATGTGTTGCTTTTATTTGTCATGTTCCTTTAGTCTCTTTTAGTCTAGAACAGTCAGTTCTACTTTTTTTTTTTTGAATCTCGTGATGCTGACATTTTTTGAGTTGAAGCCTGTCTCCTAGAATGGCTCACAATCTGATTCATTTGATTGTGTCCATATGATTAAATTTGGTTTAAATAATACCATATAGTAATACTCAATAATACCAGAGAGATGATGTTGCATCCTATCAGGAGGCACAGGATGTCAGTATGTCCTGTTATTAATAACCTTGAGTTTGCTCACTTGGGATTAAGGTAGTTACTCAAGATCTTTCCTGTTAATTGTCCCCCTTTACTGTAATGAGTGATCCAGGCAGTGATGCTTTGAGTGATACAATATCTTATCTCCCAACAAAACTAATTTTATCATCCATTGGGTATCCGTTGCCTGAAAATATTGACTGAATCTATTGCTACATTGATGGTGCAAAATAGTGATTTTTCTAATTCTATTATTTCCTGTTTCGTCTATTGGCCAGCATTATTTTGTAAAGAAGAGCTTTTCCTATTTTCTCTTATTTTTATAGTGAAACTATGGACACAAGGATTCTTTTTTATTCTGGGTGTTATAAACCTTTACTTTGATTATGCATTGCAACATTCAAATTATACCTGATTTGGCCAGTGGGAACTCCTTCAAGTTGACCCGTGTCCTTTTGACATAACCCTGTCAGTTTGGGGACACTTCCTAAAAATGCTCTTTTGATTTTGCTTTGCAAACTGATACCTCACAGTTTTGAATTTAGTAGGAATTACCACCCTGCTTCTGGTTTTGCCGAATCTCTGATATCTCAGCTGAGATGGCACTGGATCAGGCAGGGCAACTTAAAGCAGTAGTTCTCAAACATTTTGGTCTCAGGACCCCATTATACACTTAAAAAAATTATTGAGGATCCCAAGAAAAGAGCTTTTTGGTAAGGTGAATTCCATTTGTTGATATTTAGCACATTTGAAATTAAAACTGAGAATTTTAAAAAGCAAGCACGCATTCCGTTAGCTGTCAGATACCAACATCACATATCAGGTTGCTTCTGAAAAACTCTATAGCACGCTTGTGAGGGTGACTGTGAAAAAGGAAAATAATATGTTGCTGTTATTATGACAATAGCTTTGACTTTGTGGTTCCCTTGAAAGGCTCTCAGGGACAATACTGAAGACTGCTGACTTAAAGTATAGGCAAAGAAGGAGACCACCTTATGAGAAGAGTTCATGAGTCTATCTCAAAAGAGCTCCTCACCAGACATCTCTCTTCTCATTGCCTAACCAACCCATCATTCAACCATAATTTTAACTTGGGTCCTTACCTTTCTAAGAATTGCCCCTCAAAGTGCAGAGAGCCCAGAGAGCCCTAGGACTACTCCTTATCCATCATTAATGATTCCATTTAAATTGGCTCATTAAATGGCTTATTAGTTCCCTATTAGGATATTGAGAGAGTTGGACATAGGATAGGTGAGTTTGGAGGAAGCATATTTGAAAGGGTCATAGAGAAATACAGAAGGAGGAAGGATGATTCAGAGCATGCAGCTCTGTCTGAAAAGGCCAATGAGAGTGTTGCACAACAGTCTTGCTTTTTCCCTCATGACTCCTGCCCTCTTACCTCTGGGAGGGGCTTACCAACTTCCCCGCAGTCATCCCGAACTTTGCACTTAGGGGTGGTTTTTCTGTTTTTCTGAATTGGAAAGGGGTAGCTTGGGCTTTTAAGTAAGACTGGGAAACTTGTAAACTTTTGAGTCACTTAGAATCATTTGATCATATAGTCAAAATTTAGAAAAATTCCAGGGTGGTGGTAGACCTGCACAGAGACATAAAGCAGCAGAAGCCCTTTGTGCTTAAATAAAACTAAAACTTATGATGAGGATTTGGGGGGGGGGGGGGATGTGGGAATTCATTAATCACTGACTAGGAAACAGATCATATATCTAGATTCAAAAAAAAGTACAAATTTCATATTACTATTAGGAATTCTATGAATCCTAGTTTGAGTTAAAACAATTTTCCTGATCTGACTTTCTTCTACAGTTAACTCCTAGCGTACCTAGAAAGGGATTTAATTTTATTTTTTTTTAAATAAAGCTTCCTAAATTATTTCCTCACAATTGTAATGTTTTGTTTTACATTTTTTTTTTTTTTTTTTGTAATTTATCTCAAGATATTCCAAATTTGATCTCAGCCTCTCTCCATAGTTGTTCAGGCTAATTAACTTGTCCAAGGTTACACAGAGCTGGGATTCAGTTCCAAGTAAGGTGGCTCCAGATCCAACTTTTGCAACGACATCATTTGATTTGAGTCTCACAATAGCTTTGTGAGGTCAGGAAGGTATTTAAGTCCATATTATAAATGTGTAAAACAGAGCACCTAGCTTTTCAGTGACTTCTGAATCCATCTTCTACTTAGGTCCCCCAATCTTACCACCTGGTTCAAACCATCATTATCTTTCTCCTAGATTATTGTCAGAGTTTTCTATTTAATACCCTTGCTTTCACTTTCTCCATTTTTGGTCTATTTTCATAATAACCATTTTAAAGTGTAAGACAAGTTAAATCATGTCATTCTTCTGCACAAAATTACCAAGTGCTTCCCATCTTAGAAAGTCAAAGCCTTTACGGGATCCTATGCAATTGGGCTCCCTGGCACCCTCTGAAATTTTACACCATCTTTACCTGCTATAGACAATATCAGCACAGTTGAATTTATCCAGATGTCCTCAGTTCTTGTGATCCATAGACCACCTCCCTTTCTCTGCTGTGCTCATTCTTCCACTTCACATATACTCTAATTCTCTTCGTCCGAGAGAATGGGTTTTAGCCTTTTGTAAAATAAAAATAGGTTACTGCATACATATTTGTGGAGGCAGGGCAAGATGGCAGATTGGTGAGCTGTATGTTTTAGTTACTCCTCCAGGAAAGTAGGTAGAAAGCCAGGAAATGCGTGAACTGGACACCACAGAGCAATTTGACTTTGGGCATACTTCATACAACACTCATGAACACGTCGAACTGCTGAGATCAGCAAAATCTGTAAGCTTTTGTGGCCAGGGGACACGCGCCCCTCCCTGCCAGGCTCAGTCCCGTGGAAGGAGGGGCCATCAGCGCTGGGAAGGAGAAGGGAGAACTGCAGTGGCAGCTCTTATCGGAAACTCATTCTACTGATCCAAACTCCAACCATAGACAGACTGAGACCAGACACCAGAGAATCTGAGAGCAGCCAGCCCAGCAGAGAGGAGACAGGCATAGCAAAAAACAGCAAAGAAAAACTCCAAAATAAAAGCAGAGGATTGTTGGAGTTCTGGTGAACATAGAAAGGGGAAGGGCAGAGCTCAGGCCCTGAGGTGCATTTGCAAATCTGAAAGAAAAACTGATCTCTCTGCCCCCTGGATCTTTCCTTAATGGCCCTAATTGCTTTGCCTCTTAACATTTCAATAACCCATTAGATCTGCCAGGAGGGCTTTTTTTTTTTTTTTTTTTTTTTAACCTTTTTTTTTCTGTTTCTAAAACAATTACTCTAAGAAGCCCAATACAGAAAGCCTCAAAGACTTGCAATTTAGGCAGGTCAAGACAAGAGCAGAACTAAGACAGCTCTGACACAAAAGGCAATAATCCAGTGGCTGAGAAAATTCACTAAACACCACAACTTCCCAAGAAAAGAGGGGTGTCCGCTCACAGCCATCATCCTGGTGGACAGGAAACACTCCTGCCCATCGCCAGCCCCATAGCCCAGAGCTGCCCCAGACAACCCAGTGTGATGGAAGTGCTTCAAATAACACGCACACACCACAAAACTGGGCATGGACATTAGCCTTCCCTGCACCCTCAGCTGATTGTCCCAGAGTTGGGAAGGTGGAGCAGTGTGAATTAACAAAGCCCCATTCAGTCATCATTTCAGCAGACTGGGAGCCTCCCTACACAGCCCAGCAGCCCAGAACCACCTTGGGGGGACGGCACTCACCTGTGACATAGCACAGTCATCTCTCAACAGAGGACCAGGAGATGCACAGCCTGGAAGAGGGACCCACTCACAAGTCTCAGGAGCCATACGCCAATACCAAGGACTTGTGGGTCAGTGGCAGAGACAAACTGTGGCAAGACTGAACTGAAGGTTTAGACTATTGCAGCAGCTTTGAAACTCCAGGAACACCAGGAACACCAGGAAGATTTGATTGTTAGAGCCACTCCCCCTCCCTGACCGCCCAGACACACGCCCCATATACAGGGCAGGCAACACCAACTACACACACAAACTTGGTACACCAATTGGACCCCACAAGACTCCCTCCCCCACTCACCACAAAGGCAAAGCAGGGGAGAACTGGCTTGTGGAGAACAGGTGGCTCGTGGACGCCACCTGCTGGTTAGTTAGAGAAAGTGTACTCCACGAAGCTGTAGATCTGCTAAATTAGAGATAAGGACTTCAATTGGTCTACAAATCCTAAAACAACCCTATCAAGTTAAGCAAATGCCAAGAGGCCAAAAACAACAGAAAATTATAGAACATATGAAAAAACCAGATGATGTGGATAACCCAAGCCCAAGCACCCAAATCAAAAGATCAGAAGAGACACAGTACCTAGAGGAACTAATCAAAGAACTAAAGATGAATAATGAGACCATAGTATGGGATACAAAGGATATCAAGAAGACCCTAGAAGAGCATAAAGAAGACATTGCAAGACTAAATAAAAAATAGATGATCTTATGGAAATTAAAGAAACTGTTGACCAAATTAAAAAGATTCTGGACACTCATAGTACAAGACTAGAGGCAGCTGAACAATGAATCAGTGACCTAGAAGATGACAGAACAGAAAATGAAAGCACAAAAGAAAGAATGGGGAAAAAAATAAAAAAAATCGAAATGGACCTCAGGGATATGATAGATAATATAAAACGTCCAAATGTAAGACTCATTGGTGTTCCAGAAGGGGAAGAAAAGGGTAAAGGTCTAGGAAGAGTATTCAAAGAAATTGTTGGGGAAAACTTCCCAAATCTTCTAAACGACATAAATACACAAATCATAAATGCCCGGCGAACTCCAAATAGAATAAATCCAAATAAACCCACTCCAAGACATATTCTGATCACACTGTCAAATACGGAAGAGAAGGAGCAAGTTCTGAAAGCAGCAAGAGAAAAGCAATTCACCACATATAAAGGAAACAGCATAAGACTAAGTAGTGACTACTCAGCAGCCACCATGGAGGCGAGAAGGCAGTGGCACGATATATTTAAAATTCTGAGTGAGAAAAATTTCCAACCAAGAATACTTTATCCAGCAAAGCTCTCCTTCAAATTTGAGGCAGAGCTTAAATTTTTCACAGACAAACAAATGCTGAGAGAATTTGCTAACAAGAGACCTGCCCTACTGGAGATACTAAAGGGAGCCCTACAGACAGAGAAACAAAGAAAGGACAGAGAGACTTGGAGAAAGGTTCAGTACTAAAGAGATTCAGTATGAGTACATTAAAGGATATTAATAGAGAGAGGGGAAAAATGTATATGACAAACATAAACCAAAGGATAAGATGGCTGATTCAAGAAATTCCTTCATGGTTGAAATGTTGAATGTAAATGGATTAAACTCCCCAATTAAAAGAGATAGATTTGCAGAATGGATTAAAAAAACTTAACCATCAATATGTTGCATACAAGAGACTCATCTTAGACACAGGGACACAAAGAAATTGAAAGTGAAAGGATGGAAAAAAATATTTCATGCAAGCTACAGCCAAAAGAAAGCAGGTGTACAATATTAATCTCAGATAAAATAGACTTTAGATGCAGGGGATGTTTTGAGAGACAAAGAAGGCCACTGCATATTAATAAAAGGGGCAATTCAACAAGAAGAAATAACAATCATAAATGTTTATGCACCCAATCAAGGTGCTGCAAAGTACATGAGAGAAACACTGGCAAAACTAAAGGAAGCAATTGATGTTTCCACAGTAATTGTGGGAGACTTCAACACATCACTCTCTCCTATAGATAGATCAACCAGACAGAAGACCAATAAGGAAATTGAAAACCTAAACAATCTGATAAATGAATTAGATTTAACAGACATATATAGAACATTACATCCCAAATCACCAGGATACACATACTTCTCTAGTGCTCACGGAACGTTCTCCAGAATAGATCATATGCTCGGACATAAAACAAGCCTCGATAAATTTAAAAAGACTGAAATTATTCAAAGCACATTCTCCGACCACAGTGGAATACAATTAGAAGTCAATAACCATCAGAGGCTTAGGAAATTCACAAATACCTGGAGGTTAAACAACACACTACTAAAGAATCAGTGGGTTAAAGAAGAAATAGCAAGAGAAATTGCTAAATATATAGAGACAAATGAAAATGAGAACACAACATACCAAAACATATGGGATGCAGCAAAAGCAGTACTGAAGCGGAAATTTATAGTACTAAACGCATATATTAAAAAGGAAGAAAGAGCCAAAATGAAAGAACTAATAGATCAACTGAAGAAGCTAGAAAATGAACAGCAAACCAATCCTAAACCAAGTAGAAGAAAAGAGATAACAAGGATTAAAGCAGAAATAAATGACATAGAGAACAAAAAAACAATAGAGAGGATAAATATCACCAAAAGTTGGTTCTTTGAGAAGATCAACAAGATTGACAAGCCCCTAGCTAGACTGAAAAAATCAAAAAGAGAGAAGACCCATATAAACAAAATAATGAATGAGAAAAGTGACATAACTGCAGATCCTGGAGAAATTTAAAAAAGTATAAGAGGATGCTATGAACAACTGTATGGTAACAAACTGGATAATGTAGAGGAAAGGGACAATTTCCTGGAAACATATGAACAACCTAGACTGACCAGAGAAGAAATAGAAGACCTCAACCAACCCATCACAAGCAAAGAGATCCAGTCAGTCATCGAAAAGCTTCCCACAAATAAATGCCCAGGGCCAGATGGCTTCACAGGGGAATTCTACCAAACTTTCCAGAAAGAACTGACACCAACCTTACTAAAACTCTTTCAAAACACTGAAGAAAATGGAACACTACCTAACTCATTTTATGAAGCTAACATCAATCTAATACCAAAACCAGGCAAAGATGCTACAAAAAAAGGGAAACTACCAGCCAATCTCCCTAATGAATACAGATGCAAAAATCCTCAACAAAATACTTGCAAATTGAATCCAAAGACACATTAAAAAAATCATACGCCATGACCAAGTGGGGTTCATTCCAGGCATGCAAGGATGGTTCAACATAAGAAAATCAATCAATGTATTACAATATATTAACAATTCGAAAGGGAAAAATCAAATGATCATCTCAATAGATGTTGAAAAAGCATTTGACAAAATCCAACATCCCTTTTGATAAAAACACTTCAAAAGGTAGGAATTGAAGGAAACTTCCTCAATATGATAAAGAGCATATATGAAAAACCCACAGCCAGCATAGTATTCAATGGTGAGAGACTAAAAGCCTTCCCTCTAAGATCAGGAACAAGACAAGGATGCCCGCTGTCACCACTGTTATTCAACATTGTGCTGGAAGTGCTAGCCAGGGCAATCCGGCAAGACAAAGGAATAAAAGGCATCCACATTGGAAAAGAAGAAGTAAAACTGTCATTGTTTGCAGATGATATGATCTTATATCTGGAAAACCCTGAGAAATCAACAATACAGCTACTAGAGCTAATAAACAAATTTAGCAAAGTAGTGGGATACAAGATTAATGCATGTAAGTCAGTTATGTTTGGATGACAATAAAAGGATGTACTTTCTAATTATTGGGAGTTTTTCTCAAGAGCGTGAGGAGCTGGGTCAGGAAATAGTTGGCTGCAATGGGAAAAGTGGCTGAGTGGTTGAATGGTCAGGAGGGAGAGAGTTCATTGTCTGGAATGAAAAGAGTCTTTTAAGACTTGTTTAGGCTTTGATTTGCTCAGATTTGCATATTTCTGACCATAGTTTTCTGGAATCATTTCTTTAAAATTCCCAGATTTTACTCACACCATCGTCTGTTTTCCCTGGCTGGATTACAAATAATACTGTTCTGTCCAACCAGGAAGGTTAGTTTCCAGGGCAGGAAGAAGTCAGTGTTGACTATGCCTGGAAAATAGATTGGGAATGCCAGGCAGAACTTCATATCTGTCCAGCCATCTCTCTGAAGTTGATTCATCTGATGCTTTCTAAACTTGCAGAGGAACAAACTCTCCTACAGGTGAATAAAAAACCACTTTTTCAATATTATGATAATTTTGTTCTTTGAGCCAACAGCCTGCCTGGGGAGATGAATCTCACAGAAGTGCAGCTAAATAATTTTCCTTACTGTTGAGGGGATAGAAAATGAATACTTTGAATCCAAGTACATTATCTGCTTAAATGGCTGTTAGGAAGGAGTTCTTAATCTGGGCTTCAAGAGTATATATCAGGGGGTAATTCGGTGATCCTCTTGAAATTGTAGCAAATTTTTGCTTTCTTGAAGGAATCCATCCATGTCAATAAACTTAATGAATGAATATTGTTTGCCTCTTCCTAGGGTATCTCACATCAGATTCTTTCTTGAAACTATCTCCCATTATCATCTATGATACCATGTACTCTGGAATTTTTCCTTTTATACTCCCAACCCATCCTCCTATGCTCAACCTTTAAACTTTGCAGTTCTTTAAAACTTGAATGCAGGTCCCTCTTCTTTTCTTACTTTATGCAGTTTCCCTGGATGATCTCATCCATGCCCATGGCTTCAATTATGAGCTACACACTCAAAACTCCAGAGTTGCTACTTCTAAGCCAGAGCTCACCTCTGAGCTCCAGGTGTGTATTCAATTGCCTAATGAACATTTCCCCTTAGATGCCTCAAAGGCAACTCAAACCAAACAGGTCCAAATCTCAATTCCTGGTCTTTCCCAGTCCTTTACCCAATCCTTCTCCAGTTTTTCCCTATCACAGTGAATGACATTATTATCCATCCAAGCATGCAAGCCAGCAACCTAGCAGGCATGTTTAATACTTCTCCCTCCCTCTGTTCCCATACCCAGTGACTTTTCTTTCTTATCTCAGGGCCCTGACACATGCTCTACATTCTACCTGGAAAGTTGTCCCCACCTTAGCCTCACCACTCCATTTGGCTGGCTAAATGTTACTGATTCTTCAACTCTCAGCTAGTAAATTTTTTTAAAAGAAACCCCCACCAGACTAGTTCAAATATCCATATACTCTCATCCTGCTCTATATGTCCTCTTCTAGAACCAGTGCATTAATAGAAATGAATAATTGATTGTGTAATTTGCAATTCAATGTCTGGCTCCCCTTGTATAATGTAAGCACCATGAGGACAAGAGAGGTTACCTATCTAGTTAAATGTTGTTGTCTCCAGCACTGGTAATGGTGCCTTACACAGCATAAGTGATTCGATGCCTGCATCTGAGGACAGTATCCATAGCTCTCATAGGATATCAAATAGGTGTGTGATCCTCTAAAAATTAATAAGGACTGCCTGAAAGTGATAAGACAGACTTCTGACAGGCATATCTCGGGAGGGAAGGCCCAGGGTTTAGGGAAGTTGGGTCTGAGTTGAACTCTCATCTGACCACCTGGGTGTCCTACATACACTATACAAATACCTACCATCTTGCCAAAGCTTTGGGAGTATGATGTGGTCACAGAGAGCAAACTTCCTCTACATCATGCTTTTGCCCTCTTCTTAGGTGTTTTTGCAGGCACCCAAGATCAGAAACTTTCTGATCTCAATTCCTTCTGGAGTTGTCATCATCAGGAAAAGATTATAAAATCAAATTTTAGAAGATATCTGTGGAGGTCTGGAGCTATGCACCCCAGGAAAACACATCCTTAAACTTAATCCTTCCTGTGCATGTGAACCCATTTTAAGTAGGACCTTTTGATAAGGCTACTTCAGTTAAGATGTGGCCCACCTCAATCAGGATGGGTCTTAATCCTATTCCTGGAGCCCTTTATAAGCAGAATGAAATTCAGACAGAAAAAGAGGAAGCCACAGAGGATGCAGCCAGAAGCATCAATGGAACCCAGAAGAAATGGGAGAAGCCAGGAGAGACTGTTGTGGGTATTTCCTTGTGAGCGAGGAGCCAGCACCAAGGATCAGCAGCAGTCAGTCCCAGAACACCCATCTTCAGGAAGAAAGCATCACCTTGATGAGGACTTGATTTGGACTTCTCCTCAAAACTGTAAGCCATTAAATTCCCATTGTTTAAGCCAATCCATTGCATGGTATTTGCTTGAACAGCCAGGGAAACTAAAACAATAACAACAAAATATAGCACTTTTTATTTTGAGGGGTGGAGAATGTATTTACTACCTACAGTAAGTCAGATACTGTGCTATGAGCTCATTATTCACATTTTACAGGTGAGGAAACTGAAGTTCAAAATGTGATTAAATAAATATAGTTCTTAACTTTCATAGTTTGCCTTTGATATAAACCATATTTTCAGTTTGTCCATTCTTAAAGATATTTTAAAATGTGCTGGCAAAATGTTTAGCTGTAACTAAGAGACCCTGCCTTAGCAAGCGATTCCAAGGATAGATAACTTTGCTTGGGTTCCACTGAGGTTCAAAGCCACTATTACCCAATTTCTGCATTATTTCATTTCTCTGCCTCCTTATTTTTTTTTTTTCACCTTCTCCCTCCCCCCCTACCCCCCTCTCTTTTAACCTCCAGACCCTACCTTGTATCTTAGGCCTCTTAGATACTGCTTCAGTGCCCTAAGGGTATTTCTCAGTATTTTAGGAATGCTAAGAATTCTCTCCCAGGCTTGATGGAAGATAAAGAGCACCAAATTTTGAAATCTGGGAGATGTAGGATAGAATCTTAATCATACCAAATATTAGTTGATTAACTTTGAAAACAGTTCTCCGCTTTTTTCAGGTTTGGATTCCTTATTTGGACAAAAAAATAAAAGATGTAATACCTTCTTGCTCTAGCCTAATAACCTTCAAGGTAGCTATAATTAAGTTGAGAGATAGAGGAAAATATGAAGGTGGGGAAGTAAAGATGCAAGGCAGTCTTGAAAACTTTATCTAGGAAAGAATATTAACAGAACTCACTGGAAGAAAATACCACACAATCTGTTTCGGTTTGTTAAAGCTGCTGGAATGCAATACCAGAAATGGATTGGGATTTACGATGGAGATTTATTAACTTAAAATTTACAGTTCCAAGGCCATGTAAATGTTCCAGTTAAAGCATCAACAGGGTGATACCTGGACCCTGAAGACAGGTTGCCGGCATCCGGGGTTCCTATGTCAGATAGCGAGGCCCATTACTGGCACCTACTGGTTCTTTGCTCCCGGGTCTCATTGCTTTCTGGTTCCAGTGACCTCCTCTCGGAGCTTCTGTGGGTCCTCGCTTATAAAGCATCTCATGGGCTTTTCTCTGTCTATGCTCTCTCTGGGGCTTTTACTCTAAGCTCTTTCCAAACATCTGTTGGTATTTCTTTCTAAGCTCTCCTGGCCTTTTCTGACTTTATCCTTTCATAAATGACTCCAGTAAATGGTTAAGACTCACCTTGAATTGGGTGGTTCATGTCTCAATTGAAACAACCTAATCAAAAGGGCCCACCTACATATGTCCACACCCACAGGAATGGATTAAAAGAACATTGTATTTTCTGAGGTACATAATAGCTTCAAACCAGCACAGAAGCCTTCCAAGTTTCTGAGTAACTGCAGTATAAAAGAAACCACAAGCCAGGGCTTAATCATTTGAGATATTGAAACAATTGAGCCCTTCTTGAATAAGCAGGTGACAGGCATACTTCCCAACATCCAGCCACTTTGGTGCCCAACCCTGTGTTCAGCCTAGGCACTAAATAAATATTTGTTCCTTCCTCTACTGCATCCCCACCCTTAAGGATGATTCTATTTTCTGCTCCTAAGTAATAAGTCCCCAGGTGTAGGAAAAATTGCTTATACCCATGCTCTGGGTATACTGCTGCTGCTGGGTGTTCAGGATGATTTGCAGAAGGAAATATCTTAGTCACCATGGTGTAACAGGTAGGACTACTCATCCCTCCTGAAGACATCATGCCTCTCTTCTCCAATTGGCTCATCTTGTTCTCCCAGATACTTATGTTCAGCTGGAAATAGGAAGCTTTTACTCATACACTACTAATCACAGCAACATAATATAGACTCCTTGATTTTTTTAACCTTTGAACACTCATTATGTCTCCAGGAAAACCCTTTGGGTCTTTGACAACAATTAAGACTCAGGATATGCGGTCTAATACTTATAAGGGCAATGGGCAAGACGTTTTTAAAGCATCTGTCCATAAAGACAGGTAGCACATAGGGACATATGCTTTTTGATTCTCTGTGAATTTTTGACAAGTCTTTGACTGGTGCCTTAGTGCTGGTGGAATGTGCACGTTTCTGCTGGAATGTCAGAGGTCCATGGCAGACTGGTAAACAGTGATACAAACATTCTGCTGCCTCCAAATCTTAGTGCATTGAGTTGCACGTTTCTTTAAGGAATGCAAAAATAGAAGAGACAAACGGGAAAAAAGATAGAGGATAGAGAAGGGGAAAGGGAGAGAGAAAGGAAGGTGTTGAAATTTACCTTCTCTTTGTGTCTCTGTCGGGGACATGGCTGCTTCCACATGGGGAAAGCTAGTTCTTGTGCTCGGCACTGTCTTCCCTTCCAGCCTCTCCTTTTCCTCAACCCTTGCCCAACTTCCTTTCTTCTCTGCGTCCTCTTTCTCTGTAACACACCAAACAGAAATTAAGACAGTTCAGGGAAAGATGGAAATCCTGAAGACTCATGACCATCATCTGTGTGAGGTACAGAACAATAGTTCCTAAATTAAGAACAGAGAAAAAGCCTGATTTATTAAGGACCCAAAGTAACAGGTAGGGCGGACCCTTGCTGAAGGATCTCCCCTGCCCCCAACTCTGCAAAGGAGGTGAAACATACAAAAGGAGAGCACCTCTCCTTAAGATCTTTGTTCTCTGCTCCTTCCATTCCTTTTCAGTGTTTCACCCCTTCTACATTTACTGGAGGACCTCATAGATCTATCCCATTTTAAAACTATTGTTTCTGAAAGTTATTTTCCAGGTATCCCATGTGCTGGTTTGAAGCTGTATTTATCCCAGTAAAACATGCTCTTAAATGTAATCCATTCCTGTGGGATGTTATACTATTGCAATTAGGACCATTTGATGAGGTTACTTCAGTTAAGACGTTGTGGCCCACTTCAATCAGAATGGGTCTTAATGCTATTACTGGACTCCTTCATATGCAGAGTAAAATTCAGACAGAGAAAGCAAGAAGCTGAAATTCAACAGAACACAGAAAAGAATGGAAAGGTCAGGAGATGCCACCATGTGCCTTTCCATGTGAAAAGCTAAGGACTCCAGAATTGCTGGCTGTCAGTCCCAGAATACCACAGTCTTCGGGAGAAAGCAGTACCTTGGTGACACCTTGATTTGGACTTTTTTTTTTCATTCAGTTTTATTGAGATATATTCACATACCATTCAGTCATCCATGGTGTACAATCAACTGTTCACAGTACCATCATATAGTTGTACATTCATCACCCCAATCTATTTTTTGAACATTTTCCTTATACCAGAAAAAGTAGAAATAAGAATAAAAAATAAAAGAAAAAAAGAACACCCAAATCATCCCCCAACCCTATTTTTCATTTAGTTTTTGTCCCCATTTTTCTACTCATCCATGCCTACACTGGATAAAGGGAGTGTGATCCACAAGGCTTTCACAATCACACTGTCACCCCTTGTAAGCTACATTGTTATACAATCATCTTCAAGTGTCAAGTCTACTGGGTTGGAGTTTGATAGTTTCAGGTATTTACTTCTAGCTATTCCAATACCTTAAAACCTAAGAAGGGCTATCTATATAGTGCATAAGAGTCCCCACCAGAGTGACCTTTCAACTCCATTTGGAATCTCTCAGCCACTGAAACTTTTTTTTGTTTCATTTTTCATCCCCCTTTAGTCAAGAAGATGTTCTCAATCCCACCATGTCAGGTCCAGATTCATCCCCTGGAGTCATATCCTGCATTGCCAGGGAGATTTACACCCCTGGGAGTCAGGTCCACATAGCGGGGAGGGCAGTGAGTTCACCTGCTGTGTCAGGTTAGCTAGAGAGAGAGAGGGCCACATCTGAGCAACAGAGAGGTACTCAGGGGGAGACTCTTAGGCACAATTATAAGCAGGTTTAGCCTCTCCTTTGCAGTGATGAGCTTCATAGGGGCAAGTCCCATGATAGAGGGCTCGGCACATCAAAGCACCAGACCTCAATGTGAGAACATCATCAACAATCCAGGTGAGGAAGTCCAACACTTCCACATTTCCCACCACCCCCGCCTCCGGCTCCTCAGAGGGGCCCTGCATATATATTTTTATTCTCTGCTCAAATTACTTTGGGATGTGTCACTATTTCACAAACCTACTAGGTCTCACTTCCTATTCAAAGTTCCATGTAATTATGGTATTTGAACATACTGTATGAGTTAAATTGTTTAGGAAATATACATCCTGCACCAAATAAACATCTCTTCCCTTGGTCTCACATGGAAGTTCAAATTTTAAAAACAGTCAGTATTGTCCTTTATCCTTTGGTCTGATTTGCCCTAGTCTTAACTAGATTTGCTTCATTCATATCTCTAATTGAAGTCCGGACTCTTTTTCAGCTTTTTTAACAGTTGCTGTATGCACTAATACTGACATTCATATCTGCCAAGCTCTAGCTCTGAGTTTCAGGTGTCACACAGATACCCAAAGTTCCAGGGATTGATCAGGAATTTGGAGATAGCCATTACAATTAAGGAATAGATGTGACTGCTGTAAGAGCTTACAATCTAGGGACCATAACAATAAGCGTTCCCCTGACAAGCTGTGCTCTAAGATTCAATTATGAGTTTATACACTGTAGTTTGTCCATATTGGTGAGGCATCATAGTGTTTGCCTGTGTTTCTGGCACAGTTCAGTCAAAATGCTGTCTGCAGGATCCATTCACCTCATTGCATTGCATGTCTCACAGCTTCATTCCTCCTCATAGTTGCTCAATTTTCCATTGTATGCACACACCACAGTTCCTCAGTCGATTTTCCCCTAGGCCACCTCTACTCATTGCAAATCATGCATACTGCCTCCATGAACTGGACTTTCTGTTAACCTCAAACCCATAAGTAATAATTTCCCATTGTTTAAGTCTACCATTTCATGGCATTTGCTTGAGCAGCCTATGGAACTAAAGCACCTGCCTGTAAGAGAGATTTCGAAAATATTAATACCCTTTACTCTGGTTAAGGAGAACGTTATCTGATGTACTAATTCACAATAAGGTGTTACCAGTTACTTCCAATCAGGAAATTTTCATTTTAAATATGGATTTCTGGAAGAGGCATATGAACTGAATAGGGGTAAAAAATTGGCCACCCATGATATGAGTTTTGGCCACCCATGATTTCTTTCGTTTAGTCTACATGATATTTTAACAAAATTGGGAAATTTCCTATAAAAATACATTCCCTGACTTCGTAAGAACACACAAACAAACATCATATCTGCCCATGCTTAGCCAGCATTTCTCCTCATGCAAAAACCCACTCCTCTAGACTGGACCTAACTTCATTTGCCACAGCCCCACCACATCTTATTGTCTTAACCACAGACTGCTTTACTCATTTTGTTTAACTGCCTGACACCTCACAGCACTTGGATTTGTGGCATCTGATCTACAGGAATTAATATATACCTAGATTTCGGTGCCCCCTCCTTCAGGAAGCTTCCCCTGAGACTCACAATGCCCTCCTCTCCTGGTTCCACTCAGCACTGCCTGTGTTCTTTAATTTGTCTGCTGCCCCATAGCAGAAAACTGCAAGCATCTTGGGTTCAGATACATTTAAGTGTCTCTGTAGCCCCAGCACAGAGCACTCCAGACAAGAATGATGAATGACACTTGGCAGGCACATGAGGTCTCAGAAACACAGTACTTCCTATGGTCATCACATGCTTTTCCTAATATGTCCTTTGGGGATTAACTTCTAGAAGGTTCTTTAGTTTTCCATTTCTTTGGCAAAGTCTATCCTCTCCTGTGATTCACGTTGGGAGGACTGATTTTGGGACTATGATTAGGCAGCCAACTCTGAGGCAGTTCTACATAAATATTCTACAAAATACTTTCCTAAAATTCCAAAGAAAGATGATCAATAAGACAGATTAAATTCCAAGGGAAAGTGGTAAAGGACTATTCTTACAGCACAAAATTCTGAAATCTGTGCAGTCTGGCTCAGTTCAAGAAAATAACCTTCTGAAACAGAAGATACACCTTTTTGTTCCATTTTCTCTTTCTACACAAATCATATTCTTTCAAGGCAGAGCTTAGGTGGGCTCTCCTCTCTTGAAGGTGTCCTCAATTTTTCCAGGCTAAGTTCCCACAACACTTTTACAGATTTATATTTTAGCAATTCACTTGGTAAATCTTTATGGGTTTGTCTCCCCAGTGGCTTGTGGAACAGAATCTACGTCATCTTCATTGTATCTCCCATAGCCATCAGAACCAATCACATAGACAGTGCTCAATAAATGTTTGTTGAATGAATTAAAGTGTTTTTCAAATTTGGTATCATGAAATGAACTTAAATTGTTTCTACTTGAAACAATTGAAGAAAATATAAATTATTAGAGTGCATGTATATATATAATAAGGGTAAGTATTGACTCATGAAGTTTTCATGAGTACATACTCTGGGTCACTACATAAGATGTTTTTCTTCTTACGGATTTGGTGAAAGTGTGAAAAACATCAAATTAAAACATGACTGAGGTATTACTATCTGTACCACTCAGCAGATAGTTTAGTATGTATTTCCTTAAGCTTTTGGTAAAAAATTCACATGCGTATGTCGGTATTCAGACCAGGTTGGATACAATCACTTTATAAGGGGCTACTGCTGATAAACAAACACAGGTGTCTGAGATTAATGAAATAGCCCCAAATCACCTTTCTCCTTTAATAGCCAAGTTGGGGTATAAATCCAGTTCAAAAGGGTGAAAAACTCTGCTTAACTCTACCAGGATCTACAAACTGTTGATTGCACCATGTTTCACTGAACTTTACCCCATTTATGACCTCACTTCCTGCCTTTTCAGATAAATAGTAAAACAAGGACATTAACAGTTTATAATGGAATGACAGTTGTTAAAGCAATTAAACATAAAAATCTTTCACAATTGTATTTGTTCTGATCAGGAAGCAAAGAGAGGGCTATCTGGGAGTGTATACTGAAGTATTCATTTATCCAAATCAAGTGAAAAAATGTTGTAAGTAATTATGATAAAAATTGGGTAAAAGTGAAACTTGACAGAGGGCCAGTACATATGCGATATGCTGAATTAGTAATATCCTTAAAAGGGGCACACCCTATAAACGGGAGATGACTTTTCTTGGGATGTGCCCTCTATTGGTTCACATGTTCCAGGTTTTAATTCCTTGACCAATAACCCTAAATCCAGTGTTGGTTTCAAATCTCTGCCTAATGACTATGAATGATTTCAGCTACTGTGGTTTACTTGAAATGATAATTCTGTTCTACTTAATTAAGTAAATGACTTTGCAAGCCTAGTAATTTACAAAAAATAAACATGTATTAGATAATGAAAAAGTGAATACGGTATTGTTTTTGCATAAATTGTTTTTATACAAATATAGTAAGCTTAAAAATCAATTACTGTTTTGTTTATACTTTGTTTTACAGATGTTTAAAGGAAACTAACATAGTGGACAAATGATTTTAACTGAAACACTTGGAAAGTTATGTCCATTAAGTTTGCAGTCAAGATTTAAATACTTAAGAAAATCTGATTTACTAAATTTATGGGATTAGGTTTTAATGTTTAATGTTGAAATGTTTAAGGGAGTCATATGTTAATGTGCACGTTTATGACTCTAGATGAAAATATTTATGAGAATGTAATTAACCAAGTCTGTAGAATGTGTTTAAATATTTAAGAATATTCAAACTATTAGATATGTACATCCATGTGTTGTATTATATACATTTCAAATATAAAATAATTTAAATGTATATATGGTATTTAAAGGTTAAGGCATATTTTGTTTATGAAATGTATACGCTAACCAAATGATAATTAAATAATTTGCTTTGTCTTAAATTTTATAACTTAAAAATTCTTAGACAGAAATTAATTTACCAGATTTTTCAATTGTGTTTAAAAGCTTAAGAGAAACAAGATTTTCAATTTATAACTCAGCAAGTTGAATGGCAATGATAACACAGGCTACTCTAAGAACTGTTTGCTGCACACAAAAGCCTCTATGAGACTTTAAAAAGTCCAAGTGATGTCAGCCTGGGACTGATCCACAAAATCTTTCTGATGAAAGTGATGCTGAGGGCGAAAATCAGGAATCTGAAGGAGTTGGTCAGTACAGGGAGGGGGCATTCGGGCAGCAGGAAAACTGACTCGAAAAGAAGAATAATTGTATGTAGGAACTGGAAGAACTTCAGTCTTGTTGGAGCATAAAGTACGAGACAGGAATCCTGGGGGAGGTGGAGGCCAGTATTCCTAAATTGGAAAACTATGCCAACAGCAGCTAAGAAAACAAAATTCTCCACGAATGCCTCCAGAACATTCACATACTCAGTATGGTAAAAGTGAATCTAACTGACTCTGTGAATCTCACAAAAGTCTTTTCTGTGAGGAAGCCTGGGTGGGCAGTGCCACTTGGGAAACAAAGGCGGCATGCTGTGCGTCCGTCAGCAGAGCCTGGCGCCAGCTCTGCAGCTTACGAACAGGGCTCTATTCTCTCCTCCTCTCTCTCTTTTTAACCTAATTTGCTCATTTCCTGACAGACACTGACACCGTGTCAGGCCCCCTCCACGCTCAGCTTCCTGGCAGCACGGCCTCCATCTGAGTTGAGGTCGACAGACAGGCATGAACTGAGGCAGGTGGAAAGCATATCAGGAGTAAACAAGTTTGGATGGAATAAAATGTAAATCTGGTTCACTGCTGCCCTGCTGCAGGCCCTCCGAGGCTCCCTGCTGACTGCACCTGCTCCTCACATACATATGCTCATTCTCAACTCAGGACCTTCACATTTGCTGTTTCCTCTGCCTCAGATATAAGCCTCTGTCTCTTCTTCACTCCTGAACTTCCAGTGCCTCAAACAATACGTACACTCAGGTAACAGCTGTGGTGCATGAATGGAGTACAGTACCTGCTAGAACACTCAGCATTCTCTGCTTTAGTTCACCCGCAGGGCAGCAAGGACACCTCTGGGACACCACCATCCTTGCCTTCTGCCTTCCATGCTGGAGGAAACCCTTCAGTGTTCAAAAGAGAGAACAATAATCCTCTCGGAAAGGCTCCATAAGGAATATCTTTTAAAGGCACAGACGGAGTCTGTATACTTAGTCCTCATTTCCTATGCTGGGTGTCCTAGCTTCTGCCCAACCCCAACCCCACAGTATAAGAGTCCTAGAATAAAGGAATAAAGAATATAAAGGAATAAAGGAATGCCAGCTGAGGGGTGGGCAGGGCCCCAAATTGGCATGCAAGGGCCTTGGATTGACTCTGTCTCTTCTTGCCAGCTCTGTGACCTTGAGAACTCACTGATCCCTGTATGTATTCTTCCTTATATTCATAAAATGAGTAAAATTCTTCTTACACATAAACTAGTTAAAGACAATACTTTGTTCATAAAGTTGCTACGAAGAACAAAGAAGACGATGTTTGCAGATTTAGCAAATTTTCTCAAGTGGTGTGTGCTCCATATATGTTAACTGTATTGTAGTTTTTGATGATGTTATTATTAGCTTTAAAATGAAGGAGAGTCTTGATTGGTGGGTTTCAAACTGTTTCGGACTATAAGATTTCTTAGAGGCACTTATCAGCTCTGCACATGAATAATTCTATTATTAAGAATTCATTTTAAGCTTTTACAAATTGAAATAGAAAATAACACCTTCAAATATGTTTACATGCTAAATTTTAACTAACTGGAGATAATCAAGGTGCTAATTTTTCTGCCAAAGTGACTTCTGGGTAGACTTGAGTTTCCTAAGGGAAAATGAAAGGCATGAAAACAAAGCTTGTTTCAGCCTCTGGAGTGAGTTTTAATCTCAGATGCCTGCAGGAGTCAGGGGAGGTAAATTAACATTAATGTTTTAAAAAGAATAAGGTGTTGTAGGACCTGTGTCAAACTTGAACTCAAACTCTAGGTAGCAGGAAATAGAAAGGCTATGAAGGCAGGGAACTGACCCTGTAGCACCGGGATTATTAGTTGGCAGTTGATGAAAATGTGTATTTTTAAGTATAAGCCTTGGTGGTACTGCTCAAATGTCCCAAAAGTTCTCTGACTGAGCTCAGGGTAAATTTTCCCCAATTTTCTAATGGACTAGCTGGCTTGACTTGAAGCTCTTAAGACCTCTATCCCCTCCATCCCATTTGGAATTGAGATTCCACAGTAAAGACTAAAGAGATGAGGAAAATGTGGACACCTGGACTTTTAAAAAGGGATCTCTGCTTAGGGCACCTCCATAAAACTCCTCATGCTCGGTCTTTGTAGATACTTCTAGGGCAGCCCTTGCCCTTCTCCTACCTTGGACCTCGCTTATTGATCTCAGATCTGGTTTCCCCCATGACTCATCCCCTGCCCTTTCAATTGGATTCTTCAGTTGGACTCTGTGAGTCCCAACTCACCTTTTCACCAAGATTCTGTCTTACATTTCCCCTTTGCCCTACAATCCATTATTTTGTGAAGCTCCATGTCACAATCAAATTCAGTCCCAACTTCCAGAACCTCGGCCAAGAGCAAAGCCCATTTGCCAAGGAAAGGAGTTTGGACATGGATAATGCTGCACACAAACAGGGAACTGAGAGAAAAGGTTACCTATGAGCTGCAATATGCATGGGTGAGTGGAGCAGGAGCTTTCCCCACTTTGGCAAGGATGTTATCCAGTGGGACTGGGTACTGTAGCAGTTAGACTCGGCAGCTCTCCAAATCACAGCAAGGTTCCTGAAGTTTCATGTGGGCATGGTTTAATTCTACTTGAACTTCTCATTGAATGAGGCCATAAGAAAGTGAGGGGTGAGCCCCAGTGTCTCTCCAGAGAAAGGAGGTTGAATACCTGCCACAGTGAATGCAAATCATGCTAGACTTTAACAGGAGAACAGGGAGAAAATAGGGAGGAAATGGGGGAAGGAGAATTTCTGAAGTCTTTAGAGAAGGGAAACTGAGAAGTAAACAAAAACCAAAAAAGGAAAAAAAAGTGACCTAGAAAGCATTCATACTGTTGTCTTTTCCCTGCTGCTGTGCCCTGGGGAAGCAAGGCTACAGATGTTTCCTCAACAAAACACTCTAAACATAGCAGAGTAATGCAGCTACTCTAGACGTGGAGCCAAAAGACCTAGGTTCACATCCTGGCACCACCATAACTGTGCCATCTCCCACAAGTCAGTTATCTCCCTAAACCTTGGCTTCCTCATTCAAAAAATAGAGATAATATTGAATTATTCATCCCATAATGTTGTTGAGAGAAATACAAGAGGTAATAATGAATGTAAAAGAACTTTCAAACACCAAAGAACCTTATTAATTTGAAGTTGCCTTATGAGTTCCTAATGCTTCAGCCCTTGTGGGGCTCATACTAAGTATTTCTGATTTAAATGATAGAGGCTAGAATGTGTTAGGAGCTTGAATCCAAAATTCTGGATATCAAAAGAGACATCCAGCAGGAAATAAATAAGTAGTGTTAATAGTGTGAGGGGTTTTAGAGTCCTTTAGACCTCACTTCAAATCCAAGATCTATAATGTACATACCTGACAATCATAGGCACATAGTTCTACTCCTCATACCCCAGGAATAAAGATAATGTGAATATGTCATTGGGTTGTTTTCAGGATTAAATGAGAAAGCATAACAGGGAATAATGTTAGTTTTCTTTCCTTTACTCCCTTCTACTGCTTGACATCCCAAGCTCATTAAAATCCGAGAAAGGAAATTCACCTCCCAGGATCCAAGCAGGAGATACTGGCATGGGAACAACCTGGAATAAGGTGGAGAGTAAACATTTCTTTCATGCCACACAATGCAGGCTTCTACTAAGTCTAGGCTCTTCTAATTATGTATCATTTGTACCCTCATAAACCCATAATTCCTATAGTAAAGAAGTTTTGGGTGATGCAATATTGACTTTAGAGCATGTAGTTGTCATTCTGAAGAGGGATGCAGGGCCATGTGGGGAAATTATATGTCTGTAGTTGTCACTCTGACTTTAAGGATTCATATATTCCTGTGCCATCCCTCAGAAAGATAGATTTCCTTAAATCATGGCCTACAATTTGAGGAATTCATTACCAGATCAAGTATTTGTCTTATTTGTGTATGTTTATGGTAATAGTATCTTGTTTATACATGTATGGTAGGAATATCTAAGTTTCCGTCAGTGGTATAGTGAACCCAGGTATTTAAATAATGACACATTTATCCAACAAATAAAAATGTGTTGTAAGAGTATTTTTAAAACAATGTTTTTAATTATGAAGCTAGTTGTCCTAAGGAAAGGGTATAAGAGAATGAGTCCTTTTGACTTGCCAAAAGGCATATCACCTCACATTCTTTGGTGTGTGAAAACTAAGTTTTGCTGGGTAGGGGTGAGCAAATTTGCATGGGATGCATGTCTAAGAACAACTAAAATGGAAAGGATTTGAAGCCCATGTCTTTGGTAGTATAAATTCATAAAATACCTCTGGTAGATTGAGAGAGGAGAGAGAGCCAGACCCAAGAACACTAAGGATGCACCCTCCAAAGAAGGAACGCATCACAAAAGGGGCAAGGTAGCTCTGATGCTCAGTGCTGGAGCCAAGGTCGCCTTGTCTGGGTACAGTGAAACCTCTGTTGACTCAGCCACAATAGTCCTGTGAAGTGTGCTTTGGAAATAATGGCTGCGAGGGGAAGTGTAGGGAAATGAAGAGCTATAGCATAGGAGTCCCACACCTATTTTACCATGCAGATATCATCACTGAGTCTAACTTTCCCAGGGCAGGTGAGACATTTCCTTTTCTTTCCACATGTACATCTTGAAGAACCACCACAGGACAAACGGGTTGGTGATGAATAGGGAAGTTACCTGTCAGGCTCCTGGGGCAATATAAGACTTCCCACGTCTTCCTACAGAAGGTCTTGGCCTCAGGTCTGACCCCTTACACAGGAACAGAAACAAAGTGCTTGAGGAGCAGCAGTTATAGCAACATCCCAGTGCTCTTCAGAGTTGGAGAGGCTTTGCTTAAAATCCTCTCAGTGAACATTAGTGCCAGGAGGAGAGCAGGAGTATTTCCTGTATTTTCCAAGATCATTGCATAGCAGCAGGAGCATCCTTGGATCCTTGGGAAGGGGAGAATTTCTTTGGAAATGGACTCTACTTTAGGCCATAAAGCCAGTCCAGAATAATGAGATTGTGGAGGCTGTTTTGAGGTACCCTAGCCTCAAGGTGATGTGTCTAAGACTCAGTTCCACCAGTGTGATGAATATGTGTAAACCCACGGGGCATATGGGATTATGGTGAAGAAAGTGACTGAAAGGGAGGAGAGCCTTGTAGTATCATGAAGGGCTATTCAATATGGATGCTATTGATTTGAATAATAAAATAATATGACTTTATCTGTTTCTTATTTGAAGTGTGTTCAACTGTTTATCCTACTAAGCATCATTAAGAATGCAGTGAGACACTACCTGACTTTGAAGCATATTACAAAGCTACAGTGCTCAAAACAGCATGGTACTGGCATAAGGACAGATATACTGATCAATGGA
The DNA here is from genome assembly GCF_015220235.1 of Choloepus didactylus. Classification (NCBI taxonomy): domain Eukaryota; kingdom Metazoa; phylum Chordata; class Mammalia; order Pilosa; family Megalonychidae; genus Choloepus; species Choloepus didactylus. The sequence goes on from NC_051307.1 coordinate 77,792,754, forward strand.
ATTGAATTGAGAGTTCAGAAGTAGACCCTCGCATCTACAGACAACTGATCTTTGATAAGGCAGTGAAGCCGAAGCAACTGGGAAAGAGCAGCCTGTTCAATAAATAGTGTTTGGAGAACTGGATATCCATTTCCAAAAGAATGAAAGAGGATGTCCATCTCACACTTTATACCAAAATTAACTCAAAGTAGATCAAAGACCTAAACATTAGCACCAAAACCATAAAACTCTTAGAAGAAAATATAGGGCAATATCTTAAAGATCTTGTGATAGGAGGTGGTTTCTTAGACCTCACACTCAAGGCGCGAGCAACCAAAGAACAAATAGACAAATGGGATCTCCTCAAAATTAAACACTTTTGTACATCAAAGGACTTTGTCAGAAAAGTAAAAAGGCAACCTACACAATGGGAGATGATATTTGGAAACCACATATCAGATAAGGGTTTAATATCTCGAATATATAAAGGAATCCTGCATCTCAATAACAGAAAGACAAACAATCCAATTAAAAAATGGACAAAAGACATGAACAGACATTTTTCTGAAGAGGAAATACAAATGGCTCAAAAACATATGAAAAAATGCTCAACTTCACTGGCTATTAAGGAAATGCAAATCAAAACCACAATGAGATATCATCTCACACCTACCAGAATGGCCATTATCCAAAAAACAGAAAATGACAAGTGCTGGAGAGGATGTGGAGAAAGAGGCACACTTATTTGGTGGGAATGTAGAATGGTGCAACCACTCTGGAAGACAGTGTGGAGGTTCCTCAGGAAGCTAAATATAGATTTGCCATATGACCCAGCTATTCCATTGCTAGGTATATACTCAGAGGAACTGAAACTTAAGACACAAACAGACATTTGTAAACCGATGTTTATCGCAGCGTTATTCACAATTGCCAAGAGATGGAAACAGCCCAAATGTCCATCAAAGGACGAGTGGATAAACAAACTGTGGTATATACACGTGATGGAATATTATGCAGCTGTAAGACAGAACAAAGACATGGATCATGTAATAATGTGGATGAACCTTGAGGACATTATGTTGAGTGAAGTTAGCCAGAAACAAAAGGACAGATTCTGTATGGTCTCACTAATATGAACAGACATTAATGAACAAACTTTGGGAGTTAAAAGCTGACAACACAGGTGACCAGGAGATAGAAAGAGGGCAGAGACCAGCCATTTGATGCTGAAGGACTACAGAATGTTTAGGATTGATTGCACAGATCCAGAAATAGATAGCATAATACTGTGTGATGGTAGCACAGTATTGTAAGTACACTGAACAAAGATGTCTGTGAGTAAAGCTGAAAGAGGTGGGATAGGAGAATGTATGACACCAGAGGTAAAGATAGATGATAAAGACTGGGACTGTATAATGTGGCAAAAACTGGAGTGGCCAATGACTTTTACAAAATATACAAATATAAAAATGTTTTTGCATGTGGGAAAGCAAATGAGTGTCAACCATGTAGAGAGTTGAAAAGGGGATGGTATTCAGGAAAAAACATAATCAAAGCAAACTGGAGTCTATGGTCAACAGTAACATTGTAATATACCTCCATTAAATGTAACAAAGGCAATATGCCAATGCTAAATGTATATAAGAGGGGGATATAGGGGAGGAATATGGGATTCTTGGTAGTGGTGTTATTTGCTGTCCTTACTAGTATATTGTATTGTATGTCATGTTATTTTTCTTTTTATCATTTTTTTCTTATTGCTAGAAAAAAAAAACAATTTTTCCTGTAGTAATCAATATGTTCAACTGCTGATTGTGGTGATAAATGTACAACTTTATGATGATACCGTGAACAACTGATTGTACACTGTGGATAAATGTATGGTATATGAATATAACTCTATAAAATTCTAGGAAAATATATATATAGGAGTAAAAGTGTTGGAGAAAACATGGTGAGAGGGATGATGCCTCACCAATATGGACTAACTACAATGTGTAAACTCAGAATTGAATCTTAGAACATAGCCTAATGTGGACATAATAATTGTAATAGTCCTTAGATTGTGAGCTCTTACAGCAGTTAACTCTATCCCTGAATTGTAATGCCTATCTCTAAACTTTGAGATGCTGATCCCCTAGCGTATAACCTGATTGGTCTCTGGAACAATGCATATCTCTGAGACACCTGAAACTCAGAGCTAGAGCTCGGCAGATATGAATGTCAGTATTAGTGCATAGAGCCACTGTCAAAAAAAAAAAAAAAAAAAGGCTGAAAAAGAGCCCAGACTTCAGTTAGAGATATGAATGAAGCAGGTCTGGTTAAGACCAGGGCAAGCCAGGCCAAAGGGTAAAGGTTGAAACTGATTGTGTTTTAAAACTTCAACTTCCATATGAGACCAAGGGAAGAGATATCTGTTTGGTACAGGATCTAAATTATCTAAACGGTACAACTCTACAGTTGATTTGTTCAAACACCACAATTGCATGGAACTTTGAATAGGAAGTGAGATACGGTAGGTTAGTATAGGCTGGAGTGAAATAGTGACACATCCCAGAGTAATTTGGGCAGATAATAAAAAATATATTTACAGCCTCCCCCTCCCCAGCCCCGAGGATCTGGGGGAAGGTGCGGATGTGTTGGACATCCTCACCTGGACTGGTGTTGATGTTGTCACAAACATTGGGACTGGCGGTTAGATGTGCTGAGCCCTCGATCATGGGACTTGCCCTTATGAAGCTCATTACCACAAAGGAGAGTCTAAAGTTGTATGTAATGGTGCCTAAGAGTCTCCCCCTGAGTACCTCTTTGTTGCTCAGATGTGGCCCTCTCTCTCTCTAACTGAGCCATCTCGACAGGTGAACTCGCTGCCCTCCCCACTACATGGGACCCGACTCCCAGGGGTGTAAATCTCCCTGGCAATGCAGAATATGACTCACGGGGATGAATGTGGACCCGGCATCGTGGGACATCTTCTTGACCAAAAGGGGGATGCAAAATGAGACGAAATAGTTTCAGTGGCTGAGAGATTTCAAATGGAGTCGAGAGGTCACTCTGGTGGACATTCTTATGCACTATATAGATAACACCTCTTAGGTTTTAATGTATTGGAATAGCTAGAAGTAAATACCTGAAACTGCCAAACTCCAACCCAGCAGTCTGGACTCGTGAAGACAATTATATAATAATGTAGATTACAAGGGGTGACAGTGTGATTGTGAAGATCTTGTGGATCACACCCCCTTTATCTAGTGTATGGATGAGTAGAAAAATGGGGATAAAAACTAAAGGACAAATGGGGTGGGATGGGTGGATGATTTGGGTGTTCTTTTTTTACTTTTATTTTTTATTCTTGTTCTGGTTCTTTCTGATGTAAGGAAAATGTTCAGAGATAGATTGTGGTGATGAACGCATAACTATGTTATCATACTGTGGACAGTGGACTGTATACCATGGATGATTATATGGTGTGTGAATGTATTTCAATAAAACTGAATTTAATTTAAAAAAAAAGAATGCAGTGAGATGCATGTATTCTTTGGGGTGTGTGTGTGTGTTAAATGTTGAATTTATTTATTTTTAGATGTACATCCCCCCTCTTTCCAGCTTCTTTCAAAATTTTCTCAGTTTTTGGTATCTGCAGTTCATATATAATACGCCTAAGTGGTTCTGTGTTTGGTTTATTTAAATGTTTTTCCTTTAACAATTAAACACTCCCTCTATCACCATCTTCTTGTTATCTCTAATCTGCTTCCTATCTTGACAATTTTACTATTGCTACTTATTTCTTATAAGTGACATCATACACTTTTTGTCCTTACGTGCCTTGCTTATTTACCTGAGCATAATGTTTTCATGTTTCTTCCTTGTTGCAGCATGTCTCATAACATCATTCTTTCTTATGGCTGAATAATATTCCATTTTGTGTATATACCACATTTTGTTTATCCATTCATTTTTGATGAACACTTGGGTTGTTTCCGGCACTTGGCTTTTGTGAGTATGTTATCATAAACATTTGTGAACAAGTATTTGTGATCCTGTTTTCTCTCTCTTTGTGTATAATATGATTACCCTTACCATAAGTCTATTTCTTTATGCCACTTTGATTCATTGTCGAGTGTCCTTCCCTTTCAGTGTTAAGAACTTTCTTTAGCATTGTTTGTAGGACAAATCTAGTGTTGATGAACTCCCTCAGCTTTTGTTTATTTGGAATGTCTTTAACTTCTCCCTCATTTTTGAAAGACCGTCGCTGGACATAAATTTCTTGGTTGGCGATCTTTTCTTTCATCATTTTAAATGTTTTGTCCCACTGTGTTCTTGCCTCCATGGTTTCTGATGAGAAATTGGAACTTAATCTAATTGGGACTCCCTTGTACATAACACATTGCTTTTTTTCTTGCAGCTTTCAGAACTCTCTCCTTATCCTTGCTATTTGACAATTTGACATGTGTCTTGGGCATGGTTCTCTTCAAGTTTATCCTTTTGGGGGTTTCTTGGGCTTTTTGAATGTGTATATTCATGTCTTGCATTAAATTTTGGAAATTTTCTGCTATTATTTCTTCAAATATTCCTTCTGCCCTTTTCTTTCTTCTCCTGTGACTCCCATAATGCATATATTTGTATGCTTAATGGTGCCCCAGAGGTCTCTGTTTACTTTTTCTCATTATTTTCTCTTTCTGCTCCTCTGCCTGAATCCTTTCAGTTGTCTTGTCTTCTAGCTCATGGTTCTTTCTTCTGCCTGCCCCAATCTTCTGTTGAAACTCTCTATAATCTCCTCTCATTTGGATTATGGTAGAAACTGGAAATATGATGAATTATCACTTCTATAGTTATGTTACAATCACATGAGCCCTGTTTCTCTGGCTGGTAACAGAAAAAATCTACAAGATTCAAAGCATAATAAATATTCAACATGAAAGAGATATATTCCATTGCTGGCCTTGAAAATGGAGGGGCTACATGACAAGTCCATATGAGCAGCTTCTAATTACTGAAAGCAATGACTAGCCAATAGCCAGCAATAAAACAGGAACTCCAGTCCCACAAACTTAGGGAACAGGATTCTAACAACCTGAATAAGTGTGGAAGCATATTCTTCCATTAAGAGACCGGCCTGGCTGACATCTTGATTTTGACCTTGTGAGAACTAAGCCAAGAATCCAGTTGAGTCCTCCCGGACTTCCAATCTACAAACCTGTGAGATAATAAGTGGATGTCCTTTTAAGCCACAAAGTTTGTGGCAATTGGTTATGTATAAATAGAAAACTAGTTCATCAGATACATCCTCATCTAGAAGGGAACTAGTGAGTCATAATAATCCCAATTTTCCACTAATTTCAGGTAGACATATGGCCTAGTTTATGTGAATGAGACATAAAGGGAAGCCTGCTGGGGGTGGCTCCCCTTCCTGAAAAAAAAGCATAGAAATAAAGTCTGATGAAGAGAAAATCATTTTTTCCTGTCCCTTCCTTCCTATTCAGAGGTGAAGCTTGGAGCTGAAGTGGCCATCTTGAGATTCTGGGCCAATAAGAATAAGGACAAAAAGCCAACAGTTAATGTAATATACACTTGCCTTAGAGAATATTCTACTCTGTTGTAAAGGCTGAATGTAATTTATAAAACATAGGTAGAATAGTTAAAAATATTTTAAGTATAGATAAGTAGCTAGTAAGCAAAAAGTTTGTTAGACATAGGCAGAATGTATGAGACGTGCTAAGTATAATATAAGTAGTTAACAAGTAGAGCATGTGTCTGTTAAATATAGAGAGGAATGAAAAGACCAAGAGATAACTAATATTCATGAATCACCTGGGTATTAATTATAGTGAGACTAAACATTAAAGAGGCACTTAATAGTATGGATTTTAATTCAGCCATCCATTGGTAACACTCATGATAGCCACATATGTCTTCTGCCTACAAAAAAAAATAAAATCCATAGCTTTTCATCAAGCCAATTGGCAAGTTAATTTACATCTTGGCCAGGAGAATTTATCTCTGTGTCTCTCGTAAAAAGCAAATGAGTGTCATTGGCCAAAAGCATCTTGTCTGCGGAACCCCTTTCTTGAATCTCAACTCTGGCTCTTATAACCACACCATCGCAGGGAAAGCTGATGTGGGGGAGGCAGGGAGGGAGAAGTTGCGAGAAGGTAAGAGAGAGAGAGACATGGAACACATGAGCATGTGTAGTCCAGTTTCAGACAGCATGGTCCTTCCACCCTGCTTTTGCACCCTAGCTTAAGTATGTTAGCTCATGTCTTCTCTTTCCTCTTGCTTCTCACTACGTGTTTTCAAATTGATTTAATAAATGATGTGATTCAAGCATTTTCATTTCGTCAATGAGCCTTTCTGTTCCTTCTGGTCTACCATAGTTTCCCTAGTAGTGCACTTGGAGGTTACCATAATATCAAGGTAATTTTCCACGTGACAGCCAGGTACAACAAAGAAGATAGCTTAAAAGAGTGGAGTTCCTGATGATGCAGTTGGGCAGGTGAACCAAATCTTCTGTGTGCAGATTTACAATGCCAAACAGGATGGAGAAATCCTCCTTTAAATTTATATATCACATTTTTAGTGAAATATTTCTATTTTGTTGGTAACTGAATATGTTTTTAAATATTTTATATTAAGCAGGTACCTGAAAATATGATACTTTGACCAACTCTTGGAATCACTGATAGATTTCTGTAGTATTTACATATACTGTTGTATTGATATTTTCTAAATCTTATGGACGTGGGGAAATTTAATGACAGACTTCTACATCAAGATGGAAGACTTACCACACATGCTTATTTCTCCTATCTCCTGAGATTTCCATGCAAATTATAGTAAAATAGCTTAAAACATTACATATATAAATATATAAATATACATATAAATATAAAACATATTTTTGTTACAAGTACACCTATTCTTATCTAAGAGTCTACTCTCCTGCCAGGACACTTTGCAGATCTACTAACCTTGTCAAATTGCAGAAAAGGGTCACAATCTTTCCCAGCATGAATGGAAAAGCTAAAAATAAAATACCTACTTAACATAGTGCTACATATTTCTACCCACTTTCTGTGCTTAGTCATGCTATAGCATGTAATGTTCTGTAGAATAATCTTTCTATTTGCCTCTTCCAGGGATGTCAGATAAAATACAGGCTGTCCAGTTAAATTTGATTTCACATAACCAATAGATCAGTACACTCCAAATACTACAAGGATATACTTACACTAAAGAAAAATTGTTTATCTGAAATTCAAATTTAACTGAGTGTCCTGTATTTCTATTTGCTTAACCTGACAGCCTTGTACTCTTCCCAGCTAGACAAAAATATCATTAAGGGAGGAGTCTATAGCTTGTTCATATCTACGTCCCTAGTCCATTCACAATATCTTGACATACTAGATACTCAGTTTTGTTGAATAAATTCTTTAAAATACAAAATGAACAAACATGAGCTGGATAGTGTTAGAAAATCCTAATTTATAAGTTAGTAGGTCATAAGCTGAAAATGAGTCATTCCACTGTGCCAGCTAACTCAGTGTACAATTAGTGTGCATTTGGCCATAAGATAATTACACACAAATTTCTAAATGTATTTAAACATATGTGAGAAGAATTACTCTGATGCCTGGTTCAAACTCATTATATAATCCCCTCAAACTTCTGGTAATGTGTTAAGTTTTAGAATATACTTAGTATATCATTTCTAAAAGAGTTAAAATACTGATTGAAATAGTAGAAGGCTCATGGAAACTCAGTTGAAACTAAGAATTGTTGGTTCTTTTAGTAGTAATATTTTCCCTTGAACCCATGGGTTAATAGTCAAGGACATAATTGTGTTAATACATCAGTAAAATCAAGCCATTTTCCACAGGAAGTTTACAATTTAAAAAAATTTCATTCAGTGAGGAAGGAACATGTTGAGATTTGACCGTGAAATACACAGAATCTGGTATATACATATAACATGAAACAAAAATAAATCTAAAATTTCCTCTATGTATTGATCATATTTTATTTTGTTCATTTTCTGGTTTCTCTCTCTTTCCTCTAACACTCGTTCTAAAATTGTGAAAATTTGGCTGTAACCTTTTAATAAACTTCTGCTGATTATTTGCTCTAGACCGGCATTTTAAGAAATAGAAAATCGTGTTTGTAGTGTATTATAGAAGATGGCACACTCATTTTGTCACCAAAGATCTGTGTCCATCTGCCGCTTATCAGAATATGCTCTTGTACCAGGCCCTCCTAAACCTCAGTTTGTCTATTGCACGATGAGGGTAAGGGGTCCTGCCTCACACGATTGCTGTAAGGATCAAATGAGAATATGTCTATAAAACACAACCACCAGGCATTATAAATATATTAGCTTCCATCCATTATCAAAGTGGTCCTTGTGTGGTAATGACAAAAGATATACACTTGGACAGTAAAGAGCAAAGCACTTGGATTCAACTTAGAAGCTGTCATGAACGCATTTACCTTGTAATTGGCCCTATGTCCCATCATAAAGAATAACTGGTCCACTCAATTACATTTAATTCCAAATCTACAATCACCTTCATTACTGTAGAAACTCAAAATACCGAGATAAAAGAGACATGTGCTGTGCCCAAAAGGAGTGCCCCTGCCCTAATGACCATCACATGAAGCTTTGTGAGTTTACTCGATTCATTCCTTCAACAAGCGTTTGCTGTGTGCCTTATGTGACAGAGCCTATGACAGGTACTATGACTGCTGCAAAGACTGGGACACCATCCACTCTTAACAAACACAAAATCTTGTGGAGTAGACAAAAAGAAAAAGGAACTCTCTCAACCTCTTCCTCTTTTATGAACTGAACTTTACACACACAAACAAGTAAACACTGACAGCCCACGCTTCACTACCCACTTGTTCTTCAGCTGTTTCCAATTGGGCTTACAGCTTAACTACTTATCTAAAAATACTATTTCATATATATATATGACATATATATAGTGTTCAAACTTATTAATCATCAATTTCTTTCTAAATGCAAAACAAGCCATCTGTTAAATAAATTATTTCAATACTTTGCCAAAAATCTATGCTTAGCAGAATAGGGTTTTCATGTATGCTTTGGGCCCCCGCCCTTTTCAAGGCAAATTGTTTCTCCCCCTCTTTCCTTTCCCCTTGTCAGATGAATGAGCTACTCTTCTCACTCCCCTTCACAATTTATTGTGTATTAGTTAGTTTAAGCTGGTCTGGAGTATTCTTAGAATTTTGAACTTTTTAAACATGCATTACTTCTAAGGGAATTAAAAATAAACATTGTCTGGGTTCATCTATTTCATTACTCCTTTCAGGTAGTGTCAGTTGATTTTCAAAACCCTATCATTTACTATGGATAAGGTGGATATAAGTTGTAAACTCTGGAAAAATTTCTTTAGAAGCCCAGACAGACATCTATCAGATGTATCTATACACACACATACACACCCACATACATCTCCTTATATAATTTCTAGAATATATACATACTTGTATAGCTCTCTTCCTATATACATATATGTGTGTGTGTGTATTGGTAGGCTAAAAAATCGACCCCCCCCACAAAAAAAATTAGTTTCTAATACCTGGAACCTATAAATATTACTTATTTGGAAAAGGGATTATCTGGGTGGACCCTAAAAGCAATCACACTTATCCTTATAAAAGGGATGGAGGTTTGACAAAGACAAAAGAGGAGAAACGTGACCACAGAGGCACAAGTCAAGTAATGCTGACAGCTATCAGAAGCTGGAAAGGTAAGCAACGAAAAATCCCCCAGAGCTTCTCTGGAGGGAGCACAGCCCTCCTGACATCTTGATTTTGGCCAAGTGAAACTGATTTCATACATCTGACATCCAAAACTGTGAGAGAACAAATTCCTGTTGTTTTAAGCCACCAGATTTGTGGTAATTAGCTATAGCAGCAATAGGAAATGTGTGTGTGTGTCTGTTTTATATACATAAATATATACGTGGTTATATACATACACACAAAGCCACAACCGCACTTGAAATGAGGAACACTCTAAGGAGGACCAGAACCCTAGAAGACAAAAATCACAGGGACTGAATTGACTAAATGAAAAATAAAAAGCCACAACCCCAAATCTATGTATGATCGAACTACTGAAAATGTGGGATTTGGTACCAAGATACTGTATACTTGGAACATGATGGGTACCAGAGGCAATAAACAGGCTGATTAGTAAGAGCAGCCCAGCTGATCAACCCTTGCCCTGTTGACTAGTCCCAATGACGGGAGTGATTGCTTACAGTATGGAGATGTGAGGGAGGAAGACTAGAACAGAGAGAATGGAGAATGGACAGTGTCTCTGACTATGACAAACATAGTCTGGCTGTATCAATTTTATTACATCTGTGTTAGCATTTTCAAAGCCTAGGAGGAATGAAGAGCACCTGAACTCAGAAACAATAGGCTTGAGTGCCATCCTGTCATGCCTCCCCAACACTTTCAGTGAAACAGTGTCGTGGTGGGCTGCACAATCGCTTACATCCAGACAAGCTAAAGAAAAATCTCCACTACAAAGAAGGGTGGACAGTCAGAACAAATGAGGTATTTGAGGAAAGCATGATGTATGTAGACATAGACATAGGCATAGGCATAGACATAGACACATAGACACAGACATAGACACATAAACACATATATGAGAAACATAAGAGAGAGAGAGAATAAGCTCAACAAATGGAAGAACTTAAAATATGGGAAATAGGGTTAATTGAGCAAGCTGAATAGAGCTTTTTAAAATAAAAAAGCATAATTGATACCCTCTGAAGAGATGCAAAAAGCTATTATAGTCATAAAAATAAGTTATAGATTATGAAAATTAAAAATTAAACTGTTGCCATGAAAACCTTAAGGGATGGTCTGAAAAAGTAGAGCACACATAGCTGAAGGTTGATGTAGTAAATTAGAATGAGCCAGTAATTCTCCCAGAAAGCATACAAAGGAAGAAAAAGAAAGGTATGAATGAAAACTTAAGAGACTTTGGAGAATAAATTCAGATTTTCAAATGCCATTTCATGGGAGTTCTAATAGTAAGAGTAGACCAAATAAAGTAGAGATGGCATTTAAAGACATGATAGAGGAGAATTATCCTGAACTGAAAGAGATGAATCTTGAGATTGAAATGTCCTAATGGGAGAGCCAAGCAAGAAAAAAAATGGACCATACCATTTATAACGTAATGTCAGAACACCAAAAATTATGAGGAAAAATTCTAAGTGCTTCCATGAAAAACAACAAAAAATAACATACAAATGAATCAGAATCAGTTGATGTTAGTCTTCTAATAAGTAGCTCTGGAAGTAATTAGATAATTAAAAAATATTTTATAAGTTAAAGGGAAAGTAACTTTGAACCTAGAATTCCAATCTTAGCCAAATTATGGAGATGAAAAAAAAATTTATACATATAAGAACTCAGAATATTTGCCACTAAAATTCTTTCTGCAAGAATTTCTTGAGGATGTATACCAGCAGGAAAAGATTATTCCTAAAAAAGATGTGGCACTCAATAATCAATGATAACCAAATAACTAACTAAAACTTGCAGTGAAGTAGGAACAAGTATTGATTATCTAGAATTAAACTTCCAGGTAACAATAAAGGATACAGGGAGGCTTAGGGAAGAGAGTAAAGGGATCTTAAAATGTACCAATTTTCTTATTATGTTCAATTGGAGGATATGTTACTAATTAAGCAGACATTGTTAGAAAATATAGATATTTAATTACATGGGACAAAAGATTAACCATTATAAAATAGAATGAGAATATGAAACATTTAAATAAGTTGAGGGGGGGAAAGGAACAAACAGCAGGAAAGGAGGAAAACAACCAGAAAGCAGGCTACATAAAAAGCAATATTAGGTAAGGAATAAGTTCAAACATAACAATAAATACATTGAAAATTATTAAGTTATACTAATCTAGTCAAACAAAAGCTCTCATTTTTTACCAACTCAGATATGTACTATTTAATAATGTCGAGGGTAGAAAAATCAGCACAGCAGTTTTCTCTGGAGTTGGGCATTTTGACTGGGTGTGAACATGAGGGAACTTTCGGGGGTGATAGTAATTCTCCATATCTTGATAGTAGTTTGGGTTACCAAGATGTATGGTTTTGTCAAAACCCAGCAAATTTACACTTGGGTTTTGGGCATTTCATTGCATGCAAATTTTACATAAAAAGAATAAATGCTGAACAAATATTGAAATCTAGTTACTGATGTGCCAGTGCAAGTGTTTAGATAGAAGTGTACCGATGTCTGCAATTTACCTTTAAGTATTTCAGTAAAATAAGTGAATTACTGAATAAATAGAGAGGTGGATAGATATGTGGTACTGCAAGTATGGTAAAATGTTCATGGTAGTGTGTTTATAGCAGCACTATTCATATAGCCAAAAAGCAGAAACTACTCAAATGACCATCAACTGATGAATGGATAAACAAAACATGATATATCTCTACAATGGAATATTATGCAACCATAAAAATGATGTACTATGCTGCAACATAGATAAACCTTGAAAATATTGTGCTAAGTAAAAGAAGCCAGACATAAAAGACCACATATTGGATGATCCCATTTTTATGAAATATCCAGAATAGGCAAATCCATGGAGACAGAAAGTGATTAGTGGTTGCCAGGGACGAGGGGGAAAGGACAACAGAGTGTGACTGCTAATGGGTGATGGATGGGTTTCCTTTGTGGATGATGAAAATGTCCTGACACTCGATAATGCTGATGGTTGCACAGCCTTGTGAATATGTTAAAAATCACTGAGTTTGACACTTTAAAATGGTGAGTTTTATGGCATGTAAATTATAATTTAAAAAAAAACCCAAAAAATAAATCTTAAAATTTAATGGTAGAATCTAGGTAGTGAGTATATGGGTAGAGTTATCTGTAAAATCTTTTTAATTTTCTGTATGTTTCAAAATGTAAAATATTGTGAAAAAATCAGGGCCAGACTTGCGTGATATTATTCCCTATTCTCCGATGATTCTCTGCAGTTAAAATTCCCCATTCCCTTCCAACAGAAATGGTCTTTCTCCATGCTTCACATATTCCCAGGGACTGAAGTGGTGACAAGAGGTGATGGTTCATCCCCCTATCCCAACCCTCTAGCAAATCCTAGCCATTAACTTTAAAATACAGCAGTTTTCATAGTGATTACTATAGCCCTTAGTCCTTCCTAGATGAAAGTAAAACCTTTCTTACCATTGTTGATGGGTGTGACATTCCATTAGAGTAATTATTTAATTAATTTTTCATTGTAGCCTATAAACAACAAACCAAATGATAGTTGTAGCCAACTACCTGTATTTTAAGTTGTCAGGGGGAGTGATGTCACTTTTTTCCTCCAAATTGTCCAGATGGAGTCTTTAAGTGGAGCTCATATGTCAGCAGGGATCCAATTTCCCTTCTTCAGTGAAAATAGATTCAGAGGTTTCTTCCAATATCAGCCAGAGCTACCTCTGAGAGAGATGGCTAAGAAAATTACTCTCTTGCTCTGAAATGAGCTTATGGAAATATTATGATTGCACTCTTCCCTAAGATTGTGACCCATTTGCAAGTGTGCCTTCCTTCTGCTATAATCTCTCTGTTTCTAGTGATTACCTTTTTGAAAAACACAAAATTTCCTCAATGGAATGAATTTTCTGGCTTAGCAGATGTACCATTTATCCATACAGGCAGTAATAACAGCAGCTTCTCCCTAGCCCCACCTCCACAAAGACGTCATAGTATTTGAAAGGAAGAGAATCATAGGAGTATTCCTGCTGCTTGGAAATGGAATCATATTCACAGTTAGCCCTGATTTAGCTGCATGGGGTGAACTTGTGACCCACCAAGATGCACCCTTAGGAATTCACACTGTCAATTTTGACAGCATAGATATGGTGTCTTGTTCATTTAAATTGCCTTCCTTGGGTACATGCAAATTTAAATCTGAGCCTGGTACCACCATATCAGGTAAGATGGAAAAAAATTATGAGGTAGGAAATTTATAAAGTTGTGTAATTGCATTCTGCCCCACTCCCTTACTCCCATCTGCAGATCTTAGAAACAGTTCCAGTGGAGTTCTGACTTTATTTGCCCTGGTATTCAACAATTTAAATGACTACTCCAACCCTTAAAATCCTTTCCAACACCTTTTGAAAATCAACTGTTTCAAAACCTTTTTCTATTTTTTTCAGGACATCACTGCTCTGAGGGTGACAAGGAATGTTGTTTTGCCATGTAATCTTTCTTTGTTCATTTCTGTACATTGATAGAAGAAAAACATGTAACTTAATCAGAAGAAATATATCCAGGTGGGAAAAATTGATGGGCAATTTGCTCTTCTAAGCCTCCTATTGAAATCTCTGAGGTTGCGTCTATTACAAAATAAGCAATACCCACTGTAATATATTCTCAATCCCATTTAAAACACACTTGTACCTCCTGAACTACCAGAAAGAACAGAATGTGATCTACTTGCCAGCTGTGCACAGGCCCTTGCCCTCAAAGAATCTTACTCAAGTCATTTCAAAGGATTTCTTTTTTTTTCTTTTTTTTTTTTTTTTTTGACAAAGGTATGGTTTCTTAGCACATTAGTCATCAGGGGAGAGGAGAATGTGTCTTAAGTTCACTGATGCATGGCCTGGTCCCTTCATGCCATTTATTTCAGAAACCCAGGTAGCTGCTAGTTAAGGAATGACTAAGGCATCTGACTTAATCTTCCCATTTCTTTATAAGTCAGCCACTGGATTTTTTTTTTTTTTGAGGAGTATTAGCATGACCCACTTTAATTTTCCGTCTAAATTCTGACAAGGAGTTCTAAAATTGTGTGCTTCTTGGAGGAATGTTCTTTATGTCCAAGCACCTCGAGTCCATTTGCCTAAAAAAGCTACTGGCCACACCTAAGAGCTTATAATTATCAGAACAAGTACCTGAAGGTGAGTGCCTTACTCCACTTCCGATGTTAAATAGACAACTCCTGTTCTGTCCATTGTGCAGATTTGTGTTGTCTTCTTTCCTTAAAGTTTTACCCTCTACAAGGTGCTGCTGATTTCCCCACAGTAACGTAGCTCTCAATCCAGGTACTCTACTCAGAGATCAGTGAACAAGGCCAGTGAAACAGGCCTTGCCTCAATGGGAGAAAAATCAAAAGGTTCAAACTGAGAGAGGTCCTCAGAATCCCCTGAACTGTCCCCACAGCCAGTGAAGCAACCTGCTTCTATATATGGTGGACACCCCTGGACTTCCCCCACTTAGCGTGCTCTGAGTATATGGCTTCTACTTTATGAGTGAAACTCTGCTGGGCTGATTCAGCCCTATTCAACTCGCTCTCTGGCATCACCCAAGATATGATCAGTATTGCTGGCCTCAAATTAGTTGATGCCTTTCTATAGTGAGGACAGTTTTGACCAATACCAAGTAACAAGCTAGGAATTGTTTTTCAAATGGGCAGCTTTTAAGTCCAAAACTTGAAAGGTGGCCATTGGGTAGGGGATTTGATATCTGCCCAAAATTCCAGTCTGTGTATATGCTGGTTGTAGATACATACTTCTGGTATCACATGAGCAGCTGGTTCATAACAACTGAGTGGGACTATGTACCACCACCCTTCATAATTTTTTTAATATTGTTTCTGCTCAGAACCCCACTGAAATCCAGATTTCTTTCTGGTGATTTGTGAGTAAGATCTGACAAATTTTGATTTTTTCTAAAACTTGAAAATCTGCTTGCCTCTTGAGATTCTTGCTTACTGGCAGGGTCTCCTAGAGAGAATTTATTTTTCACAGTTTGAGGAATGTTCCTAGTTACTCTAGCCCACATAACTCCCATATTGAACTAGGTTTTGAATCTTAGCTGCAGTTATCAGCCAGTTTCTTTTTAGTATAAGGGTGACCATAAATAGCCCTTAGTTTTCCTGAGCATCTCAGCAATTCTTATGACATCAGTGTGGTGTTTTAACTTACTCTTAATGTTTATTAAGTCTAATCCCACCTCACTAGACTATGACAATATGTCTGCAAATTTAAATATTTCTGTAGCGAAACAGTAAATATATACTGGGTTTTATTTTATGGGTATGCAAAAGGTACTTGGCTGGACTCTGAAACTGAAATTGAAAAGAAAGCATTAGAAAGATCAAAATTGTCATACCAATCCCCCTTGTCTTTCTTCATGGTTTTGTCTTATCAAGTGCAGCTGGAGCTATCAAAGGAACCACTTTTTTCATCTCCCACTGTCTACTGTTGACCTTCAGGAGCCATCTGCCTTATGTACGATGGCCAGACAGAGCCAGCAGAAATCAAAACTCCTACCTCAAATATTTTCTTTATGAGAATAGTTATCTCTAGATGCCTTCCTGGAATTCTGCATTGCTTAATGTTTGCTAGCAATGTTTACCTAATGCAGTAAAAATGTTTACTATAAAGGAGGGCTTGGATAATTACAAAGGCTCCCATGCAGCATGACCAATTAGAATTGGGCAGAGGATAAGGGTAGCATGCCTTGTTTGTGCATATCATCCTAGTTATACACTCAGATTAAGGTGAAGATCTCCAATAATTTCTCCAGTCACACTTTCCAATGTGTAGCTTCACCTTATTTCCCTCCACCAATAGCTTCTTCATACCCTCCCAGTTTTACCTTCAGACCTTCCTACGTACCATCCCTAGCTCCCAAGTTTATCAGGATATTTGCCCTGCCCATATACTTTCTTTCCTGAGGGTCCTTCCAGTAAAGAGAGAGAATGGATTGCAGGCCTGCTGCTTAACTGTTTCCTTCCCAAGCTGCAAACAATCATATTGCTTTTTCCTCTCAGTCTGCTTCTACAGTAGCTGAACTAAACGCATAATAGC
Organism: Choloepus didactylus; assembly: GCF_015220235.1. Classification (NCBI taxonomy): domain Eukaryota; kingdom Metazoa; phylum Chordata; class Mammalia; order Pilosa; family Megalonychidae; genus Choloepus; species Choloepus didactylus. The sequence continues at coordinate 77,809,625 of NC_051307.1, forward strand.
CATCAACTTTGAGATTAACACGCTGAATTAGGTTAGATTCCCTAGGAATGGAGCCTAAAGGATTTGTATGCACAGGAATTTTTGAGAGGGGTGCTCTTCAGGACAAATCTCTAAGGGAGAGAGTGAAACAGAAGAGAGAAGGGAAAAAAGGTTAACAAGGATGTGATCTCAAGTGAGAATACCTTTGGCCTGATGCAAGAGGATGGGGCTGCACTGGAGCATGCCTTGCACCATCTCTTATTTCCCCTTGAGATAAGAGGGTGGCTTTTCATCATCCTAGTACAATACTAGTATGATACTAGCATCAGTTTGTCACCCAGATATGACTGTCATTGTCTAAGGGCAATTCTCAAGGAAGTACAAGCCATTAGCTGACAATACTTACAATATCTTGGGGCATAACTGCTGGTAAAAGGGATGTGGGAAGGGCATTAAAACCACCTAGACAACCCATGTTATATTGCTCATACACATAATTGTTTTGCGAATCTAGCTTAAAATGTATTCAAGAGAAGACTGAGAATAGTTTAGAAACTAATAAAGTGGTGGATGTGTATTATGAGGGAAGTTGATGATGTGCCTTGACGCATCATCTGGTTCCCTCAGACACATGGATGCACACAGATTTTGTAAGAATAAGCATTCTGGTGAGAATGGGTGTTTTCACTTAGAGCCGAAGTTTACAAATTCTGGTGGCAGAAAAAATGGGTCACAAGGTACTTGTTACCAACCATTCCTTTTGAATAATCTTTGTACTCCAACAGACATAATCTTGGATATAAAATCTGGGGCAAGTACTTCTTTGTTTCTATAGAAACATGATAAAACTGATCTCCAATATTTATGTTTGTTATATGCTTATGTATTTCCATCACTGCACCTAGAATGCTCTTGCCCTAATTTGTCTCAATATTTCTCTCCCTCTGCTGGATTCTAATCTTCTCAAAGGTAGAGGCCATATTGTATGCATCTTTCTATTCTATTGCCCAGCAGACGGCCAGTATATTCTATTGTCCAGCTAAAGAAATGAATGGGGTACTACAGAAATATACAAAGGATCCACAGTTCTGCTGGGAAGAGAGTCATCATTATTGCGGGTAAAGAATTATTGGATACTTTTGGGTTTCTTAGAGAGGGATTACATTATAATTCATGGGGTCAGTGTCAAGTTTCAATTTTTTCAGTTCACTCCATCTTCACTCAGGAATATAGGGCAAGGTTGAGTTCTAGCTGTGGCTTGATTCTCAAAGGCAAGGAGAAAAAGGTAAAGTAAAGAAACAAGAAGTCAATGAGATTGTTTCCCAACATAGGTGAAAATAAAATTTTCTGGAAAAACAAACAATACTTAATTTCTTCTTTGACTGAAAAAATAGGAAATGAATGTGAACTCATTTTTCCTAATAAAATCTGTTATCTTCTATTCCCATTTATTCAAGTCAGACCTTTCCATCTCAGTAACTTTCTCATGTAATTATGATGGAAAACTTAATAGTCTTATTGACACTGCATTATAGTTGAGTAGAAATTTAAAAATCAGGGATTCTAGTCTTTTTGTTTCAGAAATTAAGTAGCAATATTGAGTTTCTTTTTCCCATTTTTGACAATAAATTATGTTTTTGCTTGGATAAAGCAGGGGTTTCACTGAAATGCCAAAGTGATTTTGTCAGTTTTACAGAATTTGCCCCATCCCTTGAAAACCAACCTAGTTTTATGTTCCTTTTGTCTCTCATATTTTACAGTATAACTGCTGTTCTGAGTTCTGTATATTTATTCCCTACTTTACCATTTAATTGATATTTTAAAATTTTCCTGGTTGATTCAGTTTATTTTACATATCAACCACACCCTCCCCTAAATTAGGTGAAAAGTAGAATTTTCTGTTCTTTCAACCCCTCTATAGTTGAATTTTAGTCATATTTCCTTTTAAGAATGCTGAGGAGGTTAAGATCATAGTAATTAAAAATAACAATGAATGCGTATTCACCAACTCATCTGACATTGCAAATCCTGTAAGAGGGTCACAGGATGAAGGCTTGCACTACAACTTACCCACACATCACTAATTGAGGAAGCAGGTCAGGCTATTCTTTAGAAGAAAATTCCAATGCTTTCTCAATTCCAAGGGTTTAATTTGAGCAAATCGCCTGGGTTGAGGAATTTGGAGGGTTTTAAGGGTATAATTTAAAGATAATAAATGATTTATGAAAATATGTTTCTGCTTCTAAAAGAAGTTCCACTGAATACTCCACTCAAACTAGACAAATGGAGTATAAACATACTCAGAGCTTTCTTGCTTCACATCTTTGATCCTTCTACCTCCTAATCTGGGCTTCCCTTTTCAAACTCCACCTGCCAAATTCCAACCCCTCCATCAATTAATCAAGAAAGGAACGAATGAAGGGAGGAAGGGAGGGAGGGCAGGAGGGAGAAAAGGAAAGAAAATGCTTGTGTGAGAGTTGCTTTATGAACTGAGAATCCACCTCAAATTCATTCTATAAAAGGGAAGTCAACATAAAGAATGGTCAAAAGTATGCTCATCATTAGAGCAACTTCTCAGAAAGATAGTTTCTCTATGGAAGTAACTGTCCCTTAAAAAGTTTTTCCTATTACTGTGAATAGTATAATTACTCGATTTTTCAAGTTTCTCTATATATGCATGATTCATAGTATAAACTTTATCCAATATGATGAATAGGAAAATAAAAAATAGTGTTTTCTTGTAAGTGTGATCAATCAGCTCTTATTAATGATAGGAAAAATAAGGATGACTAATGAGGATTCTGTTGTTGTCTCTGTGCTATAGCATTTAGCTATGACAAGTTCAATAAGATTTGTTACATTGTCTACTCCTGGTATAGAGCCTATGTTTTATCAGGCTAAAATGTTGGGCAGGATATGGAAGTCAATGAATGAGAAATTAGTGATTCTGATTAGGGGGTGAGTTCTTATAATATTAGTCACCATTGATTCTTAGAGTTGAAGAAAAACCATTGCTGTTCATATTATGGGCTGTCAGACCTCAGAAAAAAGAGTCTAACATATAGAAGGAATGTCTGATCCAGGGGCCCTGCTGCTTATCTCATAGATACCAGGTGCCCCATAAACTAAAGAATGAAGGCTGTTCAAGGCTGTTCCAGCCACAGTGGCGCCTCAAAGGAGGGTAAGGCAAGGTCAGATATGTCCATAAGATGAACAACCAGAAAGGTCTGCTCTCCCTAGATAGATAACACAGCTACATTTCAAAGAAGAATAATGCTCAGAAACCTAGCAACCAATCAGCCCAAAAATTAATAGGCACTCACCCAATCGAGGCACAGAACACACTCAGCAGGCACCCTACCCCCCCAACACCCTCCCATCCCAACGTGGGTTTTTTCTTTAAAAAATGCTGCTCTCAGATAGAGAACTGGAGCCATTTTTCTTTCTTTCTTTTCGCTGGCTCCCACCTGCTTTCTTCTGCTTTCTTCCTCTAATAAACCTTAAACTCTCTACTTAAACCATGACTTGCTGCATTGTGTGGATTCCTGAATGACTCCGACCTAACATGGGCTATGGTTAAAGCCAATGAAAATATGAAGTGTTTTTAAGTATGATTCTTGTTTTTGATTTCATGTTTTGTTTTCCTTGACAGCCAGTTGTATCTTGTGTTAATTATAAGGGATAGACTTGGATAAGATATTGTAATGAATTTGGGGAGATTCCTTTCATGTTAATAGCTCTGTGTGTGTATGCGTTTGTGTGTGTGTGTATGAAAGAGAGACAGAGAGACAGAGAGACAGAGAGAGAGAGAAAGAGAGAGAGAGAGATTCTTTCTTGTCCTCTTGTTGTTACTGATGAGTTTCCAGAAGCTTTGTGGTTGCACCATAGCTCTTGGAGGAGTTAGAGATCCTTTATTTGCATAATTCTATAGTTATAAGGGGGTTAAAACTGTACTATAATATGATTTAGAGGATTTAGAAAGTAGGGTAGTTTTTGATGGCAAAGAAGTTGGCTTTATTTTCCTTTCTTGTGTGGATTGGACAGTAAATTATTAGTAGATTCTGGTGAATTTTTGTCAGTGTGTCTGTTATTACAGAAATTATTCGTGAGTATTAAGTAATTAGTGAATCCAAGAGACAAGGAATTTTTAAAAAGAAATAAAATTTTCTATGTCCTTTTGGGAATCATTCCAGATTATGGAAATTGCATTGAAATGAACATATTTTCCCTGATCAAGCTTTGACCTCTTTGGAGATGTACTAAGTGTGAAAATTGGGAATAATGGCTGGAAAATATTCAAGTAGGCAGGAGATTTCATGGATGTATGAATAATTTTATGATTAAGTTTTAGATCATCATTTTGGTCTAGGGTCAGAGTGAAATCAAGAATGCTCATAGTGATGAATGTGATCTTTAAGTAAGCTGTCACGGTTGAGGAGGTGGCTTGGCAAACATTATGAAAATATTGCTAGTAAGAATCCTGGAAAAAACTTATGGCATATAAACATTCATATGAATTTATGAAGTAGTGAGTTATTTTCAAATTAAAATTAGAGTTGGAAATCGTGGCCAACACAAGAAAGTAAATATTTTGAGTGCTACAAACATATGAGGCAATTAAAGTGAGTAATAGGTACAGACATTAATATAAACTACATTTGTGGTTTCCAAATTAGGTCTTTGGAATAAAAGTATGAAACTGATAGTGTTTAGTGTGAAAATTTGTTGAGGTTCTTACGATTTTGAGTCAATAAGAAACCATAATTCTGCTCTTATGAATCCAAATATTTTTGCTACCAGGAATCTGAATTGTTTGCTACTGTGAATCTCCAATACAGTTATAAAAATTCTTGGAAAGCTATTTTATTGTGCTTGCATCTTTTGGCCCATATCACTGTCTAATTAATAAGAATATTACTTCAATTCTTCTCATTCAATAATGCTTATAATAAATTGTCAGTGGTATTTGGAGAATTGAAGGTTTGGTTAGTACGTACATATTATATTGAGATTCCTTTGGCAGACTTGTAACAAAACAATAGATTATTGAAAAATAATCTATTTGAAAGCCTAGTATGAATTTAAATGTTTGAATTATTGTCCAGTGACAACTTGGAATTATTAAACATTGCCCTGCATGAATAAATATGTTAGTATTTACTACATGAAAACATAAACAATAATTTTACCTGCATTAGATAAATGGTTTTTAGAAATATTAAATGGAGTAATTAAAATAGGTGGGATTAGGATGACTAGGTTCATTAAGAAGAATGTCCTAAATTTGACATTTTATTTAGAGTACATCAAGATTTTTACTCTTAAGGCCAATGGATGGCATTTGTCCTTTGAAAGCTGAGAAGCCATAATTTATATATAGAGAAACAGGAGTAGCAGTTTCTATAAAGTTTTTCACTAAATAAAATGTGAGGTTTCCATATAAAATTTACAATCTAATATTTTTATTAGTATGTAGTTACAATATATGGTGCCAAGAATGTTTTTGAGAATCAAAGTGGTAATAGCAACAGAAGTTATAAAATGCAATGCCATTAGATAATTTTCACTTTTAAGAAGGGTTTGGCAGCGTGATGTGATGTGTCAACTTTTCTCGATTAGTTATAATTAATATTTATATATTGAGTAGCCAAATTACTTAGGCTTGGGAGCAATCATCATGCTTTTAGTGGTCATACTATAAACAGAGAGTGGATTCATTCTTGCATAGAATTGGCAAGGCAGGATGGCATTGATGATATTAGACAAGTGGGCAATTATTAGAGCTATGGTTCCTATAAAGCTGCAAGATGTTGCGGTAAGTGATGCTACTACTGATGCTATGTGGCTGATGAATAACCGAAGAAGACTGAAGATTTGTTTCATGGAGGCAAAATGAGCTTGTTATAATTATTCTTCATTTTAACAATGTCAGGAAATGGATAAGCTACAAATATTGTTAGCAGTTCCAGTAGCATGAGATTTCATAATATACTATATGATTCTAAATTTTAATAAAATTACAAGTAGTACATTGATCTCTAATTGGTACTTAAATTGTGCTTTTGGGAATCAAAAGTGTAATCAAAAAGCAGGGTTTTTCAACTACAAGTGTTATTATGTATACATAATAGTCATAGCTACTTATCAGATCATAAATTGGGATTTAAATTTATATAGTTCAAAATTTAAAATATGTTTATGAATCTATAATATTTTCAATACAGATTAATGCAACTAGAAATGATAAAGATCCAATGAATGTGAACAATAGAATGTAAAGAACTTTGTTAATCAGTTCATTTGTTTTCCTCATAAATTATAATAAATTTTATGTTGAGTGTTGCTTTAAATATAACAAGTTTATGGGTATATTTGTTATGATTAGGGATATTTGTAATGGAATTAGTATGGAGATAAAACTATTTTATTGTCAAATTTTTAAATAGATTAAATTATATAAGTTATTAATACCAACAAGAGGTCAATGATAAGTCCATCAAAAAATGATGTGAAATGTAGATTTAATTCAAATAATTTATTAAATAATTAAAGGCTATTTAAGTCTTTATTATAAAGCTATATAAACTACAATTAATATAAAATTGTTAAGTGCTTTGGCACATCATTTCAGTGTTAACAACATGACCACGGATGTAACAATGCCTGAAATTGAAATAGATTAAGATTTTGGACATAGTCAAGACTATATATTTGATACTATTACTAGCAAGGCAAAACCAACAATAGATTTTCAATATACAAATACTAATAAAATGAATGGTATTGAAGTCAATGGTGTTAAATGTCCATTTAGGGACTGCAAATTTCATGTAATAAATAGACAATGCTATGCTCTCTGATCTTAATAGGGAAGACATTATTTGGGACTGGTAGATTAAAAGTTATAGTATAGCTATTATAAAAACTAATGAGAGGTTCATTTGAATGGTGTGTGGAGTGGGTGGTGCATTAGTAATTTTGGTATGAGCCCTAATCTAATGAGACAATATCATTTTTTGTTGTTACAGTAATTACTTTAGTTTATCTATTCAAGTTTTTTTGAAAGCCAAGCTCTTGTCTAATATTATTTTAATAGATGACAGAGCAAGCACACAATTTGTAGATTATACATTTTGGAGATTAAAGGTAATGGTAATAAAAAGTCAATTTCTGAGCTAAAAAGTTAATTTCCTGATCACTACTAGGAAAAATTTGGAGGTCATAAAGATTTTTTTTTTCTCTAATACACATTTAATTGTATTAGAATATAATATTTACTAGAACTGAGGTCAATAACTCAATGAGTAATAGTAATAATATTTATGAATTTGGTATTATTCTGCATTGTCCTGAAAAGAACTAATTGGAAGCTGGCTATATTAAATTAAATAGAAGAATAGGACCCTCAACAATAGATGAATGCATAGAACAACCTCAAAATGTCAAGGTTAAGTAGCAGCTTCCAATTCAAAGTTGCTGTGATTATATATACGATAAGAAGGAATTTTAATTGGAGTAGGAAAAATATGTTAGTAGTGTGTTCCTATTTATGTAAACGATAAAATTCCATCAGTAAAATTATGTTGAGCCATACCTACTGTGCCGGTGTGGATGTATTATGTCCCCCAAAACACCATGTTCTTTGATGCAATCTTGTGGGGACAGATGTGTTAGTATTGATTAGGTTGGAATCCTTTGATTGACTGTTTCCATGGAGATGTGACTCCGTCATCTGTGTGTGAAACATTTGATTGGATTATTTCCATAGAGACATGGACCCCGCCCATTCAGGGTGGGTCTTGATTTAATCACTGCAGTCCTACAAAAGAGCTCACAAACAGAAGAACCTCTGAGCAGCTGAGAGCGATATTTTGGACATCAGCTAAGAGGCATTTTGGAGACGGCCTTTGAAAGCAGACTTCTGCTGACACTTTGGAGATGCTAGAATAATGTTTGCTCTGGAGAAGCTAAGAGAGGACAAAAAGCCCCCAAAAAACATTTTGAAGAATGCTCAGGAGCTGAGAGAGGAGCTGGAACACAATCCAGGATCAGCAGATGCCAGCCACATGACTTCCCAGCTAACAGAGGTTTTCCAGACATTATTGGCCTTCCTTTGGTGAAGGTATACTTATGTTGGTGCCTTAATTTGGACATTTTAATGGCCTTCTGACTGTAAATTTGTAACCAAATAAACTCCCTTTATAAAAGCCAGTCCATTTCTGGTATTTTGCATAATGGCAGCATTAGCAAACTGGAACATCTACCATGGAAAATGGTGAATTGTGTTTTGAGTACTCATAGATTTATAGCAACATAAAACAAATCTCTACTAGAGCAGTGGTGATAATTAATGACTCTTCATTATTCATGTATTGTAAACATATGTGTTGATATTCCTAGCATTAGTAGAGTTGATTATTAAATTGATCACATGACTCTGGTGGCTGGCTCAAAATTTAGTAACTTTTTACTTGGTATAACTTGGATGAATTTTTTATTTATTTCCTAATTTCTATCACTGCATTACCCTTTGGAGATGTGGTGAAACACTTGGTAGAGGGCATGAGGGCAGCTCCATTTGGTTTTTGTGAAACAGAGGGCCCTCGCATTGCATGTGGACATTGAAAATTTACATTATTAATAAAAAGACCAGGACCAAGCTTCTCTATTTATGGGACTAAAATAGTATTTTCAGCCTTGCTTCAGTTTAATCTTTATTAACTTTTTATTTTAATTATGGAAAATCCCTCTTATGAGAGTTTTGGAGATTTTGAGTGGTATGGCAGTATTGACAGAATAAAAACTGGTCTGTATAATGTTTAAATATTTTTGGCAAACAACCTATTGAATTAGAAAATTAAATTTAAAAGATGAAATTTTAATACTTGACATAGAAAAGAATTGTTGTTTGAAAGACTTATATATCTCCCTAAGATTATTAACTGCTAGTAAGTACTTAGTTGTTGTATTTGGGATGTAAGTGTTTAATATTGAAGTATCATGAAAATGTTGTGCCTTTTGTCATTATTTTATCCCTTCTTGAAATAAAAGTTTGACTGGATAAAACAATCCAGTTAAAGGTAATTAAGGGGAGTTTAAATTTTAAACGCCATTCATTTATATTTAAAATATACCAATATTTCAATTCCTAATCCTCCACCAGTGTTTGTAATGGGATGTGTATGCATGTATGTATACATTACATGTGTAAATGCATGTATCACATGTGTTACATTTGTACAGATATGTGTAACCTAGGGTGAAATTTATATCCAGACTGTTGTCTACATGTGTATTTTCATGTACATTTGTGTTACATATGCACATGCATAACAGGACATATATATGTGTACTACTGGGTAAAAACTTACATACAAAATTCTAACATCTGTTAGACATTGATCAAATGAAATCTGTAGCAAATATTGTTGATAAGTAACATTTAATTAAATCCTACCCACAAGTTTCTTAACTGTGTTTAGGCCTTTGACAGCCATAGCTTAGCTCTCCCAATCCAAATATAAATATATTATATCAAGTGAATGACAACACAGTTAAGTGTGATTGTGAGTTGATTGTCATTAGTCCATTGTTATGTCATATTTAAGTCGATATAGTGGAAAATTTTAAATGACAAGACCTTGAAGAACAAAACTGAATACCCATTTAATTATAGTATTGAGAAAAAAGGTCTTAAGTGAATGGCTTGCTGATTTCTTATTGCCAGTTTATTAAGGAATTATATCAGAGATAATATGCATAATGATGACTTTATAATGGTATATGATATGTAAATTACCATTATAAATTTTATGTAATATTTTTAAAGAAAGAAAAATTGACTACATAGAATTTAGAAATCTTTAAACCTCAAAGAATATCAGAAACAAAACAACAAAGATTAAAAAGAAATTGCAGAACAAGAAGCAAATTATTGAAAAATATCTACTCTCCTAAATTAATCTATGAATGTAATGCCAGACTAACAAATACACTAATAAGTCTAGCTGGGAATAGTGTTTTTTTTAAATGAGCTTTGTTTGTGTGTGTGTGTTATTTTTAAAACCAACCAAAATTTATTGAGGTAAATAAAAGTTACTTCTACAGATTTCGTATAATAGCTCATAGCATAGAGAAATGGTCTTTTCTTGTTTCAAATACCTCTATCTAGTTATGTCAAACCTCAATCATGGCTTAAGTGATAGATCAATTACTTTCATCACAATACAAAATACAAAGACTTAGGCTAATTCTAGAAGATCCAGTGAAAAGGAAACAATGTATTCATAAGAATTACATTAAGAAATAATGTATTTATAAGAATTATATTAAATCCATCTATATTCAGAACCCCTATTTCGGGAATTATAATTCTGTCAGACTTCAATAAGAGTCACTATAGCATCATCAAGTAACTGCAGTTAAATTAAAAAGAGGTAAATCAAAGTTAGTTTTTAAAGCGAGATAACACAGACAAATGCTGTGCTGAGGTTGTAGATATTTGGGAATTGGCTGTTTGAAAGCTGAATCAAACCTGCCTATGACCCTGGATCCTTGAGCCCTGCAGCTTAAACCATCTCCTCCTGTGGAGACCTGATGATCAGGGGGCTCCCTGAGCCTCTAGGGCCTGTGCCCAGGGCTGGGTATGGAACAGCAGGGGCAAAAGGCTCCCTTCAGAAAAGACAGAATTTAAACTTTGCTTCAACCAGTTTTGTTCCATGTGACTATTTTCTTTTCTTAGCTCATTTAACTTTCTCTCAGTAAGAAGAGCTGCAAATAACCTTTCTTGAGCTTTTTTTCTCATAGGAAGATAATCCAGCTTTGATAGCAGAAAATGGCTCTTTCTAAATGTTTCTCAAACTCTTTCACCATCTTCCTGTAGGAGTCTCACTTCAGATGTATATAGCTGAGGGTTCCATTCATTTGATGCAGAAAATTTCTTCTCTGTTTCTAAGCCATACGTGCCCTCCTTGATTAATTTTCTGCAAAGTTTCATTACAGGTTCTTGATGAAGTTCAGGCAAGTTGAAGTTTTAGCTAAAGCTTTTCAATCTCACTTTCAAGCTATGCATTTTCGGATTTCAAAGATGCTTGCTCAATTTGGAGACTTGTCATTTGAACTGTAAGCTCTTCATCCATTTGATTTTCCTCACAGACCTTGTTAAATATTTCTTATTTTCCTCTTTCAAGCCTTTTTTAATGTAATGTTTAAATTAACAGCATCAATTAGTTTTTTTTTCAGAGTGACTGTTGACTTCCTAGTGGTCTTCATTTTCTGGTTGTATTGGTACATCCAACAATAGCAATTGGCTAAATTGCTATCATCCATGTGATCTTCATTAAAGTGTATAGGCAAATTTGTTCACTTTCAGTCAGAGATTTTTACTGACAGTCTATCATTTATACTCTGTTTCATTCTCATATTACAGTTCTCTTCTTTTCTGTTCCTTCGCTTCCCACACTCTTTCCTGCCAGCTCATAACTTCCTGGGAGAGCAGCTTTAGGTTTTCCTGAAGATGAGCATTTTCATACAAACCATTCATTAGTTACTTCTGAAGTTGTTCTACATTTTTCTGAAATGACTTTAAGATGTTTTTGGTGTCCATTACCTGGATTGAATGGATTTTCATGCTACTACAAGAGTGTGTCTGTACTTAAATGTGAGCCATCATCACTTCAAGAAATCAAAGTTTAGAGGGCTAAATTTTCTGTTTCTTGAGGTCTACTATATTCTAAAGCTTGTTCAGATATTTACCAAATGTCACCAAACTCAGTGTTTACAACTTCAGAGGACTGGCCCCCCCATGGAGGTGACCCAGTGGCTTTGTAGGTTTCTGTAAGCAGTCTAATCATCTTATTGACTTTGCAATATTCCTCAAACAGGGCAGGAAACTTCTGGCTATCTCTTTTTCCCTCCTTAAAGTATATGGGCTGTTTACCATAAAAACAAAACAAAACAAAACAAAACACAATTTTAGAAGCACACCCTGAGAGTCCTGAGCCTAATTTCAAGCACCCCATCAACACCAGCAGTGCACAGTGGCCCAAAGACCAGCCTGAAAGACATTTTTATGGCCATCAGCAAGGCTTCCTGGTTCCAAAGGGCATCACAGCTCTTCCCTGGTTGCCAGTACCCTTTGGGCCACAACTGACAGCAGAGAACCCTGCGGAGTGTTCTGCCTCTAACTCAGACAAGTGTCTGGCAACCGGGACAGACCATTGGTGGCACTGGGGGAAGGGGAAACCAGGTTCTATAAAAGTGCTCTCTAGTTTTGCATGGGCACCCACAGAAACAGAAATTGATATTAGGTGTGTAGTTCATTAGAGGAAATGGAAAGGGCTTACTGCAAGAGAGATCAGTCCCTGAGCTCTGGCCACTCTAGACCCCAGATGGCCCTATAGTGAACCTAGGAACTATCAAAGCAGTGCCAAGATATAACCCGATCTCCCACCTCATGGGTCCACATCCCTGTATGAGATTCATCCTTCTGATTTAAAGTTTCCTTCTGCAGCCTTGAAGCCTGATCCTGCCTACAAAGGTCATAGGAAACTCCCTACCCAAAAGGTCACTTTCTCTTTTGTGTTTCATCAGCACAGACAGGAAGGGGCAGAGAACTGAAGGGCCTCACCAGAGGTATCAAGTAACAGACTTGGATTTTATCTCTAAGACATCAGGAGAAATAAACCAAAACTGGCAGTGTCTTCACATTTCATGGATTTTCAGTGAAACCAGTTAGTCCCTATTCAATCCAAGCATTCCTGGATGGAGGCAACTGTCCTCTAAGGGTGACTTAGTGAGCGTGGGGACTCCTTTCATTAGGTGGCCCTGCCATTGTCAGCACATGGTTCCCAAGGTTGCCCTGGGGATGATCTCCAACCCACAGAAGTGTGGCTGCCTCTGTAGAAGGAGCAAGTTCTATCTGCTGAATCGGGCACCTTCTGTTTCTTTAAGCAACATCTCACTCTCCCAGTCTCTTGCTGGCAGACTCAGGCCCAGAGCCTCATTGTCTATTGACCAGGACTCTGCCACAGATAACTCATCCCTGGGACATTTCCCCATGAGAGAAGCAGAGGAGCCAGTGAAGACCTGCCTGGGTGTTCTGAGGGCACCAGACTTCAGGCCACAGGTCCCTAAGCAGATGTGAAGGTTAGTGGTCCTCACCAGGCTTGATAGCAAGGAGAGGAAGTGGTCAAAGACCTGATGAAATGATCTTTGTTGCCTTGATTTTAATTGATTTACTTATCTGAAAGTAAATTATTACTTAAAAGCTTATAAATGAAGATAATGTGAGACACTGATTGCTTATCTTGGACAGAATATATATTATGTGAAATTAGGAACTCCCTACTTAAGTCAAGCCCTTGATCTTGAGGCTTGATCTAGTGAAACTTATGTCTGTAAAGGGGAGGCTAAGCCCACCTATAATTATGCCTAGAAGTCACTTCCAGAGAACCTCTTTTGTTGCTCAGATGTGGCCTTTCTCTCTCTAAACCCAACTCTGCAAATGAATTCATTACCCTCCCCCTGATGTGGGACATGATTCCTAGGGGAGTGTATCTCCTGGGTGACTGTGGGACATGACTCCCAAGAATGAGCCTGGCCTTGGCATCTAGGGATTGAGAATGCCTTTTTGACCAAAAGGGGGAAAAAAAGGTAAGAAAATAAGGTTTCAGTAGCTAAGAGATTTCAAATAGAGCCGAGAGGCTATCCTGGAGGTTACTCTGATGCAAGTTCCAGTTAGATATTCCAGATGCCCACAGTATGCCAAGCCCTAACCAATAGTAGTCCTGAAAATACTAGAGAATACCTAGGTCCTTATCTGAGACTCTATAAAAGTTTCATTCACCAAGTTTACTTTTCAGAAATTTAAATCACACAGAGTGTTCCTATGCCAGATAAGTCCCCAAACCTAGAGGCAACAGCTTCACAAAGAACATCAACAAGGTGCATCCCCCTTCCCCATAATGCCAGCACCCCTTTTCAATATGAACAAGTTAGGTTGGTCACTGCCCAGATATCCCTGAAGATTGAGACAGTAATCAAACAAGAGAGAGGGGTAGCAACAGACAAGATAGGATTTAACAAAGGATTATGAATACTGCATCTTTATGTAATCTAGGGTAATAGAATAGCTAGAAGGAAATAATTGACATGGTGCAACTGTAACATGTAACATCCTTCTAAATTTGCTCTGTAGCTACTTGTTAAATTATACTTTGAAAGTTATCACAGTTTTGTATATATGTTATATTTCACAATAAGGAAATAACTGAAATTGTGGAACTGTAACCCATAAAATTGTTTGAAATTTGCTCTCTAACTGCTTGCTAAATCATACTTTGAAAGTTATCACTTTTCTGTGTATATGCTATATTTCACAATAAAATTGTGAAAAAAGCTTACAATGTTTCTGAAACTAAAGAATTCAGCTGTCATGGAGAGGAATGTCTTTCTTGTGGACAAAACATTTGAGTATATATTTCTTGTATGCACAGAAATTTGGTTTACATCTCACCAGATCTGTCAAAGATAAGAAAAGAATACCTTCCAAGGGATGGTCCTGTGTCTGCTCTTGGACAGCTGACAGCTGGAGCTTCAGTGAAACCAAATTAACATTTCTAAAGGACTCTGAAGAACCTGGCAGCCTTCCCTTGGGGCTAGTAGCTTCAGCACCAGCCCCAGTACCCAGGCTCCCAAAATATCACTGATACCTCATGTGGAGACCACAGATGTCCCAGAAGACAGGTAGGCTATGGAAGGATGGGGCTACTGCTGCAACCCTGTCCTCATTTTCTCATACTTCCTCACTATCCCTACCTCCTCTGACTCCAGGAGATCTGTCAGTCTTCACATGAGGAATAATCCTGTGTAATACTAAGAATAAAACATTAGTTAAGAATATCCCTAGATAATAGTCTCATGCAAGATTAAACATAATTGGAATTACATAATATCAAGAATGGATAATACATGTGCACTAGTCATGTAGGATACAGGTGAATGTATACTTGTACCTATTAAACAGGATTTCAGACTGGGTATATGTAATGCTAGTGCATTCATTAATGTGGTAACATATTAATGCACTGGTTCCTAATGAGAACAATCATTTCAGTTCAGAAAGAAGGCATTGACCCAGATAATGTCAGGCTAAGCCACCACCAACTATAAGATCCTCCCAGCTCTTAACAAAGAAATGTGTTTATATAGCAGTGTACTTGCAGCAAAAGGAATATGGTTATACCTCTCTCTTCAGCCCCAACAAAAAGCTGTAACAATGATTTGACAAAAAGAATAGTAACAAACTTAAACATTTCTTTCTGTCCTTGATTGTACCCAACATTTTAACAGGAATCCATAATTGGACATAATCTACTTTAACTTCTAAGACTGGGCAAATGTATTTGGCCCTTTCCTCTTTACTCATAAGAATTTGCAAATAGCAAAAATTCATAAATAAATGGAAATTCTCAGAATTTAAAAATAAGTAGATCCTTTTGTCTTGGGTTTTATTGCTTTCAGCTTCTGACTTCAGTGGCTTCCTCTCTACTTTCTGTGGGTCCTTTCGTAGATTCCCCAGTACTTCTCTCTGTAAGTTTCTCTTAATTTCATCTCTTAGCTTCCCTGGAGCATTTATCTTCTTATAGAGGACTCTAGCAAGAGGATTAAGACCCACCTTGGGGCACTACTCAACTGAAGTAAACTAATCAAAAGGTCCCACCCACAATAGGTCTATACACAGGAATGGGTTAAAAGAACATGACCGTTCTGGCCTACATACAACTTCAAACTACCACAGGACTCTATGAAAAATATTGAAAGAACTCTCCAAATCAATATCAAAAAGGCAGATATCCTCCCAAATAAGTAGGCAAAAAACTAGAACAAGCAATGTCCACAAAAGGATATTTAAAGATATATGCAGGGGTGGGGCAAGATGGTGGATTGGTGAGGTGTATGTTTTAGTTACTCCTCCAGGGAAGTAGGTAGAAAGCCAGAAACTGCGTGGACTGGACACCACAGAGCAATCTGACTTTGGGCATACTTCATACAACACTCATGAACACATGGAACTGCTGAGATCAGTGAAATCTGTAAGTTTTTGCAGCCAGGGGACCCACACCCCTCTCTGCCAGGCTCAGTCCTGTGGGAGGAGGGGCTGTCAGTGCCGGGAAGGAGAAGGGAGAACTGCAGTGGCAGCTCTTATCAGAAACTCATTCTACTGATCCAAACTCCAATCATAGACTGAGACTAGACACCGGAGAATCTGGGAACAGCCAGCCCAGCGGAGAGAAGATAGGGATAGCAAAAACAGCAAGAAAACCCCAAAAATAAAAGCAGAGGCTTTTTGTATTTCTGGTGAACATAGAAAGGGGAAGGGCAGAGCTCAGGCCCTGAGGCTCATACCTGGAGCAATTAATCAAAGAACTAAAGATGAATGACAAGACCATGGCACAGGATATAAAGGACATGAAGAAGAGAATGACACAGGATATAGAGGACATCAAGAAGACCCTAGAAGAGCATAAAGAAGACACTGCAAGAATAAATAAAGAAACAGATGATTTTATGGAAATTAAAGAAACTGTTGACAAATTTAAAAGATTCTGGATACTTATAGTACTAGACTAGAGGAAGTTGAACAATGAATCAGTGACCTGGAAGATGACAGAACAGAAAATGAAAGAAGAAAAGAAAGAATGGGGGAAAAAATCAAAAAAATTGAAATGGACTCAGGGATATGATAGATGATATAAAACCTCCAAATATAAGACTCATTGGTGTTCCAGAAGGGGAAGAGAAGGGTAAAGGTCTAGGAAGAGTATTCAAAGAAATTGTTGGGGAAAACTTCCCAAATCTTCTAAACAACATAAATACACAAATCATAAATGCCCAGTGAACTCCAAATAGAATAAATCCAAATAAACCCACTCCAAGACATATTCTGATCAGACTGTCAAATACGGAAGAGAAGGAGCAAGTTCTGAAAGCAGCAAGAGAAAAGCAATTCACCACATACAAAGGAAACAGCACAAGACAAACTAGTGACTACTCAGTAGCCACCATGGAGGTGAGAAGGCAGTGGCATGACATATTTAAAATTCTGAGTGAGAAAAATTTCCAACCAAGAATACTTTATCCAGCAAAGCTCTCCTTCAATTTTGAGGGAGAGCTTAAATTTTTCACAGACAAAGAAATGCTGAGAGAATTTGCTAACAAGAGACCTGCCCTACTGGAGATACTAAAGGGAGCCCTACAAACAGAGAAACAGAAAGGAGAGAGAGACATGGAGAAAGGTTCAGTACTAAAGAGATTCAGTATGGGTACATTAAAGGATATTAATAGAGGGAAAAAATATATATCACAAACATAAACCAAAGGATAAGATGGCTGATTCAAAAAATGCCTTCATGGTTGTAACATTGAATGTAAATGGATTAAACTCCCGAATTAAAAGATATAGATTCACAGAATGGATCAAAAAAAATGAACCATCAATATGTTGCATACAAGAGACTCATCTTAGACACAGGGACACAAAGAAATTGAAAGTGAAAGCATGGAAAAAAATATTCCATGCAAGCTACAGCCAAAAGAAAGCAGGAGTAACAATATTAATCTCGGATAAAATAGACTTTAAATGCAAGGATGTTATGAGAGACAAATAAGGCCACTATGTACTAATAAAAGGGCAATTCAACAAGAAGAAATAACAATCATAAATGTTTATGTACCCAGTCAAGGAGCCACAAAATACATGAGAGAAACACTGGCAAAACTAAAGGAAACAATTGATGTTTCCACAATAATTGTGGGAAACTTCAACACATCACTCTCTCCTATAGATAGATCAACCAGACAGAAGACCAATAAGGAATTTGAAAACCTAAACAATCTGATAAATGAATTTGATTTAACAGACATATATAGAACATCACATCCCAAATCACCAGGATACACATTCTTCTCTAGTGCTCATGGAACTTTCTCCAGAATAGATCATATGCTGGGACATAAAACAAGGCTCAATAAATTTAAAAAGATTGAAATTATTCAAAGCACATTCTCTGACCACAATGGAATACAAATAGAAGTCAATAACCATCAGAGACTTGGAAAATTCACAAATATCTGGAGGTTAAACAACACGTTCCTAAACAATCAGTGGGTTAAAGAAGAAATAGCAAGAGAAATTGCTAAATATATAGAGACATATGAAAATGAGAACACAACATACGAAAACCTATGGGATGCAGCAAAAGCGGTACTGAGGGGGAAATTTATAGCACTAAATGCATATATTAAAAAGGAAGAAAGAGCCAAAATCAAAGAACTAATAGATCAACTGAAGAAGCTAGAAAATGAACAGCAAACCAATCCTAAACCAAGGAGAAGAAAAGAAATAACAAGGATCAAAGCAGAAATAAATGACATAGAGAACAAAAAAACAATAGAGTGGATAAATAATACCAAAAGTTGGTTCTTTGAGATTGACAAGCCCCTAGCTAGACTGACAAAATCAAAAAGAGAGAAGACCCATATAAACAAAATAATGAATGAGAAAAGTGACATTACTGCAGATCCCAAAGAAATTTAAAAAATTGCAAGAGGATAATATGAACAACTGTATGCCAACAAACTGGGTAATGTAAAGGAAATGGACAATTTCCTGGAAACATATGAACAACCTAGACTGACCAGAGAAGAAACAGAAGACCTCAACCAACCAATCACAAGCAAAGAGATCCAATCAGTCATCAAAAAACTTCCCACACATAAATGCCCCGGGCTAGATGGCTTCACAGGGGAATTCTACCAAACTTTCCAAAAAGAACTGACACCAATCTTACTTAAACTCTTTCAAAACATCAAAGAAAATGGAACATTACCTAACTCATTTTATGAAGCTAACATCAATCTAATAGCAAAACCAGGCAAAGATGCTACAAAAAAGGAAAACTACCAGCCAATCTCCCTAATGAATATAGATGCAAAAGTCCTCAACTAAATACTTGCAAATTGAATCCAAAGACACATTAAAAAAATCAAACACCATGACCAAGTGGGGTTCATTCCAGGCATGCAAGGATGGTTCAACATAAGAAAATCAATCAATATAATACAACACATTAACAAATCAAAAGGGAAAAATCAAATGATCATCTCAATATATGCTGAAAAAGCATTTGACAAAATCCAACATCCATTTTTGATAAAAACATTTCAAAAGGTAGGAATTGAAGGAAACTTCCTCAATATGATAAAGAGCATATATGAAAAACCCACAGCCAGCATAGTACTCAATGGTGAGAGACTGAAAGCCTTCCCTCTAAGATCAGGAACAAGACAAGGATGCCTGCTATCACCATTGTTATTCAACATTGTGCTGGAAGTGCTAGCCAGGACAATCCAGCAAGACAAAGAAATAAAAGGCATCCAAATTGGAAAGAAAGAAGTAAAACCATCATTGTTTGCAGATGATATGATCTTATATCTGGAAAACCCCGAGAAATCGATGATACAGCTACTAGAGCTAATAAACAAATTTAGCAAAGTAGCAGGATAAAAGATTAATGCACATAATTCAGTAATGTTTCTATATGCTAGAAATGAACAAACTGAAGAGACACTCAAGAAAAAGATACCATTTTCAATAGCAACTAAAAAAATCAAGTACTTAGGAATAAACTTAACCAAAGATGTAAAAGACCTATACAAAGAAAACTACATAACTCTACTAAAAGAAATAGAAGGGGACCTTAAAAGATGGAAAAATATTCCATGTTCATAGATAGGGAGGCTAAATGTCATTAAGATGTCAATTCAACCCAAACTCATCTACAGATTCAATGCAATCCCAATCAAAATTCCAACAACCTACTTTGCAGACTTGGAAAAGCTAGTAATCAAATTTATTTGGAAAGGGAAGATGCCTCGAATTGCTAAAGACACTCTAAAATAGAAAAACCAGGTGGGAGGACTTACACTCCGTGACTTTGAAGCTTATTATAAAGCCACAGTTGTGAAAACAGCATGGTACTGGCACAAAGATAGACATATTGATCAATGGAATGGAATTGAGAATTCGGAGATAGACCCCCAGATCTATGGCCGACTGATCTTTCATAAGGTCCCCAAAGGCACTGAACTGGGTCATAATGGTCTTTTCCACACATGGGGCTGGGAGATTTGGATATCCATACACAAAAGAATGAAAGAGGACCCGTACCTCACACCCTACACAAAAATTAACTCCAAATGAATCAAAGATCTCAATAAAAAAGAAAGTACCATAAAACTCCTAGAAGATAATGTAGGGAAACATCTTCAAGAACTTGTATTAGGAGGCCACTTCCTAGACTTTACACCCAAAGCACAAGCAACAAAAGAAAAAATAGATAAATGGGAATTCCTCAAGCTCAGAAGTTTCTGTACCTCAAAGAATTTGTCAAAAAGGTAAAGAGGCAGCCAACTCAATGGGAAAATATTTTTGGAAACCATGTATCTGACAAAAGATGGATATCGTGCATATATAAAGAAATCCTACAACTCAATGACGATAGTACAGACAGCCCAATTATAAAATGGGCAAAAGATATGAAAGGACAGTTCTCTGAAGAGGAAATACAAATGGCCAAGAAACACATGAAAAAATGTTCAGCTTCACTAGCTATTAGAGAGATGCAAATTAAGACCACAATGAGATACCATCTCACACCAATTAGAATGGCTGACATTAAACAAACAGGAAACTACAAATGCTGGAGGGGGTGTGGAGAAATTGGAACTCTTATTCATTGTTGGTGGGACTGTATAATGGTTCAGCCACTCTGGAAGTCAGTCTGGCAGTTCCTTAGAAAACTAGATATAGAGTTACCCTTCGATCCAGTGATTGCACTTCTCGGTATATACCTGGAAGATCTGAACGCAGTGACACGGGCAGATATCTGCACGCCAATGTTCATAGCAGCATTATTCACAATTGCCAAGAGATGGAAACAACCCAAATGTCCTTCAACAGATGAGTGGATAAATAAACTGTGGTATATACACACGATGGAATACTACACGGCAGTAAGAAGGAATGATCTCGTGAAACATATGACAACATGGAATAACCTTGAAGACATAATGCTTAGCGAAATAAGCCAGGCACAAAAAGGTAAATATTATATGCTACCGCTAATGTGAACTTTGAAAAATGTAAAACAAATGGTTTATAATGTAGAATGTAGGGGAACTAGCAATAGAGAAGGGGGAACGATAATCCAATAAGAACAGATAAGCTATTGTGGGTAAATTTAATGTTCTGGGAATGCCCAGAAATGACTATGGTCTGTTAATTTCTGATGGGTATAGTAGGAACAAGTTCACAGAAATGTTGCTATATTAGGAACTTTCTTGGGGTAGAGTAGGAACATGTTGGAAGTAAAGTAGTTATCATAGGTTAGTTGTCTTTTTCTTACTCCCTTGTTATGGTCTCTTTGAAATGTTCTTTTAAATTTTTTATACAGTTGATTTAAAAAAAAAAGTTTTTAAAAAAAAAACAAGGAAAAAATATGCAAAGCCCCCTTGAGGAGCTGGTGGAGAATGCTGGGGTATTGGGCTGCCCCACTTCAGTGGTTGCTAATATGCTCACAGACATAGGGGACTGGTGGTTTGATGGATTGAGCCCTCTACCACAGGACTTGCCCTTGGGAAGACTGTTGCTGCAAAGGAGAGGCTAGGCCTCCCTATAATTGTGCCTAAGAACCCCCTCCGGAATGCCTCTTTGTTGCTCAGATGTGGCCCTCTCTTTCTACCTAAGCCAACTTGAAAGATGAAATCACTGCCATCCCCCCTACGTGGGATCAGCCACCCAGGGGAGTGAAGCTACCTGGCAACGTGGAATATGACTCCTGGGGAGGAATGTAGACCTGGCATCATGGGATGGAGAACATCTTCTTGACCAAAAGGGGGAAATGAAATAAGCTACAGTAGCAGAGAGATTCCAAAAGGAGCCGAGAGGTCACTCTGGTGGGCACTCTTACGCACAATATAGACAACCCTTTGTAGGTTCTAATGAATTGGAGTAGCTAGTAGTAAATACCTGAAACCATCAAACTACATCCCAGAACCCATGAATCTTGAAGGCGATTGTATAAAAATGTAGCTTATGAGGGGTGACAATGGGATTGGGAAAGCCATACGGACCACACTCCCCTTTGTCTAGTTTATGGATGGATGAGTAGAAAAATGGAGGAAGGAAACAAACAAACAGACAAAGGCACCCAGTGTTCTTTTTTACTTTAATTGCTCTTTTTCACTTTATTATTCTTGTTATTTTTGTGTGTGTGGTAATGAAGGTGTCAGGGATTGATTTTGGTGATGAATGTACAACTATGTAATGGTACTGTGAACAATCGAATGTACAATTTGTTTTGTATGACTGCGTGGTATGTGAATATATCTCAATAAAATGAACATAAAAAAAGATATATGAAAAGTGAGGTGCTCAGCACCATTAGTTACACAGTTCAAGAGAAATTAGAACAATGTGATAGCACTACAGACTCACTACAAGGGCAAAAATTGATAAGGTTTACAATATTAAGAGTTGGTGAGGATGTGGAGCAACTAGACCTTTAAGACATTGCTGGTCTGAGTATGAATTTTTAAAACCACTTTTGAAAACTGTTTGGCAGCTTTAATAAAGCTAAATGTGTGCTGTGGTAGGAGACAGTCTTAGTGTGGCCTGCCGCCTTTCCTGGGGACCCATAAATACATCCTGTTCTTAGGACCAGTGAGTCAGCCTGGCTTTGTGACATAAAACATTATCCCCTATTTTAAGTGTCCTCCAGTACATTCTTTTCCCTATTGTCCCAAGCATATGTAGATTCCCACTGGAGATGGTGTGATTAAGGTAGGCAAGTTTTATGGCATCCAGCTCACATCCCAGTGGCATATCTGTCCTGGTGGGGAAGGAGTGGGGCTTCTCTACTACTGTACAGTCACACAAGAGAGAGGTGCTACAAGTAAAATATCTCCCTGTATTGTGTATGAATTGAGACATGGCTATGGGGAACTGATGCCCACTAGTGAAGCTGATTTTGCTCTGTCTCTTGTTTATGTGAGTAAAATGTTCTATCCAGTGCTGTGTGAGTCATGCTTCTGTCAGTGACCCCAACACCTGCAAAACCAAGGAGTGGTTTGGTTCCCCTAGGACTAAATTTCTGGTGGCATGCATTGCTATGCTCTTGCTAACATCCCTGTGGTAAGACTCCACCCCCAGAAGTGGTAATTGATATCTTTTTCTGACTGACATGTGACACGCATACACAAGAACCAGAAAAATACTCCCTTGGTATTTTCCCAGCAGAAATGCAAACTAATATGCACAAAAAGAGAGAGAGAGGAAAAAAAAAACCTAAAAGAATGTTATAGCATTATTATCGATAATAGCCCCAGCAGAAAACAAACCAAGTGCCCATCAACCACAGAATGTATACAAAAAAATTGTTACATATCATGCAGAAGTGTGAACTGCATACTGCAGAAGTGTGAACATACTGCAGAAGTGTGAACTGTTGCTATATGTGAAAACACATAATGTTGAATGAAAGAAGCCAGATACTGGATAGTAATTCTCCATAGGTTTCTCTCACTTTTTTGCACATCTTGCAAAGTAAGGCACTGACTGTCCTTTATTCCAGACTTTTCTTTTCCAAAATGTTTGCATAACCTACAGCCTTGGAAGATAGATATAGCTTCTCCTTCCTTAGCAAAGGACAGGCATATTTATTACTTGATTCAAGTTCACTAAATTTGGGATTCCTCTCCTATAATTTAACCCACCATGTAAATCTTGTTTACAACATACTTTGTTTCCATAATGCTCAATTTAGAGCCAAAAGGACAATCATTCTGAAAGAAAAAATGGTTACCCAAGAATTTTGTATCCAGCCAAGTTAACATCTGTTCTAGTTTGCTAAAGCTGCTGGAATGCAAAACACCAGAGATGGATTGGCTTTTATAAAAAGGGGGTTTATTTGGCTACACAGTTACAGTCTTAAGGCCATAAAGTGTCCAAGGTAACACATCAGTAATCGGGTACCTTCACTGGTGGATGGCAAATGGCATCCGGAAAACCTCTGTTAGCTGGGAAGGCACGTGGCTGGCGTCTGCTCCAAAGTTCTGGTTTCAAAATGGCTTTCTCCCAGGACGGTCCTCTCTAGCAAGCTTGCTCCTCTTCAAAACGTCACTCACAGCTGCACTTAGTTCCCTCTCCCTGAGTCAGCTCATTTACATGGCTCCACTGATCAAGGCCCACCCTGAATGGGTGGGGCCACGCCTCCATGGAAATATCCCATCAGCTATCATCTACAGTTGGGTGGGGCACATCTCCATGCAAACAACCTAATCCAAATGTTCCAACTTAATCCCCACCATTATGTCTGCCCCACAAGATTGCATCAAAGAATATGGCTTTTTCTGGGGGACATAATACATTCAAACTGGCACAACATCTATATGTGAAAGCAAGAGAAATATATTCTCAGATGTAGATGGATCTAGAAAAGTATACCACCCACATACCTTACTGGAAAAATTATTGGAAGAAATACTCCAACTACCTGAGAATTCAATTTGAATCAGTTGCCAAGAATAGGAAGACATGGAGCCAAAGAGAAACTAATAAGCCATTTAAAAAATCTTAACATTTTTAATATGGTTATAAATCATATAGAGATGGTTACATTAAATATGAGACAAGATAGTCTGCTCCCTGACAGAAGTTCTGCTTCCCAGGTCTCCAAAGAGCTCCAGGATGATTCTGCCCATTTTAAATGAGGAATCTACCAGGTTGAGAAGCAATCTTGTTATTTTGGGGTTTGGGGGTCAGGAGTAGAAATAAGATCGCCTGGCAGCTTCTCCTGCCTGACTGCTCTGGAGATGCTGGCCATGTGCCTATCCACTCACCCTGTACAAACAACTGGTGTAAAGCAACCCCTACACGTTTCCACCAGGTGAAGCCAAGATCAGTTTTGGAGGATTGTCCTTCTTTAAGTCCAGGCATTAGGTTTGTCTGTGGTCTCTTCTTTCAGAAATTTTACATTTCTCTGACATGTATGGCCCTCAGATTTAGGCTATGCTATTCCCATATTTTGTCCCAGAAGGGATACTAAAGTTACAGGTGGATGAGTTTAGCCACATGGATGCACCTTTGAATATTCTGATAGGTATTAATGCACAGAGGCCCAGTAGAGGGCTCTGAACAGGCTCCTACAGCAGCCTGAATTGATCTGAGTGATTTTTATTTTCTATTCAGGCTGATGAACTATAACTCTTTTAAATGACATTTTTCACTTAACTTTCTTAAAGGCTAAGAAATAAAAAGAGAAAAACCTCCCACTTTCTGCTGTTGAAAGTGCCAAAGAATATGCAATTTAATGGGCATAAGAACTTTATCTTTTATAACTGAATAAAAAATAGTAATACTAATTTTTAAGGAAATAATTTATAAAACGGACTCTTATGTATAACAACATTCATACAAAACAAATATTTGTTAAGTTTATAATCTGTGCCAAGCACTGTTTTGGCAATAAACACATATAGATGAATGACACATCTCTACCCTCAAGGCGTTCAGAGAGGTTTGAGGGTGGATGTATAAAGGGATCAGGATACTCTCAGAACACAAAGAAGTAATTATAATACAAAGTTCTGAGGAAGCTCAGAGTGGGGTATACATTATTCTGGTGGGGTAGCTATGAAAGACTTTATAAAGAAAGTGACACTTGATAAGTCTTAAATGAAAGGGCATTTTCCGGGTGTGAAATGGTTGAAAACATGGGATGAACAAAGGGGATAGACACAAAGATGAGGCTGTGGGAAAATAAAGAGTGCAATGTGACTGTCTTGTAGGCTGTGGGTGAGCAGGGAGACTATGGAGAAGGGGACAGTCTTAGTGCCCTTACATATATTCTCTAAAAGTACAATTTGACACCAATTTTAAGATACAATGGTACTAGAAAGACATTGTTTAAAAAGGAGAAGATATGAGGAAGGCATTGTGAAAGCAAGCATTACTCTATTCAATATTTAATTGAAACAGCAGTGATTAATCTATATGTTGTGTAGAAAAGGCAATCAAATGGGGGCACCCTTTTACGTGCTCACGCTCCCTCTGAAAATTCAGTACCTCTGAGACAAGGGTGATATATTCCTTGTATTCTCCTATTAGATTCTGGATATGCTTTTCTGTCTATTGGGTATGGAAGGAAGTGGAGAAAATAAAACTAGAGATGAAGACTGGAAACAAATTGCAAAGACTTTCGTCCTACTGTGGAATTTGTAGATTATTTTCATCATTGTTGACTTCTAGGGGAAAATGTTTTAATACAAAGATTTGGCTGTGTGGCAAATAGAAAAAAGAGAACCAAAAAACATAGTGAGCTGAGAGAATGCTGAGAACTTAATGCCAGCCATTGGTAAAATGGATTCCTATGTATAATGACATTTATTTAGTGAGAACACTTATTCCGTGAGAACTTCGGAGGAAACCCGTTACTCACCATGGCAGAGGAAGTGCCCTGGCAAAGGTGCTGAGAATCTGAAATCAAGTTTAGTTGGGTGTAAAACAAACAGCCTTCAGGCCCTGGCAGACGTCTTTACCCAAGAAATATGGGCAAGAAGAATGCAGCTGTGGCTTTGGATATGGAAATCAGAGAAGCTGAAACCATCAGTCAGGACCAAGTCTTGTGAAGAAACCTACCCAAAAATAAGACAAGGAAGTCTGGGAACACAACCAGTTCCAGGAAATTGGGTTGACCAGAATGAAGCAGAAAAATAACCCACAGAGAGCTGGCTAAGATATAAGACAGGGTTTTATTCCTGAGTATTAATTCCCAGGGTCTGTGGTGAGAGAGGTGAAAGGAGAAATATTTTGTAACCAAGGATGTGAGTAGATTGGCTTTTCCAGACTACAGTATTTTGGTGAACTATTTCCTGTTATTGCTGAGAGTTCATAAATTCTTTACTCAGTCAACAATTAGCTGACTGTTTCCACACTGAGTTAAACTGTTTCAGGAAACTCGCTTGGTTCTCTATACTCTAGTGGGTGATGGAGCCACCTGGGAAAGCTTTGGGGCTCACTGTCAAGAGATGGAATGAGGTAGTACTGATTGTCCAAGACAAAAGAGCTACCTGGCCAAATATTTAACCAACAAGTCTCTGAAATGTAACCATGCAGAGGACTGTGGGAAGATGGCAGAGAAGGAAGTTCCAGGAATCAGTCCCTCCACCAAAACAGCTATTGAAATGGCAGAAACTAATTGAATTAACAATTTGAAACTCTGTAGTCTAGTGGAACACTGGAGAGCCCCCAGGGAAGAGAGAAGGAAGAAGCTGGTAACTAGTGATAAGTACCAGTGAGTTTCATTCTCTCTACACTGACTGCCATCCTTCTTCTCCCAGCCTCATGGCCGGCAGCAGTGGGAACTGGAGCTCAGGCTCCTGGCACAGCTTGCTGGTGTCAGGGAGGGGCATAAAAGCCCTGTCCTCCACACACTGGGGTGTGGGGTCTGATACCTGATCACTGCTTTTGACCGTTACTTCAGATCTCTGGAGGCTGGCTCTTTCCTCCTTGGCAAAGGCAGCAGAGAAATCTTAGATAGTAAACTTCTTCAAAACAAGGGAAAATAGTTAGAGGGCTTCACCAACTGGGTAAATGCTGAATCAAGAAAATGCAGGTTCAAAATCCATAGAAGAAGCTCCTGGAGCCCTTGCTGACCCTTCCCCCTAATCCCTCTACAACTGAGTGGAGCCAGCTTGTGCTCCCATTGTGGACCACTGGCTGTATTTAAGAGGGAGCAGAGTGGTCCCTGTGCACATACTGGGGTGCATGTATGTTAGTGACAGTCTATTGGGTGGAAGTCTGAGAGACTGAACTAGGGAATATGTCTCTGGCTCACCCTCCCAGAGTTTGTTCTGAGGGCAGAGGTAGCTTGCAGACAGCCGTGACAGTGTGAAAAACAATTAAGTTGAAGGGGCCTAGGGAATAGGACTATGCATTAAGTCATTCAAGAGAGAACTGAAGAGTGAAAGTCTATTTCAAAGGGAGTAGAGGGAGCATTCACTTGAAATCCTGTAAATTGTAAATGGGAAAACTAGAAAGAAACTGGCTCTGTGGCTCCACACAGGCTCAGATAAGACATAAAGGACACTGCACTTTGCATTTGTCTCAGGCTGATCTTCTTGAGAGGAGGGCTAACCTTTGAAAAAGGCCACCAGTCAAAACAGAGCTAATTTGCAAAGAGGGTGAAAGGTGCTTTTTGCTTTGGTTTGTTTGTTTTGATTAGCTCCTAGCAGTCAAGAAAATCTCTGTCATATAACTAACTGGATAAAACTTAAGACCCAGGGACTAAATCCCAGAAGTAACACTTAAAAATATTAAAATGTACAGTGTACCATGAAAGAATACAAAACAAATGAAGAAACAGGAAATGATGGCCTGTTGAAAGGAACAAGATAAACACCCAGAAAAAATTTATGAAGAGGACCAGATTTTGGATTTACCAAAGACTTTAAAAAAATGATCAGTTTGCTTAAGGAGATATAGGAAAACATGGAGAAAGAACTAAAGGATATGAGGAAAACAATCAATGAACAATATGGGAATCTCTTTAAGATTCTCCATAGGAACCAAACAAATACTAGAGTTGAAGAATACAATAACTGAAGTGAAAAATTCCCTACTGGATTTCAGCAGATTGGAGGCGGCAGAGCTGAAGAATCAGTGATCCCAAAGGCAAGAATATTGAAATGATAGAGCTGAAGAGCAGAAGGAAGAAAGAATGAAAAAGAGTGACAGAGCCTAAGCAACCTGTGGGACACCATCAAGCATGCCAGTATTCACATTATGGGAGACCCAGAAGGAGAAGAAAGAAAGAAAGGGACAGAAGGAATATTCGAAGAAATAATGGCAGAAAACTTCCCAACTTCAATGAAAGTCATGAAAATCTACATTCAAGAAGCTCAATGATCCCCAAAAAGTATAAACTCAAAGAGAAACATGACTAAACACATAGTAATCACACTGTACAATGCCAAGGGCAAAGAGTGCTCTGAAAGCTGCAAGAGAAAAACAAGGAGTTATGTACACGGGAATACCAATAAGATTATGTGTTGAATTCTCATAGAATCCCATGGAAGCTAGAAGGCAGTGGTATGAAATATTTAAAGTATTGAGAGAAAACAAATGCCATCAAAAATTTTATACCTAGTAAGGCTTTCTTTCAAAAGTGAGGGAGAGATTAAGACAATCCCAGACAAACTAAAGCTGAGGGAGTTCATTACCACTAGACCTGCCCTGATAAATGGAGTTTGTCAGACTTAAAGTCACTAAACAGTGGATTGAAGTGTCAGAAATAAAGACATATAATAAAGGTACTCATATGAATAATTGAATTGCCAGTAATATTGTATTTTATTGTATTGTAATGTAGTGCAGTGTAGTATAGTATAATATTGTATTGTTTGGTATACAACTCCACTTCTTACTTCTTATGGGTGCTAAAAAGCAAACACATAAAAAGTAGTGATAAATCAATGGTTTGGGATATACAATGTACAAAGATATAATTTCTAACAAGTACAAAAAAAAGGGGGAGGGACAGATGGGTAAAATAACAGTATATGTGTATGATATTGAAGATAAGCTGATGTCAAATCAAATATATTATTATAGGCTTAGGATGGCAAATTTTAATACCACAGTAACCAAAAAGAGAATAAATGAAAAATATATTCGGAAAGAAATAAGAAGGGACTCAAAATGGTACAATACAAAAAATAAAATAAGTATAAAAGTAGGCATTAACAGAAGAATTGAAGATCAAAAAAGTTGTAAGACTTACTAAGACAAAACAGCAAAAGTGCAGAAGAAAGTACTGCATTATCAGTAGTGACTTTAAATGTAAATGGATGAAACTTTCCAGTCAAAAGGCAGAGATGGGCAGAATGGATAAAAAAGCATGACCCAACCATAAGTTGGTTACAAGAGACTCACCTCAAATTCAAAGATATAAGTAGTTGAAAATGAAATGATAGAAAAAATATACTATATGAGAAGTAACCAAAAGAGAGCTGGAATAGCTATATTAATATCAGATAAAATAGACTTTAAGTCAAAAACTGTTATGAGGGACAAAGAGGGACACTATATACTGATAAAGTGGTCAATTCAACAAGAATACATGCAATTATAAATATATACACACCTAACAGCTGAGTCCCAAAATATATGAAGCAAATATTGACAGATTTGAAGGGAGAAATAGTTCTATATCAATAGTAGGAGATTTCAATATACCACTTTTTCAATAATGGATAGAACATCTAGACAGATCAATAAAAACTAGAAGACTTGAATGATACTCTAAACCACCTAGTTATAACAGGTACATACAGAACACTTGACTCAACAGCAGCAGAATACACATTCCTTTTTAGTGCACATGGATCATTCTCTGGGATAGACCATATGTTAGGTCACAAAACAAGTCTCAATAAACTTAAAAATATCAAAATCATATAATGTGTCTTCTGATCATAATGGAATGAAGCTAGAAATCAATAACAGAGGGAGAAATGGAAAATGCACATATGTGTGGAAATTAAACAACATCCTCTTAAATAACAATAGGAAAAGAAGAAATTATAAAGGAAATTAGGAAATATCTTGGTGTAAATGAAAATAAAAACACAGTATACCAAAACCTAGGAGATACAGCAAAGTTAGTGCTAAGACATCCCATATGTAGTCCCCTTGATCCACTCATGCTCCCTTTGCTTCTCCTTCCTAGAGGGAAGATCTTATAGGCAATAGAAAGTTCATGGGATTTTCTAGACAGAGAAGCATCATTAATCAGATTTGTTTCAGTAAATAAATAAATTAAAAGTTTAGATTGCAAATGATAGAATCCCAATTTTAACTGGCTCAAGCAAAATATCAATCAAGCCACAGTTTTCTCATTTCTAAACCGGGATTTTAATTGGTACCTACTTCATAGGGATGTTGTGACGATCAAATGAGATAAACCACGTATAGCCTGGTATACAGTTGGCGTTCAGTTAATGTGAGCTGTTATCTGTGTATTCTGCTGGCCAATGATTTGGAGAAGCTTCAGAGTGTTAGGTTCTTCCCACCCCCTCACATTAGCCTGCCATGTCTCAAGGCCTCTTGATGAACCACACCTATGAGAACCAACTAGTAATTTCTCTCTGTGATTATACATCAGCAATCTTGAATTATATGGGAAAAATCTGTTCCTGATCATGCTTGCCTACTCCAAGGCTGGGTGGAAACCCTTCTGGGTACCCATAGCTCTCCAGGTGAACCTCAATCTTCACATTTATCACTTGATAAGACAGTTACCTGTTTATGGTTCTTCCACCAGACAGTGAACCTCCTAGAGACAAGGTCTCTTTTAACCCCCCAAGAACCTTGCACAGGGCCTGGCTGCTCAAAAAATATCTGTTGAGTAAATTAATGAATGAATATCCTGAAATATATTTATAATGGCTATTTTAAGGGCCTTGGTTGCTAAGTTCAATGACTTTGGATCTGTTTCTACTTTTTTCCTGGTTGTGCTTAATTTTATTGATTTATTTTTTTTTTGCTTCTCTGCATATTTAGTAATTTTTTTAATAGTTTGTTCAAAATTGTCAATGCTACACTGTTGAGTCTTAAATTTTGTTGCCATCCTTGAAAGAATGTTGAATTTTGTTCTGGCAGGAAGTTACTTTACAGAACAGCTTAATACTTTTGATGCTGGTTTTAAAGTTTTGTTAGAGTATCCCTTACCCTAGGGCTAAAGTAGTCCCACCCCTAATTTATGGACTTCCGGGGATCACACTCAAATTCCTGGAGTGGTTGGGAAGGTATTTCCATTCTGGCTGGTCAAAACTACCGTGTCTCCAATAGTGTGTGATTTCCAGGATATTCATTCAGTAATCTTTGGCCTGGTCTTATGAAGTCTCATACTACACTTACTGGCTTAATAATCAACCACAGATTTAAAGGAAACCTTAGGTAGATTTCTGGAGCTCCTTTTCTGCTCAGTTAGCCCTTCTTCCATATTCTACCTCACAAATCCCAGCCTGTCAGTACTTTCAAACTCCAATCTAACCTCTGCCCCCTTAGCTCTGATTGCATGTGGCCCATCCCCTTTGTCGCAGAATGAAAAGTACCTTCACGGGAAAAGCCTGGGCATTTATGGAACTCATCTCCTGTTTGCCTTCTCTCAGGAATCTTAGTCCTATGTTTCTATTGACCAATATCTGAAAACACTTGCTTCATATATTTTGTCCAATTTTACTGAGGAAGGGCTAGTCAAATATATGTTTCTTCATCATGGCTAGAAGCAGATGTCCCTTTGTAGATTTCAACAGTGTTTTTAAAGGCAAACCTTATACATTTCTTAATACATATATAACTAGGCATTTTATTTATACATTTGATACTAAAAATTGGATGTGGATTACATTTTGTTTTCTAACATTTTTATTTGTTTATAATGAGATAGAAAACTGGTCAACTATAGGGCAGACTGTTCTGCTGATACATTCCAGTTGGCTTGCAAAATTTTCAAAAAATGATTTGCTTTGAATAGTTAAAAATTAGGAGAATCCACATGAAAACTGAATGTATATCCCCTCTTGAAAACCTGGAAAAAGAGAAATAGGAAATGTCTACTACTACATAGTAATAATCTCCTATTGTTATCAGGTGAACAATTTAGACAAAGCAGATATTAATCCATTTGTTACAGTTATTTATCTGGTCTTCTCTACTCTATTCTAATCTACGTGGATCCTTAAGAATTTGAGAAACTACTAGATAATCTGCATGGTTCCTGCAATGTTTAAATGAAGTTATTTTTGTATATTTTATAACGTCACTTTAATTTTTAAAATAATTTCCAGTTGATTATGGGTTTAACCAGACTTACAATTATATAATCAGCAAATAGTTATAATTTTAATTCCTCCTTTTTCAATAGTTACAAACTTTTACTAATCTCAATGTCCTGGCTAGTACTTTCAGGGAAATATTAAATAATAATAGTCATAAGGGGCATCCTTATCTATTTCCCATTAATGAGGCTTTTTGTAATATTTGACCAGTGGACACATGCAAGAAAAACTCACCTTAACAAAATTTCAACTATGTAATATGCAGGGTTGCATTATTGGGAGGCTGAGTCTGCTGCAAATGATAGAAGTCAATCACTATGACTTTTATATCTAAATCAATGTTATTTCAGAGTGTGTAATCATGGACAGTCACTGTAATTTTTAAATAACACTAAGGAAATGTCCATCTATTGCACTTTTATTAAAAAGTTTTATAAAGAATGATGTTGAACTTTGTTAAAGTCCTTTGGAGTAATTATTGAAGGAATTACCTGGATTTTCCTTTAAACCACCAATGGTATCACATGATAAATTTACAAATAACAAACAATCCTTTCATTCTTGGGATTATTTCACTTGGTCCTAGTACATTATTCTTTATATGTTTTACTGGTTCATATTTGGAAATATTTTTTAAATTTTCAACGTTAACGATGAGATAAATGTACATGCCTTTTTTCATTTATATTTGTTTTGCTTCACTGGTCAGATCTAGAAAAATATTTTTATTAGGAAAATCATGAATTTATGCTTAAAATTCCAATTCAAAAATTCAAAACATCTTGAATTTTGTATTTGCATTAATTTTTTGTTATGCAGAAAGGTTTATTTTTAGAAATACTAATGTGCATATATTTCCTTTAGCCTATATTATCCACATATTATTTTTAAAAATAATCTCAAAATTACTATGCATCATACCAAATGCAGATTAAGATATCTTTATGTTTCTTTCTGTTTTTAGAATGCATACCTGTAGGGATGTACAGCTGAAACACTGTGATTAAAGTCACTTAAGTAGCCAGCTATTTGGGGGGCTCCAGAGACCAGAAGTATATCATACACCAGCCACAAATGAGACTGATAGATCACGGTGAAGAGCTGTGACCTTTCCACACTGTGGAGACCTGCGCCCCTCCCCCACTGGCACAGCAGGCTGACACGGGAGTCACTCCTTGGCGGGAAAGAGAAGCCCTCTCTTCTAGGCTCAAGAGGAGGAGGACTTGACCAGGCACAAATTCTGGCTTTTGCTTAGAGAATTCAGACTACTGGATACCAGCTCTGAGTACAGATCAATTTACTATGCACCTAAGAAAGAAAGAACGTGGCAGGTTCTGTTTCAGCCCTGCTCCCAACAGGGGAGGTGGTGGAGCTCGGTTTGCTGAAGGACGGCTCTGCCCCAAGAAGAGGGGACGACAGGGCCAGGCACAGACACCGGCTCTTGATTGGGGAACCCAGGAGACTCCAGCTCTGAAAACAGCTACATTTTTATAAGCATTCCAGCAAAGAAAGCAACGGGCAGTTTGTGTTCGAGACCTGCCCCAGGCAGGGGTGGAAGCGGGGTTGACCGAGAAGCACAGTAACCTCTCAGGTGGCGAAGACAGGTCACTGAAGAGTGGCTCTTCCCCAAGAAAAAGGGGGTGGGGACAGGGCCCAGTGCAAGTGGCGACTGTTATGTCGAGAATTTAGATCCCAGGAGCTGGGATACCAGCAACAGCCTCAACCTGCAAAACACAGAGCACAGCCTTTGTAACAACCATGCACCTGCAGGGGCAGAAGTGGGGCTGCTTGAGAGTCACTGTAACTTTTCCAGCCAATGAGGAGCAAGGTGCTGAAGGGCCATTCCACTCTTCCCCTAGAAAAGGGGGGCAAGGCCCATTGGAGGGGGTGGCTGTAATTTAGAGAATTCAGACCCCAGGGGCTGGGAAAACAGCAACAGTTTCAACCTACCTCTATCACAATCAAGCCCCCAGCAGCAGCAGGGATGGCTGAGAATTAAAGGCAAGGTACCACCTTAGGCCTGTGGGAAACAGTAGGCTGAAGAGCACCATCTGCTGGGCAGGACAGGAAAAGCACAGAATCAGGAGACTTCATAGGAAAGATTGGTGTCTTGCTAGGTCTCTTCCCCAGGGAACCTTGGTACTGATTTATACTTCCTTTATGAGTCCTGGACCTGTCTTGTCTGTGAAAAACTGAGGTAGGTCCTCTCTGGGGGGACCCACCTCCCAGGATGAACCCTCCAAGTAAAAGTAGTTAGAGATAACAAAAGGAGTGTTAACAGCATATAGAATTTTGACTGTTCTTTAAGAGATGTTTATTTGGTACAGAATTTATATTCTCTGCAGCACACCTTCTAATATAACCTCTATGGTCAATTTATTTAAACTACATGGTTGCATGGAACCTAGAATGGGGAATGACATCTTGTTATTCTGTACAGGGTAACATGATACCCTGATGCACCCCAGAGTATTTTGGGCAGAAAATAAAAAAGTATTTGCCAAGTCCCCTTGAGGGACTGGAGAAAAATGTGGAACCATTAAACTTCCACACCTGGGGAATTCCTGATGTTCTCACTTTCATTGGGTACCCCAAATTCAATAAGTCAGGCCCTCAATCTTGGGGCTTGCCCTCATGAAGTTTGTTACTGCAAAGGACAGGTTAAGCCTACTTATAATTATGCCTAAGAATCACCCCCAGAAGACCTCTTTTGTTGCTCAGATGTTGCCTGTTTCTCTCAGCCACCTCTGCAAATAAACTCACTGCTCCACCCCCTATAGGGGACATGCCTCCAAGGGTTATAAGTCTCCCTGAAAATGTGGGACATGACTCTCAGGGATGAGCCTGGCCCTGGCATCATGGGATTAAAAATGCCTTCTTGACCAAAAGGGGGAAAAGAAATGAAACAAAATAAAGTTTCAGTGGCTGACAGATTTCAAATAGAGTTGAGAGTGGTCATTCCGGAGGTTAATCTTAATATATATATCCATTTTTAGTTTAGAATGTATTAGAATAGCTACAAGAAAATACCTGAACCTGTTCAACTGGAATCCAGTAGTTGATTCTTGATGATAATTGTATAACTATATAGCTTTTATCATGTGACCATGTGATTGTGAAAACTTTGTAACTGACACTCCCTTTACCATATACATATTTATATATATTTATATATTTTTTTAATAATAAAAAATATATATAAATAATAAGAGGGAAAAGAGGGTATGGGATGGTTTGGATGTTCTTTTTTATTCTTATTTTTTTATTTTGGAGTAATAAAAATGTTCTAATATTCATTGTGACAATGAATACACAACTATGTGATGAAACTGTGTGTCATAGATTGTATACTTTGGATGGATTATATAGTGTGTGAATATATCTCAATAAATTGCATTTAAAAATAAAAACATATAGAGGTAAAGAAAAAAAAAAAAAAAAAAAAAACAGAACTAATCAACATTCCCAGAGGAGGAAGAAGGAAAAGAAAACTTTTCCCTGGGGGAGAAACAATTGCACAAATACGGTAATCTCAAAAATCATTCCACATATGAAGGACAAGAGTCAGATAAATTAGAGCTGAAAAAATTCTTATCAGTTAAACTCAAGCTACTTTAGAGGTCTAGAATAAATTGAACCAAATGTAAAAGAAGAGTTATAGCACAAAGCCAACCAAAAAGAAAACCCTAGGTAAGAGAGAGAAAACAAATTCCAGAATAAACAAATCAAGAAAATCGAATGCTTAGACACCAGCAAAAGATCACAAGTCACTCAAAGTAATATGAAGATATGATTTAGTCAGGACAAACTGAAACTTCAGATGAGATACAGGAATTGCAAGAACTAATTAAGGATGTTCAAACAAATCTTCTAAATCAATTCAATGAGATGAAGGAAAATGTGGCAGAAGAGATGAAGGATATAAAGAACACTGAGTGAGAATAAAGAAGAACTCGGAGGCATGCAAAAAAAAAATAACAAAACTTATGGGAATGAAAGGCACAATAGAAGAGATAAAAACACAATGGAGACATACAACAGCATATTTGAAGAGTCAGGGAAAGGAGCAATGAACTACAGGATAAAGTATCTGAAATCTTACACACAAAAGAACAGATAGGGAAAAGAATGGAAAAAATTGAGCAGAGTCTCAGGGAGTTGAATGACAGCATGAAGCACATATGTGCCACGGGTTCCCAGAAAGAGAAGAGAGGGAAAAGGGGGCAGAAAGAATATTTGAGGAAATAATAGCCCAAAATTTCCCAACTCTTATGAAAGACATCAATTTACAGGTCCAAGAAGGGAAATGCACCCCAAACAGAATAGATATGAATAGACCTACTCCAAGACACTAATCACATTGTCAAATTCCAAAGACAAAGAGAGAATTCTAAAAGAAGCAAGAAAAAAATGATGCATCACATACAAGGAAAGCTTGATAAGACTAAGTGTGGATTTCTCAGCAGAAACCATGGCAGTAAGATGGCAGTGGTATGATATACTTAAGATAAGGAAGGAGAAAAGTTTCTAGCCAAGAATTCTTTATCCACAAAACTGTCCTTCAAAAATGGAGACTTTAAAATATTCATAGATAAACAGAAACTGAGAGAGTTTGTTAACAAGACACCTGCTCTACAAGGAAGTACTAAAGGGAGTGCTACAGCCAATAGGAAAAGACAGGAGAGGGAAGTTTGGAAGAAAGTGTAGAAATGAAGAATATCGGGAAGTGTAACTAAAAGGGTAAAAAGAGAGAAAAATAAGATATGACATATGTATTAGTTAGGGCTCTCTAGGGAAACAAAATCAATGAGAGGTGTCTCTATCAGATTTGTAAAAGTGACTCACAGAACTGTGGGTATGCATGAGTCCAAATTCTGTAGAGCAGTCAGCAAACTGTCAACTCCAAGGAAGATGTCCGATGAACTCCTCAGGAAATGAACCAGCAACTTCAATGAATTCCTCAGGAAATGAACTGGGATCGTCGGCGAACGTGTGCAATGAACTCCTCAGGAAACTTCACTGGGTAGCCGAAGAAGAAGTGAAGGTCCTCTAACTGTCTCGCTTATAAGTCTTCAACTGATTAATTGGATTAAATCCAGCCAATTGCATTCTCTCATTGTGGAAGGCACGCCCTTTGGTGAGTCATCAGTCACAGCTGCAGTCAATTGACTGATGATTTAATAAACCAGCCACAAATGTCCTCACAGCAATTGTTAGGCCAGTGTTTGCTTGACCAGACAGCTGGGTACTATCACCTGGCCAAGTTGACACATGAACCTAACCATCACAACATATAAAATCCAAAGGATAAAATGGTTGAAAAAAAGTTTTGCCTTTACAGTATTAACACTGAATGTTAATGGAATAAACTCCACAATCAAGACATAGACTGATGGAATGAATTTAAAAAAACATGATTCTTCCATATGTTGTTTACAAGCGACTCACTTTAGACCCAACATCAAAAATAAGTTGAAAGCAAAAAGCTGAAAAAATACACAAACAGTAAGCAGAAAATAGTGGGGGTAGCTATACTAAAATCAGACAAAATAGACCGTAAATGCAAAATTGTTAAAAGAGGCAAAGAAGGACATTATGTATTAATAAAAGGGGCAATTCATGAAGAAGAAATAATAATCATAAATATTTATGCACCTAGCCAGGGTGCCCCAAAATTAATGAGGCAAACACTGGCAACACTGAAGGGGGAAATAGACATTTCTACAATAATAGTTGAAGACTTCAATACACCACTCTCATCAATGGATAGAATATATAAACAGAGGATCAATAAGGAAACAGAGAACTTGAATAATATGATAAATGGACTAGGACCTCACAGATATATACAGCACATTGCACCCCACAACAGCAGGATATGCATGCTTCTCAAGTGCTCATGGATCATTCTTCAGGATAGACCACATGCTGTGTCACAAATCAGGTCTCAATAAATTTAAAAAGATTGAAATTATACAAAGCACATTCTCTGATTATAATAGAATGAAGCTAGAAATCAATAACAGAGAACTAGAAAATTCACTAATTTATGGAGGCTAAACAACACACTCTTAATCAATGGATCAAAGTAGAAATTGCAAGAAAAACCAGTAACTATCTCCAGATGAATGAAAATGAGAAAACTACATATCAAAATAAAAAACAAAAATGGGACCTCCTCAAAATTAAAAACAATTTGTCCTTCACAGGACTTTGTTAAGAAAGTGAAAAGGCAACTTATTCAAGGGGAGAAAATATTTGGAAACCACGTATCTGATAAGGGTTTAACATCCTGAATATATAAAGAAATCCTACAACTCAACAATAAAAAGACAAACAACCCAATTAAAAAATGGGCAAAAGACTTGAATGGAGATTTTTCCAAAGAGGAAATACAAATCACTAAAAAGCACATGAAAAGATGCCCAATATCACTAGCTATCAGGGAAATGCAAATCAAACCACAATGAACTATCATTTCACACCTACTAGAATGGCCACTATTAAAAAAATACAGAAAACTACAAGTGTTGCAGTGAATGTGGAGAAATTGGAACACTCATTCCCTGCTAGTGGGACAGTCAAATGGTGCTGTGGAGGACAGTTTGGTGGTTCCTCAGGAAGCTAAGTATAGAATTTCCATATGACCTTGCAATCGTGTTGCTAGGTATACACTTGGAAGAACTGAAAGCAGGGACATGAATACACATTTGCACATCAATGTTTATAGTGTCATTACTTATGATTACCAATAGATGGGAACAGCCCAAATGTCCACCAACTGATGAGTGGATAAACAAACTTTGGTATATGCATACAGTGGAATATTATGCAGCTGTAAGAAGGAATAAAGTCATGATGCATACAACAATGTGGATGAAACTTGAGGACATTATGTTGAGTGAAATAAGTCAGGTGCAAAAGGATAAATATTGTATGATGTCACTAATATGAGCTAATTATAATAAGTAAACTCACAGAGTTAAAATCTAGAATATAGGTTACCAAAATATAGAATGAGAGTAGAGAATGGGAACAGATGCTTAATGTGTGCAGAAGTTTTAATTAAATTGAACTTAAATGTTTGGAAATGGTTAGAGGTGATGGTAGCACAATACAGTGAGTCTAATCAATAGCAATGAATTATTTGTGTGATTTTGGTTGAAAGGGGAGGTTTAGAGCTGAATATGTCACTAGAAAGAAAGCTAGAGAATAAAATATGGGACTGTGTAACACAGTGAACCCTGTGGTGGACGATGACAGTGATTAATAGTACAAATAAAAAAGCAATCTTTCATGACTTACAACACATGTACCTCACCACTGTAAGGAAGTAGTAATAGAATGGTATATGGGAAAGGGTGCACCTATTGCAAACTATGGCCTATAGTTAACAGTAATATTTAAATATTCTTTCATCAAAAGTATGGGATTTTTTTTTTTTTTTTGAGTAACGAAAATGTTCTAAAATTGATTGTGGTGATGAATACACAACCATGTGATGATACTGTGAGCCACTGAACACTTTGGATGGATTGTATGATATGTGAATATATCTCAAAAAACTGCTAAAAAAAAGTCACTTAAGTACTTATTTTATCTGTGTGCTTATGTTATAAACCTGAAACCCAGTGAAGTTTATTTGTTTCAGTTTGTTTTTAATATTGGAGGATTACTTTTTACTTTATGAATTTTTATTATTTAATTATGCAAATTACTTTTATAAATCCAAAGTCAAAGCTCTGTACCAAAATACATCTACTGAAGTCTCATTTCCATCCACACTGTTCTTTCTCCCCAACAAGAGGTAGGTATTTTAAAATTAATGTTTAGTTTTCATTGCTTCCTTTTGAACTAAAAATATATATTATAGAAATTTATATATCTGTGTATATATGTAAGTCTTCATTTGCCAGGGCTGCTGTAATAAAGTATCACAGACTAATTGGCTTAAAGCAACAGAAATTTACTGTCTCATACTTCTGGAGGCTATAAATTTGAAGTCAAGGTTTCCACAGGGCCATGATTCCTCTTAAAAGGAAAGAATCTCTTCTGTGCCTCTCTTCTGGATTCTGGTGGGTAGCCGGCATCACGGTGCTCCTTGATTGTTGCCAGGGTAACTCAATCTCTACCTCTGTCATGTGGCATCTCTCTCTCTCTCTCTCTCTCTCTCTCTCTTACTGTGTCCAAACTTCCACTATTTATAAGGTCACCAGTCATGTTGGATTAAGGGCCCATGCTCATCTAATCTGGCATCATCATAACTGACAACATCTTCAAATATCTTATTTTCAAATGGGGTCACATTCACAAGACTGGAAATTATGACACACATTTCTTTTAGGGTTACACAATTCAATCCATAACAGGGTGTGTGTGCATGCATGTGTATGTGTGTACATATATTGTATGTACAACATAAAATGCTATTGCATTTTAGAAGTTTCTGTGATTCTTTAAGACACTGAAGATAGTCACAATGTTGAATAGAGCAGTGTATTTTACAAAAAAAAAAAGCAGTTATGTGATTGGAGGTGGGTCTGACTTCCTATATAATCACATATCACAAGGTCTGCTTAAAAAGGTTGTTAGCTGGACTTAAGATGTTGAGGTAGCACTTTGAAAAATGTTTTAAGGCTGAGATAACCCAACCAACATACCTTGAGCACCTTCTACTTTGAGCTGCGCTCTAAGATCATATATTGACAGTGACTGGCATGTAGTAAGTAGTTGCCAGGGAAAGATTTATTGGCCAAATTCCTCTATTTGTTATAAAGAAATTTACTGGATGAAAAAGGAAGAATAAAACTTCCAAGCTTTTCTAAATAATCTAAAAAAGTACTTTCTAAATTCTGAGAAATCAAGCAAAACAGTTGTTTATTAGTTATTGTGTCTAATGTAAGAATTTTAGGCTAAATATATCAGTTATATGTTCTGACTGGCTCTTTGTTTACTTAATAATCTTCTGTCCTCAACATCTTTCACCTTAGGTCCTCAATTTATTCAAAGCTAATTTTGATCAAATTGGTCAATTTTGACCAAAGTAATACCATCGAGAAATAGGTGTTTACGAAACCTTCACAGGAGCTAAGATGGTAGCATAGAGAGGAGTAGAAGACTGTTAGTCCTCCCTGGAACAATTCATAAATGACCAAAAAACTAGTAAATAACCTGGAATAACCGTGGGGAGACAAACATGACTGTCACTCATCATCCACCAACCTGAATTTGGAGGAATGCCCAAGACTGCAGTATAAAATCTCTAAGTAAAAACTGCAGACTCGCGCTGAGAGCCAAGAGCCAAGAGCCTAGAGCCCCTCCCTCAGGGAAGCCGTGCAGTGCTAGAGAGCAGTACTCTCTCAGTCCAGCTCCAACTGGGGTTTTAATGTTAACTGCTCAATACAGACAGTGAATCCTCAACAAGCAGACAGAGGCTTTTGGTGACAACTGACCTTGAGAGAGTCGGGGGACATATCTGTCTCAGGACAGGGAGCCCAGAGGATCAGGTGTTATCTCTGGCTGACAGGTAAATTTGGGAGCTTTCTGTCCCTTTCTCTCTCTGTGGAGAAAGTCTCAGCCATTTTCAGCCCACAGCACTTTGCTGTAAAGACAGCCTCAGCCATTTTAAATCAAAACACTTTGATCAGCAGAGTCAGAGAAACAAAGAACTTATTGACATGCACATGACCTCTCTGGAGGGGGCATAGCTTCCCAAGAGGAAAGGGAGGGGCCCAGCTCTACTGCTTGCCTTACCAGAACCAAACACCAAAGTCTGGGGGAGGAGAGCCACAGGCCACACCCTCTTACACCAGTTGGTGACAGGCTGACAGGTGCACCTCCCAGGCAGAAAAGCACAGGTGTATCAATCCTCTAAGAAAAACCATCAGGGAAACCAGATACTGAATATTTCCTCCTTCTGTGATCTGAGCCTTTTCTCATCTGGGAAAACCTGACTGGGGTGGCCTAGGAGGTCAGATGCCTAGACGAAAGAAAACTACAACCTACACTAAGAAAAACGAAGTTATGTCCCAGTCAAAGGAACAAACATACACTTCAACTGAGATACAGGAATTTAAACAACTAATGCTAAATCAATTCAAAAAGTTTAGAGAAGATTTCACAAAAGAGAGAGAGGCTGTAAAGAAAACACTGGGCATACATAAGGCAGAAATTGAAAGTTCAAAAAACAACTAGTAGAATCTATGGAAATGAAAGGCACAACACAAGAGATGAAAGACACAATGGAAACATACAACAGCAGATCTCAAGAGGCAGAAACAAACACTCAGGAACTGGAGAATAAAACACCTGAAAGCCTACACGCAAAGAAGAAGATGGAGAAAAGAATGAAAAAATATGAACAACATCTCTGGGGACTTAAGGATGAAACAAAGAACAAGAATGTACATATCATTGGTGTCCCAGAAGTAGAAGAGAAGGGAAAAGGGGCAGAGGCAATAATAGAGGAAATAATCAATGAAAATTTCCCATCTCTTATGAAAGACATAAAATTACAGAGCCAAGAAGCACCACATACCCCAAACAGAATATATCTGAATAGACCTATGCCAAGACACTTAATAATCAGATTATCAAATGTCAAAGACAAAGAGAGAATCCTGAAAGCAGCAAGAGTAAAGCAATCCATCACATACAAAGGAAGCTTAATAAGACTCTGTGCAGATCTTTCAGCAGAAACCATGGAGGCAAGAAGGAAGTGGTGTGATATATTTAAGATACTGAAAGAAAAACCACCAACCAAGAATCCTATATCCAGCAAAGCTGTCATTCAAATATGAGGGAGAGCTCAAAATATTTTCTGACAAACAGACAAAGAGAGACTTTGTGAACAAGACACCCACCCTACAGGAAATACTAAAGGGAGCACTACGGAGTGATAGGAGAAGACAGGAGTGCGTGGTTTGGAACTCAATTTTGGGAGATGGTAGCACAGCAGTGTAAGTACACTGAAGAAAGATAACTATGAATAAGGTTGAGAGAGGAAGGTTGGGAGCATGTGAGACACCAGAAGAAAGGAGGAAAGTTAAAGTGTAACTTGGTGAAATCTAGAGTGTTCAACAATTGTGATAAAATGTACAAATATGTTCTTTTACGAGGGAGAACAAGCAAATGTCAACCTTGCAAGGTGTTAAAAATGGGGAAGCATTGGGGGAGGGATGCAATCAACATAAACTAGAGACTGTAACTAACAGAATCATTGTATTATGCTTCCTTTTATGTAACAAAGGTGATATACCAAGGTAAATGCAGATAAGAGGGGGGGATGGGGAGGCATGTTAGACACTTGACATTGGTGGTGTTGTCTGACTCTTTACTCTACTTTTGATGTAGGTTATTTTTCCTTTTGCTGCTTCCTAGCTGTCATTTTTTTTTTCTTCTTTCTTTTGCCTCTCTACTTTCTTTGACTCTCCCTCCTGCCTTGTGGAAGAAATGGAGATGCCCTTATATAGATAGTGGTGAAGGTGGTGAACACATAAATATGTGACCATACAGAGAACCATC
Organism: Choloepus didactylus; assembly: GCF_015220235.1. NCBI lineage: Eukaryota > Metazoa > Chordata > Mammalia > Pilosa > Megalonychidae > Choloepus > Choloepus didactylus. The sequence goes on from NC_051307.1 coordinate 77,854,088, forward strand.
GATTGTTTACTTAGGATGGAATGTATGGTGTGTGAAGAAAACCATCTTAAAAAAAAAATGGGTTGATGACAAAACCTCGAGGGCAATATACTGAGTGAAGTAAGCCAGACACATAAGGACAAATTGCAAGGTCTCACTGATAAGAATTATAATATGTAAACTCATAGACATGAAATATAAGGTACCAAGGTATAGGACGAGGCTTAAGAATGGGGAGCATTTGCTTAGTATGAGCAGAATATTCAATTAGGATGAACTTAAATGTTTGGAAATGAACAGGAGTGTTGGTAGCAAGATGTGAGAATAACTAACAGTGCTGATTGGTGTGTGAATGAGGTGGAAAGGGGAAGCTCAGAGTCATATATGTCACCAGAAGAAAAGTTGGAGGTCAAAAGATGGGAATGTATAAAACTGAATCCTATGGTGGGCAATGTCCATGATTAACTGTAGAAATATTAGAAATCTCTTCCATGAACCAGAACAAATGTATGACAATACAACTAGAAGTTAATAATAGAGGGGCATATAGGGAAGAAATATATACATATTGCAAACTATATGCTACAGTTAGTAGTGTTTCAACATTCTTTCATAAACAGTAACAAATGTACTATACCAACACTATGAGTAAACAATTGAGGGGGGTTGGTTAGGGATATGGGAGGATTCGAGTTTCCATTTCTTTTTTTTTTTTTCTTCTTTTTTCATCTTTCACTTTATTTCTTGTCTGGAGTAATGAAAAGTTTCTAAAAATTGAACAAAAATTAAGTGTGGTGATGAAGCACAGCTGTATGAGTGTACCAGAGGCAACTGATTGTACACTTTGGATCTTTGCATAATTGTATGGTATCTGAACAATCCCAATAAAAATTAAAAAGGAAAAAAAAAAGTGTACATCCTCAGGACCAAAATAGGTGAGCCTTTGTATCAAGAATGTCTTGAATGCTTAAGCAACTATGGTACCTGTCCATGTGATGGCATATATAATGTAAGCATTATAAAGAATGGAGATCTATATAGCAATAAGACTTGCATGCTTCAAAGACTCTAAGGACATAATGGGTTGGCATGATCCACTATCTGTATAAATATTTGCTTATAAATGCATAAAACTTTCTAAAAGAAAAAAAAAAAAAAGAAACCTTCACCTCAATGTGACAGGGAAAGCCATATAGACCACACTCCCCTTTGTCCAGTGTATGATGGATGAGTAGAAAAATGGGGGCAAAAAAAAAAAAGGCACTCTGTGTTCTTTTTTACTTTAATTGTTCTTTTTCACTTTAATTTGTATTCTCATTATTTTTGTGTGTGTGCTAATGAAAACGTTCAAAACTTAATTTTGGTAATGAATGCACAACTATATAACGATACTGTGAACAATTGATTGTATGCTAGGTATGACTGCATGGTATGTATGGTATGTGAATATATCTCAATAAAAATGAATAAAAAAAACAAAAAAACAAAAAAAGGACTTCCTGAAAATTACCCCCCCCCCAAAAAAAAAGAGTTGATAGCTTAAAGAGGTTAAAAACAGGACATTTTATATGAACTGCAAGTTTCAGCAATTGACATACATACCTTCTGATTTTCCCTGGGTAGCTATGGTGCTCTTCAAGTTCATGGGTGGTAAGAATTACCCTTAACTGCAATTTTGGTGCAATGGTCTTATTCAAGACATTCTTTTTTCCCTCTTTTTTTTCTCTGCATTAGTGAAGTGGTTGTTTTACAGAACAATCATGCATTTACGCATTCCCATTTACCACCCCACCAACAACAACTTGCAATGCTGTAGCACACTTGATAACAATTGATGATAGCACATTTTTATAATTGTGCTAGTAGTTAAAGTCCACAGTTTAACTTAGAGTTTACTGTTTGGGTAGTGTAGTTCCATGGGTTATTTTTTTTTTAATTTTTTTTCTATTACCATAAATACAATCTGACATTTCCCCTTTTAATCAAATTCAGATATATATTTCAGTTCTGTTAAGTGTGTTCACAGTATTGTACTACCATCACCATCATCCATCACCAAACATTTCCATCATTCCATTTTAAGTCTCAATTTCCCATTCCCTATCCCCATCCCAGCCACTGGTAATCTACACTCTAGATTAACTAACTAGATTAACTCTTTGAGTTTGCTTATTTGTTTCAAATCAGTGAGATCATACAATATTTGTCCTTTTGAGTCTGGTTTATTTTACATCCATGATCCATATTGTCAAATGTATCAGGACTTTATTCCTTTTTATGGTTGAATAACATTCCATTGTATGGAGGCTTTTCTTCGTTGTCTTTTTCACTGTTCCCCAGAAAAGCCAAATCCTCTTTTATTCCAACACATTGGTGCTTCTCCAGGGTGAGCTATGGAGCTGTGATGAGAATTGTCAGGTCTGCCTGACCCCCACGTCTCCTCCCAACACTGTGATCAACCTCTAAACCCTCGAATTCCTTGCTGCCTTTCTCCATACAAGCCTGCATGCTTGTCTTTATCTTCACATTTTAGCCAATCCAAACTCTGCGACCAACCCTGAGTAGGATTATGTTGGTGACTTCTGCATTCAAATGCGATTGGCTCAGAATACAGCTCCATTCATAGTGCTGGTTCCCGTGCTACTTTCCCTACCCTTTGCCTAATCTCCAGTCCCTGTTATTTGGATTACTGACCTCCTCGTTGTAGCCTGCCCATTTTTTGTCTCTTCCTATACATACTGATCTTGATGACAATTTTATGATCTGTTCTTGGCCTCAGCATGTGTACTATCCCCGCTAATGTAGTGCCAAATCCTTAGCTAGTACTAATCCCTTCCTTCTACTGATGGCCCAGCACTGACAATGGGGCAATGGGAGGAGAGAACACAAAGGGCTTAATCAAACACTGTTGAGTCAGCTTTAGCAGACACATGTAAAGCATCATAGAGCCTTCTTATGCATACTACACAATCCAAGACAGCCCCCAATTCTCCCTTGCTCCTCCAGTTGGTGGTGTGGCAAGAATATGGGTTCTCAAACCAGATTACTAAATTGGAATTTAGTGTTTACTATTAATTAGATCTATGAATTTGGGCAAGTTACTTCACTACTCTATGCCTCAGATTTCTGGTAAGTAGAATGAGCACAACAGTCATGTACTTCATCAGGTGATTGTGAGAATTAAATAGTGTATTTAAAGGCCTTGGAGTTTGCTGATGCATGGGTTTGATCTATAGAAATTTCTAAAGAGTAGGTCTCAATTTAACAAAGCAGTCCACCTAAGGGCCAGCTCCACTATTACTTGGAATACTTCTTTGAAAGAGATTCACCTATAATATCACTTAATTTGCACTTAACCCTTTTAAAAGATACATACTAAACATTAATGTCACTCAAATAAATTTTGAGATCCCATGTGGTTTAATCCCTATATAGAGCAGCATTCAAAGAAAGCACAAATTCCCAAAAGTTTGAATAATGCAATTTGTTGTTGTCTAGTTCAGAGGCTATCATTTTTTTTATTATTCATTTTATTGAGATATATTCACATACCACACAGTCATACAAAACAAATTGTACATTTCATTGTTCACAGTAACATTACGTAGTTGTACAATCATTACCAAAATCAACCCCCGACACCCTCATTACCACACACACAAAAATAACCAGAATAATAATTAAAGTGAAAAGGAGCAACTAAAGTAAAATAGAACACTGGGTGCCCTTGTCTGTTTGTTTGTTTCCTTCCCCCACCTTTCCACTCATCCATCCACAAACTAGACAAATGAGAGTGTGATCCCTATGCCCCCCCCAATCCCACTGTCCCCCCTCATAAGCCACATTTTTATACAATTGTCTTCAAGATTCATGGGTTCTGGGTTGCAGTTTGATAGTTTCAGGTATCCACCACCTGCTACCGCAATTCATTAGAACCTGAAAAGGGCTGTCTATATTGTGCGTAAGAGTGCCCACCAGAGTGACCTCTCGGCTCCTTTTGGAATCTCTCTGCCACTGAAGCTTATTTCATTTCCTTTCATATCCCCCTTTTGGTCAAGAAGATGTTCTCCGTCCCACGATGCCAGGTCTACATTCCTCCCCGGGAGTCATATTCCATGTTGCCAGGGAGATTCACTACCCTGAGTGTCTGATCCCATGTAGCGGGGAGGGCAGTGATTTCACCTTTCAAGTTGGCTTAGCTAGAGAGAGAGGGCCACATCTGAGCAACAAAGAGGCATTCGGGAGGAGGCTCTTAGGCACAATTTTAGGGAGGCGTAGCCTCTCCTTTGCAGCAACAGTCTTCCCAAGGGCCAATTCCGTGGTAGAGGGCTCAATCCATCAAACCACCAATCCCCTATGTCTGTGGGCATGTTAGCAACCATCAAGGTAGGGCAGGCCAATAACCCTGCATTCTCCACCAGCTCCTCAAGGGGGCTCTGCATATTTTTTTCCTTGTTTTTTTGTTTTTTTTTTTTTTTTTAACTTTTTTTTTCTAAATCAACTGTATGAAAAATAAAAAAAATAAAAAAAATACAACAAAAGAACATTTCAAAGAGACCATAACAAGGGAGTAAGAAAAAGACAACTAACCTAAGATAACTACTTTACTTCCAATGTTTTCTTACTCTACCCCAAGAAAGTAAACTAATATAGCAACATTTCTGTGAACTTGCTCCTACTATATCCATCAGAAATTAACAGACCATAGTCATTCCTGGGCATTCCCAGAACATTAAATTTACCCATGATAGCTTATCTGTTCTTGGATTATTTTTCCCTCTTCCTTAATTGCTCTCTATCGCTAGTTCCCCTACATTCTACATTATAAACCATTTGTTTTACATTTTTCAAAGTTCACATTAGTGGTAGCATATAATATTTGTCTTTTTCTGCCTGGCTTATTTCCCTCAGCATTATGTCTTCAAGGTTCATCCATGTTGTCATATGTTTCACGAGATCGTTCTTTCTTACTGCCACGTAGTATTCCATTGTGTGTATATACCACATTTTATTTATCCACTCATCTGTTGAAGGACATTTGGGTTGTTTCCATATCTTGGCAATTGTGAATAATGCTGCTATGAACATTGGTGTGCAGATATCTGTTCGTGTCACTGCTCTCCGATCTTCCGGGTATATACCGAGAAGTGCAATCGCTGGATCGAAGGGTATCTCTATATCTAGTTTTCTAAGGAACTGCCAGACTGACTTCCAGAGTGGCTTAACCATTATACAGTCCCACCAACAATGAATAAGAGTTCCAATTCCTCCATATCCCCTCCAGCATTTGTAGTTTCCTGTTTGTTTAATGGCAGCCATTCTAATTGGTGTGAGATGGTATCTCATTGTGGTCTTAATTTGCATCTCTCTAATAGCTAGTGAAGCTGAACATTTTTTCATGTGTTTCCTGCCCATTTGTATTTCCTCTTCAGAGAACCATCTTTTCATATCTTTTGCCCATTTTATAATTGGCCTGTCTGTGCTATTGTCATTGAGTTGTAGGATTTCTTTATATATGCACGATATCCGTCTTTTGTCAGATACATGGTTTCCAAAATTTTTTTCCCATTGAATTGGCTGCCTCTTTACCTTTTTGAGAAATTCATTTGAGGTGCAGAAACTTCTAAGCTTGAGGAGTTCCCATTTATCTATTTTTTCTTTTGTTGCTTGTGCTTTGGGTGTAAAGTCTAAGAAGTGGCCACCTAATACAAGGTCTTGAAGATGTTTCCCTACATTATCTTCTAGGAGTTTTATGGTGCTTTCTTTTATATTGAGATCTTTGATCCATTTTGAGTTAATTTTTGTGTAGGGGATGAGGTAGGGGTCCTCTTTCATTCTTTTGGATATGGATATCCAACTCTCCCAGCCCCATTTGTTGAAAAGACCATTATGACCCAGTTCAGTGACTTTGGGGGCCTTATCAAAGATCAGTCGGCCATAGATCTGAGGGTCTATCTCCGAATTCTCAATTCGATTCCATTGATCTATATGTCTATCTTTGTGCCAGTACCATGCTGTTTCGACAACTGTGGCCTTATAATAAGCTTCAAAGTCAGGGAGTGTAAGTCCTCCCACTTCGTTTTTCTTTTTTAGAGTGTCTTTAGCAATTCTAGGCATCTTCCCTTTCCAAATAAATTTGATAACTAGCTTTTCCAAGTCTGCAAAGTAGGTTGATGGAATTTTGATTGAGATTGCATTGAATCTGTAGATGAGTTTGGGTAGAATTGACATCTTAATGACATTTAGTCTTCCTATCCATGACATGGAATATTTTTCCATCTTTTAAGGTCCCCTTCTATTTCTTTTAGCAGAGTTATGTAGTTTTCTTTGTATAGGTCTTTTACATCTTTGGTTAAGTTTATTCCTAGGTACTTGATTTTTTTAGTTGCTATTGAAAATGGTATCTTTTTCTTGAGTGTCTCTTCAGTTTGTTCATTTCTAGCATATAGAAACATTACTGACTTGTGTGCATTAATCTTGTATCCTGCTACTTTGCTAAATTTGTTTATTAGCTCTAGTAGCTGTATCATTGATTTCTCAGGGTTTTCCAGATATAAGATCATATATCTGCAAACAATGACAGTTTTACTTCTTCCTTTCCAATTTGGATGCCTTTTATTTCTTTGTCTTGCTGGATTGTCCTTGCTAGCACTTCTAGTACAATGTTGAATAACAGTGGTGATAGTGGGCATCCTTGTCTTGTTCCTGATCTTAGGAAGAAGGCTTTCAGTCTGTCATCATTGAGTACTATGCTGGCTGTGGGTTTTTCATATATGCTCTTTATCATATTGAGGTAGTTTCCTCCAATTCCTACCTTTTGAAGTGTTTTTATCAAAAACGGATGTTGGATTTTGTCGAATGCTTTTACACCATCTATTGAGATGATCATTTGATTTTTCCCTTTTGATTTGTTAATGTGTTGTAATACATTCATTCATTTTCTTATGTTGAACCATCCTTGCATGCCTTGAATGAACCCCACTTGGTCATGGTGCATGATTTTTTTAATGTGTCTTTGGATTCGATTTGCAAGTATTTTGTTGAGGATTTTTGCATCTACATTCATTAGGGAGATTGGCCAGTAGTTTTCCTTTTTTGTCGCATCTTTGCCTGGTTTTGGTATTAGATTGATGTTAGCTTCATAAAATGAGTTAGGTAGTGTTCCATTTTCTTCAATGTTTTGAAAGAGTTTGAGTAAGAATGGTGTCAGTTCTTTCTGGAAAGTTTGGTAGAATTCCCCTGTGAAGCCATCTGGCCCTGGGCATTTATTTGTGGGAAGCTTTTTAATCACTGATTGGATCTCTCTGATTGTGATTGGTTGGTTGAGGTCTTCTGTTTCTTCTCTGGTCAGTGTAGGTTGCTCATATGTTTCCAGGAAATTGTCCATTTCCTCTACATTATCCAGTTTGTTGCCATACAGTTGTTCATAGTACCCTCCTATAATTTTTTTAATTTCCTCGGGATCTGCAGTAATGTCACCTTTCTCATTCATTATTGTGTTTATATGGGTCTTCTCTCTTTTTGATTTTGTCAGTCTAGCTAGGGGCTTGTCAATCTTGTTGATCTTCTCAAAGAACCAACTTTGGTGTTATTTATCCTCTCTATTTTTTTTTTTTTTTTTTTTTTGTTCTCTATGTCATTTATTTTGGCTTTAATCTTTGTTATTTCTTTTCTTCTACTTGGTTTAGGATTGGTTTCCTGTTCATTTTCTAGCTTTTTCAGTTGATCCATTAGTTCTTTGATTTTGGCTCTTTCTTCCTTTTTAATATATGCGTTTAGTGCTATAAATTTCCCCTTCAGAACCGCTTTTGCTGCATCCCATAGGTTTTGGTATGTTGTGTTCTCATTTTCATTCGACTATATATTTAGCAATTTCTCTTGCTATTTCTTCTTTAACCTGCTGATTGTTTAGGAGTGTGTTGTTTAACCTCCAAGTATTTGTAAATTTTCTAAGTCTCTTAGGGTTATTGACTTCTAATTGTATTCCATTTGTGGTCAGAGAATGTGCTTTGAATAATTTCAATCTTTTTAAATTTATCGAGGCTTGTTTTATGTCCGAGCATATGATCTATTCTGGAGAAAGTCCCGTGAGCACTAGAGAAGAATGTGTATCCTGGTGATTTGGGATATAATGTTCTACATATTTCTGTTAAATCCAATTCATTTATCAGATTTTTAGGTTTTCAATTTCCTTATTGGTCTTCTGTCTGGTTGATCTATCTATAGGAGAGAGTGATGTGTTGAAGTCTCCCACAATTATTGTGGAAACATCAATTGCTTCCTTTAGTTTTGCCAGTGTTTCTCTCATGTATTTTGAGGCACCTTTATTGGGTGCATAAACATTTATGATTGTTATTTCTTCTTGTTGAATTGCCCCTTTTATTAGTATGTAGTGACCTTCTTTGTCTCTCAAAACATCCCTGCAATTAAAGTCTATTTTATCTGAGATTAATATTGCTATATATTATATATGCTGTAGCTGGCATGAAATATTTTTTTCCATCCTTTCACTTTCAGTTTCTTTATGTCCCTGTGTCTAAGATGAGTCTCTTGTATGCAGCATATTGATGGTTCATTTTTTTTTGATCCATTCTGCAAATCTATACTTTTTAATTGGTGAGTTTAATCCATTTACATTCAACATTATAACCGTGAAGGCATTTCTTGAGTCAGCCATCTTATCCTTTGGTTTATGTTTGTCATATATATTTTTCCCTCTCTCTATTAATATCCTTTAATGTACCCATACTGAATCTCTTTAGTACTGAACCTTTCTCCATGTCTCTCTCTCCTTTCTATTTCTCTGTTTGTAGGGCTCCCTTTAGTATCTCCAGTAGGGCAGGTCTCTTGTTAGCAAATTGTCTCAGCATTTGTTTGTCTGTGAAAAAATGTAAGCTCTCCCTCAAATTTGAAGGACAGCTTTGCTGGACAAAGTATTCTTGGTTGGAAATTTTTCTCACTCAGAATTTTAAATATGTCATGCCACTGCCTTCTTGCCTCCATGGTGGCTGCTGAGTAGTCACTACTAATCTTATGCTGTTTCCTTTGTATGTAGTGAATTGCTTTTCTCTTGCTGCTTTCAGAACTTGCTCCTTCTCTTCCGTATTTGACAGTGTAATCAGAATATGTCTCAGAGTGGGTTTATTTGGATTTAGTCTATTTGGAGTTCGCTGGGCATTTATGATTTGTGTATTATGGTGTTTAGAAGATTTGGGAAGTTTTCCCCAACAATTTCTTTGAATAATCTTCCTAGACCTTTACCCTTTTCTTCTCCTTCTGGAACACCAATGAGTCTTATATTTGGACTTTTTATATTATCTATCATATCCCTGAGGTCCATTTTGATTTTTTCAATTTTTTTCCCCATTCTTTCTTCTGTGCTTTCATTTTCCATTCTGTCATCTTCCAGGTCACTGATTCATTGTTCAACTTCCTCTAGTCTTGTACTATGAGTATCCAGAATCTTTTTAATTTGGTCAACAGTTTTCTTTAATTTCCATAAGATCATCTATTTTTTATTTAGTCTTGCAATGTCTTCTTTATGCTCTTCTAGGTTCTTCTTGATGTCCTTTATATCCTGTTCCATGCTCTTCTTGATGTCCTTTATATCCCATCCCATGGTCTCATCGTTCATCTTTAGTTCTTTAATTAGTTGCTCTAAGTACTGTATTTCTTCTGATCTTTTGATTTGGGTGCTTGGCCTTGGTTTATCCATATCTTCTGGTTTTTTCATATGCTTTAAGATTTTCTGTTGTTTTTGGCCTCTTGGCATTTCCTTAAGTTGGTTGGGTTCTTTTAGGATTTGTAGACCAATTGAAATCCTTATCTCTAATTTGTCAGGTCTACAACTTTGTGGAGTACACTTTCTGTGACTAACCAGCAGATGGCATCCGTGAGCCACCTGTTCCCCTCAGGGCAGTTCTCCCCTGTTTTGCCTCTGTGGTGAGTGGGGGAGTAAGTCTTGTGGGGTCCAGTTGGTGTACCAAGCTTGTGTGTGTAGTTGGTGTTGCCCGTCCTGTATAAGGGGTGTGTGTCTGGGTGGTCAGGGAGGGGGGCGGCTCTAACAACCAAATCTCCCTGTTGTTCCTGGAGTTTTAAAGCTGCTGAAATAGTCTAATCCTTCAGCTCAGTCCTGCCACAGTTTGTCTCTGCCACTGACCCAGAAGTCCTTGGTATTGGCGTGTGGCCCCTGAGACTTGTGAATGTGTCCCTCTTCCAGGCCTTGCACCCCCTGGTCCTCTGTTGAGGGATGACTGTGCTATGTCACAGGTGAGTGCCGTCCCCCCAGGGTGGTTCTGGGCTGCCAGTCTGTGTAGGGAGGCTCCCAGTCTGCTGAAATGATGTCTGAATGGGGCTTGTTAATTCCCACTGCTCCACCTTGCCAAGTCTGGGACAACCAGCTGAGGCTGCAGGGAAGGCTAATGTCCACGCCCAGTTTTGTGGTGTGTGTGTGTTATTTGAAGCACTTCCATCACAGTGGGTTGTCTGGGGCAGCTCTGGGCTATGGGGCTGGCGATGGGCAGGAGTGTTTCTTGTCCACCAGGATGATGGTTGTGAGCAGACACCCCTCTTTTCTTGGGAAGTTGTGGTGTTTAGTGAATTTTCTCAGCCACTGGATTATTGCCTTTTGTCTCAGAGCTCTCTTAGTTCTGGTCTTGCCTTGACCTGCCCAAATTGCAAGTCTTTGAGGCTTTCTGTTTTGGGCTTCTTAGAGTAATTGTTTTAGAAACAGAAAAAAAAGTTTAAAAAAAAAAAAAAAGCCCTCCTCGCAGATCTAATGGGTTATTGAAATGGTAAGAGGCAAAGCAATTAGGGCCATTAAGGAAAGATCCAGGGGGCAGAGAGATCAGTTTTTCTTTGGGATTTGCATATGAGCCTCAGGGCCTGAGCTCTGCCCTTCCCCTTTCTATGTTCACCAGAACTCCAAAAATCCCCCGCTTTTATTTTTGAGTTTGTCCTGCTGTTTTTTGCTATGCCTGTCTCCTCTCTGCTGGGCTGGCTGCTCTCAGATTCTCTGGTGTCTGGTCTCAGTCTATCAATGGTTGGAGTTTGGATCAGTAGAATGAGTTTCCGATAAAAGCTGCCACTGCAGTTCTCCCTTCTCCTTCCCGGTGCTGACAGCCCCTCCTCCCACAAGACTGAGCCTGGCAGGGAGGGGCGCGGGTCCCCTGGCTGCAAAAACTTACAGATTTCGCTGATCTCAGCAGTTCCACGTTTTCATGAGTGCTGTATGAAGTATGCCCAAAGTCAGATTGCTCTGCGGTGTCCAGTCCACGCAGTTCCTGGCTTTCTACCTATTTTCCTGAGGGAGTAACTAAAACATACACCTCACCAATCCACCATCTTGTCCTGCCTTCAGAGGCTATCATTTTTAACTGTTTTAAGGTAGCTTGTAAATATCAAAGTTTAAGGTTCCTAACCTCTCTTTATTCAGTTATCACCTCAAAGGATTTGCTGAAATTCTGGCCAATCATGCCTCTCCTTTCTTTTAACCCTAAATAAAAGTATTTCTCACATTTTAAATACGTATTAAGACTTGGAAAACTTTGTAATGATAGTGTTTAAAATGAAAATAAAGTTTATGTCTGCATCACCATGTTAATTATACACATCTTTAATTGCCAGTGAGAATAAAGAGAAATTTGCAATGAATCTCTTACAGTACACAAAATAGTTTGTATAATATACAGGAAAGCATGTTGTAGCCACTTGCACACTATTTAAATGACAGTTACAACTAAAACTGTTTTCATATTCTGTCACTGCTTTTATTTTATAGAAAGAGCATGGTATGTTCTGAAAATGACCCCAAATCCAGTGGCTAAACCCATACCTTGATTTACAGTGCAAGACTTTCAGTTCCCATTGTTCTAAAGTTCAGCACAAACATCCCCCTAGATAGAACTATTTGCTTTCTCACTTTGCCTTTTTTACTTTCTTAACTGGGTGATGAGGCCAGCCCTTCCTTTTCCTGCCTGAGAGAGAACTTTCCAAATCAGTCTCTTCTATGAATAAGAGTTGGCTTCCTACTACAAATGACTTAGGGTAGGGAGAGATGGACTCATAGTAGGTGATCACAAGCTTCTCCAATGTTCGGGTGCATACAAATCACTGGGGGATCTTGTGAAAAGGCAGATTCCTACACAGCGGATCTGCTGTGAAACTCTGAGACTCGACATGATTAACAAGCTCCCAGGGCATGCCCATGTTGTTCATTTGAGGGAGTAGATGGGCCACTTGACAAACAAGATCATTCATTCATTAAACAATTTTGAACATTTTTGAATTCTACTATGTGCCAAGAACTGGGCTAAGAAATGAAAGAGGAATGCGGCTTAATTTTTGTCAACAATAAGTCTACAGTGTAACGGGGCAACAGACATAATAACAAATAAATGCTGTGAAACAATATGATCACTGGGCTTTGTCCAGGTGATTTTGATATTGGTTTCCCAATGCCACAATTTGGGAAATCATAGGTTTGGTATATGTGGTTTATTTGATCAGTGTTGCCAGCCAACCAAGACTGTCTAGTTCCCAGGGTGGATAGTCTGGCTTGACCATGCCATTTCACAGAACTTACTTATTATCATGTCTGCTGCCCCATTACACTGTGAACTTATTGAGGGCAAAAAATAAGCTCACTTTTTCCAGTGTGTGGACAGATGAGTAGAAAAATGGGGACAAAAAGTAAATGAATAATGAGGGGGTGGTGGGGATGGGTTGTTTTGGGCATTATTTTTTACTTTTATTTTTATTCTTATTATTATTCTGGAGTAATGAAAATGTTCAAAAATTGATTGTAGTGATGAATACACAACTATATGGTGATGCTGTGGACAACGGATTATATACTTTGGATGATTGTATGGCATGTGACTCTATCTCAATAAAATTGCAAGGAAAAAAAATCACCTGGGCTGTCTTTTATTGGTGAAGGTTTTAGAGTCATATCCTGGACCTGTTGAATCAGAATTTCTTGATGCTGGTACCCAGTAATCTGAAGTTTGGCAAGCTCTTCAGGTCATTTTTTATGTGACCTAAGGTTCAAGAGTCATTCCGCTATTTCTTGCCCATGTATATTTTGGAACAAAAGCAAAGTCAGTTTGCACACTGATGTTCATAGCAGCATTATTCACAATTTTTAGAAGGTGAAAGCAACCCAAGTGTCCAGCAAGAAATGAATGGATGAATAAAATGTAATGTATACCTACAATGGAATATTATTCAGTTGTATCAAAAATAAATTTCTGATACATGCGACAACATGGATGAAACTTGAAGCCATCATGTTGAGTGAAGTAAGCCAGATACAAAAGGACAAATTTTGTATGACCTCACTTACATGAAATAATTAAAATATGCAAGTACGCAGAGACTGAAACTAGAATACAGGTTACCAGGGGCCAGTTTGGGGTTGGGAAATGGGGAGTTAATGCTTAATTGGTACCGCATTTCTGTTTGGGATGTTGGAAAAGTTTTGGTAATAGATGGTGGTGATGGTAGCACAACATTGTGAATATAATTACCACTGAATTGTATACCTGGAAATCATTAAAACAGGAAATTTTAGGTTGTATATATGTTACCAAATTAAAAAGTTAAAAATGCCCATAGAACTATAAGGGTGGGGGGTGGGCAGGGAGCAAAGCAAAATTAATTCCAAATAAATATTAGTAACCTTACCTTCTTATGAGGCACAATCAAAAAACATAAAATTCATGGATGAAAAATCATTGTCTTTACATATCCTGTTTTTCAAACCACCTATGAAGTAATGAAAAAAATCCATGTAAATAATACAGAAATAGATTTATTTGGGGAAAACATATATGATGCCTTTTTTTAAGAAGGAATAAAAACATAAATGATTTGTGATTTGGTAGGCATGGCACAAATATAAGTATAAATCATTCACAGAGATGAAATCATTGTCAACATTATCTTAACTATAAAGCATGCTAAGAATATTCTAGGCAATAGATAGAAATATTTTGATTTTTAAACTGAAGAAAATTTTGAAGGAACTGTTCAATTCTGTGTTTATCTGATAAGAGGAAGGCTGAATATATCCTCCCCATACTTCCCGTTTCTATTTTTAAGAATAACACAAACAGCTATTCCAATAAATCTTTCATATAAGTTGCCCAAGAATGCAGTTTGGCTGCAAGGGCTGACCTAGAGTTGGTTGCTTAAAATTCTAGGTGTAGGGAGAGGATCCAAATGGCTGATTAGGGAGAGGCTGAACTTACTTGTCTCCCAGAAGAGCAACTAGAGAACAGGCAGAAATGTCCACAGCAGAGGTTCTGGAGCCCTGGAAATACAGGGGAGTGCTGTACTAATGCTAGGGGCAGTTATTTCATGCCAAGAGCAGAAACAAGGTTATGCAGTTCAGTTTTTTACTTTTCTGCATAGGATCTGTACTGCTTCTCATGTTCCTTCCAAATAACCACTTATTATGAGACTTGTTAATCCCAATGAACCTTGCTTCAGATGGAAGTGAATGCAAAATAATCACATTTAAAAAATGAATATGTATGTATATATATATATTTGTTCCTACAGGATGATACGTAAAGGATAAGGCCTCAGTCTGGCAGAGAATTAGTACTTTCTCTTTTGCACTTGCTTGGAAACAAGTTATTTTAAATGGATATAATTATACTGCTTTGATTTCAGGAGTTTTATGTCTTTTTAAAATATTTTGTTTGCATGTATGAGGATAGGTTAAACACTAATCATTAATAAACACTAACCATTGATTGATATTGAACAGAGAGAACTGTAATTTGAATCAAAGAAATGTATGAAAAACTAAGTAGCAATTAAACTTATTTTCTTGCAAAAAATATAAAATATATATAATATAAAAATATATATCTTTTAAACAGTGCTTAGCACATAGGAAGTGTTACAGACACAAAATAAATGCACAAATATTAACAGAATAGCACAAATTGCATTTTTTTAACAGATACATCAAAAATACCAGGCTAATTTCCTTTTCTGCTGTATCAGAAGACTTCTTTTGTTTCCCTGGAGAACAAAAAGAAAAACAAGAAAGCAAAAGGAGTAAAGAATAGCACAAAATCCTTCCCCAATTCCCTGTCAGTTGGGATTGTAGTAAGAATACAGATTTCAGAATTAGTTTGCTAGGTTGAAATTCAGTCTCTAGAGCAGTTGTGGTCAGGCTCCCCACCCATCTCCACTCCTTGCATACCGGTGATAGTTTTAGAATTAGTTTTGGCTTGTTTACTTGGCTGTAGCCAGCATTCTGCATACCCCTCAGTTTGTGAGAATTTGTGCTGAGCATTTCCCATACTGGTTCATCAATTCTCACTCTAAACATCCCTACAGCATATCCAAGAGGAAGGGGCAGAACCCAGTACATCACTTTAAAAAGGCTGGACATGCTTGCTCTGGAGACATTTCATATTCAATGATGGAGACACTTCAGTCTTGCCACCATCCTACCCAGGGTCCTGCTGCCTATTACTGTGGTAGAACAAGGGATTTGACCCCCGTTCTGAGAAGTTCCAGCAGCCTCAAGAAAGGTGATGAAACCTAGAGAGGGACTATGGAAAGAGCCTTGGAGTTGCAGATTTGGAGTTGGGATTACAAAGGGATTCCTCAGTATTCTGAGAAGGTTCTGGGCCCCAGAAGTCCCCATCTCCAAAACACCAGAAGCACTTTTGCCCAGACAAAGTTTTCTCCTGCGGCTGACAGAATAAGGGTTGCATTGCCTGGCTTAGTTTCTATAGCTTCTATAACCGGTGTTGTAGAATAAGAGATGTGAAGAGATGGAGGAGAGGAAAAAGGAAAGAGAGAGAACTGAGGTGGTTCAGATAAGCGCTGGATCAGAATTCTCCATGCAGCCCTCCCTTACTATATTTAAGTAGTCATGTGGTTGAAAGAATTATTACAAAAGCAGAAAGAAATGTTTTCAAAATATTCCAACCCTCCCACCACAGACACACACACACACACACACACACACACACACACGCACATACACTTCATAGGCATTATTATTGAGTGAAGGTTCAGTTCCAGCACCCAGAGTGAATGTGTATGTGATGGCAACAGAAAGAAAGTACAAACATCTGAATTTTCTCTGGGGACATTACTTCTTCATTTAGATAAGGGTGTGTGTGTGTCTAGCATGATGTGGTTTGATTGTTGAAAAAAGGATGAGACAAAATAACTCAAATTAAAAAGATATGATGATCTGAGAGATTATTTCAACCTCCCTTTCTACCGTCTTAAGTTTTAGAAGCGCTCCTACTTATACAAATCTAATATTGACACAAATAGAATGATAAATTTCTAGTGTTTTGTCCTCCTTACCACATCTCTGACTGGAAGACTCGAGGAAGCGTAGATTGATCCATTTGGATTTTTGATGGACATGGGAGCTGTCACCCAGGAAGTCATTATCCATGGTTTACCCAGAAAATCAGAAAAGAAAACATCAGAAACCAAGTAAAAATCAATCAGTTCCAGGAATAAAGACCAAATATTGGTACAGAGGGGCAGGGGGAAGATGGAACCCACTTGGTGCCTCCTCAAGAAGCAGAAGAGGCAGAAACAGACGATGATCAGTGGAGACAATATACCCAAAGGAAGCAAACCGAAAAGAGCCATTGTTTGTCTGCCACCTCTTCCTTGGGGGGTGCTCATGAGGCACTGGTTGCATCTGAAATGTTAGTCAAGTCTAAAGACAGGCAATTTGAGATACATTAAGATCTTCAATACCCTCTGAATTGCCAGAACTTGAGTGCAGGAGGTTTCAGGCTAATGCCTCATTTCCCCTTCAGGAGGCCTTCCCTGAGAACCCCAGGACTTAGTGCCCTCACCCACCTCTTGCTTTACTGTTGCGCATATGTGACACTGGATTATAATTTCTCTTTTAAAGAAATCCTTTATTCTGCTAGGGTTAATCCCTTGTAGAACACTAACTACAACATCTGTCAGAAAGCACTTCACCAAGCCATTTCATCTACATTATCTTATTTAACTCTCATATTCACCACTTAAGAAAAGTGGGGAGCCATTATTTTTATCCAGTCCCATGACTTGAGAAGAATATTATTGTTCTAAGACTTCCAAAGTCAGACAGTTAGCAAGTGGTGGTTGGGACTCAAGTCCATATCCTGTTGATAAGAAATTCAAGTTCCTTCAACACAACACCCTCTTCTTGTCTCATAAAGTCTTCGATATCTCCAGTGCACCTACTACTTTGCCAGGCATACAGCTAGTTCTAATTACTATTGATCAGTGTTAACGTGCATTAAGGCCCTGTTTGTCCATGGTGGGTTGCGACTTATTAAAAGGTCATGAAAACAATTTAGTGGATCATAAACAACCTTAAAAAAATGAAACATAACAGAATAGAAAATATCAGAATGTGTCACACACACACACACACCACA
This sequence comes from Choloepus didactylus, assembly GCF_015220235.1. NCBI lineage: Eukaryota > Metazoa > Chordata > Mammalia > Pilosa > Megalonychidae > Choloepus > Choloepus didactylus. The sequence continues at coordinate 77,871,499 of NC_051307.1, forward strand.
GAACAGTAGTTCTCAACCAGGGCAATTTTGCTGCCAGGGGACATTTGGCAATGTCCGGAGACATTTTTGATTGTCATAAAATGGGGGGAGAGGGGAAGCCTGGCATCCAGTGAGTAGAAACCAAGGATGCTGCTAAACATCCTGCATTGCTCAGGACAGCCCCACCCCATCCCCATCCCAACAAGGAATTTTCCAGCCCCAAATGTCAACAGTGCCAAGGCTGAGAAACCCTGACTTGAGGTAAGTGTGGCTTTGTGAAACTTTTATTTCTGTTATGCACGCATGAGTGTGCGTAAGGTTATGATGTAAGATGCATTTTTTATGGGTTGCTGTTACCATGGTGTGAAAAAGACTGGACTATTTTAGTATGATGTGTGATGAGCTTCCCCAAATGCTTGACTTTTGAGTGAAGATGGTCAGGGACAACTGGAGCCAGACATCGAGTGGTTTGGCAATTCAGAGGGATAACAAAGGCTGTGCTGTTCTTGCTGCAGCTGCTGTGAGGGTTGGACAAGCAGCCAAACCACTCACAGACACAGCTGTTTGGGGGAGGGATATGGATAGTAGTATGCACTAGGGTTCCCCAAACAGATAACCTAATAAAAAACAAATCCACTTGATTAAGATGATCCAACTTTCATACTGAGTTCTCCAACCACCAATCTAATTGCCTTAAATTTATTTGGCCAGTTGGATACATACTTATAAGAGGGTGTTCCAAATTACTTTGAATCCATTCTGAAATAGAGAAACAAGATAGAAAATTGAAACCAGTTATGAAAGCAATGAGGGTGCACACTTGGGCATGCCAAAATCAGAGGTAGTCTAGGCAAGGACTCCTGGATTTGCTCACTAACAAGAGAATTCAATAATTCAGTTCAAAGACACTTTGTGTACTTCATAGATTATCATCTCAAGATCATGGATACAAAGTAAATCTCTGGTTTCATTGAAGTTCAAAGAAAGACTGTAGATACAACATAACCTTCATCTGTCTGCTTTGATCCTCCCTTCCCCATTCATTGTGTCCCACAGGTCAGCCCGATTGACACCTGACACCTGCAATAACCAAGTCGCTCTTGGTGACATGCTGGACACTCATTCCTGAAACAAATATTGTTGCCTCTTAATCCCTGCCCACCCTCTCCACCCCCATTTTCCTTCACAGATAATAACCACCCCAACTTTGTGAAATTTCTAAGCAGGGAGTGGTCAAAGGGAGATAGAGGAGGACAGGATTGAAGGCTTATATATGTTCCAGTGACTGTATCCCTCCTTGGCCAGCCCCCACCCCCACCCCCGGACTTTGCTTTGCTTTGGGAAGTACTTTTCTTTATGCTAGGAGAATATTGCTTTCCCAAGAGCATCCAAGCCCCTACTATGTCACCGACTTGTTCTTTTTTTTTTTTTTTTTTTTTTGAAATAAATTCAAAGTTATAGGAACAGTTGCAAAAACAATACTAACCCCATACAAAGAATTCCATCATACCCTGACCCCCCTCCCCCAATAGCTCAATCCACCAACTTTAACATACTGTCACATCGCTATTTCTTTCCCTCCCTCCCTATCTATCATCCATCATCTATTGCTCTGTCTTCTGAACATATGAGAGCTAGCTGCACACAACCTTGAACATACACTATAATCCACGTATACACTTCCCATGAACAAGAACATTCTTTTATGCAATCCCATTAAGCACCACTACAAAGTACAAGAGATTCAACAATGATACAAAGCTTACATTCTATATTTCCTTTACCTTATCTCTCAACTGTGTCCCTTGGAGCCACCTGTCCTCTATCCTCCAATCCCATCCAAGTTCATCCTTGGCATTCAATTGTCATCTATTTAGACTTTTTTTTTTTCAGTTGTGGAAACATATATACCGCCTAAATCTTCCCATTCCACCCCCTCCCTAGCCTTCCATTAGTGGGATTAATCACATTTAGAATGTTGTAATGCTCTTTCCCACCATCCATTACTAGAAATTTCCCTTCACCTCAAACAGCAAGTCCACACTCATTTCTTAACTCCCCATTGCCCCTTCCCCCATTTCTCTTAACCCAAACTCTACATTTCATCTCTATGGTTATATTCTCCGATAATTTCTTTGTGTTTGCTGTGGGGGTTAAAATTAACCTCTTAAACCCATATCAATCTTGTTTTTTATTTGATACCACCTTCACTTCAATAGGACACATAAACTATGTTCCTATACTCCTCCATTCCCCCACCTTTATACAGTTGTCTAAAATTGCACATTTTACACTGAGTTCAAAACCACTGATACGTCATTTTCATGTAATTTATATCATGTAGGAAGTAAATAGTGGAGTTACAGTTCAAAAATTATTGGCTTCTATTTGTATTCCATTATGGTTGTAGAATGTGCTTTGAGTATTATTCAATTTTTTTTTTTTTTTAAATTTCTTGAGGCTTGTTTTATGTCCCAGCTTATGGTCCCTTCTGGAGAAAGATCCGTGATCACTAGAGAAAAATGAGTGTCCTGGTGATTTGGGATGTAAGGTACTATATATGTCTGTTAAAATTCTCTATATCTCTTTCTCCTTTCTGTTGTTTCTTTGTTGGTAGGGCTCCCTTTAGAATCTGAAGTAGGGCAGGTCTTTTACTGGCAAAGTCTCTCAGCATTTGTTTGTCTGTGAAAAATTTAAGCTCTCCCTCAAATTTGAAGGAGAGTTTTGCTGGATAAAGTCCCTGCAGTTAGCACCGCCACCTCCTCCCCCAGGTAGACAGATGGTTAGTGCTAACTTCAGCCCCTACTTGATCCCTAGAACAGGTACCTCTATCCACTTTACAAAGGGTACAACCATGTGCAGCGGCCATGGAATGGCCCAAATATGGGATAGAGGAGAAAGCATAGTCAGCTTAGTTAGGGTTCTCTAGGGAAACAGAATCAACAAGAGATACCTGTAAATAAAAAGTGTCTCACGCAACTGTGGGGATGCACAAGTCCAAATACTGTAGGGCAGGCGGCAAACTGGCAACTCCGATAAAGGTGTTCAATGAACTCCTCAGGCAGCAAACTGGCTGGTAGAAGAAGAGGTGAAAGTCCTCTCTCTTCCTTAAAAGCCTTTAACTGATTGGATTAAATCCATCTGATTGAACTCTCTCATGCAGAAGACATGCCCTTCTTTGATGTAATCAGTCACAGCTGCAGCCAATTGACTGATGGTTAATAAACCTACCTTCTGATTTATTAACCAGCTACAAATGTCCTTGCAGAAACATTTAGGACAGTGCTTGCTTGACCAGACACCTGGGCACCATCACCTGGCCAAGTTGACCCTTGAACCTAACCATCACAACCTGGGAGACTTTTCTGCCTCTGACCCTGGCTAAATTGCTCCCTATTGTACAGAAGTCGATTGGTTTCCATGAAGTAAGGCTAAACTTAGTTGAAAATTGCCTTCCTTAGCACACGCAGCATCAAAACTTACACAAGAAGACGTCTCATCCAAGAAAGGTGGACTCAAAGCCAAAACATATACCAGAAATTATTTAATATATATTATATAAACTACTCAAGAGCACTTAATCATTTTGCAATTAATATTGTCCTGGAAGTAATGTTTTGCAAGTTTGGCTTATCTTTGTAACCAATTTTACCAGTTAACAAATTTAGTGCCCTTTAAAAAAAAATCAGGATTTTGTCTTGATAGAGTGAATTAATAGTGTGATTCCTTCCAGAAAGCATTCATTTATACTGCCTCAATATCAGCTTCTCTATGTTGTTCAAGGCAAATTTACACTTTGAGTAGATTATGTTCTTTAATTAATTCATTTACTAAGAAATTTTTTTGAGCACCTACCATGTGCCAGAGTCTATACTCTATATTATAGAGAAGCAAAATTGTTTAAGGCACAGCCTCCATCATAAGAGGTTTATAGGCCAATGCGTGGATGATCACAGGTATCTAGCTTTGAGTCTGACGCCCAATTGCAAAAGCAGTCTTGCAAGCTCTACCATATATTCTTTCTATAATTATATGTTTCCTAATAGAAGGTTGCAGCTAGGACTAGAATATTGCAATACGGGGTTTTTCTCTCACTGGGCCACATAAGAAATTTTGAAGTGATTTTAGAGGGACCAAAAGGGGTTCCTTTAAGGGAGTTTAAGGATTGACTCTGAATTGTGCCTGTAAAGTAATACATTAATTTTAAAAGCAAATACCAAAATGTGTGCCTTCAAGTGGATGGTATCCATGAAAGTAGTACCTGCATGAGACTGCATATAGATTTCAGAGATGCTACCATTGCATCAAACCTCTCTGAAATTTCAAAGGGCAATAAACTCCAGAGTCGGTTTATGAGCCATCACCTCATTTACAATCACAGGGAGCTTACCTTTGATCCAAAAGTTTTTTTTTAATTGTGGTAAAATATACATAACATAAAAGTTACCATGTTCATTATTTTTTAAATTATTGTTACCCTTTTCAATTAGAGAATTGTAGGTTCACAGAAAAGTCATGTAAAAAATACAACGTTCACATATGCCCCCCTATTGTTGACCCTTTGCATTAGTGTGATAGCTTTGTTACAATTGATATAAGAATATTAAAATGTTACTGTTAACTATAGTCCATAGTTTACATTAGGTGTATTTTTTTTCCAATATACCACCCTATTATTAACATCTTGTAATAGTGTCTTTCATTTGTTATAATTCATGGTAGCTCATTCTTTTTTTTTTATCATCATTTTATTGAGATATATTCACATACCACGCAGTCATACAAAACAAATCGTACTTTCGATTGTTCACAGTACCATTACATAGTTGTACATTCATCACCTAAATCAATCCTTGACACCTTCATTAGCACACACACAAAAATAACAAGAATAATAATTAGAGTGAAAAAGAGCAATTGAAGTAAAAAAGAACACTGGGTACCTTTGTCTGTTTCTTTCCTTCCCCTATTTTTCTACTCATCCATCCATAAACTAGACAAAGTGGAGTGTGGTCCTTATGGCTTTCCCAATCCCATTGTCACCCCTCATAAGCTACATTTTTATACAACTGTCTTCGAGATTCATGGGTTCTGGGTTGTAGTTTGATAGTTTCAGGTATCCACCACCAGCTACCCCAATTCTTTAGAACCTAAAATGGGTTGTCTAAAGTGTGCGTAAGAGTGCCCTTCAGAGTGACCTCTCGGCTCGTTTTGGAATCTCTCTGCCACTGAAGCTTATTTCATTTCCTTTCACATCCCCCTTTTGGTCAAGAAGATGTTCTCCGTCCCACGATGCCGGGTCTACATTCCTCCCCGGGAGTCATATTCTACGTTGCCAGGGAGATTCACTCCCCTGGGTGTCTGATCCCATGTAGTGGGGAGGGCAGTGATTTCACCTTTCAAGTTGGCTTAGCCAGAGAGAGAGGGCCACATCTGAGCAACAAAGAGGCATTCAGGAGGAGACTCTTAGGCACAAATATAGGGAGGCCTAGCCTCTCCTTTGCAGCAACCGTCTTCCCAAGGGTAAAACCTATGGTAGAGGGCTCAACCCATCAAACCACCAGTCCCCTATGTCTGTGGTCATGTTAGCAACCATGGAGGTGGGGTAGGCGAATACCCCTGCACTCTCCACAGGATCCTCAAGGGGGCACTACATCTTTTTTTTTTTCCTTGTTTTTCTTTCTTTTTTTTTTTTTTTTAACTTTCCCTTCTTTTTTAAATCAACTGTATGAAAAAAAAAGTTAAAAAGAAAACAAACATACAATAAAAGAACATTTCAAAGAGACCATAACAAGGGAGTAAGAAAAAGACAACTAACCTAAGATAACTGCTTAACTTCCAACATGTTCCTACTTTACCCCAAGAAAGTTACATAATATAGCAACATTTCTGTGAACTTGTTCCTACTATATCCATCAGAATTTAACAGACCATAGTCATTTCTGGGCATCCCCAGAACGTTAAATAGCTTATCTGTTCTTCTTGGATTATTGTTCCCCCTTCCATAATTGCTCTCTACTGCTAGTTCCCCTACATTCTACATTATAAACCATTTGTTTTACATTTTTCAAAGTTCACATTAATGGTAGCATATAATATTTCTCTTTCTGTGCCTGGCTTATTTCGCTCAGCATTATGTCTTCAAGGTTCATCCATGTTGTCATATGTTTCACCAGATCGTTCCTTCTTACTGCCGTGTAGTATTCCATTGTGTGTATATACCACATTTTATTTATCCACTCATCTGTTGAAGGACATTTGGGTTGTTTCCATCTCTTGGCAATTGTGAATAATGCTGCTATGAACATTGGCGTGCAGATATCTGTTCGTGTCACTGCTTTCCGATCTTCCGGGTATATACCGAGAAGTGCAATCGCTGGATCGAATGGTAGCTCTATATCTAGCTTTCTAAGGAACTGCCAGACTGACTTCCAGAGTGGCTGAACCATTATACAGTCCCACCAACAGTGAATAAGAGTTCCAATTTCTCCACATCCCCTCCAGCATTTGTAGTTTCCTGTTTGTTTAATGGCAGCCATTCTAACCGGTGTTAGATGGTATCTCATTGTGGTTTTAATTTGCATCTCTCTAATAGCTAGTGAGGCTGAACATTTTTTCATGTGTTTCTTGGCCATTTGTATTTCCTCTTCAGAGAACTGTCTTTTCATATCTTTTGCCCATTTTATAATTGGGCTGTCTGTACTATTGTCATTGAGTTGTAGGATTTCTTTGTATATGCAAGATATCAGTCTTTTGTCAGATACATGGTTTCCAAAAATTTTTTCCCATTGAGTTGGCTGCCTGTTTACCTTTTTGAGAAATTCCTTTGAGGTGCAGAAACTTCTAAGCTTGAGGAGTTCCCATTTATCTATTTTCTCTTTTGTTGCTTGTGCTTTTGGTGTAAAGTCTAGGAAGTGGCCGCCTAATACAAGGTCTTGAAGATGTTTTCCTACATTATCTTCTAGGAGTTTTATGGTACTTTCTTTTATATTGAGATCTTTGGTCCATTTTGAGTTAATTTTTGTGTAGGGGGTGAGGTAGGGGTCCTCTTTCATTCTTTTGGATATGGATATCCAACTCTCCCAGCCCCATTTGTTGAAAAGACCATTATGGCTCAGTTCAGTGACTTTGGGGGCCTTATCAAAGATCAGTCGGCCATAGATCTGAGGGTCTGTCTCTGAATTCTCAATTCGATTCCATTGATCTATATGTCTATCTTTGTGCCAGTACCATGCTGTTTTGGCAACTGTGGCTTTATAATAAGCTTCAAAGTCAGGGAGTGTAAGTCCTCCCACTTCATTTTTCTTTTTTAGAGTGTCTTTAGCAATTCGAGGCATCTTCCCTTTCCAAATAAATTTGATAACTAGCTTTTCCAAGTCTGCAAAGTAGGTTGTTGGAATTTTGATTGGGATTGCATTGAATCTGTAGATAAGTTTGGGTAGAATTGACATCTTAATGACATTTAGCCTTCCTATCCATGAACATGGAATATTTTTCCATCTTTTAAGGTCCCCTTCTATTTCTTTTAGTAGAGTTATGTAGTTTTCTTTGTATAGGTCTTTTACATCTTTGGTTAAGTTTATTCCTAGGTACTTGATTTTTTTAGTTGCTATTGAAAATGTTATCTTTTTCTGGAGTGTCCCTTCACTTTGTTCATTTCTAGCATATAGAAACATTACTGAATTATGTGCATTAATCTTGTATCCCGCTACTTTGCTAAATTTGTTTATTAGCTCTAGTAGCTGTATCGTCGATTTCTCAGGGTTTTCTAGATATAAGATCATATCATCTGCAAACAATGACAGTTTTACTTCTTCTTTTCCAATTTGGATGCCTTTTATTTCTTTGTCTTGCCGGATTGCCCTGGCTAGCACTTCCAGCACAATGTTGAATACCAGTGGTGACAGCGGGCATCCTTGTCTTGTTCCTGATCTTAGAGGGAAGGCTTTCAGTCTCTCACCATTGAGTACTATGCTGGCTGTGAGTTTTTCACATATGCTCTTTATCATGTTGAGGAAGTTTCCTTCAATTCCTACCTTTTGAAGTGTTTTTATCAAAAAGGGATGTTGGATTTTGTCAAATGCTTTTTCAGCATCTATTGAGATGATCAATTGATTTTTCCCTTTCGAGTTTTTAATGTGTTGTAATACATTGATTGTTTTTCTTATGTTGAACCATTCTTGCATGCCTGGAATGAACCCCACTTGGTCATGGTGTATGATTTTTTTAATGTGTCTTTGGATTCGATTTGCAAGTATTTTGTTGAGGATTTTTGCATCTACATTCATTAGGGAGATTGGCCAGTAGTTTTCCTTTTTTGTAGCATCTTTGCCTGGTTTTGTTATTAGATTGATGTTAGCTTCATAAAATGAGTTAGGTAGTGTTCCCTTTTCTTCAATGTTTTGAAAGAGTTTGAGTAAGAATGGTGTCAGTTCTTTCTGGAAAGTTTGGTAGAATTCCCCTGTGAAGCCATCTGGCCCTGGGCATTTATTTGTGGGAAGATTTTTGATGACTGATTGGATCTCTTTGCTTGTGATGGGTTGCTTGAGGTCTTCTATTTCTTCTCTGGTCAGTCTAGGCTGTTCATATGTTTCCAGGAAATTGTCCATTTCTTCTACATTGTCCAGTTTGTTGCCCTAAAGTTGTTCATAATATCCTCTTATAATTTTTTTAATTTCTTCAGGATCTGCAGTTATGTCACCTTTTTCATTCATTATTTTGTTTATATGGGTCTTCTCTCTTTTTGATTTTGTCAGTCTAGCTAGGGGCTTGTCAATCTTGTTGATCTTCTCAAAGAACCAACTTTTGGTGATATTTATCCTCTCTATTGTTTTTTTGTTCTCTATGTCGTTTATTTCTGCTTTAATCCTTGTTATTTCTTTTCTTGTACTTGGTTTAGGATTGGTTTGCTGTTCATTTTCTAGCTTCTTCAGTTGATCCATTAGTTCTTTGATTTTGGCTCTTTCTTCCTTTTTAATATATGCGTTTAGTGCTATAAATTTCCCCCTTAGCACTGCTTTTGCTGCATCCCATAGGTTTTGGTATGTTGTGTTCTCATTTTCATTCATCTCTATATATTTAGCAATTTCTCTTGCTATTTGTTCTTTAACCCACTGATTGTTTAGGAGTGTGTTGTTTAACCTCCAGGTATTTGTGAATTTTCTAAGTCTCTGATGGTTATTGACTTCTAATTGTATTCCATTGTGGTCAGAGAATGTGCTTTGAATAATTTCAATCTTTTTAAATTTATTGAGGCTTGTTTTATGTCCCAGCATATGATCTATTCTGGAGAAAGTTCCATGAGCACTAGAAAAGTATGTGTATCCTGGTGATTTGGGATGTAATGTCCTGTATATGTCTGTTAAATCTAATTTATTTATCAGATTGTTTAGGTTTTCAATTTCCTTATTGGTCTTCTGTCTGGTTGATCTATCTATAGGAGAGGGTGATGTGTTGAAGTCTCCCACAATTATTGTGGAAACATCAATTGCTTCCTTTAGTTTTGCCAGTGTTTCTCTCATGTATTTTGTGGCACCTTGATTGGGTGCATAGACATTTACAATTGTTATTTCTTCTTGCTGAATTGCCCCTTTTATTAGTATGTAGTGGCCTTCTTTGTCTCTCAAAACATCCCTGCATTTGAAGTCTATTTTATCTGAGATTAATATTGCTACACCTGCTTTCTTTTGGCTGTAGCTTGCATGAAATATTTTTTTCCATCCTTTCACTTTCAGTTTCTTTGTGTCCCTGTGTCTAAGATGAGTCTCTTGTATGCAACATATTGATGGTTCATTTTTTTTGATCCATTCTGCAAATCTATATCTTTTAATTGGGGAGTTTAATCCATTTACATTCAATGTTATAACCGTGAAGGCATTTCTTGAATCGGCCATCTTATCCTTTGGTTTATGTTTGCCATATTTTTCCCTCTCTCTATTAATATCCTTTATTGTACCCATACCGAATCTCTTTAGTACTGAACCTTTCTCCAAGTCTCTCTGTCCTGTCTTTGTTTCTCTGTCTGTTGGGCTCCCTTTAGTATCTCCAGTAGGGCAGGTCTCTTGTTAGCAAATTCTCTCAGCATTTGTTTGTCTGTGAAAAATTTAAGCTCTCCCTCAAATTTGAAGGAGAGCTTTGCTGGATAAAGTATTCTTGGCTGGAAATTTTTCTCACTCAGAATTTTAAATATATCATGCCACTGCCTTCTTGCCTCCATGGTGGCTGCTGAGTAGTCACTACTTAGTCTTATGATGTTTCCTTTGTATGTGGTGAATTGCTTTTCTCTTGCTGCTTTCAGAACTTGCTCCTTCTCTTCTGTGTTTGACAGTGTGATCAGTATATGTCTCGGAGTGGGTTTATTTGGATTTATTCTATTTGGAGTTCGCTGAGCATTTATGATTTGTATATTTATGTTGTTTAGAAGATTTGGGAAGTTTTCCCCAACAATTTCTTTGAATACTCTTCCTAGACCTTTACCCTTTTCTTCCCGTTCTGGGACACCAATGAGTCTTATATTTGGACGTTTCATATTATCTATCATATCCCTGAGGTCCATTTCGATTTTTTCAGTTTTTTTCCCCATTCTTTCTTTTATGCTTTCATTTTACATTCTGTCATCTTCCAGGTCACTGATTCGTTGTTCAACTTCCTCTAGTCTTGTACTATGAGTGTCCAGAGTCTTTTTAATTTGGTCAACAGTTTCTTTAATTTCCATAAGATCATCCATTTTTTTATTTAGTCTTGCAATGTCTTCTTTATGCTCTACTAGAGTCTTCTTGATTTCCTTTATATCCCGTACTATGGTCTCATTGTTCACCTTTAGTTCTTTGAGTAGCTGCTCTAGGTGCTGTGTCTCTCTGGTCTTTTGATTTGGGTGCTTGGGCTTGGGTTATCCATATCGTCTGTTTTTTTCATATGCTTTATAATTTTCTGTTGTTTTTGGCCTCGTGGTATTTGCTGAACTTGATAGGGTTCTTTTAGGGTTTTTAGACCAATTGAAGTCCTTATCTCTAATTTATCAGATCTACAGCTTCGTGGAGGTCACTTTCTCTAACTAACCAGCAGGTGGTGTCCACGAGCCACCTGTTCTCCACAAGCCAGTTCTCCCCTGCTTAGCCTTTTTGGTGAGTGGGGGAGTGAGTCTTGTGGGGCCCAATTGGTGTACCAAGCTTGCGTGTGTAGTTGGTGTTGCCTGCCCTGTATGTGGGGCGTGTTTCTGGGCAGTCGGGGAGGGGGGGTGGCCCTAACAATCAAATCTCCCTGGTGATCCTATAGTTTTAAAGCTGCTGCAATAGTCTAATCCTTCAGTTCAGTCCTGCCACAGTTTGTCTCTGCCACTGACCCACAAGTCCTTGGTATTGGCGTATGGCTCCTGAGACTTGCAAGTGGGCCCCTCTTCCAGGCTGTGCACCCCGGGTCCTCTGTTGAGGGATGACTGTGCTATGTCACAGGTGAGTGCCGTCCCCCCAGGGCAGTTCTGGGCTGCTGGGCTGTGTGGGAGGCTCCCAGTCTGCTCAAATGATGGCTGAGTGGGGCTTTGTTAATTCACACTGCTCCCCCTTCCCAACTCTGGAACAATCAGCTGAGGTTGCAGGGAAGGCTAATGTCCACGCCCAGTTTTGTGGTGTGTGCCTGTTATTTGAAGCACTTCCGTCACACTGGGTTGTGTGGGGCAGCTCTGGGCTATGGGGCTGGCGATGGGCAGGAGTGTTTCCTGTCCACCAGGATGGTGGCTGTGAGCGGACACCCCCCTTTTCTTGGGAAGTTGTGGTGTTTAGTGAATTTTCTCAGCCACTGGATTATTGCCTTTTGTCTCAGAGCTCTCTTAGTTCTGCTCTTGACTTGACGTGCCCAAATTGAAAGTCTTTGAAGCTTTCTGTATTGGGCTTCTTAGAGTAATTGTTTTAGAAAAAGAAAAAAGGATTAAAAAAAAAAAAAAAAAGGGGCCGTCCTCAGAGATCTAATGGGTTATTAAAATGCTAATAGACAAAGCAACCAGGGCCATTAAGGAAAGGTCCACAGGGCAGAGAGATCAGCTTTTCTTCGGGATTTGCATATGCGCCTCAAGGCCTGAGCTCCGCCCTTCCCCTTTCTGTGTTCACCAGAACTCCAAAAATCCTCTGCTTTTATTTTGGAGTTTTTCGTGTTGTTTTTTTTTTCTATGCCTGTCTCCTCTCTGCTGGGCTGGCTGCTCTCAGATTCTCTGGTGTCCCGTCTCAGTCTATCAATGGTTGGAGTTTGGATCAGTAGAATGAGTTTCCGATAAGGGCTGCCACTGCAGTTCTCCCTTCTCCTTCCCGGAGCTGACAGCCCCTCCTCCCACGGTACTGAGCCTGGCAGGGAGGGGCGCGGGTCCCCTGGCCGCAAAAACTTACAGATTTCGCTGATCTCAGCAGTTCGACATTTTCATGAGTGTTGTATGAAGTATGCCCAAAGACAGATTGCTCTGTGGTGTCCAGTCCACGCAGTTCCTGGCTTTCTACCTACTTTCCTGGAGGAGTAACTAAAACATACAGCTCACCAGTCTGCCATCTTGCCCCGCCTCGGATAGATCATTCTTATACTTGTACTATTAACCAGTCTATCATCTACAAAAGGTTTCACACTGTGTTATACAATCCCATGTTTTATTTTCCTTCTAGTAACCTACATGACCCAAAACTTCCCTTTTCAACCACATTCACAAACATAATTCAGCATTTAATTACACTCACAATAATGTGCTACCATCACCGCTATCCATTTCCAAACATTTAAAATCAGCCTAAATAGAAATTCTGCAAAAATTAAGCATCAGCTTCCCATTGTCTACCCCCATTCTATTCCCTATTCCATATTCTAGATTGCTTACCAACGAGATCATACAATATTTCTCCTTTAGTGCCTGGTTTATTTCACTCAACATAATGTCCATTCATATTGTGACTTGCATCAGGAATTCATTCCTTCTTTTAGCTGAATAATATTCCATCAAATGTATATACCACATTTTGTTATTCCATTCATTGGTTATGGACATTTAGGTTGCTTCCATCTTTTGGCAACTGTGAATAATGCCACTATGGACATCTATGTGCAAATGCATGTTCAAGTCCCTACTTTCAGTTCCTCTGGGTGGGATTGCTGGGTCATATGGCAATTCTAAACTAAGCTTCCTCAGGAACCACTAAACTGTCTTCCACAGCACTATTTGACTCTCCCACAGAAAGAGTGTTCCAATTTCTCCACATTCACTGCAACACTTGTAGTTTTCTGTTTTTGTTTGTTTGTTTTTTGTTTTTAATAGTGGCCATTCTAGTAGGTGTGAAATGATAGCTAGTTGTGGTTTTGATTTGCATTTCCCTAATAGCTAGTGGTGTTGAATATCTTCTCATGTGCTTTTTGGCCATTTGTGTTTCCTCTTTAGAAAAAGATCTATTCAAATCTTTTGCCCATTTTTTAATTGGGTTGTTTGCCTTATTGTTGAGTTGTGGGATTTCTTTATATATTCTGGATATTAAACCCTTATCAGATATGTGGTTTCCAAATATTTTCTACCCTTGAATAAGTCGCCTTTTCACTTTCTTAACAAAGTCCTCTTAAGCACAAATGTTTTTAATTTTGAAAAGGTCCCATTTATCTATTTTTTTCTTTCATTGCTTGGGCTTTGGATATAAAGTCAAAGAAACCATTGCCTATAACAAGATCTTGAAGACGCTTCACTACATTTTCTTCTAAGAGTTTTATGGTACGGGTTCTTATATTTAGGTCTTTGATTGATTTTGAGTTAATTTTTGTATAAGATATGAGATAAGGGTCCTCTTTCATTCTTTTGGATATGGATATCCTGTTCTCCCAGCACCTTTTGTTCTGTCCAGTTGAGTGGACTTGGCAGCCTTGTCAAATATCAATTGGTCATTGATATGAAGGTCTATTTCTGAACTGTCAATTCAATTCCATTGGTCAATGTATCAGTCCTTATGCCAGTATCATGCTGTTTTGACCACTGTAGCTTTGTAATGTGCTTTAAAGTCAAGAAGTGGGAGTCCTCCAAACTCGTTCTTCTTTTTCAAGATGTTTTGGCTATTTGGGCCCCTTGCCCCTCCAAATAAATTTGACAATTAGCTTTTCCATTTCTGCAAAGTTGTTTGTTGGAATTTTGAATGGAATTGCATTGAATCTGTAATCTACTTGCGTAGAATCGACATCTTAACTATATTTAGTCTTTCAATCCATGAACATGGTTTGCCCTTCCATTTATTTAGATCTTCTTTGGTTTCTTTAAGCAATGCTTTATAGTTTTCTCTGTATAAGTCCTTTACATCCTTTGTTAAATTCATTCCTAGATATTTTATTCTTTTAGTCACTATTCTAAATGGATTTTTTTGTGTGTGTGATTTTCTCCTTAAATTGCTTAATACAAGCATATAGAAACACTAATGATTTTTGCATGTTGATTTTGTATCTTGCCACTTTGCTGAACTGGGAAGGTGTGAGTCTTCCAATTTTGTTCATTTTAAGATTAATTTGGCTTTTCTGGGTCACTTGGAATTGCATATGAACTTTTTTTTTAATTTTACTTTGAAATAAATTCAAAGTTATAGGAACAATTGCCAAAACAATACAGACCCCATACACAGAACTCCAGCATACCCTGACCCCCTTCCCCAATACTCCAATCCACCAACTTTAACATGCTGTCACACTGCTATTTCTTTCCCTCCCTCCCTATCTATCATCCATCATCTATTGCTCTGTTTTCTGAACATATGAGAGCTAGCTGCACACATCCTTGAACAAACACTGTAATTCACATATACAATTCCCATGAACAAGAACATTCTTTTACACAATCCCATTAAGCACAGCTAAGAAGTACAAGAGATTCAACATTGATACAAAGCTTACATTTTATATTTTCTTTTTTTTTTTTTTTCCTTATGTCTCAACTGTGTCCCTTTGAGCCTCCTGTCCTCCATCCTCAGATCCCATCCAGGGTCATCCTTGGCACTCACTTGTCATCTATTCAGACTTTTTTTTTTTTCCTCAATTGTGGAAACATATATACAACCTAAATCTTCCCATTCCCCCCTCCCTAGCATTCCATTAGTCGGATTAATCACATTTAGAATGTTGTAATGCTATCACCTTCCCACCATCCATTACAAGAAATTTCCCTTCACCTCAAACAGCAACCCTACACTCATTTCTTAACTCCCCATTGCCCCTTCCCCCATTTCTCTTAACCCATACTCTACTTTTCATCTCTATGGTCATATTCTCTGATAATTTCTTTGTGTTTACTGTGAGGCTTAAAATTAACCTCTTAAATCCATAACAATCTTGTTTTTCTTTGATACCAACTTCACTTCAATAGGGCACATAAACTATGTTCCTATGCTCCTCCATTCCCCCACTTTTAAATTGTTCTTGTCAAAAATTATATATTTTACATTGAGTTCAAAACCACTGATTTGTCATTAGAGTTTGTGTATTTTATATTATGTAGGAAGTAAATAGTGGAGTTACAATTCAAAGATTATTGACTTCTATTTGTATTCCATTGTGGTCAGAGAATGTGCTTTGAATATAGTCAATTGTTTGTTTGTTTGTTTTTTTAATTTACTGAGGCTTGTTTTATGTCCCAGCATATGGTCCATTCTGGAGAAAGATCCGTGATCACTAGAGAAAAATGTGTGTCCTGGTGATTTGGGATGTAAGGTTCTATATATGCCTGTTAAAATTCTCTGTATCTCTTTCTCCCTTCTTTGTTTCTCTGTCAGTAGGACTCCCTTTAGTATCTGAAGTAGGGCAGGTCTTTTATTGGCAAAGTCTCTCAGCATTTGTTTGTCAGTGAAAAATTTAAGCTCTCCCTCAAATTTGAAGGAGAGTTTTGCTGGATAAAGTATTCTTGGTTGGAAATTTTTCTCTCTCAGAATTTTAAATGTCATGCCACTGCCTTCTCGCCTCCATGGTGGCCACTGAGCAGTCACAACTTAGTCTTATGTTGTTTCCTTTGTATGTGGTGAATTGCTTTTCTCTTGCTGCTTTCAGAACTTGCTCCTTCTCTTCAGTATTTGACAGTCTGATCAGAATATCTCTTGGAGTGGGTTTATTTGGATTCATTCTACTTGGAGTTTGCTGGGCATTTATGCTTTGTATATTTAAATTGTGTAGAAGAATTGGGAAGTTTTCCCCAACAATTTCTTTGAATACTCTTTCTAGAGCTTTACCCTTCTCTTCCCCTTCTGGGACACCAATGAGCCTTAAATTTGGATGTTTTATTTTATCTATCGTATCCCTAAGATCCTTTTTTATTTTTTTGATTTTTTTTTCCATTCTTTCTTTTGTTCTTTCATTTTCTATTCTGTGGACCTCTAGGACACTGCATTGTTGTTCAACTTCCTCTAATCTTCTATTATGAATATCCAGTGTCCTTTTAATTTAGCCAACAGTTTCTTTTATTTCCATAAGATCTTCTATATTTTTATTTACTCTTGCAATTTCTTCTTTATGCTCTTCTAGGGTCTTCTTTATGTCTCTTATATCCTGTGCCATGCTCTTCTTCATGTCCTTTATATCCTGTGCCATGTTTTCATTCCTTGATTGTAGTTGTTTGATTAATTCTGCCAAGTACTGTGTCTCTTCTGATATTTTGATTTGGATGTTTGGGATTGCGTTCTCCATATCGTCTGGTTTTATCATATGCATTAAGATTTTATGTTGTTTTGGCCTTTTGGCATTTGCTTTGCTTGATAGGGTTCTTTCAAGTTGTAAAAAAAAATACCACACTAATTTTTCAGAAATACAAGTTGGTGGCATACACTTTCTCTAACTAACCAGCAGATGGCATCTGTGAGTCACCTATACCCCTCAAGTCATTTCTCTTCAATTTTGTCTTTGTGGTGTGTGGGGAAATGATTCTTGTGGGGTTCAGTTGGTGAACTCAGTTTGGGTGTGTTGTTGGAGCTGTCTGCCCTGAATGTGGGGTGTGTGTCTGGGTGGTTAGGGAGGCAGGGCAGCTTTAATATTCAAACCTCCCAGGTGTTCCCAGAGATTCAAGGCTGTTGCAAGAGTCTAAGCCGTCATTTCAGTTTTGCCCCAGATTTTCTCTGTCATTGACCCACAAACCACTGGCATTGACGTAGCGTCCCTGGGTTTTCTGAGCAGGCCCCCCTTCTCAGCTGTGATCTTCCAGAACCTCTGCTGAGGGAAGGCTGTGCTATGTCACAATTGCGTGCCATCCCTCAAGGGAAGCCCCGGGCTTCCGGGCAGTGCAGGGGCACTCAGCCTGATGCAAAGATGGCTGAATGGGGTGTCTCAAACCCCCCTTCGCACAGTTCCTTCTTCCCAGCTCTGGGACAATTAGCGCAGCTCTAGGCTGTGGGCACGGCCCCAGGCAGGAGTGTCTCCAGCCTGCTGGGGAGCCAGCTGCAAGCAGCGGGGTTTCTTTCTCCTTTTGGCTCTCCCCTCTGCTCCCCTGTCCCTGAGGGAATCTACAGTACGCTATCCTCCAAGCCAGACACCGAGAGGTTGGCTCAGCCCACTCCTGCCATGCTTCACTGAGCGGTTCCCACCATCGCAACTGCAGCTGCTCCTGGGTTTTTCCCTCTTTTTTTTTTAAAAGAACCTGTCCGTCTCCAAATGCCAACCCCTGGCTTCCCACACTGCAGCACAGCTGCAGGGCTTTCAGCCGGCTTACTCACTCATTTCAGAATGCAGACTCCCGGTTTCACCAAGTGCATGGTCCCTGTGGTTCTAGCAGACCTTGTCCAGCTGGTGCATCGCTGAAACTGGTATTCTGGATCACCTTCTGGTTTTTATCTAGTATTTTTCACGGAGGTGTTTTTCACCCTGTATCACCTAGCTGCCATTTTAGGTTCTCCCTCTGCATATGAACTTCTGATCAGCTATTCCATATCTGCAAAAGAGGCCACTGGGGTTTTTAATATGGATTTCATTTAATCTGCTTGTTGCTTTGGAGAAAATTGCCAACTTAACATTATTAAATCTTTCAATCTATGAACATGGGTTGTGTTTCCCTTTATTTAGGTCTCTTTTTAATTTCTTTCAGAAATATTTTGTAGTTTTCAATGTACAAGTCTTGCACCTCTGTGGTTATTCTTAAGTATTTTGTTAGTTTTGATATTATTGTAAATGGAATTGTTTTCTTATTTTCCTTTTAGTGTTGTTCATTGCCAGTATATAGAAATGAAACTGATGTTTGTGTGTTTATTTAATATCTTGCAACTTTTCTATATTCATTTATTAACTCTGTTATGTGTTTTGTGAATTTTTTAGGAGTTTCTATGTAGAAGATCAAGCATTCTGTGCATAGTGATTCTTTTACTTCTTCCTTTTCAGTTTGGATTACTTTAACTTCTTTATTTTGTATAACTGCCCTAGATAAAACTTCCAATAATATTGAATAGAAGTGGCAAAAGTGGGAATTCTTGTCTTGTTTCTGATCTTAGAGGGAAAGCTTTCAGTATTTCACCATTAAATAGGAAATTCTTTGGTATTTTCATAAATCAAAACTTTTTTTTACTCTCTCCTCTTCCTTTTTCTTTGTTTTTCCATGTTTTGTCCAGCTTGGTCTTGCTCAGTTTAACCTCAGCCTGTCCTTTCTCTGTTGTTTGAGCCTATTGAAAGTCTCTGGGAAAACAAATGTTGCTAGGAAAATTCCCAAAACTCATCAGGGAGCAGGTTATTTGTGTGCTGCTTGCCCTCTATGGAAACTGAACTATTAATAAGTTTGTAAGCACCAAAAACATAACTTCAAGGAATTATAATCAACAGAAGTCAAGAACAAAAAAATTATAAATAAAAGAGGAAAAAAAGTCTGAAGACAAAGATTAGAGCAGTCCACTCCTATTAGTATTTGCTTTGCAATTATTCCCATATTTCAGCAATAACCTTTGGACTTACCTTATAGATATTAATACCCCTTAAAGCAAGAACAATGACTTTTACATATGATTCATTATTCATTGTCTTTTTCTCTATTCTTTTCTACCTCTCTTACCCAAACATGTAAACATATACACACACACGCACACAAACACAGCCTTCTGATGCGCTACATGAGTTCAGTATTTAACTTAATGAGCTGAAAATCTGGATTCCCTCTTTGCTTGAAACAGGGTGAGAAAAGCTTTAAATGGGGTCAGTGCCTAGAACTCACCTGTCACATAAATGGTTACTGAGTGGCTTTCAATGTGTTGAGGTGGAAAATCTGCAAAACAACAGTATGACCCATTGTCATTAGCAAGCACTTGCTCAAAATGCAGGGTAAAAGCTGAAATAGCCTTCCTTTTTCCCAACTCATGTGTGTTTGAACTCTGTTTGGAAGATATAAACAGTGTGTTCCACTGAGCTTGCACCAGATCATATTAGGTTTGTTAGCACAGTATTTCACAGGGCATTCTAGTTTAAATGTGTCCCCTGCTGAGACGGAGAATATGGAATCTCTTTTAATATACAATTATATATCACATACTTTTCCCCCTGAAAGATGTAAGCAAAATTAAAATTGAATCTGTTCTTCTGACTGAAAGGATCAGATGATTTCTCAAGCACGTATCTATAATTTTCCTAGATAACATTTTCCAGAAATCAACCCTAAGTAGCAGAACGTCTGGCACTAAGTAGGCACATAATAAATATTAGCTGAAAAAAATCAAATCATTTCCTCCATATCCTTGATATTTCTTTTGTAAATACTACAATAGGTAGCAAATAATAATACATTCTTGTCAATTACTTATTAAATTCCAGGTACTATTCAAAATACACTAAGTATTTTAACTCACTTAATCCCACAACCAATAATAATAAATGTTATTATGAACCCTGTTTTACAAATAAGGAAGTGAAGGTACTAAAGAACTTGCCTAAAGTTATGCAATAATAAATAAAAGAACCAAGAATTAAACTCACACTGGAGCCTATTACTCTATAATTCATTAACCATTACTCTATATTGCTTCTGAGCAATAATCACATTTTCTATTACTAGAGATGCTATATTCCATTAAGTAAGACAGAACACTCAATTTTTGCAGACATAGTTTCCTTATAATACTTGGCATTAGAAATTTTCTTCACTTGTTTTTCAGTGGCTTTAACGCTACCTTGCAAACTTTTCCATGACTCTTTCTGTGTAGGAAACATGCAACTCAAGATTACCTTCTAGAGATAGAATGTGCTGAGATAACCCGAATTTTATATTTTTCCAAGTAGGAGGAAGAACAGTGATCTGCCTCTTTTGGAAGTTCTTCCTAATAGTCTAACATACTGGAAATGTGCCTCCCTTTGCTTTTGGGAGGGAATTTTTACTGGAAATAGGTTTTGTTTTATCTTCTATGAACCTTCTGTTAGTACTTGCCAAGTATATATAAAATCTTCAGCATAGAAAGAGACATTCTCAGTGTCATTGAATAAGATTGGTTACCCTTACCACAAAAGTATTTTTTCCTTATAATTTCATTCATTCTCTCTGACCCTCAGTTTCTTCAAAATAAGATGAAATGGTTGGACTACATAAAAGTTCTTACCCACTATCACCTCCTACATACACATACAGATACACGTACAACTTCACCTCCCTCAACGCTTGTGCCTGACACTATAAAATCACTTCTAAGTTTCTCTTTCCATTGCAGTATTTACCTTCTCATTTGGCCATAGGGCTGTCACCCAATGCAAGCAGCACAAATGAACATCCCTTCTAGCTCCAGCAGTCTGTGACTATACACTTGAGGGGAGCATGGAAAGTGGGGTAGGGCTTGAGAAGAGAGCTAGCTGTTAGTCCTGACCATGCCGCTGACTTGAATTGGATTATAGATGCATCAGTGTGGTTCCTGAACATTCCTATCAGTGAAATGGAGAATCATTGAATTTTTTCTTGAATGGAGGAATGAATGGATGGAGCAATGCAGGCTTGCGAACCGTCATTAAAAGATTATCGAGTGTCTCCTCCATGGGCAAACAAGATAACAGACTTCTTATCTTTCTGAGACTAAAATTAATATTTTTTTTAGTGCAAAAGTGATCCACTGAGAAAAATGGCATAATTCTAATTTTCCACCTGACGAGCATGTTGACACTTCTTTTATGCTCATTCTAGAGTTATGGATAATCTATCTTGTGACTCTCAGGCCACCCAAAGCTGGTCCCAAGGGTTCGCCTTATCCATCAAACATTTTCTGAAGAGGCATGAAGGTGATAGTTGTTTTTGACTATTATTTATCTGCCAACTGTTAGTTATTGCTGCTATTATTGTTCCTTTTGTTTTTTTCAAATATTCATATCTGACAGTGGGGAATTTGCAATGCTGAAAAATAATTAAAATAAATACATGTGGTAAAAGGACTAATCCCTCTACCATACCCAGGTCCTCATATGAGGAAATATCTCTTTTTAACACTATAGGTTTAGAAAACTTTCACTTTTTAAATTCTTATGAAAACTACTACTGTGTCATTACAGTAGGCATATTACATGATTAGGGTATACTGTAGCATAGTTGATGCCCAGGGTGAATCATTTTTAGCAACCCTTTTCTCTATATGAAAAAATATTTTCAGAAATAATCATGAAATTAAACAAACAATAAAACTGCCAGAAAAGAATCAGACAGAATATTTTCTCTTATTGAACTTCATATATAAAATCATGCAAGTATAAAAAAGTACTTTAAAAATATTATAATACAAAAAAGGAAAAATGCACAGCTATTTATTCAATAATTTTATCTCTCTTGAAACAGTCTTAACTTTGATCCTTTGGTTATAGTCTTATACAGTAGCTTGTATAAATAATTGTCTAGTAATTAATCACTGAATTTATTAAAACTGAACTGTTGGCAAAAGATGCAATTTAGGCAACTACTATATCATACCACTAATGTATCTTGATTCATTCTTTAATTTCAAAACAATTAACATTTAATAAGAAGAATAAATTTCAATAATAAAAATTATTCAAATTCAGTAAAATATTTCATATAGCAGCTAAAGTTACCAAACAAAAATGAAAATCTAATCACAAGATTTTCTGCTTAAACCCTTTCAGAGACTCCCCAGTGCTTATAGGAAAACGTGTGGACTTCTTCAAATGACATTTAGCCCCTGCCTCCTTCAGCAAACTCACCCCATCTACATGCTCTAGCAACCTTAGTCCACTTGACATTCCCCCCCAGGGAATGTTCCATGCTATTGGGTGCTACCTGCATCACAGTCTAATTCAGGTGAATACCTGTTTACACATATGTTGTCCCGTCTCCTCTGCGACCTCCTTGATGGTGTGGTACCTGTCTCTGCAGGGGACAATGACTTCAGAAAAGGTATGAAGGTAAGAAGGAATGACATGCAGCTAGACTGAACAGAGAGAATGCATAAAAGGAAGACTCCTCTGTTCACAGCTCTGACTAGTGCTCCCTGTGTACTTTGGGACACGGACCAGACATAGCTAAGCCCTTACAGAGGTACGCTGTCTAAAAGGCAACATTTCCTGTGGAGGTGAAGTCATAATGACTAAAAAAAACTAGACCTTAGAAGGATGCAATGTAGGAAGGTTTGAATTATATCCACTCGAGGATGATTTTCAAAATATTTAATAAGTAACACTCTACAGCCATCCAGCCACTGAACCGGCTAATCAGAAAGGAATGCTGGCCACAAACAACTGCATGTCTGGTGGGTTATCTTCCAGCTGAGCAAATGCAGCTGCATGTGTAAATGCTGTTGGGAGCTGGAGAAGGTAGGTAATTTGTGAAACCTATTAGCTATTTTTTTAAAAACAGGTTTGTATTTATGATTCTTTCGTGAAATTTAATTACATCTTGTTTTCAAAGACCACATGAGAAAAATCCCAAGTGAGCTTCATTATCTTTCCATTGAAAAATTCTCACAAATCTACAGAAAGTTAAAAATGGTTACATTCACTGTGAGAAATTTACTGTAATGGATGCAGATTACCTTACTTTGAGCTAAGACAGTGTGATGGTTTATCACAGAAATGTAAACGATTTTTGAAGTAAAATGATTACTAAAGGCATAATATACCAATAATTTTCTGTGACACCAATCACAGTATTAGCTTCTCTCAGAAAATACTTTGATAGACAAAGAAACAACTTCCGACACATGCTGTGGGAGACTATGGAAGGTAAGAAGTCTTCAGATTCAGAGGGAAAAATAAAATGCTTCTAAGGGGTGTTGATGTTATGTTCTGGCTGGCTTTAAAGGGCAGGGATGGTGGTGGTAGTGATACGATCACCACCAGGGAAGAGAAGTAAGTGCCTCTTGCCCTGCAAATTGGAGTGGATTTAGGAGTGCCATGAGGAAGTGGCTTAAGCATGATGAAGGGAATCCACACACAGCCATGGTAACCATGTGATCACACATAGAAAGTTCTGGAAGGCCATCAACCCGGACAGCCTTAGGGAGTTAATTGCACAGCGTCAAAAAGCTCAGATGCCATCCTTCCCATCATAAGCTAACTGAGGTACATGTACAACATCATAAATGCGGTGACATGAGATTAGGATGGGGGAGTTTCCCCCTAATTTAGAAACTAAAGTCAATGTTGCATTAGGTCACATTAACTAAACTTAGCTAAGGGTTAAACCTTAACTCTGGGTTGATGATCTCACAACATAAGTCAGATATTCCCAGAAGTGCTTGGAATATCTGGGGAGATTTAAATATGAATCATGCACATGCACATATGTTAAAACCAGAGCTTCTATTGTAAAGGAGGACCGCAATTAATTTAAGGAAAACCCTGTGACTTCATCTCATGGGTACAATGAAAACTGACCAAGCCTCAGTCCCTCCTGTGAAATGAACCTATATTCACACACCACTACCTGGAAAACAACATTTAATGTAATATAGATCACAAACATGGAAGTAGTATATAATAATAGATTTAAGTTATTCTTCTGCTGCAGATATTGTCTGCTATTGGTCTTTAGATAGGTTTAGCCATCTCCTGCCTGTCACACACATACATACACATGCACACACACACTCACATGATGTAAAGTTGCATTAGCAAAAATAAAACCAGAAAGAATTTGCTTTACACCAAGCATTCACATGGTCTGAATCTATATTTATTCCTATTTCTTAAAAAACAAAGACCATGAAACAAGAAAATTGAGAGAATTTTCACAATCATCTTCTATTACTATTTCCCCTTAGAATCCTCTTCTTCCAAACCCATATCTTCTTATAATGGCATGTGAAACTTTTCATAAGATATTGATTTAGCTTACTTTGAGATGATTTCTTCTAGGACCAGATTTCTTATATTTAGAATGATATGACTATATGGGAGGAAAATATGAAGATTATCTTTTCAATCTAGTTGTTTTGAGCAATTTCAGAATTTAAGTCATTTATCTCTTGGTTTTATCTAGACTAGGATACTTCTGAAATTGTTTTGTCTGAAACAGTCACTTTAGTATTTTCCATAGCTTTTGTAACAGCAAAGTTTACAGAATGACTGTGCCATTTCCTCTCCTTGAGATATTTAAGGCTAGGACAAGCAAGGATCTTTAGGAGTCACTGGGTCACATGACAGAGAGATAGCTTTAGCCACATTTGAGAGATCATCCCCAGAATCACTGTCTCATGTTCACTGCTGCTATTTGCGCACTCACCACACCTTGCATTATCAGTGTGCTGCAGGGCCACCTGGATCCATCCTGACAGGAAGAATAATAGGGATATGACTAATAATTTTGACTTCTTATTATGTGCTAGGCATTTTTAGGTGCCATACATATATTGTCTCATTTGATCCTCACAACAATTTTATGAGGTGGTACTATGATTATCTTTGTCCTTAAGTTGAGTCTTAGAGAAGATAAGCCTTTGGCTCAAGGTCACCAGCTGGTGGGTGACAAGAGGCAGAACCAGGACTTGAACCCATGCCAGTCTAACTCCAAAGCCCAAACTGTTACCTGCCAGGGCTGTTGTGAAAGTCAGTAAGACCATGTGATAGTTTGGAGCTGTTATGTACCCCAGAAAAGTCCATGTTCTTTTAATCTATTCCTGTGGGTGTAGACCTATTGTGAGTGAGACCTTTTTGATTAGGTTATTTTAATTGATATATGACCCACCTCATTCAAGGTGGGTCTTAATTCTCTTACTGGAGTCCTTTATGAGGATAAAAGACAGAAAAAGACCCAGAGAAGTTTAGAGAAAAAGCCCCCAGAGGAGCTGAGAAAGGGCACACAGGAAACAGAGAGGAAACCACTGAAGCCAGGGGCTGAAAGCAATGAAACCTGGGAGAAAAGTAGCAGCAGACGTTCCCTTGTGCCTGGCCGTGTGACAGAGGAGTCCCTGATCACCAGGAGCCTTTCATCAGAGAAGGTATCCTCCTGTTGATGCCTTAATTTGGATACTTTCATGGCCCTATAATTGTAAGCTTGTAAGCCAAAAGACACCCATTGTTAAAAGCCAGTCCATTTCTGGTATACTGCATTTCCATTGGTTTTACCTAACTGCAACAGACCGTATAGGAACAGTTCTTAGCACTGTGCTTGGCTCATAGTAAATGCCAATAAATGCCAGGTTGTATTATTCTTTCTGATAGAATGAATTTATAGAAGTGACAAAGAAGTTGTGTAATTATTCAAGGCCACAAAGCTAGTAAGTGACAGAGGCAAGACGGAAACCCAGCAGTTCTGCCCAACTGCTTTCTCAGGGATGAGCGGTGGCGCAAAATGAGTGACATACACACAAACACACACACATGAAATTTAATTACGATTTGCATGAAAATATCAAACAAGTAAATCTAATAAAGCTAGAAAAGGCAGCACATCCCACAAAAAGATGAAGGGTGTCCTTCTTTAACATGAAAGATGAAATCCTACAGAATTATACTAATCAGAAGGGCATTGGACAAAACCAGAAGTAAAAACAAACTTATCTTTGGGTAGCTTTCCAAGCTTGCTCTCAGCACTTCACCACATCTCTATCAAGTGACATATGTCCTCTTGTGGTTCTGCCCTGCTGGCCACTGCTGGCCTCCTTAGGCCAGAGGATTCACATGTGCCCCACAGTTCTGCATCTTGCCCACCAGAGGTAAAAAGGATGAGGATCTGACTGAGTGTTAGTTGGCCAGTGTGTAATTAACTACCTTGAGTAGCAAAAGTTTTAGCCACTTAAATGAGCCCCCAAAGAACAATGATTCATGTTGAGAATTTAGAAAATAGTCTGGTCGGGGGAAACTATGATTGCCTGGTTAAGATGGGCCTTGTCCTGCAGAGATGCTACACCTCCCACCTTTGTCACAGTGGCTTAAGAAAGAAAAGTAGGACAGAAAGTCACCAAGTATACTTTAGAAGCTGTTGACAATAAATGTCTATGGCATTGTATCATAAACCAATTTCTAAATATTGTCTTCTGTGGTAAGGTGGTTACTTGTGACACCCAGAGTAAGCGTGGGTAGTATTATGATCAGAAAGACACAGGGAAATTCCATCTTCACTTCCTTCCCAGATATTTCCTCACATCACTATTACAATCTACTACAGATGTCACACTATGAGGTTCATTGGCATTTACAAAGCCCCAGAAGATATTTAACAACAGCTGTGTGTGCAGAAACTGCCAATTGTTCCTCCAGTATCTATTCTCCTCTTCTAATACTGTTGAGGAAAATATTGTAGAAGACTATGACCACCCAGTTAAAGTCTAAATGTCCCAGCCTCTCTTGCAGCCAAGTTCTGACAATGGGCTGTTTGCAGAAGTGACACATGTGAGTTCCAGTTTGGGTTCATAAAATGGACATGCTACCAAGAAGGATGAAAAGAAGGGATAGAGACCTCTGCCCAATAAACCTGATGTTTTCCTATGACTGGTCTAGATGGCCCCTCCAACACCCCTGCACTCTGTCCACAGTGAACCTCACATAAGAAACATGCATGTTTAGAGTCCAAGCACACAAAAAATGAGACCCTTGAGTACGTAAGCACAGACACACACACATAAGCAACTTCTTCCACACAGATAAACATGTAAATCAGAGTCTAAGGCAGCATACCAAAAAATAGAATCTTGACCTTACTTGGAGGTAAGAGAATTGAAAATGCTGAGAATATTAGAAAAGTGAAACAAATGCTATGATAACAACAATTCACGGGCATGAGATAACTCAAGTCTCACAGTTCCCAAACTATATTATCATTTCTTGATAACTGGGAAATTTAGATAATGATATCGAGAGTTATTTATTGAAAGACATTTTCTAACCTCAAATGAAAGATAGTCTCCCAATATTACTTTAAGAGAACTATTAAGCTAATTAAATTTTGAACCGAAAGGAAAAAAAAAATTACAAGATAAATTTACATAGCACTTAGGATGTACCAGGCACTGTTCTAAGTGTTTTACAGAATTAAATCATGTAATACAACAACCCTATTAGTGTCCCCATATTTTAGATAAGGAAATTGAGAATAAGGAGAGGTTATGGTCACAGAACAGTAATGGCAGAGATGGGATACTAATTCAGGATACTAATCTGGTGTCTGGCTCCAGAGACTCTGATCTTAACTACTATGCCACACTGCTACCCAAAGAACAAAGCAAAAGGTTGATTTCAGTTTTGCATCTAATTATAATTGCCTGTGAACATTTTTCCTTCGACCACTCTAAATTTATCTAAAGGAGTAACTCACAAATAATGGAAATGAAAGTTAAGTTGGAAAGTCCCAGGGAGGCAAGACAGCTCTGAATTCAAACTCATAAGAGAGGAAACTTTGATAGTGCGGCAGAGAAAACAATAATAAATTAAAGAGCTTCTCAGTGTTAAGGAAGTCTATTCTAGGCTGTGATCAGCATGGGGGCTAATCTGTTCATGCCATAATCCAGGAAATTCTGTACCTGCAGAATTATTCCTGGATGCTTATGTAGAAGGTGGCCATACTTTGTGGCAGGTATTTTTGTAACAAAAATATGCAGGCATTTGGCAGAAGACAGAGCTATACCTCTAACATTTTGCTGTGTGCACATTTCAGTAGGAACAAACAGCTAGAGCCATGGAATTTAACCTGATAAAGATACTGTGCTACAGAGCCTGAACTTCAAGGAGTGAGAGACAAATGCTGAGCACTGTCTGCTCTAGTGTGTCTGCTCTCACCCAAGAAGATGGCCTGTTAGTGATGCACAATACAATCTATGTGGGGTGCAGAACAGGACATTTAAAAGTGGATCCATGGGCAATACTGAACCATCACAATAAAGGAGAAAGAGGACCCAGGCAAATGGAGACATGCCCAAACCCTGTGTTCTCTAAGAAGCTAAACAACAGGCTCCCCTTACTGTCCCAGATTGAGATTATTTTTCACCACAATAGCCAGTGATCAATAAAAGATTTCCTGCTGCTTTTATTCCAGATGACATATAGTGGCAAGCTGGAACCAGACTTTAACTGTACTGCTCCTTCCTGCCTGAAGGTTGAACCTCAACTGAACAAACCATCCAGAGCCTCAGAGCTGGAGCAGCTCATCCAGGGGTGGGACAGACATCAGACAGAGGCAGTCTCCACCTGCAGCCTAGTTCTTGCCAGCATGGTCAGTCCATGAAGGAAAGATGCTGCCACTTTTATTACATTCATAGGGACAGAAATTGTATGCCACACAGTTGTATGCCAGAGGCAATTTCCCTCTTTTTTTTTTTTTTAGAAACATAAAAAGCAGGCTAGCATAATTTCTTAATAAACAAGAACCTTAAACAGGAACTTTGTAGAGAACATTATAATTTTTCCAACCCGTTACAGATGGTAGCCTCACTCCTGGGAAGTGGCACACAGATCTCACATTGCTTTCAAATGGGAAATAAAAATCTCCTTTGAAAATTATTTTCAACACCTTGTAACTGTGTCAGTGTAAATAATGCAGTAAATAAGTCAAGTATCAGAAATCCCAAAGACAAAAAGGTTATAATTAATATGCTTTTAAGGAACAGAGCCATCTGATCTGTCCAAGGCAACTAATCTCACCAAACATCCCTTATCATTACCTGTATCCTTAATTTAATGCAAGTAATGCTGCAATCCATTATTTAAGCTTTTATACAAGATTCTTGGCCAGTACTTTGTCCATGTCTTTCCATTTCACTTTCCAAATACTTTGATTCACGTTTGGCCTAAATATATTACACAATACATTTTCCTTATTCATTTTATTTTTGCTTTGAAAATTCATCTATTTAAAATGATAATGTTAAACCTTACATCTCATTTAATTGCACTTTGAGGGAGTTGTTTGATGAAAATAATATTAGCAAAAACACCATTAACATTTATCAGTCATTTATTACATACAGTCATTTTGCTAGGCAGTTTACCTCCATTATTGCATTTATAATCTTCATTGTAGACCCATAAGTTAGGTACAGTTTATTGTCTCTATTTTACAAATGAAGAAACTAATATTAGACAGGATAAGAAACTTAACCAAGATTACAGAGATGAAGTAGAATCATCTACTTCAATTCTAAGTGAATTCAATTCTAACACCCATGTCTGCTTTTATAACCACTATGTTATACAAATTGGGAGGAGGGATGGCAACTGTACCCCATCTTCACTAAGTTATAGCACTGAAATTTCGGTAACCTCATGTACTATCGCTGAGAATAGTTTATACATCCATCAAATTGGGAAGAAGTCTATTTAATAATATTTGAATCCAATTGTATCTATGTGACTGTAAGCATTTGATGGAAAGTGAAAAGTTCAATCAGCAGTCTAAGCACCTAGTTTTTCTAATATCAAATACTTACAGACACTAAAATGCTTAGATGACTGCAGGGAATATTTGCTTTGTGTCTGGTTGTGTGGGATCTTGATATCATGGAGACAAATTCCAAGCCACATGGTTCTAGAATTAAAGATGACATTCCATAGGACCTCAGAGACCATATTTCCCTTTTAAACCAGAGCACACAAACTGATGAGTATGTGTGCTTATGGGGATAATAAAGCAAGATATGTGAAAACACAGAAAATCAGAAACTTCTGCTAGCCATTCAAATACCTTTACCCTGTATAACATGTGGGTACCTAAGTTGATGTAAGGGACGTGTGACTTCACCATAAAAAAGGAACTTTTTTTCCTTGCATAAAGTCTGCAGGAGTGAGCAAATGCCATCTATGCCCGAGTCCTAACTGTTTTCAATGTTCAAATAACAGCTAAGTAAGAACAATTCTCTTTCACCAAAATAGAAGCAAAGATGGAATTTTTTGTTCCTGTATTTCCCAGTATTTTCTCATTGATTCTTCTCAAGGCACACACCCCACTGAAGCATGTAATGAAATTTCATTTAGAGACAGCATTAGTAGAGGGTAACCATGGAGATAGGTATAACCCTGGTTATTCCACACCCGTCCTACCCATCTGAGCTTGACTTGGTTTGGAAAGAGCAAGCTATTTACTCACCATAATTATGGTAGACAGAGATTTTTTTGCTAGTAGTAGTAACAACTTTGTACTTACTTTTATAACATTTGTACTAAATTTATAACATCATCCTAGTTCTCTTTTTTTAATCATCAGCACATGTTTTTTAAAAAAATGGTTATGTTACGGATGAAGTGCCTACTTTTAGGCAGGTGAACACCATGCTCCAATTTGGTTCACATTCTAATTCTGTCTTCAGAGAGTAAATCTAACTGCTTGGTTTCATCTACCATTATCCACTTGACATGAACATCATGTCTTAACTGAGCTCAGCAGGGAAAAACCTGCCCTCCTGCACCCCCTGAGAGATATCCAGAAATAATCCAAGTAAGTGCTTTATCACAGATACTCCAGATGTCCAGATACAGGATTAGGAAGAGAATCCAAAACAGTTTCCCAATTCCAACCATGGCTTGTGATGTCTTCATTTCTGTGCATGTAACGATGGAAAAAATTCTAAAGCCCTACCCCAGCAGCATCTGTGAAACAGAGAGAAGAGAGAGGAGGTGAGAGGACTGGAGGAAGAGCCTGAATGATTTCATAAAGCAAAGTGAACAGAAAGAAGATGTTGTACTCTGTTCTGTGGCTTTTGCTTCTTGTCAAATGGGCTATTAACTTCCAAAAACTCTGCAAAGCAGTTCAGTCCTTAATTTTTCCCTCCACTCTACCATCCTTTTTGCCCCATCTTGAAGTTTTTCTCATTGATAGCTCAGCAAAATGGAAAATTAAACTTTAAAGAAATCTATGTTTCTGCAAACTTTAGGCTGAAATTTTAATCACATTGAAGTTAGAGAATTTATGGTAAAAGTACCTATGGTAATGTGAGACCAAAGGAAGAGATGTTTATTTGGTACAGGATCTATATTTTCTAAACAATTTAACTTGTACAGTTTGTTCAAACACCATAATCACATGGAACTTTGAATAGAAAGTGAGATATGGTATGTTTGTATAGGTTAGAGTGAAATAGTGACACATCCCAAAGTAATTTGGGCAGATAATAAAAATATATATGCAGGGCCCCCCTGAGGAGCCGGGGGAAAATGAGGAAGTGTTGGACTTCCTCACCTGGATTGTTGCTGATGGTCTTACAAACATTGAGGACTGACGGTTTGGTATGCCGAGCCCTCTATTTTGGGGCTTGCCCTTCTGAAGCTTGTTATTGCAAAGGAGAGGCTAAACTTGCTTATAACTGTGCCTAAGAGTCTCCCCCCGAGTACCTCTTTGTTGCTCAGATGTGGCCCTCTCTCTCTAGTTAAGCCAACTCAGCAGGTGAATTCATTGCCCGCCCCCTTACCTGGGACCTGACTCCCAGGGGTGCAAATCTCCCTGGCAACACAGGATATGACTCCCGGGGAAGAATCTGGACCTGGCATCGTCGGATTGAGAACATCTTCTTGACCAAAAGGGGGATGTGAAATGAAACAAATAAAAGTTTCAGTGGTTGAGAGATTTCAAATGGAGTCAAGAGGTCACTCTGGGGGGGACTCTTAGGCACTATCTAGATAACCCATTTTAGGGTTTAATGTATTGGAATAGTTAGAAGTAAACACCTGGAACTATCAAACTGCAACCCAGTAGCCTTGACTCTTGTAGACGATTGTATAACAATGTAGCTTACAAGCGGTGACAGTGTGATTGTGAAAATCTTGTGGATCACACTCCCTTTATCCAGTGTATGGATGGATGAGTAGAAAAATGGGGACAAAAACTAAATGAAAAAAAGGGTGGCATGGGGGGGATGATTTGGGTATTCTTTTTTTACTTTTATTTTTTATTCTTATTTCTATTCTTTCTGGTGTAAGGAAAATGTTCAAAAATAGATTGGGGTGATGAATGTACAACTATATGATGGTACCATGAACAGTTGATTGCACACCATGGATGACTGTATGGTATGTGAATATATCTCAATAAAAGTGAATTTTTAAGAAAAGTACCTATGGTAAATATGCACTCTCCCACTTTCCATAGCCTGTGATAATGAAACTTCTTTTATGTAAAAGGTTTTAGAACTTTTTTCCCCTAAAACATCATGTCACTGTAAGATTATAATGCTTATTGTCATTAAACCAGTGGAGATTTATCTGAGGTTATGGAGAAAATGAGTGACAGGATGTGCTTTATCTATGTAAGAGGGAAGGACAATCATCTTTAATATATGTAGATAAATATCAGTGGAACAAGATCATAGTTGTATTGGGTAAATTTTCTCTCTAAATAATAAAGTTCCCAGGTAACTGACTTTGAATATCAATTAAAGGAAATTTCCATTTCACATTATTCTCTTGGTTGTTGTCTGGATTAAGCAGAATACAAACACTAATGGAAGAAACGGAAAAGTTCGAGATCGGATAGTTCAGGGTCATCATGAGACTGTTTTCTCCAAGGCAACTTGTAATAATTAGCTTTGCTTATAATCACCAGAGCTAATCAAATTTGCCTAATATTTGACAATTCAAATGAGAGATCTAGGTTTGTGGCATTTATGGTCACAGATTGAAGTCAATTTTGTAAGTCCTTCCCTCAGAGGCTGGTGATTTTCTTCCAACACCAGAATTCAATGGTTTTAGCACATAAAATTAGAAAACAGCTCTCATGCATTCATTGACTCAAATAGACAATGTGCTTTGGTCAGGAAATACAGAGATGACCAAATCTCTGTCCCCGATTTTAAAGAGCTTACAGACAACCATACTATAATTTCCTCACTTCAGCCTGTAGTGTAGGCACTTAAATATTCATGCATTTCAACCACACAGTGTAATTTAGAGCCTCCTTAGAACTTCCGTTACTGATCAAGGAAACATTCTGGGAAATACTTATGCAGCATTTACACAATTCCTTTCTTTTCTTCTGCTCAAGGTGAAGTGCACACTTCCTGTGGCTGCTGTAGCAAGGTTCATTGCCCCTGTATAATGGTCCCAGAGGACAAAATTCATAAACCATAAGCCAAGGAGCTCATAATATTGTCCCAAACCAGAAATAAGCTGTATTAACTTTATCTTGACACAAAAACTTAATGATTCACTATTTTAAAGATTTTTTTCATATAGAAATCTCCATGCTAATTAGATAAAATTTGGAAAAACTTATGTAACATATAATGTGTTTTTTGCTAAGATAATATATATATATGTATGTACACACACATACACACACACACACACACACACACACATAAACTTTCGTCAACATGCCTGGCTCTTGTTGGAGTTACTAAATGAGCCCCCATTGTAGACAAAATTCTGCTTCATAATCTGGCTCAGAAATTTGTTATCTCAGCATTAAGTCAGTCTTGCTTTAAGTTTAAACCTCATATAGCAATCAAGCTTCTCTCTTGGCACTTGTCCCATCATAATCAGGTGTTGTTTGATCAGAATTGGCCAAGGCTTTGTCAGACCTGCATCCATAGTTTGAATTCCTCCTCTGCCCAATCCTGCTTCTGTCCCTTCCTTTCTATGGTGTTGATCCTTAATCTAAGTGTCTGCTTCCAGAGAACCCAACCTGCTACATCTCAATGTCCTGTTTTGTAGAGCAGAGAAAGTAATAGTATCTGTCTGTTATATTGACTAACTGAGGCAATGCATGACAAGTGATCAGTAGGTTGAAACTATACTTATTCCTGAACCAAAGATAGGCTTTTATCTGGGGAAGATAGGTACAAGGAAGGCCTATCGTAAGTGAATAATCAATGATTAGTGGAACCAATTGAAAAAGCTTATTACATAGACTTACAAGTAAGGGTCATAATAAAGCTTTGATTAGCAGAGGAATGGAGCCCGATTTACAGATACCTGAATTCCAAAAGGATTTGCAGGGATGGGTCAGCCATGCAGAGAGGCTTCAGAAGTCAGGGGTAGAAATAATTGGAGACTGAAGGACAGGAGATATATAGAAGTTGCTGGCCAGTGGGGCTGTCCCTCAGGGAAAGGCCTCTAATCCTCAGAAGGACTGGATATGGTCGAGATCAGCATTCAGTTTCAGTGAGACTGGAGAACTGGACGGGCAACTGAGGCAGAGACCACTTACAGAAAACCAGGTACCGAAAAGGACCACAGACCCTGGCACCAGACCCTGAGGCAGGTGAGGAAAGCTGCCTTGACACTGAGCATTCCTCATGGCCCCTTAAAGTGTTCCTTCTTGGGGAGAGGCCTGGTCCCATACTATGAAGTTTGCAGCCTCAGCTGCAAACGTTAGAAGACTCAAGAAGCTTTGGGGTCAAAAATCCTTGCAATAATAACAAATAAATACAGAGCTCACCTGAGAATGCTGTTCACCTCGTATTTCCCAATTGGCAGACTTGATATGCTTTACTTCATCTGTTAAATAGGAATTATAACACCTACCTTGCAAGGTTGCTATGAGGATTCAATAATGGCCATGAAATAGCATTGTGTATTTTAAGTTAACATATAGGAAACCACCTACTACAGTGTTTGGAACAAAACTAGGATCCTGATAAATGTGTTCTCCTTCCTTTCTTCCCACTCAGGCAGAAAATTAGAGAGTTCCTATGTCTTGTTTGTTTGTATCTTTGGAGTACAGTCATAGAGACAGTTGCTTCTCTTATACCCTACACACCTGTGTATATTGTGTTTGCATGTGCTTATAGTTCTAAGCCCTTGTATATGCTTATCTCATTGCTTTCCTCATTAAATCAACTTGTGGATGCATCAGTGCTTTGTAGATTGTTTTATCCTTTACTCCTGTGGATGTGTACATGCTTTGACGTGTCTGTAATTTCAGATGTAAGCAAAACGTGAGGGTCTGAAGCCATGAACTTGTCTTTCTAGGAGGGGTTAGGGGTGGCAGGGAAAAGAAGAGTGGTACACTTCAAAGGATCCCAGTTTCTGCATTATGAAATTCTTCCCAAAGAGCACACTCCTCTCTCCAAAAGAGACAATACCAAAATCTTATCTTATTAGCTTATCCAAAGTCTAGGATATCTGAAGGACACATATCCTCCCCATTAGATTTGTATTAGCTCATCATGGTTCCATGATCTGTGATTTAAAGACAAAATATATGTTCTCAACATTCCCAGGATGGTGTTTAGAAA
This sequence comes from Choloepus didactylus, assembly GCF_015220235.1. Lineage (NCBI taxonomy): Eukaryota > Metazoa > Chordata > Mammalia > Pilosa > Megalonychidae > Choloepus > Choloepus didactylus. The sequence goes on from NC_051307.1 coordinate 77,907,003, forward strand.
AAAATCTCACAACTTTTTTTTTAATGGTTGAGTGGCTTTATTTGCAATAAAATATGAGTCCCATTGTTAGAACAACTGGGCTCCCAAAATGAAGAAGGATAGTATTCATGGTTCAAATTACTAATCAGATTAATAATTAATCAGATTAATAATTATTAATCCATTCTGATCAGATATTTTTTGGTCAGTTTTGATAAAAATAACAAGTTTCTGCATATCTTTTCTGGGCCAGCATGCATTAATGCTCCATATTAGACAAGAGGCTATTTTAAGCTAAGAATAAAAATGTTAATATAATGTATTTTTGAGAAATTCCAATTTTTAGGAAAAAGATACCCCCTCCCCTTCCCAAACACACACAAATTCCTATTCAGAAAAGAGCACAAGGGAAACTTAGGAAGCTACTGGTCAGTAATGAGGGTGTCGGCTCCAGTAGTGGACAAAATTCCTTAGTTAGCCCATCCAACAGTCCCAGCCTTTGCCCCTGGAAGGCTCTTCCTGGGTTTTGATGATCAAGTTATTGGAAAGTGAGTTGAGGTAGAGGTTAGCATGCAAGAAGTTTATTAGGGAGTGTTCTAGGGATCATTGAGTTTGAGGGAGGAGAAGGGAGAAAAATTGAGCTGAGGGAGACTTCAGGCTCGGTGTGGCCTCATCAGAGGGCTTAGCCCGCCATGGGGAACTCTGAAGCTGGGATAGCTCTTTAGAGTTGTTTTCAGTTGGGTTAAGGAGGCCAGGAATTTATGTGCCTTCATGGACCCGTAATTTGAAGAAGGTTGTCTCCAGGAAAAGGGTGTATCCTTGGGTGAGGTACTTATCTTCAGCAGTGGGACATTCCAGACTCAACTGACAACTGAGAGCTCTCAGCTAGCACCACTTCCAGCAGCTGGGGGAAAACAATCTTCTGTCTTGAGTGGAATTTGGATACTGCATCTTGTCTTTTTGCCAGGTCTGCTATGAAAAATATCACATACTTGTTGACTTCAACAACCGCCATTTATTGTCTCATGGTTTTGGAGACTAGAAGTCTAAAATCAGGATCTTGACAGTCCATGCTTCCTCCTGTAGTGTTCTCATGGTATCTTACCATCACTCCTTGGTGTTCTCTGTTTTCCGTCTCTGCCTCTGTCACTTGGTGATCTGCCTCATTCTCTGGCTTCTGGTTTCTGGCTTGTACTGACTTCCGTGTCCAATTTTCTTAGCTTGTAAGGACTTCCGTCATATGGATTAAGGGCTCTCCTGATTCAATTTGGCCTCATCTAAATAGAATCTTTGAAGATCCTATTCACAACTTAGTCCACACCTTGACTAATAAAACACCTTCAAAGATCCTATTTACAAAAGAGTTCAGACCCACAGGTATGTGGATTAAGATTTGAACATGTCTTTTGTAGGGTACTCAATTCAATCCCCAACAGCACTGGTTACACCTGTTCTTTTTCCTCTGTGACCACAGCTGAGGTGGGTAAGGGAGGGAATGCCTCAGGGGATGTGCAGCTTTATCATTCTACTTCCTGTTTGTGCAAGTTGAGTTCATGTACAGTTTTGTTGTTTACCAGTCACAGGCTATTATAAGTCAGACTTGGGGTTCATCATCATTGTCATTTAGTTCTCTCAAAAAACCTGGTAGGATTTCTGCCTATTACCTTTCAGTTAGTTTCACATACAAATAACCACAGATGAAGAATATGTATAGTCATGGATTTTTAAGCCAGAAGGGACTCCCTTACTGGCCACTATGTTGTACCCATCTGTGCTGGTTTGGATTTATTTTGTCCCCTAAAACTCCATGTTCTTTGATACAATCTTGTGGGGGCAGACGTATTAGTGTCGATTAGGTTGGAACCTATTGGTTCAGTGTTTCCATGGAGATGTGACTCAATCAACTGTGAGTGAGAACTTTCATTGGATTATTTCTATGGAGTTGTTTCCCCACCCATTCAGGGTGGGTTTTTATGGGATCACTGGAGTATTTTTAAAAAAAGCCACACAGGCCTAGATACAGAGCAACTGAGAGTGAAATTTTGGAGAAGCTGAAGCTGAGAGACACATTTTGAAGATGGCTGTTGGAAGCTAACACTGACATTTTGGAGAAAGCCGTTTTGAAACCAGAACTCTTGGGCAGATGCCAGCCATGTGCCTTCCCAGCTAACGGGTTTTCGGACGCCACTGGACATTCTTCAGTGAAGGTACCCTGTTGTTAATGCCTTACCTTGGACACTTTATGGCCTTAAGACTGTAACTGTGTAACCAAATAAACCCACTTTATAAAAACCAATCCATTTATGGTATTTTTTATAAGGCAGCATTAGCAAACCGGAACACCGTCCTCCAGCTCTCATTTTATATGATGTCTATTTTGAGACTATTTGAAATAGGATTAGGCAGGAACACAATTCTTATCATGATCTCTAATGGTGAGCTACCTCCCATAGCCTGGAAAAGGACTTTTAAAGAAGTTTTTTGAGAAAATACTGGGATTAAGGCCTTATATCTTTTCCCATGGCTGCAGTTTTACAGTCATCTCTGTTAAATTAAGGAAGCAGTTGAATATTTTTTAACCCTGCAAGGTTCCAATTACTGAGGGCTCAGTCTACTTAGATTACAGCCCACAGGCCCATGTCCTCTCTTAGTCAAGTGCTATTTCCTTCCTCCTCTAGTTTGAGTTGATCTGTATCCTGTAAACTTTGCTGAAAGCAACATGAAGCAGCTCACAGGAAGAGTGGAGACACAAAATGGTGGAGTAGGAAATGTTACAGATCACTCCCTCCATTAGAAAAATGAATGAGCTGAAAAAAGAGATGGGCATTAACTAGGTGATAACCCTGGAACCAGACTGGACATTTAGAACAACTATATGAGTGCTGGAAGAAGTGAGAGGCTGATGAGATCCCAGTTTTGTAAATGAAAGTACAAACCATTGACCAGCCCCTATTCCTCAGTCCTGTGGCAATGAGACCTGGATTCCAGAAGTGACCAGCTTGGGCCAGAGCAGGCAGAGGAAATCTCATCTTTCAAATATAGGCATTGATGGCTGAGGTTGATCTGGGGATACCCAAGGGACCAACTCAGACACTAGACTTGGTTTAGGTCCTCTGGGCAGCAGCAGCTTCAGCTTTCCTACCAGCATCTGCTGGAATATAAAGAGCCAGTGCACTTTCTTAGGCTGTTTTGGTTTTCTTCTGTGCCAGGGCATTTTCTAGTCTAATGGATTCATGAAGGCCCAGCACAGATGCTAGCCTAAGTTTCAGCCCTCTCAGCAGCAACTTCTGGTGCTGACTCTAGCTGTTTCCTTCTCTTGGCAGCAGGGACTTCTGCTAGGATGTAGAAAGCCAGTGTACTTTTTTTTTCTTTTTTAATGGTTGGCTGGCTTTGTTTCTTCACTTTTTTTTTTTTTTTTTTTTTTTTTTTTTAGTCTGTCAGATCCCCAAGGGACAAGCATGGGTGTTTCCCTAGGTTTTGACCTCAACAGCAGGAGCCTCTGGCTTCTCATAGCATATAACATATAATGAGACTTGTAGAGGGAATGCACCTTGTGTGTATGTGGGGGGGGGGGGTGTTTGTTTTTTAGGTTTTTAACTATTTTCCCTTTTTAAAATCTGTTCTCTTTTGTTTTCCTTTTTCTTTCAATTTTTATCTTGTTCTTGATTTGGCAGATTGAAGAGTGGAAAAAGTAGATTTCCAGAGTGACCACAGTATAAAACTCAGAATGTCCAGTTCTCAAAAAATATATAAAACATACAAGGACACAGGAAGTATGGTTCAGTCACAGGAAAAAAAATGATTCAACAAAAAATATTCTGGATGAATCTCAGTCTCTGGAATTATTAACCAAAGGTAATGGATCAGTTTCTTTAAATAGGATCAATGAACTAAAGGAAAATATAGTCAAAGAACTAAAGGAAATCAGGGAAATGACATTTGAACAAAGATGAGAGCTTCAATAATGAAATAGAAATTATAAAGAAGAACCAAATGGAAATCCTGCAGCTGAAAAGTAAAATAACTGAAATGAAAAATCCAATAGAGTAGTTCAGCAGCAGATTGGAGAAGACAGAAGAAATGATCAACACACTTAAAGATAAGACAACTGAAATTGTCCAGTCTGAGGAACAGAAAGAAAAGCTAATGAAAAAAATTAACAAATCCTGAGAAGCCTGGGGGACACAATCAAGCAAAGCTACATACACATCACAGGAGTCCAAGAAGGCAAAGAAAGAGATGAAAGGACAAAAAAATATTTGAAGAAATAGTGGCTGGAAACTTCCCAAATCTGATAAAAGATATGAAGATACAAATCTAAGATTCTCAACAAATGCAAAGCAGGATGAACCCAAAGAGAGTTATACTGACTCGCAAAGCAGGATGAACCCAAAGAGAGTTATACTGACTCTTTATAATCAAGGTGTTAAATTCCAAGGATAATGACTGAATTTTAAAAACAACAAGAAAAAAACAATGTACCACATATAAAGGATCCTTAGTAAGATAAATATCTGATATCTCAACAGAAACCGTAGGAATAGAAAGCAGCAGGAGGACATATTTAAAGGCCTGAAAGAAAGAAAAACTGCTATACAAGAATAACATACCTGACAAAGCTGCCCTTCAGAAATAAGGGAGAAATCAAAACACTCCTGGACAAATAAAAGCTGAGGGAGTTCATAACCACTATACCTGCCTTACAGAAAATGCTAAAAGAGTCTTTTATGTTGAAGGAACACTAGACAGTAACTAGAGGCTGTGTGAAAAAATAAATACCTCTGCTGTGAGTAAAAGTATGGGTAAATATAAATGTCAGTATTATTGAAATTTTATTTGTAATGATGTTTTTGGCTTCTTATATGGCTTAAAACTCAAATCCATAAAAAAAAACAAAACAAGAATAAACCTTTGTTACTGGCTCACAAAACATGATGTAATTTGCAAAAAGTAAAACATAAAAGGGAGATATGGAAAGATACAGGAACAGAGAATGTTTAGGTTATTGCAGTCAAATTGGCATCAACACAAACTAAATTGTAATCAATTTAGGATGTTAACTGGAATCTGCATGGTAATCATAAAAAGATATCCAAAAAATCTGCAGAAAAGGAAATGAAAAGTGATTCAAAATGGCTCATTATTAAAGATCATCTAAACAAAAAGGAAGAGGGTAATGGAGGAAAGAAATGATCAAAAAAGCATAATACAAAAAACAATTAGCAAAGGACAGAAGTAAGTTGCGCCTCGTCAGTAGTTTCCTTAAACATAAATGGCTCAAACTCTCCAATATAAAGGCAGAGATTGGCAGAATGGATAAAGGAACATGATCCAATGTATGCTGTTTATAAGACACCACCTTAGATCCAAAGATAGAAACAAGTGAAAGTGAAAGAATGGAAAAACATATTTCATGCAAATAGTAACAAAAAGAGAGCTAGGTGACTATATTCATATCAGATAAAATAGACTTTAAGTAAAAAACTCTTTCAAGAGACAAAAAAGACATTATATATCATGTAAAGGGTCAATTCTTCAAGACAGTTTAACAATTATAAATAAATATGTACCAAAGAACAGGGCCTCCAAATATTGAAACAAACATTGACAGTAATGAAGTGAGAAATAAAAGTTCTTCAACAATAGTTGAAGATTTCAATACACCACTTTCAATACTGGAAAGAACATCTTGACAGAATATCAACAAAGAAATAAAGGACCTGAGCAAACTATAAACCTACTACATCTAACAGACATATGTAGAACACTTCAGCCAACAACAGCAGAATACACATTATTTTAAGTACGTGTGGATTATTCTCCAGTTTCAGTGGCTAAAAGATTTCAAATGGAGTTGAGAAGTCATTCTGGAAGCTATTCTTATAGTCACAAAACAAGTCTTAATAAATTTAAAAATATTGAAATTGCACAATATAACTTCTCTGACCAAAATGGAATGAAAGTAGAAATCAGCAACAAAAGGAAAACTGGAAATTTTACAAATAAGTAAAAATTAAACAGCATACTTTTTAAAAAACAACAGGTTAAAGAAAAAAATTACAAAGGAAATATTTAGAGATGAATGAAAATGAAGATGCAACATACCAAAACTTATGGGATGCAGCAAAGTCAGTGCTCAGAGAGAAATTTATAATTTAGAATGTCTATGCTAAAAATGAAGAAAGATCTCAAATTATTAACCTAACTTCACATCTTCAGGAACTAGAAAAAGAGAAGAAAAGTAAACCCAGGATTAGCAGAAAGAAGGAAATAATTAAGATTGAGTTAAGTTAAATGAAACAAAGAAGAGCAAAACAATTGAGAAAACAAACAAAACACAAAGTTGGTGCTTTAAAAAAAATCAGTAAAATTGGCACACTCTTAGCTAGACTGACAAAAACAGAGAAAAGATGCAAATAACTAAACTAATGAAAATGGTGCTATCACTTGATATTACGGAAATAAAAATAATCATAAGAGCATACTGTGAAAAATTGTACTCCAACAAATAAGATAATCTAAATGAAATGGAAAAATTTCTAGAAATATACAAATTACCAAAATTGACTCAAGAAAAAATAGAAAACCTCAACAAACCTGTAACAAGTACAGCAATCAGGTCAATAATCAAAACCTTCCACCAAAGAAAAGTCCAGGACAAGATGTCTTCCCTGGTGAATTCTACCAAACATTTAGAGAAGAATTAATGCTAATCTTTTTTAAACTCTTCCAAAGAATTCAAAAGGAGGAAACACTTTCTAATGCAACCTTTGAGGCCAGCATTTCCCTGATACCAAAGACTGTTAAAGATATCAGAAGAAAATAAAATGACAGGCCAATATTTCTTATGAATATAGAGACAACATTTCTTAACAAAAAAAAAAAAATGACAGGCCAATATTTCTTGTGAATATAGAGGCAAAATTTCTTAACAAAACACTATCAAACCAAATCCATCAACATATTAAAAAGGTTATACACCATGACCAGGTATGATTTATTCTAGGAATGCAGTTTGGTTCAACATAAGAAAGCAACCAATGCCATACGTTACATAAGTAGAATGAGGGGGAAAGTTCCACATGATTATATCAATAGACGCAAAAAATTGCATTTGACAAAACCTAGCAGAACTTCTTGATAAAAAACACTCTGAAAAATAAAAAATAGAAGGGAACTTTCTCAACGTGATAAAGGTCATTTGTAAAAAGCCCACAACTAACATCATGTTCAGTGGTGAAAGACTTAAAGCTTTCTCCCTAAGATAAAGAAAAAGACAAGGATGCTCACTTTCACCACTGCTTTTCAATATTATACTAGAAGTTCTAGTCTGAGCAATTAGGGAAGAGAAAGAAATAAAAGTCATCCAAATTGGAAAGGAAGAAGTCAAACTGTCTCTATTAGCCAATGACATGATCTTATACATAGAAAATCCAAAGGAATTCACAAGAATAATTTTAGAGCTAATAAAAGAGTTCAGCAAAGTGCCAAGGTACAAGATCAACACTCAAAAATTCATTGTGTTCCTATTTACCAAGGAACAGCCCAAAGAGGAAATTAAGATAATGATTCCAGTTATAACAGCATCTAAAAGAATCAAGTATCTGTGAATATATTTAAGCAAGGACATAAAAGACTTGTACACTGAAAACTACAAAATACTGCAGAAGGAAATCAAAGAAGACCTAAATAAATAGTAAGACATCCTATGAACCTGGATTGGAACAGTTACTATTAAAATGTCAATATTACCCAAAATGATCAACAAATTCAATGCAATGCCTATAAAAATTCCAGCAGTTCAGATATGGCCTCTCTCTCTAAGCCAAGCTGGCAGGTGACTTGCTGTACTCCCCCATACATGGGACATGACTCCTAGGGGTGTAAATCTCCCTTGCAATGTGGGACATGACTCCCAGGAATGAGTCTGGACCCGGCATCATGGGATTGAGAAAGACTTATTGACCTAAAGCGGGAAGAGAAATTAAACAAAGTAATGTTTCAGTGGCTGAGAGATTTCAAATGGAGTTGAGAGGTCATTCTGGAGGCTATTCTCATGCATTGTATAGATATGCCTTTTTAGATTTTAGAGTCTTAGAATAGCAAGAAGGAAATACCTGAAACTGTTGAACTGCAATCCAGTAGCCTTGATTCTTGAAGATGATTGCATAACTATATAGTTATATGGTGTGACAGTGTGATTGTGAAAACCCTGTGGCTCACACTTCCTTTATCCAGTGTATGGACAGAGGAGTAGAAAAATGGGGACAAAAAAGTAAATGAATAATAGGGGGCATTGGAGGGATGGGATGTTTTGGGTGTTCTTTTTAACTTTTACTTTTATTCTTATTTTTATTACTTTTTTGGAGTAATGAACATGTTCAAAAATTTATTGTAGTAATGAATGCATGACTATATGATGATACTGTGAACAACTGATTGTGCATTTTGGATGATTGTATGGCATATGACTATAGCTCAATAAAATTGCAAGAAAAAAATTCCAGCAACTGTTTTTGCAGAAATGGAAAAAGTGATCCTCAAATTCATATGGAAATACAAGGCCTCAAATAGTCAAAACAATTTTGAAAAAGAAGAACAAAGTTGGAGGATTCACACTTCCCTATTTCAAATTGTACTAAAAGCTACAATAATCAAAACAATGTGGTACTGGCATAAAGACAGAAATAGAGTATTGGAACAGAATTGAAAGTCCAGAAATAGACATAGATCCAGAAAGTCCACACATAGTTCCAGAAAGCCCACCCATTTATGGTCCACACATCTAAGTCCAATTGATTTTCAACAGGGTGCTAAGTACACGCAAAGGGGGAAAGAACAGTCTCTTCAACAAACAGTGTTGGGAAAACTGAATATCCAAATGCTACTTCACACTATATACAAAAATCAACTCAACATGGTTCAAGAACTTAAATACAAGGGCTGAAACTGTAAAACTATTAGAAGATAACACAAGTTTGATCTTCATGACCTGAGATTTGACAATGGATTCTTAGATATGACACCAAAAGCACAAGCAGGAAAAAAAAAAAAAAAAAAAGATAAATTTGACTTCATCAAAATTAAAAACCTTTATCCATTAAAGGAAACTATTAAGAAAATGAAGAGACAACCTACAAAATGGGAGAAAATAGTTGCAAACCATAATTAGATAAGGGCTTAATATCATATATATATATATATATATATATATATATATATATATATATATATGATAGATGGAATGTTTACAATGCAGAACAAAAAGGCAAATAACGCAATTAAAAATTGTCAAGGAACTTAAATAGACATTTCTCCAAAGAAAATATACAAATGATCAATAAGGATATGAAAAGATGCTCAACATGCCCTAGGGAAATCCAAATCAAAACAATGAGATATTTATTCACACCCACAAGGATGGATATTATTTTATAAAATGGAAATTAAGTGTTGGAAAGGATATGGAAAAATTGGAACTCTACTGCACTATTGGGTAGGAATGTAAAATGGTGCAGTCACTGTGGAAAGCAATATGGCAGCCCCTCAAAAATTTAAATATAAATTTACAATATGACCCAGCAATTCCACTTCCAAGAATATGCTCTAAGAAAGTAAAAACAGGGTCTCAAGTAGATACTTGTATGCCAATGTTTACAGCAGCATTATTGACAAGAGTCAGAAGGGAGAAACAATCCAAGTGTCCACCAAAAATGAATGGATAAACAAAATGTGGTACATACACACAATGGAATATTATTTGGCCATAAGAATGAAATTATGAGACATGTCGCAGCATGGAAAAACCTTGAAAAAATTACATTCAGTGAAATAAATAAGGCACATAAGTACAAATACTGTATAATATCACTTATAAGAGATGACTGGAAATAGCAAATTCACAAAGATACAAAGGATATTAGAGGTTACTGGAGAATGGTGGCAGAGGGTAAGGGGGAATGTCTGGAAAAATAAAAAAAGAAAAGAAAACACCACATGATCCTATGTTGACTGAATGACTTTATAATAAAGCCATGGTATATGTGTTTCTTAAAAAAGAAAGAAAAAAGCAGCTCACACACACTAACATTTTGAACTTTTCCTAAACTTTTGGCTAATCTTAGAGGATTGTTAGCTCGGGTTCTGCTTCCAGAGAACAAAAGGTGATCTCATTTGACCAGATGGTTTTGTCACCACAAAACAAGGGTCACCAGCTTTGCAGCCTGCATAATCTGACCTCTTAGTATCTTTCTCCCTACTGCCTTCATGAAACCAAATTCACAATTTAGGTTCTTATGCTCTCTGCAAACAGTTTGGTAAAAATTACTGTATTTCAGACAACAGAATTCTCTCTAGCTAGTTTATTCATAAAAGAGTTCATTTCAAATTTCTTGAAGCACTAAGGAAACTTAGGTGTTATGAAGTCAGAGTAATGCAGCCAAAACAAATATCAAAACACACAGCAGGATTATTTTAGTTAAAAAAAAAAAAAAAAAGTCTTACTCCTGCCTCTGTGCACGATGCCTGTGAAGCCAGAGACTAGCCACCTGAACCTTTACCAAAATTGTTCTAGAAAGAAAAACTGTCTTCATGACGGTGCTTCTCAGAAAGTTCCCTGGCTGCTGCCTAATGATGTTCATTTCCATATTCCAGGCTTGTCTTTGGAAGCTGTCACATGCAGATCCCTAACTGCGGATGAGTCTGGGGAATGTGATGTTTAGTTTTGCTGCCTCCAGAATACCAGTGTGCAGGATAAAAAGGAGTTGGAGTTATGTATAGGAGTGGTTCTTAACTAGGAGCAGTTTTGCCCCTCAGGGACATTTGACAGTATCTAGAGACACTTTCGGTTGTCACCAATAGTGTGGGAGTGCTACTAGCATCTAGTGGGGAGAGTGAGGTCAAGGATGCTGCTATTGCATAGGGCAGCCCCCTACAATAAGAATTATCTGGCCCCAAATGTCAAATGGTGCCATGTTGAGAAACTCTGATGTAGACTGAGCCAATCTTCGGTATCTGCCTCAAATTTCCTTCTCATATTGATAGTCCCTAGTGGCAGTGGGAGGTCCTAAGTTTCACTTCTGAAATTCACAAAGCAGAGGTCTGCACCCCACACAGTCTTACTCTAAGTACTGAAGAATCACACCAAAAGAAAAAAAAAAAAAAAACACGCACACTCAAAGCTCTATAACATGTTTTGTGTCCACCTGAGCTTCAGGCTTTCACCCCACTTCCCAAGGCCCCTAAATCACTACATCTTGGAACTGATCATCAAAATTTATGATAAACATAAAACTCTCTTCACCTTCAATCTGAACATGAAGAAATGGAGCAAGTACCCTCATCAGTGTCTCACCAAAACCACTGGAAGTTCTGCTTTAGATTGGGTTACCCTATAAGCAAACCCCAGTTCAAGGATTCAAATTCAAGTAGTTTATTTGGGAGGTGTTTCCAGTAGTAGGGGAGGGAGAAAGTGTGATAGGTAATGGATGGAAGATGACAAACAGTCTTTTATCTAGCAGGTTACCCCTGTGGATGATGTATTAAAGCCTCCACACCCACATTTCCTCCATATTTCAAGACAGCAGTGTAGCATCTTCAAATCTCTCTGACTCTGATCTTCTTCCATTTAAAAGGACTGTTGTGATAGCCTTGGGCCCACCCAGATAATCCAGAATAATCTTCCATGTCAAGATCATTAACTTAATTACAATAGCAGACTATCTTTTGCCTTGTAAGGTACCATATCTGTAGGTTTGGGGGCTTAGGTCATGGGCATCTTTGGGAGACCATGATTCCTCCTACTGCACATATCTACTCTCATCAGTCATTAGTTGAGGGCTGCTCCCAACAGGGGCATTAGCCAGTTCCAGCCTCTTTCCCCCTGGCAAGCCAGGCAGACTCTGGTAGCCAGAGAAAGACTAGGCAAAGAAATGCAGTTGTCTGCAATTGGAAGTTCGGTGGTTAACTCTGAAGTGGTAGTGGCCAGGGATAAAGGTGGAGCTCAGATAGTGTCTGTTGCAATTCTTCTTGGATATAAGTCAATTCTGGGAAAGCACAGACAATCTTTTGTTTTTTATTTTTATTTGATTTCTTCAGAAGGAAGGAAGGCAGGGAGGGACAGAGAATTAAATCAAAGACCTATTCAGAGATATACTTAGCCAAAGAGAAAAGTAACTCTGAAGAATCAAAGGAAATTTCTCTTTTTGAAAGAGATTTATTAAAAGAAGCAGAATAAAATTTGGAAAACTTTATGTTCTTAACATGATTCAAGAGTTCATTTTTAATTCTGGGAAGATGATGTGGCATTAGCAAGGTTCATGAATCTCTCCAAGTCCCCACATCAAAATAGACAGGGCAACTATAAAGCAAATCCAAAACCTCATATACAATGTTTACCATGAAATAAAAAACAAAGGTCACAAATTACCCTCACAGACCCCAAAATACAGGCAGATGAGGACAAAGTGCTAACAGGCATAAATTTGCATAGTATCAGCATTTGTGAGGGAGGAAGCAGAGAAAAGCAATGGGCATCTGCCATACCTGAGAACAGGAGAACCCTACAGAGCCAACAAGACTCTCCAGAGAGCATGGCAGGTGGATGTGAGAACAGCTGCTGAACCTGGGAGAGGCTGTGCCCACTCCATTAGCAGGTGATCCCAAGGAGTCTGCTGTAAGGAAAGAAGCGACTGGAGAAGTCTAGTGTCTATGGACTTTTAAAATTGAGCCACCATTGCTCCCTTTAGGACAGGGCCCTACACTGAGTAGAAACTGCTAGGAGTGGCATCAAAACAGAACAGGAAAGAGTTCATATAAATGTGGGGGTAGAAAACAGCTCAAAAGCAAATTACCATATATTTGAATACTATTTTTTTTTAAATGAGATATGGAGCTCTCTGAACTATGAAAAGTTACCCTGAATCATTCCTCCTTCTAGAAGATTGGAAAAACTAATTTTACTTTAAATTAAGAACCAAAAAGGATCAAATTCCATTCAAACTTACTATTAAGAAACATAATAAAGAACAGAAGAATTTCCCTACAAACAATGAAATCATGCCAAAAAGACAGTTTCACAGAACAGATAAAAAAGAGCTAAAACACATGTAATAAAATGACATAAGACATGAAAGAACAACACAAATCGGAATCAGAAACGTTCAAAATCAGGTAACAAGTCAGAAAAAATTAGAAATGACATTTTAAAATTATTTCAGAAATGAAGCCTAAACTAAAAGAAACACAAAGGTGAATAAGCACAACAGATAAAACTTCAATTAAAAATAGATGTGGATTTTGGGCAGGGCAAGATGGCGGCATAGAGAGGCGTGGAAGCTAAGTAGTCCCCCTGGAACAACTACAAAAAACCAGAAACAACTAGTAAATAATCCAGAATAACTGCGGGGGGACAAATGAGACCATCCACTCATCATACACCAACCTGAATTGGGAGGAATGCCCGAGAACACAGCATAAAATCTGAGGAAAGGGGTGGGGCCCTTTCCATTCAGAACCAGACCCCAGAGCCTGGGGGAACACGGCCATACCTCCTCACAACAGTCAAGAATTATAGGCTAACAGGCATCACCTGCTGGGCAGAAAAGCACAGTGACCTGAGGCATCAAAGGGTGGACCAATTTTCTGAGATACACCCGCAGGGAAACCAGATACTGAATATTTCTTCCCTCTGGGACCTGAGCCTGTTCTGGTCTGGGAAAACCTGATTTGGATAACCAAGGAAACCATGCCTAGACATCAGAAAATTACAACCTACACTAAGAAAAACAAAGTTATGGCCCAGTCAAAGGAACAAACGTACACTTCAACTGAGATACAGGAATTTAAACTAATGCTAAATCAAATCAAAAAGTTTAGAGAAGATATTGCAAAAGAGATAGAGGCTGTAAAGGAAACACTGGGCATATATACGGCAGGAATCAAAAGTTCAAAAAAACAACTAGTAGAATCTATGGAAATGAAGCGCACAACACAGGAGATGAAAGACACAATGGAAACATACAACAGCAGATCTCAAGAGGCAGAAGAAAACACTCAGGAACTGGAGAACAAAACACCTGAAAGCCTACACGCAAAGGAGCAGATGGAGAAAAGAATGAAAAAATATGAGCAACGTCTCCGGGAACTCAAGGATGAAACAAAGTACAATAATGTATGTATCATTGGTGTCCCAGAAGGAGAAGAGAAGGGAAAGGGGGCAGAAGCAATAATAGAGGAAATAATTAATGAAAATTTCCCATCTCTTATGAAAGACATAAAATTACAGATCCAAGCGCAGCCTACTCCAAACAGAAGAGATCTGAATAGGCCTACGCCAAGACACTTAATAATCAGATTATCAAATGTCAAAGACAAAGAGAGAATCCTGAAAGCAGCAAGAGAAAAGTGATCCATTACATACAAAGGAAGCTCAATAAGACTATGTGTGGATCTCTCAGCAGAAACCATGGAGGCAAGAAGGAAGTGGTGTGATATATTTAAGATACTGAAAGAGAAAAACCGCCAACCAAGAATCCTATATCCAGCAAAGCTGTCCTTCAAATATGAGGGAGGGCTCAAAATATTTTCTTACAAACAGACAATGAGAGACTTTGTGAACAAGACACCTGCCCTGCAGGAAATACTAAAGGGAGCACTACAGGGTGATAGAAGCCAGGAGTGTGTGGTTTGGAACACAATTTTGGGAGATGGTAGCACAACAATGTAAGTACACTGAACAAAGATAACTATGAATATGGATGAGAGAGGAAGGTGGGGAGCATGTGAGACACCACAAGAAAGGAGGAAAGATAAAGACTGGGTCTGTGTAACTTGGTGAAATCTCAAGTATTCAACAATTGTGATAAAATGTACAAATATGTTCTTTTACGAGGGAGAACAAGCAAATGTCAACCTTGCAAGATGTTAAAAATGGGGAGGCATTGGGAGAGGGATGCAATCAACATAAACTAGAGACTGTAACTAATAGATTCATTGTATTATGCTTCCTTTAATGTAACAAAGGTGATATACCAAGGTAAATGCAGATAAGAGGGGGGGATAGGAGAGGCATGTTAGACACTTGACATTGGTGGTATTGTCTGATTCTTTATTCTACTTTGATTTAAGGTTATTTTTCCTTTTGCTACTTCCTAGCTGTCATTTTTTTTTCCTCTTTCTTTTGCCTCTCTACCTTCTTTGACTCTCCCTCCTGCCTTGTGGAAGAAATGTAGATGCCCTTATATAGATAGTGGTGAAGGTGGTGAACACATAAATGTATGACCATGCAGAGAACCATCAATTATTTACTTGGGATGGAATGTATGGTGAGTGAACAAAACCATATTAAAAAAAAGAATGGGTTGATGATAAAACCTCAAGGGCAATATACTGAGTGAAATAAGCCAGACACATAAGGACAATTATGGCAGGGTCTCACTGATAGGAATTAATTATAATATGTAAACTCATAGACATGAAATATACAGTACCAAGATATAGGACGAGGCTTAAGAATGGGGAGCGGTTGCTTAGTATGAGCAGAATGTTCAACTAGGATGAACTTACATGTTTGGAAATGAACAGGGGTGTTGGTAACAAGATGTGAGAATAACTAACAGTGCTGAATGGTGTGTGAATGAGGTGGAAAGGGGAAGCTCAGAGTCATATATGTCACCAGAAGGAAAGTTGGAGGTCAAAAGATGGGAATGTATAAAACTGAATCCTATGGTGGGCAATGTCCATGGTCAACTGTACAAATACTAGAATTTTCTTCCATGAACCAGAACAAATGTATGACAATACAATTAGAAGTTAATAATAGAGGGGCATATAGGGAAGAACTATATACCTATTACAAACTATATACTACAGTTAGTAGTATTTCAACATTTTTTCATAAACAGTAACAAATGTACTATACCAATACTATGAGTCAACAATTGAGGGGGGTTGGTTAGGGATAGGGGAGGATTAGAGTTTCCTTTTCTTTTTTTCTTTTTTCATCTTTCACTTTATTTCTTGTCTGGAGTAATGAAAAGTTTCTAAAAATTGAACAAAAATTAAGTGTGATGGATGCACAGCTGTATGAGGGTACCCAGGGGCAAGTGATTGTACACTTTGGATCTTTGGATAATTGTATGGTATCTGAACAATCTCAATAAAAATGAAAAAAAAAATAGATGTGAAAAGGAGATATTTTTAAATTTTAAAGATATTAATGGATAAAAAGGATTTGAGGGAAAGTAACAAATGTGGAAAGTAGGCAGGGAAAATCCAATATATGGTTAATAGAAATCCCTCAAGAAGAAAACCAAACAAGGGAACAAATACTAAATACAATTCAAAAAAAGTTTCCTAAAATAAAAAGTAATTTTATTCTAAGACTATTATGTGTGTAGTGTTGCATAAAGTAAATGAGTAATTATAGAATATTCTAAATCTATCAGCCCCTTTGTCTTTGAGAACCAGGATTCTCCATGTGAAAGAAAGGAGATTCAGATGTAGGAGATATAGACTCTGTAGGTCCTGAATTTGAATTGGATGTATTAATCTGAATACAGTATGTCACAAACTCATAAAGTATTTTATACTAAAATATGTACATACATTCACTCAGATCTAAGGGATAGATGGACAAAAAGAAAAAAAAAAGAAGAAGAAGGAAAAGAGAGAAGAAAAGAGTGGAAGGAAGGGAAGGAGGAAGGGAGATGTGTACCTGCCCTTTCCACTGAAGAGACCTAGAATCAAGGACCAACTCAGTAGCAGTGAGCATGTGTAGTGCTCTGATTGTGGTTCTGACATACCATCTCCCACTTCAAAACCAAACCAAAACAAACAAGCAAAGATGACACCAATCAAAAAATAAAAATAAACAGTCTTTCTTGGAGAAATAGCTGATTCAGAGTCTGTGGTAAAAAATGTACAAAATAACCTAGAACATCTTTTCACATGGAGGCAAGGAAGCTATGTGTATTAGTTTCCTGGCTGCTAAAACAAAGACCGTGCAATGGATTGGCTTAACAACAGGAATGTATTGGCTCACAGTTTCATAGGCTAGAAGGCTTGCTTCCTCCCGGAGTCAGTATCTGGCTGGCTGACAATCTTTGGAGTTCCTTGGCTTTTCCATCATGTGGCAATGCACATGGCAGCATCTTCTTTGCTTATAAACACGTCTGCCATATTGGATTAATGTCCACTCTCACGCAGATGCTAACTAATAGCATCTTCAAAGGTACTATTTAAAATGGGTTCAAATTCACAGGATCAGAGTCTGGGACTGAGCATGCCTTTTTGGGTGGGAGGGGACATGATTCAATCCCCAATACCATGAAGTATTGCTAGGACTGTGTCAAAAGGATTCAGACCCAACTTGAAGAGGCTCCAATCGGCCAAAGATGGGACAATGTATCAAAATGGAAAATTGCAATTAAAACCTATCCAATGTAGGGGGAGAAGTAATTAGGGAGAAAATAGAAAGCAGGATGCCTGTTCTAGCAGGGTCAGGACATAGGACTTAATTCTAGTTTGAGTTTGTCTCCTACATTGTATTGGGCACAGTGATTACTGAATTATGACTGTTCGCAACGTGAAACGATACCAGGTCTATAGAGTACCCAAGAAAGAGCAAACCAGCCATGGGTCTGCTAGAGTGTTTATCCAGAGGCAAGGGAAGATTACAGCTACTGAGAAAAGTCTGAAGGAATGGTGCAAGATAAAAATAAAATTGTGTTTCAATTACAATTCATGTGTCATGTTTATTCAGCATGCCAGTTATATGCATAAGGTATGATGGACCCTGTTTCTCATGGGACTGATAATCTAAGAAAGATTATCCATATATACAAACAACTATAATGCAAAATAATAGGAAATAAGTGCCATAATGGAGGCACAATCAAAATTCTGTACTTCAGGAAATAGAAATATCATCTCTGACAAACGGCAGAAAGAAGAGCAAGGTATAAGTTAGTCTTTAAAGGATGAGTGAGATTTAATGGAAAAAAATGAGGGGAAGGCATGCTAGACTGAGGAAGTAATGAACAAAAATGCAACATAGGAAAGTCTATGGAATATTTTCAAAAATAGTAGGAACTTCAATTTGTCTGGAGCAGAAGATATGTAAAGGTATGTAAAGACTGAAATTGGACAGGTTCTTTATCATCAGAGCAAATTTATCCTCTAATAGGGGGTCATTAGAGGTTTTTAAATGAGATAAAGTCCTACCAACTAAAATAGCGTTTTAGAATGCAGGAAGGATATATTAATGTGGAAGTAGAGACTAGTGAGGATATCACTGCAATCTTCCAGGTGTGAAATATTAAGGAACTCTACTACTATGATGGCAATGAGGAGGGAAAGGAAGAGGCAGATGCCAGAAACATTTTTAAGAAAAAATAAAAAGGAACTCTTGAATGGTTATACGAGGAGTAGAGGAACTGGGAAGAGGTTAGGATGACTGAGGATTTGAGTCTTGCTGATTGGAAGGAGCTATGCTCACAGGGGAGAGAATTTGGTGCTTTATAAATGTGAAGTAATATTAATGAGGAGGAGCAGAACAATCAAAATGAGAGACTGGAATCAGAGAGTGACTGGGCAGGAAATTGTTTTGTGAGACCTGTCTATAAATGTGACACTGTGAGACTAAATGAGAACTTGAAGGAGTAGAGAAAGAAAAGGGAATTGATGACAGGCCCTTGGGAAAGACTGACATTTGGTGGGGCAGGAAGGGTGAATGGTAAGGAGGACAGAGACTTAGTTCTGTTCTCTTACATATGCCAGAGACTCCAGGGCGTAGGCTGCTTCACAGTGATAAATTAAATAAATGTAATCCTTCAGCCAAGTACTATCTGAAGGATGGCACACAGTTACTTTGAAACCTATCTGTGGTGCAGGACCAGTTTTATTCTTTCCAATTTTTTTTGTCACTCAATAAAAATTAATTACTAGAGAAATGATCAAGTTCTTGGAAGTTGTGGCAATATCAAATTTTCTGAGAGCTCACTTTCAATTTCTGAACTTTCATGGTTATAAATGCATAGTAAATACCAACACACTTTAAATAGTGCTGAGAAGGACTGATACCAAAACAGGGTAATATTCCTGGCTCTGTCATTAACTCACTGTGTGACTGGAGGAAAGCCTTTAACCTCTCTGGAATTATGTTCCCTGCTCTGTAAACAAAGGGAATTAAATTTTCCCTGTAATTCTATATTGGATGTTATTTAATTGTTAGTTGTCCATGAAAGGGCCAGGGCTCAATTATCATTCTGCCCATACTCACTTTCTTGCCTAGGTGAGAAGAATTTTCTTCCATTCGTAAATTTTTCTTCTCATAACACTCTGAAATGCACTGCTGTGGCTCGAGGCTGGAAGGTCAGTTGGGGATAAGCAGACCTTCAAAGAGTTGTGCAAAACTATTTTGAGCTAATCTCTGCCTCTAATCAAAAAGGGCAGGAAATCAAAAACAAAAACAGTAACCCTGAATTGCATTCCTCCCAGAATACATAACAGGATCCATGACTCACTTGCTCAGGATTCCTAGTCATCAGCACCTTGTATAGATGTGTGTGTGGGGTGTGTGTATGTGTGTGTGTGTGTGTGAGCATGTCTCCTTCTCACTAGCTTCCTGAGTGCAAGGCACTGGCCATCTGGGAAGATGTGGTGGGCAGTACCTGTGATTCAAATCACAGAAGATATATGTGTTCTTCCTAAGGAAAAAAAAAGAGAAAATCTATTTATAAAGGAAAGAGAACTTCTGGGAAAGACAGCAGAGTAGGGAGCTGCAGGACACACTTCTTCTCCAAAAGCAGCTAGTGGATAGGCAGAAACTCTCTGCAACAATGCTTTTGGGGCTCCAGAGGCCAGGGCAGCACTGTACAGCATCCATGAAAGAGTGGCATGGGGAGAATGAGACGCTGCGGCTGAAGAACTGTGAGTGAATCATGCCGTGGCAGTGGCCTGCACCCATCCCCCACCCTTGAGGCAAGCAGTCTCAGTATGGTCAGTGGCTGGCTGCTGCAAAGGGAGTAGGACATGGGGATCTTGCTCCACAAGAACATGGAGTGGGGGGCAAGGCCAAGTGTTGAGGGAGGCTTCTGAATTGTGGGTATGGAACGCTGGTCCTGGCTCTGAATCATGGTTCTAGCCTGACCTGGACAGGGGTCCCCATGGACATTGTTTCAACAAAGCTCCTGCCAGGGGGTGAGCCTGTGGAAGTTTGAAGAGACACACTCCCTCCTTGGGGCTTCAGGGAACAGTCTGCCTGAGAGTGTCATTTGCTGGATGTGCTAAGAGAGAGCTGACAAAAAAAGACTTTTTGGCATCTTTCCTGACCCTCTCCACAGGGTCCTTTGGGACTGGTGTGTGAACCCTTAGTGGGCCCCTGTACCTGTTCTGATCAGTTAAACATGGGCAATTCTAAAGATCTAGAATAAGGTAAGCCAAGTGTCAAAGAAGAGCACTATCACAAAGCAATCAGAAATGAAACCCTGTCAAGAGACAGACAGTGACCCTCAGAGTAAACTCAAGATAATCAGATAGATAACCTAGATGTCAGCAAAAAATTACAAGCCATTGTAAGAGGCAGGAAGATATGGCCCAGCCAAAGGAAGAAATTAAAAAGTTGAAGGAGACACAGAATTTGGAACAACTAATCAAAGACATTCAAATAAATCTCCTAAATCAATTCAAGGAGATTAAGGAAAATATCTCTAAAGTGATAAATGATATTAAGAAGACATTGGAGAGTTGCACTAAGATGGTGACTCCCATGCACCATTTCATAGCCCAGAGACAGGAGGAAGCAAATAAGCAACATGTAAGATGTCAGAAATACTTAGAATTTGAACTTATGAATATACAGGAAAAAGAAAATACCTACATAGGCCTTCAAGAATAGCAGAGCTAAAGAAAGATTTAAAAGAAAAGTAAAACAGATTATTATTACAAGAAAGCATTGGTGAAACTAATTTAGAAAAAGTGTCAAGAAAAAAAGGTCTAAGGGTATATCCAGTTCTAGCACCAATAGCAGTGACAGTTCAGCCAATTATTCTTCATCAGAAAGGGAAGAAACATGTACCTCATCCTCCTCTGGGGATAGTGACACTGATGAAAGCTCTTCTTCAGCTTCCTCCATGAGCTCTTCCTCCTCCTCTGATTCAGACTCAGATTCCAGCTCCTCCAGTAGCAGTAGCACCAGCAGAGATAGCAGCTCTGAGGATGAACCACCAAAGAGGAAGAAAAAGAAATAGAATTGCTCCATCCATATTGAACTGATGGACTGAAAACATTAAAGTGATTCTCTAAAAGGAATTTAAGATATGTTAAGGTCAGAAAGGTCAACGGGTCAAACTTTCTAGAGTTCAAAGTTTCTAAGTATTTTATGTTGTAAGAGCATAAAACTATTAATAATGGATTACATATATAAAGACTTTATATTTTAAGTGGAATTTTATTTCACTTTTTCATCATTAAAATATATCTCTAAAATTTAATCAATGCTGAAATCCAGCAAATCTGTTTTGTGATGAAACTTATCTTTTTTCCCCTGTGAAATGAATGCCATATTTTGTTATATGTTAATGTTATGCATCTATCAGACATGTTTTCAGAATAATGCATCAGAATATCAGACAATGAATTGCTAATGCTTTGGCTATGTGTTATTCTGTAATAACCTTGCTATTGTAAGGTTATGAGTTTTCCTGTTGTTGATAAATGTGCTCTATTTTTATGTTTATATTCAGAAAGTTTTTCTGACGTCTTGTCCTAAATGAAAAGTTCAAGGACCTTACTATATATTTACACTTTTTGAGTGGTACAAGTTTCACATTGCTTGTTGTAGCATTCATTATCTTGTGATTCCTTACATTCTGAGAGTCACACTTGTCCAAGGAAAATCATTCTAAAGGAACCTAAAAAGAGGCAAAAAAATTGGAAACTACTTAGGAGTCTAATCTTGGTGCCTTTGATAAATTCAGCATATCAGAAAAGAAAGCAACCATGTAAAATGCTATCTTAAGTAAAAGTGATATAAATAACTTTGTGTAATGACATGCCATAAAAGATACCATTAAAAGGAAAAAAGAGGTAAAAGGAAGAGGAAATGTTTGCAGAAAATTAGGGCAGTGTCAGTTGCCTTTTATTAAAAAGATTTTTTTTGTCTCTCATAAAGACTGCCTTTTGCCATTTCTGCAATTACTGTATGACAGTGTATATGGTAACTGGTCACATATGACAGTCAACTACATAAATATGATTGACTTGGATTAAATTTGGTGTGTTTATATAGCATATACACAACTGAAATCTAGCATAAAAGTCAGGTTTTAAAGGAAATACTGTACAATATTTCATAAAAGTAAACTACTTTGTGGTGATGAGACAATTTGGTTTAACATCACATTGTTTTGTGATGTTTTTTAAACTTTTTGGAAAGCAGTATCATTTGTAGAAAAATCTTGGTTTGGGTTCACTATTGTAAAAACTATGAAGGCTAATTCTTTTTTCTATTTTTATGAAAAAATAGTAGAAAACTACTTTTGAAGAAAATGGGCTTCTATTTAATCTTGAAATATATGTATGTGGTGAGTTTAAGGAGGCTGTGATTATTTTAAGGTTTATAGAACCATCTACTTTCAATTATTATAAATAAACTCAAAATACTAAAAAAGAGAAGACACTGGGTGAGTAGAAAGAAGAATTTGAAGGCATGCAAATAAAAATAACAGAATCCATGGGAATGAAAACACAATAGAAGAGATTAAAAATAGAAGAGATTACTAGATTTTCCTTCTTCCCCAATCTCACTCCTTCCCCAACCATGTACATGCCCTTTCCTCTCTTTTATCCCCTACCCCTTCCTCTCCCCTCCCCAGACCCCCTAATTTCTCCCCAAGTTCAGTCCCACTCCACCCATCCCAGAGTGAACCACTGATCTGTTTTCTGTCACTACAGATTACTTTGGGTTTCCCAGAGTTCTATATAAATGGAATAACACAATAAAAATAAAATACACTAGAGGTATAAATCAGTAGATTTAAACAAGCAGAAGAAGGGATCAGTGAACTAGAGGATAGACTATCCAAAATTTTAGAGACAGAAGAACAGACAGAGAAAAGAATGGGAAAAAAAAATTAAGCAGGATCTTGGGGATTTGAATTACAGCACAAAGCACACAAATATACGTGTCATCAGTATCCCAGAAGGAGAAGAGATGGGAAAAGGGGCAGAAACAATATTTGAGGAAAATAATGGATGAAAATTTCCCAACTCTTATGAATGACTAAAATATACATGACCAATAAGCACAACATACTACAAACAGAATAAATCCTAGTAGACCTACTCAAAGATGTGCTAATCAGAGAATCAAATGCCAAAGATAAGGAGAGAATTATGAAAGCAGCAAGAGAAAATTGATTCATCATACACAAAGGAACTGCAGTAAAAATATGTCACTCATCAGAAACTGTGGAGGCAAGAAGGCCATGGTATGATATATTTAAGGTACTGAAAGAGAAAAATTTTCCAGCCAAGAATTCTTTATACAGCAAAGCTGTCCTTCAAAAATGAAAAAGAGTTTAAAATATCCACAGAATAACAGAAACTGAGAGAGTTCATCAACAAGAGACCTACCTTACAAGAAATAGTAAAGTGAGTCTGCAGGCTGAAAGGAAAAGAGAGGAGAGAGAGGCTTGGAGGACAGTGTAGAAATGAAGATTAACAGTAAGAGTAACTAAAACAGTAAAAAGACAAAAATAATATATGCCATATAAAAGCCAAAGGATAAAATGAGGTAAGTACTGTCTTTACAGTAATAACATTGAATGTAAATAAATTAAACTCCACAATCAAAAGACACAGATTGGTAGA
The DNA here is from genome assembly GCF_015220235.1 of Choloepus didactylus. NCBI lineage: Eukaryota > Metazoa > Chordata > Mammalia > Pilosa > Megalonychidae > Choloepus > Choloepus didactylus. The sequence goes on from NC_051307.1 coordinate 77,930,853, forward strand.
CTGGATTTTAAAAATATGACCCATCTATATGCTGTCTACAGGAAATTCACCTTAGACCCAAGGTCACAAATAGGTTGAAAGTGAAAAGTTGGATAAATATATTCCATGCAAACAGTAACCAAAAAAAGAGCTGGGGTTGCTATTCTAATATTGGACAAAATAGGCTTTAAATGCAAAACCATTAGAAGAGACAAAGAAGGACACTGTATATTAATTAAGGGGCAATCACAAAGAAGAAACAGCATTCATAAGTATTTATGCACCTAACCAAGGTGCCACAAAATACATGAGGCAAACACTGGCAAAACTGAAGTGAGAAATGGCTTTCTCTACAATAATAGTTGGGGACTTCAATACACCACTCTCTTCAATAGATAGAACATCTAGATAGAGGATCAATAAAGAAACAGAGAACTTGAATAATAGGATAAATGAACTAGACCTAACAGATACACACAGAACATTGTACCCTTAAACAGCAGGGTATCCACTCTTTTCAAGTACTCATAGATCATTCTTCAGGATAGAGCACATGTTGGGTCACAAATCAGGTCTCAGTACATTTTGAAAGACTAAAATTATACAAAGCACCTTCTCTTACCATAATGGAATGAAGCTGGAAATCAATAATAGAGAACTGGAAAATTTGCAAATACATGGAGGTTAAACAACACACTGTTAGACAATCAGTGGGTCAAAGAAGAAATTACAAGAGAAATAAGTAAATATTTTTAGATCAATGACAAAAGAAAACAACATATCAAACTTATGGGATGCAGTGAAGGAAGTGCTAAGAGAGAAATTTATAGCCATAAATGCCTACATTAAAAAAAGAAGAAAGAACTAAAATCAGAGAACTAACTGCATACCTGAAGGAACTAGGGAAAGAACAGCAAACTAACCCCAAGTCAAACAGAAGGAAAGAAAGAAAAGATTAGAGCAGAAATAAATGAAATTGAGAATAAAAAGCAAAAGAGAAAATTAATGAACCCAAAAGTTGGTGTATGAGCTAGGGTTCCCTAGGAAAACAGAATCAACAATGGATATCTGTAAATATAAGATTTTATAAAAGTATATCATGCAACTGTAGGAATCCATGAGACCGTAGTCTGTGGGGCTGGATGCAAGAGTCCAAATTCCATAGGGCAGGCAGTGAACTGGCAATTCCAATGAAGGCATTCAATGAACTCCTCAGGAAATGATTTGCTGGCTAGCCAAAGAAGAAGCAAAGGTCATCTCTCTCTCTCTTCCTCAAAAGTCCCCAACCAATTGGATTAAATCTGGCTAGCCAAACCCTCTCATTGAGGAGGACATGCCCCTTGCTGTTGCAATCATTCACAGGTGCAGACAATTGACCATTGAGTCAATAAACCAGCCTTCCAGTTTATTAACCAGCAACAAATGTCCTTGCAGTAATGGTCAGGCCAGTGCTTGCCTGACCAGACACCTGGATACCATTAAGTGGCCAAGTTGCAACATGAACCCAACCATCACAGTCCACCCCTTGTCAACTTGGTAGTTATACACATCACCTTAAACCATACTTAATCTCTAAATAGAGCACAATTACAGACATATTTTGCCTAACAGAACTGAGCTGTCCTGTTTCCAATGGATATGCACTAAATCTCTCCAGAATAGGGTGTAAGACCTTTTGTAACATTGACGCTTAAACTTGATTTCCTATAACTTAAATACTGCCAAATGAAAAATACAGCTTATGACATATGATATAGGAATAAGATAGAGAAAAAAACAAAGATATTTGCTTTAGGACAAAGGCAAACATACTCATAACAAACAAGGAGAAAATATTCATGCCATCATCATCCTCATTTCTGGTCATGTGGTCATAGTTCATATTTATCACTAACTTCTTCCACTACCCATTCCATGTTCTCCTCTTTTTTAACGACATTTTTTATTGTGATTTTTCACATACCATACAATTATCCAGAGATCCAAAGTGTATAATCAGTTGCCTCAGTACCATAATACAGCTGTGCATCCATCATCACAATTAATTTTTTTCAATTTTTAGAACATTTTCATTACTCCAGAAAAGAAATAAAGACAAAAAAGGAAACTCAAATCCTCCCATATCCCTAACCAACCCCCCTCCATTGTTGACTCATAGTATTGGTATAGTACATTTGTTACTGTTGATGAAAGAATGTTAAAATACTACTAACTGTAGTATATAGTTTGCAATAGGTATATTTTCCCCTATATGCCTCTCTAGTATTAACTTCTAGTTACAGTGTCATACATTTGTTCTAGTTCATGAAAGAGATTTCTAATATTTTTACAGTTAATCATGGACATTGCCCACTACAAGATTCACTCTTCTATACAATCCCATCTTTTAACCTCCAATTTTCCTTCTGGGGACATATGTCCCCCTTTCCACCACATTCATGCACTATTCAGCACTATTAGTTATTCTCACAATGTGCTACCATCACCTCTGTTCCTGTCCAAACATTTAAGTTCAACCAGGTTGAACATTCTGCTCATAATGAGCAACTGCTCCCGATTCTTTAGCCTCTTTCTGTATCCTGGTAACTTATATTTAATGTCTGTGAGTTTGCATATTATTGTTAGTTCATATCAGTGAGACCCTGTGATATTTGTCCTTGTATGTCTGACTTATTTCACCCAGTATATTGCCCTCAAGGTTTCTTCATCAACCCACTTTTTTTAAGATGGTTTTTTTCACACACCATACATTCCATCCTAAGTAAACAATTGATGGTTCCCTGTATAGTCACATATTTATGTATTCACCACCATCACCATTATCTATACAAAGACATCTCCATTCCTTCCACAAAGCAGGAGAAAGAGTCAAAGAAGGTAGAGAGGCAAAAGAAAAAGAAAAAAGAAAGAAAAAAAAAAGCATGACAGCTAGGGAGGAGCAAAAGGAAAGATAACATTAAACTAAAGTAGAATAAAGAGTCAGACAACATTACTAATGCCAAGAGTCCCATACCCTTCCCATATGTCCCCCTCTTATATGCATTTAGCCTTGGGATATTGCCTTGGTTACATTAAAGGAAGTATAATACAATGTTTCTGTTAATTATAGTCTCTGGTTTACATTGATTGTATCTTTACCCCAATACCATCCTATTTTTAACACCTTGTAAATTGACATTCATTTGTTCTCCCTCATGAAAAAGCATATTTGTACATTTTATCACAATTGTTGAACACTCTAGGTTTTATTGAGTTATACAGTCCCACTCTTTATCTTTCCTCTTTCCATCTAGTGTCCCACATGTTCCTAACCTTCCTCTTTCAACCATACTCACAGTGATCTTTGTTCAGTGTACTTACATTGCTTTCTAACCATCACCCAAAATTGTGTTCCAAACCTCTCACTCCTGTCTTTTCCTATCTGTCTGTAGTGCTGCCTTTAGTATTTCCTGTAGAGCAGCTATCTTGTTCACAAAGTCTCTCATTGCCTTTTTGTCAGACAATATTTTAAACTCTCCCTCATATTTGAAGGACAGTTTTGCTGGATATAGTATTCTTGGTTGGTGGTTTTTCTCTTTCAGTATCTTAAATATATCACACCATTTCCTTCTTGCCTCCATGGTTTCTGCTGAGAAATCCACACATAGTCTTATTTAGCTTCTTTTGTATGTGATGGATCACTTTTCTCTTGCTGCTTTCAGGATTCTCTCTTTGTCTTTGATGTTTGATAATCTGATTATTAAATGTCTTGGCATAGGCTTATTCAGATCTATTCTGTTTGGGGTACGCTGCACTTCTTGGATCCATAATTTTATGTCTTTCGTAATAGATGGGAAATTTTCATTGATTATTTCCTCTATTATACTTTCTGCCCCTTTTCCCTTCTCTTCTCCTTCTGGAACACACATGACACACAGATTCCTGCATTTCATGTTGTCATTCAATTCCCAGAGATGTTGCTCATATTTTTCTATTCTTTTCACTATCTGTTCTTTTGTGTGTAGGCTTTAAGGTGTCTTGTTCTCCAGTTCCTGAGTGTTTTCTTCTGCCTCTTGAGATCTGCTGTTGTATGTTTCCATTTTGTCTTTTGTTTCTTGTGTTGTGCCTTTCATTTCCACAGATGCTGCCAGTTGTTTTTATGAACTTTCAATTCCTGCCTTATGTACACCCAGTGTTTTCTTTATAGCCTTTATCTATTTTGCCATATCTTCTCTAAACTTTTTGAATTGATGTAGCATTAGCTTTTTCAATTCCTGTATCTCAGTTGAAGTATAAGTTTATTCCTTTGACTGGGCCATAACTTCATTTTTCTTAGTGTAGGTTGTAGTTTTCTGTTGTCTAGTTATCTGGTTTTCTTGATTACCCCAATCATGTTTTCCCAGACCAGAACAGGCTCAGGTCCCAGAAGGAAGGAATATTCAGTATCTGGTTTCCCTGATGGTGTGTCTTAAGGGAATTGACACACCCTGTGCTTTTTTGCCCAGCAGGTGGCACCTGTCAGCCTGTCAGTCCAGACTGGTGTAAGGAGGTGTGGCCCCTGGCTGTTTTCCCCCAGGCTCTGGGGTCTGGTTATGAATGGAAGGCAGGTAGTAGAGCTTGGCCCCATGTTCTTCCTCTTAGGGAAGATATGCACCCTAGGGAGTTTTCATTCACATATAAATAGATTCTTTGTTTCTCTGACTCTGCTATCTCCACCCTTTTCTGGGTAAGATTGCTGTGAGTTAAAAATGGCTGAGACTTTCTTTATTGCAGAGCACTGCAAGCTGAAAACAGCTGAGGCTTTCTCTGCTGAGCCACCCAGGTTGAGAGAGGGATAAAGAGACAGAAAGCCCCCTTTCAGGTCAGTCCACAGACCCCAGATTCACTTGTCAGTCCAAGATAGCAACTGGTCCTCTGGGCCCCCTGTCCTGAAACAGAGAAATCCCCTGGGTCTTCAAGGTCAGTCATCACTAAAAGTCTTTGCCTGCTTGTTGGGGATTTGCAGCTTGCATTTATCAGTCCATGTTTGCCAATTAAAACCCCAGCTGGAGCTAGGCTGAGGTGTATTCGCTTGTTCAGAGAGTGCTGCTCTCTATCAAAGTGAGGCTTTGCAGTTCAGGCTGTCATGAGGGAGGGGCTTTTGGCTCAGGCCCACAGTTTTTACTTACAGATTTTATGCTATGATCTCAGGCATTCCTCCCAATCCAGGCTGGTGTATGATGTGTGGACAGTCACGTTTGTCCCCCAGCAGTTATTCCAGATTATCTACTAGTTGTTCCTGGGCATTTATTAGTTGCTCTGGGGGGAATAACTAACTTCCACTCCTCTCTATGCTGCCATCTTCTGTCCTCTCCTCCATGTTCTCTTTACCCTCAGCAAGCACCTCAGTTGCCTGTGGTTCTTTGCCTGGTGGGGAGACCCAAACCTTCATTCCTGAAGTTTCTTGGCCATTGGTAGTCCTGTCTGGATTAGGTTGTTGCAGTTTTCCATTGACTTTAATAATAGGGCATGGTAGTACTAAGTGATGCTCTAGGGTTCTCCCATATTCCAGGAAAACTCTTCTTTACCTCCATGTGTACTTGCAGTGCTATTTTCCCTTGATAGTTAGGATCAATCACCACAGCCAGTACAGTAATCCTCTTCCTTACTTGTTGATTCAGAGGCATGACAAGCCCAGAGTGGCTAGGTGGCAGTTTTAACTTCCAGTTTGTGGGAAACAGGGCCTGAAGTTTCTCCTCCCCTTCCTGCATGCTTGAGGTGGGGGCCTGGAACACTAGGCCCCTGATGAGATAGAACACTATCAAGGCACACCTTGTTAAAGTATGCGTGGATGTGAGAATGTGGCTGAAGGACTGTTTTCTGTTATTGTCCTTGAGAATAAGATAAGACCCATTTTGCAGACAGATGTAAACAACCATGTAAAAATGTCTACATGCACAGTAAAGCATTTCTCTACCCTAAAAGCATAATAAATAAGGGTCTTGGGAATGGGACACACACACTCACCCAACAGGCAGTGTGTCCCCTGCTCCCAGTCTCCAAGAGATATTTTTGTCTCTAAACTTAATTTCTGCGTTGCCCCCGGCAACAAGTGGCACCCAACCTGGGGCTGGAATCTCAAAGCGGCTGGTCCGCTCCATTACAGGGAAGTCTCGTTTAATCGACTAAGGTGTATGATATCAGTGCAGAAACTCGGGTGGAGCAGAGGCCTCACTACTTCTCTAGGTAAGAAGACTCCTGAGCATTTTGTTAAAGCAGGGTTACTATGGGGAATGGAGACAACATAACCAAGTATCAACCTTAAGTCTATCTCCTCCGTCAGCTCTTAAAAGCTGGCAATGCTAAGGCTAATGAATCCCATATTCTAGAGCTCTTGCAAATTGTAGAAAAGTATTGCTCTTGCTTTCCTTCCCTTGGCTCCTTGGAATCTAGTGATTGGGATAAGGTGGGTAAAGAGTTGAAGAAATTGCATATACATGGTGTCCCTTTGCCAGCCACTATTTGGTCCACTTGGACCTTAATTAAGTCAGTTTTAAAGCCCCTCCCAATGGAGGATGAGGACAAGAATAATGATAATAATCTGGCAGACCCAGAGGGTGAGGATTCTCTCCTCCTTAAGCCACGCTCTCCATTGCCCTCCACTCCCCCACCTCAATTTAAGGAGCTTCCACCACCTCCTCCTGCTCCCCCACCTGTACCGGGAACAAAAACCCCCTGCTATCTTCTATTCAACAAGGCACTTTAAATTTGAAATTTTGAAAACTGGTCAGCTACATCCTTAAGAAGAAACATAAATTAGGAAGCAAAATATCGGTCTCAACTTTAATAACCTGGGGGCTAGTTCATACTGCCCTATGTCCCCTTCAATCAATCATCCATTCAGCCCAGGGCTGTCCCTGAGGAGTCTGAAAAAAAATGGATGTAATTAGAGAGGAGAAAGATTGGCCACCTCTGCCTCCTCTGCCTTTGCAGAATGAGCAACACAAAAAACAAATTCCTATTCCTAACAATTCTCAGGGTCCTGTAATGGAAAGTTGCAAAAAGTTTATGAAGTGGGAAATTTGTTTTTGCAGTCAAGGTTGAGGGTTGGATACAGAAAGCTGTAAAAGCTTTGTGGAAAAAATTATTTCTGTGGTCAAAGTTAGAAAATAGTAAAAACTAGTAATAACACTACTTAAAAATGAAATCTCACAGCTTAGAAAAAAAAGTGGTTTTGTAAAACAAAATAGCATTAAATATTCTAACCACCACCTAAAGCAGTAATTAATATTCAATGTTGTATGTATGTGCCTAATAATTCACAAAATATGCTCCTGCTATTTTACTATCAACCTAGCCACTCTCTTCCTGCTTCTCCTATCCTACTTCTCATCATAATAATTGTATGTTGTAAAATGTTTGCTTAAAAACAATTTCCAAAATCATCTTGGTAACTTTTAATATGAAATATTGTTTTAAAAATGTGCTTTTATTAAAAGTTTCCTTAGATTATTAAGGTATTATTTCTTAGCAAAAGGTTATAAAAAATGTTTTTCTGCGTGATCAATGTAAAAGGCAAAAAATCTGTTTTGTCAAAATAGCTTCTCTGCAATTTTGTCACATGCATTCAATTATTTCATTTTCTCAGAAAGCCCCAGCAAGTCAATTTTGTGTGTGTGTGTGTGTGTGTGTGTGTGTGTGTGTGTGTTTTGTTTGTCTTATAAAAAATACTTCCTAGAAAGGGGTTCCTCCCAGCAGTGCCCAATTCAGGTGGCCATTTTATTTAACTTATTTATTGTCTCATTAAAAATATACATATATAAAGGAAATATTTTCTCAGTCATAACTTGTTTGTCATTAAATGAGATTTGCCACAATCATATCTGTTTGATTATATTATGGATTATAATATAATAGTATTATATTATGGATCAGCTTGTCCTACTCTTAACAAAGATAATGTATCTCTCTGAATTCTTCTACTTTTAAATATTAATAAATAAATTTCACTGAGGACATATTATATTTAATTATGTCTGTCTGCACATAATAGACACTTAAAATATATTTTAAAATATATTTTAAGACATATTAAATCATTAAAATAATTATGTAAGTAAAGTGGAAACTATTTTTAAAAATTGTATAAATATAATCCCATAAGTATACTGTGGAAATGAAGCCTGGGAAAATATAACCACTTTACTTAGTTATCTTTTAAATTATAAAGAGTTAAATCAAGCACTTAAAATTTTTTACTTTTATAATTTATATATACATGTGTATGTGTGTATATATATATATAATGTCTATCATGCTCCAATGATGGCAGTACTTAGAAAAATATAGGGGAATATAATTCATGCTATTATTAATAGCTTCTTTGCTTTTAAAAACACTTAACTTACTTTCCTTTTTGTAAGTAATTTTACCAAACTAAGTCCATTTATCTAAATTAAATTTAATTCACTGTAGAGGGCGATTAAGGTAGCATGCATGAAGTCCACCTTCAGCTATGCCGGAGATGTGCAACATGGCCGCCAGGGCTGATACAACAATAGCTTAAGTTACCCTCAGCCTTCTTTACAGAAGTAGTTCGCGCCAAAAGTGCTAGTTCGCGCCAAAAATGCTAACCCTACATCTGCCATCCGCCCTAGCAACAGCAGCCACCAATCCTAGACCGCCACAAGCCCTTGCTAGCCACTTCCCCTTCTCCTAGAGTATATATGCTCTGCCTCTTCAATAAAGTTTTGCAGCTTGATCAGAAACCTGTCTTGCTGTTGTTCTTCGCGTCTCTTGTCCCATACCATTCCTCCCTCACAGGATTTGGAGCCTCCGTTGATCGTCCCGCGGGCCGGGACAATTCACTTGCAATATCCTAATCTCTAAAAATTCTCATTGATGTATTGTGCTCATATTTCTCCTACTTGGTGAAATTATAAATTAAATCTTGTAAATTTAAACTGCAATTGATATCAAAGTGCCCAGTTATATTTAAGAGTGTTCATTTAAGGACTTTAATATATAATTTATAATCATGAATACATCAGAAACTTTGTAATTCAGTGAACAAAGTATAAAATTGGTGAAATATAAAAAATCTGCTTCTTTATTCTTTGTATGACCACATAGTGAGCAATAGAAATAAATTTCCTCAACTATTTCACATTCTATTCTAATAACAAAACAATGCTTTACAAAATAGAAAATTGAATTAAAGTGACTATTGAAACACTGAATTTCTTCAACCTACTGGTGTAATCAACTACAATTTAATAAATATTTAATAAATTATCAACAATTTATTATGTCACTACAGTAAAATTATTAAAATCTTAATTTGAAAATAAGATTCATTTTATAAAATGTCATTTCCAATGATCTAAATAGGATGCACTTAAATGCTATTCCAAACCTCATCAACTTTACCTTTTGTAGCAAAACATTAAAAAAAATTTACAAAAACAAAAAGGGGGAGATGAGAGTATGGATAAAATCACTCCTGGGGTCTGTTTCCCCCATGTTTTGTTTACCTTGAATTATTTAAATTTTTTGTGAAAAACTTGATGGCACTCCTGCAGAAAGACATTTCTTCAGCCCTTGTACTATGTCCAAATATATTTTTACTAAAAGTCCTCCTGTGTTGGAAGGACCCTGTGACACGGCAGTGGACAATAGGAAAATTGTTAACATGGGGGCAAGGTTTTGCTTGTGTCTCTCCAGGTGAAGATCAAACTCCTATTTGGGTGCCCGCATGACACTTGAAACCATACCATGAGCAGGAAAAAGAGAAAGTTCATGTGGGACATAGAATCTCCGGTGATGCAGATGGAGGGCCTCTCACTGAAAAGGACTCGCATCGGACCGACACCGGCCACCACTGAGGCTTTTCCTCCTACATGAGGACAAATTAAAAATTTGTGCCAACAGGCTGAATGGCTGGTATGGCAGAAGCACCGGCTGTTCACCCCCTCTAATCTGGTGGTAGCTTTATTTGCTATTGTAACTACTACTGTAAGTATGCTTCCTTTAGTAAATGCCCATGCTCGTAATTATACTTATTGGGCATATATCCCCAATCCTCCTTTATTATGGCCTGTGGAATGGAATGATCCAACCCCTCTTATTTATCTCAATAATACAGAATGGCTTCCTGGCCCGGAGGATGACAGGGTACCAGAACATCCTAAAGAGGAAGGCACTCAGTATAATTCTACTTTGGCTTTCTTACATTTACTGCTATGTTTGAGACATGGGAAAGAATGTTTGTCTTTTGAGCAACAAGCATGGCTTTCAATAATTCCAAAGCATGGAAATGTCTCTCATTCTATGTTATATTTGTTGACAGGTCAGAGTTTTGCATACCAACATAATAATAGTATAAATGATGCAACCCCACAGCAAGCTGTCTGCCAAGCGCCATAGTATTGGTCTCCAGACTTAATGAGAATACATTGGGAAACTTGTCCAGGGACTAATGGTGTGCTACTGCTTAATGGCTCCTAGGGAATTGTAGCTAACTGGTCCCCTAAGGGGTTCACAGGCAGAACTGCAGTGGCCGAAATGAGTCCTGCTCGGCACATGAACAGTTAAGATGGAAAATTCATACACGTAATTTGGCATCCCTTCTACGTGATACTGATGGCATGCAAACAGAAGCCAGAAAACCTATAATGTGGCATGGTATGGGAATGGTCCCACCATGGCCTTTTTTTAAACAATTATGCCCCTCAAAAATCTATTTGGAAGATTCCACTGGCTCTACAGTAGATTAAAATATGGAATGGAACATATTCCCATAAAAATAATTACACTTTAAACTTTACTGAGTTCAAACACCTTAGTGTGCAACCTTGTGTTAGAAACCCATATGTATTTTGAATAGGTAATCTCTCTCTTAACGTAAGTTCTAAGGAGTTTTCTTGTAATGCTAATGCCACTTGTGCTTTATATTCTTGTGCAAATAGAACCTTAAGTAACAGCAATCTTACCCTAATTGTCTTACAAAGACAAATGGGCCTCTGGATCCCAGTAACTCAGGAAAGGCCCTAAAAATCATCTCCTGATATGCATATACTATTAACATTATTAAATAAAGTGTTACATAGAGTAAAAAGATTTCCAGGTATATTAATTGCATTTATTATAGGTTTAGTAGCAATAACCACTGCTGCTGCTGTAGCTGGCACTGTGCTTCATCAATCAGTACAAATGGCACACTTTGTACAAACATGGGATGAGAATGCTAGTAAAGCTTGGGGAGAACAGCTGAGAATTAATAAAGAAGCTAACAAGCATTTGGTTAATTTAGAAAATGCTCTTCTCTTACTTGGAGAAGAAATAGAAGATTTAAGGCATAGAATACAATTAACATGTAATTGAAATATAACCACCTTTTGCATAATTCCACATGAATACAATTCTTCAGCAGTAAGCTGGGACAAAATTAAAAAACATTTAATGGAACATCATAAAAATTTATCTATTGATATTTCCCAGTTACAAGCCAATGTTCATGCAATTCAACAAGCAAATCTCCAAGTTTTACCCTCATCTAAAATCTTTTAGGGCATTGCTGATAAAATACAACAGCTAAATCCTTTACCATGGGTTAAAAGCTTAAGTAGTGAAATGTTAAAAAGTGTCTTTATAATACTAATTTGTCTTTTATGTTTATGTCTAGTCCTCTGATGCACAAAACAAGCAGTCTCCAATTTAACTGAGAAATCTGCAATCCTAGCCATCATATCTGCAATAAGAAAACAAAAGGGGGACATGTGGAAACAGGGCCTGAAGTTTCTCCTCTCCTTCCTGTATGCTTGAGGTGGGGGCCTGGAACACTAGGCCCCTGCTGAGATAGAACACTATCAAGGCACACCTTGTTAAAGTATGTGTGGATGTGACAATGTAACTGAAGGACTGTTTTCTGTTATTGTCCTTGAGAATAAGATAAGACCCATTTTGTAGACAGATGTAAAGAACCATGTGAAAATGTCTACATGCACAGAAAAGCATATCTCTACCCTAAAAGCATAATAAATAAGGGTCTTGGGAATGGGACACACACACTCGCCTGACAGGTGGTGTGTCCTCTGCTCCCAGTCTCCAAGAGATATTTTTGTCTCTAATCTTAATTTCTGCATTGCCTCTGGAAACACCAGTTCATTGGAATTCTTGTTGTGTCAACTGGTGGAAGCACTCCTCCTTTTGGAACTCAGTCTCATAGATGAGCAGAGCTTAAGATTGCAGAGACAGGAAGCAAAAATTTTCCTAATGGATCACTAGAAGTGATAGTGAGTGGTGCCACTCCTGTTTCCCCCCCTTGAATCCTGGAGCCATGAATCCTGGCTATGGGAGAAACAGCCCCATAGAGTGGATGTTGATTCAGAGCACACACAGCCACCTGGAGAACACATCCCCAGCCCTGAAAGTTATTGCCACCTAGTTGGCATGGTAATTGAGTCTTCAACAGCCCATTCCACCATTCTATCAACTGAGTTGCCTCTAGATGATGGGGAGCATGGTAAGACCAGAGAATTCCATGAGTATGTGCCCATTCCCTCACTTCATTTGCTGTGAAATGGGTTCCTTGGTCAGAAGCAATGCTGTGTGGAATACCATGATGGTGGATAAGGCATTCCATAAGTCCATAGATGGTAGTTTTGGCAGAAGCATTGCATGGAATGAAGGCAAACCCGTATCTGGAGTATGTGTCTATTCCACTGAGAACAAAGTGCTGCCCCTTCCATGATGGAAATTGTCCAATGTAATCAACCTGCCACCGGGTAGCAGACTGATCACCTTGGGGAATAGTGCCATAGCAGAGATGAGTGTGGGTCTCTGCTGCCAACAGGTTGGGCACTCAGCAGTGGCTACAGCCAGGTCTGTCTCGGTGAGTGGAACTCCATGTTGCTGAGCTCATGCATAACCTCCATCCCCACCACCATGATCACTTTGTTTATGAGCATATTGAGCAAAGACAGAAGTGGCTGGGGAAAGAGGCTGAATGGTATACAGCAAACAGGAGTGGCTGGGGAAAAGGCTGACTAGTATCCAGCAAATGGGTCATCATATCTAATTGATTATTAAAATCTTCCTCTGCTGAAGTCACCCTCTGGTGAGCATTCACATGGGACACAAATATTCATGTTTTTTGCCCATTCAGAAAGATCTATCCACAAACCATTAGCAACAGTCCATGAATCAGTATACAAATGCACCTCTGGCCAGATCTCCTTCCAAGCAAAATGAACAACCAGGTGCACTGCTTGAAGTTCTACCCACTGGGAGGATTTTCCCTCACCACTGTTCTTCAGGGACATCCCAGAAAGAGGCTGCAGTGCTGCAGCTGTCCACTTTTGGGTGGTGCCTGTGTATTGTGCAGAACCATCTGTAAACCAGGCCCGAGTTTCCTCTTCCTCAGTTAACTTATGGTAAAAAAAAACTCCCCAAGAGGCCACAGCTGTGTGCCAGAAAGGAGAAGGTAAAGTGGAAGGAGTGGAGGCCATGGGTATTTGGATCACTTCCTCATGTAACTTACTTGTGCCTTCAGGACCTGCTTGAGCTCTATTTCATACATACCATTCCCAATTTGTGATGGAGTGCTCCTGGCACACCAACTTTATGGCTTGGTGGGTCAGACAACACCCAGCTCATGATAGATCACTCAGGTCTCATAAAACCTTGGTGGCCCATGGTTAAGTGCTCTGTCTCTACTAGAGCCCAATAGCAGGCCAATAGCTGTTTCTAGAAAGAAGAGTAGTTATCTGCAGAGGATGGTAAGTTTTTACTCCAAAATCCTAAGGGCCTGCATTGTGATTCTCCTATAGGAACCAGCCAAAGGCTCCAAACAGCATCTATATTTGCCACTGACACTTCCAGCATCATTGGATCAGCTGGATCATAGGTCCAAGTGGCAAAGCAGCTTGCACAGCAGCCTGGACCTGTCACAGAGACACATCTTTTCCAGTCCCCCTCAAACCTAGAAGCTTTTCTGGTCACTCAGTAAATGGGCCAGAGTAGCACACCCAAATGAGGAATATGTTGTATCCAAAATTTAAAGAGGTCAACTTCATGTTGTGCCTCTTTTTTGGTCATAGGAGGGGCCAGATGCAACAGCTTATCCTTCACCTTAGAAGGGATATCTCTACATGCCTCACACCACTTGACACCTAGAAATTTTACTGAGGTGGAAAGCCCCTGTATTTTTCTTGGATTTATCTCCCATCCTCTGACATGCAAATGCCTTACCAACAAATTAGAGTAGTTGCTACTTGCTCACTAGGTCCAATCAACATGGTATTGTCAATGTAGTGGACCAGTGTGATGTCTTGTGGGAGGTAGAAGTGATCAAGATCCCTATGGAAAATATTATGAAATAGGGCTGGAGATTTGATATGTGCCTGAGATAAGACAGTGAATGTATACCTCTGGCCTTGTCAGCTGAATGCAAACTGTTTCTGGTGGTCCTTACTAATAGCTATTGAGAAAAAAAGCATTTGCCAGATCAATAGCTGCATACCAGGTACAGGGGATGTGTTGATTTGCTCAAGCAATGATACAACATCTGGAACAGCAGCTGCAATTGCAGTCACAGACTGCTTAGGCTTATGATAATCCATTGCATCCTCTAGGGCCCATCTGTTTTCTGCACAGGCCAAATAGGAGAGTTGAATGGGGAAATGGTGGTAATCACCACTCCTGCATTCTCCAAGTCCTTAAGAGTGGCATTAATCTCTGCAATACCTCCAGTAATCCAGTATTTCTTCTGGTTTGCTATTTTGCTAAGCATGGGCAGATCTAGCAGCTTCCACTTGGCCTTTCCTACCATAATAGCCTTCACTCCACAAGTCATGGAACCAATCTGAAGATTCTGCCAGTTGCTGAGTATATCTATTCCAATTATGCATTCTGGAACTGGGGAAATAACCACAGAATGGGTCCAGGGACTCACTGGATCCTCTGTGGGATGGAACTGAGCTAAAACTCCATTGATCACCTGACCTTCATAAGGCCCTATTCTGACTGGTGGACCAGAGTGATGTTTTGGGTCTCCTGGAATTAATGTCACTTCTGAGCCAGTGTCTAATCATCCCCCAAATATCTGACCATTTCCTTTTCTCCAATGCTCAGTTACCCTGGTGAAAGGCCATAGGTCCCCTTGGGGAAGGCTTGGAGGAAGATTAATATATAAAATTTGGGCAGTGTAATAGGGTCCTTCCCCAAGGGTACCAATCTTGGCCTCATTCATGTGGCTCTGGGTCTGTCAACTGCCTCAAGTGTGGGAATTGATTAAGGTGCTGTGACTCTGCTTTTATAATTCAAGTTAGACTTTTGTTCACTTGACTTATAATACTTCTTCTTATATAGATTAAAAAAGAATCTAGTAGACTGCCCATCTATTTTACTTCTAAGTACTCCATGATCTTCTAGTCAATGCCATAAGTCTCTGCAAGTCAGATTATTCTGACTGCTGCTTTGAGCCTGTTTTCCATTATGGTAGCCATGCCCTCCCTGTCTTTGGTGAGTAACTGCTGCCACATTGCTTCTGCCAACTTGAGATCCAATTATCCCCATTGTTTTTAAGGATTCCAGCTCAGTGACAGCAGATCCCACAGTAATATTTGACCTGCAGAGAAGGGCAACTACAGAGCTCTTCAGGGATGATGGAGCTAGTCTCAAATTTATTCCTCACAGTCCTGGCAAAATGTGTCCTCTGGACATTCCAGGGGTGTGTGAGCACATCTTCCATGATAAATCCACTGTAACATTCCTATCTTTCTAAGCCTTTAAATCCCCTCCTCTACATTAAAACATGGCAGTTCTGGCATTTCAATCTCTGGTAATGCCAGTCACCTTTTGATCCATGTTTCAGCCAACCACTCAAACAAACAGTTAATGCCCTTTCTAGCCCCTCAAGCTACAACATTGAATGCAGAATCTCTGCTTAGTGGGCCCATATCAATAAATTCAGCCTGATCCAACTTTATATTCCTTCCACCATTGTTCCACACCCTTAATATCCATTCCCACACATGTTCCCCTGATTTCTGTCTATATAAATTGGAAAACTCATGCAGTTCTTTTGCAGTATAGTGTACTTCCTCATGGGTCACACTTTGTACCTCACCCTTCAGGGCCTGTTGGGATTTTAGTTATAGATCTTGGAGCAAAGACTGGTGGTGGGGGTGGGTCATGAAAAGAATTGGAAGTATCCCTCAAGTCATTTACCTCAGGAAATTCCATGGTAATTCTGTGAAACAGAATTAATCCCTCCAAACAGAGCTTCCTCACAGGAGGTAATTATAGGTTTAGCTGGCACTGAAGGGTTACTGTTTTTAGGTGGAGGCTGGATTGCAGGCTCCTCAGGGCAGTCTGGAGGTGAAGAAGCTGTTTCCTCAAAGCAGACTGGAGGTTGGGTAGCTGTGTCTTCAGGACAGACTGGAGGTGGGGGGCCTGTTTTCTCAGGGCAGACCATTGCAGATATATCTAGCAAAGTCTCAGCAGAATCCAGGGTCCCAGTGTTCTCACTGCCATTATTATCAATCCATATGTCCCCTTCCCAAGTTTCAGGATCTCATTCTTTTCCAATCAATGCCTTTATTTTAACAGCAGACACCCTGCGAGGTTGAGATTTTAGTTTACATTGTAATTCTGCTATTTGCACAATGAGACTCTGGGTCTGGTTTTCAGAAATCTCAAGGTCTGTGGCAACAGGAAACAAGGTTTTCTTTCACAGCACACATAGGAACATTTACATCTGTCATACAGTGCTTAAGTTTCAAATTTGAAGACTTTAGCTCATCTGTTTCTCTTATAACTTTACCTAGCATATCTAAGAGCAACCAGCCAACATCATTATATCTCTTAACTCTGGAAAACTCTGTTAAGGCATAGAAAACACTGTCACCCAGAGTCTTGCATCATACAAGCATATGATTAGGTGAATCATATGATGATATTTTGTGTATCTCCATTGCCAACTCATGCCATGGACTGTCAGAGCCTTCTAGATTATTGGAAATGGAGTCATTAGTGCCTTTGACTCTAATCAGAGTAGAAAACCAATTGTAAAATCCCATTTTAAGATTCTGTTTCTCCAGAACCACTGCAAGTACCAAGCTGTATGAGCTAGGGTTCTCTAGGGAGAGAATCAATAAGAGATATCTGTAAATATAAGATTTTATAAAATAGTCTCATACAACTATGGGGATGCACAAGTTCAAATTCCACAGGGCAAGAGGCACAAGTCCAAATTCCACAGGGCAGGCAGTGAACTGGCAACTCCAATGAAGGTGTTCGATGAACTCCCCAGGAAATGCTTTGTTGGCTAGCCAAAGAAGAAGCAAAGTTACTCTTTCTCTCTCCCCCTCAAAATTCCCCAAATGACTGGATTAAATCCTGCTGACCGTACCCTCTCATTGAGGAAGTCATGTCCCTCACCAATTCAATAGTCACAGGTGCAGTCAATCGACTGATGATTCAGTAAACCAGCCTTCCTGTTTATTAACCAGCCACAAATGTCCTTGCAGTAATGGTCATGGCAGTGCTTGCCTGACCAGAACCTGGACACCATCACCTGGTCAACTTGACACATGAACCCAACCATCACAGTTGGTTATCTGAGGTCAATAAAATAGACAAACCTGTAGCTAGAATGACAGGAAAAAAAAAAAAAAAAAACAGGAGACACAGATGAATAAAATCAGAAATGTGAAGGCGAATGTCACTACTGACCATGCTAAAATAGAAAGGATCATAAGGCAATACCATGAACAATTGTATGCCAACAAATTAGGCAATTTAGATAAAATAAATAAATTCCTAGAAATACAAACAACCTACACTGACTTTAGAAGAAATAGAAGATCTCAACAGACCAATTACAAGTAAAGAGTTTGAAATGGTCATCAAAAATTTCCCAATAAAGGAAAGCCCAGGATCAGATAGGTTCACAGGTGAATTCTACCAATCATTCCAAGAACAATTAATACCAATTCTGCTCAAACTCTTCCAAAAAAATGAAAAGAGGGCAACATTACCTAACTCATTCTATGAAGACAATATTATCCTAATACCAAAGCCAAATAAAGAAACTACAAAAAGAAAATTACAGAGCAATTTCTCCAATGAATAAAGATGCAAAAATTCCTCAAAAAAATACTTGCAAATCAAATCCAACAACACATTTAAATAATTATACACCAAGATAAAATGGGTTTTGTCCCAGGCATGCAAGGGTGGTTCAACATAAGAAAATCGATTAATGTAATAAACCACATTAACAAATTGAAAGGGAAAAACTACATGACATTTCAATTGATGTAGAAAAGGCATTTGACAAAATCCAGCATCCTTTCTTGATAAAAACACTTCAAATGATAGGAATAGAAGGAAGTTTCCTCAACATGATTAACGACATATGTGAAAAACCCACAGTTAACATCGTACTCAAAGGTGAAAGACTGACAGCATTCCCTCTAAGATCTGGAACAAGACAAGGATGCTCACTATCTCTGCTGTTATTCAACATTGTGCTATAAGTTTTAGAGCAGTTAGGCAAGAAAAAGAAATGAGGCATCTAAATTTGAAAGGAAGAAGTAAAACTTTCTCTATTTGTAGATGACAGTATCTTATATATAGAAAGTCCTGAAATTTACAACTAAGCTACTAGAGCTAATAAATGAGTTCAGCAAAGTGGCAGGATACAAGATCAACATGCAAAAAAGAGTTGTATTTCTACACATTACTAATGAGCAATCTGATGAGGAATTTGGGGGGGAAATCTATCTACAAGAACAACTAAAAGAATCAAATATCTGGGAACAAATTTAACCAAGGATGTAAATGATGTGTACACAGAAAACTCCAAAACATTGCTTATAGAAATCAAAGAAGACCTACATAAATGGAAGGACATTCCATATTCATGGATTAGAAAACAAAATATCATTAATATGTCAGTTCTACCCAAACTGATTTACAGATTTAATAAATCATAGTCAAAATTCCAACAGCCTACTTCACAGAAATGTAAAAGCTAATTATCAAACTTATTTGGAAGGGTAAGGGGACCCAAATAGCCAAAAACACCTTGAAAAAGAAGAATGAGGTTGGAGGACTCCCTCTTCCTAACTTTGAAGCATATTAAGAAGTCACAGTGGTCAAAAACAGCATGGTACTGGCATAAAGATAGATATAATGATGAATTGAATTGAAAGTTCAGAAACAGACACTCACATATATGGCCAATTGATATTTGACAAAGCTGCCAAGTCCACCCAACTGGGACAGAATAGTCTCTTCAAGAAATGGTGCTTGGAAGACTGGATATCTAATTGCAAAAGAATGAAAGATGGCTCCTATCTCATACCTTATATAAAAATTAACTCAAAAGGTATCAAAGACATAAATATAAGAACCAGGACCATAAAACTCCTAGAAAAAAATGTAGGCAGGCAGCTTCAAGATCTTGTGGTAGGGAATGGTTTCTTAGATTTTACACCCAAAGCCCAAGCAGTGAAACAAAAAAAAAGATATATGGGACCTCCTCAGAATTACTTCAAAGAACTTTGTCAAAAAAGTGACAAGGAAGCCTGCACAATGGGATAAAATATTTGGAAAGCACGTATCCAACAAAAGTTTAATATCCAGAATATATAAAGAAATTCTAAAATGCAATAATAAAAAAGACAAAACATCCAATTTAAAAATGGGTAAAAGACTTGAATAGACATTTTTCCAAAGAGGAAATATGAATGGCCAAAAAGTACATGAAAGGATGCTCAACATCACTAGCTATTAGGGAAATGTAAATCAAAACCCCAATGAGATATCATTTTACACCTATTAGAATGGCCACTATTAAAAAAACAGCAAACTACAAAAGTTGGAGAAGATGTGGAGAAAGACGAACACTCATTCACTGTTTGTGGGAATATAAAATGATGCAGCCACTGTGGAAGATAGTTTGGTGGTTCCTCAGGAAGTTTGGTTTAGAATTGCCATGTGAGCCAGGCAATCCCACTGCTAGGTATATACAGTGGGATCACAGTGACAGGAACAGGCATTTGCACACTAATGTTCATATTGGGATTATTTGCAATTGCCAAAAGATAGAAACAACCCAAGTGTCCATCAACCAATTAATGGTTAAGCAAAATGTGGTTTATTCATACAGTTGAATATTATTCAGCAGTAAGAAGGAATGAAGTCTTGATGCATGTGACAACATAGATGAATGTGGAGGACATTATGTTGAGTGAAATAAGCCAGACACAAAAGGACAAATATTGTACGATCTCACTAATATGAACCAAGTATAATAAGGAAACTCATAAAGTTAGAATCTAGAATGTAGGCTACCAGGAGATAGAATGGTGGTAGAGGATGATGCTTAAATTGTGCAGATTATCTATTTAGGTTGATTATAAATGTTTGGAAATGGAAAGAAAGTGATGGGGGCACATTACTGTGAGTATAATTAGCAGCATCAAATTATGTGTGTGAATATGGATGAAAGGGGAAGATTTGGGTCGTGTATGTTACTAGAAGGAAAGCTGGAGGGAAAACATGGGACTGTGGTGGACAATGTCTGAGGTGAACAGTACAAATATAAGAATGATCTTTCATTAACTATAACAAATGTATGTTACTATTAAAGTTGTTAATAGGGTGGTAAAAATATAGTTAATGTGAATGAAGTGTTTACTAACAGTAATATTTTAGTATTCCTTATATATAAATAAATTTATGGATTCAGAATTATATTAGTGGTTATGTTGGGCTGGAGAAGTATAGAGAGATTGAGAGGTGACTACTAAGGGTATGGGGTTTTTCTTTTTGGAGTAATGAAGATGTTCTAAAATTGATTGTGGTAATAAGAGCACAGCTCTGGGAGAACCTAAGATGGCAGCTAGGAGAGACAGGGCAAACAAACACCTTCATGAAAAATACTAGATAAAAGCCAGAAAATGACCCAGAACACCAATTCCAGTGATGCACCAGCTGGACAAGGTCTGCTAAATCCACAGGGACTGTACACTTGGTGAAACTAGCAGTCTGCATTCTGAAATGAGTGAATGAGCTTGCTGAATATCCAGCAGCCATGCTGTGGTCTGGGGAAACTGTGTGTTGGCATTTGGAGGCAGACTAGTTCTTTTTAAAAAAAACCCAAAAGTGTTTGCAGATACGGCAGCTAGAAACGCATAGTGAAGCACAGCAGGAACAGGCTGTGTAAATGCCTCAATATCTGATATGGAAGAAAGCCTTTCACACACCCGCTGCTAATGGTCTTGGAGCGAGGAAGGCAGAGTTGAGCCAAAAGGGGAAAAAAACACGCCCCTTGCAGCCATCTTCCCGGCGGGCTGGGAACACTCCTGCCCAGCATAGGCGCCACAGCCCAGAGCCACACCAAAAACCCCAGTGTGACAGGAAGTGTTTCCAGCAACACATGCACATGCCACAATATTGGGTGCAGACAATAGCCTTTTGCACACCCACAACTAATTGTCCTGGAGCTGGGAGGGCAGAGCTGTGCGAAAAAGGGGAAATCAACACACCCCATTCAGCCATCCTTATAGCAGGCTGGGAATGCACCTACATGGCTCAGTGGCCCACAACTTCTCTTGAGGGATGGCATGCACTTGTGACGTAGCACAACCTTCCCTCAGCAGAGGCCCTAGAAGGGCATGGCTTGGAAGAGGGACCCACTTGGAAATCCCAGGGTCCATACACCAATACCAAGGACTTGTGGGTCAGCGGCAGAGACAATCTGTGGTGAGACTGAAATGAAAGTTTAGACTCTTGCAACAGCCTTAAATCTCCGGGAACACCTGGGAGGTTTGATTATTAAAGCTGCTCTCCCTCCCTAACCACTCAGACACACACCCCACATTCATGGCGGACAGCCCCAACAACACACCCAAACTTGGTGCACCAACTGGACCCCACAAGAATCAGAACCTCACCACAAAGACAAAGTTGGGAAGAACTGACTTGAGGGGAATAGGTGACTCGTGGACACCATCTGCTGGTTAGTTAGAGAAAGTGTACACCACCAAGTTGTAGATCTGACAAATTAAAGACTAGCCTTTGAATAATTATACATATCCTAAAAGAACCCTATCAAGTACAGCAAATGCCAAGAGGCCAAAAACAACAGAAAATTTTAAAGCATATGAAAAAAACAGACGATACGGATAACCCAAAGCGAAACACCCAAATCAAAAGATCAGAGGAGACACAGTACATGGAGCAATTAATCAAAGAACTAAAGACAAACAATAAGAGCATGGCACAGGATATAAAGGACATGAAGAAGACCCTAGAAGAGCATAAAGAAGAAATTGCAAGAGTAAATAAAAAAATAGAAGATCTTATGGAAATAAAAGAAACTGTTGATCAAATTAAAAAGATTCTGGATACTCATACTACAAGACTAGAGGAAGCTGAACAATGAATCAGCGACCTCAAGGACCACAGAACAAAAAAATGGAAGAACAAAGGAAAGAATGGGGAAAAAATCAAAAAAATCAAAATGGACCTCAGGGATATGATAGATAAAATGAAACGTCCAAATTTAAGACTCATTGGTGTCCCAGAAGGGAAAGAGAAGGGTAAAGGTCTAGAAAGAGTATTCAAAGAAATTGTTGGGGAAAATTTCCCAAACCTCCTATACAATATAAGTACACAAAGCATAAATACCCAGCAAACTCCAAATAGAATAAATCCAAATAAACCCACTCTGAGACATATTCTGATCAGACTGTCAAATACTGAAGAGAAGGAGCAAGTTCTGAAAGCAGCAAGAGAAAAGCAATTCACCACATACAAAGGAAACAACATAAGACTAAGTAGTGACTACTCAGCGGCCACCATGGAGGTGAGAAGGCAGTGGCATGACATATTTAAAATTCTGAGAGAGAAAAATTTCCAACCAAGAATACTTTATCCAGCAAAGCTCTCCTTCAAATTTGAGGGAGAGCTTAAATTTTTCACAGACAAACAAATGCTGATGGATTTTGCTAATAGAAGACCTGCCCTACTTCAGATACTAAAGGGAGCCCTACCAACAGAGAAACAAAGAAAGGAGAGAGAGATACAGAGAAAGGTTCGGTATTATAGAGACTCAATATTGGATCACTAAAGGACAATAAGAGAGAGAGGGAAAAAATACATCTGACAAACATAAACCAAAGGATAGGATGGCTGATTCAAGAAATGCCTTCACAGTAATAATGTTGAATGTAAATGGATTAAACTCCCCAATTAAAAGATATAGATTGGCAGAATGGATCAAAAAATATGAACCATCAATATGTTGCATACAAGAGACTCATCGTAGACACAGGGACACAAAGAAATTGAAAGTGAAAGGATGGAAAAAATATTTCATGCAAGCTACAGCCAAAAGAAAGCAGGAATAGCAATATTAATCTCAGATAAAATAGACTTTAAATGCAAGGATGTTATGAGAGTCAAAGAAGGCCACTATGTACTAATAAAAGGGGCAATTCAACAAGAAGAAATAACAATCATAAATGTTTATGCACCCAATCAAGGTGCCACAAAATACATGAGACAAACACTGGCAAAACTAAAGGAAGGAATGGATGTTTCCACAATAATTGTGGGAGACTTCAACACATCACTCTCTCCTATAGATAGATCAACCAGACAGAAGACCAATAAGGAAACTGAGAACCTAAACAGTCTGATAAATGAATTTGATTTAACAGACATATATAGAACATTACATCCCAAATCACCAGGATACACATTCTTCTCTAGTGATCACGGAACTTTCTCCAGAATAGACCATATGCTGAGACATAAAAAAGCCTCAATAAATTAAAAAAAAATGAAATTATTCAAAGCACATTCTCTGACCACAATGGAATACAATTAGAAGTCAATAACCATCAGAGACTTAGAAAATTCACAAACACCTGGAGGTTAAAAATGAGGGGGAGATGAAAACATTCCCAGATAATCAAAAGCTGAGGGACTTCATCACCAGTAGATCAGTCCTACAAGAAATGCTAAAGGGAATTGTGCAGGCTGAAAGGAGGGGACACTAAATAATTGACTGAAACCACATGAAGAAATTAAGATTTCCAGTAAAGATCACATGGTAAATATAAATACCAATACTACTTTATTTTTGATTTGTAACTCCACTATTCCTACAGGATCGAAAATACATAAACTGTAATGATAAATCAGTGGTTTTGGATTCAATGTAAAATACGTAATTTTTTACAAGAACTATATAAAAGTGGGGGAATGGAGGAGTATAGGGACATAGTTTATGTGTCCTATTGAAGTTAAGTTGGTATCAAAGAAAACAAGATTGCTATATACTTAAGATGTTAAATTTAAGCCCCATGGTAAACGCAAAGAAAGTATCAGAGAATATGGTCATAGAGATGAAAAGTAGAGTATATGGGTTACAAGAAGCGGGGGAAGGGGCCATAGGGAGTTAAGAAATGAGTGTAGGGTTTCTGTTTGGGGTGAAGGGAAATTTCTAGTAATGGATGGTGGAAGGTGATAGCAATGCAACATTGTGAATGTGATTAATCCCACTAATGGAATGCTAGGGAGGGGTTGGAATGGAAGATTTATGTTGTAGATATGGTTCCATAATTGAAAAAAAAGACAGTCTAAATAGATAATGACAATTATATGCCATAGATGATCCTGGATGAGATCTAAGAATAGAGGAGAAAAGGCTCAAAAGGACACAACTGGGACATAAAAAAATGAAATGTAGAATGTAAGCTTTATATCAATGTTAAATTTCTTGAATCTCTTAACTACACCTAATGTGATTACATAAATGAATATTCTTGTTCATAGGAATGTATATGTGAATTATATTATTTGTTCACGGATGTATGCAACTTGCTCTCATATGTTCAGAAGACAGAACAATAGATGATGGGTGATAGGGAGGGAGGGAGGGAAAGAAAGAAATGGTAAAGTGACAAAATATTAAAGTTGGTAGATCTGGGTATTGGTGGAGGGGGGTTGGGGTAGGCTGGAGTTCTGTGTATGGGGTTTGTATTATTTTTGCAACTGTCCTGTAAGTTTGAATTTATTTCAAAATAAAAAGTAAAGGAAAAAAAAAAAAAAAAAAAGCACAGCTCTGTGATTATTCTAAAAGCCATTGTTTGTATACCTTGGATGGATTGTATGGTATGTGATTATATCTCCATAAAATTGCTTTTAAAATGTTGATTCTTCATTTTTCAAGTATCTGAAGTCCAAGCAACTGAGGGCAACTCTCCTTGAGCAGTGACTCAACAATTCAGGCTTTTTCTCTTGGTAGTTCCACCACCTCAGCATGAGGGGAAGAGATAGACTGAAGACTTGTGTAGGGACTTTTCACTCCTTCACCTCACATGGTTCCACTTAATTGCAAGGAATGTGGGAAGTGTACTTTTCATGTCCTGGAAGGGAAAATATCATATGGAATTTTGGTGAACACCAAACATTGCCCCTGACACCCTTTAACCTCATGAACCTGTCAATTTAATCAATTTGTTTCCTCATTTTTGAAATGAAGAAAATAATATCTACTTAACAAGGTTTCTTAAAGAATGAAAATGAGCCTATGTGTGTAAAGTTCATTGCACAATGCTTTTCACATGATGGAGACTCAGCAACATGGAATCTTTATTTTCCCAGGAGTGGGGGAGGATGGGAGAGTTAGTGCCCAGCAAACTTGCCATAACACAACAGACTCACTGAAGAGCAGCTCTAATCATATCTCAAACTACCAGAAATTTAATCCCACTAATTCTTCTTGCTTTTAACTATTTTGCCTCCCACTAGGTCACCAACAACCCCATACCCTTACGTAATTTTTAAGACAGAGTTTTTTTGTTTGTTTCCACTAGCAGGCACATGTAATCATCCTTAATTACCCCAGCCCTTAACTTAAATAATTAGTAAACATATACAGAAAGCTTTGATGTAAATTAAAATAAACTCAAGGCTCTGAAGCTTCAAACACACACAAAAAGGTTATTTTTTTCTCCTTCCTTTCACTCTTTTTCATTCATACGATGCAGTCTGATCTGAGTGCCATATTTGCTATGTACTTGCCATTGATAGTAAAGACAGAGCTGAATAACACCACCACCCACCTTGATCTAATTGATTTTTATAGAACAGTACACCTTGCATTGCAGAATATATATTCTTTTCAAGTACACATGGTATATTCACCAAGATAAACCACAAGCTGGGCCATTACAAGTCACAATCAATTTAAAAGGAAGTGGAATCACCCAGAGTATGTTTTTTGACCATAATGGAATATCTAGAAAAATCCCCAAATTTGGAAATGAAAGAATAGACTTCAAAATAGTCTATGAGTCAGACAAGAAATCACAAGGGCAGTTAGAAACTATTTTGAACAGAATGATAATTAAAATACAACATATCAAAATGTGTGGGGTGCTGCTAAAGCATAGCTTGGAAGGAAATTTATAACTTTAAATGCATATTTCAGAAAGCGTGATAGGTCTAATATTAATGAGCTAAGTTTAGAACTCAAAAATGTGGCAAAAGAAAAGTAAACCCAAGTAGTAGAGGGAAGGAAATCATGAAAATAAGAGCAGAAATAAATGAAATAAAACAAGGAAACAATAGAGAAAATTATCAAAGCCAACTGGAAAGAGGAACAAAATAAAATTTTAGCTAAAGAGAACTTAAATTACCAAAATAAGGAATGAAAGAGAAGTTATCCCCACAGATTCTATAGACCTTAAAAGCATAATCAGAAATTATAATGAATAACTTTATATATACAAATTTGACATCTTAGATTAATAGAGAAATTCCTTCATAAATTCAACTTACCAAAATGAACACAAAACAAAACAGAAAATTTGAATAGACCTGTATTTATTAAAGAAATCTTGTATCAAAACCTTCCCAGAAAGAAAACTCCTGACGGTTGCATTAGTGGATCCTATTATATAATTAAGGAAAAAATAAAATCAGTCTTATGCAAATCCTGTCAGAACATAGTGGAGAAAGGAAAATTTCCCAGGTTGTTTTATGAGGCCAACATGCACAGAATATCAAAACCTGACAAAGATATCATGTGAGAGGAAATGAAAGTGAATGAGAAAGGAAAATTACAGAGCAATATACTTCATGAATGTAGATGTAAAAAAAAAATTCTTAACAAAATATTAGTGAATCAAATCCAGCAATATATAAAATGAATAATACATTATAGGCAAATGGGGTATGTCCCAGGAATGAAAGCTTAAACACTCAAAATTTAATCAATGTAGGTCACAAAGTATTAACAAAATAAAGGAGAAAAAGTATATGATAATTCCAATTGATTAAAAAAATTGACAAAATTCAAAACTTATTCATGATGAAAACTCTCATCAAACTGTTTATGAAGAAATCATTCTCAATCTGATTAAGGTGATTGTCAAGAACTGTTGAAGGGTCTTAGGTTTTACTCTACTTGCAAGTCAGTGTTAGCTGACCAGTTTCATGAATACTGGCAGAAGACACAAGACTCCTACGTGGGGGGTAGAGGGCAGTTTATTTCTCATAGCAACAGCAGTAGCCAGAGTATCATCATTTTCTTGCACCAGTTTCCTAAGCCCCAGTTTCTCAAGTGTGATACAGTGAGGTCCAGGTGACAGCTGCACGTGCAGTGGGCTGTATTACAGAAGAGGAATCCTGAGTTTAGGGAACCTGAATGTCTTATAATTGGCTGCAAGAGAAATACAATTACTCCAAAACCTCACCAACATTTGATGTCATCAGTCTTTAATTTTAGCTATTTGGGGGTGTGTTGTATACTTCATGACTTTAGATATTGCATTTTCTTGATGAGTAATAAGGTGGAGCGTTTTTTCACATGCTTACTAGCCACTTATAGATCTTCTTTTGTTAAGTACCTAATTAGATATTTTGTCTATTTTTATTAGAATGCCGTTTTATTGTTTAGTTGCAGTTCTTAATACATTCTGGGTACTGAAACTTTGAATATATGTATGTTTTCAAGCATTCGCTTCTTGTCTGTGGCTTGCCATTCATTTTCTTAACAATGTCTTTTGAGAAATTGACATTTTTGTACTTGTCTGTGATTTTTACAATGAGCACGTACCTTCACCAGAGCAATAGTTATTTTCAAAGGGGATTGAAGGGGAAGGTAGATACAGCCATATAATGAAATAAAATGAGGCAGCTCTATGCATTTACATGGAATGAGCTCCATGATTTTTATGTAATAAAGGAAAGGAGCAGATTATTGTATATAGCAGTGGCTTTCAGAATTTGATCACAATCCACAATGTGAAGTTCATTTTATCTCTCTATACAGTATATATGTACACACACAACACACACACACACGCACACCTGAAACAGATGTTTCTTACAACAGACAATGCATGTTATTTTTATTGTTTTATTATATTCCATCATTTTATATAAAAATGTTAGTCACAATAAAGTTGGTTTTGCAAACACTAACAAATTGACCAAATATTGAAAAATGATAAAGGAATCCTAACATTTGATTAACAAACCAAAAAAAGGAACAGCAACTAGAAACATGGAAGGAAAGAGTTGCAAGGGACATTACTAGAAAGCATCCACTATTTAAGATGCACTTTTTTTTTCCAAAATAAAATCATAGTAGTAACTCCAAAATACTAAATAGATAAACACTGAGCTGCTATGGTAGATGGTGGTGGGGAGAATTGGAGCCCTGTCACTCTGCAGTCACTCCAACATTTCATTCCTGGAAGCCCTGATGCAACTCAGCAGCATTCAAGGGCTCTTGGAGATAGGACTTAAAAATAAAACATCTAGTCTGCTCCACTCATTTTAGAAAGGAGGACTCTGGGGACCAGAGTGGTGAGGAACTCTGTTAAGGGCAAGATGTCAGGAGATTTCAATTTTAAATAAGTATAACTAAACACTGTTTTGATTTGGATGTTCTTCAATAAATAGGGGGTGAGAATCTCAAACAGAAAGGTGGTTCACCAACATCATCTGTTTCTTCCCCTAGTTAAAATTAAAAAAATATATCATGAGAGAGTGGGAGAAGTATGTTTATGTACTTGCTATTATGTACTTGAATTTTTGCTGTTCTACTGCCCTCTGCTGGATGTACATGATATTAGTGACCTCAAATCGAGATGTTCTAGCGGTAGTAGTAACAACAGCAGCAGTGATGGAAATCACTGTCATCATCGTCATCATACTAGCAGCAGCATAAAGGACAGGCACGAGGCTAAGCACGTGCATTATCTCATTCAATTCTTCTAACAACTCTGGCTAGAAAACTCTACTGTCACCCTTTTTTCCTCACTTTGTAAATGAAGAGAAGGTTCCAAGAGGCAAGTAACCCAACCAAGGTCACACAACTACAGGGACCTGGGAATTAAATATTGGCTCTAGAGCTCATCTGTCAACTGGTTTTTCTTCATTAAATACAAATTTTCAATGTCAGTTGTATTGGAGATAAATCTGGAATGGTATCCCCATTTGGAAGCAGTTCATTCACTGGTTATTTTTCACAATGAAATCAGAAAAATGAATTTATTCTAAAAAGTCTGAAAGAAATATCTTTCTCTAACTTTTCCCTCTTGTGGAGCCTTGGAATTTATCAGAGGAAATAAAAATTTATTTAGAGGAAAGTTTTCTCCTCAACCAAGAGCGGGAGAAAATCTTTCCCAGTGTTTCTCAAATTGTGGCCATGAATCTCCAGCAATAGAATCATGTGACGTTCTGCAAATACACAGACTCTCAGGCACCAGGCTGCATTTTGGAGGTGAAGAAGACAGGATTTGTTGCTGAGGGATAGGGTAGGTGAGTGGGGAGGGAGCAAGAAGAATCAAAGATGACTCCTAGGTTTTGGCTGCAGCAAGTAGGTGGATTGTAGTGACATGAACTGGAATGGGAAAGATTAGAAGAGGGGCATGGGTTTTTAATGTGATAAGAGTTCAATTGTGGTAGTTGTTTTTTTTTTTAGCAGTGGACATAAAATCAGTTTTGTTTTAGACATACTGTGTTTGTGATTCCAAGTAGATAACCAAATGAAAGTGGGAAAATACAGGAACTACAAAGGAAAGAACTGTGACTCATTTATTCGATTCAGAACTATGTTTAAAATCTATCCATGTTGTTTCATGTATATCTATTGTGTTTCTTTTAACTTCTGCACAGTACCCTGTAACTCTTCCAGTGATGAATGTCCAGAATGCTTCCAGTTCCTGTCACTACCAACAGCAAAGCAATGAGGATCTCCTACATGTCCCCTTTTGGTCCTCTGCATCCATTTCTTTGAGATATATGCTCGGCAGTGGGATATACTGATTTGACTAGTACAGCCAGATTCCTCTCCAGTCTACAGTCTCATCAGTAGCGCACAATGGTTCCTGTACTTTCACATCTTTTAATGCTTAGCATTATCCACTAATTTTTCCCATCTAACAGGTAAAAAGAGACATTCCATTGTTTTAATCACATTCTAAGTTCAAGTCTCTTTACCTACTTGCTGGACTTTCAGATTTCTTCTGTAAACTGCTTATTCCTATTTCATCCATTTTTTAAAATACAGATTCCTGGTTGTGGTATTCATCTTCCCAGATGGTCCATAATGGTATTCACACCCTTGTGTAGCTCCCTCCCACATTGAATTGGGCTGCCCTGTGTAACCAGTAGGATATTGAGGAAATTACAGTGTGTGAAAATATTTACCTCCACCGTGTAGTTGCAGTGCTATTTCCCCTTGATAATCAGGATCAATCACCCCAGCCAGTACAGTAATCCCTTCCCTTGCCTGTTGATTCAGAGGCATGTGAAGCCCAAAGTGGCCAGGTGGCAGTCTTAACTTCCAGTTGAATGGAATTATTGTTGTGTCTCCTGGTGGCAGCACTCCTCCTTTTGGAACTAACACTTGTAGTGCAGCAGAGCTTAAAGATGCAGGAGCAGGAAACAAAAATTTTCCTAGTTGATCACTAAGGATAATAGGGAGTTGTGCCGTTCCTCTTTCCACCCCTTGATTCCTGGACCCATGAATCCTGGCTACAGGAGAAAAAGCCCCATAGAGTGGATGCTGATTCAGATCATACACAGCCTTGGAGAACACTGTCCCAGCCCTGCAAGGTATTGCCACCTCGTTGGAACCATAATTGAGTCCTGAACAGACCATTCCACTGTTCTATCAACCCAGCTGCATGTGGATGATGGGGAACATGGTAAGACCAGAGAATTCCATGAGCATGTGCCCATTCCCTCACTTCATTTTCTGTGAAGTGGGTTCCTTGGTCAGAAGCAATGCTGTGTGGAATACCATGATGGTGGATAAGGCATTCCATAAGTCCATGGATGGTAGTTTTGGCAGAAGCATTGCATGGAGGGAAGGCAAACCCACATCTGGAGTATGTGTCTATTCCACTGAGAACAAAGTGTTGCCCCTTCCATGATGGAAATTGTCCAATGTAATCAACCTGCCACCGGGTAGCAGACTGATCACCTTGGGGAATGGTGCCATAGCAAGGATGAGTTTGGGTCTCTTCTGCTGGCAGATTGGGTACTCAGTGGTGGCTGTGGCCAGGTCAGCCTTGGTGAGTGGAAGTCCATGTTGCTAAGCCCATGCATAACCTCCATCCCTCCCACCATGATCACTTTTTTCAAGTGCCCATTGGACAATGACAGGAGTAGCTGGGGAAAGAGGCTGACTGGTATCCACCAAACAGGTCATCTTATCCACTTGAATATTAAAATATTCCTCTGCTGAAGTCACACTTATGTGAGCATACACATGGTACACAAATAACTTCATGTTTTTTGCCCACTCAGGTCTATCCACATACCTCTTCCCCAGACTCATCACCAATTTTCCAGTCATGTTCCTTCCAAGTCACTGACCATCCAGTCAAACCATTAGCAACAGCCCAGGAATCAGTATACAAATGCACTTCTGGCCAGTTCTCCTTCCAAGCAAAATGAACAACCAGGTGCACTGCTTGAAGTTCTGCCCACTGGGATTTCTCCTCACCACTGTCCTTCAGGGACATCCCAGAAAGGGGCTGCAAGTGTTACAGATGTCCACTTTCAGGTGGTGCCTGAATATCATGCAGAACCATCTGTAAACCGGCTTAAGTTTTCTCTTCCTCAGTCAACTAATGTAAGGAACGCCCCAAGAGGCCATAGCTGTGGGCTGGGAAAGAGAAAGTAAGGTGGGAGGAGGGGGGGTCATGGGCATTTGGGCCACTTCAGGTAACTTACTTGTGCCTTCAGGACCTGCTGAAACCCTGTCTTGTATATACCATTTCCATGTTATGATGGAATGCTTCTGTGCATGCCCACCTTCATGGCTTGGTGGGTTGGACAACACCCAGCTCATGGTAGGTAACCCAGGTCTCATGGTAACTTGGTGGCCCATGGTTAAGGGTTCTGTCCCTACTAGGGCCAAACAGCAGGCCAAAAGCTGTTTCTCAAATGGAGAGTAGTTATCTGCAGAGGATGGTAAGGCTTTACTCCAAAATCCTAAGGGCCTGCATTGTGATTATCCTATAGGAGCTTGCCAAAGACTCCAAATAGCATCTCTATTTGCCACTGACATTTCCAACACCATTGGATCAGCTGGATCATATGGTCCAAATGGCAGAGCAGCTTCCACAGCAGCCTGGACCTGTTGCTGAGCCTCATCTTGTTTCAATCCCCACTCAAAACTAGAAGCTTTTGGTCACTCAGTAAATAGGTTGGAGTAGCACACCCAAACAAGGAATTTGTTGCCTCCCAAATCCAAAATGCCTACTAGGCATTGTGCCTCTTTTTTGGTCATAGGAGGGAACAGATGCAACAGCTTAGCTTTCACCTTAGAAGGGATATCTTGACATGCCCCTCACCACTGGACACCTAGAAATTTTACTGAGGTGGAAGGCCCCTGTATTTTTGTTGGATTTATCTCCCATGCTCTGCCATGCAAATACCTTACCAACAAATCTAGAGTAGTTGCTACTTCTTGCTCACTAGGTCCAATCAACATGATATCATCAATATAATGGACCAGTGTGATGTCTAGTGGGAGGGAGAAACGATCAAGATCCCTGTGGACAATATTATGACATAGGGCTGGAGAGTTGATATACCCCAGACTTAGCATACTGAATGTATATTGCCGGACTTGCCAGCTGAATACAAACTGTTTCTGGTGGTCTTTACTAAGAGCTATTGAGAAAAAAGCATTTGCCAGATCAATAGCTGCATACCAGGTACCAGGGGATGTGCTGATTTGCTCAAGCAATGACACCACATCTGGAATAGCAGCTGCAATTGGAGTCATCACCTTGTTAAGCTTATGATAATCCACTGTTATTCTCTAAGACCCATCTATTTTCTGTACAGGCCAAATAGAGTTCAAAGAGGATATAGTGGGAATCACCTCCCCTGCATCCTTCAAATCCTTAAGAGTGGCATTGATCTCTGCAATCCCTCCAGGAATCCAGTATTGCTTCTGGTTTACTATTTTGATAGGCAGGGTCAGTTCTAGTGGCTTCCACTTGGCCTTTCCTACCATAATAGCCCTCACTCCATGAGTCAGGGAACCAATGTGAGGATTCTGCCAGTTGCTGAGTATATCTATCCCAATTATGCATTCTGGAACTGGGGAAATAACCACAGAATGGGTCTGGGGACCCATTAGACCCTGTGAGATGGACCTGTGCTAATCTCCATTGATCTCCTGCCCTCCATAAGCCCCAACTCTGACTGGTGGACCAGAGTGATGTATTGGGTCTTCTGAAATTAATGTCACTTCTGAACCAGTATCTAATAATCCCTGATATATATGATCATTTCCTTTCCCCAATGCACAGTTACCCTTGTAAAAGGCCGTATGTCATCATGGGGTATGCTGGGAGGATGATTAACAGTATAAATTTTTGGCATTGTAACAGAGTCCTTTCCCAAGGTACACAGCCTTCACCTCATTCAAGGGGCTTTGGGTCTGTAAACTGTCTCAAGCCCGGGAATTGATTAAGGGGCTGCAAGTCTCCATTTTTGTAATTCAAGGTAGACTTATGTTCACTTGATTTAGAATTCTTCTGCTTGTACAGATCAAACAAGAATTGAGTAGACTGCCCATCTATTTTACTGCTAGGTACTCCATGATCTACTAGCCAATGCCATAAGTCTTTGCGAGTCAGATTATTTTGACTGCTGCTTTGAACTTGTTTTCCATTATGATAGCCACACTCACCTTATCTTTGATGGTTAACTGCTGCCACTTGGCTTCTGCCAACTTGGGATCTGATTATCCCCACTGTGTTTAAGGATTTCAGCTCAGTGACAGCAGTTCCCATGGGATTATCTGACCTACAGAGAAGGGCGACTACAGAGTACTTCAGGAATGATGGAGCTAGTCTCAAATTTATTCCTCACAGTACTTGTAAAAGGTGTGTCCTCTGGACATTCCAGGGCTGTGAGAGCAGGTCTTCCATGATATATCCATTCTAACACTCTGATCTCTCTAAGCCTTTGAATCCCCTCCTCTACATTAGACTAGGTAACTTCTGGCATTTCAACCTCAGTTAATGTTGCCCAGTTTTTGATCCATGTTTCAGCCAACCACCCAAACCAATTGTTAATGCCTTTTCTAGCCCCTCAAGCTACAACACTGAATGCAGAATCTCTGCTTATTGGGCCCATATCAATAAATTCAGCCTAATCCAACTTTATATTCCTTCCACCATAATCCTACACCCTTAATATCCATTCCCACACATATTCCCCTGACTTTTGTCTACATAAATTGGAAAACTCATGCAGTTCTTTTGGAATATAGTGCACTTCCTCATGGGTCACACTTTGTACCTCACCCTTAGGGCTTGTTGGGACTTTAGTTATAGGTCTTGAAGAAAAGACTAATGGTGGAGGTGGGTCATGAAAAGAATTAGAAGTATCCCTCAAGCCATTTACCTCAGGACATTCCACTGCAGTTTTATCTCCTGAAACAGAATTAATGCCTCCAGACAGAGGAGTGAGGGCTGCTTCCTCAGGGGAGGTGATTATAGGTTTAGCAGATAATGAAGGGTTAAACTCTTTAGGTGGAGGTTGGATGGCAGGCTCCTCAGGGCAGACTGGAGGTCCAGAAACTGTTTCCTCAAAGCAGGCTGGAGGCTGGGTAGCTTTGTCTTCAGGACAGATTGGAGATGGGAGCCTGTTTTCTCAGGGCAGACCACTGCAGGTATATCTAGTAAAGACTCAGCAAAATCCAGGGTTCCAGTGTACTCACTGCCATTATTATCAATGTATATGTCCCCTTCCCAAGTTTCAGGATCTCATTCTTTTTCAATCAATGCCTTTACTTTAACAGCAGACACCCTGCAAGGTTGAGATTTTAGTTCACATGGTAAATCTGCTACTCTGCACAATGAGACTCTGCGTCTGGTTTTCAGAAATTTCAAGTCCGGGTCACAGAAAATAATATTTTCTTTCAGGGCACACATAGAAACTTTTACATTTGTCATACAGCCCATAAGTTTCAAATTTGAAGCCTTTAGCTTGTCCCTTTCTCTTATAACTTTATCCAGCATATCTAAGAGCAACCAGCCAACATCATTGTGCCTCTTAACTCTGCAAAACTCTTTTGTTAAGGTGTCAAAAACTGCCACTCAGAGCCTTGCTTCATACAAGAGTATGATTAGAGGAATCAAAGGGTGATATTTTGTGTATCTCCATTGCCAACTCATGTCATGGATTGTCAGTGCCAACTTGAGTACTGGAAATGGAGTCATTAGTGCCTCTGAATTTAATCATATTAGAAAACCCACTGTAAATGCCCATTTTAAGATTGTTTCTCCTGAATCACTCCTGGTACCAAGCTATATTTTTTAGGGTTTTCCAGGGAAGCAGAATCAATGAGAGATATCTGTAAATATAAAATTTTATAAAAGTGTCTTACACAACTGTGGGGATGCACGAGTCCAAATTCCATATGGCACGCAACAAACTGACAACTCTGATGAAGGTGTTTGATGACCTCCTCAGGCAACGAACTGGCAACTCCGATGAAGGTGTTCAATGAACTCCTCAGGAAATGCTTTGCTGGCTAGCCAAAGAAGTAAAGGACCTCTCTCTCTCTTCCTTTTTTTTTTTTTTTTTTTTTTTTTTTACAAAACAAATCATACATTCGATTGTTCACAGTACCATTACATAGTTGTACATTCATCACCTAAATCAATCCCTGACACCTTCATTAGCACACACACAAAAATAATAAGAATAATAATTAAAGTGAAAAAGAGCAATTGAAGTAAAAAAGAACACTGGGTACCTTTGTCTGTTTGTTTGTTTCCTTCCCCTATTTTTCTACTCATCCATCCATAAACTAGACAAAGTGGAGTGTGGTCCTTATGGTTTTCCCAATCCCATTGTCACCCCTCATAAGCTACATTTTTATATAATTGTCTTCAAGATTCATGGGTTCTGGTTTGTAGTTTTGATAGTTTCAGGTATCCACCACCAGCTACCCCAATTCTTTAGAACCTAAAAAGGGTTGTCTAAAGTGTGCATAAGAGTGCCCACCAGAGTGAGCTCTCGGCTCCTTTTGGACTCTCTCTGCTACTGAAGCTTATTTCATTTCCTTTCACATCCCCCTTTTGGTCAAGAAGATGTTCTCCGTCCCACGATGCCAGGTCTACATTCCTCCCTGGGAGTCATATTCCATGTTGCCAGGGAGATTAACTCCCCTGGGTGTCTGATCCCACGTAGGGGGGAGGGCAGTGATTTCACCTTTCAAGTTGGCTTAGCTAGAGAGAGAGGGCCACATCTGAGCAACAAAGAGGCATTCGGGAGGAGGCTCTTAGTCACAATTATAGGGAGGCCTAGCCTCTCTTTTGCAGCAACTGTCTTCCCAAGGGTAAAACCTATGGTAGAGGGCTCAACCCATCAAACCACCAGTTCCCTATGTCTGTGGTCA
Organism: Choloepus didactylus; assembly: GCF_015220235.1. Taxonomy (NCBI): domain Eukaryota; kingdom Metazoa; phylum Chordata; class Mammalia; order Pilosa; family Megalonychidae; genus Choloepus; species Choloepus didactylus. The sequence continues at coordinate 77,967,769 of NC_051307.1, forward strand.
TGTTAGCAACCATTGAGGTGGGATAGGCCAATACCCCTTCATTCTCCACAGGCTCCTTAAGGGGGCAGTACATATTTTTTTCCTGGTTTCCTTTTTTTTTTTTTTTTTTTTTTTAAACCTGTTCTTCCTTTTTAAATCAACTGTATGGAAAAAAAAAATTAAAAACAAACAAAAAAACAAAAAAACAAAAAAGAAAAACATACAATAAAAGAACATTTCAAAGAGACCATAACAAGGGAGTAAGAAAAAGACAACTAACCTAAGATAACTGCTTTACTTCCAACCTGTTCCTACTTTACCCCAAGGAAGTTACATAATACAGCAACATTTCTGTGAACTTGTTCCTACTATATCCATCAGAAATTAACAGACCATAGTCATTCCTGGGCATCCCCAGAACGTTAAATAGCATATCTGTTCTTCTTGGATTATTCTTCCCCCTTCCTTAATTGCTCTCTATTGCTAGTTCCCCTACATTCTACATTATAAACCATTTGTTTTACATTTTTCAAAGTTCACATTAGTGGTAGCATGTAATATTTTTCTTTCTGTGCCTGGCTTATTTCGCTCAGCATTATGACTTCAAGGTTCATCCATGTTGTCATATGTTTCACAACATCGTTCCTTCTTACTGCCGTGTAGTATTCCATCGTGTGTATATACAACATTTTATTTATCCACTCATCTGTTGGACATTTGGGTTGTTTCCATCTCTTAGCAATTGTGTATAATGCTGCTATGAACATTGGAGTGCAGATATCTGTTCGTGTCACTGCTTTCCGATCTTCCAGGTATATACCGAGAAGCGCAATCGCTGGATCGAATGGTAACTGTATATCTAGTTTTCTAAGGAACTGCCAGACTGACTTCCAGAGTGGCTGAACCATTATACAGTCCCACCAACAATGAATAAGAGTTCCAATTTCTCCACATCCCCTCCAGCATTTGTAGTTTCCTGTTTGTTTAATGGCAGCCACTCTAATCGGTGTTAGATGGTATCTCACTGTGGTCTTAATTTGCATCTCTCTAATAGCTAGTGAAGCTGAACATTTTTTCATGTGTTTCTTGGCCATTTGTATTTCCTCTTCAGAGAACTGTCTTTTCATATCTTTTGCCCATTTTATAATTGGGCTGTCTGTACTATTGTCATTGAGTTGTAGGGTTTCTTTATATATGCAAGATATCAGTCTTTTGTCAGATACATGGTTTCCAAAAATTTTTTCCCATTGAGTTGGCTGCCTCTTTACCTTTTTGAGAAATTCCTTTGAGGTGCAGAAACTTCTAAGCTTGAGGAGTTCCCATTTATCTATTTTCTCTTTTGTTGCTTGTGCTTTGGGTGTAAAGTCTAGGAAGTGGCCGCCTAATACAAGGTCTTGAAGATGTTTTCCTACATTATCTTCTAGGAGTTTTATGGTACTTTCTTTTATATTCAGATCTTTCATCCATTTTGAGTTAAATTTTGTGTAGGGGGTGAGGTAGGGGTCCTCTTTCATTCTTTTGGATATGGATATCCAACTCTCCCAGCCCCATTTGTTGAAAAGACCATTATGACTCAGTTCAATGACTTTGGGGGCCTTATCAAAGATCAGTCGGCCATAGATCTGAGGGTCTATCTCTGAATTCTCAATTCGATTCCATTGATCTATATGTCTATCTTTGTGCCAGTACCATGCTGTTTTGGCAACTGTGGCTTTATAATAAGCTTCAAAGTCAGGGAGTGTAAGTCCTCCCACTTTGTTTTTCTTTTTTAGAGTGTCTTTAGCAATTCGAGGCATCTTCCCTTTCCAAATAAATTTGATAACTAGCTTTTCAAGTCTGCAAAGTAGGTTGTTGGAATTTTGATTGGGATTGCATTGAATCTGTAGATGAGTTTGGGTAGAATTGACATCTGAATGACATTTAGCCTTCCTAATCATGAACATGGAATATTTTTCCATCTTTTAAGGTCCCCTTCTATTTCTTTGTATAGGTCTTTACATCTTTGGTTAAGTTTATTCCTAGGTACTTGATTTTTTTAGTTGCTATTGAAAATGGTATCTTTTTCTTGAGTATCTCTTCAGTTTGTTCATTTCTAGCATATAGAAACATTACTGACTTATGTGCATTAATCTTGTATCCTGCTACTTTGCTAAATTTGTTTATGAGCTCTAGTAGCTGTATCGTTGATTTCTCAGGGTTTTCTAGATATAAGATCATATCATCTGCAAACAATGACAGTTTTACTTCTTCTTTTCCAATTTGGATGCCTTTTATTTCTTTGTCTTGCCGGAGTGCCCTGCTAGCACTTCCAGCACAATTTTGAATAACAGTGGTGACAGCGGGCATCCTTGTCTTGTTCCTGATCTTAGAGGGAAGGCTTTCAGTCTCTCACCATTGAGTACTATGCTGGCTGTTGGTTTTTCATATATGCTCTTTATCATATTGAGGAAGTTTCCTTCAATTCCTACCTTTTGAAGTGTTTTTATCAAAAACAGACGTTGGATTTTGTCAAATGCTTTTTCAGCATCTATTGAGATGATCATTTGATTTTTCCCTTTTGAATTTTTAATATGTTGTAATACGTTGATTGATTTTCTTATGTTGAACATCCTTGCATGCCTGGAATGAACCCCACTTGGTCATGGTGTATGATTTTTTCAATGTGTCTTTGGATTCGATTTGCAAGTATTTTGTTCAGGATTTTTGCATCTATATTCATTAGGGAGATTGGCCGGTAGTTTTCCTTTTTTGTAGCATCTTTGCCTGGTTTTGGTATTAGATTGATGTTAGCTTCATAAAATGAGTTAGGTAGTGTTCCATTTTCTTCAATGTTGGAAAGAGTTTGAGTAAGACTGGTGTCAGTTCTTTCTGGAAAGTTTGGTAGAATTCCCCTGTGAAGCCATCTGGCCCTGGGCATTTATTTGTGGGAAGATTTTTGATGACTGATTGGATCTCTTCACTTGTGATGGGTTGATTGAGGTCTTCTATTTCTTCTCTGGTTAGTCTAGGTTGTTCATATGTTTCCAGGAAATTGTCCATTTCCTCTACATTATCCAGTTTGTTGCCATACAGTTGTTCATAGTATCCTCTTATAATTTTTTTAATTTCTTCAGGATCTGCAGTTATGTCACCTTTTTCATTCATTATTTTGTTGATATGGGTCTTCTCTCTTTTTGATTTTGTCAGTCTAGCTAGGGGCTTCTCAATCTTGTTGGTCTTCTCAAAGAACCAACTTTTGGTGATATTTATCCTCTCTATTGTTTCTTTGTTCTCTATGTCATTTATTTCTGCTTTAATCCTTGTTATTTCTTTTCTTCTACTTGGTTTAGGATTGGTTTGCTGTTCATTTTCTAGCTTCTTCAGTTGATCCATTAGTTCTTTGATTTTGGCTCTTTCTTCATTTTTAATATATGCGTTTAGTGCTATAAATTTCCCCCTCAGCACTGCTTTTGTTGCATCCCATAAGTTTTGGTATGTTGTCTTCTCATTTTCATTTGTCTCTATATATTTAGCAATTTCTCTTGCTATTTCTTCTTTAACCCACTGGTTGTTTAGGAGTGTGTTGTTTAACCTCCAGGTATTTGTGAATTTTCTAAGTCTCTGATGGTTACTGAATTCTAATGATATTCCATTGTGGTCAGAGAATGTGCTTTGAATAATTTCAATCTTTTTAAATTTACTGAGGCTTGTTTTATGTCCCAGCATATGATCTATTCTGGAGAAAGTTCCATGAGCACTAGAAAAGTATGTGTATCCTGGTGATTTGGGATATAATGTTTTGTATATGTCTGTTAAATCTAATTCATTTATCAGATTGTTTAGGTTTTCAATTTCCTTATTGGTCCTCTGTCTAGTTGATCTATCTATAGGAGAGAGTGATGTGTTGAAGTCTCCCACAATTATTGTGGAAACATCAATTGCTTCCTTTAGTTTTGCCAGTGTTCCTCTCATGTATTTTGTGGCACCTTGATTGGGTGCATAGACATTTATGATTGTTATTTCTTCTTGCTGAATTGCCCCTTTTATTAGTATGTAGTAGCCTTCTTTGTCTCTCAAAACATCCCTGCATTTAAAGTCTATTTTATCTGAGATTAATATTGCTACACCTGCTTTCTTTTGGCTGTAGCTTGCATGATATATTTTTTTCCATCCTTTCACTTTCAATTTCTTTGTGTCCCTGTGTCTAAGATGAGTCTCTTGTATGCAACATATTGATGGTTCATATTTTTTGATCCATTCTGCGAATCTATATCTTTTAATTGGGGAGTTTAATCCATTTACATTCAATGTTATCACCGTGAAGGCATTTCTTGAATCAGCCATCTTATCCTTTGGTTTATGTTTGTCATATATATTTTTCCCCTCTCTCTATTAATATCCTTTATTGTACCCATACCAAATCTCTTTAGTACTGAACCTTTCTCCAGGTCTCTCTGTCCTTTCTTTGTTTCTCTGTCTGTAGGGCTCCCTTTAGTATCTCCAATAGGGCAGGTCTCTTGTTAGCAAATTCTCTCGCTGGAAATTTTTCTCACTCAGAATTTTAAATATATCATGCCACTGCCTTCTTGCCTCCATAGTGGCTGCTGAATAGTCAGTACTTAGTCTTATGATGTTTCCTTTGTATGTGGTGAATTGCTTTTCTCTTGCTGCTTTCAGAACTTGCTCCTTTTCTTCCGTGTTTGACAGTGTGATCAGAATATGTCTCAGAGTGGGTTTATTTGGATTTATTCTATTTGGAGTTCACTGAGCATTTATGATTTGTGTATTAATGTTGTTTAGAAGATTTGGGAAGTTTTCCCCAACAATTTCTTTGAATACTCTTCCTAGACCTTTACCCTTTTCTTCCCCTTCTGGAACACAAAGGAGTCTTATATTAGGACGTTTTATATTATCTTTCATATCCCTGAGGTCCATTTCGATTTTTTCAATTTTTTTTCCCCATTCTTTCTTTTATGCTTTCATTTTCCATTCTGTCATCTTCCAGGTAACTGATTCGTTGTTCAACTTCCTCTAGTCTTGTACTATGAGTGTCCAGAATCTTTTTAATTTGGTCAACAGTTTCTTTAATTTCCATAAGATCATCTATTTTTTTATTTAGTCTTGCAATGTCTTCTTTATGCTCTTCTAAGGTCTTCTTGATATCCTTTGTATTCTGTACTGTGGTCTCATTGTTCATCTTTAGTTCTTTGAGTAGCTGCTCCAGGTGCTGTGTCTCTTCTGATCTTTTGATTTGGGTGCTTGGGCTTGGGTTATCCATATCGTCTGGTTTTTTCATATGCTTTAAAATTTTCTGTTGTTTTTGGCCTCGTGGCATTTGCTGAACTTGATAGGGTTCTTTTAGGATGTGTAGACCAATTGAAGTCCTTATCTCTAATTTATCAGATCTACAACTTCGTGGAGTACACTTTCTCTAACTAACCAGCAGGTGGCATCCACGAGCCACCTGTTCTCCACAAGCCAGTTTTCCCCTGCTCTGCCTTTGTGGTGAGTGGGGGAGTGAGTCTTGCGGGGTCCAATTGGTGTACCAAGCTTGCGTGTGTAGTTGGTGTTGCCCGCCCTGTATATGGGGTGTGTTTCTGGGCAGTCAGGGAGGGGGGGGGTGGCTCTAACAATCAAATCTCCCTGGTGATCCTGGAGTTTTATAGCTGCTGCAATAGTCTAATCCTTCAGTTCAGTCCTGCCACAGTTTGTCTCTGCCACTGACCCACAAGTCCTTGGTATTGGTGTATGGCTCCTGAGACTTGCAAGTGGGCCCCTCTTCCAGGCTGTGCACCCCCTGGTCCTCTGTTGAGGGATGACTGTGCTGTCACAGGTGAGTGCCATCCCCCCAGGGCGGTTCTGGGCTGCTGGGCTGTGTAGGGAGGCTCCCAGTCTGCTGAAATGATGGCTGAATGGGGCTTTGTTAATTCACACTGCTCCACCTTCCCAACTCTGGGACAATCAGCTGAGGTTGCAGGGAAGGCTAATGTCCACACCCAGTTTTGTGGAGTGTGCCTGTTATTTGAAGCACTTCCATCACACTGGGTTGTGTGGGGCAGCTCTGGGCTATGGGGCTGGCGATGGGCAGGAGTGTTTCCTGTCCACCAGGATGATGGCTGTGAGCGGACACCCCCCTTTCCTTGGGAAGTTGTGGTGTTTAGTGAATTTTCTCAGCCCCTGGATTATTGCCTTTTGTCTCAGAGCTCTCTTAGTTCTGCTCTTGTCTTGACCTGCCCAAATTGCAAGTCTTTGAAGCTTTCTGTTTTGGGCTTCTTAGAGTAATTGTTTTACAAAAAGAAAAAAGGATTAAAAAAAAAAAAAAACGGGCCCTTCTCAGAGATCTAATGGGTTATTGAAATGCTAAGAGACAAAGCAATTAGGGCCATTAAGGAAAGTTCCACAGGGCAGAGAGATCAGCTTTTCTTCGGGATTTGCATATGCGCCTGAGGGCCTGAGCTCTGCCCTTCCCCTTTCTATGTTCACTAGAACTCCAAAAATCCTCCGCTTTTATTTTGGAGTTTTTCGTGCTGTTTTTTTCTATATCTGTCTCCTCTCTGCTGGGCTGGCTGCTCTCAGATTCTCTGGTGTCTGGTCTCAGTCTATCTATGGTTGGAGTTTGGATCAGTAGAATGAGTTTCCGATAAGGGCTGCCACTGCAGTTCTCCCTTCTGCTTCCCGGAGCTGACAGCCCCTCCTCCCATGGGACTTAGCCTGGCAGGGAGGGGCGCGGGTCCCCTGGCCACAAAAACTTACAGATTTCGCTGATCTCAGCAGTTCGACATTTTCATGAGTGTTGTATGAAGTATGCCCATAGTCAGATTGCTCTGTGGTGTCCAGTCCACGCAGTTCCTGGCTTTCTACCTACTTTCCTGGAGGAGTAACTAAAACATACAGCTCACCAGTCCGCCATCTTGCCCCCTATCTCTCTCTCTTCCTTTAGTGTCTTTAACTGATTGGATTAAATCCAGCTGTTTGAATTCTCTCATTGCAGAAGATACGCCCTTCACTGATGTAATCAGTCATAGTTGCAGTCAATTGGCTGATGATTTAATAAACCAGGCTTCTGCTTTATTATCCAGCTACAAAAGCCCTTGCAGTAATGGTTAGGACTATGCTTGCTTCACCAGACACCTGGACACCATCCCTTGACCTAGTTGTCACATAAACCTAACCATCACAGAACCCATATAAGAACCGAGGTTGCAGAGCAAACAATTAGTCCAAAATCTCTGTTTCTGGAAGAGGAGATGTGATACATGCTTATTGGGGGTAGACCCAACCAGTAATCAGAGTTCAACTAAAATAGCTGACAACATGGTGAAAAGAGAGTACAGAATGGCAAAATAGTGTGAACCCTCTAGAACCTAAGATTTGGAGGAGTCCACATCCTCTTTCAGGCTCTTATTCCATGAACTCCACCTGGCACTCACAGATGAGACTGGAAAAAGCCTTATGAATTATCCACTGTGATGTAGACCTGAGGGAGGGAACAGCAACCATGCAGGAGGGGCAGAAACACCACCAGAATCTTTTCCCTCTATGTTAATGGGGGCAGGGAGTTAACATTGCTCATTTAGGTCATTGGTGAAGATTCAGCGCAGTTGGGAGAAACATAACAGGGGGTGTAAAACCCTACTTTTGGGGAAGGAGCAGGATTATGTGTGTACCAAACTGCAGTTAGGGGAAGAACAGAGAAAACTGAGGAGATCACCCCTTGATACCCAGGGTCAGGATATATGCCTCAGTGGTCTTAGTCAAAATAATAAAAACCTCAGCCACCACCATCAGCACCTCCCAGTGCCAACTTAAAAAGCTTCAAATAGCAAGTAACAGTGGAATGCTGCTGGGAGGACAAGAGAGGTAGAAGAAGATGGAACAAGACCCTCTCTGAGGTGTAGCACAACAGGAAGACTTAAAGCTCAGAAATAAACCAACATTGCTCTGTAAACCACCACCCCTGTCCCAAACTAGACACAAGCTGTATCTTCAGGAATTTGAAGCTTGTGATGAACTCAGGGTTATCATGGCAACAACAAATCACAAACTCAGCCCAATTCCTATCTAGATTAATGCAAACCCCCATGCTGATGACCTAGCAAAAGGAAAGGTGTACCCATTTCCAGGCAAAAGAATCATTTGCTCTAGTCTCTTCTGTCCTATACAGCATGTCCAACTTTCAACAATAAAAAATGATAAAGCAAACAAAAACACAAGAAAAACAGCACAATCCCAAGAGACAGAGAAATCATCAGAACCTTACTTACATATGACACAGACCTCAGAAATCTGACAGAAATTTTAAAATGACTATGATTAGTATGTTAAAGGATCTAATAAAACATGAATAATATGCATATAAAGATGGGTAATTGCAGCAGAGAGATGAAAAATATAAGAAATAATCAAATGGAAATACTAGAAATGAAATACACTACAACAGAAATGCCTTTGACAAGCTCATCATTAGAAATGACATATAGAAAGAAACAGTGAGTTGGAAGATAGAGGAGAAACCATTCAAACTGAAATGCAAAGTGGTAAGAAACAAAAAGCAAAACAAACAAAAACAGAGTGGCACATTCAAGAGCTGTGGGAAGATATCAAGCATTCTAACATACACGCAATCGGAATCCCAGAGAAGAGAAAGAGAATGGGGCAGTAGAAATATTTGAAAAAATGGCTGCAATACTAATAATTATACCTAAGAGTCACCCCCAGAGAATTTCTTTTGTTGCTCAGGTGTGGCCTTCTTCTCTCAGCCAACTCTGCAAATAAACACACTACCCTCCACCCTACATGGGACATGACTCCCAGGAGTGTTAAGTCTCCCTGACAATGAGGGACAGGATTCCCAGGGATGAGCCTAGCCCTAGCATTGCGGGATTGAGAATGCCATCTTGACCAAAAGGGGGAAAAGAAATGAAACAAAATAAAGTTTCAGTGGCTGAGCAAGCTCAACTACAGTCGAGGTCAATTTGGAGGTTATTCTTACGTACTGTGTAGGCATTCCTTTTTAGTTTCTAGTGTATCAGAATAGCTAAAAGGAAATACCTGAATCTGTTCAACAGTAATCCAGTAGACTTTTTTCTTGATGATAACTGTATAACCATACAGCTTTTATCACGTGTACCAGTTTGGATATATTATGCCCCCCAAATGCCATGTTCTTTGAGGCAATCATGTGGGGGCAGACATATTAGTGTTGATTAGGTTGGACCTATTGATTGTTTCCATGGAGATGTGATTCAATCAACTGTGGGCAAGACCTTTGACTGAATAATTTCCATGGAGGTGTTACGCCACCCATCCAGAGAGAGTCTGAATTAAATCACTGGAGTCATAGAAAAAGCTGACAAACAGAAGGAACTCAGAGCAGCTGTGAGTGACATTTTGGAGAGCAACTGAGAGTGACATCTTGAAGAGCAGCTGCAGCTAAGAGGGGACAAAACACCCCAAGAGCAACATTTTGGAGAATGCCATTTTGAAACGACATCTGGGAGCAAGCAGATGCCAGCCACATGCCTTCTGAGCTAACAGACATTTTCCGGACACCAGTGGCCATCCTTCAGTGATGTTACCCAATTGGTGATGCCTTACCTCGGACACTTTATGGCCTTCAGACTGTAACTTTGTAAACAAATAAATCCCTTTTATAAAAGCCAATCCATTTCTGGTGTTTTGCAAAATGGCAGCATTAGCAAACCGGAACATCATACATCATGGACTGATAGTGAAAACCTGGTAACTGACACTCCCTTTAGTGTATGGGCAGATGAGTAACAAAATAATGACTATACATATGGGGGAATAAGGGGTATGCTATGGTTTGGGTGTTCTTTTTTTTCTGTATGATTTCTTTATTTTGGGGTAATGAAAATGTTCTAAAACTGATTGTGGTGATGAATGGACAACTATGTGATGATACTATGAGTCACTAATTGTATAATGTGGATGGATTATATGGTGTATGAGTCTATCTCAATAAAGTTGCATTAAAAAAAATGGCTATGGGAGAAAGAAGATGGTGGCATAGAAAGGAGTGGAAGTTAGCTGGCTCCCCTGGAACAACTAATAAACAACCAGGAACAACTAATAAATAATCTGGAATAACGGCTGGGGGACAAATGTGACTGTCGACACATCATACACCAACCTGGCAGAGATCGCAGAATAAAATCTGTAAGCAAACACTGTGGACCCGCACCAAGAGCTCCTCCCCCATGGCAACCCGAACTGCAAAGCTTCACTGTGATAGAGAGCAGCACTATCTAAACAAGTGAATATACCTCAGTCCAGCTCCAACTGCGGTTTCGATTAACAAACATGGACTGCTCAATACAAGCTACAAATACCCAACAAGCAGACAGAGGCTTTTAGTGATGACTGACCTTAAAGAGCTGGTGGACTTCTCTGTGCCAGGAGGGGGAGCCCAGAGGACTGGGTGCTATCTCTGGGCAGCAGGCAAAGCTGGGGAGACTGTGAACTGGCCCTAAAGGGGGGCTTTCTGTCTCTTTTACTCTCTCTCAACCCAGGCGGCTCAGTGGAGAAAGCCGCAGCCATTTTCAGTTCGCAGCTCTCTGACCCAGACAAGGGTGGAGATGGCAGAGTCAGAGAGACAAAGAGCCTATTTAAATGCAAATGAAAGCTCCCTAGGGGGTCTATCTTCCCTAAGAGTAAAGAGGTGGTGCCCAGCTTTACTACCCACCTTCCATTCAGAACCAGACTCCAGAGCCTGGGGGAAAACAGCCAAAACAGAAACTAAAGACTAAGGGGGCCACACCTCCTTACACCAGTCAGGAGCTACAGGCTGACAGGCGCCATCTGCTGGGCAGGTTAGGAAAAGTACAGCGGCTTGAGGCCTCACAGTGTGTGGAAATCTTCTAAGACACACACTCAGGGAGACTCAATACTGAATATTGCCCCCCCCCCCCAACGAGATCTGAGCCCGTTCTGGTCCGGGAATACCTGATTGGGGCAAGCAAGGAAACCAGATGCCTAGACAACAGAAAACTACAATGTACACTAAGAAAAAGAAAGCTATGATGTTGTCTCTTTATTCCACTTTAGTTTAATGCTAACTTTCCTTTTGTTACTTCCTAGCTGTCATGTTTGTTTGTTTTTTTTCCTTCTCTTTTGTCTCTCTACCTTCTTTGACTCTTCCTCCTTTGTGGAAGAAATGGAGATGTCCTTATATAGATAGTGGTGAGGGTGAATACGTAAATACGTGACTTTACAGGGAACCAATGATTGTTTACTTAGGATGGAATGTATGGAGTGTGAACAAAACCATCTTAAAAAAAAATGGGTTGATGAAGAAATCTTGAGGGCACTATATCAAGTGAAATAGGTCAGACACATAAGGACAAATACTGCAGGGTCTCACTGATATGAACTAATTATGTTAATTCACAGACATGAAATATAAGTTATAGATATAGAACGAGGCCAAAGAATGAGGGGCAGTTGCTTATCATGAGCAGAATGTTCAACTAGATTGAATTTAAGTGTTTGAAAATGGACAGAGGTGATGGTAGCACTCTGTGAGAAGAACAGTGCTGAACGGTATGTGAATGTGGTGGAAAGGGTAAGCTCAGAGTCACATATGTCACCAGAAGGCAAGTTAGAGGTTAAAAGATGGAAATGTATAAAACAGTGAATCCTGTGGTGGGCAATGTCCATGATTAACTGTACAAATATCAGAAATCTCTTTTATGAACTAGAACAAATGTATGACACTATAACTAGAAGTTAGTAACAGAGAGGCATGGAGGGAGAAAAGTATACCTATTGCAAACTATATACTACAGTTAGTAGTATTTTAACATTCTTTCATCAACAGAAACAAATGTACTACACAAATACTATGAGTCAATAATGGAGGGGGATGGTTAGGGGTATGGGAGGATTTAAGTTTCCTTTTTTTTTTTAATTTCTTTTCTGGAGTAATGAAAACATTCTAAAAATTCAAAAAAAATTAATTGTGATGATGGATGCACAGCTGTATGATGGTACCATGGGCAAATGATTGTACACTTTGGATCTTTGGATAATTGTACAGAATGTGAACAATCTCAACAAAAATTTAAAAAAATGAGAAAACAAGAAAAAAAATAATGGCTGAGAATTTTCAAAAATTAGTCACAGAACACCTATCTAAAAAGCTTAGAGAAACCAAGAGGACTCCCAAAAAATAAATAATCAAATAAGAACAAGAAGAAAGTACTTAACATACCATATGCAAATTGCTGAAGACAAAAGACAAGATAAAATCTTGGAGGTAATCAGAGAGAAAAGAAATACTACACATTGAAGAAGAAAAATAAGAATTACAGCAGATATCTGTTCAGAAACCATGTGAGGCAGAAGTGGTATCTTAAAAGAGTTTTTCAAAAATGAAGGAGAAATAAACTTGTTTATAGCATACATTAAAGTAGAGGGTATGGCAAAAAGAGATGAGAAGGAAGAATCTGGAATATATGTTGTATTTACATTATATTTGGAACAGTGTAATATTAATGTAAAGCAGACTGATCAATAAATGTATATTATAAAGCCTAAGATGACCACTAAATTAATTTTTAAGAGGTACAAATAATAGATCAAATGAATAATAAAAAATGCTCAATTAATACAAGAAAAGGAGGAAAAAATAAACAAAGAACATACGAAACTAAATAGAGAACAGGTAGCAAAATATTTTAATCCAACCATATTAATAATTGTGTTAAACGTGAAAAACCGAGATTGTCTGAATAAAAAACTAAGACCCATCTCTGCTACGCACAAGAAACACATTTTATATAAAAAGGCATGGATTGCTTAAAAGTAAAAGAATGGAGAAAGATACACCAAGAAAACACTAAGTAAGGAAAAAAAGAAAACTGACATTGTTATATTGATATTTCAAAAAAAAACCAATTGTAGAAAAAGAAATATTACCACGGATAGAGGAATATTACATTATGATAAACGATCATTCTCCAAGAAGACATAGCAATACTAAATGTGTATGCTAACAACTGAGCTTCAAAATTGGGCAAAAACTGAAGGAACTGAAACGAGAAATAGACAAATGCACAATTATAGTTGGAGACTTCAAAACTCCCCTCAGTAACTGACAAAACAAGTAGTCTAAAAATTAATAAAGACACAGAAGACATAAGCAACACTATCAACTAAGTAAACCTAAATAACATTTATAGAACACTCCACCCAGGAAGAGCAGAATGTACTTTCGTATCAAGTGTACAAGGAACATGCACCAGGATAGCGCATATTCTATGCCATAAAACAAACCTTGGTAAATTAAAAAAAAAAAAAATAGAAATCATACAAGTATGTTCTCAGAAAATCATGAAAATAAACTGAAAATGAGCAACAGAAAGATATCTGGAAAATCCTTGAATATTTGAAATTAAAAGTATCAACAACACAAAATAAAACCATACACACTTCCAAATGGACTATGGTTCAAAGAAGTCTAAAAGGGAAATTTAAAAATATTTTGAACTGAATGTAAATGAAAACACAATGTATCAACATTTGAGGGATGCAGTTAAAAGTAGTGTTAAATACCTACATTAGAAGGTTTCAAATCAGTAATGTAAGCTTCTACCTTAAGAAACTACAAAAAAGAAAAAACTAAACCAAAGCAAGCAAAAGGAAGGAAATATTAAAAATTAGAGCAGAAATCAATGAAATTGAAGTCAGAAAAAGAAAAATAAATGAAATTTAAACCTGGTTCTTCAAAAAGAGCAGTGAAAATGATAAACCTTGTCCAGCCAAACTAGCAAAAAAAAGAAAGGGGGCTAGGGAGGACACAAATAACCAGCATCAGGAATGAAAACGAGGACATCACTATGGACTTCCAAAACATTAAAATGAGGGAATACTACGAACAATTCTACACCCATAAACCATATGATTTAGATTAAATGAAACAAATCTTTCAAAAACACAAATTACCAAAACTCACTTGAGAAATAATCCTATATATAATAAAGAAATTGAATTTGTATCAACATTTGAGGGATGCGGTTAAAAGCAGTGTTAAATACCTACATTAGAAGGTCTTTCCCCACATATCACGAGGTTAGCATTACTGTAAAACAAAATTAGGCAAAGACATTAGAAGAAAATCACAGGCCAATATCCTTCATGAGCACCGACACAATGAATTCAGCAATACATAAAAATGATAAATCAGCATGACCAAATAAAGTTCATTCAAAAAGGCAAGGCTGCCTCAATAATCAGTGTAATTCAACATGTTAATAGACTAAATAAGAAAAATGGTGTGATCATTTCAATAGATGCAGAAAAGTTATTCAACAAAGTTTAACATTCATTTAGGCTAAAACTCTTAACAAACTAGGAATAAAACGAAGCTTCCTTAACCTAATAAAGGGCATCTACAAAAAGCTAAAGTTAACATCGTACTTAAAGGTGAGAAACTAAACACTTTCTCTCAAAAATAAGGAACAAGACAAAGATGTCTGTTCTCATCCCTCCTACTCAACACTGAGTGTAAGTCCTAGCCAGGGAAATGAGGCGTGAAAAATACAAGGTATATAGATTGAAAAGAAATTAGTATAACTGTCTCTATTTGCAGATGATATGATTGTCCATGTAGAAAATCCAAAAAATATACAATGTGAACTACCAGTATTAAAAATGAGTTTAGCAAGGTCATAGGATACAAGGTTGGCATATGAAAGTCAATTCTATTCCTGTATATCATCAATGAACAACTGGAATTTGAAATAAAAAAATAAATACTATTTATAATAGCACATACAAAAAAAACTGTGTACTTAGGTACTTAGATATAACTCTAACAAAATCTGTGCAGGATGAAAGAAATCAAAGATAATCTAATAATGGAGAGATACTGTGTTCATAGATTTGAAGATGATAATTAAGATGTGAATTCTCCCTTATTTGATCTATAGACTCAAAGCACTTCCAATCAAAATCCCAGAAAGGTTTTTTTGCAGATACAGTTAAGCTGATTCTAAAATTTTATGGAAAGGCAAAGGAATCAGAATAGTCAACACAATTTGTAAAAGAACAAAGTTGGAGGACCTACAATACCCAGTGTCAGGGCTTACAACAGTAATCAAGATAGTGTGATATTGGTAAAATAATAAACACACCATTAGAACACCACAGTCATAACTGTTACAGGCAAGATCAAGATCTGTTGGTGAATGCTAAAATTATTGGATGAAACTTTAAGGAGAAACTGATTATTTGCATAACCTCAAAGCATCTTCCCCCAAATTTACTAATTATTGTTGTGGTTTAACATATCATAAATACTTTGATATTCCTTTCTCCAGGAAGCAAAGCTTAATTCCCCTCCTCTTGAGGCCACACTTACTCATTTCTAACAATGGAGTTTCTAAGAGAAACTTAGCAGAGGCCACCTGATGCAATGCAAATAGAAGGGCACATCACCTCTGTGGTTTTCAACCCCAAAATTCATAACCTCGGTATAATTGTGAGAAAATCATTGGACAAATCCCAAATTGAGGGACATTTTACAGAATCCTGACCATAACCTTTCAAAAGTCATGAAAAGACATAGAAAGACAGAGGAAGTATCACGGATTGGAGAAGACCAAGAAGACATGATGACTAAATGCAATGCAGGATACGTGAATGAATTCTGGAACAGAAAAAAACAGTGGAGAAACTTGGGAAATGTGAATAAAATCTGTAGTTAATAGTGTCATATCAATGTAAATTTATTAGTTTTGATAAATGTACCATGGTTATGTAAGATATTAACATTAGAGGAAGTTGGGCAAAGGGTATACAGAACACTGGTATCATGTATCTCTTTTGCAAACCTAAAATTATTTCAAAATAAAAAGGTTAAAAATAAAAAATTAACATCATTGGCTACTATTTATGTATATGAATCAGATGTTTTAATATACTAAAATATAAAATAGATTCTAAGGGTTATAAAACTGTCATCCACAACCTGAATTTCAATATTAAGTTAGAACCCCATAGTTATCAATGGGAACTGTAAATCTGAACTTCAAACTTCATAAAAACTTTTGTTTTATATAGTAGTAATTCATATAGATTCTATTTCTATAAAAGGTCTGAAACTAGAAAGGCTGACCAACAAAAACATCTATGCCACCTAGTGGTGATAGTGATAAACATGACTGCTGACTGGAAAAAAAAGAATTGAGGGTGCCTGTACTTTTGCAATATAAAATTCAAATGAGAGAAAAATGTTGACAATGTGATAAGACCTAATGCTGAAGTTCACTTAGATTAAAGGTATTCAAAATAATAACTTTCTAATAAAATGAGTGTGGAAGATTAAGTTGAATTAAGAAAGCAGAGTAGCTTGTTGACTACACAGGCAAGCAAGATATCTGAAGTATATTACAGGATGATGCCCATGCTTATTATCTCCATATTACACCATATTAAATAACCACCTTATCTCCACCCAGTCATTATCTTCATTATGGAGATTTCCTTGCAATTCAAGAATTGGGCTACAATTGGAGAAGGAAGGGAGGACATAAGGGAGCTTTGAAGGGAAGATTATTCTTGAATGAAGGAAAAAGGAAAACTAAGGATCACTTAGTAAGAATAGCCACTCCATTATGTGAGAATGGAAAGAACTGGGACTGGGCAATGTATGGCTAAGGAGAGAGGGTAAAACACAAGAGGAGTCGAAAGGTCTGGGTTCTACTCCTTGGTCCTTAGCATGTGTCCCACAGTAGAACACCTAGCCTTTCTGAACTCCTTCGCCCAGATCTATAAATACAGGTGAGACACCAAGTTCTAATATTCTGTTATACTATGGAGTCGAGTTAGTCTATCAGGCAGTCATAATAAAAGAACTATTTTCGAATCCATAAAAAATAATTTTGGTGGTATCACTTAATAAAATAATAAGCAAACAATATAAGTAACACTACTTAGCATACTTCCTGGCACACAGCAAGTGCTTTATAAATATCAGCAGATAGGAGACTTGGGGAGGGGTAAGAGAGGGAAATGAAGGGGAACAAAAAAGAAGAGAAAGAAAGGAAAACAGTCTAGCATACAGTCTGTACTGGTTCAGACACTATTACACATTTAATACTTCCTCATAAATTTGAACCAAAAATACTCTTCATCATTCTATATAAGATCACTTCACATAAAAAGTTGTTACTTACGGAAAACCCTATTATGATCTTTTGATAAGAAGCAAGAAAACAGTCTTTTTATACTCATTTTTATTAAACAAATAAGGCTGGTAGTGGAACATCATTTTATTTAATGCATAAACATATAAGTCCCTTTATTAGACATATTGTACATATTGGTGAATATGGTCAATGGTCACATCCATAGGTTAATTTTTTAAAAATTAGAACCAATAATTAGGATTCTATGCTCTCTTCATTACATTGTGAAGTGTCTTGTGTAGTCATATTCTATTGTTGGAATAACAGCTTGTACAAATTTCAAGAAAATTAGAAGATACCTAAAGGTTTTAGCTAAGGAAAATAAGATACTTAAATAGCTCTAAATTTTAAGGCAACATTGTAATTATCCACTTTATCAAGCAATAATTTCTCAAAACAATATATGATAAAATTCTTAAATCAAATATATGAACAAAATTCACTCATGCAAGTTTGCATCTCTTTGACACAATGCTTTCTATGACTTTGAGACTGCCAGATCACTCATTTCCATTTAATATTTGAACTTGAAAGTTCCTAATAAATAAGAGTTCATATAGTTCCAATCATTTTAATGTAAAAGTAAGAACAAGGTTGACGATGTTTAAGTGAGTGTAAAATGGTCCTTTTATTGCTTATAACATTGCTAGAGTATTATGTAGAAAATATGTCAGGATGAAGAGAATAAAAGCACTGAAGCAGAGGAGAAAAACTTCAGAGGAAACCCTCTATAATCAACTGATTTTAGGGCGGGATATATATTTGCCAAGGAATCTGCTCTACTGGACCGTCTTTAATAAAATTCGGAAATTTTTTCTGTTCTATTGCTCTTGGAAACATTAAGTGCTTACTTAATATTTATTGGGGGAAACCAAGGATTCTAGAGAGCCCTCAATTTGCCATCTAGCCTCCAACACAGAGATGAATGCTCAAACTATGCATAATTTATGCACCGTGCTTAAGTTATCTGTAGATCCAAAGCAGTGGGGAATCAGACACAAACCTTCAGTCTCTATCTTGAATGGCAAGAACTACTAAGTCCAATTGCAACCTACCACTAAACTAATTCAAGGTACATGGCATCTAAATCATTGACTTTGACTGATTTTGATGAATCAATACTATGGCAACATGTATTTAAGGATTCAGCAGTTTACTTAGAGATTAACTTTAATTTACTCCTCTTGTCAACCCTAGAGAATTGAGTAGAACTATAGTGTGCCAGTTTGAATGTATTATGTCCCCCCAAAACACCATTATCTTTGATGTAATCTTGTGTGGGCAGATGTATCAGTGTTTATTAGATTGTAATTCTTTGAATGTTTCTGTGGAGATGAATCCCACCCAACTGTGGGTGATGACTCTGGATAATTTCCATGGACGTTACCTCACCCATTCAGGGTGGGTCTAAATTAAATCACTGGAGCCATATAAATGAGCTGACAAACTGAAGAAACTCAGTGCAGCTGAGAGTGACATTTTGAAGAGGACCTACAGCCAAGAGGGACCCTTTAAAGAATGCACAGGAGCTGAGAGAGGAACTGCAGTTTACAGACACATTTTGGAGACGGCCTTTGAAAGCAGACTTTTGCTCCAGAGAAGCAAAGAGAGGAAAAATGCCCCAAGAGCAACTAACAGTGACATTTTTGAGGAACTGCAGCCTAAAGAGGAACGTCCTGGGAGAAAGCCATTTTAAAACCAGAACTCTGGAGCAGACGTTAGCCATGTGCCTTCCCATCTAACAGAGGTTTTCCGGACACCATTGGCCATCCTCCAGTGAAGGTACCCAAATGTTGATGACTTACCTTGGATACTTTATGGCCTTAAGACTTTAACTCTGTAACCAAATAAACCCCCTTTTATAAAAGCCAATCCATTTCTGGTGTTTTGCATTCCGGTAGCATTAGCAAACTAGAACATATAGTAAGATTCAATAACGGGAAAATAAAAATACTCTATTTCAAGAATATCTGAAATAAGCTTCATGTACTTTACTTTTTAATTAACCTGTTGTTAAGTTTAATTCTTTGCTTCAACAAGACCTCAGACTGACACATCCTAACTTTACTTTTACCTAATGAGAAAATCTATTTTGGGGAATATACTTAAGGAAAAGATGCTCATGTGTTATCCTCTAAATTAGAAGACTACTCATGTTTCATCAATAAATTAAGCTCATTGAGTTTCTTTTCCATCAAGAGAAATGGTTTTATATTCACTCATTCTTAACTGTTGCCTCTTCAACAATGAAAGTATTTAGCAAGCAGTTGCCTGTAAGTACATTATTAATCTGAGTCTCTGTAACAAGGCAGAGCTAACTAGCATGCATGGGGACATGTGCTAATCAACTGAACAAGGCACAACTATCACAATATAATGTTTTCTGAATAAACTAAAGACTTTCACCAGGATTTCCAGATCTGAGGAGCCAAAACAAGTTATAGTTATTGTGTCATTAAGGTTACACAAGATTTCTCAAAAAGGAAAAAAAAAAAAACAATCAATCCTAGGGGACAATTTTCTACCAATTACACACATAGGTAAGGATACATATGAACACCAAGTTCTCCCCCTCCTTCTGCAACAGTCTCAATGATTTTCTTCATCACCTCAGCATGCCTAAAAGCAGAAGAACAAATTGTATTAGAATAGATCAATTAAATCAAAATAGGAAAACCAAGTTTTCATTTGTGAAGAAATCTGCCTTATAACTGTTGCTGAGTTAATTTTTAACATATAATAGTTATATTGTAAAATATTCTCCTCCTCTACTCCCCAACAAATCAGACAGCTGAGCCAAGCAGTTATTTTATTGGGGGAGGAGGGTTAATTTTTAAAGCTGTGGCAGTCACAACGGACCCAATGGTTTTAGTCAGCTTTTCTATGGGTAGGAGGGTGGAGGCAGAAAAGCAGAGAAAGGGAAGTCATGATGGAATGAATGCTGACACACAAAAAAGAATCAGACTAGGTAAATTTTAAAAAGCCACATGGTTAACAGCTGATCAAAGAAGAAAAGAGATACCTATAATCCTGGGAGTTTGCTTAAAAATTTAACAGCAAATAAGCCAAAACTTAGAGGGTAAAAGGGAAACTAATCAGAGTCAAATATATATTATTCCTTTGCCCTATTAGGTATTAAATTAAAATTTATCTAATTCTATTTAGAAATAATTTTTTCCTTATATAAAGAAAGGAATTATCTGAAATTCTTTTCCTAAGCACAAATCATTTCATGGTCAACTGGTGTCTCTTCTTTGATACATTAAAGAGTGATACTGAAGTAAGTGCTTGGGCATATAAACTAAGAAAAAGCAAGGAACATACAAAAGAAACAAACTATCTTTTATATATATGCTGCTTAAATAATGGCACCCAAACTTGTATGCATATAACCTTCATGACAGAGGCAGTCAACTTAGTGGATGAGGATCTGAAAGCATAATTTGAGGCAGCCCATGGAAAGGCTGAAAATATTACTGAAGAGTCATTTTGTAGAATCCCAGTTCTTTTGTCATATTTATATCACATTCCCGAGTATAGTAATGTTTATTTTATTAAACTGGTTAACATTAATTACTACTCTTTTCCCAGACTCTGAGTACATTATACCTCAAAAATAGACATGACTCAATTTGATAAGAACAGTAATAAAATTGCAAACTTTTAACAGGAATCAACAGAATAATTCTCAAATACAAAACCTTTATATTATATTACAGAATTCAAAATTAAAAGTAATGACTTCTGAATTATTCTTCAGTTAGCAATACGAACTGGGTTGGCTTTCTAGAAAGTAAAGTTTTGGAACAAAGAGTTTGCAGAAAGTGAGAGGAAAACATTAAAGAATATTGTTTTAACTAAAAAGGGGGGGGGGGAGCTAAATGTTTCATCTAATTGGTCAACAGAATACCAGAGTTTTATCTGGAAAATATTGCTACCAGTATGTTAGAAGTATTTTTCAATGCTTTTTGAAAGCTACCTATAAGAAATAACTAAGCCCTCAAAATGGAATGTAACATCATTTTTTAAAAAAGAAAGTTCAGAACAAATCATGCATACATATAGGTTCTGCTGCACTTGGCCCTCCAATAACACATTAGTAAAAAGAAAATCTCTACTGTAATATGCAATTGCAATTCCAACCAAAGCCAAAGTTAATGTATGCACAGAACTGCACAACGAATCTAAACTTTGTGAATTTAGGAAAACTGTGAAAGAACAGTTTTAAGTTATATGCTAATTTGACTGAAGTAGCGTCTCCAACAAGGCTAGATGCCTGGTCCCTTATTCAACTCAGATGCCCCTGTTTCATTCCTGCTTTTCTTCTCCCTTGCTTCTTAGGTCAGGAGTAGAGTTTGGCTGGTTTACACAGAGAATTTAATTTGAGAAATACTTCTTTTGAGGATTGAGAATGTTCAGGTGGAAAGTAATGATTCCTTAAAAAAAAAAAGTGGTTAGTAAAGGAGAAGAGATTGCTCATCCATTAGTTGGTGTTTGTGTATAAAAAGATCCTGGCAGTGACATGGCAGTTACTAGCTGGACTCAGAGCTCTGAGTTT
The DNA here is from genome assembly GCF_015220235.1 of Choloepus didactylus. Lineage (NCBI taxonomy): Eukaryota > Metazoa > Chordata > Mammalia > Pilosa > Megalonychidae > Choloepus > Choloepus didactylus. Next base: position 77,989,495 of record NC_051307.1, read on the forward strand.
GACAACCTGTGGGCCTTTGCCTGAGGAAAGTGAGTAGCTGTTTGTCATGTCAGGAAGAGCATATGGAACAGTGAGGTGCTCGGACCATGGTGTGTTAGGGCACAATCAGCACCTTTACTGACCAGGCATAAGTGCTGAAGAGAGGAAACATAATAAAACCACAAATTAGACTGAAAGAGCCTGTGACTAAAATTAACAGAAGAAAAAAAAAATGGCAAATGTATATGTTTTTAAAATTTAATACCAATCTGATTTAGCAGGGAGAATTTATATTAAATCTAGGAATCTTGTTAATACATTAACTTGAACTTTTTAAGTGATTTCCATGATTAGAACTATATTTTCTTAAAGCCTCAAAGATATTTCACATCCTGTATCATTGCTCCTTTCATTTACCTTCAACTATAACATAAAGAACCCTTGGGACTAGGATGCCCTAAACAGGTAGCTAATGCCTGGGTTAAAATTCACTTACCACAGAGAACTTAGCTTTATAAAATTCAAGGATGTAAAGTTTAGACTACATATATATGGACAACAGACTCCTGTGTTCTTAGGTTAAACTATCCATTAAATCTTCAAGTCTGCTCCACAGTTCCCAGAGATAATCACAGAATTTTATAAGGACAGCTCTGAGGGCTGAGGACTAGGAAAAACTAAATTGGTAGAAGAACAGCAAAAGTGGACATAGCTAACGGCTGTAAGAGCGGCCTCCATGGCAATTTTTTTGCAACCTCATGTCAGAAGTTAAGGAACAGAAATAGAGCAGAAGTGAGCCAATAAAAAGGTCTTATTCTCTGTTTCTATACCCTTCTTCCTGTACCCTCCTTCAACAAAGAACTAGACCATCTCTGACAGAATTGGTCTATGAAGACTAATTTTAGAAGAGATACCAAATTATAAAATGCATTTGATTTGACAGAGCCTTATAAATGAAGAATAAAGAAGTACAGAAATTCTTCATACTATATCTCCCTTCACTAACCAATAAAGAGGAGATAAACAGATCACCTAGGAAAAGCACAGGGTCAATTTTATAGTTTACATTACAGAAAGATACACAAACACTAGAACAAACCATATCTGTTTTAGATTCATACATAATTCTGATTCTAAAACAGGATCTTCTATACTATTTTTGGAGCTAAAAACAGGAGTATATATAATTATAAAGATATATTCCATAGTTTAACATACACACAGAACAAGCAGTATTCTTAATGTCATAAATTTAAAATAAGTTAGTGGGTTATTTTCCCCCATTTTCTTATACATTTAACTGAGTACAAGAACATTTCTATGGAAGACAAAAGGGATTTTTACCGACTTATTAAGCTAAATCCTTGAAGTAGACATCACACATCACACACACACACACACACACACACACACACACACCTGCATGGGTGAACTGAACACATAGGAGGTGGTGGGAGATGAGGGTGATTTTCAATGGTCACTGTTTTCTTCACATGATCTTGACTAATGTCTTCATACATGTGCTCAACTGTTTAAAGGCTGCCGTTGCTGAAACATAAAACATGGTTTTGAAATTACTGTTTAAAAACGATTAGCCTGAATCTCAATGTTTACAATGTATTTATCCCCCCACCCCACCCCAATCATTTACAATTTAGAATTCCAGACTATTTAAAATAGAATTAGCAGACAATTTTTGGTACAATTTATTGTACCAAGGAGGTATGGGGGTAAGGTCGGTACATCCAGGCCATGTGACATCAATCACCATCTATGCAGTAAGGATCCCACAAAAAGGCAAGTTCATGGCTGTCAAACATCTCATAACTTTCTAACTCATCTTGCAGGCCTATGTGTTTTATTTTCTTGTTTTTCCACTTCTAGTCATGAAAAGGACAGATTAAACAGGTTCACAGTATTTCAATTCCTTTAATTCAATTACATGGATGAATGAAAAAGGTTGTCCGTCTTAAGGAAAATAAAATGCATATGATACAACCACACTGTAAATGCCTATATAGCCAATGGATGTAATCCCAAACAAAATTTAATGCAATAAACCAAGTTCAATTTCCATCATATTTTGAAGGGATAAGTTCAGAGGCCAAAGAATAAATGTGTAACAGATTATTTCTGGTTCAATCTTACTATATTCGTTGTCACAGTGAATAATTCAATTTCTTCAAAATAAGAACCAAGTTCACTATTAATCGTAAAATTGGAAAACATGATTTCTACAACCTAAAAGATCACAAATACACCTCTGTACATAATGAAGAAGGAATTAAATCCAACAATTTAAAGTATGCACTTTAAAAAAAAAATTCCTTTTATTTTTACCTCATCATACCCAAACAACCATAGTCGTGGAGTTTGGTAATATTTATCATATGTGATGTAAAGGTCATAAGTCCTGGTTTGCAAAATAGCATCTTCACCTCCAGCATCAGTTTTAGCTTTACAAGCTTCTACAATTTTCCTTGTGTCTAGGGTAGCCTGGCACATAATAATGGAGAAAAATTTACAATCATTAAAATCAGTATTAATATGATATCCTAGAAAATCTATTTTTTCTATCCTGTATTTTGTTCTCTACCTCAAAGCAGATGTTCGTAACTAAACTCAAAGCTAAAATTTTGTTATTAACCAATGTAAACATAAATTTTTTAAAACATCAAAATATTAAGAACACTAACCCCCAAATTTAAGTTCATTCATTAAAATTAAAGAAAAAACTTAGTTTACAAACCTCATCTGTTTCCAGCAATCCACTCTCTTCATATTCTGTTATAAAAAGCAACAAAATTAATCAAATTCAAGATAAAGCCCTAAACCAAATTATAGTTTAGGAATCATTCAAAAGCTGGGTTTTGCTTTGGTTTTTAATTGAAGACACTGAATAGCATGAACCAATTCTATACTTCCAAAGCCAGCACACACTTTACATGACAAAAGTCATGGAAAGTTTCAGCATGCTTATGGCTTAGTCTATGCTACAATCTATTAATATTATGAAGTGGCATAATGATACTGTAGAGTCCTTGGTGACTCCACAGTGTATACAAGGTTATTTATATTATGGGATAAAACTTGCTTGTTATAAGTCACCACTGACCTCTCCATTCTGCTGGATCCAGCGGTAAATTCTCAGTCTTTATCTTAATTGATATCTCAACAATATCTGCCATGATTTATACCTCCTCCTTGGAACACTTTCTTTCCTTAGCTTTTAAGATATCATATTGTTCTAGTTTTCCTCCCATATCACTAGCTGTTCTTTCACTATCTCCTGTGCTGGTTCCACTTCATCTCCTATACATACATACATACATACATACATACATACATACATACATTTATTTAACACTGCAGCAACTAAGGGGCTTGGTTCTTGGACCTTGTCTCTTTATCCACACTTACTCTCCGATAATTTCATCCAGTTTCTATGGCTTCCAATACCATCTATATGTTAATGTCCAAATTTATTCCCTGACTGCAGATCTAGATACCTAATTGTTTACTTTATGTCTCCACTTGAATCACTAATGGGCACCACAAATGTCACAGGTCCAAAGCTGAGCTACTGATACCCCCTCTGAATCTGTTCAGTCCTGTAATTTTCCCCATCTCAGTTAACGGAATTTTCTAGATGCTCAGGTTAAAAATCTTGGAGTCACATTTGACTACTCTGACTCTCACATTCCACAGTCAATACAACTGCAAATCCCTTTGGCCCCAATCTCAAAAATATGTCCAGAATTCTATTCCTCATCACTTCCAATCTTACCACCCAACCTAAGCCACTGATATTTCATGCCTATATTATCAAGACAACCTTCTAACCATTCTCCCTTTCCCCATTCAGTCTATTCTCAATACTGCTATCAGAGTGAGTCAGTTGAAACGTTAAATCATATCATTTCTCTACTTAGGGAAAACCTTGCAATGACTTCTCATCTCATGCTGGGTTGAAGCTAGGGCCTTACATGATCTTGCCCCTAGTTACCCCTCTGACCCCACCCTTTACTACTCTCCCCTCACTCCACTAGACATAGGAGCCTCCTTACAGTATTTTATATAAACCACACATGCTTTCACCTCAGGGTCTTTGGATTCGTCTCCCAGATATCCAAATAGCTTGTTCACTCACTTCTTTCAAGGCTTTACACAAATGGTATTGGCAAGATGGCGGACTGGTGAGCTGTATGTTTTAGTTACTCCTCCAGGAAAGTAGGTAGAAAGCCAGGAACTGCGTGGTCTGGACACCACAGAGCAATCTGACCTTGGGCATACTTCATACAACACTCATGAAAACGTCGAACTGCTGAGATCAGCGAAATCTGTAAGTTTTTGCGGCCAGGGGACCCGCGCCCCTCCCTGCCAGGCTCAGTCCCGTGGGAGGAAGGGCTGTCAGCTCCGGGAAGGAGAAGGGAGAACTGCAGTGGCAGCCCTTATCGGAAACTCATTCTACTGATCCAAACTCCAACCACAGACAGACTGAGACCAGACACCAGAGAATCTGAGAGCAGCCAGCCCAGCAGAGAGGAGACAGGCATAGGAAAAAAACAACACGAAAAACTCCAACATAAAAGCGGAGGACTTTTGGAGTTCTGGTGAACATAGAAAGGGGAAGGGCAGAATTCAGGCACTGAGGCGCATATGCAAATCCCGAAGAAAAGCTGATCTCTCTGCCCTGTGGACCTTTCCTTAATGGCCCTGGTTGCTTTGTCTCTTAGCATTTCAATAACCCATTAGATCTCTGAGGAGGGCCGTTTTTTTTTTAATCCTTTTTTCTTTTTGTAAAACAATTACTCTAAGAAGCCCAATACAGAAAGCTTCAAAGACTTTCAATTTGGGCACATCAAGTCAAGAGCAGAACTAAGAGAGCTCTGAGACAAAAGGCAATAATCCAGGGGCTGAGAAAATTCACTAAACACCACAACTTCCCAAGAAAAGGGGGGTGTCCGCTCACAGCCATCATCCTGGTGGACAGGAAACACTCCTGCCCATCGCCAGCCCCATAGCCCAGAGCTGCCCCAGACAAACCCAGTGTGACGGAAGTGCTTCAAATAACAGGCACACACCACAAAACTGGGCGTGGACATTAGCCTTCCCTGCAACCTCAGCTGATTGTCCCAGAGTTGGGAAGGTGGAGCAGTGTGAATTAACAAAGCCCCATTCAGCCATCATTTCAGCAGACTGGGAGACTCCCTACACAGCCCAGCAGCCCAGAACTGCCCTGGGGGGACGGCACTCACCTGTGACATAGCACAGTCATCCCTCAAAGGAGTACCCGGGGTGCACAGCCTGGAAGAGGGGCCCACTTGCAAGTCTCAGGAGCCATACGCCAATACCAAGGACGTGTGGGTCAGTGGCAGAGACAAACTGTGGCAGGACTGAACTGAAGGATTAGACTATTGCAGCAGCTTTAAAACTCTAGGATCACCAGGGAGATTTGATTGTTAGAGCCACCCCCCCTCCCTGACTGCCCAGAAACACGCCCCATATACAGGGCAGGCAACACGAACTACACACACGAGCTTGGTACACCAATTGGACCCCACAAGACTCACTCCCCCACTCACCAAAAAGGCTAAGCAGGGGAGAACTGGCTTGTGGAAGAACAGGTGGCTCGTGGACGCCACCTGCTGGTTAGTTAGAGAAAGTGTACTCCACGAAGCTGTAGATCTGATAAATTAGAGATAAGGACTTCAATTGGTCTACAAATCCTAAAAGAACCCTATCAAGTTCAGCAAATGCCATGAGGCCAAAAACAACAGAAAATTATAAAGCATATGAAAAAACCAGACGATATGTATAACCCAAGCCCAAGCACCCAAATCAAAAGATCAGAAGAGACACAGCACCTAGAGCAGCTACTCAAAGAACTAAAGATGAACAATGAGCCCATAGTACAGAATACAAAGGATATCAAGAAGACCCTAGAAGAGCATAAAGAAGACATTGCAAGACTAAATAAAAAAATGGATGATCTTATGGAAATTAAAGAAACTGTTGACCAAATTAAAAAGATTCTGGACACTCATAGTACAAGACTAGAAGAAGGTGAACAACGAATCAGTGACCTGGAAGACGACAGAATGGAAAATGAAAGCATAAAAGAAAGAATGGGGAAAAAAATTGAAACAATCGAAATGGACCTCAGGGATATGATAGATAATATGAAACGTCCGAATATAAGACTCATTGGTGTCCCAGAAGGGGAAGAAAAGGGTAAAGGTCTAAGAAGAGTATTCAAAGAAATTGTTGGGGAAAACTTCCCAAATCTTCTAAACAACATAAATACACAAATCATAAATGCTCAGCGGACTCCAAATAGAATAAATCCAAATAAACCCACTCCGAGACATATACTGATCACACTGTCAAACACAGAAGAGAAGGAGCAAGTTCTGAAAGCAGCAAGAGAAAAGCAATTCACCACATACAAAGGAAACAGCATAAGACTAAGTAGTGACTACTCAGCAGCCACCATGGAGGTGAGAAAGCAGTGGCACGATATATTTAAAATTCTGAGTGAGAAAAATTTCCAGCCAAGAATACTTTATCCAGCAAAGCTCTCCTTCAAATTTGAGGGAGAGCTTAAATTTTTCACAAACAAATGCTGAGAGAATCTGCTAACAAGAGACCTGCCCTACTGGAGATACTAAAGGGAGCTCTACAGACAGAGAAACAAAGAAAGGGCAGAGAGACTTGGAGAAAGGTTCAGTACTAAAGACATTCAGTATGGGTACAATAAAGGATATTAATAGAGAGAGGGGAAAAATATGACAAACATAAACCAAAGGATAAGATGGCTGATTCAAGAAATGCCTTCACGGTTATAACGTTGAATGTAAATGGATTAAACTCCCCAATTAAAAGATATAGATTCGCAGAATGGATCAAAAAAAATGAACCATCAATATGTTGCATACAAGAGACTCATCTTAGACACAGGGACACAAAGAAACTGAAAGTGAAAGGATGGAAAAAAATATTTCATGCAAGCTACAGCCAGAAGAAAGCAGGTGTAGCAATATTAATCTCAGATACAATAGACTTTAAATGCAGGGATGTTGTGAGAGACAAAGAAGGCCACTACATACTAATAAAAGGGGCAATTCAACAAGAAGAAATAACAATCATAAATGTCTATGCACCCAATCAAGGTGCCACAAAATACATGAGAGGAACACTGGCAAAACTAAAGGAAGCAATTGATGTTTCCACAATAATTGTGGGAGACTTCAACACATCACTCTCTCCTATAGATAGATCAACCAGACAGAAGACCAGTAAGGAAATTGAAAACCTAAACAATCTGATAAATGAATTAGATTTAACAGACATATACAAAACATTACATCCCAAGTCACCAGGATACACATACTTTTCTAGTGCTCATGGAACTTTCTCCAGAATAGATCATATGCTGGGACATAAAACAAGCCTCAATAAATTTAAAAAGATTGAAATTATTCAAAGCACATTCTCTGACCACAATGGAATACAATTAGAAGTCAATAACCATCAGAGACTTAGAAAATTCACAAATACCTGGAGGTTAAACAACACACTCCTAAACAATCAGTGGGTTAAAGAAGCACATAGCAAGAGAAATTGCTAAATATATAGAGACGAATGAAAATGAGAACACAACGTACCAAAACCTATGGGATGCAGCAAAAGCAGTGCTAAGGGGGAAATTTATAGCACTAAACGCATATATTAAAAAGGAAGAAAGAGCCAAAATCAAAGAACTAATGGATCAACTGAAGAAGCTAGAAAATGAACAGCAAACCAATCCTAAACCAAGTACAAGAAAAGAAATAACAAGGATTAAAGCAGAAATAAATGACATAGAGAACAAAAAAACAATAGAGAGGATAACTATCACCAAAAGTTGGTTCTTTGAGAAGATCAACAAGATTGACAAGCCCCTAGCTAGACTGACAAAATCAAAAAGAGAGAAGACCCACATAAACAAAATAATGAATGAAAAAGGTGACATAACTGCAGATCCTGAAGAAATTAAAAAAATTATAAGAGGATATTATGAACAACTGTATGGCAACAAAGTGGATAATGCAGAAGAAATGGACAATTTCCTGGAAACATATGAACAACCTAGACTGACCAGAGAAGAAATAGAAGACCTCAACCAACCCATCACAAGCAAAGAGATCCAATCAGTCATCAAAAATCTTCCCACAAATAAATGCCCAGGGCCAGATGGCTTCACAGGGGAATTCTACCAAACTTTCCAGAAAGAACTGACACCAATCTTACTCAAACTCTTTCAAAACATTGAAGAAAATGGAACACTATCTAACTCATTTTATGAAGCGAACATCAATCTAATACCAAAACCAGGCAAAGATGCTACAAAAAAGGAAAACTACCGGCCAATCTCCCTAATGAATATAGATGCAAAAATCCTCAACAAAATACTTGCAAATCGAATCCAAAGACACATTAAAAAAATCATACACCATGACCAAGTGGGGTTCATTCCAGGCATGCAAGGATGGTTCAACATAAGAAAATCAATAAATGTATTACAACACATTAACAAGTCAAAACGGAAAAATCAATTGATCATCTCAATAGATGCTGAAAAAGCATTTGACAAAATCCAACATCCCTTTTTGATAAAAACACTTCAAAAGGCACGAATTGAAGGAAACTTCCTCAACATGATAAAGAGCATATATGAAAAACCCACAGCCAGCATAGTACTCAATGGTGAGAGACTGAAAGCCTTCCCTCTAAGATCAGGAACAAGACAAGGATGCCCGCTGTCACCACTGTTATTCAAAATTGTGCTGGAAGTGCTAGCAGGGCACTCCGGCAAGACAAAGAAATAAAAGGCATCCAAATTGGAAAAGATGAAGTAAAACTGTCATTGTTTGCAGATGATATGATCTTATATCTAGAAAACCCTGAGAAATCGACGATACAGCTACTAGAGCTCATAAACAAATTTAGCAAAGTAGCGGGATACAAGATTAATGCACATAAGTCAGTAATGTTTCTATGTGCTAGAGATGAACAAACTGAAGAGACACTCAAGAAAAAGATACCATTTTCAATAGCAACTAAAAAAATCATGTACCTAGGAATAAACTTAACCAAAGATGTAAAAGACCTATACAAAGAAATAGAAGGGGAACTTAAGAGATGGAAAAATATTCCATGTTCATGGATAGGAAGACTAAATGTCATTAAGATGTCAATTCTACCCAAACTCATCTACAGATTCAATGCAATCCCAATCAAAATTCCAACAACCTACTTTGCAGACTTGGAAAAGCTAGTTATCAAATTTATTTGGAAAGGGAAGATGCCTTGAATTGCTAAAGACACTCTAAAAAAGAAAAACAAAGTGGGAGGACTTACACTCCCTGACTTTGAAGCTTATTATAAAGCCACAGTTGCCAAAACAGCATGGTACTGGCACAAAGATAGACATATAGATCAATGGAATCGAATTGAGAATTCAGAGATAGACCCTCAGATCTATGGCCGACTGATCTTTGATAAGGCCCCCAAAGTCACTGAACTGAGTCATAATGGTCTTTTCAACAAATGGGGCTGGGAGAGTTGGATATCCATATCCAAAAGAATGAAAGAGGACCCCTACCTCACCCCCTACACAAAAATTAACTCAAAATGGACCAAAGATCTCAATATAGAAGAAAGTACCATAAAACTCCTAGAAGATAATGTAGGAAAACATCTTCAAGACCTTGTATTAGGCGGCCACTTCCTAGACTTTACACCCAAAGCACAAGCAACAAAAGAGAAAATAGATAAATGGGAACTCCTCAAGCTTAGAAGTTTCTGCACCTCAAAGGAATTTCTCAAAAAGGTAAAGAGGCAGCCAACTCAATGGGAAAAAATTTTTGGAAACCATGTATCTGACAAAAGACTGATATCTTGCATATATAAAGAAATCCTACAACTCAATGACAATAGTACAGACAGCCCAATTATAAAATGGGTAAAAGATATGAAAAGACAGTTCTCTGAAGAGGAAATACAAATGGCCAGGAAACACATGGAAAAATGTTCAGCTTCACTAGCTATTAGAGAGATGCAAATTAAGACCACAATGAGATACCATCTAACACCGGTTAGAATGGCTGCCATTAAACAAACAAGAAACTACAAATGCTGGAGGGGATGTGGAGAAATTGGAACTCTTATTCATTGTTGGTGGGACTGTATAATGGTTCAGCCACTCTGGAAGTCAGTCTGGCAGTTCCTTAGAAAACTAGATATAGAGTTACCATTCGATCCAGAGATTGCACTTCTCAGTATATACCCGAAAGATCGGAAAGCAATGACACGAACAGATATCTGCACGCCAATGTTCATAGCAGCATTATTCACAATTGCCAAGAGATGGAAACAACCCAAATGTCCTTCAACAGATGAGTGGATAAATAAAATGTGGTATATACACACGATGGAATACTACGCGGCAGTAAGAAGGAACGATCTGGTGAAACATATGACAACATGGATGAACCTTGAAGACATAATGCTGAGCGAAATAAGCCAGGCACAAAAAGAGAAATATTATATGCTACCACAAATGTGAACTTTGAAAAATGTAAAACAAATGGCTTATAATGTAGAATGTAGGGGAACTAGCAGTAGAGAGCAATTAAGGAAGGGGGAACAATAATCCAAGAAGAACAGATATGCTATTTAACGTTCTGGGGATGCCCAGGAATGACTATGGTCTGTTAATTTCTGATGGATATAGTAGGAACAAGTTCACAGAAATGTTGCTATATTATGTAACTTTCTTGGGGTAAAGTAGGAACATGTTGGAAGTTAAGCAGTTATCTTAGGTTAGTTGTCTTTTTCTTACTCCCTTGTTATGGTCTCTTTGAAATTTTCTTTTATTGTATGTTTGTTTTCTTTTTAACTTTTTTTTCATACAGTTGATTTAAAAAAGAAGGGAAAGTTAAAAAAAAAATAAAAGAAAAACAAGGAAAAAAATAGATGTAGTGCCCCCTTGAGGAGCCTGTGGAGAATGCAGGGGTATTCGCCTACCCCACCTCCATGGTTGCTAACATGACCACAGACATAGGGGACTGGTGGTTTGATGGGTTGAGCCTTTTACGACAGGTTTTACCCTTGGGAAGACGGTTGCTGCAAAGGAGAGGCTAGGCCTCCCTATGGTTGTGCCTAAGAGCCTCCTCCCGAATGCCTCTTTGTTGCTCAGATGTGGCCCTCTCTCTCTGGCTAAGCCAACTTGAAAGGTGAAATCACTGCCCTCCCCCCTACGTGGGATCAGACACCCAGGGGAGTGAATCTCCCTGGCAACGTGGAATACGACTCCCGGGGAGGAATGTAGACCTGGCATCGTGGGACGGAGAACATCTTCTTGACCAAAAGGGGGATGTGAAAGGAAATGAAATAAGCTTCAGTGGCAGAGAGATTCCAAAAGGAGCCGAGAGGTCACTCTGGTGGGCACTCTTACGCACACTTTAGACAACCCTTTTTAGGTTCTAAAGAATTGGGGTAGCTGGTGGTGGATACCTGAAACTATCAAACTACAACCCAGAACCCATGAATCTCGAAGACAGTTGTATAAAAATGTAGCTTATGAGGGGTGACAATGGGATTGGGAAAGCCATAAGGACCACACTCCACTTTGTCTAGTTTATGGATGGATGAGTAGAAAAATAGGGGAAGGAAACAAACAGACAAAGGTACCCAGTGTTCTTTTTTACTTCAATTGCTCTTTTTCACTCTAATTATTATTCTTGTTATTTTTGTGTGTGTGCTAATGAAGGTGTCAGGGATTGATTTAGGTGATGAATGTACAACTATGTAATGGTACTGTAAACAATCGAAAGTACGATTTATTTTGTATGACTGCATGGTATGTGAATATATCTCAATAAAATGAAGATAAAAAAATAAAAAAAATAAAATAATAAAAAAAAATAAAAGAATTACTATCTTAAGGTTTTAGCAGAAGGATGACATTTAGCAGAACGATGAAAGGAGAAAGAAAATATAAAACTATGTGAGCAACCCTTGCTCTGCTCCTGAAATAATTAGTTTAAGAATTAGCTTAAGAATTTGTATACCTGCAGGTTTATCCAACATTAGAGATGATGACTAATATTTATCCCAGTGCAAACAACGCTGTCAAGATTATGCTCCAGCTAAAGTAGAAGACTCCAATAAAAGGATAAGTTTTGTACTGATTACATTTAAACTAAACAAAATCCTTTCTAGGCTGATACCTGGTAAAACTTAGAACCCAATGGAGTTGAATTCTTAATCCACATGAATTACAAATATTCCCAAATCAATATAAAGCAAATCTAAATGACCAATACCTTCCATATCTGCAGCTTCTCCTTCCTCCTCTTCTTCTTCTTCTTCCTTCTCACAAAATAATGAGCAATCTTGGGGTTTTATACTGTCCTTTGAAATGAATTGTATTTAAAGTCATTAAACATGTTCATTAGTTCAAATAGTGAGCACCCATGTGCCAGGACGTGCTAACAATTGTGAAAATAAGAATGATAATTCTTGTCCTCAAGAAACTTTTACTTCAGTGGAGATAACAGATTCATAAAACAATCATTAAAAGCAGTATGCTAAGTATGACTGAAAGATATAAGTCTCATAGGAGCACTGAGCCATCTAAGATCATTTAAACTCGTTGCCACTTGCACTCCTAATAAAACAAAAAGTATTTTTAGTTACCCAATTCATTAGTATTAGAAATTCAGTTCAAAGTTATTTTAACTTATACACTTACGATAATTTTGAGGAAAAGGGTATATCAATAAATCACAATACATTTTTAAATGAAAATAAATGTATTATTATGAATTACAAACCAAAACCTATTGTAATTTGTTAACAATAACCTGGCTGAATTAAACAAAAGATACCAGCTCTTACATTTATTATAGTACATAAGATTTCAGTTCAATTCTTAACTATTTTGTTCTACAATGAAAAAATAATGCTAATCAATGACAGGTCTATCAATACATGGTCATCCTTATTAAAAAATTAATATTCTGAAATTTTTAAGTCAGTATGATAAGTCAATAAATTGGATATTGAGTTTCACCTAGTTTATAATTTTATTTACAGATAATTCTTTTTACTACTAGAAACTTAAATCCTATGCCTCATATTATACTCAAAATGTGAAACTATGAAGATTATCAGTGTCTGTGTAATTATTAGATGAGCCATTGTCTGACAAACTGATCATTAACAAAAATTTTAATCATATTGGTGATATTCATATTTCTTGATACAGTAGAAATCAACAACAAGCATTAATACTTGGGTATGGATGGCAAGTATTTTAAGCACTAAATTACAACAAATAATATAATTCTACATTAAATAGGAAATGACATGAAAGATATATTTTAGTTGTAAACTAGTTCTAAGTCATCATCCTTCTACAAGACATAAGAATGTTAAGTGGGATGCCAAGCACCATATTAATCATTATTGCATTTACTAAAAATTCTTGAAACAATTACTACAAATGTACCAAAAAATGCCATCCACACTATTCTGCCATTTATCATTACAAAGTCTGAAGCATATGAACTATTAAGTGACCTTACCAGCATGACATAAATACATGAAACAGGTTAAATGAGAGTGTGATGGTTAGGTTTATGTGTCAACTAGGCCAAGTGATGGTGTCCAGGTGTCTGGTCAAGCAAGCACGGTTCCAACTACTACTACAAGGACACTGGTGGCTAGTTAATAAACCAAAAGGCTGGTTAATTACATCATCAGTCAACTGACTACAGCTGTGACTGGTTAGAACAAGGAAGGATATGTCTTCTGCAATGAGAGAATTCAATCAGCTGGATTTAATCCAATCAATTGAGGACTTTTAAGGAAGAGGGAGAGATGACCTTTACTTCTTCCACTAGCCAGCGAAGCATCTCCTAAGGAGTTCATCGAACACCTTCATAGGAGTTGCCAGTTCGCTGCCTACCCTATGGAATCTCGACTTGTGCATCCCCACAGTGTGTGAGACACTTTTATAAAATTTTATATTTACAGATATCTCTTGTTGATTGTTTCCCTTAAGAATCCTAACTAAACAGATTGGTACAGGGAGTGGTTCTTGAGAAACAGAATCTTAAAACATGCAGTTACAATTGGTTTTCTACTCTGATTAGATTCAGAGGCACTAATGATTCCATTTCCAATATTAAAAATGGCACTGACAGTCCATGGCGTGAGTTCGCAATGGAGATATGCAAAATACCACCATTTGACTCAACTAATCATACTCATGTATGAAGCAAGGCTCTGGGTGACAGTGCTTTCGACAACATAAGAGAGTTTTGCAGAATTAAGAGATATGATGGCTGGTTGCTCTTAGATATGCTGGATAAAGTTATAAGAGAAAGGGACCAGCCACAGGCTTCAAATTTGAAACTTAAGTGCCATATGACAGATGTAAAAGTTTCTATGTGTGCCTTGAAAGAAAATCTTATTTCCTGTGGCCGCAGACTTGAGATTTCTGAAAACCAGACCCAGAGTCTCTGAATAGCAGATTTACAACATAAACTGAAATCTCAACCTTGCACAGTGCCTGCTGTTAAAGTAAAGGCATTGATTAGAAAAGAACGGGATTCTGAAACTTGGGAAGGGGACATACAGATTGATGATAATGGCAGTGAGGACACTGGAACCCTGGATTCTGCTGAGTCTTTGTTAGATATACCTGCAATGATCTGCCTGGAGTAAACAGCACCCCCTTCAGCCTGCACTGAGGAGACAGCTACCCAACCTCCAGCCTGCTTTGAAGAAACAGCTTTTTGACCTACAGTCTGCCTAAGGAGCCTGCCATCCAACCTCCACCTAAAGAGTTTAACCCTTCAGTACCTGCTAAATGTATAATCACCTCCCTTGAGGAAGCAGCCCTCACTCCTGTCTGGAGGGATTAATTCTGTTTCACAAGATGAAACTGAAACGAAATGTCCTGAGGTAAATGGCTTCAGGGATATTTCTAATTCTTTTCATGACTGACTCCAATCACCAGTCTTTTCTTCAAGACCTGTAACAAGACTAAAGTCCAACACGCTCCGAAGGGTGAGGTACAAAGTGTGACCCGTGAGGAAGTACGCTATACTCCAAAAGAACTGTATGAATTTTCCAATATATATAGACAAAAATTGGGGGACTATGTGTAGGAATGGATATTAAGGGTATGGGATAAGGGTGGCAGGAATATAAGTTGGATCAGGCTGAGTTTATTCATATGGGCCCACTAAGCAGAGATTGTGCATTCAATGTTGTACCTCGAGGGGCTAGAAAGGGCATTAACAGTTTGTTTGGGTGGTTGGTTGAAACATGGATCAAAAGGTGGCCAACATTACCTTAGGTCAAAATGCCAGAACTGCCCTGGTATAATATAGAAGAAGGATTCAAAGACTTAGAGAGATTGGAATGTTAGAGTGGATTTTATCATGGAAGACCTGCTCACACACCCCTGGAATGTCCAGAGGACACACCTTTTACAAATACTGTGAGGAATAAATTTGTGAAACTAGTTGAATCATTCCTGAAGCGCTCTGTAGTCACCCTTCTCTGTAGGCCAGATACTACTGTGGGAACTGCCATCACTGAGCTGGAATCCTTAAACACAATGGGGATAATCGGATCCTGAGACAGCAGAAGGAACATGGCAGCAGTTAACCATCAAAGACAAGATGTCTGTGACTATCATAATGGAAAACAGGCTCAAAGCAGCAGTCAAAATAATCTGACTTGCAGAGACTTATGGCATTGACTAATAGATCATGGAGTACCTAGAAGTGAAATAGTTGGGCAGTCTACTCAATTCTTGTTTGATCAGTATAAGGAGAAGAATTCTAGGTCAAGAGAACAAAAGTCTACCTTTAATTACAAAAATGGAAAGTCACAGCCTCTTAATCAATTCCCAGACTTGAGACAGCTTACAGACCCAAAGCCCCTTGAACAAGGGTAAGGCCAGGTACCCTCGGGGCAGGATCTTGTTAAACTGCCAAAAATTTAAACTGTTAATCTTCCTCCCAGCACACCACAGGGGACCTATGGCCTTTTACCAGGGTTAACTGTGCATTGGGGAAAAGGAAACGATCAGGTATTTCACAGATTATTAGACACTGGTCCAGAACTGACATTAATTCCAGAAGACCCAAAACATCACTCTGGTCCACCAATCAGAGTTAGAGCTTATGGAGGTCAGGTGATCGATGGAGATTTAGCTCAGGTCCGTCTCATAGTGGGTCCAGTGGGTCCCCGGACCCATTCTATGGTTATTTCCCCAGTTCCGGAATGCATAATAGGAATAGACATACTCAGCAACCGGCAGAATCCTCACATTGGTTCCCTGACTCATGGAGTGAGGGCTATTATGGGAGGAAAGGCCAAGTGGAAGCCGCTAGAACTGCCGCTGCCTAGCAAAATAGTATACCAGAAGCAATACTGGATTCCTGGAGGGATTGCAGAGATTAATATCACTCTTAAGGATTTGAAGGATGCAGGAGTGGTGATTCCCACTACATCCCAAATCAACTCTATTTGGCCTGTGCAGAAAACAGCTGGGTCTTGGAGGAGGACAGCAGAATATCGTAAGCTTAACCAGGTGGTGACTCCAATTGTAGCTGCTATTCCAGACGTGGTATCATTGCTTGAGCAAATCAACACATCCCATGGTACTTTGTATGCAGCTATTGATCTGGCAAATGCTTTTTTCTCAATAGCTCTTAGTAAAGACCACCAGAAACAGTTTGCATTCAGCTAGCAAGGCCAGCAGCATACATTCACTGTGCTACCTCAGGGGTATATCAACTCTCAAGCCCTATATCATAATATTGTCCACAGGGATCTTGATCGTTTCTCCCTTCCACGAGACATCACACTGGTCCACTATATTGATAATATCATGTTGTTTGGACCTAGTGAGCAAGAAGTAGCAACTACTCAAGATTTGTTGTTAAGGTATTTGCCTAGCAGAGGATGGGAGATAAATCCAACAAAAATACAGGGGCCTTCTACTTCAGTAAAATTTCTAGGTGTCCAGTTGTGTGGGGTTTGTCGAGATATCCCTTCTAAGGTGAAGGATGAGCTGTTGCATCTGGCCCCACCTATGACGGAAAAAGAGGCACAACACCAAATTGACCTCTTTGGATCTTGGAGACAACACATTCCTCATTTGGGTGTGCTACTCAGGCCCATTTAACGAGTGACCAGAAAGACTTCTAGTTTTGAGTGGGGATGGGAAAAAGTGACAGGTCCAGGCTGCTGTGGAAGCTGCCCTGCCACTTGGACCATATGATCCAGCTGATCCAATGTGCTGGAAGTGTCACTGGCAAATAGAGATGCTGTTTGGCGACTTTCGCAGGCTCGTATAGGAGAGTCACAATGCAGGCCCTTAGGATTTTGGAGTAAAGCCTTACCATCCTCTGCAGATAACTACTCTTGATTTGAGAACAGCTTTTGGTCTGCTATGGGGCCCTAGTAGAGACAGAACACTTAACCATGGGCCACCAAGTTATCATGAGACCTGAGTTACCTATCATGAGCTGGGTGTTGTCTGACCCACAAAGCTATAAAGTTGGGCATGCACAGTAGCACGTCATCATAAAATGGAAATGGTATATAAGAGATAGGGCTCAAGCGGGTACTGAAGGCACAAGAAAGTTACATTAGGAAGTGGCCCAAATACCCATGGTCCCCACTCCTTCCACTTAACCTTCTCTTTCCCAGCCCATAGCTATGGCCTCTTGGGGAGTTCCTTACAATCAGTTGACTGACAGAGAGAAAACCCGGGCCTGGTTTACAGATGGTTCTGCATGATATGCAGGCACCAACCAAAAGTGGACAGCTGCAGCACTGCAGCCCCTTTTGGGGATGTCCCTGAAGGAAAGTGGTGGGGGAAATCCTCCCATTAGGTGGAACTTCGAGCAGTGCACCTGGTTGATCACTTTGCTTGGAAGGAGAACTGGCCAGAGGTGTGTTTGTATACTGATTCATGGGCTGTTGCTAATGGTTTGGCTGGATGGTCAGGGACTTGGAAGGAACATGACTGGAAAATTGGTGACAAAGAAGGCTTGGGAAGAAGTATATGGATAGACCTTTCCGAGTGGGCAAAAAACATGAAGATATTTGTGTACCATGTGAATGCTTACCAGAGGGTGACTTCAGCAGAGGAAAACTTTAATAATCAAGTGATAAGATGACCTGTTTGGTGGATACTAGTCAGCCTCTTTCCCCAGCTACTCCTGTCACTGTCCAATGGGCTCATGAACAAATGGTCATGGTGGTAGGGATGGAGGATATGCATGGGCTCAGCAACATGAACTTCCACTCACCAAGGCTGACCTGGCCACAGCCACTGCTGAGTGCACAATCTGCAAGCAGCAGAGTCCCACACTCAGTCCCTGATATGGCAGCATTTCCCGAGGTGATCAGCCTCTTACCTGGTGGCAGGCTGATTACATTGGACCACTTCCATCATGGAAGGGGCAGCAATTTGTTCTCAATGGAATAGACACATACACCAGATATGGCTTTTGCCTTCCCTGCATGCAATACTTCTGCCAAAACTACCATCTGTGGACTTACGGAATACCTTATACACCATCACGGTATTCCACGAAGCATTGCTTCTGACCAAGGAACCCACTTCAAAGTAAATGAAGTGAGGGAATGGGAATATGCTCATTATCTGGTCTTACCACGTTCCCCATCATCCAGAGGCAGCTGGGTTGACAGAACGGTGGAACGGCCTGTTGAAGACTCAATTACGGCGCCAACTAGGTGGCAAGACCTTGCAAGGCTGAGGCAGTATTCTCCAGGTGGCTGTGTATGCTCCGAATCAGCATCCACTCTATGGGGCTGTTTCCCCAGGATTCATGGGTCCAGGAATCAAAGGGTGGAAATAGAAGTGGTACCACTCGCTATCACCCCTAGTGATCCACTAGGAAAATTTCTGCTTTCTGTCCCTGCAACCTTAAGCTCTGCTGGTCTACAAGTCTTAGTTCCAAAAGGAGTGCTTCCACCAGGAGATACAACAATAATTCCATTGAACTGGAAGTTAAGACTGCCACGTGGCCATTTTGGGCTTCTCATGTCTCTGAATCAACAGTCAAGGAAAGGCATTACTGTACTGGCTGGGGTGACTGATCCTGACTATGTAAGGGAAATACCACTGCAACTACACAGTGGAGGTAAAAAACGAGTTTTCCTGGAATACAGGAGGTCCCCTAGGGCATCTTTTAGTACTACCATGCCCTGTGATTAAAGCGAATGGAAAACTGCAACAACCCAATCCAGACAGGACTACCAATGGCCAAGAAACTTCAGGAATGAAGGTTTGGGTCACCCCTCCAGGCAAAGAACCACGGCCAGCTTAAGTGCTTGCTGAGGGTAAAGGGAACATGGAATGGGTAGTAGAAGAAGGTAGTGATAAATATGAACTTCGACCATGTGACCAGTTACAGAAACAAGGACTATGATGGCATGAATATTTCTTTTTTGTTTTGTTATGGGTATATATGTATTTGTCCATAAAGAAAACATCTTTGTTTTCTTCTCTATCTTATCTCCTTTTCATGTGACATAAGCTGTATTGTTGATTTCGTGGTATTTAAGTTAAAGGAAATCAAGTTTAAGAGTTAATGTCACCCAAGGACTTGTGTCCTATTCGTTTCCAGTTGTATGTAGGACAGCTGAGTATTGTTAGGCAAAATATATGTCTGTTATTGTGCTCTATGTAGAGATAAAGTATGGTTTAAGGTGATGTGTATAACTGCCAAGTTGACAAGGGGTAGATTGATGGTTAGGTTCATGTGTCAACTAAGCTGAGTGATGGTGTCCAGGTGTCTGGTCATGCAAGCACTGTCCTAACCGTTACTGCAAGTATATTTATGGCTGGTTAATAAACTGAACAGCTGGTTTATTAAATCAGTCAAATGACTGTAGCTGTAACTGATTACATCAATGAAGGGCATGTCTTCTGCAGTGAGAATTCAATCAGCTGGATTTAATCCAATCAGTTGAAAACTTTTAAGGAATTGGGAGAGAGGACCTTCACTTCTTTGGCTAGCCAGCGAAGCGTTTCCTGAGGAGTTCATTGAACACCTTCATTGGAGTTGCCAGTTCACTGCCTGAGGAGTTCATCAAACACCTTCATCATAATTGCCAGTTTGTGGCCTGTCCTACAGAATTTGGACTCGTGTATCCCCACAGTTGCATGAGACACTTCTATAAAATCTTATATTTACAGATATCTCTTGTTGATTCTGTTTCCCTAGAGAACCCTAACTACTACAGGAAGGCTTATAGAAATCAGCAATAAAATGGAAATAATGCCAGGGTAAACAAGAAGAGCTTCAGAAGCAGCAAAGCCATTTGTGTGATTTCTCCTTAGTCATTCAGCCTCTCCAAAAAGCAGAATTTGAAAAGGATGAATTCTCAGGTCAATGAACTTAATCCTCAGTAAGCATAAAATTCTATAGTGAAAAAAGTAAAACTTGTTTCAGTTTCTAACACTTTCTGTTAAGCCCCAGTTACCATTCTTGAAAGACCCAAATGACAAAAACAGAGTATCTTAAACTAATAATTGTCATAGTAAATATTTCATAAGGACAAGATAAATGCAATTATCCCATCCAAATATTCTATCCTCTAAGAGACTTCACTGTTAACAAAGAAATTAAGAAAAGATAAAGGTGAAGGCATGTTGTATGTTTATCATATCATTTCAAACTACATAAAAATAAGAAATCTTTAATTGCTTTCTTTAGAACTGAAAAGCTAATATAATACAGCCTGATTTAACTGAAATCTTCCAAGCACAAAAATTCTACTCAATTATATATTTTGCCCTCCCTCCCAAAATAAGTCATATAATTAAAATTAACTCATTTAGCTTCCATGTATTTAAAATGTCATAATTTTGAACCAGGCTAAACGAAGCTGAAGTTTACATTTGAACTTTCAAAGACAAAACAAAACAAAACAAAAATCCAAAATGGCTGATTTAACAAAATAGTGGGAAAATGATTAAATTATGACAATATTTAAACTACAAATTTTAAACACTAATATTGTATCAACATTCACTGATCAACAAGTAGATAAACTCCCCTAAACCTCCACTTATACAACATTAGGTACTATATTTGTTTAAAAACAAAAATCCATTTCTTTTAACTTGGTACAGCATTTTGAAATCTTCTCAATTAGTGTAAATTAGTTTTTACCAGTTATAATCTAAAAAATGTATTTCTTAGCTATATGACAGATTAAGGAAAATAAGGGAAGCAATCAGGAACAGTAGGAGGGTTGGGGAGTGGAAATTGTTAGAAATTAGAGGTTGATCTGAGTTTGGATAAGAAATCTATGGGTGATCTTAAAAATATATATTTTAGCAATAAATAGGTCATTGAATTTAGAAATATAATAACCAATACCTTGCTTTCCAGTGTAATTTCCTTAACTGCTTCCGTTATTCCTGAAATACCTGTTAAATAATCAGCAGAAAAAAAATAAAGTAAGCTGTAATAAATATTCCTATTTACCTGATTAAAGAAAAATGAAAACACTAAAAATTATCTGAATTCTCACAATTTCTCTGAAATAAGGAGGTAAACAGCAACATTTTGACAAATGAACTCTAATAGAAATAAATAACTTCAAAGGCCTTCTCTTCTTAATTGGAAACCTATTAATTTACTGTTTTATTATGGTTATCATTCCTCATTTACTTTTATTTACTTTCCTTGCTTGAGAAGCTATCAAAATACACATTCATTCTCAGAAAACAAAAAGATTAAGAGATTACAGGACTCATATTTACATTTTACTTAAGCATGCATCAAAATTTTCCCAGTAAAGTATTGCTTCAGATATCTGGAACATCCAGAGGTAGTAAAACCATATCACATTTATTAAGAGGCTTTCTTCTTAGTACTAAGTGTTTCCACATCTCATTTAATCCTTACCAAACACTCTCCCATGAAGCAGTTAGGGTAATAATTTCTCCCTATGAAGAAATGAAGTCTCCAGAGAGGTAAAATGACTTGTTTCGAGTCTCACAGCCAGTTAAGTGAAAGAACTGGGAAACAAACTGCTGACTTGTGGTTCAGTGCTCTCTCCACTTCACCTTGTTGAGCAAATACCTTGGAACCTAGTTGTCTCAATGATACCATCAGCTGGGCAGTATTTCTAATTCAAAATACTTGCCAGTGTTCTCAGTCAGACGGTTAACAAGGATGGGAAATACAATAAGACAATAGCACCTAAAGTTACCAAAAGCAAAAAAACAAACAAACAAACAAAAAAAACAAAAAACAAATAACAAAAACCCAAATCCTAAATACAAAATACATTCAGCTCCTTTGTTAATCTTCTGTGTCTCTGATATATCTGTTTAACACACCTAAAGGAAAGAATGATGAGTTCACTTTCGCAAATGGAAAAAGTCACGATCCACAGCTCTAGCATAAAGCTTTTATCTCATGTAATTTTCTAGAAATTATTATATACAAGGTATGAGTTACTTTACAACAGTAAGACCCAAATCCTAACATATCAAATTGATATTACAAAATAATTTGCTGAATCTTGTACACAGAAACAAAGAAAACAAACCTCTTCAATTTGTCAAAAAATAGCAATATTCTTTTAACCAGACTCTTCTAAAAGCAGGACATAACTGGCAAAGAAAAGAAAGCTCAAATTACTCTAACGAAGGTAATATTTCAAGGGCTAATGGGGGATGGGAGGATATACCCAGGAGAAGAGAAATAGGGATGAAGCAAGGGGTGATGAGTTGAATAAGGAGGAATCAGGCACCTGGCCTTGCAGGTCAGTTGGAAACACTGCTTTAGCCAAATCAGAAAATAGTTTAAACCTACAATTCTAAGGGCATCTCTCATAAACATTAGTAAGAATTTCTACATAAAATTAACTGCAGAATAATACTAGGTTGTTTTCTAATATGAAAATGGTGTTACTTGTCCCCTATCATCACAGCAAACATTTTTTAAATTTAGCCCAATTTCTGAAATAGACTTTGGTCATACCAAAATTCATATTGACACTTACTTATCTCTGTGATGAATGCTCTGTAAATAAGCACCTGGACAGTAATTATGGAATAGAATGCAGCTAAACAACAGAGTAAACTCATTAACATGACACTGGAAACATAGTCCTGTAACCAATGGCTCTTGTCAGTAAACAATTTACTGCAAATGTCCTACTCACACCTTTCAGACAAGGGAAAATTAAAGCAAAGCAGCCAAAAGATTTTTGAAAGAGCAGGAGTGGGAGGGTGAGGAAGAAGTCTGAAAACACTCAGTGGAAGGAAAGTGATAATTTTTTAAATTATTTTAAAAAACTGCTCAATCAGATATTTCCTTTAAGCCTTGACACAGCAACACTCAACTCACTAAGAAGCAAATGAGTTTTAGATCCAGGAGTTCAAGTTCCATTAAAACACAGAGGAAGTACTGTATGTGTGCTTATATCTTCCCAAGGATATAAATAGCAGTCTATTATTCAGAGGGAAGGAGAAACTGACTTAAAGATGCTTTTTCCTGTACTGATTACTTTGCCTTCCCTTTATTGCAGTGGGTATGAATTGGAGGCAGCAATTTTGTTCAACATTTAGCAATGTCTGGAAACATTTTTGGTTGTCACCACTGGCTTACAGTGGGTAAAGGACAGATACACTGTCAAACATTCTACAATGCATAGGAAAGCCCCACATGACAAAGAATTATCTGCCCCAAAATGTCAAGAGGTACAAGGTTGAGAAACCATGCTCTACTGCTACTTAACCTCCTAGCCTCTAGGACTCAGAGGGAGAAAACTTGCTTTCAGTATCCTGTATTTAAACTCAAAACACATTTTCTTAATTAAAACTAAGTCAAAAATGGTAGTTAGCTATAGCTACATATAATAATATACACTTCCATAATTACATAAATATGGTGTAAAAAATTCGGTTTTTAGGACTGGGAGTGAAAAAATGTATTCAGAGTATTATGAAAACATATACTTGTGAAAAGGCTTACATTCAGTCAACTTGTTTAACAAATACTTATTGAACAACTTCTGTATCAGGCATTATGATAGATGCTAAGAATTCAACAATGAATCTCTACTTTCATGGAGCTTAAACTCCTTAAAATCTCTTTTAATAATCACTCAACAAATAATTATTAAATGCTTTTAAAGGCCAGGTAGTGTTTTATATTCTCTGGGTAAATTACTATTTGGCATGATTCCTGTCTTCAAGGAGCTCATAACCCAGCAATGGAATGACACATAAGCAAGGGATTCTAAAGTAATGCACTATGTATGTATATATGATTGGCTTCTTTCTTTCTTTCTCTCTTTCTCTCTCTTTCAACACACAGAAAAATAATACGGATCTTATTTCCAAATTGCAAGTGAAGCAGCAAGTACTATAGAAATTTAGTATTTAATTCTAACAGCAGTTTTTTCTTTTTTCCCCAATTTGTCTTCCTGCTTTTTTCAGATAAAAGCTTACAAGGGACAAAAATGTTGCCTTATATATCCTCTTTTTGTTTGTTTGTTTGTTTTTCAGTCAAGGATATTGTAAATGAGTTAAAAACAACTTAAATTGAGTATATGGAATCCTATTCTCTTACCTGTGTTGTGATAGGTATCTACCCATCCCCCATCACCATCATCTTCTTCAATAATGGCTTCCAATTCATCTGAATATTCCATCTGTTTGCACCTCTTGTAGCATGGCACTAGAAAAACAATGCAAGTGCAGTTACTAGGACATAATCTATAAAGCAATGGAAAAAAGAAGCTTGTTCTTCATGAAGTTTTATTCCATAAAAATGTAACCATCAAACTGCTCTGTGAATATATTTCACCACTAATTATAGTGATTAATTTAAGAGTCACATTCAGCCCATAGACACAATCATTTAACCACATTAATCTTTCCCTAAATAGCTTTGTAAGAAGTAGAAAGGGCTCTACTAGAAATAGTCTATATATTCTTTTACTCTGATGGCCCATGAAGAATGGTGGGAAGAAGCCAGAGGTAACATTGCTCAATTTCAGGCTTATGAATAATAATAACTTATTTTAATGGCTTTACTCTCAGTGAATGGAAGTACCACCTGTCATACTCAAGGGTAGTAGAGGTGACCTCCAGCTTGAATGGCTAAATTAAATGTCAGTACGAATTCCATAATTCACATTTAATTTCCAGTTATTCACAATAGATAAAACAGTTTAAAATCCACCAAGCTTCTAAATTTTACTACCTCATGCAGTATTGGTGCCAAGTTTCTCATATACAGATGTATCAATTAATAGGTATTTTTATTCATAATACTGATATCGAACAATCATAAGGTAAACCAAACTGCCATTAATCTCCTGATTCTTTTCTTACAAAGCAGGGTATAAATTATCAATTCTGGTAAAAAATATGCCATGAGAAAGAAAAAAGTGGTGTGTGGTATAAATTATTTTTCTTTTCCTGTCATAGTTACATCTGAACAGAAATCAATGTATTATTATGTGATGAAACAGTGATTATTAGAGCCTTTTGGTGTTGTTTTAAAACTAATTTCATAAATAAACTACCTGTTTCAAAGCACTTTTTGTGTCGATAAGCAATCTTTCATTGACAATGTATAATAAAATATTTATCTTTAAGCTTTTATATGTCAAAAGCAGTACCAATTTCATTTTTCATGAAACATTTAAGTCTAAAGAAGATTAAATTCAAATAGCTAAAAAGATTGATTATGAAATCAGCTGCAACAAAACTCCAGTTATAAGCCAAATTTTGCTTACAGCCCTTTTATTCCACATCTTGACAATCAGATCTTTTGGATAAAGAGAACATAACATAAAAGGAAAAAAGACATAAAAATCAATTAAGTAAAGGGGAAAAAAAAAAATACTCCTGGAATGAAAAACCCAGAGCTTCATTAAATTTCCAAATTTCCATCTGTAAGAAAATAAAAGCACAGCTTTCAACACAAATTAAGACCAGTGAGTCCTAAGATTTTAAAAATATATAAATGTGCAAAATTTACTACATATATATATATACACACATATATATATGTATGTAACATAGTTCTTACCATTTTTGGTTACCAAAAATTGTTTGCTTGCTGGTAGGTACGCCTTCACTTTCAATTCTTCCCCTGTAGCCCTTTAGAAACAGTGAAAAGCACACACACAGAAAGTTAAAGGATAATACAGAAGATATCACATGTAAATCTCAAAACAATATAATCCACATGCCTGAGAAAATAGTTTTAGGATTGGTTTGGGAAGGATGTCATTACACAATTGGCTCAATAATACATGTTAGGGTATGGACAAGCACAACTCATAAGTGAAGTGTACTAAGAGATGCAGATAGAACTAAGAGAATTCAGATTAAATATTAATCAGAAAGGATAAAATATAGAAAGATTAAGTTTGCCTCTAACCAAAAAGAAAATGTTGTTTCTTAGTGGGCTATACCCCATTGTAAAATCTCATTCATATTTTTAATCCTGAAGTCCTGTATATCTTGAGACCAAAAAGAGGCAAGAAAAAAGCTGCATAACATTCCATAATGAAGTAGGTTGTTGGCAAGATCCCTGTTACTACTACTGTATTAAAACTGGAACTAAGGGATAAGAGACGCTTTGAATCACAAGATAATGCTGAGAATAATACTGATTGAAAACAAACTTTTATTGAGTACTTGCAGGTACAGGACTTAGAACTTTACACACATTATTTTCATTTAATATTTATAACTCTAAGAGGTAAAGAGTATTACTATCCCCATTTTATAGATAAGTAAACCAAAGCTTAAAGGTCAATTTGCCCAGGGTCACAAAACCAGAAGGTGGAACAATCAGGATCAAGCCAAGTGACTCTTGAGTTCCTGCTCTTAAACACTTCTCCCTCAGAATCCAACATTAAGAATTTTCCAAAGATTCTTCTGTGGGTCATCTGAAATTGGCCAGAGCTGGGGTAGAATGTGGTATTTGTCACAAATATATGAACATAAATTTGGAGCTTTGTGTGGAGACACAGAAGGTCCCCTGGCTCCATAGATTATACATAGGGCCCATTTCCCAAAATCTGGAAGCCCGAAGGCGGGCTCCAGGCTGGGAAAAGGCCAAAAGCTTTGCATGTCTGAAGGCAGACAGCAATTTAGATAAAGGAATAGTTTCTGAGCTCTTGCTGGGCTCCTTCCATGCTCCTGTCTCCTGCCCCTGCTATCTCCCTTCTAGCTCCAAAGAAATTGTCCCTTGAGATTAAAGATATGTAAATACACCTTATTGCTTTAGAAAAAATGTACCCTCCCTGAAATACCTGAAAACAGTCATGTAGGAAACTACCTTGTATGCTATAAAAGCCTGTAGAAATTAGTAGAACAAAACTTTCTTTTCCAGGAACACAGAGGACAGAGTTGGCTCCCTTCTTTCACAGCTTTGCTGCTCAAGGTTCAGTCTAAAGGTCAGACCATAGGTTTTGTAGCACAAGATAAAGACAGGAAATGTCCCCCACCCCCAATATCATTTGGCAACTCTTTAGGCCTTTCCAGACTATTCCAAAGTGTCAAATTCAACAAGATCATGCAATACCAGAAGTTCTGAGGGAAGAACACTCAATAAGGTCACGATGGCACTTGTACACATGAATATACAACATAGCAACAACCTATTTCTAGCACTGATTTAAAATGGATTACTCCTTTGGCCCCAGCAACTCAGCCAGAAATGTAGACACTGGAGTACAGTATAGTTGAGTTTTAAATTGCAATAAAATTATTTCAACCCCCACAAATGATAAGTGAACTATAAACTACTAATAACTGCTAAAAGAAGATTCTGTTCATATATATAACCCTCCATAAAAACACTACAAACCTAATGCCTAAACAAATTAGACAATTAAGGGCTATGACAAAGTAATATGGAAAAGAAAACTGTTTATCTTGTTGAAGAAAATCTTAAATTAGTTCATTTTTCAAAATAAACGCTACACTTTCTATACCAACTTAAATATAAATTTTAGACCAAAATTTAGCTAAATATGTCTTTTACAGACAATTTAGGATAGGAAAAACTTAGGACAGGAGAGCTTTTATGATACGAACTCAACTTAAAATACAGAATGGAAATACATGTAAGGAAAAAAAAGGACACAAACACAAATGAGCCTGACATTTTTGCCTCTTGGATACATAACAAATAGTGATCTAGAAGATAGAGAGCAATTGATAAAATGCAGTGACATCCATATTGGCCATATGCTAAATATAAACATTAAGGGGAATCACAGGTGGAAAACAGGTCCAACTGATTTAAAATCGTTTAATTAGAACTTTTTAAATTCTAGAACCCCTGCCACCAAATCAAAAGTGTACATCTGAACCACAAGTGAAAAAGTGTATTTAAGCAAAAAATTAATAACTAAAAAGCATGTAACAGGTACTGAAGCATTTCTATCCAAACATGATATTTCCAAACAATTCTAGCCTACTTAAAAAAGTTCTCTTAAGTACTGCAATCAATTTTTCAGCCACTCGCAGGTTGTTTTATCACAAGTACTTGAAAGTAATAAAACTACATTTCTTC
Organism: Choloepus didactylus; assembly: GCF_015220235.1. Taxonomy (NCBI): domain Eukaryota; kingdom Metazoa; phylum Chordata; class Mammalia; order Pilosa; family Megalonychidae; genus Choloepus; species Choloepus didactylus. The sequence continues at coordinate 78,018,150 of NC_051307.1, forward strand.
TAAAAAAAGTTATTCATAATATTTTAAAAATATATAAGAGAACTGCTAAATTGCTTAAATTACTTTTGTAATTAACAAAAGTAATGAAGAACATAAAAATTTAAACCACCTATTATGAAAAGATTAACAGTTAAGACCTTAATCAGTATCATGAACCTTTTAATTTTTAAGCCAATTCCTAAAGAGGGAGCATATTTTTGAAGCTTAATAGAAAAATGTTCATGCCTTATGTTTTAAAGAATATAACACTGCAAAATCTCTCTGCATTTATTTGTCACTTTATGTAGTAACTAGAACCTTAAAAAATCTTAAATATTTGTTAATCTGAAAAATGAGATAATAAAATTTATCAAGCTCTTGAAAATTATTTTTTAAAGAACCACAACAAGATCAAGCCTAGATACTATAAATAAAATACTAGTAAAGGAAATCAAGGCATTTATCTAAAAAATGTCCATCTTTTCTATTAATGGAACAAACCAAATAGATACAATGCCAAATTTTTCTTCCTCTATTTTATTTTGAGTAATGTTGGTGCACCATTTAATAAAAATTGGCTAGAAGAGGGCTAATCTGGTCATTCTAACCACTTTCCATATACTAACCCATTTTCCAAGTTGTCATATTGGAAACCATAACTTTTACCTAATTTTCTATTCTTCACTCAATATTACTTACCATTGCCACGTAGGACAGTGGTGGACTAAGTGATCTCCTGCTGCCACAAACTATTCAGGATTTAGAAGGAATATAAAGGAAGGGAAAAAAGAAAAAGTGAACATCAGTCAATGTAAGGTAGCAAAATATCAAACTGATCACCCTAGGCAAGCTTGGTACCAGATACTAAATTAAAATGCAAACTGCACTAAACTTGCTCTATCTGTGTGAAGATTTATCTTTGATTACTAAAACTATAATATTTTTTAATATCCATAAAAATTTAAATTGATTTTGAAAGGAAAAAATGTTGAGTGCTTTTTTTAATCACTAGATTAAATAATGCTAAAAGCGTTACAGCAATATGAAATAAATAAAGGCAATGCTACAGAATTTAAAATGTCAATAAGCATTTTGTGGGTAAATAAAATGCAGAGAAATTCTTGTTGTTGGTTGAAAGCTCAATGAAAACCGAATAAAGTTACTAAATATATATACAGGTAAGGCTAGTTTGTTATATCATAGTACGTGTTTCTTCTTCCTCTTTTTATTATTTTTTTTTAAATTTAGGTAATGTTCAATTTTGAAAGTTGTTTTTGCCACAACAATCATTAACAAGAGAGAAATGTAGTGCCAAACAACAGGGAAAAGAAGCTTTTGGAATGACTTTGCAAACATCTAGATAATTTAGAATTTGAATCCTCTAACAAACTTGACACTTTCTGAGCAGGTTGAACATTCTACAAGTTTTTGTTTTTTCTCCAAAAAAAATCAACAGTCTTGGAGAAACAGTTTAACCTTTTCCAAAACTCAAGGTTACAGAGGAGTGAATTAACCTTACTACAGGAGAGAAATCCTCCTCATTCTAGAGACCACAAAATGCAGGTCTGCTAAACATAATTTGCAGACTTCAACTCAAGCAATATGCACACATGCTTTCCTAATTACTTCTATTTCACAACAGTTCTAACTGAAAATCATCCAATGCTCATAGATTTATTACACAGCAAAAGTTACAATATCTTTAATCGTCTAATGGATCTTTGAGACCAAAGGATGCACATACAAAATATTCTTAATTTTATAGAGTAATTTTCTATAATTCTATGAATAACCTCTTTCAAGAAAATAAATTTGAAATTAACAAGAAAAGATTTAGCAGCTCTATTCCAGCAACTTTGTAAATGTCCTGTCCTTTTATTTTTAATGAAGCTTTTCTATTATTAAACTGGTTAGGTAGAGACAAAAACCAAAGAAACCACTCTCTCTCCCAAGTTTTAAGCATTTTGGTCCCTGCAACCAGATGCCGTATTTAACTTCGTGGTTATCAGGAATTAATTTATCACCACCAAAAGAATATTAATTTAACAATATACAAGAAAAACAAATAATTAAAAATTAAAACTTCAAAGTTAATGACAATGCTTTGAGGTCACAAGACCAATATTCTATCATATTAGCTTTCTGGCGGCATCCACAAAAAAAATAAGAAAAACACTAGAACGTAAGGAAAACCTATAAAAGCAGATGGAATTTCACTGATAATTAGTACATGTGTACATATGCCTCATTAGCAATGACCATAACTACTTGCTTTGTATGTTCAAATGAAATAAAATGTAAAACATAGACTCAAATTTCCAAATTATCAGTGACACCCAGAGTGTAAATCCCCCTGGCAGCGTGGAATATGACTCCCGGGGAGGAATCTAGACCCAGCATCATGGGATAGAGAACATCATCTTGACCACAAGGGGGATGTGAAATGAAATGAAATGAAATGAAGTAAGTTTCAGTGGCTGAGAGATTTCAAAAGGAGCCAAGAGGTCACTCTGGTGGGCACTCTTATGCACAATACAGACAATGCTTTTTAGGTTCTAATGACTTGGAATAGCCAGCAGTAAATACCTAAAACTATCAAATTACAACCCAGAACCCGTGAATTTTTAAGACGATTATATAACATTGTAGCTTATGAGGGGTGACAATGTGATTGGGAAAGCCATATGGAACACACTCCCCTTTGTCCAGTGTATGGATCAACGAGTAGAAAAACAGGGATAAAAAAAAAGAAGCCAGTTTGCTGACATTTGATAAGAAGTTGATAGCTCAGGGTAAATGGAATTTTTAGGACAGGAATTCAGGCTGTGGTTTTCTTTTTCTTCTTTTTTTTTTTCTTTTTCATCTATTGCTAAGGGGGGAGATCATCACTTAAGTTGATTTAAGTACTTAGTAAAAAACCAAGGGGAGTGGTTTGTCAGCTGCAACCAGTCAGAATGGAAAAGCAAAGAGTAACTGTAATATTTACAAGCTACTTTATTAGAAGGCCAAGTTCTATAATAAAGGTCATGTGCTACAAATAGGACTTTAATTTTGTGTAGTTATATCAATGTTGACTAAATTTGAGAGTTAATTGCATATAGGTTCTAGGAAACATAGAAACTGGAATTTGAAGAAAAAAGTTAAGCTTAAATTCTTTGTTGTTTACCAAGAACAAAAATAAGTCTGATACAACCCTAATTGTTCATAAAAGTGGAGTCTAAAAAGATTCTTTAGCCTAGTATATAGTTCTCTATGGAGAATAAAATGAAACTATGAAATGAAAAAGAACCATTTTATCACACAAATTTGGTGAATAAGAGAAAACTTAATATCCAAGCAATGAGCAAAGCTCCCAAATGGAAAGCCCTGGAAACTCTAATTTGGTACAGAGAGAGCAATGTCAGAGAGCCTACTGTGCAACTTGATTTGACACAAATATGAGTGAAGGACAAATGACCATAGGAATCTTTTCCAACCCCCCTCCCACCCTCAGTTCTAAATAGAGGAACTACAGAGAAATGTGAGAAGTGGCAAATTGGAAGGGAAGTAACAGCTCCTACTCTTCTATGGGAAGTGGTACATTTGATAAAATCCTTAAAAACAGTCAACAGAAACTAACTTGACTCAAAGCAAGATTAAAGTTCAAGATGTTTCTTTATAGCAGAAAAAGCCACCCAATTTAATATTATTGTTTCTCTAAAGATAATAGCTTCAAAATGCCTTCAACTCAACACTCACCTCTTCTGGGGTGATAACACCAGTTTCCTTAAACTTTGATTCCTAAAGAGAGAAAAAAAGAATAATACTTTTCACTTTTTACTCAATTCATCCAATTAAAATGTTTGTGAGGAGACTATTTGCCTGGTTTCCTTCTAGGCAATGGAACAAATACCAGAAAAGAATACATTATTGCTGCCTGACCTGCAGGAATATACAAGTCTAATGGATGAAACTGACAGGAAAATACTTACAATTTGATCAGTGCTATAATAAAGCAAAGCTATTGTGAAAAACATTAACAAGTTTATACAAACATGAAGGCTTACTATAATTCCGTAACATTACCAAATATCTTCATTTTACAGCACAGTAAAGACATCTTAAAGTTGTTTAGAATCTTACAATTCAACCAATGTTTCATTTAAACTGAACACTATTAGAAACTGCATCTAGAAATCATTTAATACTTTCCCATTATTCTCATCACCAAGATATTGATACAAGATTCTCTCCTTTAAAGCAGGACACAATTTTAATAAATATTTCTAAATTTTAAGTCATACATGAGATTTTACAGTAGAGTCTACAAAATAAAAAAAAAAAAATCATTTAAGAACATTATTCATTATGCCAGGCACTATTCAAGGCTATGGGGACACAGCAGTGAATAAAATTCAGCAAAATCATCCTTACCCTCCTAAGGAGTTTAAACTCTAATGGAGGGAGAAAAGCAATAAACACAAAAATATAAAGTATGCCAAATAGTATGCCAGGACGAAAAATATAGCAGAAAGGAAGAGGGTAGGGGGCAAGGTTACCATTTAAAATAGGATAGTAAGAGAAGAGAGACTTTACAGATAAGATAACCTTCTGGGCAGAGAATTTAAGGAAAGGAGCAAGCCTAAAGGCTGGCTAGGGGAAGGGCATTTCAGGTGGAGGGAAGAGCAAACGCAAAGGCCCGGAGGCAGCGCACACTTGACAGAATAACAAAGAGGTCAGTGTAGCTTAAGCAAGAAGCTAGATACAAAGTAGCAGATGAGACCGGGGACTCTACCAGGTAGAACCTTGAGGATCACTGTGAGGACCTGGGTTTTTACTTCATGTTGATCTTCCAAACAAAAAATGATTTTCTAAATTTTTACTTGCTGAGAGAAGACCATTATTTCTTTCTTGGGGATTTTGTTTTTTTCCATTCCTTCCCACCTCTAGTAGTACAAGGATTCTCTCTATAAGCTAACAGGGTTCACAAGAAGGGGGTAAGGAGAAGGTCATTAATTATGCTTTATTATGAAAAATATACACCATGTATACTGACATGCTAACACTTTCCTTTCAGTTCAATCTTCCACCTCCATAATTTCAGAGGTTTTTTTCTCTTATTTCTTTCTCCCCCAAACTAAGTTATAACAATCGTGTATTAATTTAAAAGTTGTATATCTAAGTAGACATGCTATTCTGAAAAGGCAAAATAATATGCAAAAGCATAGGATTCAAATGTCAAATTTATTTTCAATGTTAAATAATTGATCTAATAATGGAATTGAGAAGGGTTTCACAGCAATTACAAGCAGAGCAAGAGTTGGAATTCTCATTCATAAACTTTCCTGATTTTTTTTTTTTTAACTCGGCCTGGTTGGACATCATTTTAAGATTAGTCTTAGAAATAAGTATAAAAAAGTATAGACCTAACATTTCTCTTTGTCATGCAAAGGGAGCAAAGCGAAACTGTCCACTATTCTTAGAATACCAGCATAACTTTTTGAATAATGCGAAGCAACTATTTCCGAGACTATTTCATCTCCACACTAATATTTGTCAAGTTTTAATTGAAAAATTAAAAAACAAAAAACAAGCTAAGCAAGAAATTGTCATTTATTTACTATGATTACTTGTTATTCAGAAAGGAGTTACAACAGTCTAAGATAAAAGAAAAACGTGAATGAAATTCTAGAAATTTACCTCTTGAAAATTAGAAAACAATCATTTCTGTAATTGGAGTGTCACAATTTCTACTTTAAAAATACTGTATTTTACCAACATAAAAAAAAAATACATATCTAGGAGGACAGAGCTGCTCCTTGATATAACTTAAGTTCAAGATTAACGACTAGTTACGGCTATTTTTAAAGTTTGGAAAAGGGAGGTTTTGCTTGTTAGCTGGGTTTAATGGTACTACTGAGATAATACAGATAATATTGCAAATTTCATCTTGTTCCTTTAAAATTCAACAAGTAAGGACCTCAGTCACAATTTCCCTATTTCGTAATTCTAACTGTAAGAGACTTGGAAGAGTAATTGACATATGTCACTATAGGACCAAAGGCTGATTTCATTTTTTAAAAAGATAGGCAATATCCTTGTTTAGAAAGTTTAAACTCTCGTGACGTTATGATTAGACGTTCTTAAATCTACTTAGCTGCTGACCACCTTCCAACCCGACGTACTCAGACGCATTGAGTTCCTCGGGTGGAGACAGGAGTACTCACACAGCGTCGCTCCAAGTTTACCCCTTAGGGGCCAAAAAGCCATAAAGACAGTTAGACCACGGGTGGGAGTTGCATCTTTTCCACCTTCCTACACCTTTCGCCACCGCAGAATACGGTGACTCCTCGGGCGACCGGTCCCCGGTCGGTCCTTGCAGATTTGAGTATGTGCCTACCAGTCCCTGGCAAGCCCGGCCCAGCTTACCTTGAGGACCGGGGTCAGGTACTCAGCCACTTCCAGTGCCTTTCCCTTCACCGTGTTAATCACATTCTGCATCCTGGGGCCGGAGCAGAGGCCGGCCCCGCGACGGGGTGGAAAAGGCAGCCGAGACAGCAGGGAAAAGGGCCGGGAAGTCAGAAAATGTCCCCGTCGCCGCCTCGCCACCCGGCCGCTGGCACCTGAGAGGACAAGACGCGACGGGACGGACGGGGCGAGGGGGAGGGGCGGCCGGCACTGCGCGCCAGTGCAGAGTGCGCGCTCCTACCGCACCCGGCAGCGCGCGCGTGCGGACCGGGCCCAGCTGTCACCTAGCCGCGAGGAGAGCGACGGGGCCACCGAGAGAAGAGCTAGAGCGAGAAGCAGGCGCACACGCACCCCTTGCTCTCTCGGGCACTGTCTTCTCCCCCTTTACTTCACTCGCACCCCTTCCGGCTTCCCCTTCCTTCTCTCACTGTCTCGCCGTAGGTCCGCCGCCACCTGGGCCTCACGTGACACAGGACTCTATCCACACGTGACGCGAGACAGGCCACGCTGGGGCGGGATCAGGCAGCTTCTCCCCTCCCTCCGGAAGCGTAACACTGAACGCGCCTGCGCAGTGGGGTCCAGGTTCGCTCCTTGCCAGTCAGGACGTTTCTGTTCCGGAATGGGAGGCTGTCGGGCAGAGATTTTTTGAGTCTGTTTTTCCCTTCCATAGCAGCCCCACCTGTGGACTCTAGAATACACTGCTACTACTGCGGAACTACACAGTTATTTTCTCAGCTCTAGGATGTGAGTTCTTCCAGTAGAAGCTCTTCTAAGGGACCGAGGTAACCGCGCCCCGCGGCAAAGGGTTGAGTGTGCTTGTGAGGGGAGGGCGTGCCAGACTAGATTTCCTCCTGCGCATGTGTGACAAGAAGGGTTTTCTTGCTGTGGAGGGAAACCTGCTCACCTTGTGTAGGAAAGGCTCTCCTTCGATTCCTGTGTACTTACACCCATTTGGGCTGTCAGTGCTGTACTGGCATTTCAAACCCACCTCTCACCATTTCCCACTGCTCATTACTGCATCCCTACCAACCCACTGGGTGCTTTGGGCGAGTTATTAGCCTGCTAGGGGTTTATTGTCCTCAACATATCAACAAAGGATATTAGACTCTTTGATTTCCAAGATGTACTTCTAACACTAAAGAGAAAATTGATAGCAGTGTTTCAGATATTTTCATTTTGACTATTATTGTAATAAAAGCTCTCCCAGCAAGCTCTTTTTCCTTTTCCTAGAGGAGAGCTGCTTGTAAGGCGAAAAATACTAATTTGAAATTCTGTTTTCTGTTAGAGGAAAATTACCAATAACCATTAAAGTTAAAGAATTGGAACAATGAGGAAATGCTGGATATTTGGGTAATCAGTTTATAAATAAATACATTAATAGCATTGACTGAAAATGTAGTGAGCTAATTTCAAACTACTGCCCCTGTTAAAATAGGTATTATTACCTAAGAAACAACCCTTCCTCCTCCACCACCACCCCCAAAAAATGTCTTGTCCTCAGATCTTAGCAGCAATTGTCAGAAGTTCCTGAAGGTGTATATGTGGTATTACCAAAAGTAATATGTAAGAAAGTTTTCAATAATGTGATACCTGAATTAAGGTCATTCTACTCCAAGCCATTCCCTAGTGCCCAAACTATAAAGCCCCACTGAGGGTGGCTAGATACCTGGAGCAGAGGATGTTCTTGGAGGCCTTAGGTTACAGAGCTGGTTACTGCCTGATTACATTGATGTTCTAGAAGACTATTAAAAGTGAGTTGTATTTACTAAATTTATTTACTAAATGCTTCTACCATTGAGCTTCTTAATCTTGACACCATTGACATTTGAGTCAGATAATTCTTTGACATGGTGGGCCTTCCTGCATTTTACAGAAATGTTTAGCCTCATCTCTGGCTCCACCCAGTTGTGAGAACCAAAAATGTCTACAGAAAAGAAGGGTTCCATGATCAACCAAAAGGGTGGTGTAATATGCTCCAAGGTGCCATCCCCCCACAGAATCTTTGAACAACTGGTAACAGCTGGTAGAACCATCTTCTTCAAAACACCCCTCCCCAGTACCATGGGGAGCCAGCCTCTGTTCTTATTGTGGGTCCCTGGCCCTGTTCTGGAGGAAGCAGAATAAGCCCTGTGTGCATACTGCAGTGCCTATTTGTTGGTGCCAATCAATTGGATGGCAGCGTGCAATACTGACCCAGGAAACTTCTCTAGTTTGTCCTCCCAGAACTTGCTCTGCAAGCAGAAGCAGCTTGCAGGCAGCTATATCAGTGTAAGAAACAATTGTACCAAAAAGGCCTAGGGCAAAGGATTGTAGCTTTAAGACATACATTAGAGCACCCAAGAGGGCAAGAAGGTCTGTATCATTAGGGAGTAGAGGGTGCATTCAAATCTCTGAAAAGAGGATAATACCTAAGACAACAAGCAAGCACAAGCCCAGTACTTGACATTGGCCCAGAAAACAGGGAGAGGATCCTGCATTTCACTTTCACCCACAGCTGATCTTGACAGGAGGGTTAAAATCTGATGGAGATCACCAGCCAACACAGAGCCAATTTGCAAAGACTGAAAGGTGTTTATTGTGATGGTTTGCTTCTTTTTATTAGCTCTTGACACTGAAGAAAATCTCTAAAATATCATTAGCTAAATACAAACTTAAAGAACAACAGCTCAGGAACTAAATCCCAGTTTAGCACTTTAAAATATTAAAATGTACAGTATGCAACAAAAGATTGCAAGGCAAATAAAGAAGCAGGAGGTGATAGCCCATGGAAAGGAACAAGATAAAAATCTAGAAATCATCAGTGAAGAAGCCCACACTTTGGACACACTGGACAAAGACTTTTAAAAAAAAATGCTCAGAATGCTCAAGCACAAAGGTAGAACTAAAGAATATCAGAAAAACAATGAATGAACTATGAGAATCTCAATAAAGAGATAGAAAATTTAAAAAGATACCAAATAGAAATACTGGAGTTAAAGACCACAATAAATAAAATGGAAAATTCCCTGGACAGTTTCAACAGCAGACTGGTGCTAACAGAAGAAACAGTGAATTTGAAGATGGTTAAATTGAAATGATACAGGTCAAGGAGCAGAAAAAAAAAAATGAATAAAAAGGAAGAGAGGCTTAGAGACCTGTGGGACACCATCACACCATCAAGCATACCAGTGTTTGCATTACAGGAGTCCCAGAAGGAAAAGAAAGAGTAAAAGGGCATAAGAAATTGTCAAAGAAATAATGGCAAAAAACTTCCCAAATTTAATGAACAACATGGATATAGACATTCAAGATGTCCAGTAAACCCCAAACAGGATAAATTTGAAGAGAACCCTCCACCCACCCACACATACATAGTAATTAAACTGTCAGATAGTAAGTACAAGGAGAGCATTCTGAAAGCTGCAAGAGAAAAGCAACATGTTATATACAAGAAAGTCCCACCAAGATTAAATGCTGATTTCTCATCAGAAACTATGGAGACAAGAAGGCTGTGGAACTAAATATTTGAAATGCTGAAAGAAACAATTGCCAGCCAAGAGTATATCCAGTGAGATTGTCTTTTAAAAACTGAGAGAGAATTTAAGACTTTCCCAGATAAACAAAAGCGGAGGGAGTTTATCACCACTGGACTGCCTTACAAGCAATGCTAATGGGAGTTCAGTATCAAATCAGATTTGATTGTTATAAATTTAGGATGGTAAATTTAAGCCTCATGTCAACCACAAAAATATATGCAGTAAGAAATGAGAAAAGACTCAAAAATGGTATCCTACATAAAATCAAATAAATATGAAAGTAGGTATTAGAATTTAGAGGCAAAAATGGTATAAGATATACAAAAACCAAAGAGGAAAATGGCAGAAGAAAGTCCTGCATTATCAGTAATTACCTTATATATAAATGGATTAAATTCTCCAGTCAAGTGGCAGAGATTGGCCAAATGGATAAAAATGCATGACCCAACTATATGCTGTTTATCAGAGATTCACTTTGAATTCAAAGGCACAAGTAGGCTGAAGGTGAAAGAAAGGAAAAAAATATATACCTTGCAAACAATAATCAAAAGAAAGCTAGGATAGCTATACTAATATCAGATTAATAGTCTTTAAATTGAAAGCTGTTATGAGTGACAAAGAAGGCCACTATGTGCTGATGAAGTGATCAATTCAATAAGAATGCATAACAGTTACATTTATGTGTGTACCTACCAGCAGAACCTCAAAATACATGAAGCAAATACTGACATATTTGAAGGGGAAAATAGGTAGTTCTACAATAATACTAGGAGACTTGAAGAAGACATTTTCAAGAATGGAAAGAACATCTAGATAGAAGATCAATAAGGAAATAGTATACTTGAATGATGCTATAGCCCAACTGTAACTAACAGACATATATAGAATACTTCACTCAGCAGCAGCAGAATTCACATTCTTCTCTAGTGGACTTGGGTTGTTCTATAGGATAAACAAAAAAGAAGTCTTAATAAGTTAAAAAAAATACTGAAATCATACAATGTATGTTCTCTAACCATAATGAAATGAAGCTAGAAGTCATCACAGAAGGACAACTGGAAAATTCATAAATATGTGGAAATTAAATAACACTTGCTTATATGACCAGTAAGTTGAAGAAGAAACCACAAGGGGAGTTAGGAAATAACTCGAGATGAATGAAACTGAAAACACAGTATACCAAAACTTATGGGATGCAGCAAAGGCAGTGCTGAAGGGGAAATTTATAACTCTAAATGCTTACATTAAAAAGAAGAAAGATCTCAAATCAGAGATCTAATCTAACTGGAGGAATTAGGGAAGAGAGACAGAGAGAGAGTGAGACCTAAATCCAAAGTGAGCAGAATGAAGGAAATAACAAAGACTAGGATGGAAATCAATTTAATAGATTTAAAAAAAATTGAAAGAATCGATGAAATACAAAATTGCTTCTTTTAAATAACCAATAAGATTGATAAATCTGAACTAGACTGATGAAGAAAAAAGAGAGGATACAAATAACTAAAAGTAGAAATGAAAGTGGAGGCATTACTACAGACCCCACAAAAATAAAAAGGATTATGAGAGGATACTATGAACAACTGTACAGCAACAAAATCTATAACCCAGGAATGGACAAATTCTAGAACCACGTAACTGCATACACTGACTCAAGAAGAAATAGAAGATCTCAACAGACAAATAACAAGTAAAGAGATTTAATCAGTAATCAAAAATTTCCCAACAGTGAAGAGCCCAGGACCAGCTGGCTTCACTGGTGAATTTTACCAAACATCTCAAGAAACAGCAACACCAATCCTTCTAAAACTCTTCCAAAAAAATTGAAGAGCAGGGAACACTCCCTAAATCATTCTTTGAGGTCGATATCACCCTACTACCAAATCCAGGTAAAAATACCACAGGAAAATAAAATTATATGCCAAAATTTCTTATGGTATAAAAAATGAAATGTAAAAATCCTCAACAAAATACTAACCAACTCCAACAACACATTAAAAGAATCATGCACCATAATCAAGTGGGATTTATCCCAGGTATGCAGAAGTGGTTCACCATAAGAAAATTAATAGTAATAGATGAAGGATTAAAAACCACAGGGTCATCTCAATTGATGGAGAAAATAAATTTGAAAAAATTCAGCAGCCCTTCTTGATAAGAACACTTAAAAAACTAGGAATAGAAGGAAACTTTCTCAACATGATAAAGGGCATATATGAAAAACCCACAGCTAACATCATACACAGTAGAGAATGACTGAAGGCTTTCCCTCTAAGATCTGGAACAAGTTAAGGATGCCCACTCTCACCGCTGTTAATTCAATGTTGTACTGAAAGTTCTAGCCAGAGAAACTAGGCAAGAAAAAGAAATAAAAGGCATCCAAATTGGAAATGATGAATTAGAACTTTCACTGTTTGCAGATGACACAAACCTATATATAGGAAAACCCTAAAAATCCACAACAAAGCTACTAGAGCTGATAAATGAATTCGGCAAAGTGGTGGGATACAAGACCAAAACCCAAATATCAGTAGTGTTTCTATACAGTAGTCATGAACAATTTGAAGAGGAAATCAAGAAAAAAAAAAAAATCCATTCACAATATCAACTAAAAGAACCAAATCTCTAGGAGTCAATTTAACCAAAGATGTAAAGTAGTTGTACACAGAATATGTCAAAACATTGCTGAAAGGAATCAAAGAAGATCTACATAAATGGAAAGATAATCCAAGTTCATGGATTAGAAAGACTAAATATCATTAAGATGTTAATTCTACCCAAAGCAATTTACAGATTGAGTGCAAACCCAATCAAAATTTCAGTAACCTTCTTTGCATAAATGGAAAAAACATCAAATTTACATGGAAGGGTAATGGGCCCTGAATTGCCAAAATCTTCTTGAAAAATAAAAATGAAGTTGGAGGACTCACACTTCCAATTTTAAAACTTATTACAGGGAGAACCTAAGATGGCGGCTAGGTGAGACAGAGCAAAAAACACCTCTGTGAAAAATGCTAGATAAAAGCCAGAAAGTGACCCAGAACACCAGTTCCCAGTGATGCACCAGCTGGATAAGGTCTTCTAAATCCACAGGGACCATGCACTTGGTGAAACCGGGAGTTTGCATTCTGAAGTGAGTGAGTGAGCTGGCTGAAAGTCTGGCGGCCGTGCTGCAGTATGGGGAAGCCATGCATTGGTGTTTGGAGATGGATTAGTTTCTTTAAAAAAAAAAAAAAACCTGGGAGCAGCTGCGGTTAAGATGGTGAGAACCGCGCAGTGAAGCACGGCAGGAGTGGGCTGTGCCAACCTCTCGGTGTCTGACATGGAGGATAGCCCACTGCTGACTGCCTCAGGCCAGGAGGTCAGAGGGGAGCCAAAAGGAGAAAGAAACCGCACCCCTTGCCCCCATCTCCCTGGTAGGCGGAGGATGCTCCTGCCTGGGCCCGACCCACAGCCCAGAGCCGCACCAAGAAACCCAGTGTGACGGGGAGTTTTTCCCACAGCACCACACACACGCCACGATATCAGCCATGGACAGTGGCCTTTGGTGCACCTGCAGCTGTTGTCCTGGAGCTGGGAAGGTGGAGCTGTGCGAGGAGGGGGAGATTAACATGCCCCATTCAGCTATCTTTGCAGTGGGCTGGGAACACCCCTGCACAGCCCAGTGGCCCAGGGCTTCCTTGGCGGGCCGGCTTGCACGTGTGACATTGCATGGCCTTCCCTCAGCAGAAGTCCTGGAAGACCACAGCTGAGAGGAGGAACCTGCTTGGAAATCCCAGGGAACCTACACAAATGCCAGGGATTCGTGGATCAGCAGCAGAGACAATCTGAGGCAAGGCTGAAATGAAGGCGTAGACTCTTGCAACAGCCTTAAACCTCCAGGAACACCTGGGAGGTTTGATTATTAAAGCTGCCCTGCCTCCCTAACCAGCCAGGCACACGCCCCACATTCAGGGCGGACAGCACCAACACACCCAAACTTAGTGCACCAATTGAACCCCACAAGAATCAGATCCCCATGTGCCACAAAGACAAAGTAGGGGAGAACTGACTTGAGGTGAATAGGAGACTCGTGGATGCCATCTGCTGGTTAGAGAAAGTGTAAGCCACCATGCTGTAGATCTGACAAATTAGAGATCGGTATTTTTTATATCCAGAAATAACCCTATCAAGTAAAGCAAATGCCAAGAGGCCAAAAACAACAGAAAATCTTAAAGCATATGATAAAACCAGGCGAAACGGAGAACCCAAACCCAAACACCCAAATAAAAAGATCAGAAGAGACACAGTACTTGGTGCAATTAATCAAAGAATTAAAGACAAGCAACAAGAACATGGCACAGGATATAAAGGACATGAAGAAGAGCATGGCACAGGATATAAAGGACATAAAGAAGACCCTAGAAGAGCATAAAGAAGAAATTGCGAGAGTAAATAAAAATATAGAAGATGTTATGGAAATAAAAGAAACTGTTGGCCCAATTAAAAAGACTCTGGATACTCATAATACAAGATTAGAGGAAGTTGAAGAATCACTCAGCGTCCTCGAGGACCACAGAATGGAAAATGAAAGAACAAAAGAAAGAATGGGGAAAAAAATCGAAAAAAATCAAAATGGATCTCAGGGATACGAGAGATAAAATAAAACATCCAAACTTAAGACTCATTGGTGTCCCAGATGGGGAAGAGAAGGGTAAAGGTCTAGAAAGAGTATTCAAAGAAATTGTTAGGGAAAACTTCCCCAACCTTCTACACAATATAAATACACAAAGCATAAATGCCCAGCAAACTCCAAATAGAATAAATCCAAATAAACCCACTCTGAGACATATTCTGATCAGACTGTCAAATACTGAAGAGAAGGAGCAAGTTCTGAAAGCAGCAAGAGAAAATCAATTCACCACATACAAAGGAAACAAGACTAAGTAGTGACTACTCAGCGGCCACCATGGAGGCGAGTGGCAGTGGCATGACATATTTAAAATTCTGAGAGAGAAAAATTTCCAACCAAAAATACTTTATCCAGCAAAACTCTCCCTAAAATTTGAGGGAGAGCTTAAATTTTTCACAGACAAACAAATGCTGAGAGAGTTTGCTAATAATTAAGACCTGCCCTACTTCGTATGCTAAAGGGAGCCCTACTGACAGAGAAACGGAAAGGAGAGAGAGAGATAGAGAAATTTAACAGACATATATAGAACATTACATCCCAAATCAGCAGGACATACATTCTTCTATAATGATCACAGATCTTTCACCAGAATAGACCATATGCTGGGACATAAAACAAGCTGCAATAAACTTTTAAAAAAATTGAATTTATTCAAAGCATATTTTCTGACCACAATGGAATACAAATAGAAGTCAATAACCATCAGAGACTTAGAAAATTCACAAACAACTGAAGGATAAAAATGAGGGGGAGATGAAAACATTCCCAGGTAATCAAAAGCTGAGGGACTTCATCACCAGTAGATCAGTCCTATAAGAAGTGCTAAAGGGAATTGAGCAGGCGAAAAAGAAGGGACACTAAGCAGTTGACTGACACCACATGAAGAAATAAAGATTTCCAGTAAAGATCACATGGTAAATATAAATACCAATACTATTGTATTTTTGATTTGTAACTCCACTATTTACTTCCTATAGGATCTAAAATACATAAAGTGAAATGATAAATCAGTGGTTTTGGACTCAATGTAAAATATGTAATTTTTTGCAAGAACTACATAAAGGTGGGGGAATGGAGGAGTATAGGAACATAGTTTATGTGTCCTATTGAAGTTAAGTTGGTATCAAAGAAAAACAAGATTGTAATAGATTTACGAGGTTAAATTTAACCCCTACGATAAATACAAAGAAACTATCAGAGAATATGACCATAGAGATGAAAAGTAGAGTATGGGTTGTGAGAAGTGGGGGAAGGGGCAATGGGGAGTTAAGAAATGAGTTTCTGTTTGGGGTGAAGGGAAATTTCTAGTAATGGATGGTGGGAAGGTGATAGCATTGCAACATTTTAAATGTGATTAATCCCACAAATGGAATGCTAGGGAGGGGTTGGAATGGGAAGATTTAGGCTGTATATATGTTTCCACAATTAAGGAAAAAAAAAAAAAAAGACAGTCTAAATAGATAATGACAATTAAATGCCAAGGATGATCCTGGATGGGATCTGAAGATGGAGGAGAGGAGGCTCAAAGGGACACAGTTGGGACATAAGAAAGGAAAAAAAGGAAATATAGAATGTAAGCTTTGTATTAATGTTGAATTTCTTGAACTTCTTAGCTGCACTTAATGGGATTGCATAAAAGAATGTTCTTGTTCATTGGAAATGTATATGTGAAT
This sequence comes from Choloepus didactylus, assembly GCF_015220235.1. NCBI lineage: Eukaryota > Metazoa > Chordata > Mammalia > Pilosa > Megalonychidae > Choloepus > Choloepus didactylus. The sequence continues at coordinate 78,034,433 of NC_051307.1, forward strand.
TATATTGTTTGTTCAAGGATGTGTGCAGCCTGCTCTCATATGTTCAGAAGACAGAGCAATAGATGATGGATGATAGGGAGGGAGGGAGGGAGGGAGAGAAAGAAACAGTGTGACAGGATGTTAAAGTTGGTGGATCAGGGTATCAACAGGAGTGGTGTCGGGGTATGCTGGAGTTCTGTGTATGGGGTTTGTATTGTTTTTGCAACTGTTCCTGTAAGTTTGAGTTTATTTCAAAATAAAATTAATAAAAAAATTATTACAGTGCTACAGTAATCAACACGGTATAGTACATGCACAAGGACAGACATATGGAACAATGGAATAGAAGTAAGAGTTCAAAAATAAACCCTCACATCTATAGCCAGGTGTTTTTTTTACAAGGGTGCCAAGTCCACTCAATTGGGAAAGTATAGTTTCTTCAACAAATGGTGCTGGGAAAACTGGATATTGACATGGAAAAGAATAAATGTGGACTCCCTACTTTGTAATACATACAAAAACTAACTCAAAATGATTCAAAGACTATATAAAAGAACCAAAACCATAGAATTCCTAGAAGAAAAACTAGGAATGGATCTTCAGGACCTTGAGTTAGGCGATGGTTTCTTAGACTTTACCCCCAAATCACAAGCAACAATGAAAACAATAGATAAATGGGGCCTTGTCAACATTAAAAGCTTTTGTACCTCAAAGGTTTTGGAAGTAAAATGCCAATGGGAGAAAATATTTGGAAACCACATACCCAGTAAGGGTTTACTATCCAGATACATAAAGAAATCCTTCAACTCAACAACAAAAAAAGACAATTAAAAGATGTGCAAATGCCTTGAATAGACATTTCTCCAAAGAACATTTACAAATGGCCAGATGTTCAGCACACATGGAAAGATACTCAACATCATTAGTCATTAGGGAAATGCAAATGAAACCACAATGAGATACCATTTCACACCCACCTGAATGGGTACTATTCCAAAAACGGAAAATTACAAGTGTTAGAGACAATTTGGAGAAGTAGGAACACTCATTCATTGTTGGTGGGAATGTAAAATGGTACAGCCACTGTGGAAAACAGTTTGGTGGTTCTTCAGAAAGTTACAGATAGAGTTGCCATATGACCTGCCAATCCCACTTCTAGGTATATACCCAAAAGAATTGAAAGCAGTCAGGACCCAAATAGACACTTGTGTGCTGATGTTGATAGTGTCATTATTCACAATTTCCAAAAAATGGAAGCAACCCAAATGTCCATCAATAGATGAATGGATAAACAAAGTGTGGAATGTACATTCAATGAAATATTATTCAGCTGTAAAATAGAATGAAGTTTTGATACATGAGACAACATGAATGAACCTTCAAGATATCAGGTTGAGTGAAATAGGGTAGACACAAAAAGACAAATAATGACTGAACTCACTAATATGAAACAATTAGAATAAGCAAATTCATAAAGTCAGAAACTAGAATACAATTTATCAGGGGCCTGGGTAGGGGGGTAAGGATAGGGAATGGGAAATTAATGCTTAATTGGTAGAGAGTTTCTGTTTGGAGTGATCGAAAAGTTTTGGTATGATGGATGGTGGTGATTACAGCACCACATTTTGAATGTAATTACCACCACTGAATTATACATTTATATGTGGTTAAAAGGGGAAATTTTAGGTTGTTTGTGTGATATTAGAATAAAAAATTTTTAAAAACCCAACAACATAGTACTGTACAACACAAATAGTGAACCCTAATGTAAATTATGGACTATATGTAATAGTATAATTATAATAATATTGCTTTATCAGTTGTAGCAATGGTACCACTTAATGTGAAGTGTTAATAATAGGAAATAATCAGGAGAACTGCATGTGTGAGGGGACGTATGTGGGAACTCTGTATTTTCTGCATGATTTTTCTATAAAACTACAACTTCTCTAATGGAAACAAAGTGGGGAGGGGTGTCTCCAGACATTGTCAAATGTTCTTGGGCAAGGAGAGCAAAATCTTCCCCAGCTGACAGCCACTGTTCTAGAGAATTTACTGTGTATGGTGTATCCTTTGTGTATCCAAGTGATGCCTTTCTTCAGAATGTAGGTCCGTTTGCCTTCTTTTTCTTTTCTGACTCCTACAGGGTCAGTTGCTCACTCAACTATTTTGTCAACAATCTAATATTGCTCTGCCTTTTCTGTCTCTAGGACTCCTTCCTCCTTTCTGATGTTTACCTCTTTTTCATCTCCTGTCCCCATAGCTCCTACTGTGCTTCTCAATTTTTTTGGTTCTGATATAGTTGTAGCCAGACATCTAAACATCCTTTTCTGTTGTTCACAAATTAATGGCATTTGCATTACTCTTAATCTTCAGGTCTATCAACAGGGTTTCCCTAAAATCCTTACTTGTTTTATATATATGTTTTATTTATTTTTGAGTATTTGCTCATGACTGTGTATTTCTCTTTAAGGCAATTAAACACCAGCAGAATGGAAAGAAAGTGCTCAGGTCATCCTATGTTTTGCTCCCTGTTAACAATGTATATGTTACTGCTAGGGGCCATATTCATTACTTTAAGCTCAAGTCGCATTCTACTGGTGAAATATTCAGCCAATGCAGGTAAGTTGAGACTTGGAATGTGTATGAAAATGTATGGAGCAATTCCAACTACTCAAGTGTTGTCTCTCTTTGATTTCCTTTTCTGTAAAATGAGGATAATAATACCCTATCAAGACCTTACTTTATGTGAGTGATGAGGCATTTATAAATAAGATTCTTTAAAGCCTTTCGTTCCTTAACAAAGTTTTTGATGCTGGGGTAAAATTTGGGTAAGTCAAGTACAGAATCATAGCCCTTTGGTCCAGATCAAATCATTGCATCTGAATATTGCTTCAGTAAGCAGGTGTTTCTCAGCCTGTAGCAATTATGTATAATTACAGCTTAATTTGAAATAGGCAGGATATACTTGTTTGGACACTTGACATTTGTTAGGTACAAATTCACTGTATCTTTATTCACTGTATCACTGGGACATTATAGATTATATAGATTGTCAGCTTTGATAAATGCGTGCTCAGGAAATACTCTGTTTATTTTTTAAAATGTAAGAATTTATATTTAAGCAAATTAGTTTATTCCCACAAAACTGTATTGAATATTTTTCACTAGGTATTGAGAACATATAAAATCATGACATCATGACCCTTTACAGTCTGCCTGGGGAGTCAGATGTATACTTAAGTCTCCATTTCAGTTAACATTTATCTGCCAGGCACTGTTCTAAGTATTAGTAGTAGGTTCAAGGTGCATACGATATGGACCTTTCCTTCAACAACTCACAGTTTATTAGAGAGACATACATGTAAATACATTATGAAAACAATATAATAAATGCAATAATAGAAATATGCAGCAGATATAGAAATAGTCTGGAAACATAAATGATACATTCTGGAAGAGGATGATGTAGCGTGCAAAGGGCTCAGAGAACACTTCCCTGTGAGGTGACAGTTGATTCACAAGAATAAAAGGGGGCAGAGGTCTTCAAAATAAAGGCAACAGCTTGTAAAAAGGATCAGAAGCATTAAAAAATAGGATGTGTTGTGAGAACATGTAGTTCAGAATTTCTGAGCAAAAATTTTAAGTTCTTGGGGAAAGGGAGAAGGAGTACTTGGCTAAGGGAAGTAATGATCAGGTGGTTAAAGACTTCATATGCCATGCTAAGGAGCTCAGACTATCCTCTAGGCCCTAGATTCTGGGTGACAAAGAATACTTAAAGAATTATGAACAGATGAGTAATATAAGAAAGACTGCTGTGGTTGCTGGATGAAGGATGGAATATTCGTAATACAGAAAAAACGGGTTGTGAAGAATGTATTGCATGTGAGGCTAAAAGAGATGAAATATTGGATAGCTCAAAGGTTTCTGGTTTGAGTGCTGAGTGAATTGAGCATTCTGTCAGCTGAGATAGGGAATATCCTAGGAAGAGCAAGTATAGGGCAGAGTTCAGAGAGATTACAGTTCCAGCTGTACACCTTCTTGGAGGCCAGGAGCTATTTCCTTGTTCTCTGTAAAATCCTGCAGTGTCTGGCATATCATGCATGTGAAGGAAATAACAATTAAGTGAATGAATAGGGAATAGTTATTTAGATGGATATGTCTAGTGGACAGCAAGTTAAATGTTTCAGAGTATAGATTTGGGATCATTAACATTAAGGTGATAGATAAAACCCTAGGAGTGGATGCTTATGCAGAGGAAACATGTAAGAAAATAAGAACCAAGGACAGAAATCTAAGGAATGCCAACGTTAAGCAGAATTCATTTGAGAGGAGAGAACTAAACACACATAGACTTGTAAAAAAGAAGCAAAGAATTTGAAGGCTGAGAGAGACAACTACAACATCAAGATATAAGATAAGGATTAAAACATGTCCTTTGTAATAGGTACTTAGAAGATGTTTGGTAATCTCCATGAGTAGGTAATTTGAGCGCAGTGATGGGATAAGAAACCAGATTGCTAGACGACAAAACTGAACGAAAAGTAGATAAAGTGGAGATGATTAATGTTGACTGCTGTTTTAGGAAGGGATCAAGATCTTATATATATATATATATGTCTTTTGATCGCAGAGTTAGGAGCATGTTGATAGGCCTGGGGGTGGAAGCCATTTAATAGAGAGAAAGATAAAGGAGATACTTATTAGAGAAAAGTCCCAGAGGAGGAGGGAGGGTTTTAAATGGCAGAGTGGATGAAGGACTTATCCTTCAGTAGTTAGGCCATATCCTTTTTCTCTGAGACTGAAGGGAAACCAGTAAGAATGGATGTGATATAGATAAGTTATGAGAATGTGAGCAGCAGTGAGGGAGGGAGTTCATGCATGATGTAACACACCTATTGGAATTAGCCACTGAGAGGTATACGAGAAAGAACTGGTAACAAACAAGAAAGAGTAAAGGAGCAGTGGCAAGGGTTTGAATGTTGTAATACAGAGCCTCCTACTATGCGCATGTGAGTGGTCATTTCTGTGTGTATCATGAGGGAAATCAATGCCAAGTATTATAGAATAACAATGTGATTTAAGTCTAACTTTGAACTCAAGGAAATAGGAAACATTTTAAACAGGCTTTGAATGATGGAGAAAATTTAACAGGCAGATATTTAAACTCAATAAAATATTTAAATTCAGGTGAACGTTTATTAAGTGCCTATTAATTGTGAGACTGTTAAAGTGCCAGGGATATTAAGGTAACTAACATAGTCCCTCTCACATTAGTAGCTTACATTCTAGGGGTAAGGCAGACACATGAAAAGTAACTCCAATACAGTGTGATGAGTACTAATATAACAGTAATGAATAAGAATTGATTCTATTTAGCTTCAGAAGGTCAGAGGAAACCACAGAAATGAGGAAGAAAGGGTGTTCTGAGTAGAGAGAATATCAAGTTGGTTTTTTTCTTCTATACTTTGCCAGTTTTGACTTTTAATGTGATGACGAAGGGGGAGAAAATGAATTATTGAAAATAGTGCCTGATAAAGTTTGTGTTTGTCTTTGGCAAATTACTGTTTAAGCATTTAGAAAAGAAAGAGGTAACTGCTAAAACCAAGGTGTGCTGAAGAAACCTCATTTCCTAATAAAATTGACTTGGAATTTGCAACATAGCTTCTAAACTTGTGAATGGGTTTGAATTTGTCAAAGTATTTCCTCTCCATCTTAGGGGTAGCCAGGTCCTTGGGCCAGTTGCCTCTTCGCTCAGGTAGCTTCCTACTTTTACTTCCATGGACCATTTATCCCAGAATGCCAAACAAACATTAACATGTTCTTTGTGTGCCATAGTATGAAACAGATTGAAAAACTCTGAGTTAAGGGAGTATCATAGATGAAGTGTACATTGATTTTTAGCAAGGCAAACAAGTCACCCAAAAGGATCTGAAAACTGGATTATAATTCAGTGGTTGTTTTCGTTTCCTAGGCTGCTCCGGTAAATACCATGAAATGGGTTGGCTTCAACAATGGGAATTTATTAGCTTACTGTTTTGAGGCCAGGAAAGTGTCCTAATCAGAGCATCACCAAGGCCATGCTTTCTTCCCAAGGACCAATTGCCAGCGACCGCTGATTCCTCTGCCACATGGCAAAGCACATCTCCTGGTCTCTGCCTTTTCTCCTGGGTTCCGTTTCAGCTTTTTGCTTCCTGTGACTTTCTCTTTCTCTGTCTGAATTTCACTCTGTTTATAAAGGACTCTAGTAATAGGATTAAGACCCATCCTGATTGAGGTGGGCCACACCTTAACTGAAGTCACCTCATCAAAAGATCCTACTTAAAATGGGTTCACACCCAGAGGAATGGCTTAGATTTAAGAACATGTTTTTCTGGGGATACAGCTTCACACCACCACAGTGGGTAAATTCATAGCTGTTTGATGAGTCAGACTCAAAGAGTGTTGATTTATGGTCAGTTTATGGTCAATTTAAAAGGCGATCTCTAATTTTGTGCCACAGAGCTTTCTGTGCCCTTGGCTTTAGCCTTCTGGACATGTTTGGATGAAAACATAAGAGGTTTGTTTATCAAGTTCAAGGATAATAAAAGCTGGATAGGGTAAGGATAGCATTAGGGAAATCAATTCAAGAATCCAAAAAGACAAAGCCAACTGGATGAATTTTAATATAACCAGTATTAAAACCCAACTTTTAAGTTTAAAAAAATTATAGTTTATTAACTATATATAAACATTGTATAGTATAAAATTTATACTTAAAAATATATTCTGTTACATTTCAGAGAACAAATATGATTATCTTCCAACTACTGTGAATGTGTGTTCAGAACTGGTGAAGCTCATTTTCTGTGTGCTTGTGTCATTCTGGGTTATAAAGAAACGTAAGTCTCAAAATGGTACTATTTACTTGTAAAAAGTATGTTTGTAAAAAGACAAAATGTAAAAAAATGTTAGAACTCAGAGGAACATTTTACATCATTTAGTTTAGCTCATTGTATATATGAGGGAGCTAAGATGTAAACAGGAAATTATTATTTATAATATATTATTAATAATAACAAGCATTTTTAGTAATTTAAGTAATTTAATATTTGCAGAGCAATATGTCATTTACAGACTTTTTTTAGCATTTATTGTCTAGCCAAATGTGACAGTACTTATGAAATAAATATGATTGCTCATTTTTACAGGTGGAGAAACAGGCTCAAAGGGAAAGTGTTATGCAGTGCTATACAAGAAGGGGCAGAGCCAGGACTCTGACTTGGATTCCTGGTGCCGTGCCCATTACTCTATCTTGTGACTTGTTCCTGTGATGAGAACAAGTCTTTTATTCAAATTTAGGATTTTCTAAATCACTTCCGTATGACTTGATATGTTGCAAACTGCAAATCAGTTTCCATGCCCTACAAGGAAGGCAACATAGTGCACATGAATCAGAGTCTATGTTCTGGGGCAGATTATTTAACTTCTCTGAGCTTCAGTTTCCTAAACAATCAAATAGGGATACTAATCCCTTCCTCAAATGAGTAGATAATATTCATAAGGTATGTAATCTTATGTGGAATATATAGGCTCTTTATATGTATTAATTCCCCTTCCCCTTAGTTCCCTGATTAGTGAGCCTTAGCACCCTGGCTTTTTGATCTGCCTTTCCACAGGAGGTAAACATAGAATTTAGAGCATAAGGGACTATTGTCAGGAGTATGTCTTTTCATATTCAAGGATTTGAATCTGTGTAAAGTTTCTAGTTAGTGGAATATATTTCTTTATACTATGAAATTCATGCATAGTTATAGGACTTAACCTGCTTTACTTTCTATCATTTCATTTTATATTCTGTCTGTTATAGCACCTTACTAAATTTTTGGAATTCTAGAGAGGGTTCAGTAACTCATACTAATATTAAAGTTAATTTTTACTTAGTATCTCCCTTTCGTGATACCCTGGGGAGGGGGGGGGGTTATGCCAGCATAGTAGCTTGGTATTTTTTCCTACCTATTCTACTTGTTGATCTCCCTCTTGACTGTATCTTCTCAGAGTAGTAAGAGAAAGCATATGTGTATTCTGAGTTACCTTAAGTGTTACTTCTATCTCAAGTTAACAGAAATTGGGAATATCAGTATTACTAAGTGAGTTGCTGACTGTCAGTGAGGTGAAATGGGGTGAAGAAAGAGAGTTATAAACTACCATATTGTCTTTGATTTCTTAAGGTTAATAATATTCACTTATGGAAGCAAGTTCATAAAGCCCCATTTAAGAAATTATAACACGAAGTAAAATTTACATTCTCTAAAAACCTGGGCATTCTCATCAAAATCATTTTATTTTGCTTTATTTCTTTTTGTAGAAGATCATCAAAGTAAAAATTTGAAATGTGCTTCCTGGAAGGAATTTTCTAATTTCATGAAGTGGTCCATTCCTGCCTTTCTTTATTTCCTGGACAACTTGATTGTCTTCTATGTCCTATCCTATCTTCAGCCTGTAAGTAAATACAACAAAGAAAATAGCATTGAAATAACACAGAGAAATGAATCTCAGAATTAATCTTTTTCATCATTTTCTTGGCATTGTTAGTTTATTGTTGCCCTCACTTGCCTTCCTGAGGTTTTCCCTAAATAATCTGAATACTGAATTACTGATCTGCTTCCAGATTCTCTCACTGTTAAAGATTACCATAGTAAACTGTGTGGACTGTTCTAGGGAGTTGCTCCATTGACTCAAGGAATACATAGCCATCCATCTTTGCATAACCTTAATCAGTCTGCCCATTTCCTGAGGTACCCTTTGGCCACCAACCTGTAATATGAACTTAATACCCAGGACCTTCAAACAGACTTCCATGATTAACTCAGAAAACTGTGCACTCAGTGTACTTCTCTTAAACACATTTTAATGTAGTTTGTATGCATTCTTCAATTGTTCAATTAATAGAGTTTTCTTTCTTTTTTTCTTTTAATCTTGCCATTTAACCAAGTTCTTTGAAGTTAAGGATTATATCCTGCCCATGATAAATGCTGTCTGGAACTGATAAATGCTAGAAATACTTATCTCTCTCAACATCCTTTATATCAATTTGGAGAGCGATTGTAATCAAAGCTAAAGCTTGGCCTTCTGCCTTTACTTATTACTGAGTCTGAGTCATAGGTGTATTTCCCCCTAATATTTTATAAAATGAAGCTTTCTATTGCCTTTGTTGCCAAAATGTTTTCAATTTCTTTAAAAAATAAAACAGGTGTTTTGATTGTAAGTAGGTTTTTATTGGTATCAGTCCTCTATGTGAAGCTTCTTAAATATAGACAACTCAGTTATAGAATAGTACAAAAAGGAGATCTCAATAATGTGATGTGGTAGGAAAAAACACTATAGTAGAAGAGAAGAGTTTGGCAGTTTCCCACAAGTTAGAAGCTGTGTAGCTAAGCAAGTCCCAACTGCCCTAAGTTTCAGTTGCCCCAAGTATAAAATAAAATAATGATATGATATCTGCTCAAAAGCAGGGACCTGGGCCAGTTAACCACTTGAAGTTCCTTTCAGCTCTGTGATCCATCTTGTTAGTGAATGCTCAGTTCATCTGGAATGTGCCCTCTCCTAAACTCGTTTCTACTTTGTTTTTCAGATCTGAGAATCCCTATATGCAACAATATAATTATTCACACTCAATAAATGTAAATTTATTGTAATTTATTTGTATCTAACAGATTAATTCTGAAAACAGACCTTTCTGGGCTCTGGTAACAAAGAAAGGTTGCAACTTCCTTGTTCTTCCAGCTTATTGCTTTGCTCTTCCTTCCTGATTGCATACAAATACAGACATTACCAAAAAAGCACATGACATACCCTGTGTATTGCAATGCCTGAGTCTAGTTAGAAGGAACTAAATAGAAATGCATAGAAGGTTTGGGGCAAAGAACACTCATGTTTTGTTTATAATTTGCTGTTGCATGGAAGAGTTTTTAGAACTCATCAGGGCAGCCGTCTGCTTGGTTATGTGCATTTGCACTGCCATTGTTGTGATTGACCAAGGCCACTACTTCTTCACTCTTACCAACCACTTTTACTTTCGTCTCCTCTTACTCCTAACTGGATTCTATAGAGAAGTACGCTGAGAAAGCCTTAAAATGTTGATTCCCGTAAAAAGATTCATTAGAAAAACAACAATGTTATATTCTTAGAGTTATTGTTAGACTTTTACTCATCTTGAATTCTGCATATTTGCCATGTTTTTTGTTGTTAGTGGTTATATAAGACTGCTGATATTCTTTGGGGGTTGATCAACTTAAAATGATAGCAAGGAGGAAAGCAGGGTAAATGGAGTCAGTAGGACTTGAATTGGAGAGGAACCTAAGATGGCGGCTAGGTGAGACAGGGCAAAAAACACCTCCATGAAAAATACTAGATAAAAACCAGAAAGTGACCCAGAACACCAGTTCAAGCAATGCACCAGCCTGACAAGGTCTACTAAATCCACAGGGATCGTGCATTTGGTAAAACCGGGAGCATGCATTCTGAAACGAGTGAATGAGCCGGCTTAAAGTCCGGCAGCTGTGCTGTGGTGTGGGGAAACCATGGCTTGGCATTTGGAGACAGACTAGTTCTTTTAAAAAAAAAAAAAAAAAATCCTGGCAGTGGCTGCGGATACAATGGGGAGAACTGCACGGTGAAACACAGCAGGAGCAGGCTGTACCAATGCCTTGGTGTCTGGCCTGGAGGATAGCCCTTCCCACACCTGCTGCTGATTGTCTCAGGGCCAGGGAGGCAGAGGGGAGCCAAAAGGAGAAAGAAACCACACCCCTTGCAGCCATCATCCCGGCGGGCTGGGGCACTCCTGCCCGGGGCTGGACCCACAGCCCAGAGCCGCGCCAAGAAACCCAGTGTGATGGGGAGTACTTCCTGCAGCACCGCGCACACGCCACAACATCAGCCGTGGACGGTGGCCTTTAGTGCACCCACAGCTAATTGTCCCGGAGCTGGGAAGGCGGAGCTGTGCGAAAAGGGGAGAATTAACATGCCCTATTCAACCATCTTTACATCAGGCTGGGAACGCCCCTGCACGGCCCAGCGGCCCAGGGCTTCCCTGGAGGGCCAGCGCGCTCTTGTGACGTGGCACTACCTTCCCTCAGCAGAGGTCCTGGAAGAGCACAGCTGAGAAGGGGGACCTACTCAGAAATCCCAGGAACCCTACGCCAATACCAAGGACTTGTGAGTCAGCGGCAGAGACAGTCTGTGGAAAGACTGAAATGAAGGCTTAGACTCTTGCAACAGCCTTAAATCTCTGGGAACACCTGGGAGGTTTGATTATTAAAGCTGTCCTGCCTCCCTAACCACCCAGACACACACCCCACATTCAGGGCAGACAGCACCAACAACACACCCAAACTTAGTGCACCAGTTGAACCCCACAAGAATCAGATTCCCACACACCACAAAGGCAAAGTTGGAGAGAACTGACTTGAGGGGAATAGGTGACTCACGGATGCCATCAGCTGGTTAGTTAGAGAAAGTGTACGCCTGCAAGCTGTAGATCTGACGAATTAGAGATTGGTATTTTTCATAACCTGAAAGAACCCTATCAAGTAAAGCAAATGCCGAGAGGCCAGTAAGACTTGAATTTAAAAAAATGACTAATATTGTGAGATCCAGTTAAGGGGACCAATGATGAGATTTTATACTTTCTGTTCAGATCAGTGCTCTCCTGGCAAAATATGACTGAATTCACAAAACAAACCTTTATAAAATCTAACACATTTCTAAGTTTTTAGAACTACTCTAATAGATCCAAGGGACTTTCAAATATGAATTGAATTCAGTTCAACTAAGAAAATTGGTTCAGTTCCTAGAAGAGTAAAGATGCTTAAAAACCTGTCTCAATGTTCTTACCATTTAAGTGGACCTAACAGTAACAGCCCTCTATCCACCCATAGAAACACTATTAAAGTCTACAAAGCACTTCAAGAATAGAAACTCTATTAAAGTCTACAAAACACTTCAAGAGCTTGAAAAAGTGTGCTTCATAAACATGATAACTGTTATTTCCAAAGCCAAGCATTAAGAATTTATGAATAACTCCAGATCTACACATACAGATTATTTACACAGGCATTTGCTGAATTTAAACACATATTTTAAAAGCCTGTGTAATAGTTTGATTGTATCTGAATAAATTTAACAAGCCATAAAAATGGAATTTAATCCTCTAGTGAAATAGCTGCCCTAATAACCCCTCTGGTTTTTGGCCAAAAAGCTTTTTTGTTAGGTAAACCACCAAGCTGGGAGTTTTCATGAGATCAGTACTTTGGATTGTAACTCTATCTTCTCTTTCTTTCTAGGCCATGGCTGTTATCTTCTCAAATTTTAGCATTATAACAACAGCTCTTCTATTCAGGATAGTGCTGAAGTAAGTAACTTCTGTGAAAGCATATATTATACTTTAAAATGACACAGCCTTGTTTCAGATGATATGCACAGATCACTGAACCCTTAGAGTCTGAAGGCTGGGCTTTTATTTGTAATAGGCGTTGTGTATTGAACAAGTTGTTTAACTATCTGGAAAGCTGCTCCAGTGCTAGCTTGACTAAATCCTCTGTGATAAGATGTATGAAATGTCTTGAATGTCTCAATAAAAGAAAATTGACTGAGTTATAAGTGATATTTTAGCTTTTAGTTCTGGGTTTTCAACAGAATTCATAAGCTGCGTTTTTTTATAGAATCTCTGTGCACTAAATGGAAACCAAGAGGTTCCTAAGACTGTTAATATATTTATTAATCCAGAGTTTGGAGATGATAAAGAGTGGCAAATTCTTTATTAAACGGCTTGATATGAGTACATGATTTAAGCACTGAGTTAGGTTATAGAGTAAGAAAGAGGTTTTTAAATTTTAAAAATGTTAACACAGTCTTTCTGAGGATAATTGAATAATGCAAATACTTTAAAGTAAATAGGCTCTGCTACAAGCAAAGACCAGAATGTCTTAAGATGGGAAGGTGATACAAGCCCTGGGTACTTAATTCCAGAAGATGATGACAATGATAATAAAAAATAAAATAACCTTCTTGTCATATTTGTTGTGGTTGTTTAATTTTATATTTGCTTTTTCTTTTTAATTTCTTGTTTCTCACTATGCTATGTGATAGAGTATTCTGCCATAATTAATGGATGAATAGCTTGGCAGACAGGCACTCAGTAAGTATTTGTTGAATCCATGATACATCCAGTACATGAATTAATCAGTTGCTCTTTTCTTTTCTTTATTAAAGAAATTGGTGGTTTACAGAACAATCATGCTTAAATAAAGCATAGGATTCCCATTTACTACCCTAATATTAACACCTTGCATTAGTGTGGAATATTTGTTACAATTGATGATAGCACATTTTAATGATTGTACTATTAACTATTAACTATAGTCCATGCTTTAACTTAGGGTTCACTCTTTGCATAGTGTAGTTCCATGGATTTTTTTTTTAATTTTTATTCTGTTACCATGTATATATATATATACAATCTAACATTTCCTTTTTTAATCACATTCTGATATATATTTCAGTGCTATTAATTATGTTCACAATGTTGTGTTAACATCACCATGATCCATTACCAAAATGTTTTCATCATTCCAAAGAGGAACCATGTACATTTTAAGCCTTAACTTCCCATTCCCTATCCCCTATCCCCTGGTAACCTATATTCTAGATTGACCCTATGACTTTGCTTATTCTAATACAATATTTGTCCTTTTGTGTCTGGCTTATTTCACTCAACATGATGTTTTCAAGGTTCATCCATGTTAATGCGTGTGTCAGAACTTCATTGCTATTGATGGCTGAATAATATTCCATTGTATATATCACAAGTTATTTATCCATTCATTGGTTTATGAACACTACAGTTGCATCCATCGTTTGGCAGTTGTGAATAATGATGCTCCTAGAAAAATCAGTGAACAAATATCTGTTTTAGTCCCTGATTTCAATTCTTTTGGGTATGTACCTAGTAGTAGGATTGCTGGGTCATATGGTAGTACTATACTTAGCTTTCTGAGGAACCTCCAAACTATTTTCCACAGTGGCTGTACCATTTTACATGTCTACCAGCAATGAATGAGTGTTTCCATTTCTCCATATCCTTTCCAGCAAGTGTTATTTTCTGTTTTTTTTTTTTTTTTTTTTTTTTTTTTTTGGTTTGTTTGTTTGCTTTTTTACTATTAGCCATTCTATTGGGTGTGAAATGATACCACATTGTCGTTTTGATTCGTATTTTTGCATTTCACTGATGGCTAATGATGTTGAGCATCTTTTCATGTACTTTCTGGCCATTTGTATATGTTCTTTGGAGATACATCTATTCAAGTCTCTTGCCCATTTTTTAATTGGGTTGTGTGTCTTCGTTGTTAAGTTGAAGGATTTCCTTATATATTCTGGATATTAAACCTTTATTGGATATGTTGTTTCCAAATATTTTCTCCTATTGTGTAAATTGTCATTTTACTTTCATGATAAAGTACTTTTGAAGCACAAATGTTTTAAATTTTGATGAGGTCCCATTTATCAATTTTTTTCTTTCATTGCTTGTGCTTTGGGTGTAAAATCTAAGAAACCATTGCCTAACACAAGGTGCTGAAGATGCTTCCCTGTATTATCTTCTAGGAGTTTGATAATTCTGGCTCTTATATTTAGATCTTTGATCCATTTTGAGTTATATTTTTGTATAAGGTATGAAGTAGGGGTCCTTCTTTTTTTTTTCTCCCTTGCAAATGGAGATTCAGTTTTCCCAGCACCATTTGTTGAAGATACTGTTCTTCTCCAATTGAGTGGTCTTTGCCCTCTTGTCAAAAACCAGTTGGCCATAAAAGTGAGGGTTGATTTCTTAGCTCTAAATTTGATTCCCCTGGTTTATATATCTGTCCTTTGCCAGTACCATGCTTTTTTAATTACTGTGACTTTGTAATAAGTTTTAAGATCAGAAATGTGAGTCCTCCAACTTCATTCTCTTTCCAAGATGGGTGTCGCTGTTCAGGGCCCTTTACCCTTCCATATAAATTGGATGATTGGCTTTTCCATTCTGCAAAGAAGGTTGTTGGAATTCTGATTGGGATTGCACTGAATCTATAAACTGCTTTTCGTAGAATTGACATCTTAATGATATTTAAAATTCCAATTCATGAACATGGAATGTCTTTCCATTTATTGAGGTTGTCATTGATTTCTTTTAGTGGTGTTTTGTAGTCTTCTGTGTACAAGTCCTTTACATCCTTGCTTACATTTATTCCTAAACATGTGATACTTTTGGTTGCTATTTTGAATGGAATTTTTTTCCTGATTTCTTCTTCCAGTTGATCATTGGTTGTGTATAAAAACATTATTGGTTTGGGGGTGTTGATCTTGTACTCCACCCCTTTACTGAATTTATTTATTAGCTCTAGGAGCTTAGCTGTGGATTTTTCAGGGTTTTCTGTGTTTAGAATCATGACAACTGCAAATAGGGAAAGATGTACTTCTTCCTTTCCAATTTGGATGACTTTTATTTCTTTTTCTTGCCTTGATTTCTCTGGCTAGAACTTTCAATACAATATTGAATAACAGTGGTCAGATGGGCATCCTTGTCTTGTTCGTGATTTTAAAGAGAAAGCTTTCAGTCTTTCACCATTAAGTAGGATGTGAGTTGTGGGCTTTTCATATATGCCCTTACTCATGTTGAGGACATTTCCTTCTATTCCTTTTGTTCTAAGTGTTTTTATCAAGAAATGTTGAGAACCTAAGATGGCAGCTAGGTGAGACAGAGCAAAAAAACACCTCCGTGAAAAACACTAGATAAAAAAACAGAAAGTGATCCAGAACACCACTTCCAGAGTAGCACCAGCCGGACAAGGTCTGCTAAAGCCACAGGGAACATGCGTTTGGTGAAACCAGGAGTCTGCAGTCTGAAACGAGTGAGTCGGCTGAGTCCCTCGGCCACGCTGCAGTGTGGGGAAATGGTGGGTTGGCATTTGGAGACTAGTTCTTTAAAAAAAAAAAAAAAAAAAAAAAAAGAAGCCTGGGAGCAGCTGCAGATAAGATGGGAGCAGTCTGGACTAATGCCTCGGTGTCTGGGGTGGAGGATACCCCTTCCCACACCCACTGCTGGTTGTCTCGGGTCCAGGGGAGCAAAGGGGAGCCAAAAGGAGAAAAAAAAAAAAGCATGACTTGCAGCCGTCTCCCTAGCGGGTGGGGCTACTCCTGCCCAGGGCCGAACACACAACACAGAGCTGAGCCAAGAAACCCAGCCTGACAGGGAGTCTTTCCCGCAGCACTACTCACACGACACAATATCAGCTGTGGACAGTGGCCTTGAATACACCCACGGCTGATTGTCCCAGAGCTGGGAGGGCGGAGCTGTGCAGAAAGGGGGAAGTTAACGCGTCCCATTCAACCATCTCTGAAGTGGGCTGGGAACACTCCTGCACAGCCTGGCGGCTCAGGGCTTCCCTGGAGGCCAGTGCTCACTTGTGACGTGGCACAGCCCTCCCCCCCTCAGCAGAGGTCCTGGAAAAGCACAGCAGGAAGGGGGGAATCGCTCAGAAATCCCAGGGAACCTACACCAATACCAAGGAATTTTGGGTCAGCGGCAGAGAACAGCCTTAAATCTCCGGGAACACCTGGGAGGTTTGATTATTAAACCTGCCCTTCCTCCCTAACCTCTTAGGCACATGCCCCTCATTGGGGGCAGACAGCACTGACAACACACCCAAATTAAGTGCACCAATTGGACCCAAGAATAAGATCCCCACACACCACAAAGCTGGGGAGAACTGACTTGAGGGGAATAAGTGACTCACGGATGCCATCTGCTGGTTAGAGAAAGTGTATGTCACTAAGCTGCAATTTTGTCAAATTAAAGATCAAGTAAAGCAAATGCCAGGAGGCCAAAAACAACAGAAAATCTTAAAGCATATGATAAAACCAGATGACATGGAGAACCGGAACCCAAACACTCAAATCAAAAGATCAGAAGACACACAGTACTTGGTGGAATTAATCAAAGAACTACAGACAGGCAATGAGAGCATGGCATGGGATATAAAGGACATGAAGAAGAGCATGGCACAGGATATAAAAGACATAAAGAAGATCCTAGAAGAGCATAAAGAAGATATTGCAAGAGTAAATAAAAAAATAGAAGATCTTATGGAAATTAAAGAAACTGTAGGCCAAATTAAAAAGACTCTGGATACTCATAATACAAGATTAGAGGAAGTTGAACAACTCAGCCTCCTTGAGCACAGAACAGAAAATGAAAGAACAAAAGAAAGAGTGGGGAAAAAATTGAAAAAATCGAAATGGATCTCAGGGATATGATAGATAAAATAAAACGTCCAAATTTAAGACTCATTGGTGTCCCAGAAGGGGAAGAGAAGGATAAAGGTCTAGAAAGACCTTTATTTATTTATTCAAATAAATTGTTGGGGAAAACTTCCCAAACCTTCTACACAATATAAATACACAAAGCACAAATGCCCAGCCAACTCCAAATAGAATAAATCCAAATAAACCCACTCCAAGACATATTCTGATCAGACTGTCAAATACTGAAGAGAAGGAGCAAGTTCTGAAAGCAGCAAGAGAAAAGCAATTCACCACATACAAAGGAAACAACATAAGACTAAGTAGTGACTACTCAGCGGCCACCATGAAGGCGAGAAGGCAGTGGCATTACATATTTAAAATTCTGAGAGAGAAATTTCCAGCCAAGAATACTTTATCCAGCAAAACTCTCCTTCAGATTTGAGGGAGAGCTTAAATTTTTCACAGACAGACAAATGCTGAGAGAGTTTGCTAATAAAAGACCTGCCCTACTTCAGATACTAAAGGGAGCCCTACTGACAGAGAAACAAAGAAATGAGAGAGAGAGAGAGAGAGAGAATTTTAGCAGACATATATAGAATATTACATCCCAGGTCACTGGGACACACGTTCTTCACTAGTGATCACGGATCTTTCTCCAGAATGGACTGTATGCGGGGACATAAAAACAAGCATCAATAAAATAAAAAATAAAAAAAATGAATTTGTTCAAAGCACATTCTCTGATCACAATGGAATACAAATAGAAGTCAATAACCATCAGAGACTTGGAGAATTCACAAACACCTGAAGGATAAAAATGAGGGGGAGATGAAAACATTCCCAGATGATCAAAAGCTGAGGGACTTCAACACCAGTAGATCACTCCTAAGCAGGCTGAAAGGAAGGGACACTAAACAATTGACTGAAACCACATGAAGAAATAAAGATTTCCAGTAAAGATCACATGGTAAATATAAATACCAATACTACTGTATTGTTGATTTATAACTCCACGATTTACTTCCTACAGGATCTAAAATATATAAACTGTAAAGATAAATTGGTGGTTTTGGACTCAATGTAAAATATGTAATTTTTGACAAGAACTACATAAAGGTGGGGGAATGGAGGAGTATAGGAACACAGTTTATGTGTCCGATTGAAGTTAAGTTGGTATCAAAGAAAAACAAGATTGTTATAGATTTAAGATGTTAAATTTAAGCCCCATGGTAAACACAAAGAAAGTATCGGAGAATATGACCATAGAGATGAAAAGTAGAGTATGGGATATGAGAAGTGGGGGAAGGGGCAATGGGGAGTTAAGAAATGAGAGTAGGGTTTTTGTTTGGGGTGAAGGGAAACTTCTAGAAATGGATGGTGGGAAGGTGATAGCATTGCAACATTCTAAATGTGATTAATCCCACTAATGGAATGCTAGGGAGGGGTGGAATAGGAAAATTTAGGCTATATATATCTTTCCACAATTGAGGAAAAAAAAAAAAGTCTAAATGACAATTAAATGCCAAGGATAATCCTGGATGGGATCTGAGGTCGGAGAAGAGGAGGCTCAAAGGGACACAGATGGGAGACAAGAAAAAAAAAAAGGAAATATAGAATGTAAGCTTTATATTAATGTTGAATTTTTTGAACTTCTTAGCTGCGCTTAATGAGATTGCATAAAATAATGTTCTTGTCCATGGGAAAGATATATGTGAATTATATTGTTTGTTCAAAGATATGTGCAGCTTGCTCTCATACGTTCAGAGGACAGAGCAATAGATGATGGGTGTGAGGGAGGGAGGGAGGGAGGGAGAGAGCGAGGGAAAGAAAGAGACGGTGGTGTGACAGGATCTTAAAGGTGATGGATCGGGGTATCGGGGGAAGGGGGTTGGGGTATGATGGAGTTCTATGTATGGGGTTTGTACTGTTTTTGCAACTGTTCCTGTAAGATTGAACTTATTTCAAAATAAAATTTATTATAAAAAAAAAAAAAGAAACGTTGCTGGATGTTGTTAAATGCCTTTTCTGCATCGAGATGATCATGTGTTTTTTTTTCCTACATTGTGTTAATGTCATTTATCACATTAATTGATTTTCTTATGTTGAACCCATCTTGCATACCAGGGATAAATCCTATTGGATCACAGTGTATAATGCTTTTAATGTGCTGTTGGATTCAGTTTGCTAGTATTTTGTTGAGGATTTTTGCATCTATATTCATAAGAGATATAGGTCCGTAGTTTTCTTGTGGTATCTTTATCTGGGTTTGGTATGAGGGTAATAGTGGTCTCATAGAATGAACTAGGGAGTGTTCCTTCCTCTTCATTTCTTTTTTTTTTTTTTTTTTTTTTTTGGAAGAGTTTGAGCAGAATTGGAGTTGTCTCCTTAAAATGTTTGGTAGAATTCCCCTGTGATGCCATCTGGTTCTGGGCTTTTCTTTTTGGGAAAGTTTTTGATTACTCATTCAATCTCTTTACTAGTAATTGGTTTATTGAGATCTATTTCTTTTCGAGTCAATATATGTAGTTTGTGTTTTTCTAAGAATTTGTCCATTTCATCTAGGTTATCCAATTTATTGGTGTCCAGGTGTTCACAGTATCCTTTCATAGTCCTTTTTATTTCAGTGGGGTTGGTAGTAATGGCCCTCTTTTAATTTCTGATTTTCGTCATTTGTATTTTTTTTCCTTTGTCAGTCAAGCTAAATGTGTCAATTTTATTCATCTTTTCAGAGAACCAACTTTTGTTTTTGTTGATTCTCTTTATTTTTTTTCTGTGTTTCCTTTATCTCCACTCTAAACTTTGTTATTTTCTTCTTCTGCTTGCTTTGGGGTTATTTTGCTCTTCTTTTTCTAGTTCTTCCAGTTTTGAAGTTAGGTCTCTGTTTTGAAGCTTTCTTCTTTTTTAATGTAAGCATTTAGAGCTATGAATTTCCCTTTATGCACTGCATTTGTTGTATCCCATCAGTTTTGGTATGTTATATTTTCATTTTCATTTGCCTCAAGATATTTCCTAATTTGGCTTCTGATTTCCTCTTTAACCCATTGGTTGTTTAGAAGTATGTTGTTTAATTTCTGCATTTGTGAATTTTCCGTTTCTCTCTCTGTTATTGATTTCCAGTTTCATTCTGTTATGGTCAGAGAATATACATTGTATGATTTCAATATTTTTCAATTTATTGAGATCCATTTTGTGTCCCAGCATATGGTCTATCCTGGAGAATGATCCATGTGCACTCAAGGAGAATGTATATTCTGTTTTTGTTGGGTGCAGTGTTCTGTATATATCTGTTAGGTCTAGTTGGTTTAGTATATCATTCAAGTCCTGTACTCCTTACTGATCTGCTGACTAGTTGTTCTATCCATTATTGAGAGTGGTATGTTAAAGTCTCCTACTATTAATGTAGAACCATCAATTTCTCTCATCAGATCTGTCAGTATTTGCTTCATATATTTTGGGGCACAGCTGTTGGATGCATATATCTTTATAATCATTGCATATTCTTACTGAATTGTCCCCTTTACCAGCACACAATGATCATTTTTGTCCCTCCTAATTGTTTTTGACTTAAAATCTGTTTTAACTGATATTAATATAGCTACCCCAGCTCCCTTTTGGTTACTACTTGAATAGTGTATTTTTCCTCCTCCTTTCACCCTTAACGTACTTGAATTTAAGTTGAGTCTCTTGCAGACAGCATATAGTTGGATCATGCTTTTTTATCCATTCTACCAATCTCTGCATTTTGACTGGAAAGTTTAATCCATTTAGATTTAAAGTCACTTTTAGTAATACAGGACTTTCTTCTACCATTTTGCTATTTAGTCTTTGTATGTCTTATATCTTTTTTGTCCCTCAATTCTTCCTGTTAAAGTCTACTTTTAAATTTATTTGATATTTTTTGTTGGACCATATTGAGTGCCTTCTCTTTTCTGTCTGGATATATTTTGCATCTGTTCCTTGTGGTTACCATGGGGTTAAAATTTAACACCCTAAATATATAACAATCATATTTAGTTTAATACCAGTTTAACCTCAATAGCATATATAAAGACTGTTCCTGTACCCCTTTTGTACTTTTAACCACTTATATCTTTTACATTGTATGGTCCAAAACTATAAATTTATTTTTATTTTTTATGCATTTGCATTTTAGCTCCTGTAGGAAATAAGAAGTGGAGTTACATACCAAATAACACACTACAGTAATACTGGCATTTATTACCCAACTGGTTACCTTTGCCACAGGTCTTTATTTCTTTATGCCACTTTCAACCACTGTCTAGTGTCCTTTCATTTCAGTCTGAAGAACCCCCATTAG
Source organism: Choloepus didactylus (assembly GCF_015220235.1). NCBI lineage: Eukaryota > Metazoa > Chordata > Mammalia > Pilosa > Megalonychidae > Choloepus > Choloepus didactylus. The sequence goes on from NC_051307.1 coordinate 78,056,046, forward strand.
CATTCCTTGTAGGGCAGATCTGGTGGTGATGTACTCCCTCAGGTTTTGTTTATCTGGGAATATCTTAATATCTCCTTTATTTGTAAGAGAAAGTGTTACTGGATATAAAATTCTTGGTTCGCTGTTTTCTTTTAGCACTTTTAAGTATTTCATCCCACTGCCTTCTTGCTTCCATGGTTTATGATAATAAATCAGCACTCAGTCTAATTGGGACTCCCTTGTACGTAGCACATTGCATTTCTCTTGCAGCTTTCAGAACTCTCTCCTTGTCCTTTGCATTTGACAGTGTGATCAATATATGATGAGGTTTATTTTTCTTAATGCTTATCCTTTTTGGTGTTCTCTGGGTTTCCTGGATGTGCATAGTCCTGTCTTTTGCTAAGTTTGTAAAGTTCTCTGTCATTATTTCTTTGACTATTCCTTCTGCCCCTTTCTTTCTTCTCCTTCTGGGATTCCTATGATGCATAAATTGATATGCCTAATGGTGTCCCAGAGATTGCTTAGTCTATTTTCACTTTTTATAATTCTTTTTTTTTTTCTTTCTGCTCCTCAGTCTGACTCACTTCAAGTGTCTTTTCTTCAAGTTCACTTATTCTTTGTTCTGCCAGCTCCAATCTGCTCTTGAAACCCTGGAATTTTTCATTTCAGTTATTGTGATCTTGAAACTCCAGTAGTTCTGCTGGATTCCTTTTTAAAATTTCTGTTTCTTTACTGAGATTCTGGTATTGCTCATTCATTGTTTTCCTGATATCCTCTTCTATTTCTTTACTGAGATTCTGGTATTGCTCATTCATTGTTTTCCTGATATCCTTTTCTTCTTTTTCTGTATTTTATTTCATCTCCTTGAGCATTTTTAAGATCCTTTTTTTAAAGGCTTTGAATGTAAATCCACATTCTTGTCATCTTTGGTGTTTTCTGAGTTTCTGTCCTCTTCCTTTGGATGGGCCGTCATTCTTTGTCTTGTACTCTTTTTTTTTTTTGCACACTCTACATTTTAATATTTTAAAATATGAACTCTGAAATTTTTCCCTGAGACATCTGTTTCTTGATTTTGTAATTAGCATATAAAACAGTGATTTTTTTTGAGCATTAGCCCCCCTATCAGGAAGAGCTACCCAAGGCAAATGGAGTGTGCAGGGAATTCCTTGTCTTTCTAGTCCTGTGTCTTGTCCTGGGCTTGTGCTTGTTAGTTGCTTTGGAGTTCCCCTATTTGTGGGAGGTTGGTTGACCCCTCCATTTCCCAGGAGACAGATCTCCCTCTCTTGGGTGTTTGAAGCTGGCAAGAACTTGCCCCAGACTATCTGCCTCTATAGTTTTTTATATTTCTTTCATTGTCTCAAACTGCTTTTGCCTAGAAGGCAAATTCTGGGAGGAGGGGCATGCATGCCAGAGAGGACTTTCCCAAGTTAGTCTTTTCCAGCTGAAACAGGGCCAGGGACCCACAAAGAGGGCACAGACTGGCTCCAAAGTACCCAGGGGAGGGAATCATGAACTTTCTTTGCCTGCCCAGCAACTGCAGCCTTTCAGTTAAGTGAACCCCACAGCCCTGAGGAAGCATAGCATCTTTAAGTCTCTTCCTCCCTGGCCGTTGTCCAGAGTTGGTTAAAACAATGGCCACTGCTGCCTTTGCCAGGACAGATGAAACAATGGCCACCATCAGAGCTGGTCCCAGTGATCTGAAGTCACTAATCAAAAGTCATGATCAGTAATCAGCAATACCCAGCCTAGTCTCAGGGAAGAGGATTTTTATGTCCCTTTCTGTCACTAGCTAGCTAGCCAGGGGCTGGACCCCATGGCAGTCTGCTGTGAGAATTGGTAATAGGCACCAGTATCCATGGTGTGGAGAAAGCAATTTATTGTTCTGTACTGTAATTTATGAGCCTCTTCCTCCTGCTCTTCCCTAGATGCTGTATAGTGTTATTCTGTCCTCTGGAGTTTCAGAATGGTTGTTTCACACAGTTCCTGCCTGTTTTATAGTTGCTCTGGTGGAAAGACTGAGTCCTGGAGCTCCCTTTCCCACCATCTTCCCATAGTCTCCCTCCCATTGCTTTTTGGTATATGGAATTCCTGCAACGTTTTCTTTTGCCGTGAGGAAACATTTAATTTAATAGTTTGAGTGATTGGGAAAAAATTAACATTACATTTAGTTCAGTTTAAATGTCTGAATACATCAAAATTTGCTTTGTACATTACATTCATTTTATTTATGAATTTTGAAAATAATTCTTTAACAAGTTAAAAAATACTATTCCAAAATGTTTTCAAGTCTTTGGAGATTGACGTGTTACTCACTTTGTAGCTTAAAAAAGTTTGCCTCTGAGAATATGTACGTAAGTAATAGTATTTTTCATTGATTGTGATAAAATTAGAAATGCTTTTCCATGAGAGAAAAAATTTGGCCCCAAGCTAAAATAAAAGGTGTACTTCTTAATAAGTCAGCAAAGTTCTCCAAATATGTAAAAATATTTTTCCTTTGAAATGACAATTTGTGAGTGCATGTGAGTGCACATTAAGTTGTATAGTATATTGGTATTATGTCAATATTGAATCAATTAAAACTGAATTTACCAAAAAGATGATGTAATGTATGTATTACCTGACTTGAAATTTGCCAGTAGCTTTAGCTTTAGCTCAGTAAATAACCCCTGTTAAATTTTTAAGAATTTGACTATATGCATTAAAAAAAATAGTTCTCAGTTTAACCAAATCCAAATCTATTTGTACTATAAATTTTAAATGTTTTACTTTATTTATTTTATTTTTTGAATGTTTAATTGTGCTAATGTTAATTGTAGTATTGCTAATTTTAGTAATGAATATTGATATGAACTTTTTAGTTCAAATTGTTTTCACAACTTAACTCTTAATCTTCAGAGCATTAGTATTGATTTTTAGATATGTGTTTGCTTGTTGTTAATATCTCTCTGTTTTGAATCCTTGGGAAGTTATGTACATTAAAAGGACAACAAAATCGCTTTGTATTTTGTTATTTCCACAAGCACTAACTTAGCTCAAAAATCAGCTCTGAAGCTACTCTAAACAGTAAAGTTAACATACTATGATAATTGATTTAATACCATCTTTTATGAGAATGCCTTTTTTTACTTACTACATTTTGAAATCAATTTAACTTTTTTCTATTTTGATCTTTTTGTTGGTGGTAGTATATGTTGTTTTTCCCTATTTTATTTACTCTGTGTGAATTATTTTATGATCTTTGCCCTTTGGCAATGAATTTTGACCAGGGAATAGCAGTTTAAGATTTCTATCATGTATTCTTAATTTATTTTCCATAAATAACTCATTTTTCATTTAGCATATTAAAGCTATTGCCTTATATATGACTCTAGCAGAGCCATCAAACACACCTTCGCATGTAGATAAAGGATATAAGACTATAACAGTAGGAAAAAATTAATTCAGTGACTAATGCATGTGTTACTTGGAGAAAGTTGAAAGTGGGAAAAAGAAAATATCACCATCTAAATGTTCTGTTGACTTTTCTAGAGATACCATTTGTGAATGTACAGATGTGTTCACTGAAAAATATCCACCAGTTCAAAGTGGAAACTGATGGCAGACATTATGTCTCAAAGCCTCTCTGGTTTGTTCTTAAGCCTTGACAAAGTTGTATAATCTTGTTTGCCTTGGCTTTAGAAAATAACATCATCCTGAAAATTGAGATTTTTGGACAAAATTTAACTGAGACCGGCATAGATTCTACCAAAAGAATATGTTTTAGTTTCTCTGATTTCTTCAAAGAGAAGCTGTAGATAAAATCATTTAAAAACACATTTTGAAACATATATGATAGGTGTTTTGGAAGTTTATGGTAAAGTTAGTTACTGTCCAAACTATCAGAAGAATAAAGAAAAGTGCCACTCAGAAGTACAAGCATTTTCTCTAAACTCATTCATTCACTTGATAAATCGTTATGATTTCTCATTATAAGTCTACCTGTGGTCACTCTCTCCATGCTACTAAGAAATGTGTTATGTACAATTTCTTGAGAAAACAATTATGCAAGTCTTTCCACTTAATTGTCTTCATGCTCTGCATTGGCTTACTACCATCAAATATGGTAAAGTGCTCTTATATGGCATAATTTGTACCTAATTGTTGTGTTACTAAAAAGCAAAGTGGGGAATCATTAATTTAAAAAATACGTACTTTAAATAATTTATTTTAACTTTGTATGTAATTGTTCACTTATTCATCATTCTTTTGATATAGAGCTAAGAACTTTCCTTTGAATATGTGTGGGTTTGCTAATTAGAGTTCTTTGAATTCTTTCTTGTGTGAAGCTATATTCATTATGTATCATCAATGATTTCTGCTTTCAGTTTCTTTAAAATGGAAGAAGTCCCTAAAAATACTTTTTTAAAGTAGAATTTGTCTAGATTTTTATTATTTGTTCCTGAATCTTTTACAGCTAGTTCACCCGCACTTAATTTGATGGCAGTTTTTTATCTTGTAGTGATTTACCTTTAGCTTTCATAAAAACAATAATCCTTTTTTTGCACTCATAATTTTTTAGTCTATGTAATCATTAAAATATGTAATTATAGTAATGAGGTCATCTGGCTAAAGTACATTTAGGAACAAGTAGACTTTTCTTGAGCAAATAATTCTCTTGGAAGCAGAGGCACTCTGAGTAGCCTTTTAGCCGTGAGCTCTGAAAATCGATCAGAATATTTTACTGGAGAAATAGAATATCAGTTAAGGAAACTTCTACTGTGTTGAATTGATTAAATTGTAAGCAAACTCCTCCATGCAGAATCAGTGAGCATTTGTAAGAACTTAGGTTCTCAGTTAACTCTACAGGGTTATTTATGAAGATTTATTTTCTTTGTTGGAAATCCACCATTTTCCAACTAATCCTTAATAATTTTGGCCTTCCCTAAAACATTACCTTGAATGAGTAATTGTTTGCAGTAGGTACTGTTTAGCTTAAGTGTTTGTTTCCTTAGATTCTTTTTTCTCAATGTCAGTATTAGTTGAAAACCCATAGCTGTCAGAATTGAAAATTCTAAAGGAACTGTAGATTATGTCATTGCCTCATTTGTCTATTATATACAATAATGGCTTTTTAATGGTTTTTATAAATTGGGTACACATTTTTCATCTCTTATCTATTATATTTCCATTCTGTTTCTTTTCTGCTACTTAAAGTGTACCAGCTGTACCTTCAGAAATTTGAATGACCAGTTTATAGTTTCTGATCTCATGGCACAAGGCTATGCTAACCCCATCACTGAGTTCTAGATTTGGGCATTTGAAAATTACATGTATCAGCAGACATGATAATGTGCATAGGTGTGCTGCTATGTAGGCATATGTGTGCATTTAGCAGTTGCAAAGCAGTACCTCTATGGAAGTATTGGTGAAATCACACATCTTCATATATATATATATATATACCCACACACAGCCTGAGAGCTCAGAATATTTGGAGATGTAGTGATTCAGAAGGAGGACACAAAGACCATGGCTCACATCTCTTCCATAATGACCTTAGGGCCGTCAGCTAACCTATCAGAGGACAGTTTCCTCCTTTAGAGCAGGAATTGCTTGACCTATAACAGCTGTTCAATAAGTGTTCCAATGATGTCAAAATTCTTGTAATTTCTGGTTCTTACCTGTTGCTTTACACTTTTGCCTTTGCTTATGTTATTCTCTTTTCTTGGTGTCCTTCATCTGGCTTATTCTCATACCTTAAGATTTTGCTCTCCCTAGAAGTTCTTCCTTACTACCCTAAGCTGGGTCAGATACTCCACCTTCCTTTGTACAATCAACATTGTGTATTCTCGTTGCCTTTGCATAGACTCTTTGTTCTGCTTGTATATGCCACCCACTCCCTTTTCACATGTCAAACTCCAATTTATTTTTCATCTGTCAGCTCAAGTGTCATTTCTTCTTTGAAGTCTTACTTGATAACTTTTGTAGACTCAAGTGCTCCTTCTTCAATGTACCTCACTTGTTGCATGTATATATCTCTTATATCACTTTTCACACATTATTTTGCCATCATTTAGTTTCATGACTGTCCCCTTACTGATATTTAAATTCCTTGAAGTTGGGGATCAAGTATTATTTATATCCAGGAAAATAGTGGCTGCTTATTAAATATCTGTTGATGTAATCAGCAAAATGGAATAATCATAATACATGTATTCTGTTGTCTTCTGTATCTCACGTTTGTTGTTAATCAAAAAAAAGAAGATAAAAAAGGCATTGTTACAACTTAGTAAACTATGAAACTTTACCCAAAAGATCATGTTTTCCTTGTTGTATCAGCCAGCATTTTGCTATGTAATGCTTTGTGATTAGGTCATAGATCTTTAATTGCTCATGAATACCTTTGAAGGTTTGACAAAGCTTTGAAGGATTTCCTGAGGAGAAGAATTCATTTATATAAAAGATTCAGCACTCTGCAAGGATTCACAGGTTGCTGAAACTCATCCATACACTTTCTGGTTCATGGATACCAGGTTAAGGATCACTGCTTATAACTTACATTTTAGCAATATCATAAGTTGCTGTGCCAAAGGACCAAGATAAGCTCTGGAAGAGGCTTAGTGAAACCTGTAGGTTGAAAGGAAATCTATAAAGAGGAGAAATGACTCACTAGCCTTATGAGGCAGCTATTATAAGAGAGAATACAAATGTCAAATTTGAGAAGCAGAGGCACTAATGGATTTCTTTTGAACTTGAATTTGGGGAATGCAACCAAGAACACATTTTTCAACCAAGTACTTAAAGATCTTTTTGAGTTTACAGTAGAAATGATTGATTAAACAACAAAAAAAAAAAACAGTAGTAAAATTTTGTTTTCATCTTTGTACAGGCGGCATCTAAACTGGATACAGTGGGCATCCCTCCTGATTCTGTTTTTGTCTATTGTGGCTCTAACTGCTGGGACTGAAACTTCACAGCATAACTTGGCAGGACATGGATTTCATCATGATGCTTTCTTTAGCCCATCCAATTCTTGCCTTCTTTTCAGAAGTGAGTGTTCCAGAAAAGATAATTGCACACGAAAGGAATGGATTTTTCCTGAAGCTAAGTGGAAGAACACTACAGCCAGAGTTTTCAGTCACATCCGTCTTGGCTTGGGCCATGTTCTTATTATAGGCCAGTGTTTTATTTCTTCAATGGCCAATATCTATAATGAAAAGATATTGAAGGAAGGGAACCAGCTCACTGAAAGCATCTTCATACAGAACAGCAAACTCTATTTCTTTGGCATTCTTTTTAATGGACTGACCCTGGGCCTTCAGAGCAGTAACCGAGACCAGATTAAGAACTGTGGATTTTTTTATGGCCACAATACATTTTCCGTGGCCCTTATCTTTGTAACTGCATTCCAGGGCCTCTCGGTAGCTTTCATTCTGAAATTCCTGGATAACATGTTCCATGTCTTGATGGCCCAGATCACCACTGTCATCATCACAACAGTATCTGTTCTGGTCTTTGACTTCAGTCCTTCTCTGGAGTTTTTCTTGGAAGCCTCGTCAGTCCTTCTCTCCATATTTATTTATAATGCCAGCAAATCTCAAGGTCTGGAATACGCACCTAGGCAAGAAAGGATCCGACATCTAAGTGGCGGTCTTTGGGAGCGCTCAAGTGGGGTAAGTTGTAAGGATATTGCTTTTCTGCCTGCTTACCAACTTCGAAGTATGGTTATTCAAGAAAAAAAAAAATTAGTATTTATTTTTCAAAGAACATAATGGATCTCTGACTTTTAAAAATCAGTCAACAAACATTGATTGGACTCGCTGTTGACAAGAGCTCATGATAGATGTCAGAGATAGAAAAAAAGTATAAATCATGGTCTCAAGGACTTTATGGGTTAGTTGTATCATATTGTAGAATCATAGAGCTAGAAGATACCTTTCAGGTTATTTTGTCCAACCTCCCAAATTTTGCAAGTGAAGAAACAGTCCAGAGAGACTTTACAGCTATTAAATGAAAGAACTGGCACTAAACCCCATAAGGTCTGACTACTAATGCTTTGCTTTTCTTCTCTACCATAGCTAGGAAGATAAGCCTTATTCATAAGAAAAGTTGATCTTATACGTTAATAAGTCTTGGTAAAGAAAGTCTGGTCCCTTAATTTTCCACAGTATGTCAAAAAGGCACAGCTTGTTTTTCCAGTAAAAAGGTTTTCAAAGAGCTTCTATGAATAGAAGGAAATATTTTCTAGAAAAACACTTATTTTGAATATCTGCTAGTTAGAAGGGTTTCTTAGTCACGTTAATAGCAAATTAATAATGATCTTTTGGAGATTCCATTAGTTAAAATAAATGTTTAAGTAAAAGGTGAAATGAACTCCTATTTATCTAGCTTTAGATTTACAATTTTCAAGAACACAAAAAATATGAAATATTTCACACAATGAAAAATTCACTCTTTGGGAAAATTAGTCTATTTCACACAATGAAAAATTCACTCTGGGAAAATTAGTCTGTTCCTTATCAGAGTTCACAGTAGTGCTTACTTTGGTATAATGCCCCTGAAATGTGATACTTCAGATTCTTAGGATGAAAAAATTAGAAACTCTCAGTTTCCAAATGCCCTCTGCTCAGCCATGGTATAAATTCAGAAGTCCTTTATTCTTTCCTAACAGGCTGATAACATGTTTGGCCTACTTTTTAAGTAAAAGAAAAAGCAATGTAGATAACAAGGACTATTTTCCACCTATTTCTCCAATCTTCAGTCATTTCCCTTCAGGACCAGTAGAGGGTGCTTGTTACCTTTGCTAATGCTGTGTTAACTTTGAAATGGAAGTACTGAATGAATTTCACTTTTTCATGACCTCAGTAAAGTTCTAACATTAACTTTTCAAGAACTTAAGTATTTATTTAATTTCATTTGACCAGGTTACATTTATTGTTTAATGAAGGAAGACCCATAATTTGTTAGTAAATTCTCTCTTTAGTAATCATTAAAAATGTTGCATCTCTACTTTTGTTTTAATTAATTATTGATTTCATATGTTCCTTTTAGGATGGAGAAGAACTGGAAAGACTTACCAAACCCAAGAGTGATATTGAGTCGGATGAAGATGCTTTCTAATTGGTACCCAAATAATTGGCAGCTCTTACAAACCTAATTTTCTCATTTTCATCATTTGTAATATTTATCATTTCACCTTGATAAACTAAGAATATTTCTGAAACCTAATACTCTTTGCATACATCTAACCACTCTCTAAATGGTTCCATCCAAGGTTCAGAGTTCCTAAAGGCTGAAAAGTTCTAAGAAACTGACACAGAAGTAATAGTATAGAGAAGAGACTGCCAATAATGGGCTGGTACTTGATAAGTCAGCAAGATATATTTGCAGATTGTTTTTCTTACCTTCCAAGTTTCCAAAAAACTTGCAATAGACATTGATTAACTATACCCTATAAATATGCAAATAAAGATCAGTTTACCAGATCTTAATAATTATGTAGTTCTAATCTGCATGCCAAAGTCTTCCCTTTTTTATAATTGTAAATACCTCGTAGCTTATCCCTTGAATTTTGAAGCCCAAGAGATAATTGCAATGAAAAGCAGCAGAAGTGTTTCTAAAAAATTTTGACTGAAGGACCTAAATACCTGGCCATACCATAGATCTGTGGGTGACATACAGTGTGCTAAATGTTTTGCTGAAGAAACTTATTCTACATGAATAAGCTTCAATGTAAATGAAAGTTGGTTCCCAATCACCAGTTCTCTCTTGTACTTTATATTCCGTAAAGAAACCATGCTGCTGTTGTTTTTCCCTGTGTTTATATATCACACAATCTTGGCCTCATTATTCTTTCCTATTACATTTTGGAGAATTAATAAGGCATTTCATTTTTATTATTTGGTACCTAGAGCTTACGGCTATTTTGTGTTTTTTTTTATATCAAGTTCTGTTCCCAAGAGTTGAGACACTGGCTTTAGAACCATACCGTATTATCAGCGAGACTAATAACCAAGAATTCCTTTTATAAGTTTCACTTTGCAAACAAGTATTGACTTTTACTGAAATATAAATTGTATTATTCTAAAATAAGAATGCCAGTAATGAGTGAAGCATTTTATAGTAATAATATTTCATACTTATGAGTCTGTGGTATTTTTTCAGGTTCTTTTGCCTGCAGGAAATTGACTCTGTGAGGTAGAGTCAGGTGATAGGTAATTTTTAAAATGGGGAACCAGGGAAGTGACTTTCCCAAGGTATTACAGCTGACTGGAGAGAGGAGAAGAGTAAGTTTTTGCTAATGGAATGATATGTTTACAGGGTACCACACTGTCAATGTGACCTTTAAGGGTTCATTCTAATGCAGCCTATTTTCATTTCTTCTCTTCTTTCCCTGATTTTCATACAGATGAATATAAAATACTACTGTTATATAATCCATCTGTGATATCCAGAATGATATGGCTGGCAATGGTTGGTGGAAATTTTGTAATTAAACAATCTTTAAACCTATTTCTTGTGTCGCCACTCTGTGATGTGAGATGGGATGTGGATCTCTTACTTTAAAAAAATGGAATGAGGCAAAATTCCAAATCTCTCTTAAAACTTTCTCTTTCAGTATATCTTGACTTCTGAGAATAGTAAAACTGTTCACCTTATCATAGGCATTCCCATCAGAATTCTGTGACCCAGGAAGATTACTCCTATGGCAGTTCATTTTAAAGGTAAGGAAAATAAGATACAGAAGAGCCTCACTTTTGGGAAATATAACACACAAAGCATTTTTTTCTTGCAGAACAGATAAAATGACAAAAATATTATTTAAAAAACATCACTTACAGAATATTTTAAGTAGCAGATTTCACTAATGCACATATTGATTTTCTTATTTACAATTACTTTTTTCCCACCTTCTTTTATGGGGAGTGTTTGTTCCCAAAAGTAAGGTTTACTTGTGTTATTACCTCCTAATGAGTGAAAGAGAGAGAGAGAGGGAGAGAGGGAGAGAGGGAGGGAGAGAGATTGAGCATGCGTACGTGTACATGCTGGAACTAAATGAAAAGTTCTTCTCTGGATATATTGGAGTACTTTGTGGGTACCACTCTTTTAAATGGAGAATAATTTGAATGGTGAAAGGTCTAGAAACCATATCCCATTATCTTAGATGCTCCTGAAGTCAAAGGATTTTATAATTGGAGAGAATAATTGTCATGTGGAAAAGAAGCAGACTTTCCTCTTACTCCAGGGAACCAAATTACAGTGAAAATTATAGGGTGACAGTAATTCTTTCAATATAAGGAAGACTCTCCTAACAAATGATATTTTCCAACAATAGGAAAGTCCTCCCTCCTGAAGAGTAGTGGAGAGTGAATAGTAAATTCTCTATCACTGAAGTTTTTAGGGAGACATTGTGTCACTATCATATTTTAGAAGAGATTCCTTCATTGGCATAAAAGTTGAACTAAGTGATTTCTAAAGTCCCTTCCTGTTCTTAGATTCTCTTCTAAGCAGTTATGGCCTACAACTAATGAACCAAATCTTCTCCCTTTATGGTTTCTGAATAGCTTTGGTTGGACATGGATATGATTTGTAATGCTTTTACCTGTTTCCAGCTCTGTCATTAGTCCTGGAACTGAACTTCTGTCCAGGAATGTGCTTGATTCTGAGGAGAAGCAGGAATGTGGCTGTCGGTTAGAGAGGGACAAGATGACTTAGGTCCAGGATCCCAAAATCTTGGCTAGCTGCATCCTGTTGACATAGGTTTTCAAAGTCCATGTGCAGAGGGGCACTCAGGCAGACTTGCTCTATTTATAACTCTAAGGTTTTTTAGCTTCTGAATTCCCTGTGGAATCCCTGGCACTGGTGAACAAGACTAGACTATGTATGTAGAACTTCAGGGAATCCTTTTGGTCTTCTGTGCAGGCTCAATGAACTTGACCAAATACAGCCAATATTCTCCTTGGCTCCTTTCCACTTTGCTTATGCCCTGATTTTCCCCCATAAACTCTTAGCATTTTAGAGGGAAGACAAGGTGAAGAAATAAAACTCAATGGAGGGTAATTCTCCCTTCCTAGACCAGTGTTCCTGAAACTTGAGTAATATACATTCTCCTTTTAAAGGAAAACAAAAGTATTCTCACAGATCTCAGTGTTGACATTTTTTCTATTTTACTGTTATTTAAATACATACAAACATAAAAGAACTATAAGCCTCTTTGTTTATAGTTTCTATATGAAAATCAAATTTGCAAATTAAAGTACAAGCAAAACTATAAAACCAATAAATTTTAAAATCAAATAGGAATTTAGTAAGAAGGTGATGCTTTGCTCAAATCAAATCACAATAAACCCCAAACAGCCCTACAGAACCTCTGCCCTCACCAGTTGTTTCAGTTGTTTAAAACACCATCATTGCCTCTGCTTAGATAACTGAAACCTGCTGCTATTGCTACTGATGCATTTAATCCTGCTGGGATTTATCAGCGCTAACAATCCCTAACAATTCCATGCAGGTGTGGCATGGGTTAAACTGCCCATTCTCACTGCTTCGGTGCTTAGAAGGATGAAAAGAGCATCCGCTTTACATGTTTCCTAAAGTTTTGAAAGAACTCACCAATAAAATCGCCTAGGCTTGGCCTTTTTGAGGGCCAACCTTTTTTTACTTCATTCTCTATTTCTTTCTCTTGTTGATTCACTCTTAAGATCATTGTATCTTGCTAAATAACTGACCATCCAGATTTTCAAATATATTTGCATAGGAATTTATCAGTCATTTTCTCATAATTTTTAAATTTCCTCTGTTACTGTAATTCTAAATTTCTTTGTCATTCTTAATTTTACGTATGAATGGTTTCTCTGTATTTTTTTAAATAGGTTCACTAGCTGTTTCTAATTAATTTTTACTTTACTAAGGTTTGTTTTGTGTTCTGTCTTCCTAAGCTTTATTTTATGTTCTTTTTCCATGTTATTTGGATGAAAGGCATTTATTTTTTTTTTCTTGTTTATTTACAAACATGCTTATTACTAGTTGGAACACTCCTTGACTTGGAAACATAGTATTGTCATTATTTTCTAACTCTTCTCTTTTGAATGAAGAGTAATGTGATTAAGGTTTTTATTCATACTTTTATTTCTGATTTTCACACATTTTGGTTAGAGAATTGAGATCCGTATTCTATTTTTTGAATTTATGAATATATAAATATTTCCTTTAGACAATTTTTATATATTTCATGGACATTTAAACAGAACGTATGCTTTCTGTTTTCTTAGTATGAAATTTATTATTACAGCGCGTCTGCCACATTTTCATATTTCTGATGATTTTTATTTTGCATATTCACCGTTGTGTTTTTTGGCATGGAAAGTTTCATGCCAGTTATATCTTAACTGATTGATTTATGTCTTTAATGATTAAAAAGTTACACCTTTAATGTGGTTTAAATTCTACTTTGTATTATCACTGATATTAATACTGTTTGTAGATTTCAGAATACAAACATGAAATGTGCATATAACTAAACTGCATTAATAATAATGATGTTGCTAGTGTTATATTAATAGTGCTAGTATTAATGCCAGTGATATTGGTATCATTTATATGACATTGTTATGTTGATTATTGTTACATGCACATTTTAAATTTCATTATTAGGTGTATTTTGGCTCATGTTTTAGTATGCCATAACTTTTTTGAGAAAGTTTGTATTGGTTTGATATTTCAAATCAATCTGAAAGTTTCTTGTAATATTTAAATGTTATTTCATTTCCATTTCTAGTCTGTTTTATTACTAATTACTTTTACATTTTTAAAAGCAAACTTAGAGGCTTATTTATAAATTTGTTAACTTCAAAAATTTAAAAAATAGTCATTGACTCCTTTCAGTGAAAGGAGAGGAAATTAGGATAATTATATTTTCTTCCAACACCCAGTTTTGTTTTGTTTTTTTAATTCAGTTTATTGAGATATATTCACATACCCTACAGTCATCCATAATGTACAATCAATTGTTCACAGTACCATCATAGAATTGTGCATTCATCACCAAAATAAATTTTTGAACATTTTCATTACTCCAAAAAATAAAAAATAAAAAGAATGTAAACACAAGTAAAGACCACCACCCAAAACATCCCTTTCCCCCATCCCACCTATTATTCATTTAATTTTTGTTCCCATTTTTCTACTCATCTGTCCATACACTGGATAGATAATGAGCCACAAAGTTTTCACAATCGCACAATCACACCGTGTGAGCTACATAGTTACATAATCATCTTCAAGAATCAAGGCTAATGGCCAACACCTAGTTTTAATAAGTGCTGACAACTTTATCTAAGTCTGTTGTACTGTATTTTATTTACTCTAAGACATATTTTTTCACATGTTACCAACTCTGAGATCGGAATATTTTAAATAGTGGCAGGTTAAAATAGCTGCAGCCTGGAGGCAGTAGTGATGAAGTCGCCTTTGCTGTGCATGCAAGGATTTAGTTATTATTCCTCTTGACATGACTGGATAGCCATAACTTCTTGACATTTCAGTAAACAACCCATGTAAGGACTATTTGAAGAAACATTGAGAGTCTTGATTATTGTCTGAAAATCTTCCTTTGATGCCTCCTAGTAAGATCAAGAATGTGCCAGTATCAAATTTTACAGACTGGGTGTCAGTATCTTGGAAGAGGATCCTGGAGACAGCAGAGAAACTTGCTTTTAAGAAATGCCATACCATCATCATTCTCTCAATGGCCATGGCTCAGAGAACTATACTGTGTAGAAAACCTCAGATGTTTGTGACTCTGAGTCAAAAAGTGATTCAGCAGATCAGGCTCTAAATGGGAAGATGCTTTAGGAGTAGCTTAATTTACTTAGCTTGCATTTTCCCTTTTTATGTAATCAGGAGAGTGATACATGGTAAATAACTCTGTATAAGTTCTTTGAATAAATATAAAATGAAATTTTAAATGATAAAGTATTGTGTTATCATTTAATTGACCTTACGCTTTCTTAGTGGGACATAAAATAGACATGCCCCTTAGAATTGATGCTGTCATAGAGTTGATGAAATCTAGAAGTTCAGTTTTTAAACATTTTTCATTATTAATCTCTTCTTTCAAGAACTAATAGTTTACCTTTTAGTTTGTAATTCCAATTATCACAGCTAATTAAACTTAATTTGTTCATGACATAACTTCCTCATTCCATAACTTTTAAAGGATAATTCATCCCTCAGCTGGAAGCTATCTTAAAATTGATTTTTCTTTTCTGAAAGGGTTTTTGGCTGATACACTTCAGAGGTTTTGCAGTTTTGATTATAACTTTCTATGGCTATTTAACACAAATGAGTTTGTATAGAAAGTAATTCTCAAGTCACACATTTTTCCCATCAGGTATCTTTTTTTGTGTCATTTAGTGTTGCAAGAAATTAAAGGTTTCCATATGATAGAGTGTGTGTGTGTATGTATATGTTGTTATGTTTGTTTGTTTTTCCCTTTGCGGATAAGCTGTATTTTAAGCTTGGGTTCTTAAATGCTTTTTGTATAGTTCCTTTTATTAAGGTTCTGTGTACGCATCTTTAAACAGAGTTTATAGTTCCAACTGGGCCTAATATGTGCTCCAAAAATAGAGTAGATAGACTCTCCCTAACCTAATCCCTCTTTACCTGGGATTTGAATGTCATCTTTGAATTTACGCTAGAGGGCTGGAAACTGCTTCAAAGAGGTGGAAGGGGCTATAGAAAATTTCTATTAGGGAACCCAATGGAAGTGTGCTTTTCCTCTATATTGGTTGAAACTCCTGCTTGGAGGGTCAGTTCAACAACTATAGGAGTAATACCATCTCCTTTTTGTGAGGAAGTGGCTTATTATTTGAGTTTTAGTTCATTCCCCTATTTTAAATTAAGCCTCCTGCTTTGGTGAGAGGTCAGTGAAGTGCCTTAAAAGCAGTACACAAGCTTCTCTACAGCTGCAAAACTATTCGAATTTTTATTTTATATTTATATTTTGTATAATTTTACTATATATTTTTTCTACCCTGCAAAGATTTCCCAAGTTCAGATATGTGAAAGGACTCACTGTATCCCATAGAGCTTAGTCACATAAGACTTTAATTTAAAGGCAAAGGATACAGTGCAGCAAGAGAAAAAGCATGCCAGCAAGCATGGGGGATCCAAGAGACATCTCATGCATAAGCTTCCTAGGGCTCTTTTTTGCACATATGGATCATACTCTGTCACGAGCTTGAACTACCAAGATCTGTGTGAGGAATCTTCTTGGCTTTGGGATAGCTCAAAGTAGAAATCACTAGCAGGGTTTTTCTGTCTCTCTGGCCAGATAATTAAGCCAGGCTTACTTAATCTGTTAGGCCAGTTGTCCTATCAGTAAGGAAGCTGACCCTGGAGATCATCAGGATAGTTTTAGACTTTAAATAACACATCATAAATCCCACGGCCCTTGGCCAGGAGTCAAAAAACAGACATCCTGATGTCCCCAGAGATAAAATTGAGCTTTTCCAGTCTAGTTATAAACCAAATCTATCCTCCATATATCTTCACCTCCAAACTTCCTTTCTCCAATTAGGAAAAAGGCAGGACATTGCTATGTAGCCTATAACCTACCTTTGGCCTCAGCCACAGCTGATCTTGGGATGGGCAATAGACTACAAGTATGGATCTCTTATCTTTCCTACTACCCTATTTCCCCAAGTTAGGAGTAGTAAATATGCACATATTTCTCAAAATGCATGGTATTGAGATTAAGGGTATTCCCTAGTTTCAATCTTGATGTTTTCTTCTACAAATTTACTACTTTTTTTTTCATTTTGGTTCATTTCAGGGAGGGGGTGGCATTTATGGAACTAATACTAGTGACACCATCTTTCATGGACATCCAGACAACTTCTTAAATGTGAGAGAGATAAGAACTTCCCAGGGGAAGCAGTGCCTGGACTGTGAGTACCCAAAAGCCATTGACCACGATGGTGGTGGAGCCATTGTGAGATACTTGTTCAAATCATGGGGATCCCAAAGGGAAGAGCAATGTAATAATTCTAGCCTCCAGTAGGCAGAAGGACTATCACTTATCATTTCTTCCCTTTCCCATTCTTCCCTCCCACTCTCACATGGACCCACCGTTGATTATGTATAGTGTAATTATCTGTGTACATGACTGAACTCTACTATAGTAGTCTGTGAGCTTCTGTTCATGGAAATATCTTTTTCACTTTTGTATTCCTGATTTCTAGCAGAGTACATAGAAAATAGTAGAAATACAATAAATGTTTGAATCATCATATAACTTGAGTCTAACCTACAATTTAGTATTCAGAATCAAGAACTGGAATGATCTTTTCACATATCAAGGCTTTCAGCTATTCCTGACCAGGTCTTGCCAAATTTAAACATGTTCCTGCTTCTACTTATCCTGTTCTAATTTGGCTCTCCAAAGACACTTCTTGACAAGAAGTAAGCCAAGGATAGGAAAGTGGGCTGAAGGAAACAAAAATTGAATGATGGTGAAGGCTACAGGAGAAATTTACTCTTTCTCTAACGTTTCCAGGGAAGGAAAGTGTGGCTTTCTTACATCCGGGACTGGTAATCTACCAGAAATGGTTTGCCAAGGTGTTCCTGACCTCCTTCCGTCTTCAAGGATTTCCTTTTGAACTGTAGATATCCTTGGAAAGGTTGGCACCTCTAGCCTATCAGTTATGCCTAATCAGTTATAACCATCTGAGAGCCAGAAAAGATCTTGGGAGAGGGGCCTGGGAAAGATGAAAAGGGCCAAGAGAGAGGGAAACGGTGCTGATGAGGAGGAAGAAAGCCAAAGAAAATTTTGCCCAGGGTCAGTTTTAGCTCAGCTACTTAAATCACCCTCCCTCACCCTCCTCCATGGCCTAGCCCCCTTGGCACATGTATCAACCCATGGATTGGGAAAAGGAGGACCATTCTTTTGCTTTTTATAGAAGGAAAGTCCTAATAGTTAAGGTCTCTGCAGTCTGCCCAGTTTGTCCAATCTTCTGATATCAGAGAGGATATGATGAGTTTGCCGAACTGCAAGTTAGAGGGTACAGTCCTAGGCCACAGTCCTCACAAACCTCCCTCACTTCAGACACCAGCCCAAATTCAGAGGTCTCCAGGATCACCCTCACTTCTGACCAGCTGACTACAAATTTGGAGGTTCCCAAAGACTTCCCCAGGGTTCAGTAATTTGCTAGAACAACTCAGAACCCAGATAAGTGTCATGCTTATGATTACAGCCAAAGGATACAAATCAGAGCCAGCCAAATGAAGCGTCTGGGAGGGTCCCAGATGTGAACCAGCCAAATGAAGAAATGCATAGGGTGAAGTCTGGAGTGAAGCTTCCATCGTGCTCACTGACATGTTACCCTCCAGGCATATCAGTGTGTGACAATACTCAAAGAATTACCAGCCAGGGAAGCTCACCCAAGCTTTGGTGCCCAGAGTTTTCATTGAGGCTTCATTGCAGAAGCATGATTGATTAAGTCGTTAGCCACATGGCTGAACTTAATTGCTAGCCCTTCTCCCCTTCCTGGAGGTTGGGCTGTTATTAAGTGTCTCAAAGCCCCAACACTCTAATCACAGTAAAATAAAATAAATAAAAAGATTATTTGTCTTTTTGTTGTGGCCATCTCTGCCCTGAGTCATCATCTTATTAGCATAAACAGTCAGGTGTGCTGAAAAGTAGTTATTGGAAATTCGTGGAAAGGAAGTATGGCAACCCAGAAACCTTGGCAAGGCTGTGTCCCCTCAATCTTCCAGATTTCCCCAACTCTACTGGGTGCTTTTCCATAATCTTTCTAAAAACACTATTTTTTTTTCTTCCTCACTTTTTTTTTTTTTTTTTTGAAGGAAATGCTTTTATAGAAAAGCAACACCCATATTTCCAACTACTTGGTCTATACCCCCCCAGAAGACAGAGATTCAGGCTACCTAATTCTCCAAATCTCCCATTTCCTGAGATATACTTTGTATATGTCTAGCCTTTTGGATTGGTGGACATTTACCAAAAACATCTTCTCTGTGTGTGTTTTGGTTCCCTTGCTCAGCCATAGTGTATGCTACAGCACTCTAAATGATGGCATGACTTACAGCCCCATTCATTAGAGGAAGGAGAGTTCAGAATCATTACCGATTATTTTCTCAGTGCCAGTGCAACTACAGGAATGCTTGAAAAAGTAATCTCCAGCTATGGGAAACTGCCTTTCTTTAGTTGTAGGAGCGAGAAACTTATTAATATTATTGTATAGATTTTCCATTATTGTTATCCAATTAGTTTCCCTGGGAGATGAAACTCCGTCATTATTATATTTTCTGAAGTTCAGAATATTTGATCCCCTTATTTAGAAATTGTCATGACATAATTTCAGAAGCAATGGTAAAGAAATCCGTTTTTATTAGTGATTTTGATCCATGCTTCACCTTGGTAGAAATTTAAGAGTGATAGACATCAGCCTGGCTTTCCTGCCTGCACATTTCAAGCAGCTGGTACTGACTGCCAAAGAAGGAAAGAGGGAGAAAGCTCTCTGCCATGGAAAGGGGTGGGGCGGGACCATAATTTACACAACAAGAGAACTGTGTTCTAAAGTCACAAACTTTCTGGATCTCCATTGCCTGTAAAACAGAGGTAAGAATGAATGGTCTTCATGGAGTGTGAGGGGCAGAACAAATAATTTCTTTTAGTTATTCTAGCTCCAAATTCCACTTTTACTGTAATTATGTATTTATAACAAAGTCCAGATGATGTAAAGGCAATAGACACCGAAAAGCTAATAGCACATGTTAGCATGTGCATTGAAAGCAGTGATTATCTGAATTAGAGTTAATAATCAATTGCAAGATGATTTGGAGAAACAGTTAATAACAGTAGCAAAAAATAAACATTCCCATTTCTGATAGAGGCTGATGCTCTCAAAATACTAAATGCTGGGGAATCTGACTGACTACCTGAGGACCAGGTTATAGAGGGACTTGGTAAATATTTGTTGAAAACAAAAAAAAACAAGAAAAGCAGGAAGGAGGGAGGGAAGGAAGTGAGAGAGGCAGGAGTAGAGAAGGGGGAAGGAAGGGAGGAGAAAGAGTGAGAGGGAAGAAATTTAGTGTGATACACCATACATTTAAAAAAAAATTCATCTTTTCAAAGACAAGGATTTTATCCTTTTACAATTTTATCCACTGTGACTTGGCAACATTTGCTTCTGAAAACAAAAAGAAGCCCTGATTATAATCTCCTGCTTTGTAATAATTTTCTTTACAAGATGCCAGTACAGTAATAGGCCCATTAGCAAATAAATGCAGGAAAGAACTGTGAGCAGTCTAGATTTTCCATGCCAGGAATGCCCTGATGAGACCTCTGGAAGTATCACTTTTGGCTGCAGTGGCAGATTCTGATGAGGATTTAGGGATTTCTATTCTCGGCCCCTGATCTATCTCTGAAAAGACACTGAAGATAGCAGAAACTGGGCAGGAAGTGGTTAGGACAACAAAGCTATGCTTGGTACTTTCCCTACTTTTTGATAGCCATTATCACTGGACTCCTGTGGTTTCATGCTTCATGAGAAGAAACTCACAGTACAAAGCAGAGCTATCTTAGTAATTTTTAGACTGACATTTCAAAAATGTCAAGAAGCTCTCTGTTCTCTCATCTTTCTTGAAAATACCTGTGCCACAATTCTTTGATTAACTTTCTTCAATAATCATAGCTTTCACTTATCAATTAATACCTCAAACAGTAAAACAGAGATATAACAATACTTATTTTATAGTCTTTTGTCTACCAAATAATGCTTGTTATTAAGAAATGGAAAATATTTGTCATTTTCAATACAATTATTTAGCATCAGATCTCCTCCAGTTAGAGAAATAATTCTTTTAAACATCTTTAGGATTTAAAGCTCCAGTAACAACTCATGAGTAGGCAAAAGTTTGCTATTTATTTAATCTTGGAAGAACACTGAAAGAAAAAGGCAGGGAATGTAGGCAGTGTGGAAGAACTTCTTTTTGTAGCTGACCACATGTGGCTTTAACAGCTGCAGGGGAAACTGGCTGGGGCTAAGTTTACATATTTCTGTTCAGTAGGGGTATCCGTGGTGGTAACTCTCATGATGACGGTAGTCATCCTGGTAACCATCCTGGTATCCTTGGTGGTAACTATGGTAACCGTAGCCTGCATACTCATCTTCAGGGCAGCGCATCCCCAGTGACTGCTGAATGGCCATTTCTTGTCTCCGCAGTTGCATCGAATCAATTAAATCATACACGATCACCATGGACCACATTGGGGAAGGATACCAGGATTTGACATTCCCATCTTTTCCAACCAGAAGCATGGAGAAGTACTCGGGGCTTACTTGGAAATAGTTACGTATGTCTTTCACCAAATGGGCAGGTACATCTTCTCGCTCAACAACAGAACTCCCTAGAATAGGATGGGAATAGTTTAGTGGATCAAAGAATCAGAGCTCAGGAAAACATCCAAGTCAGAGGAAACCACTGTCAGAATAAAGAAAAGACCCACACTCTTCAGCTCAAAATCCAATTAAAGATGGTTACTGCTTTTTTCTGCTAGAAATTAAAATGTCCTTGTTGTCCCACAACATTATTTGTGTCAAACTCTGGGACACACATTCTCTCTTATATAGGAATGTTACAAAATGTGAAATCAGTCCCATAGTTTAATCCTTCCAAGATCTATTTCTTTAAAATTTGTCACTGATAACGATGGATTTTGTTCATATTTCTAAATTTATTTCCAATTAGCTTAGTTACTTCTTTGCAATTAGTTTTCTTTTTGACACTGTCATCTTTGTAGCAAAAGGTATTGTGAAAGGTGAAAAATTCTAATTACATAATGCATTTAAACTATTATGATTGGTGAAAAGAAGAAAGGGGAAAGGGAAGGGAGCTGATGCTTTCTGGGGGTCTATACTCTGCCTAGCTTTTTTACACACATTATCTCTTGTAAAGAGCTTGGTCTTGGAAAGAAGGACTAGGTTTGATTTCTGAAACCTTCAGATTCAAATATCTGAAATGATCTAATCATTTTCTTTTGCCTTCTCTGACTCCCCTTAGTCTATGCGCTCTTCTGTTATGTGCTTCATAAAACTGTTGTCAGAATTAAATAACATAATTGAAAATGTTTTGTAAACCATAAAACCCTGTACAGGCAACAAGCATTATTTTAGTTAAGAAAAATGGGTATTTTTACTGTCATTCTTAAATGATTTCATATGCAAACCAGTATTGTCATCATTCTCCACCTGCCTTTCTCCAGCATACATATGGTGCATGCGTGCACACACACATACACACACACACACTTACATAAGGTAGGGAGAGGATTCAGTGAACTTTCAGGTACACCCACTGCTTGCATATAGCTTAATACAGTTTAACTGAATTTAATACAACTTTGTAATGTTTTAAAATAACAACACATTACCATTAATTGGGAACAATTCTAAAACTCCCCCAATTTCTTCTCCAACGCCTAAAAGCTTCAGAATGGTTATGTGGCGCAGACCTGAGAGAAAAGAAAACCACAGAATTAGGGATCAGATTCTAAAATCATCTTTTACTTCCAAAGACCTGAGGGCTGACAATAAAAAAATACACTAAATTTTAAAAGAATATAGAACATAACCTGATTTAATAAAATAATCCATTTTTAAAATTTTTTCCATAAAAAGTAATAAAATATTTTTAATCCTTGAAAAAGGCCAGTTGCAGATTTTAGGATTAATAAGAGGGTCAGATTTTTTTTTTTAATATTTAAATAGAAAAAATGTGCTCTTTAACTGTCATTCTCACTCTACTACATGAAAACAAAAATGAAGTCATTGGCACATTAAAATATATGAAATGATCTAAGCTGATTAGTATTCTGAAAAAAGTCAGAGAATTATAGCTTCTGTAGATAATTTTCTCTCAGAGAAAAGACTGCAGACTGCATCCATTGCAATTGTTAAAGGAATAGTTTTGGCTTCTGTGCACAAAAGTTTGTTGGCTGAAGGCAGATTCTTATAACTTATTTCGAAGATTCAAAGGTGAAAGGCTTAGGCAAGCACAGCTTGCCTTCATATCCTCAGCTAAAGTTTCAGGAGAGGAGGGAAGGTCATGCCTTGGTAGCTTGTTGGAATTCTTTTGAAGATGAAGCACACAAGAAAAGGTTCAGGAAGAAGAAAATAGGAGGACTAGGGGGCTGTCAGATTATCACATCAGGATTTCATGGTTTTAGACAAAATTCCAGCCTAGTCAGGGTAATAACTTGGAACTAATAATGAGAATATTAACGGTATTTATTTTCCAGGGGTGAAAATTCAAAGCTGCCATGGTAGGGCTCTTTTAACAAGGAGATAAAATCCAGAAATCCAGGCAAAATGTTATTAAAAAATATATATTTTTTTGCCTTTACTCTTCTCCCAGAGAAGTGAAGTATTCTTTTGTAAATGTTGGTGAGTCATGTTTTAAAAAGGGAAGACCATGAATTTAACTAATCCTGGAAAACAGGACTTTTTCACATTTCCTGTATTTTACAAAAGGATATATTACACTGATATGACACAGGTCCTCTGTGTAGGGGTTAAAAATGAAGCATCATCTAATAGCTGCTCCAAAAGGGAGCTTTAGAAAATTAACAAAGCACAATTTTGTATATAATCTTATTGTGAAGAGTAATTAACTGTGCTAAGAATTTCTGTCTTACTTAAACCATTGATGGCTAAAAATAATTTGAAATATTCCTAAGAAATGGCACAATCAAATCTTATATATGTTAACTTGGGTCTTAAATTATTAATCTTGATAGTAATAGAAGTAAAAAATTAAAATTAATGAATTTTCTAATTGTTCTTACTGCTAAGAGCTTGTTTTGTTTTCTGCCTTCATTTAGGTTGTTATTTCACATTTTAAAATTGAAACATATTTATAATTTATAAGTACTGGGTCATAGCAACAACCCAGGCTCTGTTAATGCTTTACAAAATTTACCTCCACATACACAGACTTTTTTTTAAAACATCAAGCACAGTTTTATAACTAATAGATGATTCTTCTTCCTAATAAAAGGATCAAAATAACACTGATTCATCTGTGTTCTATTCATGAATTTTTTTTTTATCTGAGGCCCTTGGCTACTTGTCTTCCGGTGACTCAATCAGAATTCTTCTATTGCAGAGGCATATCTGAAATGAGATTTCAGTTGTAATTTCTGCTTTTAAAATTGGAATTTAAAATCTCTTTGGTTCAGCACTGAACTTGTAATAAGTACTGTGTATTTATGTACTGTGCATTTTCCTTCTATATATCCATATTCAAAACCATATCAGCTTTTAAGGCCACTATGATATTAATCTTTGGTAAATAAAGCATACATTAGTTTTCAAAATGCTGAGGAATTGAACACAAAAAAATTAGTAAATTGTGTTTCCTTTTGACCTGCTTGTCTTAAAAGTAAAGTATAACAGATCAGATTATGCTATTGTTCCCCATTTATAGATCAAAATCTTTTTTAAGATCATGGATATATAGCATACTTTAATTAATATATTAATTCTCAAAGGTTTTCCTATTTTGTAAGAAACATTTAATTTATGATACCTAAGTAAATAGAAGGGAACCCTTTTATGATCTTGAGACAAGCCTTAAAAAACAAACAATAGGACAGATAATTCAAATTACTAAAATTATAGCAGCAGATATTTTCAAATACCTCAATGAAGAACCTGAGAGGGGGGAATATTGCAAAAATACATATACCTCCAGTTGACTAAGACTCCAGGCTGAAAGCAACTTTATACTCAAAATAATAGAGTCTATGTCTGGGAATCTCCAGACTGGACTGGAGAATATTTGGATAATCTAACCTTCAATGTTCCATTTTAGAATTGACCAGAGAGAGAGTGGTGTGGGGAAAGTAGTAATGACGTGGCTTCCCACTCACCAAAATTGCATGCCTGACCACTGAGGGCAGAGAGCTGCTGTGAATAGGCCCAGTCTTCATCATTAGGAGCAGAGATCACCAGCAACCGCCTCCTCCATCGGAACCTGAAAAACAAGCAGAAGGCCACTATTACAGCTTCAAACAATGGAGGCCAGTGTAAGAAAGCACAGTAACTTTAGCTGCCTGTTTTTTCCTGTGCCCAAAATAAAAAACACTGACCCTTGGAAACCTTCCATAGCTTCTCAAATCCATGAAACTGCATTATCACACTTATTGTAAGATTTTTTCTGTTGTAACGTCACAGTCTTGCCTACTTTGGCATCTGTCTGATATGTGAGGTATGGTCACCATGCCTGATGAGGTCACTTGGCATGGCAGGGGGTGTGGGAGGCGGGGGCTAAGTTCTCAGATGCAGTGAAGACTGGCCAAAGTTGTATCTTAAACTGTAGCAGCAGAAATAAGGAACTCAGAAGAGAATCAAAGAGAATTCAAATTCTAGTAGAGTTCCCCAGTAGGATTTGCAGGAAGCTAAGAAATGAAAAATGGGCAGGAAACAGAGTAGAAGAGGAGAACTCAATTTTAAGGAGATGGCAGTAACAGGAAGAAGGTAATAGGAGAGTAGTTCAAAGGGTCAAAGAAGGCTCCTGGGAAAAGAAAACTCTATGTTTCAGTAGCCAGTGGTTCTTCCAGAGGCAAATGCAGGTTCTAAAGTTAATAAACACTAACACTTATCGAGTACCCCTATGAAATGGCATGAGGCTAAACCTAGAGTCATCGGTTTTTGGAGTATCTGGTAAATTTGATTTGTGCTCTTAATGCTCCAGCACAATAGAGTAGTAGAAAGAGCTTCTGTCTTGTAGCCAGGAAACAAGTTCAAGTTTTGTCACTGCTAAATTTAGGGTGTCCTTGAGCATGCCGCTCAGTTCACCTAAGTCTCAGTTTTTATCTCCAGAATCAAGAACAGAAATATCTACTGTTATAAGAAGTAAACTCTAAAACGTATCAATGCAAGGTATTCACATGAAGGCATGGATGTGGAAGATCATGTCTTAGTCTGCAGGCTTCTAGATGAAGAACTTTGTCCATCAACAGACCTTGGACTTTATCACAATGCCACATGATAACTTATTTAATCCTTAAGTTTGTGTATCATTTTATAGTTTGTTTTTATCTACACAATGTGTTCCTCATTAGAGCTCAATGAGGGCACAGCTTATTTTCTCCATTTTACAGATGACAAAATGAGACTTAAAGAAGTAAGGTAACTTGCCCAACTAGTCAATCTAAGAGGTGGGCCCGAAATACAGATTTCTCTGACTGCCAGTCCACAGTCTCCCTAGTTTACCACCCTCAGGGATGCTGACGTGTGGCTGGTGCTGTCAGGGTCCCCAGGAGTGTACTAAGGAAGGAGGGTATGTATCCAGTGGGCAATGGAGTTGTCTCAAACTCCACATTCACTGGAGAGGGGTTTTGCTTTCTGCCTTTGGTGACAGGTAACCACAGGGCACTAGTGTGCTCACTGGTTGGAATCCAGTTGATTTTATTCATGGCTTCTCTCCCTGTTCATCTAGCCTCAGAGAGAACATGAGAGTTTTTGACCCCAAAGAAAATGGGCCTCTTGGGGGAATAGTGGTTTGGGTAAATGAGAGAAAATGATAGTCTGATGAAATATAACCTCTGAATGGATGCCTGTCGCAAGGCTAGCCAAGAATTGCTTGCAGTGACATTAAATTCACTTCCTTTGCTTGTTTTTCTTCAAAGAGAAAGAAAAACTAAAACCTCCACTGAGGCTAGGGAGATGAATGTGTTTGGCATGACAGTCTGAGACTATCTGAGGTATCTTGGGAAAGGGAACAGTGGCTGTTGTTGGGTTACAGACACAGTCTCCTATACTTTGCCTTGCTTCCTTAGGAGGTATGCCATGCCAGCATTGGTCCCCCAGCCTGTATCCAAACCAGCCCAGCCTTTCTGGCCTCACACAGAGGTGTATGGTGTCGGGAAGGAGCTATTTTGGGTGGGGTATATTTTGGCTTGTTTATCCGTATGCACCACTGAATGCAGTCCTGATTGGAGTGGGATGGGATCTGAGACTCCCTGTCACAGACACAACTGAGAGAAGGTCATTTCCTGTGAGTAACCATTCTTTCTCCCACAGACCTTCACATCAAGATACAAGGCCCCAGCTCAGGACACTGGAGGAAAACACTTCTATAGGATGTGGCAAGAGATATGAATGTAGCCCAGATCCATATTTTTGATAAATTGCTTTTCTGTCACTTTAGCTTCTCAGTAAATAAAAACTCTAAAAGCCATGCATGTGTTTGATTCTCTTAGGAATTTGCAAATCAGTGGGCATCTGATACCATTCTTTGGAGCTTCTGTCTCGGGGAAAGGTAATTATAGCCTGAAGCAAATGAGCATTGCTGAAGCCCAGACTGGCTTCAGACTCTGGTCACCTGAAACCAGGCTGTACAGACTCACCAACAACTCAGCAAATTTGAAGGAAAATTCCCATTTGGATACTGGCTTATTCACAGAACTCTAAAATTTTTTTTCTATTTTTACATTTCTCTTGGCCTGCGTTTCAATTCTTGGGTGTTTATTACACCTCCTACTCTTTTCCCTTGATGACAAAGTTCTCTACCTAGGACCTGAATAACTGCCCTAATATTTAAAATTACTAACATTTGTTAATTACCTGGTACTAGGTCCTGGGCTAAGCATGTTACCTTTAGTATTGAGTTTTCCCTTCACAAAAATCTTATAAATAGATTCAATTATCCCCATTTTGCAAATGAAAAAAGTGAAGCTCAGAGAGGTTAAGTATTTACCCCAAGGTCACACAGCTAATAAGTAGAGAAGCCAAGAATCATGTCAGGGCTATCTTATTCATGCTTTTAAGCAATATACTACTTCACTGTGTTTCTTAAGATTAATGATAACTGTCAGCAGAATGAGTCATGAATTGTGACCACAAGCCAGGCAGAGCCAAGAGACACCCAAATTTTAATCATATACCATTCTAAATATCCATAAGAGAAGTATGTTCATGAAATAGGTAATTCATATAACAGCTCATCAGGCCAAAGTTCTTTATCATTAGAATGAAAATATATTTACAAATCTTAGCACCCTGTCTAATTCAAAGGACTTTAGATAGAAAATGTGTGCATGTCTTAAGAATCAAAAGAAATGCCAAATTCAAACTGATCAAACGGGGTAAGAATTGCAGACTTTTGTGAGTGGACAGGACTGAGATAATATGAGCTTTCCCTTTCAAGTTTTGAAATCCGTGATATACTCAGTAAAAAGGGGTCTCCTTCTGGACATGGTGAGTAGAATTCCTCTAGATGTCTGTAGCTCCAGGTCTCATGGCTGGCCCAAATCCCTGGTTTTAAGTAACACAAATGAACTAGATGGTAACTATTTTCTTTAGAGGGTAGGCAAACTCGGTTTACTGGGATGGTGACTGCCTCCCTTAAGTGGGTATGCATCTTTCAGTCCTGGGAAGATTTAAAATTAAGAGAAAGTTTTCAAAGAATCAAAACCATAGAAATAATATATTTTCCTAGGAAAAATTCTGTATTGTTTTTATTTTTATTTTTTATTCTTTATTATTATTTTTTTATATTGTTTTATGTTCTTGTGAAACAAAAGAATTTGGCCTAATAGAAAACTTGAACCTTGAAACGCCAAATCAAAATGTGTAATTGAGTAATTGGTTTAGACATGGGGTTTTTTTTGTTGTTGTTTTTGTTTTTTTTTCCTATCAACAAATGAACATTTGTTTTATTGACAAAAATTTAACAGACTCACCCTACCTTCATATATGTGAGTAAGTGTGTCTGGATCTTAGGTTCTCCTTAAAGTTCTGTTTTAAAAAAGAAAGCCAGTAAACTGTTTTTCCAGGATATCAAAATAACTGGTTAGGACAATGAAAAAATAAGTTAAAATTTTACAGGATGTTATACAGCCAAAATAATTAATTGAATATTTTTATCCTCTTTTTAAATACACTTAGAGCAGATTCAGGAGACGAGTGAGCAATTCACAAGGGAGACGGACACAGCCTCCTTTGTTCAATGTTCATGCTGCTAGGCAAAGACCAAAAAATGACACTGCAATTTTACAGACAGAATGATTCACCTTTTGTTGAAAGGAATACCCTGAGAGGTTTAAGAAGGCTAGAAAAATGTAACTGAGAGAGCAAAATTTTATTATGTTTTTTTCAATATATTATCTTTAATATCTACTTTGGCCAGAAATAAAAACCAAGAAACAGGAAGAAGAAACAAAATGTAAGAGACAGGTATTAGAAAGCAGCATCAAGGACTAAGGGAGGGGCTCAAAAAAAAAGAGATGAGGGTGATGTACAGAAATCCTGTATTTTATGCATGAATTGTCTTATAAACTCACAACTTCTCTAATAACAATAAACTCTACAAAAAAAAAAAAAAAGACAAAAACAATCCACCTAGGAAAGAAAAGGTTGAAAGGATATGTCATCCATGACACAGCTCTGGAAGTGTTATTGTGCACAGTGTGCATTTAACTAGAAAATAATTTAGTGGCAGTAATATCACAAGTCATACCAAGGCCAGAGAATGGAAGGTCTGGATCACAAAGTCTATAGGTGGTGCTCTATTAGTTTTGTTTTGTTTTTTTTTAATCTTATTTTATTGAGATATATTCACATACCATGCAGTCATACAAAACAAATCGTACATTCGATTGTTCACAGTACCATTACATAGTGGTACATTCATCACCTAAATCAATCCCTGACACCTTCATTAGCACACACACAAAAATAACAAGAATAATAATTAAAGTGAAAAAGAGCAATTGAAGTAAAAACACTGGGTACCTTTGTCTGTTTCCTTCCCCTATTTTTCTACTCATCCATCCATAAACTAGACAAAGTGGAGTGTGGTCCTTATGGCTTTCCCAATCCCATTGTCACCCCTCATAAGCTACATTTTTATACAACTGTCTTCGAGATTCATGGGTTCTGGGTTGTAGTTTGATAGTTTCAGGTATCCACCACCAGCTACCCCAATTCTTTAGAACCTAAAAAGGGTTATCTAAAGTGTGCGTAAGAGTGCCCACCAGAGTGACCTCTCGGCTCCTTTTGGAATCTCTCAGCCACTGAAGCTTATTTCATTTCCTTTCACATCCCCCTTTTGGTCAAGAAGATGTTCTCTGTCCCACGATGCCAGGTCTACATTCCTCCCTGGGAGTCATATTCCACGTTGCCAGGGAGATTCACCTCCCTGGGTAGACATGGGGTTTTAAGTTGAAATCTTTCTGAGTTTGGGCATTTATTGGAAGAGCTGAGAGCTTTAGAGTCACTGTATTTATAAGTTTAATTTATTGAATTTATGGATCATTTAAGAACTCAAAGCTTTTGTGTATTTATTACAAATAATTGAAAAATGTTAAATGTCTAATTGCTGTTTGAAATGATGAAGTTATTTGATTACTGAGTTTGTAAGCAAGACCAAACATAGTTCAAGGCCTCCTTAAAAGTGATGGCTAAAATTTTTCCTAGACTATGAATGGAATAATAATATTTATAAGCTGAACTTAAAAATTTAAGAACTAAGGTTTTGAATTTATAACTTTAATATATTTAACACTAATTGTTAAAATCAAAAGTAAACTTCTAAATCTTTTCTGCTGAAAGAAAGAGATAGGAGAAGGAAGGGGGGAGGGGGGAGAGAGGGAGGGAGGAAAGGAAAGGAAAAGAAAGGAACAACAAGACACCTAAGGACCACAAAAAGCTCTTATCAATATTCTAAGTCATTGCCATTTGGAGGATCAGAAGTTGGTGTTTCAGTGTCCCTGGACACAGCAAACAGGCATCTGCCAAGTGGAATCCTGGAGCCCCTTTTCAGCCAAGACCATGGCCTGAGGCTGAGTTAAGCTTTCAGTCCTTACAAAGCATGTGGGGCAGCTTCCATCCCCATCTGGACTGCACTGAGAGGATGGATGAAGGAGGAACCTCAGGTTCCCTTCAGCTCTGAAATCCTGTGGCTATAGAAGTATTTACCGTCACTTCAAACTCTGGCCCTCTGAGTCAGGATTAAAAATAATTCCCATTATATTTTCAAAAGGAGCGTAAGATAAGAAGGTAGACTTTGGGAGTCAGATTATCTGGTGATCATTGAGTCCTAGAACTGACATTAGCTCAGGGATTTGAGAAAATGAATCTCTATAAACCTCAATTGTCTAGTCTTTGACATGACAATAGTTACAGTATTTAGATCTTGCAACAGTGTGAGGATTAAGCTAGGAAATGAAGATGAAGTGCTTAGCAACAGAGATGAGCACACAAAAAGTGATCATAGCAAGCCTGGTGTGGAGATAGGGATACTTGCTATCATTTTCATTTGATAGGTGAGAGATTTTTAAGGTAGACTAACTGAGAAGCTCAGGGTTATCTCAGCTTAATAAGTCACAGATCCAAAACTGGGACCAGTGATGAAACGCAGGCGCTTTACACATTACAGTGCTTTCTGCTAAGAGATCCAAGCCTCCTACATCTAAGAATTTAAATTATCCACTTAGTAATTTCATGCAATTCTTGACTCTCTGACTCACATACAGAGAATGTGCTTTTATGGAGGCAAATAAGGAATTTCTGCCCACAATGACACATTTACCAATTAACCTCCAAGCAAATGCTTGCTCCATTTCTGGAACCCCTTAACTGCATCTGATAGTCTGGGTGATGTTTACACTGAGGTCTCTATGAGTTTTTATTTGTTGTGGGTGGAACACCCCCAACTTTGCTCCTCCTCGGGCTGTAAGGTCCTGTAGAATTATGACCCAACATAGGGGAGAAATGGAGAAGGGAGGAAAGTGGGGTGATAATTTTACACTTTTCTTTGGATATGCCCCTTCACCACTAGCACTGGGGTTACTATGCAGTGGTTCTCAATAAACCACACTCTCCAGTGAATCAGGGAGCAGGATTAAGAGGTTTTTCTTTTTTCCTCCCTTTTGAGGCCCTAGTTGGGTTTTTATTGTTCCATGCAGAGTTGAAAGGAAGCAGAAGATCAAGCACAATGTGCCAAACCCTGTTTGGAACTAAAAGAGGCCTAATAAATATGTAAAATTAAAATGCTGTATACAAAGCTCTCCAAATTCACTGACTGAATAAATGAACCCTCATGATAGGTCAGAATTCTCTATTTTGTGCCAAAAACAAGTATCAGAAAAGAAAGAAAAGACCTATCCAAGGTCACCAAATAAAGTCAAGCTTGGAACTGAACCCCACCAGGCTCATGCCCAGAGCTACTTCCTATAGGATGAGAGGAAGCCTGGCTGCCAGAGTGCCGTGAAACTGAGACCAGCCCTCTCCAGGAAAAGGCTGCTCTCTGCAAACACATGCGTGGCTCCATGTTTCCTGGGTGTTTTCATTCGCTCACCCTGAACAAATGCCTTCTTGCCTCCTCAGGGAGCCCAAAGGTGACGTACCTGGATAGGAAGTTCTCCAGTGACTGCTTCTTATCCTCCTTGCAGACAATGCCCTCCCTCTTCTGCTTCTCCATGTCTTTGATTCGGGACTGGAAAGTATCGATCAAATCGAACACAGACTTCATTGCTATAGGCACCTCATAGTATTGCTGTTTAAGAAAGAATAGATGTATATAGTGTATAAATGAGTTTCTTCCCTCTGTTCAGAAGATAAAAGAACATGGGAGAACTCAGGGGCACTTTGGGGAAATTCTAAGAAATCAGAGCCTGGAGGGCTCACTAATTTATAAGCTGCTCCTGCACTTCTAGCTTCTGCTATTGTTTTGAGGTTCTGAATTCATGAAACAATTGCCACTTTCCATTTCATGAGGATTTCTTCTTAACTGTGCACCTTTTATTAAAAAGGGCGCATGCTTTCCTCACCATACATATCTTAGATCCACTTCCCTTCTTGTGGGACTAAGCTGGTTTCTGTTCACTACACAACTGGAGAAGAAGTGAGAAACACTGTATCTCACACAGGAACATTGGAGTATCTGACCTGATCAAAAAGGGTAATTTTCCATTATAAGGAGGCCTATTCTGTGGTCATCAAGAGCTGACATGAATTTTTTTATTGATGCCCAGAAAGTATTTTATTGAGTGAGCATCGGTTAAAGTTAGTCACATGCGCTTGTGCATCCTCAAAAACAAGTCTGCATCCAACTTAAAGACAATGAAATTCAGTTTCTGGGGATTGGAGCTGTCTGGATTTACAACAGCCATCTGAAATGAATTTCCAGGGCTTTGTTCAAACAAAACTAGCACAAGCTGGAGGGCCAGATGGACGTGGCTTGGAGCTGCAACCCAATGGGAATTCAGTAAATCATAGAACGTTAGAGCTGGCAGGGACCCTAGAGATCATCTAGTACAACTTCTCATATCAGAGATGTGGCAACACAGGTGCTGAATAAATTAACAAAGGAAACTCTCTCCACATCCAGAAAAATTCTGCAAGTAGAATCAACTATTTTGATAGCCCAGGCAACTTTTTCCCTAAAGACTCTCTTGTAACTATGACATGCTATCAGTGTGCTAGAAGGGTTAAGACAGTGGGCTCTGGAGCTGGCCTAGGTGGGTTTAAAATAAAATGCTAACTGATTGAACTTGGGCAAGTTATTTAACCACTCTGGGCTTCCATTTCTTCCTTCATGAAACACAGATAATGCTAGTATTTATCTTAGAGGTTTGATTTCAGCATTGTAAATTGTTGATCAGAGTGCCTGGCACAAGGAGGGCACTCAAAAACGTTTGCTAGTTTTGTTATTATTGTCATGACTAAATTGCACATTTTTTCATGGTTCAGAACATTTGTCCCTAAGCAAAGGGAGAAAGTAGGCACAAACCCTTCTGTCCTTGTCCATATCGGATCAGAAAGTAAACTTTCAGGCTTTTCTACAGCAGGCAATGGGTTTCTTAAAGACACTGACCAAATACTCTTTACCTTTTATCCCCAGAACCCAGCATATCGTCGCTGCTCAGTAAGTGTTGGATGCACAATGTTGATATTAGAGAAGAATTTAGTCTGAGTTAAGTAGTGGGACCATGGGAAGTCAGTCAAACCCATCTGTGGTGGTTTGGAGCTATGTACCCCAGAAAAATATGTTCTTAAACTTAATCCATTGCTGTGGAGGTAAGCCCTCGTAAATAGGACCTTTTGACGAGGTTACTTCAGTTAAGGTATGGCCCAACTGATTCAGGATGGGTCTTAATCCTATTACTAGAACCCTGTATAAGCAGAAGGAAATTTGGACACATAGACAAAAAGCCAAAGGAAAGTGAAAGTCAATGGGACCCAAAAGAGAAAGGAAAGGCTGCCATGTGCATTGCCATGTGGAGAAAAGCCGAGGACCAAGGATTGCCAGCAGCCAGCCCCAGAAAATCACAGTCTTTGGGAAAAAAGCATCACCTTGATGATGCCTTGAATTTGGACTTCTCTTAGCCTCAAAATGACGAGCCAATAAATTCCCATTATTTAAGTCATTTCATTGCACGGCATTTGCTTTAGCAATGAGGAAACTAAAACACCAATCTTTTGCTGAGTCTACATTTCTGCCCATGACTTCTGTAGGACAACCTGGAATGTTTGGGCCACTTCAGAACCTCCCAGTATATGAAATAATTTGTGCACCTTACTTATATGTCTAATATACTCATTGACAGAAAAAAATCATTCTAAGGCATGGAAACCCCATCATCCCAAACAGGACCCTGTACCTTTACTCTCAGGTCCACGTCCGTCAGTACCATGAAGAAGTCATTGTAGGTCATTCCAAACTCTTTCCTCAGCTCACTGATGAGATGCTGGTCTACCAAGTCGTCATCATCCACCACTCGCATGGGTTTTTCATTATCTTAAGGCAAATGAAATGTGATAAATTCAGATATGGCAAGATAGAAATGGGTGGGAGGTGAATGGGTAGAGGCTCTGGGAATCCATCTTGCTTTAATCAGACCAGCCATAATGACTTTTAAATATTTGATTACTATTTTGTTAGAACACAAGGTTCCAACATGAATAAGTACAGAAATAAATGAAAAATAAACTAATTTTGAAAGCCACTCTTCTGAAGATGATTAGGGTCCCATCTCTGCCCAACCTGGTCATAGTGAATCAGAAGGAGCAAAGTGAGAGTGAAGACTGCCAAGTCATCCTTGGAAGAAGGCTGCAGTCATCACCTTGGCTCACCAGGGAATTAGACCTAGATACTTTGGTTAAGTTTTCTTGTTTCTATTAAACATATTTCTGAGTCTAAAATCTGTGTCTGTTCCTCTTTTCTGTTATAGACTTCTCTTCGGAATTCAGTAAACCACGTCAGCACTATAGAGAAAAATAAAATGTTTATGTTCAAACCTAGTCACAGGTCCATTTTGGCTCCAAAAAAAATCAAGTGATTCAAAATACAATTCTTTTAAATTATTGTAAGTGCATTTGTGGAAGCTTTTAACCATTATGCACTTTTTTCAATCATCAGGCCCTAAAAGTCAATCATTGTAATTCCAAATGGTTCCTGAAAGTGTTGCTAAATTATTGAGAAGCATGAAAATCAAGGTAAACTGTGGCTTTACATGCTAAATCTTATATCTGGAAAGCAATTTAACGTTTCCAAGGATAGGACAGCTATATTTACTTCTTTCCTTTCATACAGGTTACAATGTTTCCCTCAGCCTATCTAAATTTTTATCGGCAAAATATGTCCCTATGTTAAAAACAAATGTGAAAAAATTAAAATTAACAAATGTATGATATTAGAAATATTAGCAAAGAGAATTTATCAGTTATTATCAACATTGCTACCCACTGCATAGTACTACAGTAGAAACAACCACAATTTTGCAGTTAGAGAGGCTACAGCTTGAGTACCATAGACCATTATACTTTTATTGATAAAAGGAGAACAATTACATTTGAACTATTACTTTGGCTTATTTGATTAGGATTATTAAAAGTATATAAACAAGGAGTTTGATTTCTCTCAAGGAGATCAAAACAAAGAGAAAGGAAAGAATCTGTTTTCCTTCCCACAGTCATAAAAGTGCTTCATGGAGGTGATCCAGAGTTGTGGAAACTGAGAGCCTATTTGAATATCAACCTCTGTCTGCAAAATGGAAACTGATATGCTTCATATGTATATAAACTACTTTTTCAAATGCAGATTTTTGTGGTTAATAATAAAATACAAATTAATTTTTAAAAATTGCTAGATTCATGGTTTTATTCCTATACCTCTTTGAGTATAAAAAGCAAGTTGTAGAATAAAGTGTGTAGTATGGTTTTACTATTTGTTTAAAAAAAAAAAAAAGGAGGAAAAAGAAAATACATCCATAGGGGTATATGCTCAGGAATAGGTCTGAAAGGAAACACAGCTGAAAACAATGGTTGTCTCTGGGGAATGGGATGGCAGCAGGGAGAGGAGAGGTGGAAACTTTCACTGTTTGCTCTGTGCATGTCTATATTATTTGAATTATAACAGGGAACATATTTTATTTGTAATCAGTAATGATGATTATGATGAGGAGGATAATAATAACAGAATCAATTTAAAAGCTGATTTTTAAAAATGTCCTTAACAATTAATGTTCTGGCTCCAAGACTTTAGAAACCAGATTTTATCTTGTCCTAGCAACTATTATTTTTAATTTCTAATATGCATTCATTTTTGCTTTTGTTCATTCAACAGAGTATTTAGTGCCAGTGTTCTGGTCAGGTTCTGTGTTGGATGCGGGATTCAGAGATAAGTAAGACATGATCCCTGACCTCAGGGAATTCAACCTCTTGGTTAGAACCAAAATTAGACCATTAACAATTACCTAACTGATGAAGTCACAAAAGCCATTGAATAGCTGAGATGGAAGGAAGTTGTACATTGCAGTAGATTTTTAAAATGGCCCAATTCTTCACCCTTCCCCATAGCTATGCCTTTTCTCAATAATTCTGCAGGTCCCTGTTACGGTGAGTGAGTTGAACTATCCCACCTCTTGATTCTGAGCTTATCTGTGCAATGTGCTCAGGCCCATGGAATGTTAGTACAAGAGACATAAGCAGAGGCTAGAAATGGGCTTGCACATTATGGATTGCACTTGCCTCTGCCATCACCATTAGACATGCTCACGCTAGCCTGATGGAAGAAAAGTCAAACCAAGTTACCCAAGTCATCCCAGTCAAGACTTTCTTAGATCAGCCAATAGCCAGTTGACTCCCAAACATGTGTACAGCCCAGCTAAGACCAGCAGAATCATCTAGCCAACCCGCAACTGACTGTAGATGCATGAGCAAGCCTAGCCAAGTCAAGCCCAGATTAGCTAAACTCCACAGACTTGTGACTAAATAAATATTTATTGTTATATTCCACTGAGGTTTATGGGTCTTGGTTACACAGCCTCATTGTGGCAATAGATAACTGATGCAGACATTACCTGGACCAAGCTAGTCACTTTTTTGAGGATGAAACTAAGGAGCTACAGTGTGGTGTATGGTTCAATTCCTTTCTTCGGGACTAAAGTTCTCATTTTACCAGCTGTTATGAGAGTTAGCAGCAGGAGTCCTTCTCTGAGAATTTCTCTCAATGAAGGGAGTTGCCTTTCCTCAGGTCACAGCTCTCCTGGGGGACAGGAAAGTATACATTCAATGGTTGGTATAGTGGGGGAGATGACAGATATTAAAGCTGGCCCCCTTGCCTCAAAGTGAGACAACCCTGAAGGGCCAACACATAGGATTGACTGAGGCCTTGTTGCAGTGCGTAGCAGTTCAAGTTCTCTCCCTACCCAATCTTGCATCCCTCACTTCTCATAGGTATTGTTTCTCATGACACTCCCCATTAACCTCCTGCATGCAAATCTCAGAGTCTCGGAGTCTATTTCCCAGGATACTCAACGTGTGACAGACTGAAAGTAGGGGAGTAACTTACATAAATGTTTACACTGCTGGTAATAAAGAGTAAAGTTTAGGACACAAGTAACACAACCTCACTGCTGTCTAGCACTCTCTCTATTATAACAAAATACCTCACATTCAAGAGGTAGAGAGAATCTAGGGCCAAAATTTGAGTGAA
Organism: Choloepus didactylus; assembly: GCF_015220235.1. Taxonomy (NCBI): domain Eukaryota; kingdom Metazoa; phylum Chordata; class Mammalia; order Pilosa; family Megalonychidae; genus Choloepus; species Choloepus didactylus. The sequence goes on from NC_051307.1 coordinate 78,094,032, forward strand.
ATGTGTTCTACTAGGATATGGCAAGAAACCAATTTCACAGCCTGATTTCTCCTTTTAACCAAAATATTTTCTGGAATGTTTCAGCCAAACATTAAAAATAAAAAAAATTTGTATTTCCAGGCTAGAGAAATATCTACATCCCAAATGAAGGTTTGTGGTGAGTGGGAGAACCTGCCAAAGAAAAATAATGAATGCATTGATCAACACTGGACTTAAGGTGGATGGGGACAACTGTACAGCAATACAGAGTCCATACCAGGCTGCATTCTGCAGAAGGGGACATGGCATGAGGCCAGCTCCTATCTTCAGCTGCCTGCTCCTGACAGGTCTCCGTTACACTCTGCATTCTGTCTAAATCAGGGTTGGTGAACAAGAGGTTCTCCTAAGTCTGGAAAAGCAACACATCATTGGCAGCTTCTTGTCAAATTTATTCAAGTTCTGCCAAAGCTTTCTAGTCCTCATGAAAGGCTGTAAGACTTAGAAGCAAAAATTCTTTAGGAAACATCCTATAAACCGTCCACATGTTCCCAATCCAGCTGAAATGATTTACAGATCCTTTTGGTGGAATTTGGTCGCTCTACACGCCTGCCCGCTGGCCTAAGATTATTGAGAAGGACAGACAGGGAGGGTGAACTTTGTTGAATGTTGATAGGATTCACTGGTCCTAGAAGTGAATGTGAAATGTTTGCCTAGGTCCCCATCCTTTGAGAACTTCAAGACCAGAAGTCAGGAGTCAAATTCAAGTGGTAGAAAATTTGTTCATGTATTTGTCCTTTCTCATCTGGCTATAGACAGCAAAGCCACTTCAGAAAAATTCAGATTCACCTGCAACTTACTAAACACAAGCTGTGTATCAGGCATTATGTTCAAAGCTTCCATCTGTGATTGCTTCTCCTCTGTGATACGGTTTGTCTTCTTCCCTCCATTCCTTCCCTAAGTTCAGGCCGTTTCATCAATGTCCCTGGACCACTTCAGCCTCTTTCATGACATCTATTGTTCCCTAACTCCTCTAGAAATTTTTCCAAGTATAATCCACTGTCTACTTTCATCAAATCACCTGGAGTGCTTGATAAAATTGCAATTCTTGGATTCAGGCCAACTGAATAAGACTCACTGGTGATGAGGCCCAGGAGTATGTATTTTAATAGGCTTTCTGGGTGATTTTTATGCAGTCTAAGGACAAAGAAGTACTGACCTACAGAATGCAATCAAATATGGCCATTGTACACAGGGCCATTTATGATTGGACTTGGTCTATCTCAGCTAGTTGACCTCTTAACTCTTCCTCCATCCATTATGCTCAAGCTCTCTATTTTCAGTTTCTAGAAACATGCTCTTTCTTCCTGGAATGCTATTCCTGCTCTTGGAACTACTAATTACCTGTGCAATCTGTCTTTACTTCACCCGTGCACCCATGATATTTGCATTCTTCTGTGCACTCATGATATTTGCATTCTTCTGTGATAATGCTTATCACTTTATATTGTAACCAACTGCTTACATGACTATCTTCCCACATGAATAACTCAACAACAGGGATTGAGTCTTGGTCATCTTTTATATCCTCATAGCGTAGCACAGTTCCTGGCACATAAGAGGCACTAAGTAGAGATTTGGAAATCATAAAAACTGTCCCCTAAGAAAGGTATCACATGAAAAAAGAGGGTAATGAGGGATGAGGTAAAGAAGGTGAGAAAATCTGGGTCTGTGGAGAAAACCCACAATCAAATCTCATACTTTTCTTTTGAGTTTGTGAACCTGCAATGCAGTCAGTCTGGCTGTAATTTGAAAAAGCAAACCCACGTATATTTATTTTCTAAATAGATGTTCACGTATTGGTTCTTTTAAATAAAACATATTTGTAAGACATTTAAAATATAACTATTCTATTCAAGAAATCAACACAGGTCAAAAAATCTCTCAGCTGTGCTTTAGGTCAATCTGGAGGCAAAGACTCCAGCAGATGCTAAATTGCTTTTATCTCAAGAGTCATCCAAGGATTGCTGAATCATTTATAGTAGATTATTTCAGTTGTACTTCCTTTTGATTGGAAACAGATACAGCCACATAACTTTGCCTGCATTTGATCTGCTTGCCCTCATTTTATTCTGTGAGCAGGTGGCATGAGTGACTGGATTGTGTCGATTGGTAGGTCTAACCTGGCCATTCCCGATCACAAGGATGCTGTCCTCACTTGGCCCCTGGAGAGAGCAACTTGTGCAATCAATGAAGAGTGTGACCTGCCCTGATGCTTTTCTGGGCTACAGACTGACTTCACCAAACTTTAAAAGTTATTTAAAAGTTATTTGAAAAGCAAATTCATAAATCTTCAGTAACTTCCCATGGTTTATCAAGGGAAGTTTAAATTCTTTATGCCAGTATTTAAAATCCTTTGAAGTCAATTGCCAAACTGAATTTCTAGCCCTCTATTCCACTTATATGCTATACCCAGTCTTCTGCTCTCGACCAAACCTAGCAGTGAGTCGCCAGAGCAATGATTTTAAAATACAGATTCCTGGAGCCCATCCCCAAACCAATGACTCCGTATCTTGGAGTGGGGAGAAGAGCTGGGAGTCTGACTTTTCATTCTAATGTATAAAGAGTGCTATAAATCGAAATGAAAAAGACCAACCACCTACAAGACAGTAGAAAAATGGTCAAAGAACACAGAAAAAGAAACACAAATGGTCCTTACACATATGAAAATATGTTTAACCATATTCACAAAAAGAGAAATGCAACCCAACACTAACATACACTAAGATGCCACTTTTCACATATCATAATGGCCAAAAATATCCAAAAGTTTGATCATAACCTCTACTGCAGAGGTTTAGGGCAATAAATATACATTTGTTGTGGGATTACAACATGGTATAACTTATACAGAGAGAATCCTAGCAATAGTCACTGAAAGCATTTTCCTTTATGATTCAGTTATCCCACCTTTTAGAATATATCTTATGGATACACCCATGTTCATAATGACATATGTACAAAGTTATTAATTATAAAATTGTTCATAACAACAAAATATTGAAGACAACCCAAGTGTCCATTGACAAGGGACAGGTTGAATAAACTATGGTAAAATACCACAATGGCTTAATAAAGAATGAGGAAGATCTCTATACACTTATATGGAAAGATCTCCAGGAAATATCATTAAGTAAAAAAAGAAAGGTATGTATAATATGCTATATTTTGTATTAAAAGAGAGGCAATATATACATTTATACTTATTTGTATTTGCATAAAGAAGCAATAAATAAATAAACAAGGAATTACAAAAATGATTACCTATAGGGGGCAGAGAGTAACAGAGTAAAGGGTCAGGAGTGGGTGTCAGACATGTCTGTGTATCTCCTTTAATATAGCTTTGGCTTTGGAATCCAAAAATATGTCACTCATTTTAAAAAATGTATAAAAACAAAAAATACTTTGATATCACCTACCAAAAGCTATACTTATTTCCCAAAGCCCCTCTGTTAAATCAACCCACTTTTCAGAATTTTATATTTACAATACCCTCTCTGATGATTGCAAATAGAAGAGCTCATCCCCCATCACATTCTTCCAACACTTATTTTACTTTTCACATCTCGATTGTCACGCTCTGATCTTGACACTGATATGTTTGATGTTAGAAGCAACAAAGGCAATGGGATAAGATGACTGAACAACTTAGGAGACAGGCTCTCTAGCCTCTAGGGCACAGAATGATTGATAATCAAAGGCTGAATAAACAGAGAGGGATATCATACTAAGTGTCTGGGAATCTGAGCACTTAACCAGCCTCTCCTCCCACTTCAGGGTAGCAGAGTCAAGAGAAGGAAAGTTGAGGGCAAAGGGTCGATTTTCAGGACTTGCACCTGAGGGAATGCAGCATTTTTGGATTATTATGTATCCTTATGATGGTGAGACTTGCCGATAAAGAACAATTCGCTGCAATCAAACACAGAAGAGTATCTTAGGCTACCCACAGTGAAATGCATTTTACTGTAGTTATAAAAGTTATTTTAGAAATTCACCTATGAGTTCCTTACTCATATAATTTAGGCATCAATACCTCTCTCTTTGTTGCCATCTTCCACTTCCATCAACTTTTCTATTTCCCTTTTTATCAAGTACCCTCTGACTCTCCTTCTTTCAAAAGAAGCTATCAAAAACTTCTTTTGCCTTCTAAGGTGCCCAATGTGCTCTAGCCTCCAAATTTGACAGTCAAATACCAGTGTCAACATATTTTTCATCTCTATATTTTGCTAAGAGAGAAACATTCTTGTTGTATTTCCCTCCACTTCTCTTTTCATTCCACAATAAAGTACCTTTAGCCAGCAACTTCTTCCTCTCTGACAAACTTTGTCCATCCTCTTAATATACACACCAATATCACTATCCTAGATTGACATTTCATATACCACTAACAAATTAAGAATGCCACTTTGTGTTAAGCCATTTTAAACTCTTTCACATAACATACTTTGTGCTGGCCAAAGCAGATGGGTTTATTCTGCATTGGAATTTGCTCAAGCAAAAACAACTTAGGCTAATGCCTTACTTCTTAAGATAAGTATCCTGAGGTTTGTAGGTTCCATCATCAAAGTTCCAAATACATTTAGTAAAATGGACCAGCTGGTGAGTATAGCCCACATTGCAATTGGATGTGGGCCTCTACTTTCGAGGCCCAGGAAAAGTCTGGAGGAGCAGAGAGCACTTGATTTATTTTTAAAGACAAGTTAGGCCATCTGATAGATTTCCAGCGGAAAATCAGTCAAGGCTGGAGTTTGGTTCAATGAGACCATGGCTAATGCCAGCTCTTATTTTCCCATGGCTGACTCCCAATCTTGGCTGAAAATGCTACAGCCTTCCCCATAAGGGTAATCCAGGACATGACATAAGGAGAGACAGGCCTTCCAGGAATTAGATGAGGAAACAAAAGTCTCCCCCAAATTGTGTCCAGGATTTCATTCAGTGACGCAAACACCTGAATTACAATACCTGGTTTCCAATAAAGCAGAAAAGAAAACCTTAGCCCCTCTACCATTCACATTGAATCCAGATGTCTAGCAAATTGCAGGATTATGCTAAAAATTTGCCAAGGCAGCACCAGATGCTTGTAACAGTTAGGATGATATAGTGGTTGTGGTAGAAGATATAATGATTTTTCCAACCTTCTCTAAGATAAGGAAGGAAAGTATTTTGTGTAAGAGTTGGTGGGCAATGCCTTTGACACTGAGAACACCTGGCCAGTCCCTGTAATGGATTGGACATCTACTTCCTCTCTAGACATCTGGGTTACAATTAACTCACTGGCTCATCTACTATTTGCAAATTAAGAAAGCAAGTGGTTTGAATTCCAGTTAGTGTAAGTCTCTTGGGCTTCAATTTTATCACCAGGAATAGTAATGCAACCTGACCTTGAAGGGCAGTTGTAAGGGTTCACGTATCAACATTGTGTGATGAGGAGAAAGCAGTTACATCTTTTGCAATTACAGCTGTCCAGTCCTCCTTACTGCTCTTTGATCTCCAGATACCTGTCAGATCAAATGGTGGTGATGATGATCACAATAATATCATTCACTTGAGGAGTGACTAGTATGGCAAATACCTGCATACATCATCTCATTTAAGCCTCACCATAGCCTGAGGATGATTAACCTCTAAGCTGAAATTTGGAAGGTGACTTGCTCATGGCCACACAACTAATAAGTTGTGGCTCTAGATCTGAACTCCTCTTGGACTGAGTCCAGAATCTCTTTTGTGTCTTTTCTTTGTGTGAATAATTTTTGTTGTGGTTGTTTTGTTTAAGTACACTCCTTCATTTCTTGCTGCTCCAAGACAACCACCGAGCCACGTTTTCACACCTTTGTGGCAGAGACACAAACAAAATTCAAGTTGAGAATGTTGCTTCTTCTCCAAACATACACACAACCTAGGAATAAACACCCAGTTGTCCTCAACAGACAAACCAATCACCAATCCACAATGATTTAGGATAGGACATTAGGCAGGATGCTATTTATTTTCCTTTGGAACTATCTCAGGGGAAGGTAAACTAATAAATGCAGAGAATGAATGTAAGAAAATTAAAAATAAAAACAGAGTCCTAGAAATGTAATAATAATAAAAGAAAGTGGGTGGGTGATATTTCAGGCTCCTGACTATGAAGCTTAACTAATCACAGTTAAGTCGTGCTGTATTCCCATGAGAACTGTAATAAGTTAGATCTCAGCTGCCCAATGCTGAGCTGTATGCCTCACAAGTCTCACATATATCATTAATATGAAAAATCATGAACACACTAAATTTAGCCAAATTCTTCCACTTTCCACAAGGACTTCAGGGCAGTTTTGTCCATATTTTCAGTGACTTTTTCTTTAGCTTAACAGCTTCTCTCAGCCCTGGTGAATTCTCTCCCCAGCCTTGCCAGAAGTCAATCACTTCCAATGGCTTGGCATGTCCCCATCTGTGAGTGGGTCACCTGCACCATTAAGTCTGTGCGAAGCAAGGAGGCTCCAGATCTAGAAGGAGGTGTCTGAACATTTCTCTCATTTTCTTCACCTTACCGACTTTCAAACCATAGAATGATTGCATATTTTTCATTTTACAGTGCTGAAAACTTAAGTCAGAAAAATCCCAGGATGGGACACCATAAGGAAAAAGCAAAAAGCCTTCTGGACATATGAGCTCCCCTTTTGATCCCCCATCCCTGTCTGACTCTCCCATAAAGTTGGTCCTACTTTGCATATGAGGAAAACAATAGTATAATAAAAATGTTTACGAGAACCTAGCTGGAAGTGGTCGATTTTCATGGTGCTGTTGTTGACAGGGCCGAAGATGGTGATCACGGAGATTTTCCTGGTGGCCATTTTGCAGAAACTTTCTAGATATTCATCTCTCTGCTGCACATACATGTTGTTCTCAGTCTTAGGAGCCGTGATCAGCTGGAGGTGGGTGAAGGGTAAGCAAATATTAATTTACAGTCATAGTTCCACATTAAGGCAAACTCAAAAGAGATGATTTGGAATAGAAGGCTAGTAGTGATTGACACCTAAACTACAGACTATTCTGATGGACAAATAGCATAATTAGGGCCAAAAAAAAAAAAAAAAGGCATTTGGAAATGCTTTTTTTTTTAATGCCTCTAGACAGCATTAAACTTCCACTATTTCCCTTCCTTCCTCAGTCTTTGTGTGTTCTCTTTCTCTCATTTGTGAACTCTGCACAGGAATACGTATTTTGTGAGGCTGTTGTGAGCATTAAATGAATAGTCTACATATAATAAGCTCTCAACAAATTTTAGCTCCCTTCCCTCATTTTGATCTGCCTTATTCCCATCAGCTGATCAGACAGTTGTGAATTCAGTGGTTACTACACTATTTTACATTGGCACCATTGAACATTCTATGGTTTAGAATTTTATTAGGCAACCTTGCAGAAAGATTTTAGGATGGTTTTTCAGCCTATGTTTCTCACAGAAGAAAATATTCACTGTCACATTGGGCTTGTATAGAGCTCACAGTGGGCATCTTTTGACATTGGAGTTCTCTAACAGAAAGATTTTTACTCTTTTAGTCCAGTCTTCTCTCCGAGTCAGACCTGGTATTATTCGTGTAGTCCCCCTCTCTTCCACTCTTAGTTCATATCCCTGACTTCTTCTGGGGTAAATGCGGAAAGACAGAAAAATTGAAAGAGATGCTTTAGTCACTAGCCATTTGGGAAAATATATATTTCATTATTTTGGATAAAATGAGGGTATCCCCATTTTTGAAGGATCCTTTCAAACCCTCTCTCTCAGGTTGTCTCAATGTTATTATCTAACCCAATATAAATGCTTCTCTACTTCCTTCATTATTTTAGTTGCCCTTCCTGAGCCTTTTTCTCTTCCACCACATTTTTCCTGATCTGAAACCAGAACTGTGTATCATATTCCACGAGTAGGTGAGCATAGTGCTGTTCTCCCTGGAGGTGGGAGGATGTGAAATTTTATTCTTTTAGCCCCTCTTGATGATGACCAGGTCTTTGTTGATCTCTTTGACTCTGAATAACTCACAAGGCTGACGTCCGCAATGAATATTATTTATTCACCCTTTGCTGATTCATCACTGAGCTCAGAGAAAAGCCTCTTTATTTTTCCTTAAATACTTTCTTACGTTTGACACATACAAATTTATCATCCACTTTTCTACTTGCCCACCTAGACTTATAAACTATTTCTGCAGTTTGTGGCTATTACCTTGGCATTTTCAGAGGGAAAGGCACCATATTATTAACCTCTTCCAAATATTTTATCAAAATGATTAATAAATCTGGTCCCATTTTGATCCTGCTATTTGTTTTTCTCTGTGAGAGATGTGTGTACTGCTGCCTACAGTTTTTCCCCTCTAAGAATTCTTTATGAATACTAACCTTCTTAGAAATTAAGATGTGTTCAAGCCTTTGAGTGGAAATTAAAGATATTCTGGGATGAATTTTTTTTTTCATATAATTTAAGTAGACATGACTTAGTATATTTTTAATTTTGTGTTTATATGCCCATTCAGATGGACATGGTGGGTAGGAAATGCTTATTTTAGAAATGTAATTTCCCAAGGGGAAAAAACATAAGATCCCTCCAAACTTATTCATTTAATCATACTTAGCCTTAAAAAAGTTTTAAGGTGGCTATAAAAAGATATGGTGATGATATTTTTGGTTTGTTTTTAATTAGCTATATGACATGTGAAAATATTTCCTCCGGTTTTGATGGTAGCCCAAATCTCAGAGTTTTATTTTCAGTTAGCATATTTTAAGTTTTTCTTTCTGGCTGGTCTTTGCTCATAAGCACACTATTTAAAATACATAAACTGAATGTTTATATAAAAACACAAAACAAAGCCAAGAACAAAGGTAAGGGAAAGAGATTTACTGTTAACAATTTTGAACTTTCTGTTCTAAATTAAAGACAAGCTTATATTTAACATATGTTGAGAGGCATTGCTAGGGCTCCACTGCCCAGATGTTAGATCATTGATAATTACCTGCTCTGTAACTTGAAAACCCTACATTCATCATTCCTAGCTGTGAACTCAGGACCCATGGACAAACCATAACATGACAGGATTTCAAGAGTCCTCAAATCCCCCTATAGTCCCCTTCTCCCCTTGTGCATATCTAAGAACTTTGGACAATCTATAATCATATAGAAGGTTATCCTCCCCTGCGTGGCAGCTTCTCTCTTGTAGCCCTACATGCAGTCGCTTTAAGCCGTGGATACACAGCGGGAACCAGACTTAAATAAATAAAGGTCTCTGATGTTTATTTTCACCCCATGTCTTTTGCCTGAGGATGCCTTACCGTTAACCCACAGGTGAAGGGACATCCATTTTGCATGACTCATTTCCTAGCCTTCCGGTCCTCCAATATCTGGCTCCTGTCTCTCTCTGGCCAGTGTTTCCTGCTATTCCTCCTTCTATAACCCTTTCACCCCTTGCAGCCAGACAAGCCTAAATTATGAAATGAAAGAAATCTCGGGCAGAGCAGCACAGAGAGAGAGTGATTGCAGACAAAGTCGGAAGGTCTGCATTTTAATCCTAGTTCAACCCCTGGCTAGCTTGTAAACTTAAAAAAGATACTGAATCTTACAAACCTCAGCTTCCTCATCCTTACAGTGGAAAAACCCCTCTGCTCACCCCATAAGGTTGTTGTGAGGATCAAATGAAAAGCTTGCATGTGCCCAGGCTGTGTGCACCTGAGCTCGGTATCTGTATGTTGCCATGGAACAGTTCACCCACATTCCTTCCGCTGCCTTTGTCCACATCACCCCTTCCATCTAAGCCCTCCCCAACCCCTCCAACTTATCTAAATCTGAGGTACTCTTCACAAGCAACATTCTCCTTAAAGACTTTTGCAGCCCACGATGATCGCTTCCTCCTTTTAATTACTGTTCTTATTGTCTGTACTACTCACTTGGAATTTATGTATTTTCTTGCATTACTCACTTTTGTGTTTAGGTCACACCTTCCCTACTAGAGTGTCAGTTCCTCAAGGGATGGAACCCCCAGCCCCTATCACTGGGGCTCGCAGATGGCAGAACAAATGCTGAGCCACTTCCCTCAGGTAACACACATCACTCCACAGCCAGGAAGGAGGGGAGGGTTCAGAAACACGGTGGGCCTCCAGTTACCAATGTCTCGACACAGCCCACAGACCTGCCAGGAAAGACCTCTCCATACATTTAATCTATCCCTTGAGTTTGCATCAAGGAAAATAGAGGGAGCTGATCATTCAAACACATTTCAGGGACTCTTGCCCTGTGTAGTGACATCTCTGTCACATTCATTTTCTAGCTTGGTAGCATTTCAAACAGTACTTAAAATAGAAACTATTTCTAATATCTTCTTCCTAAAAAGAGCATCCAAGAACTTTTCAATAAGTGTTATTGTCTGGCAATTGCACTTGGCATGTCTCCAGTTTGTTGGCAATAAATCAGGATATGTATCATGAATTCAAAGTCGCATTTTAGTTCTTGTTTTTGTTTCTGTTCCAATTGATACGTCGGCTCACTGAGCCTCGGGATAATGCAGCCTGTTGCATAAGTAAAGGGAGCAAAGAGGAATGGGAAGATGCTATGTGGGAAGATATCTTACGTCTCAGATTAGTCTAAATATTGTGTTAAGCCCCAAACTCTAGAATTTTACAGGATACAGAAAGAGAACATTCAAGCCACTAAGGCAGAGTTTTAAATCTTTTTCTAAATTAAACCAAATAAGTGGACTGTTGTCCCAATATCCAGATTCCTGATGTAAGATTAAAAATGTCAACCCACTTGAATCAGAGAAGATTGAGTCTCCAAAGAATGCCTAAGCTTGCATCTGTATTTATGCAATTCAGCATATGAGGCCTCTAGTTGACTGGCAAGTAGATTGGTATCAGGATACAGAATGATGGCTTGTCAGCAATTCTCCATAGGGTCGAGTGATTTAGTGACAAACACCTTGTCTATACTCTCACCATGGCCATCTCCACACTGACACCAAGCAGTTTAATGGATTAGGTTAACTAGGATTCAGTCTATTGTTCTTGACTGACCACAGAGAAAGCCAGAGAGTTAAGATGCAGAGAATTTGCTGGGTATTAAAGTTAGAAACACTGCATTTGTAGTTGCTTAGCACAAAATTTGACAATTAATATATGTTGTCATTTATCTGGGTAACTCAAGGTTGAAAATGAATTTTAAAATGTTCACATTGATTAAAATGTTCACCTCACTTTATGGTGTGTGCCCACAGGAAGCCCCTACAAACAGGAAGGCAGCACAGGGTAGCGGTTTGTACATAAGCTGTAAAACAAAGTAGGCCTGAGTTCTAGTTCTTGCTGTGCCACATATTAGCTGTACACCTTGGGCAATTCTCTCAATTGCTCTAAGCTTCAGTTTCCTATCTGTAAAATGGGGTTAATAATTACTTTCTTGTGGGGTTGTTGGAGAAATAAACCAAGCCATCTCTGCAAAGCTCCTTGAAGGATATGCATTTCTCTGCTGACAGGCTGAGAGGCAGTGGGTTGAAGGTTTGAACTCTGACCTAAGAATAGGATCCCTGGCTCCACCTGCAGCTCCTTTGAAGGTCTCTAAGATGCCATTTACCCAAACACAACCTATAACATCGCTGCCATTGTTTCTGCAATTGAAGTAACAGTTATGTGATGTTTTTTCACATCTAAAGAATGTATAAATAAATGCAAAATACTAATGGGTTATGAGAAAACGGAGTTAGGCAACAGGTTGCTGAAAAGCTAGAAAGAGTTCCTGAAAGGTCTGCACAATTGCTTGAGATGCAAACATCATTTCAGTTTCAGCACACCCGGTTACATTGAGGCCAGTTGGAAAAAAGAGTTCTCAGCCATACTTGAGCGGCTTGCAGAGCTCTAAGTCTTTCTGAATATTAACTGAACCATGGAGCTTCCTGAACAACATCAGCTGGGTTTGACAGGGAAAAAGAGTAGCAAAAGAATAAATGGCACCAACAAGGCCCTTCACCCAGAAACACCAGTCTGCTCTCTGTCCAGTAAAATAGACTCTTTCTTCTCCATCTTTTGATTTTTTTCATCTTTATTTCCTCTTGTCTTTAGTAATCTCATTTTTACTTTAGACATAATTAACTTTTCAGAAAACACATTTCTGATATGATCATCAGCTGGACACACGGGAGACGGCAAGGCTGCAATCCCTCCTTTGGGTACTTTCTTTCTAATAACAAACCTTGTTCTTTTGCTAGCCCCAAAGAGCCAGCACTGCCACAGGCAATTCCAGCTGGTTTCTGTTTTGCCTCACATGACATCAGCAGAAGTTGTCATTTGAATTTCACTTGCTAGGAATTTATGACCAGGGATACTGTTAAAAGCAGAAAAGACCCAGCTGGGCTTTCAGATCCCTGACTAAGAGAGTAGAGAAAATAGAGAAAAGGAGGGAGGAAAAAGGGGCATGACTAATATCTGAGATACTGTAATGAAAACCCGTTTCTTTTGACTCACAATCTGTACTTGCCAGGTGGGTGCACAGTTACAATTCCGATCTCTTTTTTTTTTTTTTTTTCCTGGTTAAACCTGACCGTGAGGAAAGATTTGCCTGCTCTGTTGGCTAAATGGCTCAAGTTGGGTAATGTCCTCCAGTAGGCTGGACAAAGTCCCAGGAACTCAGGAGGAGAGCAACAGAGCACACCACTAATGCTTTCACACGCACAAAAGAGAGCAGTTTGCTCCCACAGGTCCCCTTACAAACACGCAAAAACAGGTAGAGTTCTACTCTGAAACGAGTGATACTTTTGATTCTGGCTGGAATATTTCCACTTAAATTTATATACTCTGTGAATAGCCAAATTGCTGTTAAACTACTCTAAAAGACAGTCTATCCTTTACTAATCTAAGCATATATAATCACTTTAAGGATCTGGCTAAAAACTAATAAGTACATTCAAAAATATATAAGTTGTGGCACAAAAGACACATGAACCCTTAAGTCAACTATACCCTAGGTTTTGTAACAAAGCATAGATCCACTATAGATGGAAATAGCTAAGAGAATTTTGCAATATACCCTATCTATGATAAACACCCCAAGTGACTCTGCTCAAAGTAACATTTTGAGTGCACCTTTAAACTTTTTGAAACTGCTAAAAATAAATGGGAAGCGAGTCCCTCTGCCCAGATTATTAATCCAAATTTAGACCAGATTGGAAAAACATCCTCTGAGGAATGTCTTAAGAGCAGGGTGCCTGTCTCTTTTAGTGGGGAGCACACAGGGCAGGGAGTCACCTTGGGCCTTCAGTAGGAAGGGTGCTGTCCTCAGTGGCACGGGGCAGCTCCTTCCCTCCCAGGCATCTGAGAGAATCATACCTGACCTTCGTTACTCAACGTTAAATCACTGATCTTTTATTCGGAATTAATTACATCGTACCCATTTCCTCCTTGCTAGCATGGAGTAAAATGACAGCTTTAAGAAGCTGGGTTAGAAATCTTGGAGGGGCTCTAAAAGAGAGGGAAAGGAAACATGGAAAGAAGGAGCCATTCTCACATTGCTGATGAGAGCTCTCTTTACGTTTAGGATGAGGGGGTCTTACTCCTTCCCCATGCCCTACTTGCGTTTAACTAGATTCTGTTACTGTCCTTTGGATGGTGGAAACTAATGATGGAAGTGGGCTACTGAGCTGGATCTGTGACTTAACATTAGCAGCAGTCAGACCCATAAGGCAAAGGTCAAGTAAGGACTTCTTGCCCCCTTTGCACAAAGATGCATGTACATGCACACACGCACATGCTCATTTTATGGGAGCTCAGGAGAAAGTGACATCTGGACTCCAAATTCAGATGTGTCTCTAGGATATAAGAAACCGAAGCAACTAACCCAGTTCCCCACATTTCATCCCTTTAGCTTCTTACTGGTAGTTTGGCAGTGATGGTGGGAAGAGAGGCAGCCTTTAAGGGGAGAAGATTTTCTGCCAGTTGGTTTTAAAAGTATTCATGAGGGTCATACCAACAGGGCCCTTCCATATTCCAATCATGCTCACAATCCACCTGAACTACTTTACTTTTCCATTTAAGGCTTCCCATTGTTGACGCAGATCTAATTAGGGGAGAGAATGGGATCACTGCTATTTTCCCCATACACATGCTTCTAGTTCCTAAGGTCAAATTAGTTCCTAAACTCACATAGGAAGAAGAAGCCCTTCCCTAATGGATCAGTGTATTACATTTTTAAGAGCTTCATTCTTTTATTCTTTGAACTCAGAAAGAGGGAGCTGTATATCCAGAAATATGGCAGTAAAGAAGGGGTGGGGGTGAGTAGTGATGGGTTAGGAAGAAGCTGACTCTAGATGTTTCCCCAGGCTCATGTCTAGGTTCTCCACCCATTGACTCTGTCCCCTGGGGCCGTGAGTCTGTGAGGACACAGGGTCATAGAGCAGCTAAACCGACAGAAGTCAGTGGCCTCACTGCCCTTTCTTGCCAAACCTCCTGATCTGCTTGACATGGTACAGGTTCAGCCAGTCTGGCATCTACCAATATGATTTTACAAAAATAACAAACCAACCACTAACATGCTATGCCTCAGCCCACAGGACAATGCCAAGAAGATTACTTACGAGGAGCCTTCGTTTGCCTTCAAAGGACCCCAGCAGGTCAGTCACTGACTTCTTGGGACTCTGAGTGAAATGTTTTGTGGTGGGTTTCAGATAGCCATCCTGCTCTGTTTTACCTGCTTTTTTCTTCTTGCTCTTCTCTTTCTCCTGCCTGCTCTTTTTCTCAGCTTTGTCCTTTTTCACTTGTTTCTCACTCTTTAGGAGCTTGTCTGTTTTCTCAGTCTTCATTTTTTTCTTCTTCTCAGGTTTCTCAGACTTCTCATGCTTTTTAGACTCCTTGGCTTTCTTAGGCGGAACATTTCCCACCTGCAGCTCCTCCTCCAGCTGAGAGGCAGTAGGCTGGCTGAGGTCATACTTATCCTCATACTCGTTGCTAAGAAGTTTGTCCTGTGTTTTCTTTTTGGGAGGTTTTCCCTTCGCCAGCTTATGAGGACCTGGCACCACATCTGGGTCCCGGTGGCCATGTTCCCGTCTGTCCGTGCGGTTGTCCCAGAAACGGCCTGGGTTGGCCCCTGCGCTGCGCTCTGACATGGTGGTGGGAGGGGCAGCTGTGAAGCTCTCAAAGCTGGTGGCCTTGCTGGGCCTCTTGGTGGTCTGTGGCCTCTCTTTGTGCTGCTCCTTCCTGGGTGGAGGGTAAAGTTTCTCCGAGGCCGAGGGCCCCCTAGCAGTGGTCCCCTCAGCTGCGGTGGGGGGCCTTTGGGCATCAGTGGAGACGTGCGTCCGCGTGGTCCAGGGCCTCTGGGTGGCCGGAAAGGTGGTGGTGGTTGTAGGTCTTGCAGCTATAGTTACCACCCGAAAAGCGGCCCGAGTCACTACTGTGGCAGACGCAGGAGGAAGGGTGGTGGCCCTTGGGGTAGGGGGAGGTGGGGGAGGAGCCGCTGTCGTGCTGGACAGTTTCCTCACCACCTTCACCCGGCTCTCCCTGGTTGGTGGGACTTGTGCTCTCCTAGAGTCCTCTTTCCTCTTCTCATTGCCCGGGCTTGACCTCCCTGCTCCTCCACCACCGTTGTTCCCTTCCACCACTACCTGTCCCTCTACACCGGAGGCCTTACATTTTTGGACAAAACCCTTCTGCCGGATCTTCTCTATCTTGCGGATGGGGCCCTGGTCGATGAGCTCATACATCGCCTCCAGCCTGACCGGGTAGGGGTAGCGCTCCTCCACCTGCAGCGTCTTCTTCAGGAGCACCATGCCAAACTTCCCCTTCTCCAGCTTCAAGAAGCTCATCAGCTTGGGAATGAGAGTGGGGTCCAGGGGCTCCTCCAGGACCCGGCCTTCGCTGGTGATCCTTCGCACCTTGCCTCCTTCCTCGCCGGCCTGGTGGAACAGCACCATCTGATGGATGTGTCTTTCCGCCAGCTCACAGTACACGTCGTCCTTCAGGAGGCTCATCATGAGGCGGTAGTAGCCTTCCGAGGCGTGAGGCGCCGAGATGACCCACAGCCTGTTCTTCCCTGCAAAGCTGGCAAGGATGTTGGGAGAGCTGGACCCAGAGGGGAAACGCAGCATTCGAGATCGAGCCCAGGACCCCTCGTCTCGCACCATCTCGCGGGGAGAGCTCTTGCCCGTCAGTCTCTGCCTAGACTTCACCAGGGCCCGGTTGATGCCCATGGGGGCTGGCGGTGCCGTGGCGTGAGCGAGTTTCAACACCGGCACATTCCTCCTTCTTTGGAGGTACTGATGGTTTGCTTTTAGCGGGCTGGATCTCTCAATTCCCTGAGACTTTCCCTTGTGCCTCAGAAGCTGAGCTGGCCTACTGCTGACTTGGGAAACCAGAGGCACTTTCGGACCTCGGTGGCTGCGTCTATGGGTGGCCTGGGGATGGGGTTCTGACCCACACACCAGCCACACTGCCAACAGCATGATGAAACTGGGTCCCATTCTCCACATCATTTTGTAATCCACTTTGGGAGGCAGCAGGGTCAGACTACAGAAAAGGGATAGGAGGCGGGGAGAAAGAAAGAAAATCACTTAATTGCAAACAGAGATGGGCATTTGTTCCTTATCTTGGTCAAGGGGAGGGAGAAGGAATAGAGAAGAAGGAGGGAGGTCAGGGAATGGAAACTAGGATGAGATCCTGTTGCTTCTAAGTCACTGTAATGGGTCAGTATTTAGCAGAGACAGTTACATTAAGCAGGAAACCCAGCTCGGTTCCCGGGTCAGCATGCTTGCACTGAGTTTCAACGGACTCTGGAAGCTCCCGGGAAAATGCGAAATGAGCTTGTTAATTACAACATCCACATTCCATTTCTTCAAAAAAGCAACAAAGAAACAATCAAAAAAGAGAGAAAGGATTACACACTTACATTATGGCTCATAGAGATGGCGTGCAGAGGATTTAAAAAGCAATATGAAGTTTGGTCCCAGGACAGTTTCTTAGATGAAATACTTTTCCTCCCAAGCCTTTCTCCTTTCCGAGGGTGAGTAATACAAAGGGAGTTTGCTGCAGCTCCAGCTTTCAAAGTAGAACCACAGATCCCCAGGCAGTCCTGTTCTGAGAGCTGAGCTGGCTTTCTTCTTTTCTTTCTTGCTCTTTTTACCTTCTCAACAAGTAGGAAGAGGTGAAAGGAGCTGTCCTTTTGAGTCTTTGCATCTCCATTTGTCTGTAGTTTCTGCTTGGTTTTGCCAGTCTGTGTATGCCCGTCAGTTGCACCGTCAGGACGTCCCTTAAAGTGGAGTCCCAGCTATTTCTGAATCTCGCTCTTTCTTTAAGAGTTCCAGGATCCTTCTTATCACCCTTTCCGCCACAGTCAGGCTTAGTCCCTTTGTTTCAGAGAGTAAAAGCACTGGAATTAATATGTTTTCCAGGCTTAGGGAAAACACAGGAATGTGATGTTGAAAGGGGATTCTTTTTCTTTTCCTACGCTGCTTCTCTCCTTTTATTTCTCCCCACCTTTCTTCTCCTCTTTTCCTTCTGCTTTCTTTTTCTTCTTCCTCTTGTCTGGATTCAGTCCCAGAAATGTCAGGACAACCTCAGTTTTGCTCCAAACCAAACTCAAACAACAGCAGCCACTGGAAATCAAGGAAACTTCACTAAGAATTTAACAGATCAGCAAAACACCGCCTCCTTCCCATTTCAGCAAGTTGAGGGTGGACTCGGTGGCGAGGGAGAGGACTGCTCTTTGGGTGGGGGAAAGTTTTGAAACACTACACATCACCATAAATCACTTTAGAATAGGATGGCTGAGAACTTAACCCATTCCACACCACGTAATCAGGATACTTTCCCTTCCTGTCTGTTCTCACATTGTACTTTGGAAAGGGAAAATTCTCAGATTTCTGAATCTGGCTGCTTGGTTTTCTTAGAGACTAATATTCATTTGGATCATGGTACAGACACTGTGTGTGTGTGTGTGTGTGTGTGTGTGTTCTTAAATATATATATATATTTCTCTCTTTCTCTCTGATTCATGATTTTAGTTTGAAGTTGGAAAAGCCCATGGAAAACATGACTGGCTTGTTTTTATTTTATGCTAATTGGGATCATATTACTTTGTTCTTGTTCCTCCTTTCTCCTTGGCATGGAAGGAAGCTGGTAAAAGGTTAGAAATACAGGCAATGGCTATTGTTTCCCTGACACTGTGGTCAGTCTATCCATCAGGGAAAGGGCATTAGATCTCAAGTTTCGGTGCCTGGCCTGGGGATGGTAGGCTAGGGGCTTCCTCCAAGGGTATGCATGACCTGTGTGTTGGGGGGTGGGCAGTAGTGAGATTTTTAGCTCTCCCGAGGCTTTAGGCAATCCTTAGAGATGGCCCTATCAGATGCCAATGGGGAGACTGAGGCAGCTTTGGGCTTTTACCTCTAGGATCTGCCACGGTGATTCAGTTTTCAGTAAGGAGAGAAGGTGCCCTAGGTTCTGGATATGCCTTCTAGCCTCTCCAAGGGGTTCAATGAGTCTGAACTCTCATGACTTCACTCTATTAATAGAACATTTCAGGTGAGGTTCTGGGCTTTACATTAACCTTATTTAACCATCATGTCATATAGGAGATGGGTTGGTTTATCCCCATTTTGCAAATGAACAACTTTGGGCTTGGTGAGATGGTAAGGGGTAGCTCTGAAACTTCAACTTAGGTTTGGAACTATCTACTTAGCATTATGTTATCCTGCTTCCCCCTCTTCTTTGTTATCCATGCCTTCTCTCTCTCTCTTTCTATTCTTTCAATTCCTTTTTGTCTTTTTCCATGTTCATAGAAAAATCTTATTTTCTTATATTGTTTAGCATCCTATTTTCTGGAATAATTGTGTAGCTGTTCTTTTCGCTTTCTTTGATAGGTCTTCAAACTTACTTACCTTTTCTGTTGAATTTCCATCCCATGGCTTCTACCAGCCTCCTAACAAACCACACAACATTTGTCACCTGTACACTGGTAAAGCTGAGATACAGCCACTGTAGTGACCGGGAGTTGACCTGGAGGAGAAGCCACTCTTACCAGCACTGAGCTGTGTCTGTCTTCCTGGGACCCTCAAGCTTTCTTCCCTTCTATGAGCTTCTGTCACAAGATGGCGCACTAAACACATACACGAGAGAAGGCCTCCTACACCTCCTAGCTCCACCCTTCACACTGGCAAAGTGGGGCTTCTCATGCTTCTTTAGGAGATTTCAACCTCCTAAACCCTTAAGTGGGACCTCAGAAAATTCCCTTGGGAAGTCCCAGGATCATATGCCTAAGAAGAGCAATTAGCAAACGTTAGCCTCCACCCCTTTTCTGAAGTAGCCTGTGATGATTTATGGCATTGTAATGGTTCTCAATTTCTAGTCCATGATTTAAGAGCCCTGGGTTAAAAAGTTAACCATTTAGATCTTTCCAGTTAGCAATTAGCCAGTTCACAGGGAGAGAAAGAGAAAGAGCAGAAAAAAGAAAAACAGATAATTTGATGGTAAGTCACAGAAAGATAAAGAAAATGAAATTTGAAAGATTTTAGGGATGCTAATTTGAGGATTTACTGACAAGAAATTACCTGACATTGGCGACATAGTTATTGAGGTGGGGGTGGGAGGGTTGTATGTGCAAAACAGAATTGCTTTAGAGAAACTGGTGTGGGAATAGGATGCAATTAAATGAAAGTTCAGATGAATGTAAGGAAGCATCTAGAAGTGTGGGGGTGAGGTGGGGGTAACTAACTGCTCAGACCCACACCAACTGAAGGCTTCAGCAACCTGGGACCGTGGTGCAGTGAAACAGCCTGTCCCAGGCAGACTAGAAAAACCAGGCTTTCTGTTACATATAGTCAGCTCCCTTGCATAGGGTAACACTCAGTGGATGTTACTGAACTGAATTCAAAACATGCTTCTATCCCCTGAACAAGTTATTAACTTAAGAGGAAATCAGAAAAAAAGAAAAAGGAAAAAAAAAAAAAAAGTGGGCTATTCAGTGAGGTCTTTGGAGGGATAGCACCTCTCCTGCTCCAAGACAACCACCGAGCCACGTTTTCACACTTCTGTGGCAGAGAAACAAACATAATTCACGTTGAGAATGTTGTTTCTTGTTTTCCCCTTCTGTTTGCAGCCGTCAATCAAATGTTCTCTCTGATGTCACAATTTACATCCTTTGGAATGTAAACGAACTCTCCTCTTTCTCAATACTCACAGTGTAGGACAAACTAGAGAAATAAAACCATGCTCAAAGAGGAAGTCCCCCTGGACTATTAACTTAGGATACTGCTTCAGCCCACGGAGGCTCCTAGAAAGGGATAGTCCCCAAAAAGAAAGACTCTGAAATTGTCCCTGAAAAGTCAACAAAGTCTTGTGTTCAATCCAAAGTTTAAGGAAATGTATTATTTTTAAAAATAAAAATAAAAGTCACCTTTTGGGATAATGGCTAAAACTTTTGGGAAGAAGAGTTATTGGTGTTCTTTTTGATTCATTTATTTTAATTACTTCAGAACGTGTTGGGGAAACCTTTAAAACACTTTTTTTTCCAGGTAAAAATTTGTTTATTTAAGAAATGTTAAACTCCTAATTAGAGCAAATTGAAGGATTTTGCCCTAGCAGAGACTAAGAAGCTATGTGAATAACCTAATTGCTCATTGAAAATCTCTAACACCAGTGATTTAAAGTTCAGATCTTTATAGTTTGACATTGTATGAGGTGTGTGAACTTGTGGACATATGAATTTGTTGTTGAGGGGCTAATGTAGGGTTAGGGAGCAGTAGACGATGCTGGATTCAAAGTCTTAACTGTTGGTCCTTTAGTGCACACAAACATAATATATGTAATGCATATATCAATCAGGTTTGAGGGGGAAATTTCTGATTGTGTCACTTTCTATGCCTTTAGGTATAACTAAGAAGAGTGAGATGACCCAATTGCTTTCTTCCTTCTTTCAGCGCTCCTCTCAAATGTTTGCCAAGAGTGCACACTTTGTACCAGGCCTATAGAGAACCAGGCAGTCCTTTCCCCCTAAAAGCTCACAGCCTCCTGGAGAAAATGAACAAACGTTAGTCAATTATACTCTCTGCCGTAGTACTGCCAACTTTCTTTTCATGTAAAAATTCAGTGCTGACAGTGACTGCAGCCAATACGCACAGAGTCCTTTCTTGTTCGAGACGTCTCTTTGATTACTGCAGTAAGCTTTATACAGAAAGAGGCTTCCCGTGGCAGCTGCTGTGGGGCACCTAGAAGATCTTGTCTGGTATGTACATTGACTCTAAGTTCACTAGAGTCCAAAATACTCACCTTGGCAGGATGTGTTGCATTGCCTGCCAATCGTTTCATCCTAGTTTTCCCAGTCCCAATACTGGCTGTCTCCCACCCCTGCCCTGCTAGGAATGCCCTGCCTTTCATTTGTTGTTTCTCTGCACTGTCTCTGCACTCCAGGTTTTGATCCTATTACTCAAGTCATCACCTCCCATTAGTGAATGTTAACCAACAGGATGACAGCTCATTCATTTAACAAATATTTATTCAATATTAGGCACTGTTCTTCACTCAGCATTCTCTGAAGTTCTCCAGCATTTGGTAGAGTATCAGTCATCTTATCTTTGTGTACTTCATGAATGGGCTCTTGCTCTTTTAAGCAGATATTTAAGCTTCTGAGAACATGGAGAAGTCTTGCATTTATGGCATCCTACTTATCACCCTGACATATAGTTAAGGTACAAAAAATGTAAGACTATACCAGTCAAATGCAGTTAAAAGGAGAAATGGCAGAAACCCAGAAGGCAATTACCTAACTATAACTTATGACTTTAAAGAAGGAAAATACAGAAGAAAAAAAATCACCGCTATTGAACCAGAAGTTCTCTTTAACTCTATTTACTAAGTAATAATAGAGGAAACAAAACATATAACATTATAAATCACCAAAATTAAACCTTATACTTGCATTGAATTATGGAATTGTGAAACTGAGACAAAAATATATGTACTGTAATATAAAACTTTATTTTATAAATTCATTCTTTCATTCAAAACTGGTTTAAGATGCACCTTTTATGTGGAGGATGTTATTCCAGTGTTGGGAATTCAGTAATTGATGAAGTCTCTGCTGTCACTGAACTCACATTCTATTGATAACAGAGATAAATAGATGGCAGGTAGTGATAAGCATGCTGAAGAAAAGCAATGCAGGGAAATGTAATAGAGAACAAAAGAATTAAGTTCTTATTTAGGGTTGGGGTGATCTGACGTTACCAAGGGCTGTGGATGTCAAAGTATTTATATCCTGCATGTAAAGGAATCTTTGGCACGTCTTCAATTTTGCCAATTCTTCAACCTTTGAAGTCAGACTTGAGTTGTAGTCATAGGTCAAAGTATCTTGGAGCCAAGTTTAGTGAATGAGGCAGATGATCAAACTGTGTAATTCTAGTTGGGGTCAGAATAAAAGATGACTATAAAGCATTGAGTTTTCTGCATGGCTCATTTATTGGCTTTGGAGGAAATCTGAAAAAGGAATTTCAAAAATGTTCTGAGTGTCTGGCATGGAATAACTACTTAGAATGTGTTTCAATGAATGAGTAATCAGAACATCACTATCTACAGTCTCCCAATGTGACTGCTTTGAAGTCAACAATATTAATTTGAACTCTGCTGTTTAAAAAAAAAAAAAGTCACATTAGTTTAAAATCACGACTGAAAAAGCTCTGTTTAAAAGCTACATGAAATTAGAACTTGACTGCTTTTAATCAGAGTTTGTTGCAAAAATTCCAGAATAAAGATCAAATATGATGTGGTCTTCAAAGTGATTTAAAAGTTCAAAGTTTGTCTTGAATGTATATTAACAGGTAATATTCCAAAGTTTTAAATTACGTTATTTTGGTTTAAAAGTTAAGTATGGAAAATAAAGGCATGTGGTCCTTTTACAAATAATCTGTGAGGTGAATTTTGGCAGAAGCCTTGTCATTAACTACCAAAAAAATTCAGAGGTCAGTGCAAATAAATGTTAGTAAGAAACTGCCACAAAAACAAGAGAAACAGCTTAGTTTGAGAAAAAAAATAATCCTGATGGAGAATAGTCTCCATATTTGGAGATTTCATTCATTCATTGGAAGATATTTGTTTTGCTATGTGAAGGCAACACAAAAGTTGCTGCCAAAGACCATAGGTTGAAATCCCAGGTTCTCTGCCCACTGGGAAGTTATTCTTGGGTAAATTATCAGCCTCCCTGAACCTCAGTTTCCTTGTGTATAAAAATGAGAATTTCTAATGTATGAAATGTGCATAGCACAAAGTCAAGCACTCAGCCAATGTAGAGCTGGAAAGGAAATGGTACCTGCACAGAAAAGCAGTCATAAGCTCAGACTTCTAGTTGAAGGCAAAGAACTAGTGAAACAACATGGGTAGAAACTAAACAGTTAGCCAGAAGGTGCTAAGCACCAATCACAAAGAAAAAATGATTAAAAATGAGACAGAGATTCACCTGTTGTCATGCCAATTTCTCATGAAACCAAAGCCAGAGTAGTGTACACACTTCTGTAAACATAAGCAGTGTTTCTTGTTAGCTCTAACTTCAGTGGTGGCAATAGCCTTCTAGCCACCAGACTCATCCCTCCAACCCATACTCCGAATGGCTATCACTCTAGTCTTCCTAAAACAATGAGGTTTCATTCCTGCTGCAAATTCTTCAATAGCTTCTTTATTGCCCACAATGTGAGTTTCAGCATCTTAGGCCCATGAGGATATCCATGGTCTGTTCTACATACCCCATGCTGGCTAACAGCCCCTTGCATACCCACTCTGCAAATGAGCTCTTTCACCATTCCTAGGACACCTTTTCCATTCTCAGGTCTTAGGGACCGTGATTGTGGGGAGCCGCTTTCCGGGTTAGGGCCTGTTGGACACGCCGCGACCTGCTCTAGAGTAGCCCCCGCCCATCGAGTGAGCCAAGATGGCGCCCGTACCCTGCTTCCGCATATGACACATGAGACCGCGGTTGCTGCTAGCCTATTGTACACGCTTACATAGTGCCAGCATATTGGTTGTAACCATAGTATATAAGAAATTGCCCGGGCTAGCCTCGGGGAGACAGCCCACAGGGAGCCGTGCCTGACGGCCGCATAGAGGTTGTTCTCCCGCGGGGTGTAAGGCCTCGCGTGGAATATGTAACAGAGAAAGTTTTCTTCCTGGCTCCAGTAAAAGGCTTGCATTCACTGCCATTGTGTGCCTCAAGTGTCAGTTTGTCTGTGTCTCTCCCTCTTTCCCTCTGTTCTCCTTGCCGGCCGAGGACAGAACGCGTGGGACCGAGCGAGAAGGCGCCGGACAAGTGGTGGCCCGTACGGGGCTCGAACCCGCGACCTTGGCGTTATCAGCACCACGCTCTAACCAACTGAGCTAACCGCAGCGGACTTCCCGCGCCTGATCAGCGCGAGAAGGTGAGTGCTTCTTTTACGTGAGAGTCAGGGCCCGTGGGTTCTCAGGCGGTCCCGGGGACTCGGAAGAGCTCTCCGAGTGGTTAAAAGTACAGTGCCGACTGCAAGCATGGGGCAGTCTGGAAGTTCACCTTTGTTGGCTCCTTTAAAAACCCTCCTGAAGCAGAGGGGTATTTCAGTTAAGAAAAGCTCCCTACAGAGGTTTCTCGATGATGTTGAAACTTTTGCCCCTTGGTTTCCCTCCACCGGCAGCCTCAGTCTGCCCTCTTGGCTGAAGCTTGGTCACGATATAGACCGGGCGCGTCAGACGGGCGTTTGTCTGGATCCAATTCTAGTCCCTATATGGGAGACCGTCCGCGCGGTCCTTGAGCTGGAGTCAGCTACAGGCCTAAGTCCGTCCTCCGCCTTGCAAGAAGCACGGTGCGCGCTCCAAGAAACCCAGTCAGTTTCGTCAGCGGACGGCTCCTGTAAGGGCAAACCGCCGGAGTCCAGTGACTCTAGCTCAGAGTCAGATAGCGCTACTGACGAGAAGGCGGAAGCATCCCCGCTAATTGAGTGGGAGGAGCCTCCCGCCACACCCGTGCGGCCTTCCGCCCCGCCAGTGTTTGCCGCTGCACCCCCAGGGACACCCCAGCTCCCAACTAACGCCCTGGGCGGTCCCACCAAAGGACCTTGCAGAGAGCTCCCTCTAGTGGCCATGCCCTGTAAATGTAATTATCCTTTGCTGCCAGACCCGGAAACCCCGATGGGTCGGTCAGGGGAGGGGCAACCTTTGCCGCACCCCCCACCCGAGCATTGCTTCCCTTCTAATGGTCATGTTGGCCCTCGCCTCTTCTACCCAGGCCAAACCCCACCAGTCCTGGAAATGGACACTAGCGCGGTGGGAAGATAACATAATTATACGAACCAATACATCTATGCAAGCCTCCTTTTCCATTTACGCCTCCGACCTATTCTCCCCAGGTCGTTTCCCTACCAGTCTTAACCAGGCCCAATATTACATGTGTCCCCAAGCAAACCTTGAAAAATCGTATTGCAACTCCCCAAAGGACTATTACTGCCCGTACTGGGGGTGTGAAACAATAGCCACAGGTTGGAAACCTCCCGTTTCTGATCGTTATCTAACCCTTACTGAAGTTGAAAATGCCTGTACGTCCAACGACGGTCTGTTTGAGTTTCTCACCTGCCCCAAAAAACTTATGCTCACCGTGCAGCTTCCTACTGATCCCTCTTGGCTACTCGGTCGAACTTGGGGCTTCCGAATTTATGTTCCAGGAGGCGACCCAGGTTCCCTTATTTTAATAAAAAAGGAGGCTGTACTAAATAACCCCTCTGCTATCGGTCCTAATAAGGTCATTAACCCCCTTTTTTCACAGCCCTCCAGCCGCACCTTAGCTTCAACCAGCCGCACCTCAGCTGCAAACAACGCATCGCCTACCTCACCACCCCAACCTTTTCTACCCCCCTCTCATTACTCCTCTCCCCTCTTCAGCCTTATCCAAGCAACCTTCACCTCACTAAATGTCTCCTACCCCAATCTTACCTCCTCTTGTTGGCTCTGCCTCTCCACCTCTTCCTCACTGTATGAGCCCGTCGCCTCCAACTTCTCCTTTTCAGAAAATGCAGAAGACAACCCCGCGGAATGCAATTGGAATACCTCAGTTATCCCCCTAACCTTTCATTCAGTCTCCTTTACAGGAAAGTGCATCCGCCCTCGCTCAAGTAACTCTCCCAACCTCACAGCCTGTGCCAGCTATTCATCTCCCAGCAGCTCGGCAAAATTTCTCATTCCTCATAACTCCTCCCAATGGCTCTGCTCCTCTACAGGACTTACCCCCTGTCTCAGCACGAATGTCATCAATGAATATAAAGAAACTTGCCTCCTGATTGTCCTTATCCCTAGGGTCCTATACCATAGTGAGGAAGACTTCTTCCTCCGCCTGGAAACAACTGCAGTTCCTGCCCCTCTGCAAAAGCGAGAACCCATCACCGCCCTCACGATTGCCTCCCTCCTAGGTCTTGCAGGCGCTGGCACCGGAATTGCTGCATTAGCCAGTCAAAGTTCCGCCCTAGCTCATCTCCGGGCGGCTGTCGACGAAGACATCCGTCACCTACAGGACGCTATTTCCCATCTTAAAAATTCTGTCAATTCCCTCTCTGAGGTGGTGCTCCAAAACCGCCGAGGTCTCGACCTTCTTCTTCTCAAAGAGGGAGGCCTCTGTGCCGCCCTAGGGGAAGAGTGTTGCGTGTATGCCAATACCACAGGCCTCGCAGAGAACAGTCTAAAGAAGGTCCGAGAGGGACTGGAAAAGCGTAAAAGAGATCGTGAGGCTGCCAGTTATTGGTCCAGCTTCTTCACTCCCATCCTCCCATATCTCCTTCCTTTTCTTGGCCCCCTATTGTTGATCATTCTAGCTCTCGCTTTCGGTCCGTGCATTCTTCGCAGAATCGTCCAACTTGTGAGGAAGCAGACCGATGCTATTTTTTACCAGCGACTCGCCACCTCTGATGCTCTCTCCTCCGAGATGACAACCAATCCTCCACGACCTCGTCGCCATCGATCAACCCGCCGACCACAAGGCCTTTCTCGATCGCCAAAACACCGCACCAATCTCGAACTCCGGCTTCTCTGAACCTTTGGACTTTGAACCTCTCTCCTTCGCTTAGCCTGCAGCAGCAAGGCCATGGACAATCGCCTGAGCGCCTTGCCAGCATTGAGCCCCCACCTTGCTGAACTACAGTTAACCCCTTTACTCCCCCTCACATGGACAGCCAGCCCTAGACTGATCCATCCCCGTCCCGGTCACTCGGGGTGGGGCACTCTGGGGTCGGGTTCGCGGCAAAGTCCATGGCCATATCCCGAGTATAGCATGTGGCTCCAGTAGTCTCAAATTTTGTCTCAGGCGAGTCTCGTAGGCGGGGACCCGGTCGCGGCCGCACGGGGCTCTGGCCATTGCACAGAGACGCCTAGTGACGCCTTTGACGCTGGTTGCCACTCCCCTGCCCCAACCGTCTTTCCCCAGTTACGAGGCAAAGTACCGTAGGGAGAGTCACGTTGTTTCCAGCTCACGGGCTCTCCGGTCTCTATATGAGGTAAGCATTCTGGTCGGTGCCAGAGGTTCCGCCGTAAAATGGCAGGGGCCTAGTCCAGACTCCCCAAAGCACCAAAACATGTAGTGGGTCATTCAAGCCCACGGGAGTACACTCATCAATGGAGACACTGGGTTGAAATATATAAAAAAGGGGGAGATGTGGGGAGCCGCTTTCCGGGTTAGGGCCTGTTGGACACGCCGCGACCTGCTCTAGAGTAGCCCCCGCCCATCGAGTGAGCCAAGATGGCGCCCGTACCCTGCTTCCGCATATGACACATGAGACCGCGGTTGCTGCTAGCCTATTGTACACGCTTACATAGTGCCAGCATATTGGTTGTAACCATAGTATATAAGAAATTGCCCGGGCTAGCCTCGGGGAGACAGCCCACAGGGAGCCGTGCCTGACGGCCGCATAGAGGTTGTTCTCCCGCGGGGTGTAAGGCCTCGCGTGGAATATGTAACAGAGAAAGTTTTCTTCCTGGCTCCAGTAAAAGGCTTGCATTCACTGCCATTGTGTGCCTCAAGTGTCAGTTTGTCTGTGTCTCTCCCTCTTTCCCTCTGTTCTCCTTGCCGGCCGAGGACAGAACGCGTGGGACCGAGCGAGAAGGCGCCGGACAAGGGCGCCGGACACGTGATTACGACATTCTGTCTGGAAATTGCCTCTTCCTTCACCTGTCTCTGTCTGCCTAATTCTTGTTCACCTTTCAAGACTCTACTCATGTCATATCATACACTTGGAAGAATTTTCTGGTCCCTTTCAACCACACTGAAGTTGGTGCCCTTCTCTCCACTTCTATAAAAACCTGTGCGTTCTACTTTTTAGTGCATACCATTTTCATTATGTATCCCTACCCTACACATTAAGCAATTTGAAAGCAAGGACGGAATCCTCAGGATCTAGTACAGTGATTATCAGACACTAGACTCTCTATTACAATTGATTGAGTAATTGATTAATTAATTAGTTAACTAATAAATGCATTCAAATCCAGAAACAATCAGTGATTAAGCAACAATTGACAACCATTAAAAGTAAAAAAAAAACTGAGTATCTCTGGTTATACTCACCTGTGGCGGTTTGTAGCTGTACGTACCCCAGAAAAAAACATGATCTTAAATTTAATCCATTCCTGTGGGTGTAAATCCTTGTAAGTAGGACCTTTTGAGGTTAGTTCAGTTAAGGTGTGGCCCACCTCAATAAGGATGGGTCTTAACCCTATTACTGGAGTCCTTTGTAAGAGAATGAAATTCAGAGAGAGAAAAAGCGAGGGAGGGAGGGAGGGAGAGAGAGAAGAAGAAGAAGAGGAGGGGGGAGAGGGAGGGAGAGGGAGGGGAAGAGGGGAGAACACCACAGAAATTAAGAAGCTGAAACAGAACCCAGAACACAAGGAAGAGACCAAGAGATGCTGCCATGTGACAGAGGGAGCAAGGATCACTAGCAGCCAACCCCAGAATGGTACAGTCTTATGAGAGAAATCATCGCCTTGATGATGCCTTGATTTGTACTTTCTTTTAGTCTCAAAACTGGAAGCTAATAAATCACCATTGTTTAACCTCACCCATTCCATAGTATTTGCTTGAGCAGCCTAGGAAACTGAAATACTACCTAAACTTTACCATCACTTAAATATATATATAAACTGTGTACTATGGCACTTATCAGGTTCATATCCAGTGTTAGTATTGTATTATCTCACATTTGCGTGGCATAATTCCCCTTCTCTACGAATACAGCGAGGCCCTCTCCACAACCCTCTCAAACATTTACTGTGATTTTTATTATAACCCTTTAATGATTCCCCTGTTATAAAAATGATCAAATATGCTAATGTTATGACTAAGAAGGAAGAAGACTGAGGCCAGGCTGACCCTCAGTGATCCTTACCTCCTGGTTTTCGTGCCCTTGTATAGTCCTCTCCCACACTGAATAGGGCTGACCTATATGATCAATTTGATTTTGTGAAATGATGTGCTGTGATTTCTGAGGGGGAGGTCATAAAAGACTTTGTAACTTCCATCTTTCTCTTTCTTGGATCACTTGCTCTGAGAGAAGACTGTTGCTGTCTTGTGAAAACAATCAAGCAGATGATGGAGAGGTCCACATCATAAGGAACTGAGGCGTCCTGTCAACTGCCAGCACTGACTTGCCCTTCCCGTGAGTGAGCATCTTAGAAGCAGGTTCTCCAGCTCCGTTCCAGGTCTCAGAAGACTCCTCCTCTGGGCAGCATCTTGACTGCAACTTCAGGAGAAAAACTCATGCTAGAACCAATCGGATAAGTTGCCCTCAAATTTCTGACCCACAGAAACTACATGAGATGATAAATGCTTATTGCTATTTTAAATTGTATTAATTTGGGGGTAATTTGTTATGCAGCAATAGATAACTAATGAGGGTCCTTGGCTTGTGTGTTGGGGAGGGGCACATGTTTGTAAACAACACAAAGGAAGAATTAAAGAAAGCAATTGAAAGATATTGAAAAAAGTGATGAAGAATGTTGAATCCATTGCTGGGTTGCAAAAAAAGACATCAACTAATTTATTATCCAAACCAGGATAGTTTTGAGAGTGAAAAGGGGATACTTTCAATAATTACATGAGAATACCAGGTATAAACTGAGACTTAACCAGGCAAACCAGAAAATAAAGTCATCCTGACAAAAACTGAAAAAAGCAAACAGCCAAAAAGAACTGCAATGGGTGCACCCAATGAAGAGTTTGTTCAGGACACCAGAGAAGACATCTGGGAATTCTGGGGCTAAAATCCAGCATGAATTCAAGGATAAGATCTAGAGAATCAGGTTAAAAAGATTGTGCTTCCTCAAGTGAGCAGAGAATTCGGAAAGAGAATTCAAGGCTCCACTGAGCTAGAAGAGCTGGGAAATAGGCAGTGATCCAAGAGGTGACAATGGAAACCTGATAATGCTGCAAAGTTGAATCCAGCTGAATTGAGTAGGGAGACAGTACATCTGCAATACCCTATCTGAATGGAGCTTGATACCCTGAGATTTCCTCAAAGTAGTCTTTGAACTCTAACCACCAGATGAGTATGATGTAGGAGATATCTTAAAATAGTCCAAAGGGCATACCTGGCCTCAGGGCCATGGTCTTCAGGAGAAGAAAAAACACTTAATAGTTTGAGTGTGGGCTGCACAAAATTTACTGGAATTATAAAGCACCCTAGACATACCTCACAGGGCATGTTGCATAATGAACATCCCAGTATATGAAAGGAAAGCAGAGCCCCAGAGCCTCTGTTTCCAATTAAGGAGCAGCTCAATAATATGATTTGGAAATTTGGAAATTGAAGAGCAGTGATTTCATTAATTAAGAGTTTTAATAACTTGGTTATAAAAAAAAAGATTGCCTGAGTCCAAACCTGGCAACCAAGAATCATATGGAAAGAATTTGTTTTTACCATGTCAGACCTAAATTAACCTGGCTATACTTAAAACTAAAAAAAAGAAAGTTGGGGGCAAGGAGAAGAATTTTGTGGTTTTAATTTTATTTTTAATTTAATGGTGTCTCAAAATAGGTGGGTGTGATGACTTGGAGTTATGTACCCCAGCAAAAACATGTTCTTAATCGTAATCCATTCCTGTGGGTGGGAACCCATTGTAAATTGGACCTTACGGTGAGGTTACTTCAGCTAAGGTGTGGTCCAACTGAATCAGGGTGGATCTTAATCTTATTATGGGGTGCTTCATAAGTAGAATGAAATTTAGACACACAGAAAAGCCACAGGAAGAAGCTAGAGGTCAATGGAACTAAGAGAAGCAAGGAAACTAAAACAACGGGCATTAAAACATGACACATATATACCTATTCATGGGAAGCTAGTATGTCTGCATTATCAAGACTTCTGTATGAGAAAGTGATTATTATAGATAAAAATATAGCATGCATAAAAACAATATTATAAATCCAGAGGTTTTTTTTAAAGAAAGTGTTGTTTTAAAAACAAGTTTTTTTTTTTTTAATTATATTAAGTATTATCCATTCAAGTGCTGTTTTGGAGCTATTATGTACCCCTGAAGAGGCCATATTCTTTTAATCCATTCTTGTGGGTGCAGACTTATTGTGGGTGGGACCTTTTGATTAGGTTGTTTCAATTGAGATGTGACCCAGCCCATTCAAAGTGGGTCTTAATCCTTTACTGGATCCTTTATGAGAGGATAAAACGTAGAAAATTGGAAAAGAGCTTCAAAAGAGAAACACCCTGGAGATGCTAAGCAAGGACCCACTGAAACTGAGAGAGTCATAGAAACCAGAACCCAGGAGAGAAGGACCAGCAGACATTGCCATGTGTCTTCCCATGTGACAGAGGAACCCCAGATGCCAACAGCCTTTCCTAAAAGGAGGTATCTTCCTCTTATGCCTTAATTTGGGCATTTTCATGGCCTTAGTACTGTAAATTTGTTAACTAATAAATCCCCACTGAAAAAGCCAATCCATTTCTGGTATGTTGCATTCTGGAAGCTTTAGCAAACCAAAACAACCCAGTTTATTGAAACTTCACAAGTCCCTAGGGAGATATTTCATTCTATTTGCTCTATAGATATTCAAAACTTGAACATCTGACTGATACTTAAAAGAACTAATTTTTCTCCTGTTTTCAACAGCAGTAGAGTCAGTTAATGATTCACCTAACTATTAAAATTAAACATATCTCAATAAATTAAAAAAAAAGTTACTTCTTTTCTCCCTTTTCTTCACTGTGTTTTTCCAGCATCCGTTAAGCTCTACTTTCACATGCCTAATCATCAGAGTTGTTCAAAGATGGAAAGGGATGCTTGGGGAGGTAATAAACCCCCTGTTGGAGGTGTTCAATAGGATCACTAATTTAACCATTAGTTAGTGACTAAAATAGGCTAAACCTTTTTAAGATTCTGGAAGTCTATAGTTACTATAATTACTTATGTATGAATTGATACAATAATTCATTAGAGAAAAAATATTTGTAAGGAATACCTGTTATCAGAGGCATCATCTAAAGGGACAAGAGAGGGAAGCAAGTGTCAACATAATGCAAAAAAAATTTACTAATGTACTGTTCACTTACAAAAGTAATCCCCAAACCTTTTCCATGTAACTTTTGCCCATCAACCAGTACCTTTATCTGACAAGAAATGGTGAAGAACTGCTCAAATCACATGCAAAGACATTGACAAATGTATCTGGCAGAATAGAAAATCAACAAGAATGAAGAACTGATTGATACTTCAAGTGAAAATTATTTGGATAACAGTGGATTAGAAGAAGTCTTTCAGAAAATCAACAAAGTCATTGAAAAGCTATTGAATAGACTTTAAAAAGTGACCCTCATTGGGATTGTGCTGTAAAAGTCCACCTGAGAGCTCCCTGGAACTTTGGGTACCTGTGTGACACATAAGACTCAGAGCTAGAGTTCTTCAGCTATGAAAGTCAGCATTAATCCATACAGCAACTGTTAAAAGAGTTGAAAAAGAGATGAGACTTCAATTAGAGATATGAATGAAGGTGTTCTGGTTAGGACTAAAGCAAATCAGACTAAAGGGTAAAAGATAATTTTATAAAACATCAACTTCTATGTGAGACCAAAGGAAGAGATGTTTATTTGGTGCAAAATTTATATTTTCTGTAGCACACTATCTAATTTAATTTGTACGGTCAGTATAATCGAACATCATAATTACATGGAACCTTGGATAGAGAGTGAAAACTTGTTGGTTTGTACAGGTTAGTGTGATGCTCTGGATACATGCCAGAGTAGTTTGGGCAAAGAATAAAAAAGTATTTGTAAAACCCCCTTCAAAAACTGGGGGAAAATGTGGAAATATTAAACTTTCTGACCTGGGGAATTCCTGATATTCTCGCAAGCTTTGGGGACTACCAATTTAATAGGCCAACCCTTGATCTTGGGACTTGCCCTTATAAAACTTATTCCTGCAAAGGAAAAGCTAAGCCTACTTATAATTATGCTTGAGAGTCACCTCCCAGAGAACCTCTTTTGTTGCTCAGATGTGGCCTCTCTAAGCCAACTCTGCAGGTAAACTCACTGCCCTGCCCCCTACATGGGACATGACTCCCAGGGATGTAAATCTCCCTGGCAACATGGGACATGACTCCTGGTTATGAGCCTGGCCCTCACATCATGGGATTGAGAAAGTCTTCTTGGACCAAAAGGTGGAAGAGAAATGAGACAAAATAAAGTTTCAGTGGCTGAGAGATTTCAAATAGAGTCAAGAGGTCATTTTGGAGATTACTCTTATGCATTATATATATATATATCCCTTTTTAGTTTTTTGGTGTATTAGAATAGCTAAAAGGAAATACCTGAAATTGTCTAACTGCAACCCAGTAGCTTTGATTCTTGAAGATGATTATATAATTATATAGCTTTTATGGTGTGACTGTGTAATTGTGAAAACCTTGTGAATGACACTCCCTTTATCCAGTGTATGGACAGATGAGTAAGAACATAAGGACAAAAAATAAATAAATAATAGGGGGATAAGGCGTATGGGGTATTCTTTTTAATTTTTATTCTTATTTGTATTTATTTTTATTTTTTGGAGTAATGAAACTGTTCAAAAATTGATTGTGGTGATGAATGCACAACTATATGATGATACTGTGAACCATTGATTGTACACTTCAGATGATTATCTGGTATGTGAATGTATCTCAATAAAATTGCATTAAAAAATAAAGTCTACCTGAGAAGTGATGGGTCCCAGGTCACATTATCAAGCAATTTTGTTGAGAAAATTTTACTCTCCTCCAGTTCAGCAGTTAGTCACTCTTCCATCATCCAGAATTTAGTGCACATTAACATTTAAAACTCAATTTATTAAATATAAAATAAAATAAACTTATTTTCATATTTTCCTCTTAGTTTTCAAGACAAGGTTTCAAACAAATTTTAAACTGTTCCCTATGACATTTACTACCTGCTTAAATGGATTAATTTTAGTGACTGTGGTGGCCTGAAGCTATGTACCCCAGAAAAACATGTTCTTAATGTTAATCTATTCCTGTGGGTGTGAACCCATGGTAAGTAGGACCCTTTGATGAGGTTACTTCATTAAGATGTGTCCCAACTTAATCAGTATGGGTCTTAATCCTATTACTGGAGTCCTTTATAAGCAGAGTGAAATTCAGACACAGAGAGAGAAAGCCACAGGGAGCAGCCAGAAGCTGGAAGTCAGTGGAACCTGGAAGAGAAGAGACAAACCAGGAGAGGCCACCATGTGCATTGCCACGTAACAGAAAAGTCAAGGATCAAGGATAGCTGGCAGTTAGCCTCAGAACTTCACAATCTTCTGGATTGATGATGATGCCTTGATTTTGGACTTCTCCTAGCCTCAAAACTATGATCCAATAAATTCCCAGTGTTTAAGCCAGCCCATTGCATGGTGTTTGTTTTAGCAGCCAGGAAACTAAAACAGTGGCCTTCTCCAAGGATTTATTTATTGTTGAGTAACAGGGACCTCTTGTATTTTCAAAAGGAGCTCTTTAATACAATCTGAATTAAACATGTAAAAAGTGGTGCATTGCATTAGTATTTTTAAAGAAATTATTTACCTTTTCCTACTGCACACAAATTTACAAAAGAAATCCATAGCAGGTATATGTAAAGTTAGTGGGGAAAACTCTAAGGCTATTGTGTCAGAGGCTTCTTTAAAGAAATAAGATAATTCTATTAATAAATAAGAACAAAAATAATTTATGCAAGGATGGAAGCATTACATGGGATGTCAGTTTTTGAATGCAACTGTGTGTGGCTATGGGTCACATTTTTAGGGGTTTTAGTGTACCTAGATTCAGGTATTTACTCCTGAAATTCATCTGTTACACTCTGTCTGTGATTTTCCTGTATGACCCTGCCCTAGTCTCTAAACCTACCTCTAGCATTTTGGGATCTAGAACATCAGTCTGATTCTACTCCTACAATCATCAGATATATCATCTAGAAGTAAACCTAACTCGATCCCAAGAATGCATCTTAATGCTACCTTCATACTGTTTCCCCTTAGCACATCAAATATCGTGGTAGTGAATTACCAAGAAAGAGTGACCTGAACCCTTAACCTCTAGTTTAATTTGGTCCTTCCCTTGTTACAGCATAATACTCCAGGAGAAATTGGGTGCTCAGGAAATCCTGGTAGTGAGCTGAGGCTTAAGTCTTCTTATGATTGTACTAAGAAGACTTTAAAAGCAGTTTCAGATGACACAGATCCACAGATATAGATTAAAACCCACAAACCAGCCCTAGAGCCTAAACAGCCTTTCAAGGCCTTTCTGGCACTGTCCCCACCCTTTACTGACCTCAGGATTTCAGATGTTGGCCATTAACGCGCTGGTCTTTGGGACAAGCAGCAAGGTGAAGCTTTTGGAGAACAGGCCCTGAGGCAGCATTCCCCTCTGTAGGAGTCCATTTACTTGCTCCTCAGTGGGAGAAAGGGCTTAACCTCTGGCTGCCTCCCTTTATTACATAATCAGCACATCCTTGAGGGCCCAACCCTAGGAGCTGGTTGCTTATTTGGAAGAGGAGAATTTTAAGCCCTGGTCGTTGCATTTTTTTAAAAGCTTATCTGGATGGCTTAGTGTCATTTTCCTCTATGTTGGTAAATTAATGCCAGATGTGTTTATTTAACGTAATGACTCTCACATGAGGTAACAGGACAATGGCTTCAGCTACCCATCTCGTGCCTACTTAATTAGTTCTCCTTGCCTTGGGAATGGGAAGCCCATTCCCATGTTTGCCCTTGGCTTCAAACAAACCCAGCACAAGTCCTCAGAATTGCTCTGGGGGACATACCAAGACAGTGTCTCATACTCTTTGGAGTTGATCATGGAAATGTGACAGATATTAGAAATATGCAGACCATTCTCTCTGTGTTGTCATCTAGACGCCCTGTGAGGGCTGGCAAAAATGATTCTTATTCTCCAAATATTCATGGGCATTGTAAAATTATGTTTTGGGTTTTCAGTTGTTTTTTTTCTTTCTTTTTAATGAACATCTGTTATTCTCCTTTAGTTGAGAGGTTCTGAATACGGCTGGGCAGGGCAGTTTGGCTTCCTGCAGCATCTCTGTAGAGTCACAAATGGGGCTTGTCATCTGTCAGCTGCCCATTGAATAGGCCGGCCTGCAGCCACTCATCCCCCACAGCTGTTTGGGCTCTAACAAACTCCTGGGAGGGAAGGGGTCAGGATTGGCTTGTTCTGTGCAAGCAGCCCATGGGAACTCCAAGAGGAGGGATAGTTCATTAAACTGCTCTGATCTGTCATTACCAAATGTTAAAGTCACAGCCCTAAGTGAGTGTGAGGCCAGCAAAGGATCTGCTGTATATAACTTTCAGGATGGCAAGTCATAGAGCAGCTCAGTATGGAGCAATTGTGTTTACTGCCTCATGTCTCACTTCCCTATCTCCATGATATGAAGTTATAGATAATGTGACCCATCCTAAGGCAAATGAGAGAGGTTGTTATAAAGTATACTTTATTTCTGCCAAAGTAATATGCTCCTGGATCCATATTATGAGCTCCATATTTTTCAGAGAAGGAAGTTTGTTTTCTACATGCTTCAGTATCACCAAAGACAAAACTACTTCAAGTTCCCTGGCCACTCCAGCACTGACCACTTCAGAACCCTTATTTCAAGAAGGTCAAAATGGAAGACTTCATATCTCTCTCTCCAAATCCTTCAGCAACATTGAATCAATTGTCTAACAATTCATCCTACACACAGTTGTATATGACTCTCCCTGACTCACAGCTCCATCATGTTCTTGTCCTGTGCAAATCCCTTTAATAACTCACAGCTGTTGAAAATACAGGCCATGCTCTTCAGCTTGGCATTCAAGGTCTTCTATGATCTGATCCCAAACTACTTGTCCAAACTCATTGCTGACTTCTACTCTTAAGATCACCTTCAATCTAGCCAAAACACACCACATAATGTTTCTTTGTTGCCCCTTATTCTTTCACTTTCTGTGCTTTGGGTTATTCCTTTCCTTCATCTCTCATGGTCCTAATTTTCAAAACCTCGTTGAAATGGAACTGCTCTATGAAGTCTTCCCTGAGTGCCTCCCAAATGGAGTTCATCTTTCTCTCCTCCAAGTATCCAAGCACTTTCCCCTCCCTCTCTCAAAGCACCAATTAGTACTTTTTGCCTGGAATGATAGCTCACAGGGTGTTTCCCTCCCCCTTCCTCTCCAAGCTGAACCTAAAGAAATTGACTGGCCTTTGCCCCAACTCCTGGAGGGGTACACTGTAAACACATGGAAATTCCCAAGAGGTAGGAGTGTCTTAGTTATTCATGTTGGCCTCTCTCCCATCACCACCCCTGATAGTTAATGCTAAGGAGATGACTCAGGGGGCACATGGGTAGGCAGGCTTAGTGTGGGGACTGGCTATGCCTGAAAGACCAACTGTAGGTTTAGACGGTTGGGCTTTGAACCAGGTAATATCAGCCAGACTCCCGGGAGGGACAGGGGGCTGGAGTTCAACTACATGGGCATTGACCCAATCAATCATGCCTACGTAATGAAACCCCAACAAAAACTCTGGTTGCTTAGATTCAGATGAGCTTCCTGGTTGGAATATACACGGGTGTGCTGCAAGGAGTTGTGATCATCGGAGAGGACATTGGAAGCTTCATATCTGAGATCCTCCCAGACTTCACCCTCTGGGTCTTTTCTTTTGGATCCTTCTTATTTATATCCTTTGTGTGATAATAACTTTAATCATAAGTAAAGTGCTTTCCTGAGTTCTGCGAGTTGTTCTGGTGAATTATTGAAACTGAAGGGGTTCCCAAATTTGTAGTCAGTTGGTCAGAAAGGAGGGTAGCCCTGGGAACCCCTGAACTGGTGAGTGGTGTCTGAAGTGAGAGCAGTCTTGCAGAGACTGGGGCCCTTAACCTGTGAAGTCTGTACTAACTCCAGGTAGTAGTGTCAGAATTGCATCGCACTGTGTCTAATTAATCTCTGTACTCTCCCTAGGGCTTCACAAGTAGTATGCGCTTGACAAATTTTTGTTACAAGTATAGCAATAGATGTTTGTAGAGAGCTTTTGCATTTATAGAGTGCATTCATATTCATATTCATCTAACTCTCATAAGTGAAAAGGAAATAAGGAAAAGGGAACTATCTTTTATTCAGAATTAGCTTTTACTAAACTGTTGTTTGTGTCATCCTCAATGTCTGCCTCTCTGTCATCTTAGGTCCATAAAAGCAGGAGTCATGTCTAGTTTTTCACTGTCGTAGTTCCAGTGCTCAGCACATTCTCAGGCATAGTGTAAAAAATCATTAAACATTTGATGAATGAATGGGTGAATGGATACTAGGAGCCAAGCAGTAGGCTGAGTGTTTTATAGAGCCTATTTTAATTTCACAGCATGCATCACTTCCATTTTATAGTCAAGGAAATGTAGTCTCCAGGGCACACAGTGCTTATGTGTGTGGCTGGAACTGAAACCCAGATCTTGTGATTATGGATATCATGTGCTTTCCATCACACCATTTGCCTCCCATGAGAAGCCCTTAAGTTTTCTTTTCTTTCTTTCTTTTTAAGCCCTAGTTACTTTATAATTCTATAAAAACAAAGAAATTTTCAAGTTACCTGAACTCTTAGCTTAAATATTTTATCTCTATTAATTACAAATACACAGTTACAAAATATAGATAGCGAATCAATTACTATTGCCAAGTCCAATATTATGTTTGTGTTAGGGTATATGGGGGTGCCTTCTTGTAAGGGAGGGAATAAATTTCTAGATTTCTATACGTCTACCATAGTTTGCAACTTTCCTTGAAAACAAAGAACTTTTTGATCTGAGTGAAAAATATTTAAATTCCAGTATAAATTTATTTTGCATGCTGAGTGATCCAGAGGAATATAACTAGCTACATTTTGATCATTCTCTTTGAAGAGAGGAACCCAACATGTATTGATCAACTCCTCATGCCAGGATTTTATTAGGTGAATAACCTGATTAGGTAGGGACTATTGTTACCTCTATTTTATAAATGAAGACACTGCTTCTTTCATTTCTAATTACATGTTATTTTTAAATCTATTAAAATTTAGGTGAAAAAAATTAATTTATCATTAAATTATCCAAATCTTCTTATTTTTCTTTATGTGGAGTTTGGGGGAAAGATTTTTTTTTCTTCTGATTTAACAACTTTCTTTTTATCTAAAGTCAAAATGGAAACTTTAACTTTGTATTTTTATGAGTCTTCTTTCACAGTGTTTTCACACTGTGGTTCATGGTCAGGTTATTGGGCTTGAAGATTTGTGGTTGATTAACACAAGTATGCAAAAGTAGGATTTTAATATTTATTATCTAATGATGATGATGTGATGCTTATTTTATATGTTTGTTTTCTTTTGGTCATATAAGCAATATATTTATTGGACTTCTCTATTTCAATATGCATTTTGGGTAACCAAGTCTAAAATTACTTTCTTGGAAATGTAGGGTGTTTAATACGATTTCCAAGTGCAAGTCCAGTTTATTCATGTTTTACAAATCTACCTTAATCTAACTTTGCT
Organism: Choloepus didactylus; assembly: GCF_015220235.1. Classification (NCBI taxonomy): domain Eukaryota; kingdom Metazoa; phylum Chordata; class Mammalia; order Pilosa; family Megalonychidae; genus Choloepus; species Choloepus didactylus. The sequence goes on from NC_051307.1 coordinate 78,134,083, forward strand.
ACCCACAATCTAATTTGCATATTTGATAATAACAATAGATTTTGCTTTGCTTTGGTGCAGATGTAAGTTACAGATGTTAGTCACTGAAACAAAAGAACTTGAGGCCAAAGTTTTGCACTTTAATACCATTCCCTGAGCTCTCATTTTTATTCACAGTGTGTTCCTATTGGGATTAAGAAAAAGCTTTTAAAAACATGGCAGATAAGCAACGTCTAATCATCCTTGGGGATGGAACCATTTCTCTCAAAAAGTGATCCAAAACTGACATCACATATAACCTTTCGTAGAAGTTGTATTCCCCTAGTTACACCTGCAGTGCAAATATTATGTAAACCCAATTAAAAAAAAAAATGGTACTGTAGAAAGGATATAACCTCATGTCTCCTGTCCATTGTCTTCATCGTCTCACTTCAAATTCGTTGCCAGGGACTTTCAAAGCAAAGACTCCCTTGAAATAAACATCTGTAATGGAGTTTGGGACGTTGAAATGCCAACTCTTGATATGCCATTCAGTTGTCTAAATAATTGTGTCAATTTAAATAGAAACAAAGTTCCTTCTTTGAAGATAGGGAAGTGATCTTTTCTTTGGTGGTCCCCCATACCCACACGTAGACTCTAGGGTCATGGTAGGTTCTACAGAGTTCCTAAGCCCTGAGAGATCAGCATCCTTGACAACTGCAAGGCAAGAGAAGTTCCTTGCAGATGACTCTAAAGCTTGTATTTCCCCTACTGCCTCCAATTGCATGTGATGAGCATAATTTCCTTTCTTTCCTGCAGTAGTCAGTTCTCAGAATGATTTATAACTGTTGTGCCCCTTGGTGCTAAGTTCATTTCTTCATCATCAATTTTCACATCACCCTACTTTGATGCTCTGTTACTGGTCTTGGCAGAGCTCTTGCCTACCTCCAATCCTTTCTGCCCATCTGTAAACTCTTCCGATCTCTGCTCCTCCACTGGGACTTTCCAACTTAATAGCTCTTTGCTGCCTCTTTCAGGTATATCTATAGCTGGTTGGTTCAGGGGAAGTTTACCCTTCATCTTTTGACAAGATATACCCAAGGGGTGCATAATAAAATGGATAAAGATAATGATTTTGAAGGAAATAATTGCCTGATTAATGTCACATGACATTCTATAGTCCCTGTGCCCTCTCAAAGGTTTTAGGAAACATCTTTCAAAGACCATGGACAGAGAAAGAGTACTGCATTCTTTGTTTGATCAGTTGACCACATCAAAAATATGTACAAACTGCAAATGCAAGAAACCCTTGAGTGCCGCCTGAGGATGCTTAGAGGTCTCCATGCTCTCTTGGTCACTTTTTGGAATAAAAATGGTTTCATGGGAACCAAAGCAGGAGATAATCATGGACATTTATTCATTCATGCACATCCTCCAGCTATCAGGAATTCCTCTAGAAATTTTGAGAATTGTTGAGAAGGCCCATTATTTTAAGATAATGCTAAAAATATGAGAGACTATAAATTAAGAAGTTAACAACAAAGAATTGGGTTTAGTAAGTTTTAAATAAGAGATGGCCAACATTACAAGTGATTCAAAAATCCTTACAGAAAAACCTGAAATACCAAGAAGTTTATTTTTCCAAAACTTGGAATTTGACAAGAAGAAAGTATTTTGTTTTTTATTTGCGGTCAAACATCCACATAGAGATAACTGGTCAATTATCAAGTACTTGGGATCTCACAATGGCTTAATACCTAGACATTTGGAAATGTAGAGATATTTGATAATGTACAACCTATAATTTCATTATCCCCTTTTTTATCAAATTATTGTTCACTCATTTTCCCACACAGTACCTCTGCTTTTGTTAAAAGTGAAATTTCAGCAAATTAAAAGAGTTCCAAAATACTATGCAAAACTGATTCAGTCAGGTGACACAGAAAGAGTGCATGTACCCACAGGGGGTTGAAGCAAAAGGTGACATCATACTGTCACATCTCATAGACCCAGCCCTAGGGAAATTGTGTAGTGGTCAGCCTCTATCTTCAGTCCTTCCCTCTCAGGTCTTTCTCTCAGTCCTACCTCTTCATCCCTAGCTTCCTGGGCTCCAACGCTGTCCTCCTTTTCTTAGATATTCCATGACCCTATTGTGATGCTCTATCCTGCCTTCAAAATCTACCTGTCCTATGTGCTCTGTTGTATTCTCCAATGGGGAAGATAGCCAATAGGATTTCTCCACCTTTGTGATGACACTCATGAAGAATCACATCTTCAAGAGCCTTCCTTCCCATCCCCTACAAGCTGAGGACTTGTGAAAAGAGTGCCTCTGCTTTTGTTTGCCTAATGCAAAGGATGGGCTATGGGACAAGGAAACAAGACCACGTGTGAAGATATGGCAGTCAGAAAGGGATCTACAATCAGAGCCATTCATGGTTCCCTCCCAAGCTTTCCTATTTCCAAGATGCAGGTGGCCACCAACCCTACCCCTAGTACCCTCAGATCCTTCCTAGAGAAAACTCAGGGAACGCCAGGCTGGACAGAAGAGATTTCCTCTTTCAGGAATACTCAGACCTGAATACAAAGGATTTGAAATGGATTGACTTACTGTTCAGGGATTCGGGTCCTTCCCTACACTAACTGTCTCTGTGGTCTAACGTTCCAAAACCCCTTTCCAAAGCTCCAATGACCTCCCTTCTCTTTCTCCATCCCTGATACCTTTTGAGGAATAGGAGTCCTATTGCTTTTCCAGGTGGGCAATTGTCAGCCAGTGAATAATGAGCAATCTTTGGGTAGAGAAAGCAGCCCTCAAATTTCCAAGGAAAGTGAAGAATGTATCGAATTGTATTCCCCATGGCTGGTAAGGGGCGAAGGGGTGCGTCTCAACACTCTGGCAGTGGGAACTTGGAATTCCTGGGAAAACGCTAAAGGGAAATATATTCTTAGGCAGGCATGGCTTCTAAAATCAGGAACTTGTATACTCCATACACAATTAAGTCCAGCACTGATGTTTCCCATATTGCTGTGGCAGAGAAGAAACACAGGGACCCAGGAATCTACAATGTGGAACTTTTGCTAAACTTTTCCTAAGGTGAAGATGGTTTTGAGCACCAAAATGACCCCAGCACTAGCTGCAGGAAAGAGGAAAAAGAGGGAGTGTACCTAAGATCCAGGATTGAGAGTCATTGTGAAAGTGCCCTGGAACTGGGAATGGGATGCCTGGATTCAAGGTCTTGCTCTACTATTTTCCAGACTTTTGTGGGCTTAAGATTTCCAAGTCCAAAATGAAAGAGGCTGAACAAGTTGATTTTAAGTACATTGAGTTGGTGCTTCTCAAATTATTTATGATGAAGTTCTAGTTTTGTTTTTAAGTTCATTTGGTCATAGACCAATAGTTTTGTAAAAAGCATTACAAATAAATTACCAGAAAAGGAAACATGTTCTTGGATGTCACAGCAACATCAAATAAAAGTTTCTAAACACTCACTTTCAATAGTTGTTGTTGTCACAGACTGGTAACAATTAGGAGTCCAGCACAGATTCGTAGATCACACTTTGCGTAGCACTGTTTAGAACTTCAGTACAAGTTCTGAATCTGCATATAGTTGAAATTACTCAGTTTCCATGGCTTTAATAATGAAATGGGGGAATGGAACCATTAATAACCAAATCATTTGCCTTTGGATTGGAGCAAAGATATGGGCCCCATTGGGAATCAACTGCCATGGAAGTCTAGTCTTCTAGAGTTTGGTTTCCAGGCCAGTAGATCAAAATTCTTAGAGAAACTAAATAAAGTAATTAGATACCTTAGTACAAAAGCTTCCCATTTACATAATTGAGATGGGATCTATATTTCTATAAAATATGAAATAATTAAAGGGAGGAATGGTAGGTATGACAGAGATTGTTAATTGGCTTTCAATATCCATTTTCCTCTTCTTCTTTAGTGATGAGAAGCCCATATTTTAGCTCAAAATGTAGCAAAAAAAATATATTCCTAACTTCCCTTGAAGTCAGGGATTGTCATGTGATTATTTCAGCCCATTAGACATAAGTGGAAGTGTTGTGTGACCTTCTAGGAAATCTCCTGAAAGGATACAAAAGCCTTCCTTTGCACCTTCTTCAATCCTACTGATGTGATGGCTGGAGCTCCAGTAGCCATCTTGAATGATCCGAACAAGGACCACACACTAAAGCTGCTAGAGTGTAGAGCTGGTAAAAACTTGGTTCCCTGATTACTATGGAGTTGCCATCAGCCCTGGACTACTTATCTCTGAAATTATTTTGCATGAGAGGCAATGACACTTCTATCTTTCTTAAGGCACTTTTATTTTTTTTAGGGAGAATGGGGTGGTTCATGTTATTCTCAGATGAACCTAATCCTGATATATTCTATTTTCCCCTCTCCAGTTCCCTGTCAGGATAAGATGTTGGACTTGAAGGAAATTTGGAGGTAAGTGGGATGGTAGAATAAGGGCAGTCCAAAAGCCAGAGGTTTGGCATCCATTACAGCTCCAGTGTGTAAGTAGAATTCTCCAGAGAAAATTTGGACAAGTATTTTATCAAGAAACTTAAGCTGTACCTGGATTATCTGCTGGGATGGGTCTCTTTTGCCCTATTAAATAAAAGGTATAGTAAAATACATAAATGTAATTCTACCTTTCTCCTAGTTCAAGGAAGATGTGTGAGTGTAAAATTTTGAGTATGTGACAATTCTGATTTTCTCATGAAGATTATATGAAATTTTAGTTGTAATATTTTCAAACTAAGTGATTAACCTACAGGAAGTCCTCAAATCTGAGTCCCTGGGCCTATGCTGAATTTTAGTAACAATGCTGGCCAGTTCTTTATGTCTGAAGGCAACTTCCCTCAAAACTTGGAGTCCTGGAAAGGGAGTGTTTACATGTGGCCAAAATGTCGCACTTGCTACATGGCTTGTATATGCCTGGTGTCCAACAGAAAATAGTTAAGAAACATGCTTGATTTCAGAGAAAAGGAAAGAAAAAAATTATTAGATGTAGTAGCAAAATTATCTTCCAGTTAAGAGACAGACTCTATTTTGCCTTGTTGAAAGGTGTCTAATAATAAAAGGATACTGTACCTTTAATGGTTCTTCTTTACTGCCAGAATTTGAGTAAACAATAAAATCATCACAAATTATGCAATGGCTTCTGGTAAAATTTAGCTGCTAAATTAACACCTGTTCTGATGTCAATTATGCTTGCAAATGAATGCAAGGTGTTGCACTTTTATGTTTTAAGCAAAAAGTTCGAAACTACACAAAATCTTTTTGGAAGATTTAAAAAATGGTTCAGAAAATTCTATTTCCATGTGTTTCGGTTTGCTAAAGCTTACAAAATGCAATATACCAAAAATGGGTTGGTTTTTACAATGGGGATTTATTAACTTACAAGTTTACAGTTCTGAGGCCGTGAAGATGTCCAAATCAAGGCATTAACAGGATGACATCTTCTCCCCAAAGACAAGCTACAGGTGATCTTCAGCTCCTTTGTCACGTAGCCAGGCACATGGCGACGCCTGTTGGTCCCTCTCTTCTCTCTCAAGTTTCATTGCTTCCAGCTTCTAGCTTCAGTGGCTTCCTCTCCGTTTCTGCAGTTTCTTTCTGTTTTCTGTGTGTCCTCTCTTGGCTTCTCTGGCTTTATTCCCTGAGCTTCTGTGTCTTTATTCCCTCGGCTTCTCTGGGGGTTTTTTCTGTGTTTTTTCTCTCTTTTATCCTCTTATAAAAGACTCCAGTAAGAGGATTAAGACCCATCCTGAATGAGGTGGGTTGTCCTAGTTTGCTAATGCTGCAGAACGCAAAACACCAGAGATGGATAGGCTTTTATAAAACAGGGGTTTATTTTGCTACACAGTTACAGTCTTAAGGCCACAAAGCATCCAAGGTAACACATCAGCAATCAGGTACCTTCACCGGAGGATGGCCAATGGCGTCTGGAAAACCTCTGCTAGCTAGGAAGGCAGCTGGCGTCTGCTCCAAAACTCTGGCCTCAAAATGGCTTTCTCTCAGGATGTTCCTCTCTAGCAAGCTTGCTCCTCTTCAAAACATCATCCCCAGCTGCACTCCCTCAGTTCCCTCTCCTTGAGTCAGCTCACTTATATGGCTCCACTGATCAAGGCCCACCCCGAATGGGCGGGGCCACGCCTCCATGGGAACATCTCATTGAAATCATCACCGACAGCTGGGTGGGGCACACTCCAAGCAAATCCAACCAGCACCAAAACGTCTGCCCCACACAAGACCACAAAGATAATGGCATTTGGGGGACACAATACATTCAAACCGGCACATGGGTCAAATCTCAACTTAAGATCCTACTCACCCAAAGATCCTACTTGCAATGGGGCCACACCCACAGGAATGGATTAGCTTAAGAACATGATCTTCTCTGCAGTACATACAGCTTCAAACTATCACACCATGTTTTTTTTAGGTATGTAGAGAATTAATAATACCTGATAATATAAAATAGTTTTTAGCAACAAAGTCACTTATTAATGGAAACACCATTTTCACAAAATCTTTTTCAGATGATGATTTTCTTTTGAAAAGTAATTATTTTCTCACTTATTGCTAAAACTTTTTTTTTTTAAACCTTGGAAAGAAGATAATTGCATTTACTTTAAAAAAATATATGGTACATAGCATACTGTGTTTTTATGTAATTTTGTGGCTGATAATTTTTTTTACTAAAAATAAAAAAGTGTCTGTTTTGGCATGTTTTACTATTTCCTTGCATTTTTGTTTTTAGTATTATCTTCAAGATGTGGATTTTTTTTAATTCAGTTTTATTGAGATATATTCACATACCACACAGTCGTCCATGGTATACAATCAACTGTTCACAGCACCGTCTTACAGTTGTGCATTCATCACCCCAATCTATTTTTGAACATTTTCCTTACACCAGAAAGAATCAGAATCAGAATAAAAAATAAAAATAAAAAAAGAACACCCAAATCACCCCCCCATCCCACCCTGTTTTTCATTTAGGCTTTGTCCCCATTTTTCTACTCATCCATCTATACACTGGATAAAGGGAATATGATCCACAGGGTTTTCTCAATCACACTGTCACCCCTTGTAAGCTACATTGTTATACAATCATCTTCAAGTGTTAAGGCTACTGGGTTGGAGTTTGGTAATTTCAGGTATTTGCTTCTAGCTCTTCTAATATATTAAAACCTAAAAAGTGTTATCTATATAGTGCGTAAGAATGTCCACCAGAGTGAATTCTCGACTCCATTTGAAATCTCTCAGCCACTGAAGCTTTAATTCGTTTCATTTCACATCCCCCTATTAGTCAAGAAGATGTTCTCAATCCCACGATGCCAGGTCCAGATTCATTCCCAAGAGTCATATCCTGTGTTGCCAGGGAGGTTTACCCCCCTGGGAGTCAGGTCCCACGTAGGGGGGAGGGCAAGATCACCCACCAAGGTGGCTTAGAGAGAGAGAGAGGGCCACATCTGAGCACCAAAGAGTCACTCAGGGAGAGACTCTTAGGTACAATTATAAGCAGGTTTAGCCTCTCCTTGCAGCAACAAGCTTCATAGGGGAAAGCCCCAAGACGGAGGGCTCAGCAAGATGCGGATTTTGTTTTTGATTTTGTTTTGTTGGGTTTTTGCAGCAATCTTTTTTAAACCATTTCATTTTATGATGTTAGTTAAGGTTAAACCAAACACTATATACTGTAAATACACTTAGCTGGGAACACATAAATCACAATGCATTAAAATTCTCTGAAAGCAAACAAATCAGTGAAGGCACCTTGGAATGAGGTTCTACCCTCCTGCTGGGGCATCTCAAACGTGTCTTTGACATATGACCATATGATAGTCAGGCCCGGTGAGAGGGCCCATGTCAATCTGTATGCTAAATAGTATGAAAAGCTCTTTCTCTTGCTTTATATAGAAAACAAATACAAATACAGGTTCTAATATTTTCTTTCCACACTTTAGTGGATTTATGACATCCCATGTTGGAGACCACTAAGAAACTCAGAATCAACCCCACTTTATAGTATCCATTCATTCAACAACTAATAATAACATCACAACCTGGGGGACCCCTAACAACCCCTTCCAAAGTTTTTTTTTCCCCTGCAAATAATATGACCCAATTCAACCCCAGAGAACTGATGAACAAGCCTACCCTTCTACTGGCACTAACGGGGCAAATCCAAGATTTTGCATTCTGTAGGCATTCTCTATTTGGCTCCAGTATAAGAGTCTGTGGATTGAGCTGTGGCTTCCAGCCCAGCACCATTCCTCTTGGCTGCACTAATAAGATGCTGAGAAATAAGGAGATGTTGGCCGTGAGAACTGGGCCCAGTACTCAGTTGCAGGCCTAGTTCTTGATTTCAGCCTTTTTACATCAGCTTTTCTTTCTTGAACAGGCAAATCCCCACTCTAGCTATAAGTCAAACCTGGAGAGTTAGGTTTGACTCAGCAGCCTGCCAATGCAGAGATCCAGAACCCCATCTTCCTGTTCTCTCATAAAGAACATAGAATCTTATGTTCTATGTTCTTATCTTAGATTCAAAACATAGAATCTTATTCCATCCCTCTTTTCCAGGTGGCAAAGCAGTTACTCTCTAAAGGTCCGTATAGTGATTCCAAAGAATATATACCTCGTCCCTATCCCCTTCTAAGGAAAGTTGGTCTCGGTGAGTTCCTAGTGTTTTCCAGCACCTTTCTTGCTAAAGCAGAGATGAAAAAACTCCCAAACAAACAAACAAACAAAAACAAATTCAAATCCCAGCTGGGTACCTGCTACAATGATGTATATAAACTGTGGTCAAGGCACTGTGCTAAGACATTTATAGCCACTGCTTTATTTAATATTCACAGAAAATTATGAGGTAGACAGGATTATTATCAACATTTCACAGTGAAGAAATTGAGCCTTAGAGACACTGCAAAATTGGCACAGTTCAGAAAAAGGAAATCAGAAAATGATGCATACTCAGGCCTGACTAACCCCAACATCCATAATAAAACCTTCATTATTCAGTTAATAGTTATATTTATGGTCAACGATTTCTATCTACCAGAATTATGCTTGGTGGTAAGACTGGATATTTTTTCTAATTTAGGTTACAGTCTGTTTGTAGAGACAGACAAATTATTACAATAGATATTTGCAAAGGTTGCTGGGAGAATGCAGAGAAGAGAGAATCTAACTCTACCTAGTTGGGGATCAGAGAAACCTTCACAGAGGAGCAAACCCTTGAGCTAAGCCTTGGCAAATGAGTGGATGTTAGCTAGGCAGAAAAGGCTGGTGGACGTTCTTTACGGAGGAATGATTTAGGCCAAGGCATGGAGGCTTGAAAGAGTATTTCACAATGGAAAACAGCAAGCAGTTTTCCTTAGTCAGAACACAAGAAATGGAATTTTGGATACTGAATGAAGGATCACTAAGGGACAAAATCAGAAGAGGAGGCAGAGAGAAGAACATGGAGAGCTTTGCATGCCATGCAATGGACTTTGGATATTTTTTGTGTGCAGTGAGAAGTCGCTGAAGTCACTGAAGCAGTGAGTGCATGTAACATGATCTCATTTGCATTCGTTCGCTCATTCTTTTATTCAAGGACATTGATTTGGCACTAGTTTTCCAAGCATTGAGCTCAGAATTAAAGCAAACTGTCCCCATTTAGGCTCATTACAGGACAAACTCATCTCTTCTCAGCTAAGCCAGACTAGACAGGCTCTTCAACCTGAGCCAGAGAGAGTATGATGCCATCTGTGTATATATCTCTCTCTGCCCTCCTTGCCTTTCACTTACCCTTGGGTATCCATCTCTCTACCAGAATCCCACCAGGAACACCAGTCCACACCAGTCCATGAAGAGTCCACACCTTTAGACAATCATGTGTGATAAAGTGCTGAGCAGCCCTCCAGCCAAAGCTCTGTAGGGTACTAAACTGGAATTAGAACTGCACTGTCTTCTTGCTTGCATGAATTGTTTGGATTATTCAGTGCTAGAATAGAGGACAATGTACTAAAATAAAGTTTCTCTATTTTTCTGCCATGCTCTTCTTTTCAAATTCTGCATGTCACTGTCTTCACTAGTCCCAATAACAAAAATTACATGAGGATCTATTGTATGCAAAGCCCTGTATAGAACATGAAAGATACAAAAATGCGTAAAAGATCATTGCTGTCCTTTAGGACTTTATTCTAATTGAAGCATATAAAAGCTATATAAGGAAAAATAAACAACACAGTAAAGTAGAATATGCTGTGTAGTAAGTACAAAGTACATACTATAGTTTTGTGTGGGTTGCAGGAATCATAGTTGTATGGGGACGTGGAAATTTATCTGCGATTAATAGGAAAAGGGAGGATTTGGATTATCAGAGATGCACAACTGAGGAGGGGCTCATGGAAAAATAGTATAAACACTGGGATTGGGAAATAACGATACCTAACACAACATTACCAGGCGCTGTCCTAGGTACCTTGCTTATTTTTTTCCTGAAAATAAATATACTTATGGAATAAGTATTAAATTATCCCCGTGCCAGTTTGGATGTATTATGACCCCCAAAACGCCATGTTCTTTGATGCAGTCTTGTGGGGGAAGATGTATTAGTGTTGATTAGGCTGGAATCCTTTGAGTATTTCCATGGAGATGACTCAATCAACTGTGGACAAAAACTTTGATTGGATAATTTCCATGGAGGTGTCACCCCACCCATTCAGGGTTGGACTTAATTGAATCACTGGAGTCCTATAAAAGAGTTCACAGACAGAAGAAGGTGCTGCAGCCAAGAGAGACACTTTGAAGAATGCACAGGAGCTGAGAGTGGAGCTGGAACACAATCTGGGATCAGCAGATGCCAGTCACATGCCTTCCCAGCTAACAGGTTTTCTGGATGCCATTGGCCTGCCTTCAGTGAAGTTATACTTGTGTTGATATCTTCATCTGGGCATTTTCATGGCCTTCAGACTGTAACTTTGCAACCAAATAAACCCCTTTCATAAAAGCCAATCCATTTCTGGTATTTTGCATAATGGCAGCATTAGCAAATCAGAACATCCCCTATTTGGAAGACAGGGCAAATAAGGCACAGAGAAATAAAGCAATTTGCCTGAGGTCATGCAGCAAAGAAGCATCAGAGCCACAATGTGACCTCAGGTAGTCTGCCTCCAGAGGGTGGCCTTAACCACTAGTCTACACTACCCACCAAGAATGTGTCAACAGCACCAGGCTTCATTCAGCAGCAGCAGGAGAGCAGAAGTTAGGTTATGCGTGCAGCAGATGACAATACCTGAAGGGAGTTGGGACATGCACAGAAGTGCCCCAGAAACACAAATATTCTCAATGTGGGTGATGGGCTGAAAGCCAGTCACTTCTGGATTTTAAAAGGCAGCTTTTTCATATTTACAAATACACCTAATTTCTAAAGTCAAAACTCAAGAAATGAAGTCTTAATCACAGGCTACAATAGTGTTGATGTCGAATGGGAAACTGGGAGGAAGTGGTATATTGCATAAGTACAAAAATGAATACTAATCTCGTCTTCAACTGTGAAAATGTACAAATTTAGAAATTCTCTAGAATTTGTATTTATAGAATCAACATGTGTGTAAGCATCAATTATAATAAAACACATTCTTTATGTCTGACCTCTAAATTTATTCCCCTCTCCCTGGCACTGTAGGTTTCTCACTCCTTCTTCTTCTTGCCACAGCTAGAGACAGTGACAATGATGACATCCTGGACATGGCCACTGCATGCTCATTAGGGCTCCTTTTGGGGAGAGCACTGAGCCAGCTCACCTCCACTTCTAGGTAAAGGGGACAAGAGAAGGGGGATGTGGTAGAATAGTGAAGATGTTTGCATTTCAGGTGGAGGGAAATCTTTGTAGTCAGAGAGTAAGCCTCCATTAAATGGACACTATCTATTCTGGAACAAATTCACAGAACTCTATTTCCACCCCAAAACATGTTAGCAAAACGATCTCATTTGAAGGGGTGGAGAGCGGTCAGAGGAGGACTCCCTCAGATAAGCTTCCTGAATAATAAAAAAAAAAAAATCAGTTGACATCTGAGTCCCATAAATTCTTTAAAAAAAAAAAAAAGTCTTCCAAAGGAGAAGTCAATGACTTTATCCTCTCCACTCCTCCTTCAGCCCTGATTCAAATTACTTCAAACAACATCTACACGTATGTTTTGAGGTTTTACTTTTCTTCTGAAGTTTTGTTCCCCTTTCCCACCCTGTTGTTTTAATATTTTGAAAACATTTCAATCATAGGATGGTTATTTTCACCCCTCTCACAATTTGTATATGTATGAATACATTTTTGTGGGCTTGGTTTTGCCAATACTTAAGCCTCACTTCTTCGAGGTAAAGTGGGGAAGGGCTTTCTTCCCAGGAATAAGAGGAAATATCTCTCTTTATTTTCTCATAGTTTGGACAGGATCTCCCTGCATAGCCCCACAGTGCCACAAAGCTCAAAACAGCTGTGGCCAGGGGCAGAAAGGACCAGGACTTACAATTTTCCAGACTGCCTAGAAGCCTGCCTGAGTAGCTCCATCTTCCCCAAGACCTAAGTGGGGATTGTGGAACAGCGTCCCTCTCTCACGTTCTAATTTTCTCTGAATAGGTGATGCTTATTTAAGGTGCTCATACCAAAGTCTCCATAGGGTTCTTTGGAAATGAGAAAAATAGGACACACAAAACTCTTCAGAGTTCTCTGGAAAAAACAATGAGATACCTAATAGTTAAAATAAATCTTTGTTAAATAAATGAAAGCAGTCATTTCTGGCATGCCAAGTAGAAACAGATGCGTTGTGATTCTCAGGAGAAGGGTCAAAGGGAGACCTAAAGATTCGAGGTCTGGAAGAAGGACCAGGAGGAAGTGTCACCGTTGAGAGGATTGGCATGTGGTATGATTTGCTGCTTGGGAAGTCTGGGGAGCCTGGCAATGGGCATGTCTTAGCCTGGCCTAGAAGCAAAGCAAGTAGAAAGAATCAGGGCTCACTGCTTCCTGGATGGCTACAGGACCAGACAAGACAGTTCAGTCTGGTCCAGGGGAGGAAGGAATGGAAATAAATGGCTAAAAGATTTTCTGATGGCCAGGGTTGGTGACAAGCTGGTCTTGAGTGTTCAGACAGAAATATCTAGAAGTTTACAATGATTCAATAGGGAATGTCCTAAATGAGACGGTGCTGATCCACATCTAGTAAATAACTTTAAATGTCCTCATGATTTTCTAAAAATGTTATCTCACCTTTAATGCTCTTGATTATTTTCCAGTCTTCCTTCAATGCTCCTTGGATATATTTTTATTATAGTAATTTAGTCTTCATTGTGGAATAATTTTGTCTTTTTCTTCCATTTCTTTCCTGAGTTCCATCAACACTCTTTTCATTTCTTTCTGGATGTTTTTTCCACTTTTGGTTTTTAATTTTAGAATTTCTGTTTCATCTCAAATACTGTAAGCAAAACTTGAAGGAGGTGAAGGAGCAAACCTCATGGGTTTCTGTGAACAGGGCCAGGCACGGAGAGCAGAATTTACGAAGGGCAAGAGCTCACCTGGTTTATTTGAGGAAAACCAAGGAAGTCAGAATGGCTGGGGCAGGAAAGCAATGGGAAAAGTATTTATTTGGAAAACAGGCATATTGTTCTTACTGTGTGCCAGGCACTGTTTTAAAGGTTTGCTTTTAAGAGATTAACTTGTTTTGTCATCATAACAAGGTATGAACCTTATGGACAAGGTATAATTATTAGTCTCATTCTATAAATGAAAAAGTGAGCCACAGACAAGTTAAGTAATTTACCCAGAGCCACACAGAAAATACAGCAAGAAATCTGAATCTTCATGATCTGACTCCAGAGTTTATGCTAGCAGTGGGAAGAAGAGGTGGCGAGATCAAAGGTATCGGGGCACCCCACTAGGTAGGGTCTGGCCGAGCATTTCTGGGACTCTGGCTTTTACTCAGAGATGCAACATCATAGGAAGATTTTGATCAGTGGCGTGACATGATCTGACATATTGTAAAAGCATCCCTGTGTCTGTGGGGATGAAAACAGACTGTAAAGGGAAGCAATGAAATAAGTAGGGAGACCAGCTAGGAAGTTATTAAAGTAATACAAGGGGGTTGCCAGATCAGCTGATATTCATGAATTCTGGTCTCTAATGTAGAAAATCCTTTTTTTTTTCTTTTTTGACGTGGTGACAACTAATGCCAGCCTTTCTAAAACATCATGAAAGCAAATCAGAATGCACGTTTATAGCCCACCCCCATGCCCTCTGCTCTGTAGGATGGGGGGCATTGTGGCTTCCTCCCTTCTATCCCCCCCACCTTGTTCCAAGTTCTCCTTCCCCTCCACCTTCAAGCCCAAACCTTCCTCTCCTTTTGAAAATGGATATGCCACCAACGGATCAGCCTAGTCATCGCTGGAGTGAGGGGGCGACACAGTAAAGAAGAGGCAGCAGACACTGCCCCATCGGGGACGGGAGTGGGAGAGCTGTGGCTGCAGAGATATTTCACTTCCTCTAGCTGTGTGTGTTCTGCTCTGACACCTCATACTGTTGGAGAGAGGCCCCATCCACTTCCTCTTTCCACCTCTTACTCTCCCAAATCCAATCACAAGGTGGGAAGGCAGGGGAAATACAGACTTGGGGGGAGAAATCATCCTAGTTCTCTTCCTCCTAAATCTGGAGACCTGAGATCTAAGTTATAAATGCCCTATCTGTCAATGCTGCTTGCACATATCGAAACTATGTTTTGTAAGACCAAGCAAAGCAGTTGCACAAAGCTTGTGGGGAGGAGAGAAGTATATGAGCCTTTTTTTTTTTTAATCTCAGTCCGAATAGAACAATGCAGTTGATGCAGGTGAACCAGATGTCCACCGGTGGATCTCCAATATCAGCCTGAGAAAATCTAGGCTGAATTCCTGAGGGGCACACTGAGCTTTGGCCTTTGTTTCAGTGTCCTCCCAAGGGCTGTGGCTCTCCTTGGGGATGAGGGTCATCTTTCATTCTCCATGCATTTCTTTTAGATGTGGTCATAACAGCAACACACTGTCAGGTGTGAAGTTGGAGGGAAGTGCCTATAAAAGGATATGGAGCTTAGCAGCCAGTGTGAGAATTTCCTAACAGAGAAATAGCTTTGATGAGCTTGTGAGCAGGGTAAAAGATACAGCTATGGTTTTGCTTTTTCTTCTTTATTAAAGAAGTTGTGGGTTTACAGAACAATCATGCATAAATTACAGGACTCCCATAAACCACTCTGTTAATAACACCTTGCATTGGTGTGGAACGTTTGTTACAGTTGATAAAGACACATTTTAAAAATTGTAGTATAAACTACAGTCCATAGTTTAACTTAGGGTTCAACTGTTTGTGTAGCACAGTTCCATGGGTTTTCTTCTTTTTAAAATTTTTATTCTGTTACCATATATACAACCTAACATTTCTCCTTTTAACCACATACAGATAGCTATTTCAGTGCTGTTAATTACGTTCACAATGTTGTGCTACCATCACCATCACTCATTACCAAAACAAGGAAAGTAGAAGGACTGGACAAGCACTGCAGGGTCTTTGAGGAGCAATGGGAGACTAGCTGGAGAAAGGAAGAGAGACTCAGGAGAGCACATAGTTGCATACAGGAGAGGAGTTGAGTAAATGCAGTGCATTGGGAGATGCAACTATTACCTGTGAATCCCCAAATCGCCACTAAAACTACAAAAATTAAAAAAAAAAAAAAAAAAAAAAACTCTGGTCATGCTTGTGGTTGCATTTCTTGTGAAAGCTGGTGAATAAAGGGCTTTGAGCATCCAGGTTGTCTTGGTGCAGAAACAGACTCAACCTACACAAATAGGGAAAAAAGTCAAGTTTGCGGTTAAATACTAGACACGGTGATGGGTGACATATGCAGCCTGGTAGGCCCTTGCAGGGTGGGTGCAGAGCCAGCTCGTGTAACTATTTCTGGACCTAATTCAGAACCTCCTGTCTGACTTCCTGGGAGGACTCCTTCCTAGCCTTCATATCTCTACTTCAAGCCCAGTTCAGCAAGCATTTGAATGTTCTAAGAGGTAATATAGTGTAGCAGTGAGGAGTGCACACTCCAGAACACAAGAGTCTGGATTTAAATCCTGGCTTTGCCTGTTTTAGCTGTAAGACTTTGGGTAAGTCCATCTGTGCCTCAGTTTCCCCAATTATCTAAAGGTCTCATAAGGCTATTATCAGAGGGATACTGTGAGTGTTTAATGAACTAACAGATGAATAGTACTTGAAATTATGCTTAGTTCATGGCAGGCTTCCTGTAAGTAGATCTGTTTATTATCATTGTAGTATTGCAAGGAATAAGTGAGTTTAACCATACAACTTTCATTTTTTTGTTCACTGGATTTATCTTTATGAATTTCAAGCTGTAGTCATAGTTCTCTGTTATTTTCTTTAACTCTTTATTATTGAGGTATAACTGACATAATAAACTGCACATAAAGTATACAATTTGATAAATTTATTTATATATATACACACACACACACATCCATGAAACCACCACCACAATCAAGGGAATGAACATATACATATCCCCAAAAGTTTCCTTGTGCTCCTTAGCAATCCCTCCCTCCCAACTCTCCACACTGCCCTCTACTTGCTGTACCAGGAAAGTACTGATTTGCTACAGAATAGTTTGCATTTTCTAAATTCTGTGTAAATGAAATCATATAGTGTGTACTCTTTTTTTGCCTGGATTTGTTCGCTCAGAATAACTATTTTAAGACCTATCCACAATGCTAATGTATCAATAGCACATTCCTTTTTACGGATGAGTATTATTATTCCACTGTCTGGATATCACAATTTATCCATTCACCTATTGATAGATGTTTGGGTCATTTCCAAATTTAAGCTACTACAAATAAAGTGGCTATGAGTATTTGTGTGTTAAGTCTTTGTGTGGTCATGTTTTCTTTTCTCTTGTGTAAATACCTAAGAAAAATGGCTAGATCATAGAGTACATATATTTTTATCTTGTTAAGAAACTGTCAAATCATTTTCCCAAGTAGTTGTACCATTTTACATCCCTACCAGCAGGTCCTCCACATCTTCAACAATACTTGGTATGGTCTTTTTAATTTTAGCCATTCTAATAGGTATATAGTGTTATCTTATAGTTTTAATTTGAATTTCCCTAATGATTAATGATGCTGAATATCTTGTCATGTGCTTATCTGTGGTCTTAATATCTTCTTTGGTGAAGTGTCTGTTCAAATATTTTGACCATTTTTTACAGAGTAGTTGGTTTTCATATTGACATTTTCTTAATATACTTGCCTTGCTTCTCTCTTTTTTTGTTAGAGAAGTTGTGGGTTTACAGAACAATCATGCATAAAATACAGGATTCCCATATGTGACATCTCCACCAACACTTGCATTTTGTGGAAAATTTGTTAGAGTTGATGAAAGATTATTAAAGTAATACTATTAACTATTGTCCATAGCTTACGTAGGGGTATTTTTCCCCATATTCCCAACCTATTATTTATTATTTTTTTTTCATGGATATCTTTATTTTTACTCATCTACCCATTCACTGGATAAAGGGGATACCATTAACAAAGTTTTTACAATCACACAGTCACAGGATAAAAGCTATATATTTAGTTATACAATCATAATCAAAGATCAAGGCTACTGGATAAGAGTTCAACAATTTCAGGTATTTCCTCCTGGCTTTTCTAATATACTAGAATCTAAAAAGGAATATCTACATGAGTCAGTAGTCATACACATTTGTTAAATCCTAACTTCTCTGTTACAACTCCTCCCTTTCATTCGATCATTCTTTCAATCTTTGGGAATATCTGGGAAATGACCATTCTAACTTCTTCATGCTGTAAAGGGGTGTTGACATTATAGGATAGAGGAATGAAACAGGTTGATGTTCTTGGAGAGACTAGTACCTCTGGGTTTGAGGGTTCATCTGGCTTAGGAGCCATCTGGAGGCTTTAAGTTTCTGAAAAAAATAAACTTAATAAGTAAAACTTTATATAGTCTTAGATAGAGCCAAAGTTTCTCTTTAGGGTTTTCAGGAATACTGTTGGTTGGGGCTTGATATACTGTGGCAAATTGCAATATCTGACTGAAGTTTGCATAACAGTAATGTCCAGAATGACCTCTCAACTCTATTTGAAATCTCTTAGCCACTGAAACTTTGTTTTGTTTCATTTCTTTTCCCTTGGTCAAGAAGGCATTGTAAGTCCCACAATGCCAGGGCCAGTCTCATCCCTAGGAGTCATGTCCCATGTTGTCTGGGAGACTTACACCCCTGGTAGTCATGTCCTACATAGGGGGTAGGGCAGTGAGTTTATTTGCAGAGTTTGGCTTAGAGATACAGGCCACAGCTGAGCAACAAAATAAGATCTCTGGGGGTGATTCTTAGGAATAATTATAAGTAAGCTTAGTTTTGCCATTATAGAAGTAAGTGTCATAAGGGCAAGCTTGGCTTATTAAATTGGGAGTCCCTAATGTTTGAGAGAATATCAGGAGTTCCCCAGGTGGGGAAGTTTAATAGTTCCACATTTTTTTCTGCAGTCCCTCAAGGGACTTTGCAAATACTTTTTATTTTCTGCCTAAAATACTCTGGAGGTATCAGAGTATTACATAAACCTGTACAGAATAAGATCTCATTCCCTATTCTAGGTTCCATGTAATTAGGTTATTTAAATAAACTGACCAGACAGGTTAAGTTAGATACAGTGCTACAGAGAATTTAAATTTTGGACAAAATAAACATCTCTTCCTTTGGTCTCACGCTGGCATTGAAGTTATAACATACAGACAATATCATAGACTATACAATATTTGTCCTTTTGTTTCTGGCTTATTTTGCTCAACATAATGTTCTCAAGGTTCACTCACCTCTTTGCAAGTCTCACAACTTCATTCTTTTCCATAGCCACACAATATCCCAACCTATGTACACATCACAATTCATCCTTCCGCTCTTCAGTTGATGTACCCTTGGGCTACTTCCATCCATTGGCAATCGGGGATAATGCTGCCATAAACACCAGTGTGCAAATAACTATGTGTGCCCCTACTTTCAGTTCTTCCAGGCATATACGCAGTAACGGGAATGCAAGATAACATGGAGACTCCATACCCAGCTCCCTGATGAACCGAGTTTGTTTCTGCACTTGTCAGTTGATGGACAGTTGGGCTGTTTCCATCTACTGGCAATTGTGAATAATGCCACTATTAACATCAGTATGCAAATGTCTGTTCATGTCCCTGCTTTCAGTTCTTCCGAATATATACCTAGTAATGGCATTGATGGATAAAATGGCAATTCTATATTTAACTTCCTGAGGAAATGCCAAACTGCCTTCCACAGTGGCTGCACCATTCTACATTCCCACCAACAGTGAATAAATGTACCTACTTCTCCACATCCTCTATAGCACTTGCAGTTTTCTGGTTTTTTGATAATGGACATATTAGTAGGTATGAGATGATATCTCATTGTGGTTTTGATTTGCATTTCCCTAATAGCTTGTGAAGTTGAGCATCTTTTTATATGCTTCCAAGCCATTTGTATTTCTTCTTTGGCAAAGCGTTTATCCATGTCTTTTGCTCATTTTTAAATTGGGTTGTTTGTCTTTTTGTTGTTGACTTGTAGGATCTCCTTTTTGTTGTTGAGTTGTTGGATATTAAACCCTTATCTGACATGTGGTTCCAAAAAATTGTGTCCTGTGCTGCTTTGTATCTGTACACCAGAAAACACAATGTTCTTTTAATCCATTCTTTTAATCCTATTGTGGGCAGGACCTTTTGGTTAGGCTATTTCAATTGAGATGTGACCCAGCCCATTCAAGATGGGTCTTAATCCTTTACCGGAGTCCTTTGTGAAGAGGATAAAAGAGAGTAAAAGTCCAGAGATCTTAGAGAGAAACACCCAGAGACATTTTGAACACAGCCATTGAAACCAGAGCCAGAAGAGGAAGACCTGCAGATGCTATCATGGGCCTTCCCATATGATAGAGGAACCCCAGTGGCCAGTAGCCTTTCCTCAGATAAGGTATCTTCCTCTTGATGCCTTAATTTGAATATCTGCATGGCCTTAGTACTGAAAATTTGTAACCAAATAAAACTCCATTGAAAAAGCCAACATATTTCTGGTACATCACGTTCAGGCAGCTTTAGCAAACTGAAACATCTCCCATTGAGTAGTCTGCCTTTTTACTTTCCTGATAAAGTCCTTTGATGCACAAAAGTATTCAATTTTGAGTTGATCCCATTTTTCTATTTTTTCTTCACTTGCTTGTGCTTTGGATGTAAATCTAGGAAACCACCTCCTTACCACAAGATCTTTAAGATATTTCCCTCCATTTTCATCTAAAAGTTTTGTGGTCTTGGCACTAATGTTTAGGTCTTTGATCATTTTGAGTTAACTTTTTGTATAAGGTGTGAGATAGGGGTCCCCTTTGATTCTTTTGGATATGGATATCCAGTTCTCCAAACACCATTTATTGAAGAGGCTGTTCTGTCCCAGTTAAGTCGACTTGGCTGCCTTATCGAAAATCAGTTGTCCATAGATGACAAGGTCTATTTCTGAACACTCAATTCAATTCCATTGGTCAGTATATCTATCCATATGCCAGTACCATGCTATTTTGACCACTGTAGCTTTGCAATATGTTTAAAATTAGGTAATGTGAGACCTCCAACTTCATTTTTCTTTCTCAAGATATTTTTAGCTGTTCAGGACAAACTGCTCTTCCAAATAAATTTAATTATTGGTTTTTCTATTTCTGCAAAGTAAGTTGTTGGGATTTTAATTGGTATTGCATTGAATCTATAAGTCAATTTGGGTAGATTTGATATCTTAATTATATAGTCTTCCAATCCATGAACATGGTATGTTCTTTCATTTATTTAAGTCTTCCTTTATTTCTTTTAGCAATGTTTTGTAGTTTTCTGTGCAAAGATCTTTTATGTCCTTGGTTAAATTTATTCCTAAATATATGATTCTTTTGGTTGCTATTGTAAATGGAATTTTTTTTTCTTGACTTCCTCCTCAGATTGCTCCATAATAGTGTATAGAAACATTACTGATTTTTGTGTATTAACCTTGTATCCTGCCACTTTGCTGTGCTCTTTTGTTAGCTCTAGTAGGTTTGCTGTAGATTTTTTAGGATTTTCTACATATGGAATCATGTCATCTGCAAACAGTGAAAGTTTTATTTCTTTCTTTACAATTTGGATGACTTTTATTTCTTTTTCTTGCCTAAATGCTCTAGCTAGAACTTCCAGCACAATGTTGAATAACAATGGTAACACTGGGCATCTTTGTCTTGTTCTTGATATTAGAGGGAAAGCTTTCAGTCTTTCCCCATTGAATAGGATATTAGCTTTGGCTTTTCATATATTCCCTTTATAATGTTGAGGAAGTTTCCTTCTATTTCTATCCTTTGAAGTGTGCGCATCAAGAAAGGATGCTGAATTTTGTCAAATGCCTTTTCTGCATCAATTGAGGTGATCATATGGTTATTCCCCTTTGATTTATTGATGTGCTGTATTATATTAATTGATTCTCTTCTGTGAAATCAGTATCAAGGGGATGAAATTAGTATCAAGGTTCCCTGGGGATGAGACTCAGAAGGCTGCCAGTCTTTCCTGTGAAGCATCTTAATTCTGAACTTTTCCTGTCTTGCCCAGCAGATGACACTTGTCATCTCACTGCTCCCCACATGCGTAAAGTGGTATTAGGCCTTTAATTCCCAGCAGACCCTGTTCCTCACAGGATCATGGTTGAGACAGAGGCTGAGGTTAAAAGAGGTGTCCAGTTTAATCCAGTCTCATGGGATATTGGGATTAGGTTGTTTCCATGGAGATGTGACCTGCCCAACTGTGAGTGACACCTTTGGTTAGGACATGACCTCTGATTAAATGTTTTCATGGAGATGTGACCCCGCCCATTCAGTGTGGGTCTTGATTAGTTCACTGGAATGGATCTCAGAGCTGCAACTGAGAAAGGCATTTTGAAGATGTCCATTGGAAGCTGAGGCAGACATTTTGGAGAACACCATTTTGAAACACAACCTGGGAGCAAGCAGACACCAGCCACATGGATTTCCATCTAACAAAGGTTTTCTGGACGCCAATGGCCTTTCTCTAGTGAAGGTCCCTATTGTTGATGCCTTATCTTGGACACTTTATGGCCTTAAGACTAACTTTGTAACCAAATAAACCCCCTTTATAAAAGCCAATCCATTCCTGGTATTTTGCAAAATGGCAGCATTAGCAAACTGGAACAAGTGGGCTTCAAATATTTCTGTTTTCCAGCTCCTGGGGTATGAATTCTCTAAATAACAGTCACCTCCTGTACTGGGCCTTGCTGGCATCCTTTTTTTTAGGTTGGGGGGTTGGTGGAGGAGATGCTCTTCAGTCTTCTGTTCCTTGCAGGCTGGAAATGATACAGGTCTCTCAAGCAGTCCCAATTTCCCCCTTGACAGGAGCATGTTTGAGGCAAGCTGGGCTCTAGTTTTTTTAGGTTGAAACTCCTACTGATATCTGAACCCTTGAGGTCTAAATCCTCTGAATAAGAGCTACCACATTTGCTGGACCCTGCTCCCCCATTTTCTCAGGGAAGATATGCTGTTAGGGAATTATCTCTTCCATCTGATTAGCTACTTTGTCTCTCAGTCATTCCTTAATTCCACCCTTGCCTGAGACAGGGCTAAAAATGGAAATGCCTGCTTTCTTTAATGGGCTGCTCCCCCCAAAAAAAGAAAGAAAAGAAATCTTTTTCAGAGCCAGCCTCCAGCCCCCAGGTTTCACAATCAGGAGCCAAAGTTGGTATCCAGATCTATGTGCCCCTTTCCTTGGAGCACAGCCCTTTTCCTATATTCTGAGCTCAGTCAACTCCAGAAACCTTTTTTTTTTTTTGGTCAGCCTTGCCTCCTCTCTACTGAGGGAGGAGCTGCTATAGATCTCCCAGTTTTTTCTTGTTTGTTTTGTAGATTTATGTGTGCTTAAAGCTGGTATTCAGCAAGCCACATATTTGTTAATCAAATCCACAATTGGTGCTTGATTGAGCTGCCATTCTTTTGCTCCTAGTAGATTGAGTTTCTGTTTTCCACCAGAGAGAGACTCTGAGTCAGCCTGCTGTGCCAGTGGTGGAGGGGCATCAGCCTCCACAGCATGGAAGAATTTACTTACAGTTCTATGCTGTGACTATGACCTTGGCACTTTCATTGATTCCATGCTGGTGAACAATGTATGTCTGGTCACAGAAGTCCCCCAAACAGTTGTCTTTGACAGTGCATGGCTATTTACTAGCTTCCCTAGAGGACAAACTGAATCCCACCCCTCCTTATGCCACCATCTTGCCTCACATCCTCCTCATATTGACTTTTGAGAATCCTTTATATATTCTGAATATGAGTCCTTTTTCACATATTTGATTTGCAAATATTTCATCCTGGTTTGTGGCTTGTCATTTCATTCTCTTAACAGTGTTTTAAAAAGAGCAGAGTTTTTAATTTTTATTAAGGTCAATTCATCAATTATTTCTCTTATGGATAGTGTTTTTGGTGTTGAATAAAAGAAATTTTGGCCCAACCCAAGGTCCCCAAATTTTTCTCCTATGTTTAATCTAGAAGTTTTATGGTTTTGACTTTTCATTTAAGTATATGCTCCATCTTGAGTTAAATTTTTATATGGTGCAAGGTATGCATAAAAGTTCTTTGTTTTATGAAAAGATATCCAATTGTTATAGTCCTGTTTGTTTTTCTTCTTTAGTTTGTTAATATGGTGAATTTTTAAAATTGATTTTCAAATATTAAGCCAGCACTATCCTCCTGGGATAAAAACAATTTTGTCATGATATATTATCCTGTTACATATTGCTGGATTCATAGTGCTAAAATTTTGTTTGGAATATTTGCATCTATGTTCATGAGGGATATGTTCAATAGTTTTCTTTTTTAATAATACAATTGTTTATTTTTTGTTTCAGGGTAATGTTGGACTTATAGAATGAGTTGGGATGTATTCCCTTCTCTTTCATTTATTGGAAGAGTTTGAGAAGAACTGGTGTTAATTCTTCTTTAAATATTTGGTTAAATTCATGAGCAAAGTCTTTGAGTCCTGGGATTTTCCTTTTTGGCAGTTTTGTGGTTACTTGTTTGGTCTCTTTACTTGTTACAGGAGTATTCAGATTTTCTATTTCTTCTTTACTCAGTTTTAGAAGTTTTTAATCCATTGGTTATTTATGAATGTGTTGGTTAATTTCCACATATTTACAAATTTCCAAAATTTCTTTCTGTTATTGATTTCTGATTTCATTCCATTGTAGTCAATTATCATACTTTCTATGATTCAAATAATTTTCAATTTATCAAGGCTTGTTTATGGCCTAGAATATGACCTATCCTGAAGAATGTTCTATATGCACTTGAGAAAAATGTGTCTTCTTCTTTTGTTGGACGGAGTGCTCCATAGAAGTCTATTAGGTCTAAATGGTTAATAATGTTGTTCAAGTCTTCTACTTTTTTGTTGATTTACTGCCTGATTTGTCTATCCATTATTGAAAGTGGGCTTTTCACATCTTCTACTGCTATTGTCAAATTATCTATTTCTCCCCTCAATTCTGTCAACTTTCACTTCACATTTTTAGGGGCTCTGTTGTTGGGTCCATATTGTTTACAATTATTATAATTTCCTGACAGATTGCCCCTTTTATCATTATAAATAGTCCCCTTTTATCACTAGTAACATTTTTTGTTGCTGTTTTAAAGTCTATGTTGTCTGATATTAGTATAGCCATTCCAGCTTTCTTATTTTGCTGTTTGGAGATATATCTTTTTCCTTTTTCTTTTACATTTAACCAAGTTGTATCTTTGAATCTAAAGTATGTTTCCTGTAGACTGTATGAACTGAGATTTTTTTTTATCCAGTCTGACAATCACTGGCTTTTGATTAGATTGTTTAATCCATTCACGTTTAATGTTATTGCCATTTTACTTTTTGTTTTCTATATGTGTTATAACCTTTTTGTTCCAATATTTCTTCTTTACTGCTTTCTTTTACATTAAGTGAATATTTCTAATGTAGCATTTAAATGCATTTACTTATTTTTTCACTATATTTTTTAGTTATTTTCTTAGTAGTTGCCCTGGGGCTTACCATATAATCTTAACCCATCAGAATCTACTTCAGCTTTATACTAACTTGATTCCAGTGACATATAGAAATATTGCTCCTATATAGTTCTACTGCCTCTTTCCCTTTTTTGTGCTAATATTGTTGTACATATTACATATATACATGTTACAAACCTAACAATATATTGTTTTCACTATTACTTTATATAATTCTATCTTTTAAAGAAGGGGAGAAAAGAAAGGAGAGCAAGTAAATATTTAAAGAGTGTGTAATATTTACCTTCTTATTTACCACTTCCGGCATCTTCATCTGTTCCTGTGGATTCTAAATGCCATCTAGTGTTATTTTCTTTACTCAAATATAGCTTTGATCTCATCACCTGCCTGTTTTTTGTAAAATATATAACATTTCTATATGTTATAGGCCAAACAATACAATTATACACATATGGTTTTATACAACTGTTTTATAAAACAATTAAGAGAAAAAAGGAGAAATGTGCATTAATAACAAAGATTAGAATGGAGTTTAATGAAATAGAAAACCAAAAACAATAAAGAGAATCAATGAAATCAAAAATTGTTTCTTTGAAAAGATCAAAAAATTGACAAACCTTTAGCTAGATTGATAAAGAAAAATGAGAGAGGATACAAATAATGAAAATCAGAAATGGAAAGGCAGACATTACTACTGATCCTGCTGACATAAAAGGGATTATAAGTGGCAACTATGAACAACTGCATGCCAATAAATTAGATAACCTAGACAAAATGGACAAATTCTTAGAAAAACACAAGCTACCTACATTGACTCAATAAGAAATAGAAGATCCCAACAAACCAATTACTAGTAAAGAGATTGAATCAGTAATCAAAAACCTCCCAACAAAGAAAAGCCTAGGACCAGATAACTTCACAGGGGAATTCTACCAAACATTTCAAGAAGACTTAACTCCAATTCTACTCAAACTATTCCAAAAAAATGAAGAAAGAACACTCCATAACTCAGCCTATAGAGTCAACATCACTCTGACACTAAAGCCAGATAAAAATACCACAAGAAAAGAAAACTACAGACCAATATCTCTTATTAATATAAATGCAAAAATTCTCAACAAAATTCTAGCAAACTGAATCCAACAACCCATTAAAAGAATCACACGCCATGATCAAGTGGGATTTATCCCTGGTATGCAAAGTGGGGTCAGCATAAGAAAATCAATTAATGTAATAGACCACATTAACAGAATGAAGGAAAACAACCTCATGATCATCTCAATTGATTCAGAAAAGGCATTTGACAAAATACAGCACCCTTCCTTTCTTGAAAAAAACACTTAGAACAAAAGGAATAGAAGGAAACATCCTCAACATGACTAAGGGCATATACAAAAAGCCCACAGCTAACATCCTACTTAATGGTAAAAGACTGATAGCTTTCCCTCTAAGATCAGGAACAAGACAAGGATGTCCACTGTTATCACCATTATTCAACATTGTTCTGGAAGTTCTTGCCAGAGCAGTTAAGCAAAAAAAATAAGTAAGTAAGTAAGTAAGTAAGTAAGTAAATAAATAAATAAATAAAAGGCATCCAGATTGGAAAGAAAGAAGTAAATCTTTCCCTATTTGCAGATAACATGATCCTGTATGCAGAAAATCTTGAAAAATCCAGAACAAAGCTCCTAGAGCTAATAAATGAATTCAGCAAAGTGGCATGCTATAAAAAAAAGACTTTGAAGATGTGATGAAATTGAGGATGTTGAGATGGGGGATTATTTGGGTGGGACCAATGTAATCTCAAGCATTTTTATAAAAGGTGGCAGGAAAGTCAGACTCAGAGAAGATGTGATTACAGAAGCAGAGGTCAGAGAGAGATTTGAAGTTGAAACATTGCTAGGTTTGAAGATGGAGGAGGTGGCCATAAGTGAAGGAACGCAGGAAACTTCTACAAGCTGTAAAAGGACAGTAAACAGATTCTTCCTCTAGAGCCATCAGAAGTAACTAGTCCTACAAGCCCCTTGACTTTAGCCTAATGAGACTAATTTTGAACTTCTGGCCCTCAAAATTGCAAGATAATAAATTTGTGTAGTTTTAATCCACTAAATTTGTGTAGCTTTAATCCACTACATTTGCAGCCATATGAAAATAATACACTGTAATAAAATGAGGGAAGATATACAACCTTGGCTCTGTAATTTCCTGGGTTAACAGGAGTCTCTGGACTAACTTTTCTAAAGATCTAGCACATCTAAATTCCAACTTACTAGGTTTACACTCTCATCAGTATGATTTGAGAACCACCAAGAATGGTTAAAAATTACACGCACACGCGTTTTTTTCCTTCTTGCTTATCAATATCTGAAGTCCCTTTAAAAAAGAGCAAAAGCCTCAAGCTGAAAATACAAATGTTCGTAATAAATGGCTTAACTGTATTTAAATTCTCACTAAGGAGAGGGTGACTAATGGTCTTTGCCATTTGGATTCCTGACGGCAGTTGAAAGAGATTCCATAGAGAAAAGATCTATAAAAGGAGAGACTGAGAATCATAGGATAAACACGAAGTCAGATTCTGACTTGGACTAACTCTGTTTGTATGTTGAAACTAAAGATGCTTTAAAGTAAATGATTTTTGGAGAAAACATTGACCACTCTGAATTAGGCCCCAAAATGAATTTGTTTTGACAGCTGATCTTCCCCAACTGTCTTCTTGCTGGCCCCACCTTTGCCAGATAGATATAGGTTTATGCATAAAAGAGCATTATGCCACAGTTATGCTAGGAATTCTGGAAAAATGGAAAAAAAATCTACAATTAAGAGAGCCGGGCAGCAATGCAAATTCTATAAGCTAAGAAGTAAACTTGCTTCTGGGTGGTAGAGTTAATTTGCCTAGACAAGCCTGTTAGCTCACTGCCTATTTCATTTAATACTAGAAAAATAGGTAGATATACCTCATGATTGAGTCTTACATGAAATCTTTTATTCCTATTCATTCATTCATTCACATTCAACAACATTTAGACATTGTGCCCAAATGATAATGATAGCCTGAGTCATGGCTGTGCAGGGGCAAAACATCTTTGAAGGCACCTGGTCTATTCTAGAACAAAGACAGAGACCAGTGGTTCTCAAGCCTGGCTGCACATTATAATCACCCAGAAAGCTTTCAAGTCATATCAATACCCAGGCCCCACTCCCGGAGATTCTGAATTATTTGGTTTGGGGTCTGGTCTTGTATCAGCATGTTTTAAAAGCTTCTCAAGTGATTCTAATGTGCAAAAAAAAAAGCTGAATACCACTGTTCTAGGTACACACTCCAAGCTCAGCGTAAGTTAATGGAGGAAAGATAAGCTTCTGGCCTTTGACAAGTTTCACTCCTGTTTGGTTGGAGTTTGTTCTGAAGGTAAAGAAGCTGGTGCAAGCAGTATGTATCTAATGTGGGCTGGACTTGGCTTTCCTATCTGGGTCCCTTCTTATCTCAAACCACAAATATTTGGCTGGGTGAGGTTCAGATGCCTTGATTTCTCTCACTCATGCTGCTGAATGGCATCTTGAACCCAGACACCCTGGTACATTAAGTTGATATGAATGTAATATTTCCACTTGTCCGGTTATTTCACGAGAACTCTTACAAACTTCAACTGAGTGTTAAGATAGATGTGGTTGGATTTTGGATTTTTGATGGTGGGTGTTTTTCATTGCAGGTTTCATTTCCCTATCTGGCTTCCAGCTAACATCCTCTTCACTGACTGTTGGAATTAGAATGATAAAATATTCCCTCACCTCAGAAGTCTTATTAAAATCCCCCTTAATAGCAGCATCATATTTCCTGGCCTCTGCTGATTCACTAGGATATCTCAGAGTATTTTTCCTTATTCTCTGAAGACCTTAGATATACGTATAGGGAGCTGAAAAATGTCTTCCCAAAATTCATGACCAACCAGAATGTCAGAATGTGACTGTATTGGTCAGGGTTCTCTAGGGAAATAGAACCAACAGGATGGAAATATATATAATGAGATTTTAAAAACAAGAATTGGCCCATGCAACTGTGGGAATGAGTAAGTCCAACTTCTGTAGGGCAGGCCACAAGCTGGGAACTCCAGTGAAGGTTTTTGATGAATTCCCCAGGAGCAGCTGCCTGGCTGAAGTAGAGATGGAAACTCTCCTTTCTGACTGATGAAATCATCACTTCTCCTTTTAAGACCTTCAAGTGATTAGATGAGACTTCTCTCATTGTTGACGGTAATCTCCTTAGTTGATTGTAGATGTAATCAGTCATAGATGCTATCAACTTACTGATGATTTAAATCCATGAAATATCCTCACATAAACAATGAAGCCAGTGCTTGCCTGATCAAACAACTGGACACCGAAACCTTGCCAAGTTGACACATGAACTTAACCATCACAGTCTACCCCTTCTCAACTTGACACCCATACACATTGCCGTAAGCCATATTTAATCTCTAAATAAAAACAATAACAGTAATTTTCACCCAATAAAACTCAACTGTTTTGTATACAACCAGAAACATACTAGCTTTCCCCAAAATAAGGTGCAAGTCCTTGGGTAATATTGACTCTTAAACTGGATATCCTATAACTTAAATACCATAACATGAAGTTAAAACAACTTATGTCATTTGATAAGGGGGATAAGATAGTGAAGAAAACAAAGATATTTGATTTGTTTTATACAGTTATACTCATAACAAAGTGAGGAAGAAATATCCATAACCATTAGAGTCCGCATTTCTGTAACTGGTCACATGGTCATAGCTCATATTTATAACTACCTCCTTCCACCACCTATTCCATAGTCCCTTTACCCTCAGCAAGTACCTCAGCTAGCTGTGATTCTTTGCCTTGTAGTTTAGCCTGGATTGGATTGTTGCAGTTTTCCATTAACTTTAGTCAGAAGGCTTGGTGGTATATGAGATACCCAAGGGGATCTCCCGTATTCCTGGTAAACTCTTCTTTACCTGAATTGTGTATAACAGTCCTATTTCCCCTTGAAAATCAAGATAATTACCACAGCCAGTACAGCAATTCCCTTTTTTGCCTGTTGATTCAAAGGCACTAGGAGGCCAAAGTGACCAGGAGGCAATCTTAACTTCCAGTTCAATAGAATCATTCTTGTGTCTCCTGGTGGAAGCACTCCTTCTTTTGCAGCTAAGACCTTTGGACCAGCAGAGCTAAAGTTTGCAGGGACAGGAAGCAAAAAAAAATCTTAGTGGCTAACTAAGGTTAATAGTGAGTGGTACCACACCCATTTCCACCCCTTGATTTCTGGATCTGTGAATGCCGGCTCTTCTATCATCATAGAATGGATGCTTATTAAGAGCACATACAGCCTTCTGGAGAACATTGCCCTAGCCCTGAAAGGTATTGCCACCCAGTTGGAGCCATAGTTGAGTCTTCAAGAGGCCATTCCACTATTCTATCTATCCGGCTGCTTCAGAATGATGGAGAACATGGTAAGAGCAGTGAATTCCATGAGCACATGCCCTTTCCCATACTTCATTTGCTGTGAAGTGGGTCCCTTGATCAGCAGCAATGCTGTGTAGAATGCCATGTCAGTGGGTGAAGCATTCCTTATTCTATAAAGACCTTAGATACAGGTACAGTGTGTTGAAAAATGTCTTCCCCAAAATTCAGAATGTGACTTTATTTGGAAATAAAGTCTTTGCATATGTAATTAACTAAGTTAAGATGAGGTCATACCAGATTGGGGTGGGCCCCAAATCCAGTGACTGTTGTCCTTATAAGAAGAGGAGGATACACACAGCCTTCAGAATTGTGTGACAATAAATTTTTATTCAGCAGCCCTAGGAAACTAATACACTGGGGTTCATAAAATAGTATATTCAAATATTTGGGGGCAAATAAGACTCAGAAACCACTTCAGGGTTATTTATCTGAAGAAATAGCTGAGCTAATGGAGTTGAGACCTAAATTTGAGATCTGGAAAGATAAAGGAAGTAGGCTAGGTAAGCAGAGCGCAGTGGTAAACAGAATATACCACAGGTTCCTCCCTTGGCTATGGAATCATGGTCAGATCAAAGAAACTCTTAAATGCTCAGTTTTCACCACTGAGAAACAGGAAAATCAAACCCAGTTTCTAAGTGACTTGTTCTATTTGCCACAAATAAACAGATCCCATCTTCCAGAAATTGAGTTCTTTTGGCAGCTGCCACCAGGCTAGAAAGGACGCCTCAGTTATGATTGTATTTGACCCATAGTATTTACCTGACTCAACTAACCAAGAACATCAAGTAAACATTTCTGTAAAAGTTTAACTTCATATTAAGTATCAGATTAAGGAAATAGACATCTAGTTACAAGTTATGCCTAACAAAGAGTTTTATAAACTGGAACGGGATTTTAAAGGAATACAAATCTGCACATCTGCATATGGACTGCTGTTTATCACTAAATTCAACTGTTGCAATCACCATTTAATTCAATCTAACTCTGGTTTAAACTCTGAGAATAAAAATAAGACTCATTCTGACTTCTTTCTGAGATTCAGGAATTTTCGTTCTGCCTGTGTTGGAAGGCTTGGACATCTTAACCCCTTGTTCCTCTAATTAGCCCTTGAGATTAAGTTCCGAAGACAGCTTTCTTCCCCCATGACTGGCTGAAAAGACATTTTTCACAAGAGGAACCATTTCTGAAGTTTGGGAGAGGAGCCAGAGTAAACTTTCAACTTCAGGTTAAACGTGCATGACACTGGAACCCACAGCTTCTCACACAGGCTTTTCAGATACCCAGAGTGGGTCAATGTAGCAACTTCTGTATAGATCCATTGTGGCCATATTCTACATAGAAAAGAAGAACTAAAGAATATAAGCAATTATAGATGCCATCAGACCCCTTTTGAGTCAAAAGGAGCAGTACTTAAAATGAACGAGAGGAAATTAAAAACCTATTTTGCTTATGACCAAGTCTGTGAAGGCTTTATAATTGTATGCTTCAAAACTATCTCCTGTCCATAATGCAGGTATCCCAAGGACTGAAAGCATTAGGAAAAAAGCTACCTGAAATTAAGAACTGAAAACCCAAGGAAGTAGACAGCATCTTGAGGCAGTTAGTCTACAATGAAGAGACCCTTAGAGCACCCTGTGTCACCCATCTACTCCCAGAGCCATCAGTATTGCTCCTAGTGTTCATGACAGGGTAACTTACCACAGGTCTTAAGGGAAAATAAAGCCTATCACCAGTTTTGATTGCGGGAAGATGAGCTCTAACTGTCAAGCGTTGGAAGGCTTCAGCTCTTAGCGTCTCACTCACTACACGACCTTGAGAAATCCCTTAAGCTCACTGGGTCTCAGCCTCTGCATATACAAAGCAAGACGATCGGCCCAGGGGTGCTGATGTTCGTTCAACTTTGTGGACTTGGAGGTCTTAAAATGGGAAGGAATCTCTATGAATCTATGATGTGAACTCTTAAATAATGAGTATAAAATAGAAACACTTTAAATAGTGGGAAAAACAGAGTCATAAACTGAAAAACCATTTTTTGTACATTTTTAATGAATTCGGAAATACAAAATGAAACAAATTAAGGACAAAGATTTGTTTTGTAACCTGGATGAGCTCAGCTAACCACTATCTCATTCTGTTATAGTCAATCATCTTCACTTTACAGCATTCTCATCTAGTTGAATTGGTCAACTCAATTATTGGTGTTCTGAGAGACAGAAACTCTCCTGGGGAGAATAGTGCTCTATTCCTATGGATCTATGGCTGTTTTTACACTTAATTATAGTCAGACACTGAAGAACATCTGGTGTTTCTTAAAATGTTGCCTTTGAATAGAAATTTGGCAATCACGTGCTGAGTTCTGGGAAATAACACTGTCTAACTGGACTCCACGTGTGAGCTCCTGTAATAGATCTGAAAGGCAAGAAGGTGATTTGATCCACCCCATCCAGAAACTGTGACTGAGGGCTCCTCCCTAAGGAGACTTTTCATATGAGTAGACATTTGCCACATTCCCCAGCATCATTTCAAACATAATAACCACACATATTCCAGCTGGCACATGTAGTAGCCTGTCAGGTGCAGGTGGGAGAGTGGTAAGATCAAAGCGAGAGAGAGCTGGATTCCAGAGCCATAGATATTAATGCTGGCTGGAACAGTGTAGATTAGTTTTTTCACTCAAGTGTCAAACATGGTCACTGTAGTTGCTTGAGTTGTGTCCCTCACAAAGACACATTTAAGTCCAAACTTCTGATCCCTGTGAATGTGATATTAATTAGAAATAAGGTCTCTGCATATGTAGTCAAGTTAAGATGAGAAGAAGAGGAAACACAGAGACATATAGGCAAAAAGCACATGTGATGAAAGAGAAACAGGTTGCAGTTATGCTGCCATAAGCTAAGGAATGCCAGGAACCACCGGAAGACAGAAGAGGCAAGGAAGGATTCTCTCCTAGAGTCTTCAGAGAGAACATGGTCCTCCTGACAACCTTGATTTGGACTTCAGTCCTCCAGAAGTGCAAGAGAATAAATGTCTGTCATTTAAGCCACCCAGTTGGTGGTAATTTCTTACGGCAGCCTGTGCTGGTTTGGATGTATTATGCCCCTCGAAATGCCGTTCTCTTTGATGTAATCTTGTGTGGGCAGACATATCAGTGTTGATTAGATTGTAATTCTTTGAGTGTTTCCATGGAAATGCTCCCCATCCAACTGTGAGTGATGACTCTGATTGGATAATTTACATGGAGGTGTTGGCCTGCCCATTCAGGGTGGGTCTAAATTAAATCACTGGAGCCATACAAATGAGCTGGCAAACAGAAGGAACTCAGTACAGCTGAGAGTGACATTTTTAAGAGGAGCTACAGCCAAGAGGGACACTTTGAAGAATGCACAGAAGCTGAGAGTAGCTGCAGATGAGAGACAGTTTGAAGATGGCGGTTGAAAGCAGACTCTAGCTCCAGAGAAGCTAAGAGAGGACAAACACCCCAAAAGCAACTGAGAGTGACATTTTGAAGAGAAGCTGAAGTCTAGGGAGGAACATCCTGGGAGAAATCCATTTTGAAACCAGAACTTGGAGCAGACGCCAGCCATGTGCCTTCCCAGCTAATAGAGGTTTTCCGGACGCCATTGGCCATCCTCCAGTGAATATATCTGACTGTTGATGTGTTACCTTGGACACTTTATGGCCTTAAGACTGTAACTGTGTAACTAAATAAACCCCCTTTTATAAAAGCCGATCCATCTCTAGTGTTTTGCATTCTGGCAGCATTAGCAAACCGGAACATAGCCCTAGGAAACTAATATAATTACCTAGATCAAAGGAAATAAAAAAATTATGCTACTTTATCTGCCTTTCAATTCCCCCTTTTTCTTTCTGGCAGAATTGTTTGGAGTGTCTTAAGCACCATAGGTCACTATGTCACTTGATGGCCATTTGATTGAAGAAGGTCAGAGTGGTATAGAGACATTAAGAATATAGCCTCTGGAGCTAGAACTCCTGGCTTGGCTACCTGCTAGCTGTAGAATCTTGGGCAAGTTACTGATTCTCTGTTTGCCTTAGTTTCCTCATTTGTAAAGTGGGACCAAAAATAGAACCTATCTTATAGAGGTGCTGTGAGGATTTCAGGACCTTGTATATGTAAAGTGGCACTTTGAGTAGTGCCTGGCAAAGAGTAAGCACTATGTAAATATTAGTTATTAGTAATGCTAACCTTCAAAGGGGAGAATTAGTTGGTAAAATTTAATAATTCTTGGGTAGATTGTTTGAAAAGATTGCCAGACTTAGAGTTTATTTCCTTGGAGAATTCCTAATCCTTTTACCACCTGGTTCTCATCTAATTCTTTCTGCCACTTGCTTCTTCATGGGTAAAAAAAAAAAAAAAAAAAAAAAAAAAAAAAAAGCAGATGGCCCTCAGACTCAAAACAAATGGTTTCTTTTTAAAAGTGCCCCTCCTTGCCTACCTTCGGATCTTTTCAGGAAAGAAAGCAACTTATGGGTCTGGAATTGACATGTTCCTTCTCTTACAGAGTGTCACCAGCTCAAACAATGTTAGAACTATCCCATGTTTCCCAGTGAAGGTGAGCTTTGTCCTGCCAACTGGACAGAGTTGTGTCTGCCTGGGGATTGACAGCTCCACATCGTTGCTGAGCCACAAACCAAACAAAACTTCTAGGGCTTTGGAGTTTAGACAATAGCTGAATTACAAGGGCACTGTCCTGGAAGGGAAACATGCTTACTTTTGCAGACTTGGACAATAAAAAGGCTGTGCCTTTGAAAACAATCTCACAAGTCTCTGCATTACTGGGATTTGCCTTTCCCTTGAAAGTATAGAATTCCCAACACGGTTGAATGCTGTTTCCCTGTCACAGTCTCTAGGGCAGCTTCTTGACTGTAATTTGCAGTCCTCTAAATCCTCTGCATTATAGTAGTAGGGACCAATTTCACCATGCTAGGAGAAATATGTCAGCCCAGGGACGGTGATGTTGTTTTGATTGACAATTCAGCCAAACAAGGAGATTATTGCAAACTCAGAAAGGTGGAGTTTCCCTGCAATGCTGAGTAATGGCCAGAGGATATGCTATGATCTGAGATAGATGCCTCGTTGAACAATGTCCCATGAAGTCTAGTGGTTTCAAGTAAAACACAGGTCTAACAAGTTCCACAATGAGCCCTAGGGTCCAAATGACTATGGGAGACTGATAATACCAATTCTCACTAAGATGTTCAGACCTGAATGTGAACCTCCATCCATACCCCAGAGTTATTCACTCTTTGAAAGAAAACTGAAAAGGAGAGTAATTACTCAGTTCCCAGAGTAAATCCCTAAGGCAGAATTTTAGGACATGTGTAATCCATCATATTATCATCACCTATGTCACCTCCTTCTCCTCATTCACAAGGCTACTCCTGCAGGACTTCAATTCTACAAACAACGAAGTGTGGCAATGCACAAGGATCTGTGATTTCAAACTAGTAGCATGTAGCATAGACATTAAGGGCACTGGAACTGGAGTTAGACCTTGGGTAAAAGCCTAGCTTCACCCCTTACTGCTCCAAGAGCCTGGACAGGTTGTCTTGAATTTCAGTTTACAAAACAGAACTGAGAACTCTACCTTCTTATAGGGCTGCTGGGACATATGGTAAGATGAAGTTCTCCTCACAGTGCCGGGCTTGGAGTAAGGGCTCAGGAAATGTCTGTAAGTGGTATGTGGTTAGCGCTTTGGAACTTAAGTGTGTGTAAGATTAAGTTCCTTAAAGCTCAGCTGGTGACTATCATCTCATTGACTGGTCAACTGGAGCCTAACTCCTGGATCAGGGTAAATAATCAATAAATATTAGTTGAATGAATGAAGTTATGGGTTTTTCCTGTTTCATCTGATCACTAGCCCCTAGCCCTCAACCCCCGCCTCTTCCATCACAAGGGAACTTGTTAGAGCCAGAGGGAAAAAGGACTGTGAGTAGGTGAGATTGGATATGGTAACAGGGTTGGTCAAGACTAATGCTGAAAGCAAGAGCCCAGTGGAAAACAAGAGTGAAGCCAGGAGTAGCCAGACATCTAGGTAGGTCACAACTAGGAACCAGAGTGGGAGTGACATGGAGATGAGAGTGCAGGTCCAGGTCATGCAATTTCTGAGTGCTTCTCTCTCTTAGGGCTGGTTGTGTCGGGAATTCTAGCAAGCTGGACCCACCAATGTTGAAACAACAAGGATTCTCTCAGGTTTTGCCAGGAATTGTCTTATGACTCATTTGAAGTAGGATGTAAAAAAGCCTACTCAAAAACCAAATGTTGGTATATTTACTGCACTCCACCCTCTTTCTCTGATTCCCTTTTACCTCTAGGGAGTCCTTCTACTCACAGGCATGACAGGAAAAGAGACGGCTGGGAAACTCTTTGTTTCCTTACATATTTTTGCTTGATGGGATAATTGACTTTGTAAGCATCAGTAAAATCCAAGTGTCCCCTTTTCCATATTTGTGAAAATTCATTGCAAACTAAACAGATTAGGTTTGTGTTTCAGAAAAAATAAATTGTCTGCACCCAGATGCATGGGTGCAGGAAGTTTGTTGTCAATAATTTATGACCTGATAGTCTTGGACTTAAAGCTGTCCCTTGCTCTAGTAAACCTTTCTGGTGGACTATATCCTGACAACTACTTTACCAGAGATGGTCCATCAAAGGGATCATTCCTAGCCTTGGGTTTAAAAGTCCCCAATTCATCACGGTATGGACGAGTAGGAAGTATCGTGTAAAAGGGTGTTTTCAATCCTGTCCATGGTGGATAAAGATTGAAAGACCAACCTGAAATAAGTATACATCTTTTTAAGAACTAAAATCGCTTATTAGTATTGGCGGGAGGTCTAGAACAAAGGGAGGGAAGAATTTGTTCCTGGCCACTTTCAAACCCACAAAAAGCCGCATTTACTTTCCAAAAACATAGCTCCAGGGCTTTGTGAGTTCCTGCCCACAGTAAGCAAGCAGTTTGCTCTCTGGCATAGCAACTTACCATGCTTCAAAAGATTCCTTCGGTGCTGATACCTCATTCAGTGTAAATTCTCAGACCAGTGGTGGTGTCTTTACCACATCTGCATTGACACCAGACAACCACATTGATTGCAGAGGCAAAAGGCCCTTCATTTTTTCGTGCTCCACTTTTCAACTTTTGTTCTTACTGCATTAGCAGTTTTATTACCTCTATTTTGTGGCTTTCTCATTCTTCAGCTATTCTTTCTTCGGCTTTTTTGGTAAGCATTTCTTTACACCTTTTCTTTTCTGTTTCTTTTAATTCTAATTGTCCAAACTCAGCAGCAGGCTTGTGAGACACAGGTCTAGGGAGCCAGGCACCAAAACTAGGGCAATCTGGATCCAAAGCCACATGGGCACAGGAAAACTTCAGGATGCAAAGGTCCCAAATGTGGGTTGAGCAGAAGTAAGCAACTCATGCACATAAAATAAAGACCAGCTGCTGAAGCCAAGAGCAAACAGCAAAAACAAAGTCAAAACTTGGCCTGGGGTCAAAGCAGGAGCCATGAGTC
The DNA here is from genome assembly GCF_015220235.1 of Choloepus didactylus. Classification (NCBI taxonomy): domain Eukaryota; kingdom Metazoa; phylum Chordata; class Mammalia; order Pilosa; family Megalonychidae; genus Choloepus; species Choloepus didactylus. Next base: position 78,172,214 of record NC_051307.1, read on the forward strand.
CACTTTTAGAGGTAACTTAGCAAGGAAAGTTTTCAGCCACTAGAGCAACTACCATTAATCAAATTTCTACCATGTACCAGACACTGCTTAGTGCTATATACACATAACTCTGCAGGGATTAGTCTCTATGATCCCTAATGTGCAGATGAAGAAATGAGGTTCAAAAATGCAAGTTCCTTGGCCACACCACACTTTGGATCTATGTCTGTGTGACTACAGGCCATCCTCTTGTATAGGATTTTGATGGTCTAGATCTGGGCTACCGCTTCTTAAAAGATAATGGCCCAGTGGTGGTGTGGAGATGGGCACTGCACCAGACTTTGCCTACAGGTCTCTCCGGGTGAGCTCTGTCCACTCATATAATGGGCTGCTCAAAGCATGATAGGGTAGACAGTGGGATACTGATGGTTTGGGAGACACAAAGAGTACCAACTTCCTCAGTCTCATTTCCACCATTATGTTTCAGGTCCAGATAGTCCTATGAGAATCACTCTTTCAGGAAGGAAGTGCAGTGAAATGTAGAAAATCACAAACTCTGAAGTCTGACCAACTGGTCTTTAATTGGAATTCTATTACATACTAGCTCTCTGATTTTGGACAAATTTCTTAACAGCCACGTGCCTCAGTTTCCCTCTAACTAAATTGCTGATATATAATCCAATTGGTTGGCTACTTATTTTTTTGAGTATTAAATGAAATAATCAGGGTAAAACATTCATTCAGTCCCTGACATATACTAAGTAAGCAAGTACTAAATGTTCATTGTTGTTATCACTGTTAGAGTCTTTATATCTAGTTTAAAAACAAAACTATATAACATAGGAGGATAACTTAAAACAAAACCAACCCTTCCAAGATCTTTGTTGGCAAGATTGCCGAAAGCAGAATTTCCTAGTGAACTGAACAGTTGGCATTTCCCTCTGGGATTCTCCAACTTATACCATTGCCCTTCTCTTGGGATAGAGCAGGGGTGTAATTTTGCCTTTCTGGGGTTATTTAGCAATGTCCGGAGGTACTTTTTGTTGTTACACTGGAAGGAAGGTGCACAACCAGCAGCTGGCAGGTAGAGGCCAGGGTTGCTGCTAAACATCCTGCAATGCACAGAATTATCTGCCCAAAAATATCAATAGGGCCGAGGTTGAGAAACCCTGTGGTAAAGTAAGTAGGAGGGTTTAACCAAGGGAAGAAAAGTGTTAAAAACGACCTGGATACTATATGCAAATGCTTTTCTCTTCTTTATAGCACACCTTCCCTTTTTCATAGATGCATTGGTTCTGAAAATTCTCAAATCATACTGAATATATTTATTTATAAAGAGCTAATCTATTCCTAAAACTATCTGTTTTTCTCAGGATTGGGTTCTTCTGTTTTTTATATTCCCCATGCTATTGTTTTTTTTCCCCCAATGTCTGGTGATCCTTGGTTGTCTGTTTATATTTATAAATGAGAGTCTACATCAGTATTCTCAAGCTTGGCTGCACATTGGACCCAATGGCTCCCAATGTCTGTATTTCTTAAAGCTCCCCAGATTATTTTGAGGCACACTTAGGATGTAAATGGACCAATATCAGAAGCTGGAATGTTTTTCCTTGGCACAAATGAAGTTCTCTTCACCACCACATGTCCTAAGGTAAATACAGATTCTGAGTTCAGAATCCTTGACCACACTTAGAGGTGCTGAGTGTTTGCCAGAACTGCACCATCCCAACAGAGAGTGACAGGCTAGACTGAGTGGCTTGGACTGGGGCAAGGGAGAGAGAGTTACTGAGGAAGAAAAGGATGGGATTGAAGTGAAAGCTGCTGCCATGCAGAACTTGGTCTTCAAGGAAGAAACTATTGGTGTTCTGGGTGGGTACAACAGGAAATGAGAAGCTCTTGGGATGGGTACTGGTGTTCAAGGTGGTAGGAGAAAGCACAAGAAAAAGAGAAATATTGTTTCAAGAGCCTGATATAGAACAGAGCAAGCTTTTTATCAAATCAACTTCTCTTTTCAAGGGCCACCTCTGCCCTCTGTACCTGCTTTCTAAAGAACCCTGCCTACCTAGACTTGGAGTTCCCCATTTGGATAGGAGGTGTTGAGCTTCTCCTTGAAGAAGTCCATTTATAGCCAGCATCTCTATTTGGAAATCAGCATATGTTGCTAGTTGCCCTTGAGGCAGATAGCCACAATCTTCTGCAGCCTTCCCAGTGGCAAGCAAGAAAGTCAACAAGGTCCCAAATGTAAAGTGTCAAACGAGGTTTTCCCTCTACCCATGGAAGTTGCCAAGCAGTTTATGTGTGAGTGTCCACATCAAGGTCCTCTCAAATTTCTCTATTTCTTTGTCACATGAAACCCAGTCTCTGAGGTTTTCTGCATCACCTTACTGTGTCTTGGAGTTGCAAAGTTCGTCCCTCCCCTGCATCACCCCTGTCCCCCAGAAGCGAACGTAGACAATTTCCGTTGGTGTCAGTTGAGTTCAGCTAACTTCACATACCTCCTTTGGGCTAGATCAAGAAAGTACATGGCTGGGAAGTGGTCACCATGTTCTCAAACAGTGGTTCCCTTGCATTAATGTTAACAGAAGCCTCCCCCGTTCTTGCAGCCAGTGTCAAGTTACAGCAGAGTTAAAAATAGGTAAGTGAAACCTTCAATAGGCCTGGTCCCTGGTAAGAAGGAACTCACACATAAGGCAGCAATAAAGTTAGGGTGAATGTAGTCTTATTTAGCTATCTAGATACACAGATAGGAGACCCTAGGAATCCAGGATAACCATGAGGTAACACACATCTGAGATAGAGCTCTTCGTTTGAGGATGACAGGTAACAGATTATCAGTTTAGCCCAGGACATACATCCTAATTTTGCTTTTAGTATATTACATGGATTTAAGGATACATGATTCCCCTAAAAACAGTCTTCTCCTATGGACTGAAAGTCAATCATCACATATTAATTGAGCAGCTACCATGTCCCAGGCACAGTCATAAGCACTGAGGATACAACAATGAACAAAACAGAACAAGTCCCTGGTCTCATGCAATTCTTTCTAGAACTGTGCAGTCCACCATGGTAGCAACTAGCCATATGTGGTTATTTAAATTTAAATTTAACTTAATTAAAATAAAATCATATTTAAAAATTCTTCTCCTCCTTGGCACTAGTCATATTTTAAGTCCCCACAAGCCATAACTAGTGGCTACCATACTGGACAGAGCAGATGTACAATATTTTTCTCATCTCAGAAAGTTCTAATGGACAACACAATCTAGAGAGCCTACAGCCTAGAGAAATCTCCATCTTTAGTCTCCCACACGGATTGAAATGCTGAATGAGCCCATTCCGTAAAGAAAGGTGACACATGAAGCCAAGTCCTTAATGGAATGGTGGAAAACTCATGGCTGCTAGAATCAAAGGCAGGTTCAAATCTCTGGTTTGCACTTACCAGCTGTGAAAATTCAGCCAGGAGTCCACTTCCTTATTAAGATGGAAATAGTAATAGTACTTCTTTGGGATTTTATAAGGGATTAAGCGAGATGATAATGTGAGTAACTCCAGCACCTGAACACATAGAGGTACTCAATTAATATCTGAAATATAGTAGTAGAAATGGGTCACAGGAGAAATAGGTTTTTATGGATGTAACAGCTATGAGCCAGGCACTGTTCTAAGTGTTTTATAAATATAAATTCATTCAATCCTCAAAAGACCCTATGAGGTAGCTGCTGTTCTAGTTTCCATTTAATAGATGGAAAAATTAAGACAAGGAGAGATTAAGTGATTTGCCAAAAATCTGAAATTGTGTTTGTCAAAGTTTTTAAAATTGTTTTACATACAGCCCTCAAATCTCACTGACTTAACAAGGCAAAAGTTTATTCCTTGCTCACACCACAGTCCAACCAGATGTTCACCGACTGACCACTGTGCAGGGATTTAGAGGCCCAGTCTCCTACTATCTAGTGATTTGGTCAAGTTTTAGGTTCTCAGAATCCCTCTGTCCAGCCTCTGCATCTAGGCAGGGAACAAAGTGAGAAAGAGCTTAGAGCAGCATTCTCAGCCTCAGTACTATGGACATTTTGGGTTGAATAAATCTTTGTGGTTGGGGACTGTCCTGTGCATTATAAAATATTTAGCAGCATCCCTGACCTCTAGCCTATGGATAATGGTAGCAACCTTCCAGATGAGATAACCCAAAATATCTCCAGACATTACTAGCTATCCCCTGGAGAGGTGGGTGGTGGTTTAGAGACCGGGCTAGGAAGTGGCCAAATTCCTTTCACCCACACTCCATTGGCCAGAACTCAGTCATATGGCTACACCTTCTGCAAGAGAAAATGTAGTCCAGTAGTGTAACCAGAAAGAAGTGAAGGCTTTGGAAGTTTACATGAGCAATGTGGAATCTGCCAGAGGGGTGCAGACCCGAGAAAATACACCAAAAGCCTCAGAGCAACTAGAAGAAATTTGCAGGGCATTCTAGGCAGCAATAGAGACAGAAAGATCCCATTTTCACAATTTTCCTCATGGCTGATATCATCATCATAAATAGGTCTCTCGACTTAAATTAATGCAACAAACTAGATGCCATGCTTCCCTGATGGATATACATGTCAGATAACACCAAAAAGCAATTAACATTTTGCAATGACCCATGGAAAAGTTGAGAACATACAGGGTAGAAAAGAGTCAGGATGATGGAAATGTTTCCATGAGTCTATCCAACCCTGATCATATTCCAGGAAGTTGAAAATGTGCAATATGTATGGCCTGAAGAGCAAGAGGGACAGAAATGCATTTTTGGAAGGAGAAGTGCAGAATCTTTGGGTAAATGTCCAAAAAATGGAGCTCCAGAAACAGGGAGAGGTGATAGGGAGAGGTTGCTATTCATTTACTATTAACAGTTGCAAGGAAATATCCTGACTTAGTGTAAAGGAATGTTACAAAGTTGACTAATAAATGACACTGTCTAGAATTCCAGTGGAAGCACTAGCATTTTTGTATTTCATAGCAGGTTAGGTCATACCCACCATGTACAGAAAAAGCACATACCTTTTGTAAGAATCATCTAAATTGCAGTGGGCTTCTGTCGGTGCATAAACAAAACTTTTAAATATATCTTAATGTTCCCTGCTTTATGACAGCCAAATAAAGTCAAAATGCTTCTTGAGTTTTTTATTACACGGTTTGAGGGAAATTATTTCTCAGCTGCCTGGTTCGAACATTTTTCTCCTTACTATGTAATCATATTGAAAAGAACTAGAAACACTCAAGTTTCTCCCAACTGGCTCCAAATCAAACTCCAGAAGCCAAGGCTGACTTCCCCAACTCCACTGCACTCCACCCTACCCAATTCCTGCCCTAAGTAAAAGAAAACATTACATTTTCATGCCAATAAAAATCAATCAAATCCCAATATAAATTATAGGACTGAAGGGAAATAATCTAACCAATAAATACACATAAAAACATATCTCTTTAAATTTATTGATAGCCTAAGTTTACCAAAATTAATGACTGTTTTATTCATTTATTTCAAAAGTGTCTATTTCTTTGAAGAAAAAAAAAATTGAATCTTATACTAAATAAAGAGAAGAGAAAAGGATAGAGAAGGAGAAGGAAAAGGGAAAGTGAGATATCTGAGCAGTGGATAATCACAGAGAAGATGACTCATTTTCAGTCTTGTACAACAGACCTCTTCAGTTATATTTTCCAAAGAATGGAAAATAAGGTCAGGCAGAGTTATAAAGTAACATCAGCTAATAGCCAGAGGCAATGGCTTTTCCCTAAGTGTTTTTGTTTTTACTAAAAAAATAATAATAACAATGAATAGATCCATGCATACATATATTAACTCATCAAATACTTATTGAGTAATGCTATGTGCAAAGTACTCTGCCAATTCAATAGATAAGGGATGGAAAAGATGAGAAAGACCTTTCCAAAGCAAACTTGAAATTTAGTGGGGATGAAGGATAAATACACAACTAAGCAAAGCACACAGAGAAGAGAAAAGAAGTGAAGAAAGAGGAGAGGGGAGAAGGGGAGGGGAAGGGAGTAGAGGGGCTGGGGAGGGGAGGGGAGGAAAAGAGGAAGGGACTGAAGGATTGAAATTTTCCTAACTGGGCTTGGAAATGTAATATGTCTTTTAAAAATGAGATAGATCTGAAGAAGCAGTGTTTTAAGGCTGCCAAAATTGACTTGCTTCTTTGAATTATGATGAAATGGAAATCTCAGGGCACTAAGATAGAGAAACCATTAGGCTTTACATGCCCTTTATTATCCATCAAATGTCATGCCAAGCAAACCCTAATGATTACTCACAGGGCTTCCTGCCCTTTTTCTGAGTGTGGGGTTCTTTATCTTTCAAATGGATTTGAGTCCCAAGTCTGTCATTGCTCCCTTGTTGACCAAAGGCAGACTGCAAAACAGGATGCCCTTGCTTAACGTGATGCCATCCCATCTCATCTTTCAGAGATACAAAAAAAGCAAGAAAGCACAGTTTCCAAGCCAAAAGGGACTTTGTCAACATTACATGTTCTCTCTCCTTGGTGTAATATGTGGCCCAGCTCTTAGAGACCTACTGTATAATGGCTTAAAAGGCAGATTTCTGGTGTCAGTTTGGGTGTGGATTTTGCATCTACCACCTATATTTGTGTAACCTTGAGCAAATTCCTTGATTTATCTTGTTTCCTCACCTAAAAATGATAGTACCTACTTCATAAGGTCATACAGGGATAAAAAGAGATATCAAGTGCTAGAAATCTATTGTAGTGCATAGCCCACAATGAGTTCAATAAAGGTTGGTTATTTAATATTGCTTTAGAAAAGTAGTTGATTATGACATCATGTTAATTCCTTATGTTCCCACAGATGTCAGGGTATTCAGGTACCGTGGGTGGGGGTACAGGAACTCTTCCTGGGGGTATCCCTTCAAGTCAGTTATGGCCCACAGACCCAGAGATGCAGCCCTATTTTCTCTGGAAGTCTGACTTTCTGCCTCCATGTTCCTTATCTCCAATCAAAGCATCATGCACATCACCATCAGAGGCAGACAGTGACACTAGGCTTGGATATCACTGTCTCTGCTGCTCCAGAAGTGCTACCCATGATTTCCATTATCCAACATGGGAGCAGCTTATCCTATATTTGTGTCATTTCAAAAGTTGATAAGTATTCTCTTTAAATCTTTATTCAGGTTATTGATAAAACATCAGACAGGATTTGGTTACGGACAAAGACGTACACAGAGATTTCTCTACAAGTATCTTCTAAATGGTTCTCTCCTTTTATTGAAACATTCTCTCTCTCTCCCTCCCTCTCTCTCTTTTCCTCTCTCCCTCTCTCTCTTTTCCTTCTCCCCCATGACTTGGACTTGAGTTTATCATACTCCTCAGTTCATAACATATCATATCACATTATCACATTAATCCAAGATCTCAGTCTTTCTTCTGTCACCATCCCCAGCCTCCCCAAATAGGCAAATATGTTTAATGGATTTTGTGTCTGTGTTTATAAATGTTCTTTCAAAATGTGTATGGTTGTTCCATGTGTGTGTATTTTAGAATATATAAATGATATTGTGTTACATATACCATCCTGTTTTTGACCTTTTTTACTCACACCTTTATTAGCTTTTTTAGCCTCCTACCATATCTACTCTTAGTCTACTGGTTCTAATTGCTGCATGATTCTCCATGCACATTTTGATTATCCACTTACCCTTGATGAACACCCTGATTTCCTCCAGCTCCCTACCACCATGAAATAGGCTGCAAGAAATCCTTCTGTACTTATTATTAAAACCCTCTCTAAAAAATTCACCCAAAAGCCAAATTGCTGAGTTGTCAGCATTCATATAGTAAATCAACAACGAGCTGCCAATTTGCTCCCCAGCATGACTCCACCAGCTAAAGCAGTCTTAATTATTACATTATTTTATCACAATCATAAGCACTATCCCTAGATGTCTTTGAAATGATGTGCATGAAATTGCATTGATTGCCTTGTGCTAAAATGTCAAGTTCTATTAGTTTGCACCTATTCTCTATGCATTAGGATATATAGTAAACCAGGGCCATGAATACACTTGTTAATTCTTTTTCCTGATGCTTTTCTTGTTAGAATAACTAAACACTTTCTTTGTTATGGTTCTTCCAATGTCATATTGGTTAATCATCAGACTTATTTTTGAGATTTATCTACATTTTTTTTTTCTCACTCCCTTTCATATTTCAGGTTAAGTCCCTTTTGAATAGATGAGCAAGTCTCCTGTCAAACACAGTTTCCCTCTTCTTCATGGGCTGCACTTCATCCCTTGCCAAGCCTCAGATGTTCTGCTTCGAAAAGCCATGATCTAAAATGCTTCAAAACCATTTCTGTAGCCAATTGTTCACTTCTCGAATATTTTTTTCTCTTCCAAATGCTCCAAATGCTTCAATTTGTAGTTTTGACTTCAAAGTTACCAGCAATATATTCCAGATTTCTTTGGCTCCATATTCTTAACTCCCAGAAGTATCAACAAAACAGCTAGTAGTTGGTGTGTTTGAGAAGAGATTCAATTGCTGCTACTTTTTCAGAAGATTCAGTCACCCTTTCTTGAGTCAATTCTCTACAAATTCACTTCTTGACATTGGCTTCAATTTATTCAATCCCCTGGGCTATTTTTTCTTTTCATTTCTCTCCTGGATTATTTTCTCCAACCTGTTGAAACTGATATGATGTTTCACCATTAAGACTGTCTACCTAACTCAGGAGCACAAAAGCATAGTCATTTATGCTTCACATAATTTTTGGGGTTTCTAAGTCCCCACTTGTTGTGATGGCAGAAAATTAATCTAGTCACTTTCAGTTACATTTACTCCCATCTAGTCAAATTCAAAATTGTTATCTCACCAATGGTCCATTTCACACAAATCCTTTATTTCCCTTTCCACACCAGTTTGGGATCAACTGCCCTGGAGAGAATGAGTCCTATGCTATCTCTTGGCAGCTGTTCTAGATCCCACACAACCTGGTCCTGTGTTCAGTGTCTGACACTGACTAACAAGTGAAAATTGGCTGATCTTAATAATTTTCTCCTAAGATTTCTGGCTGTAACTGATTCTAGGAAGCTGTAAACACTTCTGCCATTCATCCCCACCTAGAAATCAATGAGCATCCTTTGGTGACTCACTGTCCCCTTCATTGGCAGGTGACCGCTTACATGTGACACATACATGTAATACAACCAACCAACATGGCTCTCTTGTGACTCTCTGGGACCATAATGGAATTTCAAAGTCCCCCAAATTTCCAACCTTGGAAAGTGGGAAATCTTTGTAATCTGTAAGCCTTGTTGTCCTGTTTCCACACAGCCCTATGGTGCTGGCTGCACTTCTAGGACTACGCTCATCAAAATTTATACAAGGTGTGGTGTTGCTTTATCCACTGCTCATCAGCTTACAAACCTGTCCAGTACTTTCTGCACCCCCCCATCTCCCCATCCCACCCCCCACAAACAAGTCACTAACTCTCCCCTCTATTTTGTATTTTAAAGTACTCTTTCTTCAGCCTTTTCCTGAAGTCTGTCAATACCTCCTCCCGGAGGAAGGAATGGAGGTGAAAATAGTGAACACAGTTCTGCAAGGTCTTACTTTGAACCCAGTAATTTGGATCCTGGGTCACTAACTTTGAGGTGTGTTGTATCCATAGCAACTGCTGCACTTTCAGTTTAACCTCCCCATGGTGGAGAAGGGAACAAGTAGGGGCACATTCCATTACTACTTTACATACCAACTTGCTGCACTTTCTAGTGTAGAAGTGTTTCCTCTCTAAAAAAGCCTACTTGTAGAAAGACCTTCATCTAGCAATGGATGGAACAAATTTTCACCTTTTTGCACGGTGAGACTTTGAGGAGTTCATATCTAATTAAATCCCATTTGGTGAAAAACTAACTTGCTTTTGAATATAGTGATATGCACTACAATAAAAGTCCCCAACTAGTTGTAGACAGAGAACATTCGATTCAGAGCAGGATTTATATGAGTACTTTGTCTACGCAAAAGGATTTGGCTCAGGACCCCTAAGAGCTGCTGTTCAGTTAATGTTTGTAGTATGATTATAGTTTTTACTAATTCTACACAAGAGTAATAAAACCTCATCTCTGTTATAAGTCTGAAGAGACTTCCAGATTTTTCCAATATTTTTCAAATATTTTACCCAGATATTTGAATCATTTCTTTTTGCTGTGTTTGCTTATTTCATTCTCCTATTTGATGTATATTTTAAATACTTTGGTCTATATTATCATGCATTATTATGTATAACAAATTTTAAACATTGAAGGAAACATCTATGTTTATTTAATTCACTTTTTACAAAACCCAGCACTTCTCCTTATTAGGAAAATTCATGAAAGACTTTGAAATGGGCGAAAAAGACTATTTATATTTGTATTAGCTTTGTATTGCTGCTGTAACAAACTGCTACAAACTTAAAGTAACACTAATTTTGTATCTTGCTGTTCTGGGGGCCGGAAATCCAAAATCAATCTCATTGGGCTAAAGCCAATGTCTACAGGGCTGCATTCTTTCTGGAGGTTCTAGGGAGAATCTGTTTCCTTGTCTCATCTAACTTCTGGAGGCTTCCCACATAACTTGGCTTGAGGACCCTTCTTCTGTCTTCAAAGCCAGCAGTGAAGTATCTTCAAATCTCTCTTTGATCCTGACTTCTTCCTCTGTCTAACTCCTCTACTGTATAGGAAGTGTTTACATTGTACCCGCATGGACAGTCCAGGATAATTTCCTTTTCTTAAAGTCATTTATTAGTAATCTTAATTCCATCTGGAACTTACTTTCTGGGGATTAGGAAAAGGACATCTTCAGGGCTTTATTCTGACTACCATAGTCTACCCTCTGTCCCCCAAATATACATGTCTTTCTCACATGCAGAATGCATTCACCCTATCCCAAGTCCTCAAAAGTCTCATCCAATTACAGTATCAACTCAAAAGCCAAAAATCTCGTCTAAATCTCATCAGATCAAAAGTCCAAAATCTCATCATCTGAATCATCTAAATTAGGTATGGGGGAGGGTCTGGGTATCATCCATCCCAGGACAAAATGTCTCTCTGTCTGTGGACCTGGGAAACTAGAAACCCAGTTAACTGTTCCCAAAATACAAAGCTGGGAGAGGCATAGGATAGCTGTTGCAGATATTATAGATCAAAAGGGGAGTAAATGGAAGGGGAAAAAGGAGCCACTGTCCCAAGCAATTTCAGAATCCAGCTGGGAAAACTCCATTAGGTTTCAAGGCCTGGGAATAATCCTCTGTGGTTCCGGGCTCTCATGACTCTGAGAGAGTTGCTAGATGACCCCTTAAGCTCACAGCTTCACTCTCTGAGTCATTCTTCACTTCTCATGAAAGGCAGCAAATATTTGCAGCTGAGTAGTTTTGTCAGCTTGTTTCCTGACAAAAAGGAAACAAAAAGGCCTGACAGCCTTTTTTCCATTCTGTATTCTCTCTGTCCTTTTTGGTCCAAACTGGAAGTGTTTCTGCTGATATAAAATTCTCAAGAGCTTGTGGGTCTCCTGTGTATGCCATGGAAATTCACTCCATCGGTCAAGAGGCTCCTAGCTTACACCATCTCTGTGTTCTGCTTCTGCTGAGATGACTGACTATGAATCACATGCTTAATCTCTTCAAAAAGGCTTTTGTGTGACTGAGTATTCTGATCTTTTTATCTTTTTGAAATATTAGCCAAAGATTATTCATCCGCACTGTGGGAGGCACATTAATGGCCCACCACAAAGACGTTGATGTCCTAATTCCCAGAACCTGTGAATATGTTATGTTACATGAGAAGGGCAATTAAGGTTTCCTAATCTTACCCAAATATTTCAAATTAGTTCTTTTTGTTGTGCTTGTCTAGTTCATTTTCTTCTTTGGTATACTTTTGCAAGGCTTTTAAATATTTATAAATTGTCTATATGCACTATTACGCCTAATAAACTGTAACCCTTGAAGAATCTAGGATGATCTCTTTATTTTAAGGTCAGCTGATTAGCAATTACATCTGCAACCTTCATTCCCTTTTCCCAAGCAACAAAACATATGCTTAAGTTCCAGAGATTAGAACCTGAACATCTTGGAAGGAGTGGGGTTGGGTGGGCATGGCTCTGCCTACTACAGTGACCTTTCAAAGAATGCTGGATGTTATCTGATGGACACTTTCCATTCCTTTGCATCAATTTACCCAACTTCAAATTGCTCTTGACTGCTTACAACCAGGAGAGCTGTGGGTGTATAGGTTTGTCTTAGAAATGAGAATACCTTTAATTTTTGTTTTTTTTAATTTTTTTAGATATTCAAGATGACAAATTATTGATTTATAATGGATCATTAGTGAAAAGAAAACTCATTATCTGCTAAAAGAGGGACTGGTAACTATGAATCAGAGTAAAGTGAAGTGTTCACTCTTTCAGATCAAGTAATAATAACATAATGATAATAATCACTAACATTATTGAATTTTTACTATTTCCCAGGCCCTGTTCAAAATACTGTGAATAAGCTCATTTAATGTGTAAAACAGTAATACCCCCATTTTACTAAAGAAAAAACTGAACCTTAGAGTGGTTGAGTCACTTGTTCAAAGTCATATGGCAACTAAGTGACTGAGCTGGGATTGACACCCACACAGTGTTAATCATTATGAGACAGAGTCACACCGTCCCTTAACTGAATGGAGCCAGATGTATTTTAGATTTCAGAATTTGTAAGATTTTAGAAAGGTGAAACACTTCACATTACCCACCCCTAGTGGGGTTTCGGCAGCATCTCTTAATCAAACACATTACTGTATCTGCAATAAAATGTAAGCATATTTGCATTGAGATAAATAACGACTATGAATTGCCTCACAAAATTCAGATCAAAGTTTGTTGCCAAATAAGTTGCAAAATACCTTTAGTATTCAGTTTCTCTGGATTGAGAAGCTGCTCAAAAAGGATTGTGGACTTGCATTTCCTTTCAAGTACCCAGATCCGTTCACTACAGTCAGTGTCTCTGTCTTTCCCAGACAGTGCTGACAGAATACTGCTGATTCTTACTCTTTCAGTTTAGGTTCCATGAGCCCTTCTGATACCAGGTTTTTACTTCATTGGGGTAAAATACTCCTTGCCTCCAGGGGGAGCTCCAGGACTATAGTTTCATTCCCCTCTTACCACCACTTCCTCAACCCCCAAACCATAGACACACAAAGCAAGACTCCACCTCCAAAAATGAGTTGTGGGTCTGAACATGTTGAGAGGGGCTTTTGTCATCCTGGGGCTGTGGTCTCTTTTTTTCCCAGCATTCCCTGCCTCGGAACTCTTCTCTCCACACTCCCAGTTCAATACATGACCCAGAGCTGCTGGTCCTGTGAGCGTGGAGAGGGTAGTCTAGACCAGTGTCCTGCAGGCCAACCCTCCCTATTCTCTGGCAGGCTTTTGTATCTTGCCATCAGCATGGAAATTGTAGAAAGACAAGAGGCTTTGGTCTAAACCCAGTGGAAAATGGGAAGAGACCTCTCTGGAATATAGCACAGGAAGGTCTCTACATGCTCAGCCTGGCTCACCGAGAGACTACATTGGAATTTGTGCTAAAAGTTCACAGAAACATGTGTACAATTTCTTGTCTTATCTTTGATGCCTATTTCCCACCTGAATTTCAGATGAAGGTGGCTGTGGCAAGACCATTTTCTAGACCCCTGGACAAGCACTGTCCCATTTCCACATAGACACAATTTGTAATTACAATTGTCTAGGTCTGGACTTTCTTAGTTTCAGTCCCAACCCAGGTCTGCTCCCTTCTGTCTGCACCTTGAATTTGAGTGTTTTCATACTTTCCCAGGCTCAAGTTTATGGGAATTCTTTTGGGTTGTTTCTGAAGAGAGTTCATTGCATCCATATTATATGTTATATTTACATATCCATATTATATGTTATATTTTACCACCTTAACCCTCAGAGGGTAATTTTGTGCTTCCAGGGTTGGTTTCAACACACTGAATAACTGGAATGGCACAGACACAAGCCTATCAGAACAGACGCCAGCTACAAACAACCAAGACAGCTGCCCCAGTATACACAGTTGGGGCCTCAGCCTGACTGATGTTTATCTAAGTAAGAACTTAGCCTATGAGTCTATTCTAACTTCTATTCCTACTACTTACTTTGCCCTTTTGTGAAATATCTTCATGTAACATTGAGGAAGGGCAGTGAGAGAAATTTTCTTTTGCAGTATAAACACTGATGCATGTTGCAGTGGGAAGAAACTAACAAATTCACAAAAAAATCAATGGTATTGCTAATTATTCTTCCTACCCATTTGTGTGTGGCATGAAAGGAACCATTCTCTGGTAGAAGCTGATATCTCTATCTGAAAGGCAGGATGTGGCCTCTAAGAACCGGCTTTTACATCTAAGAGGACAGGCCCTAAGAGACTGCGTCAAGCTTTTAGCTCACAAAGAATTGTTGTTTGCACCAATTTTCACATAGAAATCTCCAAAAATACATTCTCAAACCTACTAACTATAGCCTTCTGCTAGAGCAACATAGACTACCAGAAGCAAAAAATATATACCGTTTAGTTTAAATGACTTTGAGCTTCCTGACATGTTGACTACCAAATCACTCATTGGAGATGACCTAAAATTTAAGTTAGGAGTATTTTCAGCACACATTAGTCAATAGCACCTCCTGATGAAGTATGACCCTCCATTGTGGCTCTATTAGACACTCTAAATATCAGGGAAAATAAGGGAACTAAGATATGGGAGTTGTTAGGAGGAGGGGTGAGTCATAGCAAGGGAGTAGCAGTGGAAGAGAGGCCCCTGGTCACAACGATGCCGCCAAGAGCTCCCACTGGAGAGATTCTGCTGGCTCATTCCAATATCCAGGCACGGAGCCGGCTCCCAATTCAGAAACACAAAATATTAACATTAGAAGGAACATTTTAAAAATTTCCCCACTCTGAAGAGGAGAAAACAAAATCTTTCAACTTCATCACAATTTCAATTAAATCATTTAGAGGAGTTTTCTGATGGAAATGCACAAAATCAACTTTATATAAGTTTGTTTTATAGGCCCCTTGGTTGGAACATTTCTGTTGCATAAAGTGTGGGAGGACTGCTATTGGACATTTCTGTTTTGTGTTCCTTTAGACCAGAGAAACTGGTAAAGAGCATGAAAAACCTTTTCTCCTCTCCCATGCTTATTCTGTAAGCCTTATTTTGAGCTGACATTTAGTGGGTTCAAGGACAGTTGTAGAAGGATTTTGGAAAGACCCACTCCAAACAATTCCAAATCTCCTAACCCAATGCCACTCAAAGTGCATTGACAGACCACTGCCAGTTTGCAACTGTTTCTCATCAGACTGGCAAGATTCATACAGAAATAAAGAATATGCAGTCAGAGATTTTTTCAGCAGTTTATCACAATAATTTTAAATTTGTTAAAGCTAATCATTAAAAAAGGCTTATATTCTGTGTATTAGTCCACAAAATTGGGAATTTTTAAAAACTAGTCTTTCACCCCAGATGGTTTGAGAAGCACTGTCCTGACCAATTCCATGCATCTTGCTCTTGATCCATAATTATATGATGATTGATTCCAATCTTCTGATTACCAGTGGCCAGAGTGTAACATCAGGCATGAAGTCCAATATCTTGTCACCTATCACCAATGTAATGTTTTTTAATCTTTAAAAGTGTTATCATATATTAGTTCATCTTATTTTTTGCAACCATATGACATAAGAAAGAAATTATCTACATTTTTTATGGGTAATTCAGATGAACTCAGAGATAGCATGACCCATCAGAGATTGCACAGCTGAGCTGACAAACTGGCGAGCACCAGAAGAGAGTAGAAAGGTTATTTAAAGGGTGAGTGACCCTGAAGAAATTGCCTTATCTCTCTGAGGCTTTCTTACCTTATCTGAAGCAAGCAGATAATAGAATTTAACTTTCAGTTCAAAGGCTGAATGAAAGGAATAAGTGAGAAATTATGGTTAGGACTCAAAACAAAATTGTCTTTGTCCTTAAGATCTGATCATTGGAATTATAGGTAAAACCATGGTATCATACAAAGGAAAATAATTTTTTCAGGGCCTGGCACAAAATAGATGTTCAATAAATATTAGTTGAAAAACTGATTGACTGAATGAGCAAAGGTTTCCTTCTCTGTCCTCAATTATTTCTACTGTACACAGTGCTTAGCCAAGAGGAATATAATCTAGCCAATCCTGTTTCTTATTACTATATTAATTAGCATTTCATGGGTTGTGTCCAACTACATGTAGATTTGTTGATTCTCAGCTCAGAAATTTTCAAACTGATTTGAATGAAAGAATTCTTTTTTCCAAATAAAGTTTGACACAGGTTTCCATTTTTTAAAACAAATATTCTCTGGGTAACAGAAATGGTGTTCTGCTTTCCAACTCACTCAGCCTCCCCCAGATCCCACAGTAGCCCCTGAGGCACTTCCTCAGGCCCCCGAGGATCCAGGTAGCATAGCCTAAAAACCACTATCTTTTTCTGTTGGTGGACATTGTGAACAGTTGGCAATAGAAACAGGTTTAACTAAAGTAACCAGAACTGGTAAGAATTTGGTAAGCCAGAAAAAAACACAAGGCAAGCTTGCAGACTTTTTAGAAGCATAGCTACCTCTCCTGGAAAACTCTCAGAAGTGATGGCCAAAAATCAGATATGACATTTATCTTTGAAGTCCAACCTGTGGTGAGTTATCCATGAGTTTCTGTTGTTCTACCCTATTGTGCTTTTCACATGTTATATGAGAAATGCAGAATTTCCTGTTGGGTACTGTGGTTTCAGTTGTTTGGTTGATTTTGTGATCATCCCAGCCCAGCTTTCCTCAAAGACAGGAAAACATAAGAAACCAATGAAGTTACAAGTCTCCTCTTAATCTGTTGACCTTGCCTTACAAGTGCAGAAGAACGGGGTAGCTATGGATGCAATGACCTCCTCAGTTAAAAGAAGTATACTTCTGGAGAAGTGGAGTGGAACTTCTTCAGCAAAAAGACTTGAAGGAATATGCTAAGGCCTCAGGTAAGGGGTTGGGCAAGACTGTGGCACCCCCAGCAGATGTGCCAGGGACATGGCAGCCGACACTGCATGACTCCTTCTGCAACCTGATTTGGTGAACGAGGAACCTAAAAAGGCAGAGTCCTGGAGGGCCCCACCCTTCTCTCAGAGCAGGTGCTCTGTGCCCCTTGGGTGCACTGTCAAGAAAAGCAGCTGAGTTTTAGCTTTGTTGAGTTCATAGAGAAGGTGGGGCACACGATTAACCCATGACGGTGCCAAAATGTTGATGGGTCACAGCCTTTGGTCCCAGCCTTCCTGGTCCAGTCCCCTCATCTCTGTGGCAGAGAGACCCCCCTGCCATGCTGACAACATCAATATGCTTTGAATTACAACTGCTACTCCAAGATATTGTCATTCCATTAGTCCTCACCATAGGTTTTTTCTCTTTTCATAATTGAGGAAGCTCTAATGGGTAATTTGGAAGATTTTCATCTCACTATAAACATGCCTTTTGGAGTCCTGAAGAGAATGGAGGACATCTCATCAATGCCCTAGGTAGCAATTGTGTTTAATTTCATCTTTCCCTTGCTCCAAATGATCTTTTCCAAATCATAAAGACTTGTATATCTTAGAGTAAAGCGGCACAAAGTGACTTGTGAGATAGTTCACAGAAAATACAGGAGTACATGATTGCCACACAATTTTCATCTACAATGATCTCAGTGCAATTTGCAACATCTGTATTACTCTCTAGCGACTGCTTGTGAATAGCAATTTAAAGACAGATAAACTCAATATTACACACAAAACTTTGAAAAAGTATGTTTGAACATCAGCTTCGATGTTAGTAAAGGAAGCTGACATTGGATATTTCACTGAGGCTCTAGGAGGGCTGGGACTACTTTTTTTTTTTTTTTTTCTATTTTACATATAGGGAAAATTTAGGCCTAAACACGTTAAAAGCAGTGGTAAATTTTACAACTATACCTCAATTTTTCCAGATCATTGCCCTTTGACCTATCCATGAAGCTAAGGCTTTGTTTTGAGATCTTTTTTTGCAGAGGTGAAAATTAAATGTCTTTTATAGCATGAAATGTTCTATGCCCACTTAGAGAATTAAAAAGCAGGTAAAGAGTTAGACATATTCTAATTCCAAACTAGTTGAACTACTTTCCAGCATTTTGGATTTCCAAATCAAGTCTGTACTGTCCACAGATTGTTGAGGGAAAGAGCTTTTTAAATATTAGCTGTCCTTTTGGATTATTCTTCTTTCAACTAGAAGACTTAAAAACCACATATGGACTTAATAAAGCCTGCAGATGCTGTTGCCCTAGACTTGGGAGTGTTAGAATCTTACCAATGCATTTCATTTTGGTTACCTACCCTGGAAGAGATGACCTGGGGCGAGAGAGAGATTTTTGGGTCCGAGGATCATGATAAAACGTTCCTTCCTGTTTGTATAATCAAAGGGTTGAGACTGAAAGGAGAGGGTACATTGCTTGGTGGAACGCCTTGCATGGAAGTGAAATATCTGTTGGGCAGCCGGTAGCCTGAAGGGAAGCATGCCCAGGCGAGGCAGAGAAGAAATCTGTGGAGATGGTGTGAGATTTACTCCATGGAGATGGTGTGAGATTTACTATCATTCTACCAGGCTGGGGGAAAGGAGCCAAGAAAGGAAGAAGCAAGTTGAAGTTTCCTCAACAAGAGTTAAGCACCCATGTTGCAAACTATGCTACAAACTCTTGATCATCATCATATGAAAGGATTCATGAAATTTGGATTAAAGTCTAAGATTGGTTTAGGATCAAAAGGAAAAAGGCTTTGGGATTCCCATCACCACTTAAGCTCCCCTCCTTTGACACCACAAAGACACATCACATTCTCTAAAGCCAGCTAACTGCATTTTGCCAAAACTAACTCGTCTTGAATGATAGTGAGTGTGAAATTCCAAAATTATTATTTTATAATTGCTTTTCACAGTCACAATGAAAAATATGACAGTTATACAATTCAGGCCAACCAGAGCTTATTGTTAGGTTTCAGATTGGAATACAAAATTGTGATTAGAAGTCTTTTCATAAGAGACTCAATAGTCTTCCTATAGAATTGCTCTAAAAGTATCCAAACATCACTGTTTTCTGTGTCTAGTTAGCTCAGTGGGTTAGGGCCCTGGACTAATTAGGGCCAGGTTGATCTCAAAATGACAGGTGGACATGTCACTGCAGGAAGAAGAAGAGCTGCCCAGCAATGAATTAAGTATAGTTTTGCCCTCTTCTTTTAGATCCCAGCTAATATGGTCAGCAGTCCCATAATCAATACCCATAATTCTAGCTAGAAGTTTTGCTTATGGATTCATTCAACAAATATTTATTGAACTAAATGCTAGGCATCATGCCCAGTCCTGGGGATTAAGCTCGGCTGTTCCAGACATTAAGCCAACCAGTTTACACGAGACAGCTCTTTTCATTGGAAAGCAAACACTCAATGCAGACAGCATTGTCTGCTTGATTTTTCATTAAAAATAAAATTCACTATTTTATAAGTTATAAAAATAGCATATGCTCATTATAAATAATATGGAAAATCTGAAAAGGTACAAAAAATAAAATAAATATCCTTCATAATAGCATACCCTGGAATTAATTATTATTAACTTGGGGAATCTCTTCTGTAAGTGTGTGTTAAGGTGTGTATTAAGTCTGCTCTGTGCTTAAAAAGTTATAGTTGTGTCTTGGGGAGATGTTGTTTTTGGCAGAGTAACATATGGGGATCAGGGACTGAAGGCTTAAGTCTAAATTTACTGTTTGTAGGAGTCTGTGAGATTCATTGTCCTCCCCACCCTCACTCCCACTCCACTTCATCATCACATGGATAACTCCTCATCCTCCTTTAACTCTAAGAAAATGTCATATTCTCTGGGAGTGCCTCCCTGTCTTTCCTGCAGCACCCAGACTTCTCCTTTGTAGCACTATTGTAATTGTAAAAAAAAAAAATCAGTACTATTCATTTAATGTCCATTTCTCCCAAAAGTCTGCAAGTTCTACTTGAACAAGGCCTTCTATCTTCTTTACTGTTACATCTTTACTACCTAGCAAAGTGTCAGGCATATAAAATGTACTTAATAAATATTCTTTGAATCAACTACATGAATGAAAGGTGGTACATGAAGATCGAAAGTTCTATAGGTGGTGAGTAGACAGACACCTGCTGCAACCAGAGTCCGTGAAAATGAGCAGAAGCTGTTGCTCTAAACGCTGGTGAGTATATTGACAGAACAAAGGGCTGAGAGACAGTATACCAGGATAAGGAGCAGCATGGCAGAGAAACTCAGTGTGGGAAGAATATGTCTGTGGACATAATTTATACAATGAAAGAATTTCTGAAATTTTCCTTTTATGGGAAATTGATTCATCTTGCTGTTGACATATATTATACATTCCAAGATATGGATGCATATAAAAGTGACCTAGAGAGACTCCACACAGCAGAGAAAAAGAATCATATTTCCACACTCGGGGCCTCCGTACCTACCTAGATTTCTGCACCACTGTAAGTGCCAGCCCCACCTGCCCTGGATTAGGCCCTATGGCTGCAGAGACAAGAGTCTCAGGAGAAAACTCAGGGATAAAAATGGGGGAAGTGATGCTTCAGCCTGAAATTACTAGAAATGTCCAGGATGTAAAGGAGAAAGAAGACAATCAGGAGCCAGAGAAGCCCTCAGGTCAGCTAAATATTCCTTGGAGTGATGAGGAAATCAGGAGTTTCACTCAGGAATGGGAATCCCTTGAACGTGTGAGGTATCCCAGACAGAAGAAAAAGAATCACATGCTGTCAAAATCAGTTGCCCAGGGGCTCAGGTAAAGGGGCATGAAGAAGAGCTGGCAACAATGTCTCCACATGTTGATAAGTTTGACAGACTTATACTGGACTATATATACATGAGGCCAACCAGAAGCCAAGGACTGAATCCCTGCCTTGTCCTTATGGAGAGGCCCTACACAGGATAATGGAGTATAACCGAGAGGACAGCATCTCCTCAGGTTGTTCCCAGGCAGACATGGCCAACCTTCTACATCCTGAGTTCCAGCTCCAGGTGTGCACCATCCTTGTGCCCCTTGAAGAGGTGATATGGACCTCCCCACATGGGACCTACATGGAGAACCCTCAGATACCAGGATGGGCACCCTGGACCCCAAGCCCTCCATGGTCACCTCCATACCTGTATCCTGCCATTCTCCCAGAAGACCCCACACCCCAGCAGCAGTGGTTGACTGCCTCTGACTCTGATGCGGATCCTGGTCTTTACGACAACTTGAACCTGGATCCCAGTTCTGTTTGAGCAAGAACAGAATATCAGTTCCATGCACTCATTCCATTTTATTTATTTATTTATTTAATAAATTTTATTTTGAAATAAATTTGTACTTACAGGAACAGTTGCAAAAACAGTATAAACCCCATACATAGAACTCCAGCATACCTCAACCCCACTCCCCTGATACCCCAATCCACCACCTTTAACATCCTGTCACACCACCATTTCTTTCCCTCCTTCTCTTCCTCCCTCCCTCCCTTTCATCCATCATCTATTGCTCTGTCCTCTGAACATATGAGAGCAAGCTGCACACATCCTTGAACAAACAATATAATTCACATATACCTTTCCCATGGACAAGAACATTCTTTTATGTAATTCCATTAAGCACAGCTAAGAAGTTCAAGAAATTCAACATTGATACGAAACTTACATTCTATATTTCCTTTTTATTTGCTTATGTCCCTTCCATGTCCCTTTGAGCCTCCTCTCCTCCATCCTCAGATCCCATCCAGGATCATCCTTGGTATATAATTGTCATCTATTTAGACTTTTTTTTTTCAATTGTGAAAACATATATACAGCCTAAATCTTCCCATTCCACCCCCTCCCTAGCATTCCATTAGTGGGATTAATCACATTTAGAGTGTTGCAATGCTATCACCTTCCCACCATCCATTTCTAGAAGTTTCCCTTCACCCCAAACAGAAACCCTACACTCATTTCTTAATTCCTCATTGCCCTTTCCTCCACTTCTTGTAACCCATACTCTACTTTTCATCTCTATGGTCATATTCTCTGATACTTTCTTTGTGTTTACCGTGGGGCTTAAATTTAACATCTTAAATCTGTAACAATCTTGTTTTTCTTTGATACCAACTTAACTTCAATGTGACACATAAACTATGTTCCTATACTCCAACATTCCCCCACCTTTATGTAGTTCTTGTCAAAAATTACATATTTTGCACTGAGTCTAAAACCACCATTACAGTTTATGTCTCCTGTAGGAAGTAAATAGTGGAGTGACAAATCAAAAATACAGTAGTATTGGTCTTCATATTTACCATGTGATCTTTACTGGAAATCTTTATTTCTTCATGTAGTTTCAGTCAATTGTTTAGTGTCCCTTCCTTTCCACTTGCTCAACTTCCTTTAGCATTTCTGATAGGACTGATCTACTGGTGATGAAGTCCCTCAGCTTTTGAGTATCCGGGAATGTTTTCATCTCCCCCTCATTTTTACCCTGCAGGTGTTTGTGAATTCTCCAAGTCTCTGATGGTTATTGACTTCTATTTGTATTCCATTGTGGTCAGAGAATGTGCTTTGAACAAATTCTTTTTTTTTTTTTTCAATTTATTGAGGCTTGTTTTTATGTCCCAGCATATGATCCATTCTGGAGAAAGATCCGTGATCACTAGAGAAGAATGTGTGTCTCGGTGACCTGGGATGTAATATTCTATATATGTCTGTTAAAATCCTCTATCTCTCTCTCTCCTTTCTTTGTTTCTCTGTTGGTAGGGCTCCCTTTAGTATCTGAAGTAGGGCAGATCTTTTGTTAGCAAAATCTCTCAGCATTTGTTTGTCTGTGAAAAATTTAAGCTCTCCCTCAAATTTGAAGGAGAGTTTTGCTGGATAAAGTATTCTTGATTGGAAATTTTTCTCTCTCAGAATTTTAAATATGTCATGTGTGCCAGTTTGAATGTATTATGTCCCGCCAAACACCATTATCTTTGATGTAATCTTGTGAGGGCAGACGTTTTGGTGCTGATTAGATTTGCATGGAAATGTGCCCCACCCAACTGTAGGTGATAACACTGATGAGATATTTCCATGGAGGTGTGGCTCCACCCATTTAGGGTGGGTCTTGATCAGTGGAGCCATATAAATGAGCTGATGGGCAGAGGGAACTCAGTGCAGCTGTGAGTGATGTTTTGAAGAGGAGCTACAGCCAAGAGGGACACTTTGAAGAAAGCACAGGAACTACATATGAAATTCAGTTTGAAGACAGCTGTTGAAAGCAGACTCTTGCTCCGGAGAAGATAAGAGAGGATAAATATCCCAAGTGCAACTAAGAGCGACATTTTTGAGGAACTGCAGCCTAGAGAAGAACGTCCTGGGAGAAAGCCATTTTGAAACCAGAACTTTGGAGGAGATGCCAGCCACATGTCTTCCTAACTAATAGAGATTTTCTGGACACCATTGGCCATTTTACAGTGAAGGTACCCAATTGCTGGTGTGTTACCTTGGATGCTTTATGGCCTTAAGACTGTAACTGTGTAACCAAATAAACCCCCTTTAATAAAAGCCAGTCCATCTCTGGTGTTTTGCATTCTGGCAGCATTAGCAAACTAGAACATCGTGCCACTGCCTTCTCGCCTCCATGGTGGCTGCTGAGTAGTCACTACTTAGTCTTATGTTGTTTCCTTTGTATGTGGTGAATTGCTTTTCTCTTGCTGCTTTCAGAACTTGCTCCTTCTCTTCAGTATTTGAGAATCTGATCAGAATATGACTCAGAGTGGGTTTATTTGGATTTATTCTATGTGGAGTTGGCTGGGCATTTATGCTTTGTGTATTTATATTGTGTGAAGGTTTGGGAAGTTTTCCCCAACAATTTCTTTGAATACTCTTTCTAGGCCTTAACCCTTCTCTTCCCATTCTGGGACACCAATGAGTCTTAAATTTGGAAGTTTTATTTTATCTATCATATCCCTGAGATTCCTTTCAATTTTTTCAATTTTTTCCCCATTCTTTCTTTTGTTCTTTCATTTTCTGTTCTTTGGTCCTCAGGGAGGCTGAGTTGTTGTTTAACTTCCTCTAATCTTGTATTATGAGTATCCAGAGTCTTTTTAATTTGGCCTACAGTTTCTTTAATTTCCATAAGATCTTCTATTTTTTTATTTACTCTTGCAATTTCTTATTTATGCTCTTCTAGGGTCTTCTTGATGACTTTTATATCCTGTGCCATGCTCTTCTTCATTTCCTTTATATCCTGTACCATGCCCTCATTGCCTGTCTGTAGTTCTTTGATTAATTGCACCAAGTACTATATGTCTTCTGATTTTTTGATTTGGGTGTTTGGGTTTGGGTTCTCCATATCGTCTGGTTTTATCATATGCTTTAAGATTTTCTGTTGTTTTTGGCCTCTTGGCATTTGCTTTACTTGATCTCTACTTTGTCAGAACTGCAGCTTGGTGGTGTACACTTTCTCTAACTAACCAGCAGATGGCGTCCATGAGTCACCTATTCCCTTCAAGTCAGTTCTCCCCAAATTTGTCTTTGTGGTGTGTGGGGATCTGATTCCTGGGGGGTTCAGTTGGTGCACTAAATTTGGGTGTGTTGTTGGTGCTGTCTGCCCTGAATGAGGGGCAAGTGTCTGAGCGGTTAGGGAGGGAGAACAGCTTTAATAATCAAACCTCCCAGATGTTCCCAGAGATTTAAGGTTGTTGCAAGAGTCTAAGCCTTCATTTCAGTCTTGCCACAGATTGTCTCTGCCACTGACCCACAAGTCCTTGGTATTGGTGTAGGTTCCCTGGGATTTCCGAGTGGGTCTCCCCTCCCTGCTGTGCTCTTCCAGGACCTCTGCTGAGGGAGGGCCATGCCACATCACAAGTGTGCGCCGGCCTCCAGGGAAGCCCCGGGATGCCAAGCCGTGCAGGGGCTTTCCCAGCCCACTTCAAAGATGGTTTAATGGGACGTGTTAACTTCCCCCTTTTTGCACAGCTCCGCCTTCCCAGCTCTGGGACAAGTAGCTGTGGGTGCACTAAAGGCCACTGTCTATGGCTGATATTATGGCATGTGCACGGTGCTTCAGGAAAGACTCCCTGTCACACTGGGTTTCTTGGTGCAGCTCTGTGCTATGGGTCCGGCCTTGGGCAGGAGTGTCCCCAGCCCGCCAGAGAAATGGCTGCAAGTGGTGCATTTTTTTCTCCTTTTGGCTCCTCTTTGCTCCCCTGTCCCCAAGGCAATCAGGAGCAGTCATGGGAAGGGCTATCCTCCACGCCAGACACTGAGGCGTTAGCCCAGTCGGCTCCCGCCGTGCTTCACTGCGCAGCTCTCCCCGTTGTATCCGCAGCTGCTCTCGGGTTTTTTTTTTTTTTCAAAGAACTAGTCTGTCTCCAAACGCCTGCCCACCATTTCCCCACACCACAGTGTGGCCGAGGGACTTTGAGCCAACTCACTCACTCGTTTCAGAATGCAGCCTCCTGGTTTGACCAAATGCACGGTCCCTGTAGATTTAGCAGACATTGGCTGGCTGGTGCTATGCTGGAACTGGTGTTCTTGGTCACTTTCTGGTTTTTATCTAGTATTTTTCACTGAGGTGTTCTTTTGCCCTGTCTCACCTAGCCGCCATCTTATGTTCTCCCCTCATTCGATCTTAATGATGTTTTTTCTTCCAATCTATTAACACAGGATGTTCTATCATTTATTTAGGTCTTCATGAATTCTTTCAGCAATGTTTTCTTATTTTCTGTGTACAAGCCCTTTACATCTTTGTTATATTTATTCCTAGATATTTGATTACTTTAGTTGTTATTGTGAATGGAATTTTTTCCTTGATTACTTCTTCTGATTATTCAATGTTTGTGTATGGAAACAGTGAAGAATTCTAGCTGTTGATCTTGTACCCTATCATGTTGCTGAATTCTTTCTTTAGGTTGAGTTGCACTTTTGTATTTTCTTTGTGCCTTTCTATATATAGGGTCATGTCATCTGCAAATAGTGAATGTTTTATTTCTTCCTTTCTAATTTGCTTGCCTTTTATTTCTTCTTCTTGCCCAGCTCCTATTATTAGGACTTCTAGAACAATGGTGAACAACAGTGTTGACGGTGGACATCCTTGTCTTGGCCCAGATTTTAGAGGGAAAGCCTCAGTCTTTGACTATTAACTATGATGTTCGGTTGTGTTTGTCATTTATGACCTTTATCAGGTTGAAGGAGTTTCCTTATATTCTTACTGAGTATTTTTATCAAGAAAAAATGCTGCATTTTGTCAGAAGCATTTTCTGCACCCATTGAGAGGATTATGTTGTCTTTTCCCTTCTGTTTCATAATGTTGTGTATTATATTCTTTGATTTTCTAATGGTAAACCATCCTGCAGGCCTGGGATAAAATCCACTTGATCTTTTTTTCTCATACACTGTTGAATTCAATTTGTAAGTATTTTGTTTAGGATCTTTGCACCTATATTCATAAGAGAAATTTGTGTTGAATTTTATTTTCCTGTAGTATCTTTATGTGGCTTTGACACTAGGGTAATGTCATCCTCATACAATGCATTAGGTAGTGTTCTCTTCTCTTCAGTTTTTTGGAGGGGTTTGAACATGACTGGTATTAATTCTTCTTGGAATGAATGGTAGAATTCACCTGTTAAGACATCTGATCTTAAGCTATTCTTAGTTGGGAGATTTTTGAAGACTGATTCAATCTCTTTGCTTGGAATTAGTCTGATGAGATCTTCTATTTGTTGTATAGTCAGTGTAGGCTGTTTGTGTACATTTCATCTAGTTTGTCCAATTTATTGGCATATCAATTTTCATAGAATCTCTTATGATCCTTTGTATTTTTGTGGGGGTCAGTAATAATGCATAGAGTTATGACATGTTCAAGGATTATGATGTATGCAACTTATCAAATTTTTGAAAACAGATATATATATAATTAGATATATAGATAGGTAAAGGATGGCTAGATAGACACAGATATAGATAGAATTATACAAAAATGTGGCAAAATATTAAAAGTAGACAAATAGGGTATGTGGGTATGGGGTATATTGGAGTTCTTTGTATTATGATATGATTTTTGTAACTGTAACTTGAAAATTATTTTCAAAATAGAAGTTATAAAAATGAAAAAACAAGTGACTTAAATTGGCCTTTAAAAACCATATTTAGGAATACATAAAAATTTTCAAATGAGTATCTCAAAATAATTCTATAATAGTTACAATCTCATGTAATAAGTCACATACCAAATGTTTAGCAACACAGAAAACTCAGAGGCTTCCTAGGATTCGATGATGTGGGAAAGAAGAAATTTCTTATTTCTTGTGAAAAGTTCAGGAAATTTTCTAATTTTTTTTTCATTTTTTTAGGAATTTGTTAAAAGGGGCAGCTTTGAACAAGTATTTTCTTATGATGTCTTCTACTCTCTGTCTTTTTTCCAAACCTGATGAGAAATATCAGTTGAGAAGTCTCAAGTGTTCTGTTTAGGATTTTCGTGCACTTGCAGCAAAGAGACACAATCCTTTTAATGAGTCCTGCCTCCCTACCCCTACCTGTCTCAGCATCCTTCTGTAGGCTTCCTGGATTTAAGCAGGGTCGGAGCCAGCAGAGCCTTAAAGATTAGCTAGTCCGGTTCCATCATTTTGCAGTAGAGGAAAACAGTAGAGGAAAACAGTAAGCAAACAAACTGATCCTGGCAACTAGAATCCAGGCCTCTGAACTCCCTGTCCCTCCTATGTCCTTTCCTGGGCTACACAGTCTCCCAGGATAAATTCTGTTTACATATGTTTTGGGGAAAGGAGAGTCCAGCAATACCAAGGATTAAAGGATGACCGATCGCTTACATGACTGCAGACACCATAGGCTAAAGAGACCCAGGCTTCCATGAACACCAAAGAGCCAAAGGAAAAATAATGAGCTAGTAAAGAAATGAGAAGGCTTAAAATGCTGCCAGCTATCTGTAAAAGAGCTTCCGACAGCCTGAAGGAACTCACATCTGGGGTCACTATCCTAAAAAGAAAAAAAAAAAAAGTGGCAGGAGAAGGATTTGGAATTATATTAATTCATGATTTAAATTGAATTTACAGAATTGGTTCTGTATCAAAACAACATTTGGAGACTGTATTTTCTATCTTCCTCAGAGTTTATTCTGAGAATGGCATCAATAACAGATAAAAGTAATACCAGATAAAAAGGCAGGCCCCTCAAACACATATACACACTTACAAAAACATACCTTTCCAGTTATATTTAAAAAGAAGGAGAAGGAGGAGGAAAAGGAGACAAAATATAGAAGCTAGACTTGGGGAAAAAACAGCCTGGGTTATTTTGCTACTTCAGTTACCACCTGTGGAGCTACTATGTTGCAGATAGAAATTTGTAAAACATGTAAATCAATGTAGGCCACCAAATTTGGATCTAATGAAGATGAATATATGTGAAACCACCTAAGTTAAGGTAACTTATAAGAAACGGCAGAAAACTGAACGAGGTTCTTCTGCACTGAGGGCATGCAGAGAGCAGACCGTCACCCCCTGTGAAATAAAAATAGAGGTGCGACTGATCCAAGTGCCTTGCCAGCTCCCCGTGGAGCTCAGCACATCTGGGCTCTGGCTTCATGAAGAAAAGCAAGGAACAATGTAATCCTCCTGGTCTTTTGGCTACAAAGATCCTCAAACCCATTCCCAGTCTATCAGGATGTTAATCTGTTTTGTATATTTGGTTTTTCTTTCCAGAAAGCCGTCCCAGAGTAACCCAACCCTTCCTCCAAACTGCCAGCACAGCCTGACAACGCAGCGCCTCTCTGTTGGCAATCTACCGCACATGTATCTGTCTGGCTGGTTTGCGCCCCTATTAAAATAGAAGCTGCTTGACAAAAATCCAACTTTTTTTTTTAACACTATTAAAGAAGTTGTGGGTTTACAGAAAAAATAATGCAAAAAATACAGGGTTCCCTATACCACCCTATTATTAACATTTTGATGTGTGTGTTGGTCAGAGGCTTTGCCCTGGGAGTGTTCATACAAAGACATGGCTTCTTAAACATTGCCAATGAGGAAAGCTGGCTTCTACAGGGTCGGGGATACTGAGCCCACTCTAAGCTGTCCCCAAACTGTGGCTGTCATACAGACTTGATATAGTAAGAGTGGTGGGAGACAAAGGGTTAACAGGGAGGAAGCTTCTTTATAATTTAAATAGTCCCAAGAAACTCTTTACAATATCCATTTTTAATCTATCATATGACTCTCACCCCTATAAAATGAGGCCTGAAGCCAGGTGCAGCAATGTGTAACATTTAAACCACATCACTCTGTCTTGGACACAGCTTCCAAGAATTTACTAGATCTTATTGTAATTTCCTTAAAACTTTCTAAAACTAATCTATAAACATCTTTTCTTCTCCCCAAGTTTCATATCACCAGGGCCAATTTCTCTCAATTTTGGTGAATAAAATCCCCCATCTGCTTATATTTTAAAGAACAGTTTGAAGGTACAAAAGGAATATATAAATAGCATGAGATATAGGTAGCATAAAGGTAAATCCATGTAAATTATCTAAATGTTTAGCTCAATAGACACTTACTGAGTAACTATTGTTTACCAGTTCTAGGCTTTGTGTATACAAAGATATGTAAGATTTTTACCCCTGCCTCTTGGAGATAAAATAGCAGGGCAGGCATTGCCTTCATTTTATAGGCAAGAATCTACTCAGAGATTATGTGAGGTCACAGAGCTAGTAGTGGTGACATTTGAACCAGAGTCCGTCTGCCTAACTTTTGGATCATCACTCTCTAATATTGGTTCCAAGGGTTTGTTTTTCAGAGATTGAGAGACATAAGCTAGTTGGCCAAAAAAAAGCACTTTTAGATTTTTTTTATTATACTCAGCTAGAATCTGTACTTAGCTAGAACTATCATAAAAATAAGAGTAATAGCTTACTGGAATTTGAAATGGCTTTCTGTGTAACATCTTTATTCAAATGAGCCTCTGTAACACTTTCCAATAGAACTTTCTGCAAAGGCAGAAATGTTTTGTGCTATGTGATGTGGTGGTCACTAGCCACGTGCGGCACTTGAAATTAGCTAGTGCAACTGAGGAACTGAATTTTTCATTTTATTTTAGATTTAAACAGCCACATGTGCTATTTCAACTCTAGTGTGAGGTCACGGAAACACTGGGGGATGACCGGGGAATTTTATACCCTTTCCTGGAGGAGAATATTTCTTTAAACAGAAATATCATTTTGTGGGGGTGGAGGTAAAAGTGCAGTAGGAAGAGAAAGAGGCAAAGGTACTGTAAAGCAGAGCCCCGAAAGATACAGCCTCGCACAAATTTAAATAAATGAATAAAATTGGTGATTGCCATTTCACATGCTGGTCGTTGGTAGGAAATGAATCCTCTCTCCCCAGACAGACAAATGCAGTTACATTCACAGTGGTCAGGAAAATAAGTCTGTGCTTACAGAAGTCTGTTTCTAGATGAAACAGCTTGGCTATTTTTATCGGTTCAAGCCAGCGTATTGCTGAATAATAATAAGTGGTCTGTGGTTTGAAATGAACTGGCCAAATGTGGGTGGGAGAGAAATATTCTTTTTTCCACTTCATAAGAGACAAGCAAACTTGAAACTTGAAGCCTTTGCCCCATGCACACCAAGAAAAGATTTTAGCCCCTAAAGACTCAGCTTTGGCTCAACAGATGGCAAAACATTCTTTTTCTATCACTAATTCCATAATCCTCTGACCTGCACATTGTAGTATCTAACTGTTTTTCTAATAAAAGCACACCTGCTTTTTCTTATTCATTCTGCATTTCCACGCTAGAAAGATATCCAAGCTGCCCACTGTGACAAATTTCTACTGTTGGCTCTGTTCTTGAGCTGAGGCTGTAGGGGAGATTTGATGACCAGGTCCAGATGACATTAATAAAAAAAACAAAAAAGAAGAAGAAGAAGTTTATAATGGAATCACTGACGCCAGCTCAACTCCACCAGCGCACTTGGATGCCATCAAGCAGAGGGCAAACAGAAGCCAAGACTAATGGAGCTCAAAGGTCACAGTAATTTTCTCCCTTTAATTGCAGGAAATTATTCTAGACATACTAGATACAATATATAGTAATAGAAAGGTAGCAGGATATGAATTTTTTACCTGTTTATGGAAATGTCACTCCTTGTTTTCTGTTTTTATTTGCTTCACTGAATTAGGAGGAATGATTCAGCCCATTCTAGAAGGGAGGAAACTTGCCCTGCCTTCCCTCCATTCCCATCACTCCCCAGTCCCCAGCAGGGAAAGCAAACATTTCTCCTTCCCCTCAGCAAAGGCCTAATGGCAAAGTCTCCTCTCCCTGAAAAGAAAAACTAGTATTTAGTTGCTAGTGATTTGAACTCTATATTTCATAGCTATTGAAAATTATTGCACAGAAGAGACATAAATAGAACAGAGCTTTGGGCTTGATGAATAAAGGTTCTAGACCTGAAACTCTGGAAAGTACTAAAATATGAGAACAGTGGGCAAGAGAAGAGAGGAGTTACTGGATAAGGAAAATTGGGCAAAGGGGATGGGACCGAGAGCGGATAAAAGGGGCTTTTATAAATTAAATTGTGTTCCCCAAAAAGATATTCTGAGTCCTAACCCCCCACTACTTCAGAATGTGAACTTATTTAGAAATTGAGTCATTGCAGATGGAATTAGTTAAATTAAAATGAGGTCATACCCTGATCCAATGTGACTTGTGTCCTTACTAGAAGGGAAGAAACAGGGAGGTGAGAAAGCCATGTGAAGACAGAGTCAAACATTGGAGTGATGCATCTACAGGCTAAGGAACATCAAGGATCACTGGAAAACCCCAGAAGCTAGAAGAGGCAAGGAAAGATTCTCCCCTACAGGTTTCTGAGGCAGCATGGCCCCGCTTACACCTCGATTCAAATTTCTAGCTGCCAGAACTGTGAGACAATAAGCTTCTGTTGTTGTAAGTTCTTTGTTTTAAGATTTCAGTACTTTGTACACCCCCTAGAAAACAAAGACAGGAGCATTGCCAGGAAGTATAGGGTGAGTTTGTAAAACAGGCCCGAGTATGAGAAGAATCATAGTCTTCACTGCCTACCACTCAATATTCACACGAGAATCTACCCACATTCTGTACCTGCAGTCTAAAAATTTTGCTCCATAGGTACCAACGCTTCACTAAGTTGACTGCCCAATGGACATGACAACCATCTTTGGCACAGAACTTTGTCCTGCTATTTGCAGTGGCACTGTATGGACTATCTTGCCACTATATCCCCCAAAATATATATATTTGTGTGTTATATCCCTCAGTCATAGGGAGGAGCCTTTCCAACTGTACTTAAGAGCACTGAACTGAGCAAGCTTGCAACCCCACACTGGGACAGACAGTGATATTTACATAGAGAATTCTGTAATATAAGTGTAGTGAACCATGAATTGTTGCTGTAGCATCCATTCACTCTTCCCTTTTCTCCAGAGAGATCTCAAATATTATTTAGGTATCCACAATCTATGGCCTTAGCAGTCAGCATTACCCAGGGGAAGTTTACTCTGTCTCCAGTCTGGGGACGGGTTCTCAGTGATCTAAGCATGAAAAACCCATCCCTGGAGTCAGTGGTTGGTCGAGAACCAAGGCTTAAGCCAAACAAACAAGCAAACAAAACACCCCATGGTATTCCCCTTGTGACAGCTACTGTCCAGGTCTGGGGCATATGACCTATGCTAGCCCAGTCAGAAGGAAAAGACTTTTATTTCAAGATTGAGAGAGATGTTATATCTCTCTCTTGCTGGACATGAATAAAGAAGAATATCACCCCGAGTCCTAGTGGGAGCCATTTTATAACCACAAGGGGTACTAATCTTAAATTGAACCAATAGCTCTGTGTGTGTGTGTATGTGTGTGTGTGTGTGTGTGAGAGAGAGAGAGAGAGAGAGAGAGAGAGAGAGAGAGGAAGTCCACCAATCCATGGATTATTCATTTCCTTATTGTTTGAATCAGTTTACTTAGAGCTTTTTATTGCAGCTGAAAACTTGGCTATGAACTTTATTAGAAGCACTCAGGGAGGTGGTAAGGAAACTTGCTTTCCTTATTGAAAAAAAATTCAGAATTTTCAACGTTTGTCCCAGAAAGGAAAACAATTTGGTGTAGCGGAGGCGGATAGTCAGTTAAGCAGCCCCAATTCTATCCCCTGGAGTCTCAGCTTCTGCATCCATAGGCTTCTCCAAAGTCAGACACTGTACCCACTGCCATACTCGGCACCAGAGGTATGAAAATTCCTTTTAAGCTTCAGGCCAGAAGTAGATACATTCAAGATGTAATTTTCAGGAAGGTTTTATTCTATACCAAGGGAGAGTATTGGGAAGCAAAGAATATACCAAAGAAAAAAATTAGCCTCACTTTCAAAGTACATAATCTTGTTTAAGCTAGCTGATGACTTGGGCTTACAACCTTATCCTATTTCATAAGCTGTCTGAGCTATTTCAACCAAAGATTGACCCAGCTTCACATGTGATCCTGTCTAGGTTTCTAACTACCTCCTAATTAGCCTCAACATGGAGAGCAGCATCTTAAAAATCTACCCTTCTGCAATTCTCTCTTAGATCATTGATAAATTTTTATGTAAAAGTTATAGTCAAGCTCTATTCAAGAAAGACCATCTGTGTTTCTGAAAGTCTGATCCAAGAATCCTCTATATTAGAATCACTTAGGGTGATTACTTAAAATGTAGATTCCTGGGCTCTACTCTTAGGGATTATGTTTCAGTGGGTCTGGAATCTAGGAATCTGCATTTTAACCAGTTCCCCAGGTCATTATGATAAAGCTAAAAATTGAAAAAACACTGTTCTAGGAATAGCTTTATTTTTCCAAGATTAGCAGTAAAGATAGTCTATCTATCATGCTGTCATGAAGCAAACATCATACAAATACAGTTCCTCATAAATTCATATAGAGTGGTTATTTTTTTATTTTAAATCTGAATTGTAGCTACAATTCTACAAGCTACTTTCTAGATCCTCTTTTATCTATCTGTCTATTTTAACCAATATAAACATACATTTTTCATTTACTCAGAAAAATAGTTGTAAAACAACAGAATACTGGCTATTCTCTTGCCTTCAAAGAATTCTAGTTAATGTCCAAATACACATTTCCTTGTAAAAAGAGGATCTCACAAAAAGAAGCAAATGGAAAAATGTCTCTGAGGTTGAACATAGACTTGCAGTGGAAATAATTCGCTCTTTCAAAGAAATTCTTAAAATTCTTACACATACATTTGGAAGAATGGTAACACATTAGAACTCAAGGATGAATAATAACAAACATGGAGAAGTAATTCAAGAAGTGAACAGTCCACAAGCCAAGGTCATTCCTACCCATAACAAAATAAGAAAGTCCCTTTGGCCCCCAAATTATTTCCCTCATGCCTCTAGTCACCCATCCAGCCACCCACTACCTTTTGTTTCCACCTCATATTTCTTTTTATGTTTAGGACTTCTCTAAGTGGAAGGAGTAGCATATAAACCAATTATAAACACTTTATTTAAATGTGTATAACAATTACCTAGAGAGAGAAGGACTCTGATGAAATGACTCCCCAGTCAGAAAAATTTCAGTGAATAGGAGGTTGTCTTAAACTGGGTTCTCCAGAAGTAGCTGCCATACACAAATTTAAGTGGCAGTAATTTATTGAGATCCAATCCCAGGAAGCATGAGTAGAAAAATGGGGAAATGAAATAGGGAAAAGAGAAAAGCAATACAGTACAGAGGGTGATAATGAGGAATTTATTACCATGGCAACCAGGGCTTATTCCATGGGGGACCTCTAGAACACTGTATAACATGTCTCAGTGTTTTCTCAACCAAGGAGTGAGGAGCTGGGATATTTATCTACCAGCTCCTGTCCGTCATTGGTTGAGGGATGTTCCCAGGGGATTATGTCCCCAAGCACTTGTGTGGAGGGAGCTAAGCCATCTCAGAGCCTTAGGGGCTCAAGGTAGAAACATTAGCATGTGATTGTTGAGTGCTGAGGTGACATGGATGGGACACCAGCAGGGTCTGCTGCATTCCATCCTCTGCATCACTTAGATCCTCCTGGTCCCCATGTCAAATCATTCCTGTCACTGATTCTTCAAGGTGGTGAGTGATCAGAATTTCAAAAGACTACAAGAAAAATTTACAAGAGGACAGTCTCCACAAGCGACAGTCTCAACAGCTGCAGTTGATCTCAAGCCATAATTGACAATTATCATCTCACTCCTTGCTCTTTCCCCACCTCCCACCTTGTGCATGTTTGGATGTATTAGGTTCCCCAGAAAAGCCATGTTTTTTAATGCAACTTTGTGGGGGCAGATTTATTAGTCTTTTGATTAGGTTGGAAACTTTTGATCAGATGATTTCCATGGAGAGGTTGCCCCACCCCTTCAGGGTGGGTCTTGATTAGTTCACTGGAGTCCTTTAAAGAGAGCTCACACAGAGAGCAGAGAGGACAAAACACCCCAAGAGAAGCTGAGGGAGGCATTTTGGAAACACTCGTAGCTTGGAGATGCTTGGAGATGCAGACAGAAGGACGTTTGGAGATGCTAGCTCAGATTTGCCCCAGAGAAGCTAAGACAGGATCCCCATCCTGGCAAGGAAGGCCAGTGGCTGCGCACTGCCTTCTGCCACATGGAGCTGTGTGTGTGGTGGACCCCTCAGAGGCTCCCCTTAGGCATCTATGCTGAGAGTTTTCCTGGGGTAGACCTAGGAATGGGAGGACAGGACATTGCCAAAGCTCTTCCAAAGCCACATCCCTTTACTCTCCCAGTAAAGATAAGGCTTGCTGTTTCCCCACTTGTCACCAGCATTGGGTATCTTCCAACATTTTAATTTTTTTTTAATAATTTGATAGGTATGTAATGCTATCTCATGGCTTTTTTAATTTACACCTTGACAGCAATCACATAGAGACTCCAAGCCAGAAACCAGCTATGCTGCTTCCAAGCTGTGTAACATGTTTATCACTTTAAGCCACTACATTTTGGGAAAACTTGTTATACGTCGATGGATAACTAATACATTGTCTTTCTTAGAGAATTCTGCTGGGATCATGTTTGGAATTGTGCTGCATTTATAAATTTGAGAGAGTTGCTCTGTTTATGATATTAAATTATCCCATGCCCGAAAAAAAAAAAAAAAGAGGACCCCCCCCCCCAGATGCTTAGAGAGAAACATCTTGGGAGAAAGAAGCAAGGACGCAGAGGAGCTGAGAGAGAGAGAAGCTAAAACAGATACCCAGAGGCATTTTGGAGAAAGCTGTTTTGAAACCAGAACCTGGGAGCAAAGGACCAGCAGATGCCAGCCATGTGCCTTCCCAGCTGAGAGAGGTGTTCCAGATGTCATCAGCCTTTCTTCAGTGAAGGTATCCTCTTCTTGATGCCTTAGTTTGGACACTGCTATGGCCTTAGGACTGTAAATTTGTAACCAAATAAACCCCCCTTTATAAAAGCCAATCCGTTTCTGTTTTTTTGCATAATGGCAGCGTTAGCAAAGTGGAACACACCTGTTTAGCAGTTCTGATAGTCTGGGTTGCTCGTTTTGTGTGGTAGCCTAAACCATCATCCCCAAGGAGTCTAAGCCCCTGGTTACTATGCTTGTGTGAAAGAGATTGCTCAATTGCCTGGTCATGATTACCACCATGTATGAAAGCAATAAAAGGTACTCCAGTGAATTTTTGGGTTCCTGGCATCCTCTTCCCTGCCCCCTTTATTATTAGCAACCCTATTTCCTTATGGCAACTAGGACCAATTACCTCTCCCACTATAGGAACTCTTTTCTTTGCCAATTGGTCTACCAGAATGAGTAGTCCAAAGTGAGTATGCAACAGTCAAAACTTTAGGTCGGGGGTTCTCAAACAATGGTCTGAAGAGCCTTGAGGGATCCTAAGACTCTTTCAGGGTGTTTGTGAGTTCCACCCTTTTCAACTACATATTGTAGTCTGTAAAAGAACAAATTTTCTCCATATACTTCAGTCAAAATGATACATCACAAAAGATTGAATGCTATAGAAGATATGAGAATCCACCCATCTTCTATTAAACTAGATATTAAAGGAGATTTGCAAAGATGTAAAACAATACCACTCTTCTCATTGAATTTTTTGTTTTGGAAATGATTTGTTTTTATTAAAATGTTATTTATCTTAAAATGTAATTGGTTTACTATTGTTATTTTAAGATGAATTAATAAAATATTTTTTCAATTCCTAATTTTTAATTAAAAATATCTTAATTATTGGTAAAGAAAATACACATAAATACAACCCTTTAGACTCCACGAGTGTAAAATGATCCTGAAACTAAAATGTTTGAGAACTGCTACTTTAGTTTTAAAGGAACCTTCATTGTGTTCCCTAATAGTGACCCTTCCACTTCAGCAGAACCCCAAATTCTGGGATGGAAAGCAAAATGCCCCAAGAGAAACACTGGGAATGATGGTGTTCTAGTTTGCTAATGCTGCAAAATGCAAAACACCAGAGATGGATTGGCTTTTATAAAAAGGGGGTTTATTTGATTACACAAGATTGCATCAAAGAATATGGCTTTTTCTGGGGGACATAATACATTCAAACCGGCACAGATGGTAAGAGGGACCACTCCTGCTTCCACCACTAGGTTTCCTGACCCACCTATTATAACTCTGGAGAAACAGAACAGTAGGTTCAAAGTTCATACCAGGGTATCATTCCCAAAGGGGCATCTTTGTTATACTTTTACAAATTAAATTCTGAAAATTTTCTAATATATACAAAAGTAGATAGAATTGTATAATAAACTAAAAAAAAAGATGTTAGCTTTAAAAAGAAAAACCTGATTTCTGTGTGTGCATGTTTTAATGTTTTCACTTGGGCTCATTTTCCTTTACCCTTCAATATATACCTTTCAGATTCCCCAGACTTATTGCCCCTAACTAGCACCGTTGCATACCTCTGACAAAGGAATAAAACACTCTGAGCTGCTTATTTGTTTGATTTACTTCCTCTGAAGGAGACATTGCCAGTGCCCTCCTTGGCACTCATCATTCCTGTACACCCTGGCACCTCAGCCTGGCAGGAGGGACAGGCCAGGAATGCTGGGGAGTTCATGAGCCTGGGAACAGCCCGTGACCCCTATGGGAGATAGTGGATAATGCTGATTGTATAAATGCTCCAACTACATGAAAGAGATTGACAGAATAGATAAAAAAGTAAAACCCTACTACATATTTACTACAGGAGGTAGACTGAAAATATAAAGACACAGATAGGTTGAAAGTAAGTAGTTGGAAAAAGATAAAACGTGCAAACAGTAAGCATAAGAAGGCTGGAGTTGCTATATTAGTATTAGATAAGATAGACTTCAAGCCAAGGAATATTACCAGAGATAGAGGGACATTTTATAATAATCAAAAGGAAACTTCATCAAGAACACATAACAATTATAAACATGCATGCATCTAATAAGAGAGACTTAAAATGCAATACGGAAATTTTGACAGAATAAAAGGCAGAAATAGACAATTCAATAATTATAGTAGAAAATTTCAACACCTTTCCTTTAGGAATTGATGGACCTAGACAAAAAAAAAAATGTTTAAAGACATGGAAGATCAGTATAAACCAACTTAATCTAATTGACATTTATAAAGTACTACATCTAGCAACTCAG
Source organism: Choloepus didactylus (assembly GCF_015220235.1). Classification (NCBI taxonomy): domain Eukaryota; kingdom Metazoa; phylum Chordata; class Mammalia; order Pilosa; family Megalonychidae; genus Choloepus; species Choloepus didactylus. Next base: position 78,210,981 of record NC_051307.1, read on the forward strand.
AATATATGTTATTTTCAAGTATACATGTTACATCAAGACATACCATATGCTGAGCCATAAAAGAATTCTCAATAAAATTAAAAGGACCAAAATCATACAAAATATAGTCTCTGACCACAATGGAATTAAGTTGGAAACCCAAAACAATACCATACCTAGGAAAACCCCAACTATCTGGAAATTAAACAACACACTTCTATTACTTAGTCAAAGATTAAATCACAGTGAAATTACAAAATGTATTATCTTGAATGACAGCAAAATTGCAAAGGAAAATTATAGCTTTAAGTGCTTATATTAGAAAAGATGCAATGTCTAAAGTCAATAACTTAAGTGCGCTCCTGAAGAATCTGGAAAAATAAGAGCAGGAAAAACTCAAGTAAGTAGAATAAAAGACATAATAAAGATAAAAAGATAACTCAGTAAAATAGAAAATATTAGCTAATAGAATCCAACAATAGATGAAAAGTATAAAAATCATGACCAAGCAGGTTTTGCCACAGGAAGGCAAATTTGGTTTGACATTTGAAAAAATCAATGTAATTCACCATATTAACAGAATAAAGGAGAAAAATCATATCATTTCAGTATATACAGAAAACAGATTTGAAAACTTCAACACCCATTCATGATAAAAACTATTAGCAAGTTTGTAATAGTAGGGAAGTCCTCATACTGATACAGTGCATCATTAAAAAACCTGAAGTTTAAAAACACTATTGATTTTTGCTTGTTGATCTTTTATCCTGCACATAGCTAAATTCATTTATTAGCTTTAGTAGCTTTCTTGTAGATTTTTTGTGACTTTATATATGATCATATCATCTGCAATTAGTGAAAGTTTTACTTCTTCCTTACCAATTTGGATGCCTTTTATTTCTTTTTCTGGCCTATTTGCTCTGATTAGAACTTCTAGCACAACGTTGAATAACAGTGGTGACAGTAGGCATCCTTGTCTTGTTCCAGATCTTAAAGAGGAAGCTTTCAGTCTTTCACCATTGAAAACAATGTTAGCTGTGGGTTTTTCATACTTGCTCTTTATCTTGTTAAGGAACTTTCCTTCTATTCCTACTTTTCAAAGTGTTGTTATCAAGGAAAGATGCTGCATTTTGTCAAATGCCTTTTCTGCATCAATCAAGATGATCATGTGGTGTTTCCCTTCTCATGTGTTAATGTGGTATATTATATTAATTGATTTTTTTGTGTGTTGAACCACCCTTGCATATGTGGGAGCAATCTGAGGTGGAAATCAAGAAAAAAAATTCCATTTATAACAACAATTAAAAGAATCAAATATCCAGGAATAAATCTAACCAAGGATGTAAAGGACTCATACACAGAAAACTATGGAACCCTGCTAAAAGAAGACCTAGTAAATGGAAAGATATTCCATGTTCATGGAATAGAAAATTAAATATCATTGATATCAATTCTACCCAAATTATTTACAGATTGAATGCAATCCCAATCAAAATTACAACAGTACTCTGCAGAAATGGAAAAACAATCAAATTTATTTTGAAGGATAAGAGGCCAAAGAACCAAAAATATCTTGAAAATGAAGAACAAAGTTGCAAGACTCACACTTCCTAACTTTAAAGCATATTACAAAGCCAAAGTTGTCAAAACAGCGTGGTACTGGCATAAGTAGATATACTGACTGATGGAATTGAATTAAGATTTCAGAAATAGACCCTCTCACTTCTATGGCCAATTGACTTTTGACAAGCCTGCCAAATCTACTTAACTGGGAAAGAATAGTCTCTTCAACAATGGTGCTGGGAGAACTGGATACCCATATGCAAAAGAATGAAAGAGGACTCCTAGCTTGCACCATAAACAAAAGGTAACTCAAAATGAATCAAAGACCTAAATATAAGAACCAGGACTATACAACTCCTAAAAGAAAATGTAGGGAAGGATCTTCAAGATCTTATGATTTATACCCAGAGTACAAGCAACAAAAGAAAAAATAGATAAATGAGACCTCCTCAAAATTAAAACTTTTGGGCATCAAAGGACTTTGTTAAGAAAGTGAAAAGACAACCTACCCAATAGGAGAAAATATTTGGAGACCACATATCGAGAAGGGTTTAATATCCAGAATATATAGAGAAATCCTACAACTCAAAAATAAAAAGACAAACAATTCAATTAAAAAATGGGCAAAAGACTTGAATAGATATTTCTCCAAAGAGGAACTACAAATAGCTATAAAGCACATGAAAAGATACTCAACATCACTAGCTATTAGGGAAATGCAAATCAAAACCACAATGAGATATCATTTCATACCTACTAGAATGGCCAATACTGAACAAACAGAAAACTACAAGTTTTCTTGGAGAGGATGTGGAGAAATAGGAACACTCATTCTTTGCTAGTGGAAATATAAAATGGTGCAGCTGCTGTGGAAGACAGTTTGGCAGTTCCTCAGGAAGCTAAGTATAGAGTTACCATATGATCTGGCAATCCTGCTACTAGGTATATACCCAGAAAAACTGAAAGCCGGGATTTGAACAGATATTTGCACACTGATGTTCATAGCAGCATTATTCACGATTGCCAAAAGATGGAAAGTGTCCATCAACCATTGAATGGATAAACAAAATGTGATATGTACATACAAAGGAATATTATTCAACCATAAAAAAGAATGAAGCCCTGAAGTGTGTGACAAGACAGATGAACCTTGAGGGTATTATGTTTAGTGAAATAAGTCAGACATAAAAGGTCAAATACTACATGATCCCACTGTTGTGAACTAATATAATAAGCAAACTCATAGAATTAGAATCTAGAATACACTAGGAATATACCAGTTGCTATATTGGGATTAGAGAATGGGAGTTGATGCTTAACTTGAACAAACTTTCTATTTAGGCTAATGATAAAGGTTTTGAAATGGATGGTAGTGGTGGTAGCACATTATTGTGAGTGCAATCAACAGCCAAAAATATATAGGTAAATGCAATTAAAAGAGGAAACTTTAGGTTGTATATATTACTAGAATAAAAATTAAAAGATAAAACATAGGACTGTTCAACACAGTGAGCCCTATTGTAGAGACAATGGACTATACTTAATACAAATATAAAAAGGTTCTTTCATGAATTATAACAAATGTACAATACTAATTCAAGGTGGTAATAATAGGGTAGTATATGGTAAAAATACACCTAATGTAAATAATGGACAATAGATAGAGCTATTTTAATAAATTTCATCAATTATAACAAAGATAACTACTGTTAAAGAAAAAGTACAATTATTTTTAAAAGTGCTATCATCAATTGTAACAAACGTTCCACACCAATGCAAGGTGTTGGTAGTGGGGTGGTGTACAGCAATCCTGCATTTTACGCATGATTGTTTTATAAATTCACAACTTCTCTAGTAAAAAAAAGAACCTGTTGCTCCTCTCACCACTTTTATTCAACATTGTTCTCAGGTCTTAGAAATTGCAATAAGGAAAGAAAAAGCAGTCGAATGGTATAAAAATCAGGAAGGAAGAAATATTTGCCAATGATAAAATTACTTATATAGAAAATACAAAGGAATCTACAAAAAAACTACTAGAACTAATGAATGAATTTAGCAAGTTCACAGGATACAAACTTAACATTTCATACTCAATTGTATTTTTATATACTAGCAGCAAACACTTGGAAAGTGAAATTGAAAAAACTACAATCCTATTTACATAGTACCAAATAACATAAAATACCTAGGAATAAATCTAACTGAGGCTTAGGGACATCCCGTTCCCCAGTCAGTAAGAACTGAGCCAGGATTCCAACTCAGACAATCAGAGTTTGAGATACATCTATCTCTAGATAGATCCTGTGCTAGTAAAGGCCATGTGAGATAAACTTTGCCTGCTTCACAGGTCTCTGTATATGTGCACCTATGCATTGTAGAATGTATCCTTCAGAAAACTAAATTCTGCTAGCAGACTCTTCATAAGCTGGGTGACCAGATGAAGCACATTAACAAATCTCCCTTGCACCCAGACAAGGGAGAGGAACAGGCTCTCACAGGGGGCTCAGAATCATCTTTTATTACAACTCCTGGAGGTTAGGCTCCTGGGCCTCACTGGGAAGTCCCATGCCTCATCCCCAGGGATGCTAAGCAGATAGGGTGGTCGCTGACATGAGCCTTTCTGGATGAGGGAACTGGGCCTCTGCAGCATCCCTAGCACTTGGCTGTGGAACAGCAAGGAAGGCTCTGTTCCTGAGGCTGAGGAGGCAGCTTTAACCTTCCATGTGAAAGCTAAAGGCTCCAGTTGGCCTCTCTTGGGACTGATGTTCTTTCAGTGTTGACCATTTTTCTGGCCTACACTGTTCTTGATTACAATTGTGTTGACTCAGCTGCAGGCACTCAGCTGACATAGCTATGTCCTCAGCTGAAGATTATTAATTTCTTATATATGTAATGATATATATTTTGGTCTTCATCTGTCTGGAAAATAAGTGAACAAGTGCCCCGCCCCCCAGCTCATTTAAGAAAGAAAAATTTACCTGGGAGCCACAAATCTGCTGGTAGAAGGCTAATAAATCTAAACACCTTGTACAGTTTAATGCTTTACTGTCCAGGCTTCAAATTTTGTCACTCAAATTATTCTCTCTTGCATACACACCATCCACAAACTCACACATCTCCACCCTGCCACAGACATTTCTAAGAGGTATGTGGGAAGCAGATAGAGAGCGCTTCCATTTTTTTAACAAGGATACTGAAATCTAGGAAGAAAGAGTAACTTGTCCAAGGTGATACTGGACCAGAAATCAGAAGCAGGAAGTCCTGGTTCAGAGAACTTTGTAGACTACAGCCCTCTGGTTAGACATTGTGTCCATCTGTCCACGTTATGGGAAGGGAGCAGTCAGTTCCAGAGGGTTGTTCGAATTTTGTAAAATAATCTGCTTTCTCTGGATTTTCTATGGGTCCTGTATTAGTTTTCTATGTATGCCCTAACAAATCATGACAAACCAGATTGCTTTACAATAATGGGAATGTATTATTTCACAGTTCTGGAGGCCAGAAGTTGGAAATCAAGGTGTCAGCAGGCTAGATCCCTTCTGGAGGCTCTGAGGGAAACTTGTTCCATGCCTCTTGCCTGGGTGGTTGCTAGCATCCTTGGTATTCCTTGGCTTATAGATGCTTTGCTCCAAGCTCTGCCTCCATCTTCATGTCACCTTCTTTGTGCTTGTCTTTTTTCTGTGTGTCTCTTATAAGGACAATTGTTAATGGATTTAGGGACCATAATCCAGGATGATCCCATCTCCAGATTCTTAATTATATCTGCAAAGATCCTTTCAGTGTTTCTGGGGATAAGGATATGGAGAAAATTTGGGGAAGACCACTATTTGATCCACTACACCCCCTGTGCCAGTTTCCTTTAGATATGTTTGAGTTGTCTTGAGCTTACTATACACTTGAGCTGAATAGAGTACCAGAGTCCATCATTCAACCTGGGTAAGTTTCTAGTATGTGAAAATAATTAAGCTAGAAACTGGCAATATGCAAAATGAGACATACCACTGCCTACCTAACTGTTATGTAACAACAGACACAAGTCGCTGACCTTGTTACTGATGATTGTACAAATACAGCAGCAGAAACCCTGTTGTCTTTTTAAAGATGAATTTAGCATGTATGAATCATTTTAACAACAAGGGTACCTCCTAAGACCCTACTCCCAAGCCAAAGGGAATGCTAGGTTTCCTTTGCCTTGAATGTGGACACATAGCATGGGAGAAGACATTACCAGAAGTTAGCAGAGCTAAAGACATGCCAAACCTGATCCTTTGAAAAGATTCCATGTTGTATGTAGCAGAACTTTGCTTAGTTTCTTCTCCCTCTTATTCCTGACGCAAAACATTCTTAAAATGAATGTAGAGCTCAAAAACACCTTTTATTTTATCAACAAATTAACATCCTAATCCCTTCCCATAAGGCAATGAAGAATCAAAATATGGGACTAGTAAAAGAGGAGTATGTTGCCCTATGGCAATCAAACCTCCCACTTTCAATAGTTTTTCCTCCAAAGTTATTCAGGAAGCCCCTAGAAACAAGGATCAGTTCCGACAGAACTTCATGTACTTTCCTAGTTAACAGACGGCCACACCTCACTAACTTTTTCTATCATTGTGGATTTAATAGCTAATCCCCTAAGCCAAGACCTGTAAACCATCAGAATTTACAAGCATCAAAGTCACTGAATGAATGGGGTCTAGAAAGAAAAGGGCATGCCAAACGCTTTTAACTCCACTCCATCCTCATTCCATCGCCCCAGGTATAGCATTCAGAGTATTTTTCCTCCTATTATTCTGAGCCCTAAACTCAATCAAGTCTGTGCCATTTTATAAGCAGATGCTCTTCAAAGTTTTCTTAATGTAATGACCTCCGAAAGAGGATAGTTGTGTACCTTTATAGATGTATATTCTTAAATTTTGCAAAAAAATTAGGAAAGGTTGCCCACCACTGTCCCCCACCCCCGACCCCCCACTACAATTTTAGGACACCAAAGTTTTAAAAGCAAGGCTTGAGCAAAGCAGTGCCTTCTATCACCGTTTTGTCGGCACAGGCCACAATTTGAAATCAGAGTTCAGTACTTCTCAGTTTGGGGAAGAAGGTAATTAGGTGACTATAAATTTCCCAACAGGAAAAGAGAAAGGGAGACTTTTGAATTGATTAAGTGATGTCTGGCCTGATTCAAGACCCCACTTGCCAAAGTAGCCAGAGCCAGTTGTTTTAGAGAAAGGGATAATGGAGATGTCCCCAAGAAAAGATCTGATTCGAATCCCAACTTATAACGCATTTCCAGACACAGGAGAAGGACAGCCTAGTTGATTCTGCTATTGCTATAACCAGAATTCTTCTGGTCCACATCAGTGCTAAATTGTTTGGTTACATTTGAGCCTGAGGCCATGAATTCCACTAGCAGATTATACCCTTTCAGAATGATTCTCTCTGGGAGCTTCGGTCTGGGGTTACACTGGATGAAAAGCTACCTTGCAGTTTTTACTTCTACAGCAATTCATCTTTTCCCTCCAAAGTAAATCTCTTATGTCCTTTACAGTCTCCCTTATAATCTCTTCCTTGGCCTTCTTTCACACTGCAGAAAGCTTCCAAGTTGTCACCTTGAGATTCCATTATTTAACATGTTTTTTATCCCCAAGGTCATGAGCAATGAGACTTACCCAAGCTCTGACCACCTTCCCTTTCTAGTGTGCACTCCAGACATCTCTGCAGCTACAGCAATATTTCTTATTTGTGTGGCACTGAAGCTTTGTTACTTGCTTAATAAAATTTGGCAGTACATGTTCTCAAATGCTTAGTCTTCTCAGGACACTTTTTGTATGCTTTATGTCCTCAGATTCTGGGCCTGTGCTTTCAGTTTCTTTTGTCTGTGGGGAAACTGGTGAGCCTTGGGCCACAAGATATGTTCTCCTTGGTCCATCCGTTCATGATGCCAAGCATCGTTCAGCAGACGATCAGAATAAGGTTCACCCCCTAGTCTACCTTAAGGGCCAAACTAGCACCTGCAGAATTAAACTAAAAACAAAAGCAAGGTATAAAATACAATGTTGGGGGAGAGGTGGTATCTTAGTTTGCCTGAGCATCTATCACAAATAGTACAAACTGATTTGGCTTAAACAACAGGAATTTATTGGCTCACTGTTTTGAGGCTAGGAGAAATCTAAAATCCTGATATCAGCAAGCCTTGCTTTCTCCCCCAAAGACTAGCATTCTGGTCCTGGCTGCTGGCAATCCTTGGGGTCCTTTGGTTTATATTTCTGCCTCCAGTCACATGGCAATATCCTCTATTTTCTCACTTCTGTGACTTCCAGGTTTTCTTTATCCTTCCAGTAATGCGGATTTAAGGCCCATCTTCATTCACTTGGACCACGCCATAACTAAAAAGAATATCTTCAAGAGGTCCTATTTACGGTGAATTTACACCTGTTCCAGTTTGCTAGTGCTGCCGTTATACGTACCAGAAATGGATTATCTTTTATAAAGGAGGTTTATTTGGTTACAAAGTTACAGTCTGAAGGCCATGAAAATGTCCAAATGAAGGCATCAACACAAGTATATCTTCATCAAAGGAAGCCCAATGGCATCTGGAAAACCTCTGTTAGCTGGGAAGGCACGTGGCTGGCATCTGCTTATCCCAAGTTGTGTTCCAGCTCCACTCTCAGCTCCTGTGTATTCTTCAAAGTGTCTCTCTTGGCTGCTGCTCTGTTCCTTCTGTCAGCTCTTCTATATGGCTCCAGTGATTTAGTTAAGACACACCCTGAATGGGTGGGGTAACACCTCTATGGATATTATCCAATCAAGGGACTTGCCAACAGTTGATTGAGTCACATCTCCATGGAAACACTCAATCAGTAGGTTCCAACCTAATCAACGCTAATACATATGCCCTCACATGTTTGCATCAAAGAACATGGCATTTGGGGGACATAATACATCCAAACTGTCGCAACACCCATAGGAACTAAGATTAAGAACATGTCTAAATTGGGGCATACAATTGACCTTACAACCAGGTAGTGAAGGGTAGAAGATGGTGGTTTCCTTTGACAAAATTATCATGCTCATATGTTATCAATTTGGTTAATCCACTTTTGCTTTATTTTTTCCCTGTGTGTTTACTTTAATGAGTTTATTTCAGGGAGCAAGTTTTAGAGAGTCCATGCAGGAATATTCATGGGTAAGCTTTGAATCCAAATAGCATGAAGACATGGTTACTAAGTTCACATGTGAAGATTATAGCAATCAAAAGAATGGCCCAGAACTGAAGCCAGTGGGAAAAAATCAGTAAGAAGGCAAGTTTTGAGGTCAAGCCCCAACTTTCCTATTGGCAGCTTCTTTCCTGAACTTACTTTTTCCTTTTTATAGTGCTGCTTTATTACAGAGAGAAAGCTGCCTCATGGACACAGTCTCTAACAAATATTAGAGCTTTTCAGTCACTGCTATACTGACCATTCTTTAATCTCAGTAGTGAAGTGTCTTTCACTCCAGTCATTTCCTTCCACTGGGGAATTTATGTCAGTCCCAAAAAAATTGAGCTAGAAAGTTCAGCTATATTTTCTCTAATCAAGGAGAAGAAAAACAGTGGAATTGAGCCTAAAAAGATGGCTCCAGTAAGACCAAATGAAGATGATTATTACAGTAAGGAACTTCTCAAATACCCAAACCAGTGCTCACAAAATAATTTGACGTAGTTGTAATGCTGTTTCTTTTCTGGTCTGCCAATAACTCTCTTATGGGTAATGTTTTTAAAAATAAAATCTGAGTTTACTTCTCATTATAAAAGCAATATATGGTCATTAGGGGGGAAAAAAAAGGAAACTACAGAAAAAGAGGGAGGAAAATAGCCACAAAAACCACCCACTAGATTGGAAAAATTTGGAAGGCAGTGAGTAATTCCAGCTCCAAGTTGTATGAACTTGGGCAATTTCCTTCAATTTGAGTAAATTCTTAAGAAATGGAAATTGATCAACAACCTCAATGATAACCACAAAAACTATTCATTTTTATGTCAGATTCACTGGAGAAGAATGCTTACTTTTCCTTTGCCTATATAGCTCTGGGTTTAGGGTCATTGTTTAATTTTAATGTTCTTTTTTTTTTTTTTTTTTGCTTATTTATTTTTCCTTATTATGAGCTGAGCTCCACATTTGTGGCTTGCTCCTTTGGTGCTCCCATTGCCGCCTTATTTTCCATTGCTGCCATGACTCCCCTCCCTGTAGCTCTTGCCTTCCTCCCCTAGAACTCCTTTAACCCCTTCCAAGTATACCTGTGGTCTCTGCCTACCAGCCTCAGCCATGCCAGTTATGGCTCACTCTCTATTTTGAAAGAGGGGGACAGTCCATTAACCTGAGGCTTCTAAGTTCTTGACAGGAACAGAGCCTAAAGCAAAAATGATTCATATCGATGCAGTGTTTCAAAGAACTTACTAGGGCATTTCATCAATATAATGTTAATTCAGAATTCAAATGCTGGGAAAACTACTGCACTTCTTGCCCATTATACTCTCTTGTCTGAATTCTACTTGCTTTGGAGGACCACCCACTGTGCTGCAAGCCCCTCCCACACATCTGGCAGAGCAACATCTAAGACTCCTGGGGACAGCCCTGTTAGGTGGGAGGAAAGTGAGGGTCTACAGAGAATGGCTCTCCTTTGCTACCCAGTCTGTTAAAGAAACCTTCTGGAGCCCACAGATAAAATTTGAAAACCCCAGGCAATGGTGAAAGCTTGAGGTTTATCAAAAAATAAGCAAAGCAAAATAAAAACCCACCTTGCTTATCAATTAACACATTTCCTGGGATGAGATGAAGTAGTTTTTCCTGAAAAGCTGTGGGTTATGAAATTAGTTTGGTGGGCATAGAACAGGATAGAAAATGTCAAAGTGTAAAATAGACGGTGGGTAGGTATTATTTCACAATTTGTTTCTGTTTTAACTTATATGTGTGGGGGGGTAGGTATAAGGTAAAACATTTCTGACTATGGTCACAGCCAGAAATATTTAAAAATTGTTGTGATAGGAACTGGGACACACACTGGCCTGTGTTGACCCTAGAGGTTTGAAGGAGGGAAGGAGGACAGAACAAGGCAGTGATGGGGAAAGAAGGGTGTTTGGGTGGACACCAAAGCTAGCCTAGCCTTCTCTACTCTGTCAAAGTCAAAGACACATATGCACACACACACCACACCACATCTTCCATGACTAACGCTGCTCTCCTAAAGCACTAAAAGTTACACAATGGCTACCTCTGGCAAAAATGCCATAAGCTCCACACCCTTGTTCTGAAGGAGTCTTCTTGGAAAATATCAGTCCAGGTAGATGTCCACAGGAGGAAGATCAAGAACAAGAAGAGACATCTGTGTTCCTGGACTGGGTATAAACGGTGAAGGAATAATCAACACACCTGTTGTTTAAATAGCTTCCTATCTTTGCTTTGGAATATATAGATTAGCAGTGATATCATACATAGGCAGAGCCTCCAGTTTTAGGTTACATTATAAACGGTTATAATTGCAACATGAGAAAACTTGAAGTTTTATGTTCTTAGCCCCCTACATCTACTAAGCATTCTAAAAACACTACAACGGTCTTTTCTAACAAGTTGTCCAGTTAAACCACATCCACCACTGTTCTTTCTAAATTGCATGAGGAGTGTGTGTGTGTGTGTGTGTGTGTGTGTGTGTGTGGGTGGGTGGGTGGGAGGGGTGAGGGTATGTGGGTGCTGATTGCAGTCAGTACCTTACAAAAGCAGCAGTCCACGCAGCTTTAGCTCAGTGCTTCTTCTAACTCTCCTCATTTGGGTACATGTGGCAGTTTTCTCATGTTTTTTAATACCAGGGAAAACCCACAGAGTGTGAGAGTGAGAGTGAGTGTGTTGGAGGAGGGGAGTACTTACAAGTACTCACCTGTGGAGACACTATCAACACCCAGAAGCAATTTTGGTCAGCAGTAGCACAGCTCTCTGGGTCATTGGGCTGTGGGATGCCCACTCCTTCCCTAGCCTCCTCCCCCACCTCCCATGGGGCTAAGACGTAGCCCCAACCTGTTCTTTGAGGTTCTTTCCTGCCCACCCCCTCTCCACACCCCGTGACACCCCATGACACATGACACTTTTCTATAACATTTGCCTGCTCATGTCACCTAAGAAGCCATGCTCCATGTCCTTCACTTATTCCATTATACTCTGAAAGTTTTGTTTCCACATTTATTTACTTTAATTTTTCTGCCTTATAACATAGTTAATTGTTAGTATTCCTATCTCAGAGTCATGAAGGGGGCTGCTGGGGTGCTAGTATTCTATTTATTGATCAAGGTGGTAATTTTAAGGGTATGCTCACTTGGTGATACCTCATTGAGCTGAACACTGAAGATTTGTGCACTTTTCTCTATTATCTGTTATACTTCAGTAAAAATATTTTAAAATTCCTGTCTTCTCCACTAGACTTTTCCCTGAAGAAAATAGTCTCTGTATGTCCCATAATACAACAAAATGCCTAGCACTTAAAGAATCATCAGGGAACATTTATTTCAATGTTAGTGAACCATATTATAGAGAAAAACACTGGACTAGAAATATGGAGACCTGAATTCTGGTCCTGGGTCTGTCATCATTTACCTATACTAACTAGGCAAGTTATTTGGTCTCTCTGGATCTCAGTTTGCACAATTATAAAATGGACTTCTCAGCAACTTGCTTCTCTATCTCACAAGGATTCTTCTAGGGATCAGATAAAGTCATGGACGTGAAAGCATGTGGAAGAGTAGAAAGTGAAGGACAAACATGCAGTAGGTTTTATAAGGAGTCTCCCGGTGCACCCATGTCACTCTGCCCTGTTTGGATTGATGGAGGACAGGGTTGGGCCCTTGCACTTCATTTTGTTCAGTGGCAATAGAAATACTTTTATCATATGAAGAACTTGTGTAAAAGACTGTGTCCCCCAGCCCCCAGTCTGGCTCCCCAAGTGGCCTAGAGAGACTTTCTCTCTCTCTCTCTTTGTGAGCTCCTGTTTGCAGTCACCTACAAGGTTTGAGTCATGAAGACCTCTTTTACCCTCCCCCCTGGAAGCACACACTGGACGTACTTACTGCTCACTCTGCCATCTGTAGAGTTGTAGCCATGCAGGAAGAAACTGCAGTGGACCTAACCAGTGGTAGTGGGTAGAGGAGGGGCAAGGAAATGGAGTACATGTATGGACAAAAGGGCATGCAAAGGAAAGAACCCTGATCACCAGCACATAGCCTCCCTTAGACTGGAGGCTATTGAACTTCTTGCTCCAAAGTTGACTAGTCAATCAAAAAGCAATTCTAAATGTCCTTCCTGTTCTAGATAGTAGATGTGGGACTCCCAACAGGGCTAAAAAGCTTCAATAAGGCTAAGAGAGGGCAGCATGCTGTGAAGGCTGAGGGCACCAACTGGGTGACGTAGACCTCAGTTTGATTCTTGGTTCTCTAGCTGTGTGATTTTATCCTCCCTAAGCCTCAGTTTCTTTCATCTGAATATGTGCTAGAACTTATATGATGAGTTTTCATGAGATTAAATGAGAAAATACATGTAAAGCACTTACAGAGTGCCTGGTATATAGTAAATTCACACACATAGTAGTAGCTGTCCTCATTACTATCAAGAATGAAGGAGAGTCTCGTGAAATGTTTTGACACAGAAGACAAAGGCAGCCCAGGACTGGAGTGCATGGTGCTAAGAGGATGGAAAGGACTAACAGAGAAACAAGACAACAGAGAAAATATTTGAATCTAGGTGTGAGATACGGGGGAGTAGAGGCAGGAAATGTGACTCAAGGAACAGAACTTATGCCATTTAGAAAAATAATGCAAACATTTGGTCGGTTGAATCGTTCTTCAGAATTGTTAATGTGGCTAGTTCTAGTTATGTTTTAGTATACAGTACAGTGATATTGATGAAATTACTAACATTAAAATTACTGCACCAGTTAGGTAAAGATTTCTTAAAACAGATTACAGAAAGAACTAACTTAAATAGGAAAAGATTGATAAATTAGACTTCATTAAATTTAAGAACTTCTGCTCATAGAGACACCATTAAGAAAGTGAAAAGACAAGCTACAGACTGGAGAAAGATATTTATAATGCATGTAAACAACAAAGGATTCAAACACAAATTATTTAAAGAAATCCCACATCTCAATAAGGAAAAGACAGGCAAGACAATTAAACCAAATTTTAAGAAGGGGAGAAGGGCATGTGGCAAAAAACTTGAACTTCACAAAAGAAAATATCCAAATGACCCATAAGCATATGAAGAGTGCTTACTCATCAGGAAAATGCAAATTAAAATCACCTCTTCTTCTCAGAATGACAAGAAAAATAAAAGAGGTTGGCAAAGGCGTGGAACATCTGGAAATTTTATGCATTGTTAGGAGGGGAAATGGGTACAACTACGTTGGAAATGGGTTTAGAAGGATCTACGATAGCTAAACACATGCATACCCTTTAACCCAAGATTCCACAAGTATAGCTGTAGGAGCATTAATCACAATAGCCAAAAACTGCAAGTGGCCCACATAACCATAAACAATAGAATGGGTAAGTAAATTGTGATAAACTCATGCAAACAATATTATTCAGCAATGAAAATGAACAAGCTCCTCCTACACACAACGACGTGTGTTACTCTCACAAACATAATGTTGACTGGAAGAAGCCAAACACAAGACTATGATTCCATTTAAATAAAGTGGAAATGGCAGAAACAATCAGTGGTAATTGATAGGGGAGAGGGGAAGGGAAGGGAAGGGAGGGGAAGGCCTCAGGCAGGCAGTGAGATTGCGTTTGTTCTTGCACTCCTGATGAGGCAGATAAAGTCATTAGAGAGAAACAAATGGCAACATGGAGAGATTAGGTACCTAGTTCAAGGTTGCATGCTGTGATGTGGTGGGATCTGAACTTGGGATTTGAATCCAGGCAGCCTGGCTGGAGAGCCACCAGTACACTGTGGAGCCTCTTGAGCAATGGACAAAATCTGGGGCACTGTTGTCCAACAGAAGCAACCAATCCTCATTATTCGATGAATCTGTATTTACAAATTCACTTATTCACTAAAATTTATTTGTGACCCCAAAATCAATACTCCTGGTGCTTTTCTGGTCACCCTCAGACATGCTCAGAGCAGTGAAAAATTTGAGTTGCCTGGCACTCATGTTCCCAGCTGGGGTCAAACAAAGCTACACTCTGCTTTCTTTTTTCAGCTTTCACACTGCAAACAAATATGCTTTTCGCCCTATATGTACTGCCACATTTTTTTCCATTTCTGTGCTTTTTGTAGGAGACTTTGCTGTGTAAAATAGCACCCAAGGATATTGCTGAAAAGCTGCCTAGGGCTCCTATGCACAAGAATGCTACGATGTGCCTTATAGAGAAAATATGTGTGTTAGATAAGCTTCATTCAGGCATGGATTTTAGTGCTGTTGACCATGAGTTTAATGTTAATGGATCAGCGATATATATGAAATAAGACATCTTCAAACAGAAACACACATAAAACAAGGTTATATGTTGATGGGTTTACAAAAATTTGTGACTGGAGGCTCACAGGTACGTAACCCTGTATTTCACTAAGGAGCAATTGTTCGGTATTTGCTAATTTAGTGTTCACATTGACTTTATAGAACATAACTACCAGAAAAAATGAGAAACAACCGTATATATATAATGTGAGCCTCAGACATAATTTAAATTTTTCTAGTAACCATATTTGAAAGCATTAAAAGAAATAGATAAAAATAATTTTAACATATTTTGTTTAACCCAATATATACAAAATATTATCATTGCAGCAGGTAATAAATATGTAAATAATCATTGATGAGATATTTTACAGTCTTTTTGTGTACTAGGTCTTTGAAATAAATCCTGTGTGTATTTTACACTTAGAGCACATTTCTATTATAAGTGCACATGTGGTTAGTGGCTACCATATTGGACAGCACAGCTGGAGAAGAAAGGGAACAAGTAGTCATGTAAAAGGCACAGCCTATGCAAAGACTCAAGGATAGAAGTGCTGTGAGCATTTGCGCATCTTCCACAAACTGCCTAAATCTGAAGATCCCAGCAGCTGCTTCCAGGGAAGTTTACTCTGCCATTTGGCAGACCCCTTTCTGCCTCTAGTGATAAAAGAGAACCGAAAGTACACATCCAAATGAGCTTCTTCCAGAAACCCATGAGCACACAGGCTTTCAGGATCCATGAAACCCACTTAATTGAAACCCATTTCAAAGGAACCCACTTTCAGCAATGTCTCTGTAAGTCTCACAATCCAAGGCCTACCCTGACACCCAAGGCCCTCCAACTCTGGCCTGGCCCCACTTACCTGTCCCTCTTCTCCCTTCAGGTACTCCTTTCTATAGCTGCTTTCTTTACTCTCCCCCTCTTGCCCACCCACTTCTACCTTCTTCCCCATTCCTAACTTCACACCTTGGGGGCTGCACTCACCACCTCCCCTCTACCTCTCCAAATGTCTCCCACCCTTGGCTTAGGATCCTGATGCAACCTCTTCACATAATCCAGGAAGATGTCTGCTCTAACCAACAACCACAGCTTGTACTGAACAATCTAGCATTGTCCAGTCAGTTTCATGAACAACCCAGCCAGAGCTGTATCTTCTACCAACACGGTGTCAGACTGTAGACAACTTATAAATGTGTGTTATAAGAATAAAACCTCCAAGGGTTGAAAGAAGCAGAGTTCTCATGGCAACCTGATTCCTTTAAAGAGGATGTATGAGGTAACTGCATTTTACAGTCATTGTGCATTTACCAAATAACATCCTGTTGAATCATTCCTTGAAGTTAAGACGATTATAACAGTAACTATGAATTAATTCCCCATCTGTATAGGAAACAGCAGCCATGTGAGCTATGACCATTTTTTACTCATTTAGAAGTGCTGGCATTCAGATTCCTAGATGCTTAGGCAAGAACCAACCAAGAGATGCTCATTTGCACACAAGCATGCCATCAAGTTATGGGCTTGTCCTAAACAATGCCAACTGTCAGGGTCAGCTACCACCAGAGATACATGAACCATAAATAGTGTTCTCAAAAGTTTTGCAATAATGCCCTAATTTCATGTAATCCTAGGAAAAAGTTAATTAAAACAACTTTGATATATTTGCTGAATGTATACTCCTTGCTTTGCGCTCTTCATCAAACAATGCCAGGGAAATTTCTCTCTTTCTGGGAAACAAGTGGTTGATTCTACAAATCAAACCAGTGGCAGCCAGGACCTTAGAGCAGGTGAGCTGTAAACCACAGGACTAACCCTCCATGTGGGGACCTGAGTCAAGTTCCAGATCCACTGATACTTTTCAGGGTCACTACCTGTCTGAACTGCTCCTCTTCTCATCTGTAAAATGGGGGGAAATAACACATCATAAGGTTGAGAGAAATACCAGGCAGATGCGCATGTATCACAGGACTCTGCTGTTCACTGGGTAGAGCTCTGAGGAAGAGAACGAATATGAAAGTGCCTTCTCCAATCTTCACTAATGGTGAGATAGAGCTTTGGGTCTATTATGTGAAGGGAATTATGGAGGAAAACTATTAATCTCAGGAGAAGAGAGCAGAAATAAGCACCATCCTCAATTCATGGCATATTCTCATTACCATTCTTGGCAAGGCCCTTTCCTGTTTTGTTGGTGTTCCAGTTTGCTAATGCTGCCTTTTTGCAAAACACCAGAAATGGATTGGCTTTTATAAAGGGGGTTTATTTGGCTACAAAGTTACAGTCTTAAGGCCATAGTGTCCAAGGTAAGTCATCAACAATCGGGTACATTCTCTGGAGGATGGCCAATGGTGTCCGGAAAACCTCTGTTAGCTGGGAAGGCACATGGCTGGCATCTGCTCCAGAGTTCTGGGTTCAAAATGGCTTTCTCCCAGGATGTTCCTCTCTAGGCTGCAGCTCAAAAATGTCACTCTTAGTTGCTCTTGGGGCGTTTGTCCTCTCTTAGCTTCTCAGGAGCAAAAGACTGCTTTCAAAGGCCATCTCCAAAATGTCTCTGTAAGCTGAAGCTCCTCTCTCAGCCCCTTTGCATTCTTCAAAGTGTCCCTCTTGGCTGTAGCAAGCTTTCTCCTTCTGTCTGAGCTTATATAGTGCTCCAGTAAACTAATTGAGGCCCACACTGAATGGGCGGGGCCACACCTCCATGGAAATTATCCAATCAGAGTTATCACCTCAGTTGGGTGGGTCACATCTACATGGAAACACACAATCAAAGAATTACAATCTAATCAACACTAATACATCTGCCCACACAAGATTGCATCAAAGATAATGGCGTTTTGGGGGACATGATGCATTCAAACTGGCACATTCCCTCCCACCCCCGGCCCCCAAAATGACATGATCTTTCCATACACAAAATACATTCATTCCATCACAATATCACAAAAACCTAAATCATTTCAGTAACAATAAGTAAGTATAAGATCTCATCAAAGTCAATTACAGGCGTGGTCTCTCCTGAAGCAAAATTCCCTTCTAACTATGGACCAGCAAAATGTAGAACAAGTTATCTGCTGCCAATATACAAAGAAGGGACAGTCATAGGGTAAACATATCCATTGCCATAAGGAGAAACTGAAAGAAAACAGGGTTTAAGGGACCAAAACAATGCCCAAAACCCATGGGGCAAACTCCATTAGATTTCAAAGTCTGAGTCATTTACAGAAATACGTTTTATCCTTGGGGCTTGAGAGAGAGGAGTGCAACCCTTTCCAAGGGCCTTCCCAGCAGCCTTTTCATCTCCAAACACTGGGGTGAGTGCCCCAACATATCCACACATTGAGGAGACCACCTTCTTCTCAGCCCCACCCTCCTCAAACATTGGAGTGCCACCCAGACTCTGCCTCTCCAGGGCAAAGGCTCTCCCTTCTCTGAACAGTGGGGTGGCAGCCAGGCTTTCCCCAATCCCTGGGGAATGTGCTCCACCCTTTCTGAGGCCTGGGGTGGCAACACTCTTCCTGAGCATGGAGGCAGAAAGCCCACACTCTTCCTCCAGGGCAAACTCACCCTTTCCCACTTGCATAGGCTGTTTCACTCTCCCAGCCCGAGACCTCTTGATTCCATACCTCAGTCTCCATGGCTCTGTGTTTGAAGAAGTATTCCCTTCAATTTGTTCTTTTCCTGTCTCCTCCAGTCCAGAACAGCATTGGCTCCATTTATAAAGATCTCACAAAAGTTCTGTAGGTTTGGCATGCAGTTTACAGGGGTCAAAGCCATCAGACAATAGGACTTTCCACAAATACTTTCTGGATAACTCCATCTCCAATCCTAGCTTGTACTGAAATGGTGGCCGGGTTCCATGTTTGGTTAAATCCTCACATGGGGCTATAGCTTCTGGGGTCTCACTTTCTGGAAGCCCGGAATTTTCCAAACGATTAGTTTCTGATTTCTTCATACCCAAGGGTTCAGTTCTTAGCTTATCTCTCTCCACTTGCATTTTACTGTAAGCTGCAAGGAGAAACCATGCTATATCTACAACTTTTAGTCTCGAAATCTCATCAGCCAAGTATCCCAGCTCATTGCTCTCAAATTCTTCCTTCCATCTGACACCAGGAATCAATTTTGCCAAATTCTCTGCCACTTTAAAACAAGGATTGCCTTTCTTCCAGTTCACAACACCGCATTTTTCATTTCTGCTCAAGGCCTCATCATAAGTATTTTTAGAGTCTATGTTTCCACGAACAGTCTCTTCAAAGTGGTTTAGGCCTTTTCTATCAAACTCCTCATAATTCTTCCAGAATCTTCCCTTTATCCATTTAAAAAGCTGCTCCAACATGTTTGGTGTTTGCAAACTCAGCAGCACCCCACTTCTCTGGTACCAAAATCTGTTCTAGTTTGCTAATGCTGCCTTTTTGCAAAACACCAGAGATGGATTGGCTTTTATAAAGGAGGTTTATTTGGTTATACAATTATGGTCTTAAGGCCATAAAGTGTCCAAGGTAAGTCATCAACAATTGGGTACCTTCATCGAAGGATGGCCAATGGTGTCCGGAAAACCTCTGTTAGCTGGGAAGGCATGTGGCTGGCATCTGCTCCAGAGTTCTGGGTTCAAAATGGCTTTCTCCCAGGATGTTCCTCTCTAGACTGCAGTTCCTCAAAAATGTCACTCTTAGTTGCTTTGGGGGCATTTGTCCTCTCTTAGCTTCTCAGGAACAAAAGACTGCTTTCAAAGGCCGTCTCCAAAATGTCTCCATAAGCTGAAGCTCCTCTCTCAGCTCCTTTGCATTCTTCAAAGTGTCCCTCTTGGCTGTAGCAAGCTTGCTCCTTCTGTCTGAGCTTATATAGTGGTCTATTAACCTAATTGAGGCCCACACTGAATGGGCGGGGCCACACCTCCATGGAAATTATCCAATCAGAGTTATCACCTACAGTTGAATGGGTTGCATCTCCATGGAAACACTCAGTCAAAGCATTACAATCTAGTCAACACTAATATGTCTGCCCACACAAGATTGCATCAAAGCTGTTGGCATTTTGGGGGGCATAATACATTCAAACTGGCACAGTGGTTTCATTTTATTTTGTTTTATACATTTTTTCCTTTGTTCCTGAGTCTCCTCACCCCTGTCCCTCCATAGGTTCTCACTACTATGTCCTTTAGGGTGTGTATGTGCATATTAAGACACATGAAATTTTATGAAGTAGCATTACCTATGTATACATTTTATATATGGGCTCTGGAATGCAGTTTTATTCTTAAGTTTTCTTTTCACTCAGCACTATGCATTTAAGTTTTGCCCTTGTGCTTGATGAACAATTTTTCACATTTGACCTATTTATTCCCCAATGATGGATATAGAGTCAGACAATAAAGTACACTGGTTAGGATAGCACAATCAGGAGCTAACTGGCTGGCAAGCATACCCATTTACCAGCTTCATGAACTTGGCCAGTTTTACTAAACCCCATGTTATGGACTGAATTGTGTTCCCCCAAAAGACAGGTTCAAGTCCAGTGAATGTGAACTTATTAGTAAATAGGATCTTTAAGATGTTACTAGTTAAGATGAGGCCAACCTGGATTAGGGTGGCTCCTAATCCAATGTGATTCATGTTCTTATAAGCAGATAAAATTTGGACACAGTAAGGGAGAGACGGAGAAAGGCACCCCTGTGACGGAGGCAGAGACTGAGTTATGCCACCAGCCAAGAAACATCATGGATTGCCAGTCACTGCCAGAACCCTACAGACTTCAGAGAAAACACAGCCCTGCCGACACCTCGATCAGACTTCTAAATTCCAAAACTGTGAAACAATAAATTCCTATTGTTTCAGCCAACTTGGCTGTGCTACTTTGTTAAGGCAGTCTAGCAAACTGAGACACCACCACACCCGTTTTCTCATTTCTAAAATGGAGATAATATAGTATCTACTTCATGTCGAATACCGATTATATGCCAAGTACTTAGCATGCATAAGCATTCAGCAAATGTCAGCCATCCTCATCTTCATCATTTTTCCCACACTCTGTACAGCAGTGAATATCCTTTTACATATCTGTTTATGGACCTGTGCCTGGGTTTCTCTGAGTGTAGATCCCAGAGAGGGACAGCTGGGGTCACAGGGTGTAGGCAAACTTAATTTCACCCATGTACTGCCAAATTCCTCTCCAAAATGACTGTCTACATTCCCACCATCAGTTCCTGAGGGTTCCGGGAAAAGTTTTCTCAGCCAGTGAGAACACAGATTGTAACAAGTCTCCTCTCCAACTGCAATGACATCATCTGTCTGTGAGTCTCCTGTCCAAGTTGGGTGGAGAAACAGCTCAAAGACAAGGGGCCATTTAGAAGTCTGTGTTGTTCTGCACTCCAATGCCCTGAGTCCTGTAATGATTATTAAACAGGGAGCTTGAACCCTGGGGACACTCAGAATCACCATGGGTTGTGGGATGGTGGTGGGGGGTGCATTTCAAACTATAAGTGCTTCTCCAGGAGATTCTGACATTCCTGCCACTTAAGAGAGCATGCACCTCCCACTACCTCCAGGTATGTGCCCCTCCACTGAGAGCCACTGTTATTGATGGATGGATGTTGTCAGCACAGGACAGAAGTTGGAAAACCACTGAGAGAGGGATACAGCCTCCCATGGCCCAGGGCCCTGGAGTTGCTGGAAGCCCCTATGCAACCTGATGGGGGGACACTAAAGGTCCCCTTGTCCAAAAATGTCTCCAATTGTCAAAGATCTCTCCATGGCTTGGATAATGCCAGAAATGCCACTTAGTCTGGTCTTTTGAATCAAGCCCACATTTACTCTGGAAGAGCATGCACTATCAACACATCATCTGGAAGAGCTCTGGGCCCAACAGCTGTTAGTACTAGAGGGTGCACACAGAAGTCCCTCAGGGATTGGAGGTTTGGCAAGTGTTTGGTAGGTTATGTATAATAATGTTGCTTAGGGGTGGGAGATGTGTGGCTCAGGCTCTGCACAGGGTAGAGAATACAGCTCCAGGGGAGATTCTCAGGCCCACTTAAAGCTTTCATTTAAATCCAGCCTGGCACCCACATCATAATAAAGACACTAAACAGTCTACTTAATAATTGCCAATAAACCCAGATTTAGACCTGGAATTCAATAGCCTCTCAAACACCCTTTTTTATGAGAGGCAAATCAGGAAAATTTTGTTCTCTCTCTGTCTCCCTCTTAAGAGTTCATTAAACTTCAAAAGCAGAAACCAGGTAAGTCATCCATTCCCTCATCAACTGGTGAGTTATTTCTTACCCTTTGGGTTTGTTCCTTCTTCTAAAAAGAAACCCCAGGCTACCAGCTGTGCTCAAGCTTTTAGAAAGAGAAACTGACACTTGCCTGTCTCAAGGGTTATAGCCCTCGGGGATGTGATAATCAAGCACATCAGGCTCTGCGGACCCAGCTTCATTCTTGGTGAAGTGACTATTACATGCTGCAATTTGGCCGAAGGGCTCACATTGACTGAGCAGCATCTGCTACATCTTCAAATTTGGGGATGATAGAGAAGATAATAGAATGATATTTAAATTGACATGGCAATGGATACCTAATTTTTAAATATTGTTCATGTCTTTCTGATTACTTTTCAGTCTAAATACTTTTTCCTTTGGACAAATAAGCTGACATCTAGTAGATTCCCAATAAAACTTTGCTGCAGGGTCTCACAGAGATTACATCCAACTTGAGACCACCCTTACCTTCCTACATGATCTGTTGATACCAAAAGACGCATATTGCCATAAAAGAAAATGTATGTTAGTATCTCATATGAAACTTCCAGCTGGGGACTGGTTAAGTCTGGGGCATGGTAAGCTATGCATCCAAGGGGCCTGAAGGCTGGTCAAGAGCTGCCTCAAGAGGAAGAGAAAAGAGAGTCTAAGGCCCTGTGAGGACCAGTGTTCGGAAGTGGATCAGCCTGAGGAACAATGATGCTTACAATGAACCTTTAGAAACAAGGACTGATATTGCAAAGGCAAGGATGAATTTAACAGAGCAGTCAGGTTGAAAACTGACATTGAGGATAGTGTTTTGGGGCAGGAGGCAAGGGCAGGAATCAGGTAAATGAAGGTAGGAGAGGATAGGATGAGAAAAATAGCAAGGAGTAAAGGGGTTGAGCCTTGAGACCTGGTTCTAGAAGCCAGGCACGGAAGTTCCATTACAATTTCCCTTTACCCATGTTTGCTCCCCTTACAGTGCTTTCAAACCCACCTGATCTGTATCCCCACTCCCACATATAGAAAGTAGGCCTGAAGCTGCACCTCATGACATCCAGGGGAAGGAATGCATCTTTGGAAGTCTTGTCACCCTAATTTGGTGCCAAATTGGTATCCATGAATGTCCCTTTCTTTGGCTTCTGGAACCAAGACCTGCTGGATCCCAACCTCTGTGGCCCTCCCATCTCATGGGTGGGACCCCTCAATCCCCATCCAAAGATTCACCCTGCCCCAGAAGAGACAGGCCGTAGGGAGAAATTTAAGCCTATCTGGCCCAGCTGGCTTAGGTATCTGGTCTATCCCTGACTTTGACCCTCGATTCTGAAAACTGGGCTTCAGCCTTAGCTCCAAAACATTTATGGAACCCCTATTAGAAGTCAGGCACTCTACTTCTCACCAGGGATACAGTCATGAATAAGGCACTCTGCCCTCACAGAGACAGGAGCCTAGCAAGAGACAGGGTCCAGTAAATAGACAGTTTCAGTAACACATGAAAAATACTGAGATGGGGAAATGGAAACATATAGGAGGGCAGCTAACCCAAACTAGGGGAAGAAGTGTGGGGCAGAAAGATTTCCTAGAGGAAGTTATCACTAAGCCCAGCTGCAAAGGACAAGTAAGAGTTAGAAAGGCAAAGAAGAGGGCTGTGGCTATGGATGGGGCAGTGATGCTGATGAGAGGACTAGCAAGCAATGGTCCAGAAACTGAAGAGAGCGGGACAAGTTCAAGGGATCTGAACATAATTCAATGTGGCTGAATCATGAAGGAGGGGCAAGACACGTGGCTGCAGAAGTAAGTAGGAACCAGATAATGACTGCCATTACAACTTGGGTGACCATATAAATTTACTGTCCAAATTGGGCCCTTTGAGAGTGAAGGGGAAAGGCTAACAGGCATTAATTGAACTCAGATGTAAATTGGAACTTAACTGTCTGGCAAGTGAATTTGGATCATCACTCTGCTGATAAATCAAGTTATTTGGCTCTAAGTGATCTTGGTCTCTGTCTTACTTTCTGTACTGAACCTTACCCGAGTGGCCAGCTTGAAATTCAAGTCTCTCCTGAGGCTCTGACTTGCTTCTGCTAAACTTTTGCCAGGAGACCCTGCAGTTCTGTATATTTGAAACTTCATATCAGCTCCTTCTTTGGACGACCCATTTGTATGCCCCACCCCAATAGCAAGAGCCTCCTGGTCTTTCTTCGTCTTGAGCAAACTTCCCCAGAAGCCAGTCTACTCTTCCAGTATCTGCCCTATGTCTGTGAGTGGAAATAATTTCATATTCTTCTCTTCTAGTCAATCTTATCCCAGGTCAGAAGATTTGATACCCAGAATCTGCAAATAGCCACTTACTTGAAACATACATTTCCTCATAAAACAAGTCTATTTTTCCCAGTAAGATTGTTTCATTTTTAAATAATGTTTAAATATTCTTTATTTTTTAATGTAATAGAAGCAGCACTGGACTTAGCATCAGAAGGCTGAATTTCATATCTCAGCTCCCTACTTACTAGCCTTGTGAACCTGTCCAACTACTTGACTTCTCTGAGACTCAGTTTCTCCTGTGTGTAAAGAAAATGGTACACAGAGAAAAGAACTGAAGGTATCTGGTTCAATAAAATAGAACATCATTAATTAATAGATATGAGAGGATCAGGGTACTAGCAATATGCTCTTCACCTCTATATACCTGCTACCCCCAGGAGCTGGCATTCTGTGGCTCAGCTTTGGTCAATAGCTTTGTACATGAATCCTGCCAAGTAATCAAGAAGAATGCATGAGATATATGTATACCATACCCCACATAAGAGAAGCATCCACAGTTCATACCCACAAAGAAATATAAAGGCAAACTTTCCACCTGCATCTGTGGGGAACAGGATCAGACTAAGTATGGTCAAGAACAAAAATAGGTGCTATTATACCTTGAACCTAGAAAATTCCTAAAGCCACAGTCTTGATAATTAAAGACAGATTCTCTTTTAGAGAGAATTTGGCATGAGTCTCCAGAGGCCAGTATTCCCCATGCCAGGAATCCTCCTAAAACTCACAGAATAAAGTTTCCAAGACAGAGTACCAGAGTTAAAGATCAGAATACTGATTCAGAAAGACTTAGAATACCAGGTCCATGAGGTTAGAATTTGTTTATCTTATTCAATGCTACATTCCTATTATTTGTTCAGTAATATTTGTATACAAGAATAAAAAAAAATAGTATCTAAAGGAATTACAGGTTTGGGGAAATGAAATCTAAAATAAACAAATACAATGAAGGGATTTGAATTCATCTGTTTTAAGAAGAGAACATTTAAAACAGTTGAAGAACTTAATCAGAGATGGAATATGGAGGTGGTAAGAGTGCATGCTTTGATTCAGACTGCTGGATTCAAGTCTTGGCTTGGATGACTATTAGCCATGTCAAGATGGGCAATTTAGGCAGCCTCTCTAAAACTCAGTTTTCTTGTGTGTAAAATGTGAATAATAATGGAAATATCTACCTGATGGAACTGTTATGGAAATTATATGAGGTTAATAATACATGTAAAGGGCCTATCATCTCTGGCTACAGAGTCAGCCCCCACAATTGTTAGCTCTTGTTAGCAGTACACTCATTTCAGCATTATCTCATATACCAACACAAATAGATTGATGATGGCTTCCTAGGGAGCTATATGGAAGAGTGTTTCCACAGAGCATCTAGGCTTTGTGTGAAAAAGGTGTCATGTCTTCCATGGATGGTACATGAAAGATTGGCAGAGCATACGCATTTATTTGCAATCCCTGTTCTGGACTGATAATATCTCAAAAGTACAGGTTGTGATTACTCATCTCTGTATCCCCAGAACCTGGCCAAGTATTTGATACATAGCAGTCTGTCAATAAGCCTTTGTTTAAGTGCTCAATCTTTCCATTAGCTGGCTAATAGCTTTCCTCTGGCTATAATTCCATATGATGGTTCATTGCATTAAGTGTTATAGTTCCATAGTAAATACATAAGCAAACTCTGGTCTAAGGCGGTGGTAGTATATTAAGAATGCAGAAGGCAGGGCAAGATGGCAGCATAGGGAGGTGTGGAATTAGTTAGTCCTCTAGTAAACAACTAGCAAATAGCAAATAGTCTGAAACAACTGTTTTGCGGACATCGATGACTGAACTCAGATTGTACACCAGTTTTGAATGGGTGAAAGGACAGAGACCACAGCATAGAACAATAAGTAAAGACCCCAAACTGCAGAGCTGGCACCCCTCCCTCACTGGCACAGCAGGCTGAGTTGGAACACTCCTCTGTGGGAAAAAGAAGTGGTCTCTTGTGGGAGTAAGGGAAGGCAGCTCAACCAGGCTCCAATCACAGGTTTAATTAACAAACTTGGACTACTGAATACAAGCTAGGAGCACAGATAAACCTGTAGCAAGCAGGAAAGGAACCCTTAGGACTCTCTCAGCAAAGAGGAGGTGGGGCTAATGGAAAAAATAACATAAAATAAAATAAAATAAAATAAAATAAAATAAAATAAAATAAAAAACAGAAGCTTTTGGAGTTGGCCAAGCTCAGAATACCAAAAAAGGGCTGTGGCCCAAGAAATGGGGCATATAGAGCTGAGAACTAACTCTGGCTCTTAACCAGCAAAACTGGGGGGCAGGGCTCTGAGAAAAGGGGATTTTTTTCTCTCTTTTTACTCTAAGTAGCTCATTGTAGAAAGCCTTAGACGTTTTCAACTATCAGCACTGGCCCAGGCAAAGACGGAGTTAAGACAGGTCTGAGAGTCAAAGTAAGGAGTCAAGTGAAGGAGATAATTCCCTAAAGGGCTTATCTTCCCCCATGGAAAGGGGGGCATGGCCCAGTTCAAGTCATGGCACTCCTTCAGAGAATTCAGACCCAGGCTTCTGACTCACTCTCAGTCAAAATCACACCCCTGCCAGGGATAGGGTCTGCTGAGAATGAAAGGCACTGCACCTCTTTAAGCTGGTGGGAAGCTGCAAGCTGACAAATGCCACCTGCTGGGAAGGATAGGAATAGTGCAGAGTCTAAAGGCCTCACAGGAAATTCTGACAACATGCTGGGTCTCATCCTCAGGAAAACTTGATTCTGATTACATCCTCCTCAGGTCTGGGAAAATATGTTTGGGGTCAATCATATCTGGGTAGATGCTCCTCAAAAAAAAAGTTTCATATAGGCAGGGCAAGGACCAAAATAACAAAAACTGAAAAATTCTGATCAGTTAAACAGAAGCTATGCCAGAGTTCTAGAATAAGTTACAAAAAACAGAAAGATGACAAAGCCAACTGACAAGAAAACCCTAAAAAAGTGAAGACAGCCTCTAGAATAAACTAATCAAGGAAACCAGATACCTAGACAAGCAAAAAAGTTACAAGTCACATTAGGTAAAATGAAGATATGGCCTAGTCAAAGGAACAAACTAACATTTCAAATGAGATTCAGGAATTGAAACAACTAATTAAAGATATTCAAACAAACATGCTAAATCAATTCAAAAATCAAATCAATAAGTTGAGGGAAGATATGGCAAAAGTGATGTAGAACATAAAGAAGACATTGGGTGAACATAAGGAAGAACTCAAAATTTGAAAAAACAATTTACAGAACTTATGGGAATGAAAGGCACAATAGAAGATATAAAAAACAAAATGGAGACTGACAACTGCAGATTTGAAGAGGCAGAAGACAGGATTAATGAACTAGAGGACAAAGCATCTGAAATCCTACACACAAAAGGACAGATAGGGAAAATAATGGAAAAACATGAGCAGTATCTCAGGGAACTGAATGATAACATGAAGTGCATGAATATACATGTCGTTGGTGTACCACAAGGAGAAGAGAAGGGAAAAGGGGCAGAAAGAATAATGGAGGAAATAATCACAGAAAGGTTCCTATCTCTTATGAAAGACATAAAATTATTGATCCAAGAAGCACAGCATATCCCCAAACAAAATAGCTCCAAATAGACCTATGCCAAGACACTTAATCGTAGATTACCAAATGTAAAACACAAAGAGAGAATTCTGAAAGCAGCAAGAGAAAAGTGATCCATCACATACAAGGGAAGCTTGATAAGACAATATGCAGATTTCTCAGTAGAAATCATGGAAGCCAGAAGGCAGTGATATGATATATTTAAGATACTGAAGGAGAAAAACCGCCAACCAAGAATTCTATATCCAGCAAAACTGTCCTTCAAATATGAGGGAGAGTTTAAAATATTTCCACACAGACACTGAGAGAGTTTGTGAACAAGATACCTGCTCTACAGGAAATACTAAAGGAAGCACTGCAGACAGATAGGAAAAGACAGGAGAGAGAGGTTTGGGGCACAATATTGGGTGATGGTAGCATAATAATGTAAATGCACTGAACAAAGATGACTGAGTATGGTTGAAAGAGGAAGGTTAGGGGCATGTAGGACACCAGAAGGAAAGATAGAAGATAAAGACTGGCACTGTATAACTTAGTGAAACCTAGAGTGGTCAATGATTGTGATTAAATGTACAAAAATGTTTATATGAGGGAGAACAAATGAATGTCAACTTTGCAAGGTGTTAAAAATGGGGTGGTATTGAGGAAAAAATACAGTCAATGAAAGCTGCAGTCTATAGTTAACAATAACATCGTATATGCTTCCATTAATTGTAACAAAGGCAATATATCAAAACTAAATGTCCATAAGAGGGGGACATAAGGGAGGGTATGGGATTCTTGGCATTGGTGTTGTTCTCTGACTTTTTGATTGTATTTTATTTTAATTTTATTTTTCCTTTTGTTGCTTTTTAGTTGTCATTTTTCTTTGTTTTTTCTTTTTTCTTTTTACTTTTTTCACCTCTTTCTCTTTCTTTGTGGAAGAAATGGAAATTTCCTTATATAAATAGTGTTGGTGAATGCATAACTTGTGATTATAAGAGAAATATTGCTTGCTTACTTAGAATGGAATGTTTGGTGTGTGAATAAAACCATCTAAAAAATAAATAGAGGGATGCAAGTGCTGGAGAAAATGTGGAGAAAGGGATGTACCTAATCACCATTGGTGGGGAAGTAGAATGATGCAGCCCATCTGGAGGGCAGTGTGGTGGTTCCACTGAAAGCTAAGCATGGGGTTGCCATATGAGCCTGCAACTTGGTTATTGGATATATACCAGAAGAATTGAAAAGAGGGATATGAATGGACATTTTTACAGTGTGGTTTATGGTATCAGCATTCACAATTTGCAGTGGATGGAGGTGGCCTAAAGGGTACGCTGACTGGTGAATGGAATGGCGAACTGTGGTGTATACATAAAATGGAATATTGAGCTCCTACAAGAATGAGTGAAGTTGTGAGGTGAATGAACCTTGAGGACCATATGTTTAGTGAAATAAACCAGAAATGAAAAGAAAAACATCATAATGCCTCACTAATATGCTAACTACAATGTGCAAGCTCTGAGAATTGAGACTAAGAGCATAGGTTATCAGGGGAAGGCTTAATGTAAAAGTTCCTAGATTGTAAGCTCTTACAGCAGTTACATCTACTTCTGAGTTGTAATGGTTATTTCTAAATTCTGAGATGCTGGGCTCTTTGTGTATAATCTGGTCAGCCCCTGGAACTTTGGGTACCTGTGTGACACTTGAGATTCAGAGCCAGAGTCTGGCAGCGATGAATGTCAGCATTACCCCATACAGCAAATGACAATGAGTCTGAAAAAAGAGACCAGACTACAATTAGAGATATGAACAAAAACTTGGTTAGGACTATGGTAAATCAGACTAAAGGGTAAAGAATGATATTGACTGTGTTTTAAAACTTCAAATTCTGTGTGAGATCAAAGGAAGGTATTTTATTAGATGCAAAAACTTTATTTTTTGTAACACACAATATAATTTAACTTGTATGGTCAGTTTATTCAAACAACATAACTACATGGAATGTTGAACACAGAGTGAAATCTTGTTGGTTTGTACAGGTTAGTGTGAAGCCCCAATACATCCCACAGTAATTTGGGCAGAGAATAAAGGTGTATTTGCAAAGCTTCATTGAGGGACTGGAGGAATATATGGGAATATTAAATTTCCCAACCTGGGGAACTAATGACACTCTCAAAAGCGTTGGAGTCTACCAATTTAGAAAGCCGAGCCCCTGATCTTGGGGCTTGCCCTTATGAAGCTTGTTACTGAAAAGTAGAAGCTAAGCCTACTTATTGTGCCTGTCACCCCCAGAGAATCTCTTTTGTTGTCTAGATGTGGACTTTCTCTGTAAGCCAACTCTGCAGGTAAACTCACTGCACTCCCCACTACATGGGACATGACTCCCAGGGGTGTAAATCTCCCTGGCAATGCGGGATATGCCTTGCAGGGATGAGCTTGGTCCTGGGATTGTGGGATTGAGAAAGACTTCTTGGACCAAAAGGGAGAAGAGAAAGGAAACAAAATAAAGTTTCAGTGGCTGAGAAATCTCAAATAGAGTTAAGAGGTCATTCTGGAGGTTATTCTTATGCATTATATAGATATCCCTTTTTTGTTTTTAGTATATTGGAATAACTAGAAGGAAATACCTGAAACTGTTGAACTGCAACCCAGTAGCCTTTATTCTTGAAGATGATTGTATAACTGTATAGCTTACAGTGTATGACTGTGTGATTGTGAAAACTTTGTGGCTCCCACTCTCTTTATACAGTGTATGGACAGATGAATAGAAAAATTAGGACAAAAAGTAAATGAATAATAGGGAGAGATGGGACATATGGGATGTTTTGGGTGTTCTTTTTTACTTTAACTTATATTCTTATTCTTTTTTGTGTGTGGTAATGAAAATGTTCAAACATTGTGGTGATAAATGCACAACAATATTATGGTACTGTGAACAATTGATTGTACAGCATTTTGTAAACCATGGATGATTGTATGTATGTGAATATATTGCAATAAAATTTAACTTAAAAATAACCTAGAGTGGACAATGATGGTGATTAAATATACAAATAAAAGAATGTTTTTACATGAAGGAGAACAAATGAATGTCAATATTGCAAGGTGTTGAAAATGGAATGGTGTATGGAAAAATACAATCAATGTGAATTAGAGTCTATAGTTAACAGTAACATTGTAACATATCTCCGTGAAATGTAACAAATGCAATATACAAAAGCTAAATGTCAATAGGAGGGGGATATAAGGGAAGGGTATGGGATTCTTGGTAATGTTGTTGTTTCTCTTTTTATTTTATTTTTCTTTCTTATTTCTTATTTTTTTATTT
Organism: Choloepus didactylus; assembly: GCF_015220235.1. Taxonomy (NCBI): domain Eukaryota; kingdom Metazoa; phylum Chordata; class Mammalia; order Pilosa; family Megalonychidae; genus Choloepus; species Choloepus didactylus. The sequence goes on from NC_051307.1 coordinate 78,242,473, forward strand.
TTTTTAGTCTTCAGTCTTTTCCTCTACTTCTTTCCTTGCACAAGAAATGGAAATGTCGTCATACAGATTGTGGTAGTGAATGCATAACTATGTGATTATGCCAGGAACCACTGATTATTTACTTAGGATGAATTGTATGATGTGTGAATAAAACTGTTTAAAAAATAAACATAAAGATACAAGTACTGGCGAAAATGTGGAGAGAGGAATGTACCTATTCATGGTTGGTAGGGAAGTAGAATGGTATAGTCCATCTGGAGGGCAGTGTGGTGGTTCCACAGGAGGCCAAGTACAGGATTGCCATTTGATCCTGCAACCCCATTGTTAAGTATACTTGGAAGAACTGAAAACAGGGACATAAATGGACATTTGCACACTGAAATTTATGGCAGCAGTATTCACAGTTTGCAATGGATGGAGGTGGCCTAAGTGTACATTGATGAATGGAAGGGCGAACTGTGGTGTATGCATACAATGGAATATTGAGCAGCTGCGAGAAAAATAAAGTTGTGAAGCATACAACCAGATGAATGAACTTGACAACAGTATGTTGAGTGAAATAAGCTAGAAATGAAAACACTAATATTATAACACCTCACTAATATGGACTAAATATAAGGTACAAACTCTGAGAATTGAATTTGAGAGCATAGGTTATCAAAGGAAGGCTTATTGTAAAGGTTCCTAGACTGTGAGCTTTTACAGCAGTCACACCTACTCCTGAGTTTTATGGTTATTTATAAATGCTGAGTTGCTGAGCATTTTGTGAACAACCTGGTCATTCCCTGGAACTTCAGGTATCTGTGTGACACCTGAAACCCGGAGTTATAATTCTTCAGCTATGAAAGTCAGTATTACCACATACAGCAACTGTTTTAAAAAACTAAAAAAGAGACCAGACTTCAATTAGAGACATGAATGAAGCTGATCTGGTTAGGACTAAGGCAAATCAGGCTAAAGAGTAAAGGATGATATTGGCAGTGTTTTAAAACTTCAACTTCTGTGTGACACCAAAGGAAGAGATGTTTATCTGGTGCAAAATTTAGACTTTATGTAGCACACTATCTGATTTAATTTGTTATGATCAGTTTATTTGAACATTGTAATTACATAGAACGTTGAATAGTGAGATGTTATTGGTTTTGTACAGGTTAGTGTGATGCCCAATTCATCTCAGAGTAATTGGGAAGAGAATAAGTATTTGCAAAGCCCCCTTGAGGGACTAGGGGAAAATGTGCATGTGGGGAAGTTAAATATTTCCACATTTAGCATTGGTGACTATCAATTTAATAGGCCAAGTCCTCAGTCTTGGATCTTGTCCTTATGAAACTTATTCCCACAAAGGAGAAGCTAAGCCTACTTATAATTATGCCCAAATATGATCCCCAGAGAACCGTTCTTTTGTTGATCAGATGTGGCCACTCTCTCTAAGCCAACACTGCAGGTAAACTCACTGCCCTCCCCCTATATGGGACATGATTCCCAGGGGTGTAAATCTCCCTGGCAACATGGGACATGACTCTTGGGGATAAACCTGGCTCTGGCATCATGAGACTGAGAAAGCCTTTTTGGACCAAAAGAGGGAAGAGAAATGAAACAAAAGAGAGTTTCAGAGGCTGAGAGATTTCAAATAGAGTAGAGGTCATTCCAGAGGTTATTCTTATGCATTATATAGATAACCCTTTTTAGTTTTTGGTGTATTGGAATAGCTAGAAAGAAATACCTGAAACTGTTGAACTGTAATCCATTAGCCTTGATCCTTGAAGATGATTGGATAACTATATAATTCTTATGGTGCTACTGTGTAATTATGAAAACCTTGTAACTGATACTCCTTTTATCCTTGTATGGACATATGCGTAAGAAAACAAAGACAAAATATAAGTAAATAAATGGTATGTGATGTTTTGGGTATTCTTTTTTTATTTTTGTTTTTTTATTTTTTGGGGTAGTGAAAATGTTCAACAATTGATTGTGGTGATGAATGCACAACTATATGATGATACTGTGAACCACTGATTGTATACTTTGGATGATTAGCCAGTATGTGAATATATCGTAATAAAATTGCATTAAAAAAAAAAAGAAACATGGGCAAATCCCAATCTAAAAATTGATTGTTTACCTTAAATGTAAAATATTGCTGTTTGGAACATGTTGTTCATAAAATAAGCAATGTTATACATGTGGCCTTGATTTTGTATATTCAATAAACGCATATTTAATCATCAGTGTAATTTCCAGTAATTTAAGCAGAAATGAAATGAATTATTTTTCCTTATAAAAAAATGCAAAGGCTCCAAAAAATGTTCCACATTCCTTAAATTTAGTACATTCCAAGAGTGACTAAGGCTATACCAGGATTCCCCCACATAGCACCACAGGCAGACAGTCTGTTGATTTACGCGTCTCTTTCTTCATAAGTCTTTTTTCTATGCCATTTGAAATGTTGCATAAAAATTCTTTGAGGGTATTTCAGTTTTGCAGCAATAATCTAGAAATGACTCACTTGTATTTCACATTTCAATATCGTAAAAAGCAACACCCACAAGTTTGCCAATGAATTCCTCAACTGTATTCTCTATGACCTATGGACTACTTTTATACAATCAGCATATAAACGATTGAAAACTTGGAGAGCACTCCAATTTTTAAAATATTATCTGGCACCAGAGTCATGGAACAGGATTTTTAATACCTTGATTTTTATCTCTAAACATAGTTACTTCAAAACATGCAAGCATTTCCAACTTACTACTAGTGTCATAAAAGGAAGTACATTCCTAACAAGAAGTCCTAGGAAAGGGAGAGAGTACTTTTAGAAATTCAGTGGTGTTCAGTAAATAGAATACAAAGGGAATTTGGGACTAAGGTTTGGATTTAGGTAAGAATTGCTCTTGATCTTCTCAGAGAAGAATGGAGCACTGACAAGCTCAGGCTATCCTGCTTAAGATTCAGCAGGTGCAGCTGATTACTGATTCAGGAGAGAGGAGGTAGGGTGGGTCTGGGGAGCCTATTCTGGATTTTTTGTGGCTACTGGGCAGGATAGGAATAGAATGGAAGAGGAAGCCAGGCTGGACCAGAAAGAGTTGATGAAACGAGGTGGAATATAACAGGTAAGGGTGGATATCCAGACAAAAGTCAACACTTAGTCTTTGCAATCAAGCAATCATCTTTATATATGTATTAGTTTCCTATGGCTGCTATAACAAATCACCAGAAACTTGGTGGCTTAAACTGGAAATTTATCCTTCACGGTTCTGGAGGCTGAAGTCAGAAATCACAGAGTCACCAGGGTTGTGCTGCCCCTGGAGGCTCTGTGGAAGAATCTGTTCTGGGGATCAGGATGTGGACACATCTTTCGGGGGCCACTATTCAACCCACTGCAATATGACCCCACCTTCTTGGGGGAAAAAGTGTGTTCTGGAGACCAAAATTTTAAATCAGAAGAATTATATAGTTAAGCATAGAGTTAGTATGAAGTCAGTGGGTGGAAATTCTTAAGGTATATCTCTATTTCATACTGACACATCTATGTTTAAAACTATTTAATTCAGAAATGTTTTAAGAAGAGTTATGTGCATGGAAACTAATCAAAATTCTAAAATTGCTGGTATAAGCAGATTTATTTTTTCCATACTACAATATGCAAGAATCTTGCAAACATCATGCAAGAGACATGCGGACATAAGGACAAAAATTAAATGATGTCACTTATAAGAGATGACTACAAGTAGCAAATTTGCAGAGATAGAAAGCAGATTAGAGGTTACTGGGGAAGAGGGTGATAGAGAAAGGAGGTAAGGGAGAGTGCTTGCCAACAAATTTTTAATTTAAAAAATTTTTGAAAAAGAAAGGTTGAAAGAAAAAAGATGGAAAAAGATATCTCAATGCAAACACTAACCAACTGAACGCTGATATAACTACATTGATATCAGACAATGCAGACTCCAAGGAAAAAAAATTTATTAGGTATAAAGAGGGGCATTTCATAAAACACATAGTTCAATTTTCCAGAAAGATATTATGATTCTAAATGTGCATGCACCTAATAATATAGCGTCAAAATGCGTAGAGCAAAAACTGACACCGTTAAAGGAGAAATAGACAAAACCACTATTATATGGCAGATTTTAACACATCTTTCAGTAACAGATAGAAGAAGACCAAAAAAATTAGCAAAGATATAGAAGTTTTGAATAACATAATTAACCAACTTGACTTAATTGACATTTATAGAACATTATACCCAACTGCAGAGTATACCTTCAAGTATGCTTAAAACATTTACCAAAATTGACCATCTGCTGAGCCATATAGCAAGTTTCAACACATTTTAAAGGATTAAAATCACACAGGGTATGTTCTCTGATCAGAGCAGAAATGAGCTAGGCATCAAAAACAAAATAGACTATTTTGGGAAATTAAGAAATACACTTGTAAGAAATATATTGACTCAAAGAAGAAATGCAATGGATGTTAGATAATATTTTAACTAAAAGATAATGAAATAACTTCCTGAATTAGTTGTTCAATATGCTGTTTTCAATAATCTGGAACAAAATAACATACAAATTCTGGCTTCAAAGAAACAAAGAAATATTATTTTTTAAATGGTAGAGAAACTCGATCAAAAAGTCTCTCATGGCTTTTAGCTGGAGCCAAAGGACGTGCAAGAAAGGCCAATCTGATTTCTTTCAAGAAGAAAAAGAACTGTGCAGGTAGAAGTCAGATGAAGCATCAGTGAACCCTACCCTGAACATCCTATTTAAAATTGTACCTACTTGCTCCCTGGATCTTCCAATCCCCTTTACTTTGCTCTGTTTGTTTTGTTGTTGTTGTTTTGTTTGTTTGTTTGTTTGTTGCAGCACTTACCTCCTTCTAACACACTATGTTTAGTTTCTGTTGTTTGTCTCCCTTCACCGGAAAGAGAGCTTTACAAGGGTAGGGAATTTTGCCAGTTTTGTTTACTGATGTATCTCAACTTCCTAGAACAGTTTCTGGTACAGAGTAGGTGCTAAATAAATATATGTTGAATTTTCAGTGTAACCTTATGTAACCAGAACTAGGAGGCAGCAGACTAAGTAGGGAAAGCCAGAGTGTAAAGAGCAAGTGGTAGTGGTTCAACCTAAGTTATGGCAAACAGTGAAATATCTAGCAGAGAGGAACCACAGAATTCGGTTTGCCACAGAATTACTAGCTGCTCTGAGGCTTTGAAGCCAGAAACAAGTCAGCAATGAGTGCAGGTCCCAGAAGACCTCTGATTCTTCGGTAGACACTGTTAGCTACCCACCCACCATCCATTCCCCACTTCTTACCCGCCACCCAAAACATTGTTTTATTTTCAATGACAGTGTGCACAGTTTCACATGGGGAACCACAATGGGTCTATACCAATCATGACCATGATTTTTCCAATTTTTCAGCCAGTGAGAACCAACTAGAAGTCAACTGGGCATCTTCCAGAAAAAAAAAAACTGGTTTCCCTGATAAACAGAGACATAAGTGAATGGCATAACCTTTCCCTCTTCTTCCTGTCTTAAACACAGACATAGGAGCTGGAGCAGCATCAGATATATCAAGGCCCTAAGGGAAAAGCTAAGAGAATTACAAGTTTATTAGCCTTGGTCTCACAGACACTGAACCAAATGGAAGTGTCTACCTCAGGATCTCTTGTTAAGTATATATAAAAAAAAATCCCCCTTTATTTAATCCATTGTACTGGTCATTAACTTATTTGTATCCAGATTTTTTTTTACACCAGTCCCTTTAAATGATATTTCCAAAGTTTCTTGCCAACTGGCTTCCAGGAGTCTTAGTCAGTTGGCAGCCCTATTGGAGAATGAGAGGAAGAGAGAAGCCAGGGAATTTCTCCTTTTCTTCCTGTTTCAGGCCATAACTCCAGCTTTGGCTGTGTCTCCTTCATGATTTTAACTCCTGTTCCATGGCTCCAGCTCCTACCAAGAAGCATCTTATATAGATGAAACAAAATAAGGTTCCAGTGGCTGAGAAATTTCAAACGGAGTTGAGAGGTCACTCTGGAGGGTATTCTTATGCACTATATAGACATCACTTTTTAGTTTTTAGTGTGTTGGAATGGCTAGAGGGAAATATCTGAAGCTGTCGAACTGCAATCCAGTGACCTTGATTCTTGAAGATGATTGTATAACTGTAGCTTGCACAGTGTGACTGTGTAATTGTGCAAACCTTGTGGCTCACAATCCCTTTATCCAGTGTATGGACAGATGAGTGGCAAAATGGGGACAAAAATTAGATGAAGAATAGGGTGGGATGGAAGGGATAGAAAGATTTAGGTGTTCTTTTTTGCCTTTGTTTTTATTTTGAAGTAAGGAAAAAGTTCAAAAACTGCTGGTGCATGAATAATTGATTGTACACTGTGGATGACTGTAGGGTGTGTGAATATATCTCAACTAAACTGTATTAAAAAAAGTAAATGAACAATGTGGGGGAGGAAGGGAATGGGGTGTTTTGGATGTTCTTTTTTATTTTAATCTAGTTTATTTTTTGGATAATGAAAATGTTCAACCTTTGTGGTGATGAGTGCACAACTATATGACAATACTGTGAACAACTGATTGTACAGTTTTAATGATTGTATGTTATGTGATTATATCTCAATAAAATTGCATTTTAAAAAAAAAGGTGCATCTTCTATCCATCTTCCCAGTGGATCTGGGTCCCAAGCTCTGCTAAACACCATCTCTCCAGTGCTGTGTGTGGTAGCGGCTTGTTAATCTTTGAGAATCCCTATTTAGCTTCTCAGCAATTGCAGCCCATTTGTAACTAGTTTCCTGTATTAAATTGCTTCTATCAGACAATGATACAGCATTTTATTTGGGTTTTACATTACTTGATTTAAGTCATTTTCCAAATTGATTTGAACCTTAAAAAATAATTGATCTTCTTTATCTTGCAGATCAGTACATTTTGGTGATGTTTATGTTCTTTCTTTTATATAAGACCACATCTGGTTTCTGCCTTTACTCCCTCATTGCCCACACTGAGGCCACTGGTATTCTGTAAGACCACGGTTGCTCCCTGCCTGGAATCTGAGGATTGCTCCAGAATATGAATCTTCCATGCTGCATTTGGAACAATTTTTCTTATTTGATCTCCATTTCACTCCATCCCAATGGCTCTGTACCCTGAATCATCCTCTCTGCCAAGCCCCTTAAGATGGATAACACATTTAGATAGTCTATCATATTTACCCAAGAATTTACCTCCCAAATTGATTTTGTGGGTAGACTCACCTTTGGTCTTTAAGCAAATGATGTACTATCTGCATCCAGCCATGAACCAAAATCAACATGGGCCCAAGAATCCCTAACGTGCTACCCCTGCAATGAAAGACCCAACAGTGAGGGTGGCAGAATGAATTTAAAAATTCCTTCTTCTAATGGGTAGGGGGCAGTTTGGAAACTTTGGGAGATCAATAAATTCATTAATTCAACCAGTATATATTGAGTTATATTTGGTGCTAAGTCCATTTCTATATATAAAGGGAGACAGCAGTGAACAAAGCAGAAAAATCCCTCTTCTCTGTCCTCCTAGAGATTACAATCAACTCTAATTGCAGCTGGTTCTAACTCTCCTGAATGGAGAGCTATTATTAAGGCCAGATTTTCAAGAAAATCCAGAAAATACCTTCATATCAAAAGAAATGCCCTTTCTTCCTTTGTGATTAGATTATGTCGTCCCCAAGAAAAGTGAACGCTCATATTCACAAGAAGTGCTGGTTTTCTGGGCAAATCAGCAAGAAAGTCAACTGGAACTCTAGCTCATGAGCAGACCAAAATGGAATAGAGCCACATTTTTGCTTTCTCTCATTGACTAGAATCCAAACCCTCACCCCCTAGGTCAGCAGCAGCTGAGTTAGAGTCTCCATTTGTGTCCAGGTCAGACTTGCAGCACTAACCTGCAAGACACAAGAAGGGACTGGGTAATAGGGAGGAGGATGACAGAATCTCAGTTTATCTGGGGAGAGTGGAATTGTCAGAGCTGAAAATGAGAGCGAGAGATGGGAAGAGAGGTTGTGTCTTTGTGTGGCTCCCTCCTCTTGAAAGATTGAACATGGCAGACCTTCAGCAGCTACATTTGAAAAGACGTTCTTTAAGGTCCATTTAACACTAATATACTATGATCCTAGAATCTATAGCAAGAGGGGGAAAATCATTACTTAGGAATTGGATAATATCTCCACTGATTAAGGCTCTACATTTTTCAAGGAAGATGCCCTGTTTTTTTTTTTTTTAATTAGTGCTCATAAAGAAAAATAATGCTTTCTAATTTTCAAAAATAGGTTTGAATTTTAATGTCTTATACTTCTCAAGGAAGATACAAGTTCAGTCAACACTGCCAAGAGCAGGTATCAATAATCAAGATCTACTTTCCTTCTTATAATAGAGAGCAGCCTCTGTGTTCAACTGAAATGAGATCCATTAAATACGTATTCTAACGTATTTAATGCTCATCTGGCATGCACTCTGCTGAATGCTTACTTTTATCTAATGTAATCCTCATATCAATCCTATGAATTACATACTATTTAAAACAGTATTTCTAGGTGTGGAGACAGGGCCTTGGAAAAGCTGAATAATCTGTTTGAGGTCATCTGACCAGAAAGGGGTTTAAACTTCAGAACCTCAGTAGATGGTCTCTTATTTCACTATCCTGTACTGCATCAGGTAGACTAGATGGTGTTAAAGTAGCAAAGAACAATAAGAAAAGTCATGAACTGTGCTTGCTTCAATAATCTTACCTAAGGAATTTTAAACAAAAATGCTTTGTGTCTTCTTTATTTCCTTAATGAACATATTGCTCCCTTTTATGAAATTCATTCTTGTGTTATAGATGCCAGTTCATTTTCTTTGACTGAGTGGAACTGATTGGGCAAGAAACTATTTTTCTAACCACCCCACCCCACCCCAAAAAAAGTAATTTGAGCAAACAATTGCAAGATTAAGCATAATTCAGGAAATTATTTCCCAAAACAGACAACACTTCATATTTAACCAGAGAAGTATAGTCCTCAACCATATACAAAAACAGCTGTGTGTGCTTTCCAAGAACAAGATTGCAGTTTTCATTGTTTTAGTGTTATTGGGGGAGGTTAAAAGCAGCCTCTCTTGGCTTCAAAGGTGAGACAAAAATCTTAGCAGTTACTGTCACTTGAAACTTCCATCTAGACTGCTTGGCAGAGGCTTTTGGGGGGTCTTGAGTTATTTACTATTTCACTCTCTTATAGTGTGAAAGATGTTTTCCCAGATTGTTTATGGATGTTAAAATGACAGATGAATGAAACTTCAGTTGCTCCAGGCCCTAATACAAAGGCACCTGGTACTTGAAGATTGCACACCAGTTCATTTGTGAACTTATAGGAGCCAGACTTAATGAACTAGTCTGAGAGGACCTTGAAGAGTTTTGGTATCTAAAGGCCCTTGCTTTCCAGTTTCCTTATCTTTGGGTTGAGATAAGTAACAACAAAACTATGCATTACTTCCTAGAATCTTTCCCCCCACCCCTTTTCCACTTCTCTTCATCTAGCTTCAAAAAGAAAATAAAATGAACTCAATGGCCCCATCCCAGCCAAATTTTTGTGGTCCATATGTATAATTTTCCTTGATTGATTATTGGAACAGATCCACTTTCCAGATCCTTGTGAACACAGCTGGCAACTTCCTTATCAGAGAAGCCAAGAAATAGAAAAGGGTTTATTTTTCTTAGTAAAAATAAAAGCATGGCCAGACAGCAGTTTGTGGTTGGGGTGCTGAATGGAAAGATGTAGAACACCATCAACGAAAGGGGAGAAAGAGAGAGAGAGAGAATGGCAAAACTCAGCTATAGGGGGGTTGACTTTTTCATTATTTTTTGATGGCTGTGAACTGAAAGCTATTGGAGTTTGTGAGTTCAGCTGGTTGCAGCTGTGTTGAATCTACAATGGCGAAAATGGGTCCTATCCTGAATTCTCAAATTCCATTTCCCCAAACCTTATTTGGACCTTCCAATAATGTGCCACATTCCACAGGTTAAGAAATGGAGAGTGTTGATTCTCTGGCACTAAATGTATAACTTGAGAACAGTGGTTCTCATCTTTAGCTGCATACCGGAATCCCCTGGGAGCTTTAAAGACAATTGATTCTGACACCCCCAGAATTTCTGTTATAATTGGGTTGAAGTGCAGCCTAGACATCAGGATTCTAAAACTCTACCCAGGTTTTTCTAGAGACCCATGGCTATAGAACCTCAGACATCTGAGGTCCAGATCCTCTGCCTGCAAGTCAGATTCCTTGGGAGCAGGTTTAGACAGGGCATCAGGGAATATGGGCTTGGCCATCTGGGACCTTCTATGGCTCTGAAAGTTGTTTCTTTAAATGGTGACTCCAGTTTGAGGACAAAAGTCTGCCCTAGCATATACATAGCTCTGCACTTCCCAGCAATAGAAAACTTCACAAATTTGAGTCAAAACCATTAGGACTAGTCAAATTCTCTTCATCCTCTTGCCAACAGGTAGGATTAGTGGGCCAAGGCTGAATCCTTGATCTGCAATTTGCTTCTTGGCATGATCTTTATTCAAACTGAACTTAGACTCATAACCAAATTATGAGTATACATCCTCTGCCCCCAAATTCATGTTGACCTTGGAAGATACATTACCTCCTCCCTTATTTCCATGCCAATCACATGCATGTGATTCTCAGAGGAGTAGGAGTAGGACAGAAATCCAAATTTCTCAAAATAGAGATACATCCAATTCCACCTCCACTGTTAAGTTTTGCTGAAATCATGCATTTAGCAAAGGCCCTAACATCTCTCCCTCTCACGCTCTTGTGACTACGTCACTGATAAATTTATCACTCATGTTACATGAAAGTCCTTTGTTGACTTTTCCAGAGTCTCGAATCTAATCACAGTTAAACCAACAAAGGGATTCCAGCCTTATCAGTAGTTTATTTTGCAAGACTGCCATAGAGCTGCTGCCAGATACAATATCCTGTTTTTCCAACTATGCTGAGCTCAAGGATCCCATTAATAAATTTGAACTCTTCAGTTATGCAGAAATATAAACAGACTGCTCAGTGTCCTTTGGAATTTTATTTTCATTTGGGAAAAATAACACTCTAATACTAAATATTTTGACCTCCATAACCCAGAAATCTAGATATGATAGAAGAGGATATTCTAAAATTTCTGCAGCAGAAAAAAGTACTATATATTCAAAACATTGCACACACACACACACATGAATTTTATCGTTTTCTTTACTCTAGCTGTGGTGTCTATTTGATAATCAATGACACCTGAAAAATTCACCAGTAGATAAACTAGTTAGGGTACTATATGGGACAAATCCTGGCAGGAAGCATTGTGGAATCAAGTCTAAACCACTCTTCTGATATACAGTTAAGCCTTATCTGAAAGTATGGAATTTTGTGGGTTTGATAACAGGGTGGCTTGAAAAAAAGATTAGAGATTAGAGATACATCTCCACTATGTAGGTTTCCATAAACTAAAGATCTAACATGCCCGGATGTGACTAGATCCAATCAACCACTTTAACCAAAACAAAATGATACCCTTTTCTGTGTAAAATTATGAACTTAAGTACCAAGGGGAAACATGTACATCCTCAGATCTCTACGGAGAGGTTTCTCTACTGATGGACATAGGAATTAAAGCCACATCTCCTTCCAAGGGCACATTATTGAGATGGTGTCAATGAAAGGGGGGAATAGAATTGACTCTTCTGAAAGACATTGATAACTCAATTCTGTACTGCATGTTTGCTGGGTCACCTCGTGACGATAAAAGCAGCATGGCTGAGACTCTGGCTGGTACTGTCACATAATTAATGGAAGATTGCCTTTTCCAGAATGGCTGCAGTAATATCACCCACCCATCCTGCTCTTCTACTATGTGACCTTGCCACACCCCCACCAAGAGGTTTTGAATTTGGGCAATGCTTGTGGCTGCTTCTACCAGTAGAGTATGACAGAAATGTTGCTGTGTGACTCCTATGGCTGGGTCATAAAAGGCAATGTTGCTTTTGCGTTTTTCACGGGAGCATTTAAACATGGAACTTGGATTTGCCATGTAGGAAGACCAACTTCTCTGAGGTCACCATGTTGTCAGGTAGCCAAACCTCTTGAAAGGCCACCAGTAAGTGCTGAGTTCAAAAGCCACAGCTGAACTGCCAGCCAACCACCTATAGCAACTGCCAGCCCTGTGAGTGAGTCATCTTGAAAGTCCAGCAAGGTCAAGCCTTCAGATGACTGCAGCCCCTGCCAACATCTGACTCAACTATTAGAGAGACTCCAAGACAGAACTGCCCAGCCAAGCTCTTACCAAACACCTGACCCCCAAAATTATGAACGAAATAAAATGGTTGTTTTAAGCCACTAAGTTTTGTGGTTATTTATGTGGCAATAGTAATCAGAACAGAATTATTCCAGAATTATCTTTACTTTCTACTATTCTGACTGCTTCAGTGATCTCAGAAAATCAGAAGATTCTGGTCACCCTCAGAGAAGGGGCATCTTTGCTGAGACACTTGAGCTCTGAACTTTCCAACACCCTGGGGTTCCTAGAATTTGCTAACAGCTTAATGGTCTTGATAAGCAGCAAAGAAATTTCTATTTACCAGAACTCTTTTAAGAGAGATCGCTCTATATATTTGGAAAAATACACTTTAAGGGACTACAAAATACACTTTGGGGGTGAGATGAGAGTAGGCGAGAGTGAGACGCATGTAAGTAGTAACAGATAGTTGTAAACTTCCTTAAGGCTGGGGGTAAGGGACCCTATAGACTCTATGTCCTTTTTGCCTTGTTGAGTACCTAACTGAGTGGGTATTGTAAGTTTAAAAGGGATAAATTGCTCAGCAAAAGAGAGGAAAGTTGCCACTGCTTGGGAAAAGTGGAAAGGAGAAGAATCCCTGCTTGCTGAGTAGCCAAAATGAGGACTTGGGGGAACAAACATATTTAGCAATATTTTGAAAATGTTAACTGCAGGGTATGTATGTCAGGAATACTCCATTCTCTGCCATCTCCACCAGAGCTCCAGTAAATAATACATTGCTCAATTATTCTCTTGTTGCTAGTGACTTTAGAGAAACGCTGAGGTGTCACGTTTAACAAGGGGATGAAAAAGCCATTACATAGAGGAACCATCCGATATCTGGGTTACCCACACACTAGTAAAGATAAAACAGGAACCAGTTAAAAAAAAATTTAAAAGGAAAGAAAATTGCAAAAAAAAAAAAAGAAAGAAAGAAAGAAAAGAAAAGAAAGAAATAACCTACCCTAAAGTACCAACCAGTCATGGAAGGCTCATTTTAAAAGGAGAATCTTTTTCACACTATCCCCTGAAGTCAGAGAGGACAGGCATGCACAGGATACCAAAACATTGATCAGTGGGTTTGTTTTTGTTTTTGTTTCCAGACTCTAATGGTTGTTTCATTTTGAAGTAAAAGAAACTTCAGGGAAAGGCTGGCCCATAGAGGGACAGAAAGCATCCTATACCAGAATCCCATAAAAATGTCCGTTGCTTTTAACAACCGCTGGCAGTGAGTTTTCATGTCTTTCTGTTTCTTTCAATCCTTCAAAATGCTCCTCTCACCTCTCCCATTTTTAGGGAATAAGCTCTAATCTAGTTCTATTCTGCAGAAGAAATCTGCACTGTGTTGTTAATAACTGTTAATAAGTGAATGCATTTTATGCATTTTAGCTCTCTGGGTCATTTGCAATTGTAGCAGGCATGAACCTTACCCTACAAACTTCAGTGTGAGAGAAGTATATTATTTCTTTAGTTTCTTCAAATCAAATCCATATTCAAGCCTCCTCCCTCCTGAGATAGTAGAAAAATTCAGCCTCAGGCATTATCAGGATTTGTGTGGAGAGATCTTTTCCTGTTTATTCTCCAGCTGTAATCTGACAGCCCCGTCCACCCTGACCTGCTGATATAGATATACTCACTGCCCTAACTGCATTGCTGTCTGAAGCCTGGTGGCTCCATAGTTTTCCCTGCTGTGTGAGACATTTTTGTCAAGACAGGAGCCCTGACCCAGTGTCCACCCTCCATAGGTGCAGCCTTCTTCAGTTCTGCCTCTTCCACGAGTCCCTTCCATGCTGTGGGGAACATCCCCGCACTCTCCATGGAGACCACCTTCCCCTCCGGTCCTGGGGAGTCACCCTAATGATAGCACATTCACCTCTCCCTTCTCCCCAGTTAAATCCCCTCAAGGAGTTTGGTCCTTGGGGACATACAAATCAGGACAAGCCAAAGTCTATAATAATTTTTGCTTTCTGCACCCAAAGCACAAGACAGTGCTCAGAGGGCAAAGCTGCCTTCCTGAGAGAGGAAAAGGAAAACATACATCAAAAACAAAATACCAGTTAATGCATCAACAAAACACTCAGCCACCTATTTAGAAAGATGCTCCAGGAGTAGCAACTTTTTAACCCAAAGGAATGGGCCTTTGAAAATGGGTCCTCTAGTACCTCATGGATCAGCACAGTGGACCCCTGCAGAAAGGTTAAGCCCAAGTTTCAAGCACCATGCAGTTGAGAAAATCCTGAGTATGGGGATGCATTGTTCTTGGAGTCATATTTCTTGTCATATTGTAATGCTTGTGAGACTTTAATTTCCCCTCAGCAGAAAATCCAGAGCTGGAATTCTCACCTTGAAGATAACATCACCCACAGCAACTTTGGAACATCTGAACACACTGTGTGCTGCTTCTTTCAAAGGCTGGATTAGCCCACCAGCCTCCATCAGTTGAGCATTCCTGGCTTCCCTCTCCATCCCGGTCCCCACACCATGAAAGATGAGACACACCTGCCAGGACACAGTCTTGAATCACCTCTGAGAAGTAAACATCTAGAAAGGCAGTTCTCCTCACCCAGCCCCTTGCCCTCCAGGATAATGTCAGCTTAATTCTGGGTTGTTAGCCAAAGGCGGGCCCTGTCCTACCTGACTCCAGCCAGAAAAAGCTGCCTTTGAAAACAGCAAAAATAGCTTTCTCTGTTGGGAGGAAGCAACAGGGCCCCTGGCACTAAACAGGGCTCATACTTGCCTCATGCCACTTGTTCACACATGGCAGAGAAGGGAAAATGAGGTCAAGGAGCTGCTTGGCTGTGCCACTCTTTACTGGACCCAAGTGACCTGTGCAATTACCTTCAGAATGAGGTATCGTTAGTCACTGCCTCAGTGCCTGTGAGATTCAAACCCTGACATGTGACTTTAGGGGGTTTCTCTGTTTACCCCTTCTGAGAACGGCAAACTTAGAAGTCCAAAAGGATGTAGATTTTCATATTCAAACTAAGAGGGGCATTCTACAAGAGCACACTTGTTTGCATTTCACTTTGATTAAGCAGCCAGAAGTTTCAGTTATTCTCTGGTTTCATATTTAATTGTTTTAGCAGCTTCACTTTACAGATGAGGTAAACCAAGGCTCAGGAGGGTAATAAGTTGTATAGTCCAGGCTTTCAATTTAGGGTTTCTTGCTATATTCACCCATTTATAGCCTTTTCAGGTGTATTTTTCACCAGAACATTTTTAGGTTTCTTTGCTAGCTTAAGAGCGATGCTTCCAGAAGACTGAAACCTTATCATATTAATAGAGGCTGAATCCGTGTTAGGAAAACCAAAATGTTATTTATGAAATTCCAGCAAATTATCTGTTTCTGGTAGACACTGACAGATCACAGTGAGCAAGAGAAGCCGAAATAAGTCTCTCAATTATTTTACAAAAAGTTGCTTTCTGCTTATGGGTTGTTCAATTTAAGCATCAGTGTGTGTAATGGGTGTTTCTGTATGTGTGTGTGTGTGTGTGTGTGTGTGTGTGTGTGAGAGAGAGAGAGAGAGAGGTGTCCATGGGGTAGGCAAATAAGCTTTAACACAGAGCTGGGTAAAGCCAAAGAAAAAGCACATTGTATACAACAGAACAACTGAGAGTGTTCTGTAGCTTTGAAAAACATTGTGGCCAAACAAAATGTTCTGCCAGAGGCAACATGGGTTAGTTCTCTACCATCTCAACATGAACAGGTTATATTTTCAGGTTCTATTGACCTTCAAGGCCCAGCCTAATACACTGTGTTCTTGTGTACTTAGGTTGCCCCACAAGATCAACAGTTTCATTTGGGGAGCTGAAAAAGGAAGAAGTAATTTTCAGTTCCTTTCACACAACTCTACCTTTTCCAGAAAAATCTTAATCCTCAACAAGTGCCTTTAAGGGAAAAGAGATGTGGTTCCTTTGAGAAGCTGTAGCATTTTTTAAAAAAACATTTTGTTTTTCAGCTGGATGAGGGTTTCAGTAGGTCCATATCATAATAACTACCATTAATTGAATGCTTAATATGCATAAGGACAACACAGACATTATCTTATTTAATCTCAAAGGAAAGCTGACGACAAAGGCTGCATGTGTCACATTTTCAGATGCAGAAACCAGGATTTGATGATTTTAAATAATTTATTCAAAAAACCTTTGTGGAAAGTGATAGAGCTGAGACTCAGACTCAAGTCTTTCTGACCTCGTAGCCTTAACTACTATCCTATACAACCTCCCACCGTGAGACCAGGTAAAAGAACCTGAGATTAACTGCCAGGATAAATTATCCACCCGGGGTAGATGAGAGCACACTAGATGATCAAGAACCGAACTTTGAGCAGCCATCTTTCTAAATTAGAGGACAATTTTAATCTTGATCTTCTGCTTTGAAGTGAAATTTCTCTTTTAAGCACAGTAGGTATTTCTTCAGTTTTCATTTGTGTGCATTAAAAAATATATACTAAAAGCTAATTGCCTTGCAGAAAACACTACTTCTTTCATCTCCTGTGGGCATGAAAAAACAGCCACATAAAATTAAATTCAAATTATACTATGCAAAAACTTCTTCTGAGCTGATTATATAAAGATTATTTTGTCCAAAAGGAAAATTACTTGGAAGTTCAATTATGTCTACACTGGAGACTGTCACAGAAATCATGCTTACAAGTACCAGTGAAATTGATAGTAGTCTTCTAACAAAATGAAGGCTCACTTTTTAAAGTTCTTGGAAAGTAAAAATGGTATCACCAAAAATTGTGAAATTGTGATTAGTTTTGTCTGCTTGGTATTACAAATGCTAAGGTCAAGATAGAAAGGCAATAAGCCATAGGTCGAAGTTATTTCAATGTATACCAAGAAAAAAAATTTATATCCAGAATACACAAAGAACACCTATAAATCAATAGGGAAAAGCAAACAATCCAATGGAAATATTGACACAAATATGAGCAGGCAAGTGATAGAACAAGAAAAACAAACCTCTTATAAACAAATGAAAAGTCATTCAATTTCACCAATAATCAAAGATATGTATTTTTAAATCATGAGGTACTATTTCAGTCCATCAGATTAGCAAAAGGTAAAAGTCTAACAATAACAGCTGTTGGAGAGGATATGGAAAAATAAAATTATTGGTGTATGAATTGGTACAACCAATTAGGAAAACAATTCAGCTGCATTTACTAAAACTGAATAAGTAACCCTATAATCTAACAATGTCACTTCAAGGATTATCCCTTAGAAAACTATTGAAACATACATAATGAAACACCTACAAAAGTTAGCAGTATTATTTGTCATAGCAAAAATTGGGGGAAAATCTGTCTAAACAAATTGTGATATATTCATACACTGGAATGCTATCCAGCAGTGAAAATGAATGAACTACAACTACATACATTAGCAAGGATGAATATTATGGAAATAATATGAAGCAAAACTCAGAAATCTCAGAAAAATAAATAATGAGTCCATTTATATAAAAGTCAGAAATGTGCAGATTAAATAATACATTTTATAGGGATATAAACATGCAGAAAGCTATCACATGGGACAATGATAAACCTCAAATTCAGGACAGTGGTGACCTCTGGATGGAAGGGAGAGAGATGAAATCAGAGCAGGATGTACTGAAGAGGGTTTTAGCTGGATTCTTCAAGTTTTATTTCTTAAGATGGGAGGTAAGTGAAATATTTCTCTTTTACTGTTTGCATCTTTTTTGAAATATTTCATGATTTTTTTAAGGTACTTATCTTAATTTGCCAGGGCTGCTGTAATAGAGTACCAGAGGCTAGTTGGCTTAAACAACAGGAATTTATTGTCTCACTGTTTTGGAGGCTGGAAGTCCAAAATCAAAGCATGATCATTCTTTCTCTGAAGTCTGTAGGGCTCTGGCAGTGGCTTGCTGGCAGCCCATAACTTAATCTCTGCCTCTTTCCCATGGCCATATCTCTCCCTCTCTGTCTCTGCTGCTGTGTCCAAATTTCCTTGCTTATGAAGACTCCAGTCATACTGGATTTGGACACATCCTGATTCAGTTGACCTCCTTTTAACTAATAACATCTTCAGAAGTCCTATTTACAAATGAGTTCACATCCAAAGAACTGGGGATTAGGACTTGAGCATGTCTTTATAGGGGGCATGATTCAATCCATAACAAAACCCCAGAGATAACTGTCCCCTTACCACCCACCCAAACTGGCCAAGCAGAAGGCCAGCCTGTCACATTTGGAACACATCTGTCACATTTGGAATACATTGCCTTCTTTTGACTATAGTTAGGACTAAGCTCCTGAGAACTTAACATTTCAGATGAAACAATGAAGACAACTCAGAAGACCCCAGGCTGGATGAATGGGAAGCTGTCCCAATTTTACAACATGTGCCCTCTTCAGTAACACCTGGAAATCCAGTAGAGTGGACTCCGCCCCCTTGTCTGGAAGGTGGTGTGAAAGGAGCATTGACTTTTAAGAGAGAGATTTGGCTTTGAAGTCTAGCTTTGTCACGTTCTAGCCTTGGTTTCTTTATTTGTAAAATGGAACCAATAAAACAAACCTATCTCATTGGACTTCTATAAGGATGAATTAGTTACTTCATGCACAGTGCCTGGCATATGGCAAACACTCATAAATAATGTCATCATAATTTGTACAAATTACCTATCTAGGAAAGTATGTTCTGTTACTCTTTCTTGCTCTCTCTTTCTCTACAGACAGCTGCCATTTTCAAATTCGCCCTGCAACTAAATATTTTAATTCAAGTTGCTTTCTTCAGGCTGATGGTGATATACATCCTAATTTGCTGTTTAGATAGCCAATGTTCTTGTAATTTCTGAACTTTTTAAAAAAGAGAGCAAGAAGCAAAGAAATAAAAACTTCTCTACTTATGTCTCTTTCTTCCTTAAAAAGCCCTACTTGTTAAGGAGACTGTTACCTCACAGAGTTCAGACATTATTAAAACAAATTACTCTGGGTCAGTATTAGGGGAGCTCTAACACTCATTCTGGCTGAGGAGGTTGGGTGGCCCCCCGAGAAGGAGTGAAAGAATGGACCTCTTGTTGGCTCCCACATGACATTATTTAGAAATGGTTTGTTTTGCCAATATGACCAGATGGCTTCCAGCCCCATATATAAAAACATACCAGGTGAGGGGTGGGCTTGGCAGTTTGCTGAGCTGGTGGAGTTGGGTTTCAATCTGGAAGGGGACGGCCGCTTCCCACCAGAGCCCCTGGACCCTGCGCCCTTTCTGCATCGCCACCCTGTGAACCCCTGAGTCCTCCGAGGTCAGGATCCTGCGGGTGGAAGCTACGTTCTTAGTGCCCTCAGTGAGCAGAAGTGCCCACATTCTAGCCAGCGGCATTCTCAGGGAGGAGCTAAGATGGCAGCATAGAGAGGAGTGGAAGACTGTTAGTCCCCTCTGGAACAATTCACAAATTACCAAAAAACTAGCAAATAACCTGGAATAACTGCTGGGAGACAATCATGACCATCCACTCATCATCCACCAATCTGAATTGGGAGTAATGCCCGGGATTGCAGCATAAAATTTGTAAGTAAAAACTGTGGACCCATGCTGAGAGCTGAGAGCCCCTCCCTCATCGAAGCCTCATGGTGCTAGAGAGCAGCACTCTCCAAACAAGTGAGTGTATCTCAGCCCAGGTCCAACTGGGGTTTTAATGTTAATGGCTCAATACAGACAGCAAATCCCCAACACTTAGACAGAGGCTTTTGGTGACAACTGACCTTGGGAGAGTTGGGGGACATATCTGTCTCAGGACGGGGAGCCCAGAGGATTGGGTGCTATCTCTGGCTGACGGGTGAATCTGGGAGCTTTCTGTCCCTTTCTCTCTCTGTGGAGAAAGCCTCAGCTGTTTTCAGTAAAGAAAGCCTCAGCCATTTTAAAATCAAAACACTTTGATCAGCAGAGTCAGAGAAACAAAGAACTTATTGATATGCAGATGACTTCTCTGGAGGGGGCATAGTTTCCCAAAAGGAAAGGGAGGGGCCCAGCTCTACTGCCTGTCTTGCCAGAACCAGACCCCAAAGTCTGGGGGAGGAGAGCCACAGGCCACACCCTCTTACACCAGCCAGTGACAGGCTGACAGGTGCACCTGCCTGGCAGAAAATTACAGGTGTGTCAGCCCTCTAAGAAAAACCATCAGGGAAACTGGATATTGAATATGTTCTCCTTCTGTGACCTGAGCCTAGTCTCGTCTGGGAAAACCTGATTGGGGTGGCCTAGGAGGTCAGATGCCTAGACAACAGAAAACTACAGCCTACACTAAGAAAACCAAAGTTATGGCCCACTCAAAGGAACAAACATACACTTCAACTGAGATACAGGAATTTAAACAACTAATGTTAAATCAATTCAAAAAGTTTAGAGAAGATTTCGCAAAAGAGACAGAGGCTGTAAAGAAAACACTGGTCATACATAAGGCAGAAATGGAAAAGTTCAAAAAACAACTAGTAGAATCTATGGAAATGAAAGGCACAACACAAGAGATGAAAGACACAATGGAAACATACAACAGCAGATCTCAAGAGGCAGAAGAAAATACTCAGGAACTGGAGAACAAAACACCTGAAAGCCTACATGCAAAAGAGCAGATGGAGAAAAGAATGAAAAAATATGAGCAAGGTCTCCGGGAACTTAAAGATGAAACAAAATACAAGAATGTACGTATCATTGGTGTCCCAGAAGGAGAAGAGAAGGGAAAAGGGGCAGAAGCAATAATAGAGGAAATAATCAATAAAAATTTCCCATCTCTTATGAAAGACATAAAATTACAGATCCAAGAAGCACAGCGTACTCCAAACAGAATATATCTGAATAGGCCTATGCCAAGACACTTAATAATCAGATTATCAAATGTCAAAGACAAAGAGAATCCTGAAA
Source organism: Choloepus didactylus (assembly GCF_015220235.1). NCBI lineage: Eukaryota > Metazoa > Chordata > Mammalia > Pilosa > Megalonychidae > Choloepus > Choloepus didactylus. The sequence continues at coordinate 78,263,719 of NC_051307.1, forward strand.
GCAGCAAGAGAAAAGCAATCCATCACATACAAAGGAAGCTTAATAAGACTATGTGCAGATCTCTCAGCAGAAACCATGGAGGCAAGAAGGAAGTGGTGTGATATCTTTAAGATACTGAAAGAGAAAAACCGCCAACCAAGAATCCTATATCCAGCAAAGCTGTCCTTCAAATATGAGGGGGAGCGCAAAGTATTTTCTGACAAACAGGCAATGAGAGACTTTGTGAACAAGACACCCGACCTACAGGAAATACTAAAGGGAGCACTACAGAGTGATAGGAGAATACAGGAGTGTGTGGTTTGGAACACAATTTTGGGAGATGGTAGCACAGCAATGTAAGTACACTGAACAAAGATAACTGAATAAGGTTGAGAGAGGAACGTTGGGAGCATGTGAGACACCAGAAGAAAGGAGGAAAGATAAAGAATGGGACTGTGTAACTTGGTGAAATCTAGCATGTTCAACAATTGTGATAAAATGTACAAATATGTTCTTTTACGAGGGAGAACAAGCAAATGTCAATCTTGCAAGGTATTAAAAATGGGGAGGCATTGGGAGGGGTGCAATCAATGTAAACTAGAGTCTGTAACTAACAGAATCATTGTATTATGCTTCCTTTAATGTAACAAAGGCAATATACCAAGGTAAATGCAGATAAGAGGGGGGGATAGGGGAGGCATGTTGGAGGCTTGGCATTGGTGGTGTTGTCTGACTCTTTACTCTACTTTGATTTAAGGTTATTTTTCCTTTTGCTGCTTCCTAGCTGTCATTTTTTTTTCCTCTTTCTTTTGTCTCTCTACCTTCTTTGACTCTCCCTCCTGCCTTGTGGAAGAAATGTAGATGCCCTTATATAGATAATGGTGAAGGTAGTGAATGCATAAATATATGACCATACAGAGAACCATCGATTGTTTACTTAGGATGGAATGTATGGTGTGTGAACAAAACCATCTTAAAAAAAAAAAAAACAATGGGTTGATGACAAAACCTTGAGGGCAATATACTAAGTGAAATAAACCAGACACATAAGGACAAATATTGCAGGGTCTTACTGATAGGAACTAATAATAATATATAAACTCATAGACATGAAATATAAGGTACCAAGATATCGGATGAGGCTTCAGAATGGGGAGCAGTTGCTTAGTATGAGCAGAATGTTCAACTAGGATGAACTTAAATGTTTGGAAATGAACCGGTAGCAAGATGTGAGAATAAGTAACAGTGCTGAATGGTGCGTGAATGAGGTGGAAACGGGAAGCTCAGAGTCATATATGTCACCAGAAGGAAAGTTGGAGGTCAAAAGATAGGAATGTATAAAACTGAATCCTATGGTGGGCAATGTCCATGATTAACTGTACAAATATTAGAAATCTCTTCCATGAACCAGAACAAATGTATGACAATACAATTAGAAGTTAATAATAGAGGGGCATATAAGGAAGAAATATATACCTATTGCAAACTATATACTACAGTTAGTAGTATTTCAACGTTCTTTCATAAACAGTAACAAATGTACTATACCAACACTACGAGTCAACAATTGAGGGGGATTGGTTAGGGATATGGGAGGATTCGAGTTTCCTTTTCTTTTTTTCTTTTTCTTTTTTCATCTTTCACTTTATTTCTTGTATGGAGTTTCTAAAAATGAACAAAAATTAAGTGTGGTGATGGATGCACAGCTGTATGAGGGTACCAGGGGCAACGAATTGTACACTTTGGATCTTTGGGTAATTGTATGGTATCTGAACAATCCCAATAAAAATTGAAAAGAGAAAAAAAAAAAACACCAATCCACACTGATTTGCTTGACAAGTGTCCTACAACAAGGCAGTTAATCTAGACTGAAGGGCATGTGCCTTTTTGATGGTAAACCTTGGTCAAAGACTGCATCCTCTACTGATGAGAGGTTTTCCTTAGGAATAATAGAATTCCAATGTTAATAGTAAAAGCACTTGCTTCAGACAGAAGCCATAGGTTTGAATTTTCATTCCACCACTTCCTGGTGGTGTGGAATGAATAAACTGATTAATTTCTAGGCCTCCATTGCTTCATTTGTAAAGCAGGGATCAGAATACATATCTCACAGAGTTCTGGTGAGATTTAATGAAAGAATCTGGAAGAGAGCCTGATATTTAGCAAGCATTCAACAATGGAATATTAGCTGACTCAGTAGATCAACTTGGGCATATGTCTTCAAATTTCAGATCCTAGTTTCAACATGTTACAGATCAGAATGGAGTGGGAAAGGTATTAGATTTTGAGTCAAGGAGAAAAAAAACTAAAACATACTTGCTACTTGCTTAATGGCTTTGGATAAATTACTCAAACTTCCTGTGTCTTATTTTCTAAATATGCAATATGGGGCATAATAATATCTTCTCTCTCTACTTTCTAGGATTGTTGAAGGGGACAAAGTTTGTCTCTCTGTACCTCCAACCTTCAGATTCTGCATTCCTTCTGTTTCTCAAAGTAACAACCATTGGCAGGGCATGCAGTTGTGTTTTCTCAGATTATGAATTTACAATGGAATGGATAGTCTTTTTTAAAATCCAGTGGGAGAATTATAGCTAGGTTCTGGAATTCTGCAGTCTTCTCTGAAGGAGCAATTTATATTCAAAGGCAAACAGCAATTCTGGAACAGACCCTAGTAACAGCAATGATTAAGGTAATTATCTGTCTCTGGAGAAATGCCACCACCTTCTGTGACCCTATACTTCAAAAAGATGGAATGATTCCATAATAACGTAAATCCCAGAACTACCTTTTCTCAACAGAGCCTGAGTAAGTTTCTGTGCAATTCAGAAATCAAATTTTATAGCCAATTGGCTGCACTGGTAGGTAAATCACAAAGGATAAGGCTTACAAAGCCTGAACTCTTCAAGTGTTCAAACCCAATGAACTGGGGAGCATTCCAGACAGAGTATATGTGGAAGTTTATACAACATTGCCTAGAGGAAAATAACTCAAGATATATTTTAGTTTAGTTGAACAGAAAATGCTCATCTATTTATCTTACCTTCTTCCACTGTTGGAAAAATAAAACCCTATCTTTAATTTCCAAGTAATACATGAATACATTCTTACTCTAAAAAGAACTTCAAACCCTGTAGATAAAGTTTAAGTCCCCCTCATCATCACTCCCCTTCTTAAAGGTGGCATCTATTATCAGTCCATTGTGTAGCCTTCCAGAAATCTTTTTTTATGATTTTCTTTAATATATATATGTACTTATAAGAATATAGTTTTGTTAGTATATGCTTGTACATAAATAATATAAATGATTTTATAAATAGCTTTTTAGTTTACAATGTGTATAGTATCTAGTTCCATGTCAGTACAAAGATATCCACCTCATTCTTTTTAATTGTTGCATAATACTCCATAGTATGAACATACTATCTTTTGTTTAACCATTCACATATTGATTTACAGATGAGTCATTTAAAATATTTTGCTCTCATAGGTATTACTGCAATGAAGGTATTTTCCATGCCTCCTTGGGCACATATATAGATATATCATCAGATATACACATTTAAAATTGTATCACTGCCAAAATACTTCTCAAGATGCCTGCTCCAATTTAAACCCCTACCAGTATAATGGTGTCCACTTTCCCATATTTTTGCCAACACTTGAGAGATCAAATATTTCGATTTTTTGCTTATCAAGAGTAAAAATGCTATCTCATTGCTGTTTTAATTCATATTTCTTGATTAGTAATGATATTGGCCAACTTTTCATGAGTATATTGGTTATTTGTGTTTTCTTTTCAAAAAAACTACCTGTTACTGTGAACAGTTAATAGTACACCATGGATGACTGTATGATATGTGAATATATCTCAATAAAACTGAATTTTTTTAAAAAAGGAAAAAAAACTACCTGTTAATACATATAAGCCTTTTCTTGGCTCTACTCTATTCTTATAATTTATTTATATTTTTCCAACATAGATGCCACATTTGTTTAATCACTCTAGCTTTTTAATCTGTTTTACTATCTTGTTTCCTATTGTATATAGACTTTTTTACTTGCAAATTCTTTACACAAAGAAATTCTAATTTCATATCACACCTGTACCAAATGACAGATATTACTCCTTATTTCTAAAACCAAGATCTTTGGTTCTGGTGCTTTTTCTTCTACCCTAAGTTCTGCAATTATATTCAGGTACCACAGAAGCCTAAGATCTTAGAGGGAAAGTAACTTTGGTAAGAATTATCTCAACTAAACTCTTCATTTTACATAGGAGCAAGCTAAGAAAGAATGAGAAAGCTAAGTATTTATAGACTGGTACTAGACTACAAATCTGCAGGCCTTCAGGTGAGGATCTAGAAAGAACCAGGTAGGCTTTCCATAATGGCAGTATTTGATAAACAATTCCTTGTGATTATATTCCTATCAATTACCTGGAAGGGAAAAAGAATTTACAACTCACTGTCAGACTTTGAAAAATGTCCCATTCTCTTAATTCATGACATAAAGTTCTTGTTTAAGATGAGGCTGGATACATAGAAGTTCAAGCTCCAGGATGTTTTATATGTTTTCACTGGCTCTGTGAGACAGGCAAACGGAATAAAAACACCATGAGTTACAATAATATATTCTGTTTATCTACTGTCCACCTATTGGGTGTCTCAAGTACTTTATGGATGGTGTCGTTGTCTATAAGAAAAGATGGGCAAATATGGAAAAAGCCATGGTAACTATTGCTAGGCCTCCTCTGGAGCAAAAGCTGATTCAGGATCTTCCAAGTTCTTCCTTTCACTGGGCTCTTTCAAACTCAGGTTTTCACCTGATCACAGAACTTTTCTCTAGCTGGGAAAAGAACAAGAAGTTTTCACCTGTGACACAAACTTCAGAAGAGCTACAGCTGTTCTTGGAAAGAAAGAGAGGAGGTTTTTCTTGCCCCAACATTCTCTGGATTTTGAGCCAGAATGGGGGGAAAAATCACTACACAGTGCCTGAAGTTCTAACAGACATTAATGCAAAGTCTCAGATCTTCTGTAGGGTAACTTACATAGCAGGAAGGAAAGAGACCACTAAAGTGTCAAGAGTCACATGGCCTGACTATTTCTATGTCCCCTTGGGTCAGCCATCCTCACAGACTGTGTTTGTTCCATTTGTTGTCCTTAGGAAAATTCTTTAAGTTTTTGGTTGTATTTTCCATTTTGATTTGCTATAAATAACAGATCAGAACACATGTCTTGAATAGCCCAAGATCTAAAACCTATGTTGTGCAATGAGACCTTAGAGGTAGATTAGGGAACTTGAAGCCAATTTCATTTGTAGCAGAGACTCTAGATATTTGATGAACACATCTATTTGAAAAATAGTTTTATTCTCCTCCAAATATCATGCTGTCAAGTCGCATATCAAAAAAAAAAGGCCAAGTTCCTGCCCTCCAAGAGCACATAATCTTGGAGAGCAAATACATCTCTTTCCTCGATGTCTGTTCGCTATGTACAGAGATACCAGCCTTAGGCTGCAGCTTAGAGAAACATTTTTGAGACGGCCATTGAAGCTGATGCTTTGGAGAATGCCATTTTGAAACGCAACTGGGAGCAAGCAGATGCCAACCACGTGCATTCCCAGCTAACAGAGGTTTTCCGGATGCCATCGGCCGTTCTTCAGTGAAGCACAAGCAGTACTATATGAATGTAGACCAGCACATTTCCAGTGGGCGTTCAACTCCAGCAATGATGAATGGACAAGGAGCACTACTTCTTCAAGCAAAATTATTGCTGTAATGTTGTTGGGACCAGTGCCAGGCTCGCTTCAACTCTAGCCCAGATCTGGCAGATCACATCAGTTCCACACATGTATATGATCAGCGAGGCGGGGTATTTCCTTATGGAAAGATTGTAAAGTATACAAAACTCCATCAACCAGTCAAAGTTGGTTACAGAGGCATATGCTGACACACAGAGGAGATAAACCTTTCAAGCGCGTTGTTGGTGGTTGCAATGCCAGCCTTTGCTTCTCAGGGAGGGCTAGCTTCACCATGTACCCACACACTTCAGTCAGCAGAACTCAAAGGTCTCTAGCCAGCCAAACGCCAAAGAAGAATCTCCTTCTAAAGCTGGGAATGAACAAAAGGAAGGAAATTAAGAACAAAAGACGATGTTCATTACCACGACCACATGATTGCTTCGATGCATGAAACTGGATGCGATAAGACATCGGGCCATATGTGTTAACCTCTCAGCTCACAAAGTTTAGGGAAGGGACACAGTGTTGTTTTTCATAGTACTGTAATAGCTAAGAGAAAAGTGGACTCTGGAAAGATTAAACTTTTGCTTCATTGGATGCCCGAAGACATTCTGCCTGATGTATGGGTGAATGAAAGTGAACGACATCAATTAAAAACTAAAGTAGTTCATTTATCAAAACTACCCAAAGATACTGCCTTGCTTTTGGACCCAAACATATACAGAACAATGCCGCAGAAGAGGTTGAAGAGAACTCTACGAAAAGTGTTCAATTTGTATTTAAGCAAACAGTGAATGACATTTACCATCAACTAAAAATTCGTCTATCAAATTAGGGCTGAAAATTAGTGTTAAGAGTGTTGCAGTATGTCTGGTGGCTCCCTTTTCAGGACTAGGGTTTTCTTATGGAGTATGGTATGTTAATATTTACCTGTGTAATTAATCTGTTAAAGGTTTTTGAAAAATCTCTACATCAAATGATTTGAATAATCCTCATATTTTCATTTTAACCTATATAAGACTCTTTTTTTTTTCCTGAGGAAAGCATTTGGTTTTTTGAGTTTTTTCTTAATGTAAGAAAAACTGTATTTTTTTAAAGTATCTTCAAACTGAATCCTTTATACACCAAAGTTGGTTTTTGAAAAGGAAAATAAAATCGCTTTCTTGCTTGGTTAGCAAGAAGCCATATGGGTTTTTTTAAACTTACAAAAATGGAAATATGTGTAACTTGTTAGTATTGTATCAAGAACTGTTGCATAGAGGTAATAGAACATTGCCTGTAAATAATTCAGCAGATTTGTAATATATTTTTATGTTATGTAATATATATTTATATATTGTAATATATATTTATATTTGTAATATATTTTTATATTATGAAATGTACTGTAGATGTTTTTCTAGAAGCATGAAAGTTAAAATGTATCTATTATCGTAGAAATAATATTGAAGGATATTGTAATTCACTAGTGCTGCCAGAGGAATTGTTAATAAAGCACTTTCTTTTGCAGACTTAAGGGACTATGTACTACTGTTAATATCGATAAGAAAAAAATACATTGAACATCTTTCCAGAAAGTCTTTGAGGGAGGACCTGTACCCATAATCGAATTACAGCACTCATTTCTGACAGTGACCATGAAATCAATTATTTCCTTACTGTTGGAAGGACATATTGTAAAGTATGTGATTTTGTGCAGTTAAACTGCAGACAGTACTCCTGATTGAGGAGTTTTTACTTTACCATAGTAAATATAAAAACCAGCAATTTTTACACTAGATTTTTTTTAAAGAAAGAATAGACAAGAATATAGAATTAAGCCTTCCCCAAAATGGGAAGGGTTCCATGATGCATAAATCATTTCTCATTGCTTTAAAAAAATTTTTTTAAATAAAAATTATGAAAGACTATTCATACAATGGGTTAAAAAGCTATCTATATACATGAAATGAGTCATATAAAATTAAATGAAGTACAAATAAAAGCACTGCTACTATAAGACATTCTGGAATGTTTAATAGAGTAACCATATGATCTGTAGCAAATGTGATTTTATTTTTAAAATGAAAAGAAAAGCAGTGTGTTTTTTTTTTGTTTTGCTTAAGCACTTCATCAATTGCTTATTCTGTATCTACAAAGTAATCTGCCTTTGTCTTTTAACTTTGATTTGTTATGAAATTGCCAAATAGAAGTGTTTCAGATATATAGTCTGTATCTGTATTTTTATTTCATTACTTCATGTTCTTGTAAGTCGTTTTAATTGACCAATGATTGTAGACCATGCCTGAGTATTTTTCTAATAAAACAAGCAAACTACATTTAGCTTCAAAATTGTTAACAATTCAATTAAATTTTAAAATGACACTTGGAAAAAAAAAAAAAAAACCATAATAGAAGTAAAGTGAAGTTGAAGGGGAGCACGCATTCCTCCTTCAGTCAGTCCCAATCCAAAGACAATTCCTCACCTTTGGGCCCTTCAAAGGGCTGTAGAATAGTTTGATGGACCTGTCAACAATATTTGGTGGCCTTGGCCTAATTTATGAAAACACTCCTTGAACCCCTTACAAGACTGCAGGGGAGTTATCCTATACATGCAGACATTTTCCTGGCTCTGTAGCAGAATTTTAGATACAAAACTGCTTTGTCAGGTCAGACTTCCTCACCTTCTCTGGGTGAGGAAGTTTCCTTCAAATCAGATATTCCTACTCCGAACTTCATGTCTTTCTGCAGTAACTTCACAGACATCTTTCTGCACCTTCTGGAGATTTCTTGTTCAGAACAACTGCACTTCTTCTTCTTCCTCTTTCTCTTCTATGTCCCCTTCCCCTTCCCAACTTTCTAAAAGGATATTACAGTAACATGGGAAAACCCTGAATTAGAGCCCTGGCTGCACTATTTTATAGTTGGAGCTTCAATTTTCTTGATTCTAAAATAAAAATAAAAACAATAATGCCTACCTGCCTCATCATATTGATAGAATGACTAAGGTATGTAAAGCAAGTGTCTCTTTAAGTGTTGACTCCTGAAGTCCTTTCCTAAATAAACCCTCAATTCCTCATGTAGGCTGTAGATCATCCCACTCTAATCTACAGTTACCTTTCTTACTTTTCTTAAAAGTTTCCATAACTCTAACCCTGGAATGTCTCTTTGGACCAATTCTCTGTCCTGTGTCCATTGCCTTCAGTTGGCCCAACCTACTTTATCTCCAGGTGAAGCTCACTTTTCCCATCTACACCTTAACTGTTGTAAACTCTAAATCACAGTACCACTTCTCAGGGAATCTGCATTATGAACTTCCTACAGGTACAGTGGTATGCTGGTGACCTGGCTCTTTGGCACAGGGGTGGAAGGGGATCCCTAACTTGAAGCACGTTTTTTATACTTCCATCATGACCTATTCCAAGTGCTTTAACAATCAGCTATTTAACAATCTCATCAGGTAGTAAGAGCTGGTCCAGCATGCAGCTTATAAAGGTTCCAGCCAAATGTTCATTCTCTTGGTTCAAGGGTGTCTCCTGGCACTCTATAACCACCAGCATTATGGTCCTGTTTCCAGCCTAAGGCTCACCTCTGGTTTATAGCCCCTTTGCAGTGCTGAAATGATTGGCATACCATTGAGCTCAGTAAATTCCCCAGTCCTTCCAGGATTAGATTATAACTCCTCTCACTTCTTTAGGGTGATTACCCATTCTCTGTCCCCTGAGAAGTTGGTTGTTGGAAAGTTTGTTTTCTTTTTTCCTTCCTTCCTTCCTCCCTTCCTTTTTTCCTTCCTTCCTTCCTTCCTCTCTTCCTCCCTTCCTCCCTCTCCCCTCTTTCCTTCCTTTCTTTCTCTCTTGCTTGCTTTCTTGCTTTCTCTTGCTTTCTCTTTCTTTCTCTCTCTCTCTCTCTCTTTCTCTCTCTCTCTCTCTTTCATCTTAGATGCAAAAACAGTTTAAACCCAAAGAGACATATATACAAATATTTTCACTAAGGGCACAGAGAAAGAGTAATACATCAAAATTCTCCCCCTTTCCCAACTGATCTTGTGAGAGCAGTAAAGTGAAAAGAGAGTGAGTCAAGGTCACGAGAGTCAAACAAGAAAAGGCCAAGACTTGTCCTGAAGCACGAAGAGTAATGGTCTTTATCTTTTACCATGTGTCCAAAACTGCACTGCTGATCATAATTCCAGACAAAAGGAATCTAACATTTAAAAATAATTTTAGAACTTTCCAGTAAGGTAGCACTCCAGCCAAATAATGCTCCAAGAAGAGCAAAGCCTCTTAATGTTCTAATTTCTCATTTCATTTTGACAACTTTGGAAGGGTAACAGGAAGCATCTTTTGATGAAGAAATTCTAAATTGGCTTCAGTTGAAAAAAAATTCTTGACTCTATTTTGTGAGACTTTGAATTTCTGAGTTTTTAAAATCATTGTGAATTTAACATATTTAACAAAGATTTTTGCCTTCAAGGCAAATAATTATGATTACCTTATTTCAAATTTGTGTCTACATAATCCAGAATCATATGGATACCAGATCTATCTGACTTTCCACCTTGATTATGAAATTAACTAGATAATTCCCAAAGTTCTATTTTTGCTTAGTATGATGGTCATCCTCCCATGATCCTCTCCTCATGGTGTTTATGTCCCTGCAGAGTCCCTTCCTACACTGAATAGGGCTGACTGGTGTAACCAATAGAATGTTAACTAGAAATATCATAAAAGACATTGAGCTTCAGCTTTGCTCTTTCTTGAATCACTCATCACTCACAGCTTGCACATCAAGAAAACACTCAAAACTATGGAAAGGACAGAGGCCTTCTGCCAATGCCTGGCATCTTCTGACAGCATGTGAGTGGAGGGCCATTTGGAAGAGGGTCCTCCAGTTCCAATCAAGCCTTCAGAGGACTTACAGCCCCTGCCAACATCTTGACTGCAACCTCGTGAGAGATCTTGAGCAGACTCACCCAGCTAAGCTGCTCCCAAATTCCTGATCCACAGAAACTGTGCTAGATAATAAATGCTTATTTTTGTTTTTTAAACTGCTAAGTTTTGGGGTCATTTTTTACACAGCAATAGAAAACCAATCTACTTGGGTAAGAATTAAAACTCAATATTCAGAGAACTAGTGTTTATGAATCTCTCTGAGTCAATAAGTCTGAAAGGGCTCCACTTTAATCCCTGTGGTAGATGGTTATTGAGGTTCTGAGACTCCTTGGCCTTTGGACTCCATTCTTATATTTTGGAATTCTCCATTTTCTGGATCTGGGTAGAAGGTAGAGCATTTTCTTACACTTAAGAAGCGGAAAATGCAAGATACTTACTTTCCCAGTCCCTCTGGCAGCGAGGGTCTGAAAAATGTCCCAAATGCAACTAATCAGGTGTATGTGCCCACCCAGGATCTTGAATCTAGAGCTAGGGATGCAAAGAGGCAGAGAATGAGAGGTGGAGGAAGTGTCCAATGGTGGCAGTAATGGCAGCAGCTATGGCATTCACTATTTTTCAGCGGGTATGGCAGCAATGACTTTCTCACTTGGCTAGTTTCTTCCTGCCCACTTCCAATACTGGTTCTTCAGCTGCCAAGACTCTGTGAGCTATGCAATAGCCCTTAATAAATTTCTTGTCTGCTTAAATCAGCATCTACTGGGTGCACAGTACATCATGGTAGGTGCAGTGGATTGCATCACTCTGATTGAATCTGTCTTCAAAGGCACAACCTAATCGACCTGGAGAAGCCAAATCATGATTTGGAAAGATGTAAAGTTCGAAGGGGAGAGTCTCTTTAAAATAAGTCTTTTTAAGAATGCACAAAGGGACAAGGAATTTGGGATCCTCAAACACTGGTGATTTATAAATGAAATATTTTTCAAAGTGTAAGTTCTTCTCCTTTAGTAGCTTTAAATACTTATTAATTTTACAGTTAAATGCTTATTAACTTGCCAAAAATAATTCCAAACCTTTCATGAACTTCAAGAAACAGAAGGCATCAAAAAACAAAACTGAAATTTATTTTAAAGATATCCTATTAAATTAGGGACACTTAGAAAATGAAAGTTAATTTACACAAAACCTAATGTGCTTGGAATTGAAACCAAATATAAAAGTCTGAGACAGTCCTCAATATCAGATTTTACCTTGTTTCCCCAAATAAATTAAAGTCATTTCCATGACAGAATTGGGATTTGTTTCTTTTAATATGCCTTTCATTATTTCTTGAGTTACACATTCCCATAAATTCTAGTATTTTTAGACTGTGAGACAGATGTGTGAGGAGGGCAGAGAAGCCATCTATGTGAAGAATTAACAAAAATTCAGAATCACAGTTCCTATAGGTCACGTCTGGCCAATTCCAACCTGGCCTCCTTTGGATCTGCATAGCTGAGCAGTCCTCTAACTTCTACCCTATCTTCTGGCAGAGAAGTTCACTCCATTTCAAGAAAGTACATTGGATCATTGGATAATTTTTCTTTTTAAAAAAAAATTCTTGTTAGTTGCAAGTAATACAGAGATGCATTCTTGGTACAAAAATTCAAACATTACCAATCAAACTAAAGCCTCCCTTCACCACTAGCTGTGGTCCCAGGCCTTACCCATGCTTGTAACCTTCCAGACATTTTTCTACATACATACTGAAATATGTAGGTACTGGTGGAAAGCTCAGTCTATACTCTGGTGTGCAATGAAAATCATTAATATTTAGAGAACTTGTTCTACTAGCATGAAAAATAGTACTTCCAGTCCATCACTTCCTTCCCTCCTCCCTTCTGCCACGGTTGCATCTAAATTTGTTGGTAGTTAGGGAAGCATCTGATCCTCCAAGTCATCTGCCCCATAGCCATTTGTGGAGAAAGTGCTTGTTTTCATCTGCCCAGAACCTTAGAAATAGAGACTGCTTTGGCCATATAAAGCTTGAAAGAGTTAAGAGTCAGTCTTCTGCCTGTAGTGTCTCTTAAATTAAGACAATTTCTGCCATTGCATCTAAGATCCCTTCTCCCAAAACTCCCTCTGGAGACTTTCACCTCTGGGGCTCTGCCTGGGAGAGATGGCCCCTTCCAAGGAATCTGTACTCTTTATCACTTGACCTCCATTTTTCCTTCTCCCCTCGGTTCTTCTTTGTTTCTTTTTTAAGGGTTGGAGGTAGGATAGGCAGAGCAGACTCAGCATTCTATGATCCTCTAAGAGCTTTTGCACTTCTGAAACCCAGAGTTAGAAAGGTACATGTAGATGGAATTTTAACCTTATGCCCAGTTATATCTTTCTGCTGAGGTAATGAGCCTAGGATGGTGAAGCTGAGAAGTAGGGTGGAACTGTCTTAATCGTATACCCCAAAATAAGAAACTCAATGATAAATTCAATGCATCCTAGTCTTGAAAGGTAGTTATTAAAGAAAAGAAAAATACCATTGACTATGAGAAGTTAAGTAAAAAGTTGGCGTGATTGGATGAACACAGAGCCTCTCCCTAGTTCTTGACAGTCTGAAGATGGATGGTTATGCAGCCCCTTCAGCATGTGCGTGCACATTGCCAATGTATCTGTTGGTTTCCGCCTGGTCACAGCCCTTGCCCAAGAACAGCTGCAATTTCCAAGTCTTAAGTCTATTTTACCATCTTGCCGAGGTAAGAGTTGGATGGTGTATGTGTCATGACTTCCCAATCCTCTGGGGAAGCTGCCAAGGAAAGCATGTTTTGGATAGAAATCTGAAAAAAGAAAAAAAGAAAAAAAATTTTTTAATTTTAAAACCCAAGTAGGGTTTGGCATAAGGATAAGGTTTCTCATCCAGCTCCTCCCAAGCTCTACCATTTAATCATCGACCGGGTGCAGGGGCTGTCATGGTTTACCACGATTAGGCCTCCTCCGGTTGCATCAGCAAACACCCTCCCCTGATAGGCAGTTGAAAACTAATAGGTTTTGGGTTTTAGTTATAAGGTAATGGTGGAAAATGTTGCAAACTGTTGACCTCTTTTGCCCCTGCCGAAATGGCTGCCTTCCTCTGCACATTTTATGTTGCTTTGGGGAGAATGACAAAAGACAGATGCGTCTTGCTGGATTGCTAGTTGTTTAATCATTCTTTCTACTCCCAAGATATTAACTGCAGTTTCTTGGAGCTGACATCTAGGACAGCTCCTTGGTTTTCAGATGTCTTATAAGCGATGTTGCAATTTTCCATTACAAGGAACATGGGAAAGTCTGTGGGGGAGATTTTTTGAAGGTGTTTTGTCACAGATAGTGTCCTATGGCCAAAAACCTTAAAATCAGGAATGCATAGACACAAAATAATTGACCTGGTCCAGCTCCCTGTCTCCCACACAGGTTTACTCAGGTCTACAAAAGTGCTTGTGACAATTCTAACAGTCAGCAGCAATATAGAAGATTAGATTTCCCCAGAGCATGATCTGCCCACACAGAACCCATGACAGAGGAGACCCACATTCTCTTCAAGCTCAGTGACCCCCAGGGAATCATGGGAAGCTGCACTTAGGCAAGATGCTCTTCAGAAATGAAGTAAAACTCTGGTCTTAGCCAGAAATGACCATCTGAATAGGTCTCTTGCTTGCTGTTTTTACAAAAATAGCATAAGAGAGAAGCTAAAAAGTTTTGATGAACTCTGGCATTTTCATCGTGTTAAAAGGCAAGAGTAGCTAATTGGTTTCAATACAACCTTGTTTCCCCAGGAGGATCAAATTTTTTCTAACAGGGAAATCACAACAGAGAAAGTGATTCATATTCTCTTCCCCTAAAAGTCCTAACATCTGCTTGAACTTCATGAGTCTTGGTTTAACGTATCTTTTTAAAATTGCTTTTTTTTTCAATCTGTGTTCTGTGAATTATTTTCTTTCCCTCCTGTTAAATTTGCAAATTTTCTTGATTAGTGCCATGGCCTCCCTCTGCCTGTACAGAGATCCTCATTTCTTCTCTCCCTGGTGTTAACTGTACTTCTGAAGAGCTCTCTCCTCAATGTGTGAGAGCTTCACAGTGGAGAAGACCCAGTTGGAAATGGGATCCATATATCTGTGGTATGCAGGATTCAGGGTCTCTATGTCTTTGGTAGGAGAAATATTGGGTAAGGCATACTGCCAATTTTATTTCTACATATCAATGTGTGTATTAGGGGTATTTAAAAACAGGTAGGATGAATAAGAAGGCTTTGTGTTTCTATAGCACCTTTCACAAGGAAATTTATAAACATATAAAGATTACCCTCAAAACCCTCTTTCAGCTGGTTTAAGAGCTGGAATTATCTTTAAACTAGGGTAAGAAGTTTCTCAACTCTACCAGCTTTACCCAACTGGTCAAAAACAGAGTCCCATACCTCTGAGATAACTGACATCATCCATCAGGACCCGCTGCCTCCTCCAGGCTGAGATGCTCCACCTCCCTTCTCCACTGTGTATGAACCAGTGTTCTTGGCTCCCTTATTTGATCTTAAAAAGCTGGATGGGTGAATCAGTCAAAGATTGGACATTCTGTTCAGAAAATGTTATAAATTCATCAAGATTTGCTGGATCTGCAAAACTATCCTGGCAATCAAATAGAATAACAGTCAGTTTATTTTCTGTCTCTGTCTTCTGTCCCCAGATGACTTCTTGAAATGTAGGATTTGTGTGAGGAGATGATAGTCTCCCTGTTGCACTGAAAGAGCTACATCTTGTCATACCTCTCTATTTTCACCCATGCTGTCCTCTCTTCCTAGCATGCCTTTCTCCCCGACACTTGTCCATCTTCAGAGTTCTTACTTATTTTTTTAAAACTGTTTGACTGTTATCATCTCCTTCCTCAAGGCTTTCACAATCATTCTGTACTCCCGCCTTCTTAACAAAGCCCCGATTTTGTTCAAGTCTCTATTCTACTCCTCTAGGCCATGCACCCCAGGGAAGCTGACCTTAGCCTCAGCTTCCAGGAAGGCCTGATCAATCTAAGTATAACCTTAGTCCTTTCCCAGATATTGATTGAAGAATTGGCATGTGACCTTGGCCAACAGGAGTAGAGGGGCATTTGGTCCTCACCAATAAGATGGGATCCCAGGAAGAGATGGTTGGTCCTCTTCCTCTTGATGTGTTAGGTCTGGCTACATCCTTGGGATGCCTGCCATCCTTTTACTTCCAGCCTGAGGATGAAGCAAACACTGACAACATCAGAGCAGAGTTGAGTAGAACCCAGGCCCTCCAAGGCTTTGAAGAGCCATTGAAACACCAGATTTGAAGGTGGTCCCACTTCTGGACTCTTTCTTGTGTAAGATAATACATGCCATTGTTGATTAAGTCAGAGCCTGACTTTCTGTTTCTTGCAGCTCAAAGCCTCTTAATTCACCCAATGCTTTTCCTAAATTACAAGCCACATCTTCAGTTCAGAAACTTCTTTTGATTTCTTTTTTTGATAGTACTGTGTATATACCTCAATTAGCATATTAACCCTGGATTTCAATAATCTGCTTATATGACTGTCTTCCTCACTGTTAAATCTTTAGGGTAAAGAGCATATTTTATTGAATGTTTAATTCATGTTTTACTTGATATTTATTTTTAGAATGTAGCATGGTGGTTTACATATACTAAGTAATTACTAAATATTTGATGAATGAATAAGTGAATTCACTTGGAGTATAGCAAAGTGAGTGTCATAGATAATCTTAGGAATAAGCAACATAATCACTTGACCTCCTCACCTTTTAGATCCTCCTTCCTGCTTGTGTTTTTTCCCTCATCTGTCTGATTGTGTATTTTCCCTCATATGTTTATCCATCCAACACACAACAGTGCCAGGATCCATACTAACCCCTAGAAATTCAGAGATTCAGTGTCCGCTGCTAGACCAGATTTCATTATGCCCACCATATTGTAAACTGGGGGCCTTTTGGCCCTTTCATACCACTTCAGGTGCACTTTGTCCAGGTACATGCAAGAAGCTGACAATGGACAGAGCTACAATTCTCAGTGTAGACATATAGACCAGCACATACAAGAAATGACCAAATTCCTGTCCAGGAATTACAATTGGACACACATCCAAGAGAGAGAAAGTACAAAGGGCACTGCCTCCCATCTGAGCCCTTCGTCAAACTCACACAGCCATTAAGTGGAGATTTGCTGAATCATCTTTCTGGCCTATCAAAAGTGTTTATTATTGGAGGAGGACTTGCCAGAGCCTAAGAAGATGAGGAGAAAACTCCACAGGAATATAAGGATTTGAGTGCCCCTATTTGATTCCCCATTACTTCTAGTCCAAAAAATTATAAATTTCCAAGTCTCAGAGAATCATGCAGAAATGAAAAGAAAACAAAGACCCCAAACATCCCATACCCCCTACCCCTCCCTCTTATTGACTACTAGAGTAATAATTACTAGAGTAATTGCACTCTACCTAATGTAAAGACTTACAATAGAGGTAGGTTAACTAAGACAGTGTAGTATTGTCAGCAATAGATATACAGAACAGTGGAACAGAACAAAACATCCAGAAGTAGATCCATGCAAACACGGACGACTGACTTTTTTTTTTTTTTTTTTTTTTTTTGGTCATATAGTTAGACAATAATTTTCAAAGATCAAGGCTACTGGATTACAGTTCAACAGCTTCAGGTATTTCCTTCTGGCTATTTTAAAACACTAGAAACTAAAAAGAAATATCTACATAGTGAGTCAGGATTTGCAGTCATTTGTTAAATCCAAATTTCTCAGTTACACCTCCTCCCTCTCATGTGTTCTTTCTCTCAATCTTCAGGGATACTTGGGCAATGACCATTTTAATTTCTTCATGCTGGAAAGGAGTGTTTAACCTTATATGGCAGAGGCATGATACTGGTTAATGTTGTGGAGAGACTAGTACCCCTGGATTTCAGGGCTTCTCTGACATAGGATCAATCTGAAGGCCTTAAGTTTCTAAAAAAAATAAACTTACTGAGAAAAACTTTTATAAAGATTTAGATAGAGCCCAGTGCACTCCCTAGGGTTTTTCAGAATACTGTTGGTTGGGGTGCGGCATACTACCATAGTTTGCAATATCTGGCTAACACTTGCATAACAGTAACCTCCAGAATGACCTCTTGACTCCATTTTAAATTTCTTAGCCACTGAATCTTTATTTTATTCCATTTCTTTTCCCTCTTTTGGTCAAGAAGCCATTTTCAATCCCATGATGCCAGGGCCAGGCTCACCCTGGGAGTCATGTCCCACATGGCAGAGCGGGTGGTGGGCGGCAGGAGTGTAGTGAGTTTATATGCAGAGTTGACTGAGAGAAAGAGGCCACAACTGAGCAACAAAAGAGGCTCTCTGGGGGTGACTCTTAGGCATAATTATATGCAAGCCTAGCTTTGCCATTGAAGAAATAAGTTTCATGAAGGTAAGCCTCAAGATCAAGGACTTGGCTTAATCAATTGTGAGTTTCACATTTTTTCCAGTCCCTCAAGTAGACTTTGCAAATACTTTTTTATTTTCTACCCCAAATACTCTGAAATGTATCCAGATGTTATATTAACCTATGCAGAATAATAGTATCTCATTCCCTATTCTAGATTCCATGTATTTGAGTTGTTTAAATAAACTGACCAAACAGGTTAATTTAGATAGTGTGCTACAGAAAATTTAAATTTTGCACCCCAAATAAACATCTCTTCCTTTGGTCTCACAAAGAAGTTTAAGTTTTAAAATACAGACAGTATCATCCTTAACATGTATTCTGATTTACCATAGTCCTAACCAGGTCCATTTCATTCACATCTTTAATTAGAGTCTGATATTTTATTCAACTTCTTTAACAGTTGCTGTATGGAGTAATGCTAACTTTCAGAGATGCAGAATTCTAAGTCTGAGTCTCAGATGTCACACAGATACTCAGTGTTCCAGGGAACTACCCATTTATACATAAAGAGCACAGCATCTCAGAATTTAGAAATAAGTTAAAACTCAGGAATAGGTGTGACTGCCGTGAAAGCTTACAATCTAGGAAACTTTACAACGAGCCTTATTTGAACATTCTGTACTCCTTAATCATCGATTTTCCATTCTCTGCCCATTTTTTATCCCGATTACCTGCGTACTAGAATTCAATTCTTGGAGTTTGCTCGTTATAGTTAGTTTATGTTAGTGAGACCATACATTATTTGTCCTTTTGTTTTTGGCTTATTTCACTCAACATAATGTCCTTGAGTTTCATTTACCTAGTTACATGCCTCAAAACTTCATTCTTTCCTGCTGCCACTCAATATTCTGTTGTATGTATACACCATAACTCACCCTTCCGTTCACCAGTCAATGTACCCTTAGGCTACCTCCATCCATTGCAACTCGTGAATACTACCACCACAAACACTAGCGTGCAAATGCCTATTCATGTCTCTGCTTTCAGTTCTTCCAAGCCTTTGTCTAATAACAGGGTTGCAGGATCATATGGCAACCCTATCCTTAGCCTCATGTGGACCATCACACTATTCATTAATTTTTAACAACAGTAATAGCCAAAAATTCCTCAAAGTTTTCATCTTGTGATCCTCTGAAGATTCCCATAATTCCTTCTTGAATCTCAACTCTCACCTCAAACAAAACAAACTGTAAAGCCCACTTTGTGAGTACTATCAGAAGCAAGCAAAGGGAAGTCCAACTGGTTTCTTAGTAACACACGATAGTCACTAACTCTGAGTCTCAGTTTCCTCTTTTTGTAAAATGAGGAAGTTGGCTTAACTTATCTGTAGCTGTCTTCCAGCTTTAGGAAACCATGTATGCTGCTAAAAGATGATGGGGGAGAAAAGAGTAGGGGGTGGTTCAGGAAGTGGAGAAGACCAGCGGATTTTATTTGTAGCTCTAACCATCTGCTGCCATTAACTAACACTAACCAGTACCTATTTGCTTTTTAACAACCGGGTGATCTCAAGCCTCCAATATAAGAAATAAATGAGTACTAATCTTGGCTTTACCACTAAAAGATCTTCACATTTCCCCTTTCTCTGAGGTGAGACTATTAATATCTGCCCCTATCTTGTTTGGTAAACAAAATATTTCCTGGTAAACGAAATATTTCTACTAAACTTAAGTGAAAGGGTGATACAATTCAAGTTTAGGGACTGAAGAGGTCTTATTTCCCAAAATTCTAATATAGCCCATTACCCCTTCATTCTGTAATTGCTCCAAAACCACCCAAGAAAACCTAAAGAAATGGTAAATAGAAGGCATTTGTATAGAAAACTTGAAGAAAAATAATGCAGGATTATGCTTCCTGAGCTTAGTAGATTTTAGCTTGCTGCAAAACATTGAAAGAATTAAGTTGAAGCACCATCTAGTGGCTCACAATTCTGTTTTGCTAAACATTGCTCCCAATTTCTCTCAGTTTGGGATTACAGTTAGTTATGCATTGTCAGAACAGAAAAAAATATATATTTTTTTAAAATCTCTATGCATTTGTAGGAAGTGGATGGTGATGGCTGTGGCTTGTGACATATCCAATCCAACATCATCTGGAAAATCATGGCAGTGCGAGTGATGTAGAGAAGTAGCATGAATTCAGATGCATCTCTTCCAGGGGTGATGGAGTCCTCTAAGTAGAAAAAGGGATTAAAACAATAAAGACATAGAAATTTCAGTTCCTCTGTTTTTCCTACTCACATCCTCTCCAAGTACCCATAAGAGTATTTTTATCCTCTTACTCTAATTCATATGTTCTCACAAGTCTAGGGATTGACTGTCTATTGGATGATCTTTCCACACCCCCATATGCTAAGCCTTTGCCACCAAAAGACTACAGCCGCCCTTGAGTTTACATAACTAGCATTTCTTCTGGAACTTTCATAGAGATGGTTCTCATTCCTAAAATCTCTACCTTCTGAAATTAAATCTGTTTCATTATCTCCAAGGGAAGAACCCAAATGGGCCATGAAAAGTCACATGAATAGAATTTACCTGTTGTTGCAGGATTAACAGCAAACCTTGAGATTGAGACTAGCTGTTTGTAGCAATTAAGAGTAAAATCCAAGATAACAGTGACTTGAACAAAATAGTTTATTCTCTTTTACACAAAAGAAGTGTATAGATAGGAGCTCTGGGGTTGATATGGCATTCCCAAGGTCATCAGGGATCAGGGTCTTTCTATCTTTCTTTTTCACTATCTTTGTGAGTGGCTTCCATCCTTAAGGTCACCCATGGACCTAGTTGGCTGCTGGAGCTCCAGTCATCACATCAATGTTGCAGTCTAGAAAGAGGAGATAAGGAGAAAAAGCAAAAGAGGATCCCTCCTTTCTATTTAAGAAAACTTATAAAAAATCTCACGCAAGAGTTATGCTTAAAATCTCATTTACCAAAACTTATATGGTTAGTCATCCTCAACTGCAATGGAAACTGGGAAATATATTTTAGCTAAATATATCCCCACACTAAATAAAATTGAAGCTCTGTTATTAGGCAATTATCAGCTACTTAATATCACAATAATGTTGTGTAACAAACAACCACACAACTTCCATGGCAACAATTGCTCATATGTTTGGATGAACTAGGGATCAGTTAGACAACTCTGCTGATCTTGGCTGAGCTTCCTCACATGTTTGGGGGATGGCTGACTATTGGATGATCTAGGTTGGCTTCAAAAGAGGGGTAGAGGTTGGGAATGGGGTGACTCAGTTCTGCTCCATGTGTTTCTCATCCTCCCAGAGGTTAGGTCAAGTATGTTCTCACGGAACAGCAAGTAAAAAATATACAAGACCTCTTGAGACCTAGATACAAAACTGGTACACCACTTCTGCCTCATGTTATTGTACAAAGCAAATTACTTGGGGTGGAGAAATATACACTTGCTAGGAAGAACTCTAAAGTAAACTGGAAAATTACATGAATAGAGGGAGGGTGAAGATTTAGAGGCCTTAGTATAAATCATCTACCACAAGAAGAAAGGGGAACATGAGCATTAGATCAGGTAACTGACAACCTCTGTCATGGTATTTTTGAGTCTGTAACAGAAATATATTTCTAGACGTCTTTCCATCCTAAGCCCTGATTTAAACACGATGGAACTATAATAAAAAAGAGAGAGAGAGAGAGAAGAGTGAATATAACTTATATATGGCATTTACTAACTTTTTACTGACTCATGTTCAATTACCAATGGAGTAGGTATTAATCTTAGTATTTGCTCTATTCTTTACTGTGAGCAGAGACTGGCTAGATGTGCACCAAACCTGTTTTTTTCTTTTCTTCCAAGGCAACTAGACTACAATTTTCAACCTCCTTAGAAATCAGTAATGTGTCTGAGTACTAGCCAATGGACTGTGGACAGGCGGGGCTGCTATTTCTAAGCCTTGTCATAAAAACCTCCAACATAAAATCCTCCATTCTCTCTCTTCCCCATTTACCAGGTGAATAGAGAAGACTCAGAAGGGAAGAACTGCAGGATGCGATGACAGCTTAGAGTAGAAACCCTCCTGCCTGGTGCCCCAGTCCCACCAATCTGCACTGGTGTGTGAAGTGAGCAAGAATTAGACTTTTGTGGTGTAAATACATTGATATTTGTGGGTTGTTTCTACAATTATACTACCCTAAATTATGTAGTATTCTCCAGACATTATGCATTCATTTTCCCCCTTAGAGTTTGCTAAAAATAAAATAGCCCAAATCACCTGCCACTTTACGTAAAAAATTTCTTCCTTTAAATAAAAGGACACTTTTCCTATAGGATTACCATAAGTATCAGTGAAGTTGGAGTACCAGTTTTACAGTGTCCCTGGAGGATGGGAAGGGTTTCATCAAGCAATCCCACTTTCACTATCAATAAATAGTTGTAATCCAACCCCCGTATCCCAGAGTGCAGACAAGAAAGGGAACTGAGAAACTGAAGTCCTAAAAGGTGAGGTGACATTCAGAGCTGACTCCAGTGATTCTAACAGTTCCTTAGTTGAGGTTAATTTATAATTTTTGCAGGAATGCAAGTTCAACTAAAATGACCCCATGTCATGTATTCATTGTTCGGTTCAAATACATGACACAACTACCTGGCTAATTGCTAGCAAGCAAGAAAGGAATGGGTTTGGGGTGGCTCCTGGCATCGCAACATTGATTAACATCTCAAGTGGATGAGGAGGAAGGAAAGACTAACCAAGAAGTTAGGATGAAAGCACCATCCAAAGAACTCAAGGAGTATAGAAAAACTGCAGAGCACTCTTATTTGCCTTTTGCTGAGACACCTTCCTCTTTAGTCTGAGAAGTAGAGGTGTTCCACTTCTGCAAAAACACACTGAGGCTAAGGGGAGTGTAGATGAGTCATCCTTGGCATTTATGGTGGCAAGCACTAAGCTTTTGCACGTGTATGCTAAGAGTTTGAAACAGGCCTTGCAGACTATTACTTTGATTCTCATAAACATGAAGATATCAAAGAGTCACACGAGATTTTCGGTCAGACTTTGAACCTGAAGGTTGATTTCAAATGGCTTCTTTTCTGTGATATCTCATCAAGTCTGAATTGACTTCCAGATTTTTTAACTTTCCATTTCTAGGAAAAAACATAAGTATATAATTAAGAAGGCCTTCAGAAGCAAACACTTGGGAGTAATAACTTGAGAAGCCCAGCTACATTTCATTTCCCCCACTGAATTCTCAGAGTGAGCTAGAGTAGGTCTTTCCTAGGGAAAACTACTATTAAGCAGAAGTTCTTGCCCCTGCGCTGGAGGGCACCTCTTCCTGAGCTCTCATTTATTAACAAAGCTTGTATGTTACTTAGGGGGCTGAGGGAACAAACACAAAGTGCCAAAAAGGGTTCAAGCTTTTCCCAAGACATTTTAACTCAAAAGCCTTACGATTATGTTGTCTTTATAATGAATCCTATTTTTTCACTCTTTCAGTAACTACCTACCTACCTTTTATTCTCTGGAAGTAAACGAGTCCCACGATGACCAGAAGGACCAATAAAAGAGAGAGTTTTCCATAGATAATAATCAGTAAGGATGACACTAGAGATTCTGAGGTTCTGGGACCTTTAAACATAGGCAGGGGTGATAAATGATTTCAAATATTCTTGTAATTAGAAATTAGAGACAGTAATTTGAAAGAGCATTTAAAAATATTCCTGAAAGTTCAAAGGCTGTCATAATCAAAATACCTTCTACATTAAAATTCTGGAAGAAGATTATGGGAAGTGGCAGAGTAGAAAGTTCCAGGAAACAGTCTCTCCACCAGAACAACTATTAAACAGGCAGGAACTGTCTGATCAACTATTGCAAAACTCCCCAATCCAGTAGAACACTGCACAGCATCCAGGGAACAGTGGGAGGAAGAGGCTGGCAAATTACAGTAAAGACCAGTAAATTGTTCTCTCCACAGGCTAGTTACTGGCACCCACCTTGCACTCCTATGGCAGGCAACAGTGGGGTCTGGCCCCAGGTGTAGCTTGCTGGTGCCAGAAAGGGTAAAAAAAAAATCCACTTCCCCAAGATCCAGAGTGAACATAGCCTGATCTCTGATCACAGCTTTTTTTTTCATTTTTTTTAAATCATTACATAGGTGTTTGATTTTTTTATTGTGTAATATAACATATTTACATTACATAGAAGTGATAAGTGTCCAAGTGCAATTTAACAAGCAGTTAAAGAGAAAATTTCAAAGAATGTTATGGGCTACAGTTCCACAGTTTCAGTTATTTCTTTATTGTGAAATATAATATATATGCAAAAAGGTGATAACTTTCAAAGTAAGATTTAACAAGTAGTTATACAGGAAATTTCCAAGAATGTTAAGGGTTACAGTACCATAGTTTCAGTTATTTCTTTACTGTGAAATATAATGTATATGCAAAAAGGTGATAACTTTCAAATTAAAATTTGACAAGTAGCTATAGAGCAAATTTCAAAGAATATTATGAGTTACAGTTCCAACATTTCAGTTCTTTCCTTCTAGCTATTCTAATACCCTAGCAACTAAGAAAAAGAAAATTATATAGAGATTCAGTATTCATAATCCTTTGTTAAATCCTATCTTGTCTATTGCTACCCCTTCCTCTTTTAGTAACTTTCCTGATCTTCAGTGATGTCAAGGCAGTGACCACTCTAACTTGTTCATATTGAAAACATTAGGAAAAGGGGACACAATTGGTTAATGCTCTTGAAGAGGCTGTTACCTCTAGGCTTTGGGACTTAGCTGGCATGCCAGTTTAGATGTATTATGTCCCCCAAAATGCCATGTTCTTTAATGCAATCTTGTGGGGTCAGATGTACTAGTGTTGATTAGGTTGGAATCTTTGGATTAGGTTGTTTCCATGGAGATGTGACCCACCCAACTGTGGGTAATACCTTTGATCAGATATATTTCCATGGAGATGTGGACTCCACCCATTCAGGATGGATCTTGATTTAATCACTGGAGTCCTATAAAAGAGCTCACAAACAAAAGAACCTCAGAGCAGCTGAGAGTGACATTTTGGAGAGCAGCTTAGAGAGACAACATTTTGGAGATAGCCTTTGAAAGCAGACTTAAGATGACAATTTGCCCTGGAGAAGCTAAGAGAGGACCAATATCCCAAGAGCAACATTTTCAAGAATGCACAGGAGCTGAGAGAGGAGCAGAACACAACCCAGGATCAGCAGATGCCAGCCATGTGCCTTTCCAGCTAACAGGGGTTTTCCGGATGTCATTGGTCTTACTTTAGTGAAGGTATACTCATGTTGATGCCTTAATTTGGACATTTTCATGGCCTTTGGACTGTAAATTTGTAACCAAATAAACCCCCTTTATAATGGCCAGTCCATTGCTACTATTTTGTATGACAGTAGTATTAGCAAACTGGAGCAGCTGGCATAGGTGCTCTCTGGAGGATTTAATTTTCTGAAAATAAACTTAGTAAGTGAAACTTTTATAGAGTCTCAGATAGGGATTAGGTATTCTTTAGGATTTTCAGGACTACTGTTGACTTGGGCTTATACTGCAGTCATTGGGATATCTAGCTGAAGTTTGCGTAGGAGGAACCTCCAAGACAGACTCTCAACTCTATTTGAAATCTCTTAGCCACTGAAACCTTATTTTGTTGGCTTTCTTTTCTCCCTTTTGGTCAAAAAGGCATTCTCAACCCCTCAATGCCAGGACAGGCTCATTTCTGGAAACCATGTCCCATGTCACCAAGGAGACTCACTCACCTGGGGGGTCTGTCCCATGTCAGGGGGAGGGTGATGAATTTATTTGCAGAGTTGTGCTTAAAGAGAGAAAGTCCACATTTGAGTAACAAAAGAGGTTCTCTGGAGGTGACTCCTATGCATAATTATAGGTGGGCTTAGCCTCCCCTTTACAACCATAAGTTTCACAAAAGCAAGCCTCAAGATCGAGGGCTTGACTTATAAGGCAGGGGGTTCCTAAGTTCACATATCATATGTTCTGCCCACAATAATCAATCAATATCTCACATTGTTATCACTTACTTGTTCACTCCTCATCACTCTCCATTTTAAACAATTCTTTTGTCCCAGAACACACCATAGTTCTTTTCAGCCCTAAATTATTTGTTCCTAGTATTTGTGTGGTACTAGTAAGATATTCCTATTAATTATAGTCCCTAGTATGCAATAGGTAGATTTTTCCCATATACCACTCTGTTTTCAACTTTCAGTACCAGTGTCATACCTTAGAAGCATATCATGAAAGCACCTATCAATATTTGTAGTGCTGATCTGTGGGATACATGCCTTTAAACAACTTATAATCCCATTAACAAACAATTATCTCCCCTATCCATTCCCATACCGTTGAATTCACCCTCATTAACATATCTGAAAATATTAGGTTATCATTCCTGCTTCACTAGCTTCTGTCTATGTCTAGGTTCCCAATATTCTACATTATAAGACATCGATTTTACATTGTTCAAGGAGTTCATAGCAGTGGTAACATATAATATTTCTCCTTTTGTGTCTGACTTATTTCACTCAGCATTATTTCTTCAAAGTTCACCCATGTTGCCGTATGTTCCAGGACCTTGTTTCTTCTTACTGCTGCACAGTATTCCATCATGTGTGTATACCACATTTTGTTTATCCACTTGTCTGTTGAAGGACACTCAGATTGTTTCCATCTCTTGGTAATTGTGAGCATCAGTGTGCAAATGTCTGTTCACGTCACTGCTTTCAGATCTTCTAGGTATATACTGAGAAGTGGAATTGCCAGCTCGTAGGGTAATTTGATATCTAGTTTTCTGAGAAACCACCAAACTGTCTTCTGCAGTGGCTATACCATTATATATTCCCATCAGCAATGATTTGTGATTTCTCCACACCCTCCCCAGCATTTGTTGTTTCCTGTTTGTTTAATGACAGCCGTTTGTATTGGTGTGAGATGGTATCTCATTGTGGTTTTGATTTGCATTTCCCTAAGAGCTAGTGAATATGAATATTTTTCATGTGTTTTTTAGCCATTTGTATTTCCTCTTCAGAAAAATGCCTTTTCATATCTTTTATCAATTTTATAATTGGGCTGTTTGTACTATTATCGTTGAGTTGTAGAATTTCTTTATTTATGCAGTGTGTTAGTCTCTTATCAGATATATGGTTTCCAAATATTTTCTCCCATTGATTTGGTTGCCTCTTCACTTTTATGACAAAGTCTTTTGAGGCACAGAAGCTTTTGATTTTGAGGAGTTCCCGTTTATCTATTTTTTCTTTTGTTGCTTGTGCTTTGGGTGTAAGGTCTAAGAAGCTACCTCCTATTACAAGGTCTTGAAGATGTTTCCCTATATTATCTTCTAAGAGTTTTATTGTGGTGTCTCTTATATTGAGGTCTTTGATCCACTTTGAGTTAATTTTTGTATATGGTGATCACAACTTTTGATTAGCTATTTTGGATCACTGGGGTTCTGACTCTGAGGGTGGTCATTGCTCCAATCCACCCCAGACAAAAGCAACAGAGGAGACTTAAGGGCAGTATGCATCCTTACAGCTGCAGGGACAGTTAAAAGACTGCATTTTCTGTGCAGGTCAAGAAAGCTCAGCTTTGGGGATCTGTGAAAGAAGCTCCTGTTGCCCTTCCTGGCCCCTTCTTTATTCCCTCTGCAGGGCAGTTGGGAGCTGGCTGGAGCTCCTTCTGTGGGTCCTTGGCTTGTTCTAGCTGGGAAAGACTGACATGGAAAATTCCTCTCCAGCATACCCACCCTCCCAGAATTTGCCTTCCAGGCAAAAGCAGATTGAGACAATGAAAATAGTATGAAAATCAATTGATGCAGAACTGCTTGAAGTCTGGCAATGAAACACCCAGAAGAGGGAGAAAGTCTATCTCCAGGGAACTAGAAGGGGCATCAAACTCCTGTAAACAGGGGCACTCCTAAGGCCACTAGAAAGCACAAGCCTAGGACAAGACAAGGGCCCAGAAATGACAGGGAGAACCCTGAACTTTGCATTTACCTTGAGCAGACCTTCCTGGTAGGAGGGATGACATGCAAAAAAATCTCTGTCATACCACCATTTGTTTACAAAATCAAGAAACAAATATCTCAGGGAATAAATCCCAGAATTAACATTTTAAAATGTTAAAGTGTACCTCGTGCAACAAAAGAGTAAAAGACAAACAAAGAAACAGGAAACAATGGTCCACCCAAAGAAAGAGGATAAAATCCAGAAAACACCAGTGAAGATCAGACTGTGGACATACCAGACAAAGAGTTTAAAAAATGATCTTAACAATGCTTAAGGAGATGAAGGAAAATACAGGGAAAGAACTAAAGGATATCAGAAAAACAATGAATGAAAAATATGAGAATCTCAATAAAGAGATAAAAATTTTTAAAAGGAACCAAAAGAACTACAGACTTGAAGACCACAATAACTGATAAAAAAAATCCCCAGGAGGGTTTCAACAGCAGATTGGAGATGACAGAAGAAAAAACCAATGGATATGAAAACAAGACACTTGAAATGAGGCAGGCTGGGGAGCAGAAAGAAAAAAGAATTAGAAAAAAGTGCAAACAGTCAAAGAGACCTCTGAGACGCCATCAAGCAAACCAATATATATATTATGGGGGTCCTAGAAGGAGAAGACTGAAAGAGGCAGAAGGAATATGCAAAGAAATAATGACAGAAAACTTCCCAAACTTAGCAAAAAATGTGAACATGCATATTCAAGAAGCCCAGAGTACACAAAACAGGATAAACTTGAAGAAAAGTATGCCCCTTCATATGCTGATCAATGTGTCAAATGCAAGGAACAGGGAAAGAGTTCTGAAAACCACAAGGGAAAACTAACATGTTATGTTCAAGGGAGTCCCAATTAGATTAAGTTCCAACTTCTCATTAGAAACCATGGACTTTATACCCAGTGAGAATTTCTTTCAAAAGTGAGGAAGATATTAAGACATTCCCATATAAACAAAAGCTGAAGGAGTTCATCACCACTGAACCTGCCCTACAAGCAATGATAAAGGGAGCTCTTCAGACAGAAAGGAAAGGACACTAGACAATGGTTCAAAGTGACATAAAGAAATAAAGACCCCAAGTAAAGGTAACCATTCGAGTAATTGTAACTGCCAGTACTATTGTATTGGTTTTTGGTTTTTTTCTTTTTGGCATGTAGCTCCACTTCTTACTTCCTACAGGTGCTAAAATGCAATGCATAAAAAGTCATGATAAATCTATGGTTTAGGACATATAATATAAAAAGATATAATTTGTAACAAGCACAAAAAAGGTACAGGGATGGAGGGGTATAGGAACAGGGTATGTGTATGCTATTGAAGTCAAGTTGTTATCAAATCAAATATAATTATTATATATTTAGGATGTTAAATTTTAACCCTATGGTAACCACAAGGAAAATATATGAAAAATGTATTCAGATAGAAACGAGAAGGGACTCAATATGGTGCAATACAAAAAAATCAAATAAATATTGAAGTAGGCATTAATGGAAGAATTAAGGGACAAAAGGTATAAAACTTACAAACACTAAATAGCAAAATGGCAGAAGAAAGTACTGCATTATCAGTATTGACTTTAAATGTAAATGTATTGAACTCTCCAGTCAAAAGGCAGAGATTGGCAGCATGGATAAAAAAAAGCACAACCAAACTATGTACTGTCTACAAGAGACTCACCTTAAATTCAAAGACATAGTATGTTGAAAGTGAAAGGGTGAAAAAAAATTCATGAAGGTAGTAACCAAATGGAGCTGGGATAGCCATATTAATATCAGATAAAATAGACTTTAAGTGAAAAACTTATGAGGGACAAAAGATGGGGTCGTTATGTACTGACAAATGTGTCTATTCAATCCTTACAATTGTACATATATATACATAAATATACATACATAAATATATATACACCTAACAGTAGCACTCCAAAATATATGAAACCAATATTGACAGATTTGAAGGGAGAGATTGACAGTTCTACCTAATAGTAGGAGATTTTAATACATCACTTTCAATAGTGAATAAAACATCCAGACAAAATACAAGACCTGAGCAATACTCTAAATCAACTAGACCTAACAGGCATATATAAAATGCTTCACCCAAACAACAAGAGAATACACATTTTTCTTGTATGCACATGGGTCATTCTCCAGGATAGAACATATTTTAGGTCACAAAACAAGTCTCACTAAATTAAAAAAATCATGCAATGTATCTTCTCTGACCACAATGGAATGAAGCTAGAAATCAATAAAAAAGAGAGAAATGGAAAATTCATAAACATGTGGACATTAAACAACATACTCTTAAACACTCAGTTGGGTTAAAGAGGAAAACATGAGGGAAATTAGGAAATATCTTGAGCAAATGGAAATGAAAATACAACATAGCAAAACCTATGGGATGCAGCAAAGGCAGTGCTGAGAGGGAAATTTATAGCTCTAAAACCTTACATTATAAAAGGAGAAAGACTTCAAGTTAGAGGCTTAATCTCAAAACTAGAGGAGAAGAGCAAACTAAACCCAAAGAGGGCTGAAGGTAGGAAGTAACAAAGATTAGAGTGGAGATAAATGAAACAGAGAATTAAAAAAACAATAGAGAGAATCAACAAAACCAGGAGTTAGTTGTTTGAAAAGTTCAGTAAAACTGGCAAACTGTTAGCCAGACTGACATAGAAAATAGCAGCGAGGACACAATTAATTAAAATCAGAAATGAAAAGGAGGGCATTACTACCAATCCCACTGAAATAAAAACGACTATAAGAGGATGTTATAAACAACTCTATGCCAACAAATTAGATGACCGAGATAAAATGGACAAATTCCTTGAAACACACAGCCTACAATGACTCAAGAACAAAAAGCGGATCTCAATAAACCAATATCTAGTAAAGGGATTGAATCAGTAGTCAAAAACCTCCCAACAAAGAAACTCCCAGGACCAGATGATTTCACAGTGGAATTTTGCCAAGTATTTCACCCTGCTCCAACTCAAATTAGTGGAAAGAACACTCCCTAATTCATTCTATGAGGCCAACATCACCCTCATACCAAAGCTGGATAAAGATACAAAAAGAAAGGAAAACTACAGACCAATATCTCTGATGAGTATAGATCAAAATCTTCAACAAATTATTAGCAATCCAAATCCAACAGCACATTGAAAGAATTATACACTATGATCAAGTGTGATTTATCCTAGGTATGCAAGGGTAGTTCAAAATAAGAAAATCAATTAAAATATTACACCACATTAACAGAATGAAGGGGAAAAAACAGATGATCATCTTAATGGATGCAGATAAGACATACGACAAAATCCAGCACCCCTCCTTTTTTTATGATTTAATAATAGTTTAATTCCAAAAAAAAAGTTATTATAGGTGAGACTGTGAAATTTCCTAACACTTGATGTTAATACATTACACTAATTTTCTAAAACAACTTAGAGGAATCAATATTTACAGTAGATTCAGTATTTATGCAAAATCTGGCATCAGGTAGAGTGTGTGTGTGTGTGTGTGTGTGTGTGTATCTCAAGATTATATGAACTAGGAAACAGATATATATCTCAACAGCAGTATTAGAGAACAGAATCTGAGACTGGAATTTATAAACGCTTTTTAAAGTGTGGGATTTGGAAGAGCAGACATCTTGTTTTCAAAACCTGAAGTTTTTCTCAGGACTCAGGTCAACATCAAAACTGCCACAGAAGAGGGAAAAAGGGAAGCTTTTCTCGCTTCAATTGTTCATCTGCATCAGAAAGTCCAGTATCCCCAAGATGGAAACTACTGCAATAAGAAGGGAGTGAGCAGGTTTTCCCAAAGGAAGATTGTTGCTTAATTATGGCTACTGTCCTGCCTAACAAAACACTTGGTTGCTCCAAGATGTTTCAGTAATGGTTCATCATAAACCCAGCATTCTCCATCTTCATGAAATAACCTTGTCTCCCACTGAATTTCCTTCTCCTTCCTTTCCTGAGCTTCTGCTCTTTGTCTTTCTTCAGGTCTGTGCTTTGCTTCAGTTGCTGCATCAACGTCTCTGATTTTTAAGTTGGAAGTGACATCCTTCCAAAGGCAGCAGGATTCTACTTATTCTGATCTTCCTATTTGCTCACTTTCTTCTTGATTATAGGCACCTTCTTGGTATCTATAAAGACTGTCATTTACCCTGTTGCATATTTTGCATATATTACACCATTTCCTTCCCCTTCAGTTGAGCCAAAAGACTTCTCGTCATTTGGAGAAAAAAATCTCAGCAGTTATTCTGTGCATCTTACCTCCATAGAAAAATTTAGTGTGGAAGATGATATTTGCACTACGGCCCATTTTGGAACAATTAACATTGCATTCTCCTCTTAGCTACACCCAGAGCATTGGGGAATATGAGAATGTAATATTTGTCATAGACTAGACACAAGAACCAACCCTGCCCTATGTTGTGCACACCAATCGACATTGAAAGGAATTTTTATTTGGTCCATATATGAGCACTGAATTGTATCGTCTTGTTAAAACACTCAGCATAAAAGGCTGAAATGGGTGGGTGATGGGAAACCTGCTCAGCCACAAATGTTACACTGTTTTTGGAAACTCAGGGAACTTGGGTCCTTCCAAATCCAGCTCTGCATCCTCTTCAATGTTGCTTGCTACTGTCCAACGACACTTAAAGATCTCGCCCAAAATAGGTTGATCCTTTCCTCCCTGCATGAAAGGCTGAGAGGTACCATTTTACAGCCTGAGCCATTTGATCCCTGGGATCCTTCCAGTCACTAATGCTAACTAACAGGTCTGGATGTGCAAAGAAAGCCTGCATACATATCTAAAAGAGATCTTCTTACAAGAAGAAATGTTGGAAAACCTTAGATCCATTCCAAGCCTAACTTGTGACAAGAGATGCATAATGCTCTTGTGCTCTTCCACTGACCCTGCATCCCCTTCATCATCTCTGCCATCATTTGTGAATTGAAAAAGTCAGCATCACTTGTTCCACTGGACATGGAAGAACTCAGTGATTCTGTGGTATCTGTGTGCCTTCGACTGTTTCCCAAGCAGCCATGTGTGAACACTGAGGCAGACCCTGAGGAATCTTTTAAATGCTTTGGGGATGGGCCATTGTGATGGAATTTGTCAGCATCATAGAATTCATCCCCACTGCCAGAATAAGAGAACTGTGGGACTGTATTTGGAGAATTGACATGGCTTAGAGAAATTAGACTGCTACTAGGTGGTGAGTGCCTACTTCCTTACTGTTTGGTGGAGTCTGATGATGCCCCAGGGTAGCTAACACAAGTCCAACTGATAGGGAAGATGGACGCTGCTCTGACTTATACAACTGAACAGGTTTTGGAGGTAAGATGGTCTGGGAAGGCATTGTGCTTCACAGGTTCCAAGGGAATAGGTTGAAATATTGCATCTACAGGATTAATGGTACATATAATTCCATCTGCTTGCTTCTCTGCATTGTTCTGGTCTTGAGCAATCTGCAGCAACACAGTGCAGTGTTTAATTGATTCTACCATGCTATTTGTTGTATTTGAGTGTTTCAGTTTTCTTTATCTGTTCATCATCTTCACAGTTTTGAAGTGTGTCATAATAAAGCTTTCGTTGTTCTATCAAGATTTGTAGTTAAGCATCAGCTTCCAAAAGTTTCTTCTCAAAATCTTGGACACTAGGAGCAAATCCTGAATCCAAACCATGAGAGGGCAGAAGCAGGGAGTCAGGGAGGAGAGTGACATTCGTGCCCACAGCCTGGCCCCAGGCAGGCAGCAGGGATCCTGGGGACTCAGAGTTAGAGGGCAGTCCCTCTCCCAGACCCTGGGAGTCTAATCACTCAGCAGGTGACCAGCAAGAAAGCCATTTGCCAAGGCCCCTACCCTACTTGCCTCCAAGGGAGAGAGCCAGCACCTCTTCTTGATAAAAACACTTAGCAAAGCAGGAATAGAAGAAAACCTCCTCATCATGATAAAGGGCATATATGAAAAACCCACAGCTAACATCATATTTAATGGTGAAAGATTGAGAGCTATCTGTCTAAATTCAGGAACAAGAAAAGGATGACAGTTAACATGTGAAAAACAGTTAAAGTATTGGAAATGAAAATACAACATAACTGAAATAAAATCAAAATAATGCCAAAATATGACGTTTTAACATGTATAATGTTTAATAAATATAATGTTTAGTAGATGTAATTCCTAAGAGGTGAGGGTATACGCACTCTCATACAAAGAACAGGGATTGGCAAACTCTTTCTCTAATGGGTATTTGGGGCTTTAGGTGCCACAGTCTTGGTCACAACTACTCATCTCTGACATTGTAGGGTGAAATTTGTCATAGACAACATGCAAATGAATGGGTTTGGTTGTGTTCCAAAAAAATGTATTTACAAAACACAGTGG
Organism: Choloepus didactylus; assembly: GCF_015220235.1. Taxonomy (NCBI): domain Eukaryota; kingdom Metazoa; phylum Chordata; class Mammalia; order Pilosa; family Megalonychidae; genus Choloepus; species Choloepus didactylus. The sequence continues at coordinate 78,298,174 of NC_051307.1, forward strand.
CAGGCCAGATTTGGCCTACAGTTTGCCAACCTGTTTTAGAGAATAATGTAGTAATATACATCAAAGGCTTAGAAGTAATATTGACCCAGCAATTCAACTTTAAAAACTTATTTTTAGGGAATAGAACAAGTGCTTAGGCAAAGCTGAAGGATGCTCTTCATAGCATTGTTTGTAATTGCAAAAAGACTAACTGGACAACAACAGGGCCTTCTAACAGTTATCTATGGCTGCATAACAAATGATCACAGAGTTACTACACATTTATTATCTCAAAGTTTCTGTGAGTCTGTGCTTAATTACTGAGAATTTGACTCTATCTCAAAACTGGATGATTATCTTTACTCACTGGAGATAAAACAAAATGTATTATTGGGCGTATTTAAGAAAATACACTTGAATATTTCAAAGAAAATGGAGAAATACAATTGGAGCTAAATGAAAACAAAGTGGTTTAGGAATTAATTTTCTGCTAGTTCCCAAATTGAACAACTAGCCTGACAATTTTTTGTATTGTCTTAGTAGAATACTTCACTACATTAGCAGACACACACAGTCACCAAGTAAGTGCCCTTCCTGAAAACCTACTATTGTAAGTTAGGAGAAACAAAGAGTAAGAAAAGAAGCCATCTATGTAAGTGACTTAAAAGATGCATTGGACTTGGAAATAGACTGTAAGCAATATCATCACCCTTATGAATATGAAATAATGATTACTTATAAAATTAAATTCTATTTTTATTTTTTAAAATAGTGATAAAACCTTAAAAGTTGACAGTTTCAGTGTATATACTAAGTATCCACTTAGTGACAGAAAGTTGCTAAAAGTTTAAGCAATATTGGAGTTTACAATTAACTGGAATTGGGGAGGGCAAAGAAGAGCAGTAATATTTATTGAACAAATATTCTGCACAAGGCTCTTCAGATATATTATCTCTTATAATCTTTATAGTTATCTTTATGAGGTAGGTACTACCACCCTTTTTTCAGGAAAGAAAGATGAGGAAAGACGTTAATTAACTTTCACACTATTAATCAAGAGTAGAGGCAGGATTTGAGATTATGGAATTTATCTATGAAGCTGATGCTTTTTCATGGCATCCTGTTGGTGTTTTAGGGTTATTTCTGATGTAAATTACAAGAAACAGGAAGACCAAAGTTCTCCTGATACTTAAAGAATACTGCCTGATGAAGAAGATTCAAGAAAAACATTCCAAAGGAAGTATCAAGACAACAAGAAAGTCAGAGGACAGAGAAAAGTGTATTCAGCTCGGTAAATCTTTCCCAAGAGGAATGATGGTCCACCATTGGAAGTCTTCTCTTTTCACTCCAAATTTCTCCAGGGCATGTTATCTGCCATACAGCTTTAATAGTCTTTCACTTGACAATGACTCAAATGTGTTTCCTCCCTGACATCTCTCTAAAGTTAAACACATGTGTTACAACAGCCTAATGGACATCTTTAGCCACCTACTGGATAATAGACCTCTTAAGTTTAATATAAGCAAACTGCATTCATAATGATTGCCACCAAAACTGCAGGTGCCCACCAAGGGACCAAACAGAAAACTACACATGTTGGAGAGGATGTGGAGAAATAGGAACACTCATTCATTGCTGGTGGAAATATAAAATGATGCAGCCACTGTGGAAGACTGTTAGGCAGTTCCTCAGGAAGCTGAGTACAGAATACCATATGATCTGGCTATCCCACTACAAGGTATATAGCCAGAAGAACTGAAAGCAGGGACTTGAACAGATATTTGCACACCAATGTTCATAGTGGCATTATTCACAATTCCAAAAGATGGATACAACCCAAGTGTCCATCAACCAATGAATGGATAAACAAAATGTGATATAAACACACAATGGGATAGTATTCATCCATAAAAAGGAATGAAATTCTGATACATGTGACAACATAGATGAACCTTGAAGACATCATTTTGAGTGAAATAAGCCAGACACAAAAAGACAAATAATGTATGATCTCACTGATTTGAAATAATTAAAATAAACAAAATCATAGAGTCAGCATCTAGAATATATGTTACCAGGACACAGTGGGAATAGGGAATGTGAAATTAAGGCTTAAAATGTATAGGGGTTCCTATTTGGAAGGATGAAAATGTTTTGGTAGTGGATGGTGGTGATTGTAGCACAGCATTGTGCAATTAACAATTAACAAAACTGAAATAGCTATCTGAATGTGGTTAAAAGGGGAAATGTTAGGAAATAAATGGTAACAGAAAAAAAATTTTAAGAAAAAACCATGGCACTGCACTACACAAACAGTTGAACCCTAAGTTAAATTTGGACTATAGTTAATAGCACAATTATAAAAATGTGCTTTCTTCCATTGTAACAAATGTACAACAATAATGCAAGGCGTTAATAATAGGGTGGTATGTGGGAATCCTTTTTTTTATGCATGATTGTTCTTTAAACCCACAAATTCTCTTAAAAATTTTTAAAAATTACAATTCTGATGTTGCTGTTATATCATTCCTTCACAACAGTATTGAGGAACCGTGTGTATGTTTTTCACATGGTAGGTTTTTAATAAACATTTTTCTGAATAAATGAATACATGACAGACATTGCTGAATACTTCCTAATTTCATAAAAATAAGGAAATACGCTTTCTAAATTTCTATGTAAATATTAGTCCATTGAAGGGCATATATTGGACACTAACTGATAATATTTTCCATACAATGAAGTGATTTTTTTTCATTTATAAAATGAGCTTATTCTTTAAGGAAAACATTCTTGGAATAGGAACAAAATTATCCAAATAATAGTGTAAACCAAGCCAGGCATAGCAGAAGACAGAAAAATGCATTCAACCAGTAGGATCACGGATTTGTTTGATTCAGATAATTGCAAGTTCAATGAAGTGATTTTGATCTGAGTTACTGTAACCCATTTAGTGAGGCATTGTATTTCTTTGTACTTCCATTTATTCATCTGAAAAATGTCTCCAAGAATTGTTGAAATGATAAAATGGGAAGAATTAGCACCATTGTTCTGAAGACTTTTTCCTAAGAAATTGGCAGCTAAAAGACCATGGGAACCTGTCTGACTCTTGGCTCCAAGAGGTCATGTGATCACACTAAATAACTTGCTCAGTATCAGAAAATCTCCTAGGCACTGCAAGAGAATAAAGAGACATGACCAAGAGCCTCAAAAAGCTCACAATCCAATTAGAGAAGTAAGACCCAAACAAAGGAAAAGATAACTTTCAGGAGAGCAAAAAGTGCTAAGTGAGCTTTAAAGATCATAAGTCATTATTAATCAACTATAACTGGGAAGGTCAGGGAAAGTGAAATTTTAACTCAGCCTTGCCGATTGGCAGGACTAAATAGGTTAAGAGAAGAGGGGAGGACTTTTCAAGGGAAAGAAGGAACTTGAGCAAAGATTTGAATATGAGTTAACATAAGTCATATATGGAGCACAGAGTGGGTTATATATGGATGAAGTTTGCAATGAACTGGACATAATTCAGCAGTTATTTGTAGGTGTCAGGCACTGTACCAGACCCCAATGAAAGATGGTAGCTCTGACTGTCAAGGAGTTCACACTGTACTGGAAGAGTCAGAGAAGTGAGCAGACAACTAAAGGGCAATTGAAGAAGTACTTGGACAAAGATGTGCAGGAGGCATTACGGGAGCACAGAGTAGATACAACTAATCAAACAGCAGAGTGAGGGAAAATCATCCCACAGGATCAATATCAAAGCTAAGTCTCAAAAATTTCTGTAGGAATTGGGCAAATGGAATGAATAAAGAGAGTAGGGAGAAGAAAGTGTGTATTGCATCAAAGACTTTACTCCTAACCACAGACAATACTACCCTGAACAATCTAAAGACATGGGCCTTACCCTTTAAACTGTATATCATCAAATTCAAACATAGAGACCATTCAATAAATGTTCAGTGAACGATTTGATGGATTATCTTCAGATGATGAGGGAGACAGGATAGGAAAACTTGTCTCCAACTCAAGGTGACAAATAAAATAGTGCCCACTGCAATAAACAGAGAAATCAGGAAGGGAATAAATGCTATTCTTGGCTAGCTACTGAATAAACACTGTTAAAACACCAGAAAATTATTGGTTTTTATATTAGTAATTGATCACAGAGTAAAAGCTTAGAGATCCCAACTCTCAGGGGTGTAAATTTCCCTGGCAATGCAGGATATGACTCCAGGGAATGAATCTGGACCCAACATCAGGCGATTGAGAACATCTTCTTGACCAAAATGGGGATGCAAAATGGAACGAAATACAGTTTCAGTGGCTGGGGGATTTCAAATGGAGTCGAGAGGTCACTTTGGTGGGCACTCTTACACACTATATAGATAACATTTTTTAAGTTATAATGTATTAGAATAGCTAAAACTAAATACCTGAAACTATCAAACTCCAAGCCAGTAGCCTTGACTCTTGAAGACAAGTGTATAACAATGTAACTTACAAGAGGTGACAGTGTGATTGTGAAAACCCTGTGGATTGCACTCTCTTTATCCAGTGTATGGATGGATGAGTAGAAAAATGGGGACAAAAACTAAATGAAAAATAGGGTGGGAGGGGGGATGATTTGGGTGTTCTTTTTTACTTTTAGTTTTTATTTTTATTTTCACTTTTTCTGGTATAATGAAAATGTTCAAAAAACAGATTGGGGTGATAGATGCACAACTATTATAATGGTACTGTGAACAACTGTGCACTTTGGATGATTGTACACTTTGGATGATTGTATGGTATGCAAATATATCTCAATAAAATTGAATTTTAAAAAAAAAAGCTTGCAGATCCCTAAAGTAGCAAATAATATATATGGCTGGTTCATTAAGAGATATTTAGAAAATGAACTGGTGAGAATTTATTAAATAATTCCTTCTCTTTGATAAAGGAGTAGGAATGATATATCTAGCATAATACAGCATTTTCTAGTTAAGTTTTAGAGAATATCTTAAAATTAGATGTTCAGACTTTCTTCCTTTGTGGTTGATTAATCATAACTCTTCTATAGAAGAAAAGGTTGAGGATCAAGTTTCCTAGTGTAAAAGAAACAGCCACTTACTTGGAAGCAGTTCTAAGTTCAGGCTCTTGTTGCCAGTCGCATGGGAGACCGAGCAGGTCACGGTGAACACGTTGTCACCCTCCCAGTGGCATACACTCAGGACAGTCACTGTGCCATCGCCCTGATATTCTTCCTCAAGGACACAGACCCCCTCAGGAGTCCAGGAGATCTGTGCGGCCGGCTTCCCTGCATCTGCCTTGCACACTGCAGTCCTATTCTCACTTAGAAACAGGGTCACCTCAGGGGGCACTGCAGAGATGTAAGGAAAAATACTGCAGTCTTAGCACAAGAAAGCATGGAGAGACAGTCATTCAGTTCCAAATCTGGTCATTTGAAATTACTCAATATATATGCTCCTTACCCAGCACTTGGAGGTGAAAGACATGTTGGAAATTTCCTTCAGATGTTACTGCCTGACACACGTAATAGCCATCAGGAGTGGTGGCCACTGGATCAATCTGAAGTTCAGGATTCTGGTCAGGTCTGGAGGCCCAGGTTGTTGTCTCATCTGTACAGTTGCTTTCTGTGGTCAGGTTTTGATCTTTTCTGTAAGCTCTGGAGCAGGGAGTCTTGTCTCTGATCATTATTTTCCATGTTACTAATATCAGAGTTGTATATGCAATAGGAGGACAAGGGAGCACAACCTTTGTATTCACCAGTGCAGACAGGGAAGAGCTGCCTGGACACACATACATGGAGAATAATGTTTAAAAAGAGGAAAAAAAAAAAAGATTGACAAAAGACTCTATGTGTTAAAATTATCCACAGCATATTGCATGAAATTGTACTAGAGCATTCCTTCCCTGGTGGTCTTACTCCAGAAATATTAGACTTAGATATGATATATTAAAAACTCACAAAATACATATGTATTAAATCCAATCCAGAAATTAACCACTATGTATCATTAGGTAAACAATATCTATTATATGTGTGATCAATGAAAGAAAATGTCTTTTGAAATTAATTCAGGAATTTCTAACTTAAAACTCAAAGACAATGTTCTAAATCTAATTTTTTGGTCATAGAGACTATTGGATTTATCATAAAACTCATGATCTCCAGGAATGAAATAGAATAATTAATGGTACAGTTGTCTCCTCCCAAGTTTTGAGGAAAGAATAAACATCACATAAAAACATAACAATATAAGAACATTCCTAGGGATGGCATTTCAGATCAAATATATGTTCAAAGAATACAGTACTTTCATTATAAATAACTAAGATGGTATTGAAGTTGAGAAATTTGGAAATTTTCTTAAGTTTACATTTTTTTTTAATTGGAGCATCTCAAAGTAAGTAAAATGAATAATCTTTAAAAGTCTGTAATTTCATCAGTGGCATCATCCCATAAAAATAATGATGTCTAATGGCAAGAGAAGATTAGAAATATTTATTACTAGTGAAAAAGTAGTATAGTATACAAATACATAACAATGGAAAAGCAGAATTGTTTTCCTTTGGAAGCTTTCTGTAAAAAGGATTTCATTGCATATTTGTGATATCAGACAGGGCTTTGGGATGAGTTTCATGTCTGTCCTACTCAGTCACAGATAAACTTCCAGACGGGTCACTTGTGAACTTTGGTCACAGATTTTTTTTTCATACATTTGATTTAATTGTCAGGATTAAATTTAGAAGTTGGCCTATTTTGCCCATCTTTCAAAGTAAAAATTAAGCCCTGCAATCTGCAAGTGCCTTCCAGCACAGATCACACTTTCCCATAAACCGAAATAATGTGGCCTATGACTGATAAGGGTATACTGAGAAGTGATTAGTTCAACCAACTATCTTTTACAGCCCATCTGTAACAGAAGGGAGTGCCAGAGATTGCATCACTTTAACGTAAGCAAAACCAGCCCTGGGGGCCAATTTTATATAATTGAAACTTGTTTTTGGCCAACTCTGCATTTAATATTTTTCCTCTCCTGTTTTGGTGTCATCTGCCTCCTTTGTAATACTCAAGACCTCACATTTCCCTGCTAAATAAAGATCACATAACTAGATAAAGGAAGAGGTAGGATTTCAAGGCAGCGCTAGGAGGCAGTAACACCCAGGCTCTTTCTACCAGTCCAAGTGGCAAGGCATCTCCTTGCAGAGGGAACCTGAAACTTGGAGGTTAAAAGACTTGTAGGCAAGTAAGAATGTGGCTGGCCTGGGGAACAGACAGGGGCTGGGTCATTCAGGGTCCCTCACGCCACAGCACTCAGACGACTGTGTTCTTCCCGTATTCTCCAACTGGCCATAAGACTGGCTCTCAGGCCATCAGTTAATGGTTCTCAGAAAGTTCAAAACTCCATCCCCTCAGTGATGGCCATTCAATTACCTTCTGTGGGAGGCGTTGAACTGTTCAGCATCTGCTTTCCATCCACAAATGAACTAACTGCTGAATCTAGAAAATATTTAAAGAAGAGTAAATGAAACCAATTTTACATACTCAAATGAAGCAGAAACCACTCTATCTCCACAAAGACTTACTCTACATGATAGAAAATCAGTTAACTATAATTACATAAAACACTTGGAAAACAGAAATTAATGGTTATGCCATCGTTAGGGGAAAAAACATGCTGACACTTTGAAAATTACGTTTGTTAATGATTAATCAGTGATTTCCTACTTATGATACCCCCTTGTTTTGTCAACTATTTTGTACAAGGTAACTTTGCTTCCTTCCCTTTCCCAGCCATAATGGATTGGTCCAGGGTAGTCACCTCACATAAGCTGGGCCCATTACAGTCTGTTCTCCATATAACACCCACTGATGATAATCATCTGGTCCACTGAGTCTCTCCCAGCTGGACAAACTAGACACTTTCCTCAAGGATTTTGGAACTGGAACTGAGAAAATGTCAATCCCTTTTCCTCTCCCATTTTTCCTACCTTGTGAGAAGAAAAGGCAGAATGAAGCAGAAGTAGAGAGAAGAGCAGAGATAAGTGTCCACACCTAGTTGAAATGTCCAATTCCAAGTTTCTAAGACCCATTTGCATTCCTTCCCTCAAGTTTTAGAGTTTCTTACCATCAAAATACACTTAATCTACTGTAAACTTGGTTTGCGAAAATTGCTGTTTTGAAATTATTAAAAAAAAAAAAAAGAATTACTTCTTACGATTTAAGGACCTAACAAATTTCTTCCTCTGGATTTATGAAACCACCAATAGATTAGCATTATATTATAATTTATTCATAATTATGTTGTATAAGCCTCCTGCTTCTAAAATATATTTCTTGCTCCCCATTCTAATTTTGTACCACATTAAACCATAAATAAGGAAATTCAATAAAGTTCTTGGAAATTAACAGCAAACAAGGCTGCTAAAATCACTTGACTTTTCTAGGTGGCTACATAGTGTTGGCTCACGCTGAAGAGAAAGCAAAGAATGAGATTCTAACAATTGCCTTTGGCTCAAGACTGGGTTCAAGAATCACCCCAGAGGCAGATGAGAAGTCAGAGCTGACCTCAGAGGGCTTACTGAGACCAAGTTCTGTCTTAGACGGCTAAAGCTCTACCACAGTTCAGAACAATCCCCAACCCTTCCAGCCCTCTCCCATCCAGCACACCCGGCTTCCCAAGGTCCAAAAGGCTGTCAGATTCTTCCATTGTCAAATTATCACCAACCTCGACGGGGGTGTTTGTAATGTGAAAATACTTAGGATGTGGAGTACTATTTTTGGTGATATTGTTGTGTTTTATTGCGAATAACATGTGTAATTAAGGTGGGATAGGAGCACTGGGAGAGACAAAGCAGGGGTCAGCAAACTTTTCCATAAAAGGCCAGAGATGAAACATGTTGGGCTTTGTGGTCCATACAGTCTCTGTTGCAAGTACTCAACACTGATGATGAAGCACGAAAATAACCACAGAATATGTGTAAGCAAGTGAGCGAGGCTCTGAATAAAACATTTTTTACAAAAACTTGCAGCTGGCCAAATTGTGCCCCAGGCCATAGGTGCTGATTTTTGATTTAAAGTTTAATGTTCTTTTGTTCTAATTTCCTTCATTTACCCCACCTAACAAGAGAAATATTAAACTTCCATTGGTTATTCTATTTTCTTCTACTTACTTTCTTTAAAAAAAAAAAAAAAAAAAAAAAAAAACCCTTCACTGACACCTCCAATTTGTCCCTCAAATGAAATCAATTTCCTATTTAAGTAGTAGCTCTTCCTCCCTCCCTTCCTTCCTTCCTTCCTCCTTTCCCCACTTTAAGTGAAGTGTGGCATGTAGTGAGGGCACCAATGAGATTCTGATGAATAAGAAACCGACAATGACCCTGCCCGATTCCCAGCCAGGGAAGGTGTCCGGTGCAGAAAAGACCGCAGCCTTGATGGACAAAGGTTATTCCAGCACACAAGCACTTTCATTTGTGGGCATTTCTGCCTATGCAGCCCTGAACCCTGCTGCTTCTGGAAGAAAGTGCTCAAATATATATATATGTTGGGGACGATTAAGGTAGCATGTATAAAATCCACCCTCAGCGATGCCGGAGATATGCAACATGACCGCTAGGGCTGATGTAACAACAGTTTAAGTTGCCCTCAGCCTTCTACGGAAGTGATAGCCGTTCGTGCCTAAGATTCACATCTAGAGTGCTAGCTTTACTACCTGCCTTCTACCCCAGCAACAGTAGCCACCAATCCTGTGCTAGCCTTACATCTGCCATCCGCCCTAGCAACAGCAGCAGCCAATCCTAGGCCGCCACCCGTTCGTACTAGCCACTCCCTCTACCTTAGGGTATATATACCCTGCCTCTTCAATAAAGTTTTGCAGCTTGATCAGAAACCTGTCTTGCTGTCATTCCTCGTGTCTCTTGTCCCATACCATTCCTCCCTCACAGGATTTGGAGCTTCCGTTGAACGTCCCGCCGGCCGGGACAAACTGGCGCCCAACGTGGGGCTCGGAGTTCTGTGAGAGACGGAACGCCGCACTCAAGGAGAGAGGTACCTCACACTCACCGCACCCGGGATCGCCGCGAATAAACTCGGTCGCGAGACAGATCCGTTCAGCAGTCAAAGAAAGAAAGAAAACCACACCAGGGATCACCGCGGGGAAGCGCGCTCGCGAGACAGATCCGTTCACCAGTCGATCAGTGCCGGCGAAAGGAAAGAAGAAGAAGAAAAGAAAGCAACAAAAGGTAAGCCCCCCCACCCTTATCATGGGACAAGGAATTTCCCAACACGAATTATATGTTAGTCAAGTTAAGCAATCACTCAAGGCACGAGGAACACGAGTTAAGAAAAAAGATCTCACGCGCTTTTTTAATTTCCTGTTACAAACCTGCCCTTGGTTCCCTCAAGAAGGTACTATAGATCACCAGTGCTGGCTAAGAGTTGGAGATTGTTTAAAAGATTATTTTCGAACCTTTGGTCCTGAAAAGGTCCCGGTTACTGCCTTTTCTTATTGGAACCTAATTAATGAAATTCTAAAAGTCCACTCTTCAGCTCCAGATGTTCAAAACCTCTGTAAATTAGGAGAGGAAGCTTTAAGAGAGCACTCTCGCCCTGCTTCAGCATGCGGCTCAGTAATTATTAACATGCCTGAATATCCTTTAAACGAAAATTCTAACAGGGATAGGCCAAATACCCCAACCAGTCAAGTCAGTTTGTCACCCGATCAGTATGAAATCAAACCAAAGGCTAAAATTTCTCCCACTTTGGAGGGACCGGAGGTTAAAATTTCTCCCTCTTTAGAAAGCAACTCCCTTCCTCCGTTTCGGCCACCCCCTTATGCACCCGATTTTTTCAAACCATATTCTCATTTTTATCCAGTCATGCCCTTATCTCAGTTTCATGCTTTAGAAGAAGCCACAGAAAATCTCCGGCTACACGCCGATACTTTTAGAGAAACTTTTAAACAGGAGCGGCAGCATACCGCCGATCTGCTCGCCGACCTCCGGTCGGCAACTCAAAGCATTGCAGCCCTTTCGCTTCCAGAAAATGCCCGCTCATCGCGCCTCCATTGTACTCACCGCGCCTATGCTTTTCCGGTTACGCGTAGTCAGACTCGAGATTCTCAAAATGGCGTCGCCGGCTCCCAAAATGGCGCTGCCGGTTCTCGACATGGTGTCGCGGGCTCCAAAAATGGCGATTCTGGTAGCGATAGTGATGAGAGTAATAAATCAGATTCCCCCGACTCTAGCGAAGGAGAGCAGGAGGAAGCTAGTTCCACCTCAACTGCTAAATATAAAAAACTTAGTCTAACATATCTAGAGAAATTAAAAAAGGCAGTGAGTGATTATGGCGCTACCGCTCCCTTCACGCTCGCCCTACTGGAGAGCCTTAGTGAAAAGGAACTTATTCCTAATGATTGGTTCCAGCTAGCCAGAGCTGCCTTGTCTGGCGGTGATTTCCTGTTATGGAAATCTGATTATGAGGAGCATTGTAAAAAATATGCCACCCGCAATGCCCGTAAGGCCACTTCTAAAACTTGGACCTTAAATAAATTTTTAGGTCAAAGTCCCTACCATCAAAGTGATAAGCAGGCTCAATTCCCCCCAGGTCTCTTAGCGCAAATACAAACGGCCGCGCTTAGAACATGGAAAAAACTTCCGCAAAAGGGCGCCGCCACTGCCTCTCTTGCTAAATTAAGACAGGGGCCTGATGAGCCGTATACTGATTTCCTTAGCCGCCTGCAAAACATGGCTGAGCGCTTATTTGGGGCTAGCGAAAACGAAAGTGATTTTATTAAACACCTGGCCTATGAAAATGCTAACGCTGCCTGCCAAGCAGCAATCCGTCCCTTTCGTAATACTAGCCTTAATAATTACATAAAGCTCTGTTCTGGCATCGGGCCCACTCAAACCCTTGGAATAGCTATTGGCGCCGCTCTTCAAAATTTTGCAGCGCAGCATAAAAATTTTACGGCACAAGCAAAGCCTCCAACATGCTATAACTGTAAGCAACCTGGCCATTTCTCAAAAAATTGTCCTGTGCCGCGAATTAATTCCCCCTTACCCACTATCAACCAACCCCTATTGCCGCCCTCTATTTGTCCCCGCTGTAAAAGAGGGTTTCACTGGGCGTCTGAATGCCATTCTCAGACAGACATAAATGGCCAACCCCTTAAGCCTAAGCCTCAGGGAAACTTCCAATGGGGCCGGCCCCAGGCCCCGACCAGAACGAACCCAGGGGCAGTACGGTTTGTTCAGCCATCCCCAGTCGCAGTACCTGCGCTCCCAATCATAAACCACGCTGCTATATCTCAGACTTATGGAGAGCAACAGCAGGACACCCTTCCTTCCTTGTTTATGCCAGTGATCTAATTAAATGTTCAGACGGCACACCATGCCTTAACAAAGCCCAATATTACATGTGCCCGGCCTCCAACCCCAGAAAACAATATTGCAATACTCCCAACCAATACTATTGTGCATACTGGGGGTGTGAAACATTAGCTACTAATTGGAAACCTTCCGCCCCTGATCACTACCTAACTTTAAAATGGTCCCCCCTTGGCTGCACACTCGGTAAATGCACCACCTTATCTACATTTGGTGACTCAAACTGTGAAAAATTAAATCTCACCGTACAACTCCCCACTGATAACTCTTGGTTAAACGGTCGGACATGGGGCTTTCGAATCTACTTATTTTCATCAACCGACCCAGGAAGCCTTATTCTAATAAAGAAGGAAGCAGTACAGCAAAAACCTTCTGCCATTGGACCAAATGTAGTGCTCGTGCCTCCAGCTACCCCTCCTATCCCGAGCACGCCAAGCAAAAATCTTTCCAAAATTCACCCCACTACTCCCCCTTTTATTAGCATCCCAATATTGTCGTCCTCAAGCCCGTCCATATCATTTGACAGCCCACTTTGGCCACTACTCCAAGCCATCTTTCTCTCTCTAAACTCCTCCCAGCCTAATTTTACTCGTAGTTGTTGGCTGTGTTTCTCTGCCAAGCCTCCTTATTATGATGCTATAGCTCTTAATGTTACATTTAATACTTCTAATGAAGACAATCCTTCCCAATGCCCTTGGAATGCAAGAAAAATCGGTCTCACTATGCAATCCGTTCTTCACTCTGGGCATTGTATTGGTAATATTTCTGCCTCCTTAAAAACAGTCTGTGCACAGTCGTCCTCTCCATCGCCTGGTAAATTCTATATCCCCCCAACAGGGGCAAAATGGCTGTGCTCTTCTACGGGGCTTACTCCTTGCGTATCAGCAAAAGCCCTAACTGAAACAGGGGAAATGTGCCTCTTAGTGGCTGTGTTACCCCATGTCCTCTTTCATACAGAGGAAGACCTTTATCACCACTTGGTCGCGCAATCTCCAGCCACGCTGAGAAAGAAAAGAGAACTTGTTACGGTTGTTACTATTGCTTCTCTTTTAGGTATTACTGGCCTAGGCACCGGAATTGCCTCTATCGTTCTCCAAAACCAAGGCTTCTCCCACCTAAGAGCTGCTATAGACGAAGATTTAGCCCGCATTGAAACCTCCATTACCCATCTTGAAAAATCCCTTACGTCCCTATCGGAGGTTGTTCTCCAAAACAGGAGAGGCTTAGATCTGCTTTTCCTTAAGCAAGGAGGGCTTTGTGCTGCGCTGGGTGAGGAATGTTGCTTTTACGCTGACCATTCTGGTATAGTTAAGGATTCCATGACCAAACTTAGGGAAGGAATTGAAAATCGCAAACGTGAGCGAGAAACCCAAGGGGGTATCTCCTGGGGGCTTAATGGAATCCTCCCTTACCTCCTCCCTATATTAGGCCCCTTAATAACCATAATCCTTATAATATCTTTTGCTCCTTGGGCCATAAAAAGAATAATACAGCTAGTTAAGAGTCAAATTGACTCTGCCCTAAGCAAGCCTATTCAAGTGCATTATCACCGGCTTCACCTCGCTGACCAGGGTTTGGATCCAGATCATCTGACTGCTACCCACCCTTACAGGTAAGAAACCCCCTCCTACGGGAGCAGCATATAACTCGAAAGTATGCTTCTAGCGTATGCTATGATTGGTACCGCTGGGTGCGAGGCAAAGCACTGCAAAGGAGGGCCAAAGCAACTAAAGGCCATTTTCGAGCTCCTTGAGAAATATGCCTCATTTGCATAGGGGTTTTGCTCTGCCAAAAACTCCCCTCCCCAGAAAAACAGAGCCACAAACAACTTGGGGAATGAGGCCTCTATTTCCCCCAGCAGGTTAATGCCAAAAGAATGCTCGATCAGCATTCTTCCTCCATCCTTTTGAAAAACAAAGGGAGGAGATGTTGGGGACGATTAAGGTAGCATGTATAAAATCCACCCTCAGCGATGCCGGAGATATGCAACATGACCGCTAGGGCTGATGTAACAACAGTTTAAGTTGCCCTCAGCCTTCTACGGAAGTGATAGCCGTTCGTGCCTAAGATTCACATCTAGAGTGCTAGCTTTACTACCTGCCTTCTACCCCAGCAACAGTAGCCACCAATCCTGTGCTAGCCTTACATCTGCCATCCGCCCTAGCAACAGCAGCAGCCAATCCTAGGCCGCCACCCGTTCGTACTAGCCACTCCCTCTACCTTAGGGTATATATACCCTGCCTCTTCAATAAAGTTTTGCAGCTTGATCAGAAACCTGTCTTGCTGTCATTCCTCGTGTCTCTTGTCCCATACCATTCCTCCCTCACAGGATTTGGAGCTTCCGTTGAACGTCCCGCCGGCCGGGACATATATATATATATATATATATATATATATATTCTCTAATTCCACATAGACAGAACTCTCCTCCAGCACCAATTCTTCACATGTTGCAGCTGGCACCTATAGGGCTCCTCTTTTAAATGTAGAGCTGCTGTCAACAGAACATTCGAAGTATTCAGCCTTGATAACCTGAAAGGGATATTTAGAGACTTTTCTTCTATCCTTTGGATTTTACTTTATATATCCTACAGAATTTCTTACTTTTAGTGGTAAAGAAACTGATTTTCAGGCCCTAACCTATTGTTTCCTGGATAAATATGTCAGGAAAGACTGGTGATTCAGACCACATGAATTCTTATCACATTTTAAGTCAATAACCCAATAATGTAGGACTCTGTTAGAAGACCCTGGTCTTGCATTAAGTGGTTTCTTCATAATTGATTGGAATGAAGTTATCAAGCATTTTCAGCATCAATGATTTCCCAGTGGAGAGAAATGTGGAAGAGACTTTCTGCTTAATGAAAGTTTTCCGGTGAGTAGATGCCCATGGAGAAATCTGCCTGTCAAACCAGACACCAGATTCTCCTACAATCAAGCAAAATTCATCTGCTTCCAGAGATTAAGAAGGTAAATCAGTAAGTCATCCCTGCAACTTCTCATACCAAAGAGAAAGCTCACCAGTTGGAATATATTTTTAAATGTTCAAAAATTATTATTTTCAGAATTACAAAAATAATGTTTGTTCTCACTAATATTACTCTAAATATATTTTTTACTGTTGG
This sequence comes from Choloepus didactylus, assembly GCF_015220235.1. Taxonomy (NCBI): domain Eukaryota; kingdom Metazoa; phylum Chordata; class Mammalia; order Pilosa; family Megalonychidae; genus Choloepus; species Choloepus didactylus. The sequence continues at coordinate 78,313,668 of NC_051307.1, forward strand.
CTATGGCTTTTTAAACTTAGTTAATTGCTAATATATGAGCCCTTTAGTTTTATTATCTTGATTGGCAACTAGTTGCAATAAAATGCCTATTTCACATCATGAATCATATCTTCATTGAAAATAGAAATGCCCTTCTTCCTCAGTCTTGCTTGAAGCTTTACACTAAAGTAGTTCAACAAGCATTTAAAGCATCTGACCAATGTTCTGTGGTTTCTTTAATTTCTTTGCATGAAACTCAATTTTCAAGTTTAGTAAGATTTATAGTTTTACATTGTTGGCATCAGAAGTCTAATTGAACTTTTTGACCATGTATATATGTGTGCGTGTGTGTGTGTGTGTCTGTGACTGCAATAAATGTCAATTTTGTTTTTTTAAAACATACTTACACTAGCAACTAACTTAATTACTCATTGTACTAGTTTCCTATGGCTGCCATAACAAAGTACCACAAACTGGGTGGCTTAAAACAAAAGGAAATTTATTGTCTCATAATTCTGGAGGCTAGAAGTCTGAAATCAAGGTGTCAGCAGGGTCTTGCCCCTCTGAAACCTGTAGGGGGGAATCCTTCCTAGCTGCTCCTAGCTTCTACTGTTAGTGGGCAATCCTTGGTATTCCTTGGCTTGTAGACACATCACTCCAACCGCTGCCTCCATCTTCACAGTGCCTTCTTCCCAGGGTGTTTTCCCCTTCTCTTCTCTTCTCTTCTAAAAACACATATCATTGAATTTAGGGCCAACTCTAATCCATAAAGAGCTCATATTGAGATCCTTAACTTTTTTACATTTGTAAGGATTCATTTTCCAAATAACATCATATACACAGATTTTAAGTAGACATATCTTCGGAGGGGACCACCATTCGATCTATTGCATTCACATACAGCTCTGATTTATTGCTTACATACTTATTTTGTATATTTATTCTGTAGTTGACCTAGCTTCTAATTCTATTCCCAGATGTTAAATACTCGAGGGTAATTAGAAAGTATATTTACTGAGTCCAAGTATGTATTTTGAATTTATTGTAATTATGTTTCCTTGAAGTACTCAGTGTAAGGTATATAACCAAAATAGCATTTTAAAATTTAAAGAAAAAAATTAACTGTAAAGACAAACAAAAATTTGTGAGACAGTAGGGTTTGGTAAGGGGTGCAAAAATGATTTACTTATACCTGCTAAGACTTGCTTTTAAAAAATTTATCTGAAGTAATAACCTGTGTTTCAAAAATTGAATGAAAAATTTACCAAGATCCTTAAGCATAAACAATATTATTTAGACAATACATTGTACAAATACTTATAACACAATTCAAGATCTTAAAATGTAGAAACTATTTAACACACTCTCTCATTAGAATTATTGTTAAAAGATTAGTGTTACCAAAAGTGTAGTTGTCCTTGACCTTTTCCTGCAATGAGTTGCTTGATGGAACAGGACCTTCCATTCCTGAACTTAGGCATTCTGAAAAGCGGTAACGGGGGCGAGAGTAGAGCATGCATCAGTAGGTATGACTCCTAGTAAAAACCATCTTTCTTTCACATTCCCCAGGCCAATTTTGAATTGCAGTGGCCAATGAAAACACAAATTACAACAGCCAAGCAAAAGTCTCAGCAGAATGTTCCCCAGTATAAACTTGTGACCTGACCTGCTTTTCCCACCTGTTTTGGAATGCTCTACTTTAGACCCACAGTGCCCCCACCCTCCTGCCTTTATCTTAAAGTCAAAGTATTTCTTCTCCCAGGTTTATATGTATTTAACCTATCTCCAAAAGTGAAAGAAAGGGTTTTACCATCTGTTACAGACTTTTCAGGCACAAGTGAGTAGGTAGAAGAAGCTTAGTAGTGATGTGCAAATTGGATGCTTTTTTGGAACAAAAATAGATTTTACTAAGTGTGCTGCTTAGAATCTATTATGTACCCTACAAAAGCCATGTTCTTTTAATCCAATCTTGTGAGTGCAAACTCATTGTGAGTAGGACATTTTGATTACATTATTTCCGTGGAGATGTGACTCTGTCCATTCAAGGTGGGTCTTAATTAGTTTACTGGAGTCCTTAAGAGAGCTCATGGAGGGAGAAACAAGCAGAGAAGCTAAGAGAGCTCAGAGCCTACAGAGACCCAGACGTTTGGAGATGCTAAGTTGAGATATGATATCCAGCGCTTGCCCCAGAGAAGCTAAGAGAGGACCCCCAGAAGCTTAGAGAAATGCCCTGGGAGAAACAAGCAAGGATGCACAATTGCTGAGAGAGAGAAGCTAAGACAGAAGCCCAGAGACATTTTGCAGAAAGACATTTTGAAACCAGAACCCGGGAAAGGAAAGACTAGTAGATGTCACCATGTGCCTTCCCATGTGACAGAGGAAACCCAGATGCCATTGGCCTTTCCTCAGAGAAGATCTCTACCTCTTGATGCCTTAATTCGGACATTTTCGTGGTCTTAGAACTGTAAATTTGTAAACTAATAAACCTCCATTGTATAAACCCATCCATTTCTGGTATTTTGATGATATTTGAGCTGGATCTTAAAAGATAGTTTTCCAGGAAGAGAGAAGGAAATGGGGGGTTGCCTAAGAAAGAAAGTCGTTTAGAAAGCATTAATCCACATGGAACTTTCAAGGAACTACAAATAGTTCAATATTGCCATAAAGTGCGAAAAACTGGTATGTGATTAGCTTTGAGACAATATTGGCAGGCTCTAACTGTGGAAGGCATAAAGCTCCTAGGACAAGAAAAAGAAGCACTCCTAATGTTACTGTAGTAAGTATATTTGTCCAGCAAAGAAGGACATTTTAGCATAAAATTTAATGCAGTGTTTTTCTGCAGAAATTTTGAATCCAGTACCCCTCTCAATTACCATTTTCTTTAACAAAACATTCTTTAAAAATAATGATTCATTGAGCACTTACACTGGGAATATATTTTATATTTTATATTTATATATATAATTTGCATATGTTATTTATTTCAATCTCTCCATAATGCATGGATATTATTATCCTCAATTTTAGAGATTAAAATTGACTCACAGTGGTTAGGCAATTTGTCCATGGCCATCAAGCCAGTAAGCTGCTCCAGTAGTCCAATTACGCATTTGTGCAATAGGCCTTACTGCAGTGACTAGGAGCCAAGGTTGGATATGAAGCAATATGCTGGGACAAATGCACTACCCAAATTAACCTAAGCTGAGGAGAGAGCTGGTGAAGTGAGTTCAAGCCATATTCTTAGGGGAACACTGAGAGAGAAAGATTTGAAAGAGCAGATCACACAGCAACTCTATAGACTGATGATTATATTGACATATGGAGATATGCATTATGAATTCTGGATCTGCCTTACAATTGTAAGGAAGGAGGATCTCAGATGACATCAGAGTTCATGGGCCAATTCCATTAGTTCCTCACTAGAATATAACCTCCGTGAGGACAGGGATTTTCAGCCGTGTTTTTCATTCTGCAACCTCAATGTTTAGAATAGTGGCTTTCCCTGCTCCCTGGTATGTGGCTGAGGCAAGATGGGTTAAAAATAAATATCAACACAACCCTATAGCAAAATGGTCTAAAGATGTGGATAGACAGTTTACAGAGAAGGTACAAATGTCTTAGTCATACAGAAAGATGCTCAGCATTCACACAAAAGAGGAATTCAAGTAAATTGCAAATTAACTATGTACTACTGTTAATAGTATAACAATATTATTCTTTTATCAATTGTAACAAAGATACCACAATAATGTAAAGTGTTAAAACTGGGGAAAATTCTGTGTGTGTATGTGTGTGCATGCGTGCAATGCGGGGGAGGGGAGCTGTGATATGGTAACTATATTTGCTGCATGATTTTTCTGTAAACAACTTCTCTAATAAAAAAAACTATTTAAAAATCCAAAATAAAACTATGCTGCAATGCCTAACAGACTGGCAAAATCCAAAAGTTTGACAACATGCTCCTTTGGTGAGGCTGTGGAGAGACAGGCCAACCCCTACAGTGATGGTGGGAATGTAAAAATGGTACAACTTTGGTAAAGGGAAATTTGGCAAAATACAGCAAAAGTACATATGCAGTTTTCCTTTGATCCAGCAATTTCATTTCTAGAAATCCATATCAAAGATACTCTAGCAACAATATGAAAAGAACACGTGCACAAAGGTATTCATTGAAACATTATTTTTAATAGCAAGACTTTTGGAAATAACCTGATTAGCCATTGACAGGAACTGATTACTAAACTATGATAAATCTACATAATCAAGTTCTATGAAACTCCTAAAAAGAATAAGAGGTAGCTCTATAAACTATTATGGATTTATACCCAGGATACATTGTTAAGTACAAGAAGAAAGGTAGATGAAAGTATATATAGCATATCACCATTTGACTAAGCATAGGAGGCGAGTGTGTGTGTGTGTATGTGCATGTGTGTGTGTGTGTGTGAGTATATTTTATTTCTTTTTAAGCTTATAATTTCTTAAATAGCAGGATAAAATAGGAATAAGAATAGAAGTAAGATATCTCTGAATACACTTCATTTCATAAATTTGACTCTGGAATCCTGTAAACATTTTAAATAATGATAAAACATAATCAAATTATTTTTAAATTATTTTTAAACCCTAAGAATGTAAAGCAAAATGAAATAAATGAACCTAACCTATTCCAAGGGACTTTAAAACACAGTAATTTCACTGTATGTCTCAAGTGAAATATAATTTAATACCAAAAATAATTGCAAAAACATCTTAACTGTCTATAATAATCATATTATTGGTGGCAGTGTTTGGTACTATTATTCTCAAACTGTTGTATATGTTTTGTGGGATAAATCAAGTGACTTATTACGCAAGTATCATTTAATTTTTCAGTGTAGGAGAAAGCAGATATGGAAATAAACAAATAAGTTTAAGTAAAAAGCCTGAGATCCGAATTTGAATCAAACAACTCATGATGTATTTTATGTTTTATAACAGAATACATATTTCCCAGCTCTATCCACTGAGAAGGCCTAGAAACAATGACTAACCCAGTAGCTATGAGAAAACCTAGCAGAAAATGGTGGTTTCTAAACATAGTTTTTAATGAAAAGGAACCAAGATCTCTTGAAATAAATCACTAATACTAGCTCTTGGACAGGAAATGTGCAAGATAAGCCTAGAAAGTCCCATAATAGCCTTAGGCACAGGAGCTATGACTAGAGTCATAGCAAAAATGTCAAGAACTAACTGGCCAAAGATTGATCAGTTCAGGCATCAATAAGGATAACAAATATGATTAAAACACATCAACTGTGTTTAAATCCAAGAGTTTATAATAATAGTTTGTTTGTTTTTTTTTAAAAAAAAGAAAGAAACCCTACTGATCAACTTCAGAGGGTACTGAGAAAACAACTCTTCAAAAAACTGGTAAATAAAGGAAAATTTTAAACATTTTCCTGCTTTTGCTATACAAAGTGTATCTCAGGCAAACCAAATAGTAAAGGAGAGAAAGATTTTCTTTAGAGAACTATTCTAGAACATATATGAAAAAGAAAAGATAACTAGAATACCACCATGCTGCAACAACTAATAAATCAAGAGATCTAAGCATTGTGCATCAATGGTTGCTAGCATCACAATAAAAGGGACAAGCATAAATTATGGAAGGCAGAAGACAATGGAACAATGCCATTTTAGTGATTGTTCCAGTTTGCTAATGCTGCCTTTTCTCAAAACACCAGAAATGGATCGGCTTTTATAAAGGGGGTTTATTTGGTTACAAACTTATAGTCTTAAGGCCATAAAGTGTCCAAGGTAAGTCATCAACAATCAGGTACCCTCACTAGAGGATGGCCAATGGCATCTGGAAAACCTCTGTTAGCTGGGAAGGCATGTGGCTGGCATCTGCTCCGGAGTTCTGGTTTCAAAATGGCTTTCTCCCAGGACATTCCTCTCTAGGCTGCAGCTCCTCAAAACTGTCACTCTTAGTTTCTCTTGAGGCATTTGTCCTCTCTTAACAAAAGACTGCTTTCAAAGGCCATCTCCAAAATGTCCCTGTAGCTGCAGCTCCTCTCTCAGCTCCTGTGCGTTCTTCAAAGTGTCCTTCAAGCTTGATCCTTCTGTCTGAGCTTATATAGGGCTCCAGTAAACTCATCAAGGCCCATGCTGAATGGGCAGGGCCACACCTCCATGGAAATTATCCAATTAGAGTTATCACCTACAAATGGGTTGGTCGCATCTCCATGGAAACACTCAATCAAAGAAATACAATCTATTCAGTGCTAACACGTCTGCCCATACAAGATTGCATCAAAGATAATGGCGTTTTGAGGGACATAATACATCCAAACTGGCACAGTGATATTAAATGCAATATGGTTTTAAAATTAAAACTTTTTCCTTCATATATCTTACAGTTTAATATTTCAATTGTCATAATGTCTTGCTTTCAAAAAAATAAAGAAACTGAAATACCAAATATGAGATTTCTTATTTGAAATCATGTTTGTTATTTCTGCACCACAATTTTTCCCAAATTGACAGAGGAAAAATTATTTTGCAAACATTTGAAATTTTAGGATAAAAGTACTCATAATTATAAACTAAAACTATAAACTTCAACATAGTTAAATCTTAAACATAATACTGACTAAATGAAAAGTTACAAAAAAAGGTGAAATTAAATTATATTGTTTAGATATAGATGGTAAAGTATAAAGAACAACTGGGACTGATCATCCCCAAAAGGGAATAATTATCCCAAAAGGTAAGGGTACCTTTAAAGTATAGCTTGAGGGGTTCAGTTGGGGAGGAAAAAGCAGTAACCTGTCTTATAATCTAAACAAGTATTCACTGTGCAATTATTCCTTAAAATGTATATATATCATACAATATGTGATACAAATTATATATGTTATGATAAAAGAAAATTGAAATAATAAAAAATAAGTACAAATTTGTACTTTTATTTTTTTATTTTTAACACTTTTTACAAAATAATCTGGACAATTGATCCTAGTATGTAGCATATGTTTCATGTTCTTACAGTTCAATTTATGAAACTGATTGACATTTCTAAAGACATCAATTTAGAAGTAGACGGCACTTCTACTTTTGGCTTTTATAAAGAGGATTTATTAGGTTACGGATTTAAAGTTCTAAGGTCATAAAATTGGTCAAACTAAGGCACGAATAAGAGGATACCTTCACTGAAGAAAAGTTAATGGCATCTAGAACACCTCTGTTAACTGGGAAGGTACGTGGCTGGCTTATGCTAGTCCTTTGCTCCTGGGTTCTGGTTTCAAAATGACTTTCTCCAAAATGTCTCTGGGCTTCTGTCTCTCTTAGCTTCTCTCTCACAGCTCCTGTGCATTCTTGTTTGTTCTCCCAGGGCATTTTTGTCTAAGCATTTGGCGGTCCTCTCTTAACTCCTCCAGGACAAACTCTGGACTTCATCTGTTAGCTTAGCATCTCCAGACATCTTTCTGTCTGCATCTCCAAGTGTCTGGGTCTGTGTCAGTTCTGAGTGCTCTCCCTGAGCCCTCTTAAGGATTCCAGTAAACTAATCAAGACCCACCTTGAATGGGTGGGGTCACACCTCCATGGAAATAATCTAATCAAAAAGTCTCACCCACAGTTGAGTGGGTCACATCTCCATGGAAACAACCTAATCAAAAGATCCCCCCCACAATAAGTCTGCACCCACAAGATTGCATTAAAGAACATGGCTTTTCCTGGGGTACATAATAGATTGAAACAAGCACAAGCATCTAATTAGGTGTTCAGTAAACAAAATGTAAGACGGAAAATTAAAGTTTTAGCAGTGACTAAGAGAAAAAGACACCAATTTAGAGTAAAGAAAATCAGCTAATATTTTATCTCTTCCACTTATTACTCCTATAACCTTGCACAGGTTACTCACTGAAACTCAGTTGCTTCATTTACACAAATGGGAATTTAGTATCTGATGAAAGTGGCCATACAAATTGAGAGGATGAATATTAGTATGATTAATAGATGGTATTGAGAGAAATGTTAGCCATTTGGGAAAAAAAAACACAAAAACAGATTCCTATCACACATCTCACACCAAAACAAAATAAAATGGATCCAAGATTCAAACATAAAAAATAAAAATAAAAGTACTGGAGAAAACCTGGCCAATTTTTTTTTAATCTTAAAAAGGAGAAAGGGTGACTAATATCTCAGTTTGTGTAGGACTGAGGAGATACCTAATGCCCAAGGCCTTTCAGTGCTAAAACCAGGAAAGTTCCAGGCAGACAGGACACTGGCTAACTTTAAGTGAAGAAAGTCCTAATCCTGATACAACACACAGAAATCATAAAGGAAAATATTGAGAAATTTGACTATATAAAGAATCTAAAACTTCTGTGTGGCCAAAAATAAATAAATAAATAAAAATAAAACCAGCATCTGTGTCAACAGCGAAGCAAAATCCTGAGAGATAACTGAGAATTTTTGAAAAACAAAAGCTATTTTCCTCCAAAAATATATAGAAAACATATCAACCAATAAAGAAGAGACAGACAACAATTACAAATTGAGTAAAAATAAAGGCAAACTGACTAAAGATTAACTTATTCAAGGTGACACAGCTAATGACTATAATTGTACACTTCTGATACAGCATAGAGACAAAAATAAAACACCCAGATTGTTTATAAAAAAGTAAAAGTGAGACCAGCTTAGGAAAAATAACAAGTTCTAAAACACCAAAATTCAAATAATGAATTTAATGAATGGATAAAATGTAGACAGCAAAAACAATTATGGTATGTAATAAATTTGATCATAGTGTCCAATACATAATAATCAGTATCAGTTGGTTAGGACACAGTGCTAATAAAAGCCAGATTGCTGAGCCTAAATTTTTTTTTTTTTTTTTGAGGCAGTTACAACAAAACAGTACAAAACTAGTTTACGAACACAGATTTCTTCCCTGTCTCAAGGGAGTTTTTGTGCAAATGTGCATCAGTGAACACAAAAGCCATCATATTCAATGGCAAGATATATTGCAAATAGATATGCATATTCACATACTCAAATATATATGTACTAGGGCATTAATTCCAGCATTGTTTCTAATTCCAAAACACTAGAAACAAGCAAAAATTCTTTCTGTAGGAGAAATAAATTATGAAATAATGTATACAAAAGAGCTTTGAAAACTGCAAAACAATAATTAGGCTACCACTTGAATGTTTATAAAATTCAGACACAGTGGTAAATGCTTTCTCTACATCATTTAATTTAATCCTCAGCAACACTAGACATTAGATTAGATATTTCAGGCAAAATCTCCCAATTTTAAAATATTACAAATAATACAATGTTTTAAAAAATTATACGAACCAAACAAAAGTGTCTACAACACCGATCTAGCCCAGTCTGCCAAATTGTAATCTCTGATGTGGTATTAGAAAAGAAGCCAAAACCAGAGTCTTGAAAACATTTGTAATTTGGAATCTGTTACAGAAAGTGGAGATAGCAGAAACAATGAAGAAAGAGCAGAAAAGTAGAAGGTAAATGTAGTGCCCTAAAGCCAAAAGAAGGGGAGATTTCAGGACAGAAATAATCAAGGTCAAAGCATGCAGGCAAAGTCCTCAATAAAGACCCAGAGGCTTTCCTTAGTGATCTTTAAGAGCCATAAGAGTAGTTTTAGCACAGATGTGGAGCAGAAATTAGATCAAAGGGGCCAAGTAGGAGTGACCAAGTCAACAAATGTAGACCACTCTTTTAAGAATTTTGAACTTGACAGAATGGGAGAAATGAGACATTGGCTTTAGCCTTTCATGTCAAACTTGAGAGAGATGACTGTTTAATAGAGGCGCACACAGCGTTTGTAGACAGAAAGAGGAATAGCGAGAAGCTATGAGAATGAAGGAGGCTCCCCAGCAAAGCAGGATCCCAGAAGGGCTGGGAGGAGATGAGACAAAAAGCAAAGTGGAGGTTTGCTTTTGAAAAGACTGATGCTTGTTCTCTGAGAGGGGAACAAAAAAGGCAAAAGAGGTTACAAACGCAGCAGATCTTTTGAGGAAGCTCAACTTAACAAACATTTTTTGAGTACCCACTCAAGGTTAAGAAGCTCTGCCAAGATCTGGGATGAATGAGGTGAAGTCCAGTCCCTCAGGAACAGCACTTTCAGAGGGAAGTTAAAGAAGTCCACATTGTGTGAGCAGTTAATCAGAAGGTGACCAGCCATCTGCTGAATGAGAGGGACATCAGGGGATAGTTTGGGTGATGAAGAAAACTAAGAATAAAATAACCTAGGACAGTGTTGTTATCCCTGGCTATCCATCAGAATCACTTGTGAAGATCTATGGAAATCCAGATGCCCAGACTCCACACCCTGGAAATTCTAATTGATTAGGCTTCAGATGGAACTACAGCATCTTTAATACTTTAGGCCCTACAGATGACTCTGCCAGTCAACGAGTTTAAAATTACTGGTTTAAGACAGGTTAAATTAGATTGTGTGCTACAGAAAATAAAAAATTTGTACCAAAAAAATTAATATAAATATAAATAAAATAAAATAAAATAACTGATTTAGAACAACCCTTGGGGGACATCTAGGAGCAAATGAATTAAGGAGAGAGAATGACTTTGGGGAGAATAAAAATAACCATATTTCATTATTTAGAATTCACCAATATTTACCACTTGGACATTTTATGGCAAAATTGACAATACCAAAAAAAGGATGGTATAGCCAGATATTCTCAAATTTGTAATGAATAAACCATTGGGGAAAAGTAGCATTCCACGGTAAAGTATCAAAATTGCAAGGTGAAAGAGCAGAAATCACTAAACAGCATAAAGTTACATATCACTCAATCCATTTCAGGAAAACGTTACCGAATCACTGCATTTTCTCAAATAACATACTTTGAGCACACCCAGGCTTCCCCTATGTTGAAAGAAAAAAAAAAAATTTAAACACTGCTTTCTCCTTCTAGCTATGATCCTTTCTCCTTTCTTTGCTGCAAAACTTCTAGAAATATTGGGTCTCTATCCAAATCTTCAAAATGTCTCTCTAACCCCTCTTTTCTTAATACCTGGCAATCTTGCAATATCCACACCTCTACTCAAACTTCAAATCTGAAGATCACCAGCCCCAGCCAATGCAAACTTTTGGCATTTCTTCAGTACTTGTGCTGCTGGCATCCTTGGCATTTAATACTATTGTTCCAATTTGCTAATGCTGCTGTTATGCAAAATAAGAAATGGATTGACTTTTATAGAGGGGATTTATTAGGTTACAAATTTACAGTTCTAAGCTATGACAGTGTCCAAACTAAGGCATCAACAAGAGGATACCTTCACTGAAGAATGGCCAATGGTGTCCAGAACACCTTGGTAAGCTGGGAAGTCATGTGGCTGGTGTCCACTGGTCCTTTGCTCCCAGGTTGTGTTTCAAAATGGCTTTCTCCAAAATGTCTCTGGGCTCCTCTCTCAGCTCCTGCATGTCCCTGCTTCTTCCTCCCAGGGTATTTCACTGTGTCTTGGGGTCCTATCTTAGCTTCTCAATGGCAAACTCTGGGCTTCATCTCTTTGCTTAGTTTTCCAGTTTGCTAATGTTGCCATTATGCAAAATACCACAAACGGATTGGCTTTTATAAAGAGGATTTATTAATTTACAAGTTTATAGTTCTAGGACCATAAAAGGTCCAAACAAAGGCATCAACAAGAAGATCCCTTCACTGAGGAACGGTGATGGCATCCGGAACACCTCTGTCAGCTGGGAGGGCAAATGGCTGGCATCTGCTCTGGGGTTCTGGTTTCAAAATGGCTTTCTCCAAAATGTCTCTGGGCTTGTCTCTCTTTGCTTCTCTGGAGCAAACTCTGGGCTAGCATCTCCAAAGTGTCAGCAAGCATCTGGGTCTTGGCTTAGCACATCCTGGGGCATTTTCCTTTCTCTGCTCGCTATGTGAGTTCCCTTTAAAGGACTCCAGGATACTAATCAAGACCTACCCTGAATGGGCAGGGTCAAAACTCCATGGAAACATTCAATCAAGAGGTCACACCCTAATCAAAAAGATTAACAAGTCTGCTCCACAAGATTCCATTAAAGACTATGGCTTTTTGGGGGACATAATATATCCAAACCAGCACATTTAGCATCTCCAAACATCCTGTCTGCATCTCCAAGTGTCTCCAAGTGTGAGCAAGCATCTGGGTCTGTGTCAGCTCTTAGTTTCTCTCTTAAGTACTCCAGTGAACTAATGAAGGCCTATCCTGAATGGGTGGTGCCACACCTCCATGGATATAATTTAATCAGAGTTTCCACCCTAATCAATAGACTAATCAGTCTGCCCCCACAAGATTGCAATAAAGAACATGGCTTTTCTAGGGGACATAATATATACAAACTGGCACAATTATTAACCACCTGTCTCTCCTAAAACCCTTTCCTTAGCCTCTACCACTACTCCCTATGTTTTTCCGTCTCCATCTCCTTCCCTTCTTCTCAGCCTCCTCCACTATCTTCCCTGGAAGACTGCTTCTCTCCTTAATGTAGGAATTCTCCAAGTCTCACCTGCTCTTCTTTCTCTTGATGCGTTCCCTTGTCATTCTCCCCCAACACCAGAACTTCAACTGGGCCTCTGCACTTTGATTTCTCCCTTGCTTTCACCACTCCAGTCACAGTTGGGCTCCCACTATCCTTCAGATAGGTTGTTTGAACAACCTAGAATGTTTGGCTCCCATTTCTCCTTGCCTAGCTATTTTCTGCTTATCTTCATCTTAAGCATCACTTCCTCGGGGAAGGCCTCCCCAACCCTCAGATCAGATTAGATTTACCAACTACGCACTTCCATGTCCCCCTATGTTTCTCTGTATGCACTTCATATTTAATTATTTGCAATATTTTACTTAATATCTATCTTGCTACCAGATTTTAAGTTCCAAGAGAGCAGAATCTATGTCTGACTCATTCAAGTATCCCCAAAGTGAACCACAGTTCCTGACATGACAGATACTCCCTTATTTATTGGCTGATGTAATAACTGACCCACATTTTAGCTTTGACTTATTTTCCTTTAACAAGAATCTCAAAACTTTACCTGCTATTTATTTCCACTTAATTCTTGCTGTCATTTCTAATGCAACATATCTAAAAATCTATTTTCACTCACACACACAGTCACTATTACTATTTTCCCCTCATTTCTGTTTGTGGGTATATTCAAACTCTGCTCAGCCACCAAAAAGTTGAGTAATATCTTTAGTGATTCTTTTAACACTCCTTGAATTTATTTTTCCCTTTTATAAAAGGAAGGGGTTTGACCCAAAGGTTTCTAAAGTCCTTACTGTCTGAAAAGTCAATACTTCTAAATAGTGTCCTATAGCCCCTTAATGTTACAAATAAGGCAATTACTGGCTAAAGATAATAAATAATTTATTAAAGATGATACAGCTAGTGGTTAGAATTATATTCCATGACAAACTTTTAGACTTAACATAAAGATATATAATATCTAGAAATTGGAATGAATGAGATTTTTTTTTATTTTGAAATAAATTCAAAGTTATAGGAACAGTTGAAAAAACAATACTAACCCCATACAAAGAATTCCATCATACCCTGACCCCCCTCCCCCAATAGCTCAATCCACCAACCTTAACGTGCTGTCACATCACTATTTCTTTCCCTCCCTATCTATCATCCATCATCTATTGCTCTGTGTTCTGAACATATGAGCAGACCTGTGAGTTCCTTCTGCCCATCAGCTCATTTATATAGTGTCACTGATTAAGGCCCATCCTGAATGGGTGGGGCCATGCCTCCATGGAAATATCTAATCAGAGTTATCACCTACAGTTGGGTGGGGCACATTCCATGGAAACACTCAAAGAATTCCAATCTAATCAGCACTAACATGTCTGCTCCACAAGATTGCATCAAAGATAATGGCATTTGGGGGACATAATACATTCAAACCAGCACAACTGGAAATGAGATAAGTATGCCCACTGTCACCAGTTACAGTGCTAGAAGTTCTAGCTAGAGTAATTAGGCAAGAAAAATAAATAAAAGGCAGATGTCTTGAGCCTATATTTAGAAAATCCTGAAAAACTATGACAAATTTATTTGAGTTAATAAACAAGTTCAGCAAAATGGTGGAATACAAGATCAAAATGCAAAAATATGTTTCTCTATATTAGTAATGAGCTATCCAAGATGGTAATAAAGAAAAAAATTCCATTCCCAATAGCAACTAAAAGAACCAAGTATCTGGAAATAAAGTTAACCAAGAATGTAAAGGACCTGTACACAAATACCTACAAAATATTACTAAAAGAAATCAAAGTAGACCTAAATAAATGAAAAGACTTTCCATGTTCATGGATAGGAAGGCTCAATGTTGTTAAAGTGTCAATTCTACCCAAATTGATCTACAGATTCAATGCAATACCAATCAAAATTCCAACAGACTACTTTGCAGGATTGGAAAAGCTAGTTATCAAATTTATTTGGAAGGGAAAAGAACCTCAAATGCCAAAAGCATCTTGAAAAAGAAGAATGAAGTTGGAGGACTCACGCTTCCTGACTTTAAAGCTTATTATAAAGCCACAGTGGTCAAAACAGCATGGTACTGGCTTAAACATAGGCATATTGATAAATGGAATCAAATTGAGAGGTCAGAAATAGATCCTCAGATCTGTGGTCAATTGATTTTTGACAAGGCTCCCAAATTCACTCAACTGGGACAGAATAGTCTTCACTAAATGGTGTTGGGAGAACTAGATATCCATAACCAAAAGAATGAAAGAGTACACCTACCTCATACCCTATACAAAAATTAACTCAAAATGGATCAAAGACCTAAACATAGGAGCCAATACCATAAAACATCTAGAAAAAATATGGGGAAACATCTTCAAGACCTGGGGATAGGAGGTAGCTTCTCACATCTTACAATTAAAGCACAAGCATAAAAAGAAAAAAATAGATAAATGAGACCTCGTCAAAATTGAATATGCCAGTGCTTCAAAGGACTTTGTCAAAAGGGTGACAAGGCAGCCAATGCAATGGGAAAAAATATTTGAAAACCACATATCTGATAAGAGTTTGACATCCACAATATGAAAAGAAATCCTACAACTCAACAACAGAAAGACAAACAACCCAGTTATAAAATGGGAAAAAGACATGAATAAGCATTTCTCTGAAGAGGAAATAAAGATGCCTAAAAAGCCCATGAAAAGATGATCAGCTTCATAACTGTTAGGGAAATGCAAATAAAAACCACAGTGAGATATCATCTCACACCCATTAGAATGGATACTAGTAAACAAGCAAGAAACTACAAGTGTTGGAGAGCATGTGGAGAAATAGCAACACTTATTCATTTCTAGTGAAAATGTAAAAGGGTATACCCACTATGGAAGATGGTTTGGCGGTTCCTCAGAAAAATAAAGAAAGAATTGCCTACAACTCAACAATCCCACTATTCGGCATATACCCAGAAGATCTGAAAGCAGGGACTCAAACAGACATTTGCACACTGATGTTCATATAGGCATTATTCACAATTGCCAAAAGATGGAATCAACCCAAGTGTCCATCAACCAATGAATGGATAAACAAAATGTGGTACACATATATGATGGAATATTACTCAGCAGTAAGAAGGAATCAAGAGACTCCACACAGCAGAGAGAAGCAAACACATTTCCACACTTGGGGCCTCCATATCTACCTGGATTTCTGCACCACTGTAAGTGCCAGCCCTGCCTGTCCTGGATTAGGCCCTATGGCTGCAGAGACAAGAGTCTCAGGAGAAAACTCAGGGATGAAAATGGGGGGAAGTGATGCTTCAGCCTGAAATTACTAGAAATGTCCAGGATGTAAAGGAGGAAGAAGACAATCAGGAGCCAGAGAAGCCCTCAGGTCAGCTAAATATTCCTTGGAGTGATGAGGAAATCAAGAGTTTCATTCAGGAATGGGAATCCATTGAACATGTGAGGTATCCCAGACAGAAGAAAAAGAATCACATGCTGTCAAAATCAGTTGCCCAGGGGCTCAGGAAGAGGAGCATAAAGAAGAGCTGGCAACAATGTCTCACATGTTGATAAGTTTGACAGAATTATATTGGACTATGCATGAGGCCAACCAGAAGCCAAGGACTGAATCCCTGCCTTGTCCTTATGGAGAGGCCCTACACAGGATAATGGAGTATAACCGGGAGGACAGCATCTCCTCAGGTTGTTCCCAGGCAGACATGGCCAACTTTCTACATCCTGAGTTCCAGCTCCAGGCGTGCACCATCCTTGTGCCCCTTGAACAGCTGATGTGGACCTCCCCACATGGGACCTACATGGAGAACCCTCAGGTACCAGGATGGGCACCCTGGACCCCAAGCCCTCCATGGTCATCTCCATACCTGTATCCTGCCATTCTCCCAGAAGACCCCACACCCCAGCAGCAGTGGTCAACTGCCTCTGACTCTGATGTGAATCCTGGTCTTTATGACAACTTGAACCTGGATCTCAGTTCTGTTTGAGAGATAATAGAATAGCACAGATCCATGCACTCATTCCATCTTAATGTTTTTCCTCCAATCTATTAATATTTCTTCTAATATTCTATCATTTATTTAGGTCTTCATGAATTCTTTTAGCAATGTTTTCTTATTTTCTGTGTACAAGCCCTTTACATCATGGTTAGATTTATTCATAGATATTTAATTATTTTAGTTGCTATTGTGAATGGAATTTTTTTCTTGATTACTTCTGATTATTCAACAGTTTTGTATAGAAGCAGTGAAGATTTTTAGCTGTTGGTCTTGTACCCTACCACTTTGCTGAATTCATTTATTAGGTCGAGTAGCATTTTTGTATTTTCTTTGTGTCTTTCTATATGTAGGGTCATGTCATCTGCAAATAGTGAATTTTTTACTTCTTCTTTTCCAATTTGTAGGTCTTTTGTTTCTTTTGCTTGCCTAGCTGCTCAGACTAGAACTTCTAGAACAGTGGTGAACAACAGTGTTGACAGTGGACATCCTTGACTTGTTCCAGATTTTAGAGGGAAAGCATCATTCTTCAACTACTAACTGTGATGTTCAGTTGGGTTTGTGATTTATGCCCTTTATTAGGTTGAGGGAGTTTTCTTCTATTCTTACTAAATATTTTTATCAAGAAAAAAATGCTGCATTTTGTCAGAAGATTTTCTGCATCCATTGAGAGGATCACATTGTCTTGTCCCTTCTGTTTGATAATGTTGTATATTATATTCTTTGATTTTCTAATGTTAAACCATATTGCATGCCTAGGATAAAATCCACTTTTCCTTTTTTTTTTTTTTTTTTCATGCCCTGTTGGTTTCAATTTGCAAGTATTTTGTTTAGGATTTTTTCACCTGTATTCATAAGAGATATTTGTGTTTAATTTTATTTTCTTGTAGTATCTTTATGTGACTTTGCCACTAAGGTAATGTTGTCTTTATACAATAAATTAAGTAGTGTTCCCTTCTCTTCAGTTTTTTGGAAGGGTTTGAACATGATTGGTGTTAATTCTTCTTGGAATGAATGGTAGAATTCACCTGTGAAGACATCTGATCCTGAGCTATTCTTAGTTGGGAGATTTTTGACCACTGATTCAATCTCTTTGCTTGGAATTGGTCTGTGGAGATCTATTTCTTGTGTAGTCCGTGTAGGTTGTTTGTGTGCTACTAGTAATTTGTCCATTTCATCTAGTTTGTCCAATTTATTGGCATATTGATTTTCATAGAATCTCTTACAAGTCTTTTTATTTCTGTGGGGTCAGTAATATGCATAGAGGTATGACATGTTCAAGGATTATGATGTATGCAACTTACTATCAAATTTTTGAAAAAATATATATATATAATGAGATATATAGATAGGTAAAGGATGGATAGATAGACACAGATATAGATAGAATTGTACAAAAATGTGGCATAATATTAAAGGTACACAAATAGGGTATGAGGGTATGGGGTATATTGGAGTTCTTTGTATTATGATATATTTTTTGTAACTGTCTGTAACTTTAAAATTATTTTCAAAATAAAAATGAACCAAAAAATAAAAATAAAAATAAAAGAAGGAATCAAATTCTGAAACACACAACAACCTGGATGAACCTTAAGGACATAATTCTGAGTGGCATAAGTCAGACACAAAAGGACAAATATTGTATGATTTCACTAATTTGAACTAACTATAATATGTAAACTTGTAGTCATAAAATTTAGAATATAGGTCACCAAGAGAGAGAATGAAGCTAGAGAATGGGGAGCAGTTGCCTAATCTGTACAGAATTTTTAACTAGGTTAAACTTAAATATGTGGAAATGGATAGAAGTGATAGCAGCACATTATTGGGATTATAAGCAATACTCCTGAACTGTCTGTGAATGTGGTCGAAAGGAGTTGTTTAGAGTCATGGATGTCACCAGAAGAAATGCTAGAGGTTAAAATACGGGAAAGTATAACACAATGAACCTTGTGGAAGATGAAGTCTGTGATTAACACTTCAAATATAAATAAGTTATTTCATGAACTAGAACAAATGAACATCACTTTTACAGAGTTAATAATAAGTGTTTTACAGGAAAAAATGTACCTATTGCAAACTATAGACTACAGTTAAGAGCCATATCCAAATATTCTTTCATTAACAGTAACAAATGCACCAATCAATACTAGGTGTCAACAATATGGGAGGATAAAGGTTATGGACTATTTGGGGGGTTTTTATGTCTATTTGTTATTTTTCTTTTTGAAGTAATGAAAACATTCTAAAATTAATTATGGTATGATTGCACAACCATGTGATGATACTGTGAGCCACTGATTGTATACTCTGGACAGATTATATGGTGTGTGAATATATCTCAATAAAATTTGCATTAAAAAATAAATAAATAAATTGAAATTCTAGAACTAAAAAATAAAATATCCAAAGTTAAGTCTTCTCTGGGTGGGTTAAAGAGGAGAATGGAGATGAGAGCAGAAACAGTCAATAAACCTGGATACAGATCAATAGAAATTATCCAATCTGAATAAAAGACAGAAAAAAAGGTTGGAAAATATACTAAAAGTACCTAAGCAATCTGTGAATTAGCAAAAGTTCTAACATTATGTATACTGGAGTTCTGGAAGGAGAGGAGAGAGTTGGCAGATAAAATATTTGAAGAAAAAAAAATTCCTAAATTTCATAGAAAACAAATATACAGATTCAAGAAACTCAGAAACCTTGGAGCAGGGTGTGCCGGTTTGAATATATTATGTCCGCCAAAGTGCCATTATCTTTGATGCAATCTTGTGTGATCAGATGTATCAGTGTTGATTAGATTGTAATTCTTTGAGTGTTTCCATGGAGATGGGACCCACCCAACTGTGGGTCATAGCCCTGATTGGATAATTTCCATGGAGGTGTGACCCCACCCATTCAGAGTGGGTCTGAATTAGTTCACTGGAGCACTATATAAGCTCAGACAGAAGAAGCGAGCTTGCTACAGCCAAGAGGGACACTTTGAAGAATGCACAGAAGCTGAGAGAGTAGCTGCAGATGAGAGACAGTTTGAAGATGGCCATTGAAAGCAGACTCATGCTCCAGAGATGCTAAGAGAGGACAAACACCCCAAGAGCAACTGAGTGACATTTTTGAGGAACTGAAGCCTACAGAGGAATGTCCTGGGAGAAAGCCATTTTGAAACCAAAACTTTAGAGCAGATGCCAGACACGTGCCTTCCCAGCTAACAGAGGTTTTCCGGACACCATTGGCCATCCCCCAGTGAAGGTACCCAATTGTTGATGTGTTACCTTGGACACTTTATGGCCTTAAGACTGAAACTTTGTAACCAAATAAACCCCCTTTTATAAAAGCCAATCCATCTCTGGTGTTTTGCATTCTGGCAGCATTAGCAAACTAGAACACAAGGAAAATATGAAAATA
The DNA here is from genome assembly GCF_015220235.1 of Choloepus didactylus. Classification (NCBI taxonomy): domain Eukaryota; kingdom Metazoa; phylum Chordata; class Mammalia; order Pilosa; family Megalonychidae; genus Choloepus; species Choloepus didactylus. The sequence goes on from NC_051307.1 coordinate 78,333,578, forward strand.
ACCATATATAGGCACATTAGATGTGCTGAAAACTAACTATAAAAAACAAATCTTGAAAGTAACCAGACAGAGGAGAGAATCTAAGATGGCGGCTAGGTGAAACAGGACACTGAAGAGAAGGAGGAAGTTCTGAAAGCAGCAAGAGAAAAGCAATTCACCACATACAAAGGAAACAACATAAGACTAAGTAGTGACTACTCAACGGCCACCATGGAGGCGAGAAGGCAGTGGCATGACATATTTAAAATTCTGAGAGAGAAAAACTTCCAACCAAGAAAACTTTATCCAGCAAAACTCTCCTTCAAATTTGAGGGAGAGCTTAAATTTTTCACAAACAAATGGTGAGAGACTTTGCCAATAAAAGACTTGCTCTACTTCAGATTCTAAAGGGAACCCTACTGACAGAGAAACAAAGAAAGGAGAGAGAGATAGAGAAAAATTTAACGGACATATATAGAACCTTACATCTCAAATCACCAGGACACTCATTTTTCTCTAGTGATCACGGATCTTTCTCCAGAATAGACCATACTCTGGGACATAAAACAAGCCTCAATAAATTAAAAAAAAAAAATGAATATATTCAAAGCACATTCTCTGACCACAACGGAATACAAATAGAAGTCAATAACTTTTGATTTGTGACTCCACTATTTACTTCCTTCAGGATATAAAAAACATAAACTCTAATGACAAATCAGTGGCTTTGGACTCAATGTATAATAGGTAATTTCTGACAAGAACTACATAAAGGTGGGGGGATGGAGGAGTATAGGAACATAGTTTACATGCCCTATTGAAGTTAAGTTGGTATCAAAGAAAAACAAGATTGTTATAGATTTAAGAGGTTAAATTTAAGCCCCACAGTAAACACAAAGAAATTATCAGAGAATATGACCATAGAGATGAAAAGTAGAGTATGGGTTACAAGAAGTGGGGGAAGGGGCAATGGGGAGTTAAGAAATGAATGTAGGGTTGCTGTTTGGGGTGAAGCGAAATTTCTAGTAATGGATGGTGAGAAGTTGATAGCATTACAACATTCTAAATGTGATTAATCCCACTAATGGAATGCTAGGGAGGGGTTGGAATGGGAAGATTTAGGCTGTATATATGTTTCCACAATTGAGAAAAAAAAAAGGAAAAGAAAAAGACAGTCTAAATAGGCAATGACAATTAAATGCCAAGGATGATCCTGGATGGGATCTGAGGATGGAGGAGAGGAGGCTCAAAGGGACACAATTTGGACATAAGGAAAAAAAAAAAAAAAGGAAATATAGAATGTAAGCTTTGTATCAGTGTTGAATTTCTTGAATTTCTTAGCTGTGCTTAATGGGACTGCATAAAAGAATGTTCTTGTTCATGGGAAATGTATATGTGAATTACATTGTTTGTTCAAGGATGTGTGCAGCTTACTCTCATATGTTCAGAAGACAGAGCAATAGATGATGAATGATAGATAGGCAGGGAGGGAGGGAGGCGGGGGGAGAAAGAAATGGTGTGACAGGATGTTAAAGTTGGTGGATGGGGTATCGGGGGAGGGGGGACGGGGTATGCTGGAGTTCTGTGTATGGGTTTTGTATTGTTTTTGCAACTGTTCCTGTAACTTTGAATTTATTTCAAAATAAAATTAAAAAAAAAATAGAAAGTAACCAGACAGAAAAAAAATGAGATTGTTTTTAAGGGAACAGCCACTCAAGTGCCCACTGATTTATCAGAAACAGTGAATAAACATTTTTAAAGTGCTGAGAAAAAAAAATGTCAACCCATACAAATATAGTACAAGAATAAAAGTGACATTTTTAGATAAAAGCAAACTAAGAAAACTGTGCAACAGCAGACCTGCACTACTAAAAATGATTTTTAAAAAATTTAGACTGAAGAGAAATAGTAACAGACAGAAACTTGGAAATTCAGGAGGAAGGCAGAGCATCAAAATGGCATCTATAGTTTCCATAGAATGTGCCACCCAAAATCTCCCTCAACAAGAGATTTTTTGATCCAGTAATAGATGCACCATCAGCAGGCAGCCTTCAGCTCTTAGCACCTGCAGAGATCGCGCACAGTGTCGCAGGGCACTCCGTATTCAATGAATAATTGAAATAACAGCAGAGAGGCAAAGGCATTTTCATTCAATTCATGGCCTCTCTGGGGCCATTCTAGAACCAGAGTTCCCCACCGTGTCAGATGAGGTAGTCCTGGTTTCCTAGAGCTGCTAATTACAAAGCACCACAAACTAGATGGCTTAAAACAATAGAAATTTATTGTCTCACAGTTCTGGAGGCTAGAAGTCTGAAATCAAAGCATCAACAGAGCCATGCTCTACCTGAATCCTTTAAGGAATGATCCTAACTTACCTTTCCTAACCTCAGGTGTTTGCTGGCAATCTTTGTCATTCCTTGACTTGATAATTTGTCACTGCAATCACTGCCTCCTTCATCTTAACATGGCCTTTTCCTAGGTATCTGTCTACTATCTTCTCTTCCCTTCTTATAAGGATATTATAAATATTGGATTAGGGCCCGCTTTAATCCAATGTGGCCTCATTTTAAGGCTATTAGGAGAGAACATATCTTTGGAGGGGAGGGGTGCATAATTCAACCCATAACACAGGTGGACTTCTTCCTCTGCTCCCTTCCCCTTCCTTCCAGGTTATTTTTTCCAAAACCTCCCTGATAAATATTCTATACCACTTACTCTATCTTGAGTTTTCTTCCTGAAGAAACTACAACATCATCAACAATTCAAAGGAGCAGAGATTTTTAAAGTAAATGATTTTCTTCTAAAAACTTCCATTTCTGCCTCAATCTTTGGACTTTTCCATACTCTTTTCCTTAAATATAAGATTATGTTCTTAGAATGTTTTCTAGGCTCTCTGGACATATAAAGGCATATTGATTCTAGCTAGGAAAACTTTGAAATTCTTTGCTCAGTGCTAATGCATGCACAGTGTTGTTTGTTTCTGGGGGAAAAATTAGCTGATTGTGACTATTACATGAATTTTGTTTTTCATATATATGTATTAACTATAAAAAAAAAAGTCATGTTTGTAAATCTGATGCTCAGGGGCTATTAGCATCACACAGTCCAAAGCTATTTCAAAACCACAGGTCTGCTCCCTAATCTCAGTCAAGAGTCATTTTATGTGTCAGTTATAAAAAGGGGGAAGAGGCAAAAGAATAGTGATGGTTAGTACATTCTGATCACTGTGCAGATTAATTTTTCAGATACACATGAAACCAAATGACAACTGGGTTTTTCTTTAACATGCATCATTAGCTGAAATATTCATTAACCTAATATGAACTCTCTTATTTGTTATTATCCATCTTCTTATAGCAATCCTCAACTTATTAGCATCCCTTTATATGCAAGTTTGAATGTATTATGTCCCCCAAAATGCCATTATCTTTGATGTAATCTTGTGTGGGCAGACATATTAGTGTTGATTAGATTTTGGAACCCTTTGAGTGTTTCCATGGAGATGTGATCCACCCAACCGTAGGTGATAACTATGATGAGATAATTTCCATGGAGGTGTGGCCCCACCCATTCAGCATGGCCTTGATTACTGGAGCAGTATATAAGCTCAGACAGAAGGAGCCAGCTTGCTACAGCCAAGAAGGACACTTTGAAGAACGCACTGAAACTGAGAGAGGAGCTTCAGTTTACAGAGACAGTTTGAAGACAGCAAGCTCTTGCTCCAGAGAAGCTGAGAGTGGACAAACACCCCAAGAACAATTGAGAGTGACATTTTTGAGGAACTGCAGCCTAGAGAGGAACATTCTGGGAGAAAGCCATTTTTGAAACCAGAACTCCAGAGCAGACACCAGCCACGTGCCTTCCCAGTTAACAGAGGTTTTCCGGACACCACTGGCCATCCTCCAGTGAAGGTACCTGATTGTTGGTGTACCTTGGACACTTTATGGCCTTATGACTGTAACTGTGTAACCAAATAAACCCCCTTTTATAAAAGCCAATCCATTTCTGGTGTTTTGCATTCAGCAGCATTAGCAAACTAGAACACTGTATCTAATGTATCTTACTATTCAATTTCAAGAGTTTCTCTCCTCCTCTTTAAGGTTAAGCATTCCATTTATACCCCAGATTGCTTCCCTGTCCATCTATTTCAGATCATACCCTCTATTATAGAAAGGAAGGAGATAATTATGACTCCTAGGACACAAATCCAGAATTCTTGTGGGATCATCATTGCACCAATGATTCACAAAACTTGGGGTATGCTATAATTCCAAATGTCTATAGGAATTTTCCAGCTAGGTGCCCTACCTCTCTATACTGAATCTGACATTTTCTACATGTTTTTCAGTGGCACCATGTGATTTCCTAAAACAGAAGCCCTTGACTCATCCTTCAAAATAAATATTTTACCAAGTGTCACTGCCAGTCGGTGGCATGCTGCTGTCAAATTACTCTCATAACATACTGTTTTATTATATTATTTTCCAGTTCACAAAACAAAAAGATGACTCTCCTGTCAAGGTGGGTCTTGCTTGGTTTCTGTAAAAACTATCTACAAGATCTCAACTATTGGAAGAGTCAGATTGCTTGATTTTTTTTTTTAAAGTGAGTAAATTGTTCATTTACATTTATGACTGTTTCAGTTTGCTAAAGCTGCCAAAATGCAACATACCAGAAATGGAGTGCTTTTACAATGGGGGTTTATTTAGTTCACAAATTTACAGTTCTAGGGCCATGAAAATGTCACAATTAAGGCATCAACAGGATGATATCTTCTCTGAGGAAAGGCCGATGGCATTTGGGTTTTCTCTCTCACATGGGACGGCACATGGCCAGAGTCTGCTGATCCTCTCCTGGGTTTAATTCTGATTTCCATGACTTTCTTCAAAATGTCTCTGGACTTCTGTTTCAGCTTCTGTCTTAGCTTCTCCCTTAGCTTCTCCAGGGGGCAAACTCTGGATTACATATTTTAGCTTCTCTCAGATCTCTCCAAAATGTCTCTGCCTTTTATCCTCTCATAGAGGACTCCAGAAATGGGATTAAGACCCACCTTGAATGGACAGGGTCACATCTCCATGGAAACAACCTAATCAAAAGGTCCTACCCACACAGGTCTGCCACCTCAAGATTGGATTAAAAGAACATAGTCTTCTTTGGGGTACGTAACAGATCCAAACGAGCACGCTAAGTAGCAGTTTAATGTAATTCCAGTGGTGGCATGAATAGTCATCCCATTTAGTGAAAAGCATAATGGCTAAATATGGAGGAAAGTTGTCTGCTCAAATGTTTAGTAATGCTTACTAATGCATATTATTACTGGGTTGGAGTCTGCATTTACCAGTAGTATAATCTTACATAAATCATTTTACCTCTCTAAGTCTCAGTTTCCACCTTTGTAAAATGAAGAACTATCTTCCATGCCCACTTCACTGGGATGCTATGCTGATCAAAAGGGAAAAAAGCATGTGAAAGTTCTTGATGGAAAGGTACAATAGTAGATATGGTTATTTTACATGTGCTCAGCATGGGAAAATCAGATTTTTTCTGGACAATAGTATTGTAAACAATCATTCATATGAAGAAAAAAATACATTGTCTTCATTCAATTATCATATCATAAAATTTAAACCAACTCCACTGTTTCCTTGCAGCAGTTCCCATCTATAAAAGTAAAGCCTGAAAACTCCCTCTCATATCAGCTGCCCCAACAATCTAAAGTGAAACCAAAAGTAAAAAAAACAAAAACAAAAACAAAAATAAATAAATAAAGTGAAACCAAGATACCTTCCTCCCAAACAACTCCAAAGAACTCCCACAGGAACCTAGACGGAGAAGAGTATGTCCTCTAACCCGGAGAGTCTCCTACAACCCACGCACCTTAAAGATACAGACCGACATCACAGACACACCAACACCACTTAAGCATATCGTATTAAATCACCTAGTCATAGAAAGTGACAAAGGGCAATAAACTTTCATAATTTATACAATTAGCAACATGGACATAAACAGGTTAGAATTCTTAGGTAAAATAAAGCAAGGGAGGAGATAAATAGAATCCAGAACTTGGATTGCTACTGGTATTTAACACATTTATCCTGCCTCATTCAAAAAGGGGGTGCAGGGAGATGAGGAAGTGAGTAGTGAGCCAAAGGAAACAGACGGGTGAACTGTAATAGGATACAATGTATAACAAGTAAGGAAATGGTAAAAGGAGAAAATCAAGATAATAGAGGAAAACAAACCTGAGTGACCCCTGCCTCCCGCATATCTGTGATCACAGTGAACTTGCACTGCTCCATAAGAGGGGACAGAAAAAGCAGAAATAGCTGAGACCAAGTTTCTCACCAGTCATTCTCCTGTCAGGCTCCCAGAGCGAATTCAAACTTACCAGCCACTAAGAAGACTGTCAAAATCAGTAGGAGCCTGAGGTCAGAAGCTCTCCAAGTGTAGACCATCTCTGTGTTTCTTTTCCTGCCGTTCACTCACTGCTCTCCCTCCACACAGGTACAGTGGAAGCTGTGGGCATGGTGAGGCTGTCTCTGGCCAACTCCCACTTCTCGCCAATGAACCCTCTTAGCCCATCAGCAGCGAGGCACTCCTTTCCTCCTAGCACCTTCCTTCAAACCTCTGTGTTTCAGCCTGATTAGTGTTAGTTGGAACAGAAGAAACTCTTCTCTGGAACTTGACAAAGCAATAGATTTCCTGTACGAAGCTCTGAAGCAAAGACGGAGGAAGCAGATTGATTGAGTTATCTTTCAGCTCATTGGTTCTCTTCTCACTTCTGCTGCATGGAGATAACTTTACAGTAAGGCACTGAACGTCCCCAAGACAAACAGATTTGCCTAAACTTGGGTTAAAAAGTAAAACAAGATATTTACCTATTTTCAACGTATGCCTTCCATTTCCTAGTCATGAGAACTTTCTCCAGGTTGAAAAGGTGTACAGCCCTAGTAATAAAATTTACAATAAAATGTTTTCTTTAGAAAATGCTTGGATGAAATTACTGTCTAAATGGGAGTCACCACACACCTCTAGAAGCATCCTAAGTTTATTAGTTTCTATTGTTTCTGTAAAAAACACTAATATAGTAGTTTAGAACAAAACAAACTTATTATCTTACAGTTCTGGAGGTATGAAGTCTGAAATGGGAGTTACTAGGATAAATCAAAGTAGGGCTGCATTCCTTCTGGAGGCTCTGGAGGAGAATCTGTACTTTGCCCTTTCTAGCTTCTAGAGGCTGTCCACATTTCCTGGCTTGTGGCTGCATCACGCCAATTTCTGCTCTGTTGTCACATCTCCTTCTCTGATTCTGACCCTCCTGCCTCCCTCTTACAAGGGCATTTTTGATTACAGTGGCCCCACCCAGACAGTCCAGGATAATATCCCCATCTGACATTCCTTAACTTATTCATATCTGCAAAGTCTTTTTTCTCATGTATCATATCCACAAGTTTCAGGAATTAGGAATGGACATTTTGGGGGGCCATTATTTGTCTATAAGTATTCAGTACTTATTGCCACTCATCTTTACTTCTTGCTGAGTTAGGCTGATCTTTCCAACCAAATTACAAATAAACACCCTCCTTTTAGTTGCCACACATATAGAATCTAGATTTACCCAAAAAAAAAACTACCTTAATATTGCGAGATAATATGCATTCAGATTTTAATTGGGAGAAGGAAAACTCTATGTGCAAAGATTTTCTACACCAGACAAAGCATACCAGGAAGGGGAAGAAAACACTGCAGATCATAAACAAGATTTTTTTTTCTTATAAGTTAGCAGTTCTGTCTTCCTTCTTGCCAAGCAAACAAACAAAAGAAACTTTTATTCTTCCCCTTCCCAACTTTCCTTCCAATGGGTCTAAGACAGTGAAATCAGGTCCTCAAGAGCTTGTAATACGTGAGTATAAGCTATGTGACTATGGGCGGGCTATAGCAAAAAAGCATTTCCTCTCTCTAATATTATACTAGGTGTTGGAAATATCAGTGAGGAAATGGTTCTGGTTTACAGCGGAATCTGGTTTCCATCATACATTCTGGTTTCCATCACACAAATGTTAAGAGACCTAGTGGGGGGGAGGTGGGGCAAGATGGCAGACTGGTGAGCTGTATGTTTTAGTTACTCCTCCAGGAAAGTAGGTAGAAAGCCAGGAACTGCGTGGACTGGACACCACAGAGCAATCTGACTTTGGGCATACTTCCTACAACACTCATGAAAACGTGGAACTGCTGAGATCAGCGAAATCTGTAAGTTTTTGCGGCCAGGGGATCCGCGCCCCTCCCTGCCAGGCTCAGTCCCGTGGGAGGAGGGGCTGTCAGCTCCAGGAAGGAGAAGGGAGAACTGCAGTGGCAGCCCTTATCGGAAACTCATTCTACTGATTCAAACTCTAACCATAGATAGACTGAGACCAGACACCAGAGAATCTGAGAGCAGCCAGCCCAGCAGAGAGGAGACAGGCATAGAAAAAAAACAACACGAAAAACTCCAAAATAAAAGCGGAGGATTTTTGGAGTTCTGGTGAACATAGAAAGGGGAAGGGCCCTGAGGCGCATATGCAAATCCTGAAGAAAAGCTGATCTCTCTGCCCTGTGGACCTTTCCTTAATGGCCCTGGTTGCTTTGTCTCTTAGCATTTCAATAACCCATTAGATCTCTGAGGAGGGCCCGTTTTTTTTGTTTTTTTTTTTAATCCTTTTTTCTTTTTCTAAAACAATTACTCTAAGAAGCCCAATACAGAAAGCTTCAAAGACTTGCTATTTGGGCAGTTCAAGTCAAGAGCAGAACTAGGAGAGCTCTGAGAAAAAACGCAATAATCCAGTGGCTGAGAAAATTCACTAAACACCACAACTTCCCAAGAAAAGGGGTGTGTCCGCTCACAGCCATCATCCTGGTAGACAGGAAACACTCCTGCCCATCGCCAGCCCCATAGCCCAGAACTACCCCAGACAACCCAGTGTGACGGAAGTGCTTCAAATAACAGGCACACACCACAAAACTGGGCGTGGACATTAGCCTTCCCTTCAACCTCAGCTGATTGTCCCAGAGCTGGGAAGGTAGAGCAGTGTGAATTAACAAAGCCCAATTCAGCCATCATTTCAGCAGACTGGGAGCCTCCCTACACAGCCCAGCAGCCCAGAACTGCCCTGGGGGGACGGCACTCACCTGTGACATAGCACAGTCATCCCTCAACAGAGGACCCGGGGTGCACGGCCTGGAAGAGGGGCCCACTTGCAAGTCTCAGGAGCCATACGCCAATACCAAGGACTTGTGGGTCAGTGGCAGAGACAAACTGTGGCAGGACTGAACTGAAGGATTAGACTATTGCAGCAGCTTTAAAACTCTAGGATCACCAGGGAGATTTGATTGTTAGAGCCACCCCCCCCTCCCTGACTGCCCAGAAACACGCCCCATATACAGGGCAGGCAACACCAACTACACACGCAAGCTTGGTACACCAATTGGACCCCACAAGACTCCCTCCCCCACTCACCAAAAAGGCTAAGCAGGGGAGAACTGGCTTGTGGAGAACAGGTGGCTCGTGGACGCCACCTGCTGGTTAGTTAGAGAAAGTGTACTCCACGAAGCTGTAGATCTGATAAATTAGAGATAAGGACTTCAATTGGTCTACAAATCCTAAAAGAACCCTATCAAGTTCAGCAAATGCCAAGAGGCCAAAAACAACAGAAAATTATAAAGCATATGAAAAAACCAGACGATATGGATAACCCAAGCCCAAGCACCCAAATCAAAAGACCAGAAGAGACACAGCACCTAGAGCAGCTACTCAAAGAACTAAAGATGAACAATGAGACCATAGTACGGGAGATAAAGGAAATCAAGAAGACCCTAGAAGAGCATAAAGAAGACATTGCAAGACTAAATAAAAAAACGGATGATCTTATGGAAATTAAAGAAACTGTTGACCACATTAAAAAGATTCTGGACACTCATAGTACAAGACTAGAGGAAGTTGAACAACGAATCAGTGACCTGGAAGATGACAGAATGGAAAATGAAAGCATAAAAGAAAGAATGGGGAAAAAAATTGAAAAAATCGAAATGGACCTCAGGGATATGATAGATAATATGAAACGTCCAAATATAAGACTCATTGGTGTCCCAGAAGGGGAAGAAAAGGGTAAAGGTCTAGGAAGAGTATTCAAAGAAATTGTTGGGGAAAACTTCCCAAATCTTCAAAACAACATAAATACACAAATCATAAATGCTCAGCGAACTCCAAATAGAATAAATCCAAATAAACCCACTCCGAGACATATACTGATCACACTATCAAACACAGAAGAGAAGGAGCAAGTTCTGAAAGCAGCAAGAGAAAAGCAATTCACCACATACAAAGGAAACAGCATAAGACTAAGTAGTGACTACTCAGCAGCCACCATGGAGGCAAGAAGGCAGTGGCACAATATATTTAAAATTCTGAGTGAGAAAAATTTCCAGCCAAGAATACTTTATCCAGCAAAGCTCTCCTTCAAATTTGAGGGAGAGCTTAAATTTTTCACAGACAAACAAATGCTGAGAGAATTTGCTAACAAGAGACCTGCCCTACTGGAGATACTCAAGGGAGCCCTACAGACAGAGAAACAAAGAAAGGACAGAGAGACTTGGAGAAACGTTCAGTACTAAAGAGATTCGGTATGGGTACAATAAAGGATATTACTAGACAGAGGGGAAAAATATGACAAACATAAACCAAAGGATAAGATGGCTGATTCAAGAAATGCCTTCACGGTTATAACGTTGAATGTAAATGGATTAAACTCCCCAATTAAAAGATATAGATTCGCAGAATGGATCAAAAAAAATGAACCATCAATATGTTGCATACAAGAGACTCATCATAGACACAGGGACACAAAGAAACTGAAAGTGAAAGGATGGAAAAAAATATTTCATGCAAGCTACAGCCAAAAGAAAGCAGGTGTAGCAATATTAATCTCAGACAAAATAGACTTCAAATGCAGGGATGTTTTGAGAGACAAAGAAGGCCACTACGTACTAATAAAAGGGGCAATTCAGCAAGAAGAAATAACAATCATAAATGTCTATGCACCCAATCAAGGTGCCACAAAATACATGAGAGAAACACTGGCAAAACTAAAGGAAGCAATTGATGTTTCCACAATAATTGTGGGAGACTTCAACACATCACTCTCTCCTATAGATAGATCAACCAGACAGAAGACCAATAAGGAAATTGAAAACCTAAACAATCTGATAAATGAATTAGATTTAACAGACATATAAAGGACATTACATCCCAAATCACCAGGATACACATACTTTTCTAGTGCTCACGGAACTTTCTCCAGAATAGATCATATGCTGGGACATAAAACAAGCCTCAATAAATTTAAAAAGATTGAAATTATTCAAAGCACATTCTCTGACCACAATGGAATACAATTAGAAGTCAATAACCATCAGAGACTTAGAAAATTCACAAATACCTGGAGGCTAAACAACACACTCCTAAACAATCAGTGGGTTAAAGAAGAAATAGCAAGAGAAATTGCTAAATATATAGAGACGAATGAAAATGAGAACACAACATACCAAAACCTATGGGATGCAGCAAAAGCAGTGCTAAGGGGGAAATTTATAGCACTAAACGCATATATTAAAAAGGAAGAAAGAGCCAAAATCAAAGAACTAATAGGTCAACTGAAGAAGCTAGAAAATGAACAGCAAACCAATCCTAAACCAAGTACAAGAAAAGAAATAACAAGGATTAAAGCAGAAATAAATGATATAGAGAACAAAAAAACAATAGAGAGGATAAATATCACCAAAAGTTGGTTCTTTGAGAAGATCAACAAGATTGACAAGCCCCTAGCTAGACTGACAAAATCAAAAAGAGAGAAGACCCATATAAACAAAATAATGAATGAAAAAGGTGACATAACTGCAGATCCTGAAGAAATTAAAAAAATTATAAGAGGATACTATGAACAACTGTATGGCAACAAACTGGATAATGTAGAAGAAATGGACAATTTCCTGGAAACATAAGAACAACCTAGACTGACCAGAGAAGAAATAGAAGACCTCAACCAACCCATCACAAGCAAAGAGATCCAATCAGTCATCAAAAATCTTCCCACAAATAAATGCCCAAGACCAGATGGCTTCACAGGGGAATTCTACCAAACTTTCCAGAAAGAACTGACACCAATCTTACTCAAACTCTTTCAAAACATTGAAGAAAATGGAACACTACCTAACTCATTTTATGAAGCTAACATCAATCTAATACCAAAACCAGGCAAAGATGTTACAAAAAAGGAAAACTACCGGCCAATCTCCCTAATGAATATAGATGCAAAAATCCTCAACAAAATACTTGCAAATTGAATCCAAAGACACATTAAAAAAATCATACACCATGACCAAGTGGGGTTTATTCCAGGCATGCAAGGATGGTTCAACATAAGAAAATCAATCAATGTATTACAACACATTAAAAACTCGAAAGGGAAAAATCAATTGATCATCTCAATAGATGCTGAAAAAGCATTTGACAAAATCCAACATCCCTTTTTGATAAAAACACTTCAAAAGGTAGGAATTGAAGGAAACTTCCTCAACATGATAAAGAGCATATATGAAAAACCCACAGCCAGCATAGTTCTCAATGGTGAGAGACTGAAAGCCTTCCCTCTAAGATCAGGAACAAGACAAGTATGCCCTCTGTCACCACTGTTATTCAACATTGTGCTAGAAGTGCTAGCCAGGGCAATCCGGCAAGACAAAGAAATAAAAGGCATCCAAATTGGAAAAGAAGAAGTAAAACTGTCGTTGTTTGCAGATGATATGATCTTATATCTAGAAAACCCTGAGAAATCGACGATACAGCTACTAGAGCTAATAAACAAATTTAGCAAAGTAGCGGGATACAAGGTTAATGCACATAAGTCAGTAATGTTTCTATATGCTATAAATGAACAAACTGAAGAGACACTCAAGAAAAAGATACCATTTTCAATAGCAACTAAAAAAATCAAGTACCTAGGAATAAACTTAACCAAAGATGTAAAAGACCTATACAAAGAAAACTACATAACTCTACTAAAAGAAATAGAAGGGGACCTTAAAAGATGGAAAAATATTCCATGTTCATGGATAGGAAGACTAAATGTCATTAAGATGTCAATTCTACCCAAACTCATCTACAGATTCAATGCAATCCCAATCAATCAAATCCAGTAAGAAGGAACGATCTCGTGAAACATATGACAACATGAATGAACCTTGAGGACATAATGCTAAGCAAAATAAGCCAGGCACAAAAAGAGAAATATTATATGCTACCACTAATGTGAACTTTGAAAAATGTAAAACAAATGGCTTATAATGTAGAATGTAGGGGAACTAGCAATAGAGAGCAATTAAGGAAGGGGGAACAATAATCCAAGAAGAACAGATAAGCTATTTAACGTTCTGGGGATGCCCAGGAATGACTATGGTCTGTTAATTTCTGATGGATATAGTAGGAGCAAGTTCACAGAAATGTTGCTATATTAGGTAACTTTCTTGGGGTAAAGTAGGAACATGTTGGAAGTTAAGCAGTTATCTTAGGTTAGTTGTCTTTTTCTTACTCCCTTGTTATGGTCTCTTTGAAATGTTCTTTTATTGTATGTTTGTTTTCTTTTTAACTTTTTTTTCATACAGTTGATTTAAAAAAGAAGGGAAAGTTAAAAAAAAAAAAAAAAAGAAAAAAAACAAGGGAAAAAAAAGATGTAGTGCCCCCTTGAGGAGCCTGTGGAGAATGCAGGGGTATTCGCCTACCCCACCTCCATGGTTGCTAACATGACCACAGACATAGGGGACTGGTGGTTTGATGGGTTGAGCCCTCTACCACAGGTTTTACCCTTGGGAAGACGGTTGCTGCAAAGGAGAGGCTAGGCCTCCCTATGGTTGTGCCTAAGAGCCTCCTCCCAAATGCCTCTTTGTTGCTCAGATGTGGCCCTGTCTCTCTAGCTAAGCCAACTTGAAAGGTGAAATCACTGCCCTCCCCCCTACGTGGGATCAGACACCCAGGGGAGTGAATCTCCCTGGCAACATGGAATATGACTCCCGGGGAGGAATGTAGACCTGGCACCGTGGGACGGAGAACATGTTCTTGACCAAAAGGGGGATGTGAAAGGAAATGAAATAAGCTTCAGTGGCAGAGAGATTCCAAAACGAGCCGAGAGGTCACTCTGGTGGGCACTCTTACGCACACTTTAGACAACCCTTTTTAGGTTCTAAAGAATTGGGGTAGCTGGTGGTGGATACCTGAAACTATCAAACTACAACCCAGAACCCATGAATCTCGAAGACAGTTGTATAAAAATGTAGCTTATGAGGGGTGACAATGGGATTTGGAAAGCCACAAGGACCACACTCCACTTCGTCTAGTTTATGGATGGATGAGTAGAAAAATAGGGGAAGGAAACAAACAGACAAAGGTACCCAGTGTTCTTTTTTACTTCAATTGCTCTTTTTCACTCTAATTATTATTCTTGTTATTCTTGTGTGTGTGCTAATGAAGGTGTCAGGGATTGATTTGGGTGATGAATGTACAACTATGTAATGGTACTGTGAACAATCGAAAGTACGATTTGTTTTGTATGACTGCGTGGTATATGAATATATCTCAATAAAATGAAGATTAAAAAAAAAAAAGAGAGAGACCTAGTGGTTAAGGCCTGAGCTTGAATTTCTGCTTTGCAATGACTGGCCTGATGATGCTGGGCAAGATTCTTAGTGAAATTTGTAACCTGATTTTTCTACTTTTACAATATAAGAAAATTCTATTTTCTTATATTGTTGAAAATTCATCAACATTTTTTAAGGCCTACTCAATGAAAAAGCCAGTTTAGTGATCAAAAGGGTTAAATAGCCTACCTAAGGTTTCAAAGTAACATGGTGACAAGGAGATATAACTGGAGTAAACTTCAAGTTTCTTGTTTGTGTGTCCCTGTTTTCTTTCTCCTCAATTCCCCTGATTTGAAATTTCAGGCAATTCTGAAATTTCAGATAGATAGAATATAGTTATCCTGATTTAATGTTGTGGCAGCAAAGAAAGAAAAGGTTAGTTCCTGAAAATTAGAGTTGTTTTCAGCCGTAATTAAGTAGCCCCCAAACTTACACTGTCAATTTATTCAAAAATTGATTTATCTGCCTATAAATACTTGTTGAACTAAAGTTCTTCCAGTCAGGTGTATTTCTTTGTGTCTGATGTCAGATTCAGTCTTAGTCACACCCTGAAGTCAGTTAAGAAGATTTTCCTGTCATGTCTTTGGAACTACTCCCCATTACCTAAAAGCTATATGTAGATCTCAAACACTTACTGCTCTGATTCCATGGCCTTTGATTCCTGGTTCTGTGCTGCCTGGATCCTTTGTTACTCAGCACTATCATCTGCTCTTTGACTTCCTGAATTTGAGTCTTGGCTGCCTGGAACTCTAGTACCTGCCTGCCCTTCCTACTTCCCTGAATTTCTGGATGTGTATCCTTGCAGAAAATGGACCAGTAGTTACTTGTGTTGCCATTTTAACTTTGGGGTGACCTCTCTGGCTTAGACATCAGGCTTATTTGTTCTTACACACACACACACACACACACACGCACACTCAGACACACACAGACCTACTAATCTGCATTTAGTCATACTTCCCTCAATCTATCCTGTCTACTACTACCAAGTACTAACATGACAACTTGACAGAGGAAGAAGAGCAATGCCCAATAGTGTGAAGAATTTCAAAGAACTCAAAGTACTATATTGGTTCCTTATTCATTTCTTACACTCCTGGGAAATGTGTTCTCGCATGTTAAAGAACTGTGATTCCCCAGCAGTTGCACTGTTGAGGTAAATCAGTGGTCCACTCTTTATTCACAACAGTACACCCTTTATACTACTTCCTATTTACCCCCATCACACAATGGTGAGAACATTGAATCTAAAGGGTTACCGCAGAGGCACTAATTTAAAATACGATTGCATAAAATGACTGCTCTCATGGCCATATCATATTTTCCCTGTTTTCCAATTTGCCTCTCTGCAATTTCCTTGATCCAAATTCTGAAGAATCATCTGAAATCCTGGGTCTTACCCCATGCACAATTGTTAAATATAACCAATCAGTAACTTGAAAGATTCTCACAAAATGTCTGTATCTATTTTTTACATCCTACCATTACATTGTTTTTTATCATGAAATTTTTCATTTCCAATATACAGTTGATCCTATGTCATCTGCATAATAATTCTCCTCAAAAAGTCAGAAAATGTATATCTCAGGTATCATGAGAGTGAATCTTTTTTCAAAATAACCTACAGATTATGCAAAAATAAAATTTTAGAAATAGATACTTGAAAATAAAATGTGAATGCAGTATCAAATAAATGAGCAAAACCAGAGCAGAAAGTTAGTAACCACACTTTATATTTTGCTATGTATAAATTCTAGACTAAATTCATCGTATCAATAGTAATTAACATTTGTCAAGCCCTCCACTTACTACCAAGGCTGTGTTCTAAGCACTTTACAAATATCACCTCATTTAATCCTCTTAACAACTCTATGAAGTAAATACCATCATTATCCCCATTTTACAGTTGAAAACCTGAAGCCAGAGAGGTTAAGCAAATTGTTCAGTCACACAGCTGATAAATGATGGAAACAGGCCAAAGAAATCTCACTCGAAAGTCTGTTAGCCTTGTGGCTAATTAATCTCTCCTTAATACCCCAATTTTTTTTCTGTCTTGTCTCCAATACATCTCCGACAATCCTAACCCCTCTTAAGTCTGTTCTTCTATTTACTCGCTATTTCATCCAGTTCAGCACCCTTACTACTTCCTAGTTGATCTGAATAAATTGAATGAATGAATGAAAGAATGAAAGAAGCAGCCAACCAACCAAACAACCCTATATCCTGTCTCTAAGCATCTATTTGCTATAAGCTCACTCTCGGATTTCTCCTGGAGATATTTTGAGGAAACCAATACTAATGTTTTCATAAACTTATTTAGCAATTTCAATGACATTTTCACTTTGAGATTTTTACATAAAATATGGTAACATGCCTAAAAATTGAACATTTAATGTACATCTCTTGCATACTAAACATAAAAAATGACTGCCTGATGGGTAGTATAGATGTTATAAGGCAAAGAAATATTATGGGAAATAATAACGAATCTTCTGAGATGCCAGGATGATTTATATAAACGAGTAGTGTAAAGAGATAGATGGACAGATGGATGGACAAATGGATGAATGGATAGACGAATGGATGGATGGATGATAAAAGGTAGATTCTAAGCCTTTTTCCAAGGAAATTTGAATGGGTTGTCATACTCTTGATACACAGGAAGCACACTGTGAAATGGAATTAATGTGAAGGATGCTTATTAAGGTATAACCTCAGACCACTCACTTGAAGGGAAGGGACAGAAGCAGGCATGGTAGAGAGAAAAGTCAAACTAGAAGGTAGGACTGTATCAGCCCCAGCTACTCCATGGGCAGTATTGGAGCCTAAATGTCCCTTTAGAGTTGTCCTCTATTGGGGTGAAATGGTTAGGTCTTTATATTCCTGCATCTATCAGTCACTGAATCTAGTCAGCACTGGGAGGGGGCATGACCTTGGGTGAGGCAATCCATGGAACTGCTGAAACACTCTCAACACTGCAGCAACAATCCCCTTACTGAAGGGAATCAAGTGGAATCTCACAGAGTCTGCCAAGCAGACAGACATTGGAAAATGATTTACTCTAATTCTCTTCTCAAATACAGTAGTATTTCAGTCAACCGTTTGTCTTTAATTCCCAAGAAACAAAATTAGATGATAGAAATCTTGTTGAAATTTTAATGTGGAAGATCTCTGCATTGAGGTATTTCCTACTTTGAGGTAATTATTTCATTTTCATCTATAAGTGATGAATGTGAAGCCCATAAAAATTCAGAAAGGAATTGAGATGAGTGAGAGTCCAGTCACACACTTTGACTTAAAAGTAACATCAAGGCAAAACATCTAATAAGAGACAGGTATCATGTAAACTCCAAAAAAGCTCTAATTACTATAGTCACAAAAAATTAGACAATTTAAAAAAAGAAATAGTCCAGGCTGAGCCAAACAGGGTTATCTTAAATGTCTCAGATATTAAATTAATTAAATTAAAAATTAATGACTCCTATATATCTTTCAGTAAATTTCTATGTATCTTTTTTGTAATAGAATACAAAAGTGAAGACCATTGTAGTCATAGAAGCTGATACCTACCTGCAATTTTTTTCAAATTTCATTGGACCTTTCTCTGGAGAATGACAAATGGTCCATTGAACCATCATGTTTTTATTACATCAATGGCTTAAAAATATTGTGCCCAAATCATATTTTGGACAAGCTATCATTTAAAAGATAATGTAATATTTGTAATAAATAAGTAGTTTGAATTAGCTGAACTCTAATTAGCTAAATTTAGATTTGAAGACTGTCATAATTTTATATTTTTCCTAGTTTGGGAGTGGCTTTTAAGACTATGGCCTCTAAAGCAGAACTTCCTAAGCTCAAATTTCAGTTCTGCCATTTAATTTTTGCTTAGTATACTTTCTTCTGTCCTCGAATGTCTATTGGACTACTTTTTCAAATCTGCTACATCATTATAGTTTCAGTTCTCTGCCTTGGATGGACTGAATTGTGTTCCCCAAAAAGACATGTTAAGTCCTAACCCCCAGTCCTGTGACTGTGACCTTATCTGGAAATAAAGTCTTTGAAGATGTCATTAGTTAAGACGATGCCAAACTAGATCAGGGTGGACCAAATCCAATATGACTGGTGTCCTTTTGAGAAGGGGAGAGTAGTCACAAACAAGGACATTGGAGACACCATGTGAAGATGGAGATGAGAAAGAAGGTCACATGGAGACAGACAGCGATGCATCTACAACTCAAGACATAGCAAGGATTGCTGCAAACTCCAAAAGCTAGAAGAAGCAAGGAAGGATTCTCTCCTACTGGTTTCAGATAAGCATGGCCTTGCCCACTGCTTAATTTTAGAGCCCAGCCTCCAGAACTGGGATATTAAAATTCTGTTCTCTTAAGCCATCCAGTTTGTAGTCCTTTGTTACAGCAGCTCTAGCAAACCAAAATCCTGCCAAAATGTGCTATTTGGCCTTTTATCTCCTGAACATAAAAAGAATAGTTTGAAATCTGTATCTGATTATTCCAACATTTGGAGTGACTTGGGGTACATTCCATTATCTATTGCTTCTGCTATTTCTTGCTCTCTTCACATGTCAGGCACTGTGTTTTGTTTATGAAACCAAATATAATTTGAGACCTTGGATGATTTTTTTTTTCCTCCAGAGACTTTCATATCCTTTTGCCAGGCAACTGTGAACATTAGTTATCCTGGCTCACCTTAATCCAAGTTTAGCAACTGAGATTTTCTGGGTCACCCAAAATCTAGATTCAAAGCTAGGCTGCAGTCTAAGTGAGGAGTGGTTTTATTGTTCTTATGACTAGGATGCAGCACGTCAAAGGATTTCAGCCAGGACTCCCACTCTCATAACAGGCTCTGGACTTCAACTACCTCCCTCCCACCCTTCCTGTCCCAAGAGTCTGTCAAAAGCACTGCTTGGCCTTTCAGGCAGCTCTTGCAGACCAGCAAATATCCCCAGGGCATAAGTTCTTCCACACACCAGGCTTAGCAATCTTTTTTTTTTTTTTTTTTTTTTTTTGTCAGTTTTTAGATCTTGGCCATTATGTTACTCTCTCATGCCTTCTAGCAAATATTTTGTTACTGGCATGCTTAGCTACTCCAGTTGTCTTCAGTGGAAAGATTGGTCTAAATTTCCTAGTCTGCCATTACCTAATGTAGAAGTCCCATTTTTTGGTTCTTTGCTTTTCCTCATCTCTCAATTCATCAGCAAGTCTTTTTCTTCCTCCTTTAAAATACCTCTTGAAACTGATCATTTACCGAAGATTGTGGACAGTTTCAAAAAGTAAAAAGAGCTTAAATATTTTATAAATTCTAATTAGATGTTTTTTAAGCATTAAAGCCAAATATTATTAAGGACAATAAAACATTAGAGGCATAATGTTTTAAAGGCAATAAAAAAAATCAATGTCAGTTTTCAAACTGAAATTTCAAATGGAATTTCAATTTCAGCAAATCCCAGGAAATGTGTGACAGTGTACATTTTTATGTTGGGGGTGAAGCAGAGAGGGAAGAAGTGAAATAATTCTTGCATCAAAGTGAAACATGTGAAATGTAAATACTTAGTATTTTTAGGCAAAGTTTCTAAAATGAAAAGATCATAAGTATTCATCTGTTTCTTTGTAAGATAATGTAAAAGGGACCAGATTAATCCACACCCCAGGAAAAATAAAACAGAAAAACTATATGACACTGGATATCAGGTAACTAGGGATAGTAATTTGATCCCTGAGAATCTAAAGAACAAATTAGATGAGCCCATTTATTGCTCCAATTTACTGCCTTTACAGAATTTCAAGTTTCATAGCACAGGGAAAGGAAATCTAGGAAAAGCTCAGTGGGTTCCTGACTGAGGAGAAAGTTGGAAGTCCAAACAGAAGGCTGAGTAGGAATCACATGGCATAGTTGTGGAGAGGGGAGAGCTGCAAAGAGAAGAACTGGGGAGGGCTGCATTAGATCCTCTCTGGGCATGCAGTTCAGCAATGATCTGGTAATGTGCATGAGGAAATTATCTGAGGTTAATGGGTAAGAACCATGCAAAAGGATTAGAGGGAAACAAAACTCACACAGGTCTAGAAACAGTGCCTATTCCACAAGCTAGACTAGAAAACCTCATTATTTATAAGGCATTGAGTAGAGTGTACAGAAGGGTCTTTCTTCACTAGAGAGGAACTATTACCCTGAAAATGAGTACCATTATGATGCCTCCTGGCAAATCATGGTAGCAAGACTCAAAAAGATCAAGCTGTTTCCAAGTAACTTAACTGCATTCCAGAAAAAAAACTCAATAACGTTTATAAAAATATTGAAAATACCCAACATCTAACAAGATAAAATTCAAACTATCTGACATATAATAAAAATTACCAGGCAATAAATGAAGAAAGAAAATACAACCCATACAGAAAAGAAAACCAATCAACCAAAACCAACCCAGAAATTACACAGATGTAAGAATTAGCAGACAAGGTCATTAAATAGTCATTATGGCTACAGTACATATGTTAGAAAACTTAGGTCAAGACATGGAAGATATTTTTTAAAGCCCAAAATCAGACTTCTAGAGATGAAAACTATAACTTAAGAGTTGAAAAATGCATTGAGTATAATTAAAAGCAGATTAGACATTACAGTAGAAAAGATTAGTAAACTTGATGACATAACAATAGAAACTATCCAAAAAGAAATACAGAGAAAAGAGAATTTTAAAAAGAGAATTTGAGTGAAATCAACAAGGCAATGTAAACAGCTACTATAAACCTCTCTCCAGAGATTCAGCAAAAAAAAAATGGAAAATTCTGAATTGTTCAGAACTCTAGAGGAAGACATAGATTGGAGAAGGACCCTACAAATGCTGAATTGAAGAAAGAGAAAAAATATCAGGTAGGAATCTTCTGTCCCAGACCAGCTGTTCCTCTCCCCTCCCCCTCAGTCTCACATACCATGGGAAAGGCACAGAAACAGCACACAGGACCCCTCCCACCAAGGAAACAGACCACAAAATCTCTCACAGGACTGAGACAGACCCCACCAATTGAAGGCCTGGGGAACAAGGGAGGACAATTTCAGCCCCACTTATTCAGACACAACCTGTGCTCAGAGGCAAAACAGCTTCTGAGGATAACTAAGTCACTGAACAGCACCTTCTATAAGACAGACCCAAAAGGGAAAGAGAATTGAAGGGCTCTTAAAAGACTCTCTGGATGCTATCTTAGGACCACTGGAGAGAGCTTACACTTCCCGCAAAGAAACCCCACCCTGTTTTGGCTGAGAAATACAGACAACTCAACAGTTAAAGCAGGGCCCTAAAACAAACCCAGGTCTTGCTGGACAGTGAAAAACAGAGCATCACTAGGAGTCAGCAGACCTGTTTTACCACACAAAGAGACCTTGCTGGGGTACCCTCCATCCCTGAGACAGGTTTCTGTGGGTGCCTGGTTTTGGGGGGATACAGGGAAGCAGAGTCAACCTGACTGGCCAGCAAGAGAGATGAACAAATAGAGAAAAAAGAAAACCCTTGGCAAAAGAGAGAAAACAACTTCCAGAATAAACTAGTTAAGAAAATCAGATGCCTAGTGTGCTGGTTTGGACACATTATGTCCTCCAGAGAAGCCATGATAGTTTAACCCAATCTTGTTGAGTGAAACTTTTTGATTGAGTGTTTCTATGGAGATGTGACTCAATCAACTGTGGGTGGTAACTCTGATTGAATTATTTCCATGGAGGTGTGTACCCCATCCATTCAGGGTGGGTCTTGATTAGTTCACTAGAGTATTTAAGAGAGAAGCAAGAGCCAACACAGACCCAGATGCTAGCTGATGCTTGGAGATGCTTGGAGATGTGGACAGAAGGCTGTTTGGAGATGCTAAGCTAAGAGATGAAGCCCAGAGTTTGCCCCAGAGAAGCTGAGAGACACAGAAACATTTTGGAGAACACAATTTTGAAATGCAACTCAGGAGCAAAGGAATAGCAGACACCAGCCATGTGCCTTCCCAGCAGACAGAGGTGCTCTGAAAACAGTGTGGCATTTCCTCAGGAAGCTCAGTACAGAATTGCCATATGATCCAGCAATCCCACTACTAAGTATATACAAGGAGGAACTGAAGGCTAGGATATAAATGGATATTCATATACTGACGATTATGAAATTGTGGGATTCCTGGGCCCTCACTCTGCCGGCCAAAATCTGGATCGATGTGGGGTTATTTCCTCATTTTACTTGTGGCAGAGAACTGCTCCACATGTCCCAGTTTTTCATCCATTCCCCAGGCAAGGAAATGGCTGTCCACTGCTGTTTCCCTCATGTTAGGGGAAGGGCTCTTAGACTCAGGGCTGGAAACACAGTCTCTGTCCACATTTTCTCAGACTTTTTGCCCCTAACTGACCTAGGCATTGAAAGGTCATCAGGTATTCTTCAGTGAAAGTATCCACTTCTTGATGCCTTATTTTGGACACATTTATGGCTTTAGAACTCTAAATTTGTAACCAAACAAACACCCTTTACAAATGCCAATCCATTTCTGGCATTTTGCATAACAGCACCATTAGCAAACCAGAACACATAGATAACAAAAAAAAAAAAGAAAAAAGAAAAAAAAATCATGACTCATACCAACGATTATAGTGGCAATATTCATGATTGCCAAGAGATGGAACAGCCCAAATGTCCATCAATGGATGGGTGGATAAACAAACTACGACATTCACATATGATGGAATATTATGCAGCTGTAATACAGAATAAAGTCATGATGTATGCAACAATGTAGTTGAATCTTGAGGACATTATGTTGAGCAAAACTAGCCAAAAATAAAAGGACAAATACTGCATGGTCTCACTAACATGAACTAACTATAATGAGCAAACTCTGAGAGTTCGAGTTAAGAACACAAGTTATCAGGAGGTAGAAAGAGGGTAGAGATTGGGCATTTGATGCTGAAAGAGTGCAGACTGTTCGACAGTATCTATTGTAAAGATCCAGAACTGGATATCACAACACTATCTGATGGGAGCACAATATTGTAAATATAATGAACAAAGCTGAGCGTGAAGGTGGTTGAAAGAGGAAAGCTAGGAGCAGGTATGACATCAGAAGGAAAGATAGAGGATAAAAACTGGGACTGTTTTTAACTTAGCGAAAACTAGAGTGGACAATGATGGTGATTAAATGTAAAAATATAAGAGTGTTTTTACATGAGGGAGAACAAATGAATGTCATCACTGCAAGGTGAAAATGAGATGGTATATGGGAAAAAATACAATCATTGCAAACTAGGGTCTATAGTTAACAGTAACATTGTAATAATCTTCCATTAATTGTAATGAACAATATACCAAAGCTAAATGCCAACAGAGGAGGTTATAAGGGAGAGGTAGGGGTTTCTTCTTGCTGTTGTTGTTCTTTCTCCTTTTTTTAAATTTTATTTTGTTTATTCTTTATTCTTTTATTTCGTCCCTCTTCTCTCTTTTTTTTTTTTTTTTTTTTGATGAAGAAATAGAAATACTCTCATATAGATTGTGGTGGTGAAAGCATAAATATGTAATTATACCAGAAGCTATTGATTGTTCACTTAAGACGGATTGTGTGGTGTACAAACAAAACTATTTAAATAATAAACAGACTGGATACCCATACCCAAAAGAATGAAAGAAGCCCCCTATCTCACACCCATACAAAAATTAACTCAAAGTGGATCAAAGACTTCAATATAAGAGACGGTCCATAAAAATCCTTGAAGATAATGTAGAGAAATATCTTCAAGACCTAGTATTAGGAGGGAGCTTCTTAGACCTCACACCCAAAGCACAAGCAACAAAAGAAAACATAGATAAATGGGAACTCCTCAAAATCAAAAGCTTCTGTACCTCAAATGACTTTGTCAAAAAGGTAAAGAGGCAGCCAACAAAATGGGAGAAAATATTTAGAAACCATATATCTGATAAGAGACTGATATCCAGCATATATAAAGAAATCCTACAACTCAACAACAGTAGAAACAACCCAATTATAAAGTGGATAAAAGACATGAAATGACTTTTTTCCAAAGAGGAAATACAAATGGCTAAAAAACACATGAAGAAATATTCATCTTCACTAACTATTAGGGAAATGCAAATCAAAACCACAATGAGATATCATTTCCCACTAATAAGAACAGCTGCCATTAAACAAACAGGAAGCTGCAAATGTTGGAGAAGATGTGGAGAAACTGGAACTCTTCTTCATTGCTGGTGAGAATGCATAATGGTACAGCTGCTGTGGAAGACAGTTTGTTAGTTCCTCAGAAAAGTAGATATCAATTACCCTATGATTTGGCAATTTCACTTCTCGGTATATACATAAGGGATCTGAAAGCAGTGACATGAACAGACATTTGCACACTGATGTTCATAGCAGCATTGTTCACAACTGCCAAGAAATGGAAACAATCCAAGTGTCCTTCAACAGATGAGTGGATAAACAAAATGTGGTATATACATACAATCGAATGTTATGAAGCAGTAAGATGGAACAAGGTCCTGGAACATATACGACATGGATGAACCTTGAAGACATAATGCTGAGTGCAATAAGTCAGACACAAAAGGAGAGATCTTGTATGTTACCACTAGTATGTACTCCCTGAACCATGTAAAATCAATGTCTTATAATGTGGAATATAGATAACCTAGAGATAGACAGAAGCTAGTGAAGGGGGAATGATAACCTGATATATATAGACATGTTAATGAAGGTGAACTTAAAGGTATGGGAATGGATATTAGAAAAAATAAAATAATCAGAAAGATACAAGTGCTGGAGAAGATGTGGAGAGAGAAATATATCTATTCACTGTTGGTAGGGCAGTAGAATGGTGCAGCCTCTCTGGAGGGCAATGTGGTGGTTCCAAAGGAGACTAAGTATAGGGTTGCCATATGATTCAGCAACCCTGTTATTTGTTATATACTTGGAAGAACTGAAAGCAGGGACATGAATAGGCATTTGCACACTGTTGTTTATGGCAGCAGCATTCACTATTTGCAATGCATGGAGGTGGCCTAAGGGTACATCAGTGGGTAAATAGAAGGGGAACTGTGGTATATACATACAACAGAATGTTGCATGGCTGCAAGAAGGAATTAAGTTGTGAGGAATACAACTAGGTGAATGACACTGGAGGACATTATGTTGAGTGAAATAAGCCAGAAATGAAAAGACAAATATTGTAAGGCCTCAAATGTAAACTAACTATAATGAGCAAATGCTGAGAATTGGATTCAGGAGCATAGGTTGTCAGGGGATAGAACACGGGCAGAGATCGGCAACTGACAATGCAGGAGTACTGAATGTTCAATAAGGCTTATTGTAAAGGCTCGTAGGCTATAAGCTCTTACAGCAGTCACATCTATTCCTGACTTTAAACTGTTATTTAAGAGATGTTCATTGATACAAAATTTGCATTCTCTGTAGCACACTATGTAATTTAACCTGTATGGTCAGTTTATTCAAACAACATAATTACACAGAAACTAGAATAGGGAATGAGATCTTGTTCTTCTGTACAGGTTAATGTAATACCCCAATACATCCCGGAGTATTTTGGGCAGAAAATAAAAAGTATTTGCAAAGTCCCCTTGAGGGACTGGGGGAAAATGTGCAAATATTAAACTTCCTCGACTGGGGAATTCCTGATATTCTCACAGTCTTTGGAAACTCCCAGTTTGTTGAGTCAAGCCCTCAATCTTGGGGCTTGCCCTTATGAAACCTATTCCTGCAAAGGAGAAGCTAAGCCTACTTATAATTATGCCTACGTGTCACCACCAGAGAACCTCTTTTGTTGCTCAGATGTGTCCTCTTTTGCTCAGCTAACTCTGCAAATAAACTCACTACCCTCCCCCTTACATAGGACATGACTCCCAGGGGTGTAAGTCTCCCTGGCAACATGGGACATGACTCCCAGGGATGAGCCTGGCCTTGGCATCATGGAATTGAGAATGCCTTCTTGACAAAAAGGAGGAAAAGAAATGAAACAAAATAAAGTTTCAGTGGCTAAGAGATTTCAAATAGGGTCAAGAGGTCACCCTGGAGGTTATTATTATGCATTATGTAGGTATTCCTTTTTAGCTTCCATTGCATTAGAATAGCTAAAAGGAAATATCTGAATCTGTTGAACTGTAATCCAATAGAATTGATATGATTGTATAACTATATAGCTTTCATTATGTGACCAGGTGATTATGAAAAACTTGTGACTGACACTCCTTTTACCAAGTGTATGAGCAGATGGGTAATAAAATAAAGAATATACACACACACACACACACACACACACACACACACACACACACATATGGGAGATAAGGGGTATGGGATGCTTTGGGGGTTCTTTTTATTTTTTTATTTTGGAATAATGAAAATGTTCTAAAATTGATTGTGGTGAGGAATGTACAACTATATGATGA
Organism: Choloepus didactylus; assembly: GCF_015220235.1. Taxonomy (NCBI): domain Eukaryota; kingdom Metazoa; phylum Chordata; class Mammalia; order Pilosa; family Megalonychidae; genus Choloepus; species Choloepus didactylus. The sequence goes on from NC_051307.1 coordinate 78,360,732, forward strand.
TACTGTGAGCCACTGATTTTATACTTTGGATGGATTATATAGTGCGTGAATATATCTCAATAAAATTGCATTAAAAAATTGAATTGGGTATCAGTGAGCTGTGGGCCAATTTCAAACAGTCTGATACACAAATAAATTGAGTCCCTAAAGGAGAGAAAAGAGAGGATGAGACAGAAAAAATATTCGAGGAAATAATGGCAAAACTCTTCCTAATTTCATGAAAACTATAATCCCACAGATCCAGGAATCTCATGATGAAAATACACCAAAGCACAACATAATCAAATTGCTCAATACCAAAGGTAAAGAGAAAATCTTAAAAGCAGCCAGAGGAAAAAGGACCCAGAAGGGCAGGGATAAGAATGACAAAAGACTTCTCCTAGAATGCAAGTAAGAAGACAGTGGAGCAACATCTTTAAAGTACTGAAAGAAAAAAAAAAAAACTGTGACCCTAGAAATCTATATCCAGCAAAAATAACTTTCAGAAATGGTGACAAAAGAATTACTTTTTTCAAGCATAAAAAACTGAGAGAATTTATCACCTAAAGACCTGTACTACAAGAAATGTTAAAGGGAATCTGTCAGGAAGAAGACAAATGACAACCAATGGACATATGGATCTACACAAAGGAAAGAAGAGACTAGATATGATAATTACATGGGGAAATACAGAAGATATTTTCAGTATTTAAATATCTTTAACAGATAACTGACTATTTAAATAAAAAGACAGTAAAAATATCAGTAATGACCAAGGATTAGGAGAGGGGGGAGGGATGAAAAGGTGGAACACAGGACTTTTAGGGCAGTGAAACCATTCTGTATGATACTGTAATGGTGGGCAAATGACATTATGCATTTGTCTAAACCCAAAGAACAACAGAACATACAAATAAACCCTAATGAAAACTATGGACTTTGGTTAATAATAATGTATCAATATTGATTCTGAAATTGTAATAAATGTACCACATCAATACAAGATGTTAATAATAGAGGAACTGTGGAAGGGGGAAGAGAAGTTACATGGGAAGTCTTTGTACTTTCTACTGAATTTTTCTGTAAATCTAAAACTGCTCTAAAAAATAAAGTCTATTAATTTTAAAAAATACAGATAAAAGACAAAAAAGAAAAGCTATAGTTTCCTTATAAAAGTATGTCTAAAGTAAAATGTCACAGAACTGAAAGTAAAGAGACAATGACATACCAGGCAAATGCTACCAGAGAAAGGATGGGCAGCTATGGAGGTACACTGTTCATACTTCCCTTTAAGAATTTGCCATTCACGTGCAAAGAGTGCAGATGGTCTCCAGCTGTTCACATCTTCAGGATCCACTTCAGCTTCTTTCCAGGTAGCCCCCGGTGACTAAGCTAGGTGCGCTATCTGGGTCTGGCCATTTCTGCACATGAGACTCTCCTAATGAGCTATCTTTGTTCCACATCCCCTATTGATTTTACAAGACTTTGACAAGCCGTTCCTTGTGAACTGAGTCTTTCCCTTCCCTGTCCTGCTTCCTCACCCTTTAATCTTTCACAGGTGTAACCCCTCTCCTCCAATTAACCTTTATCAATCCTAACTTCATTTCGGCCTCTGCTTCCCAGAGGGCCTCACCAACACATGCTGTCCAACTCTTTTCTGATGCAACAGGTCAAGAGTGGATTTGGAGAATCTACTTAATTTTTTTATTTCCCACATGACAGATATTTGACCACATTCAGCACTCTGACATTCAGAAATTTTTAAACATTTATTTCTTGTACAATATAATTTAGTGTTTTAAACTATCCTGAAGTCTTTATTCTGGTGTTATTTGATATGGCTGCATTAACATTACCAATCAAGATGCAAAACCATATGTATTTTGTTTTTTATTTCAGTAATATTTAAAAAGATATTCTGGAGCCTGACTGACTGTGAAGCTCATCCTAATCATGGGATGGATGAACAATTAATTAAAGGTCAAGGACGGGGTTATGATGTCTATTGTGCACATTGCTTGGTAATATTTATATGCTGAAACGTAATGGATTGATTTGGGGGCCAAGTCAAAGTGGTATCAAAAGTTTGGTAAAAATATCATATGCCTAGTGCCATTATATTAGTTTTACATCCCAATAGACTAAAAATCCCTTTAAGGATAAAGCCTGAAATAAGTAAAATGTGGGTGGAAGGAAAGCATAATAATAAGACAAAATAGCTGTAAATATCTGAATATTATGGCACAATGGGAGAATGAATGAATTTTGTTTTAATTTCTATCATGAAGAAAAAAAAGTATGTTTTTCCTGCCATGGCACAAACAGAACCACAACTTATTTTTCATAATACAAAAAAAATTATTTATATACACATTCCACGTATTTTATTCCACAGAATAATGGAAGGGAGGGACATGTCATCTCCATGGCAATCCCCTTAGCACACAGTCAATAAACACTTGCTGTGTGATATATATACAATATAATGTACACCATAAAAATACACAATTCCAAATTACCACATCTGCAAAACTGTTAGGCGTTAGGTATCAATACGTCTATAGAGACATAATGAGTTCCGAAGAAGCTAACATCTTCACAGATGTCTTTGGCTCTCTCTTTCTCTCTCTATCTGTCAAACAAGACAGAAAAATATAAATCCAGTTTTTATTAAATAGTATATTTCTTATTATAGTCTTACACTGTATTAGCTAATTGGGTGATTAATAAGGGGGAAGTGGCAATCTTACTGAAATTAAAATAACAATTTAATAAAATCGTTGTTCATTGGAGGTAAAGGCACATTTAAACACTACTGAACAGAACATAAACTAATAGAATCTGACATATCTATCAACAATAAAAATGCACAAACCCCTTGATCTGGCAATCCCATTCAAAGAAACACTCCTACAGATATACTCAAACAAATAACAAAGAAATATAACCATAAGAAACATTCTATGTGGCATTGTTTATAATAGCAAAACAAACAAAATTTAAAGCAATCTAAATGTCCATCTCTAGGGATATGGTTAATTAAATTACGACATAGCCATACAATAAAATTTTATGTAGCCATTAAAAAGAATGAGGTAGCTCTGCTTGAGTTGATATGGAAAGATTTTCAAGACATATATTATTAACCTTGTATAAGTACGAACAGTGTATATGGTATACTCTCATCTGTGTCTTGACAAGGATATGTGTATGTATATGAAAACAGACATATAAATGCACACCTATACCTATAGGTATATAAACATGTCATATGTACATGGAAATTTTCTGGAAGGATACAGAAGAAACTTTATTGTTCCTTCTGTAGAGTTATTTCTTGAGGAAATTCGATTTCCATTGTTTACTGTACTGTACAATTTGAATATTTTATCATGAGCATGTACTTTCTTTGTAATAATAATATCAGTTCTTCAGAGAACAAGCTGGTGGCAACCAAGACTCTAAAATTCCATTTCTATAGGATATGAATGCAAATACAATAGAGTGTCTTTGTCTTCTAGAACCTTTGAAAAATTCTAATTTCAAAAAGTCTTCCATTCTAGAATTCTAAGAAAGTCAAGGCATTAATTGTGATATATAATGATTCATTTGTCCTGGTGCTAGATTCCAATAACCTAGCAGGTATGGAGACCCATTCCAGCAGCTTCATTTTGTAGCACCTGAGTTGTCTTCACCTTGTTTGTGGTATCATAGAGTGGATTGTTCTTCTCTGTGTAGCTAGCATAGGGCTGCATTTCATCCTAAGGAAGAACTCAAAGTCAAAACCAATTTTAAAAAGTCACAAACTATTACAGAAATTACCCATGTTTTTCTAGCAGGTGTCCATAGTTTTGGTATCCACCAATAGTGCTTATATCTGTATAAGAACTATTAGTACTCCCATGGGTTCTAATAATCTTTATAAGCACTATTAGCAATATCTGGGCTTAAATGAACAATTAAAGCAAGACTTTGTTCTAATATTTTATTTAAGAAATATTGATTGATTACTGAAGTCTGTGTGAGAAGATAAAGGTTGTGTGAAAGTAGGAATGGAGAAGAATGAGGTGATATGAGAAGTATTTCAAAGGAGAGGGTGGTGGTTTGAAGCTGTTATGTACTCCAGAAAAGGCCAAGTTCTTTTAATTCATTCCTGTGGATGCAGACCTGTTATAGGTGGGACCTTTTGGTTAAGTTATTTCAATTGAAATGTAACCCATCCCATTCAAGGTGGGTCTTAATCTTTTAACTGGAGTTGTTTATGAGAGGATAAAAAGCCCAGAGAGCTCAGAGAGAAACACCTAGAGAAGTTTGAAGAGAAAAAGCCCCTGGAGTTGTTGAGAGGGGAAGCCACTGAAGCCAGAAGCTGAAACAGCAAAACCTGGGAGAGAAGGACCAGCAGACACCAGCCATGTGCCTTCCCATGTGTCAGAAGCATCCCAGATGCCAACAGCCTTTCTTCAGAGAAGTTATCGTCTGTTGATACCTTAATCTGGAAATTTTCACAGCCTTAGAACTTTAAATTTGTAAGCCAATAAATCTCCATTGTAAAAGCCAACCCATTTCTGATATATTGCATTCTGGCAGCTTTAACAAACTGAAACAAGGATCAGTAAGACTTAGTAACTCCTGGTTATAAGCGATTAAGGAGCGAGATAGATTTTAAGCTTGGGTAAGAGGGAAATGGTGATGGTATTGCCATTGAAAAAGGGAAGTCAAGAATTAGAGACGGTTCCATGGGGGAAGAAATACAAACTTGGTTTCTCTGAAGATTACAGTCCAAATGAGGCAAGCATTGTGTGTTTTGTAGACTGCAGATCATGAAATGAAAATGTGAATTTTAGGGTGGTATATAAATAGTATTGGTAGATAACAAACAAAATAAGTACAACTGACTGTTAAACATTGCAAAACCAGGAATTTTACTTTTCACCTAAAACATTAATATTAATGCAAATTACAAATTATGTCTCTAGATTTGCAATATTTGGCTTAAAAGTTTGCAAATATTCTTATATTATCTTACCTCAATAACTGAAGCAGTTTCCTGTTTTTTCAATTTACATTTTCTACAAAAATAAAAATAAACTGGAATGAATGCAGGAAATATCATGATTTAGATTGAAAATGGAAAAATACACTTTTGACAATTTTGGTTCATTCTGGCAAAAGCCATAATAAATCAGAAATGAACTCCCAGAAATGAGTGAGGAATGCTGCTTGTAGTTAACACATATATGACCCAAATAAGATAATTCTGGATTTTAGAAAAAGGAGTGAAATTATACAACAGGAGCTTGATGTAGTAGAATATACGGGACATCTCTTTGGCACATGAAAGGATTTGTTGTAATTCTTTTCCCAAATAGAAGATTAGTAGTTACCATTTCTCCCAAGATTCTGCCTTATCTGACCTAATTCACCATGATTGCATGCTTCTAATGGCTCAGTAACCTTGCAAAATCCCTCCCTTCATTCAAAGTAATCCAGGTCTAACTCCTTCAGGATGTTCTTGATAACGGAAGAATGATAAATTAACACCTAATTTTACCCAATCAATTCCACATTTCTGACTTATTTCTGGTACCAATAAAGCTTACAAAGAAAATGCATTCATTAGTCAATACCTGAAGCCATTGATTTTCAAAAAATAAATGGATCCTGTGATGAATAAGGTAGTAAGAGGAAGTATGATAAATAGAATATTTAGGTTTGCTGATGTGTTGGCACCTGTAAAAACAGACACAAAATATATGTTACAAGGATTATATCACAGTATATGAAATTCACTTTTTTTATTTTGTTGTAAACACTTCTGTCCTGTTAATAGTTCTAGAAATTTTTATAATAAAATTGTTTTATCAATTCAGACTCCAGAGTTACCATCAAAACATCTTATGTCAGGATTTAGTCAGTCCTAAAGATGGATTCATCAGTTTTTAAAGAAGAGACATGAAATTTACATTCTCTATTACAGTTAAGGTAGAGTGTTTTTCCCCTCCAACTTTCAGAAATTAACAGGGTATTGTAACAAAAGGTATTTGAAAAAATCACCCAAATTCTGAGGTCACCTTTCTGCCATGGCATGGCAGAAGCTAAAATAAATGCATGGCAGAAACTTTCGAAGGTCTAGTGATGGCTGGTAACAGTGTAAGGCTCAGTCTGACAAGAGGACTAGTCAACAAAGGAATCACCAGCTTTGACAGGCAGTGTTTTTTACTACCATATTCTTTGTATTCAGTCAGTGTGGCTCAGGGTCAGCAGAAAGAGATAAAATGGGGACTGAGCAAGCTTGCGTCCAGGCCCTCCATCTTCCTGTATTAGCTTTGTTTTTTTATGTTTTTAAATAATGAATTTCTAAGTATTTTATTTGAAAAGAAAAAGATTAGTTTTACAGTTAAAAACCAACAACATTGTTTGAAACCCACTCTTAAGCTAATAAGCTCTCTTTCATTGGAAGTGTAATAACAGAGGATGAAGAGCTAATTAGCAAGGATGACATCAGGGTAGTTCCTGCACAGGGTAAGAGTTTTGACCAGACAGTTTCAATTCTAATATTCTATAAATATTACATCACATTGTAATGCTGATGGGCTGATTTCATACATAACTGGGCCACAATTACTTTTTCTCAGTACACACCGCTAAACTCTTTTTTTAAAAAACAATTCTTACAATTATCTGTTTTTATTTTTTTTATCATCATTTTATTGAGATATATTCACATACCACGCAGTCATACAAAACAAATTGTACTTTCGATTGTTTACAGTACCATTACATAGTTGTACATTCATCACCTAAATCAATCCCTGACACCTTCATTAGCACACACACAAAAATAACAAGAATAATAATTAGAGTGAAAAAGAGCAATTGAAGTAAAAAAGAACACTGGGTACCTTTGTCTGTTTGTTTCCTTCCCCTACTTTTCTACACATCCATCCATAAACTAGGCAAAGTGGAGTTTGGTCCTTATGGCATTCCCAATCCCATTGTCACCCCTCATAAGCTACATTTTTATACAACTGTCTTCGAGATTCATGGGTTCTGGGTTGTAGTTTGATAGTTTCAGGTATCCACCACCAGCTACCCCAATTCTTTAGAACCTAAAAAGGGTTGTCTAAAGTGTGCGTAAGAGTGCCCACCAGAGTGATCTCTCGGCTCGTTTTGGAATCTCTCTGCCACTGAAGCTTATTTCATTTCCTTTCACATCCCCCTTTTGGTCAAGAAGATGTTCTCCGTCCCACAATGCCGGGTCTACATTCCTCCGCGGGAGTCATATTCCACGTTGCCAGGGAGATTCACTCCCCTGGGTGTCTGATCCCACGTAGGGGGGAGGGCAGTGATTTCACCTTTCAAGTTGGCTTAGCCAGAGAGAGAGAGCCACATCTGAGCAACAAAGAGGCATTCAGGAGGAGACTCTTAGGCACAAATATAGGGAGGCCTAGCCTCTCCTTTGCAGCAACCGTCTTCCCAAGGGTAAAACTTATGGTAGAGGGCTCAACCCATCAAACCACCAGTCCCCTATGTCTGTGGTCATGTTAGCAACCATGGAGGTGGGGTAACAATTATCTGTTTTAACAATGGATATTGAAAAATTGTGGCTTAAACACATAAGTTTTTCTCTTCCCCCTTCCCAAAACTTACTAAATGGACAGAAAAAATTTTTAAAATGTAGACCTGCAAGGACAAAGAGAACAGTGATGAAGACAAAAGCAAATGAGGGATTTCAACATGATTTTAGGTGAAAAATGAGCAGAAGAATGGCAAATGATTTACAGAGTGTAACAGAGAAAACCTTAGTGTCCACAGAACTTCACGAATCCCCTAGAGTAGAAAACACCATATAGTGGGGAAGGGTTTTGTGGTGTAAGAAGCATGGGGCTATGGTTGGAAGCTTGTTTGAAAGTCTCTGTAGAGCTTGCCGAGACTCCTACCCCACCCTGTGTACCAGATAACTACACCTTCCTTCCCCAACCAGCAGAAAACAGGAAGTTTAGCCTAGAGGAGATGAGCTGGAGACCTCAGAGTCAAGAACCCAGATATGAAGGAGGGTAGAAGTGAAGTACCAGACTGAAAAGAGGTATTAAAGGCAAGTCTGAGTTCTGAACAGTGAGACACACACACACACACACCTGTCCCTCCCTCCTCCCAGAACAGATAGTCAGGCTTATCCCTCTCAGGCAAGGACTGGAGAGTTATTTTCTACAACCTCAGAGAAGAGACCGTCGGTTACATAAGGAATCCCCAATTTAAAAAAAAAAATGCATTTGCCACCTTTTCACCCTACTGAAGCTGACTAGTTGACATGCCCCAGCCACAGATAGTATACTTCCAAAAAGCCAATTTACTAATAGTATTGAAGTGAATATTAACAGAATAAACCCGGTTCTAACGTATGGTCTTTTAGAGCAAAGTTCTGTAATATTATTCTAGACATATCTCTTTATTTTGGAGAGGGGAGAGAAATAAATAGGGGGCTTGTAGAGAACATACTTGAATGAAAACTAGTTAAATTTCTCTGCACGATGGTTTCTCCTTCTAAACATAACTCTCTGAAAGAATGGGAAAATCAAACACAAAACTGCAAGAATGACTAACCTGGAAGCAGTTCTAAGGTCAGGTGCTTGTTGCCAGTTGCATGGGAGACCGAGCAGGTCACGGTGGACACATTGCTGCCCTCCCAGTGGCATGCACTCAGGACAGTCACTGTGCCATCGCCCTGATATTCTTCCTTAAGGACACAGACCCCCTCAGGCGTCCAGGAGATCTGTGCGGCCGGCTTCCCTGCATTTGCCTTGCACACCACGGTTCTATTCTCACTTAGAAACAGGGTCACCTCAGGGGGCACTGCAGAGATGCAAGGAAAAATACTGCAGTCTTAGCACAAGAAAGCATGGAGAAACATTCATTCAGTTCCAAATCTGGTCATTTGAAATGACTCAATATATGTGCTTCTTACCCAGCACCTGGAGATGATAGACATGTTGGAAATTTCCATCAGATGTTACTGCCTGACACACGTAATAGCCATCATGAGTGGTGGCCACTGGATCAATCTGAAGTTCAGGATTCTGGTCAGGTCTGGAGGCCCAGGTTGCTCTCTCATCTGTACAGTTGCTTTCTGTGGTCAGGTTTTGATCTTTTCTGTAAGCTCTGGAGCAGGGAGCCTTGTCTCTGACCATTATTTTCCATGTTATTAGTACCAGAGTTGTATATGCAATAGGAGGACAAGGGAGCACAACCTTGGTATTCACCAGTGCAGACAGGGAAGAGTTGCCTGGACACACATACACGGAGAATAATGTTTAAAAAGAGGAGGGAAAAGAAAAAATAAGATTGACGAAAGACTCTGTGTTAAAATTATCCACAGCATATTACATGAAACTGCACTAGAGCACTGCTTCACTGGTGGTTTTACTCCAGAAATGTTTGACTTGGATGAGAAATTAAACATACACAAAATGTATATTATGTATTAAACCCAGTCCAGAGATTAACCAATTTTCTCCTGTATTATGTAGTATTAGAAAAACAATATCTATTATATATGTGACCAATTAAAGAAAAGGTCTTGTGAAATTAATTCAGGAATTTTCACTTCTATAGAACAAAGTGAGAACACAAAATTCTAACTTAAAAGACAAAGACTATGTTCTAACTAAACTTTAATGTTCTAAATAAGATTCTAAATAAATGTCCTAAATACATTTTTGGTCATAGAGACTATTAGATTTATCATACAACTCATATTCTCCAGGAATTAAATGGAATAATTAATGATGTTGTTTCCATCTAAGTTTTGAGGAGAGAGAAAACATCACATAAGAACATATGAACCAAATGCCTATTTCTAAGGATGGCCTTTCAGACAAATATAAATGTGCAAAGAATAGAGTATTTTCATTAAAATTAACTAAGCATTTAAGTTGAGAAAGTTGGAAATTTTCTTAAGTTTATTTTTTTTGATTGGAGCATCACAAAGTCAGTGAAATGAACTGATCTTTCAAAAGTCTATATTTCATCACTTGAGTCACCCCATAAAAATGATACCTAGTGGTAAGAGAGGATTAGAAATATTTATTACTAGTGAAAAAGTAGATAGTATATAACTACAAAACAAGGAAAAACAGGAACTGTTTTCCTTTGAAGGTGTTATGTAAAAAGTAGTTTATTGCATATTTGCTATACCAAACATGGCCTTTGGATGAGTTTCCCTTCTGTTTTACTCAGTTACACATAAACTTCCAGAGAGTTCAGTTGTAAATTTTGGTCATTTTGTTTCCATACATTCAATTTAATTGTCAGGATTAAATATAGAAATTGACCTATTTTGTCCATCTTTTAAAGTAAAAGTTAAGCCCTGCAACCTGCAGGTACCTTCCAACACAGATCACACTTTCCCATAACTGGTCATAATGTGGCCTATGATTGATAAGGGTATACTGAGAAGCGATTAGTTCAACTAACTATCTGTTACAGTCATCTGTAACAGAGGGGAATGCTAATGATTGCATCACTTTAACATGAGCAAAACCAGCTCTGGAGGTTGGGGGACAAATTTTGTATAAATGAAAATTGTTTTTGCTCAACTCTGCATTTAATCTTTCCTCTCCTGTTTTGGTGTCATCTGCCTCTTTTGTGATATTCAAGACCTCACACTTCCCTGCTAAATAAAGATCATATAACTAGATAAAGGAAGAGATAGGATTTCAAGGCAGCGCTAGGAGGCAGTAACACCCAGGCTCTTTCTACCAGTCCAAGTGGCAAGACATCTCCTTGCAGAGGGAACCTGAAACTTGGAGGTTAAAAGACTTGGAGGCAAGCAAGAACGTGGCTGGCCTGGGGAACAGACAGAGGCTGGGTCATTCAGGGTCCCTCACGCCACAGCACTCAGACGACTGTATTCTTCCCATATTCTCCAACTGGCCATAAGGACTGGCTCTCAGGCCACCAGTTAATGGTTCTCAGAAAGTTCAAAACTCCATTCCCTCAGTGATGACCACTCAATTACCTTCTGTGGGAGGCGTTGAACTGTTCAGCATCTGCTTTCCATCCACAAATGAACTAACTGCTGAATCTAGAAAATATTTAAAGAAGAGTAAATGAAACCAATTTTACATACTCAAATGAAGCAGAAACCACTCTTTCTCCACAAAGACTTACTCTACATGACAGAAAATCAGTAAACTATAATTACATAAAACACTTGGAAAACAGAAATTAGCCGTTATGCCATCGTTAGTGGAAAAAACATGCTGACACTTTGAAAATTACATTTGTTAATGATTAATCAGTGATTTCCTATTTATTATACCCCTTGTTTTGTCAACTATTTTGTACAGGGTAACCCTGCTTCCATCCTTTTCCCAGGCATAATGGTTTGAGCAGGGTAGTCACCTCACATAAGCTGGGACCATTACACTCTTGGCTCCAGACAACACCCACTGATTAAAATCATTTGGTCCACTGATGGGAACTTCACCCAGCTGGACAAACAGGAGGCTTTCTCAAGAATTTTGGAACTGGAACTGAGAGGAGCCCATTATTCCTTTTCTTCCCCCATTTTGTGAGAAGAAAAGGCAGAATGAAACAGAGTAGAGAGAGGAACAGAGATGAGTGTCCACACCTAGTTCAAACGTCCATTCCACAGTTTCTGAGACCCACTTGCACTTCTTCCCTTATGTTCTATAGTTTCTTGTGATAAAAATACACTTAATCTACTTCAAACTTGGTTTACCAAAAAAAAAAAAAAAAGAAAAAAAAATGGCCATTATGAAATTAATTCTTTTTTTAAAAAAAGAGCTAATTCTTATGATTTAGGATGCTAAAAAACACCTTCCTCTGGATTTATGAAACTACCAATAGATAAGCATTCTATTATAATTTATTCATAATTATATTGTATAAGCCTCCTGCTTATAAAATATATTTCTTACTCCCCATTCATTTTGCACCCACATTAAAAACTATTAAGGAAATTCAATGAAGTTCTTGGAAATTAACAGCAAACAAGGCTGCCGAAATCATTTGACTTTTCTAGGCAGCTAGATGGTGTTGGCTTGTGCTGAAAAGAAAGCAAAGAATGAGATTCTACCAATTGCCTTCGGCTCAAGACTGGGTTCAAGAATCACCCCAGAGGCAGATGAGAAGTCAGAGCTGACCTCAGAGGGCTTACTGAGATCAAGCTCTGTCTTAGACGGCTAAAGCTCTACCACAGTTCAGAACAATCCCCAGCCCTTCCAGCCCTCTCCCATCCAGCACACCCGGCTTCCCAAGGTCCAAAAGTCTGTCAGATTCTTCCATTGTCGAATTCATCACCAACCTAGACGGGGGTGTTTGTAACGTGAAAATACTTAGGATGTGGGGTATTATTTTTGGTGATATTGTTGTGTTTTATTGTGAATAACATGTGTAATTAAGGTGGGATAGGAGCACTGGGAGAGACAAAGCAGGGGTCAGCAAACTTTTTCCATAAAGGGCCAGAGATGAAACATGTTGGGCTTTGTGGTCCATACAGTCTCTGTTGCAAGTACTCAACACTGATGATGCAGCACGAAAATAACCACAGAATATGTGTAAGCAAATGAGCGAGGCTCTGAATAAAACATTTTTTACAAAAACTTGAAGCTGGCCAAATTGTGCCCCAGGCCATAGGTGCTGATTTTTGATTTAAAGTTTAATGTTCTTTTGTTCTAATTTCCTTCATTTACCTCACTTAACAAGAGAAACATTAAACTTCCATTGGTTATTCTATTTTCTTCTTAAAAAAAAAAAAAAAACCTTCACTGACACCTCCAATTTGTCCCTCAAATGAAATAAATTTCCTATTTAAGTAGTAGCTCTTCCTCCCTCCCTTCCTTCCTTCCTTCCTCCTTTCCCCACTTTAAGTGAAGTGTGGCATGTAGTGAGGGCACCAATGAGATTCTGATAAGAAAACAACAATGACCCTGCCCGATTCCCAGCCAGGGAAGGTGTCTGGTGCAGAAAAGACCACAGCCTTGATGGACAAAGGTTACTCCAGCACACAAGCACTTTCATTTGTGGGCATTTCTGCCTATGCAGCCCTGAACCCTGCTGCTTCTGGAAGAAAGTGCTCAAATATATATATATTCCACTTAGATAGAACTCTCCTCCAGCACTAATTCTTCACATGTTGCAGCTGGCACCTATAGGGCTCCTCTTTTAAATGTAGAGCTGCTGCCAACAGAACATTCGAAGTATTCAGCCTTGATAACCTGAAAGGGATATTTAGAGATTTTTCTTCTATCCTTTGGATTTTACTTTATATATCCTACAGAATTTCTTACTTTTAGTGGTAAAGAAAATGATTTTCAGGCCCTAACCTATTGTTTCCTGGATAAGTATGTCAGGGAAGACTGGTGATTCAGACCACATGAATTCTTAACACATTTTAAGTCAATAACCCAATAATGTAGGACTCTGTTAGAAGACCCTGGTCTTGCATTAAGCAGTTTCTTCATAATTGATTGGAATGAAGTTATCAAGCATTTTCAGCATCAATGATTTCCCAGTGGAGAGAAATGTGGAAGAGACTTTCTGCTTAATGAAAGTTTCCCAGTGAGTAGATGCCCATGGAGAAATCTGCCTGTCAAACCAGACACCAGATTCTCCTACAATCAAGCAAAATCCATCTGCTTCCAGAGATTAAGAAGGTAAATCAGTAAGTCATCCCTGCAACTTCTCATACCAAAGAGAAAGCTCACCAGTTGGAATATATTCTTAAATGTTCAAAAATTATCATTTTCAGAATTACAAAAATAATGCTTCTTCTCACTAATATTACTCTAAATACATTTTTTAATATTGGCTATGGCTTTTTAAACTTAGTTAATTGCTAATATATGAGCCCTTTCATTTTATTATCTTGATTGGCAACTAGTTGCAAAAGAATGCCTATTTCACATCATATTATCATTGAAAATAGAAATGCCCTTCTTGCTCAGTCTTGCTTGAAGCTTTACACTAAAGTAGTTCGACAAGCATTTAAAGCATTTGACCAATGTTCTGTGGTTTCTTTAATTTCTTTGTATGAAACTGAATTTTCAAGTTTAGTAAGATTTATAGTTTTACATTGTTAGCATCAGAAGTCTAATTTAACTCTTTGACCGTGTGTGTGTGTGTGTGTGTGTGTGTGTGTGTGTGTGTGTGTGACTGCAATAAACGTCAATTTTGTTTTTTTAAAACATACTTACACTAGCAACTAACTTATTTACTCGTTGTACTAGTTTCCTATGGCTGCCATAACAAAGTAGTACAAACTGGGTGGCTTAAAACAAAAGGAAATTTATTGTCTCATAATTCTGGAGGCTAGAAGTCTGAAATCAAGGTGTCAGCAGGGTCTTGCCCCCTCTGAAACCTGTAGAGGGGAATCCTTCCTAGCCGCTTCTAGCTTCTACTGTTAGTGGGCAATCCTTGGTATTCCTTGGCTTGTAGACACATCACCCCAACCGCTGCCTCCATCTTCACAGTGCCTTCTTCCCAGGGTGTTTTCCCCTTCTCTTCTCTTCTCTTCTCTTCTCTTCTCTTCTCTTCTCTTCTCTTCTCTTCTCTTCTCTTCTCTTCCCTTCTCTTCTAAAAACACTTATCATTGAATTTAGGGCCAACTCTAATCCATAAAGATCTCATTTTGAGATCCTTAACTATCTTACATTTGTAAGGATTCATTTTCCAAATAACATCATATACACAGATTTTAAGTAGACATCTTCGGAGGGGACCACCATTCGATCTACTGCATTCACATATGGCCCTGATTTATTGCTTACATACTTATTTTGTATATTTTATTCTGTAGTTGACCTAGCTTCTAATTCCATTCCCATATGTTAAATACTCGAGGGTAATTAGAAAGCATATTTATTGAGTCCAAGTACGTATTTTGAACTTATTGTAATTACTTTTCCTTGAAGTACTCAGTGTAAGGTATATAACCAAAATAGCATTTTAAAATTTAAAGAAAAAATTAACTATACAGACAAACAAAAATTTGTGAGACAGTAGGGTTTGGTGGGGGGTGCAGAAAATAAATTACTTATAGCTCCTAAGACTTGCTTTTAAAAAATTTATCTGAAGTAATAACCTGTGTTTCAAAAATTGAATGAAAAATTTACCAAGATCCTTAAGCATAAACAATATTATTTAGACAATACAGTCTACAAATTTATACAACACAATTCAAGATCTTAAAATGTAGAAACTATCTGAGTATAACACACTCCCCCATTAGAATTATTGTTAAAAGATTAGTGTTACCAAAAGTGTAGTTCTCCTTGACCTTTTCCTGCATTAATGAGTTGCTTGATGGAACAGGACCTTCCATTCCTGAACTTAGGCATTCTGAAAAGCAGTAAGGGGGATGAGAGTAGAGCATGCATCAGTAGGTATGACTCCTAGTAAAAACCATCTTTCTTTCACATTCCCCAGGCCAATTTTGAACTGCAGTGGCCAATGAAAACACAAATTACAACAGCCAAGCAAAAGTCTCAGCAAAATGTTCCCCAGTATAAACTTGTGACCTGACCTGCTTTTCCCACCTGTTTTGGAATACTCTACTTTAGACCCACAGTGCCCCTACCCTCCTGCCTTTATCTTAAAGTCAAAGTATTTCTTCTCCCAGGTTTATATGTATTTAACCTATCTCCAAAAGTGAAAGAAAGGGTTTTACCATCTATTACAGACTTTTCAGGCACAAGTGAGTAGGTAGAAGAAGTTTAGTAATGATGTGCCAATTGGATGCTTTTATGGAACAAAAATAGATTTTACTAAGTGCGCTGGTTAGAATCTATTATGTACCCTACAAAAGCCATGTTCTTTTAATCCAATCTTGTGAGTGCAAATTCACTGTGAGTAGGACATTTTGATTAGATTATTTCCGTGGAGATATGACCCTGTCCATTCAAGGTGGGTCTTAATTAGTTTACTGGAGTCCTTAAGAGAGCTCATGAAGGGAGAAACAAGCAGAGAAGCTAAGAGAGCTCAGAGCCTACAGAGACCCAGACGTTTGGAGATGCTAAGCTAAGATATGATATCCAGAGCTTGCCCCGGAGAAGCTAAGAGAGGACCCCCAGAAGCTTAGAGAAATGCCCTGGGAGAAACAAGCAAGGATGCACAAGAGCTGAGAGAGAGAAGCTAAGACAGAAGCCCAGAGACATTCTGCAGAAAGACATTTTGAAACCAGAACCCGGGAAAGGAAAGACTAGCAGATATCACCATGTGCCTTCCCATGTGACAGAGGAAACCCAGATGTCATTGGCCTTTCCTCAGAGAAGATATCTACCTCTTGATGCCTTAATTCAGACATTTTCATGGTCTTAGAACTGTAAATTTGTGAATTAATAAACCTCCATTGTATAAGCCCATCCATTTCTGGTATTTTGCTTTCCAGCAGCTTTAGCAAACTGGAACACTAAGCATTAATTGAAAGCAGAGCATACAGACAACTCTGTATTAAGTTCACATTTTGAAAGGCAAGCTCTAAGTGGGAAATGCTAATTAAATTTTTTGAGCACCACTTATTGGCAAAGTACTCTGCCAGGCACAGACACACATTATAATAAACAATACCCTCTCCTCTCATGGAGTTTAAGGTCCAGGAGAGGAAGCATCTATGTAACCAATTATAATTTAAATCTTTCAGTGCACAAGGTCCAGAATTGTCAGAATAGATGATATTTGAGCTGGATCTTAAAAGATAGTTTTCCAGGAAGATGGAAGGAAATGGGGGGTTGCTTAAGAAAGCAAGCCATTTAGAAAGCATTAAACCACATGGAACTTTCAAGGAACTACAAATAGTTCAATATTGCCATAAAGTGTGAAAAACTGGTATGTGATTAGCTTTGAGACAACATTGGCAGGCTCTAACTGTGGGAGGCACAAAGCTCCTAGGACAAGAAAAAGAAGCACTCCTAATATTACTGTATTAGGTATATTTGTCCAGCAAAGAAGGACATTTTAGCATAAAATTTAATGCACAGTGTTTTTCTGCAGAAATTTTGAATCTAGTACCCCTCTCAATTACCATTTTCTTTAACAAAACATTCTTTAAAAATAATGATTTATACTTATACTGGGAATATATTTTATATTTAGATATATACAATTTGCATATGTTATTTATTTCAATCTCTCCATAATGCATGGATATTATTATCCTCAATTTTAGAGATTAAAATTGACTCACAGTGGTTAGGCAATTTGTCCATGGCCATCAAGCTAGTAAGCTGCTCCAGTAGTCCAATTACGCATTTGTGCAACAGGCCTTACTGCAGTGACTAGGAGCCAAGGTTGGATATGAAGCAATATGCTGGGACAAATGCACTACCCAAATTAACCTAAGCTGAGGAGAGAGCTGGTGAAGTGAGTTCAAGCCATATTTTTAGGGGAACACTGAGAGATAAAGATTTGAAAGAGCAGATCATGCAGCAAATCTATAGAATGATGATTATATTGACATATGGAGATATGCATTATGAATTCTGGATTTGCCTTACAGTTGTGAGGAAGGAGGATCTCAGATGACATCAGAGTTCATGGGCCAATTCCATTAGTTCCTCACTAGAATATAACCTCCGTGAGGACAGGGATTTTCAGCCATGTTTTTCATTCTGCAACCTCAATGCTTAGAATAGCAGCTTTCCCTGCTCCCTGGTATGTGGCTGAGGCAAGATGGGTTAAAAATAAATATCAACACAACCCTATAGTAAAATGGTCTAAAGATGTGGATAGACAGTTTACAGAGAAGGTACAAATGTCTCAGTCATACAGAAAGATGCTCAACATCATTCACACAGAAGAGGAATTCAAATAAATTGCAAACTAACTATGTACTACTGTTAATAGTATAACAGTATTATTCTTTTATCAATTGTAACAAAGATACCACAATAATGTAAAGTGTTAAAACTGGGGAAAATTCTGTGTGTGTATGTGTGTGCATGCATGCAATGTGGGGGAGGGAGGCTATTATATGGTAACTATATTTGCTGCATGATTTTTCTGTAAACAAAAAGTTCTGTAAACAACTTCTCTAATAAAAAACTATTTAAAAATCCAAAATAAAACTATGCTGCAATGCCTAACAGACTGGCAAAATCCAAAAGTTTGACAACATGCTCCTTGGGTGAGGCTGTGGAGAGACAGGCCAATCCCTACAATGATGGTGGGAATGTAAAAATGGTACAACGTTGGTAAAGGGAAATTTGGCAAAATATAACAAAAGTACATATGCAGTTTTCTTTTGATCCAGCAATTTCATTTCTAGAAATCCATCCCAAAGATACTCTAGCAACAATACGAAAAGAACACATGCACAAGGTTATTCACTGAAACATTATTTTTAATAGGAAAACTTTTGGAAATAACCTGATTAGCCATTGACAGGAACTGATTACCAAACTATGGTAAATCTACATAATCAAGTACTACAAAACTCTTAAAAAGAATAAGAGGTAGCTCTATAAACTATTATGGATTTATACCCAGGATACATTGTTAAGTACGAGACAAAAGGTAGATGAAAGTATATATAGCATATCACCATTTGACTAAGCATAGGAGGCGAGTGTGTGTGTGTGTGTGTGTGTGAGTATATTTTATTTCTAAGCTTATAATTTCTTAAACAGCAGGATAAAATAGGGATAAGAATAGAAGTAAGATGTCTCTGAATATACCTCATTTTATAAATTTGACTCTGGAAACCTGTAAACATTTTAAATACTGATGAAACAATCAAATTATTTTTAAATTATTTTTAAACCCTAAGAATGTAAAGCAAAATGAAATAAATGAACCTAACTGTGTGTAGTATTGGCTGAATAACCACATAAGAGAATCTATTCCAAGTGACTTTAAAACACAGTAATTTCACTGTATGTCTCAAGTGAAATATAATTTAATACCAAAAATAATTGCAAAAAAATCTTAAACTGTCTATAATAATCATATTATTGGTGGCAGTGTTTGGTACTTTTATTCTCAAACTGTTGTATATGTTTTGTGGGATAAATCAAGTGACTTATTATGCAAGTATCATTTAATTTTTCAGTGTAGGAGAAAGGAGATACGGAAATAAACAAATAAGTTTAAGTAAAAAGCCTGAGATCCGAATTTGAATCAAACAACTCATGATGTATTTTATGTTTTATAATAGAATACATATTTCCCAGCTCTATCCACTGAGAAGGCCTAGAAACAATGACTAACCCAGTAGCTATGAGAAAACCTAGCAGAAAATGGTGGTTTCTAAACATAGTTTTTAATGAAAAGGAACCAAGATCTCTTGAAATAAATCACTAATACTAGCTCTTGGACAGGAAATGTGCAAGATAAGCCTAGAAAGTTCCATAATAGCCTTAGGCACAGGAGCTATGACTAGAGTCATAGCAAAAATGTCAAGAACTAACTGGCCAAAGATTGATCAGTTCAGGCATCAGTAAGGATAACAAATATGATTAAAACACATCAACTGTGTTTAAATCCAAGAGTTTATAATAATAGTTTGTTTGTTTGTTTTTTAAAAAAAGAAAGAAACCCTACTGATCAACTTCAGAGGGTGCTGAGAAAACAACTCTTCAAAAAACTGGTAAATAAAGGAAAATTTTAAACATTTTCCTGCTTTTACTATACAAAGTGTATCTCAGGCAAACCAAATAGTAAAGGAGAGAAAGATTTTCTTTATAGAACTACTCTAGAACATATATGAAAAAGAAAAGATAACTAGAATACCACCATGCTGCAACAACTAATAAATCAAGAGATCTAAGCATTGCGCATCAGTGGTTGCTAGCATCACAATAAAAGGGACAAGCACAAATTATGGAGGACAGAAGATACTGGAACAATAATTTAAGTGCTGAATGAGAAAAACCATCAATGCAGAATTTTATATCTAGCAGCCTAGAGAACACAAGCTGTCATGTAACGAGGACTCTGCCGCAGCCCTGTGGAGAGGCCCATGTGGCAAAGAACCAAAGCCTCCTGCCACTAGTCAGTGAGGAACTGAGGCTGCCAGTGGACAGCCATGACTGAGCCTACTTGGAAGCAGATCCCCAGCCCTGGTCAAGTCCTCTGATGACAGTAGCCCCAAATGTCATCTTGACTGCTACTGCGTAAAATACACTGAACCCAAATCACCCAGCTAAACCACGCTCAGATTCTTACCCTTAGAAACCATGTGAGATAATAAACAGTTGCTGTTTTAAGCTGCTAATTTGGGGGTAATTCATGATATAGCAATAAATAACTATCAACCACTTTGACCTAATTGTTACTTTATAGAACACTTTACCCAATATCTGCAGAACACCCTTTCTTTACAAGTGGACCTAGTATATTCACAAAATCAGGCCATAATTTGGCCAATAATGCAAGTCTTAAAAGAATGAAATCATACACAGGATACTCTGCAACCAAAACAGAATTAAATTGGTAATCAAATCAATAAGATATCTATGAAAACTCCAAATATTTGGAAATTAACTCCTTTCTAAGTTACCCTTTGGTCAAAGAAAAAAAATTCATGAGGAAATTGGAAAATATTTTGAACGGTATGATACTGGCAATGCAACATATCAAAATTTGTGATATGCAGCTTAATCAATGCTTAGAGGGAAAGTAATAGCTTTAAATGCTAATTACAAAGAAGAAACATCCAAAATCTACCTATAAAGCTAAACATTAAAAAGAAGGAAGAAAATAATAAAGATAAAAGCAGAAAACAAAATAGATATCAAAAAAACACACAAAAAACTAACAAAATCGAAAGCTGGTTCTTTAAAAAGATCATCATTTATAAACTCATAAATTGATCAAAAAAAAAAAAAGAACACAAATCTCTAATATCAGGAATGAAAGAGGAGACATTAATATAATTCCTATACTCATGAAAGGAATAATATGAGAATATAATTATCAAGTTCATGCTAATACAATTCAATAACTTAAATGAAATGGACAAATTTTTGAAAGACAGTTTTCAAAACTCATTTAAAAATAAAGAGATAACCCACAAAGCTTTATATCTATTAAATAAGTTGAATGTTGATAAAAAGCTTTTCTACCAAAGTGAACATACTGCCAAATTTAACCAAACATTTCAGGAAGAAGTAATGCCAATTCTACACAAACCCCTTTCAGAGAGAAGACAAGGAGAACACTTCCCAATTCATTTTATGAGGACAGAATTAACCTGACACAAAAAAACAGACAAATAGCTCCCCGCGGACGTGCCGGGCAGGAGCCTGCAAGGAGCTGGGACACTGGGCGCCCTCCGGGACCGGCTCAACCCCTGGGCGCCAGCAGTCCCGCAGGCGCGTCTCCCGCGGCTAGCGCCGCGGCGGTATTTATGAGTTTGCAGGCGCCCGGGCCTCCCGTCGCCCACAGCTGTCGCCACCCCGGAAGAGCCGGCTGCCTTGGGGTGACAAGCTCCCCAGACAAACAGGGCCCCGGGCCCCACAGGTCTGGCGGGTCCTGGGCGCCTCACGGCCACTCGCCCGCCACCCCCAGGGCGGGGTGCGGGAAGGGGAGACCAGGGAAGGCTTGCTACGCTGCAGCCGCCACCTCCAAGCCGGCCACTAGGGGTCTGGAGCTTCAGTAACTGCAGCCGGTCATAAAGGCATTCCAGTAAGACCCTGCATTCCTGGACTCAGGCTCCCAACAGAGAGCTAGTGCTGCTTGGTGACAGCCATTGGCCCTCACTTTGGCCATCTGTGTGCCAGATACCAACCATGCCCATGAAGAAAAGACCAAGAAAGAGGAAGGATTCAGAAATGATTGCAAGGCTTCATCTCCCACATCTCACCCCGGAAGCTTTGAAAAACAGCAAGAACTGGCAGAAACATCTTTCTCCAAGCTCCAGAAAACAGATAAAGGACTGAAGTAACAGGATGAACACTGAATCAAGAAAAAGGCTATTTAAAATCAGTAGGAACTTATGGCACCCTGACTTCCTTCTCCCCCTCCCCCCTCCCCACTCAGCACAGAGCTGGCCTGCACTTCCTGTGTGGATCCCTGGTCCTGGTTCTGGAGGGGGCAGCGTAGCTCTCATGCACATACTCGGAGCAAGTGTGTCTGGCCCAGTTTGGTCTGGTGGTGGCCCAGGGGCTCTCCGTTCTAGAACTTGCCCTGTATCTAGAAGGCAGCTCAAAGAACTCTCCTACAGAATGCTGTGGGAGAGCAGTCAAGTTGTGCTGCCTGGGGCAAGGGATTGCTGGCTATAGGACAAACAGTGCAGTGCCCAGGACCAGAGGAAACTGTTTCCTAGGGAAGAGAAGACGTTTGGAACCAAGTAAATGGGGTAATTCCTAGGGCCCTACATACATGTCTAGGAAAGGATGTATTGTGCAGAAAGGATCAGGGAGGCCCCTACACTTTGGCCTAGAGCTCTTCTCTAAACTCATTGTATGGATAAGCTCTGAAGGAGAGCACATGCACAGGTCAATCTGCAAAGACTGAGAAAGCTGTTTTCTTTTTTGCCTTTTTGTATTGTTGTTGTTCGCTCCTAGCAGTCAAGGAAAGCTTTATCATAACACAAGCTGTATACAAGTTTAAGGACACTAAAATATCAAAATGTACAGGTTTCAACAAAAAGTTACAAAGCATACAAAAAAAAAAAAAAAAAAAAAAGCAGGAAATAATGGCCCAGGCAAAGAAGAAGCTTAAAGCATCAGAAACCAAATTGAGAAGGACCAGACCTGGGACATATCAGACAAGGACTTTAAAAAAAAAATGGTCTTAAATATGCTCAAAGAGCTGAAGGAAAACATGGACAGAGAACTAAAGGACTTTAGGAAAAAGACAGATGAATACAAACAGAATATCAATAGAGAGATGGAAATTACAAAAAGGAAGCAAACAGAACTGAAGACAATGGGAATAGCAATTAAAATTCCTAGAGGGGTTCCACAGCAGATTGGAGCTGGCAGAAGAAAGAATCAGTGAACTTGAAGACAAGACAATTGGAATCATTCAGTCTGAGGAGCTGAAAGAGAAAAGAATGAAGAAAAGTAAACAGAGCCTGAGGAACTTGTAGGACACCATCAAATGTACCAATATATGAACTGTGGGAACCCTAGAAGGAGAAGAAAGAGAAAAAGGGGCAGAGAGAATATTCAAAGAAATGATGACTGAAAACTTCCCAAATTTAACAAAAGACATGAATACACACATCCTAGACACTCAGTGAACTTTAAACAGTATAAACCCAAATAGACTCACATCAATATGTTGTAATCAAAAAGCCAAAAGAGAGAAGCAACATGTCACATTAAAGGGAGCCTCAGTAAGATTAGGTGCTAATTCCTCTTCAGAAACCATGGAGACAAGAAGGCAGTGGGAAGAGCTGAAAAGCAAAAAAAAAAGAAAAAAAAGAAAAGAAACTGCTAAGAATTCTATATCTGGCAAAACTGTCTTTCAAAAATTACGGAGAGATTAAGATGTCCCCAGATAAACAAAAGCTGAGGGAGTTCATCACCACTAGCTGGCCTTACAAGAGATGCTAAAGAGAGTTCTGCAGGTTGAGAGGATAGGAAAATAGACAAAGCCACATGAAAAAATAAAGATCTCTCATGAGGGTAACAACATGGGTAAATATAAATGCGGTGCAATTATCTTTTTGGTTTGTGGCTCTATTTTTTATGTCCTTCTGGTTCTAAAAGGCAAATCCATAAAATGTAATGAGAAATAAGTGGTTTTGGACTTATAATATAAAAACATGGAATTTGTGACAATACCTACATAAAGGTGGGTGTTGGAGGGATCTAGTTTGTGTATACCATCGAAGTTAAGTTGGTATCTAAGTAAATGAGAGGTATAATTACTAAGTATATTTGGGATGTTAAGTTTAAGTCCCATGGTAACTACAAAGAAAATACTGGAGAATATGCAAGCTCATAAGTAGAGAAATTAGAGTATGGGTTGCTGGGAGTGGAGGCAGAGGGAATGGGGAATTAATGCACTTTGGCTATAGGGTTTCTATTTGGGAAGATGGGAACATTTTAGTGATGAAAGGTGGTGAGGGTACTGCAATATTGTGAATTGTGATTAATCCCATTGAATGGCATGCCAGGGAATGGCTGAGATGGGAAAGTTTATGTTGTGTATATGTTCCCATAATTTTTAAAAAGAAAGAGCAACTAAAGAGACAATGGCAATTAAATGCAATACATGATCCTGGATGGGAACTAGCAAGGGATAGGAAAAGAATCAAAGGGACATTATTGGGACGTATGAAAAAATTGGAGTATATACTATCAATTCATATCAATGTTAAATGGCTTGAACTTGATAACCGCATTTAAGGTGGTTACATAAGTGAATATCCTTGTTCTTAGGAAACGTACATGGCAGTATCAAGTGTTCAAGGAGTATGATGTATACAATCTACACTCAAATGTATAGATAATAGACAGATAGATAGATAGATAGAATGATTCAACAAATGTAGCAAAATGTTAAAATTGGTGGAGCTGGGTACCTGCGGAGATAGAGATATATATGAGTTTCCTGTATAGGGTTTCGTGTAAGTTTGAAAGTATTTCAAAATAAAAAGCCCATATCCAGAAAAAAAAAAAAAAAAGACAAACACATTGCAAATAACATAAATGCCAGACGAACAATCTTCATCTTCATACAAATAAGGCGCAAAAATTTTAATAAAGTATTAGCAAATATAATTTAGCAATATTTAAAACATGTTACATAAGGTTTACCCCAGGCATGCAGGTTGGTTTAACATTCAAAAATCATTCAGTAAAATTTGCCATAGTAACATAATAAAGATGAAAAACATATCATTTCAGTAAATGTAGAAAGAGAATTTGATAAAATTCAATATCTGTTCATAATTAAAAAAAAAAAATCTATAAGAATAGAAGGAAACTTCCCCAGATTGTTAAACTCTATCTACAAAAATTCTACAACTAACATCATACTTAATTATGAAATATTTCATCATCAGATCAGGAACAAAGTAAGACTGTCTATTCAAAATTTTATTAGAGATCCTAGCTAATAAAGCAAGGGGAAAATCAGATGTAAAACTATCTCTATTTGTAGACAACATGATTCTCAGGAACCTATAAAACAACTACTAGAACTAACTGAATTTTGCAAGGTCATAGGATAAAATTCTAATCATATAAACATATTTTTATATACTGGCAACAAACAATTGGAAAATTTTAAAAATCAATTCCATTCACAATGGTGCAAAAAAACACACAAAATATGAATAAATTTAACAAAAGATGTACAAGACTTGTTCAATGAAAAGTACAAAACATTGCTGAGATAAATGAAAGAAATCCTACAGAAATGGAGAGAAATACCATGTTCTTGGATGGAAAGATTCAATATTGTTAAGATGTCAAGTCTCCTCAGATTGGTTTATCGAGTCAACATAATCTCAATCAAAATGTAGCAGTCATTGCTGTGGAAATTGAGAAGCTGGTCCTAAAATTTATATGGAAATATAATCCACCAGGATAACCAAAGCAATTTTTTTTTAAAAAGATAAAATTGGAGGATTTCTGCTACCTAATTCCAAGCTTTACTCTGAGCTACAGAAATCAAGAGTCTAGTATTGGCTAAGGTATAAACATATAAATCAAGAGGAATAGGAGAGCATCCAGAAATAGATCCACATCCATATGGTCGATTGAGTTTCAACAAAGGCGCTAAGGCAATTTAACGGGGAAAGGAAGGTCTTTTCCACAATGATAATGGAACAACTGGATATCCACATGCAAAAAAAAAAAAAAATGTGACCCCAACTCTTACCTCATACCATACACAAAGAATTATCTTAAATTGTATTATTGGCCTCAATGTAAAAGCCAATAGTATATATAATATTATTTCTAATATTTCTAGAAGAAAACATAGGAGAGAGAATGTCTGTGACATTGGCATATACAATCTTTGTGTATACAAAGATTTTTTAGGCCACACATAAAATACAAACAATAAAAGAAAAATTTGATGAATTGAACATTATCAGAATTTAAAACTTTTGCTCTTTAAGATATCATTTTTAATCTGGTAAGTTCATGATGTGACCTAAGCATAGGAAGGCCTCTTAAAGGAATTCTGGCCTCCATTGCCCTGTCTTGCACAGCAGTTTCTGCTAGGCTGGAATTCCTTGTGAACTGCTAGGGTGAGGCCCAGTAGGGAATTATAATAGTTGGTCTAGACATCATAGGAAATAGGAAAAGGGATAGATAATAGGTTGAGAGAAATTTACAGGTTATTTCTGATCAACACAGCCATAAATACTGGCCTCTTGAATTTGGCTACTGAATTGTTTCAGACAAAACTTGATCTATGTTATTATTTTACTCAATCATATTTTTAAATAAAAATCTCACATTTCACAAAAAAAAAAAAAAAAAAAAAAGCCCAAGGTTGGCATGGAAGGTCAAACTGCACAGCCTCCCAGGGCCAACCCATTTTCCTACACGGTCTCCCATTTCCACATCTTCAGGTAGAGTGCCTCCCCTCCCTGCAAAGAAGTGTGGAGAAATAGTGGGGAAAGCAGAAGCAGCAAGGGGTCAACACCAAGTCCTGTCTCCCTCCTGTCTCCATGCCAGTTCCACTCCTTTCCCTCCCTCTTTGCTGATGGTCCAGTATGTTTGGTTTTCCCATTTGGTGACGTTCTCAGTAACTCAACTGTGAGCAAACACTGGATCCCCGAGACTCCTCTCTTTCCTTGTCTTTCTGTATTTGTAGTTGGATTCTTGAAAGAAACATCTTTATTAGGATAAAATGAGAAAAACATTCTCATTTGTGAACTGACCAAGAAAAAAAAAAAAACCACTTAAAAAAAGAAAAGGCAAACCATAGAATAAGAAAAAATATTTGCAATATATGTACCTGATTATATAGAATATATAAAGAACTGTTAAAATTAGATCATTTTTATAAAATAAAAATTGGACAAATTATTTGAACAGACAATTCACACACAAAAAATATACAAATGGTCAATAAGTACATGAAAAGATGTTCAATATTAGTAATCGTCAAGGAAATTGAAGTTAAAAACCCAAGAGATAATGGTTACACATCCCCTAACAATGGCTAAAATTACAAAGACTGAGAATACCAAGTATTGGCAAGGATGTGAAACAACTGGAATTCTTACACATTGCTAGTGGGAATTTAAATAGTATAACTACACTGGAGAAGCATACGGCAGTGTTTTCAAAAGTCAAACATGTACTTATCATAAAACCTGGTCATTCCACTCCTAAGTATACACCTAAGAGAAATAAAAACATATTCACAAAAAGACTATGTTCATAGCAGCTTTATTCATGATAGCCATAACCTGGAAACATCCCAAATGTCCATTAACAAGTAAATGGATAAATTATCCTTACAATGGGTTCTCATCATCATTGGAAAGGAATACACAACAACATTGATGAATCTCAAAATTCATTCCATCAAGGGAAACAAGGCTGACTCACAAAGCACATACTACATGATAACATTTATGTAAAAGGCTAACTGCTCTATTGGGCGAAAAGCAGTTCAGTGGTTGCCAGAAGGCAGAGACGAAGGCAAGAATAGACTGAAAAGATAGATACATGAAGAATATTTTGAGGGGGATGGGAATGTTTTGTATCTTGTTTGTGGTGGTGATTCACAGGTCTATACAACTGTCAAAACTCATTGAATTTTACATTTTAAATGGTAGTTCATTGTACATAAATTATCCCTCAATGAAGTGCAAAGGGTTATTAAAAATAGTATAAGAAATATCAGGTTTGAACACACATTAGAACATGCATACACACAAATAAATACAAAAGAAAGTACAAAACAAAAATCGATGACACCAAAATATGTTGAAAAATAAAAACCTGCTTCCTTCTAAGCCAAAGTCATCAGCAGACTAATATTGTTCTATGATTTTACTACTATTGAAACCTCTTAGTCACAACAAGCAGCACAAGTTTCCTCTCCCAAATGCTCATTGCCATTTGCCTGAACAAGCATATACCACCCACAAAACAGACACCGAGTAGGCATGACTGTGCAAACCCATGTTCCATAAAGCCTTCCTTCAGTGAAAAAAAAGGCTGTCAGAAACCACACATGGCTTTCTTGTGATGTTAAACAGTTTTTATCTGTTGCAAAATGCTCTGCTCTGTGTGCTACACTGACTAAAAAACTTACAGATTGGCATGTCTGATATTTCACCACTCTCAGTAAATACCCCTGATTCAGTAAACAGGGCATATATTATGCCATACTTAACTAGTTAATATAGTTACTAAGATTTATTCATTATTTCTAGTGGATGGGCATGAGAAACAAAAAATTAATGACTCACTGCCCTTTTATTCATTTTGCAGGTCTTTTGAGAAAAAAATAAACAAAGCAATAAAATAGATGATAAAATAAATTTTAAACTAAAAGAACCCCTAATTTGGAGCAAAACTGTAGACTGAAAATTTTGGCTATGCTCTGATAAGACCATCACATAGCCACAAAAAAGAATACTTGGAATAGTTTTATTTTGACAGTTCTATTTACATTTCTCTACAGGACTAATTAGCCTCTAGGCTAATGCTGAACTAACTGGAAGTCATGCTTATTGCTTACTATGAGTTTTACAATTCATCATCTTAATTGGCATTTAATATTTATGAATTTACTACTTATAAAAAAATAGAAAGAAAACAATATGTTATTTAAAATCTGCAAAAATATTCACATATTTTGCATAAGGAAAAGCAAATACTAGAATTATTTCACTCTTCATTTGGTGTTTCAAGTGTTCAAAATTCAAAACTCTGCAAGTTATAACAAATATAGACCTGAGCAAATATAGAGCAATGGCTGGAAAATATGAGTTTTACTTCTTACTGTTATTTCTCTCCTGAAAATATTTAGATAGCTAAATGAATCTATATGCTCTATGTTTCCCCTCTGCAAAACATCGACTATCGTTCTTATTTGCTTAACAAGTAAGGAATAACTCATGAAAGTTTTCAAACCACATTATAAATTGAGGTTTTAAGTCGCTGGAATTAAGCAGTGCATTTCTCCTAAAGATAAAAGGTTTCATTTAAAACAAATGCAATTTGTGACTGAGCTCTTAACCACACAAAGAACTGGTAACTCAAATTACCTCGCCAAAGCAACCTTTATTTAGCTACACTAAGCACATAACCTTTATCTGATCAGCAATATGGTAAAGTCAATACAGTACAGAAACTTTTTACCGTGAATCTCTTGGCTCAAGAAGAACTAAAATCTCAACCTTAACATTTAGTTACTGAATGTATTGCATTTTATAAAAATATATATTGTGGATATAGGTTAGACATAAAAAAGGAATATTTCTTGTTTGGGGAGTTTAAAAAGAGTAAAGTAAACCGTTATGAAATTCAATTGTATCCTTTTCTAGAAGTCCTGTAAACAAGATGAACTGTCATCAGAATGGTTTAATTACATTTCTGCCTTTCATGCGTGGTTTTCTTGGTGTAATCTGACTCTTGAAAGTCCATGACAGACAGTCAGAAAGTTCATGAATTTTGTAACTTTCTCGGGAGTAGGAGCTGAGATTGCATCTAGAATAGTCCCAAGGAATCCCGCCTCCTCTCCTGTATTCATGCCTTCGTCACCCCCACCCTTGAGTGTGGGTTGGGCTTTCTGACTTACTTCTAAGGGATAGAATGCAACTGCAGTGCTGGGATGTCACTACAGATAGTGAGCTACTTGAAGACTGTGGCTTCTCTCTGGGCATGCTCTCTCACGCTCACTCTTGGATCATTGTGACATAATAAATACTTGTTTTAAAGTCGCTAAGTTTGGGGGTAATTTGTTATGCCAATGGATGAAAAGCAGTTAATGG
This sequence comes from Choloepus didactylus, assembly GCF_015220235.1. Taxonomy (NCBI): domain Eukaryota; kingdom Metazoa; phylum Chordata; class Mammalia; order Pilosa; family Megalonychidae; genus Choloepus; species Choloepus didactylus. Next base: position 78,390,598 of record NC_051307.1, read on the forward strand.
TCAAAGCAGGGGAAAAGCACATTCTAAATAAAAGTAATATGCACAGAGGACATGGGCTGGAGGAATCATAGGGAGTGCTAGGATCTGAAGAAAAGCCAGGGCTAAAAAGAGAAACAATCTCAACTTCTGCTATTATACTACTCTGAAAAAATGATTTTAGGATTTTTTTTCTTCCTGAGGCAAAAGTATTTTGCTACTGGAGGAGGGAAAAAAAAAGGAAAAATAAATGTTTGCCATTTTAGTGATATTGAATGCAATATGGTTTTAAAATTAAAAATTTTTCCTTCATATATCTTATAGCTTAATATTTCAATTGTCATAAATCCTTGCTTTCAAAAAAAGAAAGAAACTAAAATAACAAATATGAGATTTCTTATTTTAAATCATGTTTGTTATTCCGCACCAGAATTTTTCCAAAATTGGCCAAACATTTTATTAAATTTTAGGATAAAAAGTACCCATAATAGTGAACTAAACTACAAACGTCAACTCAGTTATATCTTATACATAATACTGACTAAAGAAAAAGTTATAAAAAATTACACACAATATGATTCCATTTATATACAATGCAAAAAAAGAGGCCAAATTAAATTCAGGTATAGATGGTAAAATGTAACTAGCAACTGGGACTGATCATCCCCCAAAAGGAATAATTATCCCAAAAGGTAAAGGCACCCTTAGAGTACAGCTTAAGGGGTGCAACTGGGGAGAAAAGAGCAATAACCTGTCTTGTAACTTAAACAAGTAGTCACTGTATAATTATTCTTTCAAATGTATATATATCATACAATCTGCAATATGTATTATATATGTTACATAAAAGTAAATTAAAATAATAAAAAACAAATACAAATTAGTACTTACATTTTTTTACAAAATAAGCTGAACAATTCATCCTAGCAGGCAGCATGTTTCATGTTCTTACACTTCAATTTATGAAACTGATTTACATTTTTAAAGACATAAATTTAGTAGCAGACAGCACCTAATTAGGTGTTCAGTAAATAAAATACAGGATAGAAAATCAAAGTTTTAGCAGCAACTAAGATAGAAAAAAAGAACAAATTAGAGTAAAGAACATTGGCTAATATCTTATCTCTTCCACTCATTTCTCTTATAATCTTGCACAGAATACTCGTTTGAACTTCAGTTGCTTCATTTACACAAATGGGAACTTAGTATCTGATAAAAGTGTCTATTCACACTGATAAGGGAAAGAATGGTTATTTTTATGATTAATAGACTGTATTGGAAGAAATGGTTAACCATTTGAAAAAAAAAAGAAACAAAAACATATTCCCATTTGTTCAAATCTCATATCTCACTCCAAAATAAAATGGACCAAAGATTCAAACATTAAAAAATAAAGGTACTGGAAGAAAACCTGGCCAATTTTTTTCTTTAATCTTAAATAGGAGAAAGGGTGAATAACATGCCAGTTTGTCTGGGACCGAGTACTTTTCTAGCACACAAGAAGGTCAGTGTTGAAACCAGGAAAGTTGCAGGCAAACCAGGACATCTGGTTGCCTAAGTGAAAAAAATCTTTCTAACCCCTTTGTAAGACTTAAATACCATAAAGGAAAATATTGAGAAATTTAACTATTAAAGATCTAAAATTTCTGTATGACCAAAAATAAATAAATAAATAAAAATTAAAAACTGTGTCCATGTCAACAGCTAAGCAAAATCCTGGAGGCTCTCTGCAAGTTTATGATAAACAAAAGCTAATTTCCTCCAAAAATATACAGAAAATATATCAACCAATAAAAAAGAGATGGAAAAACAATTGAAAAATGAGTGAAAGATAAAGACAGACTAACAAAAGATTAAGTTACTGAAGGTGACACAGCTAATGACTATAATTTTACACTTCAGATACAGCACAGAGACAAAAATAAAACACCCAGATGGTTTATAAAAAAGAAAAAGTGAGAAGAGTTTAGGAAAAATAACAAGTTCCAAAACACAAAAATTCAATAATGAATTTAATGAATGAATAAAACATAGAAAGTAAAAAGAATTATGGTATGTAATAAATTTGCATAATATTCAATGCATAATAATCACAAAGTCAGTATCAGTTGGTTAGGACATAGTGCTAATAAAAGCTATATTGCTGGGCCTATTTTTCTTCTCTTTTTTTGAGGCAGTCACCATCAAACAGTACAAAATAGTTTGTGAAAACAGACTTGTTCCCTTACTCAAGGGAGATTTTGCACAAATGTGTATCAGTGATCACAAAAGCCAACAAGTTCAATGGCTAGATATATAGTGACTAGATATGCATATTCACATATTCAAAGATATATGTACTAGGGTATTAATTGCAGAATTGTTTCTAATTCAAAACACTAGAAACAAGCAAAAATTCTTTTTGTAGGAGAAACAAATCATGAAATAATATACAAACAAGCTTTGAAAACAGCAAAACCATAATTAGGTCATGACCTTTTGAATGTTTATAAAATTCAGACACAATGGAAAGTGCTTTCTCTACATCATTTAATTTAATCCTCATAGCAACTCTAATGCCAGATTAGAGATTTTAGGCAAAATCTCCCAATTTTAAAGTATTACAACTAATACAAAGTTTTTTTAAAATCACATGAGCCAACTAAAAGTGTCTGCAATCCCAATCCAGCCCATAGTTTGCCAAACTGTCATCTCTGATGTGGTAATTAGAAAAGAAGCCAAACCAGAGTCTTGTAAACATTTGTAATTTGGAATCTGTTACAGAAAGTGGAGTTAGCAGAAACAATGAAGAAGGAGCAGAAAAGTAGAAGGTAAATGTAGTGCCCTAAAGCCAAGAGAAGGGGAGATTTCAGGACAGAAATAATCAAGGTCAAAGCATGCAGGCAAGTCCTCAAATAAAGACCCAAAGGCTTTCCTTAGTGATCTTTAAGAGCTGTAAGAGTAATTTTAGCACAGACATAGGACCAGAAACTAGATCGAAGGGGCCAGGTAGAGATGATCAAGTCAACAGATGTAGACCACTCTTTCAAGAATTTTGAACTTGACAGAATGGGAGAAATGAAACATTGGCTTTATCTTTTCATGTCGAACTTGAGGGACATGACTGTTTAAGAATATAGGTGCACACAGAATTTGTAGACAGAAAGAGGGACAGCTAGAAGTTACAAGAATGAAGGAGGATCCCCAGCAAAGCAGGATCCCAGAAGGGCTGGGAGGAGGTGAGACAAAAAGCAAAGTGAAGGTTTGATTTTGAAGACTGGTGCTTGTTCTCTAAGGAAGGAACAAAAATGGCAAGAGAGGTTACCAACGCAGCAGACGCTTTGAGGAAGTTCAGCTTAACAAACATTTTTTGAGTACCCACTCAAGGGTAACAAGCTGTGCTGAGATCTGGGATGAATGAGGTGAAGTCCAGGCCCTCAGGAACAGCACTTTCAGGGAAAAGTGAAAGAAGTCCACATCGTGTGAGCTGTAAATCAGAAGGTGACCAGCCATCTGCTGAATGAGAGGGATAGCAAGGGATATTTTGGGTGACAAAAAAAAAACTAAGAACAACCTAGGACAGTGTTGTTATCCCTGGCTATCCATCAGAATCACTTGTGAAGATTTGTGGAAGTCCAGATGCCCAGACTCCACACCCTGGAAATTCTAATTGATTAGGCTTCAGATGGAACTACAGCATCTTTAATAGTTTAGGCCCTACAGATGACTCTGCCAGTAAACGAGTTTAAAATTACTGGTTTAGAACAATGTTTGGGGGACATCCAGGAGGAAGTGAATTAAGGAGAGACAGAATGACTTTTGGGAGAATAAAAATAACTAGATTTAATTATTTAGAATCTACCAATATTTACCACTTGGACATTTATTGGCAAAACTGACAATACCAAACAATGAATGGTATATCAGATATTCTCATATCTGTAATGGATAAAACATTGGGGAAAAGTAGCATTCCATGGTAAAGTAACAAAACTGCAAGGAAAAAGAAATCACTAAACAACATAAAGCTACACACACACACAAACCAATAAGGAAAAAAAAAAACTGTTATTGAATCACTGAATTTTCACAACACACTAAACATACCCAGGCTTCCCCTAGCTATGATCCTTTCTCTTTTCTTTGCTGCCAAACTTCTAGAATGATTGGTTTCTGACCACAGCCTCAAATTGTCTCCCCAACCTCTCTTTTCTTAATACCAGCAATCTTGTAACACCCACACTTCTACTCAAACTTCAATGCAAACTTGGGGCATTTTTTCAGTGCTTGTGCTGCTGGGGTACTTCACATTTAATACTATTAACCACTTCTCTCTCCTAAAACCTCTTCCTTAGCCTCCATCACTATACCCTACGCTTTTCCATCTCTGTCTCCTTCCCTTCTTCTCAGTCTCCTCCCCTATCTTCCCTGGAAGTCTGCCTCTCTCCTTAGGCACCTTGATGTAAGAATTCCCCAAGTCTCACCTCCTCTTCTTTCTCTTGGTGCGTTCCCTTGTCATTCTCTCCCAACACCAGAACTTCAACTGGGCCTCTACACTTTGATTTCTCCCTTGCTTTCACCACTCCAGTCACAGTTGAGCTCTCGCTGTCCTTCAGATAGGCTGTTTGACCAACCTAGAATGTTTGTCCCTCATTTCTTCTTGCCTAGATATTTTCTGCTTATCTTTGTCATAAACATCACTTCCCTTGGGAAGCCTTCCCTGACCCTGAGCTCAGATTAGACTTAACAACTACATACTTCTATGTCCTCCTATGTTTCTCCTTACACACTTTATATTTAATTATTTGCAATAATTTACTTAATATCTATCTTGCTACCAGATTTTAAGTTCTAAGAGAGCAGGATCTATGCATCTCCAGTGTGAAACACAGTTCCTAACATGACAGATACTCCCTTATTTATTGGCTGACATAACTGACCCACACTTTAGCTTTGACTCATTTTTCCTAAACAAGAATCTCAAACCTTTAACTGCTATTTCTTTCCATTTAATTCTTGCTGTCATTTCTAATGCAACATATCTAAAAATCTATTTTCACTCACACACACATACTTACCATATCTATTTTCTCCTAATTTCTGTTTGTAGAGGTATTCAAACTCAGTTCAGCCACTAATAAGTTGGGTAATATCTTTATTCTTTTAACACTCCTTGACCTTATTTGCTCATCTATAAAAAGAAGGGGTCTGACTTAAAGGTCTCTAAAGTCTTTACTGTCTGAAAACTCTATACTTATAAATAGTGACATACAGTCCCTTCATGTTTCAAGTTAGGAAATTACTGGCTAAACATAATAAGCAATTTATTAAAGATAACACAGCTAGTGGTTAGAATTATATGCCACGACAAACTTTTAGATTCAACATAGAGATATATTAGTATCTAAAAATTGAGGTGGGAAGAGTGATATTTTATTGAGAAAAAAGCATCAAAACAAAACCTTCAATGCATAGTTAAAATTTAGAAAGAAAATAGACATTTAATAATATCATAATTTAATTTCCATGTCCAAGTCAATATCAGTGGTAAAAAACACAATGATATTAAAATGACATGGACTTGAGGCGAGTTCTTCTCTGGTATAGTCAAGTAAGTTCCTGCCAGATCAATTCTCCCACAGATAACAATTATAAATTCTGGATAAAATATTAAACAACCCTGAAGGCCCTGGAGGATGGACAAAGCAAAAAGATCCTTAAGGGGTGTCAATAGTTAGAAGAAGAAAATGGCTCAGAGAGAGTTCCCCTATTTACCCATTTTAACAGCTTTTACTCTCAGGGAAGGCTTTAGTTGGCACAATGCTAGGTAGATAAAACTCTGACAGAAAACTAGTTTTTCTGGTCTGAAGAACCAAAGGACAGAGTTCAGGGCAGCCTTTGCTGCTAGAAAGTACGAGTCAGAAAGGGAACATTCCAAATTCTGTGTATAAACTCTGCTCACATCTCTGACTGACGCTGAACCATACATTACAGGACACACTAAAAGCAGACTAGCTAAAAGCAAATGAATTGAGATTTGAAGTGCTTTCCAAGAGACAGAGTTTGCAGTTTGAGTTCAACCAAGTTAAATTCATCCTAAAAAAAAAATTCACCACATGGAGCAATATAACAGAATCCAGAATCTCTGCACTGTAACATTCACAATGAAAGAAAAATTACTCAACATACAAAGAACCAGGAAAGTGTGACAAATTCTTAGGGGAAAAGACAATCAAGAGAGACCAATCTCAAGTGACCCAGATATTGGAATTATCAGACAAGGATCTTAAAGCAGATATTAAAACTGTGCTCAACGATGTAACAGAAAATATGCTAATAATGTACAAAAAGGCAGAAAAATCTCAGCAGAGAAAGAGATATCAAATATTAATAAATTAAATGGAAATTCTAGAACTAAAAATATATAATATCTAAAATAAAATATTCTCTGAGTGAATGGAGATGAAAGCAGAAATAGTCAATAAACCTGGATATAGATAAATAGAAATTATTCAATCAGAATAACAGACAGAAAAAAGATTGGAAAGAAAACATTAAAAGTGATTCAGGGATGCGTGATGAATTAGCAAAAGTTCTAACATATGTATATTGGAGTTCTGGGAGTTGAGGAGAGAGTTCAAATAAACAAAATTTCCCAAATTTGGTGGAAAACATAATTTTACAGATTCAAGAAACTCAGAAATCCTGAAGAAGGGTAAATATGAAAATAGCCATATATAGGCACATTATATGTGCTGTAAACTAACAACAAAAAGGAAATCTTGAAAGCAGCCAGACAGAAAAAAAATGAGATTATTTCCAAGGGAACAACCATTTGAGTGCCCACTGACTTCTTATCAGAAATAGTGAATAAACATTTTTTGAGTGTTGACAGAAAAAAAAGAAAGTTAACCCAGAATACTATATTCCACCCAAATATGCTACAAGAATGAAAATGACTTTTTCAGATAAGAGCAAACTTCGAGAATTGTGCAGCAGCTCACCTACACTACTAAAAAAGTTTTATAAAAAAAATTTAGACTGAAGAGAAATAATAACAGACAGAAACTTGGAACTTCAGGAAGGAATGCAGAGCACAGAAAAGAGCATTTTTAATGGACATTGTATGTGCCACCCAAAATCTCCTTCACATGATTTTCTGATACAGTAACAGATGACTGTCTTCAGCTCCTAGCACCTGCAGCGATAACTTGCCCAAAATCCCAAGGCAGCCTCTGCTCCTAACACAGGTGGACTTCTTCCTCTGCACCCTTCCCCTTCCTTCCAGGTTATTTTTTCCAAAACCTCCCTAATAAATATTCTATACCACTTACTCTAACTCTGCGTCTGCTTCCTGGAGAACCTACAATAGCATGAACAACTCAAATGAGCAGAGATTTTTAAAGTAAATGATTTGCTTCTAAAAACTTCCATTTCTGCTTCAATCTTCGGACTCATTTCCTTAAATATAGGATTTTGTTCTTAGAATGTTTTCTAGGCTCTCTGGACACATAAGGCATATTGATTCTAGCCAGGAAAAAATTCTTTGCTCAGTGTTAATGCATGTACAGTGTTGTTTCTTCCTCAGGAAAAAAATGAGCTCATTGTGACTATTATATAAATTTTGTTTTATATATATTAACTATTGAAAAGTCATGGTTGTAGATCTGATACTTAAGGGCAATTAGCATCACATGGTCCAAAGCTATTTCATAACCACAGGTCTGCTCCCTAATCCCAGTCAGGAGCACTTTATGTGTGTCAGTGATAACAAGAGGGAGGAGGCAAAAGTATAAGGATAGTACATTCTAATCACTGTGTGCAGATAAATTTTTCAGATACACATAAAACCAGATGACAAGTGAATTGTTTTTTTAACCAGCACCATTAACTGAAATATTCATTAGTCTACTGTGAACTCTCTGATTTGTTCTCATCCATCTTATTGCCATCCTCAACTTATTAGCATCCCTATATCTAATTTATTATCTAACTCCTCAATTTCAAGAGTTTCTCTCTTCCTCTTTAAAGTCAAGTATTCCATTTATACCCCAGATTGCCTCCCTGACCATCTATTTGAGATTGCGGCCTCTGTTATAGAAAGGAAGGAGGTAACTATGACTCCTAGGACACAAATCCAAAATCTTGTGGGATCATCATTCTACTAATGATTCACAAAACCTGGAGTGTGCTGTAATTCCAAATGTCTGTAGGAATTTTCCACCTAGGTGTCTTACCTCTCTTTAGTGAATTTGACATCTTCTTCTATATGTCTCTCAGTAGCACCATGTGATTTCCTAAAATGGAAGCGCTTGACTCCTAACTTCAATAACAAAATAAATCATTTATCAAGAGTCACTGCCAATCAATGGGATGCTACTGTCAAATTACTCTCCTAAAATACTGTTTTATTATGTTATTTTCCAGTTCATAAAACAAAAATATGGCTCTCCATTAACTCCTGTACTTTGGTTCAGTTTCCTCTATCTATCTTTCAACGACCCTTGAAATCCAGCTTCATTTCCCACTATCACACAAATATATATTCTCTGTTCCATCGACCCAGGAGTCTTTCTCTCCCTGAACCACTTTACCTTTATCTGTACTACACATCCATACCCCAAGCAGTTTCTCTGCCTTTCTCCATCTAACCAAACCTATCACTCCAGGGCCAGCTCAAAGCCCATCTCTTCCATGAAGCCTTCAACAACTCCAATCCACTGTAATTTCCCCCATCTTTGAATTTTTACTAAGTTCATAAGCTTTACTTATTTTAAATGTTCTCTCATTGTTTCATCTTAGCTTTATCTCCCTAATTTTGACTATCAATAATTTTAATACATTATCCCCCTAGCCCCTACATAGCCTCCACACATACTAGTGCTCTCAACAGGTACTTTTGATTAATTTATTAGGTGCTTAAGTACAGAAGTGTAGTGGAAAACATAACTAAAAATTATTATAATATGTAAATCAGAAACTATCACAAACTAGAAAAGGAAGCTAGGACTGTAATTAATGAGGACAAACCCCTTCCTTTTTTGCAATTGCTCTTAATCTTTTTCTCTATCTTTTGCAGAGCTACTGAAAATATTTTAAAAAGGCCTGTCTCTTCCTCTTGTTATGACCTGCCCCCTAGTGGAAGGCAGAAATAAACAAAGTAAAATTAGCCCAAGGAAGAAAAATGTAGGGGTTCCTTTTTCAGTAATCCATAACTTCAAAAACAGTTTCTTAAGTAACTGTCTTAAAGGATAGAATCATTTAAATTAGAACAGCAGAATACAATTTGAACACACAAGAAAAATACTAGACAACAGCAGAAGTAACAGAATGAGGACAAAGGGGTGTGGGGGGGCAAGAGTACAACGGAAAGGGACCAGGCACAGGACTGGGGGAGTTTACTCTGTGGTAGATGGTCTACATTGTTCTCATTTTCCCCTCAGGTATTTTCATAACAAACCTGTTGTCTAATAACCATGCTGTTTGAAGTTGTAAGTAAATAAGTAAATAAAATACAGATTTTTTTTAAAAGATGCTGTTTTACATTGAAGTCATTACCTCCCTTGATCTTTCGTGAATTTATCTTGCACCAAATGAGTTATTTCAAGTTGGCAGTTTAATAATAAAGCAGCATTCTTAACATTGGTCCAAGTGATTTGTTTCTTATTATTCTGAATTACCTCATGGTGACTTTATCATGGCAAGTCACTGCATATCATCTTCTTATATCTCAATCCTAAATATTTTGAAAACTTTATAATGATACTAGCACAGACTTCAGAGATTTGATACACATAGCATCTCCTAGTGGTGGGCAGTAATAGTTTTTAAAGTCAAATCTTTAAAATTCAAAATTACAGTCTATGTCTTACAGTTTTAGCTCTCACATTTAGGTCTTTGACACATTTGAGTTAATTCTGTATATAGCACAAGGTAAGGGTCCAACTCCATTCTTTTGCATGTAAATATTCCAGCTTTCCCAGCACCATTTGATGAAGAGGCTGCTCTTTCCCTTTTAAATGGTCTAGACCGCTTTGTTGAAAATCAATTGACCATAGATACAAGGGTTTATTTCTGGGCTCTCTATTCCTTTGTTCTATATGTCTATCATTAAGCCACACCACACTGTTCTGATTTTTGTAATTTTGTATTAAGTTTTCAAATCAGGAAGTATAGATTATGTTTTGATCTTAATTTTTTTTTCCCTTGACCCAAAAGTAATAGTGAAATTTGACATAACTGTTCCTTTTCCAGCTGGCTTCTCCTCCCAAGTTGGACCCTGCTTAATTTCTGTAAGAGCTTTCTACAAGATGTCAACTATTAGAAGAGTCAGATCACTTAATTTTTTTTAAGTGAGAAAATTTTTCTTTTAAGCTCATAACTAAGTAATGGCTTAACGTTGTTTCAGCAGTGGCACAAATAATCATGCTCTTTAGTGAAAAGCATAATGGCTAAATATTGAGGAAAACTGTCTGTTAAAATGTTTAGTAATACTTACTAGTGCATATTATTACTGGGTGTGAGTCTGCATTTACCAGTAGTATAACCTTGGACAAATCATTTTATCTCTCTAAGGCTCAGTTTCTACCTTGGTAAAATGAAGAACTATCTTCCATGCCCACTTCACTGGGTTGCTATTCTGATCAAAGGAGAAAAAGCATGTGAAAGCACTTGAAGGAAAGGTACAGTAGTAGAATATGGTTACTTTAGGTGTGCTCACCAGTAAAACTAATGTGGGGAAATAATATTTTTTTTGAAAACAGACAGTATTTTAAACAGTCGTTCATATGAAGAAAAAAATACATTGTCTTCCTTCAATTATCATATCATAAAATTTAAAACCAACTCCACAGTTTCCTTGCAGCTGCTCCCATCTACTAAAAGTGAAACCTGAAAACTCCCTCTCATTTCAACTCCCACCAACCTTCTATAGTGAAACCAGGATTCCCCCACCCCCAAACAACCCTAAATTCTATACAACTCCCACAGGAACCTAGACGGAGAAGAGTATGTCCTCTAACCCAGAGAGTCTCTTACAGCCCACGCACCTTAAAGATACAGACCGACATCATAGGCACACCATCATAACTTAAGCATATCATATTAAAAAATCACCTAGTCATGGAAAGTGATTAAAGGCAATAAACTTTCATAATTCATACAATTAGCAACGTGGCCCTAAATGGGTTTGGATTCTTAGGTAAAATAAAGCAAGGAAAGAGATAAATACAACCCAGAACTTTGATTGCTACTGGTATTTACCACATTTATCCTGCCTCATTCAAAAAGGGGGTGCAGGGAGATGAGGAAGTGAGTAGTGAGCCAAAGGAAACAGACGGGTGAACTATAATAGGATACAATGTATAATAAATAAGGAAATAGTAAAAGGATAAAATCAAGATAATAGAGTAAAATAAATCTAAGTGACCCCTGCCTCCCCCATATCTGTGATCACAGTGAACTTGCACTGCTCCATAAGAGGGGACAGAAAAAGCAGAAATAGCTGAGACCAAGTTTCTCACCAGTCATTCTCCTGTCAGGCTCCCAGAGCGAATTCAAACTTACCAGCCACTAAGAAGACTGTCAAAATTGGTAGGAGCCTGAGGTCAGAAGCTCTCCAAGCGTAGACCATCTCTGTGTTTCTTTTCCTGCCGTTCACTCAGTGCTCTCCCTCCACACAGGTACAGTGGAAGCTGTGGGCATGGTGAGGCTGTCTCTGGCCAACTCCCACTTCTCGCCAATGAATCCTCTTAGCCCATCAGCAGCGAGGCACTCCTTTCCTCCTAGCGCCTTCCTTCAAACCTCTGTGTTTCAGCCTGATTAGTAACTTGGAACAGAAGAAATTCTTCTCTGGAACTTGACACAGCAATAGATTTCCTGTACGAAGCTCTGAAGCAAAGACGGAGGAAGCAGATTGATTGAGTTATCTTTCAGCTCATTGGTTCTCTTCTCACTTCTGCTGCACAGAGATAACTTGACAGGCATGGAACGTCCCCAAGACAAACAGATTTGCCTAAACTTGGGTTAAAAAGTAAAACAAGATATTTACCTATTTCTAACCTATGCTTTTCATTTCCCAGTCATGAGAACTTTCTCCAGGTTGAAAAGGTACAGTCTTAGTAATAAAATTTAGAATAAAATGTTTTCTTTAGAAAATTATTGGATGAAATTACTGTCTAAATGGGAGTCACCACACACCTCTAGAAGCATCCTAAGTTTATTAGTTTCTATTGTTTCTGTAACAAACACTAATATGGTAGTTTAGAACAAACCAAACTTATTGTCTTACAGTTCTGGAGGTATGAAGTCTGAAACGGGTATTACTAGGATAAATCAAGGTAGGGCTGCATTCCTTCTGGAGACTCTGGAGGAGGATCTGTACTTTGCCCTTTCTAGCTTCTGGAGGCGGCATCATGCCAATTTCTGCTCTGTTGTCACATCTCCTTCTCTGATTCTGACCCTCCTGCGTCCCTCTTACAAGGGCATTTTTGATTACAGTGGCCCCACCCACACAGTCCAGGATAATCTCCTCATCTGACATTCCTTAACTTATTCATATCTGCAAAGCCTTTTTTCTCATGTATCATATCCACAAGTTTCAGGAATTAGGAATGGACATTTTGGAGGGCCATCATTTGTCTATCAGTATAAGTATTCAGTACTTATTGCCACTCATCTTTACTTTTGCTGAGTTAGGCAAAACATTCTCCTTTTAGGTGCCACACATATGGACTCCAGATTTACCAAAAAACTCTACCTTAATGTTGCTAGATAATATGCATCAGATTATGATTGGGAGGAAAAAAAAAATCAATGTACTAAGAATTTTCTACACCAGACAAAATCCACCAGGAAGGGGAAGAAAACACAGCAAACGGAAACAAAATTAAACATGCAATTTTTTTCTTATAAGTTAGCAGTTCTGTCTTCCTTCTTAGCAAACATTTAAAAAAAAAAACAAAAACCAAAAAAAAAACTTTTACTCTTCCTCTTCCCAAGTTTCCTTCCAATGGGTCTATTTGATTAAGACAGCGAAATCAGGGCCTGAAGGACTTGGAATATTTGAGAGCATAAGCTATGCAACTATGGGTGGACTATAGCAAAAACTACATCTCTTCTGTTAATAATATATTAGGTGTTGGAAATACCAGTGAGAAAATAAATCAGGTTTACAGTGGAATCTGGTTTCCATCACACATTCTGGTTTCTATCACACAAATATTAAGGTATCTAGTGGTTAAGGCCTGGGGTTGAATCACCACTGTGCAATGACTGGCCTGATGATGTTGGGCAAGCTTCTTTAATGAAATTTTTAACCAGATTTTTTTTTTCATTTTTATTATATGTAAGCATATTCTTACATCATTTTTTAATGCCTAACAACAAAAAAGCCAATCTAAAACACAAAAGGATTAAATGGCCTGCCCAAGGTTTCAAAACAACCTGGTGACACGGGGATATAGCTGGGAGTAAAACTCAAGTTTCTTGTTTGTGTGTCCCTGTGTTCTTTCTACTCAACTGCTCTGATTTGAAATTTCAAGCAATTTAAATTTTCAAGAAATTTCAAATGAACAAACCAAGGCTGTCTTGATGAATGTGGTAGCAAAGAAAGAAAAGTTTTAGTTTCTGAAAATTAGAGTTGTTTTCAGCCACATTTAAGTAGCCCCCGAACTCATAATTTATTCAAAAATTGACTTATTTGCCTAAAATACTTGTTGAACTAAAGTTATTCCAGTCAGGTTTATTTCTTTGTGTCTGATGTCAGATTCAGTCTTAGTTACTCACACCCTGAAGTCAGTTGAGAAGATTTTCCTGTCATGCCTTTGGGACTACTCCCCATTACCTAGAAGCTGTACATGGATCTTGAACACTTACTGCCCTGATTCCATGGCCTTTGATTCCTGGTTCTGTGTTGCCTGGATCCTTTGTTACTCAGCACCATTGTCTACTCTTTGACTCCCTGGATTTGAGTCTCAGCTGCATGGAACTCTAGTACCTGCCTGCCCTTCCTACTTCCCTGAATTTCTGGATGTGTATCCCTGCAGAAAATGGACCACTAGTTACTTGTGTTGCCATTTTAACTTTGGGGTGACCTCTCTGGCTTAGACATCAGGCTTATTTCTCTCTCTCTCTCTCTATCTCTCTCTCTCTCTCTCTCTCTCTCTCTCTCTTTCTCTCTCTCTCACACACACACACACACACACACACACACACACACACACAAGTCTGCACTTAGTCACATTTCCCTCAATCTATCCTGTTTACTGCTACCAAGTACTAATATGACAACTTCACAGAGGTAAAAGAGCAATACTGTGAAGAATTTCAAGGAACTCAAAGTACTAAATGGGTTTACATTCCTGGGAAATATATGTGTTCTCTCATGTTAAAGAACTGTGATTCCACGGCAACCAGTTTCACTGCTTAGGTAAATCAGTGGTCCGCTCTTTATCTATAACAATTCACTCTTTATGTTTCTCCATACTTGTCCCCATCATACAATGGCATGTGTGATGGAGAGAAATGAATCTAAGGGGTCTTACAGCAGAGGCACTAATTTAAAATATGACTGCGTAAAATGACTGCTCTCATGGCCATATCTTATCTTCCCTATTTTCCAATTTACCTTTCTACTTTCTTCCTTGATCCAAGCTCTGAAGAATCATCTGCAATCCTGGGTCTTCTCCTATACACAATGGTTAAACATACTGATCTGTAACTTAAAAAATTCTCCAAAATGTAAATATTTATTTTTTACATCCTACCATTATATTGTATTTTATCATGAAATTTTTCATTTCCAATATACAGTTTATGTTATGTCATCTAAATAATTCTCCTTAAAAAGTTACAAGATATATATATCATATATCACATCAGAGTGACTCATTATTTTTCAATATAATTTACAGATTACACAAAAAGAAAATTTTAGAAATAGATGCTTGAAAATTAAATATAAGTGCAGTATCAAAAAAATGAGCAAAACCAAAGCAGAAAAATTAGTAACCACATCTTATATTTTGCTAAATATAAATACTAGACTTCATTGGTCACATCATTACCCAAGGAAGGGGTATGACCTTGGGTGAGGCAATCCATGAAGGAGCTGACAATGGAATTGCTGAAACACTCTCAAAAACTGCAGCAACACTTCCTTTTCTGAAGGGGATCAAGCAGAATCTCACAATGTCTGCCAAGTGGACAGACATTGGAAAATGATTTACTCTAATCTCTTCTCAAATACAGTAGTATTCCAGTCAACCATTTGTCTTTAATTCCCAAGAAACCAAATTAGATGATACAACTCTTGTTGAAAATTTAAACGTGGAAGATCTCTGCATTAAGATATTTCCTACTTAAGATAATTATTTCATTTTCATCTATGAGTTGACAAATGTGAAGTCCATAAGAATGCAGAAATGAATTGAGAAGAGTGAAAAGTCCAGTCATACACCTTCACTAAAAATTAATATCAAGGCAAAACATCTGATAAGAGACAGGTATCATGTAAACTCCAAAAAAACTCTACTACAGTCATGAAGGATCAGACAATTTAAAAAAAGAAATATTCCAGCCTGAGCAAAATGGGATTATCTTAAATGTCTCAGATATTAAATTAATTAAATTAATAAATTAATGATTTCTATATATCTTTTTAGTAAATTTCTATATATCTTCTTAGTAAAAGAATATGAAACATGAAGATCATTGTTGTCATAGAAGCTGATACCTACCTGCAATTTTATTCAAATTTCAGTGGACCTTTCTCTGGAGAATGATAAATGCTCTATTGAAACATCATGTTTTTATTACATCGGTGGCTTAAAAATTTGGTGCCAAAATCAGATTTTGGACAAGCTGTCTATCTTTTACAAGATAATGTAATATTTCTAATAAATAAGTAGTTCAGATTGGTGAATTCTAATGAACTAAATTCAGCTTTGAAGACTGTCATAACTTTATATTTTTTCTGGTTTTGAGAGTAACTGTTAAGACTATGGCCCCTAAAGTAGAATTTCCTGGGCTCAAATTTCAGTTCTGCCATTTAATTTTTGTTTATTGTACTTTCTTCTGTTCTAGAATATCTATTTGACTACTTTTTCAAATCTGCTATGTCATTTTTATAGTTTCAGTTCTCTGCCTTGGATGGACTGAATTGTGTCCCCCAAAAAGACATGTTAAATCCTAACCCCAGTCCTGTGACTGTAACCTTATTTGGAAATAAGGTCTTTGAAGATGTCATTAGTTAAGATGATGCCAAACTAGATCAGGGTGGACCAAATCCAATATGACTGGTGTCCTTTTGAGAAGGGGAGAGTCAAAGACAAGGACATGGGAGACGCCATGTGAAGATGGAGACAAGAAAGAAGGTCATGTGGAGACAGACAGTGATGCATCTACAATCAAGAAATAGCAAGGATTGCTGCAAACTCCAAAAGCTAGAAGAGGCAAGGAAGAATTCTCTCCTACTGGTTTTAGATGGAGCATGGCCTTGCCGACTTCTTGATTTTAGATTTCCAACCTCCAGAACTGAGACAATACATTTTCTATTCTTCTAAGCCATCCAGTTTGTGGTACTGTGTTACAGCAGCTCTAGCAAACCAAAACCATGCCAAAACTTGTTATTTTGTCATTTATCTCCTGAACATGAAAAAAATAGTTTAAAATCTGTATCTGATAGTTCCAGCATTTTGAGCGACTTGAGTACATTCCATTATCTATTATTTCTGCTGTTTCTTGCGCTCTTCAAGTGTCAGGCACTGTGTTTTGTTTATGAAATCAAATATAATTTGAGACCTTCAATGATTTTATCTTCCTCCAGAGATCTCCATATCCTCTTGCCAGGCATCTGTAAACATTAGCAATCTTGGATCACCTTAATCCAAGTTTAGGGATTGAGATTTTCTGGGTCACCCAAAATCTAGACTCAAAGCTAAGTTCAGTCTAGGTGAGGAGTGGTTTTATTTTTCTTATGACTAGGATCCAACAGTTCAAAGGATTTCAGCCAGGACTCCCACTCTCATACTCTTAACAGGTCCTGGACTTCAACTACCTCCCTTCCACCCTTCCTGTCCCAAAAGGTTGTCAAAAGCACTGCTTAGCCTTTCAGGCAGCTCTTCTAGACCAGCAAATATCACCAGGGCCAAAGTTCTTCTATGTGCCAGGCTTGTCAATCTATTTTTTGTTATTTTCTAGATTTTGACCATTATGTTGCTAATGCTCTGGCATCTTCAAGCAAATATTTTATTACTAGCATGCTTAGCTTTTCTAGCTGTCTTCAGTGGAAAGATTAGTCTAAATTTCCTAGTATGCCATTACCTAATGTAGAAGTCCCATTTTTTTATCTTTACTTTTCTTCATCTTTCAATCCATCGGTAAGTCTTTTGGGTTCCTCCTTTAAAAATTTCTTGAAACTGAACATTTCACACAATCTCCCCTGAGTTGGATTAGAAAAGGAGTGGACAAAAGTTACAAATTTAAAAATATACCTTTTAAAAATAAATCACTATATCATTTTAACTTCTGGGTAGCCATTTTATCACAACTCCCTTTAATCTTTTTTTTTAAATCTTCGTTTATTTTTGTCACTTGTAGCACTGATTATGTTAACTTAAAGCTCAGAAGTTCCATGCATGAAATTAAAAAATTTTAAAAGTCAGAAGTTTTACATTAAGACTTTTTCCTTCAGATAATTTATGCTGCTTTAACATCTATCTAACTTATGTTTCTGTGGCTATTTTTCTACCAAAGATCTTTCTTTCCTGTATGCTTTAATTCTCTTTACCTATTTAAAATGCTACCAATAATTTTAGATTGTTTAAATCATTTTAAATTGTGTCTAGGGGAATTTTTGAAAGAATATTGTTATGATTATCTCTCCTTGGGAAAAGAAGAAGTAAGGATCATGAAACTTGAAAATGTTTAGATGTTGAATGCTTTGCATCGAGAAAAGGAAGTAGATAAGATCCTTTTTTCAAAATTTAGTGTTTCTATATTTTAATTGGCTAAGCATGACAAAGCAATTAAACCTCTAAGAAGCAGCGCCCTGCTTCTAATGAATTTGTCTTTAGAGTGAATAAATCAATTTTGAGGTAAGTTTCTGCTGGTGATGTAGCAACCTTGGGGAGAAAGAACCAAGGCTAAGCTATCTCTACAAGTTGATCTTTGAACTCTGATTCTTCAAAATGAGAATGCCAGAGCCAATAGCAGAGAGATCACAAGCAGCTAAGCCTCACTCTTCAAAAGGAAATCATTATCATAACATCTGTCACTAGACACATCCATCCAAAGGGAGACCATGAGAATATCTTGGGAGATACTTTTGGGAGAAAGGATGTGGGAAGCAATGTGAAGGGTAAGCTACTTCTGTCTTTGTCCACTATACGTGTATTAAATAAGTCTCTGTTTTAAGATAATGTGTTTTATGATTGCTTAAATTTGGTTTGTTGATATGAGAGGATCAGAAAAAGAGGAAAATAAACTATTACTACTGCTAAAAGAAATAAAATTTACCAGGAATATGGCATCAGATATTTAACTTAATATTTATTTTGAGCCCATTTGGAAGCAAGTTAACGACTTAACTCCTTGCTCACAAGATACCAGTAATTAATGAATAAGACTCAGTACACAGACTGGAACTAGCTTGAGGGAAGTGACATGCAAAAAGACTTCCTGAGAATCTTTTTTTTTTGGGGGGGGGGGTAGGGCAAAGAGCCTTAGTTACTTTAAAAAGTATTGAAAAAGATGCTTCCACAAGACAAAGAGATGCATGATATAAAATTTATTTTTTGCAAAAAGAAACAAATAAAGGCTGCAGGATCAAAATATCCAAAAAAAAGTTATTATTGTGATAAAAGTAATATCTGTTTGCCAAAAAATAATTTAAAGAATACAAAAGGATATAAAGTAAAAAGGGAAAGGGTCCTAACCCCCACTGGCCTTCCCATTCCCACCATCCACTTGTGGTAGACAAGATAATGACACCCCTTCTCCTCTAAGATGTCCAAGTCTTAACCCCTGGAACCTGTGAGCATGTTGTCTAGTGTGGCAGAAAGTACTCTGCAGATGAGGTTGCTGATGGGGAGATTATCCTGCATTATCTGGGTGAGCCCAATGTAATCACAAGAGAATCCTTTTAAAGGAAAGAGGGAGTCAAGACTGTCAGAGTCAAAGAATGGGATTTGAAGATGCTGAACTGCTGAGGATGAAGAAAAGGGCTGTGATATGAAGAATACAGGTGGCCTCTAGAAGCTGGAAAAGGCAAGGAAGTGAATTCAGCCTAGAGTTTCCAGAAGGAATCCATCCCTGCCAATACCTTGATATTAGCCCAGTGAATGCAATTTCAGACCTCTGACCTCCAGAACTGTAAGATAATAAATTTGTGTTGTTGTAAGCAACTAAATTTATGGTAATTTGTTACAGCAGCAATAGGAAATGAATGCTTCACTTAACCACTACTCTACCTGTATAGTCTTCCACAATATATAGAAAGGCCTGCTATAGTTTTCATTATTTTTCCTTCCTTATCAGGCCCACTCCTAATATTTGTGGGGCCCAGGAGAGAATATAGATGGAGGCCTACATATCATATGTCAAAATATTTAAAATTTATAAGTCAAGAGGCGGGGCAAGATGGCAGACTGGTGAGCTGTAAGTTTTAGTTACTCCTCCAGGAAAGTAGGTAAAAAGCCAGGAACTGCGTGGACTGGACACCACAGAGCAATCTGTCTTTGGGCATACTTCATACAACACTCATGAAAATGTCGAACTGCTGAGATCAGCGAAATCTGTAAGTTTTTGCAGCCAGGGGACCCGCGCCCCTCCCTGCCAGGCTCAGTCCCATGGAAGGAGGGGCTGCCAGCTCCGGGAAGGAGAAGGGAGAACTGCAGTGGTAGCCCTTCTCGGAAACTCATTCTACTGATCCAGACTCCAACCATAGATAGACGGAGACCAGACACCAGAGAATCTGAGAGCTGCCAGCCCAGCAGAGAGGAGACAGGCATAGAAAAAAAAAAATAACACGAAAAACTCCAAAATAAAAGCAGAGGATTTTTGGAGTTCTGGTGAACACAGAAAGGGGAAGGGCGGAGCTCAGGCCTTGAGGCGCATATGCAAATCCCAAAGAAAAGCTGATCTCTCTGCCCTGTGGACCTTTCCTTAATGGCCCTGGTTGCTTTGTCTATTAGCATTTCAATAACCCATTAGATCTCTGAGGAGGGCCCTTTTTTTTTTTTTTTTTTTTTAATACTTTTATCCTTTTCTAAAACAATTACTCTAAGAAGCCCAATACAGAAAGCTTCAAAGAATTGCAATTTGGGCAGGTCAAGTGAAGAGCAGAACTAAGAGAGCTCTGAGACAAAAGGCAATAATCCAGTGGCTGAGAAAATTCACTAAACACCACAACTTCCCAAGAAAAGGGGGGTGTCCGCTCACAGCCACCATCCTGTGGACAGGAAACACTCCTGCCCATCGCCAGCCCCATAGCCCAGAGCTGCCCCAGACAATCCAGTGTGACGGAAGTGCTTCAAATAACAGGCACACACCACAAAACTGGGCGTGGACATTAGCCTTCCCTGCAACCTCAGCTGATTGTCCCGGAGCTGGGAAGGTGGAGCAGTGTGAATTAACAAAGCCCCATTCAGCCATCATTTGAGCAGACTGGGAGCCCCCATACACAGCCCAGCAGCCCAGAACTGCCCTGGGGGGACGGCACTCACCTGTGACATAGCACAGTCATCCCTCAACAGAGAACCCAGGGTGCACAGCCTGGAAGAGGGGCCCACTTGCAAGTCTCAGGAGCCATATGCCAATACCAAAGACTTGTGGGTCAGTGGCAGAGACAAACTGTGGCAGGACTGAACTGAAGGATTAGACTATTGCAGCAGCTTTAAAACTCTAGGATCATCAGGGAGATTTGATTGTTAGGGCCACCACCCCTCCCCGACTGCCCAGAAACACACCCCACATACAGGGCAGGCAACACGAACTACACACGCAAGCTTGGTACACCAATTGGGCCCCACAAGACTCACTCCCCCACTCACCAAAAAGGCTAAGCAGGGGAGAACTGGCTTGTGGAGAACAGGTGGCTCGTGGACGCCACCTGCTGGTTAGTTAGAGAAAGTGTACTCCACGAAGCTGTAGATCTGATAAATTAGAGAAAAGGACTTCAATAGGTCTACAAACCCTAAAAGAACCCTATCAAGTTCAGCAAATGCCACGAGGCCAAAAACAACAGAAAATTATAAAGCATATGAAAAAACCAGACGATATGGCTAACCCAAGCCCAAGCACCCAAATCAAAAGACCAGAAGAGACACAGCACCTAGAGCAGCTACTCAAAGAACTAAAGATGAACAATGAGACCATAGTACAGGATATGAAGGAAATCAAGAAGACTCTAGAAGAGCATAAAGAAGACATTGCAAGACTAAATAAAAAAATGGATGATCTTATGGAAATTAAAGAAACTGTTGACCAAATTAAAAAGATTCTGGACACTCATAGTACAAGACTAGAGGAAGTTGAACAACGAATCAGTGATCTGGAAGACGACAGAATGGAAAATGAAAGCATAAAAGAAAGAATGGGGAAAAAAATTGAAAAAATCGAAATGGACCTCAGGGATATGATAGATAATATGAAACGTCCAAATATAAGACTCATTGGTGTCCCAGAAGGGGAAGAAAAGGGTAAAGGTCTAGGAAGAGTATTCAAAGAAATTGTTGGGGAAAACTTCCCAAATCTTCAAAACAACATAAATACACAAATCATAAATGCTCAGCGAACTCCAAATAGAATAAATCCAAATAAACCCACTCCGAGACATATACTGATCACACTGTCAAACACAGAAGAGAAGGAGCAAGTTCTGAAAGCAGCAAGAGAAAAGCAATTCACCACATACAAAGGAAACAGCATAAGACTAAGTAGTGACTACTCAGCAGCCACCATGGAGGCGAGAAGGAAGTGGCACGATACATTTAAAATTCTGAGTGAGAAAAATTTCCAGCCAAGAATACTTTATCCAGCAAAGCTCTCCTTCAAATTTGAGGGAGAGCTTAAATTTTTCACAGACAAACAAATGCTGAGAGAATTTCCTAACAAGAGACCTGCCCTACTGGAGATACTCAAGGGAGCCCTACAGACAGAGAAACAAAGACAGGACAGAGAGACTTGGAGAAAGGTTCAGTACTAAAGAGATTCGGTATGGGTACAATAAAGGATATTAATAGAGAGAGGGAAAAATATGGCAAACATAAACCAAAGGATAAGATGGCCGATTCAAGAAATGCCTTCACGGTTTTAACGTTGAATGTAAATGGATTAAAATCCCCAATTAAAAGATATAGATTCGCAGAATGGATAAAAAAAATGAACCATCAATATGTTGCATACAAGAGACTCATCTTAGACACAGGGACACAAAGAAACTGAAAGTGAAAGGATGGAAAAAAATATTTCATGCAAGCTACAGCCAAAAGAAAGCAGGTGTAGCAATATTAATCTCAGATAAAATAGACTTCAAATGCAGGGATGTTTTGAGAGACAAAGAAGGCCACTACATACTAATCAAAGGGGCAATTCAGCAAGAAGAAATAACAATTGTAAATGTCTATGCACCCAATCAAGGTGCCACAAAATACATGAGAGAAACACTGGCAAAGCTAAAGGAAGCAATTGATGTTTCCACAATAATTGTGGGAGACTTCAACACATCACTCTCTCCTATAGATAGATCAACCAGACAGAAGACCAATAAGGAAATTGAAAATCTAAACAATCTGATAAATGAATTAGATTTAACAGACATATACAGGACATTACATCCCAAATCACCAGGATACACATACTTTTCTAGTGCTCACGGAACTTTCTCCAGAATAGATCATATGCTGGGACATAAAACAAGCCTCAATAAATTTAAAAAGATTGAAATTATTCAAAGCACATTCTCTGACCACAATGGAATACAATTAGAAGTCAATAACCATCAGAGACTTAGAAAATTCACAAATACCTGGAGGCTAAACAACACACTCCTAAACAATCAGTGGGTTAAAGAAGAAATAGCAAGAGAAATTGCTAAATATATAGAGACGAATGAAAATGAGAACACAACATACCAAAACCTATGGGATGCAGCAAAAGCAGTGCTAAGGGGGAAATTTATAGCACTAAACGCATATATTAAAAAGGAAGAAAGAGCCAAAATCAAAGAACTAATGGATCAACTGAAGAAGCTAGAAAATGAACAGCAAACCAATCCTAAACCAAGTAGAAGAAAAGAAATAACAAGGATTAAAGCAGAAATAAATGACATAGAGAACAAAAAAACAATAGAGAGGATAAATATCACCAAAAGTTGGTTCTTTGAGAAGATCAACAAGATTGACAAGCCCCTAGCTAGACTGACAAAATCAAAAAGAGAGAAGACCCATATAAACAAAATAATGAATGAAAAAGGTGACATAACTGCAGATCCTGAAGAAATTAAAAAAATTATAAGAGGATATTATGAACAACTGTATGGCAACAAACTGGATAATGTAGAAGAAATGGACAATTTCCTGGAAACATATGAACAACCTAGACTGACCAGAGAAGAAATAGAAGACCTCAACCAACCCATCACAAGCAAAGAGATCCAATCAGTCATCAAAAATCTTCCCACAAATAAATGCCCAGGGCCAGATGGCTTCACAGGGGAATTCTACCAAACTTTCCAGAAAGAACTGACACCAATCTTACTCAAACTCTTTCAAAACATTGAAGAAAATGGAACACTACCTAACTCATTTTATGAAGCTAACATCAATCTAATACCAAAACCAGGCAAAGATGCTACAAAAAAGGAAAACTACCGGCCAATCTCCCTAATGAATATAGATGCAAAAATCCTCAACAAAATACTTGCAAATCGAATCCAAAGACACATTAAAAAAATCATACACCATGACCAAGTGGGGTTCATTCCAGGCATGCAAGGATGGTTCAACATAAGAAAAACAATCAATGTATTACAACACATTAAAAACTCGAAAGGGAAAAATCAATTGATCATCTCAATAGATGCTGAAAAAGCATTTGACAAAATCCAACATCCCTTTTTGATAAAAACACTTCAAAAGGTAGGAATTGAAGGAAACTTCCTCAACATGATAAAGAGCATATATGAAAAACCCACAGCCAGCATAGTTCTCAATGGTGAGAGACTGAAAGCCTTCCCTCTAAGATCAGGAACAAGACAAGTCTGCCCTCTGTCACCACTGTTATTCAACATTGTGCTAGAAGTGCTAGCCAGGGCAATCCGGCAAGACAAAGAAATAAAAGGCATCCAAATTGGAAAAGAAGAAGTAAAACTGTCATTGTTTGCAGATGATATGATCTTATATCTAGAAAACCCTGAGAACTCAACGATACACCTACTAGAGCTAATAAACAAATTTAGCAAAGTAGCGGGATACAAGATTAATGCACATAAGTCAGTAATGTTTCTATATGCTATAAATGAACAAACTGAAGAGACACTCAAGAAAAAGATACCATTTTCAATAGCAACTAAAAAAATCAAGTACCTAGGAATAAACTTAACCAAAGATGTAAAAGACCTATACAAAGAAAACTACATAACTCTACTAAAAGAAATAGAAGGGGACCTTAAAAGATGGAAAAATATTCCATGTTCATGGTTAGGAAGGCTAAATGTCATTAAGATGTCAATTCTACCCAAACTCATCTACAGATTCAATGCAATCCCAATCAAAATTCCAACAACCTACTTTGCAGACTTGGAAAAGCTAGTTATCAAATTTATTTGGAAAGGGAAGATGCCTCGAATTGCTAAAGACACTCTAAAAAAGAAAAACGAAGTGGGAGGACTTACACTCCCTGACTTTGAAGCTTATTATAAAGCCACAGTTGCCAAAACAGCATGGTACTGGCACAAAGATAGACATATAGATCAATGGAATCGAATTGAGAATTCAGAGATAGACCCTCAGATCTATGGCCGACTCATCTTTGATAAGGCCCCCAAAGTCACTGAACTGAGCCATAATGGTCTTTTCAACAAATGGGGCTGGGAGAGTTGGATATCCATATCCAAAAGAATGAAAGAGGACCCCTACCTCACCCCCTACACAAAAATTAACTCAAAATGGACCAAAGATCTCAATATAAAAGAAAGTACCATAAAACTCCTAGAAGATAATGTAGGAAAACATCTTCAAGACCTTGTATTAGGCGGCCACTTCCTAGACTTTAAACCCAAAGCACAAGCAACAAAAGAGAAAATAGATAAATGGGAACTCCTCAAGCTTAGAAGTTTCTGCACCTCAAAGGAATTTCTCAAAAAGGTAAAGAGGCAGCCAACTCAATGGGAAAAAATTTTTGGAAACCATGTATCTGACAAAAGACTGATATCTTGCATATACAAAGAAATCCTACAACTCAATGACAATAATACAAACAGCCCAATTATAAAATGGGCAAAAGATATGAAAAGACAGTTCTCTGAAGAGGAAATACAAATGGCCAAGAAACACATGAAAAAATGTTCAGCTTCACTAGCTATTAGAGAGATGCAAATTAAGACCACAATGAGATACCATCTAACACCGGTTAGAATGGCTGCCATTAAACAAACAGGAAACTACAAATGCTGGAGGGGATGTGGAGAAATTGGAACTCTTATTCATTGTTGGTGGGACTGTATAATGGTTCAGCCACTCTGGAAGTCAGTCTGGCAGTTCCTTAGAAAACTAGATATAGAGCTACCATTCGATCCAGCGATTGCACTTCTCGGTATATACCCGGAAGATCGGAAAGCAGTGACACGAACAGATATCTGCACGCCAATGTTCATAACAGCATTATTCACAATTGCCAAGAGATGGAAACAACCCAAATGTCCTTCAACAGATGAGTGGATAAATAAAATGTGGTATATACACACGATGGAATACTACGCGGCAGTAAGAAGGAACGATCTCGTGAAACATATGACAACATGGATGAACCTTGAAGACATAATGCTGAGCGAAATAAGCCAGACACAAAAAGAGAAATATTATATGCTACCACTAATGTGAACTTTGAAAAATGTAAAACAAATGGTTTATAATGTAGAATATAGGGGAACTAGCAGTAGAGAGCAATTAAGGAAGGGGGAACAATAATCCAAGAAGAACAGATAAGCTATTTAACGTTCTGGGGATGCCCAGAAATGACTATGGTCTGTTAATTTCTGATGGATATAGTAGGAACAAGTTCACAGAAATGTTGCTATATTAGGTAACTTTCTTGGGGTAAAGTAGGAACATGTTGGAAGTTAAGCAGTTATCTTAGGTTAGTTGTCTTTTTCTTACCCCCTTGTTATGGTCTCTTTGAAATGTTCTTTTATTGTATGTTTGTTTTCTTTTTAACTTTTTTTTTTCATACAGTTGATTTAAAAAAGATGGGAAAGTTAAAAAAAAAAAATAGAAAAACAAGGAAAAAAAAAAAAAGATGTAGTGCCCCCTTGAGGAGCCTGTGGAGAATGCAGGGGTATTCGCCTACCCCACCTCCATGGTTGCTAACATGACCACAGACATAGGGGACTGGTGGTTTGATGGGTTGAGCCCTCTACCATAAGTTTTACCCTTGGGAAGACGGTTGCTGCAAAGGAGAGGCTAGGCCTCCCTATATTTGTGCCTAAGAGTCTCCTCCTGAATGCCTCTTTGTTGCTCAGATGTGGCCCTCTCTCTCTGGCTAAGCCAACTTGAAAGGTGAAATCACTGCCCTCCCCACTACGTGGGATCAGACACCCAGGGGAGTGAATCTCCCTGGCAACGTGGAATATGACTCCCGGGGAGGAATGTAGACCCGGCATCGTGGGACGGAGAACATCTTCTTGACCAAAAGGGGGATGTGAAAGGAAATGAAATAAGCTTCAGTGGCAGAGAGATTCCAAAACGAGCCGAGAGATCACTCTGGTGGGCACTCTTACGCACACTTTAGACAACCCTTTTTAGGTTCTAAAGAATTGGGGTAGCTGGTGGTGGATACCTGAAACTATCAAACTACAACCCAGAACCCATGAATCTCGAAGACAGTTGTATAAAAATGTAGCTTATGAGGGGTGACAATGGGATTGGGAAAGCCATAAGGACCAAACTCCACTTTGTCTAGTTTATGGATGGATGTGTAGAAAAGTAGGGGAAGGAAACAAACAGACAAAGGTACCCAGTGTTCTTTTTTACTTCAATTGCTCTTTTTCACTCTAATTATTATTCTTGTTATTTTTGTGTGTGTGCTAATGAAGGTGTCAGGGATTGATTTAGGTGATGAATGTACAACTATGTAATGGTACTGTAAACAATCGAAAGTACAATTTGTTTTGTATGATTGCGTGGTATGTGAATATATCTCAATAAAATGATGATTAAAAAAAAATTTATAAGTCAAGGTAACAAATCACTAAATAAAACATGTTCTATCCTCCTGTCTTATCAAATATAACTTTGGAACACAATAAAAATATAAAAGTAAACCTATGGTTTGTTTAAGACCAAATGTTGGCAAAACATCAAAGACGACTGAATTTAATTACTATGGTGCATGTCTGAATGTTCTCTTGGTGGGCCATCTATGTTAGGAAGAATTATGAAACTAATATATAATCCATAAGTAATTCTATATTTATGCCACAAATCTTTTTCTTGCTTCTACAGAATTATGTTTTCCCGTTCAATGAACTGACTATTCACATGTTTTACCTGGCCTTTTCTTTTTTTATTTTGGTTAACTATATTTCTTGATGATACTAAAGTGTCTTATATTCTAAATATTAATCCCTTAACTGCCTCTTGGCTTGGCCCCACCCCATCTGACTTCTTTCAGTAAATATTTTGGAAGAAGTAGTTAAAAGTTTACATACTTTTATTTTAAACTTTGTCCCAAAGACAGCATATAGAATTATCTGACCAATTTGAACCTCGTATTTTTGTTGTCTTATTTGTTTTTGTTTTGTACCAATATGAGAGTCTTGTCATTTTTTTTAGTTTAATCTATTTACATTTATTATGTTGCTTATATTAGGTCTTATTTTAGTCATCTTATTTCCACTTGTCTATTTCCCATACCCTCTTTTTATTAATTTATCTTTTCCTAACACCTCCATTAGATAAATTTGATTTTCTTATGCTGTTTTAAAAAAATCTACATCCTATTTTTATTCTTACAGCAGATACTTCAACTTAATCTGCCTACCAGTTAACCCATCCAGTACTGCTACCCAGTTATTACTCCTTTCCAGAGAGTAATCACAAAAAAATATCTTATAATTGATTGTCCAGCCTCTGGAGGAGGATATGTAAGGAGGCTGGAGGGAATGTTCCAGGACCCAATTACACTCAACTTGAATTAAATACCTCAGGGACTCACCTAGTCAATGTAGGAGCTGCTCTTCATACCACTTCAATCACAAATGTTTATCGCACTGCTCTCTAGAGGCCCCATACTTCATTACAGGTAACTGAATACACTGCTTTGATGATAATACCCTTCAACATGAAGAGTTCTAATTTTGCCATGCTCTCCATATATACTAAAATGACTAGAACTGGTTTTTCCCACTTTTCTCAGAAATCTTCAGAGAAATCATTTGTATTTAGAGAAGAACCTGGAATATGCCTTCCCCACAGTACACAATCTCATAATATGTATAGATCAGAAACTTCTCATTGTTGAGATTTTACCTTTTAATCCATGTGCAGAAAAGAGTTACTAACATAACAGGCTTGAGACCCACTATCCTTAGAAAGACCTGTTTGCAAGGCTGGTCCTTGACTGGCATTTTGGAACTTGCATGGTAAACAATTTCCTACACTGATAGAAAACTTTTCCTAAATGATGAGAGTGGCTCACTATACCTAAACTGTCTGTACAAACAATGTGGTCTATGCTAAATACCTGCTTTCCCTCTGGGGATCTGGAATTTCAGGGAGCATAATCAATTATGTAGGCACTATTTGCCGTTATAACCAACTCCCGATCAAAACCTTTGACTTAGACATGGCACCAAAAGCACAAGCAACCAAAGAAACAATAGATAAATTTGATTTCATCAAAATTTAAAACTTTTGTGCATCAAAGGAATTATCAAGAAAGTATTAAGATAACTTACAGAATGGGAGAAAGTAGTTTCAAATTATATATCAGATAAGGGTTTAATATCCAGAATATATAAAGATCTTTTACAATGCAACAACAAAAAGACAACCCAATTTAAAAATGGGCAAAGAACTTGGATAGACATTTCTCCAAAGAAAATGGTCTATAAACACATGAAAAGATGTTCAACATCATTAGCCACTAGGAAAATGCAAATTAAAACCACCATGAGATACCACTTAACACCCAGAAGGATGGCTATTATTAAAAAAAAAAAAAAAAAAAAAAAAACAGAAAATAAAAACTGTTAGAGAGGATGTGGAGAAACTGGAACTCTAGCACATTGTTGGTACGAATGTAAAATGGTGCAGCCACCATGGAAAGCAAAATGGTAGTTCCTCAAAAGTTAAATAGAGAATTACCATTTGACCTGGCAATCCCACTTTTAGGTACATACCCAAAAAGAGTGAAAACTGGGTTGCGAACAGTTACTTGTACACCAATGTTTATAGCAGTATTAGTCACAATAGCTAAAAGTTGGAAACAACCCGTGTCTATGAACAAATGAATGAATAAATATAATGTGGTACATACACAATGGAGTATTATTCAACCATAAGAAAAAATGTTATGCAACATGGGAGAAATATTGAAAATATTATGTTCAGTGAAATAAGCAAGACACATGGTTCAAAAATTGTATGATATCACTTACAAGAGTTGACTAGAAATAGCAAATTAATAGAGATAGGAAGCAGATGATATAATACCAGAGAAGAAAGGGGTGGAGAGAGGTAGGAAGGTGAAGTGTTTGTAAAAATATAAATAAATAAATAAATATTTGTCAAATTGATGGAGAGGGGAAAAAAAACAAAACTGGACTCCTAAGTTTAGGCAAGCTTTACTGGTAGACAGCATTTCACCCTTGTTACAACTTGTTGCAGGTTGAATTAAGCATGTTCTGTGGGACTCTATTGGAAAATGACTCTTAGAAGCTTGTGCCTGTCTCTCCTCACATGGGCCTTCACTTCACATGGGCCTTTTCCCTTTGCTGATTTTGCTTTGAATCCATTCACAGTAACAAATCAGAGTTATGAGTATGACTATATGCTGAGTCCTGTGAGTCCTTCTAAAGAATCTCCGAAGTTGGGGGTGGCCTTGGGGAATGCTGACATTATCTGTGAATGAGTCAAACAATTTGAATATATCTCAGCATAGCTGCCAGCAGAAGGTCATCTCACCTATTCAGGTTGCCAGAGAACATACCATTCACTTCCAATAAATCAGTGAAGAAATAAATAAATTAGAGGCACACACCAAAATAACCTGTCCTAATAGATAGTAAGAATTACAATGCTAATGAATTAATCAGTGAGAACAACAGCAAAATCCATGCATTTTCCAACAAAAATGTGAGTTTGTGATTAATATAAAAACACAAGTTGAATATGGCACTAATATAACAGGGAGGTCAAATACACAATTATAAATGAGAATAATTAAGACTACTAAAAACAATTTTTTTCCTCTATTGAGAAAATTAACCTTGAGGAAGTGAATCTTTACACTCCTCCTCCTCCAGAACCCAAATCATTCTAAGAACTCACCTCCTACACATGAGCACTGTCTAATTTTTAATCTCCAGATCTTATTAGAGACATCTTAGTGCAGCAGGCACAACCTTAAAAGAAATCTAACAAAATCTAAACCAAGAAGAAAACTTCTCTGAAGTTACATTCTCTAAAGGTATATTAATAAGATATAAAATAACTAAATGATTTGATGAGCACCCAAAGAAGAGGATCATGGAAAATTTGTCTTTGTTGCTTCTTGAATGATGGTAAAAATAATAATAATAATAAATTTCAAGAACTACAATCTATACCTAATTAAGAAGTTGTGGGACAAGTCATACATCATGTTGCATGTATGTGCAATAAATTTGTTTCAATGTCATAGGTGATATCTAACGTAAATTTTTAAAATGAGCTGTTGCACAGAAAACTTGAGAAAAATAAGATTAAAAGCATTCTAAATGAAAACATACATTCAGATAATAATTCTACAAGTCAAACAATTTAAGTTATATCTGGAAGTTTCTACCATGTTATGCTCACTCATATAATACCTCTTTTTCCTTCCTTTCCCCCAATATTTCTTCCTAATATAAGAATTTGAGGCCCCAGTTAGATTGTAACCAGGTCTTTCTCATATTTTATCTCTAGTACTCAGATCAATTCCTGGCATAAGAGTCATTCAATAAATGTTAATTACAAGGGAAGAAGTAAAAATGAGGAAAAGGTCCTATTTAAATTAGATACTGAGAATGAACTCACTACATCTCTCTCCATCTAGAAGTAACTATTCTTTGCATCTCTGTCCTTGCTTCTGCCAGGGCATTCAAACCATTTCTAGCCTAAAACAAGAGTTGAATCCATGCATGTGCGGTGCTTGCTGACTCTCTGATGCCTTGTTTCTGCCTAATATCTAGGCCTACAGTATTTGCCTTCCTCATGTCTTAGAAAGATTCCCTGAACTTGACACCCATGGGACTTGAACAGAAGTTGGGATCATTCTGGATCCAATAGCCATTCACTATTGGCAGATCACTCAAGGAAAATTGAGATGATCCTGGCCCAATGGTAAGATCCTCACCACTGTTCTGCCCATCTTCCTTCTATTCTCATTAGCTGAACATGACCGAGTATAACTACTGTATTTAGGTCAGATAAATTTTAGCAATAAAAACTGATTGTGTGGAATGTGTATATTGTGCTTAAAGTATGTAATATCTGTTCAAGTCATATCTAATAATAAAAACTTGTTACCTTTGTGCTGAACTATCTCCTAGATAGTCAAAACAGAAGGTACTTTGTCTCAGTACTTCCATAAACACATCCTAAACCCTGCTAATTCTCATAATGTAATCAGAACACGGACCTTAACCAAAGATCATAAATACTCATTCCATGAGGAAATATCCTGAGTGAAGGGGAGACTCCTGAGCTTCCTGAATTCTAACTGGTACATTAAGAAAGGATGATATTGATATTTTGGCCTGCTTAACCTACAGACAGTCACTCTTCCCTAAAGCTTTAGCATGGCTACTCTCTCTAGGCCTGAAACTTATATAGGACTTTACAATTACCCTGCATGGTAGTCTGGTGGCTCTTCATTTGGACTTACACATGAATCACATAGCAGCATACAATGTTGTATAATCAGGACTCTTCAAGTTGCAGGTAACAGAAAATCCAATTCAAATTAGCTTTAGGAAAAACGAGGAAAGCAGCATATTGAAGTCTGTGTCTAAGAGCAGAGGAACAGAGAATTTGGAACTAAAAATATATCATCAGAAGTCTCCTTACCCCATGCACCACCTCTACCTCTCAATACTGTTTTTCTTTGTGTTAGCCTTATTCTTTCCTAAGGCACTTCAGACTTTCTCCACGTGGCAAGGAAAGTGTGGAAATTGTGAATGTTGGACTCATGTTTCGGCATCATTACATGAGCCTCCATGGCACAGCCATCTGCCTTTCCAGCTCTAACATAGATGACTAGTTTGGGTGGGATTGTTTGCATATTGCTCAAATGGTTATTATTATCATAATACATACCATGAATGGCCTGTGATCTGAAGAGCAGGGTTTTGTTATTGAGAGCCCCACCAGAACAACATAGACTGATGATGATGGTTTGTATCTCAGACTTCTTCCCTGAACTCCTTGAATAGTTTATATAGCATTCCCCCCCTTGACTGTTTAACACATCTCCAACTTAACATGTTGAAAACAGAATTCCTGTATTTTCTCATAATCTCTTCTTTATTGAAGTCATTCCTATCTCAATAAAATATAGCTTCATTCTTCCAATTGCTCCAGTCAAAAATCTTGTGAGGAATACTTGGCACCTTTCTCTTACACCTTTCATCCAATCTGTTAATAATCCTCTTGGCTTTACCTTCAAAATAAATCCTGAATCTGACACTTCTTAACACATCCACTGCTACCACCCTGATCCAAAGCACCATTATCTCCCACCTTGATTATTGCTATAGCCTCCAAACTGGTTACCCAGTTTTGCCCTTTGCCTTTGACAGTATATTCTTAATACAGCAAAAACCATGATCATGATAAATATAAGCCAAAAACCTCCAAAAGCTTTCCGTCTCAATGCAAGTCCTTATACTGACCTAAAAGGCACTATATGATCATCCTCTTCCTCCCTCCCAATCTCACTTGTCTGACCTCATTTATTATCATTCTCTCCTTATTTACTCCATTCCAGTCACACTATTCTTCAAACAAGCCATACACACACCTGCCTTTGCACTTCACTGGAATGCTTCCCCCAGAAAATCAAATGTCTTATTCCTCCAACTCCATTAAGTCTGTGCTCAAATGTCACCATCTCTGTGAGAACTACTCTAAAACTGCCACACCCTTACCCCCTACACACCAACACACTCACACATAGACACACACATACTATCTCTTTACCCAGCTTTAGTTTTTCTAAGCATTTATCATTATAAAACATACTCTGTATTTTACTTATCTATTTTCTGAGACAATAACACAAGGACAGAAATGTCTGTCTGTTTCATTCACTTGCTCACATATCTCCACCATTTAGCACAGTGCCTGGCATATGGTAGGCACCCATTAAATATTTGAAGAATGAATAAATGGCTGAATCTAGACCAGTGGTACCTTATCAATCTTTGTGTTGCATAATATACACTGCAGAATAATACAGGGAAGAATACAGAACAGTACAGTCCATGAAGACAGCCCTCATGCATCAACCACTCCAGGCTAACATAGCTTGGCAAAGTACATTCCTGACTTCAGTCTTATGGAAGTAGACCAAGGGTGGATTTTCCATATTTTTCTGGGATGCCCTTAGATCCCAGATGCCTAAAATGCCCTTAGATAAACTCAAGCCCTATTTCACACCCTGGTTATGTTTGTATAATCTGCATGATTTTCTAATCCATACCCCTTTTCCCAGTAGGACTGAAACCCTATTCTGATTCTCAGCCCCGACATCCTGACTATCCCAGAGCCTATATACTGATTTCTAATCTATAGCTATTGGGTAGGGGTCTACACCACACAGACAGACCATCTGGACCCAAGATGCTGTCCACAACAGTTTGGCTCATGTGACTGTGGAGACAGGCAAGTCCAAATTCCCAGACTACAAGCTGGGAACTCTGATGAACGTTTTTGATGAATTCCCTAAGAGATTCTGACTGGCTGAAGTAGAGAATTCTTTCTTCTGACTGCTGAAATCATCAGTTCTCCCTTTAAGGCCTTCAACTGATTGGATGAGACTTCTCTCATTGCTAAAGGCAATTGTCTTTGTTGATTGTAGATGTAATCAGCCTTACATGCTGTTGGGGACGATTAAGGTAGCATGTATGAAATCCACCCTCAGCGATGCCGGAGATATGCAACATAATAGCTGGGGCTAATGTAACAACAGTTTAAGTTGCCCTCAGCCTTCTATGGAAGTGATAGCCGTTTGCGCCTAAGATTCACATCTAGGGTGCTAGCTTTACTACCTGCCTTCTACCCGGCAACAGCATCTACCAATCCTGTGCTAGCCTTACATCTGCCATCCGCCCTAGCAACAGCAGCAGCCAATCCTAGGCTGCCACCCGTTCGTACTAGCCACTCCCTCTACCTTAGGGTATATATACCCTGCCTCTTCAATAAAGTTTTGCAGCTTGATCAGAAACTTGTCTTGCTGTCATTCCTCGTGTCTCTTGTCCCATACCATTCCTCCCTCACAGGACTCGGAGCTTCCGTTGAACGTCCCGCCGGCCGGGACAAACTGGCGCCCAACGTGGGGCTCGAAGTTCTGTGAGAGACGGAACGCCGCACTCAAGGAGAGAGGTACCTCACACTCACCGCACCCGGGATCGCCGCGAATAAACTCGGTCGCGAGACAGATCCGTTCAGCAGTCAAAGAAAGAAAGAAAACCACACCAGGGATCACCGCGGGGAAGCGCGCTCGCGAGACAGATCCGTTCACCAGTTGATCAGTGCCGGCGAAAGGAAAGAAGAAGAAGAAAAGAAAGCAACAAAAGGTAAGCCCCCCCCACCCTTATCATGGGACAAGGAATTTCCCAACACGAATTATATGTTAGTCAAGTTAAGCAATCACTCAAGGCACGAGGAACATGAGTTAAGAAAAAAGATCTCACGCGCTTTTTTAATTTCCTGTTACAAATCTGCCCTTGGTTCCCTCAAGAAGGTACTATAGATCACCAGTGCTGGCTAAGAGTTGGAGATTGTTTAAAAGATTATTTTCGAACCTTTGGTCCTGAAAAGGTCCCGGTTACTGCCTTTTCTTATTGGAACTTAATTAATGAAATTCTAAAAGTTCACTCTTCAGCTCCAGACGTTCAAAACCTCTGTAAATTAGGAGAGGAAGCTTTGAGAGAGCACTCTCGCCCTGCTTCAGCATGCGGCTCAGTAATTATTAACATGCCTGAATATCCTTTAAACGAAAATTCTAACAGGGATAGGCCAAATACCCCAACCAGTCAAGTCAGTTTGTCGCCCGATCAGTATGAAATCAAACCAAAGGCTAAAATTTCTCCCACTTTGGAGGAACCGGAGGTTAAAATTTCTCCCTCTTTAGAAAATAACTCCCTCCCTCCGTTTCGGCCACCCCCTTATGCACCCGATTTTTTCAAACCATATTCTCATTTTTATCCAGTCATGCCCTTATCTCAGTTTCATGCTTTAGAAGAAGCCACAGAAAATCTCCGGCTACACGCCGATAATTTTAGAGAAACTTTTAAACAGGAGCGGCAGCATACCACTGATCTGCTCGCCGACCTCCGGTCGGCAACTCAAAGCATTGCAGCCCTTTCGCTTCCAGAAAATGCCCGCTCATCGCGCCTCCATTGTACTCGCCGCGCCTATGCTTTTCCGGTTACGCGTAGTCAGACTCGAGATTCTCAAAATGGCGTCGCCGGCTCCCAAAATGGCGCTGCCGGTTCTCAACATGGTGTCGCGGGTTCCAAAAATGGCGATTCTGGTAGCGATAGCGAAGAGAGTAATAAATTAGATTCCCCCGACTCTAGCGAAGGAGAGCAGGAGGAAGCTAGTTCCACCTCAACTGCTAAATATAAAAATCTTAGTCTAACATATCTAGAGAAATTAAAAAAGGCAGTGAGTGATTATGGCGCTACCGCTCCCTTCACGCTCGCCCTGCTGGAAAGCCTTAGTGAAAAGGAACTTATTCCTAATGATTGGTTCCAGCTAGCCAGAGCTGCCTTGTCTGGCGGTGATTTCCTGTTATGGAAATCTGATTATGAGGAGCATTGTAAAAAGTATGCCACCCGCAATGCCCGTAAGGCCACTTCTAAAACTTGGACCTTAAATAAATTTTTAGGTCAAAGTCCCTACCATCAAAGTGATAAGCAGGCTCAATTCCCCCCAGGTCTCTTAGCACAAATACAAACGGCCGCGCTTAGAGCATGGAAAAAACTTCCGCAAAAGGGCGCCGCCACTGCCTCTCTTGCTAAATTAAGACAGGGGCCTGATGAGCCATATACTGATTTCCTTAGCCGCCTGCAAAACATGGCTGAGCGCTTATTTGGGGCTAGCGAAAATGAAAGTGATTTTATTAAACACCTGGCCTATGAAAATGCTAACGCTGCCTGCCAAGCAGCAATCCGTCCCTTTCGTAATACTAGCCTTAATAATTACATAAAGCTCTGTTCTGGCATCGGGCCCACTCAAACCCTTGGAATAGCTATTGGCGCCGCTCTTCAAAATTTTGCAGCGCAGCATAAAAATTTTACGGCACAAGCAAAGCCTCCAACATGCTATAATTGTAAGCAACCTGGCCATTTCTCAAGCTAGCTTGCAAACAGGAGAAGCTTCGAAGCATGTTATTTCTCATTTACTACACTGCTTCGCTACTTTAGGCCAACCTAAAATCATTAAAACAGACAATGGGCCTGGATATACTGGAAAAAATTTTCAAACCTTCTGTCAACAATTACAAATTAAGCATATCACGGGAATACCGTATAACCCCCAGGGGCAAGGAATGGTAGAACGAGCACATCGCACCTTAAAAAATGCCCTGTGCCGTTTAGCCGAAAGTACTCTCAATCTCACCAAACAACGACCTCGAGACCTTTTACATCACGCTCTTTTTGTTCTTAACTTCCTAACTCTGGATGATGAAGGACAATCTGCAGCTGACAGACATTGGCATCCCAGAACGCAAACGCAACAAGCCACTGTTATGTGGCGTGACCCCTTAACGTCAGAATGGAATGGGCCTGACCCCGTGATTATTTGGGGACGAGGCTCTGCTTGCATATATGATCAAAAGAGGGAAGGTCCTCGCTGGCTTCCAGAACGGCTGATAAAACATATTAATTCTTCATTGCCGAAACAAACCCCTGAAACACTTCCTTCCCCTCCTCTTAATAATAACCTTTCCAGGGTAGAAGCCTCTCCCTGAGAAAAATGTCTTTCTTTTCTCTTCCAGTGCATCAATAACTCCTGCTATAACCCATCCGGAGACGACCAGCCCGCGCACAACTGGAAGTGGAGAGAAGTCCTGCTTACAGGTTTATTCCATCACTAATCACATGAATTACCACTTAAATTACTATTGGCTTTTCTTAATTGGTCTTCTGGCTTTGCTGTTTGCAGCCGGATTAGCAACTGTTGCCCCAAAAGATTGGAATCCGTTAGAAAGATCCCTGCTTGCTATAGCATATTTGTGCATTGTAGGGTGTATTACTTTGCTAGCTTGTCTCCCTTAACAGGGAAGAACCTATAGCCTCTATTAGTATGGCTTTCTTATGCCTACTGCCATTTAAAGTTGCCGCCTTATATTTTCTCCTGCAAAGTGTGCATGCCACCTTCGGCAACTCCAACCCCCATCAGCCTTGGAAATGGACCTTAGCACGATGGGAAGATTCCACAGTTATACAAACCCAAATTACAGCAGGACGCCCCTCCTTCCTTGTTTATGCCAGTGATCTAATTAAATGTTCAGACGGCACACCATGCCTTAACAAAGCCCAATATTACATGTGCCCGGCCTCCAACCCCAGAAAACAATATTGCAATACTCCCAACCAGTACTATTGTGCATACTGGGGGTGTGAAACATTAGCCACTAATTGGAAACCTTCCGCCCCTGATCACTACCTAACTTTAAAATGGTCCCCCCTTGGCTGCACACTCGGTAAACGCACCACCTTATCTACATTTGGTGACTCAAATTGTGAAAAATTAAATCTCACCGTACAACTCCCCACTGATAACTCTTGGTTAAACGGTCGGACATGGGGCTTTAGAATCTACTTATTTTCATCAACCGACCCAGGAAGCCTTATTCTAATAAAGAAGGAAGCAGTACAGCAAAAACCTTCTGCCATTGGACCAAATATAGTGCTCGCGCCTCCAGCTACCCCTCCTATCCCGAGCACGCCCAGTACAAATCTTTCCAAGATTCACCCCACTACTCCCCCTTTTATTAGCATTCCAATATTGTCGTCCTCAAGCCCGTCCATATCATTTGACAGCCCGCTTTGGCCATTACTCCAAGCTACCTTTTTCTCTCTAAACTCCTCCCAGCCTAATTTTACTCGTAGTTGTTGGCTGTGTTTCTCTGCCAAGCCTCCTTATTATGATGCTATAGCTCTTAATGTTACATTTAATACTTCTAATGAAGACAATCCTTCCCAATGCCCTTGGAATGCAAGAAAAATCGGTCTCACTATGCAATCCGTTCTTCACTCTGGGCATTGTATTGGTAATATTTCTGCCTCCTTAAAAACAGTCTGTGCACAGTCGTCCTCTCCATCGCCTGGTAAATTCTATATCCCCCCAACAGGGGCAAAATGGCTGTGCTCTTCTACGGGGCTTACTCCTTGCGTATCAGCAAAAGCCCTAACTGAAACAGGGGAAATGTGCCTCTTAGTGGCTGTGTTACCCCATGTCCTCTTTCATACAGAGGAAGACCTTTATCACCACTTGGTTGCGCAGTCTCCAGCCATGCTAAGAAAGAAAAGAGAACTTGTTACGGTTGTTACTATTGCTTCTCTTTTAGGTATTACTGGCCTAGGCACCGGAATTGCCTCTATCGTTCTCCAAAACCAAGGCTTCTCCCACCTAAGAGCTGCTATAGACGAAGATTTAGCCCGCATTGAAATCTCCATTACCCATCTTGAAAAATCCCTTACGTCCCTATCGGAGGTTGTTCTCCAAAACAGGAGAGGCTTAGATCTGCTTTTCCTTAAGCAAGGAGGGCTTTGTGCTGCGCTGGGCGAGGAATGTTGCTTTTACGCTGACCATTCTGGTATAGTTAAGGATTCCATGACCAAACTTAGGGAAGGAATAGAAAATCGCAAACGTGAGCGAGAAACCCAAGGAGGTATCTCCTGGGGACTTAATGGAATCCTCCCTTACCTCCTCCCTATATTAGGCCCCTTAATAACCATAATCCTTATAATATCTTTTGCTCCTTGGGCCATAAAAAGAATAATACAGCTAGTTAAGGATCAAATTGACTCTGCCCTAAGCAAGCCTATTCAAGTGCATTATCACCGGCTTCACCTCGCTGACCAGGGTTTGGATCCAGATCATCTGACTGCTACCCACCCTTACGGGTAAGAAACCCCCTCCTACGGGAGCAGCATATAACTCGAAAGTATGCTTCTAGCGTATGCTATGATTGGTACCGCTGGGTGCGAGGCAAAGCACTGCAAAGGAGGGCCAAAGCAACTAAAGGCCATTTTCGAGCTCCTTGAGAAATATGCCTCATTTGCATAGGGGTTTTGCTCTGCCAAAAACTCCCCTCCCCAGAAAAACAGAGCCACAAACAACTTGGGGAATGAGGCCTCTATTTCCCCCAGCAGGTTAATGCCAAAAGAGTGCTCGATCAGCATTCTTCCTCCATCCTTTTGAAAAACAAAGGGAGGAGATGTTGGGGACGATTAAGGTAGCATGTATGAAATCCACCCTCAGCGATGCCGGAGATATGCAACATAATAGCTGGGGCTAATGTAACAACAGTTTAAGTTGCCCTCAGCCTTCTATGGAAGTGATAGCCGTTTGCGCCTAAGATTCACATCTAGGGTGCTAGCTTTACTACCTGCCTTCTACCCGGCAACAGCATCTACCAATCCTGTGCTAGCCTTACATCTGCCATCCGCCCTAGCAACAGCAGCAGCCAATCCTAGGCTGCCACCCGTTCGTACTAGCCACTCCCTCTACCTTAGGGTATATATACCCTGCCTCTTCAATAAAGTTTTGCAGCTTGATCAGAAACTTGTCTTGCTGTCATTCCTCGTGTCTCTTGTCCCATACCATTCCTCCCTCACAGGACTCGGAGCTTCCGTTGAACGTCCCGCCGGCCGGGACAACATGCAATCAAATTACTGATGATTTAAATTCATGAAATATCCTGACAGTAGCAATCAAGCTAGTGCTTGCTTGACCAAACAACCGAACACCATAACCTAGCCAAGTTGACACATGAAATTAACCATCATACCATATATCTGATGTGTTTAATATCCAGAACATATAAAGAACTCCTACAACCAAAGAACAACAGCAACAACAACAACAAATTAAAAACAGGCAAAGGACTTGAATAGACATTTCTCTAAAGAACATATACAAGTAGCCAATATGTGCATGAAAAGATGCTTACCATCATTAGCCATTAGGAAAATACAAATAAAAACAACAATGATAAGATACCATCTCACAACCAATAGAACGACCATTAAAAAAAAAAAAAACAGAAAATAGCAAGTGCTGACAAGGATGCAGAGAAATAGGAATCTTAGTACATCGTTGGTAGGAATGAAAATGGTACAGCCACTGTGGAAAACTGTTTGGTAGTTCCTCAAAAAGTTAAATATAGAACTACCACATGAGCTGGCAATCCCACTTCTAGGTATGTACTCCAAAGAATGGAAAGCAGGGACAAGGTCACTTATTTTTACACAAGTGTTCATAGCAGCATTATTCACAATAGCCAAAAGTTGGAAGCAACCCAAATGTCCATCAGCAGATGAAGAGATAAAAAGACATACATAAAATAGAATATTATTCAACCTTAACAAGGAATGAAATTTGGTTATACGCTACTATATGGACAAACCTTGAAAACACCATGTTGTGTGAAACAAGTCAGATACAAAAGGATATTGCATGATTCCACTTATTTGAAATAGCTAGAATATGCAATATTATAGAAACAGAAAGCAGAGTACAGGTTACAGAGGGGGAAGGAAATGGGGAGTGTTTTAGTTTCCTGGATGCCAAAGCAAATACCATGCAACAGGTTGGCTTAAACAATGGGACTTTATTGACTCACAGCTTTGAGGTCAGTACAAAATCAAGGCGTCATCAAGATGATGCTTTTCTTCAGAAGTCTATGGCATTCTGGAGTGGCTGCTGGTGATCCTTGGTCCTTGGCTTTTCTGTCACATGGCAGTCTCTCCTGGCTTCTTCCTTTTCTTTGAGGTTCTATCAACATTCAGCTTCTTTTCTGGCTGCTCCCTCTGGTTTTCTCTCTCTGTAAGGTTTCCTATAAAGCTTTCAGTAATAGGATTAAGATACATCCTGATTCAGCTGGATCACATCTTAACTGAACTAACCTCATCAAAAGGTCCTATTTACAAGAATTCACACCCACACGAACAGATTACATTTAACAACATGTTTTTCTGGGTACACAGCTCCAAACCATCACAGGGAATTATTGCATAATGCGTGTAGGGTTTCTGTTTGGAGTGATGGGAAAATTCTGATAATATATGGTGGTGAGGGTAGAGCAACATGGTGAATGTGATTAATCCCACTGAATGGTATGAGTGGGAGTGCCTGAGATGGGAAAGTTGATCTTGTATATATTTCCACAATTTAAAAAAAAAAAAGAAAGAGACAGTGATAATTAAATGCAATACATGATTCTGCATAGAATCTAATAATGGGACATAAGAAAAAATAGGAATATAGACTATAGGCTTCATATCAATGTTAAATTTCTTGAAGCTGAGAACTGTACTTGAGGTGATTACATAAGGAATATCCTTGTTCCTAGGCATGGAAATGGAAATATTAAGCATTTATGGAGTGTAATATATACAACCTATTCTCAAATGTTTAAAAAATAGACAGATACACATAGAATGATATGGCAAGTGTGGCAAAATTTAAAAGTTGGGTGGATCTGAATATCTGCATGGATGGATGTTGAAGTTTTCTGTGTATGTTTTGTATTATTTTTTCAACTATCCTGTAAGTTTGAAATTATTTAAAAATAAAAAGTTAAAAAAAAAAAAAGAATCTAAATGCTGACCAGTAGGAGAATGGGAAGATAAATGTAATAATATGCCTCCATCAAAAACAATCATGTAGTCACTCTGTATTGATAAAGATTTCCAAATATCAAAAGAAAAAAAATTAGACTATCAAACAGTATTTCGTGTTAGAATATATACACAGGAATATACTATCCAAAATTTTGGGGTGTATACAATAAAGTGTTTTACTACTAGGAAGTGAGGCTGGGGGATGGAAGGGAGCCTCAAAAGATCAATAAAAATTAAGCTGGCCAACAGTAGGTCTAGTTCAAAGTCCTTGGTCCTGCTCATTTTGTATCATATCATTCAATAATTGTACTAATTAGTTACTAAAAAACCTAGGGAATCACTTAAGAATCCATGAGTTAACATTACTCCGCTGTTTGCTGCTGACATTTTAGAAGACTTAAGGTCTCACACAAGGAGTATTCTCCAGTTATTCATTTCATAATATAATGCGGGTATCTCCCATTCCACCAATATCAGTTTGAATTGCTTTGAGAAGAAACTTTTGAAATAAGATGTTATTACGGAACTTCTATGAAACAATTCCGTAACGCCAGTGCAAAACTTTTTTTAATTTCTAAGAAATATTAAAAGTTTAATGGCATTTCCTGGAATCATAGAGAGGGCTGAAAAAGGAACGGTTCCTCCCCTGAAAACGAGGAGCTGTTTCAACCACATTTCTCACCAGTCCTTTACTTTTTACAAAAGTGTTTTTCCTAATGATGTTTGCTTACGACAAACATCGATCCATAAGACAAACAGAAACTGAAGATAAAACACACCGGAACCACAAAAAATTCACAACGCCTTCCCTTGAACCTGAAGGGCCACACGACCAGGTATTTCTTTTCGCCTCTGGAAACCGTTAAATATCCTCCCCAGAACGACGTACAAGTTAAAGGCACAGTCCTCAGGTGTTACAGGAACCCAGCAGGCCTAGGTAACACCTGCCTCCAGCACCTTAGGATAACAGCTTAGGCTAGAAACCAGCGAGGCCAATAGAGACTACAATACCCAGCAGGCACAGCGGAGCGGGTTTACGCACGCGCAGCGCCCGGGTACTAGGTGGCGGCGCGGGGGCTTTTAGGAGAACAAAATGGCAGCATGGGGGTTACGGCTTGGAGTGGCTAAGCCCTCAGAAATTGGGGCTGTGATGGGGCGCGTGAACCGAACTTACAGCACGTCCCCGGTCTTCTCTGAAGTACTACGGCTGCCGAAGAGGCAGCTCACGAAGCTGGTGTTCCCACTACAGGAACTCGAGCGGCATCTTGTATCGGACCCGAGGCCCGACCTTCACCTGAGGATTTTCGACCCGAGTTTGGAGGACATAGCGAGGGCCGAGGACGTCTTCACGCCCACTGCCCGACACCGCATCGAGTACGTCAGCTCAGCTGTCCGCCTGGACCACGCTCCAGATCTCCCCCGTCCTGAGGTGAGGACTGCAACTGCTCACTTTGACCTGCATACAGATGGTGTTAGAGCTCGAACCAAATCCTAAACAGCCCACAGATGGTGCAGGCTTGGGCAGAGGTTTTGCT
This sequence comes from Choloepus didactylus, assembly GCF_015220235.1. Classification (NCBI taxonomy): domain Eukaryota; kingdom Metazoa; phylum Chordata; class Mammalia; order Pilosa; family Megalonychidae; genus Choloepus; species Choloepus didactylus. The sequence continues at coordinate 78,434,629 of NC_051307.1, forward strand.
ATCACATTTTTTTTGTCATCAAAGGGAGAGATATTTTCAAGCTTTGTGTTAATTTTCTAGCTTTGTTTTGACAAGTATAATTATTTTAACTAAATAAGCGTGTATAGTTTTAATTACTTTGGTAATGAATATAGAAGACTTTAAAAGGTTGTAAGACCCAAACTAAACGTTTGAAGAATTAACTCTGTCCTTTTATTATCCTTTTGCTCTTTAATTGAAATAGGGAAAACATGCCAAGACAAATGTTTCCTTTTTGACAAAGTGAAGAATATGAGGAAGACAATAGTTTCACAAATGAGGTGGTCCTTATCAGTATGTAATTTTCACACAATCTAAATACCCTATCATATGTGAACTATTTTTAAGCAACTTCTATTAATAAGTGTGCATTATTGTTATTAACTTATTCCATGAGTGTGCATTTCATGCGTGTCCTTCAGTTGAATAACATTTTGTTCCAAGTCTGCTAAAAGAATGCTCAATTCTACTTGTAGTACTTGTAGTAACTGCAACACTGCACTGAAATTTTTCTTCTAAATACATTTAGAACTGCTGTAATAAATTGTGTAAACAGAGCTCAGAGAGTACATAAATTATTTAATAAGAAGGACTGACCTCAGTTTTGCAAAGTATGTAACATCCCAAGTCTCCAATGGTATTGATAACTAAAAATGCTGGGGGGTGGTGGTGAGAAGCTGTAGTGTTCTTATTCAGAACAATTGGTTGGTATTGTTCTCTCTTAAATGTCAATGTTAAAAAGAAAAACTGTATGTATTAGTGGTTAATATCAAGAATGTTTTGTTGCTTTCCACATTACAGAGGATTAAAGGGAAAAAGCTTCATTGGGACAAGACGGGTCAAGGGAAAGAAATAACTTCTTAACTACGGTGGTATCAGTGTTCTCTGGGAGTTTGTGGGAAAATGTAGTTCCAAGCTTAGTCCTTTAGAGCCAGTTTTATTGAAATGCACTTATTATTATTATTATTATTTTACTTCAAAAGGCTTTGTAAATGTAGAATGCTAATAGATGTTGCAAAAATCTTGAGTGGCATATTGTATTGAAAGCACAGGTTCTGGGCTATGGATGTCCTGAGTTGAGTTCAAATCCCAACTCCTTCACTTTCTAGCTGTATAATTTTTGACCTGTTATTTAACCTCTTGTGGCCCCTGGTTTTCTCATGTGAATATTACCTTCCTCATAGAGATGTTGTAAAAGGTAAATAAAAAAATCTATGGAGAGTGCTTAGAACAATACCTGGCACATGGTAGCTATTCAATAAACAATTAGCTCTAAGTTAGAATTTGAGGTTTGACTAAACATTAAGCCGCTTTTTACATGGGTTGGCAAGACTACAAATAGTTTGACAATTTTGCAGCTAATACAACATGTAATAAAATATATATAAACTAGTACTCAGTTATCTTCTTTTTTCTTGTTTAAGGTGTGTTTTATAGGCCGAAGTAATGTTGGAAAATCTTCCCTAATAAAGGCTTTATTTTCACTGGTCCCTGAGGTTGAAGTTAGAGTCTCCAAGAAACCGGTATGTTGAAATTTTTAAATATGTCTGGACTATCTCTGAATTGGCTAACTTGAATAGTAAATGTTGGGTAGTACATGAAATCATGACTGCTAAGTTCCTAGAGAAGTAACTTCTTCCAAACAAGTAGTAAAGTAAAGCATTTCATTAATGACAGTATATTTCTCTGAAGAAAAGGAGATATGGCTGGATATATCTTGAGGAAATCTTCATCAAAATCTTTTCCAAGAGTTGTCAAAAAGTATTCTATTGACATTCTCTGTTTGCATCTATGAGAGCAATTATCTAGTTCTACACTGATTTTAGGGGAAACAGCTTTAAAGGCTTGTTTTTTCCCTTCTATATTTTATACCTTGCTAACTCTCATATATGTATACACCAATGAGGCAGTCTCCACTTAACCCAAGGCCACATTATATGCTTATTGTCCTAACCCGTGTGCTGTAAGAGTTTTCTATCATTTTATAATTCCTCTACTTCCTCCTCAATAATGCAGGCTCTATCAATATCTGAGATACCTTCTCAAAACTCATCTCCTCCCCCACACACACAAACACACACACACACCTTATTACCTACCCATGGCAACACCTTTCCTCCAACCCTAATGCTCACTGCCCCCTTTCGTAACTTGGGAACCCTTTAGGGAGGCTTCACTATAGTTTTCTCTTCCTTCTTACTTCCTCATGTAATTAATTCTCTGGTCTCTGGCTCCATTGCTTATGACTAGCAGAAATGGAGTTTTGATAAAACTGTTACCCTTCTGTAAGTAACCATCCTATCTTTTTCTGCCTCACCAAATAACGCAGCTAAACTATCACTTCTAGGTAGGGAGGTTCCCTTCTTGCTGTGAGAGAACAGTGGAGGGAATGTATTCTTGACATTCCCAATCTGTAGTTCTAAAATCATTTTCCTATAGTTAGACAAATAAGCTGACCATTTATAAAAATCTTTCCTGTGAAAATATTCTAAATTCCAAGCAATTGACTAACTTTTAAATTGTGTAACTTAATCTCTCTTTTTCTGGTTTGTAAATGTCCCATGAACACAAAACCATGAATAAACCACTTTTTACCATTTTCACATCAATTTTATTTGTATGAATATTTATAATTATAGTGTAAATACATGCTTTCAAAAAATTATTGAATGAAAGCACTAAAACCCAGCTAATTAAAGATATGCAGAACATCTTGATTTTAGAAAAGCGATAAACTAGGTATAATAAAATAGCAGACTTTGGATCTACGTTGTATGAAAACCAGTATGACTATGGGTGAGCATTTTAACCTTTCTGAGCCATAATTCATTTCTCTTTAAAGTGGAGATACATTATTCATCAGAGAATAATGACTAATGCAGTCACACATTTAAAACATGGTGACTTTTTCATTTTTCATTGAGAGAGTCAGTGAATTAGGAAAGACTCTAAAATATTTAGCCTACATGTTTCTAATACAAAGTTCTTAAGTCACACAGATTCTATTCAAAAAAAAAAAATTGGAGAGAAGAAATATTGTAATCTTATCACTCCAACTACCTCCCTTCTATCTTCTTTTTCTGTACCATTATCAGCATAGCTAGGAATTTTCATGGAATATTTAGGCTTTTACTGTATATTTGCTTGTTTACTAGGTAGAAAACATTTTGAGTCGTGAAACATATAAAAAGACATATTTTAAGATACACATTTTTTTCCGTTTACTTTATCAGGGTCACACAAAGAAAATGAATTTTTTCAAAGTTGGAAAATATTTTACATTGGTGGACATGCCAGGTTATGGCTATAGAGCACCTGAAGATTTTGTTGACATGGTAGAGACCTATCTAAAAGAACGAAGGAAGTAAGGAAGAATTTTTCTTATAATAGTTATACATTTAACCCCAAAGCACTTTTTCATCTCTAGAGCATTCTACAAATATTGAACACTTCAGTTTTATGAGCTAACTAATTTTAGAAAGTCCATTTTATTCTCCTTACAATATTCTGTAACATATTTAGGACCAAAGTATGTACCACTTGTTTGATTTCTGCTTGTAGGTTAGCGTAATCTTAAATTCAAGTGTTTTTCTAAATTGAGACTATAAAATGTACTTCAGCAGAGTTAATTTATTAATTTTTTAAAAACCAAACTCTTAGCTAGCTAATTTTGAAAATGAAAATTGTTAATGTGGCATTTATCAGATTTTAGTAAACTTCATTAAATTCTAATCATTCTTAAAATACTTCTGACATCACATCCTCAGTAAATCTTTTCTTGTCTGTAGATAGTCAAGTAAAAAGTTCAGTTTCAAAAATTGCACAATATCTAGAAAAACTAATGTTAAACTTGTGAAGTGTAAAGAAGTGTGTACAAGTACTTTGCTTATTGTAGGTTTGTAAGCTGTCAGTTTTCATAGAAATTAAGATGAAATGTTTACATAAGAAATGCAAAATATGTGTCTAGCTCCTGCTTTCTGTAAGGGTACTTTAAAATAATTCTAAGAAAATTAAACCTTTGTATGATAACTTATAGTTAATTGGATTCATGGCTTTTTCTCCGACTAGAGTATATGCTTTTGGAGGAAGGAACTCACTCATCTTTGTATCCATTCCCAAGCAGAGTCTACATTCAATATATGCTTATTAAAATAAATTAATATTTAGTGAGTTTACTTATCAAAAGTAAAAAGCATTGAGACCTGTTGGACTATTGGGTGAACTTACTGGTGGATTCAGAATTCATTTTCCCCTAAGAAATTTTTTAAGTTTGGATTGAGAAGTATTCAAAGGAAAATTTCTTAGTCTAATGGGGGTTGGGGAGGAAGGGAGAAATGAATGAGTTTATTTTATATTGTCATTAATTTTCATTTCTACATTCTTATAGTTTGATGAGAACATTTTTGTTAGTGGATAGTGTTGTTGGAATTCAAAAAACAGACAATATTGCCATAGAAATGTGTGAAGAATTTGCATTACCTTATGTGGTAAGTACTTCTTGTGAACCATGGTTGCAGTTTGAAACACAAATTCTGTGTGTGTATATGAGTGTGTGTGCTTTTTAATGAATAAACAGGTCTTGCATCCTTAGAAGATAAACCAGAGTGCCTTTTTATAATCTTTTCAGTTATCAGCTGTTAGTATTAAAATAGGTTCTGTGGCACTTTTATTCTTTTCCTGCTCTCAAATTTAAGTTTTTGAAATAATGGTCAAAGCAAAAGCATCCTTTTTAAGCTGTTGATTTAGTGTAGGTAAGTGCTTTTCTTTTTCATGTGTGTGGGGAGGGGGGTTGGGTGGATGAGGGGTGTTTTAAGGCATTATAGGCTTTTGTAGAAAACATGTCAGTAGTTCCTTAACAGCAGCTTGGCAAATAGTACCTATCAGAATGCAAGTAAAACAATTGCAACTGAAAAATGTGCTAAACCAATTTGGAATTTATGAACCATTCCAAGAACCTAGCAGGCTCTAGCACACATTAGTATGATTTTTATGTTCTTAACAAAATTTCTGGGAATATCTTACCAGTGTTCTTTCTGTTGTTGACATAGAATAGAGTACAGACTAGTAGGTTGGCATCCCCAATAATTTTGCTTTGTGAGGCTTCCAGATAAAATAGGACTCTCTAAGTTCCTTTCTAATGAAAAGTGAAGAAACCAAAGGCTGTAATTTGGTTTCAAAAAAATGTCAGAAAACCATGAAAATGTAGCAGTGGAATTTAATGCAGATAGCAGAAACATAGTGTATACTTTATACATTGCTTACATTAACTCAGTTTTCATAGCAACTCCTTTAGGAGAGTATTGTTTTTATTTTATAGATGGGGAAACTGAGGCACAGAGGTTAAGAAACATGCACAGACACCTAGTTGAAACTAAAAATTGTAAATTAATAGAAAATATATAGTTAAAAGGTGTAAACATGTATACTAAGAAATATTTCTAATGCTTAAAAATAAATATTTTCTTACAGATGGTATTAACAAAAATTGACAAATCTTCCAAGGGACATCTTTTAAAACAAGTGCTACAGATTCAGAAATTTGTTGACACTCAAACACAAGGATGTTTTCCGCAATTGTTTCCTGTAAGGTAAGAGTTGAATTGTTGTTATAACTTTATGTACTAAGGACTTTTATTATTATATCTGTTTCTTAAATTGAGGTATAACTTAAGGTTAGAGGAATTTGGAAGGCTGTACACTTAGCCATGATTTGTTAGTACAATCCTTTAGCACATTTATTTTTCCCTTCCCTCTGTTCTTTCTTCCTTCTGCTGGTTCTTGCTGAATCTTCCCTGTAAGCATTTTATTCACTTTCTAACTCAACCTAGCTCAAACCTAGATCACAGCAGAAGTGAAAACTTTTTATCTTTTAAAATCAGGTGAACAATAGCTGTGATAAAAATGTTACCATCCCTTTCTCAACTCCATAGAAAAATAACATATCCTTATAGTAGACAGCTGATAAACGCTGCAAGGGAGAAAATTTTTCATTTAAAAGGGACATATATAAAGTAAAAATGTTTCATGTATGTTACAATTAAGCTTTGGTAGCAGAGGGACTAGTTATTTCCTGAGCTGGTTAACTTTTAAGATATTATGATGTAGTTTAATGATGAAGCATGGACCTGTACTTTCATTGTGTACCTTGAGTACAGTAAGTAACTTGTTCTTTTGGAAGGCACTAAGCTAGTTGCTATGAGAAAATAATAAATCCAAGTAGCATTTGGTTGTATATGAAACTCCCCTAGCAGTCATTTTAGGTTCCACCAATCTAGGTGAGATTTAAGTTGTTTGGAATTATGAAGATGCTTGTCAAAATCCCTCTTCTTTCATTCCTACAAAATAGTCTTCTCTCTTGACTTACATTCATATATTTATCATGTTCATTTGTCTGTATCCCATATATACAATGGAAACTCCTAGGGGCAGGAATAAAATCCTAATTCTTATTAGAGCCCTGAGCATCATCATATAGAAACAGCTATTTCTTTGAAACATTCACTAAGAACTAAGCCATGCTTCGGCTGAAAGATATAGTATGGGCAAATCCTGGCTTAAACGCAGTATTTGTTGGGAAAAAAAGTAAGTTTTAGTTGACTGTAAGCTGAGTTTGTATTGACAGTATGAAGTGACTTGGGAATAATTGCCAGTGTTTTCTGGGGCTACACTAATAGAATTATGGTGTTCAGAACAAGGTAATGATTAAGCAAAAGTCTCACACTGCCGTGAGCTATGTGCCACTCGACCAGTCAGGGCAGACTGTGGCTTGGCAGTAAGAACAATTAGAGTTATGTGAAAACAGATGCACTTAGAGGAGGTTATCACAACTAGATAATTCAAAACACTTGAATCCTCTCAGGAACCATCCCTATTTCACAGATAGGGTTACAAGTCACAGAAGTTAAGTGAACTGCAGAGTGGCATTTGCTGAAATAAAAAGAGCATGAGCCTTAAGGTTGGATACCCATGGTTTTGCATGGTTCCTCTACTCCCTGGCTACTGATTTTAAAGCAACCTATTTAATTTTCTGAGTATTTTCTCACTGGTAAAAACTGATTATTAGAAGGATTAAATAAAATATATTGTGGCTAGTGTACAAACTGTAGGCCCAGTAAATGTTAGCCGTCTTCCTTGCCAAAGGCCAAAGAGTGTCAGTAAATAGCAGGATTGCACCCACAACCCAAGTTATGAGATTTCCAGTACTTTTTACCAGCATTCTTTTTTATTACATGCCAGCATTCACTGCTGCATGATCCCAAAATCAGTACTTTTGCCACACTCCCCAGATGTGACCAGGGCACTGCACTCAGAATCTCATGGGAGCCTAGTGGTTTCAAGAACATCAGTGTTTGCTATACCACAGTGACAATATATAGCAGGAAATTGGAAGGCTGTACCTGTAGCTTTCAAAACCCAATTCAAAAAGCAGAGTTCTCTATACTCCTTGATTTACCAGCATGGACCAAGCCCCAGTTGTTCTTTCCTGAAGGGGAATCTGGCCTATTCACAAAGCGGTTATTATAAAAGTCAGGTTTTATTTCCTTCTCTTTTGTGTATTCATAGGGGAAAGGTGGAAGGGTTGGGTAGACATGAAGTCCAGTGAGGTTTGACCTTTAAACTTGTAGACAAAAGGTAAATACTAGACTTCGTGCTTTCATGTCTGAACTCTGCCGCAGCAGGGTAGAGAAATACAAATGGTGAATAGCTCCTCAGGATTGATGCTAGAATCAGTCTATTAGTATTTTTTATAAATGGTATGGAAGAAGTAATAAGTGGGTACACTAGATGTGTTTCTGTGGGTTTCTCTGTAATGATATTCCAAGTAGATAAGAACTGACTCTTAAGAACAGAGGAACTTATGAGTTAACAGATATGTGGCAAATGAGATCAAGGTGCCATATTTAGTGGGCAGAATGTCCAACTTGTATCTCTCCTCTAAACTGTATATGTATGACTTCATTCATTCAAGAACTCATGGTCTATTTATAAGCATCCTGTTTTGGTCAAAAATTCTAACATGCTGGACTTCATCAAAAAGGGAATTCACAGTAGAGCAGAAAATATTGTATCTGTATATAAAATCATAGTGTATCCATGCCTGAGAAACCATGTGGTCAGTCTGCGTCCCGCAGTATGGGTGGATAGATAGACGGACAGACGGATGGATGGATATAGTAACAGATAAATAATAGATACACAAATGGTGATGGTAATTTAAAAAACTGAAAAAGATGTAAATTTTCAAAGTAACTAATTTTTTGTCACAAAAAGTACAAACTAAAGAGATCAAGAATTTGTCTTGGGAGAGTGAAAGCAAAGTAGAGGTATGGTAAAATATTTAGTATCATAAAGGAAATGGATTAGATGATGTGGGTCATCAGATTTTCAAATGCTGGAAGCAGAAACTGGGAAAGAGAGGAAACAAAATATTAACAGACATCTGCTTCATACATGGAACTCATAAGATTTTGTAAGTACTTTTTTTAAGCTGAGGTGAAGTCAGATCTGTTACTATCTTTGAAATAAGGAAGAAAATTTTTCTTTTCTTTTCACAGTGCTGTGACCTATTCTGGAATCCATCTGTTGAGATGCTTTATAGCAAATATAACAGGAAATCTTAAGACTAATGGCTAAAGATTCCAAATTTTTATGCCAGCTGGAGTTAAACACCTAAAAGAATTTCAACATTGTTTTATATGTTGTGTGTTTGAAACTTATAAGAGAATTGCTTCTGTTTCAAAACCTGTCTTCCCAAACCAGGAATGAATTTGTGTCTGGGAAAAATAATTTATAAATAATTGGATTATGCTGTTCATTAGAACAGATACTAGCTACTTTTTGACAAACTGACAAACAAGAGCAAACAGAAATCCATAAAATGAAAACTTACTACTACTGTGTAGAGAAGGGTTTGCCATGTTATTTATTGGGCTTTTGTCTTTTAAAGAAAATGTCTATTATGTATACTTTTTTTCTTAATTTTTTATTTATTGAGATTGTTCACATACCATACAATTATCCAAAGATCCAAAGTGTACAATAATTGCCCCCAGAACCATCATACAGCTGTACTATTATGTATAATTTTAAATATTAAAAGGGACTAGGTAAATGGGGCTGTTTTTCAGTTAAGTATTGATAGGTAGGTTGATAAATAAATCCGCCTGTGTATACTATAATTTATCATGTTTCTTGAATTTTTATTTGAATATATAAAAACCATTATTCTTGCAAAAATTTGTAAGTTGTCCATGCTGGAAACATCAGTCATTTCTTGCTGAGTTTATTCACCTTCATAGGTATAATCAGAAGACCAGAATTCAAGTTCCAGTTCTAATATGTATTAAACCAAATTGCTTGAATTCTCTGAGTCTTATTTTTAACTAACCTCACAAATTATGAAGATTAAGATGGTATTACATGGAGTAACATATGAAAAGAACATCCGCAAATTTGTAAAGTGAAACCAACCAAAGAATACAGCAAAATTCATAGGTAAATTTATCACAGAAAACATCCTATCATGGGGTTAGTAACTTTTTCTTGAGTGAAAGACAAAATTTTCAAACAAAGAAAAAACTGGCTTTAAGTGTGAAAACTGATTTGCTAAAGGCAAGAGAAAAAAGTTGGTAGGACAGTTTAGAAGTGGTACATTAGGATTCAGAATGGAAAGATAAAGCCTCACTTTAAAGTTAATGGAAAAGATTTTTTGAAGTTACAAAGATGCCACTGACCTATTCATAAATGGCTTAGCTTTTCAAAGTGAGGCTGAATATTAAAAGATTAGAGCTATAGCACTGATTTAAATGTTTATTAAAGCCATTAAACAACTTGGTGGCTCTTTTAAATAAGAACTCAATTCTGAATATATTTTCACATTTGTTTTATAGTTGATAAAGGCAGTCTATGTTATCCTAACTGGCAGTGTTTTAAGTAGAAAAGACTTTTTACTTAGGCAGTCATGAAGTATTATATATGAGGATGAAAATTATTTTTGAAGGTCATCTTTCTGAATGCCAGTGTTAATTTACTGGTTGCCTTGGCCTTGGTTCCCATAAAAGCAAGAGCCTGAGACAAAAGCTTGCGTGCAGATAGTTCATTTGGGAAGTGATCCCAGGAACTAGAGTGACAGATGAATGAAATGGAAGGAAGGAAAGCCAATCAAGGACACATTGAGTTGGCCACCACTAAAGACCACTAATGCTTGATCTTGAGGGACCCTCTGAGAAGCCTTGTGAAATGTGCCTCTGAATTGTCTGCGGGGGGGGGGGGGGGGGGAGGGTTGCCCCACAACATTTTGAGGTCATACAAAGCCAAATACCAAGCAGTTCCTGCAGCTTGTTAGAAGCCAGGGTGGAGGGGTTGGAGTGAGAAGTCCTTGGAGCAGGTGGCAAGGTGATGTCCAACCCAGCTCAGAACTGGTTGCCACAGTAGTGGCTAGGGTAAAAACACCAGGGCCCCACGCCAACTTAGATGGCAGAGTGGGATGCTTCAGGACTCTGTCACCCCACAGAAGCTTTGAACCGGCAGAAACATCTTTCTTAAGGCTCCAGAAAACAGTTAAAGGATTGCAGTAACAGGACAAACACCAAATCAAGAAAAGAGGCAGAGTTTTTTTAAAAAAAAGCCTCCTGGTGCTCTGGCTGGTCCTCCCCCACCCTCACTGGCTCAGCAGAAAGTTGGCCCATGCTTCCAGTGTGGAGCCATGGTCCTGATTCCTGACGGAGCAGAGTAACACTTGTGCACATATGCTGAGAGCATATATGTCTGGCCCAATCAGTCTGGTGATGGCCTGAAAGACTGCCCCAGAACTTGCTCTATATGTAGAAGGGAACTCACTGAACTCATAGAATGCTGTGGGAGAACAGTCAAGTTTGCTGCCTGGGGCAAGGAATTGCTGACTATAGGACATAGAATGCAGTGCCTGAGACATAAAGAAACATTCCTAGGGAAGAGGAGACACTGGTATCTGTGTACACAGGAATCTTAGGGCAACATATGCAGCACAGAAAAGATCAGGGAGGCCCCATGCCTTGCTTGGAGCTACTTTCCAAACTCACTATATGGATAGCACTGGCACCGGTTAATCTTCAAAGACTGAGAAGAGTGTTCTCTCTCTTCCTTTTTTTTTTTTTAGCTCCCAGCATTAGAAGAAAGCTCTGTCATAAGACTAGCTAGATACGAGCTTAAGGAACAGACACCTCAGGGTCTAAATTTTAGCCATAACACACTAAAATAGCAAAATATCCAGGTTTCAACAAAAGATTACAAAACATACAAAGAAACAGGAAGTAATGAGCCAGGCAAAGGAGAAGAGTAAAGCATTAAGAATCATAAATGAGGAGGAACAGACCTGGGACATTACAGACAAAGACTTAGAAATTTGTGGTCCTAAATATGCTCAAAGAGATAGAGATAAAGGGAAACATGGACAAAGAACTAAAGGAAATCAGGAAAACAAAAAATAAACACAAAGAGAATATCAAGAGAGAGAGAAATTACGTGTGATGGTTTAAAGCTGTATGTACCACAGGAAAACATGTTCTTAAATCTAACCCATTACAGTGGGTGTGAACCCACTGTAAGTAGGACTTATTGATTAGGTTACTTCAGTTAAGGTGTACCACCTCATTCAGAATGGTTCTTAAACCTCTTACTGGAGTCCTTTAAAAACGGAATGAATACAGAGAGAGCAAAAGAAGCCACAGGAGCAAGAAGCTGATAGCAGCAAAACCCAGAAGAGAAGAGAGAGACCAGCAGACACTGTCATGTGCCTTGCCATGTGGCAGAGGAGCCAAGGTTCACCAGTAGCTGGTCTTCAGGAAGAAAGCACTGCCTTGATGACGCCTTGATTTGGACATTAGACACTAACCATAAGCGAGAATTCCTATTGTTTAAGCCGAACACATTTCTTGGTATCTGCTTTAAACAGCCTAGGAAACTAAAACATTATGAAACAGAACCAAACAGAGCTGAAGTCCACAATAACAGAAATTTAAAATTCCCTAGAGTGGTTAAACAGCAGATTGGAGCTGGCAGAAGAATCAGTGAACTTCAAGATAAGGCAGTTTGAAATCATCCAGTCTGAAAAAGAGGAAAGAAGAAACAGGAACAGTGCCTAAGGAAACTGTGAGACACCTTCAAGGTTACCAACGTATGCATTGTTGGAGTCCCAGAAGGAGAAGAAAAGAGAAAGGGGCAGAGAGAATGTTCAAAGAAATAATAGCTGAAAACTCCCCAAATTTAACAAAAGACATGGACACAAACATCTAAGATGTTCAATGAACTCCTAACAGGATAAACACAAATAGACCCACACCACACCACGTTATAATCAAATTTTGAATGCCAAAGACAAAAAGAGAATTCTGGAAGCTGCAAGAGGGAAGGAACATGTCACAAACAAGAGAGCTTCAGAAGATTAAATGCCTATTTCTCATCAGAAACCATGGAGGCAAGACGGCAGTGGGAAGACAAAGCGCTGAAAGCAAAAAATTCCCAGCCAAGAATTCTGCATTTGCCAAAACTGTTTTTTATAACTGAGGGAGTTATGATTTGTCAGTTTTCTTGGGGTATGGTGGGAACATATTGGAAGCAAAGTAGTTATCTTAGGTTATTTGTTTTTCTTAATCCTTTGCTTTGTTTGAAATGTGTTTTGTGGTTGTTTAATTTTTTGATAAAGTTTAAAAAAAAAAAAAAAAAAACTGAGGGAGGAATTAAAGCATTCCCAGATAAAAGCTGAGGGACTTCTTCACCACTTGACTGGCCCTGTAACAAATGCTAAAAGGAGTTCTGCAGGTTGAAAGCAAAGGACACTAGACAATTAACTGGAAGCCACATGTAAAAATAAAGATCTCTGGAAAAGATAATGACATAGGTAAATTTAAATACCTGTATTACTGTATTTTTTTATTTGTAACTTCATGTTTTGCTTCCTGCAGGATTTAAAAGGCAAATGCACAGAATGTAATGATAAATCAATAGTTTGGGTCTTACAATGTATAAATATGTAATTTGAAAAGAACTACATGAAGGTGGAAGGATGGGTATGGAAACAGTTTTCTATACTACTGAAGTTGTTAAATTGGTATCAAAGCAAACAAAATTGTTATAGATTTAGGATGTTTAAATTTAAGCCCATGGTAACCACAAAGAAAATATCAGAGAATGTGCATCCTATAAAGACACAAAGTAGAATACAGGTTATCAGGGGTGGGGGACAGAGGCAATGGGAAGTTAATTTAAAATGAGCACATGGTTTGTATTTGGGGTGAAGGGAGAGTTATAGTAGTGGATGGTGGGAAGGGTACCGCAATATTGTGAATGTGATTAATACCACTGGATGATATGCTTTGGGAGGGGTTGGGATGGGAAGATTTATGTTGTATGTGTTTCCACAATTTAAAAAAAAAAAGAAACGGAAGAGATAATGACAATTAAATGCAATACATGATGCTGGATGGGATCTGAGTAGAAGAGAGAGGGCTTAGGACACTGTTGGCATATAAGAAGGTTGGAATGTGGAGTGTAGATTTCATATCAGTGTAGAATTTCTTGAACTTGGTGACTTCACTTCGGGTGACTGCATGTATGGGTATCCTCATTTGGGAGGAATGTGCATGGAGGTGTTGTGAGCTCGAGGGATGTGATGTGTGTGGCCTGCTCTCAAATGTTCAGAGGATGGATGGATGGTGGGTGAAGCGATACAGTAAAGGTGGCATGGTAAATTGGTGTCCTGGGTATCTGGGGGGTGAGTGGGAGGTTTGGACTTCTCTGTATGGGTTTATTTTGGCAACTGTCCTGTAGGTTTGAAGTTGTTTCAAAATGGAAAGTTAATATATATGTTAACTTATATATGTGTGTATGTATATGTGTGTGTATTTATATGTAGGTGTATATATATACATACACACATTAACAGCAGTAACAAAAAAAGGCCAAGATTTGAAATGACACATGGGTGGTCTCATACACTGTTCTTATAAATTACCCAAGTGCTCTAACACTCCCAGAAATTGGGATTCACTATGACCCAGACCCATTAAGAACCAGGTGTTTCTAATCTACTTGTCTAGATAAGTTATGATTTGGTATATTTTAGATTTTTTTTTAATTTAAAACATTACAATTATTTGGAAAAATTAACATAAATACTGCATTCCTTAAAAATTATCACTGCAGACATGCACATGAAACTTTTTTAACTACAATCATAAGGGGCAGATGGGAAAATGAAGGTAAAATGGTAGGCTGATAATCCAATTCAGGCTCTATAGTTCTACCTCAAGACAACTCACTAAACCACTCTGATTTTTTCAACGAGAGATGAACATTATCTCCAGTCACTTTCAAATATAAAAGTTAATGATTCTTGAACATTGTTATTTCAAATGAAGAAACCTAAGCCTAAAGAAACAGACTAGCTCAAGAGACAGAACTAAGACTGGACCTTCAATCTTTTAACTCCTGAGGATGATTATTTTTAATCTTATCTTCTGAATCTGAAATTGGGACATGACATCTTAAAAGAGGTTATTTAAGGGGAATGGGTGCATTTAAGGGAAGTGAGTGCATAAGTATAGATAACGCCCAGAAATAAACCAGGCCTTATATCATGCTAGTCTCCCTCACTAATTCACTGTCATTTCCTTATATGTAAAGGAATACATTGAGCACAAGGCCACTTAGAAGTTGATGGCATTGTCTAGACATGTCATGAACAAGATCTTGATATTGTCCATGTTTTAAAGTACTAAGGTGCTACACCACTTGGTAAGACTCCAGGAGGAATATAAATAATTAAAAGTGACTAGAGATTAAGAACTCTGAATTAAACCAGTGGATTGCATGCTGCTTGCATCAAAAATCACCTTGGTTTCTTGTTTTAAAAATGCAGGCTTCTGACCCTATCCCCTCACCCACTGTTATCAATCTCTGGGAATGGGGCTGGGAATCTTCATTTTTAAACAGACCAGGTAATTCTTAAAAAGCCTGAAGTTTGAGAACCTATGCTATAGATAAGGGGGGAAATGTGCAGAAAGCAGACCAAGAAAGGACAAGGCCAGGGAAAGAACAGAAGGAAACTATAGAAAAGAAAATGGTAGATGGCCAAGGAATAAAAGGATTTAATACATAACTAGGGCACTCTTCTTTTTCTGTAAATCTATATGTAACATAAAATTTAAGGATACAACCTACTTAGCAAATAGAAGCTTCTTAACCTAATTCTAGTAAGCTAGAACATTTGAAAGATACTTAGTATTTCACATATTTATTTGAAAATACATAAAATTTAGCCTCTTCAAGCAGTCCTATGACCAAAGTACAATTATAAGATAACAGAATTAGCACCAAATTATAAATTTATCATTAGCCTTATTCCTGGGACTATTTCATGTCTCCTGACTTTCTCATTTTACTTTCTCACTTACTTCTACTTTGTTATTCTGTTGTATTTCACATGCCACCTTAAATCCTTTTTGGAAAAAGAATTATTTGGTATCAGTCACTGGCACTCAAATAAATCAATCAAAACAAGAGAATAAATGCAAAAATCTTTGGAGAATTCCAAAAGCATTTTAATATGTGAACAAATGAAGTGAAATAATGGTTGTGACCACTCCCTGGTTATACAGTTAGTGGCAAAACTTTGATGACCAATTCTAACATACAAGCAAGACAGCGCAACCATCAGAAGCTAAAAACCTTTATGTGCTGGGGGAGACTAACCTACAATGGAGCCAGTAAGGCAAAGGTGATCTTTTAAGTGCTTCCTTGTTTTTCCCCATCCCCACACTTCCACTCAAGGCAAGAGTAGGTTTTTGCAAACCTGACAATTCCCTGTTAAATCATAAATTATTCAGTTTTTCAGGGACTTACCAGCCTCAGTCAAGGAAATCTATCTGCTTCTCAAAGGCAGACTATGGCAGATTTTTCATCTTAACACCTGGCACACAGTCAAAACCAAATAAGTATTTGTTGATTAAAAGACACAAAGATACTATAAAATGTTTATTGAATTGAAATGAACTCCTGTGCAATACCGCACTACAGCAGCTCCTCTCAGAGTCCAAGGGATACTTTCAGAGGTCAGTAGTTCCACTTAAAACAGTAGAACAATGGATCAGCTTGTTAACCACTTAAGTCTCACATGTGAGCATCTAAACTCCCATTAAAGCAAAAATGTCATCAATGTCATCTGTCTTCTTAATGGTTCCTAATGTATTATGTTTGTTTACTTGGGTCACTGTCCATGAACCAGTTTCATTTCCATTGCTTCCTGTAAGATGTTCCTGCTTTTGTTTCTCCTTAGTTTGTATAGCAGGGTTTGAAGCTTTGCCACCCAAGAGGTGCTTGCAATTAAGATAGAGAGCAGTTCCATGAACTGCAGGGTGTAAGAGTCTTCGTTTAGCACTGCGATCTGTAGGACTCTTGTCATTTGCTGGAGGGAACTGCTGAATTTCCTTTAAAAGCGTCGACTGCAACTTTCCATGTGGTTTCCTTTGTCTCAATAAAAATTTATTTTGTGCTCTTCTTTGTCTCAAATGATGCTTTGAAGTTTTGTTACCTGAGCCACGAAGAAGGCAGTTGCAAATAGATGTTTTTGTGCACTCTAATTTCTTTGGCAAACTTTAAAGGACAGAGAAAAAGGGAAATCTGAACTTGTTAAGATACAGAAAAACATTCTCAAGTACTTTTCATTTGTCTCCCTTCTAGTTCTACCAACTGCCAACTAAACAGAAAAGTACACAATTTATTTTCAAGTCCTATGCCCCTGTATAATACCGGAATCATAGTGAAAAATAAGGAAATGGAAATTTCAACCTAAATCTGTGTTTTCAAATCTCAACTTCCCTCCTCTGATTCAGGTTGTAGGCAGATTTGTCCCCATTATGTTCCCAAGGTAAAGTAAGTCATCAAACTGCCTGGCAAGGTAGTTGAATGGTGACCTACCATCATATTTTAATGCCAGAGCTTTTCCTGGTACCTGCTAACCTGTTCATAATATAACAATAGTGGAGCTGGGGAAAAGATGTATCACAAACAGAGAAATCTGCTAGTATATAAGAATCTATATCTGGAGAAGAAACTCTGTGTTGTGGCAGGGAACAGACAAGGAGAAAGAACTAAAAGTGAAGAAGGGAATAAGATTGGGCTTCTGGCACAGATAAACTGACAGCTTTAAACTACTCTAATTGTGATTCACTGTCAGCCTATCATTTTCAAGTTTGGAAATGCAGAACTCAAATAGTTCATTTGTTTTAGGTGTTTTGCCTCTGAGGAGGGTATACAGCCACAGGTACATCAGTGCCTTGCTGAACTGCCTCAATCTTTAGGATATTCAGATTTTAAAAGATGAACAAGAATCTGTCCTCCTTACACCAGCAACCTCCCTCTTTTCTTTTTTAAATGAATAGAGAAATTTGAGGAAGCCTATTATTATGTAGTAATTCATAATCTCTTTGTTTCCAAATTATTTTCTTGTCTTAGTATAAGTAACTTTTAAGTGGGGAGAAGGTGGGTGTTCCACCCAGTTGAAATGGAAACAGAAAGAATGAAAACAAAAGAATCAGAGGATTTGGACTGAGTTCTGAATCCCAGTTTTAACACCTTGAGCAAAATCCTCCATTTCCTCAACTATAAAATGGGAATAATTCTGCCTACTCTCCCTCACAGTTATTGTGGACATTAACTGAGTTCTAAAATGTACTACAAATAAAATGTATTACTGAAACAGCAAAACAGCACAATAAAGAACACTATTTTTAAGGAGTACAAAATAATGGTTAAACCAAATAAATACCAGTTTTTTACCCTTCTAATTAACTTTTATTCAATGTCATCTCTGCATCATCTAACCCTGACTTTAAACCTAAATTAAGCAGGATGCCTCTCTCCATCTCACACTGAGTTTCCACCCTAAAAAAGAAGATTCCTTTTAGATGGCTACAAGCCTTTAGGGAACCCCAGTGTAAAAACTCGACCAGCAGGTCATCCCGTAGGAATATTCAACAACTTCTGCCATGGCTTTTAATCAAAACTTGTTACAAAACACTAACTATATATCTATATTTTTTTTCTAAAAAGGGAGTATCTTCTCCAAAATTTTTAGATTTTTAATAGATTTCAGATTGTTAAAGTGGTTCATCCACAATAATAATTATATAGCCCTGAATAAATATATGTTTGTACCTACAGATGAGACATTATGGTGGATGCACAAAGTATTTCTTAAAGGACATTAAAAAAAAAAAATTAACTGCTCAGAGTGACTGTCTGTGGGAAGGAAGAATAAGGATCTGTACAGCCAGCCATATGTATTTGAAAATATTACCATGGGCATATGTGATTTTTTCAATAAAAATATAAAGCCCTGAAGTGCCTAGCTTCACATAATGCTTTGAACAATACTTGCTCACAAAGATAACCAACCTTAAGCAGTTCCATCAATGTAAGAATCAGTGGAAAAGAAAGAAATAACTACATGGAGGGCCTAGTTCCTGTGACTATTAAACCTAAGCCTTCTGCTTTTTCTCTCACAACCCTCATCCCACTGCAGTGAAACTGAAACTGTCTGTAAACTGGCGGTCAACCCCACTAGAGCACGTGCTCCATAAAGATTAAGTCTGTCTTATGCACACTTATATCTTCAACCTTAAATAGTGTACAACAGACATTCCTAATGTGTTCTGAATGAATGAATGTAAAAATGATGAATATAAATGAATAAATCTAATTAACCTAAGTTTACTTACTTCCTCCAAATGTCATAGCTTTGTCCACACAATGAAAGCAACAAACAAAATTGCAGTTTGGCAGAGGCAGAAAAGCCTCACAGGTAAAAAAAAAATGGTGTGTGTGGGGGGGTATGGGTGTGTGTGTGAGGGCGAGGGTAGTAAACTGAACTAGGTAAAATAGGATGGGTCCCGGAACTGAAAAGTGTAAGTTAAAGGGGTCACTGAGTGAGGGACAGAATTTAAACAAATCATGGGACCCAGGGAGAAAATTCTAAAAAAAAACAAACAGAACAGATCAAGATTCCTGGAGAAGGAAGAGAGGAAAGGAAGCTTTCTTCTGGAGGTGAAACAATTGCACACAAAAAGTACAGTCTTAAAAATTATACCGCATATTCAGGGCAAGACTCGGATAAAGAGGTGAGAACATCTGAACAATTAAACATGGGCTATTCTGAAGGTCTAGAATAAGTCAGATCAAGCATCAAAAAAGAGCCTTAACACAAAGTCAATCAACAATACAATCCAGACAAAAGGGAGAAACTAAACTTCAGCGTTAACTCATCAAGATATCAGATGTCTAGACATCAGCAAAAAATTCCAAGCCATACTGAGAAACAGGAAGATATGGCTCAGTGAAAGGAATAGATTAAAACTTCACAAGAGACAGAGAATTTGGAACAACTAATCAAAGAAGTTCAAACCAATCTCCTAAATCAATTAAAGGAGATGAAGGAAAATAGGCAAAAAGAGCTAAAAGATATTAAGAAGACAACATGTGAGCATAAAGAATTTGAAAGTATAAAAAGAAACATAACAGAAATTATGGGGATGAAAGACGTAATAGTAGAGATTAAAAATACACCAGAAGCATACAACAACAGATATGAACGGGCAGAAGAAAGAATCAGCAATCTAGAAGCCAAGACAATAGAAATCATAGAGTCTGAAGAACAGATAAAAGAATTGAAGAAATTGAGCAGTGCCTCAGGGATTTGAGTGACAGCCAGAGTGCATAGTGTCCCAAAAGGAGAAGAGAAGGGAAAAGGGGCAGAAAAAATATTTGAGGAAATAATAGCTGAAAATTTCCAAACTCTTGTGAAAGACATAAATATACATGTCCAAAAAGTACAACATACTCCAAGCAGAATAAATCCTAATAGGCCAACTCAAAGACACATACTAATCATAATGTCAAAGGCCAAAGATAAGGAGAAAATCCTAAAAGCAGTGAGAGAAAACGTATTGAGGATACATAGAATCTTCAATAAGACTGCATTCTAATTTCTCATCAGAAGCCATGGAGTGAAAAGGCAGTGGTATAATATATTTAAGGTACTGAAAGAGAAAAACTGCCAGCCAAAAATTCTTTATCCAGCAAAACTGTCCTTCAAAAATAATGGGGGGAGAGAACCTAAGATGGCGGCTAGGTGAGAAAGGGCAAAAAAACACCTCCGTGAAAAATAGTAGATAAAAACCAGAAAGTGACCCAGAACACCAGTTTCAGCGATGCACCAGCTGGACAAGGTCTGCTAAAACCAAAGGGACTGTGCACTTGGTGAAACCGAGAGTCTGCATCCTGAAACGAGTGAGTAAGCCAGCTGAAAGCCCCGCGGCCGCGCTGCGATGTGGGGAAAACGGGGGTTGGCGTTTGGAGACAGACTAGTTCTTTTAAAAAAAAAACCCAGGAACGGCTGCAGTTACGACGGTGAGAACTGCACAGTGAAGCACGGCAGGAGCAGGCTGAGCCAACCTCTTGGTGTCTGGCATGGAGGATAGACCGCTGCTGATTCCCTCAGGGCCAGGGGGCAGAGGGGAGAGCCAAAATGAGAAAGAAACCATGCTGCTTGCGGCCGGCTCCCCGGCAGGCTGGAGACACTCCTCCCCAGGGCCGTACCCACAGCCCAGAGCCGCTCCAGGAAATCCAGTGTGACTGGGAGTGTATCCCACGGCACCGCACACACGCCACAATATCGGCCGTGGACAGTGGCCTTGAGTGCATACACAGCTAGTTGTCCCAGAGCTGGGAAGGCGGAGCTATGCGAAAAGCGGGGGGTTGAGATGACCCATTCAGCCATCTTTGCATCAGGCTGGGAGCACCCCTGCAAGGCCTGGCGGCCCGGGGCTTCCCTTGAGGGATGGCACGCACTTGTGACGCAGCACAGCCTTCCCTCAGCAGAGTTCCTGGAAGATCACAGCTGAGAGGGGGGCCCACTCGGAAAACCCAGGGATGCTACGTCAATGCCAGTGACTTGTGGGTCAGCAGCAGAGAAAATCTGGGACAAAACTGAAATGAAGGCTTAGACTCTTGCAACAGCCTTGAATCTCTGGGAACACCTGGGAGGTTTGATTATTAAAGCTGCCCTGCCTCCCTAACCACCCAGACACATGCCCCACAAGTTGTATTTTTTACAACTTGAAAGAACCCTATCAAGCAAAGCAAATGCCAAGAGGCCACAAACAACAGAAAATCTTAAAGCATATGATAAAACCAGAAGATATGGAGAACCCAAACCCAAACACCCAAATCAAAATATCAGAAGAGACACAGTACTTGGTGCAATTAATCAAAGGACTACAATCAAAGAACGAGAGCATGGCACAGGATATAAAGGACATGAAAAAGAAAATGGCACAGGATATAAAGGACATAAGGAAGACCCTAGAAGAGCGTAAAGAAGAAATTGCAAGAGTAAATAAAAAAACAGAAGATCTTATGGAAATAAAAGAAACTGTTGGCCAAATTAAAAAGACTCTGGATACTCATAAAACAAGATTAGAGGAAGTTGAACAATGACTCAGAGTCCTAGAGGACCACAGAACAGAAAATGAAAGAACAAAAGAAAGAATGGAGAAAAAAATCGAAAAAATCGAAATGGGTCTCAGGGATACGACACATAAAATAAAATTTAAGACTCATTGGTGTCCCAGAAGGGGAAGAAAAGGGTAAAGGTCTAGAAAGAGTATTCAAAGAAATTCTTGGGGAAAACTTCCCAAACCTTCTACACAATATAAATACACAAAGCATAAATGCCCAGCAAAATCCAAATAGAATAAATTCAAATAAACCCACTCTGAGACATATTCTGATCAGACTGCCAAATACTGAAGAGAAGGAGCAAGTTCTGAAAGCAGCAAGAGAAAAGCAATTCACCACATACAAAGGGAACAACATAATTCTAAGTAGTGACTACTCAGCAGCCACCATGGAGGCGAGAAGGCAGTGGCATGACATATTAAAAATTCTCAGAGAGAAAAATTTCCAACCAAGAATACTTTATCCAGCAAAGCTCTCCTTCAAATTTGAGGGAGAGCTTACGTTTTTCACAGACAAACAAATGCTGAGAGATTTTGCCAATAAAAGACCTGTCCTACTTCAGATACTAAAGGGAGCCCTACCAACAGAAAAACAAAGAAAGGAGAGAGAGATATAGAGAATTTATATAGAACGTTACACCCCAAATCACCAGGACACACATTTTTCTCTAATGATCATGGATCTTTCTCCAGAATAGACCATATGCTGGGACATAAAACAAGCCTCAATAAATTAAAAAAAAAACAAAAAAAAAAACAAAAAAAAAAACAATTCAATATATTCAAAGCACATTCTCTGACCACAATGGAATACAAATAGAAGTCAATAATTTTTGATTTGTAACTCCACTATTTATTTCCTACATGATATAAAATACACAAACTCTAATGACAAATCAGTGATTTTGGACTCAATGTAAAAAATGTAATTTTTGACAAGAACTATTTAAAGGTGGGGGAATGGAGGAGTATAGGAACATAATTTACGTGTCCTATTGAAGTTAAGTTGGTATCAAAGGAAAACAAGATTGTTATGATTTAAGAGGTTAAATTTAAACCCCACAGTAAACACAAAGAAATTATCAGAGAATATGACCATAGAGATGAAAAGTAGAGTATGGGATATGAGAAGTGGGGGAAGGGGCAATGGGGAGTTAAGAAATGAGTGTAGGTTTGCTGTTTGAGGTGAAGGGAAATTTCTAGTAATGGAAGGTGGGAAGGTGATTGCATTACAACATTCTAAATGTGATTAATCCCACTAATGGAATGCTAGGGAGAGGGTGGAATGGGAAGATTTAGGCTGTATATATGTTTCCACAATTGAAAAAAAAGACAGTCTGAATAGATGACAATTGAATGCCAAGGATGATCCTGGATGGGATCTGAGGATGGAGCACAGGAGGCTCAAAGGGACACAGTTGAGACATAAGGAAAAAAAAAAGAAATATAGAATGTAACTTTGTATCAATGTCGAATTTCTTGAACAACTTAGCTGCGCTTAATGGGATTGCATAAAAGAATGTTCTTGTTCATGGGAAATGTATATGTGAATTATATTGTTTGTTCAAGGATGTGTGCAGCTTGCTCTCATATGTTCAGAAGACAGAGCAATAGATGATGGATGATAGGGAGGGAGGGAGGGAAAGAAATGGTGTGACAGGATGTTAAAGTTGGTGGATCGGGGTATCGGGGGAGGGGGGTCAGGGTATGCTGGAGTTCTTTGTATGGGGTTTGTACTGTTTTTGCAACTGTTCCTATAACTTTGAATTTATTTCAAAATAAATTTTTTTTTAAAATGAGGGGAAAAAAGGGGAAGTTCAAAATATTCACAGATAAACAAAAACCGAGAGTTTGTCAACAGAAGACCTGACTTACAAGAATTACTCAAGAAGTTCTACAGGTTGAAAGGAAAAGACATGAGAGAGTGGCTTGGAGGAGTGTGAAGAAATGAAGATCATCAGTAAGGGTAACTAAAGGTGTAAATGCAAAACACAATAGTACTGTATCTTCAATATACAACTCTACTCTTTAATTCCTAAAAGACTCAGAATACAATCAAATAAGAAAAAGGCATATTTCCTGATAAAAGACATACAAATTATAAAGTGGTAAAGTGGGACAGAAGAACATAAAGAGGGAAAACAGACTTGAGAGCAGACAATGTATGTGCTGTTGAGGCCAAGTTGGTATCTTTTCAAATTACTAGATTATCCGTGTAGTTTGTGTAATATACACCCCAGGGTAACCACAAAGAAAATATTTTAAAATATATACAGTCAGAAATGAGATAGGGATGAGGTACAACACAAAAGATAAACTATAGAGAACACGAGATTGCAGTAAAAGAAAAGAGAGACAACAACAACAAAAAAGAAATGACATACAAAAACCCAAAGACAAAATGGCTGAAGTAAGTACTGCATTTACAGTAATAACACTGAATGTTAATGCTTTACACAGTCCAACAAGACAAAAGATTGGCAGAATGGATAAAAAAAGCATGATCCAACTACATATTGTTTACAAGATACTCACCTTAGACCAAAAGACACAAATAGGTTGAAAGTCAAAGGCTGGTAAAAGGTATTTCATGCAAATAGTAATGAAAAAGAGCTGGGGTAGCTACACTAATATCAAACAAAATAGACTTTGAGTCAAAAGCTGCGGTAAGAGACAAAGAAGGATGCTATATATTTTAAAAAGGAAGGGCAAACCACCAAGAAAAAATAATAAACATAAATATTTATGTACCTTACCATAATGCCTCAAAAAATAGGAAGCAAACACTGGCAAAACTAAAGGGAGAAATAGACTCCTCTACAATAAATAGTTGGAGAATTAAATATACCACTCTCATCAATTAACACAATATCTAGAGAGAAGATCAATAAGAAAACAGAGAACTTGAATAATATGTTAAATGAACTAGACCTAACACACATATACAGAACACTGAATCCCAAAACAGCAGGCTATATATTCTTCTCAAGTACCCTTAGATCATATTCCAGGACAGATCCCAAGCTGGGTCACAAAACAAGCCTCTACGAATTTAAAAAGACTGAAATTATACAAAGTATCCTCTCTGGCCATAATAAAATGAAGCTGGAAATCAATTAACAGGCAGAGAACTGGAAAATCCAACAAAGAGTTGGGCAGAAATAAATGAAATGGAAAATAAAAAACAATTTGGAGAGAGAACCTAAGATGGCGGCTAGGAGAGACAGGGCAGAAAAAACACCTCCATGAAAAATACTAAATAAAAGCCAGAAAGTGACCCAGAACACCAGTTCCAGAGATGCACCAGCTGGACAAAGTCTGCTAAATCCACAGGGACTGTGCACTTAGTGAAACCAGGAGTCTGCGTTCTGAAACGAGTAAGCCACTGAATATCCGGCAGCCATGCTGCAGTGTGGGAAAACCAAGGGTTGGCATTTGGAGGCGGACTAGTTCTTTTTTAAAAAAACCAAAAAGTAGCTGCAGATAACGGCAGTGAGAACCGCACAGTGAAGCACGGCAGGAACGGGCTGTGCGAATGCCTCAATATCTGGCATGGAAGACAGCCTTTCACGCAGCAGCATGGAAGACAGCCTTTCACGCATCTGCTGCTAATTGCCTCAGAGCGAGGAAGGCACAGGTGAGCCAAAAGGGGAAAAAAACCATGCCCCTTGCAGCCATCTCCCCTGTAGGCTGGGAACACTCCTGCCTGGCACCGGAGCCACAGCCCAGAGCTGCGCCAAAAAAAAAAAACCCAGTGTGACAGGAAGCGTTTCCAGCAACACATGTACATGCCACAGTATCGGGCATGGACAATAGCCTTTCGTGCACCTGCAGCTAACTGTCCCAGAGCTGGGAAGGGAGAGCTGTGTGAAAAGGGAGAAATTAACACGCCCCATTCAGCCATCCTTTCAGCAGGCTGGGAACGCCCCTATATGGCCCAGCAGCCCAGAACTTCCCTTGAGGGATGGCGCATACTTGTGATGTAGCACAACCTTCCCTCAGCAGAGGCCCTAGAAGGGCATGACTTGGAAGAGGGACCCACTCAGAAATCCCAGGGACCATATGCCAATGCCGAAGACTTGTGGGTCAGCGGCAGAGAGAATCTGTGTCAAGACTGAAAAAAGGTTTAGACCCTTGCAACAGCCTTACATCTCCAGGAACACCTGGAAGGTTTGATTGTTAAAGCTGCCCTCCCTCCCTAACTGCTCAGACACGCCCCACATTCAGGGCGGACAGCACCAACAACACACCCAAACTTGGCGCACCAAGTGGACCCCACAAGAATCAGACCCCCACACACCACAAAGACAAAGTTGGGGAGAACTGACTTGAGGGGAATAGATGACTCGCAGATGCCATCTGCTGGTTAGTTAGAGAAAGTGTATGCCACCAAGCTGTAGATCTCACAAATCAGAGATTAGGCTTTGAATAATCCTACATATCCTAAAAGAACCCTATCAAGTAAAGCAAATGCCAAGAGGCCAAAAACAACAGAAAATCTTAAAGCATATGATAAAACCGGACAATACGGATAACCCAAACCCAAGCACCGAAATCAAAAGATCAAAGGAGACACAGTACTTGGAGCAATTAATCAAAGAACTAAAGACAAACAACAAGAGCACGGCACAGGATATAAAGAACATGAAGAAGAGCATGGCACAGGATATAAAGGACATGAAGAAAACTCTAGAAGAGCATAACGAAGAAACTGCAAAAGTAAATTTAAAAAATAGATGATCTTATGGAAATAAAAGAAACTGTTGACCAAATTAAAAGATTCCGGATACTCACAGTACAAGACTAGTGGAAGTTGAACAATGAATCAGCGACCCTGAGGACCACAGAACAGAAAATGAAAGAACAGAAGAAAGAATGGGGAAAAAAATCAAAAAAATCGAAATGGACCTCAGGGATATGATAGATAAAATAAAACGCCCAAATATAAGACTCGTTGGTGTCCCACAGGGGAAGAGAAGGGTAAACATCTAGAAAGTGTATCCAAAGAAATTGTTGGGGAAAACTTCCCAAACCTTCTATACAATATAAATACACAAAGCAAACTCCAAATAGAATAAATCCAAATAAACCCACTCTAAGACATATCCTCATCAGACTGTCAAATACTGAAGAGAAGGAGCAAGTTCTGAAAGCAGCAAGAGAAAAGCAATTCACCACATACAAAGGAAACAACATAAGACTAAGTAGTGACTACTCAGCGGACCCCATAGAGGCAAGAAGGCAGTGGCATGACATATTTAAAATTCTCAGAGAGAAAAATTTCCAACCAAGAATACTTTATCCAGCAAAGCTCTCCTTCAGATTTGAGGACGAGCTTAAATTTTTCACAAACAAATGCTGAGAGATTTTGCTAATAAAAGTCCTGCCCGAAGATGGCAGACTAGTGAGCTGTATGTTTTAGTTACTCCTCCAGGAAAGTAGGTAGAAAGCCAGGAACTGCGTGGACTGGACACCACAGAGCAATCTGACTTTGGGCATACTTCATAAAACACTCATGAAAATGTCGAACTGCTGAGATCAGCGAAATCTGTAAGTTTTTGCGGCCAGGGGACCTGCGCCCCTCCCTGCCAGGCTCAGTCCCGTGGGAGGAGGGGCTGTCAGCTCCGGGAAGGGGAAGGGAGAACAGCAGTGGCAGCCCTTATCGGAAACTCATTCTACTGATCCAAACTCCAACCACAGATAGACTGAGACCAGACACCAGAGAATCTGACAGCAGCCAGCCCAGCAGAGAGGAGACAGGCATAGAAAAAAAAAAAAAACAACACGAAAAACTCCAAAATAAAAGCAGAGGATTTTTGGAGTTCTGGTGAACACAGAAAGGGGAAGGGCGAAGCTCAGGCCTTGAGGCGCATATGCAAATTCCAAAGAAAAGCTGATCTCTCTGCCCAGTGCACCTTTCCTTAATGGCCCTGGTTGCTTTGTCTATTAGCATTTCAATAACCCATTAGATCTCTGAGGAGGGCCCTTTTTTTTTTTTTTTAATCCTTTTTTCTTTTTCTAAAACAATTACTCTAAGAAGCCCAATACAGAAAGCTTCAAAGACTTTCAATTTGGGCACGTCAAGTCAAGAGCAGAACTAAGAGAGCTCTGAGACAAAAGGCAATAATCCAGTGGCTGAGAAAATTCACTAAACACCACAACTTCCCAAGGAAAGGGGGGTGTCCGCTCACAGCCACCATCCTGGTGGACAGGAAACACTCCTGCCCATCGCCAGCCCCATAGCCCAGAGCTGCCCCAGACAACCCAGTGTGACGGAAGTGCTTCAAATAACAGGCACACACCACAAAACTGGGCGTGGACATTAGCCTTCCCTGCAACCTCAGCTGATTGTCCCAGAGTTGGGAAGGTGGAGCAGTGTGAATTACAAAGCCCCACTCAGCCATCATTTGAGCAGACTGGGAGCCTCCCTACACAGCCCAGCAGCCCAGAACTGCCCTGGGGGGACGGCACTCACCTGTGACATAACACAGTCATCCCTCAACAGAGGACCAGGGGTGCACGGCCTGGAAGAGGGGCCCACTTGCAAGTCTCAGGAGCCATACGCCAATACCAAGGACTTGTGGGTCAGTGGCAGAGACAAACTGTGGCAGGACTGAACTGAAGGATTAGACTATTGCAGCAGCTTTAAAAACTCTAGGATCACCAGGGAGATTTGATTGTTAGGGCCACCCCCCCTCCCCGACTGCCCAGAAACACGCCCCACATACAGGGCAGGCAACACCAACTACACACGCAAGCTTGGTACACCAATTGGGCCCCACAAGACTCACTCCCCCACTCACCAAAAAGGCTAAGCAGGGGAGAACTGGCTTGTGGAGAACAGGTGGCTCATGGACGCCACCTGCTGGTTAGTTAGAGAAAGTGTACTCCACGAAGCTGTAGATCTGATAAATTAGAGATAAGGACTTCAATAGGTCTACAAACCCTAAAAGAACCCTATCAAGTTCAGCAAATGCCACGAGGCCAAAAACAACAGAAAATTATAAAGCATATGAAAAAACCAGACGATATGGATAACCCAAGCCCAAGCACCCAAATCAAAATACCAGAAGAGACACAGCACCTAGAGCAGCTACTCAAAGAACTAAAGATGAACAATGAGACCATAGTACGGGATATAAAGGAAATCAAGAAGACTCTAGAAGAGCATAAAGAAGACACTGCAAGACTAAATAAAAAAATGGATGATCTTATGGAAATTAAAGAAACTGCTGACCAAATTAAAAAGACTCTGGACACTCATAGTACAAGACTAGAGGAAGTTGAACAACGAATCAGTGACCTGGAAGATGACAGAATGGAAAATGAAAGCATAAAAGAAAGAATGGGGAAAAAAATTGAAAAAATCGAAATGGACCTCAGGGATATGATAGATAATATGAAACGTCCGAATATAAGACTCATTGGTGTTCCAGAAGGGGAAGAAAAGGGTAAAGGTCTAGGAAGAGTATTCAAAGAAATTGTTGGGGAAAACTTCCCAAATCTTCTAAACAACATAAATACACAAATCATAAATGCTCAGCGAACTCCAAATAGAATAAATCCAAATAAACCCACTCCGAGACATATACTGATCACACTGTCAAACACAGAAGAGAACGAGCAAGTTCTGAAAGCAGCAAGAGAAAAGCAATTCACCACATACAAAGGAAACAGCATAAGACTAAGTAGTGACTACTCAGCAGCCACCATGGAGGCGAGAAGGAAGTGGCACGATACATTTAAAATTCTGAGTGAGAAAAATTTCCAGCCAAGAATACTTTATCCAGCAAAGCTCTCCTTCAAATTTGAGGGAGAGCTAAAATTTTTCACAGACAAACAAATGCTGAGAGAATTTGCTAACAAGAGACCTGCCCTACTGGAGATACTAAAGGGAGCCCTACAGACAGAGAAACAAAGACAGGACAGAGAGACTTGGAGAAAGGTTCAGTACTAAAGAGATTCGGTGTGGGTACAATAAAGGATATTAATAGAGAGAGGGAAAAATATGGCAAACATAAACCAAAGGATAAGATGGCCGATTCAAGAAATGCCTTCACGGTTATAACGTTGAATGTAAATGGATTAAACTCCCCAATTAAAAGATATAGATTGGCAGAATGGATCAAAAAATATGAACCATCAATATGTTGCATACAAGAGACTCATCTTAGACACAGGGACACAAAGAAACTGAAAGTGAAAGGATGGAAAAAAATATTTCATGCAAGCTACAGCCAAAAGAAAGCAGGTGTAGCAATATTAATCTCAGATAAAATAGACTTCAAATGCAGGGATGTTTTGAGAGACAAAGAAGGCCACTACATACTAATCAAAGGGGCAATTCAGCAAGAAGAAATAACAATCGTAAATGTCTATGCACCCAATCAAGGTGCCACAAAATACATGAGAGAAACACTAGCAAAACTAAAGGAAGCAATTGATGTTTCCACAATAATTGTGGGAGACTTCAACACATCACTCTCTCCTATAGATAGATCAACCAGACAGAAGACCAATAAGGAAATTGAAAACCTAAACAATCTGATAAATGACTTAGATTTAACAGACATATACAGGACATTACATCCCAAATCACCACGATAAACATACTTTTCTAGTGCTCACGGAACTTTCTCCAGAATAGATCATATGCTGGGACATAAAACAAGCCTCAATAAATTTAAAAAGATTGAAATTATTCAAAGCACATTCTCTGACCACAATGGAATACAATTAGAAGTCAATAACCATCAGAGACTTAGAAAATTCACAAATACCTGGAGGTTAAACAACACACTCCTAAACAATCAGTGGGTTAAAGAAGAAATAGCAAGAGAAATTGCTAAATATATAGAGATGAATGAAAATGAGAACACAACATACCAAAATCTATGGGATGCAGCAAAAGCAGTGCTAACGGGGAAATTTATAGCACTAAACGCATATATTAAAAAGGAAGAAAGAGCCAAAATCAAAGAACTAATGGATCAACTGAAGAAGCTAGAAAATGAACAGCAAACCAATCCTAAACCAAGTAGAAGAAAAGAAATAACAAGGATTAAAGCAGAAATAAATGAAATAGAGAACAAAAAAACAATAGAAAGGATAAATATCACCAAAAGTTGGTTCTTTGAGAAGATCAACAAGATTGACAAGCCCCTAGCTAGACTGACAAAATCAAAAAGAGAGAAGACCCATATAAACAAAATAATGAATGAAAAAGGTGACATAACTGCAGATCCTGAAGAAATTAAAAAAATTATAAGAGGATATTATGAACAACTGTATGGCAACAAACTGGATAATGTAGAAGAAATGGACAATTTCCTGGAAACATATGAACAACCTAGACTGACCAGAGAAGAAATAGAAGACCTCAACCAACCCATCACAAGCAAAGAGATCCAATCAGTCATCAAAAATCTTCCCACAAATAAATGCCCAGGGCCAGATGGCTTCACAGGGGAATTCTACCAAACTTTCCAGAAAGAACTGACACCAATCTTACTCAAACTCTTTCAAAACATTGAAGAAAATGGAACACTACCTAACTCATTTTATGAAGCTAACATCAATCTAATACCAAAACCAGGCAAAGATGCTACAAAAAAGGAAAACTACCGGCCAATCTCCCTAATGAATATAGATGCAAAAATCCTCAACAAAATACTTGCAAATCGAATCCAAAGACACATTAAAAAAATCATACACCATGACCAAGTGGGGTTCATTCCAGGCATGCAAGGATGGTTCAACATAAGAAAAACAATCAATGTATTACAACACATTAAAAACTTGAAAGGGAAAAAATCAATTGATCATCTCAATAGATGCTGAAAAAGCATTTGACAAAATCCAACATCCCTTTTTGATAAAAACACTTCAGAAGGTAGGAATTGAAGGAAACTTCCTCAACATGATAAAGAGCATATATGAAAAACCCACAGCCAGCATAGTACTCAATGGTGAGAGACTGAAAGCCTTCCCTCTAAGATCAGGAACAAGACAAGGATGCCCGCTGTCACCACTGTTATTCAACATTGTGCTGGAAGTGCTAGCCAGGGCAATCCGGCAAGACAAAGAAACAAAAGGCATCCAAATTGGAAAAGAAGAAGTAAAACTGTCATTGTTTGCAGATGATATGATCTTATATCTAGAAAACCCTGAGAAATCGACGATACAGCTACTAGAGCTAATAAACAAATTTAGCAAAGTAGCGGGATACAAGATTAATGCACATAAGTCAGTAATGTTTCTATATGCTAGAAATGAACAAACTGAAGAGACACTCAAGAAAAAGATACCATTTTCAATAGCAACTAAAAAAATCAAGTACCTAGGAATAAACTTAACCAAAGATGTAAAAGACCTATACAAAGAAAACTACATAACTCTACTAAAAGAAATAGAAGGGGACCTTAAAAGATGGAAAAATATTCCATGTTCATGGATAGGAAGCCTAAATGTCATTAAGATGTCAATTCTACCCAGACTCATCTACACATTCAATGCAATCCCAATCAAAATTTCAACAACCTACTTTGCAGACTTGGAAAAGCTAGTTATCAAATTTATTTGGAAAGGGAAGATGCCTCAAATTGCTAAAGACACTCTAAAAAAGAAAAACGAAGTGGGAGGACTTACACTCCCTGACTTTGAAGCTTATTATAAAGCCACAGCTGCCAAAACAGCATGGTACTGGCACAAAGATAGACATATAGATCAATGGAATTGAATTGAGAATTCAGAGATAGACCCTCAGATCTATGGCCGACTGATCTTTGATAAGGCCCCCAAAGTCACTGAACTGGGTCATAATGGTCTTTTCAACAAATGGGGCTGGGAGAGTTGGATATCCATATCCAAAAGAATGAAAGAGGACCCCTACCTCACCCCCTACACAAAAATTAACTCAAAATGGACCAAAGATCTCAATATAAAAGAAAGTACCATAAAACTCCTAGAAGATAATGTAGGAAAACATCTTCAAGACCTTGTATTAGGCGGCCACTTCCTAGACTTTACACCCAAAGCACAAGCAACAAAAGAGAAAATAGATAAATGGGAACTCCTCAAGCTTAGAAGTTTCTGCACCTCAAAGGAATTTCTCAAAAAGGTAAAGAGGCAGCCAACTCGATGGGAAAAAGTTTTTGGAAACCATGTATCTGACAAAAGACTGATATCTTGCATATACAAAGAAATCCTACAACTCAATGACAATAGTACAGACAGCCCAATTATAAAATGGGCAAAAGATATGAAAAGACAGTTCTCTGAAGAGGAAATACAAATGGCCAAGAAACACATGAAAAAATGTTCAGCTTCACTAGCTATTAGAGAGATGCAAATTAAAACCACAATGAGATACCATCTAACACCGGTTAGAATGGCTGCCATTAAACAAACAGGAAACTACAAATGCTGGAGGGGATGTGGAGAAATTGGAACTCTTATTCATTGTTGGTGGGACTGTATAATGGTTCAGCCACTCTGGAAGTCAGTCTGGCAGTTCCTTAGAAAACTAGATATAGAGCTACCATTCGATCCAGCGATTGCACTTCTCGGTATATACCCGGAAGATCGGAAAGCAGTGACACGAACAGATATCTGCATGCCAATGTTCATAGCAGCATTATTCACAATTGCCAAGAGATGGAAACAACCCAAATGTCCTTCAACAGATGAGTGGATAAATAAAATGTGGTATATACACACGATGGAATACTACGCGGCAGTAAGAAGGAACGATCTCGTGAAACATATGACAACATGGATGAACCTTGAAGACATAATGCTGAGCGAAATAAGCCAGGCACAAAAAGAGAAATATTATATGCTACCACTAATGTGAACTTTGAAAAATGTAAAACAAATGGTTTATAATGTAGAATGTAGGGGAACTAGCAGTAGAGAGCAATTAAGGAAGGGGGAACAATAATCCAAGAAGAACAGATAAGCTATTTAACATTCTGGGGATGCCCAGAAATGACTATGGTCTGTTAATTTCTGATGGATATAGTAGGAACAAGTTCACAGAAATGTTGCTATATTATGTAACTTTCTTGGGGTAAAGTAGGAACATGTTGGAAGTTAAGCAGTTATCTTAGGTTAGTTGTCTTTTTCTTACTCCCTTGTTATGGTCTCTTGGAAATGTTCTTTTATTGTATGTTTGTTTTCTTTTTAACTTTTTTTTTCATACAGTTGATTTAAAAAAGAAGGGAAAGTTAAAAAAAAAAAAAAAAGAAAGAAAAACAAGGAAAAAAAAAAAGATGTAGTACCCCCTTGAGGAGCCTGTGGAGTGTGCAGGGGTATTCGCCTAACCCACCTCCATGGTTGCTAACATGACCACAGACATAGGGGACTGGTGGTTTGATGGGTTGAGCCCTCTACCATAAGTTTTACCCTTGGGAAGACAGTTGCTGCAAAGGAGAGGCTAGGCCTCCCTATATTTGTGCCTAAGAGTCTCCTCCTGAATGCCTCTTTGTTGCTCAGATGTGGCCCTCTCTCTCTGGCTAAGCCAACTTGAAAGGTGAAATCACTGCCCTCCCCCCTACGTGGGACCAGACACACAAGGGAGTGAATCTCCCTGGCAACGTAGAATATGACTCCCGGGGAGGAATGTAGACCCGGCATCGTGGGACAGAGAACATCTTCTTGACCAAAAGGGGGATGTGAAAGGAAATGAAATAAGCTTCAGTGGCAGAGAGATTCCAAAACGAGCCGAGAGGTCACTCTGGAGGGCACTCTTACGCACACTTTACACAACCCTTTTTAGGTTCTAAAGAATTGGGGTAGCTGGTGGTGGATACCTGAAACTATCAAACTACAACCCAGAACCCATGAATCTCGAAGACAGTTGTATAAAAATGTAGCTTATGAGGGGTGACAAGGGGATTGGGAAAGCCATAAGGACCACACTCCACTTTGTCTAGTTTATGGATGGATGAGTAGAAAAATAGGGGAAGGAAACAAACAGACAAAGGTACCCAGTGTTCTTTTTTACTTCAATTGCTCTTTTTCACTCTAATTATTATTCTTGTTATTTTTGTGTGTGTGCTAATGAAGGTGTCAGGGATTGATTTAGGTGATGAATGTACAACTATGTAATGGTACTGTAAACAATCGAAAGTACGATTTGTTTTGTATGACTGTGTGGTATGTGAATATATCTCAATAAAATGATGATTTAAAAAAAAAAAAAAAAAAAGTCCTGCCCTACTTCAGATACTAAAGGGAGCCTACTGACAGAGAAACAAAGAAAGGAGAGAGAGAGATGGAGAAAGGTTCAGTACTGAAGAGATTCAATATTGGTTCATTAAAGGACATTAAGAGAGAGAGGGAAAAAATATATCTGACAAACATAAACCAAACGATAGAATGGCTGATTCAAGAAATGCCTTCACAGTAATAACACTGAATGTAAATGGATTAAACTCCCCAATTAAAAGATATAGATTGGCAGAATGGATCAAAAAATATGAACCATCAATATGTTGCATACAAGAGACTCATCTTAGACACAGGGACACAAAGAAATTGAAAGTGAAAGGATGGGAAAAAATATTTCATGCAAGCTACAGCCAAAAGAAAGCAGGAATAGCAATACTAATCTCAGATATAGACTTTAAATGTAAGCATGTTATGGGAGACAAAGAAGGCCACTACATACTAATAAAAGGGGCAATTCAACAAAAAGAAATAACAATCATGAATGTTTATGCACCCAATCATGGTGCCACAAAATACATGAGAGAAACACTGGCAAAACTAAAGGAAGCAATGGATGTTTCCACAATAATTATGGGAGACTTCAACAAATCACTCGCCTATAGATAGATCAACCAGACAGAAGATCAATAAGGAAACTGAAAACCTGAACAATCTGATAAATGAATTTGATTTAACAGACATATATAGAACATCACATCCCAAATCACCAGGATACATATTCTTCTCTAGTGATCATGGAACTTTCTCCAGAATAGACCATATGCTGGGACATAAAACAAGCCTCAATAAATTTTAAAAAGTTGAAATTATTCAAAGCACATTCTCTGACCACAGTGGAATACAATTAGAAGTCAATAACTGTCAGAGACTTAGAAAATTCACAAATACCTGGAGGATAAACAACACACTCCTAAAACAAACGGTTTATAATGTAGAATGTAGGGGAACTAGTGATAGAGAGCAATTAATGAAGGGGGAACAATAACCCAATAAGAACAGATAAGCTATTGTGGGTAAATTTAATGTTCTGGGAATGCCCAGGAATGACTATGGTTTGTTAATTTCTGATGTGTATGGTAGGAACAAGTTCACAGAAATGTTGGTATATTAGGTTATTTTCATGGGGCAGAGTAGGAACATGTTGTTCGTAAAGTAGTTATTTTAGGTTAGCTGTCTTTCTTACTCCTTTGTTATGGTTTGTTTGAAATGTTTTTTTATTGTATATCTTTCTTTAATTTTTTTTTAAAAAACGTTAATTAAGAGTTAATGATAATCTGTAATATATGATACTGGAGTGGATCTAAGAATAGAGGAGAAAAGCTCAAAGGGGGCATAAGGAAAAACTGGAATATAGAATTTAAGCTTTATATCCATATTAATTTTCTTGAATTAACTGCAGTAAAGTTAATGACATAAGTGAATATCCTTGTTTACAGGAAATGTACGTGGAAGTGTTATGAGTTCAAGGAGTATGATATATGCAACCTCCTCTCAAATGTTCAGAGGATGATAAATGGGTAGACAGATAATTGATAAAAAGATAACATATAGTTGAAAGAAAGAGAGGGGGAGGGAGGGAGGAAGGAAAGAAGGAAGGAGAAAGAAATGTACTGCAAAGGTAGCAAAATGTAAAATTGGTAGATACAGATATCTGGGGGTGGGAGGTACTGGAGTTCTCTGTATGGGGTTTGTATTGTTTTTGCAACTGTCCTATATGTTTGAAATTATTTCAAAATAAAAATTTGAAAAAATTGAAAAAAAAAAAACAATTTAGAGCCTTAACAAAACCAAAAGTTGGTTCTTTGAAAAGATCAATACAATTGAGAAACCATTAGCTAGACTGACAAAAAAAGAGAAGATGCAAAATAAAATCAGAAATGAGAGGGGGAACATTACTACTGACCCCACAGAAATAAAAAGGATAGTAAAATAGTATGAAAAACTGTATGCCAACAAGTTAGATAACCTAGATGAAATGGAGAAATTCCTAGCAACACCCAAGCAACCTACACTGACTCTAGAAACAGAAAACCTCAACAGACCAATTACAAGGAAAGAGGTTAAATCAGTCATCAAAAACCTCCCAACAAAGAAAAGCACAGGACAAGATGGTGAATTCTACCAATCATTCCAAGAATTAATACCAATCCTTCTCAACCTCTTCCAAAAAATTGGAAAGGAACACTACTTAACCCATTCTATGAAGGCAATATTACCCTAATACTGGAGCCCGATAAACAGAAAATTACAGTCTAGTATCCCTTATTAATATAGATGCAAAAAATAACTACAACAGAATCCAGCACCACATTAAAAGAATTATACACCATGATCAAGTGGTTTTTATCCCAGGTATACACGGTAGTTCAACATAAGAAAACTGATTAATGTAATACACCCCATTAACAAAATAAACAGAAAAAAACATATGATCATCTCTACTGACACTGAGAGGCCATTTGATAAAATCCAGCATCCTTCCTTGATAAAAACACTTAGAAAAATCGGAATAGAAGAAAACTTCCTCAACATGATAAAGTCATATATGAAAAACCCAGAGCCAACACAATACTCAATGGTGGAAGATTGAAAGCTTTCCCTCTAAGATCTGGAACAAGACAAGGATGTGCAATGTCCCCACTGTTTTTCAACATTGTACTGCAAGTTCCAGCCAGAGCAGTTAGGCATGAAAAAGAAAAAAAAGACATTCAAATTGGAAAGGAAGAAGAAGAACTTTCACTATTTGCAGATGAAGTGATTTTATATATAGTAAGTCCTAAAAAATCTACAACAAAGCTACTATAGGTAATAAATGATTTATCAAAGTGTCAGGGTAAAAGATCAACAAGCCAAGAAGTGTTTCTATACAATAGTGATGAGCAATCTGAGGAGAAAATTGAGAGGAAAAAAATCCATTTACAATAGCCAACTAAAAGAATAAAATATCTAGGAATAAATTTAACCATGGATGTAAAGGACTGTACACAGTAAACTATGTAACACTGCTAAAAGAAATCAAAGAAGACTGGAATAAATGGAAGGACATTCCACATTCATGGACTGGAGGACTAAATATCATTAAGATGTCAATTCTACCCAAAATGATTTACAGATTCAAAGCAATCCCAATCAAAATTCCAACAGCCTTCTTTGCAGAAATGGAAAAGCCAATTATAAAATTTATTTGGAAGGATAAGGGGCCCCCAGTAGCCAAAAACATCTTGAAAAAGAAGGAAGCTGAGGACTCACACTTCCTGACTTAAAAGCATATTACAAAGCTACAGTGGTCAAAACAGCATGGTACTACTAGAACAAGGATAGATACGTTGACCAATGGGCTCAAACTGAGAGTTCAGATATAAACTGTCATATCTAGGGCCAAATGATTTTTGACAAAGCTGTCAAGTCAACTCAATTGGGAGAAAAATAGTCTCTTCAACAAATGCTGCTGGAAGAACTGGATATCTACATGCAAAAGAATGAAAGAGGGCCTGTATGTCACACCATATGCAAAAATGAACTCAAAATGAATTAATTAAATATAAGAACCAGGACTATAAAACTCCTAGAAGAAAATGTAGGAAAGAATCTTCAGGATCTGTGTCAGGTAATATTTGTTATACCTTATACCCAAAGCACAAGCAACAAAAGGAAAAACAGATAAATAGGACATCCTCAGAATTAAAAACTTTTAGGAATCAAAGAACTTTGCCACTAACGTGAAAAGACAACCTACTCAATGGAGAGAATATCTGGAAACCACATATCCAGTAAGGGTTTAATATCCAGGATATATAATGAAATCCTACAACTCAACAATAAAAAAACAAACAACCTAAAAAATGGGCAACAGACTTGAATAGATATTTATCCAAAGAAGGTATACAAATGGCTAAAAAGCACATAAAAAGATGCTCAACAACAATAGCTAGTAGGGAAATGCAAATCAAAACCACAATGAGACATCATTTCACACCCACTAGAATGGCTACTATTACAAAACAAAAAACTTACAAGTGTTGAAGAAGATGTGGAGAAATAGGAACACTCATTCACTGCTGGTGGCAATGTAAAATGGTGCAGCCACAGTGGAAGACAGTTTAGCAGTTCCTCAGAAAGCTAAGTAGGGAGTTACCATATGATCCGGAAATACCACTTCCAGGTATATACCCAGAAGAACTGAAAGCAGGGACTCAAACAGCTATTTGCACACCGATGTTCATAAGGCATTATTCTCAACTACCAAAAGATGGAAGCAACTCAAGTGTCCATCAACTGATGAATGGATAAACAAAATGTGGATATACATACAATGGAATATTATTCAGCTGTAAAAAGGAATTAAGTCCTGATGCATACGACAACACAGATGAACCTTGAGGACATTATGCTGAGTAAAATAAGCCAGACACAAAAGGACAAATATTGTATGATTTCACTGATATAAACTAATTATAATAAGCAAGCTTAAAAGAATTAGAACCTAGAATATAGGTTACCAGAGGATAGAATGGGGGTAAAAAATGGAGATTTGATGCTTACTTTGTACAGAATTTCTATTTAGGTTATTTGTAAAGGTTTGGAAACGGACGATGGTGATGGTAGCACATTATTGTGAGAATAATTAACAGCACTGAATTATATAGGTGAATGTGGTTAAAAGGGGAAACTTTAGGTCATATATGTTACTAGAATAAAAATTAAAAGATAAAACACAGGACTGTATAATACAGTGAATAATACTGTAGATGACAGACTATAGTTAAAAGTACAGGTATAATACAGGTATAAAAATATTCTTTCATGAATTATAACAAATGTACAACACTAATACAAGGTATTAATAATCGGGTGGTATATGGAAAAAATACAGCTAATGTAAACAATGGACTATGGTTAATAGTGTTATTTCAATATTCTTTCATCAATTGTAACAAGGGTACCACACTAATGCAGTGTCAACAATAGGGGTATACAGGAACACTGTATTTTTTACATGAATTTTCTGTAAACCTACAAATTTTCTAATTTAAAAAAAATTTTTTTAAGTTAAAAAAAAAGAATGGAACATATTTCAAACCCACAACAAAAACTGCAGTTTGAAAAGATCCCACTTTCAACAACCCTAGGGCGACTAGACATCCCATTTAGAGGAACATGTCTTAATTAATTTTATGTTTGCCTTAAACAACAACAAAAAAAGTAAAGGAATATAATTTTTATGATATGCTTACCTATAACCTTGAGCTTCCACATGTTTAAGCCGATTACTTTTAAGAAGTTTGCTCCTCAGAAAGGTGGCCTGAGCCTTCAGTTTTTTGTTCCTGCACCATACAATTGCCTTTTGGATTTCTTCAGAAAGTTGTACGAAAGTTTCAGCCTCTCGGAATCTTTGCACAAAATTTTTGGCAAAAGGAGTTTCTATCACTTTCTGAGAAGAATGTCTGGTTGCCTTTATTTTGGCTTGAGAACACTTAAACGCAAGGTTGGCCTCCTGAAATGTGGGGAGAAAAATACATTAAATGTATTACTGACTTGTAAATAAATGACAACTGGGAAAAGCTGACTCATAGATATAACTAGAAAATAATCAGTTTTTTTAAAGGAAAGAAAACTGTTTTTAGCTTTCTGAACCCCTTTTACCTTAAAACACTTAGTTTTTATTCCACAGCTCCTAACACAAGTTTTTTTTTTTTTTCCTCTATACAGAAGATTTATTTATTGTATACACAAGAATAAAACTCCACATGATTAAATATTAATCAAAGCCTTCCTGGGGAAAAAAATAAATCACTGACAAGGCTCTTCTCCTCTATACCACTGGACAACCACATCTTATTTTTCAGCTATTTCTATACCCTGATTAACTCTACTCAATGATGGGTCACAAATGTTACTGAAAATGCTTGAGGATAGGGAAAATGTAAGGCCTTTGAAAGTGCCCAGCAGAGTAGACCCTCAGGAAATGATTGCTGAATGTATGTTAAAAATGCTTCACTGAGCAATATTTCCAGTTCCACTTCAACCATCTTCTTTCTACAGCAAGTCCAGTTTGGGCTGTACCAACTTTTACTGTTTCATTATTAAAATATGCCAACTACTAGGTCTGCTTCCATCATTCAAAGCTTACCTTCTTCCAAATTTCTCCCCAGCAAGAGGAAATCAAACAAAAAGCAGAATATTTAAAAGTAAAGATCTATGAATACCTTATCCATTGTTTGGCAATGGATAAAGATCTGTGAATACCTTATCCATTGTTTGGCAATGGATGAAAGAAGTCTGACCAAAAAGCAAGCTGAGCACAGTAGTGCTATTTGCTAAATATATGGTAGTCGTTAGTTCTGAGTCAAAGGGATGCTGTCCAACCAGCTTCAAAACCGGCTCGCCTAGGAGCAGGTACATGGGCTGCAGAAGTTTCAGTGATCATAAAGAGCCACAGTTCTTGAGACAAGGAGTTAAAAAAATTATTTAGGGGATGGTGTAATGGTAAAGAACAGACTATGAAACAAAACTTCTACGTTCAAATCCCTGCCCTGCCACTAACTTGCTTTGTGGCCTGGGGAAGTTTCTTGACCTTTTTATATCTCAATTTCCTCCTCTGAAAATATGGAAATAAAACTAATAGCACTATCTCATCAAACTTGTGCAAAGATTAAATGAGTTAACTCATATAAAGTGTTTAAGACAATGTTTGGCACAAAGTATATATACTATAAGTATTAGCTATTATTATCATTATTCCCTCTGGAACTCATGAATTGGAAAGAGTATACATGCAAGCTGGAGTCCTTGTGAAAGTTCAAGTACTCTGACTTATTAGAAATAATTAAGAATTCTTAATTAGAATGAAAGAAATGACCCATGAAGAAAACCGGAAGAAAAAACATTTTGAAAAGACAGAGGGTAATAGAAGTCAAGTAGTTGTCACGTGAAAGGTGTCACTGATGTTAATTATCTGTTGTTAGGTCCAGAACAGACTTTACGGACACTAACTAATAAGAGAAATCATGGTAAAGACTGAAACCCAACAGAAAGAAAGGAACAGAAACCTTATAACAAAGGATGAGGATGATGACAATGAAGATGATAATGGTATCTAATAATGACTAACACTTCAGATTCTGTTGAACACTTTACATGCATTGAAACTGGCACAACCCTATAAGATGTGTATTATTACTGGGAAATAAGAGATGTGAGGGGTCAAGAAACTTACCTAAGGTCACATGGCTATCACAAACCAAAGCAAGACTCAAACCATTTGCCTGATTACAAAGTCCATACTTTAAGCTGCAATACAATCCAAACTTACAAAGGATCCTAGGGTCAACTGAAAATTCTAAAGAAACTATACTAAAATGCTTTTGAAGGCATTGTATTAAGTGAGTTAACTGGATACATTAAAATCCTTTGGAAATGCCTCCATTCATTCAGAAGCAAGACTGAAGACTAAAAAGGCACTAAGTTTAGAGCTGAGGATAAAAAAAGAAGTAAGATTCAATCCCTGCCATTGGTAAATGGCATCCATTGTACAAATAAGCAGAAGTCTTAAGTTGTACTAAAATAAGCCAGACAAACCTGAGTAGCTTTATGTCTCAGCTGTTTGCAGAAAGCCCTCACATCAAACTCTGCCGACTTTTCTGCGGAGATAGAAAAGATCCCAGATACAAAAATTTAGGCATACTATTTTCAAATGTACAACAAATTCTTAAATGCAGGAGAGTATTTCTTGCCAAATACTGTAAGAGAAATAAAGGAAATTAAGCAAGCAAAGAACTAGGAAGCAACAACAGAACAAACAAATCTCAAACTTAGAAAACAAAGATATTACCTTATTTCTCTAAAGCTTATCAATGCAGGTTAGACAGATGCTGAACTCTAAACACAATGCATGATTATATTACAATTTCAATAGTATTTTATTAGTATATATGCTACAACAAAGCAAATTACCTCTCAAGACTTTCTTTTTCTTTATTGGCTGTCCAAGATCCACATTATTCTGTATATTGATCTGCATTTGCTGCGCCTTTTTAAGTGAGGTTTCCTCACCAGACCTCGATGTTTGCTCTTTTGTTAAAAACAGTTTATTTAGCAATCTAGTTACTCCTTTAGTCACAAAAGCTGTAGGCATTTTTTCCTTAAAGACCTCAAAATAGGGCTGTCCTAGAAATTCAGCAATATCAGAAGGAAAGGTAAAATCTTTGAAGTAAGGCATTGGTTGAATCCTGGAGACCTCTTGCAGCAATCCAAATAATGGTTCATATAACGCAATTAACCTTTTTAAAATATCTTTATGGAAAACCCTAGAGAAAGAAACAAGAGCTCATGAATTAACCAGTAGTTACAATTTGAAGATTATATAATAAACAGATTCAAATATGAAAATAAATGCCTATCAAGCTCTGCTATTATAGATAAAAAATGCTATAGTACATGTTTAAAAACAGCCAAAACCAAATAAAGTGCTACATGGGGAGATGTCTCAGAGGATACACATCAAAATCTTAAGTGTGGTTACCTCTAGATGGTGAGATTTCAGGCAAATTTCAGGTCCACATTTTTCTATATTGTTTGAATTTTTTCAAAATAAGCATGTATTATTATCCGCAAAAAATTAAAGCTATTTTCATTAAAGAAAATAAATAATCTAGGTTTGACATTTTAAAATAATATGATGAGTAATGCAAACATTGTTACCTCTGATTAAGGATGAACAGAATAAAAAGCCAGCTAGCTGGAAAGAATACTTGAGATATCCAGGTTAAGACATCAAAGCAAGGATTTCGCTCTCCAAAGACCAAAAGAATTTTATACTTTTTTTTCCTAGTTTTAATATATTCAAATCAGACCCAATTATCCTAATTGTTTGAAAGAGATCTCTTTACAAATATGGACAGATTCTGAATCCAATTATCCATCAAATGAGTTTCACAGTATTTACTGAGACATGCAAGAGAATATCTCTTTAGTTTTCACATATTACATAACAACTGAACATACCTGGAAGAATAGATTATGGAGCACATAAGGAGACTCAAAAATTGCATTTCTCATTGCAATTAAAAATTAGTAACTAGTTGCAGAAAGAATCAAGTGATATAGCCAGCCAAGGAACACCATAAACAGGCCAGCTGTTTTATGATCACTGCCACTATGTTATTATTCCAGTTCCTAATCCTAGGAATTCATTTGTTCAGTTGTTTAGTATTGGTTTGATCCCATGGCTGCATATTCAAAGCCTAGTCCTTTGACACAACCATCAACAGCTAGCTTCCCGATCCACCCCCAAATAAAGTCTGATCAGATGAAGAAAGGAAACTATCCACACCTTCAGCATCCCATGGGAAAACAAATATGTTTTGTTCAGGAAGAGGCAGAAAGAAGAAAAATGAATGAAAGATTTCAAAGGCATGTACATACCATAACCTGCTCACCAGTCCAACCATCACAAGGTTTAAAATAATGAATTCTTGCAAACCAAGATGTTTCACAGTCAAGCTGGACAATCAAGTTAAGGTTGAAAAACAAAACCAAAATAATCTGGGTTTTGAAAGTTACACTTACAAAGGAAATAGATGTGAGATAAAAAGAATTTTCTTGAAGGTTTTAAAGCTTTACGTGTTCTATTTAAGTGATGGATACTTAAAAATAATGTAATACACGCTCTAGTAGAGCCCCCATTATTAAATTTCATTTCTAAGTATGAGTTTCTAGCTATTAATGCTCTTAGGATAACAGAGGTTATAAAGAGACAGGCCATCTCTGGCAATGGCCTTCTCAGGTAATTGCTGAGGAAGAGTCCAAGAAGCAAAATTTTAAGAAATTCCCACAGAGCCCAAACTTTCAAACAGAAATACTATTAAATATATCCAAAAATTC
This sequence comes from Choloepus didactylus, assembly GCF_015220235.1. NCBI lineage: Eukaryota > Metazoa > Chordata > Mammalia > Pilosa > Megalonychidae > Choloepus > Choloepus didactylus. Next base: position 78,479,313 of record NC_051307.1, read on the forward strand.
CTATTCAGAAAAAGATATTCAAATTGACTCAAGGTTACAGAAAAGCCTTGCAGCAACAGTCCAATAAGCGGAGTAACAATTTGCAGGCTCCCAAAATCTTCATCAACACCATTTCCACCACTGGTTGACTGGGGATGACACACTCTTGAGTCGTTACAGGCTGATTTTCACTTGATAAAAATAGAAGAGAAAATTACTTTAATTTTTAAATATAAAACATTTATGTAGTAGTGTTCAAGTGCATACTTGCTTTAAACCCAATTTGAAGTAGTTGTGTGCTCAGTAAAAATCCACTGAGGCTGATCAACATTTAATTTCAGTATAACCTATTGTGGCCCAGATTTCAATGTCATGCCAGTCTCTCCCACGGCCAATGAAGGAAGATTTATTAACACAAGTACCAAATGGCTCTTATTAAAATAGGATCTGTACATTTGAGGTATAATTGGTTATTTTCAAAACCAAGGCAGAGAAAAGTCCAGAGAGAGATCACCATAACACATCAAGTTCCCAACCCACCACATCACAAAGCAACTGGGCCACTTACTTGGGAGAAAACAACTCAGACAGATCTTGAATTGAGCCCTCCAAATTCATATTTTTCAAACGTTTTAAACATTGTTCAACCTGAAAGAGGAAGAGCAGCTCAAGTTCATATGTATATAAAATATTCAGGGTCACTGATATGACCAAGAAAACAAAAAGATCCACATTTTCAAAGTATAGAAATATACTGAAGCTAAAGAATACCTTGTTTTAAGGATAAAGAAATCCAATGCCCAAAGCAAATGTTTCTCATAACATATGCCATTTACCCAGTCAAACAAATCTCTCAAATTAGGAAATGACTAACTGATGATAGAGGGGACCAAAATGAGTACAAGATTATCCTCAAGATTACAACATGATTTATAGCAGTGAAATTATTAAAACATGATAGTAAATTATTAACTACCAAATTTCAACAATCTATAAGTGCCACAGAGGTGAAACAAGTGATCGATTTATTCACTTTTGTTTCATGAACACCTACTATATGCAAAGCATGATTGGAGATTAAATGATATATGATACTTCCTGATCTCAAATTGCTGAAAATCTAGTAGTAAAAACAAAAGCACATATAAAAAAAGATATACCCTCTTTAAAATTGCAATCTCCTCAACACTCCCTATCTCCCTGCCCTGCTTTATTTTTTTCCATAGCACTTACCATCTGACATACTACTAAATGAGTAAATGAATGAATGAATGTCTTTCTCCTCCCAACTACAGCATAAGTGCCTTGAGGGCAATATATTTTGTCTGTTTTGTTCACTACTATGACTTTGTACTTAGAACAGTGTTACACGTAGGCACTCAACAAGATTTTTTTATTAAAAAAAAGTTATGAGCCATGCATTGTACACAATGCTCTACGAATTCTGTAGCCCTCAGGAAATACTTCAAAGTGCATGACGGGCCTGCAACCAGTCTGTATAGATGTGGATGGACACTGATACTGGGGAAGAAGTATCTTGCTGGAGCTATAGATATGATACTAAAAATTAATCAAAGTTACGGATTCAATTAAAGCATCATTCTCAGAACAACAGAGGCAACAATCCTTAAATTCTCTAGGGTCAGCTACTATCTTTTCAGTTTTCAATTCTAGTCACCATCTTTGAGAGAGGCATTGACAAACCAAGGTGGTAAAGCATCTGGACAACACAGTAAATGAACTATGGTTCAAAAATTCAAAAGAGTGGGGATAGAAAACAAGCTTTAGTAGGAGAAAGAAGAGAAAACATTCTTCATAAGAACAGTCTTCATCTCCTCAGAGGACTATCACATGAAAGAGAAACCAAGGGTATTTTCTATGTTCCATTTAGGGAACATGTTAGAAGAGGCTAATTTCAGTACCTAGCTTTTGAAAATAGAAAAAATAGTTTTTAAAGTATGTAGTTCTCTGTAAACTGTAAAATGTTAGGCAAATATAAGGCAGAAGTAGTAGTGGTAATAGCAGTAGCAGCAGCATCATGAGACATGTCCCCTACCCTAAGGGATCACAGGGGACATAGAACACTTACACAAATAACTGTACCACAAGGCAAACTGCACCAAATGCCATAAGACTGGCACAAAGGAGAGGCCCAATACAAGAATTATAAAAAGACACAGAGCACCACCTCACTCACCTTGAGAAAAATGCAAATTAAAATGAAATCACTGTAATATATCCCCATGTTCTACCTTGGACAGAAGTTGATCACTTCTACAAAGGCTTGAAATGGGTCTAATAGGTTGAGAAGGCTTTTAATGGGCAGATATGAAGGTCCTGGGCATTCTTAACAGAGACAACCAGGTGAGCAAAGTCTCAGAGGAGGGAACACAATGAGCAGGGGGACTCATGGAGAGTTCAGGTTAACTGGATTTAAGGTATATGAAGGTAAGAGAGAAGCCTGAGCTAAAGATAGCTGAAGACGCCAACATGGAGGATATGTAAGTCAAGCTAAGAGGTTTGGTCTTTATTAAGGAGGCAATGCAGAAATCATTAAAAATCAAAGTTCTAAGATAATTAACCAGGCTTTGGCATATAGGATATACCAGAGTGTAGAAGAGGTTGGAAGAGGAAAGAAAGATCAGTTTGGATACCATGACAACTCAAAGTTAGCAAGGTCTTAAAAAAGAAAATGGAGGCCAGAACTGAAAAAAGGGACTTAGATGCAGGGAAATTTTTGAATGCTCAACTGGCTGGATGGGAGACCTAGAAAAAATGAAGAAACAGAACAGAACACCAAATCTACATCACGGGGTGGTAATTCACAATTTGGAAGCCAGGAGGTGAATTATGTTCAATCTGAGAGATAACAAGTTTCGTTTTGGACTAAAAGACTCAGAAAGAGGTAAAAGCTACCCCAGAGAAGAAACCTTAGGGTGACATAATTCCAGATCTTTGAGGAAGAAATTTCTATCCTTTTTTGCGTTAAGTAATAGGGAGTAGAAAATAAACCAGAGAAAACTTGACTAAGGATAGAGTCTTACGTTTTTTATACCAGTGTATACCCAGCACCACACACAGTGTTTGGCACACAGAAAGTTTTGAAAGATACCTGCAGAATTCATAAAGTGAATGAATGTACAAATATACAAAGAACCCAGCTTACGAGGTTCTACTTTAAGGGGTAGCTCCTGAGCTAGAGGGCCAGTTTTGTTTTAAGCTCCAAAATTTACATGAAACCCCTTTACACAACTTATTGTAAACACATTTACTCTAAGGTACTACAGACTAAATTTTATACCCCACAACAAAAAACCACAACTTTGTTCTTTTTATTGTTTTAGGATTTTGATATGCTCAGGAAACTATTTCTTAGTGTCCAGCACTTTATTATATTGCTTAAATCACTCTATCTTTGAACTGAGCAAAGGTGCTGTAATTTATTATACAGTATACATAATATAAAACAATTATTCATAGAAATTACTTATCCATTAGAAACAAGACTGGGAAATAATTAATCCAAACACTATTTCTTTTCCAGCAAAAATTGTTTTATGAAATGCTAGCAGGGAAAAAAAATGAAAATGATATTTTAAAAAAATCAAAGCCCACATGCAACCATGGGCTGAAGCCATAAATGACAAGTAATTCACTGAGACTTCCATAAATACCAGAACAGACAGTGGCAATGTGATCTCCACCTTCAGGTTAACACGCTGGATCTTAAGTAGATGGCTTCCTCCTCACCTGTTTCAGGGCCAAATGGGGCTTGTGATGGCCCATTCTGTTGTGATTGCTGTAAAGGACCGCACATAACACATCTGTTTCTGCATCTAAGGTTTGGCTCTTCAATGATAGTGTGAGGAGGCAGCATCCTTTAATTACAGCTGCAGTGCAAAGGTCTAAAATAGAGACATTTAGTAAGACTATTTACTATGTATTTCTACATCAAGTATATTATCTGAATACTCGGAAGTCACAACTACACTGTTAGTACCGTGGGGCAGGTGGTGTACACTTCTTTAAATCCTCTACTTTGCTATGCATGTAAGCAAGACAGAATAGACAAATTCATACTGTTTAAAATCAAAGGTACTGTATTTGGGTACCATTTTTAGATAGGTACATATTCAGAAAAATCATCTTGGCAACTGGAAACTATATTATTTGGTGAATGCCTGAGGGAACACCAGATGCTTAACTGAACCAGATAACTGTTTTTAACTTGAAAAGCTGTTAAGCAGATGGAGTTAATGGTATTCTCTATGGCTCCAAGGGTAGCACTAGCATCCTAGGCAGAAGAAACACAAAAATTTATTTCTACATAACATGGAGAATTTCCTTCTTGTCCCAAATATCTGAAGCCAGAACGGACTGCCTTGGGCGTGGGGGTTGTTAGTGAGCTGTTGAACTTCCCATGCCTTATAGGAATCTTAAGGAATTCTTGAGTAAGTGAAGAGGGAGGATTAAACTGTATCGGCTATATGGAGGGGGAAGGGGAGGTGTGATGGTTAGTCATATTATGTCATTATGAATTGTTACTACAATATAGTTAATATAGTTAATTCAATATTAGTAACAGCTATGATCCAAATGTTTTTTTTTTCTTTTTGTTTTTTTTTTTTAATCGTGTCAGGCAGTGTTGCAAATACTTGTGCCTTTAACAGTAATTCTTTAATCTTTAATTCCTCAAAACAGCCCTGGGACGTAGGTGCTCTCGTACCCCCATTTCAAAACGGGAAAACTGAAGCACAAAAAGGTTCAAGTTCGGCATACAGCCAGAATTTAAACCCAATGTGGCTCCAGCTCCAAGCTCCAAGCTCCAAACAACTGTGCACTACTGCCTAGTAACAGCAATAGTATCATACATTGGAATCATACAGTTTACAGAGCATTCTCTCCTAAATTACATTATTGGATCCTCCTAACAATCCGATAACGGGTAGAGAGAACTAGCCCCATTTTACCAGGGAAACGGAGGCCCACAAAGATTGCGGTTTATGTCCAGAGAGCTTAAGTGACTCTCCCGGCTCCTCAGGAGCAAAGTAGGGAAACTGAAGGAAAGTTTAACAAGGCTCTAAGCGCTTTTCCCAACGACAGCTGCATCCGTCTTTCTTAGATCCCTCAGCACGGTACTGGGCCTCGATCCTTCATCACTCCAGCCCGGCACTGTGTTAAGCACCCAGCAAATACCGAACGCTAGTTTGCAGGACTCAACGAACAACGCCACAGCCTAAAAACCACTCCACAGCAAACTCCGCAGCCGAGACCCTCGACCCGATACCACTCCGCGCCCCTTCCCAGCGTCCCGCGGGCGCAGGAAGTCCCGCCCCCGTCCCACGTGCGCGTGCCCGGCCGGCCGGCCAACCACCTCCGCAAACCTCTGCCTCTACCCTAGCCTAGTCCTTGCCGGGACGCCTTGCTCACCAAGTGCCGCGTCGGGGTCCTGTACTGTCACTACGCTACGGCTCCCCGCTTTGGGGATCCTCACGCGGTTCCAGGGCTCCAGCCCCGGCAGTATCACAGCCATCTTGAAAGATGGGAGGGACTGGGCAAGGCGGAGCTAGGCGAGACCAAATCGAGTGACAGGAGCGGAGGTGAGACGAAGGGGCGGGGCAGGGGCGGGGCAAGAGGCAGGACGAGTATCCTGGACCCGAGGCAGTGGGGCGGTCCCAGACCCAGATAGTCATCCAGCCCCTGGTTACCCGAACCTGGCGGTTTATTTAATCTCTTGGGAAAAAGCCCCTCCCTAGGACTAATCTATCAGAATCTCTAGGAATAGCCCGAGGACTCTGCCCTTTTTTTGAAGCTTCTCTTGGGGATTCTGAGGCATAACCAAGTACAGAACTACTTAAAGGCTTTTGACAGATGTGGGAACTGAGGCCCAGAGTTGAGTTGAATTGGTGCGTTCACCCCCAACTCTGCCCCAGGCATCAGAGGGAAAAGAAGAAATGAAATTGAGGCTTATGCAAGTTGTGGCATATGTACCGAAGAAGAAATCATTTATTTTGAGATCGTGAAGGAAGATTCCTATATATCGTGCAAAAGCAAAAACACAATCGCGTCAAAGACGTGACTTTCCCTCACCCCATCCCATATCAGTGTCCAAGACAAGATGATATTCCAAGCTCTACTGATCCTCACCTCATGAATACTTTTCTAATAGTTCACTTATCTTCAGCCACACTGAAGGGAGAAGTAGTGAAGAGAAAAGCTGAGTTTAAGCCTGGGGCAAGGGCTCCAATAGGACATATGCGGTAAGAGGCCCAGGATTCAGAGGGAGACATAGTGGTGGAATGTTAGGTTAAGATGATGAGGAAAATGTTAGGGACTCCTAAGATGGGGAAAAGACTTTGATTCCTTGCCTTCTCAAGTTCTCTATCATCCTTGTAACTTCAGTGTCTCTATCTCCAGTAACTTTCACAGCCACTTCATTTCACCCATGCAATCCCGGGTTATATCCCGAATCTTGTTGTCATCCAGAATTGTTCCGTCTCTAAAAATCATAAATTCAGACATCTCCCTTTTTGACACTAGTTTCCTAGCTTTTTTTTTTTTTTTTTACAATCCACAAGCCTTTTATTTCTTTTTTACACCTTTTTTTTTACAATCCACAAGTCTTTTATTTCTTTTTTACACCTTTTTTTCCCTAGCTTTTTAACTGTCTTGCTTCAATTACTCCTTATAAATCTGATCTTAAACCTCACCGAATCACTAGTCCTCAACTCTCAGCTCTCCCCCATCAGTACCCTTCTGCCTTCACCTTTAGTTCTGTATACCTAGATTCTCCAGCTCTTGCTAATGCTCTCAATTCCTTTGCCCCTTTTTACTTCCATCACATTTGCCTGGCAAATGCCCAACCACATATTAACCCTACGCTCTGAAGTTTCTGTGATTACAGAAAAAATAGAAGCTTTCAGTCAAGAACTCTTATCAGCTACCTAACACCAAACCTACAGACTTACTTGTATCTTTCCCTCTACTGCAATGGGTAAACCCCCCACTCACCTAAGATGTATCCCTACATCTGTGCTATGTCCCCAGTCCTTCTGCCTTCTCATAAACTTTAGGCATTTGGTGAATTCCCTACTCTCTTGTATCTACAGTATGCCCTTCTGTATTTGCCCTTTCCTATAAGCATTTAAATATAAATAAGTCTCTTCTATTGTAGGAAAAAAAAATCCTTCCACTTCAGAGTTTCCCCAGAAACCTTTAGGGCTTCCTATCTCTCTCCTTCCCTTTACAGCCAAATTCCTTGAAAGTCTAATTCCTTCTTCACCTCCTACTCACTCGTCAATCCATTGCAATTTGGTTTCTACATTTTTACTAAAATTACTGTATCGGTGAGTGTCCCAGCAGGAAGCAGAATGCATTCCAGATGGTTCAAACAAGGGGACTACTTACAGAGACATAGACAGTGTTGAGGGAACAAACAAGGGATGGTGGAGCACCCAGAGATTAGTGATGGTGGGAAGTTGTTATCATTCCTAGGACTGAAGAGACAAGGGGAGGAAGTAGTGAGGACTACAAACAGAGAGAAGATGACACCCAGTGGGAGCTGAAGTCATAGGGCAGTGCAGATACTGCCAGGGATGAGGTACCAAAACAGAGAGGGAATGGGGGAAAATATCCCACCCTCTCTCTTCTGCCTTCTGATCTTCAAATGCCTCCCATTGACCAAATCTAACTGGAATTCAGAGGACAAGGGAGCCCAAGTGATAAACTCTATAGGACTCAGCCTTCAGGGGCACAGAGAAGGAGGAAGAAGAATGGATAAACAAAATAACCAGCACATTCATCCATAACTTCTTTTTTTTTTCATAAAATTCAGTGTCTTGCTTTGACACTCTTGACCACTTCCTCTTTGAAATAATCTCTTCCTGTGGCACCTGTGGCATCACATTCTGCTGGTTTTCCTTCTCCTTCTGGCTACTTCTGCTCAGGCTCTCTTGCAAGTTTCTTCTCTACCCATTCCTTACATATTGGCATTCTCACTCTGCACACTCCCATGGTTACAACCTTAAGTTGAAGACTCACAGATTTTCACTCAGATTTCTCTTCTAAGCTTTCAACTTCAGAGTAGATAACTGGAGTATATATCTGCATCTTCACTTGATGACCCTGAGGCTCCATATTTTCAACATGTTCCAAATTGAACTCACTTCCCTCTCTCCTGCCTTAAAACTTGTGCCTCTTCCTGTGTCTCAGTGAATAACATTACATCATCCAAATCATTATCTTTACTGCTGATAGAATGATTTTTCTAATATGAAAACTGTGATCATTTTACCCTTCTGTTTAAATGGTTTTTAATTCCAGCATAGAGCCTGAATTCTTTAACATGGCTTACGAAGCTGGTGTCAAATATTGCTGGCTGTTCAACAAGATCCACTTTCTCCTCTTATTCCTGGGTGCACAGTTTTGCTACTTTCCTAGCTTCTCTTTGAATCAGGTGTGGTCATGTGACTGAATTCTTGCCAAGGGATACCATTTCCAGACCAGTGCTTTTAAGAAATAGCCGCTTTCTCTTCTTCGCATTCAGCAGTTAGGATGAAACCCAAACCACAAGATGGAGTCATTTCCTGGGGTAAAGCCACTGCAGACCAGGAACACCCACTTGGACTGTTAGATGACCTAGAAATATATTTCTTTTGAAAACTGAAGTGCAAAGAAGCAAAGTAACTAGCTCAAGATCTCACATCAGGTATTCAATGGAGCCCAGATTTGAATCTATACTGCATATAATAACAGAGCCCAGATTATTGATCACTATGGTGTATTGCTTTTGTTATTAAATATTAAGGGTTTTTAATTTATTGTTTGATTGGCTATCTTCACCACTAAACTACAACCTTTTAAAGATGATGATCATGGGTGTTTGTTAATTGTTGCTTTCCAGTACCTAGCAGAGGGCCTGGCATATAAAAGATGCACAATAAATACTGATCAAATGGATAAGCTTAGTGATGAGGAAAAGATAGGGACAGAGAGAATGAATAAAACGGTTATTCCTCCTCTCTTGTTTTACTGCTTTGGAGTAAAGAGAAGAGTACTTTGGAGAGGAGGGCAGAAATCTTCTCAAATGTAAAGAACAGAGGTCAATCAAAAGTAATACTACCTAAAATGTTTTTAATTCTCACATTTCAAAACATGTCTGCAAGGGGGAATTAATTTCCATAGCCCTTCTTAACTGCTTATAATTTATTTTCCTAAGAAAAATTCCTTGGAAAGAAATGTCCAAATTTGTGCCACATGTAATACTTTTATGACGAAACCTTATTCATTCTTTAATTCCTGGTTAGATCCCATCACCCCCAACTCATCTACCTTCAAAAGCTGGAATTAATCTGTTCCTTCTCTGAACTCTCATCTCATTTTATCTCTAGCTCTCTTGTGACTCTGATCAGGCTCTGCCTGGTTCAGGATACATTTGTGCTCAATTCTGTAAGCAAATTCATGCATGTGATGTGGATCTTACATAGTGCTGGCACTTGGGTTCTCAGAAAGTACTTGTTGAATAGATACTGAGAGAATAAGTTAACTCACCAATAATAAAAGCCTTCCAATGTTAACCTAACTAGTCTTACATTAAGAGTTTTTTTTTTTTTAATTCAGCAACTACAATAGCTCTAGCAGTCACTAGAAATCATTTTAAAGGTCAATCATACACTTAAACATAATTTGTTAATTTCTCACACTAGTCTCCAATCATTTTCCTTGATTCCAAAAGGGATCCTTTCATAGATTTTAATTTAAAATGAAGGAAGCAACCAAGATGCCGTTTCGTAGGTGAATAGATAAATAAAAGTGGTACATCCATGTAATGGAATATTATTCAGTGATAAAAGGAAATGAGCCATCAAACCATGAAAACCATGGAGGAAACTTAAATGCACATTACTAAGGGAAAGAACTCAGTCTGTAAAGACTACACACCATATGATTCCATATATAAGAGAGGAAAAGGTAGAACTCTAGGGACAGTGAAAAGATCAATTGTTTCCCCGGTTCAGTGGGAGAGGGGAGAGGATGAATAGATGGAGTACAAGGATGTTTAGGGCAGTGAAACTATTCTGTATGATACAATAATGGTAGAAACATGACGTTACACATTTGCCAAAACCCATAGAACTGTACACCACAAATAGTGTACTCCAAGGTAAACTGTGGTGTGATAGTTTGAAGTTATGTACCCCAGGAAAAGGTCATGTTCTTGAAATCCTTTCCTGTGGGTGTAGACCTCTTAGGGGTGGGACCTTTTGATTAGGTTATTTCAATTGAGATGTGACCCACCTCATTCAAGGTGGGTCTTAATCCTCTCACTGGTGTCCTTTGAAAGAAAGAGACAGAAGCTAAAAGAGATGAAATTAAGAGAAGCTCACAGAGAAAAGCCCTGGAGAAGCTAAGAGAGAACCCACAGAAAACAAGAGGAAGCCTCTGAAGCCACAAGCTCAAAGCAATAAAACCTGGAAGAGAAGGACCAACAGACACCAGGCATGTGCCTTCCCATGTGACAGAGATATCCTGGATTTCAGCACCCTGTCCTCAGAGTCCAGGTATCATCCTGTTGATGCACTGAGTTGGACATTTCCATGGCCTAAGAACTGTAAATTGGAAGTTAATAAATCCCCATTGTAAAAGCCAATCCTTTTCTGGTACATTGCATTTCATCAACTTTAGCAAACCAAAACATATGGACTTTACTTAACAATATGTACCAATATCAGTTCATCAGTTGTAGCAAGTGTCCCAAAATAATGCAAGATGTTAATAATAGGGAAAACTATGTGTGGGTAAGGGGGTATATGGAAACACTATACTTTCTGGCAATTTTTCTGTAAACCAAAAACTGCTCTGAAAATAAGGCTTATTATTTTGAAAAAGCACACATGCTTCTATGTGGCTATACTTTTTTGAGAATTTAGGCACTTTTATGGCTTTTAAAAATTAAGTATATTTTCTTTTGAAATGAATTTTTCATGCAAAAGTCTTAAGGAGACAGCCTCACTTGCATTGAGGGACTTCGAGAGCATATAAGACTAAAGTATGTTTCATTTGAATTCCTGGAGTGAATTTTGGCTTCAATTTTGATCTGCATTTATAAGTATGAATTTCAGTTTAAGATCTGCAGTGTTGAAGAATTACAGTTTTCTGGTCATATGTCAGTGGTTGCTTTTCAGAACTGTTTGAAGACAACCTTGCAATAATCATATTATTATCTCAAGATGCATGAAATGGCCATTGAGGAAAAGGAAGAGTTTGGAGAGAGAAATAAGTTCACAGCAAATAGAAATAAAAATTGTATTCAGAGACTAAACGGTTTCCAAGCTTCATTTCGCTGAAGAATGAACAAAGTACATAGCAACCCTTTCCCGTTACGAAACGGACAGACTGACCGCCTACAACAAAACATGGGCAGAAGGGATTCTTCATGACTTGTGGCACAGCTCTAACTTTCCTGTTGACCATTCTGATGTCAATGCCTTCCACTGCTTAAGATCTGAAAATGGGTGGAAATTAAAGCACCATTGCCAAGAAATCAGACTCTTATAAAGCAACTGTCCAAACTCCACTCATTTAATATATATTTTCTATAATAACTGTTAGATTCCCATCTTAATAAAATTTAATAGCTTTAAGTGCAATTATTTCCCATAGGTCTTTGGGCTGACACCTTAACAGCATTTGCTCAGGAAATAAAAATCCAGCACCTGCAACAGTCATAGTTCTGGCTTGTTCAACACTCACTTTTTCCACCAGATGGCAGCAAGGGGCTGTGCCCAGATTCTTATTCAGTCTTTCTGACTTCAGTTAGAAGCCAATAAGAGGGTCCTAATCTACATTCTATCCGATAGAATTCTGTTCCACAACCTCAGACAGAATAGAGACAACTCGATTTATCTCTGGCAGAGGAGATTCAGATAATCAAAGAAACATCTCACAGGAAAATAGATGCGCATGATTTTAAGACTGGTCTCATGACTTGAAGGCATAGTTTTGGATAGGAGTGCCATAACCTATGTTTATTTTCAAGGTACAGAATCACCTGAACTTGGGAGTGGCTAGACTGAAAAAAAAAGTTAATAATCAGATAATTAGACGTATTTTCTCAACATTAAAGATTAAATGCTAAAGAATTGGACTTAAAGAAAATGGAATCATTGTAACTCTCTGGCAGTCCTGAGGCAAAATTTCCAAGTCAAATTTATAAGGTGCATAGGGATTTGGTAGCTTGTTTTGCTTTCTTATTTCTTGCCATGTACCTCCTAAGAGCTGGGCATGGATCAGTAAGTTCCCTCCGCTGTGGCTGCCAGCAAGTCTATGCCTGATTTGGCAAGTTTCTGCAAATATATCCGTGCCTCCTTCCACCAGAGCCTCTAATGGAACAGAACACCTCAGTGCTACCCAAAGGGACACTTCAGTGTCTGCTGCTGAAGCAAGCCCCAAGCATCTTCTCTGCCAAAGAAGTTGTTACTGGAATCTTTCAAGTGTTTGCTTTGGGGAACTACATTGGTCAAGAAAATGTAAAAAAAAAGAAAAGAAAAAAAAAAAGAGGTTTAGTCTTTACTGAAATAAAAAGGAGATAGCCTCTGTAGACCCACATTTCCAAGAGATCCATCTATGTACCCAGATATAGCTACAAAACCCAAGACAAAAAGTTTTCAGCTGGGAAAGTTGTGCTCCTTAAAAGCTTTCTCCTTTGCACCAATATTTATTGCTGTCTATTTTCATAAAATATGCTATGGGAGATGCTGGCATAGTGAGAACTTTGCCTCAGGATTATGTAAGAAAGCATGATTGGAACAGTAAGCAGATGTAGACCCACATTTCCAAGAGACTCATCTGTGTACTCAAATAGTGACAAGATACTAAAATGTCACAAAGTCAATAATACATGGAATCCCATCTAACTCAGGTCAACTCTAGGATAAAAATAAAGGACATTAAAACTAGCATTAAATATCTCCTCCCATGAGCATATAGGCTTCATGAGAACAGGAATTTTTAGCTATTTAGTTCCTTGCTCTATCATAAGTGTCTAGAACAGTTCAGATGCTCAGTTAATATTTGTCAAATAATGAAAATACTTAAGAAATGTACCACATCGGAGACCAGCATACTCTCTCTTAAGGTAAGTCCAACTCAGATGAACTTTCTCCCACTCCAGCATTAAAATAGATCACTATTTCTTCAGTTGAACACTAGGTAGTAGTTACTTGGCTTGGGTTTAGGGACAGTGTTGCATATATTTAGCAAGACATTCATTCTAAAAAAGCCGTGGTCACAGATCCTGACTAAATAAATGTCAGATTCCCATCTCATATTCTCTCTGGGGTAGGGCTGCCAGATTTAGCGAATAAAATTGCTGGTTGCTGAGTTAAACTGGAATTTCAGATAAATAAAATCTGCATAGGGCATTCTTATACTAAAAAACTTTGTTGTTTATCTGAAATTCTAAATTAACTGGATGTCCTGTATTTTATCTGGCAGCCCTATTCTGGGGTATATGCTTTCTGAGCATAAGGATGGGAAAATTGCCTGACTTTCTGAATTGTAATGTCTCTCTCTCTCTCTCTCTCTCTCTCTCTCTCTCTCTCTCTCTCTCTGTCTCTCTTGGCACATGGGATATATCCATTTAACTTCAATGTATGAATACCGTTGTAGTATGATAGCAATGAATTCCATTAGTCACTTAAAATGTGCCATCAAAAAATCCAGTATTTGAAAATGTTCCCTGAGCTCAAAAGTTTAGGAGCCACTAGTATATATGGTTTACTAATTAGTCTTCCTTGATCTGCATGAAGAGTCTGCCCTATAATCTTGTTCCTCTCCTATACTGTGGGAAATGGTTTCTGGGCAGATATCTTTGTTTAGAAGATTAGAAATAGGCTTAGGAGGGGCAATATTTCCTAAGTGGCTCCTGGGTCATTACCAATCTCCTAATGATAGACTGGCTCTAACACTTGATTCTGGGGAGGGGGCAGGGGTTCATAATGGAGAAGTGTGGAAGAACGCACTTTCACAACTTAGATGAAAAGTACTAAGTTAAGTTATGAGACTATGAACTCAGCTCTTTCAACATGAACAGGGCTTGGAAAAGTGAGCCCTAGATTTCAGTAGACAAAAATCCAGTATCAAACGTTAATCAGAGCCAAACTCTCTTAAGAATCCCTACCCAGCTCTCATTCTAAAGGATTGATCAGTTTCTGATTACAGTCTTAAGGGGACCCAGGAGCATAGGGGATCCCTGTGGCAGAGAAGTGAAAAGGAACTGGTGGGGGTGGAGGGCAAGCAAGAGGAAGAGGGAAGGTGGGGAGCCCAATGCTATGGAAGTCAAGAGGAAATAACATTTCAAGGAACAAATAATCGATTAAATTTAACGATGCAGAAGTTGGTGAGGATAGGACTGGAGACGGGCTGGTAGATTTGTTGATCTATATGTATGCCTGTTAACTTTGTGTGTGTGTGTGTGTGTGTGTGTGTGTGTGTGTGTGTGTGTGTGTGTATGACCTCTTTGGTCCTTTGTGGCACAAATAAAATGATAAGAGAGAAGCTGATATTCCTTAAGGTGCCGTTCAATTCTATGAATCATTCATACATATAATCTGCATATTTCATCCGTAATGAAAATTGATTGATACGCTGGGTGAATCACAATGGAAATTTTTAAACAACAAAAAGCCAACATGTGTTCCTAAGTAGAATAATACTTAGATTTCTTCCAGAGCATAAAGGTGAAGAGTTAGATATAACAATAAAAATTTCTATAGATTTATGTGTTTTAAAAGTTTAAAATGCATTTTCATTCAGTGTCATTGTTTCCTATCTATAGTCTTATCAGAAGCCAGAATAGGAATTATTTGCCTTATTTTGCAGTGACTTTCAAAAGTTGGAGGCCAGGAGTCTTAGTTTTCCAGGCATCTATGACAAATACCGTATGTTTTGGCTTATACAATGGGAATTTGTTGTCTCATGGTTTCAGAGACTGGAAGGTTTGCTTCCTCCCAGGTTGGTGGCATCCCGGTGGGCTGGCAATCCTTGGATTCCTTGACTTTCCCATCACATGTTGATGCTCTCTCCTGTTTCTCTCGGGTTCCAGCTTCTGCCTCCTTCCTTTGGCTGTCCCTCTGCATGACTGAATTTCTTCTGCTTATAAAGGACTCCAGTAATCTAACTAGCTAACTAACATCTTCAGAGGATGACTTGAGGTACCCACCCATTGCTATTTGAGAGCCACTATTCTAGGTCATCATCTAACCCAAACTACAGGACTAACTTGTAGGGAATACCCTCTCAACTCTGTTCCCATAGATTCTTTTTTTTACTTTACTTCAGTACATGTTACTTTTGCTCTGATACAGTGACTATGGTTGTATGTGTGTGTGTATGTGTGCACACACATTTTATCTCATGTTTTAATTTGTCTGTTCCCTCTAAATAGGACCCATGGTTTATTCATTTTTACATCATCACTGGCTGTTTAAAAATAGAATAGATGAATGCCATATTAGTTCAAAAGATTGCTTCATTAATGGGGTTAGATCTAACCCTATAAGCATCAGAATCTCTCCATAATCTCTGATTTATTCTGAATCTCTACCCTAATGACATAATTGTTCAATAACCATAAATCAGGCAAATATAAAGAGATGGTCCCTGACCTAGAAACTAGGGACAGAAAGATTACAGCCACCAACTCCACCCTCAAGAAGCTCACTGGTGGCAAAGTGGATAGCTGAATTATTTCAACCTAATGCAGTAGGTGCCATATAAAAGTAAACAGAGGGTATAACAGCAAGAGCAGTAGCCCTTAAAGCAGAATAGGGAGCAAGAGAGGGAGTCTGGAGCTACAAAGGGGAGTGGCAGGGGAAGGGGAGGCCTGGAAAGGGTGTGTGGCAAGACTAGATCTTCCTAGATGATGGATGTTATTTATGAGCTGGGTTTTAAAGAACAATTAGCGTATGTGTAAGTGGAAAAGAGAAGTTAGAAAATTCCAAGCAGAGAAAGAAGGGTGTGGAAAGCACAGAGGTAGAAGCATGGTGTATTTGAAGAAATGTACATAGTTTTAATATAGCTAAAGCATAAAAGAATAAAAAGAGTGAGCGGGGTGGTGGGATGCTGTTCCAGTTTGCTAATGCTGCCATTATGCAAAATACCAGAAAAGGATTGGCTTTTACAAAGGGGGTTTATTTGCTTACAAAACTGCAGTCTGAAGGCCATGAAAATGTCCAAATTAAGGCATCCACACAAGTATACTTTTACCAAAGGAAGGCCAATGGTGTCCAGAAAACTTCTGTTAGCTGGGAAGGCACATGGCTGGCGTCTGCTGATCCTGGGTTGTGTCCCAGCTCCTCTCTCATTTCCTGTGCATTCTTCAAAATGCTGCTTTTGGGGCATTTTGTCCTCTCTTAGCTTCTCTGGTGCAAACTCTGGGCTAGCAAAAGTCTGCTTTCACCAACCATCTTCAAAATATCTCTCTCAGTTGCTCTCCAGAATGTCACTCACAGCTGCTATGAGTTCCTTCTGTTTGTCAGCTCTTTTATATGGCTCCAGTGATTTAATTCAGACCCACCCTGAATGGGTGGGGCAGCACCTCCGTGGAAATTATCCAATCAAAGGTCTTTCCCTCAGTTGATTGAGTGACATCTCCATGGAAACACTCAGTCAATAGGTTCTAATCTAATCAACACTAATACGTCTGCCCCCACAAGATTGCATCAAGAACATGGCGTTTTGGGGGACATAATACATCCAAACCAGCACAGATCCAAACCCTGATTTTCTTCAAGGGCATGCAATGAAGTAATTTAATTTATCCTAAAAGCAAAGGAAAAGAGAAAGAAGTTAGAAACCACCAGAGGACAGGGGGTAATCACAAGGCCCCGCCCCCAGCTCCATCTGCAGAGGGGGAGCTCCACCTATTCTCCCTCCCCACCCCCCCACCCCCACCAGACCCAGCTCATCCTTGAGGGTGAGAGAAGTAGCCTTTGTGTCCTGCAGTATCCCAGCAGGCAGTGCAGGCTAGAGACATGGACAAGGACCAGAGGGGCATCGCAGCTGCTTTCCCAGGAGCTGTTCCTGAGATTGCCAAAATTCTCTGGATTTTTTAACTGAATAGGTTAGGCCCTGGAAAAAGCCCAAGTCAAGGAGTCATCAAGGCGATACCTTCTTCCCAAAGACTGTGGCTGTGCCAGTTTTAATGTACTGTGTCCCCCAAATGCCATTATCTTTGTAGTCTTGTGGGGCAGACGTTTTGGTGCTGGTTAGATTTACTTGGAATGTGCCCCACCCAGCTGTGGGTGATGATTCTGATGAGATGTTCCCATGGAGGCGTGGCCCCACCCATTCAGGGTGGGCCTTGATCAGTGGAGCCATATAAATGAGCTGACTCAAAGAGAGGGAACTCAGTGCAGCTGTGAGTGACATTTTGAAGAGGAGCAAGCTTGCTAGAGAGGAACATCCTGGGAGAAAGCCATTTTGAGGCCAGAGCTTTGGAGCAGACACCAGCCGTGTGCCTTCCCAGCTAACGGGTTTTCCGGACAACATTGGCCATCCTACAGTGAAGGTGCCTGATTGCTGATGTGTTGCCTTGGACAGTTTGTGGCCTTAAGACTGTAACTGTCTAACCATATAAACCCCTTTTATAAAAGCTATCTTTTATAAAAACTATCTCTGGTGTTTTGCATTCCATAGCATTAGCAAACTAGAACAGTGGCGTTCTGGGTCTGGCTGCTGGTGAGCCTTGGTCCTGTGCTTGTCTCATGGCAAGGCACATGGTGGAGTCTCTCCATTCTTTTCCAGGTTCTTTGGTGTTCATCTTCTGGCTGCCCCCTCTGTGGCTTTCCCTCCCTCTTTTTTTTTTAATTCATTTTATTGAGTTATATTCACATCCCATGCAGTCATACAAAACAAATCGTACATTCAGTTGTTCACAGTACCATTACATAGTTGTGCATTCATCACCAAAATCAATCCCTGACACCTTCATTACCACACACACAAAAATAACAACAATAATAATTAAAGTGAAAAAGAGCAATTAAAGTAAAAAAGAACACTGGGTGCCTTTGTTTATTTGTTTGTTTGTTTCCTTCCTCCGTTTTTCTACTCATCCATCCATAAACTAGACAAAGGGGAGTGTGGTCCATATGGCTTTCCCAATCCCATTGTCATCCCTCATAAGCTACATTTTTATACCATCATCTTCAAGAGTCACAGGTTCTGGGTTGTAGTTTGATAGTTTCAGGTATCTACTACCAGCTACCCCAATTCATTAGAACCTAAAAAGGGTTGTCTACATTGTGCATAAGGGTGCCCACCAGAGTGACCTCTCGGCTACTTTTGGAATCTCTCTGCCACTGAAGCTTATTTTATTTCCTTTCACTTCCCCCTTTTGGTCAAGAAGATGTTTTCCATCCCATGATGCTGGGTCTAGATTCCTCCCTGGGAGTCATATTCCACGTTGTCAGGGAGATTCACTCCTCTGGGTGTCAGATCCCAGGGGGGAGGGCAGTGATTTCACCTGCCAAGTTGGCTTAGCTAGAGAGAGAGGGCCACATCTGAGCAACAAAGAGGCATTCAGGAGGAGGCTCTTAGGCACAATTATAGGGAGGCCTAGCCTCTCCTTTGCAGCAACCGTCTTCCCAAGGGCAAGTCCTGTGGTAGAGGGTTCAGCCCATCAAACCACCAGTCCCCTATGTCTGTGAGCACATTAGCAACCATTGAGGTGGGGAAGCCCAATACCCCTGTGTTCTCCTTCAGCTCCTCAAGGGGGCTCTGCATATTTTTTTCCTTGTTTTTTTGTTTTTTTCCCTCCCTATTAACTTTTGAGAAATGAAATTCGGTGAGGTGGAGGGGTTGAGAGCCAGGATGCTAGAAGATAAGGAGGAGGCGGGGCAAGATGGCAGACTGGTGAGCTGTATGTTTTAGTTACTCCTCCAGGAAAGTAGGTAAAAAGCCAGGAACTGCGTGGACTGGACACCACAGAGCAATCTGTCTTTGGGCATACTTCATACAACACTCATGAAAACGTGGAACTGCTGAGATCAGCGAAATCTGTAAGTTTTTGCGGCCAGGGGACCCGCGCCCCTCCCTGCCAGGCTCAGTCCCGGGGGAGGAGGGGCTGTCAGCTCCAGGAAGGAGAAGGGAGAATTGCAGTGGCTGCTCTTACCGGAAACTCATTCTACTGATTCAAACTCCAACCATAGATAGACTGAGGCCAGACACCAGAGACTCTGAGAGCAGCCAGCCCAGCAGAGAGGAGACAGGCATAGAAAAAAAACAACATGAAAAACTCCAAAATAAAAGCAGAGGATTTTTGGAGTTCTGGTGAACACAGAAAGGGGAAGGGCGGAGATCAGGCCTTGAGGCGCATATGCAAATCCCGAAGCAAGGCTGATCTCTCTGCCCTGGGCACTTTTCCTTAATGGCCCTGGTTGCTTTGTCTATTAGCATTTCAATAACCCATTAGATCTCTGAGGAGGGCCTTTTTTTTTTTTTTTTTTTTTTTTTTTTTTTAAATCCTTTTTGCTTTTTCTAAAACAATTACTCTAAGAAGCTCAATACAGAAAGCTTCAAAGAATTGAAATTTGGGCAAGTCAAGTCAAGAGCAGAACTAAGAGAGCTCTGAGACAAAAGGCAATAATCCAGTGGCTGAGAAAATTCACTAAACAACACAACTTCCCAAGAAAAGGGGGGTGTCCGCTCACAGCCACCATCCTGGTGGACAGGAAACACTCCTGCCCATCGCCAGCCCCATAGCCCAGAGCTGCCCCAGACAACCCAGTGTGACGGAAGTGCTTCAAATAACAGGCACACACCACAAAACTGGGCGTGGACATTAGCCTTCCCTGCAACCTCAGCTGAATGTCCCAGAGCTGGGAAGGGGGAGCAGTGTGAATTAACAGAGCCCCATTCAGCCATCATTTGAGCAGACTGGGAGCCTCCCAACACAGCCCAGCAGCCCAGAACTGCCCTGGGGGGATGGCACTCACCTGCGACATAGCACAGTCATCCCTCAACAGAGGACCCGGGGTGCACAGCCTGGAAGAGGGGCCCACTTGCAAGTCTCAGGAGCCATACGCCAATACCAAAGACTTGTGGGTCAGTGGCAGAGACAAACTGTGGCAGGACTGAACTGAAGGATTAGACTATTGCAGTAGCTTTAAAACTCTAGGATCATCAGGGAGATTTGATTGTTAGGGCCACTCCCCCTCCCCGACTGCCCAGAAACACGCCCCACATACAGGGCAGGCAACACCAACTACACACGCAAGCTTGGGACACCAATTGGGCCCCACAAGACTCACTCCCCCACTCACCAAAAAGGCTAAGCAGGGGAGATCTGGCTTGTGGAGAACAGGTGGCTCGTGGACGCCACCTGCTGGTTAGTTAGAGAAAGTGTACTGCACGAAGCTGTAGATCTGATAAATTAGAGATAAGGACTTCAACTGGTCTACAAACCCTAAAAGAACCCTATCAAGTTCAGCAAATGCCACGAGGCCAAAAACAACAGAAAATTATAAAGCATATGAAAAAACCAGACGATATGGATAACCCAAGCCCAAGCACCCAAATCAAAAGACCAGAAGAGACACACCTAGAGCAGCTACTCAAAGAACTAAAGATGAACAATGAGACCCTAGTACGGGATATGAAGGAAATCAAGAAGACCCTAGAAGAGCATAAAGAAGACATTGCAAGACTAAATAAAAAAATGGATGATCTTATGGAAATTAAAGAAACTGTTGACCAAATTAAAAAGATTCTGGACACTCATAGTACAAGACTAGAGGAAGTTGAACAACGAATCAGTGACCTGGAAGATGACAGAATGGAAAATGAAAACATAAAAGAAAGAATGGGGAAAAAAATTGAAAAACTCGAAATGGACCTCAGGGATATGATAGATAATATGAAACGTCCGAATATAAGACTCATTGGTGTCCCAGAAGGGGAAGAAAAGGGTAAAGGTCTAGGAAGAGTATTCAAAGAAATTGTTGGGGAAAACTTCCCAAATCTTCGAAACAACATAAATACACAAATCATAAATGCTCAGCGAACTCCAAATAGAATAAATCCAAAAAAACCCACTCCGAGACATATACTGATCACACTGTCAAACATAGAAGAGAAGGAGCAAGTTCTGAAAGCAGCAAGAGAAAAGCAATTCACCACATACAAAGGAAACAGCATAAGACTAAGTAGTGACTACTCAGCAGCCACCATGGAGGCGAGAAGGCAGTGGCACGATATATTTAAAATTCTGAGTGAGAGGAATTTCCAGCCAAGAATACTTTATCCAGCAAAGCTCTCCTTCAAATTTGAGGGAGAGCTTAAATTTTTCACAGACAAAGAAATGCTGAGAGAATTTGCTAACAAGAGACCTGCCCTACTGGAGATACTAAAGGGAGCCCTACAGACAGAGAAACAAAGACAGGACAGAGAGACTTGGAGAAAGGTTCAGTACTAAAGAGATTCGGTATAGGTACAATAAAGGATATTAATAGAGAGAGGGAAAAATATGGCAAACATAATCCAAAGGATAAGATGGCCGATTCAAGAAATGCCTTCACGGTTTTAACGTTGAATGTAAATGGATTAAACTCCCCAATTAAAAGATATAGATTCGCAGAATGGATCAAAAAAAATGAACCATCAATATGTTGCATACAAGAGACTCATCTTAGACACAGGGACACAAAGAAACTGAAAGTGAAAGGATGGAAAAAAATATTTCATGCAAGCTACAGCCAAAAGAAAGCAGGTGTAGCAATATTAATCTCAGATAAAATAGACTTCAAATGCAGGGATGTTTTGAGAGACAAAGAAGGCCACTACATACTAATAAAAGGGGCAATTCAGCAAGAAGAAATAACAATCGTAAATGTCTATGCACCCAATCAAGGTGCCACAAAATACATGAGAGAAACATTGGCAAAACTAAAGGAAGCAATTGATGTTTCCACAATAATTGTGGGAGACTTCAACACATCACTCTCTCCTATAGATAGATCAACCAGACAGAAGACCAATAAGGAAATTGAAAACCTAAACAATCTGATAAATGAATTAGATTTAACAGACATCTACAGGACATTACATCCCAAATCAACAGGATACACATACTTTTCTAGTGCTCACGGAACTTTCTCCAGAATAGATCATATGCTGGGACATAAAACAAGCCTCAATAAATTTAAAAAGATTGAAATTATTCAAAGCACATTCTCTGACCACAATGGAATACAATTAGAAGTCAATAACCATCAGAGACTTAGAAAATTCACAAATACCTGGAGGTTAAACAACACACTCCTAAACAATCAGTGGGTTAAAGAAGAAATAGCAAGAGAAATTGCTAAATATATAGAGACGAATGAAAATGAGA
Organism: Choloepus didactylus; assembly: GCF_015220235.1. Taxonomy (NCBI): domain Eukaryota; kingdom Metazoa; phylum Chordata; class Mammalia; order Pilosa; family Megalonychidae; genus Choloepus; species Choloepus didactylus. The sequence continues at coordinate 78,501,685 of NC_051307.1, forward strand.
ACACAACATACCAAAACCTATGGGATGCAGCAAAAGCAGTGCTAAGGGGGAAATTTATAGCACTAAACGCATATATTAAAAAGGAAGAAAGAGCCAAAATCAAAGAACTAATGGATCAACTGAAGAAGCTAGAAAATGAACAGCAAACCAATCCTAAACCAAGTACAAGAAAAGAAATAACAAGGATTAAAGCAGAAATAAATGACATAGAGAACAAAAAAACAATAGAAAGGATAAATATCACCAAAAGTTGGTTCTTTGAGAAGATCAACAAGATTGACAAGCCCCTAGCTAGACTGACAAAATCAAAAAGAGAGAAGACCCATATAAACAAAATAATGAATGAAAAAGGTGACATAACTGCAGATCCTGAAGAAATTAAAAAAATTATAAGAGGATATTATGAACAACTGTATGGCAACAAACTGGACAATGTAGAAGAAATGGACAATTTCCTGGAAACATATGAACAACCTAGACTGACCAGAGAAGAAATAGAAGACCTCAACCAACCCATCACAAGCAAAGAGATCCAATCAGTCATCAAAAATCTTCCCACAAATAAATGCCCAGGGCCAGATGGCTTCACAGGGGAATTCTACCAAACTTTCCAGAAAGAACTGACACCAATCTTACTCAAACTCTTTCAAAACATTGAAAAAAATGGAACACTACCTAATTCATTTTATGAAGCTAACATCAATCTAATACCAAAACCAGGCAAAGATGCTACAAAAAAGGAAAACTACCGGCCAATCTCCCTAATGAATATAGATGCAAAAATCCTCAACAAAATACTTGCAAATCGAATCCAAAGACACATTAAAAAAATCATACACCATGACCAAGTGGGGTTCATTCCAGGCATGCAAGGATGGTTCAACATAAGAAAAACAATCAATGTATTACAACACATTAAAAACTCGAAAGGGAAAAATCAATTGATCATCTCAATAGATGCTGAAAAAGCATTTGACAAAATCCAACATCCGTTTTTGATAAAAACACTTCAAAAGGTAGGAATTGAAGGAAACTTCCTCAACATGATAAAGAGCATATATGAAAAACCCACAGCCAGCATAGTACTCAATGGTGAGAGACTGAAAGCCTTCCCTCTAAGATCAGGAACAAGACAAGGATGCCCGCTGTCACCACTGTTATTCAACATTGTGCTGGAAGTGCTAGCCAGGGCAATCCGGCAAGACAAAGAAATAAAAGGCATCCAAATTGGGAAAGAAGAAGTAAAACTGTCATTGTTTGCAGATGATATGATCTTATATCTAGAAAACCCTGAGAAATCAACGATACACCTGCTAGAGCTAATAAACAAATTTAGCAAAGTAGCGGGATACAAGATTAATGCACATAAGTCAGTAATGTTTCTATATGCTAGAAATGAACAAACTGAAGAGACACTCAAGAAAAAGATACCATTTTCAATAGCAACTAAAAAAATCAAGTACCTAGGAATAAACTTAACCAAAGATGTAAAAGACCTATACAAAGAAAACTACATAACTCTACTAAAAGAAATAGAAGGGGACCTTAAAAGATGGAAAAATATTCCATGTTCATGGATAGGAAGGCTAAATGTCATTAAGATGTCAATTCTACCCAAACTCATCTACAGATTCAATGCAATCCCAATCAAAATTCCAACAACCTACTTTGCAGACTTGGAAAAGCTAGTTATCAAATTTATTTGGAAAGGGAAGATGCCTCGAATTGCTAAAGACACTTTAAAAAAGAAAAACGAAGTGGGAGGACTTACACTCCCTGACTTTGAAGCTTATTATAAAGCCACAGTTGCCAAAACAGCATGGTACTGGCACAAAGATAGACATATAGATCAATGGAATCGAATTGAGAATTCAGAGATAGATCCTCAGATCTATGGCCGACTGATCTTTGATAAGGCCCCCAAAGTCACCGAACTGAGCCATAATGGTCTTTTCAACAAATGGGGCTGGGAGAGTTGGATATCCATATCCAAAAGAATGAAAGAGGACCCCTACCTCACCCCCTACACAAAAATTAACTCAAAATGGACCAAAGATCTCAATATAAAAGAAAGTACCATTAAACTCCTAGAAGATAATGTAGGAAACATCTTCAAGACCTTGTATTAGGAGGCCACTTCCTAGACTTTACACCCAAAGCACAAGCAACAAAAGAGAAAATAGATAAATGGGAACTCCTCAAGCTTAGAAGTTTCTGCACCTCAAAGGAATTTCTCAAAAAGGTAAAGAGGCAGCCAACTCAATGGGAAAAAATTTTTGGAAACCATGTATCTGACAAAAGACTGATATCTTGCATATACAAAGAAATCCTACAACTCAATGACAATAGTACAGACAGCCCAATTATAAAATGGGCAAAAGATATGAAAAGACAGTTCTCTGAAGAGGAAATACAAATGGCCAAGAAACACATGAAAAAATGTTCAGCTTCACTAGCTATTAGAGAGATGCAAATTAAGACCACAATGAGATACCATCTAACACCGGTTAGAATGGCTGCCATTAAACAAACAGGAAACTACAAATGCTGGAGGGGATGTGGAGAAATTGGAACTCTTATTCATTGTTGGTGGGACTGTATAATGGTTCAGCCACTCTGGAAGTCAGTCTGGCAGTTCCTTAGAAAACTAGATATAGAGCTACCATTCGATCCAGCGATTGCACTTCTCGGTATATACCCGGAAGATCGGAAAGCAGTGACACGAACAGATATCTGCACGCCAATGTTCATAGCAGCATTATTCACAATTGCCAAGAGATGGAAACAACCCAAATGTCCTTCAACAGATGAGTGGATAAATAAAATGTGGTATATACACACGATGGAATACTACGCGGCAGTAAGAAGGAACGATCTGGTGAAACATATGACAACATGGATGAACCTTGAAGACATAATGCTGAGCGAAATAAGCCAGGCACAAAAAGAGAAATATTATATGCTACCACTAATGTGAACTTTGAAAAATGTAAAACAAATGGTTTATAATGTAGAATGTAGGGGAACTAGCAGTAGAGAGCAATTAAGGAAGGGGGAACAATAATCCAAGAAGAACAGATAAGCTATTTAACGTTCTGGGGATGCCCAGAAATGACTATGGTCTGTTAATTTCTGATGGATGTAGTAGGAACAAGTTCACTGAAATGTTGCTATAGTATGTAACTTTCTTGGGGTAAAGTAGGAACATGTTGGAAGTTAAGCAGTTATCTTAGGTTAGTTGTCTTTTTCTTACTCCCTTGCTATGGTCTCTTTGAAATGTTCTTTTATTGTATGTTTGTTTTCCTTTTAACTTTTTTTTTCATACAGTTGATTTGAAAAAAGAAGGGAAAGTTAAAAAAAAAAAAAAAAAGAAAAAAGACAAACAAGGAAAAAAAAAAAAAAAAAAAAAAACGATGTGGTGCCCCCTTGAGGAGCCTGTGGAGAATGCAGGGGTGTTCGCCTGCCCCACCTCCATGGTTGCTGACATGACCACAGACATAGGGGACTGGTGGTTTGATGGCTTGAGCCCTCTACCATAAGTTTTACCCTTGGGAAGACGGTTGCTGCAAAGGAGAGGCTAGGCCTCCCTGTATTTGTGCCTAAGAGTCTCCTCCTGAATGCCTCTTTGTTGCTCAGATGTGGCCCTCTCTCTCTGGCTAAGCCAACTTGAAAGGTGAAATCACTGCCCTCCCCCCTACGTGGGATCAGACACCCAGGGAAGTGAATCTCCCTGGCAACGTGGAATATGACTCCCGGGGAGGAATGTAGACCCGGCATCGTGGGATGGAGAACATCTTCTTGACCAAAAGGGGGATGTGAAAGGAAATGAAATAAGCTTCAGTGGCAGAGAGATTCCAAAACGAGCCGAGAGATCACTCTGGTGGGCACTCTTACGCACACTTTAGACAACCTTTTTTAGGTTCTAAAGAATTGGGGTAGCTGGTGGTGGATACCTGAAACTATTAAACTACAACCCAGAACCCATGAATCTCGAAGACAGTTGTATAAAAATGTAGCTTATGAGGGGTGACAGTGGGATTGGGAATGCCATAAGGACCAAACTCCACTTTGTCTAGTTTATGGATCGATGTGTAGAAAAGTAGGGGAAGCAAACAAACAGACAAAGGTACCTAGTGTTCTTTTTTACTTCAATTGCTCTTTTTCACTCTAATTATTATTCTTGTTATTTTTGTGTGTGTGCTAATGAAGGTGTCAGGGATTGATTTAGTTAATGAATGTACAACTATGTAATGGTACTGTAAACAATCGAAAGTACAATTTGTTTTGTATGACTGAGTGGTATGTGAATATATCTCAATAAAATGATGATTAAAAAAAAAAAAAAAAAAAAAAAAGAAGAAGATAAGGAAAGTAATGGTTGAGATAGGAGAAACCCATTTCCTCAAGAAGCATGTTAGTAAAAAGAAGATCAGTACATAATAGCTTAAGGGGATAGCAGGGTTAAAAAAAGGTTCTGTTTGTTTTTAGGTTGTGTATGCTGAAACTTGTTTGTTGATGAAGGAAAGGAACTAGAAACTAAGAGATTTTAAACAATGAGAGAAAACTTAATAAGCGAAACCTTATTAAGGGATGGGATGGGATTGGGCTCCCTGGTGAAGGAAGGGTTGTCTTTGGAAGTGAAAAGAGCTTTTCCTCCGAGAGAGAAGGAAAGAAAGAGAGGAGTGAGTAATCACATAACTAAGGTGAAGAGGAGGAGGGTTGAGGGACTTAACCCCAGACATTCTCACTGTACTTAAGCAGGGATATAGATCATGTTCCAGGACCTTCTGTGTACATGATCCTGAGCATTCCATGTGAGTTCCGTGTGCACAATCCTATCCTGCGAAAAATGACAAGAGATGATTTAATGGATTGAAAAGTAGCAGCGAGGTCCTAAGACTCATTACAGTGGGCATAACTTTTCCTAGAAAACTCCTATTCACCCTTCAAAACCCAACTCAATTATCTCCTTCTTTGAACCCAGGTAGAAACTGAATTCATGGGAGTCATTCCTTCCTTGTTCCCCACCATCTCTGTAACAGTATTAACCTTGTTTTTTTTTTAAGTTTTTTGTTTAGTCACTTGTCTCCCCTACTAGATCTTGAACTTCTTAAAGGTCATAATTCATCTCTGTATGTTCAGTGTTTGGCAACATGGCTAGCACAGAAACAATGTGCAAGTAAATGAATGAATATATGATAGAGTAATATTTCCTGCACTGATGGAAGCCAGTTTCTGCTTACAGTTTATTAACTACAAGAGAGAGAGACCCAAAGAGAGGTTAACCATCTTCTCTGGCTACACAAGATCAGAGAGAAACCACACATGTGGACAACAAAAACTGAACATGTGCACACACAAAAAATAAAAACTACAAGTGAGAACAATAATAGCCATGAAATGAATGTGAAATGCAAATAATCTTCTCAAAAACCCATAAGAAGTCCTGAATATGAGGAGAAAACAGTGGGAAGATGTGAAGCTGAGAGAGAAAAGTAACAGGCCCAAGAGATAATTTACAGTTGGGAATGGAATGACTTCCTGAATCGTAGAGTGTGTGGTCCAGAAACAGAGCAATGCAGATGCTGTTACTGTGGAAAACCACTCGTGATTTTCTTTGGCAATAAGAAAGTCTGTTTTGAATCTATGTCTCTAACAGCACACAACTGTGCCTTAAAAAGAAACAGCTCCATGAAATCCTATTTTGGATGGACTTCAGTTTAATGGGGACACATGGTACCTTCCAACACTGGTAATTGCTGTTTACTGAACCCCTATTACAATCTCTGCGTGTATTTCTTTTTGTAGGTGGGTGCATCATCTCTGTTTTATACGTAAGGAGACTGAGGCAGGATTACACACTGGTAAATGTCAGGGCCAAGATTGAAGACCAAGACTTTCTAACTGCAAAGCCCATATTCTTCCCAATCACTATGCAGATACTCCATCAAAGGTAATCAGAAAAGGGCCGTGATGGAGACAAACATAGAATTAAGACTGGCTTTGTGGCCATACTACCCGTCAAGTCGCAAGAGCCCCATGCTTACAGAGGTCCAGGGCTTGGTTTAATTCTTGATTTTTGAGCAAAGCACTTTCATTTTGCACCGGGCCCTGCAAATTATGTAGCTAGTCCTTTCAAGCTGAAAGGAGTCTGAGAGGTCATTAGTGCTACCTCTGCCCATTTTAGAGATGAAACGGAGGCAAGGAGAGGAGAATGGGCCTGCCTGGGGCACACAGCTTGTCAGTGGCACTAGAACCCAGGTTCCCCATGTAACACTGCCCTTGTGGAGTCTTCTAAAGTCAGAGAAGGGGTATTTTCCCCCTTCTCTTCAAGAGCTTATCTCCAGCCAGAATATCATTTGTGGCTCAGCTGAGAAAACTTATTTAATTCCTGGGCAAATGGCCCTGGGGAATTCATAAAACCAAATGCACATAAACCTGAATGTGACGCTGGTAAAACCGCAATGTCTATACTGTGTAAAAGGAACCTTTAGGTGAGTCTTTCACCAAGAGTCTTTCTTCCCCCAAACTCAGCCTCATCTGCTCCTTTCCCTGCTCACCTCCCCAACTGGCATTTCTTAGACAGGGGAAATCTTACACAATGGACATCGCTTGGAGCAATCAAATCCTATCTGGTTCAGTAGCTGACCTCTAGTTGGAATCAAGAGTTTCACTAACAAATGGCCCCAACAGGTAGCACAGTTAGTGACAGCATGAGCTGCTCAGGAGCTCTCCTTACCTCTATCCCTTGATTCTAGCCCCAGGTTGGTCAAATGTCATACACATTTGGTATAAGGAGGACATAGGCAAATTAGCCGAGGCCATCAATGTCCCAAGCTCCTTTCTGTCTGCCTCAATGTTACGTCCCATTCCAAAGGAATCACTTTTTCAGAAAAGTCCAGCATCTGCATGACCTGTAGGCCGATCTGGCCTGGGCCTTGAAGCCAGGGACCATGACTTAGAAATCTTGATCCCTTGTGCCTGGACATATGTAGGCAGTTAGGGTTCTGGCTGGGAAATAAACAGATGGTTTAGAGTTAGGGTTCTCAGTCTTGGTGTCCTCATTTTCCAGCTGCTAAAACAAATACCACACAATAGGTTGGTTTAACAATACAAATTTATTGGCTTATGGTTTTGAGGCAAAGAGAAATCCAAAGTTGCGGTGTTAGCAAGGTGATGCTTTCTCCCCCAAGACTGCAGCGTTCTGAGGCTTGCTGCTGGCGATCCTTGGGGATCCTTGGGTTTCCTGACACATGGTGATGTCCTCTCCTTTCTCTTCTAGGTTCCATTGACTCCTGTCTTCTAGCTTCTCATGACTTTCTCTCTGTGACCTTCTCTATAAAGCCTCTAGTAATAGGATTAAGACCCAGCCTGATTCAGTTGGCTACACCTTAACTAAAAATAATATCTTCACATGGTCCTGTTTACAATGGATTCACACCCATAGGAGTGGATGAAGGACATGTTTTTTTCTGGGGAACATGATTCAATCTACTGCACTTGGCAATACCTTAGAATCATCTGTGATCATTTAAAATTATGGCTTTTAAACATGTCACAAGCTTTTAAAAAACACTGTGAGCTTTTAAAAATACCCAGGTCAAAACTTCATTTCAACTGGTCTAGAGTGGGACTCAGGCATTTTCTAATTTTATATTTTTTAAGAGTTTTCAACCAACAGAAATGTTGCAAGAGCAGTTTTCCCTTTACCCAGATTCCTCAATTATTAACCTCTTAAAGAGAGACAGAGAGAGAGAGAGACAGAGATGGAGTGCACACATATGCACACGCATATAGTCATTTTTCTGACATGATACCCCATGACTCCTAAATTCTCCAATGTGTACCTCCCGATAACAAGAATACTTTCCTGTGTACCATCATACAACCTTCCCAGTCTGGGAATCAACATCAGTTTAATACTACCTTCCAATCTGTTGACTCTGTTCACATTTTGCCAACTATCTCAATAGTGCCTCTTTTCCTTTACCTCTCCAGGAACATGTATTGTCTCATTGTTCTCCTTTGGTCTGGAACAGTTCCTCCTTTTTTCTCTGCCTCTGTATCCTAACAGTCTTAAAGATACAAACCTTTCATTCAGTAGGGTGAATCTCAACTTGCATCCATTGGATGTTTCCTCAGATTCAAGCCTTGTGCTCCTGGCAGAAATACGGAAGAAATGATGTTGAGCTCTTCTCACTGCATCACGTCAGGAGACTCTGCTACATCAACCTGTCTCTCTCTAGTGATGTTAACCTTGGTCACTTGGTCAATTTGTGTCTGGCAAATTCTCCACTGGGAAGTCACCATTTTTCCTTTATATTTGATTAGTATTTTGTGGGGCGATATTCCAATATTACACCAATGTACTATTCCTCATCAAATTTCCACCCACCAGCTTAGTATCCATTAAAAACTCTTGCCTTGATCAGCCACCACTATTGTGACTGCCAAATGGTGATTATCTCCTTCCATTATTCCTTCTACATTGATTAGTTAGCATCCTACTGCAAGGAAGAGTATTCCCTTCCCTCTCATTTGCTTATTTCTTCATTCATTTATTTTTGTCAATGCAGATTCTTGTATTCTTATTTTGTTCATTGAGCTGCAATCCAGCATGTTTGTTATTTATTTAGATAGTTTAATTATCCTAAATTTGGCCTGTCAAAATGAGTTGCATGTACTTTTGATATATCCCTATCAATCATTGAGCATTTCTTTACTTTCCGTCACAAGGAGATATTTCAGGTTTATCTTGTACTTTCCTTGGCCTAGTCCTAGAATCAGCCATTTCTCCAAAAATCCCTAGCTCCTTTTTGTGGAGTATGGTATTTGATAAACAAGATCTGATGACTTGTTGTGCTCATTGCTGCATACATTTATAACTATTTCTGTATCTGTGTCTATCTATTTTTTAAAAACTGTAATTCATATCAGTACTTCCCATTTCAATCCAACATCTCAGGATCCTTCTAGCTTACCCTGTTTCCATGTTTGTAAATCTCTTCTCAGACGGTGAGAAACCTAGATATGACTATGTTCAATATATTTATGTATTTACTCAATTATCTTACTTGCTGAATGTAACCAATCCCAATTTTCTACCTGCCTTCTCCACTTGTCACCTCAGCATCTTCCCAACCTTCTTTGTCAGCCATCCAGCTGCTTCCCACCATACCACATCACAGTATCCCTCCCTTTCACTCTCTGCTTCCTTGGATAAAAATGAGAAGGGAAGGAGATATGGAAAGGGATTGGTATTTTTTAAGGCTTCCCAAGTAATTCTATGCAGGCAGGACTGGAACATCATTGGGCTAGAAGAGCAATAGAAGACAATATTTACATCTAAACCTGGGCCCAATTTATCAGCTCATTATTTGACATTCTCCTGGAAGTATCTCTTTTTTTAGCAGGATTCACTATCTCACAGTTAAGGGTGGAGTTGGAAGGCCCCTAGAAATGGCAGGGCATCATAAGGCTTTAGAAGGAAGATAAGATGGTAGAATAATAGAAGTAGAGGAAGCCAAAATAGGTCACATAGTGGCCCTGACTGTGTCCTCTCATAATTATTTCATTCACTTCCTTTGGAATGTACATATGAGCCTCTGCTCCCTAATCTAATTTGCAATCAACTTCCTAATCATTGACTGCTTTTACTTTATTGAAGTCTTCATTCTATTTCTAGAGTTCTGCTTGTCTTTTTCCACTTTGGAGAGTGGATTGCAGTCCTGAGAAGGAATATAACCAGTGGATGCACAGTTTTGTCTTGAATACATTGCACAGCATACCCCAGCCTTGACTATGGTGTCCGTCCTTGGCTCTTCCAGCCTTAGGTCCCTACTCAGCAACCTTTTAGTCTGTCATGTGGCCTGGTAGGAATCTTAAACCCAACACTAAACTCCACAGGCCTGAACTGCCAAGGGAAGAGCACTTTTAAACCAATCTAAGCCAAAGTTACTGCATTTTCTTCAGCTCCACACTAATGAGGAAATTTGTCAAATATTTATTCTGGAAGAGAAGTTAAAATTAAGTTAATAGGAAAGAAGTATGAAGTCCTTGAATTCTGTTCTTGCCTGGCTCCCTGTGTTTCTGGAGAATGTCATAAAACCTTATTTGTGCTGCTCATTTTCATATTTCATGCTTACATTATGATGGAAGGAAAAGTCAGGTTGGCTCCAGATGAAACATCTCTGCTAGAAAAGGAAAACCTTGTCCCAGAGCCCCGACTGGCACAGCCCTGTAGATCAAGGCTGTACAACAAAGGGCAAAACTTAAACAAAAGAAGGACTCAAAAGACAAAGAACCAATCAGATGAAGTCTCTTTAATTTATTAAAGCTTTGAAAAAGGTTCACACTGTGTAGTTGGTATCTTCATTGCTAGCAATAGAAGGCTGCTCTTTAAAATCTTCCCCTGGTCTGACCCTCATTCCCCAGAGATCTCCACATGCGCCATTTCAAGAAGGAATTGGTCAGTAAATCACAGACTGGCAAAGACTATATGAGAACTCCCATGTGAAATGGAGATCATGGTGCTTATGTTTAGCTCTGGGAGCACCTTCTCTTCTCTTAGATATGAAAAGGGAAGCTGTGCCGGTTTGAGTGTATTGTGTCCCCCAAATGCCATTATCTTTGTAGTCTTGTGTGGGGCAGAAGTCTTGGTGCTGGTTGGATTTGTGTGGAGTGTGCCCCACCCAGCTGTCGGTGATAATTTTGATGAGATGTTCCCATGGAGGCGTGGCCCCGCCCATTCAGGGTAGGCCTTGATCGGTGGAGCTATATAAATAAGCTGACTCGGGGGGAGGAAAGAGAGTGCAGCTGGGAGTGATGTTTTGAAGAGGAGCAAGCTTGCTAGAGAGGAACGTCCTGGGAGAAAGCCGTTTTGAGGCCGGAGCTTTGGAGCAGATGCCAGCTGCCTTCCTAGCTAGTAGAAGTTTTCCGGACGCCATTGGCCATCCTCCGGTGAAGGTACCTGATTGCTTGGACGCTTTGTGGCCTTAAGACTGTAACTATGTAGTGAAATAAACCCCTGTTTTATAAAAGCCTATCCATCTCTGGTGTTTTGCATTCTGCAGCATTAGCAAACTAGAACAGAAGCTTAGTATTTATTTTGTTTCCATGAGTATATGTTTGTGCATTCAAAATCAAACTACCAGGAGTAGAAAGAAACAGAAATAAGAAGAAAGAAAACTGATTTGTAACCCAGAAAGAATACCATAATAAATAAATTAAATTAGGGCCTGGGGCCAAGGCCAGGCAAGAAAATTATTATAATTACTGTCCGTAAGAAAGATTATGGAGATGAGGAAGATTGTACCAGTCAAGGCATAAATAGGCATGATCAGTCAAGGACTTGACTTGTAATCCCACTGTATGCAGTGCTTCATTGTTGACACCATGGACTGAAGAAAGAAGTAGAGGGCCTAGTTCCCTATTTACAATCTATGGCAGGTCGGTGATGTGCTGGAACCAACTCATTGCAGCTCACGAGAGAAGATTGTCAAACATTCAGGAATTTGTTGAGCCATTGTTAAACACCTGTAGCTTGAAATTGGCCAGAAGAGGGATATTTACACCATGGAAATGTACAAATGCTGCAAATCAGAGCTTTGTTTTCAGATAGCCAGTTTAACAGCACACAATTGCCAGGAACTGTACAGAGACACCCTTCCAGGTTGGGGATGGTAGAGTAAGAGTTAGAAGGAACATGAGGAGTGCCACAAGAAAGGACCATGTGGCTCCTTGAAGCCAGGATCCAGAAGAGGACAAAGCCATTTGGTGTCATGGAGAGGCACCATTGAAAGTGGACTTGAGAAAATGAGAGGAAAAATATAAGTATTTTTCCTGGCTAATCCTAATCATCATACCCCCCTTATCCCGAACCAGGGCCATCCCATTAGCCTATTCAGTTTCCAGGGACAGGGACAGAGAAGAACACAAAAATGAAAAATTGAGAAGGTAAACTGCCAAAGCATGGGAATTATTGGCTCTTAAAGATAGAAGGGGCCTTAAAGATTAGCCAACCCAACCCTCTTACTTTACAGTTGTGGAAATCAATGCAAAGAACTAAATGATCCAAGTTAACATCACAGCCAGGGCCAGAAACCAGGTCTCGTTCATTATCCCTACTACATGCCGGGTACTGTGTTGGTTCCTAATCCTTGCTCTTCCTATTACACCTCAAGTATGACTCTCTCACAAATGAGGGGAGCAGGGGAATTAAAGGAAGAACTGATGCTCATGAACCCTCCATTCCAGCCAGCATGCTGAATACATATTATTCTTGGAAAATTGAGGTTTATTAATTCCAACTACAAAGGGCCTAACAACTCAGAAAAGAGATGTGAGGTTGAAGAGCTTATGACAAAGGTGCTGAGTCTGTACCATCTGGTGTAATTGGAAGTGTTCTTTGTCCTAAATTGAATTCCAAGTCATAGTTTCATAAATCACAAACATTACTCCCTAGGAGACTACCAAAAATAAGCTGGTGATTTCAATTCCTTCCAGATGGAGAAAGGTTGATGTCATCTTGAGCCTTTACTCTGCAAGAGTCATTTATTCTTCCTGGCATAATGGAGCAGCCAAGGCAGAGGTGTCAGAATTGGAACGAGGCCCTGAGACTGAACAGTTCCCTTCAGAGCCATTGCCTAGTTGCTGGGGTTATACCTCTCAGATTTGGTGAGAAAAAGTCACACTGGGGCTAGTCTAGTTGCACCTTCTCAGGGAATAGAAGATTTGGTTCTGTGCTTGTTGTCCAGCCCCTGTCATCAGCATTAAACTCACATTATATTTTAAGGAGGGAGGTTCTTATTAAGCCAGACTAAATAAGGCCCTTGTGAGTGAAGAACTCCATGTTGGTCCCCAAAGGTATAGATGGAATGTATAGCTTCATTGTTCTTCTGCCTCTCTGATTATGGTGGTCATTCCTACAAAGGTGACAGAGAAGAAGCAACATAGACTTTCCTTAGCAAGAGAACAGAACTAGTACTGAGGGAATGAGGGTTATCTCAGATAAATTTTCAAAATTCTAATAATTTCTTGTACTACTGAGATGACAAAATAAACCAGCACCTCATCCATACATATGTTTACAGAGTAGATGGAAACCCCCACATATTTGGGATCAGAGTGAGACTGTAGGGTTAAGGAACAAAACAAAACTGAACACACTTACTGTGGTGTTGTCCTCTGAAAACACTTAGTATGTAGTTGTCCTCAGACCACCCCCTACCCTACTGAGGATAGCAACTCCTTCTGGACAACATGCACTAGAACATGATGTGATAGTCATGACAACTCTCCCAGGTTGTAGTATAACCAACTGTCCCAGTTTACCCAGGACTAAGGGAATGCCTGGGACACAGGATTTCTGTTTTAAAACTGGGATAGTCCGAGACAAACTAGGAAGAGTTGGTCCCCCTCCTTCCTCCATCCTGGTCATCAGATTAAACTCCAGTTCCTCTCGTCCCCAGTTCACTGACTGGGAAATAGAACTCCAAGAAATTAAGAAACTTGCTCAAGATCACATAATATTTGATGGTAGAACCTGACTTTGTATCCCAATCTGACTTCAAAGCCAGGACTTTCCTCTTAATATAACAAAACATATTTATTGACAGGGAATGATGTGCAAATATTAAATATGTGGATATTTCCTTGTAGTTCTCCACTTTGGAGGCCTACTTAATAAGAGAATTAGGCTTAGGTGAGAAAGATTTTCTAAATTTCTTGAGGAAGGAAGCATGAGAAAATCAAACTGTAAAGTACCTCCCATATTTTGTATATGATCCAATTTTTATTATAAAAATTAGGTGATGAGTAGAGTTAGCATACATTTCTGTTTGCTGAGAGAGTCCTGGTTTATTCCTGTCATCCTGATGAATAGTCAACAGTACCTCCTTTCACTCTCAAAAAGTCTTCGTTTGTAAAACAGTTTAGTTTCCTAGGCTGCTGAAGCAAATATCATGAAATAGCTCAGGTTAAACAATGTTTACTCACTCATGGTTTTGAGTCTGAGAAAATGTCCAAATCAAGGCATCATCAAGGCAATGCCTTCTCTTTGAAGACTGTGGTATTCTGGGGCTGGCTGCCAGTAATCCGTGCCTCCTCTGTCACATGGCAAGGCACATGGCAGCATCACCTGGTCTCTCCCTTCTCTTCTGAGTTTCCTTGATTTCAGCTTCCTACTTCCTGTAGCTTTCTCTCCCTCATGTTTGAATTCATTCCATTTATAAATGACTCCAGTAATAGGATTAAGACCCATCCTGATTGGGCTAGGCCACAGACACCTTAAATGAAGTAACCTAATCAAAAAGTCCTACTTACAAAGAGTTCACACCCACAGGGTGGCTTAAGTTTAAGAACACACTTTTCTGGGGGTATGTATAGCTTCAAACCACCACACATGATAAATAATGTGGTCCTACTTGCCAAAAAGCTTACTGGTCCATAATAGAAGAAAGGTGTGATGTATCAGAAAGAAAAGAAAGCCTTCTTTTCTGCCTGATGAGTTGGGAGTACAGGAAGATACATAAATGAGAGGGAAAGAAAGGTAAATGAGGTAAGCTCCAATGGTGTGCTGGAGGTGGCTTACATTGGCAAACAAAGTAAACTTTTAAATATGCAGAAATTCTGTAAGCAGATTGCTAAAGCATTGGTAGCTTTAAATCAGCCATGGTAGTATTTATACCACTGGCAAACACTACAAACCACAGCCCTTTTTTCTTTCAGAGATCCAGATTACCAGCATATTATTAGTTCCAGGGCACTCATTTCCTCCCTCTCCTTGTAAAACGTGGGTAAAGAACTGAAGGATATCAGGAAAACAATATATGAACAAAATGAGAACTTCAATGAAGAGATAGATATTTTAAAATTGAACCAAACAGAAACACTAGAATTGAAGTCTACAATACTGAAATAAAATATTTCCTAGATATGTTAAACAGCAGATTTGATCTGACAGAAGTAAAATAAGACAATTAAAATTAGGCAGGTTGAGGAGCAGAGAGAAAAAAGAATGAAGAAAAGAGAACAAAGCATAAGAGCCTGGTGGGAAAACATCAAGCCTACCAATATATGCATTATGGGAGTCCAGTAAAAGAAGACAGAAAGGGGCAGAAGAAATGTTCAAAGAAATAATGGCAGAAAACTTCTCAAATTTAATGAAAGACATGAATATACACATCCAAGAATCCCAACAAACCCTGAACAGGTTAAAGTCAAAGAGATCCATGCCCAGACACATTATAACCAAACTGTTGAGTGTCAAAGTCAAAGGGAGAATTCTGGAAGCTGAGAGAAAGAAGCAGTACATTGTGTGCAAGGATGCCTCAATAAGATTAAGTGCCAATTTCTCATCATAAATCATAGAGGCAAGAAGATAGAAGGGCAAAATATTGAAAAGGCTGAAAGAAAGAAAATAATTGCAAACCAAGAATTTTATACCCAGTGAGAATATCTTTCAAAAATGAGGGAGAGGCGGGGCAAGATGGCAGACTGGTGAGCTGTATGTTTTAGTTACTCCTCCAGGAAAGTAGGTAAAAAGCCAGGAACTGCGTGGACTGGACACCACAGAGCAATCTGTCTTTGGGCATACTTCATACAACACTCATGAAAACGTGGAACTGCTGAGATCAGCGAAATCTGTAAGTTTTTGCGGCCAGGGGACCCGCGCCCCTCCCTGCCAGGCTCAGTCCCGGGGGAGGAGGGGCTGTCAGCTCCAGGAAGGAGAAGGGAGAATTGCAGTGGCTGCTCTTATCGGAAACTCATTCTACTGATTCAAACTCCAACCATAGATAGACTGAGACCAGACACCAGAGACTCTGAGAGCAGCCAGCCCAGCAGAGAGGAGAAAGGCATAGAAAAAAAACAACACGAAAAACTCCAAAATAAAAGCAGAGGATTTTTGGAGTTCTGGTGAACACAGAAAGGGGAAGGGTGGAGATCAGGCCTTGAGGCGCATATGCAAATCCCAAAGCAAGGCTGATCTCTCTGCCCTGTGCACCTTTCCTTAATGGCCCTGGTAGCTTTGTCTATTAGCATTTCAATAACCCATTAGATCTCTGAGGAGGGCCGTTTTTTTTTTTTTTTTTTTTTTTTTTTTTTTTTTTTTTTTTAAATCCTTTTTGCTTTTTCTAAAACAATTACTCTAAGAAGCTCAATACAGAAAGCTTCAAAGAATTGAAATTTGGGCACGTCAAGTCAAGAGCAGAACTAAGAGAGCTCTGAGACAAAAGGCAATAATCCAGTGGCTGAGAAAATTCACTAAACAACACAACTTCCCAAGAAAAGGGGGGTGTCCGCTCACAGCCACCATCCTGGTGGACAGGAAACACTCCTGCCCATCGCCAGCCCCATAGCCCAGAGCTGCCCCAGACAACCCAGTGTGACGGAAGTGCTTCAAATAACAGGCACACACCACAAAACTGGGCGTGGACATTAGCCTTCCCTGCAACCTCAGCTGAATGTCCCAGAGCTGGGAAGGGGGAGCAGTGTGAATTAACAGAGCCCCATTCAGCCATCATTTGAGCAGACTGGGAGCCTCCCAACACAGCCCAGCAGCCCAGAACTGCCCTGGGGGGACGGCACTCACCTGTGACATAGCACAGTCATCCCTCAACAGAGGACCCGGGGTGCACAGCCTGGAAGAGGGGCCCACTTGCAAGTCTCAGGAGCCATACGCCAATACCAAAGACTTGTGGGTCAGTGGCAGAGACAAACTGTGGCAGGACTGAACAGAAGGATTAGACTATTGCAGTAGCTTTAAAACTCTAGGATCATCAGGGAGATTTGATTGTTAGGGCCACCCCCCCTCCCCGACTGCCCAGAAACACGCCCCACATACAGGGCAGGCAACACCAACTACACACGCAAGCTTGGTACACCAATTGGGCCCCACAAGACTCACTCCCCCACTCACCAAAAAGGCTAAGCAGGGGAGATCTGGCTTGTGGAGAACAGGTGGCTCGTGGATGCCACCTGCTGGTTAGTTAGAGAAAGTGTACTCCACGAAGCTGTAGATCTGATAAATTAGAGATAAGGACTTCAACTGGTCTACAAACCCTAAAAGAACCCTATCAAGTTCAGCAAATGCCACGAGGCCAAAAACAACAGAAAATTATAAAGCATATGAAAAAACCAGACGATATGGATAACCCAAGCCCAAGCACCCAAATCAAAAGACCAGAAGGGACACACCTAGAGCAGCTACTCAAAGAACTAAAGATGAACAATGAGACCATAGTACGGGATATGAAGGAAATCAAGAAGACCCTAGAAGAGCATAAAGAAGACATTGCAAGACTAAATAAAAAAATGGATGATCTTATGGAAATTAAAGAAACTGTTGACCAAATTAAAAAGATTCTGGACACTCATAGTACAAGACTAGAGGAAGTTGAACAACGAATCAGTGACCTGGAAGATGACAGAATGGAAAATGAAAGCATAAAAGAAAGAATGGGGAAAAAAATTGAAAAACTCGAAATGGACCTCAGGGATATGATAGATAATACGAAACGTCCGAATATAAGACTCATTGGTGTCCCAGAAGGGGAAGAAAAGGGTAAAGGTCTAGGAAGAGTATTCAAAGAAATTGTTGGGGAAAACTTCCCAAATCTTCTAAACAACATAAATACAGAAATCATAAATGCTCAGCGAACTCCAAATAGAATAAATCCAAAAAAACCCACTCCGAGACATATACTGATCACACTGTCAAACATAGAAGAGAAGGAGCAAGTTCTGAAAGCAGCAAGAGAAAAGCAATTCACCACATACAAAGGAAACAGCATAAGACTAAGTAGTGACTACTCAGCAGCCACCATGGAGGCGAGAAGGCAGTGGCACGATATATTTAAAATTCTGAGTGAGAGGAATTTCCAGCCAAGAATACTTTATCCAGCAAAGCTCTCCTTCAAATTTGAGGGAGAGCTTAAATTTTTCACAGACAAAGAAATGCTGAGAGAATTTGCTAACAAGAGACCTGCCCTACTGGAGATACTAAAGGGAGCCCTACAGACAGAGAAACAAAGACAGGACAGAGAGACTTGGAGAAAGGTTCAGTACTAAAGAGATTCGGTATGGGTACAATAAAGGATATTAATAGAGAGAGGGAAAAATATGGCAAACATAATCCAAAGGATAAGATGGCCGATTCAAGAAATGCCTTCACGGTTTTAACGTTGAATGTAAATGGATTAAACTCCCCAATTAAAAGATATAGATTCGCAGAATGGATCAAAAAAAATGAACCATCAATATGTTGCATACAAGAGACTCATCTTAGACACAGGGACACAAAGAAACTGAAAGTGAAAGGATGGAAAAAAATATTTCATGCAAGCTACAGCCAAAAGAAAGCAGGTGTAGCAATATTAATCTCAGATAAAATAGACTTCAAATGCAGGGATGTTTTGAGAGACAAAGAAGGCCACTACATACTAATAAAAGGGGCAATTCAGCAAGAAGAAATAACAATCATAAATGTCTATGCACCCAATCAAGGTGCCACAAAATACATGAGAGAAACATTGGCAAAACTAAAGGAAGCAATTGATGTTTCCACAATAATTGTGGGAGACTTCAACACATCACTCTCTCCTATAGATAGATCAACCAGACAGAAGACCAATAAGGAAACTGAAAACCTAAACAATCTGATAAATGAATTAGATTTAACAGACATATACAGGACATTACATCCCAAATCACCAGGATACACATACTTTTCTAGTGCTCACGGAACTTTCTCCAGAATAGATCATATGCTGGGACATAAAACAAGCCTCAATAAATTTAAAAAGATTGAAATTATTCAAAGCACATTCTCTGACCACAATGGAATACAATTAGAAGTCAATAACCATCAGAGACTTAGAAAATTCACAAATACCTGGAGGTTAAACAACACACTCCTAAACAATCAGTGGGTTAAAGAAGAAATAGCAAGAGAAATTGCTAAATATATAGAGACGAATGAAAATGAGAACACAACATACCAAAACCTATGGGATGCAGCAAAAGCAGTGCTAAGGGGGAAATTTATAGCACTAAACGCATATATTAAAAAGGAAGAAAGAGCCAAAATCAAAGAACTAATGGATCAACTGAAGAAGCTAGAAAATGAACAGCAAACCAATCCTAAACCAAGTACAAGAAAAGAAATAACAAGGATTAAAGCAGAAATAAATGACATAGAGAACAAAAAAACAATAGAAAGGATAAATATCACCAAAAGTTGGTTCTTTGAGAAGATCAACAAGATTGACAAGCCCCTAGCTAGACTGACAAAATCAAAAAGAGAGAAGACCCATATAAACAAAATAATGAATGAAAAAGGTGACATAACTGCAGATCCTGAAGAAATTAAAAAAATTATAAGAGGATATTATGAACAACTGTATGGCAACAAACTGGATAACGTAGAAGAAATGGACAATTTCCTGGAAACATATGAACAACCTAGACTGACCAGAGAAGAAATAGAAGACCTCAACCAACCCATCACAAGCAAAGAGATCCAATCAGTCATCAAAAATCTTCCCACAAATAAATGCCCAGGGCCAGATGGCTTCACAGGGGAATTCTACCAAACTTTCCAGAAAGAACTGACACCAATCTTACTCAAACTCTTTCAAAACATTGAAGAAAATGGAACACTACCTAACTCATTTTATGAAGCTAACATCAATCTAATACCAAAACCAGGCAAAGATGCCACAAAAAAGGAAAACTACCGGCCAATCTCCCTAATGAATATAGATGCAAAAATCCTCAACAAAATACTTGCAAATCGAATCCAAAGACACATTAAAAAAATCATACACCATGACCAAGTGGGGTTCATTCCAGGCATGCAAGGATGGTTCAACATAAGAAAAACAATCGATGTATTACAACATATTAAAAACTCGAAAGGGAAAAATCAATTGATCATCTCAATAGATGCTGAAAAAGCATTTGACAAAATCCAACATCCCTTTTTGATAAAAACACTTCAAAAGGTAGGAATTGAAGGAAACTTCCTCAACATGATAAAGAGCATATATGAAAAACCCACAGCCAGCATAGTACTCAATGGTGAGAGACTGAAAGCCTTCCCTCTAAGATCAGGAACAAGACAAGGATGCCCGCTGTCACCACTGTTATTCAACATTGTGCTGGAAGTGCTAGCCAGGGCAATCCGGCAAGACAAAGAAATAAAAGGCAGCCAAATTGGAAAAGAAGAAGTAAAACTGTCATTGTTTGCAGATGATATGATCTTATATCTAGAAAACCCTGAGAAATCAACGATACACCTACTAGAGCTAATAAACAAATTTAGCAAAGTAGCGGGATACAAGATTAATGCACATAAGTCAGTAATGTTTCTATATGCTAGAAATGAACAAACTGAAGAGACACTCAAGAAAAAGATACCATTTTCAATAGCAACTAAAAAAATCAAGTACTTGGGAATAAACTTAACCAAAGATGTAAAAGACCTATACAAAGAAAACTACATAACTCTACTAAAAGAAATAGAAGGGGACCTTAAAAGATTGAAAAATATTCCATGTTCATGGATAGGAAGGCTAAATATCATTAAGATGTCAATTCTACCCAAACTCATCTACAGATTCAATGCAATCCCAATCAAAATTCCAACAACCTACTTTGCAGACTTGGAAAAGCTACTTATCAAATTTATTTGGAAAGGGAAGATGCCTCGAATTGCTAAAGACACTCTAAAAAAGAAAAACGAAGTGGGAGGACTTACACTCCCTGACTTTGAAGCTTATTATAAAGCCACAGTTGCCAAAACAGCATGGTACTGGCACAAAGATAGACATATAGATCAATGGAATCGAATTGAGAATTCAGAGATAGACCCTCAGATCTATGGCCGACTGATCTTTGATAAGGCCCCCAAAGTCACCGAACTGAGCCATAATGGTCTTTTCAACAAATGGGGCTGGGAGAGTTGGATATCCATATCCAAAAGAATGAAAGAGGACCCCTACCTCACCCCCTACACAAAATTAACTCAAAATGGACCAAAGATCTCAATATAAAAGAAAGTACCATAAAACTCCTAGAAGATAATGTAGGAAAACATCTTCAAGACCTTGTATTAGGAGGCCACTTCCTAGACTTTACACCCAAAGCACAAGCAACAAAAGAGAAAATAGATAAATGGGAACTCCTCAAGCTTAGAAGTTTCTGCACCTCAAAGGAATTTCTCAAAAAGGTAAAGAGGCAACCAACTCAATGGGAAAAAATTTTTGGAAACCATGTATCTGACAAAGACTGATATCTTGCATATACAAAGAAATCCTACAACTCAATGACAATAGTACAGACAGCCCAATTATAAAATGGGCAAAAGATATGAAAAGACAGTTCTCTGAAGAGGAAATACAAATGGCCAAGAAACACATGAAAAAATGTTCAGCTTCACTAGCTATTAGAGAGATGCAAATTAAGACCACAATGAGATACCATCTAACACCGGTTAGAATGGCTGCCATTAAACAAACAGGAAACTACAAATGCTGGAGGGGATGTGGAGAAATTGGAACTCTTATTCATTGTTGGTGGGACTGTATAATGGTTCAGCCACTCTGGAAGTCAGTCTGGCAGTTCCTTAGAAAACTAGATATAGAGCTACCATTCGATCCAGCGATTGCACTTCTCGGTATATACCCGGAAGGTCGGAAAGCAGTGACACGAACAGATATCTGCACGCCAATGTTCATAGCAGCATTATTCACAATTGCCAAGAGATGGAAACAACCCAAATGTCCTTCAACAGATGAGTGGATAAATAAAATGTGGTATATACACACGATGGAATACTACGCGGCAGTAAGAAGGAACGATCTCGTGAAACATATGACAACATGGATGAACCTTGAAGACATAATGCTGAGCGAATAAGCCAGGCACAAAAAGAGAAATATTATATGCTACCACTAATGTGAACTTTGAAAAATGTAAAACAAATGGTTTATAAT
This sequence comes from Choloepus didactylus, assembly GCF_015220235.1. Taxonomy (NCBI): domain Eukaryota; kingdom Metazoa; phylum Chordata; class Mammalia; order Pilosa; family Megalonychidae; genus Choloepus; species Choloepus didactylus. Next base: position 78,523,680 of record NC_051307.1, read on the forward strand.
GTAGAATGTAGGGGAACTAGCAGTAGAGAGCAATTAAGGAAGGGGGAACAATAATCCAAGAAGAACAGATAAGCTATTTAACGTTCTGGGGATGCCCAGAAATGACTATGGTCTGTTAATTTCTGATGGATGTAGTAGGAACAAGTTCACTGAAATGTTGCTATATTATGTAACTTTCTTGGGGTAAAGTAGGAACATGTTGGAAGTTAAGCAGTTATCTTAGGTTAGTTGTCTTTTTCTTACTCCCTTGCTATGGTCTCTTTGAAATGTTCTTTTATTGTATGTTTGTTTTCTTTTTAACTTTTTTTTTCATATAGTTGATTTGAAAAAAGAAGGGAAAGTTAAAAAAAAAAAAGAAGAAAAGAAAAAAGACAAACAAGGAAAAAAAAAAAAAAAAAGATGTAGTGCCCCCTTGAGGAGCCTGTGGAGAATGCAGGGGTATTCGCCTACCCCACCTCCATGGTTGCTAACATGACCACAGACATAGGGGACTGGTGGTTTGATGGGTTGAGCCCTCTACCATAAGTTTTACCCTTGGGAAGACGGTTGCTGCAAAGGAGAGGCTAGGCCTCCCTGTATTTGTGCCTAAGAGTCTCCTCCTGAATGCCTCTTTGTTGCTCAGATGTGGCCCTCTCTCTCTGGCTAAGCCAACTTGAAAGGTGAAATCACTGCCCTCCCCCCTACGTGGGATCAGACACCCAGGGAAGTGAATCTCCCTGGCAACGTGGAATATGACTCCCGGGGAGGAATGTAGACCCGGCATCGTGGGATGGAGAACATCTTCTTGACCAAAAGGGGGATGTGAAAGGAAATGAAATAAGCTTCAGTGGCAGAGAGATTCCAAAACGAGCCAAGAGATCACTCTGGTGGGCACTCTTACGCACACTTTAGACAACCTTTTTTAGGTTCTAAAGAATTGGGGTAGCTGGTGGTGGATACCTGAAACTATTAAACTACAACCCAGAACCCATGAATCTCGAAGACAGTTGTATAAAAATGTAGCTTATGTGGGGTGACAGTGGGATTGGGAATGCCATAAGGACCAAACTCCACTTTGTCTAGTTTATGGATGGATGTGTAGAAAAGTAGGGGAAGCAAACAAACAGACAAAGGTACCTAGTGTTCTTTTTTACTTCAATTGCTCTTTTTCACTCTAATTATTATTCTTGTTATTTTTGTGTGTTTGCTAATGAAGGTGTCAGGGATTGATTTAGGTGATGAATGTACAACTATGTAATGGTACTGTAAACAATCGAAAGTACAATTTGCTTTTTATGACTGCGTGGTATGTGAATATATCTCAATAAAATGATGATAAAAAAAAAAAAAAAAAAATGAGGGAGAGATTAAGACATTCCTGGGTCACCGCTAGACCTTCCCTACAAGCAATGCTAAAGACAGCTATTCAGATTGAAAAAAATGACACCAGACCATAGACTGAAGTAGCATAAAGAATAAAGGTCTCTGATAAAGGTAACTACATGGGTAATTTTAAATGCCAGTACTATTGTATTATATTTTTGGTTCTTAACCCCACTTTTTACTTCTACCAGTATCTAAAAGGCAAATGCTTAGAAAATAATGATAAATCTATGAATTGGGCCACACAGTATATAAAGATATAATTTGTGACCAGAACAACATAAATGTGGAGGCAGTAGAGTGGCATAGGAACACAGTTTATGTATGTTATTGAAGATAAGTTGATGTCAAATCAAATGAGATTTTTATTGATTTGAGATATTAAATTTAAGCCCCATGGTAACTACAAAGAAAATATTGAAAAATATACACAGAAAAAAAAAGAAAAGGAACTCAAAATAAATCATTACAAAAGATCAAATAAATTTGAAAGTAGGTAGTAAAGAAAGAATTAATGGACAAAAATGTATAAAACTTGCAAAAATCAAATAACAAAGCTTCAGAAAAAGTCTTGAATTATCAGTAGTTACCTTAAATGCAAAGAGATTAAATTATCCAGTCAAAAGGCAAAAATTGGAGGGATGGATAAAAAAATCATGGCCCAACTATATGTTATTTAAAAGAGACTCACCTTATATTTAAAGCCACAGAAGTTTGAAAGAGAAAAGATAGGAAAAAAAAATTGTTTTTGTCTGCTAATGCTGCCATTATGCAAAATACCAGTAATAGATTGGCTTTTATAAAGTGGATTTATTAGGTTACAAATTTGCTATTCTGTGGCCATACAAGTGTCCAAACTGGCATCAACAAGAGGATACCTTCACTGAAGAAAGGCTAATGGTGTCTGGAACACCTCTGTTAGCTGGGAAGTCATGTGGCTGGTGTCTGCTGATTCTTTGCTCCTGGGTTCTGGTTTCAAAATGGCTTTCTCCAAAATGTCTCAGGGCTTGTCTGTCTTAGCTTCTGCAGCTCCTGTGCATCTAAGCATCTGGGGGTCCTCTCTTAGCTTCTCTGGGGAAACTCTGGGCTTCATCTCTTAGCTTAACATCTCCAAACATCCTTCTGTCTGCATCTCCAAGCATCTCCAAGCATCAACAAATGTTTGTGTTGGCTCTTGAGTTCTCTTAAGTAATCCAGTGAACAAATTAAGACCTACCCTGAGTGGGCAATGGTCCACATTGCCATGGAGATAATTTAATCAAAGATATCACCAACAGTTGGGTATGTCACCTCTCCATGGAAACACTCAATCAAGAGGTCACACCCTAATCAAAAAGATTAATCAATCTGACCCTAAAAGATTGCATCAAAGAACATGGCTTTTTCTGGGAAACACAAACTGGGACAAAATATTCCATGCAAATATAATGAAAAGAAATGCTGGGGGAGGCAATAATACCAGATAAAATAGACTTTAAGTCAAACAATGTTTCAAGAGGGGATTGTCATCAACATGGTGACATAAGACATCCTCTGAGAAAACCTCCCCAGGGATTCAGTGAAAAAAAGGACAAATCCCAGTTTCTTAAAACTCTGTAGGATAATAGAAACTGGAGAAGGACTTCACAAATGCTGAGTCTAAGAAAGAAGGAAAATATCAAGTAGGAGACTTCCATGCCAGGGCCATAGATCCTCTTCCCTCCCCTCACTCAGTCCCATGCAGCTTGGGTGTTGCTCAATGGTAGTGTGCTGGATCCCTCCCACCTCCTTCCAGGGACACAGACTGTAAAGACAATCACAGCAGCAAGTTAGAATCCCATGTGTATCCAGGCACCAAGACCCAAGTGCACAGAGACCCAGGTCAGACCACAAGCTGCTGAGGAGTGCTGCACTCAAAAGGGCCCTCAGGGAAGGAAACAAAAGAGATGGAGAGAGACCATGGTAGTGGTGCACTCAATCCAGTTACTGTTGGCTGGACCACCTAAACACAAAATAGGCTTTTCTTAAGTGACCTACTGTTCCGGTTTGCTAAGGGTGCCCATTATGCAAAATACCAGAAATAGATTGGCTTTTATAAAGGGGGTTTATTTGTTTACAAAGTTACAGTCTTGAGGCCATGAAAGTGTCCAAGCTATGGTGTCAAAAAGTATACCTTAACCAATGGGAGGCCAATGGCATCCAGAAAACATCTGTTAGCTGGGAAAGCACATGGCTGGCATCTATTGATCCCGGGTTGCATTCCAGCTCCTCTCTGTGCCTTCTTCAAAGTGTCCCTCTTGGCTGTAGCTATGTCTCGGCCTCTGTGGATCTTTTTAAAGTACTCCAGTGATCCAGTAATGACCCACCCTGAATGGGTGGGGTAACACCTCCATGGAAATAATTCAATGAAAGGTCTCACCCACAGTTGATTGAGTCACATCTCCAGGGAAACACTGAACCAATTGTTTCCAACCTAATCAACACTAATACATCTGCCCCCACAAGAATGCATCAAAGAATATGGCTTTTTCTAGGGGACGTAATATATACAAACTGGCACACCCACCTTTCTGGAATGACCCATCTGTCTCCTCAGGATGGGATATCCTAAGGAGGAAGAAACTGGAGAAAGAAAAGCACCAAAGAGAAAATTAAAATGTGGGAGTTAAACTGAACTGCTATAAGATAGGAGGGTCCTAGAACTGAAAAGTATAAGGAAAATGGGTCACTGAGCTAGGAGGAGAACTTAAGCAAATCATAGACGCTGAGAAGAAAATTCTGCACAAAAGCAACAGAACAGATCAAGATTCCTGGAGAAGGAACAGAAGAAAGGAAGCTTTCCCCTGGAGTTGAAACAACTACACAAAATATACAATCTTAAAAATGGTACCTCATAACCAGGGCAAGAATCACATGAAGAAGAGCTGAGAAAATCTGATCAGTTAAACTCGGACTATGCTAAAGATTTAGAATAAGTTGGACCAAGCATCAAAGAAGAGCCTTAACACAAAGCCAAATCAACAATAAAACCCTAGACAATAGGGAGAGATGGATCTTCAGAGTTAACTCAAAGAAGTTCAAACAAATCTCCTAAATCAGTTCGAGGAGATGAAGGAAAATACGCATATGGACTAAAGCATATTAATAAAACAATGTATGAGCATAAAGAAGAGTTTGAAAATATAAAAAGAAACATAACAGAAATTATGGGGATGAAAGACACAATAACAGAGGAATACAACAGCAGGTATGAAAAGGCAAAAGAAAGAATCATGAACTAGAAGATAGGACAATCAAAATCACACAGTCAGAAAATAGATAGAGAAAAGAATAGAAAAAAAATGAGCAGCTGTCTCAGGGATTTGAATGACAGCAAGAAGTGCACAAACATATGTGTCACTGGTGTCCCAGAAGGAGAAGAGAAGGGAAAAGGTGTAGAAAGAGTATTTGAAGAAATAATGGCCAAAATTTCCCAACTTTTATGAAAGACATAAATATACATGCCCAAGCAGTGGAATGTACTCCAAGCAGAATAAATCCCAATAGACTTACTCTGAGACACAAACTAATCAGAATGTCAAATGCCAAAGATAAAGAGAGAACTCTAAAAGAGCAGGAGAAAAATCAATTCATCACATATAAGGGATCCTCGATAAGACTAAGTTCCAATTTTTCATTAGAAACCATGGAGGTGAGAAGGCAGTAGTATGATATATTTAAGGTACTGAAAGAAAAACTGCCATCCAAAAATACTTATCCAGCAAAACTGTCCTTCAAAAATGAGGGAGAGTTTAAAATATCCACAGATAAAGAAAAACTGAGAAAGTTCACCAACAAAAGACCTGCCCTAAAGAATTACTAAAGGGAGTTCTGCAGGTTGAAAGTAAAAGGCAGGAGAGAGTGGCTTGGAGTAGTATGAAGAAATGAAGATCATCGGTAAGGGTAACTAAAAGGTTAAATGCAAAATCCAATAGTACTGGATTCTCAAATACAACTCTGCTCTTAAAAGAGTGAGAGTACAATTGAATAAGAAAAAGGCATTTTTCCTGATAATGGGCATACAAAATATAAAATGGTAAAGTGGGACAAAAACAACATAAAGAGGGGAAACAGAGGGATACTGGAAAAGAGAATGTACATGCTATTGAAGCTAAGTTGATATCATTTTAGATAAGTAAGTTACAGATGTAAGTTGTGTAATATAAACTTAGGGTAACCACAAAGAAAGTATTTAAAAGTATATACAGAAACAGAAATGAGGAAGGGATTGGTCAGATATATCACCAAAGATCAACTATATGGAACAGAAGGTTGCAAAAAAGAAAAAGAGACCAAAAAAAAAAAAGATACATCATATAAAAACCAAAAGACAAAATGGCTGAAGTAAGTACTGCATTTATAGTACTAATACCAAGATTTCACACTAATAGTAACCCAAAAAAGAGCTGGGGTAGCTATACCAATATCAGACAAAATAGACTTTGAGTCAAAAGCTACTGTAAGAAACAAAAAGAACACTACAATTTAAAAAGGAGGGGCAGACAATCCACCAAGAAGAAATAAAATTGTAAATATTTCTGTTCCTAACCACAGTGCCCCAAAATACAGGAGGCAAACACTAGCAAAACTGAAGGGCGAAATAGACACCTCTACAATAAATAGTTGGGGCCTTCAAATACTACTCTCATCAATAGAATGTCTAGACAGAATCAATAAGGAAGCAGAGAACTTGAATAATATGTTAAATGAACTAGACATAACACATGTACAGAGAACATTGCACCCCCAAACAGCAAGATATACATTCTTCTCAAATGCACAGGTTCAACATGATTCCAGTCAAAATCTCCACATCCTTCTTTGCAGAAATGGAAAAGCTAATCATCAACTTCATATGGAAGGGTAAGTGGCACCAATAGCTAAAACCATCTTGAAAAAGAAGCACATCGGACAAAATGGTTGAAGTAAATACTGCATTTACTAACAATGCCAAATGTTTATGGATTAAACACTCCAATAAAAGACACAGTTTGGCAGAATGGATAGGAAAGCATGATCCAACCATATGTTGTTTACAAGAGACTCACCTTAGACACAAAGACAAAAAAAGTTTGAAAGTGAAAGGTTGGGAAAATAGATTCCATGACAATAGTAACCAAAAAAGAACTGGGGTAGCTATACTAATATCAGACCAAAAATAGACTTTGAGTCAAAAGCTGTTGTAAGACACAAAGAAGAACACTATATATATTTAAAATATATTCCATCAAGAAAACATAACAATTGTAAATATTATGCACTTAACCATGGTGCCCAAAAATATAGGAGGCAAATACTGGCAAAACTGAAGGGACAAATAGACATCTCTACAATAAATTGCTGGAGATTTTAACCATTCTCATCAATAGATAGGACATCTAGATAGAAGACAATAAGGAGACAGAGAACTTGAATAATCCATTAAGTGAACTAGATCTAACACACTCTTCCCTGTTTAAAACTTACTACAAAGCTACAATAATCAAAATAAGTGTGGTACTAGGGACAGACATAAGGACCAATGGAATAGAACTGACAATTCAGAAATAAACTCTCACATCTATGGCCAATTGAGTTTTGACTAGTGTGCCAAATCCTCTCAATGGGGAAAGAATTGTGTCTTCAACAAATGGTGCTGGGAAAGTTGGATATCCGCATGCAACAGAATGAAAATACACTCTACCTCATGCCATATACAAAAAATTAACTCAGAAGGAATCAATGACCTAAATATAAGAGCCCAAACTATAAAATTCCTAGAAGAAAACATGGGGGTATATCTTCAGTACCTTGTATTAAGCAATGGATTTTTATATTTTACACCAAAAGCACGAGCAAATAAAGAAAAAGTAGATAAATTGGACCGCATCAAAATTAAAGTTTTGTGCATCAAAGGACATTATCAAGAAAGTGAAAAGGCAAACTACAGTATGAGAGAAAAATATTTGGAAACCTTATATCTGATAAGGGGTTAATATCCAGGATATGTAAAAACTTCTGCATCACCAAAAAAAACAACCCAATTTAAAAATGAGCAAAGACTTGAATATATGTTTCTCCAAAGAAGATATACAAATGGCCAATAAACATATGAAAAGATGCTCAACATTTTTAGCTATTAGGGAAATGCGAAACAAAACCACAGTGACAAATGATTTCACACTCACTAGAAAGGCTATTATTATTTTTTACCTTTTTTTATTCATATTTATTGAGATATATTCATATGCAATGCAGTCATACAAAACAAAGCATACATTCAATTGTTTACCATACCATTATATAGTTGTGCATTCATCACCAAAATTAACTTTTGACATTTGCATTACCACACACATAAAATAATAAGAATAAAAACTAAAGTGAAAAAGAACAATTAGAGTAAAAAAGAACACTGAGTGCCTTTGTTTTGTTTTTTCCCTTCCCCCATTTTTCTACTCATCCATCCATAAACTAGACAAAGGGGAGTGTGGTCCATATGGCTTTCCCAATCCCATTGTCACCCCTCATAAGCTACATTTTTATACAATCGTCTTCAAGATTCATGGGTTATGGGTTATAGTTTGATAGTTTCAGGTATTTACTGCTAGCTATTCCAATTCATTAGAATCTAAAAAGGGTTATCTATAATGTGCGTAAGAGTGCCCACCACAGTGACCTCTCGGCTCCTTTTGCAATCTCTCTGCCACTGAAGCTTATTTCATTGCCTTTCACATCCCACTTTTGGTCAAGAAGATGTTCTCCATCCCACAATGCCGGAGCTAGATTCTTCCCCGGGAGTCATATTCCACGTTACCGGGGGATTCACCGCCCTGGGTGTCGGATCCCATGTAGTGGAGGAGGGCAGTGATTTCACCTTTCAAGTTGGCTTAGCTAGAGAGAGAGGGCCACATCTGAGCAACAAAGACGAATTCAGGAGGAGGCTCTTAGGCACAATTATAGGAAGGCCTAGCCTCTCCTTTGCAGCAACGGTCTTCCCAGGGGCAAGTCCTGTGGTAGAGGGCTCAGCCCATCAAACCACCAGTCCCCTATGTTTGTGAGCACATTAGCAACCATCAAGGTGGGGGAGCCCAACACAACACCCTTTCATTCTCCACCAGCTCCTCAAGGGGGCTCTGCATATTTTTTTCATTTTTTTTTTCTTATTAACTCTTTTACTTTAAATCAACTATATCCAAAAAAAATTTTTTAAAAACATACAATAAAAAAAAACACTTCAAACTAACCATAACAAGGGAGTTCAACATGTTCCTACTCTACCCCAAGAAAATAACCTAATATAGCAACATTTCTGTGAATTTGTTCCTACCATACCCATCAGAAATTAACAAACCATATAGTCACTCCTGGGCACTCCCAGAATGTTAAATTTACCCATGATAGCTTACCTGTTCTTATTGGGTTATCATTCCCCCTTTATTAATTGTTCTCTATTGCTAGTTCCCCTACATTCTACATTATAAACCGTTTGTTTTAGGAGTGTGTTGTTTAACCTCCAGGTGTTCATGAATTTTCTAAGTCTCTTATGGTTATTGACTTCTGATTGTATTCCATTGTGGTCAGAGAATGTGCTTTGAATAATTTCAATTTTCTTAAATTTATTGAGGCTTGTTTTATGTCCCAGCGTATGGTCTATTCTGGAGAAAGTTCCATGATCACTAGAGAAGAATGTGTATCCTCGTGATTTGGGATGTAATGTTCTATATATGCCTATTAAATAAAATTCATTTATCTGATTGTTTAGGTTTTCATTTTCCTTATTAGTCTTCCGTCTGGTTGATCTATCTATAGGAGAGAGTGATGTGTTGAAGTCTCCCACAATATTGTGTAAGTATCCATTGCTTCCTTTAGTTTTGCCAGTGTTTGTCTCATGTATTTTGTGGCACTATGATTGGGTGCATAAACATTTATGATTATTTCTTCTTGTTGAATTGCTCTTTTTATTAGTATGTAGTGGCCTTCTTTGTCTCTCATAACATCCTTGCATTTAAAGTCTATTTTATCTGAGGTTAGTATTGCTACTCCTGCTTTCTTTTGGCTATAGCTTGCATGAAATATTTTTTCCCATCCTTTCGCTTTCAATTTCTTTGTGTCCCTGTGTCTAAGATGAGTCTGTTGCATGCAACATATTGATGGTTCATATTTTTTGATCCATTCTGCCAATCTGTATCTTTTAATTAGGGAGTTTAATCCATTTACATTCAACATTATTATTGTGAAGGCACTTCTTGAAACGGCCATCCTATCCTTTGGTTTATGTTTATCAGATATATTTTTTCCCTCTCTCTCTTATTGTCCTTTAATGAACCAATATTGAATCTCTTTAGTACTCAACCTTTCTCCATATCTCTCTCTCCTTTCTTTGTTTCTCTGTCAGTAGAGCTCCCTTTAGTATCTGAAGTAGGGCAGGTCTTTTATTAGCAAAATCTCTCAGCATTTGTTTGTCTGTGAAAAATTTAAGGTCTCCCTCAAATTTGAAGAAGAGCTTTGCTGGATAAAGTATTCTTGGTTGGAAATTTTTCTCTTTCAGAATTTTAAATATGTCATGCCACTGCCTTCTCGCCTCCATGGTGGCAACTGAGTAGTCACTACTTAGTCTTATGTTGTTTCCTTTGTATGTGGTGAATTGCTTTTCTCTTGCTGCTTTCAGAACTTGCTTCTTCTCTTCAGTATTTGACAGTCTGATCAGGATATGTCTTGGAGTGGGTTTATTTGGATTTATTCTATTTGGAGTTCGCTGGGCATTTATGCTTTGTGTATTTATATTGTGTAGAAGAGTTGGGAAGTTTTCGCCAACAATTTCTTTGAATACTCTTCCTAGACCTTTACCCTTTTCTTCCCCTTCTGGGACACCAATGAGTCTCATATTTGGACATTTTATTTTATCTTATCATATCTCTGAGGTCTGTTTCTATTACTTCGATTTTTTTCCCCATTCTTTCTTTTGTTCTTTCATTTTCCATTCTGTGGCCCTCGAGGTCACTGATTCATTGTTCAGCTTCCTCTAGTCTTGTACTATGAGTATCCGTAATCTTTTTAGTTTGGTCAACAGTTTCTTTTATTTCCATAAGATCATCTATTTTTTTTTTATTTACTCTTGCAATTTCTTCTTTATGCTCTTCTAGGGTCATCTTCATGTCTTTATATCCTGTGCCATGGTCTCATTGTCTTTAGTTCTTTGATTAATTGCTCCAAGTACTGTGTCTCCTCTGATCTTTTGATTTGGGTGTTTGGGTTTGGGTTATTCATATCATCTGGTTTTTTCATATGCTTTAAAATTTTCTGTTGTTTTTGGCCTCCTGGCATTTGCTTTACTTGATAGGGTTCTTTTAGGATATGTAGGATTATTCAAAGTCTAATCTGTAATTTGTCAGATCTATAGCCTACTGGCATGCACTTTCTCTAACCAGCAGATGGTGTCTGTGAATCACCCATTCCCCTCAAGTCAGTTCTCCCCAACTCTGTCTTTGTGGTGTGTGGGAGTCTGATTCTTGTGGGGTCCAATTGGTGCACCAAGTTTGGGTGCGTTTTTGGTGCTGTCCGCCATGAATGTGAGGCATGTGTCTGAGTGGTTATGGAGGGAGGGCAGCTTTAATAATCAAATCTCCCAGGTGTTCCTGGAGATTTAAGGCTGTTGCAAGAGTCTAAACCTCAGATCAGTCTCGCCACAGATTGTCTCTGTTGCTGACCCACCAGTCCTTGGTATTGGCATATGGTCTCTGGGATTTCTGAGTGGGTCCCTCTTCCAAGCATTCCCCTTCTGGGGCCTCTGCTGAGGGAAGGTTGTGCTATGTCACAAGTACACACCATCCCTCAAGGGAAGTTCTGGGCCACTGGGCCGTGTAGGTGCGCTCCCAGCCTGCTGTAAGGATGGCTGTATGGGACGTGTTAATTTCCCCCTTTTCCCACAGCTCCATCTTCCCTGCTCCAGGACAATTAGCTATGGGTGTGCGAAAGGCTATTGTCCACGCCCGATATTGTGGCATGTGCGCATGATGCTGGAAACACTTCCTGTCACACGGGGTTATTTTTTTGGCGCGGCTCTGGGCTGTGGTGCCAGTGCCAGGCAGGAGCGTTCCCAGCCCGCCAGGAAGATGGCTACAAGGGGCGTGGTTATTTTCCCCTTTTGGCTCACCTCTGCATTCCTTGTTTTGAGACAATTAGCAGCGGGTGCGCAAAAGGCTATCTTCCATGCCAGATATTGTGGCTTACCCACCGCCTGTTTCTGCCATGCTTCACTGCGCAGTTCTCACTGCCATATCTACAGCTGCTTTTGGGTTTTTCAAAAAAGAACTAGTCCAACTCCAAACACCAACCCATGGTTTCCCCCCACTGCAGCATGGCTGCCGGATATTCAGCAGGCTTACTCACTCATTTCAGAATGCAAACTCCTGGTTTCACCAAGTGCACAGTCCCTGTGGATTTAGCAGACCTTGTCAAGCTGGTGCATTGCTGGAACTGGTGTTCTGGGTCACTTTCTGGCTTTTATCTAGTATTTTTCATGGAGGTGTTTTTTGCCCTGTCTCTCCTAGCTGCCATCTTAGGTTCTCCACTATAATTTTTAAAAATGGAAAGTAGCAACTATTATTGACTACATAGAGAAATAGGAGCTTTGTGGATTTTTGGTGGAATATAACATGGAATAGCTGCTGTGGAAAACTGGTGGTTCCTCCAAAAGTTAAGTGTAGAATGACCACAGGACCAAGCAACCCCACATCTAGGTATATACCCAAAAGAATTGAAAGCAAAGACTCGGACAGGTATTTGTACACCAGTGTTCATAGAAGAATTATTCACAGTTGCCAAAAGATGGAAGCAACTATCAACCACAAATAGATAAACAAATGTGCTACATACATAAAACGGAATATTATTCAGCCATGAAAAGAAATGAAGTTCTGATACATGTGACAACATAGATGAACTTTGAAGACATCATGGTGAGTGAAATAAGCCAGACATAAAAGGACAACTATTGTACAATCAAATGTATATGAAGTAATTAGAATAAGCAAATTTATATAGTCAAAAATTAGAATAAAGTTTATAAGCGGCAGTGCTGAGGGTGGGAAAAGAGTTAACACTCAACTGGTACAGAGTTTCTGTTTGAGGTAATGGAAGTATTTTGGTAATGTATAGTCATATTGGTAGAACAACATTGTGAATATAATTAATACTACTGAATTACATACTTGAAAATGGTTAAAATGGGGAATTTTATGTTGTATATATTTTACCATGATAAAAACTTTTTAAGAAGCTCCATAGAACTGTTCAACATAAAATGAACTCTAATGTATACTATGAACTATCATTACTATTATAATTATAATAATATTGATTCATCAATTGTAAAAAAAAAAAGGCACCAAACTAATACACAATGTTATTGGGAAATCTTTGTAACGAGAGGAGGGGTTATATTAACATTGTATTTTCTACATGATTTTTCCATAAACCTACAACAGCTCTAATTAAAAAAATAAAAATGTAGTAGCCATTAAAAGACTACTTAACCAGCTCCCAAGATCATACAAGGTCTAATCCCTATTTACAATCCTTTGCTCTATGTTATTCTGGGTCTGCTTCACCAATGAAACCCTGACTGATATAGAAATTGGTACCAGAAGTTGTTCTAGTGAAGCAGAGCCTCAAGGATAGGTTCTCTGATTTGGCTTTTGGTTTTCTGGAATTGTTCCTGAGATCTGATTAGATTTCAAGGCATTGATTACCCTATTTCCTGGACACTGGTAGTCTATGGCATGCTGATGCAAGACTTACTTATGTTATCACCTATCAGCTGTAGACACCTTAATAAAATGCCAGTAGAGGGCACAGCAGCAGGTGCCATAGAGCATTTTAGTAAAAATAAGTATAATGGGATTTGCTGGATGCTTCTTAGTGTGCTAGAGAACTTGAGAAAGAAAACAATATGTTCAGGGTTTTAAATTCTCAGTTTGAATTTGAGTGGGGACATGTGGACAAATCCTGACAAAATTGGGGAACTTAAACCCCTCTATTCTGCTGAATCTTCTTTGTTGATAAAAACAGCCCTTCATTCCTCTATCTGAAGAGGTTAGCATCCCTTTTCCTGAAGGATCTGTAATGGCCAACCCTGCAGGAAGCTGCTGATCCTTTTCAAGACCTCCCCTCAGACACTTTCATTGCTTTTAGACCTATGGCCAGCTTTTAGAATTCCTGGCAAGCCCAGAAGGTAATGTATAAAGTTGATGATACATGAGGAGATACAATATACACAAAAAGAATGGAAAGTTTTTGCCCATTTTTATCAACAAAAATCATCATTAGTTGCCATTTTCTGCTGTGTGGATATTTGCACTGATGGTGCAAAAGTAATCATGATAAAGATGCTAACGCATTAGCAAGAATCAAGCAGCATCACCAAACTGTACTAGTAGTCATTGCAGTTTTCACTGCCCTGCATTTGCAATAAAAAGAAAAATGACAATTTTGCCTAAGAATGTCCTTGATGAAACAGTAAAAGTATTAATTTTATTAAAATTCAGTTGTTGAATACACATCTTTTTAATGTTCTGTGTAATAAAATAGAAACTACACATAAAACACTTCTGCTGCATACTGAAGTAAGATGGTTGCCTTGAGAAAAAGCACTTCTGTGGTTATTTGAACTAGTCATTTTTTCATGGAGTACCATTTTTACTTGAAAGAATGACTGACAGACAAACTACAGTTATTCAGACTTGGGTATTTGGTAGACATTTTGTTGACGATGAATGAAGTGAGCCTGTCACTTCAGTGAAAACAACTGGCAGCATTTGTTGACAATGATAAAAATTTGAGCTTTCAAGAAAAATGAGAGTTATAGAAATCTTGTATCTGCCACTGTAAACTTGACAGTTTTTCAATTTGTGATACTAAAAAAATGTATTTTTTAATATTGTAGAATGTAATGTATCAATATTAAAATCTGCCTAACTCAATAAACCAGTATTTTGCAAATGATCAATATTATCCTTTTACATGGGTAAAAGATTCATTTAAAATACAATACAGGGGAGAAACCAAGATGGCGGCTAGGTGAGACAGAGCTAAGGAACATCTCCAAGGAAAACACTAGATAAGGACCAGAGAGTGACCAAGAATACTGGTTACTGTGATGTGCCAGCTGGATGAGATCTGCTAGTTCCCAAGGGCTGTATACTTGGCAAAACTGGGAGTCTGCATTCTGAAACGAGTGAGTAAGCTGGCTGGAAGTCCCACAGCCAAGTGGCGATCTGGGGAAGCCAGAGTTTGGCATCTGGAGACCGACAGGCTCTTTTAATTAAAAAAAAATGGGGGGGAAAAACCCAGGAGCGGCTGCAGGTGCGATAATGGGAACCACACAGTAAAACACAGCAACAGGGGGCTGGGCCAGCCTGTTGGTGTCTGGCCTGGAAGATAGCCTACTGCAGATATCCCTGGGGCCGGGGGAACAGAGGGAAGAGCCAGAAGCTGAATGAAACCCCACGGCTAGCAGCTCACTCCCGGGAGGGCTGGATAAACTCCTGCCCGGGGCCATGCCCACAGCCCAGAGCCCCACCAGTTGTCCCGGAGCTGGGAAGGAGGAACTGTGCAAGGAGGGGGGTGTGGAGATGCCCCGTTCAGCCATTTTTGCACCAGGCTAAAAGCGAGCCGGCTCAGCCCGGCAGCCCAGGGCTTCCCTTGAGGGATGGCATGCATTGGTGACGTAGCATGGCATTCCCTCAGCAGAGGTCCTGGAGGATCGTGACTGGGTGGGGGTACCCGCTTGGAGATTCCAGGGACACTATGCCAAGTCCAGTGGTTTGTGGGACAACAAGAGAGAGGGGCTGGGGCTCAAATGAAATGAAGACTTGGACTCTTGTGGCGGCCTTGAATCTCCAGGAACCGGGGGGATTTGAATATTGAGGCTGTCCTTCCTCCCTGGCCACCCGTACAAGCGCCCCGCATTCAGGGCAGACAGCTCCAGCAACACACCCAGTCTTTGTTCTCTGGCTGGACCCCACAAGAATCATTTCCCCACACACCGCAGGGACAAGGTGAGAACTGACTTGAGAGGTATAGGTGACTCACAGACGCCATCTGCTGGTTAGTTAGAGAAAGTGTACATCACCAAACAGTGTTTCTGAAAAATTAGATAGGTTTTTTTTTTTACAAATTAAAAGAACCCTGTCGAGCAGAGCAAATGCCAAGATGCCAAAAACAACAGAAAATCTCAATGCATATGATAAAACCAGACGATATGGAGAATCCAACTCCAAACACACAAATCAAGTTATCAGAAGAAACAAAGTTCCTCACAGAATTAATCAAAGAAATACAATTGAGGAACAAAAACATGGCAAAGGATTTAAAGGACATCAAGAAGACCATGGCCCAAGATATAAGTGACATAAAGAAGACCCTAGAAGAGCATAAGGAAGACATTGCAAGAGTAAATAAAAAAATAGAAGATCTTATGGAAATAAAAGAAACTGTTGGCCAAATTAAAAAGACTCTGGATATTCACAATACAAGACTAGAGGAAGCTGAACAACATCTCAGTGTCCTAGAAGTCCACAGAACAGAAAATGAAAGAACAAAAGAAAGAATGGAGAAAAAAATTGAAAAAATTGAAATGGATCTCAGGGAAACGATAGATAAAATAAAACGTCCAAACTTAAGACTCATTGGTGTCCCAGAAGGGGAAGAGAAGGGTAAAGGTCTAGAAAGAGTATTCAAAAAAATTCTTGGGGAAAACTTCCCCAACCTTCTACACAATATAAATACACAAAGCATAAATGCCCAGCGAACTCCAAATAGAATAAATCCAAATAAACCCACTCTGAGACATATTCTGATCAGACTCTCAAATACTGAAGAGAAGGAGCAAGTTCTGAAAGCAGCAAGAGAAAAGCAATTCACCACATAGAAAGGAAACAACATAAGACTAAGTTGTGACTACTCAGCGGCCACCATGGAGGCAATAAGGCAGTGGCATGACATATTTAAAATTCTGAGAGAGAAAAATTTCCAGCCAAGAATACTTTATCCAGCAAAACTCTCCTTCAAATTTGAGGGAGAGCTTAAATTTTTCACAGACAAACAAATCCTGAGAGAGTTTGCCAATAAAAGACCTGCCCTACTTCAGATTCTAAAGGGAGCCCTACAAACAAAGAAACAACAGAAAGGAGAAAGAGATGTAGAGAATTTTAACAGAAATATATAGTACCTTACATCCCAAAGCACCAGGACACTCATTTTTCTCTAGTGATCATGGATCTTTCTCCAGAAGGGACCATAAGCTGGGACATAAAACAAGCCTCAATAAATTAATAAAAAAAAATTGAATATACTCAAAGAACATTCTCCAACCACAATGGAATACAAATAGAAGTCAATAATTTTTGAACTGTAACTCCACTATTTACTTCCTACATGATATAAGATACACAAACTCTAATGACAAATCAGTGGTTTTGAACTCAATGTAAAACATGTAATTTTAGACAACTATATAAAGGTGGGGGAATGGAGGAATATAGGAACATAGTTTATGTGTCCTATTGAAGTGAAGGTGGTATCAAAGAAAAACAAGATTGTTATGGATTTAAGAGGTTAATTTTAAGCCCCACAGTAAACACAAAGAAATTATCAGAGAATATAACCATAGAGATGAAAAGTAGAGTTTGGGTTAAGGGAAATGGGGGAAGGGAAAATGGGGAGTTAAGAAATGAGGGTGGAGTTGCTGTTTGAGGTGAAGGGAAATTTCTAGTAATGGATGGTGGGAAAGAGCATTACAACATTCTAAAGGTGATTAATCCCACTAATGGAAGCCTAGGGAGGGGGTGGAATGGGAAGATTTAGGCTGTATATATGTTTCCACAACTGAAAAAAAAAAAAAAAAAAAAAAAAGACAGTCTAAATAGATGATGATTGAATGCCAAGGATGAACTTGGATGGGATTGGAGGATGGAGGGCAGGTAGCTCAAAGGGACACAGTTGAGACATAAGGTAAAGGAAATATAGAATGTAAGCTTTGTATCATTGTTGAATCTCTTGTACTTCTTAGCTGTGGTTAATGGGATTGCATAAAAGAATGTTCTTGTTCATGGGAAGTGTATATGTGAATTATAGTGTATGTTCAAGGATGTGTGCAGCTAACTCTCATATGTTCAGAAGACAGAGCAATAGATGACGGATGATAGGGAGGGAAGGAGGGAAAGAAATAGCGATGTGACAGCATATTAAGGTTGGTGGATTGAGCTATCGGGGGAGGGGGGTCAGGGTATGATGGAATTCTTTGTATGGGGTTAGTATAGTTTTTGCAACTGTTCGTATAACTGAATTTATTTCAAAATAATATTTTAAAAATAATTAGAATTAAAAAATACAGTACAGACCAATGAATTTTAACGCAACATAGTTCAAAAACTTCATGATGTATTCATATTGCACTGTGTTTCATATTGCAACTAACCTTTAAGAAAGTAACACTTATCAAGTTTTGGTATAGTAACAATATCCACAATTATCTGAAAAGGCTATTAAAATAGTTTTCAGTTTTCCAACTGTATATCTGAATGAGGTTGGGTATTATTATCTACCTCAAACAAAACAGCATATTGCAAGAGCCTGGATGCAAAACAGATTTAAAAATTTAGATGTCTTACATTAAGCCAAACATTAAGAGGATTTGAAAAAATATAAAACAATGCCACTCTTCTCACTGCATTTTTTTTTTTATTTTGGAATGCACAGTTATTTTTCAAAAAATTTTATTTGGATTAATATATAATGGGTTTATTATTGTTATTCTAAATTAACTGAATTCCTAAGTGAATATTTTTTCAACTTCTCAGTTTTAATTTTTAATACTGTCAACATCAGTATATATAACCCAAATAAACAAAAACTCTCCAGGGGACTCAATAATTTTTAAGACTGCAAAAGTTTCTGAGACCAAAAAGTTTAAGACAGACTGCCACAAAGGCATCTAAAGACTAGATGAGATCAGAATGCTAAGGTGGGTTTTCTTGTAAGATGTCTCCCCTTCCATCCCCTTTGCCCCCCAAGGGAGTCCACGAAGGGAGTTCCAGCATCCTTAACTTGTTCTGTGTTGCTGTCTACCTGGCTCCCATGAATTCAGTAGAGGTGATGGGACCCAGAATAAACAGAATGGTTTGAACCACAGAGATCATTGCCATTGGCTAATCTTGGTATTCCCGGAACTGAGTGGATGGGCAGTCTACTAAAGTTTTACTTGATCTGTAAGAGTGGAAAAGCTCTAAGCTTGCTCAACAGAATTCTGACCTGTGGCTCCTCACCAATTCCTAGGCTTGATACAGTTCACATATCCAGGGCCACTTGAATGAAGAGATCCTTTTGTGTGAGGACCCATTACATGGCCAAAGATATGTACCATAAATTATCTTCCTAGCCTTTCCTTCCAAACAAAAGACTTATAAACCAGATCTCCAGGGGCTTAAAACTGTCCTAATGGCCATTGCTTTCCCATCTATAGCCTACCTATTCAGCTCCTCATTGCCTGATGCTTCAAGACCACAGTCTGGACAAACAAGAGAGCTCAAGTCCCCACAAACTATGGGCTCCATAGCGTGGACCTGGTATCCACAAGATTCGTGCTGCATTGGCTCTACCCCATAAGCATATCCCACATTGTTTCTGCCTCTTCTTATTCACATCTCTCTTCTATTTTTCCTAGTCTCTTCTTTTGCTTCTGCCCTGTTCTGCCCTCAAACCTTTGTTCTGACCCTGCCCCCTCTGACTCTGTGCACTGTATCAGTGGCATGGAAACTGATCTCTAGTTTGGCATTAGTGAGTCCCTCTCATGAACTCCCACCAAAGTTATTCCTGTTAGTGACAGAAGGGAAGAGAGCCATATATATTTGGAATTAAGAAGATACAAGCAAGGCACCTAGGCTATCAATGTCATGTCCTTATCAGCCTCATCCCAAAGTAAAGCTCCCAATGTAAAGCTACATCATAAGAATGTTCCAAGTTATACAGGACCTGAGGGCCCTGCTATAGTCTTCCCAAAGGGCAGGCACTGTCTTACTCACAGAAAAGCTGGTTCATCAGAGGAGCTCAATACATGTGCACTAAATGAATGGATGAATGTTCATTCTCAACATTGTTGGGTAAAAATCTTGAGGAGATAATTGCCCAGAACAACTGAATGCTGCATCTTAAGTTGGAAAACCCCAACCTCATACATCATATGAGACTGTATAATCCATGTGTCTCTCAAGCATGCTACAATGATATATGTCTAAGTATAGAGCTACAATGTAAAATGACCATAAATTGAAATTTCAGTGCCTACCCACCAGGGTTCTCAGTAACAGTCCTTCTGTAATGTGAGTTTTCCATGTAGCCAAGAATTTATCTCTTTAAGGGTAAAACATTTGATTTGAATATATACACACACACACACACTCACACACCAAATATACATAGCATATTTATAAATACCACATATATATATCTTATATAGACTAATTATATATACATATATATATATCTCCTTATATATACCAAATATATATACCATATATAGACTAAATACATATACATACCTCCACCTGCCTTTTAACCCAAGGCCAGTTGCACATACTTCATTATGTTATGAACATCAAGTTATGAATATCAATATGATTTAATGTAGTGAAGCTTTTGTGGCAATTAGATATGTCAACAAGTTAGTCAAGAGAAAGGCTCTGTCTCAAAGAATAATTCCATAGCTAGGCACTGGGACGAGCAGAGTGTCTGCCCAATTCTTTAGGTTCAGGGCAGCAGTTCAAGAAATATGTCTAATGTATGCCTACTTCATGTCAGGCACGGTGCTTGGGGCTGAGTACAGGAGGAATAAGATCTAGGGAGTGCTCTCAGTCCACAGGGAAGTTCCTTTAAGAGATAAAGGATTTGAAAGAGCCCCGGGAGGCTTCCTCTCCACTGCTGGTAGGTCCACTACCTCATCCCAATTGGTCCAAATTGAATCATGACCAAGTCTCTTTTCCAAGGTTCTTTATCATTGCTGTTTCTCTTGGAGAAAACATTTTTGTATCAGCAGCAACAACAGTGGCAACTCTTTCAATGTGTTGAGTACTTACGCTGACCAGTGATCTGGCACCAGTTTACTGATTCTATGGTCTGATTATTTATTATTTATAGAGTGTGATAAAGTGCAGATGGCATTTTGCAAAACATGGAACTCTGAGACTGAAGCCCCAGTATCACGGTGTTGACTATCTGATTTCAACATAAACGAAATACTGAATAAACAATAAGACGTCTAGAGAAGTTTATGTGGCTGGGAAGAAGGGAAAACTGGGAGACCGAGAGAAAGAAGTGAGTTTTAAAGGGAGATTCAAAGGAGGAAAAAAGAGCACGAAAAATGTGAGCTATTTCACGAGGCATACAAGAAAGTTACCAAACCCAGGGGTTAAAAAGGAAACAAAGAAGCATTGAAGAGAAAGTCCCAGGCGGAAGAAAGGACTCAGTGCAAGTCCCTGCTTGTGCCTTTAGTTGGAGAGATGAGAGGCAGGAGTGCCTGAATGAAGAAAATCTTAATGATCATGGAAGAAGGTGACAAGGTCACAGACTAGTGTTTATTTCTAGAGAAGAAGAGAAAAAGATGGCAATTGGAAGTGTAAGGAGACCTAGAGAAAGTCTAAATGAGAAGAGAAGGGAAAAGAAATGGAGAACTCAGCTGATGAGGTTAACATGAGTCAAGGGAGCTGGCCACAGATTCCTAGTTGGGCCATCTGCACCCTGCTGGAGTCCTGATCTTAACCTTTTAGGTTCAAAACTTCCTCTTATTGATTCACTAGGGATGATAATATTTTCAATATCTTCTCCAACTAATACACTTTTAAAAGGCTGTTATATAAACAGAAATTTGGGTGTAATGATTCTGAGTGGGTGATGTAGGTCTGAAGTCACTGGATAGAAAAGACAAACCCTGCAAGCAGGAAACAGGAGGGAACTGGAGCAGCTCTATTAATATCAAATAAAATAGACTTCACCAAAAAATGAGAAAATAAAAAACAATGAAAATACACTTCAAAACCAAGAGTTTTACAGAGATAAGCAAGGATATTTCATAAAGGAGTCTATACATCAGGAATATGTAACAATGTAAATGAATATGGGTGTTACATGAAGTTTACTTGTTACATGAAGCAACAATGGGCAGATTTAAAGAGAGAAATGGACAAGTCGACAGTCATAGTTGGAGATATTAACATCCTTCTCTCAGCAATCGATAGGATGTGACAAAAAATTAGTAAAGTCAGAGATGGTTTGAACATTATTGACCACTGTCACGTAATTGATACGTACAGAACATCACCCAACATCTACAGAACATTTTCCAGAATGGGTAGTAGTTCTGATCCCAAAACATGTACAGGTCATGTGAATAAATTAAACCCACAAAGTTGCAGAGCATTTCAATTTTTCCGATGTCACCAAAATCTGAAGTCCCTGCATCAAGATTAGACTACAGTTAATCTTGCATTCATTGCAATCTTCTTGATTTTTAAGTAGTGATCCTAGTTTCCTTAGTACTACTAGAGAAATACTCTATCAAACCTGTATATTGTTTTTGAGGCTGAGTTATTTTCAGAGACTATATTGCTGAGGTTAACTTCATCAGTATAAACAGAGAAAATTCACTCTTTACCCACTCTCTCCAGCATAAAGTAATGCATCTGGACCTGAGTCCTGATCACCCTCAGTTCTCATCTCCCCGTGCACCTTCCTTCTTTGTGAACTTGTATACATAACCTCTTTAAGCCTGACTCAGTTTCCTCATCTGTAAAATTCTTAGTTCAACTGAAAGACTATGTGTGGAGCTGTTTTATAAATGATGAAGTACTATACAAATATCATGGAGCAATGTATTTTTGCTAATACCAGGGAGTACTTGTACTATTTCTAAGAGAGGAAAATTAGGGCAGAAACCCTGATTCTGCCCCTACATGCAAGTGAGTCAAGCCTAGAGGGAGATGAAGTTGTATGTTGGGAGAACAAAGTTAAGACAGAAGGTTTACCCTGAAGTAAAACCTGTGAGAATGTTAGATTTCATATTATAGGAGATATTTTTAAAAGGTGTTCAAAGCACCATTTTAAGCTTGTCCAAGAAGGAGCAAAGGGAGAGCTTGAGCATAAAAATAAGGGTAGATTGTAGAAAATTGGGTTGAAGGACATGTTGGAAGGCATAGCTCTTACAGCAAGGTAAGTACATTTCAGCCCCGGAACAATGGATTGTAGACCTCGATCTGCACCGGCGTTACCAAGTAACCTCACACTAGAGATTTAATTTCTTTAAACCAGTTTCTCCATCTAAAAGGTGGGGATGGTAATCTATGCCACATACCTCTGGTGTGAGGCTTCATCAACATTTGTAAATGCTTTGAGCAGTTGG
The DNA here is from genome assembly GCF_015220235.1 of Choloepus didactylus. Taxonomy (NCBI): domain Eukaryota; kingdom Metazoa; phylum Chordata; class Mammalia; order Pilosa; family Megalonychidae; genus Choloepus; species Choloepus didactylus. The sequence continues at coordinate 78,546,490 of NC_051307.1, forward strand.
GAAGAACAAGGATTTTTATGAATACAACATATTGTTTAGAAAAGTGAAAGGGCATGATCAGAGAAGACTTGAGTCATGTCTTTCTCTCTGCATAGCCCTTTAATGAGATTCCTCTTTTTTCTTATAAGGGAAGAAAACCAAATCAGGAGATGACTAATCCCACAGGCTCGTCTTTCTTAATGTCCTCTCGATTCCTGCTCTTCTCCTAAAGGAGTATGTTGGAATTTTGTCTTTCAGAGTTCCTCATTAGTATAAACAAATTCTTTCTTAGAAATATGAGAGTGAAAGACAAAGGCTGTGTTTGCCAGGAGCTGGCTGTGGGCCCAGTAATCACATGTACCTGATCCCATTGCTCTACCTTGGGCCTTGTAGAAATCACAGTGCTATTCAGCTTCCTTCATCATCTGCACAATTAGGATTAAAATGCTGCTCTCTGAGAGGTCAAGTGAAAAATTAATTAGCACGTTTTCTCTGAGTTCCTCTCCATTGACATTTCAGCACTCTCCTGCAATGATTAAGTGAAACAATACTTTTAAACATTACTTCCGTCCCATGACCACAGAATTCTTATTGGAAATGAGTATGAAAGAATCTGGAAAGTTTACTAACACTTTAGTTTAGGGAGTTCGGTGACATTTCCTAAACTTTATGTTTAAAAAAGTTGCAAGAGACTTTTGCCAAATCTACTGGCCACTTTCAATTGGGTGTTACATTAAGGTTGCCAAATATAAGTTTTTATTTCTCTCTCCCTCTTTTCCTCTTTCTCTTTTTGTTGCCATTTCTCTATGAATCAATCTCCCCTTCCCCTCTTTTCTCTCTCATTTATCTAAGATTTAGCAAAGTTGTGAAAATGAAGTTTAACCTAAATTTACCACCTTGCAGCCTCGTTGAGAAATAAAATTCTTTTAAATACAACTGTCATCAAACTCATTAGCATCCTCCTCCCCTTGCCTCTTTCCCATTGGGTCACTAACAAGTTACAATGTTTTTCTCTTTCCTCTCCAGTCCCCCTTGTTTTGGGGTTTTGTTCTATTCTTCCTCATTTCTCCGTTGCTTGCTGCATCTCAGAAGCGTGGGTCGCTCTCGCTGCCACCGCCGTCATCACTCCCCTGCGTCCAGAAAGGCTAAAATGTCAAAAGATGCGTCGGGCGCCTCTGACAAAAGTGCAGATCAGCTCTGAAAGGGGATAAATATGATAGGGGGCACAATAATAACAGTGCGCACTTGTTAACTACGATAAGCCGGCAGGAGCAGGGGGCAGGGCGGGAGGGAACCGTGGAGAATAGAAGCTGCCGGGACAGAGCCCCTGGGGGAAGAGTGGAGGGGGGTCCTCCAGCAGCAACCATCAATTATATGGGCTGGTTTTGTTTTGTTTTGTAAGGTCTGAACTGAGGCTCAGCTGATGGGGCAGGGGGTGGAGAGGGGGTGAATAAGGGATTTTACCCAAACCAGTGACTTTGAATGGAGGTCTTGGGCTCAGTTGAGGGGGCCGGCAATGGGAGCTTGAAAAGAGGGTCTTTGGGCAATGTGAAGGAAAGGGGGGGTGAGGGTTAGGTGGGGACTGGGGGAACATTTTGAGGTGGAAGGGGTGGGGGGTAAGAAGGAGAATAGCATAATAATGGGAAAAAGGAGGCCAGCTTCTGAGCTCTCATTTCTGACAAAGAGTCCCATGTGGTTCTCTTTATCTCAGCCATTCAGGAGTCAATAGAGGGAGCTTTTTTATTTTCAACTCTAAGGATACAGCCACCCCACCACACACACACACACACACACACACACACCTAAAAGTGCAGGACACTGAGCAAAACTTTAGAAATGTCTGAAAAGTGGTTTCCTCAATACAGATTTGCTGAATTTCACATCAGTTTTGCTGTACTTATGGGACACGCTCTTCCCAGTTACTCCCCATCACTGCTCACTGCTCCTCTTCCCTCGCAAACCCCCCACCTCACAGCCTCCCATCCCTTCTCCTCTGTTAGGCACCCCTTCTCCCCCTCCCTCAGAAAGTCAAGAGAGATTGAAGGGGGAGGAGGTCCTTGACTCCTTTTACAAAGACTTGGGTCACATGATGATAGGTGAAGTGGAGATCCATGACGCAGTAATGATAGTTTTCAACTAAAAAAGGCAAACTAAAAGATTGGCGCAAGCTCAAGCTTGAACTCTAGAATGACAGTTTTAGTGTATAGAAAACAAGAAGCAAAAAGTAAAACACTTTTTTGATGGTACTCTTCTCTGAAATGTTGAGTCCCCCATTGGGCAAATCTCATTTGATTTGTTCCTGAGTCTGTGATTAAGGTGGCCCCAGCCTCCAAATTTACACAGCTCAATAGAAAATAATTCTTCTGGTCTTCAAACAATATTGGTAGGTATTCTAATAGGGTGCCTGAGTCCGAAGAGGTACACTGTTCTTAACCAGGTGTGGGAGCTTTTAAAAACGTAGATCCCAGGCCTCACCCCTCCAAGATTCCAGCACAGTAGGCTGAGTGCGGCTCAGTGTGTGTGTGTGTGTGTGTGTGTGTGTGTGTGTCGCTCCCCAGGTGATCTTGATGCACAGAGCTATTTGAATACCTCAAGACTGGGTAAAGTGTTCTCCTTTAGTTGGGTCAGCAAGACATTAGTCAAATAACAATTACTAGTCCAGTACTAGACAAATGGTTGATGACTTGAGCCAGATCCATCTGACTGGGGGAAAGCTCTTGGCTACCAAATCATGTGGTTGGATGAAAGAAAAGGGAAGGAGGAAATACTCATTTTCATTACCAAGAACTGAAGATAAGAGGAAGGAAAAAGTGGTTGAAAATGACAATCAAACTTGCTTAGCACCAGCCACTACTCATACAAAAATTATTGCCCTAGTGGAAGGGGAAACAAAGATCAACAGTGTTAAACAATTTGATTTGCCCAGGGTCAACTTGCTAGTAAGTGGCAGAGCCAGAATTCCTCCCCAGAACTGAATGGTGTGCACAACACACTCTGAACTGGGGGAGACCTTGTGAGTGGGGATGGGAGCAAGGGAGAGACCCAGAAGCAGACTCTGCTTGGTCCAGAGGAATGCTCCTTGGGCTCACTCATGTGCTTAGTATCAGTGAGAAGTAAGCTGGCTCATGGCTGTTGTCTTGCCTTCTCATCAATTCTCAAACCTCTCCTCACCCTTGCAACAATTCTTGTTTCTTCCTCCTAATCTGTCTTGCTCTGCTGAGCAAAGTACTCCACACCAGGCTTGGAAGGAAGGTGTCTCAGTCTCCTAGGGCTCTCATAACAAAGAACAGCAAACTCAGTGGCTTAAAACAACAGAGATTTATTGTCTCGCGTTGTGGAGGCTGGTAGTCTGAAGTCAAGGTGTTGGCAAGACCATGCTCCCTCTAAAACCTGTAGGGAAGAAACCTTCCTTGCCTCTTCCTAGTTTCTGACAGTTTGCCGGGAATCCATGGTGTTCCTTGGCTTGCAGCTGCAGCACTTGAGTCCCTGCCTCTGTCTTCACAGGGCCTTCTCCCCTCAGGTCTCTGTGCCTCTTCTTAAAAGGACACTAGGCATATAGGATTAAGGACTCACCCTACTCCAGTATGGCCTCATCTTAATTAAAATTCCATCTGCAATGACCCTATTTCCAAATAAGTTCACATTCTGAGGTACTGGGGGTTATGACTTCAACATATCTTTTGGAGAAACACAACTCAACCAATACAGAGGGTTGGAACTGCTTTCCAATCTCTCTGAGCAGGAGGGTGAGTAACGCTGTTAGTTCCCATATGGTCTCACGTGATGAGAAAATCACAGTTACCCTTTCCTTGGCTCTATTCCCAAACTCTTTAATTGGGAATCAGTTGTGAGAATTGGGGAGGACGTGAAGAAAGTCTTTTCCGCTTTATAGCTGGTTCTGCTCCAACTGTTTCTTCTTGACATCATTTAAGTTCTGTCTCTACTGAACAATGTGGATATTCTTACAAGGTTCTGATGTGCTTTTCTCCTCTCCCTAACTACATAGCAAGCTCCTTGAGGGAAGGAACCCTACCCCCTACTTCTGTATCCCCAACATGCCCATGCTCAGTGTTGAGCAGATGGTTAGTTTGCCACAAGTACCTTTTAAAATGAGATGCTCAAGGTTGAAACAAACTATGTTATTCTTCTTCAGCATTCTTAGTGTTCTCTTGTTGATCTGCTATAGTTTCTGGATTCTCCCAAATAATGTGTGTTATCCCCAAGTGGACTCAGCCAGCCATGCTGGTGCTGCCTTCTTCAACCCTTACATTCTGTTGCCCACTTCATGTTCCTTGGTCTTCTGTGTTAGGTACATTTCTGAGTCATGCCCACTGTCTAATGTCTTTAAGTCTGTGTTTGTGCTGACTTGGCAAATTCACGCTCATCTCAACTGTTACTTAGCAATAGTTTTTGTTCATCTTTTGTCAATTTTCTGGCATAATGGGCATTCTAAACTTTCTCTATTCCTCCCCTTCACTTCAAGACTCAGTTGAAAACAATCTCACATGCTCTGTTGTTAAGGAGATGGGGACTCCAGGAGTCAAAATGCTCCATGTCTGCATCTCTTCCAGATGTGTGATGCAGAGGTAACATTGCCAATTATAGGGCTCACCCTTTTACCAGAAGGCCTGTGTCCTTTGGGATTTTACCACCACAAATTCCTATCCTTCTGCAGTTTTTATACACCATCAGTTTATCTCTTCACTATTTTCCTTCTCCTTACTCAATAAACAAAAGCATGTCACATTATAATTAATTTTAAAAAGCACTTGATTTTACTGTTCCTTCAATTTCCATCCTCTCTTCCTTTTTTTTTTTTTTTTTAAAGTGAAATCCATATATTCTGTCTCACTTTCTAACAACTTTCACATGAGACCATATGGGACCTAACAGCTTTACTCACCTTCCTGCTCAGAGAGATTGGAAAGCAGTTCCAACCCTCTGTTATGGGTTGAATTGTGTCTCTCCAAAAGATATGTTGAAGTCTTAACCCCCAGTACCTCAGAATGTGAACTTATTTGGAAATAGGGTCATTGCAGATGGAATTTTAATTAAGATGAGGTCATACTGGAGTAGGGTGAGCCTAGTGTCCTTTTAAGAAGAGACACAGAGACCTGAGGGGAGAAGGCCATGTCTTGTCTGACTTTCACCCTTGCCACTCTTCGGTGTCCACACTTGGAAAGGTACAAATGGCCTTGAGGAATCTTTCCTTGATCTGATGTTCCTTGGTTTCTCTGCAGCATTTGATGGTATGGACTCCCAACTCTAGCCTGACATTCTCTCTTGCTTTTACTTTGAGACTGTGTGCATGTTTCTTTTGCCACTGCCATTTTTCCATCCAGATCCAGGTATTTACCAAGGGTCAGCCTCTGCCCATTTTTTCCTTGGAGATGCCTCTCGTTCCCATGACATCAGTTATGACCACCTCCCGATAGGGTCACATTTTCAGATTTCCAAATGTTTACTGGGTTTTCTACTTGTCTGTCCTACTGGAACTTAAAATTTAAATGTCTCAAATTGAATTTATCTTTCCTTCCTTTTGTATTCTACTAACCACTAACTTCAAGCCTCTACTGACTCTACTCATCCGTTAACTATAATATCCCATCAGTCACTGACATCTAGGCTTCCTTTATCTTAACCCTCTGTTGTGTTCATGCAGTTCCCTTTGTGGCCATCCTAATTCTGGCCCTTATCCCTCACACTTGGAATATTTAAATTCACCTGTTAAAATACTGTTTACAATGTACTCTTCTGCTGAGAACATCCAACACCACTCCATTATTTAAGAATAAATTCCATACTACGTGGCAGTAAGAAGGAACGATCTGGTGAAACATATGACAACATGGATGAACCTTGAAGACATAATGCTGAGCGAAATAAGCCAGGCACAAAAAGAGAAATATTATATGCTACCACTAATGTGAACTTTGAAAAATGTAAAACAAATGGTTTATAATGTAGAATGTAGGGGAACTAGCAGTAGAGAGCAATTAAGGAAGGGGGAACAATAATCCAGGAAGAACAGATAAGCTATTTAACGTTCTGGGGATGCCCAGAAATGACTATTGTCTGTTAATTTCTGATGGTTGTAGTAGGAACAAGTTCACTGAAATGTTGCTATATTATGTAACTTTCTTGGGGTAAAGTAGGAACATGTTGGAAGTTAAGCAGTTATCTTAGGTTAGTTGTCTTTTTCTTACTCCCTTGCTATGGTCTCTTTGAAATGCTCTTTTATTGTATGTTTGTTTTCTTTTTAACTTTTTTTTTCATACAGGTGATTTGAAAAAAGAAGGGAAAGTTAAAAAAAAAAAAAAAAAAAAAAAAGATGTAGTGCCCCCTTGAGGAGCCTGTGGAGAATGCAGGGGTATTCGCCTACCCCACCTCCATGGTTGCTAACATGACCACAGACATGGGGGACTGGTGGTTTGATGGGTTGAGCCCTCTACCATAAGTTTTACCCTTGGGAAGACGGTTGCTGCAAAGGAGAGGCTAGGCCTCCCTGTATTTGTGCCTAAGAGTCTCCTCCTGAATGCCTCTTTGTTGCTCAGATGTGGCCCTCTCTCTCTGGCTAAGCCAACTTGAAAGGTGAAATCACTGCCCTCCCCTCTACGTGGGATCAGACACCCAGGGAAGTGAATCTCCCTGGCAACGTGGAATATGACTCCCAGGGAGGAATGTAGACCTGGCACCGTGGGACGGAGAACATCTTCTTGACCAAAAGGGGGATGTGAAAGGAAATGAAATAAGCTTCAGTGGCAGAGAGATTCCAAAAGGAGCCGAGAGGTCACTCTGGTGGGCACTCTTATGCACACTTTAGACAACCCTTTTTAGGTTCTAAAGAATTGGGGTAGCTGGTGGTGGATACCTGAAACTATCAAACTACAACCCAGAACCCATGAATCTCGAAGACAGTTGTATAAAAATGTAGCTTATGAGGGGTGACAATGGGATTGGGAAAGCCATAAGGACCAAACACCACTTTGTCTAGTTTATGGATGGATGTGTAGAAAAGTAGGGGAAGGAAACAAACAGACAAAGGTACCCAGTGTTCTTTTTTACTTCAATTGCTCTTTTTCACTCTAATTATTATTCTTGTTATTTTTGTGTGTGTGCTAATGAAGGTGTCAGGGATTGATTTAGGTGATGAATGTACAACTATGTAATGGTACTGTAAACAATCGAAACTACAATTTGTTTTGTATGACTGCGTGGTATGTGAATATATCTCAATAAAATGATGATTAAAAAAAAAAAAAAAAAAAAAGAATAAATTCCAACCTTCTTAGTTTACCATTCAAGACCTTCCTTAATCTGATGCCAACTTTACCACCCCCATCATTTCTTCCTCTATCATATTTTTCTTAAACAAATCAATCACTCTGGCAAGACTGTTCTGCTTTTAAGCTCTTCAGTGTACGTGTTCTCTTGTATCTGTGAACTGTTCATGTCCTTCCACCCACCTGGTACACCCCTTATTCCCAGCTCTCCTGGCTTATCCTGCCTTCAAACCCCAATTCAAATCCCACCTTTCAGGAAACTTTCCTTGACCATCTCAATTGAAATAAATCTCTACTATAAATGCTCCCAACATTTATTAGATTATATAAATTGTAGTTTGTGTTATAAATTATTGCTTAATTTTTCTTAGGTTATCTTTTTAACTAGACAATCAGCTCCTTTTATATTTGGACCACCACCCCCGACCCCCAGGATACCTAGTACAGACTGGGTAAATGCTAGCTGTCCTCTTCTAGGTTTTCATGGATTTATACGTATAAGTTGCCTCTGTGGTTTGAGTCCTAAGCCTGTGTGTTTATGAGAGCAAACACCTCTGGCTGGATTAACTATGTGCAGGTATGGATGTTCTCTTGTACTTTTTCCCAAACAAAATCCCATTTGTTTGATACTAGTGGAATCATATGTGCTTTACCTCAACACATTTGCCTTCTCTGAAATTCTTTAGCAGGAGATCAGGAAACTACCTCAAGACTACACCATCTACTCCTGAGTTTCCAGCCTGCTGACCTCCCTGTGGAATTCAGACCCAAGACTTCATATATGTATATCTTCTCTTTATCTGGAGAACCCTGACTAAACCACATCAGTACAGACTAAAACAGACTAATACAAATTTTTAATTCTTTAGCAAGAGTTGAAGAAAGGAGAAGTAACCTCATTTATCCTAAAATTTAGCCTACAGTGGCTACTTTCTTCCTGCATACTGAAGTAACTCCACTGTTTAGAGTGAAACAAAACCAAACAATTGAAACTTTGTAATAGGATCTGATTCAAGTAGGTGAAAAAAAATCAAAATTTACAGTGGACAAAACAACATAGTGTATCTGTATCATGAGTCCATTTACCAATTCCAAGCATCTCCTACACTCATTTACCAAAAAGGAATGATACAAGAATCTTAGATATAAAATACGTCTTTTTTTTCTTATCTAAGGGGTCAAAATTTTTAGTAATAAAACTTTTTTTACTCCTTTAATTCAGGTTACAGTAGATCCATCCTTTACAAAGCTCTCTCCATTTCTTCCCAAGATGGTGAAGTGATACCTTGCTACTTGGTGTGTAGGTACAGGGACCAGAAACAACATCACCTGGAAGCGTGTTAGAAACGCAGACTCTCAGGGCCTTCCTCCCAATGGCCATTTTAACAAGATTACCAGGTGACTCCCATGTGCATTACACTTTGAAAAACATTAAAGTAAAGCAGAACTTGGTAACAAGTGAGCCCTGGAAATCCATCTCAGATGGCCTTAGTGTGAAGCCTGAAGCTTCTGTGAGAACCATAAAGCAATATGTGGGTGGTAATGGGTTGACGATATAAGATAGTCACATTCTGAAGACCAGACTCCAGCTCTGTTCAGTGTCCTCCCAGTAATGCCCAAGACTTCCAGAGCCCTGAAATAAATGCCTTCAGCCTTACTCTTGGGTTCAGGAAATCTCTCCAAGCTTCACACCTTCTGGCCTCACTTGTTTCCATCGCATTGCTCTCTTCCCGGAACTTCCCTCTCTGCCTTCTCAACGCTGTGCACTAGGCTGGGCTCCAGGAGAGGAACCAGCATGAACTTCCCCAGAGTGTTTCATCTCTAGGGTGTCATCCTCTACCATCTTTGCTCCATCAGTTTTCTCAAACCCCTCTGGAGAAGTACAGTGGTCTTAATCATCATAGGATTTGTTTACTTTCCTATTAGGCTTGTCCTAAGTATTTCTTTTGAACAGTAAGAAAAGCACGATATTCACATACAGGAGCAAAGACAGCGGACCAGGAACACAGGCAAACCATTTGGGTGTGATGCTAGGATCTCCCTAGACCTAAAAAGCATCAGTAATACTAAACATTCATTCATTCATTCATTCATTCATTCATTTCAATACGATTGAGCTCCTACTTGTACCAGGCAGTATTCTACAAAGTGGAGATATGCTGGTGAACAAAACAAAATCTTTTATCCTTATGAAGACTCATTCTAAAGGGGAAGGCAGACAATAAGCATGTAAACATATAATTAAATAATTCAATTTCAGGTAATGAGCAGTGCTTTGAAGAGAATAAAAAAGAGTAACGGGAAAGAGCAATTGGGTATGAATTGTGCCCACTTTAGCTTACGACGCACTTCAGCTCTGCGCTTGGTGGCATGTTGGCTAAGACATAAGTGATGAGAGGGAGGCGGCTATTCAAACATCTGGGGAAAGGTACCCCAGGCAATGGGGAGAGCAAGTGCAAAGGGCCGGAGGAAGGTCCTGTTATGATACGTATTGGGGATGTGTAAGAAAGGGGAGAAAGAACAAAGATGAATAAAGAAAAATCCAAGGCCTCAATCAATGTACCTCTCTTGAATAAGTGGAATGATCCAGACATGAATAGGAGAAAAGAGGGGCAGAAAGCGAGAAAGTAGAAGAGAGAAAGGCAAGAGGTAGAGAAAGAAAGCAAGCCATGGGAGTGGCAGGGGATCACCAACCACAATCCAGTGCCAAAGCCACTGGCCAGTACGGGAGCTGTCGACTCCTTACCCAGGGTCTGTGGACAAACAGAGCATGTTTCTTCTCTGGTGGGAGGAGATCTGTAAAAGTAAAATGCACTTAAGAAGCCAGAGGCAAAGGAGGCCCTTGGATACAAGAACCTTGAAGAGAGGAAGTTAGGAAGCAGATTAGAGCAAACATATCCATCGGAATTTGAAAGCTCTGTAAAGTTCAGAGGTTATAACGACATTTCAGAGCCTCCTACTCTGTGAGTTCTCACAGTCCTGTGCGATATTCACACAAACACGTCAGTTTATGAACATATTGGTGTATGTATATATGGTGTGCGTTGGGGTCGTGGGGGTGCTTGGGCAGAGGGAAAGAAAGAAGGGAAGGCCATTAAAAAGCCTTGCTGAGAAAGGTATTTCTTGTGGGCAAAAAAGAATAAGGCCCCTCGCTCCCTACTGAGCCCATTTCTCCTGCCTTTACTGGAGCTGTCAGGCATGAATCCCTGTAGCATTCCGTAACTAATTGACAGTAATGGGGGCCATTGGGAGTCTAAGAATACATGGCATTACCCAGCATGCACTGGACGGAAGGAGGGGGGAGGCTGCCTCAGAGGCAGCTGTGGAGAACATAAAGACTGTCTTTTAAACATTTTTTTTAAATTGAAGTTAGGAAGTAGAAAGTAGGAAGGAACAGATTTAACTAAACTTCTACTTTAGCTTGTCAATAAAAAGTTAAAATCTCATATCTTATTCTGAGCTAATATCCCAGGATGCTATGTCTGCCACAGAGAAGAAACAGATGGAATTTCAATTAACCCTAGGGCCCCCTGTGAAATCTATATTGTACCCTCTGGATTTACAACATATTGTAATATATGACTGCAGTCTCCAGAGATTGCACTGCAAATCAACCCTCTTTATTCCAGGGGTTCAGAAAACAGCTACAAAAGCCCACTTCAGAATCAAAATTGGCCAACAGCTTACAACTTCATTCTCAGAGTTGAAATTGGAATTTTAATTTTATAATAGGTTTTATTTATTGAGCTGTTTTTATAAGAGGGGACATTTAGTTTCTTTTTTTTTTTTTTCTTTCCATTAATGATGATGTTTCTGCACTAAAATTGTTTGTCCCAACTAGAAAATTGGAAAACATGTATCATCATTATACTTTGAAGAATGACCACCACAGATCCATAGTAACCTATCTTTCAAATAATTTTATATTTTGAAACTTCATACCTTTATAGAATGTAGTCTGTAATAATAAAGATATTCAAAATAAACATAAATGCAATTACTTCTGCTATGAATCGCATGTGAAGTTGTAAATGTTGAAACAATTTTAAGAATTCCAAGTTGTTTTTAAAAACCAGAATTGTTTATAAGCTGCCTATAAACTTATGGCTTTGACTTTTATTTCTATTTAACTTTGCCCTCCTGCATTTGTTTTTCATTTCCAAAAGATTATTTATATAAACCTTCAATTTATCACACACACAAAGATTTTAAAATAAATTTTGGCTTACTTATATTAGGGGTATAATGTTTGCACATTTTTCTAACAAACCTACTTTTCCCTAAAATTGCACTTCAATGCAAATACTTCATCCACTTCTACAGAAATGAATTTTCCCCCTATAGTGGTACTCACTCCTTATTTGTCATGTTACAATCATTATTTTATGGCAGATTTGCCTTTGACTGCTGAGGAAGGTCTCTAGGAAATCACATGAAGCAAAGTTCCTGAACTTCGAGAAAAAGCAATTTTGGGGAACTGAAATGTGCCTTTTTAAAAAGATTAGGGGTTGAAATACAACGTTACCTTCTCAGGTAACCATGAGGGACTGCTGTGGACCAGAGCGTTCTCCTTGGAGATACAATCTGTCAGACTCATAGATCTTAAGAGCTGGAAGGAATCATGGATGAGCCATCATTCAGGCAAATAAGATATTGTTATGCCCATTTTGAAGTTTCATGGAAGTAAATAAGCAGAATTTAACAAAGCAGTTGCTAGAATGTTCCTCTTCAAAGAGTAAGAATGGCGGAGTTCTCCAGCCAGAAATTTTTTTTTATCTCCAACAAATGTTCAGCCTTGGAGTCAGAACAAATTTCTTCCCCTTGCATCTACCAGGATGTCAAGGACCATGCAGTGGTGAGGACATCCCTTCTGAACAAGCAGAGAGACATGGTGTGGCACAAGAACTGGGGTTGGGGGTGGGTGGAGGGTGGCATCAGTGAAATTCAAGGAACTGGTCAACCCTCTCTTTGGGTAGGTTTGGAACACTGGGCTTAAAGGTTAGAAGAAGATTCTTCCGATGGCACAAGCTCCTCTTAATTCCAGTGACGTTGGTTTATACCCTTAACCCCTCTTTAATCAGAAAAAGAATAGTGTTTTCAAGCAGGCTGAACATTTGTTTGTTTTGAACATCAGGCAATCATAGGTCATTTTGATGTAATTATTAAGGTTTACTTCCTCATCTGAACCAAAACATGGATTTGTATGAAAATTTCTAACCAAGGGACATCATTTCAACTGTCTCATTACCATGCTAGATATCATTTGTTTTGTAAAGAAAAAACATGTAGTAACTTAAAAAATAATATAGAACCAAATATTAAGAGTGACTGGGTTTTTCATTTGCTATGTTTTACCTTTTCTGTGCATTTCTGATATATAAATAATAAAAGTCAGTACTTCTCTAGTACTTACTATGTGCCAGACACTTCTCTAAATGCTTCATGTGCATTAATTATGTAATCATTCCAACACTTCTACGAGGTATTTTATCCCTCCTTTCCAAGGAAACTATATTGATTACATAAATTGTGTTCTGAGTATACGTTTGTTTTTCAGCCTTTTGAAGTTATGGCTGGGCATCAGGTTTTCTGATGAACTGCTCATTTGCAGAGTTGAAAGAGAGTTATCTTTCAAAACATGGTCAATATGGTTCTTCTCCTTCTTTCTTTGCCCTCCCTCCAGCCTCTTTTCCCAAACTGCCCTGAACTCCGCACTCTTTGTGACTTGCTTTTTGAGATTCCCTTGGTTATGACTGACAATTTTACTTTCAGACCTCCAGCTTTTCTTTTTATCCCATTAATTTCCTATTCCAATATTGCCATAAGGTAAAGAAGAATAAAAAGAGGAGAGGAAATAGCCTGGAAAACTTCATAATCAGATAAAGTGGGGAATGTATCCTGAATAACTCAATTGGAAAAAAATGGCAAAATTTTTGCTCTTATTTTACTTTTTCCTCATATTGTGTTTTCCTGGGTTTTACCAATATATCATGTCTTTGTCCTTGAGATTCTAAACATTGATTGCTTTTAATCACTTTGTTGGGACAAAAAAGTACACACATTAGACCAAGCAAGTTTTCTACTAGATCTATCTCAAGAATCTTATTTACACATCAGTTCTCTCCCAAAAGTTTTCACTCACAAGCCTTTCCTACAGGTACATATTCCTTTATTTGAATTCTTTGGCATGTACGCATATAGTCAGTACCTCACCACTAAGATCTTGTTTATTATCTTGGCTTGGAATTATACTATATTCAATTAGCTACCTATATCTTAGCTTCAGAACCAGGGTCCAGGGAAAAGGGATATTCTTTTTTCTTTGTAGATTCTACAGAACCTCACTTTGTAGGTTAGAGAAATGTGTTGAGCTGAGTGTGAGCGAATGCTGTCCATAGGCATATTTCCCTGGCGTATGATTGCTAAGTTCAAGAGCACTGAATTGACTGGGACACTGGGCCAAGTAGACAAAATACCACAGCAGCACTAGGAGAAAAGTTAGTCCGGAGAGGGGCCAGATTCTGGCATCTAGGAAGATACTCTTAGGTGGGGAGATGACGGCCAGTGGCAGAGATGGTAGCGAGAGAAAAGCTTGTGTCCCTCTGTGGTAGTGGCACCATATGGGGAAGACTGTCCAGAGTTTTAGGAGATGCTAAAGTTGCAGCTCAGAAGTAAGAGTAAGTTTCCTCTAAACAAAAGAAGAGACCTTCTCTGTAATATTTGCAGACAAGATAGGGCAGGAGATACATCTGCACTGAGAATGGAAAGCAAACCACTGGACACTGGAGGTGAAGATGTTCAAAGACAAGCACCACCGTGGCTGAGTGGCCTGCCAGAAATGTTTGATCGGGCTGTGATGACAAAATTAATTCCAGGACCCCATTTTTGTGGTTTCAACAACTCTTCATCCATTCTTTGCAGATTGCCCTTTTCACCAGAGGTATGAGTTTTGATTTTTTCATCCTCTTTGTCCCTGAAGGCTCCGAGGAAGTCATTGTTTAAGGAGGATGAGGTTCTGCTTGTGAGAGCAGCATCTGCACCACTCGGATTGTCCTGAGCTTGTGGCATGGCGCCATGGCCCCAGGCCCCTCAGGCCCGCAGTTTGTGATTCCATGCTGTATCTTCTATAGATCAGCCAGCTCTTTTCATGTCTTCAGAAATCATTTCTGCCCTCTCATTAAGAATGATTGCTAAAAATGGCATTTATGTAGGATCTCTCCAGCAAGCAGCTCAAAAGTCAACACTGGCAAAAAGGCTCTCATTTCAAAGTTGAACAACAGAAGCAAACCTCTCAGAATCTTATATCCCTACACTTTCCCATCTGGCTCTTTGGCTGGCTGGCTTCAAGGCTCTGGTGACTATTTCCTCACAACTGCTCTTGCTTCTCCTCCAAGTTTAGCATGCCGAGGTAAAGGTCATAATTATGTCCAAATCGGCTGATGGATGATCCCAGACCCAGTTGGGATGAGCTCTAAGATGCCACCACTGAGGAAGAGGGGCAGTCTCACCTGACCCAGGGGTCCCTCCTGCCAGGGCCTCGAGCCCACGGAACTCAGACGTCTGTCCCAGAAGCCACGTGGAGATGCCATTTCCGGTCATAGGCTGCAGACAGCTCTTTCATCTTCTGAAGCCCGTCTCCTCGTCCTTAACACTTTCCACCTGTATGTTTTTCAACTCTGCCTCAGTCTCAGGGAAATAGTCATCAAGTCCTTTGCTCTACTTTGTAAAGAGGGATTGTTGTTAAGTAGAACTTATCCACTTTAGATTTCTGCCATTGGATCCTTCTCTCTGCTCGTTTTTGTCTTCTTGAATTCTATGTATGCTTAAAATGCACTTAGGGTTTTTTTTTACTGGAGATGATCTGTCTTCTCAACCTCAGGTCTTGGACTTGGCCCCCCACCTACCATGTCATGATGTTTCTGTACTCACCCTCAGCGTTTACCTGGCTAGTATCACAACCTGCTCTCCATTTTTCTAGTCACCTTGGTCATCCAAGCATTGAAGTACTGAAAATGGCCTCAAGGACTTGCCTTCCCTTCTTGCATTTCAATAAAGAATTGTGAGGATTAACCAAGACTAGGGTAGAATTTATGAAGCTCAAGGAAGCAAAAAGTTGGCCCTGCAAGGTGGTAAGGAGGGAGGTTCTAAACCACTCTATAAGACACCCACACACACACACAAGTTAGTGCCTCCCTTAGCATGACCTAAACAGATATCTGAACTTCAGTCATCACGTAACGTGCCTTAAAACATTCCCTGAAGAGGGCCCAATTTCCAGTTTTCTCATGGTGATTTTCAGGAGTTCACACTAGACTTTCTTGCTCAGAGATCTGTTCCCCAAAGAGCTCTTTGGTGGGAAATGGGAGAATTATGCTGAATGTGAACAAAGTGGGCTCCTTCCTCTGGCCAGGCTCAAACAACCTTTCCCTCCCTTGGGTTAACTTTCTGTCAGATGTGGCCAACAGCACTTAATATGGTAGGACCCATAAAACTGCACATTAAAAGTTCAGAGAGAAGGAGTCAATACTGTACCTGTCAGAAGACAGGGAGGAGAGGAGGAAGTGGGCTTTTCAAGACAGCAGGTGATCAAGAAAAGAAGTAGCAGGAACTGGGGATAAAATCTTGGCAATCCTGAGGTAAAAGCAGAGAAAAGAAAAGGCCAAGGAGCAGCTAGGGTGAATTGAAGAGATGTTTTAACTATGTTGTATTTTGTGTACCAGGACCTCTGAGGATACAGAGGGAAAGAAGGCCATATTTGCTCTCAAGATCTGGTTTGACAATGAAAAACAGTTTTCCCATTTGTCACTCAAATAGCAACACTGGGTTTGAGTTGGGAGAAAGCTACTAATGGTTCTATTACCAGAGAACTCTTGGGTCAATTCTGCCCTGATTCATAAGCAGTATAAGCACGAAAGTGGGTTCTAATGTTTGCAGACAATAGAATGTATAATGTTTGCATTCAAAGAGATGTACATACATTACCTCAATTCATCCTCACAGCCTTGCTAGGCAATCATCTCTATCTTAAACAGGGATCAATGAAAGCAAGAAAGATTAAGTGACTTGGACAAGAACACACAGCTAGTCATTTTCAGAGCCTTGGTCCAACTGGTTCTAAAGCCTAATTCTCATGCTCTCTAGTTCGTATGAATTCAGCAACCTGACAGTCACTCTACTCAGGACCTTCTCACCAAGAAAACATTCCTCCTCTCAGTAGGAGGAACTTCAAAATTGACAATTAGAGATGTATTTCTTTATCTAAACATTTTATTATTTGGTAAATTTCTGCAGAGGGGAATGAGTGATTAGTTTATCATTAATGTATTCCTTACTGAGAACATATTGATCTGAGAATTTTCTGCATGAAAATTTTGGTTGTAAGCATGTGGATGGGGAGCAGTCAAAAAAGGAAAAGGAAGAGGGGCAGTCAGAAAAGAGACAAAATGAGGGACCAACACAGAAGTGGGCGACAGAGATAGAAGACACCTTTGCTTACTCCCCCAATTTTTGTGGGCCCAGAGCCACCTGAAAGGTGCCCTGCCCCTCGTCACTGCTCACCCTGACCACAGAACATGAGGGCAACGGGAGCTTGTTACACCCCAAACTTCAGCAAGGAGGAGGCATCAGGAGAGGAGAATACAGGCAATGACGGAGATGGGGGACCAGGGTGGGGTGCAGACAAAGGAGGGAAGTAACTTTTTAAATAAAAAATGATAAGTGATGAATAGAATGGCAAATCCCGGGAGCCCTGAGAATGCCAGACTGCCGAGCTAGGGCCTCTCTCTTTTTTTCACTTTCCTTTTTCTTTTCTTTTTAATTTTCTTTTATTTAATTTCGCTGCAGCACGTATAATCAATTACAGCCTGAATCGGGATAAAGGGAGGGGAAGCACTTTAATTCATAAATCAATTTTATACGGTCATCAGTCAGGTTGTGAATGCAAATACCTCTGTCGGTTTAGGTTATTCAGAATTAATTGACTCCCACCGGGCTGGGCTGCAGATGGAGAGGGGCTTTCTCACAAAGTCTCCTTGGACCCAGCATGGGGGCCGACTGCTTCCTCCCTTCCCCCTCTGGCCCCAACTGGCCACCCCCTCCACTTCTTTACCCTCTGGGCCCCAAATGTGGGGGTGGTGGGGGCAGGCGTCCAGCAGAGGAGCTGGGTGGATAAATGCCCAGAAAGAAGGAAGGGGTTATGCAGTGAGATGAAAGCCCCCAAACAAACCCTCTCCAGCCCCGGCCCTGCAGAGACACCTTTATGTGATTAGAAATGCTTAGCTTTCAAGGGTCTGCTTTTAAGTTCTCTTTAGCTTCTTAAATAAGAAAGAGTAAAAGAAAACAAACAGAACAGCCATAGCCCCTGGGCTGAGGCTCCAGGGATATCAATCAGAAACCACTGGGTTGCAGGAGTTTGTGTGGCTGCAACAAACTTTGGTTTGAGTTCAGCAACCAAAGAGCAGCCCAAGACAGTGCGCTAACTGCCCCCCAGTGCCCAACTGAAGTAAGAGGGCCCTGCCTAAGGCACCTTGGGCCAGTGGCCACAGAGATGGCCCAAGGCTGTGACTCTGCACCACGGGACAGAAAGCACAGACCCAGGCCATCTCAGCTGCGCAACACCTGCTTCCTAAGTTAGAGACTCTTATCACAGAGTTCATTTTAATTTGGAAAAGATGCACACCCATCTACCCATACATTCAGCATATCCTGACCTCTGTTTTTCACAGTTGGCTGAGTATACCCCTAAATATGTGGCTTCAAATCAGAGTATCCTAGTGGTTTTCAACCAGAGCTGCACATTGGAATCACTCAGGGATTTTTTTTCTTTTAAATGCACATGGTCAAGCCCACTCTAAAAATTCTGCTTTAATTTGGTGTTGGGTAGAGCATGGGGAATTGGCATTCTTAAATAGAGCCACAAGTGAGTCCAATGTGCAGCAAAGTTTGGAACCACCGAAGTGACTTGAGGATTGTGCTGGGCAATTCTAAAAACCCATTCTCACGTCCCCACTCCCACCTCACAACCTGGCAGTGTTTTTCAAAGTGTGATGTATCAGAATTACATGAGCAGATCAGTAATTAATTAATTAATTGAATTTGGGAATATATATGTTGCAGATTAGAAAGTGTGAGAACTCCCAGTGAAGCAAAGCACCAAGACATTTGAGCCGTCTTTATTTAAAATCAAACCATACCCTGCCCCATATGCATCACATTTTGCCCTGACAGAGCAGTTACATGTTTTGTAGTTTCTGCCAGGGAGCAATCCCAAAAGACCAAAACCTGAATCTAGAAGCAAAAGAAAGGAACTCATTTGATCGGCGGATCCCAAGGCTGCATGTTCCAAAACATGGGTTCTTAATCTATATTGGGCCTCTAAAAAATCTGCAGCAAAATTCCTATGAATTTTTAAATGAGAACACAAATATATCAGCCCCTGGATCTCCAATACAGTTGTTCTTATGCAAATGAGTCATATTTATTTATTTTAAAAGGCTAAGAGGAATTCTTGGAAATGCTCCCTTATTCATTTGAATGACCATATGTTATTGGAAGCAATAAAAGTGCCTTTCTTTAAAAATTTCAGTACTTCAGACTTCTTCCCCAAGTCAGACTAGACTTCCTTTCCAAATAGTCTGACAGTCTTAATGTAAGTTAAATGTTTGTTCTCTCCTGCTGCATTTAGTGAGCAGCAAAAAGAGAACTGGGGCAGGGGTTTTCCAAAATGAAAGGGCACCTTGTGTGCTGAGCTCCATATTTCTAAAGCACATAACTTGAGAAGTCCCATGGAAAAAAAAATCCTAGACCAATAAGGCCGTATGGCAGAGGGATTAAATACACAGACTTCAGAGTCAGTACTGCCTGACTTTGAATCTTAACTTTACTACTTACTCTGGGCAAGGTATGTATCCATTCTGTGCCTCAATTTCCTCCTCTTTAAAATGGGATCACTAGTAGTAGCTACCTTGTAAGGTTATTGTGGGGATTAAGTGAGGCAACTCATGTAGAAAGCTAAGCAGAAGGCAAGCTCAGTAGCTCATAGCACTTAGTTTGATTGGGAGACACCATGGATGAGCGGTGATTGGTGTGACTGTGGGTCCGATTTGGCCTCCCAACATCATCAGCATCACTTGTCAGATGTGCAAATTCTTGGGTACCACCCCAGAACTATTGAATCAGAAACTCTGGGGTTGGGACCTAACCATCTGTGCTTTCACAAGCCCTCCAGAGGATTCTGGGATAGGTTAAGGACAGAATCCTGGAGACTTAGAAGAATGTTCTTAGCTCTCTAAGGGAAACTGAAGACAAAGATATCAAACACTATGTGAGTCTGGGATTGGGAGGAAAGAATGTTTAGAGGAGCCGCAGACCCGAAGTCTCCAGTGGGAAGACAGGAATCTCATCAGTAACCTTAACCCGTGGTACAGCAGCGTAGTTTGCAAAGCCCTGTGTCAGACAGCATCTCCTAGAGCTCACAGCTTTCTGCACACTCCTAGTCCCTCCCCAGATTCCAAGGTCCAGCAGAGCCTCCTATCTTCTTTCACCCTGGGGCTCTAACAGACTTCCCTGCCCTGTGTAACCAGTTGGGAACAGCAGAGAAGTTTGAGCCTCCTGCCCCAGATGTTGTGTAAAGAGGGAAGCCCTGCAGGGAAAAGGCCTTAGAAGAACAACCTCAGTCACTTTGCTTTGAGATGCCAATAGGATGTCTGGCTAGCACTTTCTTTCTCCCATAGTAAGTATTACCAGGAAGCCAGAAGGAGGAGTTAAGGGTGGAGAAGCTGTCGGGAGGGGTAGGAATAAAAGAATTTGAAAGTCAAGTGCATAAAGGTATTTTTTTAAAAAAGAAAAAACAGAAAGGAGAGAGTTAAAGAAGGCAAAGGAGGCACAATAAGGAGCTGCAGGGGATGGCTAAGGTGCTCAGTTAAAGATTTCTAACTTCCCTTCCCTTCAACAAACACTTATTGAGCACCTACTGGGTGCCAGGCACTCTTCTAGACTCCGGGAGGACTGAAATGCATGAGACACAATTCAGACACTGAGGAGCCCTTAAAGGATTTAGAAAAAAATAGAAAATTTGCACACATCCCTCCAGAATGACCTCTGAAGAAAGGAAAGAGAATGGTGCAACTCCCAATGTTTCTTTAACCATTTGGCTCAAATTTGAGATCTGGGGTTTATTAAACAGTTGTGCAAATTATCCACAGCTAATCTCACTGCTTTACGTGCACACACACACACTCACACACGTACACATACTTCAGAAACGATCTTGTCCAGCTGGCCAGTGAAGGACAGGTCCTAGTTGCTTCTGGCCCTGCCACAGTACTTTGTTTGATCAGAAAGGCATTGGAAGTTAATTAAAGAAACAAATCTTAGCAGTTTCTGGCACATAAGCCAATGCCAATCCAAACTCCTTTTAATGAAGTAAGGGTAAAGAAATCTGACAGACATACACTTAATTTCCTGTGAAATCATAGGGGTTTAGAAACTAAGAGGGAAGCAGGATTTGGACAAATACATTTGGTTTTTATCACACAGGAAACATAATACTCTTTTGTTCTATTTCTGAAGCCCCAGGCCTGCTCGGTTTCAGCCACCTCGACATGTACACACATTCTCTGCTGAGCCTTTGGACTACCCCTCTCTCTCTTAGGGGAGAGAAGTCAAAGCAACATGTTGTAGTGTGATGGCTGGAAATTAGGTCACATGTTTCCCAAGATATATGCCCCAGTGTTCATTTTCCCATGCAGGACAGCCAATTATTAGGCTGGGGCAGAAAGGAGACTTAAAACAGGTCCTTTTGTTATTCTCCATGTATCAGCCCTACAGGTGTTCCTAAGACCTGCTCACTCCTCCCTGAAGGAAGGAATGAGCTTTCCTTCCCTCTCAGGCCTCTGCTGATATTTGTTTCCCAGCTCAGTTCCAAACAGCTAAATGATTATTTCAGCAAGGCCATAGTGGGCTTTTCAAGGCCCAGGTAACAACATGAAAATAACGGAAAGAGGAAAAATCCCAGGGCCCCTTCTGTGTCATTTTCACAAAGTTTTCTTCTGGGCATACTTGCATGCTCAAGGTTATTCTTTATTTCCCTTCTGTTGTCCTCCTGGGCCATTTCCTCTGCCTCTTCTACTTTCTCTGATCTTTCATATTGCTCCCCAAAGCCCAAGCTCTATGCTTATGATCCTGAACAAAGTTGATTCCCAGGAAGTTTTTTTTTTTTTTTTAAGAACTTGTCTTAGACAAAACACAAGCCTGACTGCAGCTGGAGGCTGCTGGGGTTTCTGTGCCTTGTTTTAATGCATGGCCCCTTTCAGGAAACCCAGGGGGAGTTAATGGAGGTAGGGGTGGAGGGAAGAGAGGAGGAGGGGGAGAGAGGCGTGAACCTTTACACCCAAAGTGGGAGTTCAGAAGAATTTACAGCCTTTTTTTCTGGTGACCGTTAAGATTTTATTGCCTTGGTACCAGCAGTTACAATGCCCCATGGAACTCAGAGCTGAGTCTACGCCAAGGATCCTCTGGCTTGCTAAAGCTGGAAGGAGGCCATCTCTACTGCAAAGTTCGCTTCAGGAAGATAGGAGGGAGCTGGCTTATGTAGGAGGTGGTTTGGAGAAAACACAGAAGCACGGAAAGTAAGGAAGGCAAGAGAAAGTTACCACTTAGCTCTGTAGGCAAACAGCTAGCTTTGGATGTGAGTTCTGCATTTACTAGCTTATGATGTTAGACAAGTGATTTAATCACGCTAAGGTTCAGTTTTCCCATCAGTAAACTAGAGATAATAATAGTACCTACCCCATTGTCTTGTTGTGAGGATTAAGTAGGATAAAGCCTGTAGAGTTTAGCACAGTGTCTGGTTCACAGTAAAAGCTTTATAAATGTTATTTTATATTAATATAATTAAAAATAAGGACATTGCAGCAAGCACGAGACCACAGAGTAGAGTTAACACATTCTCTAAATGAGTGTATGGTGAGGTAACACACCTTTTTTCTTAACTCTAAACAGCCCCTTCCATGGCAATTCCTCCACCCAAGTCTGCTGGGAACCTCAGGTGTGAGATATAAGAGGAGCAAAAAGGAAGAAAAATGAAAGGAAAAAAAAGAAGGGCTGATAAAAGCATGGGAGATTCAGTGGGGAAAATAATTGGAAAACTGAGTGAAAGATGAGTATGGAAATCATCAACGCTGGAAAGAAGTTTTGCAGCTGGACATGGACTGAGCAGGAAATGTGGACAAGAGGCGTGGGAGTCTGGAAATGTGTACGCTTGCTTTGCTGGCAAACACTTCCTTTGGAAGTAGTGACTCCTGAAAGCCATGAGCCTGTGAGTCGTTTCCTTTAAAAGGAACCTAGCAGCAGAACAAACTTTCCTGAGAAACATATAACCCACTGTATACTTTCTGTCAATCACAGTTTTTCCCTCACAACAGCCACTGAGCCATTGATAGACCCTCCCCTACCTCTAACAATCTCACACCTGCATGCTTTATTTAACCCTAGAAAAAAAAAACTGCTCCTTAAGTAGTGCTAGACACTTCGTGCTGTGGGTACCCCTGCTGCAAAAGATAGGGTTAAATGACTCTGTGGCTGGACCACAATGTCAGTGCTCAATCAATATTTGTTGAATGAATGAATGAATGAATGAATGAGTGCTGTTGTACACTTGAGGCAGGCCTACATACAAGCCAACAAGACCACTAACAGACACAAGGTTTCTTTTAGGGGTGATAGAAATGTTCTGGAATTAGATAGTAGTGATGGTTGCACAATCATGAAAACAATAAAATCCACTGAGTCGTACATTTTAAAATGGTGAATTTTATGGTATGTGAATTAAATCTCAACAAAAAATAATAACAAATAAACAAGCCTAAGTTGCAGGCTTAGAGAAGCAAATAGTCATGATCACCTCTCTTTTTCTTTACATTGGGTCCTCTTCCATCCCCTTGCTCCTTTTCAGAACATACAGACAAAACAATTACTTTTAAAAAGTCTTTTTCATGTTTTTGTTGGATCATAAGTCTCTGGAAATCTAAGTGTGGTCAAGGATGGTGTTCCAGTGGGCTAATGCTGCCATTGTGCCAAATACTAGAAACGAACTGGCTTTTATAAAGAGGGTTTATTTGGTTACAAGGTTGTAGTCTAAGGCCATAAAAGTGTCCAAACTAAGGCATCAACAATAGGATACCTTCACCAAAGAATGGCTGATGGTGTCCAGAAAACCTCTGTTAGCTGGGAAGGCATGTGGCTGGTGTCTGCTGTTCCCTTGCTCCCAAGTTGCATTTCAAATACTTTCTCCAGAATGTCTCTGGGTCTCTCTTAGCTTCTTCAGCTCCTTTGCATCTAAGTGTCAGGGTCCTCTCTTAGCTTCTCTGGAGCAAACTCTGGGCTAGCATCTCCAGACGTCTCCAAAAATCTCCAAGTGTCAGCATCAGTGTCAGCTCTTAGCTTCTCCCCAAAATGTCCCTCTCAGCTGCTCTGAGCTCCTTCTGCTTGAGAGCTCTTTTATAGGACTCCAGTGATTAAATCAAAACCCACCCCAAATGGGTGGGGTCCTTATCTCCATGGAAACACTCAATCAGAAGATTCCAACCTAATCAACACTAATGTGTCTGCCCCCACAAGATTGCAGTAAAGAATATGGCTTTTGGGGGGACATAATATATCCAAACTGGCACAGATGGTTAGATCTCACAGAAATTAGGTGGTCAATAAGAGAGAATCCGTTTCCTCCAATTGCTGGGTATACTTTACAAGATCGAACAACCCTGAAGATAAAGATTTCACTAACGAAACTCTTTCACAAGGTCTCAGTCACCTGAAGTTCAGAATCAAAGACGTTCTTGAAAATCCATGTCAGTATTACCTTATCTTACTTTACGCTAGCACTGAAGTGTCTCACAGGACACCTTGCCTTCCCTGACAGTTGACGGCATTTAAATAAACAGAAATGGTTTTCCCAATGGGATGAAGAGGAAGAACGAAACCTAGCAATAGACCTTCTGCCCTTTTAACATCCCAATTCACTCAGAACCTGATTCCCTATACATAACCTATATGTACACAGACAACTTCCTAATATTTAAAATTGTTGCTTTCTATGGACACTTCAATATTGTGAGACTGCATTAATCTTATATACAGCACAATTCTCAAAGGATTTCATGTAGAGTTCACATCAGTTGCTTGCTTACTGGTAAAAGAAACTTCTGAATCTTAAGTTCCTTTTAATATACCAATAACAGACTATTTAGAAAACAGTAGTTCAGGTTTGCGATGGGGCATGCTCTATTCAGATAAAATAAAGAGGACATGGGCCCATATACATCTGCATCCCATTTTAAGATTTGTGTCAAATGTACTGAGTCCACAAGAACTATCAGAAAAAGCAGGCAACCTTATGATTCAAGTTCTTTCTTTAGCATCTCATTATGAGCAGAACAAAAGATGTGGAAAAAGGGAATACTACATATTTAAACCTAAAAAAAACTTAAATTGAATTTTTTATTTATTCAGGGGCTTTATTTGAAATGAAAGGCAACAAGTTAGGCTATTGCCCTTGGAACTTCTGAAAAGTTCATTCAATCATTCATGAACTTGTCACAAACTTGCTGAGTAAATTGGTAACCAAACCTACAAAGTAAGGTTTGATCTACATCTGGGGTTCCCAGCCTTGGGACCTCGTTCCTATATTTTTCCAATGATGTCACCAAAAATCAACGAGAGCCTTGAATCCTCATGATTCAGTAGTTAACAACTGAACTGCTTGGCATTGTCATCAGCTGGGCAGTTTGTTGACAGTTTAAATGTATGAGTCTCTATAGGCTTCTTTTTCCCTATGTTTTTTTTATTATTATTATTTTTATTTTGGTAATACGTAACAAACTAAAATTTCCCATTTTATCTACTTTTAATTGTATAATTCAGTGTTGTTAATTACATTTACAATGTTGTCAAAGTTTATCAATAAATAACTTTTAGGCCACTTTTCTGGCTTTGAGGATCCCCTGCATGATCAAGAATCCCTGGTGGGAGCCACCAAATAGGTGTGAGATCTTTTCCAGCTTCAAGATTCTCTGGTCTGGAAAACTGAGAGAGGATGGGTAAATCATGAGGTACCTGGATGTGCCCCTCCTTTCAGACTTCTCTGAAGATTCTCTATGAAAACCAGAGTTGACCAATGCTGAACTGCTCATCTGCAGCTATAAATGCAACATTCAGACCAGTTTTTACTGTCCTTATAGTTAGGGGAAAATAATGCAAACCTTCAGTATAGGAAATGGCCACTGGGTTAAAATCTCAGTTGTTTAATATCCCCCAAATGTCTTTGTTCTAGAAACTTAAGGGAAACAGCTTTTCCTTTGTCTTTTCCCATGAGATTGTAGATATAGAAGATGGAGAGAAAGATTCTTATCCACTGCGCCCCAGACATCAAATCATAGAACTCTAGAGTTCAGAGGGACCCTAGAGAGTCCTTACATAGGGGGAAAGAGCAGTTCAGCTGAAATTTCAAGAGAAAGTGAAAGAATGGGAAAGAAAGGATACACACAGACACTTGGAGTTTCTATAGCTTCTTTTCCTTATCTATGTCCCCTTGCAAGGGACTTTAGCAGAGATCTAAATGCTACACTTACCTC
Source organism: Choloepus didactylus (assembly GCF_015220235.1). Taxonomy (NCBI): domain Eukaryota; kingdom Metazoa; phylum Chordata; class Mammalia; order Pilosa; family Megalonychidae; genus Choloepus; species Choloepus didactylus. The sequence goes on from NC_051307.1 coordinate 78,572,381, forward strand.
CTCTCTCTCTTATATCTCTTAATTGTATACATTAGCTTTCTTGACACTTTGGGCGGCAACTCTTTATTGTTCAACCTCCATTAATGTGGAAAATCCAGGGCAGGTGCCCTTTGTTAGGTATATATATATATCCCCCATGGAGCACCAGTTTGTTAAGACCACTTGTGGTGCCATGTACACTTTGAATCTGTTGCCACTAATTGCTGCATAACACAATGTGGTGAGCCTCCATCAGATTCAATCTATCCACTCCCAAAGGCTCCCATGTTGGCTGCAACTCCCTGCCACCAAAAACAATGCTGGAATAAGCATCTTTTTTACGTATCACCTATGGAAGACTGCAAGAATTTCATTGGGCTATTTTATCCAGCAGTAAAATTTCATGTGAATATTAATTTGACTAAGTAGGCCAGATAATACTCTGAGATGTCTGTCTGTACCATTTAACTCCCCATCAGCAGTGCATGAGAGGACTATGTGCCACATCCCAGCAACATTTGGCTTCAGTCTGCTTTCTCATTTTCCATGTAAGAAAATATGCATCAGTGGGTTTCCTTTTATCAAGAAGAATTAGGTGTAGCTAGACTACGCTAAGATGCCAAGATGCCTCTATGGCCATGTGGATGGTCATATAGATGAATTATGTGTTTTCTTAATCTGCATTTCTTCAGTCACTTAAGAATGTCCCTTGTCTTCTCTGGGCATTGGTGTTCTTATCTGTTAAATAAAGGCGTAGCATTTGATGACTTCTAGGGTTCTTCCCAAATCTGTATTTCTCCAATTCTGAATCCACTTTAGTTCATCACCAGCAATTGCCACCAATGGCATCCAAGTATCTCCATGGGCTTCAAGATATTGGGAATGATTGGCTATTATTCTATGCCTTTTCATCAATGGCAATAGAACCTAAAAGAATAACCAAGCACTCACACTTGATGCTACCCCCTTTCATAGAATCCTCTATTCCCAACCACCCCTTTCAACTGAGACAACTCCCTGAAAGACAAGACAAGGTACTCAGTGTACTTTTGCAAAGTCCAAGAGTTTGTTAGATTAGGCTTTTTTTCCAGTCTTTTCAGTGTTTTTATTTCCCCTGTGCTAGTGAGGGATGGGTCACATCATTTCACTAAGAAAAACTTCAAACACGGAAATGATATCATCCAAGCAGGGAGAAGTCGAGGATTCCTTCTAAGCCATTTCTTGAATCAGGAGAGAGAACTGGTATATGAAGTTGCAAGTTGATTTGAGAGCTTTTATGGCTAAATGTTCACTGTCCACTTATTTTTCTGTCTCCACTGGATGAGGTTCTGCAGACTTTCCTGGCTCGCAACCAGAGGCCTGATATAACTGTTAAGCCTATGTCCACATATACTAGCTTTGTCAGGATTCACTTCTGACAGCTCTCTAAGGAAGACAAGCCCTTTTTAGGCCTCACAGATGACAGTTTGGCAGTTGGTTTCCACCAGCAATCTTCCACATTCAAAAGCTATCAGCCCCTTTCCATGTCACATTCTTGTCAGGTTTCCAAATCTCATGGACCTGGAGAGAGGTTGCATTTTTGGCTGAGTTTCAGCTCCCTTTTTACCAGGAAGAAGAGATGAAGCACACCCCTTGCAACAGAGGGAAATTCAAGGGTGAGATGTCTCAGGTCTGTACACAGAGCTGGTGTTTCTTCTGCCCTTTTCTTTGAAGCCAACATAATTCCATTTTGAACACCTAGTACACCTCTGTCTATCCCAGGTTTAAAGGGTAAGATAGCAATTATTACTGAGAAGCACTGAGGAATATACAGCAGTCATGTATATGCTGTCCCATGTGATTCAAACATCTTGGTGTCCTAAACAAAGGACACTCAAAAGCTCATATCTTCTGCATGAGCGGTCCCAAGGGGTCCGTTTGTCAGCGGCAGGATTCAGTCTCCTCGACTCAAATAGCCAGGCTGGGAGATTTATTTTACTCTGCTATGGCCCAAGATTGCTTCTCGGGGAAAACTGCTTAGCTAGTTTGCAGCAGCCCAGCTGGGACCTGGAATGGAAATTCAGTATCAGCTCACACGGAATATCACTTTGGCTTATGCTTCAGAGTTCAAACGTGCTTTTCACTTACACTGCAGGGTTCCTGCTAGGACATAAGAACCCTGCTCAGCTTGAGCTCATAAGGGAGTACTCCAGACTGGAGCTTATTGCTCCTTTTTTAAAACTTTGGGTAAAAACATGTTGTAGCTGAAAGGGGAGTAAACAGGGAAGTCCTAACTTTATTTATCCATTAATTGAGATAAATAAACATTAAAACCAGCCTCACATCAGTTCAGGTCAGGTATTTTACCTAAAGAGTACTTTGGGGAAAAATAATCTTGTGATTTTTAGATCTCTAAAAGATTTGTGAATTGCAGATAAGGGATTTGGACCTAACTAATGGAAAACGCAAACCAAGGCTTTGGCACAGGAAAGATACAGATTTGGATCCCATCAGTATGGCCCTGGGATGTTGCTTAAATTCTTGAGTTTCAGTTTTCTCATCTGTAGAAATGAAGGTAATTGTAACTACCATGTATTTTATTTGGAAGATTAAATGAACAATTGCATGTGCAGAACCTGGCATAGGGTAAGTAAATAGAAAAAACAAAAGGTAACTATTATTTTGGGGGTATATGAAGGCATACAGGGATGAACTAGGAAAAATGAAATATTGAGAAAAATAAGAAAGTTTAGATTTGGGGAGGGGATGAACTATTAATGGAAAACCAAAACCTTAACTTGAGAATGGGAAGGAGCAGAGGAAAGAAGAATCTGGAGATGGAGATGTGATAGTGCATTTCTTAGTTTCCCGGTTGCTGTGACAAATACCACACAATGGGTTGGCCAAAACAGCAATTTATTGGTTCATGGGTTCAGAGGCCAGATGTCCAACATCAAGATCATCAGCAAGGCTTGCCTTCTCCCCGAATACTGTAGCATTTGGGGGCTGGCCGGCAATCCTTGTGTTCTTTGGCTTTCCTGTTGCTTGGCAATATCCTCTCCTTTCTTCTGCTCTTCCAGTTGTCCTCTGACTTCTGGCTTCTGGCTCCTTATAAGGTTTCTGGGAATCCTGATTAAGATCCACCCTCATTCAGCGGGACCACATCTTAACTAAAAATAATATCGTCAAGACATTTTATATACAATGTGTTTGCACCCTCAGGAATGCCAAGTAAGATTAAGGACATATCTAAATTGGGGCACATAATTCAACCTCCCACAGTGGGCTAGTTGAGTTCCAGAAGACACCAGGTCTTCTAAACAAGGTATTTTGAGCTCTAGTGAGAAAAAAGCACCTGGGAGCTCAAGAATGGGCATAAGGTTCAGTGAGAAAAGGCTGAGACCCAGCCTGGGGACCTGCCTGCTACATCTGTAAAGAACCAGGCAGTGTGTCTCACAGCATAGAAGAGATTGTCCAACAAGACCACCTGACTTTTACTTAGCTCTATCCCAAGATTTCCTCGAACTTTAAGCCAAGTGACTAAATTCATGTTGCTCCAAAGTCCCCAAACAGAAAAGAGAAGTCAATTACAACAGCTGTTATTTAGTGCATGCTTACCCAAAGTGCCAGGCACCGGGCTAAGGCATTTTACATTCATAATCTCCTTAAATTCTAACATAGTTAGCACAGGTAACATAGTTAGCATGTGGCAGAGCTGGAATTCAGCTTTAAGTCTGACTGACTGCAAGAACCATGCTGCTAACCACTATATGATATTTGCTTCTAGCTGGTAAACAAGAAACACCAGTCATAGAGTTTATATGAGAATCCCCTAATCTCTCGGATATTGGAAATGGAAGGGGACATTAGTGGGGCTTCTGTGGGAAGGACTTTGGGCCCACAGTCCTTTCCCTTTTCATTGTACAGCTCCAGGAGAGCATCCACTAGACACAGCAGGCTTAGGGGTCCATGAAAATGTTTTTATTTATTATAAAATCAGAAGGAAAAAATGAATATATTTTATACCAGTGTAGCTGTAAAGTGTAATTTTTAATAATTTTTTATGGAAGAAGGGGTCCATGCAAGCAGAAATGCCTAGGGCCCATGAAAATCATAATGCAACATGGCCTGGCTTTCTTAAATCATCTGGAAGGTACATATTGTGTAACGTCAGTCTTTACATGACATAGCCTCTTCTGTCATTCACTTAAGTAGGAAACATGTGCTTCTCTTGGCAGGCTGTTCTTTTTGGCTAACACAAAAGTTGATACAGGTGTGTCCAAAACTCAGATATACAAATGTGGACAGGTACTTGCAATGCAAGATATACAAATTATACCCAAGGCTTATACACCCCAAGCTGCCAATGGGCATAAATTCACAAGCACCATGGGGCAGCCCTAGGAACTTCACTACAATCATATTCACAACACACACACACACTCTTCATTAACAATTAAAAAAAAAAAATAGACAAGGATCCAAGAAAATCAAATTACCATCCTATGAATAGTTAAAAGAAAAAACTCCCGGTTTGGAGCCCAATCTGTGGTAGGTAAATAAAGGGGACAGAGGGGGTGGGAAAAAGGATAAAGCTGTGCAAATTGTGCCAATGCATTTATTATTATTATTTTTCAAGGTCCAAGACCAGAGTGCTCATTAATAATGGCTCTCAGAGTTTCCCCAATTAGGCATCCCCTGCTCTCTTTGAGGGGTTCCAGATCTGCACAATGCGGCAATAGCATCAGATTGAATCTTTTATGGCCCAAAGGATTGAACTGGGAGTTGAGAAGAACGGATAAGGGTAGCAGTTAAACGCTTTGTGAGGGGCTCCATGGTGGGGAAAAAAAAAAAAAAAACAAAAAAAAAACACAGGTTCAGAGACTGCTGAAAAGCCAGAGACGAAATGATCTCATTAATTGGACCCTGTTTCACCTCTTGGCTTTCCTGTTCCACCCACAGTTCTTCTCCCTCCCAGGCAAAACAGCTGAAAGAAAGAGATTACTGCCCTGTTCTTCAAAGCCAAGTTATTTTTGATTAATTGGGGATGAAAATGTGAGGCAACCTCTGGGCAAAGGTATCTCCGAGTCCTGCCTCTTTGGAATCAAATTCCAAACACATACAGAAAGGAAAGTGTGAACTTATAATGGAGCCTCAAACCTCAATATGGTTACTGTAATATTCATTTATCCATAATGTTGCGAGATTTGGATGTTTGGGACCACTGATTCACTCCACAAAGAAGCAATATCATCTATTAGAATAACAACAATGACAAAACAATAGTAATGTGACAACTGTGTGCCTGGAACTGTCCTAAGTACTTTACCTGCATTGATCTCATTTAATTCTTACAACTCCATGATGAAGGCGCTTATTATTCCAATTTTACAAAGAAGGAAACTGAAGCTTAGAGAAGTTAAATAGTTTCCTCAAGTTTTCACTGCTAGTAAGCAGTTCAGGTGCAGTGGAACTCAGATTTCTCTTAGGGCTGTGTAATTTATACTGTGGTGTATTTTTTCTCATTGTTATTCATGATTTAGGTTTTTTCCGAATTTTGACTACTAGAAATGATATAATAATGTGCTTTTGGTGCATCGAGCTTTTTCTCTTATTATTTTATTTATTTATTTAACTGTTTTCTTAGAATAGATTCCCTGGAGTAAGTTGCCAGACGATATGGCTTAAATACTTTTTGGCTCTCATCATGTGATGTCAAATTACATTTTAAAAGCCTTTGCTAATTTACACTGTGAAAATCACCCTGAGATTGTACTTGCTTTTCTCATACCCTTTCCAACACCATCTATCTGCTGATGAGATTTGGCCATTCTCTGGTCACCATTCCATGTCCAAGGGCAAAGATTCTCAGGAAATCCGTTTCAGTGTCCAGCAGCATTACAATACTACAACATGCTGGATTATAATGGACTCCAGGAATGCCCATTACCTCCCACCCCATGGGCTACCTGTTGGTCAATACCCATAGTTCTATGGCCAGGGACTCTCCTTTTGGCTTAAGGCTTAGAATCTTGCTGAAATGTTCTCTGAAGGTGGTTACCTTTAACAGCTATCACCTCTTTGTATTCTGTTGTGAAGAAGAAGAATTTTTTTTAATACTGCTATTTTATTGTTTCCCAATGATAAGCACGTGTTAAATGTAGGAAATAAAAACTAAACCCTTAGGTATGTTCACACTCATTCAACATCTGCTCTAATCAATTATCTTGTTTTGCACACTAAGGAAAAGAATGGGATCTTGTTATGCAAGAGCAGTCAATTACAGTACGAAGGGCTGATGTCTGAGAAGCAATTCTGATTTGGGGAGCTGATCCTGCTCTTGGCTAGTGCATTTCTGTGGCACTTTGCTGGGGCTTCTGCCCAACAATGAATCTTCACACACTGATACCACAGAGATACACTGCACAAGCTGGCCTAATACAGAGGATGGGTGTTATCTACCAATGGAGCCACACAGTGTTTTCTGCTTTATTAAACATTAAAGCCCAAATGGACACTGTGGGGGAATGGGGGGGGGGGGGTGGATCTTACGACGGAGGATGATTTCACAAAAAGGGCTCCATATTGATTTCCAGGGAGGAGAAGGGCATGGTCACCTCAAGTTTGGTGATAATGTCAGGATGAAGGACCCGGAGCTTCCCAATGCTTTGACCCCTGGCAAAGATCTCAGCACATTGCCTACGGAAGAAAGTAGGGCCTTCCAATGCTTTGATCACATATCCCCCCTTCTTTTCACCAGAAGGCACATTTAGCAGCTGCATAATTTTGTCTAGCAGTCCCTGAATTATCTCAAACCCAGGAGAATCAGATTGTTTTGAGGAGAAGGAAAGGAAACCAGAGAATAGTCATTGGAGTTCTGGGGGAAGGTGGGAGAGGAAGGAGGAAAGAGACTGGAATTTCCAGTCAAGAAGGTGAAAGTCCTTTCCCTCCCCATCTAGCTAAGGGTGCACCATGCTATGCCTCTCCAGCGCTAATGCATGGAAGTGAGTATTCATTCATTCATACATTCATTCGTTCAGCAGTTTTGTTTTGTTTTTTTTTGTTTTTTTTTTGAGTGCTTGGTATGATGTAGATAGAATTCTAGATGCTGGAGAAGGACACAGTGAACAAAATAAGCCCCTACCATAATGAATCTTATATTCTAGTGAGAGGGGACAGTCATTAAACACACAAATACAATATGACATCTGGAAGTAATAAATGCTATAAGATGTTGCTCTAGAGAGGAAAATTGACAGAAACCAGAGTCTTTTCCTGGACTCAGAGTAGATAACCTGCAGACTTGAGGTTTGCTCCATACAGTTGGGGCTGGGGAATGTGGCAGGAAATATTAGAGGCCGAGAAATCATTAGCAAACAGAGCAGTTTCCTGACTCTTATTAGAAAGTATCTCAGACCTCCTTCATTTCCCCTCACAAAAATCCGTGATTTCAGTCACCAGGGCCTTCGCTTCACTGTGAGAATGTGAAAGGTGTGTCTAGATATGGAGTTATTGTTTGACAGCGAGAGCAGCAGAGCTCTTGCAGGGTTCCCTCTGATAAGCATCTGTGGTGGAAAGAGCAGAAAGTCTTGGAAGTCAAGGCCCACCCTTACTGTTGCGAGACTGGAGCCAGGCCCTCATCAGCTCCGCGCTGCACTTCCATTAGGCCATGTGCAAATAAGAGGAAGGTTTCTGTGTCCTCCTTTGCTATCCCAGCCTCAGTTTCCTCCTGGGAGCCTCCCAAGTACACAGCAGGATTAATCCATCAGCTCAGCTGGGCCGGGAGAGAGAGGGAGGTGGAGGAAGTATCCATGGTACTGCACTCTGGTGAGCACTGAAGAGGCTTCATTCATGGGCCAACAAAACCCGGGAGCAGCCACAGACTTAATCAGCCAAGGAGGCTCCGGCGGCAGGGACAATAGAAGGCAAAGCCTCACTGGGCAGTCCAGGCACAGCTTCTGTGTTCTTCCTGAGGCCTGAGCCCACTGGCCACCCCATCACAAACAAGAACGTGTGCAGACACAGAAACGGACAGAGGGGATTACAGGTTTCCAGGAGGAAGGGAGGACAAAGAACAGGCAAGCACAAAGCACCTGCAGAATTAGGCTGCAGCTGATATGATTGAGCAAGAGTCTCATTTTAACACTACCTTTTAGACCATGTTCTAGGAATGCTTATAGTTTAAGGTTTGTTTGTTTGTTTTTAATTAAGATCCATCTTACACTTGATAACCAAGGAGCACTTTTTTTTTATTAAATTCAGTTTTATTGAAATATATTCACATACCATACAATCATCCATGGTATACAATCACCTGTTCACAGTAAGATCATATAGTTATGCATTCATCACCACAATCTATTTCTGAACATTTTCCTTACATCAGAAAGAATCAGAATAAGAGTAAAAAATAAAAGTAAAAAAGAACACCCAAACCACCCCTCCACCCCACTCTATTCATTTAGGTTTTTTCTCCATTTTTCTACTCATCCATCCATACACTAGATAAAGGGAGTGTGATCCACAAGGTTTTCACAATCACACTGTCACCCCTTGTAAGCTACGTTGTTATACAATTGTCTTCAGGAGTCCAGACTACTGGGTTGGAGTTTGGTAGTTTCAGGTATTTACTTCTAGCTATTCCAGTACATTAAACCCTAAGAGGTGTTATCTATATAGTGCATAAGAATGTCCACCAGAGTGACCTCTCAACTCCATTTGAAATCTCTCAGCCAGTGAAACTATTTCATCTCATTTGGCACCCCACTTTTGGTCAAGAAGATACTCTCAATTCCATGATGCCAGGTCCAGATTCATCCCCAGGAGTCATATCCTGTGTTGCTAGGGAGATTTACACCCCTGGGACTCGGGTCCCACATAGGGGGGAGGGCAGTGAGTTCACCTGTCGAGATGGCTCAGTTAGAGAGAGAGAGGGGGCCACATCTGAGCAACAAAGAGGTACTCTGGGGGAGACTCTTAGGCACAATTATATGCAAGTTTAGGCTCTACCAAGGAGCACTTTGATGGAAATCAAAATGAAACTCTTACACATACTCCTACCTAAAAGCTTCTAGGGTTCTGGAGTTACTCAAGTTTCTTATCTTATTAGAGAAGTTGCAATACTTTGTGCTATGCCTCTCCACACAGCATCTAGTTAGGTATATATATATATATATATATATATATATATATATATACATACACACAGACACATTATTTTTTAAATATTTCAACATCCTTCTGGTGAAGTAGATTGAGCTTAGACATAGACCCATTTTATCAGTGGGGAAATGGAGGTTGTGTTTCTTATGGCTCTTTATTATGTCTACCATATGATCCCTGTAACCACCAGGTCAACTTCATCGACAGGCTTGATCATTGCCCCTGAACTAACGGTGGTGGGAGGGAGGAGATCGTCATCATCCCCCAAAAGGTGAGAGAAAGAAGATGGACAATTAGGAAGCCACACAACAACCAATATCTTTACTGGAAACAAGAGCATATGCTACTGCTCTCTGTACTAATCTAAATGACACATTTCTGTTTCTTTGGCAGATGCTGGAAGTCTCTGGAAGATTATATTAATATTGGGATGACTCACAAAATTAAATAATTATATGTCTTTGTTTTGCTCTGTACCCACGCATTTTTCTTCATGTGACCTCCTGCTGCCCTGTACTATCATAAGTCGCATCTTTCTGTAGGCAAGTCTGAGTGAGTTCGTGTTCATGAGTTATGTATTAGTCACAGTACAACTAATGGGCATCACCTTTGAAAAGGAGCTAGAGCTACTGGCAGTCTTTTTTAATATATTTACTGTGGAGGTTTACACAAATTTTTCTTCAATTGTTCACAGTACTATCATATGCTTGTGCATTCAACAACAAAATAAATTTTTGAACATTTTCATTTCTCCAAAAAGTAAAATAAAGTAAAATAAAATAAAATAAAGTAAAATAAAATAAAAACACAAGTAAAGAACACCCAAAACATCCCATCCCCCACCCACCCCCTATTATTCATTTACTTTTTGTTCCCATTTTTCTACTCATCTGTCCATACACTGGGTAAAGGGAGTGGGAGGCACAAGGTTTTCACAATCACATGGTCACACAGTGTAAGTTACATAGTTATACAATCATCTTCAAAAATCAAGGCTACAGGATTGCAGTTCAACAGTTTCACGTATTTCCTTCTAACTATTCCAATAAACTAAAAAACTAAAAAGGGATATCTATATAAGCATAAGAATAACCTCCAGAATGACCTCTCAACTCTATTTGAAACCTCTCAGCCACTGAAATTTTATTTTGTTTCATTTCTCTTCCCCCTTTTGGTCAAGAAGACTTTCTCAATCCCATGATGCTGGGTCCAGCTTCATCCCCAGAGTCATGTCCCAGTTGCCAATGAGATTTACGCCCCTGGGAGTCAGTGCGTTCACCTGCCAGGTTATGCCATTGTCTTTGAAGAGTGTCTTCTGTGGCACCTAAAATGGGCAATCTCAGCCCATGACACATGGTGATGCAGAGAAGGTCCACTGATGGCCTTGACCTTAGAGACTCGCCACAGTCCTTTCCACCTTGGACTTCTGACTCTCCTGACATCATTGAAGTAGCATTCCCCACCCCACAGGTGCTAACCCAGAGACTCCAAGTCCAAGAAGCTTAAAGGAGGAATTGTGTCCTCTGTGAATCCGGCCTCCCCCACTTCCCCATCCCCCACAAAACACCAGTTTGTTAATTTACCCTGAGAAACTACTGGTCTTTCACTTTGGCCTGATCAGCTCACTCACTCAGAATGAAAGGAGGAAGTTGAGTTCAAGAAGTGACTTATTTCCGAAGCTTTAGGCACTCTTACTGAGAGGATGGTCTCACCAGTGAAGCCTCTGTCCAGGAAAGCCTGGGTGGGCTTACCAGTGTTTGCCTCAGGAAGTCCCCTTTATCTTTTCTTATATGACTGATCATTTCTCCCTACCCATCCCATCCCCAGACACACACACACTTTGCTCAGAGGCCTTCTTCAAATACTGTGTGTATAATTTATCAGATTCTGGGATCTGTCCTGCCTGCTTCCCTGAGATTTCTCCCATTTCATCTTGATTGCTATTTTAATTTTTCCCCATTCCCTTGGCTCACACAGTGAGGGATAATTTCCTCATTTATATACACAGAAAACTAATCCCATCCATTGTGTATGGATTTCACTAGTTTAGCTCTTAAAGCAAACTGTATTTCCAGAGTCTTGGAGCAAATCTTACTGTGGCCTCTAGGCTCTGCCATGTCTTCTAACCTCTGATCTGTTGTTAGGAGCAAACTCTCCCAAAATCACAGCTCCTGGGTGATGGAGACAAACACTGAACCAGAGTAGCCCATCTCTTATTGCTCCTCTGAGTTATGCATTTGCTTTCACATCTTCCCACAATGCACATATGGAACTAGGACTTTCTTTGGCTGATCCCCCAAATAACAGCTCTTTCAGCAGCAGAGGAATTAAATAAGAGGTGACAGCAGCTGCAAACAAATGTATATATGAACTGAAAAGTTAGTAACCTATGTTCTTGGGTGGGGCCGAAGGCAGAAGTTTAATATCTCCCCTCTCTGGATCAGTTTATTAGCTGTAGCTTTCAGAATGGTCCCAGCTCCTTAAGTATCATTTGCTCAGTAAACATCAACTAGCAGTCTTCAACCAGCCAGGCACAGAGTGTGGGCGTAGGATGAATGAGACACGGTTCTTGCACTCCAGGAACTCACAGTCTAGTGAAGGCAGGAACATTAGCCTGCTGGCAAGTTGTTCCTGGAACAAGTTATGGGATAATTGCTTGCAAGAAGGAGAAAGAACATTTGGTATTACCTGGAGAGGCATTCAACTTTGCAGTCTATCCTGCAAGCACAAGGCTATTTTTCTGAGCTGGGAGCACTCCTTCTCTTCATCTCCTTCTCATTCCCCTCCCACTCTTTCCTCTCAGTGTGTGGATTCTGGCTATTTTCCCCTCCTGAAGCTGTGGCGGCTGTTAGGATTGAGTCACCTCCACCCACTCACCCCCCGCCCAGAGCACCATTCCACATTCCCTGAAAGGAACATGGATCTTCACATAGAGCTAAAGTTTGGGCTGATTTATCTACTTGTTTAAAAGAGGGTAAAGTATAAAAACTCATCATTGAATATGAATGTGCTTTAACACTCAATTTTAAAGTATATGAATTTTAATTAAATTACTCATGTATCCCAATATACTGAGACCTCAGGTCTAGACACCTTGGATTAGTAAGCTAGAAAAGCACTAATTTTAGCTGAAATAAATTCCAAAACTGAATTTAATGTTCCAAGAACAGTTCCCCTAACAGATTTTATTGTTCATGAAATCATTCAATATATCGCAAATTTGACAAATATTTATTAAGTGTCAGGCACCTTCTGAGCATTGGAAATACTGAGCAAAATAGTCTCAGCCTTCATGCATTCTTGATGTTTCTTCAAAATAAAAGGCATGAGTTCTGCTAAAACTGAAAGTCTTTCTCTCTCTGTGTCTGTCTTTCTCATTCTTACACTGGTGGAGAGAGAGTCATGGCACAGAGTATGTTGGCAACTAGCACACTGACATCCATGCACTGCTTTCCATGATCTATGTTCCATATTTGTATCAGTCAGGATAAACTAGGTTATGCTGTGGTAACAAACAACTCCAAAAATCTTAGTGGCTTAAAACAACAAAGGCTTATTTTTCACTCAAGCCACATAATCATTGCAAGTCAGCAGGGAAATTTGCCTAGTGTAGTCATTTTGATCCAGCCACTGCCTTGAATACTGCTGGTTGTTGTACCAAAGGGAAAAGAACACTTGAAAGTTGCAGACAGGCTCCAGGCTCTAGCCTGGAAGGGTTGCATGTCACTTCCACAAAAAATTCAAATGCCAGAACTAGTTGCAAGGTTTCACTCAGCCACGAGGAGGCCAGGAAGTTTGATTTTACCCTGCATCCGGGAGTGAGAAAAATGAAATATTTGGCAAATAACACTAGTGGTCACTTTGGTGGTGTGTAGTGGATTTTGACAAGTCCTAAGGAGTTAGGACTCTAGGCCATCTCAACCTCGCCTGGCTCCCTAGCCTCAAAAGAATGTAGGAAAGGCACAATTATCTGACAACTCTCTGGAGCTGTCTGATCTCAGCCTGACACTTCATGCCATTCTCCAGCCATATATAAAAACAAAAAAATGAAGAAGAGGGTTTGGAGGGGGGGCTAGTGCAATGAGGCAATTACGCTTAAAGGCTTCAAATCCAGATTTGGGTTTCACCCTGGTTCCAACATTTACTACCCATGTGAACTTGGGCAAGTTTCTTAACTTTTCTGTGTCTCAGTTTCCTCATCTGTAAAATGGGACTAATAATGCTTAATTCATAAGTTTATCATTGGAATTGAATGAGATAAAGTATGCAAATCTCTTAGCCCAGTGTCTGGTAACTGGCAAGTACTCAGTAAATGATAACCATTAGTGCTAGTGTTAGGATTGGAATAATAACCAATATCAACATAATGTTTGAAATAAATCATGGAGCAAATCTAAAGGATGTTTTTAAATCATTGTCTTTCTGTAAGATACTCTACAAATTGTCAAGAAAAGGAGTGTGGGAGAGAGAAGACCCCAAATAATGGCATGAAAAGCCAATGGCATGATACAGCTGAAACGCATTTCCCAACATACAATCTTTGGAGACACAGTGTATGACATTCTATAAGCATAACCTTCTAAAGTTGGAGTGGCTACTCTACTCTTCTACATGAAAGCCAATCTTATATTGTGTGCCTACTATGTACCAGGACCTCTAAGTATATTATTTCATTTAGTCATTGTAATAACCCCATGAGTTCATATTCATATGCCTGTTTTATGAATGGGGGCTTTATAGCAAAGTGACTAAGAACACAGGCTCTGGTGTCAGATTGCCTGGGTTAAAATCCAAACTCTGCAATTAACCAGCTGGGTGACCTCAGGCAACTTACTTGACCTCTTCCTCATCTGTAAATGGGAATAATAATTGCTAGGTGAATTAAATGAGATATTATATATAAAGCATTTAGCCCAGTGCCTGGCATATAATGAAGGCTCAATGGATGTTAGAATTACAGAAAATGAGGAAATCAAGACTCCAAAATTTAAGTCACTTGCCCAAGATCACATGGTTAGTAATCGGTAAAATTTAAACTTTGGTTTTTCCAAATCCAAAGCACATGTGCCTGCATTTTACCACATCGTTCCATTATTTACACCAATATAATTGCCCTTAGGACTGCATTAATCTTCTGAAATCTGGGTCAAGCAGTTCTCAGGCATAGTTGAAGCAAAGAAATAAATCATGTAGTGGGCAGACTATCATGGTGGCACAAGGAAACGAAGTCACTCCATTTTCAAGACAGGTCAAAACTGGCTTATGACGATGCTAATGCTGTAAGAACAGGCAGAGGTTACCTAACCATTTTTGCCAAACTACTATTGGGTAGGTAGGACCTATCAGACTCTGTGCTAGAGGATTTGCTTATGTTTTCTCATTTAATCTTCACATGACCTTTTGAGGGGGATATTTATTATCCCCATTTTACTATGGTGGAAACTAGGATTCCAAGGTGTTTGCTAATGCTGCCAGAATGCAAAACACCAGAGATGGATTGGCTTTTATAAAAGGGGGTTTATTTGGTTATACAGTTACAGTCTTAAGGCCATACAGTGTCCAAGGTAACACATCAGCAATCGGGTACCTTCACTGGAAGATGGCCAATGGTGTCTGGAAAACCTCTGTTAGCTGGGAAGGCACATGGCTGGTGTCTGCTCCAAAGTTCTGGTTTCAAAATGGCTTTCTCCCAGGATGTTCCATTCTAGGCTGCAGTTCCTCAAAAATGTCACTCTTAGTTGCTCTTGGAGTGTTTTTCCTCTCTTAGCTTCTCTGGAGCAAAAGTCTGCTTTCAACAGCCGTCCTCAAACTGTCTCTCATCTGTAGCTCCTGTGCTTTCTTCAAAGTGTCCCTCGTGGCTGAAGCTCCTCTTCAAAAGCTCACTCTCAGCTGCACTGAGTTCCCTCTGTCCCTCAGCTCATTTATTTGGCTCCAGTGACTCAACTTAGACTCACCCTGAATGAGTGGAGCCACACCTCCATGGAAATTATCCAATCAGAGTCATCACCCACAGCTGGGTGGGGCACATCTCCAAAGAAACACTCAAAGAAATCTAATCAACACTGACAACGTCTGCCCACACAAGATTACATCAAAGATAATGGCGTTTGGGGGACACAATACATTCAAACTGGCACACAAGGGTAAGGTAACTTACCCAAGTTCATGCAAGTGGAAAAATGGCAAAGCCTCTAAAAAACATTTAGGTTGAAAACAACCTTTCTCTGCTGCAATCTTCTTTATTATATAATATGATATATCTGATATATTATTATCACCTAGGATAAATATATATATCATCAGAGTAATCAATGCTCATTATAGAAAGTTTGGAAAGTCATGAAAAGTGCAAAGAAGCCAGAAAAAGTATTCATGATTCTGCCACCCATAGTCAATTATTGGCTCTTCTGGTCTAGTTAACTTTTTAGTGTAGTTTTTTCAAGTCTTTTTTCTTTCTTTCACATTATATAGTTGACATCATCCAACACATTTAAGTTTGTAGTGCAGATTTTTTAAAGATACAAGACAAAGAATTAGCATTTCTAGCTAATATAATAAAATCTTCTAATAAAAGAACTTGGGAAGTTCTAGCCGTGCTGACTATTTCTATATGCTTGGCACAGTGCAAAATGATTTTAAAGTCTTTCTTTTTATTTGACCCTACAAAGCAAGTATTATACAATCAAATCATCAGAACATTATTTAACCAGTGTTTTAACGCACTCTACATTTTAAAAGACAACAAATAAGCTGATAGTTTTATTTTATTTTAAAAATCCAAACAAACACCCCCAGGTTGTAGCCTGTGATCCCCATAAATCCCTTTCTGCTTCCCATGCCTTTTCCATCTGCAGCCCAGTGAGGATCAGTGTTTGTGAAGATGAATCACATTGGTGATTCACAAGGATCACAGTTTAGAGGATGCTTACACTTCTTCTGATATATAAATATGCAGATCTGGTGGGAAGAATTCAATAGAGCTTCAACAACCAGGACTGAGGGAAAAAGAGGCATTAATCTGAAATCAGCTAGACAGAATATCCACATGAATCTTCATCTCCCAGCATTGTCTCTGAAATTTTCCTTTGATTAGTAGTTTGCCTCTGAAAAGCTCTACACCTGCCCAACAGCTGCACAGATGTTCCCTCTTCAGTGAAGCCTTCTCTGAGTTCCCCGGGGAAGAACTGGGCGTTCCCATGGGCCCTGGGTCATGTGTCTGCTAAAGCACATATTACACTGAATGGAAATCGGACATCTACACATGTGATTCAGCCACTTGGCTGTGACTTACTTATTTTGTATCTCTTAGTGCTTAGGCTGTAACATGGGAAATGTATATAATCAAATATATAAAGAGAAATGAGAAGCACATCGGTACTGCAACCACATAACACCATGTATATTCAAAGACTGGAAAAATACACAAACATTTCAATAATTGTCATTTTATAAAATGGTGGAATTCTAATTTCTTCCTCTAAATATTCTTTAATGTTGCTATATAATTTTACCTTCTAAAAAAAATTGAGGTCTATATAGTAGACTCAGAATGAAGTGCTCTGTCGTAAGTGTGCAATTCAATGAAGTTATGTCAAAATATGTAACTGCTCCTAAGATCAAGATATAAAGCATTTCTAATACCCTGGAAGGCCCCTTTGTACATCTTCCCAGTTAATACTCCCTCTCCCTCACAGTGCAAGGTAACCACTATTCTGACTTCAATCACCATAGATGAGATCTGCTTGTTCTTGGGATATATATAGAAATCATACAGTATACATTCTTTTGTGTCTGGCTTCTTTCACTCAATAGCATATCTGTGAGATTCAACCATGTTGATGTGGGTAACAGTAGTTCATTCATTTTGTAAAATTGCTGTGTAGTCTTCCATTGAATGAATATAACAATTTATTCATTTTACTACTGAATGGGCATTTGGGTTGTTCCAGTTTGAGACTATTTCAAATGAAACCACTATGAGTGCTCTTGTACATGTCTTTTGATGCACATGTGCATTCATCTCTCTTTTATGTACATACTTAGGATGAAATCTCTGTGTCTTAGGAGAAGTGTGTGATCAGCTTTATTAGATACTTTCAAATGGTTTTCCAAAGTGATTTATTGATTTACACCCTCACCAACAAAATTTGAGAATTTACATTTGTTATCTCTTCACCAAAACCTGTTATTGTCTGTATTATAATGTGTTTTTACAATTAGGGATGAGGGGGATGTGGTGGCCAAGTGCAGAGACAGTCTCTCATTAGATATAGAAATCTTCAAGACAACCAAAGGCCTAAATCACACTTCAGGACCCAGGGTTGGGGGACTTGAAGTAGGGCTACAGTATCCCCTCCCTTGGCAGGTGCCTGGATAGGCAACATTTAGTAGCCCAGATTACAGGACACTCACTGATCATCAGAAACAAGAAATGAACCCCACCTCCCTTGTGTGACCCAGATGACTTTCCACCTTCCTCTTTTGGTCATTTTTGCTGGCTCTACAGTAGCCCTCTTATCCCTGGAACTCTGGACTTCTGGCCTAACTTCTCTGTAGCCCTCAGAAACTTCCCTGCCTAGCCATAGACTATGTGGAAAATAGCTGAATTGCCTTTGGGGGGAGTACTTGCCCTGTGGAATGGAAAAAAAGGAAAGACAAGAAAATGTCTCATTGAGATCAGTGGAAGCACTACAGAGTGACCCTCGGCCAAGTAAAATCTAAAAATAGCTTCCATGTGATAAGAACACATGTTTCCTGAGGTCCCAAAGGGAGAGGATGGGGAGACTCTGGCTGCAGATATGCTAAAGGTCAGGAGGGGCCTTTGGGGTTTACTGCTTTGTATTTTTAAAGACTAGGTCTGTGTTTTGACAACAGAACTTACTAATAGCCAGCCACTTGAGTTGCTGCTTCCAGTTCTCTGTTTGTTTTAAATAAGGAGATTCAGCCAGTAATAATGGGACGAGCTGCAAATGACTTCTCCGGTCAGGAGTGCCTGCTTATTTTTCCTTCTGCTTGGGCATGCTGATGTGCAGGCCACACTCACAGACTCACGTGTGAGGAGAGAGCCCAAGGGAGCCCTTGGTCTGTATGTTTGTATAGGACGTGTGTATAAGAGGGAGTTTGAGTATCAAAGTTCATAGGTCACCATAGGTGAAAAAAAGAATTCTGTTGCAAGAATTTAAATATGCCTTTTCTCATACATTCATTTCTTCATTCATTCGACAAACCTTTACTGAGTCCCTACTTCAAGAAGTTCCCTACTATTGCTGTGAGACATGCTAAGGTTTTTGAAAATGGGCCTTTATTCCTTCCCCTTCAGAAGTTTGCCATCTGATGAGGACCATAAATCATACATGAGTCACCCACAGTGAAAGATACTGTAGAATTTTTAGGAATGGTACTGACAATAGGTGCTGTAGAAATGCAGAGGAGTAAAAATTCACTTCTGATTCAGAAGATTTCAAGGAAGATAAAATATTTGAGGTGGGCCATGATGGCAGGAATTCATTAGATGTTGAAGGGAGAGGTGTTTTGGGAATGGAACAAGCAAACATCCAGAGGAAAGAAAAGGCATGGCATGCCAGGAGTTGCAAGCAGACAGTTTACCTGAAGAGGATTCACCTGGAAACGTGGATTAAAACAAAAACAGAAGCTAAAGGTTAGAGTGTAAGAGCCTTGAATGTCAAGTTCAGCTGTCCCAGCAATGTATTGATGTTGGAGGGTCATAGTTACCTCCAAAGGTCTCAGAAATGCAGGAGATAAGGTTGAAACTAGTTCCTCACTTTGAGAACGGCTGCCAGGCCAGGATGACATAACTACACCTTAAGGAAATGAATTCACATAGAATCTATCAAAGTGTAGAAAGGACATAACCTCAGAATGCCCTTCAAGTTGAATCAATTAGTTTAAGAGAAATTCTTTAAATTATGCTTTTCTTTTTCCACTATGGCCCAGTAAAAACTTCATCATGCTTTTAATATGGCTAACTCCCCTTACTCCAACTCCAAGCTTACCAAGGAATCTTATGAAGGTCATATGGGTTTATAGAAGAAAAAGATGCCGGATGCTTCCTTAGTGTATAAGCTGTCACCCTGGCCTCACACATTGGCCTCTTGAGAGCTTTTTTAGCATGAATCAGTGTTCTCAAGTAGGATCGGCTGCAGGGACACTGGCAAGATCACACTTCTGAGCCTTTAAAGCTTAAGACTAACCCCTGGACCTTGGTGAATTTATTAGGTAAATGACCCTTTCTAGAGTTCAATATGGCAGCTCACCAGCTTTCCTTCTTTACCTTTTCTGAGAGCACCCAGTCATTCAAAATATCCACAGTTCTGTTTAATGGAAAAGTTTAGTTAATAAAGAATTACTGCATCTCTTATATTTAAATCACCAAGAGGTGAGTAGAATAAAATAGCCTCATGTAAAAACAATTTTCACTTTTTTTTTTTTTTATGATTCAAGAAGAGCTACTTCACCAAAATATGTATCCAGGATATATTAGAACCCTCAAAACACAACAGAAAACAAACAACCCAATAAAAAGATTGATAAAATAATTGAATAGACATTTCACCAAAGAGGGTATCTGGATGGCTAATAAGAACATGTAAAG
Organism: Choloepus didactylus; assembly: GCF_015220235.1. Lineage (NCBI taxonomy): Eukaryota > Metazoa > Chordata > Mammalia > Pilosa > Megalonychidae > Choloepus > Choloepus didactylus. The sequence continues at coordinate 78,592,113 of NC_051307.1, forward strand.
TTATTCAACAACATTAGCTTTAGAGAAATGCAAATTAAAGCCATGACGGATGTTTTAGTTTCCTGGGTTTCTCAAGCAAATACCATGTAAAGGGATGACTTAAACAATAGGAATTTATTAGCTCATGGTTTTGAGGCAAAGAGAAAGCCCAAATCAAGGTATCATGAAGGCGATGCTTTCTCCCCAAAGACTGCGGCATCCTGGGGCTGGCTGCTGGTGATCCTTGGCCAAGCACATGGCGGCATCTCCTGGTCTTGCCCTTCTCTTCCAGGTTCCACTGACGTTCAGCTTTCTGGCTGCTGCCTCTGTGGCTGTTCTCTCTCGGTCTGAATGTCATTGCGATTACGAAGGATTCTAGTAATAGAATTAAGACCCATCCTGATTGAGGTGAGTCATACCTCATCAAAAGGGCTTACCTACTATGGGTCCACACCCACAGGAATGGATTAGGTTTAAGAACATGTTTTTCTGGGGTACATATAGCCCCAAACCACCACAATGAGATACTAGTACACATTTATTATAATGGCTCAAATAAAAAATACTGTCAATACCAAGTGCTGGCAAGGATGCAGAGAAACTAGAACTTTTATATATTTTTGGTAGGAATGTAGAATGGTAAAACCACTCTCAACAAGATAAACATACACAAAGCATGTGACCCAACAAATCCCATACCTGTACATGAATTTTTATAGCAGCTCTAACCACCCAAAACTTGAAATAATCCAAATGACCCTCAATAGGTGAATGTATGAACAAAAGCTACTTTAGAATCTTACAGTACTTTGGGAGAAATAACATGATCAATTAGCGACATGAGCTGGTACCATAGGGGGGAAATTGTCATGTTTTCTCTCCTACTTAAGTACGATTCCAGATAAAGTGAGGTTTCTATAAAATACTTATACTATAGCACAAGAAAATGTGTAAGGGCAACCAGAAAGTTGTTAATTGATGCTTGCATTTGCTACACAGTGTTTGTATGAATATTTGTGTCATGTCTAAGTGTATAAGTCTTGAGTATGATGTGCAGATTTTGAAGGAGCAGAAGATTGAAGTATATGAGTGGGAGGAGCAAGAAAAAGCCTGCATGTAAGAATAAATCAAAAAGTCTCTGTTAATGTTGACTTCAACACAAGGACCAAAGCGAGGTGTTTCATGCGCGCGCGCGCGCGCGCGTGTGTGTGTGTGTGTGTGTGTGTGTGTGTGTGTGTGTGTGTGTGTGTTCGTGGTGTATTTTCTTTTGGAGGGCCCAAAGGCTTTGATTAAATTTTTTAAAAATTCACATTCAAAATTGTAGTGTTTTAAAAAACTGGTCTCTTAGGTGGGGGTGGGATTACTTTAGACTAACCCAGGGGAGTAGATAAATAATCGGCAGGGTAGGGGGTACTGCCAGAGGAAATCCTTATCTAAATCATGCCATCAGTGTAGACTGTTCTTTGGTTCTCCTTTGTGTGTCATCCTCCTAACGCATCAGCCACTGCGTCTGTAGTGACACTTCAGAAGCAGCAAAAGTTCTCTTGCTGCAAATCTATCTCCATGTTCCAAAACTTGTTTAATCAGAGTTGGGAAGCCAATAACTGAATTAAGTGGGACCTAAATTTACCAGCAGATGGCAACAGAGATAATTACTCTCCCAAAGGATTAATCTTATATTATTTTATAAGGCAGACATGGGAGATTTCAACACTTGATTGGGCCCCAACTCAACTTCCTTACACTAGCATTCTATGAGATGGAATTATTCAAGCCAAGACAATGTAGCCAGAAATATAAATTTTCTTTTACTGTGTTGCTATTGTGTTCCATTTTCTAAGAGTGGCTCCTCTCAGAGTTTGATTTTTTTTAGGTGAAGAATTGGAAATAATGGTAAAATCATTTATAGTCCCATAAATTAGATTTATTTGTGGTGAAATGAGGATCAAAAAGGTGAGATAAATGCTGTTTCAAATATAACTTCCTGGCATTATTAAATAAGTCGCACAAGCTTGCAGAGAACAAAGATGAAGCAATTAGACCACTTTTGAATGTCAAAGCCATATGGGTTCCTAAATGAATTCCTCAAACCTTTGTTAATTCCTTTCACACATGAGAAAACCCTTAGACTTCTATGGAAAAAATAAGCTTTTCATTTGCGCATAGTAATTTCAAAGAGCAATGGTGGCAGGATAATTTACTCTGAAGCTCAGGTCCCGAGGGGTGAACAAAGTGTTGCAAGAATATTTTACCTGACTATTCTCACCATGTCTTCCTGTTTCATCAACTTATGTCAATTCTCTGATTCCCTCTCCTGGATAGGTCCATAGGCTAATCTGCTCTCATTCCCCACCTCCTCTCTGTTCTGTGACTCTACACCCCCTTTCGTTTTCCACAAGCTCACCTCTCTCCCATAACTCAATGGAAATTTGGAATACATAAATTTTAAAAATTATTACTGTATTTCATGGTCCTAAATTTGAAGGCTGATTGAATTACATATTTCTAAAACAACAGAAACAAATTATTTTTCAAGTTATTTTACTTTATGCTATCAGAAAAGTAAACACGTTCATGTACAGGCGTAAAAGGGTAAAAATTCTCCCTCCTAACCTTCCCCCAGCCACACACTTCTCTCTGGAAGAAATGAATGCTACTAGTTTCAGATAAATACTTGCAGAGATATTCCATGAATATACACAGGCAATTAAATATCTATATTTACAGATACATTTATATATTTTATATTATATATACACCCTCTGTTTTCCCTTGTTTTTACACAAATCATAGCATCTTTTACACAAAAGCACCTTGCTTTTTTTCTAAACTTAGCAGCTATATATCTTGGCAATCATTTCATATCACTCCAGAAAGAGTTTCTTTTTCATTTTTCAGCTGCAGAGTATTACGTTGCATGGATCGTCCATAATTTATTCAACCAGATCACTACAGACAGACAATAAGGTTAGTTCAAGCTTTTTTGCTATTAAAAAAGATTCTGCCATGAGTAACTTTGTTCATATGTCATTTTACATATATGGGCATATGACTGAAGGGTAAATTCCTAGAAGTGGAATTGCTGGATCGAAGGGGGTGTGCATATTTTAAGTTTAGTAAATATTGCAAAAATCTTCTCCTTAGAAGTTGTACCCCCAGAGATACGAGATTGCCTGTTTCCCTGCACCTCATCACCCAGCCCTCCTCTTGCTCCATTTTTCAGAATTCTTCTGGCCATTCTTACTTGTTTTTCTTTCCGTCTGAATTTTAGAATCAGCTTTAGTTCCAAAAAATATATCATGTAGAAATTTTTATGATTGAATGTATCAATTATATCAGGGAGAATAGATATTTGTATGATGCGGAGTCTCTTTGCAGTGTTAAGGATTCCTGTCCAAAAACATCATATACCTTTCACATGCTAAAGAGTTCATTTCTTTTCTCAGTAGCAATTGGGTATTTTCTTCATATAGAGTTCCCACATTTCTTCTTATGTTTATTCCTTAATGTTTTTAATTTTTGTCATTATTATAAATGAGGTCTTTTCTTCTATCTCTTCTAAGCAGTTTTGTTACACAGATGAATTTCTGTGCCCAACTTGTACCTTGCCACCTTACTGTATTTTCATATTATATATTTTCATACTATATTTTCATATTATTTATAAGGTCACTTGTTTTCCATGTATGCAACCATATCAACACTCAATAATAATTTTACCTTCTTCTTTCCATTTTGCGGCCTCTATTTTCTTTATTTTGTTAAATGTATTGACCAGAACTAGACCGATGTTAAGTAATAGTTGTCATTCTGGATATCTTTCTCTTATCTCTGAACTTAAAGAAACTGCTTCCAGTGTTTCTCCCATCATGCTGTCTTTGGGTTGATATATATATAATTGTATCAAGAAAGGATGGAGGCTTCTAGTTCCATTGCATTTTTTTTTTCATTTGCTTGTGGTATTTGTTGAAAATAAGCAAATACTTTTTCAGCATCATGCTTTTTCTCCTTAGAGCTAGTAATAGAGAATTATGTTAACATCTTCCTATTATTGAACCATATGAGTATTCCCTGGATGACGGTGATGGCGATGGTGTAATATTCTTTTACTGAGATGCTGCTTGTTTGCTAGTATTTTCCTTAGGATTTGTGTATTCTTGTTAATGAATGAGCTTGACCTATAGTGTGTTTCTGTGTGTGTTGAGTTTTGGTGTCAATGTTATCTTAGAGGTTTTCTTCTTTTTCTATTCTCTAAAAACCTTTAAAGAGTATTGAAATGATCTATTCTGTAATGAGTTAGTAGAATTCCCTGTGAATTCATCTGGACCTTGTTATTTTTTGTTGTTGCTGCTGCTGTTGTTTGGTTGTTAGGAGTAGGCTACTTCTTTAACAATTTTACTACGTTTTATTGATAATTTGTGTAGATATTCTATTCTCTTCTGGAGATATTTTAAGTAACTTCTAGTTTTAGAAAACTATGTATTTCCTAGGATTTCAAATTTATTTGCAAAATCTTGTGAAAGGTAATCTGTTTCTTTTCATTTCTCCTGTATTTTTAATTATTTTTCCCTTTTATAATGTCTTATTTTTTATTTTACGTATTTTTTGTTTTTTTCTTAATTAAGCTAGCTACATTTTTTTTTTACTTTGAGTAACCAGCTCTGGGATTTATGCATTCTACTCTTTTTTGTTTATTTTTTAGTTAAGTAATTTCTGCTTTGATTTTGATTAATTTCTGTTTTCTACTTTTTTTATGTTTATTATTACCATTATTATAATTCAGTCGTTTTATTAACTCTTTGAGTTGGATGTTAGTTCATATTTTTTAGCCTTTTTGTTTATTATTCTACATATGTAAGGCTATGACTTTCCATTGACATGGCTTTAATAGCATCTGATTATAGTTTCAGAAACACAGCTTCTGAAATGTAACTATTTCTAAATTTTTCTACTTTTTGTATAGACTTGAATTAATCATCATCCTTGATTCATGGCACACTCTTTAATTTGTTAGTTTTTAAAAATACCATAAGCACCCATGGACCCACCACCCAACATGATCTTGACAATAACCTACACCTACCTACACTGTCCTTCACCCCCCCGCTTCTGCTCCACCCCCCCCACCCTTCTAACTAGAGGAAGTATCATCCTGAATTCTTTGTTATTCATTCCCTTCTTCCTTTTTCACCCAATTTAAATATGTTATACATTTTAAATATATTTTTATTTTAGTTTCATTTTTAAATGGTTTTTCTTAGCTTATGAATAGTCTATAATTTTGTTTTTGATTTCCTCTCTGATCTGAGTTGTTTTAAAAAGAAGTTTGTTTTCTTTTTATTTCCTTTTATTTTCCAGGTGATTTGTTTTGCAGTTTTACTATTTTATGATAAGACCTATTCTTATTGCATCATGACCAGAGAATACTTTCTATACCGTAGTCTACATTTTGGAATTTATTGTTGTAAATACTCACAACACATGAAAAGGCAGAATTGTGTCAGGTATAGAGTTTGATACATATCAATCAGATCTACCACATTATTTTATTTAGGTCTTCTATATCTTAACTTTTTTGCTTCCACTTGATCTGCCATGGACTTGCTTTGTCTGAAATTAAAATTTCCTGCTTCTAAAGTATTGCTTTCTCTTTCTCACCTAATCTTCTAGAGTTTTTGCTTTATGATTCTGTGCTAGTTGGTATTCTAACCTTTTTTTTATGGATTTTACTGTTAAAATATTATACAAGATCATTCTCTGACTTCTTTAAGCTTTTAGTTTTGTGCTATTAAGATTGTATCTAGTTCCTTCTTTATCTCTGCATTTACTGGCTTAACTCTGCCCATTCTTATTCTCAGCTGTTCTAATTCCTTTGTTTTAGGTATGTCTCATATACAGCCTATGGCTGGATTTTGCTTTGTAATCCAATTTGAAAGTCTTTCTCTTAATAATTTTTCTTTGACTTCTCTGTAAATGGTTGATTTTAATATAATCAGGGGCCCTGAATTTTCAAAATCTTTCTTAGCCTTTAAAAGGTGCAAATTTGTGGCAAATAACTGAGGAATTGTGGACCAAAGACTGCCAGGTGTTGAAAGGGTCTATACATTACCCCTACAGAGCACTAAAAATCCTACCACCCAAATGAAAAACAGAACTACTTGTACCAGTCCTAACACTGGCACCCTCCAAAGAACTCAAATAAGCTAGCTATGAGCCAGCCTGCTGAGCATAGCACATCCTTTTCTTTTCAGGCTTGTATGATTTTGTGAAACAAAGACTTGAAACTGATAAGAATCTCTCCTGCAAAAGAAAAGTAACCCTAGATTCCCGGTTACCTGTTCCAGAGATACCTAGCAGGGCTTGCTTGGCCATTTGTAAAAATACAGAAAACTTCTACTTCCTCCAGTAAAGGCAACTCCCTTGTATAACTATAAAGGGCTAGTAGGAAAATGAGGGCACCCCAGGCCATAACTGAGACAGGATCCAGATTGTTCCCTTCTCGAACATTTATTTGTAATTCAGTTTTCCTTGCTCTTACATCAGCCATCAATCTTTGTTTTTGTTTTGCTATACTTTGATTGCCATACTTACTGCATTTGCTCTTTGCTCTTACTTACTTACTTACTTACTTACTTACTGCATTTGCTCTTGGGTCTAAGCAGAGCTAGGGTGTAGGTGCAGCAGACTGGGTGGTTCTGTAGGACAGGAGGGCTCAGGGCTGTTCCTCAAGGTGCCCTGGATGCTGCCCCTTTGAGAGGTGGAACAAGAATCTGAAGTTGCCTGTCATCCATCCATCCCTTCCTTTCCACAACCCAGCTGCCACGAAGAATACCAGATCCATAATGTAAAAAATATGAACAATGGCAATGCTTTCAAACCCCAAATCAGGACACCTAGTCTGAAGCTTAGTATTTGGAATTTAGCCAGTTCCCAACTCTCTCATAAATAGCCACTGTCAGAATAGCAATGCAGAACTGAAGCTGGCCTCAGAATTCTCTGCAAATGCATGGAGCTCACGTTTTACCTAAAACATGCCTTCCAAAGGGGAAAACAAGAACATTAGCACACTAGTTACAAACTTTATTAGAGGAAAGAATCAAACAGAAGGCAAAGGAAAAAAAAATCTTTACTTGATCCTATTTATAGCACTTATATAAGTATCTTGAAATTAGTTTAGAGGTAATAATTACATACTCACAAAACACCTCTTAGACGAATTGGCATGAATCAGATGAGGGTTGAGACCCACCGACACAGAAAGGTGGAGCAGGTTATCCAAGGCCACGGAGCAGGCCAGGAGCCGAATGAGCTTAGGGTTGGAGGACCTGCCTCCCAGCCCTGTGTGCAGACCACACTGCCTGTAAACACACTAGCCAACAGCAAAACCAGATAAATTTGCCTGAAAATATCCCTTTCTGGCTGCCAAACTTGGCCTCTTGTGCATAGTCAATAAGCAAAAGACATCCAGAAGTCAGGGCCTTGCACACACGAGAATCTCGCCCTAAGAGGCTGTGTTCCAAGAAGCAGAGGACTGACCATCTTTGGTAGTTATCACAGTGACTATCCAGTTTTGAAACACTTTTGCATAATTTATCTTAAATGTTCCTCACAGCAGTACTAGGAGACTGTGAAATGTTACATTTTTTTTGTTCTGTTTCTAGGAAGTTAGTGCACCACAAGGAAGCCAGCAACCCAACACCAGGGGCTGAATCTGCCCAAATGAATAGGAGGCAAACAGGCAGATGCCCTGGACTCGAGATGGACACAGGTCGTTTCAGAGGTCAGATCTAGGTAGGGGAGATGGCGTTACCCTGGCGGGGGCAAAGTGAAAACACAGCCTAGGAAAGGGAACTTTGCACCTCTTTGTTACTTACTGGTAGATAGGAAGATCCAGGCTGTGAGAGGCCAGGCTTGAGTAAATACCATGACTATTATTTCTGTATCGTCTGCAGGTAAAAGACATCCAGTTAATGCTTGCAAGAATAAATGAATGAATCATTTTTTGCACATCTCTGCTATTTTAACACTCCCTTTTTGGAGAAGGGGGATCAACATCTACCAAGTACCTATCAGGTTTATAGGAACCAGGTTAATGTTTTAAAGTAGATCATTTACTTTGCAAAGCATCCCTGTAAAGGTTAAAGAGTGAACCTTTGTTTGATCTGTTTCTTACCACACCAAATAGGATTTTCAAACTTATCCATAGTCAAGCCCAACACCTACCTTTTAACCTTTCACTCCCATTATTCTCTTCATGTTCAGGAATTCTTACCATTCATTTGGGCCTTTTCCATGAGCTAGTATGCCTTCCTTTGTCCCCCTCTCCATGCAAATCCTTCCCATTCTTTAGAGTTCAGATCAAGTCCCACGTCCTCTATGAAGCCTTCCTTGACTACATTGACCCTCCATCATCTTTTTCTTTAAAGTTCTTTAATCTGAAGAGTCAACACCATATATTTTTGCAATCATTTTTTTCTTATGGTGTTGAGTTATTTCATGTACATGTCTTATTTGATAATTGTATTTTAAGTTCTTTGAGGAGAGGGGCTATATTTAGTAGAGTGCCTTGCATAGAACCAGGCACATAAGAGGAGCTCAATAAGTGGCTTTTCACTGATTGATTGATTAGTTCTGGACACATGGCTGGAGAAGCATCCTATTATCTCCATTCTTGGGAAACTTCCTGGAAGACATGTAGTGTGAGGGGCATAATATGCTTGGCCATGACTGATGTGTTAAGAAAGTCCTTCCCAAGTCCATATGAACCATTCTCCCATTTCTTCCTATCTCATTTCTCTGCCCTTTTCACTATTCAGCACATTAACCTCCACAGAGGACCCGTGGCTTCACCCTCCCAGTCATCTCTGGTCCCCTGCACCTCCAGTCTCCTCCAATACTCCAAATCTACCAGCTGCCATGATGCTGCCTCTTGGGTCACCTTGCTCACTTATCCCTCAGTCCTTGCCCTGAACCTGAACTACCTACCCAACTATCCTCTACTACAGTACTCATCCAACAACATACCCAAGAAATTACAGAAATTTTATAGAAATTAAACTACAGCTATAATCAGTAGTGGTAAAAATTAGAAATAAAATTACATCATTGTGGCAAACTACTTCCTCCCCTTCTTCCTGGGCTCATAGCTAGACTACACTTCCCAATCTTCCTTGAGATTAGGTGAAGCCACGTTACTAAATTTTCTCCAGTGATGTGAATGAAAGTGTGCCCCGTATAGGTCAAGTCCATAAAAACTCTTCTGTGTTCTTCCACACTCTCTCCGTGGGTGGATGATGTGGTCCTATGCATTGGCAGAGCCACAGGGTATAAACAGTCCTTTAACCGCCTTGTGGAAGAGAGCACCTGTCCAGCCAGGAGACCTGACTTCAGCTAGTACGAGAGAAATAAACTTCTATTATGTTTGAGACGTTATATATTTGGGGTGTACTTGTAGTAGCAGTTCAGCCTATCCTAATTGATACATCAAATGAATAAAAGCAGGTAGAACCATGACTCAGCTCTCACGTGACTCTAAAGAAGCATATCATTGAAGAGGAAAAACTATTTGCCTAATAACAAAAGGAACAAAAAAAGTCACAGGAGCATGTGAATTATATCTGTTTAAAATAGGATGGGGAAACTTAGTGTGATGAAGACTCCTGTAGCAAAGACTGGGTTTGTAAATTGCTACCAGGTTCAGTGTGAGCCACCATTTCTAAGGGATGAGAAAGAATTCCTTGAGAGGAGGGTCCTTGTTAACTCATGGCCCTGGCACATATTGGGTACTCAGTAAGTACTTGTTAACTCCATTGAAATCAAGGGAAGTAAGAATCCCAGCTCCAACCCATTTTTAGAAATGGAGCCTGGACAATTTTGAGGGCCAAACTTTAAAAGAGATATTAACAAAACCAAATGTCCAGAGAAGGGAATCAAGGGTAGAATGTCTTAAAACCATGTTAGATGAGAAGCACTGAATGAATGTAACTGTCTAATCTAGAGTAGCCTGGGGGGGGGGGGGGTTGTTGAGGAAAGGAGAGGGATAGTGAAAGCCACAATTGCCTTTCAATTATGTGAAGAGTTGTCATGGGGAAGAGGAGATATATTCCACATCCCTTAAAAGGCAAAACCGGAACCTAATTTCTGCTTCATGTAGCAAAAGCTTTTTAACAAGAATAGCCATTGAAAATGAAACAGGCTACCTTGGAAAGAACTGAACTTCCCCTCAGTGGAAGTACTTCACTGAAGGCTGGTTGTTGCCTGCTAAGGACATTATCAAAGGTTATCCTACACTGGGTGTGAGATTAGAGCTAATGTTCCTCCTGAAGGTTTCATGATCCTCTGAAAGAAGCTCACTAATAAGACATTCAGAGATGCTCTGTTCTGGAACCACCTGTGGTTTCCAGTAGTCTCTGCCTAACTATCAGTAACTCTCATGAGGATGACTCTTTGGCTGGTTAAAAGCAAGAGGAGCAAGGGAGGCCAGGTGGGGAAGGAAGCCAGATGCTAAATCACAGAATTTGTGATCTGGATATTTTATTTGAAGTCTAGATTAGGTGAGGGGGAAGGCAGCTGATAGAAATAGACAAGACCCTTACCCTTCCACATCCCAATATCTTCATCAAATTACACCAGTTTGGTGGAAATTTTAGTACAGAACACCTACTGTGAAGACAAAGCCAATTGATCATCCACACCTTATTGGTTTTAAGAGATCTGTAGTTAAGTGGCAAGAAGGAGGAAAGGCTATCTTTACCACACGGGTTCCTCATGAAGATCAGGCCCAGTTAGAGACGGGGATGGAAGGCCCAAAGAGGGCAGCGTGTGGGCGGGGGTGTCTGGGTTGCTAGGGAACTGAGGGGGCAGAAAGAGGGCTGAGGAAGAGTTTTGCCTACTTTGTAATTTAGCCTGGGGCCTCAGTGCATCTCTGAGAATTTTCTCCAGGCTGATGACATTGTTTGCCAACACCCAAGTTGGGATGTCAGGACTTGTTCATAAACTGTAAACAGCTCACTACAGCTCAACTCAGTTTTCCCAGACTAGGACAGTCTGGTCTCCTCAATCCTGAGACTCCTCATCTCTCTCTTTCTCTGGGAGGAAGCAGGAGAGAGAAAAAGAAGGATGCTCTCTGTGCTGAATGTCTTCCCATGAAGAAAGAACATATCAGCTGTCCATTCTCATGCAACTCTCCCTCCAATTTATCCCTTTCGTATCTAATATGATACTCAACAATTTCTCTGTCAGGGAAGTTCTGGAACTTAGTCAATGTGTCGAAGAGTCAGACCAATGGACCATCTTTAACAACCTTCAGTCTCCATGCACTATTCCAATTCCATCCTGATTGGGAGTTGGTAGATTAGGGAATACACAGATACAGTTTATCTGCAAAGAATCTGACAAAGGCTCTCATGAAATTTTTCTGATCAAATAGAGAAAAATCAGAGGGATGAAGTATGGTTACATAAATTTATAGCTGGTTCAATCACTGGATCAAAATTGTACTCATCTCTTGCCCCTAAATCTGCCCCTGCTCACACTTTTCCCATCTCTATGACCAGCCATTCATACCCAGGTGATGGTAGGTTCTTAGAAATAAGTCACTTCATAACCAGAATCAGAGTTTCATATAGTGTAAGTTGTCACAGTAGAGGTATTTGTTGGCCTGAAAGAAAATCCTAACTTCCTCCATGACCCAAATGTAATCTATGAAAAACCATGGTCTTGTATGTTTCACATGATGCTTTGGGACCCTTATATTTTCCAGTTCCAAAGTAGTGATAGCGTTTATTCAACTGACATCTGTGTATGCTAAACCACTTAGATATATTAACGTTTCCATTTAGACCAACTCATTTGGTGAGATTAAGAAGTTAAAATGCTAATATCCCACATAATGATCCTGCCATTGAAAAATATGAATTGTGTTGTATTTTCCCACTAATAATCACTGACTAGCACCATAATAGTGATTGACTTTGTCAGGTATTGAATCATGTCCCCCACAAAAGACACACTAAAGTCCTAACCCCTGGTCCTGTGGATTTGGACTCATTTCTAAATAGGATCTTAAAGAACCTATTTAGATGGGACCAAATTGAATTAGGTTGGGCCTTAATCCATACGACTGGAGTCCATATAAGCAGAGGAAATTCAGATGCAGTCAGTCAGTGAGAAGAAGCCAGAAATGAAAGCCAGAGAAGGAGACAGATATCCCCATGTGTAGAGGCAGAGATCATGCTACAGACTCCTTGGGGAAAGCATGGCCTGGGGATACCTTGATGTTGGACTTCAAGCCTCCAAAACCATGAGACAATAAATTCCTGTGGTTTAAGACCTCCCATTGTGTAATATTTATCATAGCAGCCCTGAAAAACTAAGACAGACCTACATCTAGCATTCTGTATAAAATGCATGCAAATGAGAAGATGACAGTGGAGAGGTAGAGAAGAGAGAACTACTCACAGGATGGAAGTACATCTTTTACAATTCATCAAGACACAAATAGAAAAAAGCCCTGGATCCACTGAGAAATAAATTAAAATTAAAAAGGATAAATAATCCAAAGAAGGACCTCGAGATGTGGCATCCCATGGATCAAAAAGTACCAAACCAGTAGAGTCCAGCACATAAAACTGTAAAATGCCAAAGCCTTCTTTTTCTAGGATTACTTTGAAAGGTTGAAAATTGCTCTCCTTTTGGGTCTTTAAGAATATGGGATACAGCGACATTCTATCCTGGAAGCCAAATTAGGGAGATTTAAAGACTCTTTGAAATCCCTTCTCTGCCCAGAGTCTTGGGATTTCTGGTTAAATTAGTGATATCAGAAGTTTTCACAAATCACAAGAGTGTGTACAGTGTGGATGATCTAGGAAAGTCTTAATTTCTAAAGGACAGATGCTTCCTTTAGAAGCATGGATAAAACAAAGCTGCCCTAGAGCTGTACTTGGCCAATCTGAGGGCATTTGTACCATAGAATTTATCTGACAATCTGATAAGGATATCTTCCCAAAGGGGACAACATCCATGCCTTTTAACATTTTTTTCTTATGAAATTCTTAAAGCAATAGTAAGAATTCTTGACTCAAAGAAAGTTGCTATTTTTCTCACCACAGGCTTTGAACTGACTTTCTCTCAAATCCTGGTAGCACAGATGACTTGTTCCTGAGTTAACGAAGAGGGCCCATATGCTGAACGAGATAGAAGGGCACAAGGGAAGACCCCCTTGAGAAAATGAGACTAGAGCTTTGTCTTTGTTAGTCAGATGCTGATGGTGCACAGGCTCTGCTATAACGCACAGGGTGGTGTCATAGGGTGGAGGCACTTCTGTCAAACCAAAGGATAGGAGTGAATGCACATGATCAGAAAAAGAGGGGGGACACAGTTGGAAGGGGAGAGTTTCCATCATACCGGCCCCCTCCAGGGGCTCTGCTTAAGTTCAAAGTTATCTGGACCTTTCTCAGTTTATTACATACCTGTGAACTTGCTAGATAATCAGAAGAAAGCCATCCATTAATCCAACTGTAAGTCCAAATACTCTCAACTTTTTCACGGACTCACCAACCCCAACAGACAATGACATCCAAAAAGCAGCAGCTAAGGCAAAAAAAAAAAAGATTTTAATTAAAATGACTTTTAAAAATATCCTCTATTGATGATAAAGTACACTCTCATACCATCTTTTAACGAGCACAACAGAGTCATTAAGGTGTTTTCCTTCAGTTGGGTAGCATTTTTTTTTTAATGACCACATTTTATAAAATAAAATCATGTTGTTTTTTTAAAGACAAATCTGCTCATACTGTAAGATACATCTGGGAACCAAAAAGGACCAAATAAAAGAATAGTTACACATCTGTCCTCTGTCAGCTCACTCAGCACTATTATTGCTCATAGAACTAATTGATGGCAAATTGTGCTCACTATTTAAGTGGCTCTTTTTTTTTTCTTTTTGCCTACTACATACATTGAATTCATGTCAATTAAACACAGATGGGACTTGACTCCATGGCTCATGGACATATCCTCTCTAACTCACCTAAGAACCTAACTGAGAGCTAGAAATAAAACCTAGGACTCCCACGCCCAGGGCTTTAGCCTCTGGAAGAACTGGCCTCTGGAAAGTGCCTTGCTCTTTGCTGCTATCTTTCCAAATGTGTCTGCCCCAGATCCCAGCACCAAATCATCACATTTCTTCCATCTATAATCCCTCCTCCTATATTTAAGTGTTCTTTACACAATTCTTAGATGAGTGTTTTGGTCCAGAAGACCTTGAGAAAGATGGAAAAACAGACTTATGGGAAAGGGACCTGGAAAATCTCAATCAAACACATCTTTATTGCAACCCTCTGGATCTGAGGGAGAAAGAACAGGGCCTAGAGGATCAGCCCTGTATTTGTTGCAACTCTAGACTTGCAGTCACTCCCTTGTCTCCAAGCTCCCCATTTGGGCCAACATTTTAATCTTTCGATCTCTCTCTCTCCCTCATCATCCCCTGTTTATTCATCTTTTCCATTGCCTTGTCTCATTTTCTGCTTCTTTCTGATTGCCCCACTCTCTCACATTCATATCCCTTGGCGTATCATCTTTCTGTTGAAGCCTGCATGGATGGCCCCTTTCCAAGAGCAGCAGGTTTAAATCAGCTCCAGATTAAAATGAAGGCAGGGATGGGGGTGGAATGAGGCCAGGAGGGGATATCAGCTCTCTGATGCTCAGTGTACAGTGAACACAGCCCACCCCCAAGCCCCTGCTCTTGCTCTCACTCTCTCTGTCTGCCGGACACCCCTCCATACACAGGTATGTACAAGAGAAGGCTTAATAATCCCCTGCAGGCAAAACCCACCCCCAAACAGGCAGCTGGTTTCCATTAGATGTTCTGAGCCCTATAAATATTCTCTTTTCTCACTTATCTCTTAATACTTTTCCTTTCCCTTTCTCATGTTCTCCGCCTCTGTATTCTCTCGGGAGGAGGCCTCAGCTGAGAAGGGAAGGCCTGCCAAGCTTTGCATTAACCATCCTGTCATGTTCCAGGCCTCTGGCAAAGCAGAACCCAGAAATGATGGTTTCTTGTTTGTCTGGTTTGCTGCCTCACTCACAGAAGGCTGGAATTCTCCCAGGAGAGTGGGAGGGTTGAGCTCAGCCTGTGGAGACGATGCTGCCAGGGTCACCCAACCATGTGCTCTCGATTGTGCTCCTAGCTAAACCTGTCTTCATCCAGGTCGTCTTCTGCTGGGCCCTGGTGGGTGTACAGTGTCTTGGGCACAGCTCTGGTGTGATGTTCTGGGATTCAAATCTCAGCATCTTTGTGCACCGACAGTGTGACCTCAAGCAAGTTACATAACCTCCCTCATTTGTAAAATTGTGCTGATAACACCCACCTCAAAGGACTGTTGTTGCCAGGATGAAAATGAAGTAACACATGAGAAAACATTTACTCAAGGTCTGCACATCCCCAAAGCTCTTTCCTCCCCATTCTCTCCCCAGTAAGATTTTCTATTGGAAAACATGCCTTCCTCCTCCTCTGCACTATATAGCATCCAAGCAATTAATTGAACAATTAGAGAATTAACCCCTAGATACCCAAGTTCCAAGTTGGGGAAAATATAAATGTTTGCTTCTTGTTCTTCTGTCCTCCAGCCTATTCTAAAGACAGAAAGAGAAAGAGGCTGAGAAAGAGTGCAAAATCCATAAATTGGAACAATGTCAATACTTCTTATGAACCAGGTAGCAAGAAGCTATGTCATTACAGAGCTGGTGACCCTGGAACAAAAGTTCTCCAGGGGTGGGGGTGGGAGTGGGTTCACCTGAGTGCCCCATCCTAAGCCATGGTGATGAAGAAGGCACCCTCTGGGGTCAGACCGTCTGGGTCTGAATTCAAGCTCCAACTCTTGGATATGTTGCGCTTAAAAATGTTTCTGTTTCCTCATATGTAATTGAGAATAATAATAGTACCAACATCACAGGTTGTTGCGAAGGTTGAATGAGCCAGCACGGTGCACCTGTATTAACTAATCCAATTCGCTGTCCCTCAAACAGTGCCTATCCCAGAGTAAGCGTGCAGTAAACGATAGTGTTGGGGATTGAATTGTGTCCCCCACAAAAGACACGGTCAAGTCTTAATAGCGTTCCTCTGGATGTGTACCCTTTTGAAGGTATTATTAGTTCAGGTGTGGACACTTTGTGACTAAGAACTTCAAAGAGCCTATTTAGATGCGGGCAAATTGAATCAGGGTGGGCCATAATCCATAGGACTGGAGACCTTAAAAGGAGAGGAAATCTATAGAGAGATAGGAGACAACTGAGCAGGAGAAGTCAGAGGAAGCCAGAAGTCAGCAGAAATCAGAGGAACAAATACAAGGAGAGAGATCACCACGTGACCAAGGATTGCTGAAACACTACAGTCTCCTGCCAGTACCTTGATGTTGGACTTCTAGCCTCCAAAACCAGGAGACAATCAACCCCGTGGATGAAGCCAACCCACTGTGTAACATTTGTCATAGCCACCCTTCCCATTTGGTAACTCAGCCCTGGTTCTTAGAGTCTTGTTCCGCCATCAAGATCATTCCAAAACTGACCCATGGTCCAGCGGGGATTTCCTCCTTCCGTTCCAGCATGCTCCTTAGAAGGAGTCCAGCCACTTTGGTGGCTCTGGATAAATTCCAGTCCTCACTGTGGAACGAATGCTGGAAATTCCTCAACCAGCCTTCCGAGAGGGGGATAACCCTTTGGGAGAACACGCACCGTGAGGAGTAGGAATGCCTTTGCAGAGCCTGAGCCAACCACATCCCCCAGCCCTGTGGGCCTTCCTGAGAGCAGAGCCTTTACGTGGAGTGCAGCCCGTGACAAACGCAGTGACGACCGGCCCAGACAGCACCAAGCATCTTCAAACTGCTTCCAAGGGACCACGATGCTGGGGTGCCCTCTGGCCAAGGGTGAGTGCAGAAGTACTTCACTCCCAGCAAGAGGCAGGTACAGCCCAGAATCCCCAGGCTGTGAAGGACCTTAAGTCCTCAGAATCGAACCCCCTGTCCTCTGCACATAAACTAATCTAGACTAATGGGAACTTTGTAAGATGATTTTTTTTTTGTATTTGCTGCTAATTTCTTTGCACTGTAAGTCAGCCATATCATGAAAGAACATAGACTGTGGAATCAGCTAGAACTGATTCTAGCTGTGTCACATTGGGCAAGTTTCCTAACCTCTCTGAGCCTCCATTTGACAATTGATAAAACGAGGCTAACAGCCTTACAGAGAATTAATCAAGATTTAATAGAGATGTTGTTCTAGTTTGCTAATGCTGCAGAATGCAAAACACCAGAGATGGACTGGCTTTTATAAAAAGGGGGTTTATTTGGCTATACAGTTACAGTCTTAAGGCCATAAAGTGTCCAAGATAACACATCAGTAATCAGGTACCTTCACTGGAGGATGGCAAATGGCGTCCGGAAAACCTCTGTTAGCTGGGAAGGCACGAGGGTGGCGTCTGCTCCAAAGTTCTGGTTTCAAAATGGCTTTCTCCCAGGACATTCCTCTCTAGCAAGCTTGCTCTTCTTCAAAACGTCACTCACAGCTGCACTCCGTTCAGTCTCTTTGAGTCAGCATGTTTTATATGGCTCCACTGATCAAGGCCCACCCTGAATGGGTGGGGTCACACCTCCATGGGAGTATCCCACCAAAGTCACCACCCACAGCTGGGTGGGGCACATTCCAAGCAAATCTAACCAGTACCAAAACATCTGTCCCACAAGACCACAAAGATAATGGCATTTGGGGGACACAATACATTCAAACTGGCACAGATGTTTGTAAACACTTGGCACACAGACTAATAAATGAACAATAAAAGGTAGCTTTAACAACTCCAGGTATAAATACACACCCAAATCACATCTTTCTTGATAAGCTTTAGCCATGGCTGCTCACCTTTATGACTACTTATTCTGTCATTTTGTAGCAATTTAACTCCACTTCCTCTAGCTCTATCCTTAGTGAAGTCAGAAGACAGCTGGTTGCCATCAACCCTAAATATAACTACCTTCCAGAGACCTGAAAACAGTTAATAAATCATTCTTTAGCCTCTGAACTTCAGGCTAGACAATGCCAATTTCTTTAATCTTCCAAGATCCTATCTGAAATTCTTGAATAATTTTCAAGAATTATGTTCTTGAAAAGTTCTTGTCTCAGGTTTGAGTTCCTAAATATGAATGTGTTATTATAACAAGGACCTGACAAAAATGTTCATTTTCGTGAACATGAAAGTTGGACGCGTGTAATTCATGCTCCGCTTTGGTGCCCACTAGTACCTGTCCTATCTTTTTGTTTTTTTGTGGTTTTTTTTTTTTGCATATACATGTTAGACGAGTCAAATACGAAACAGAGAAGAAAAGCCAGTGTTTGTTCCTTTAAGAAGGCAGCCCTGCAACTCACTTGTTAAACTTTGTCCCATTTGCTGGGATAGGAAAAAAGAACTACCACAAGAGACTGAAGAAAATCGTCAGAGTAAGAAAAGCTCTTAAGAAAAAAAGACATTTTCTGCCCTCTGAACCTTTCTTGCTCGATTCGGTTCTCCCACGGTGACAGTGCAGCTAATATACGTCTGTGCTCCACCAGGCCCCTGCTGAGAGGGACTGGGGTAGGACAGGAAATCACCACTCAGAAAATAAATGACCTGTCCCAGTCTTTTGTTAATGAGTCCAGAGCATAATAAATCAAGGTGACCCAGTCTCAAGAAACACAAGGCTGTTTAAAAACAAAAAAAACCCAAAACCCCCGAGCCCCAAAGGTGAAGAGGAGGAGAAGGGAGCGAGGGGACGGCAGGGAGTCCCTATAAATCACACCCGGCAGCAACTAGTGCAGATGTTTTCCAGTTTCAGATCCACTCGAGAGGCGGAGAATGGAAGCGTGTGGACGTGAATGGACCGACTGTCTGTCTGTGAGGGGAAACCGGACGTCCAGGTCTGTGGACACGGCCCCTCCTCCTGTTGGCCTCTGGCGGTTACTGTCACAGGACTGCAGGCTCTCCCTTCAGGCTGTTCCTTTAGCCCACTGGGCTTTTCCGTCAGTCCTGGTCTTCCTCTAATCAGGACGGTGAGAATGTCTGGAGAGGCCTGAAATGCTTAAATCCACTTGGAGGAGAGAACCAAGGGCTTCTTGTTATCAAATATGGGTCCTGGCTTCCCACGGTGACAGGCCCCTGCAAAAAGAGAGGGGCAGTCAGGTAAATCATGGGAGGGTCTTAGCCTACCAACTAAACTGCAAGCTCTCCGAGGGTGGTATTTGACAACAGCATAGAGAGAGACTGTCTGGATGGAAATAAATATTCCTTTATGTGGCAGAGAAATAGGAGATAGAGTCTAGGGTGAGCTGTAATGGGATACTCGGTAATTTACAGAAGACTTTCAGATAACAGCCTTAAAACCCTGGTGAGAAAGATACTGTCATCCATATTTACATATTTAGAAACTAAGGCAAAAAGACGCTAAGGAATAAACAGCAATGGGCATTTGTAAAGTGTTTCATACACACTGTTTTGCTCGGACACACCCCATATGGTAGGCTGTTTTTCCTTTGCTACAGATAAGGAAACCTGGGCTGAGAGTGGTTAAAAAACTTTTCCAGGTCACAAAGCTAACATGTGGATGAACTTGGGTCTGCACTCAAGCTCTTGAATCTAAGTCTGTGGTCCCATCTATTCAGCTGCAGCTATTTACCATGGCATCATGCTAATCAATATGCTGATAGGGAAATGTATTAGTCGGGGTTCTCTAGGGAAACAGAACCAACAGGAGATAACTGTAAATATGAGATTCTAAGAAAATGTCCAACACAACAGTGGGGATGCCCAAGTCCAAATTCCGTAGAGTGGGCTGCAACTCTGATGAAGGTCTTCGATGAACTCCCCAGAAGAGGCTGACTGGCTGAAGAAGAAGTGAAAGTTCTCTCTTCTCCCTCAAAAGTCTTCAACTGATTGAATTAAATCCAACTGAAGACACTCCCTAGTTGATCATAGATGTAATCAGCCACAGATGCAATCAGCTTACTAATGATTTAATAAATTAGCCTTCTGGTTTATTAACCAGCCACGAAATGTCCTTGCAGTAACGGTTAGGCCAGTGCTTGCCTGACCAGACCACTGGGCACCATCATCTGGCCAAGTTGCTACATGAACCCAACCATCACAGGGAAGGATGCTGAAAATGGGGGAGGATCAACTTTGACCAAGGCCCATAACTGCTTAGAGGAAGCTGGGAGGTAGGTGAGTAGACAGGAGGAGACTGTGGCCAAAAAATTTTCACCATTCTCCCTGCAACATAAAATCCACCACTCAGTCATTTCCCTTCCCTCATATAAGCACTGCCTCTACTCACTCTTCCCTTCTCACCATCACTTCAAAAGAAACGACATCACACAAACTGCTTTTCTTAAAAAAAAAAAAAAGTATTACTCATGCCATTTATTTCCATTTCAACCACCATAAGTTTGTGAAGCATTTCATATTTTTCAAAACTCTTGCATATCTGTTACCTCCTCTGAACCTCTTAGGATTGTCATTTACTCTTGAAGAAACTGAGACTAGCATGACTTTGCCCATAATCACTCCACAAGGTTGAAGGTAGGTGCTCTCCCCCCAGCCCAAACTGCCTCCCAAAGAAACACAAGGAGCCAGAGGCTTTTTTCCATCTTGGTTTTCTTCCATTGTCCCCATCCAGCAATGAGACAGAAGACACTGTTATTTACCTGTGCTCCCTTGCTGAGTATTCTTTAGGATAAAATTTACAGAAGTGGAATTTCAAAATGAAAAAGCATTTTTTTCTTTAGAAGTAAATATCGATAAGTCATAAAACATCATGGTTGCAGGAATCTTCTATGAGGTATACTTTATTCTCTGACAACTCAGATAAACTAACTGCTTGAACTGGCAATCTGAATATATTCCACTTTACCTCTGAATTAAAGTAATGTTCATCAAAAAAAAAAGGGCTATCTGTGGACTTTCTATACTGGTTTTGCTTCCTTTGGAAATAAAATAATTAGCATTATGCACCCTAAATAGGAGTTCAAATGTTTGCCCATCCACAGAGGGCTGTCAACCACAACAGGAAGATGCCACAGCAGGCTGCCTAAAATAAACCCAAAGAAACCCACAGCTTTCATTTGGCTCAGGACCTAGGCCCACAGGGCCGCAGGCACACCCATGAAAATTAAAACTGCTCTGAGTATTTTAGGGCAAATAGCAGCCTTCCACCAAGGCAGAACACTGCTTTAGGTTTCCTTTCCTCGCTTTTTGTTTGTTTTGGTTTTGGTTTTTGGTTTTGTTTTGTTTTGTTTTCTGGTTCTGCTCTGTGAGTCTAAGTTTTTCATACTCAGATGTTGACCGTCAGCTGGGTACCCAAAGGCAAGATCCACAGGAAGTGGGTATTCCAATGGGTCCCAGGCATACCAATCTTCTATTTAAAAGTCAGTCATCCATTCAACATTCTTGAGTTCCTACCGGGGCCTGTGTCAGGTGGTGAAAAAGATTGAGGCTTATGTTTTATACTATCTGTTTCAGTTTGCTAAAGCTGCCAGAATGCAAGGTACCAGAAGTGGCCTAGCTTTTAACGATGGGGATTTATTAGCTTACAAATTTACAATTCTAAGGCCATGAAAATGTCCCAATTAAGGCATCAACAGGATGATACCTGGACTCTGAAGAAAGACTGCTGGCATCTAGAACACCTCTGTCACATGGGAAGGCACATGCTTGTCTTTCACTCTCTGGTTTTATTGCTTTCAGCTTCTGGCTCCAGAGGCTTCCTCTCTGAGCTCTGTGTGTCCTTTAAGCTTCTCTGGGGCTTTTCTCCATCAGCTTCTCTTAATTTCATCTTTTAGCATCTATGAGGATTCTCTGAGCATGCTGGGGTCTTTGTCTGTGTCCTTTTATTCTCTCATAAAGGTCTCCAGTAAGGGGATTAAGACCCATCTTGAATGGGCTGGGTCACATCTCAGTTGAAACAACCTAATCAAAAGGTCCCACCCACAATAGGTCTGCACCCACAGGAATGGATTAAAAGAATATGGTAGGAGTATATTGGAAGGAATGAAGTTATTTCAAGAAATTTGTTTTTCCCATTGCTTTGCTTTATTTTGTTTGGAAATTTTTTTTTATTTGATTAAAAATAGTAATTTTTAAAATAAAAATAAATAAATAAAATAAGATCTTTTCTGGGGTATATAATAGGTCCAAACCAGCACACCATCCTTGCCACAAACCAGCCAGGAGATACTGCATAGGATCCTTTCCCTTTCGGGCATCACTTCCCGCCTCTGTAAACTGAGGAGGCAGATTGGCTGGTCTCTAGGTCCTTCGTAATCCTGCTGTTTGTGGCTCCCAGGAATCTGTGCTGTTGGAGTCAGCCTGGGTCCAGCATGTAAGGAAAAGAATTTTGCCCTTTTACTAATGTAAATTTTTTTAAAAACTAGAAAAGGAGAAGGCAGAAGTGGAGACTATATTTTTCAAGGAAATCAGATTTGGTGGTGATCATGGGGAAAAGGAGCTACCGAGTCTTAAAAATCCTTTGTAAATGTATCAAAAAACAAAATTCTTGAATACAAATATGGGTATCAATTTCTGCTCTTTTCTGGTGCATATTTTTATATAACTGTAACAGGTTGTGTATAATATTTTTCATTCTTTGTTCAAAACATTATTTTGTAAATACATTCTTGAATCACAAAGTCCATAGTCTTCTCATTTTTTAGTGGATAACATTCCAGTCTATCATTTCATAGATTTCTTGTCCACCTATAAATGGTGAGATATTTGGAGTATGTCCAGGCTTTTTTCTTTTATTAATAGCACTGGTATAACTTTTTCCCTGAATTATGTCCTTTGGACATTCACTCAAAAAGGGAATTTCTAAGTCAGTGGATGTGATCAGTTTTGTAGTTCCTACTCCCTGTTGTAAATTTGCACTCCCAAAAGACCTTATCAATTTATAATGCCATGTGCAGTTTATAAGCATTCCTTTTTCTTCATAAGCCCATCTACATTGCACATAATACTTTTAATTTCTTTTTGATAACTTAAATTTGTATTATGTTTCTACTTCTACAAAGTTGTTTATATTTTCATTTCTTTTGTTACTGTTGAAACTGATCCATTTTCTATGTGAGTCATTTTTTATATTTCCTCCTATGTGAAGAGTTTATTCATGTCTTTTGACCTCATGTCTAATGAATTTGAATATCGTTTTAAGGCTTCTGTGGGCCAAATTCTTTAGCACTACAGATGTTGAGGATACCAAATATGGACGCATTTGGCATCAGGAAGGTGTAGAGCTGCAGTGCACACAACAGTGTACAGAATGCAGTCCTCATAATATTCGTACAGAGGAATACTATTCAACAATAAGAAAAGAACAAATGACTGTGTTCCAGTTTGCTAGTGCTACCATTATGCAATATATCAGAAATGAATTGGTTTTTATAAAGGGGATATATTAAGTTACAAATTTGCAGTCCTAAGGCCATAAAAGTGTCCATACTAAGGCATCAACAAGAGGATACCTTCACTGAAGAATGACCAATGACATCCGGAACACCTCTATCAGCTGAGAAGGCACATGGCTGGCATCTGCTGCTCCTTTGCTCCCAGTTTGAGTTTCAAAATGACTTTTTCCAAAAAATCTCTGGGTCTCTCTTAGCTTCTCCAGGGCAAACTTTGGGCTTCATCTCTTAGCTTAGCATCTCCAAATGTCCTTCTATCTGCATCTCCAACCGTCTCTAAGTGTCAGCAAGCATCTGGGTCTGTGTCGGCTCTTGGCTTCTCTCTTATATACTCCAGTGAACTAATCAAGACCCACCCTGAATGGGTAGGGCCAACACCTCCATGGAAATAATCAAAAGTATATCACCCAAAGTTGGGTGAGTCACATCTCCATGGAAACACTCAATCAAAAGTTTCCACCCTAATCAAAAGACTAATAAATCTGCCCCCACAATATTGCATTAGAAAACATGACTTTTGGGGGGACATAATATATCCAAACTGACACAGACTGATACACACTATAACATAGATAAACCTCAAAAACATGCTAAGTGAAAAAGTGAAACACAAAAGACAACATATTATACAATTCCATTTATATGAACTGTGCAAAAAAAGACAAATCTAGAGAGACAGTAGATTAGTGGTCACCTGGGGCTGGGGGTGGCAATGCGTGTTGATTACAAAAGGGCAGGAGGGATCGCTTTGGAGTGATGGAAATGTTTTAATATAGGACTTTGGTGATTGCACAACTCTGTAAATTTACTTTAAAAATCATTGAATTGTACAATTAAAATGAGTGGATTTCATGGTATGTAAATTATACTTCAATAAAGCTGGTTAAAAAAAGGAATGACAGAATGCAATCCCCAGAGGAGACAGACAAAACACTGTCTGCTAAGGACTGAAATAAGGGTGAGACAAGGGGGCTAAGAGAGCACTCAGGGGCCTAACCCCATCTTGGGGCTCTGGGGAAGTTTCCGGAAGGAGATTGCTCCAGGCAGAGTAAATGGGAGGTGCGAGAGCGGGAGGGATGCACACCGTCAGGGACAACAGCGTTAATCTCAAGGGAGGTGGTGCGAAGGTGATGCCCACCTTGATTTGAGTTAGCAGACTGCCAAGGAAGTTAAATGCTGGAAAACATATTCAGCCTGTTAATTATAACTACAAGCAATCGAATGCTTTGCTATGAGCCAAGAGCTTTACATTTAGTAACAACAATCCTGTAAGCCAGAATTGCGGTTGAAGAAACCGAGGCAAAGAGAGACTACGTTCTTTGCTCGCAGTCACATCCTTAGAATGAAGAGAGCTGGAAATAAGGCCCAAGCCCGACCCTGATACTCATGCTTTCCTACTCTTCTATCTGCTTTTACCACTATACAGACATGTGACTCTAAGGGGATGTGGAATTAATGGCCTTTGCTGAGAAGGCCTTTGCTGATCTACTCTAAGAATTCATAAAACCCATCGGTGAAAAGTTTTGCAAATGCAATTTGCTAGGGTCTTGGAGCAGAGCCTTTGCAATTTATGACCACCTCTAGCGCACTGCTCTGTATACAGCAGGCAGGCATTCAAACTGTGCAGGTCTCTATGTAGCTTCTAATGTGTGAGTAAAATCCAGTAGTGTTGGTTGAACAGCACTGACTTCCCGAAGAGCTGGAAAATTCTGTAAGGCTCCAGAAATCCAGGCTGTAACACATAGATCCAACATCCTCATCAAATGCCTCTCAATAATAATTTAAATGGATCACATAAAATACTTAAGATACAACCAAAACAGAAACATGATTTTTTTTAAAAAACAGTGTTTCATTCTTCTTTTAGATCTTTTTTTTAATTTTAAGAATTTGTTCTTCTCCTTTGCCTTTGGCCCAAGTGTATTTATCTCATACGGGAAACTGTGAGTCTACTTGGGTGAGGCAAAGACACACATTCTTTTCTTGAAGGAACAGACTTGCATTCCTATGAGTAAAATAAATTAGGCCCAGTTTCTCTGACCATTAATTATTTGGAATAAATAATCTTTTCCTGCTCGGAGAGAAGCACAAGAGACCAACACAAATTTCCTCAGCAGGCTCAGGGGAAAGATCATTTGACCATCCACAAGAACGCCTGTGGTCCCAGAGGGTTCAAATGCTGGAACACATTAGGTTCTGCCGCCAGATGTTTGTAAGAAATCCACTGATGGAGACAATTCCATCATACCAACCACAGAGGACTCAGCATCTGGGGGAGGAGGCTAGAATCATCGCCAAAGAGCAACAGAGTATGAAGGAATTTGCATCTAGTTCTGCCTCTAGAGAATGTCCCAATCCTCCACCCTGAAGACAATGTAAGGAGTTTAGGAAATGCACTGTCCCTGGGTTCTTTTGTTATTTTAGTTAGAATCTTAGAATATGCCAGAAACATCACCCTGGGAGGAGGAGAGCCTAGAAGGAAAGTATGTAGTCTTACAGAGTGAATTCTCTGTAATCTGCAAGATTATGGAATGTCACCATTACAAATCTATAGACAGAATAAACATGGTGCTTGAGGGAGAGGGTTCAGAGTTGGAACTGTTTGTTTTTTAGCCTTATGCACTTGCGGCCAACTCTGCTCTTCGTTTTCTTCCTCCTTCCTTACTAAGAGAACCTTAATTTTATTTGGGGCTACAGCAATGCACCCAAACTATTCACCTTCTCAGACTCCCACGCAGCTAGGGGAGGCCACGTGACCCACTTAGGGCCAATGAGATGTAAGATGAATTTGCAGGTAGGTTTTTGGGAAACCACATCACTTTGGCCTTTTGCCCTTTGTCTTCTTTTCCAAACTGAAGTGTGGACGAAGCAGCCACCTTCTTTCGACCACAAGATGACAGCCAAATGCTAGGTTGGCAAACACAAATACGGGAGCAGTGTAGATCTTTCATGATTACAAGCAAGCTCTGCACTAGCTCTGGGCTGCTATCTCTGTACTTTTTATTAAGTTCTTGAGCCACCATTCCTTGCTTGAGCCACTGTTCCCTGCATCTTTGTAGTATGCAGCCAAATATAACTCCTGACTGGGAACCATCTGAATTCAGTTAAATTGATCAGACATTTATTGATCACTAATATGTGCCAGGTTTGGGAATACAACGATGAGAAAGATATAACCTCCTGTCCTCAGAAAGTTCACAATCTAGTGGGTGAGGGATGTTACATAAGCAAACCACTATAAATGCAGCTGATAGGTTCTAAAGTGATGGTTTATTTAAAGCATTATGGGAACAAACATTGTTTGTTGACATGAAAGCAAAATATTTTGGGGTAGAGCTTGTAGAATTTACCTCCTCAGTGTATTCTCACACCTTATAATACACATACATACACAGGTAAATATGATTAACCCACTGAATATTCACAATTCATGTTATTGATACAATCTGCCAAACCATGAGGTCACAGTTATTTTATCTTCCAGTAAGTACCACTTTACACTTGTTTATTTTCTCTGGTGGGGTCAGAGGACCTCCATGTTTCCTGAGTAAATTTCTCAAACCTTTGTCAATTCTTTATACACAGGAGAAACCCCAAGAAGTTCATGGAAAAATAAACTCAATCTCAAAGAGCAGTAGTAACAGAGGACAGTTTGGTCTGAAATAAATTCAGTAGCAGCGTTTTTTACCCAACTGCAGCACTTACCCCAGTAACTCTCGCTTGGCCCGTCTCCCTGTTCCTCTGTTATTGGCTGCCACTGCGCCTGCCCTTCTTTTCCTCTCCATCTCTTGCTTCATTCCCCATTATCTGTCTCTAGTTTCCCAGATGGCATCTATTCATCCCCTTTCCCATGCTCTCTATTTCTCTCTCCCTTACCCAACCATGAGTTAACAATAAGGAATTTTAAAGGTTATTTGCTGCTTTTATTGAAAAGTTTTCCATCTAAGATCTTAATTTTTTTTCCGTTTTTCAATTGAGATATATTCATATGCTATACAATCATCCAAAGTGTACAATCAAATGTTCACAGTACCATCATATAGTTGTACATTCATCACCACATTTTATTTTTTATTTTAATTTTTGAAGAGGGGTGATTGGAGTAATTGATTCACAAAAACTAAAATAAGTTGCTTGAAATTTTTTTCAGATAGGTAATACATTCACATGGTTCAAAATTTAGGAAGTTTGAAAAGATATATATAATATGTCTCCCTCACATCCCTGTCTCTCAGCCACCTTGCGCCCCTACTCAATACAACCCAGCATTACCAGTTTCTCATGTATCCTCTCCGAGTTGTGTTATGCATATACAAGTAAATACATATACCTATCCCCCACTTTGTTGCACAAAACTGTTTTGCACCTTGCTTTCATTCACTTAATATCTTGAAAATCTTTCCATGCCAGTCATAAAAAAAATTCCTATTATTTTCTAAATTGAAAAGGGATTCCTTGTAAATATGTATCATAATTTATTTAACCAGTGCCCTGTTGATGGACATTTAGATTGTTTCTAGCCTTTCGCTATTTGAAGCAATGCTGTAAGGAATGGCACTGTCTATGTGTCATTTTACAGATGAGAGTATATCTGTAGGATAAATTCCTAGAAGGGATTCAAATGTTATGCACACTTGTAAATATGATAAATATTGGCAAATGTCCCATCATAAAAATACACTATTTTACACTCCCACACACAGTGGATGGGTGCCTATTTCCCTACACTCCCACCAACTCAGTTGATCAAATCTGGGGGCTTTGTCAATTTGAGAAGTGAAAAATGATCTCTCATATCTTTAATTCATATCTCTTGTATTATGAATGAGGTAATTCATCTTTCATACATCTCATAAGTATTTGTATATTCTTTTCTATTCAATGCTTATTAATATCCTTTCCCCTTTCTTCTATTGGTTTGGTAGTTTTATTTTTCCAAAGTTCATTATTTATTAGGGGAATTAACCCTTTGTCTGTGATATGAGATGGGCATTTTTTCCAATGTGTCATTTGTCCTTTGACTCTGCTTATCAAGGATTTTTACCATGTAGAGATGTTTAGTTTATGTGTAGTCAAATTTATTAATTTTTTTCATTTTCAAATGACAAACATTTCCAAACATAGAAAGGCCTTCTGTGGGAGAGGAGTTCTTATTACCTTCTTAATCATATATTATGTTGAATGTCAAGCAACAAGTCTTTTCTTATGTGACTGTTGCAAGTTAAAGAGTAATCTAGGAATAAAAGGAGGTGGGGTAGGGGAAGCATTTGGATTCATATCCTTTCCACACCCGGCTATGTTGTAGGCTGGAGGTCTTGGACTTATTCTCCCATCCACCAGTCTACTTCACTCCAGTAAGTGAAGACAAACGAAGAAGCCCAAAGCTCCACAGACTTGTGTGTGTGACATGAGAAAGCTAAAATGCTTTGATGACACATAGGCATAAGCTTTTGAATTTCTTCACTTCTGCCTATGCTGCCCGTCTACATAGTGTCAATGTTATCATTCATCCTCAAGGATAAAAGATGCTGCTATAGGAAGTTTGTGAAACTTATTACAGCTTAAAAAACATCCCCCAATTCATGGGGTGGGGAAAGCAGTTGGTCAACATGCAGACTCCTCGGCTGAGCAGGACTTGAGAGTAAGCCAAAAATAAACATGTGTGCGGTAAGGCAACTCTAACAAGCTAGAGTCATTTTGCCTCCTCCATTCTCCCCCTTTCCCCAGTCACAGCATCCCAGCTTCAAGGGCAACATCCCTTCTTCAGGTGAGGCCAAAGTCCCAGACAGGCCCCCCTGGAGTAGGAAACACTGCCTTCCTAAAAGATTGGAAAGCCTCCACCAATCAGGGAGGAATACAAGATACTAGCATCAGAGTTTTCAGGAGCAGCAGCCCCCTCTCCCAGGTGTCCTTACAACATCAGAAGAGCAGAGAAACCAGCCAATTGTGGACCTGAACTTTGCTCAAGAGTATCTTGGCTTACCTCCAAAGAGCACCAGTCAAGCTTTCAGGATTTGTCCTTTGATTTTCTCATCCTTTAGGGCATCTTGAGAGCATGTCCTACCCACACAGGGCTGGCCAGAAGCACTGCTGCCATTTGGACATACACCGTGGGGTTACTGTGAGGGTATTTGCCTCAATCACTGGGTGGTCCTCGGCTTGGGCTATAGGAAGATGAATAGCCCAGCTGTTTAGGGTATAGCAGAAAAGAGTCATGAGCAGCTACAGAGATCAGAGTTAGGAGATTTGGATGCCAGGAGTCCTGGTCATTTCAAATCAGGGTCATGGGATGCATCACCAACACAGAATCTTGGAATAGACTTATAAATAGGGGTGAAGGAATAAAGGAGGTTTGTTACAGTCATGATAACAGCTCGTGATGATGGAGGCCTGGAGATGCACTTCTACTGCTGCCCTGCCCAGTCACCATGTGGATTTGTGATAAAGTCACTTAATATTTGGTCATCAGATGCCACACAGGTGAGGCACAGTGTTAAGAGACCCCACCTATTTCTGATTTGGGTAGAAAGGAGACTCATTTTACTCAGAAGACTCAGAAGAGCTGTGGAGGGGGCTGTGTCCAGATGGAGAGAAAGCAATATCCAGGGGAATTCTACCAGTAGTAGTTCCCTCTGATGTTCCCCAAGTCAGGATTCAGGTGGTTTGAGGCCCACATTTTCTATCTGAAACCATGGTAGCAATTTGGGGCTTAAGCACAAAAAGAGACCAAGAGTGATGAGAAAGATGGCTCTATCTTGTGGACTGAAAGGAACAGGTAAATTATCCAGCAAGAAGGGAAAGGGGAAAAGTGGCCATTCATTCATTCAACAACTGTGCACTGAATCTTATGTGCCAGATACTGTTTACAAGGCTGGAGATAGAGCAGTGTACAAAACAAAGTCCCTGCCCTCATGGTGCTTATATTCTGATAGGGGAGAAACGATAAACAACACATGTATCTATATAGGAGACAAGAGATGATATGGGTAGAGCATAGACATAGACATAGTTAAATATACAAAACAGTGGTGATAAGTGCTAATAACTCCAGGGAAGGGGCTGGATAGATGTAACTGATGGTGGGGGATGCTGTTTTATTCAGGGTGGTCGGAGAGTGCCTCAGTGGGAATAATGTGATCTCTGAGCAGAGAATGAATGAAGTAAGGGAGGGAGCTATGCAAACATCAAGCATTGGAGGAAAGGGAACAGTCAGCCCTGAGGCAGGAGTGTGCTGGGTGTGCAAGACACAGCAAGGAGGCCTCTGTGGCTGGAGACAAGTGAAGGAAGGTGGCATCAGAGGAGATAAGGTCTCAGGGGTCGGGGGCAGTGGGTGCAGGTGCAGATCACATAAGGCTTTGCAGACCATGGTAAGGAATTAGGAATTTATTCCCAGTGTAATGGGAGGCCATTGGAGGATCACATATTTATCAGGATACTGGTGCCATTAGGTAAGTATGAGCCTCCCAGGCTGCACTTATCTCCTACTCCTGTAAAGAGGTTTTGCCCCACTCCCCTCACCATGTTCCCAAATATAAAGAAAACACAGTTGTGACCGTTCAAGCCCCAATCGTGAAGTTGCTGTGGGCAAAGGGGCCTGAAGAGGGGCAAAAGACATAAACCAGCAAAGGCTGCAGAGCTCAGGCCACATGAGCAAAGGCTTTATCATCTGGATGATGGTAGCTACAAGTGTGGGGGAGCCTTCTGGGAGGGGGCTGCCTTGGGCCCCCATGCTGGTTTAAATCTATTATGCCCCCCACAAAAGCCATATTCTTTAATGCAATCTTGTGGGGGCAGACTGATTAGTCTGTTGATGAGGGTGGAACCTCTGATTGGGTTATTTCCATGGAGGTGTGGACCCCGCTCATTCAGGGTAGGTCTACGTAATGGAGCTCAGGAGCCAACACAGGCGCGGGTGCAGATGCTTGGACACATTTGGAGATGCTAAGCTAAGAAATGAAGCCCTGAGTTTGCCCCAGAGAAGCTAAGAGAGGATCCCCAGATGCTTAGAGAGAAATATCCTGGGAGAAAGAAGCAAGGATGCACAGGAGCTGAGAGAGAGGAGCCCAGAGACATTTTGGAGAAAGCCGTTTTGAAGCACAACCCGGGAGCAAAGGACCAGCAGACGCCAGCCATGTGCCTTCCCAGTTGGCAGAGGTGCCATCAGCCTTTCCTCAGTGAAGTTATCCTCTTGATGCATTGGTATGAACACTTTTACAGCCTTAGAACTGTTAACGTGTAACCAAATAAATCCCCTTTATAAAAGCCAATCCATTTCTGGTATTTTGCATAACAGCAACATTAGCAAACCAGAACAGCCCCACTTGAGTTTCATCATGTGCACAAGTAAATAACTGTAAGTAACTATTGTTCCAGTGTTCAGGAAACAGCTTCTGCCTCCTCACCCCTAAATTCCTTCCTCTCGGCATCTCAATAGACCAGGCCTCTGCTTAACAGAGCTTAGGAGGACACCTGCTATGCCCATTTGCTTCCACCTGGGACAAAGTACAGCCAGCTTCCCAAGCTTCTTCCTTACACAGGAAGTAAAATATCTCCCCAAGTTCCCATATATTTAAAGAATGAGCTCTTTCTAGAGAGTTTAAAGGTTCAGTCTGGAAAACCCCACACTTTTTTATAAAATTCAAATGCATTAGCAGGTTTGCACACAGAAGGAACCCCAGATGCCAGAAACTGATTTCTTTCACAGGTGTCCTTCCTTGAAGCCTTAGGAATAACAAGAGGTGTTGTTGTTTGTAGGCTTTGTTTTCTTATCATAAAGTTCTTGAACACACACACACACACAGGTCATTATAATGTTGCTGAAGACTGTTTAATGACATGGAAAGATGTGAACATGAAGCAGTATGTTCAATATGCTCCTGAACACATGAGTGTGTGTGTTTTAATTATAGATAAATTTACATAGAAAAAGGACTGAAAGGTATCCACCAAAGTGATAGGATTATGGGTGATTTTTCTTTTTATCCTTTTTCATGTTTATATTCAAATTTAAAATATATTTTTTAAACCCCTAACCACCTGGACATAGTGTTAGAAAGTTTCGGTTTCAGCCTCCGTCCTCCAATTTATGCACGCCCCATGAGACAGGGCCTTGCATTTCCCTCTGTAAATCCTCTTCTCTGAAATAGAGAACCTGTGTGTAGGAAACATCCATAGACTGATTACCTGACCCACTGACCAACCCCCTTGTGTTAGACACCTGCACGTGGCTTAGAATCATTCACACACAGGCTCGTAGAAATGGACAAGATTGCAGAAATGGTCCTGCCCAGTTGCCCACTCAGTGCAGCCTCTGTTTAATCACATCCTAGAATGGGGCCACAGAACATTGAGCCACTGGTGAGCAAAGGCTCTATTTGAGAAGGTCCACCTAATGGAAAGGAAGGATTCATCTCCACAAACCTCCAACCCACGGGTTCTACCCTCCAGATCTACAGAGTCTAAGGACTCATCTCACCATAAATAAAAGAGGGACCTAGATAAAGAATTGAAATTTACATCATTTTTGATTGTTTGCTTGTTTTTAAAGTCTCTTTTAGTTTATCTTGGTCTCTTCTCCATGCTGTCTGGCAACACTCAAAGACTTACCCCATTCTTCTCTCTTTTTAAGTATGAGGTTTTTTTTTTCTCTCCAAGGTGAAACATTATAAGTTTATTTCTCCCCCATTTCATCCTTGTCCCCTTTTGTTAACAGGCCATCCCTATTCATTCATTTCCTACCCTATAGATGGCTGGCTTTCTTTTTCTTTTCCTGTCCTCTGTCCACTGCCCTTGTTCCTTCCTTCTCTCTTCCTCAAGAGGATTTATGGAGGGAAATGCAAGCTTTATTAAGACAGAAGCATTATAATAAAACATCTCTCCAAATGGGAATCAAGCTAAAAGCAGTACTTAACCATAAAACAAGTTTATGGGAGGCCAAGCATTTTTTTCAGATTTTTCACAATGATGGTGATTTCAATGCTTTTTACAAAATCTTAATTCCCCCTCCAAAAGGCTTATTTCTTTCTTGCTGGAGGCAGGGGTGGGTGTGCTGCTGTTTTGCTGAGGTCCTACACAACACTTAGTCTGTCCACTGGTAACCCTCATCTTTTGCTCATTCCTCTTCCCCTGGATGGATGTTTCCCTCTTTCTCTCACTCTGTACTCCCCTGCACAAATTTGCGTTTGTATGTGGGTCCTCCCCAACTCAAACAATTTGGAATTCATATTGGTAAGTGGATTTCCCACCTCTTATAGAGAGCTTTTAATTTTTTTTTTTTTTATTTTAATAAGTGCAATGAATGTGTCCAATTCAGAAAGCTCTCAGGCCTCAGGTCTCGGCTTCCCCTAACAAGGCCCCTTTCTAGGAAAGCTGGCTCCAGGAGCTCAAGCCAGGGGAGGCCCTGCCTGGGGCCTCAGCTCATAAAGCCAAGGTGTGCTGAGCTCCTCCACCCTGCCAAGCTGGGAACTCGAGCCTTCATTCGCTGCCCGCTGTCAGAGTTGAATGCCCCCTTGGAAAGCCCAGGGCCGGGGAGAGAGAGAGAGAGAGAGAGAAAGATAGAAGCGTCAGATTTCTGCCTGCAGAAAGAAAGGGGCTGCTCTGCCCTCACTCCCCAAGTACAGTTTGCTGTGAGCAATCACAGGCTTTATCAGGGATCGGGTCACATTACAGAATACAGTCTGATCGTTTGCCTTCTCTCTTGCTTCCTCTCATAGGTACAGATGCTGTTGATTCTTTCCTCTTGCCTCCTCCCCACTATGTACTTGCCTCTTTCCCCCACACTCCCTGCTTTCCCAGGTCTGTTTCTCAACTGATTTTCCCCAAAAGGCAATTTTCTCCTGTCCCTTTGACTCCCTCCCCTTCCTTTCATCCTCCAAACCTTTTCCTATGGACTCCCTGTCTCCTTCCCTCTCTCCATGTGCCTTTCGGATCTGTTTCCTTTGACACGGGTCCCAGGCCAGCTGCCAAGTTTCAGACCCATTAGTGAGGTGCCTTGCTGACTGAAACACAAATCAAGACTGATCCAGGTACAATTAGCAGCTGCTCGCACCTCATCTGGAAAGCATTAGCGAGCACTGGGAGTGGAGGCAGGGAAGCAAGGGGCCGAAATATTGCTGCCAAACAGAAAAGATGCCAAAAAGAATAGATCTCCTATTTTGAAATATGGAAGAATCCTGACCCAGTAGACATATAACTGAAATAAGATACAAATAGAACAAGAGACCCCCAGGAGATCAAAGTGGAAGGGTCTCTCACCCATGCATATCCTTCAGCATCTATGCAAGAGACATAGGCTCTTCCACACTCGATTCAGGCGTGTAAATATCACTGAGGGAAAGGCCTGTCTGTTCCATTTAATGCAGATATCCCAGCACGTGTGTGATCCAGGAGTCCTTGGCTCTCTTGCTGCAAACCGTGTTATCTTTGCGCTCCTTCTAGAAACTTAATGTGCATAAGAATCACTTGGCATTGAATTAAAGATGCAGATTCTGAGTCACTAAGACTGAGGAGGGGGCTGAGAATCTGCATGTATAATTGGCTAGTCTGCAGGCTACATCTTAACTAAAACTGAAGGACAATGCAACTCATATAACTTCTCCCAGTACCCTGTCCTTCTCCTTTTTAGCACTCACAGCAATTATAATTAAGGATAAATGATATAATTAGCTGTTCGATGCCTATCTTCCCCACTCAAATGCAAGCTGCCCAAGGGCAAGGACCAGCATGCTGGTTCAACTCTATATCCCCAGCATTAGCCCAATGTATTGCTCATAGTAGGTTCTCAATAAATACTTTGCAAGTGAATGAATGACTGAACCAGCTCAAGTGTTGAGGCCTGTCAAAAGTCCCTCCTCTTCCAGAGGACCATCCCAGTCCAGAGACACTCCTTTCTTTGTACTCCTTACAGCATTTGTTGTCTGTACCTGCCTGGTGGCATTGAATAATTTCCCAAATGTTTTAGCCCCTCAGCTAGATCATTAGCTTCTTAGACTGGGACCCTGTCTTCTGAGTTTCTAAACTTTCTTGTATGTCCTTCCACCCACCCACCCACCTCTCCCCCCAATATTGGTTCTACCCCTCCCTGGTAGGCATCTAATGTTAGTTGATTGATTGAGACCTTAGGATAATGCCAAGTTCTGTTTAGACCTCAGTTACAATGCTCAAGGGATGGCTGAATTTTGGCTTGGAAAAAAGCCGAGGTTTTAAATGCCCCAGTGGAAAACCCTTAATACCACCTAATGCGTTTGCAGAGTGGGGAGGCTAAGACGGTACGTGTGTATGAAATAAAGAGATGTACTATTGTGAGGCCCCCCAGGCAGTTATAAATCAGGCCACTCCGAGGGTTAACCTGTGCTGCTGTGACCATTACCTCACTCTTATTTTCTCAAGTGCAAATGATGGCTCAGACTGCCAGGTTTTGCATGCAGGGGTAGGGGCTGTTGTTCTTTTTCAGGATTAGGCAGACCATTTCTCTTGGAAACACAAAGATCTGCCTTGCAGCTTTCTGCCATGGATAGCCATAGATGGGACAACCTGATATGGTTTGGAATTCACCAAATGCCCCAATTATTTTTCAAACATTTGGGGCTGAGTGAAACCCAATGTGCATTTTGTCAACTTTACCCCCATAATCTTAAAACACATGTGTATCTTGAGGGACATTTAATCCATATGCCTTTAATTTACTTATTCTTAAATCATCAAAATATTGTTTTGCAAGTACTGTTTGATGTCTAAAAAACTTTCTGAGCATTATTTGGAAGTTTAAATCTTGCTTTCAGGAAAAAAAACAGGAAGTTATGTTTTTCCAAAAACACATTGCCTTTTCTGCAAAAAGATTTGAGCCCTTTCCAAAATCTTAATTGTACAGGCTGGTGCAATTCAGAGCCCAGACAGCCCACACTCACATCCCTCATCTCTTCAGTGAATCATAGCTATTGGTCTAGGCTGGTTGACTTGGTCGGCCTCCCTTAATTTGAATCTGTGACCCTTTGATACCCAATGGTGAAAAAAGCCTAATCAGTCTGGAGATTCCCAAGCATATTTTACAACAAATACCCCAGATTCATGTTCAATGTGTATCCTGGATAATGTGTGGCTCTGGCCTGATCATCTTCTTAAGCAGATAAAACATAAATCCCAGGGAGTTAGAGAAAACTTATGAAGTTCTAAAGCAGTACCTGGCAAAGACAATCCACCAGAATGCAGCTCAAAGATGCAGTTTTATGGGGTGGATTTGCAATGATCTGATTGATCTCAGGGCGGGGGTGTGAGACAGAGAATGTCTCTGTGCTTTTGAGTCTGTGAAAGCCCTATCAGAAACTGGCCCTGAAAACTGGGAACCATGGCCTGTGGCTCTGAGTTCTGGTTCACTTACATTTGACATAGTGAAATGGGGTGGGTAAGTTTTGAAGCAATGCTGATGTGCACACACACACATACATGCATTATAATTTGCATATAAATATCCTGTATAAACATCATAAGGCCAAAGTCAGTGAGCAATGGAGAATGTAAGAGATTCTGATGGAAGAAAATACTGCAGCATACCTAACACAAATCAGAAGCTCAATGCAGGTTTGTTGATGAGGAGTGACTCCATGTTGCTGAGACTAGGTAACAGGAAATCTGGAATCGTGACCACCTAGTCACTGACAATAGGCTCCCTGGTTCCAATGTGGGAACACGGAAGATTGGGGTAACAGGAGAACAGAAGACAAAGGCAGAGCAGACAGCAGTGGCCTAAGCAAGAGGCGAGAAGCAGAGGCATAAGGAGGCTGTCATTCTCCTTGCCTGGCCTGCCTCCCCGTTGTCCTCCCTCCTCTGACACCTTGGAGCTCAGCCTAAAAGGAGCAGAGAGCTGCCTGGGGAGTGAGTCCTATAGGGGTGAGAGTCAGCATCCAAGATGACCACCCCGCAGGCAGTCACTGAGGGCCCACCATCTGTCAAGCGTGGCACAGCTGTCTCCAAGCCACAGGGGTGGAGGCGATACAGTCCCACCCTCAGAGAATTCACAGTCTGGCAAAGGAGAAGGGCCAGCTTCCTTCCTGCCTACTCAGGACTCAAGAGAGTGCAAATGGAAATGACAGGACAGAGGGAGAAATGAGGGAGAGAATGGGCCGCACTCAGCCCCAAGCAGATGTAAAAGGCAAGGGAAAATGCGACATCGAGAATAACACTAAAGTTTCAAGTCTTAGCATCCCTGAGGAGGTTGGTGATACCTGGGGATACGTATCTGAAGTGGGATCACCAAAGGAGAAAAACAGGTTGAGGCTGAAGATATCAGGGTCAGTTTGGAACCTACCTGCTGAGTCTGTGGGACAACCCTGTTGAAATGGCAAGAGGGGAGACCTTTCTTTGGAAGAGGTAAAAAAAAATGGCCAATTAGAAAGTTTGTACAGCAGCAGCAAAACAGAGAGGAGAATAAGATGAGAAAGCATGAGAGCCTGTCTTGAAGGGATTACATCCTTAACTGGCAGAAACAGTTGGCTC
Source organism: Choloepus didactylus (assembly GCF_015220235.1). Taxonomy (NCBI): domain Eukaryota; kingdom Metazoa; phylum Chordata; class Mammalia; order Pilosa; family Megalonychidae; genus Choloepus; species Choloepus didactylus. The sequence continues at coordinate 78,630,063 of NC_051307.1, forward strand.
TCTTAGCAGGCATATCCCTAAATCAGAACCAGCACATGGCTCTGTTTCGCCTCTGATCACTGTGAATGTTTTCAAAGTGAAAGAAAAGAGCAATCTCACACCCCAGTAAGCTGGATCAGATGTGTGTGTTTCCGTGGGTAGTGGTGAATTTACATATGGAAAACTGTATTAGGAAATGCCTGGCTTCAGCACTTAAATTCCATAGCACACATGGAGAGAATGGAGGGCATAGCCAAACCTACAAATATTCAGCCCACACTGTGTAATATGGCATCCTGATGTGCTCTGGAGACTGAAGAGCAAAGTGCTGGGAAAACCTCTCCACAGTTAAGCATGGATACCTTGATTCTTTATGAGATTTCATATCACTAAGGACTTGGCCAATTCCATCATACTTTGAAATCATAGAGTATTATCTCTGGCTGCACAGAATGCTTTGGAAAATTCATTGTTTTGAAGAGCTACACGTTCCAGATGGCAAAGGGTTTTCCCTTTTCAGTGTCAAATTTTTATTTATTTCAATTATTTTTCATGAAATTGTTCTCAAAGGTATATACATTTATTTTTTTCATAACTTCTTTAAGGTAAAGTTGCAGAATGCCAATTACACACTATGCTATTATACAGAGGAATACTAGACTATAAGGTCCATGAGAAACAAGTGCATGTGAAAACTGGTGAAATCTGCATAAGACCAAATGAATCTGTAGTCTAAGTTAATAGTATTGTACCAATGTCAATTTCCTCTTTGACTCATGCCCTATTATTATATAAGATGATATCATTGATATCATGATATCATTATATGGGTAGCTGGGTGAGACTTACACAGGAACTCTCTGTACTATTTTTGCAGCTAATTGTATTCTAGAATTATTTCAGAATAAAAAGTTAAAGAAAAAAACCCTGAGAAAATGGATGCTGATCTAGTCACCAAGTGGATGAATGGAGGAAGGAAGGAGGGAGAGAGAGAGGAAGAAGGACTCAGGACCTTAGAGATTTGTAAAGAGATTTGGGAGAGACAGTAGAATATCAGAAATGTGGAGGCTCTGAATACAGGAAGGCTCCGAGGTCAAATCCCTGCTCTGTCCTTTCCTAGCTTTGTGACATATTCCTTACACTCTATGAACTTCCATGTCTACATTTATAAAATCAGGGGTAACAATACACACTGCCAAGGATTGCTGTGGGGATGAAATTTAACAATATGCCCAGTTCACCCAATTGAGTATCCATCATCCAGTGGTGCTCAATAAATTATAATTCATCTGACTCCAAAAACCCCTAAATGGTACTGGGTTATAACTCTCATGTCTTACTTTTATAGTTCTGTTTACTTATCATCAGAATTCATTACTCACACTTTAATGCTCTTATGCTTCCCTGTTTAATTTGCTGCTATTCATCTGCTGTGAACTTGATATTGTTGTATATAAAATATTAAGTAAGCTTGAAACGAGGATCTTGTCTGCTCAGAGACCTTTTTTCTTTTGGCTTATTCCATATTTTTTGTCTCAGTTCCATATGGATGAGGTTCTTACTTGAGTTCTGGTTATACAAGGTAATGATCTTAATAAAAATAACAGTGGTCATCATTTACTGATCATTGTAATGCTAACTTGGCTATATGCTTTACTTGCATTAACTCATTTAGTCCTCACCAGTCCCCTATGAAGTAAAGCTCTACACTGGAGATTAAAGAAATTTGTCCCTTGCCCAAGGTCCCAAAGCTAATTATCTGCAGAGCTGGCTGACTACAGAGCCCAAGCCTCAATCACAAGGAATACTGTAAGAAATTCCTATTCCTTCATTGCAGTCAAAAGTATTTTTAAATGGCCCCAGTCCCTAAGGTAGGAGCTAGTTCCTTTTGATGAAGAGGGTAAAGAGAGAGTGAGAAGAAGGGAAAGGGAAAAACTAGGAATCAAGAATCCAGTTCTTTAAAAATCTTGAGGAAACAACAGTCCTGGAAAAGCACTATTTTATCTGGAAGGTCCTTAAATGTTTGTTGAATGGTTCAGAAAGATCAGGAGTGTCCCCAAATTGCCGAAAGAAGGAAAATTTTTCTTCTCCTTTCTATATCTTGTGAGCCCTCATCATCCGTTCTGACTCCTAAAGCATGACAGCTACAGCGAGGAAACTTCTCACAGAATACAAAACCATGGAAGGTAGGATTTGAATTGCATAATATCCCTTTATAGGCAATATCTCTGGAATTATCTTCTTGGCATTTTGAAGAACTCCTGTGTTTGATGATCTGATATGAGAAGAATTATTAATGATCATGCCAGTCAGATCATAAGTGTCCACTGCTCGTGTGCTTTGGCCCAAATGGGAAACATGTCGTCAGATACAAAGGAAAGAAAAGAGGGCATTCCTACTCACAAGGTGCTTTGCATCTCATGGAGATCCTGGTCTAGGAGGCAAGGAGAGAATATGCCTATTCTATGAGTGAGCAGAGGCCAGAATTCAGCAAAGTTGTGGACCTAACCAGCTGCAAAGTCAGACGAGCCTTTAAGCAGAGAAGACTTGGGTCTTGGCATATATTTCGCAATGGGTTGTGCTGCGAGCGATGTTTGGAGTAACTGTAAACAGGAACTGCTGCATCCTTATTAGGAATAATCACTTCTCCAGGCAAAGAAGAGGCTGTTGAGGCATTTAAACACATTTTGTGTTTGAGACCTTTCTCCATATCCTCCGGCCTAGCCTCTCTGTTCTTCCTGCAGGAACTCACTCTATGGTTGCTCTTTGAGATTACTACTTGGCAGGGCCTAGGGAAAGAAAAAGGCAGGGATTCCATCTGCCTGGGGCCACCTTGATCCCAGCTGCTCACAAGAGCTGTTTATTTCCACCAACACTGAGCCTAGTGTAGCCCTCCTCCTTACAGGGTGGCCTTAATAGCTGTACAGCAGGCCTGGCAAATTTTGCTAAAGCCAGAACACTGGGCAGGATTTCAGGGGGTAGAGCTGGGTGCTCAGTAGCCTGGATTTGGAGAGGCAAAGGCTCGACAGAGAGTAAAGGCTATGAGAAGGGCAGATGGGTGCCTCAGCTTCCCTACAGGGAAGGGCAGATTAGCTCTTGGACCATTGCCTGAGATCATTGCCCAGAAGTCATTTTGACTCAGTATCACCTGTACAGCATAAAAGTACAGTGATTAAAAGTGCGGATTGTGGCAACAGACAACATGCGTCAAAATTCTGGCTTTGTATCTTCTTTGATGCATCTTATTGGCAATGAAAATGACTTACTAAATTGCTGAATTAAGGGAAAATGGCCTTTTAAAAGTCTAGGCATAGGCCAAACTGCCTTGGAGGAAGTTAGCATAATTTATAAAAAATTGGGATCAAGGAGACAGCAAATGTGAAGATGAACATAAGACAGTTTTTCATGTTTCGAGTTTCAAGTGCTGATGAGATATTCAGGTGAAGATGTCCAGTAGGCCATTAGAAAAACAAGAATGGATTTTAGGAGAGAGATTGGAACTTGGAGATACAGATTTTTTTTTTCCATCATTGGTCCACACATGAACCTAGTTTATTTATTTTACCTTTAATAATATGAAGAATACTATGAACCTATGGCCCAACACAAGAACCAACCATTGCCGGTAACACACATCTACCCATGTGCTCATCAATATCCCCCTCCCTCTACGTCAGAGAGAACCATGATCCTGAATTCTGTGTTTTTAATTCCCATGCTTTGTTTCCTGTTTTATTGCATGTACTTGATTGTCTAAATATCAAACTTATTAATTTAGCTTGTTTTTTTTTAACATTTTAAAGAAGTTATATTATAATGAGGTCTTGCTTTTCTCACTCAACAATGTCACTAAGATTCATCATTAATTTTCACTATTGTATAGTATTCCACTGTGTGAATACACACCATTTATCTCTTGTCATTGGGCATATGGGTTTCTTCCAGTCTTCTCCTATTCTGAACAGCAAGCTGTGTCCTCCTAATCCTTATGTGTAAGTGACTCTTGGCCATATACCAGGGAGTGGAATTGCTGGGTCATACGGCTTACAAATGTTTAACTTGACAAGATAACACCTGATTGTTTTTCAAAGTAGTTGTGCCTTTGGGACAAAGATTTTAGAGGTAACTCCAAGAGGTGACTGTTAAAGTCACGGAAGCAATGAGTCTGTCCAAGGAGACCATGTAAAGCAAGAAAAGAAGTGGGTCGAGGTCACATTCTTAGAAACACACACATTTGAATATTTAGAGGAGGAAGAGGAGCCAGAGGAGAGAGAAAAGAGTGGTCAGAAGGGAGGAGCCCAATCAAGAGAGAGTAAGTCAGATACACCAAAGGAGGAGACTCTCTTAAAAACAGGAGTGACCATCACTGAAGGATACTGCAGAGACAACTTGAGAAAGATCAAGGTTGAGAAAAGGTCAGTGATCTCTAAGAAAGCTGTTCATAGCTTTGTTGACTGCTGATGGTGGGAGCCATATTTCATGAGATTTAAGGGTGAGTGGTGGGGGGATAACTATTGTATTTATAAATACCATTTGGATAAGGTTGACAGTGAATTAAGGAATAGATACAGAAAGTTCAAGGAGATAGCAAGGCTGGGACAAGATTTTTATTTTCTTATTTTTTTAAGGATAGGAAACATTTCAAATGTTTATAGACTAAGAAGTGAAGCCAATAGAGAAGAAGAGACTGAAGAAGCAAGAAAGAGAGATATAGTGTTAATATAGACATATAGAGAGTAGTGCTGAATATATATATATATATATATATATATATATATATATATATATAATTAATTCATCAAAGCTCCAGTCTCCTCAAAGGCCGCCAGATAAATCCCCAGCTTCCCTCGGGGAAATCCCACCTCCATCACCCCACTCCTCAGCCTACCCCACCCCCAAAAGAGAGTAGAAGGGGAATGAGTCTCACAACTCCTCTTCTATACTTGAACACCTACCACAGCCTGCTTTCCCCATTCCTCATACCAACCCCCTGAATTCCCCCAAATCTCTCAGACCCCTTACACACGCCTCCCCACCCCCAGTGCAGACAACACCCATGCACACCCACCCCCATATCCTCCCACACATTACTTCATCCCCAGATGAGCATATATGCTTTGCTCTCTCCTGGCTGCTTCTCCTGACTTCCAGCCTGGGAGAAGAGAAGGCCTGTTTTTGGTTAAGCAAGGCTTTGGTCACATGCAGATGCCTTTTCCATTACTCTTGTTTTTCCTCTTGAAGTGTAACATTTCCAATTAACTCTCCACAGGGGAGAAGGCCCTGCAATAACCACCTCCCATGTGGGCGTATAGAGAGGGAAGGGGAAGGGGGAGGGGTCCTTGGAGGCCTGGCCTGGCCTGCCCACAGCTGACCCTGTGCAGGCAGCCACAGGAGCTCCCGACACTTTGCAGTAGAGAGTGATCCTGGGGGACGCAGTTTTGAGGCCGTGTCCCAGGCTTGCCCATCTCTGTGGCTGAAGTTTTGAAGTAGACATTCTTGTAATCCCCTTTACTGACCCTCTGGCAGGGCTAAAGTTGCTAACAAACCCTGTCTACCTGAGGACATGAAATTTATTTTTTCATCTTGCTGTATCCTAGAACCCTACGGGAAGAGTTAGAAGCCAGGACTGTAACAAACCCTTGAAAAGAGGGATTTGTCCCTCATCTATCTCCATGTCTGTATGTACCTTTTTTTTTTCTGGTTACTTTTTTTTAATCATATTTTTTTATTGTGGAATATAACATATATACATAGGAGTGATAACTTTCCGAGTGCAATTTAACCAGTAGTTAGAGAGCAAATTTCAAAGAATATTATGTAGAAGGGGCACTTCCCAAATCTGGGTTCGTCACTTGGCACAGCCAACAGAAGTCACACCAAACCAGGCTGAGAAGGAAAAGAGGGTTTATTTCTGCCGGCGGGAGGACAGGGGGAAGCTTTCCCAAATCAGCCCCCGCAAAGTGTTTCTTCAATTGGTTTTTATATCCACTGGAGACAAGAGAGTTAATCATTTAATTAACAATTAACATGCAATAAGAGTGACAGACGAACGGGTTATCTATATCTGGGAGGTTTGGGACAATCTCCCCAAAGTGATTCTTTAATTGGCTAAACCCATTAGAGACAAAGAGGATTAATCATTTTAATTAACATGTAACAGAGGTTTGGAGAGCCCCAGCAATCTAGCCATTCCCCATTTCCTTTAGGAACCAGGTGACACCTGTGAAAGGTGCAAACTTTACATTTACACATTGTTGTAGACTTTATATCTTGCTCTTTTGTGAGACTAAAGGTTTTCAACACCACCACCCCCAACTTCCTGTTTTAAGATTACATTTAAAAGCTGCTTTAGGTTACATTTCAAGGTTAATTTACAATTTCCTGCTTGTTTACAGTTTTAGGTTACAGTTCCACAGTTTCAGTTATTTCCTTATTATAAAATATAACATGCAAAAAGTTAATATCTTTCAAAGTATGGTTTAACAAATAGATACTAATAGGAAATTTCCAAAGTTGTTATGAGTCATAGTACCAGAGTTTCAGTTATTTCCTTATTGTGAAATATAACATATATACAAACAGGTATAGCTTTCAAATTACAATTTAACAAGTAGCTATAGAACAAATTTCAAAGGATACTATGAGTTACAGTTCCACCATTTCAATTCTTTCCTTCTAGCTATTCTAATACCCTATCAACTGAGAAAAAGAAAATTATGTAAAGATTCAGTATTCAAAATCCTTTGGTAAATTCCATCTTGTCTGTTGCTACCCCTTCCTCCAGTTTAATCACTTTCGGGATCTTCAGGGATGTCTAGGCAGTGACCACCCTAACCTGTTCATGTTGAAAAAGGGTATCAACTTTATGAGAAAAGGGGACACATCTAGTTGATGTTCTTGAAGAGACTTTTGCCTCTGGGTTTGGGGACTTAGCTGGCATAGGAGCTCTCAGAAGGACTGAAGTCTCTGAAGAATAAACTTAGTGAGTGAAACTTTTATAGAGTCTCAAATAGGGATCTGGTTATTCCTTAAGGTTTTTGGGACTACTATAGGCTTGGGCTTATCATATTGTGATCATTTGGCATATCTAGGTGAAGCTTGCATAGGAGTAGCCTCCAGGACAACCTCTTGACTCCATTAGAATTGTCTTAGCCACTAAAACCTTATTTTGTTGCCTTTCTTTTCCCCCTTTTGGTCAAAAAGACATTTTAAATCCCTCGATGCCAGGGTCAGTCTCATTCCCGGAATCCGTGTCCCATGTAGCCAGGAATGTACACACCTTTACAGCATATAATCCCTCCTACAAATTACAGCAGGGTATGGGTGAAATGTTAATAAGTCCCTTTCCCCTAATGAGGGAGCTACTGCCCATTAGATATAAGAAAATATACAAAGTTGCTTTGAAATATGAAGACCAGGCAGTTGATTCAGCTCAATCACTAGTCCCCACAGATTAGCCCAACAAGCATGATATTCAAATTTGGGCCTCATGAAAATGAAAGAAATTTCATGGGTCCTAAAGGTTGGTCAAAAATTCTCAAAACTGCAAGTACTGAACTTGTGAATGTCAAGTGCTAGCTGGGATAAATGGGTTCTTAGATTTTTATGAACTTAAGCAAGCTGAGTGTTGTGCCAGGAGCTTAGCAATCACTGTCATGGAGGCCAACGGGTTTGCCAGTCAGTCGATCGCCAGGGTGCCATAGGTTTTGCTTATCTGTGCAGAATGCCGGGCCTCCATCTCTGCCCACTCAGTGCCCTGCTTAAAGAATCTCTGATACCGCGTTTTGTGAGATAGAAATTCATCTGATTGATTCCGGGGTTAGGAAAGGAATCGGAGCTCTAGCCCCTAAGCAGAGGAAAATAAAAGCCATGGGAATTGGTTGTGAGAAACAGTAGGGAGATGAGAGGTAATTCAGCTTGAGGGAAAAACTGGAGATTCCTGTGAGATTTGAGGCCCAGAGAACTCTGACAAGTGAAGGGCACATGCTATTTGTGATCTTAAGCAAAGTGGGCTTGATTACACCTTGCAAATTCTGGGAGCCCTTTCCCTGGCACATGGGTCCAATTATCCAGAGCCCCATTTACCTAGAAGAAAAGCCCCATCTGGCTCGGATTCTTAGTCTGACCTCACTCTCTCCAGACACTCATCCACGTTCTGAAGTGAATTTAAAGGAATACAGGTGCAATAGGGGGTCCCAGCTGTTTCCACACACCCTCAGGAAATACGGCCATTTATTTTCATATTTTACCTCTGCCTTAAGCTTTATCATCAGCAACTTACTTATTCCTATACATGGTTCTTCTTGGTAAGAATGTCTACATGCTGAAATACTAATTTTAAGGATAAATTGGGTGATTTAAAATCCTTAGGAAATGGGAAAATGAGCTAGAGAATAGAGTCAGCAATATTCAATGCATAGTCATTGCGTTCAGAGCACAGGAATGGGCTTCTTGGAGAGAAAATGGAAAAATATGGCCCTAGACCTCCTGGAGCAAACCTTCCAAATAGAGAGGCAGACTTCGCCCACATGCCGAGAAAAACTAGGTGCTTCAACAGCAAGATTAGCAGGGGAAGCTGTTTGGATCTCCTTTTGTTGGAGTAATAGGGAACATCTCTCTAAAATGATACTTTTAAGTCAAGATCTGAAGAATGAAAAAGAGCCAGTCTTGCAAAGAACAGGTAAATTTTTTCCAGAGAGAGGAACCAGAATATGCAAAGACCCTGAGGCTGGAAAGAGCTTGTTTAAGGAAATGAAAGGAGAACACTATGAAATAAGCACAATATTTTTAACAGAATGGGGATAATATTTCATATCAAAATTTATACTGTATTTTCACGTAATATAAAAATGCATTTCCTGTGTTACTCTTTCCAAAAATATAATTTTAATAACTGTATTTCATTCAATGAATGTAATGTCATTTGCATACCCTTCCAAAAAATACTTTTTCCAACTTTTTGCCTTTATAGATAATCGCAGCACAGACAACTTTGCACATAAAATATTTGTTTGAATTTCAATTTTTCCTTTAGGGAAAATTGACAAGATCGGAGCTAACATTTGGAAGATAAACAGTTTTGAACCAAATTATTCTCCAGAAAGTTGGTCTGTATTACTCTCTTATGAGCATAGAGTCCATTCTAGAGGCAGTGATAATTTGAGCAGGATTTTAAATGTAAAATATTAAATGGAAATCCTTAATGTAGAAAACAATTAAATTATTGAGAGATATTAGAAATAGAAGCACTTCAAAAGTACTGTGTAGACCCAAATATGTGTAGGATCAATATAAAGCGAAAGTGTTAAATCAAAACATGATTTTGGGAAAACTGTTAATTTGGAAGAAAAAAATTAAATTATCTCCTTACCTTATACCATATACCAAAATAAAATCTAGATGGATTCATCTAACACCGGTTAGAATGGCTGCCATTAAACAAACAGGAAACTACAAATGCTGGAGGGGATGTGAAGAAATTGGAACTCTTATTCATTGTTGGTGGGACTGTATAATGGTTCAGCCACTCTGGAAGTCAGTCTGGCAGTTCCTTAGAAAACTAGATATAGAGCTACCATTCGATCCAGCGATTGCACTTCTCGGTATATACCCGGAAGATTGGAAAGCAGTGACACGAACAAATATCTGCACGCCAATGTTCATAGCAGCATTATTCACAATTGCCAAGAGATGGAAACAACCCAAATGTCCTTCAACAGATGAGTGGATAAATAAAATGTGGTATATACACACGATGGAATACTACGCGGCAGTAAGAAGGAACGATCTGGTGAAACATATGACAACATGGATGAACATTGAAGACATAATGCTGAGCGAAATAAGCCAGGCACAAAAAGAGAAATATTATATGCTACCACTAATGTGAACTTTGAAAAATGTAAAACAAATGGTTTATAATGTAGAATGTAGGGGAACTAGCAGTAGAGAGCAATTAAGGAAGGGGGAACAATAATCCAAGAAGAACAGATAAGCTATTTAACGTTCTGGGGATGCCCAGAAATGACTATGGTCTGTTAATTTCTGATGGATGTAGTAGGAACAAGTTCACTGAAATGTTGCTATATTATGTAACTTTCTTGGGGTAAAGTAGGAACATGTTGGAAGTTAAGCAGTTATCTTAGGTTAGTTGTCTTTTTCTTACTCCCTTGCTATGGTCTCTTTGAAATGTTCTTTTATTGTATGTTTGTTTTCTTTTTAACTTTTTTTTTCATACAGTTGATTTGAAAAAAGAAGGGAAAGTTAAAAAAAAAAACAGAAAAGAAAAAAGACAAACAAGGAAAAAAAAAAAAAAGATGTAGTGCCCCCTTGAGGAGCCTGTGGAGAATGCAGGGGTATTCGCCTACCCCACCTCCATGGTTGCTAACATGACCACAGACATAGGGGACTGGTGGTTTGATGGGTTGAGCCCTCTACCATAAGTTTTACCCTTGGGAAGACGGTTGCTGCAAAGGAGAGGCTAGGCCTCCCTGCATTTGTGCCTAAGAGTCTCCTCCTGAATGCCTCTTTGTTGCTCAGATGTGGCCCTCTCTCTCTGGCTAAGCCAACTTGAAAGGTGAAATCACTGCCCTCCCCCCTACGTGGGATCAGACACCCAGGGAAGTGAATCTCCCTGGCAACGTGGAATATGACTCCCGGGGAGGAATGTAGACCCGGCATCGTGGGATGGAGAACATCTTCTTGACCAAAAGGGGGATGTGAAAGGAAATGAAATAAGCTTCAGTGGCAGAGAGATTCCAAAACGAGCCGAGAGATCACTCTGGTGGGCACTCTTACGCACACTTTAGACAACCTTTTTTAGGTTCTAAAGAATTGGGGTAGCTGGTGGTGGATACCTGAAACTATTAAACTACAACCCAGAACCCATGAATCTCGAAGACAGTTGTATAAAAATGTAGCTTATGAGGGGTGACAGTGGGATTGGGAATGCCATAAGGACCAAACTCCACTTTGTCTAGTTTATGGATGGATGTGTAGAAAAGTAGGGGAAGCAAACAAACAGACAAAGGTACCTAGTGTTCTTTTTTACTTCAATTGCTCTTTTTCACTCTAATTATTATTCTTGTTATTTTTGTGTGTGTGCTAATGAAGGTGTCAGGGATTGATTTAGGTGATGAATGTACAACTATGTAATGGTACTGTAAACAATTGAAAGTACAATTTGTTTTGTATGACTGCGTGGTATGTGAATATATCTCAATAAAATGATGATTAAAAAAAAAATCTAGATGGATTAAAGAGATCAATGAAAAAACTAATCATAAAAAATCTCTAATAAAATGTAGATTTTATAGTTATTATATCACAGGGGAGGAGGGGAGGGAAAGCATGAAAACCAAGAAAAAACATAAACAAAAAGATTGATGGATAAAACTGCATATTGACTCCATACTTGTCTACTTTAAAATTCCTATAAGCATAAGTTCATTCTCTGAGAATTAGATACAATAGGAGGTTTCTTAATAGTGATAGCTAGCAAGCACAGTTTTGTTAGGCATTGTAAATACTTATATGCTTTTTATTATTTACTCCTTACAAGAATCCTACAAGGTAGGTACTACTCCTAGCAACCCCTGGGCTCCCAGATGCCCAGGGTCACCCTGCAGTAAGTGGCAGAGCTGAGTTGATCAGAGGTGGTCTCGGTGAGGCATCTGCAGGTTTCTCCAGGACACTCTAGTGACCCCAAAACTGCTCCTCATGCTCCCTTTGCTGCTGCTTGGGACGTATGCCTGATGCACATGGCAGTCTGACGTCCGTGGCAGTGTCCTGGCACGTTATGTTCCCAGTGGTCCCGAGGCCACAGACAGCTGCTTCATGGACACTGGTCCCCTCTGACTTCCCTCTTTACCACCCAAGCTAACCCAGAGAAGGCACCATAGAAACAAGAAATATTATTAGAGGCTATGCCACAAATCTGGGGATTGTCTCCACTGAGCTGAGACAGAACACTGGATCTGTTTATCAAAAAGGATTATACTTGTCGGCAGAGAGTCCTTTTCAGGCCCTGGGATAGATAAACAGAGAGTCTGCGCGGGGCTGGGTACTGTGTGCTCCGCTCACCGCTGGGGAGAAGAGGCTGCTAACTTCCTCCTGCCGCCAGTCCTTCCCCTGGCAGAACCCCAGCTCTCAGCCACAGGCATCTTCCTCCACACATTTTTATTATAAAAGGATATTCAGGGATGATTAAGGGGGTGGAAAGAAATGGTCTCTCAGAAAAACTAAACAATGACTAACACAATCTCTTTGGGAGCACCAGGGGGCCAAGGCGTTGTTTAGGCTGGCCTATGGGCCACGGGCCACGGAGCAGGAGACGGCTCACCCCCAAATCACCCCCCTAGGTCAGACCAGCCTCTCCCCCTTCCCTTGTGGAAAGAGCACAGGCCTAGGCTGAGGTTCAAATCCTGAGTCTGCTTCTTCATAACTGTGTGGTCTTTGGCAAACTCCAAAACTAAGTCTTGGTTTCATTATGTGTAAAGTGGGGGATAATATTTCTTACCTCTTAGAAATGCTTTGAAGATTAGCAATAATAAGTTATTCAATAAATCGTTTATTATTATCAGAATCGAACATATTGTCCCGCCACTCCTACTGTATTTCCTAACTCCCTTTTCTGTCTCTCTCTCTTCTTGATAGTAAAGAAAATTATCAAAGTGATACACTCATATGGTTAAATAACAAAATGGTAAGAAATGGGTTATAATGAAAAGCAATAGTCACTACTCCCACCCTTTCCCAAACATAATTGCTCTACAGAAGCAGCTGCTTTTAATATTTCCTTCTGATTGTTAACTCCATATTTTGTAATAGGATGCTTATATCACTTTTCTTTTTTGTTGTTGTTGTTAAGTAAAATATACACACAGTAAAAAAAAAAAACTCCAAAAACACAAAAAGGATCGTGCATAGTTGTCATGAAAACGTGCCTCCCAGATCTCTCAGTGCAGAAGTGGTATTGACCAAGGCTGGTTCTCTGAAATCCATCACCGCACACAGAGGCCATAATTCAAGCTCAGCAAAAATACTAAGGCAGGGAGATGTGGGGCTCCTCCCAAAAGCAACTTTGGCTCAAGAACTCCCATCTTCTTTGCTGAATCTTCCTTAGATGGCACCTCAGTTTAAGACTTTTTTCCCCCAACCTTCCTTCCTCATTTCCCACTCTCCTCCATGGGGTCTCAACTGCACCGTGTTCTGACAGTTCTCCTAGCCTCTTCTCCCCAGTTTCCCGCACAGGCATTTTCCCCGACAAATCTCCTGCATTTCTAATCCTGTCTTGACATCTGCTTCTTAGCGGACCTGAGCTAATACAGTGGAGCCAGCAGTGGTCCGAGAAAAAGGGCAGTCAAGTGGGGTTCTGTGACTGATCACTTACAGACCAGTGGGCAAAGTGGGTGCCATCCTGAATGCTGGGCGAGCAGCCTTTTTCAACAATTTTACTAGAGGTGACCTGGGAAATGTCTCAGTGGAGGTAAAGGAGGGTAGTGCAGCGGCAGGTGCAATGAGTCAAGCATTTGAAAAATATTAGGGAAACAGTGTCTACAAAGTCAGAATTATCTCTGGTTACTGCAAAGATAGATTGACCCTTTGCAGAAGGATAATGAAAAACTGAGAGCCATTAATAAGCAATTAAAGACTTAATGTGAGAACCAGAGGGCCTCTTTGGTAGCTTACAGAGAAACAGCATAAGAATAGAATAGGGAAAAATACAGACCAGAGACTTTTGAGTGCTCAGCCAAGGCAGGCCTGTTATGTTAACAGAAGATTTTGAAACATGGAATGGGATCATCAAGATAGATGTCCCTGAAGATGTTGATTCCACAGCCTCCACCTTAAACCTTTAGAGTTTGGGGAGTTGGCTCACCCCTCCCTAGCATTTCCCCTGTGCTGGAAGATGCTGCAGAGATTCCTTCTGCAGAGAGCATGTACCCTCTAAAGCTGCCCCTAGTTCCTCTCCTGGCTGATAGGCCAATAATTAGGGTTAGATTCCAGCATGACGAGGCTGGGAAAGTGCTGGGCTTGATAAAGAAATGATATTATTTACCAAAGGAGCTACAAGAATTAACTAGAACTAGCATGTATCCCTGCAATAGGATATCTTAAGGGTGCTTGATTAAGGAAGGCAGAATATAAGACTGGATTAGCAGGTTTTAATTGACTTTGGAACGCCTTCTTGGGATATGGATTTGACACCTTGGTAAGGACCACAGGGAATGGAGCAAACTTGCAGCTAGGGTGGCCCTTAGAGGCTTGGAGAAAGCGATGGCCAGTGCTGAGCAGAATAAAGAATGCCCAAGCTGCCCTGGCAGCAGGTAGAAGAATAAGGAGGCTGAGGAAAGTGGGCTAGCAGGAATAGATATGTTATGTGAGACCCACCAGAGGATGTTCCTTGGGAGAACCCAGAGGACTCAGCATTCACCAAGGCCATCAGGAATATGCTGGAGAGGGGGCACTAGCATTGCTAGAAGTTCAGTAGTGGCCTCCTCTGCAGACAGCACTGACAGTAGATAAAGTGGCCACAGAACTGGGCTTGTTAATCATTTGGGGGATAATAGTCCCTGAAGGCCAGGTGGTGGCACTTAACCACAAGAAGCCAGGAGGCTGCAGTTACCAGGACAGTTAGAGGGCAGCCAAAGGGTGTTGATCTTTATTGGAAGTGGAGATGGCTAATAGAGCCCATGGCATCCTTAGGCGCAAAGTGGATGGATGGCCAACAAGTGTGCTGCTTCGCATCTACAATTGAAAAAGTCAAGAATGGAGACTGAGGGGAGTCACCCCAATAAAAATTCATGAAGTCATGATCTCTTGCTCAATTCCCAGACCTGAGCTAATTTTCAGATCTGGAATGTACTGACAGAAGAGATGTGATATTCATAGCAAGTATACACTGTGATGGTTCTCCTAATCCTTCCCCAAAGTGATCTATTGTCATTTATTCCAGTGACTGCATATGAGCATTCCAAGACATTTCGAAGACTATTGGACATAGGATCTGGACAGACATTGATACCTAGAGTAGAGACTCAGAGCAACACCATGGTCCTGCTGTTAAAGTGGGAGATTATGGCATCCAAGTAATAAATACAGTTCTAGTTAAGGTTTGGCTCACAGTGGGCCCACTGAGTCTGCAGATGCATTCAGGGTTCATTTGCTCAGTCATCAAATGTGTAATTGGAAATGATATACTTGCATTTGGAGTAATCTCCTCATGGGGTCCTTGGCTGATTGAGTAAGAGCTATCATAGTGGGGAAAGCCAAACGGAAACCTCTAAAACTTCCCCCACCACCTCCAATGCTAGGCCAAATCGAAAACAATCTCATATCCCAGGAGAGAGGGTGTATCAGAAAATATTGCCACTATTGAAGACCTAAAGGACACAGAAACGATGGTCCCTGTCCTATCTCCATTTAATTCATCAGTCTGGCCCTTGCAGAAACCAGAAGGATCCTGGAGAATGACTGTGGAGTCCTGCAAGCTCAACCAAGTAGTAAGCCTAACTGTAGCGTCAGTCCTAGAGCAGATAAATATGCCTCATGTACATGTTACGTGGTCATCGATCTGGAAAGTGCATTCTTTTCAAGCCACATAAAAGAGGGTCAGAAACAGTTTGCATTCATTCATTTACAGTTTCACCTGAGAGCTATGTCAACTCTCCTGCCTTTGTCATAATATAATCCAAAGAGATCTAGACTACCTCCCAGAGAATAGCATACTGATCCATTACATCAGTGACATCAGGCCAATTGGCAGGAGGAACAACAAGTGTTAGTACATTGGAGGCCTTGGTAAAACACACGTGCTCCAGAAGATGGAAAATAAACCCTATGAAGAATCAGGGATCTACCACTTCAGGGAAGTTTTTAGAATGGGTCTAAGGTATGCTGGGATAGCTCCTTCAAGGAAAAAGAAAAATGGCTGCTCCTAGCATCCTCTAGCACAAAGGAGGAGGCAGATCGTCTGGTAGGCCTCTCTGAGATCTGGAGGCAACACTTCCCACTGCTTCAGTCCACATGGTGGATGATCCAAAAGGCTTCCAGCTTTGAGTGAGACTCAGAGCAGTAAAGGACTCAGCAGCAGGTCCAGGCTGCAGTGCGAGCAACTCTGCCTCTTGTACCGCATGATCCAGCAGACCCTATATTGTTGGTGGTAGGAAATGTGGAATATAGAGCCTTTGTCAAGCCCCAGACAGAAAAACACTTCAGAAGCCTCTGGGATTCTGGAGCTAGGCCATAGCACTGACAGCAGAGAATTGTACACCTTTTGAGAAACAACTCCTGGCATATTACTCTGGGCCCTGGTGGAGACAGAACACTTGTCTATGGGGCAACAAGTGACCACTCACCCAGAACTGCTCATAATGAATAAGGTTCTGTCAGACTCACAAAGTCATGAAGTCAGATGGGTTCAGCAGCAGTCCACCGTAGATGGAACTGGTACAGCCAGGATCAAGCCCAGGCAGGACCAGAGGAGACGAGCTGCATTAGCAGTAACCCAGACCTCCATGTTATTTACAAGAGCTGTACCAGCATCTCTCCCTCGGTTTGCAATTATGGCCATGGGGTGAGGGAAAGAATAAGCTTCAATATGACCAGCTAAAGGCAGAAAAAAAAGTCTGAGCTTGATTTGCATATATGTCAGTTCAGTTTGTAGATACAAGTCAAACATGAGTGGTGACTACATTATGGCCACATTCAGGGGTGACCCTGACAGTGGAAACATCTTCCCTACAAATGAAGCTGTGAGAAATGCATTCGGTCATCTACCTTGTATGGGAGGAGAATTGCCCTGAGGTGAGAATATACATATTTCTGGGCAGTAGCTATGGCATTTTCCTCAGGATAGGGAACTGGAAAGAAAAGGACTAGAAACTTAGAGACAGGATAAGTCTGGAGTAGAGGTGTGTGGATGGACACATGGCAATGAATGCAAAGGTGAAGCATTTTGTATCATCGGAAATTGCCCATCAGAAAGCATCCACCATGAAAGAGGCACTAAATAGCCAAGTACACAAAATGTCTTGGCCAGTTGAAATTAGCCAGACTTTGTCATCAGCCACTTCAGAGCTGGCACAATGGGTACAAAAGCATGAACTCCCACATGCCAAGACTGATCTAACTGCTGCTGCCTTTGAATGTTCAAGCTGATTCCTTCCTTTCAGTAGGTACTGCCCTCTAATCAGCTCCTTCTAATGCACTGTGTGTTGTCCATCCATCAGCCACTTAGATGTTCAGAGTCTGCAGATTCATGATAGAGCTAGAATAGAAATGGGTGCTACCTGAGGACTGAGGGCTCTGTGATAGAGATGGTTTTTTAGAGACTGCAAAATTGCATCTTGATATGGTAGCTGAATGTGATTTGGGTTGGTTGGTGAAAGAATGAAAATATTTTTCTGTAAAGTGGTTAAGGACATCTTTGGAACTGCATGTGTTTGGGACAGTTGAAGGGGTGGAATACACTAAGGACCCATCATAGTCTCCCTGCCCCCTTCTCCATCCTGACACATATGGCCTTGGACACACTCTCTTTTTATTCTTCTTTTCTTTTTTCTTAAGCTTTTAATTGTAAAATAAAACACTTACACAAGCAAATGTATAGCTTGGTGAATTATTAATAAAATTTAAATTAACAATATATCTAAGATACTGTTCCATGTCAGTATCTATACAATTGCTTCATTCTTTCTAAAATCTACAAAGCATTACATTGTATAGACATAAAATATTTTACTAAGCAAGGATCCCACTGGTGGGCCTTTAAGTTATTTTCAATCTCTTGCTACTACAAGCAATGTGGCAGTGAATATATGTATACATGTTTTTGTATATATGGGCAAGAACTTCTGTAGATAAATTCCTGGATCTCTCAGTTTTAGATATTACATAATGATTACTTGTTATGGTTAGGTGAGAACTTAGATCACTTGTAACTTCTACCACCTTTCCTCCCGTATTTTAGCTCCTCCATTTATTTCCATTATAAATTTAAATTATACCTTTATCTATAGTTCTGTCACCTATAGACGGTATTTATTGACTCTGCCCTTGGACAGATAAGGATATTGGCACCATTACTTTTTTCTCTCCCATCTCTGTCCTCTGTACTCTTACATTGTCAAGGTGTTTTAGTTTCTTCACTGTTAAAGCAAATACTACACAATGGGTTGGCTTAAACAATGGGAATTTATTGGTTCAAGGTTTTGAGGTGAGGAGAAGTCCAAGTCAAGGCATCCTTAAGGCAATCCTTTCTTCCCGGAGACTGGTGCTCGGGGGCTGGCTGCTGGTAATTCGCAGTCCTTGGCTCTGTCATATGGCAATGCACGTGGCAGCCTCTCTTGGCCTTTCCCTTCTCTTTCAGGAACTATTGATTTTCAGCTTCTGGCTGCTTCCTCTGTGGCTTTCTCTCTATCTGCCTGAATTTCATTCTGCTTATAAAGGACTCCAGTAAAAGGATTAAGACCCATCCTGATCGAATTGAGCCTAACCTTAATTGAAGTAACCTCATTAAAAGTTTCTACTTCCAATGGGTTCACAGCCACAGGAATGGACTAAGTTTCAGAGCATGTTTTTCTGAGGAACATATCTCCAAACCACCACACAGTGTTAGTAAAATTCATATTCTGTTCTTCAACTATAATTGTCTTCCAACCTTTATGTATAGGTTAATCTTAAAGGTTTCAAATCAATATATTATGTTAATATTATTATGGCTATGTAATGATTATTTACTAGAGTGCCAAGTGAGTCACAAGAATCACATTTCCTTACTTTTTCACCTTTTTTTACTTTTTCTGAAGTTTCTAATTGCCTCTGTGGGTTTTTTCCTTCTCTCTTTTTTTAATTTGCCTTTATTAGCACTGCGTTTAACCAGAACGCTTCATTATATCATTTCTTCAATTGATATCTGCCATCCACTTTTGTTCTGGAAGATATTTCTTCTAGAGTCTTTTACCCTCCTGCTCTAAATTGGATTCACTGGTCTTTTGACCTGCTACACAATTGTTGTACCTGTGATTTACTGATCTTCTGGTTTGGATCCATTGTTTCTGGATTCCCTCTCTCTCTCTCTCTCTCTCCCCACACACTCACACTCCTCACACCCCTTCTTCTTTGTTTCTCTTTCTTCTTCTCTCTTTTTTTTTTCACACTTCTCTCATTTTGTATCCTCAAATAACTTCCTGCAAAAACATGTCCAGGAGATAAATTTTCTGATTTCTTGTGTCTGAAAATGTCTTCATTATGCACTTTGGTTAATTGCTGGCAGGATATAGAATAAGTTGAAAAATCATTTTTCTCATAATCTGAAGGGTTTGGCCCATTTGTCTCCGTATGTGGTTGTTTCTGTTGAGATCTGATGCTAGTCTGATTCTCACTTTTTGTAATTGATCAGGTTTTTTTCTTGGAAGCTTTTTGGATCTTCTATTTCACCTTGATGTTCTAAAATTTCACCAATATGTGTCTAGGTGATCATTTTTCCATTCATGTTCTAGGTACTAAATGAGATCTTTAAATATGAAAACTCATGTTCCTAGGTTTTGTGAAATTCTCATGTTTTATTTGTTGTATAATTTTATTTTCTCTGTTTTCACATCTTGATATTTCTTTTAATCAGATGTTAGAACACTTGGGGTGATTTTTTCTGTCTCTTTTCTCTCATCTTTTATGTGTTTTCTCTTTTTAATTCTACTTTCTGGGAGACTTCCTATATTTTACTTT
Organism: Choloepus didactylus; assembly: GCF_015220235.1. Lineage (NCBI taxonomy): Eukaryota > Metazoa > Chordata > Mammalia > Pilosa > Megalonychidae > Choloepus > Choloepus didactylus. Next base: position 78,649,770 of record NC_051307.1, read on the forward strand.
CCAACTCTTCTATTTACTGTTGCTTTTTGTCTTAGGTAGCCATATTTTAAGTGTTTTTAAATAACATCCTGTTCTTGTTTCACTTAAACCATTACAAATTATTGTATTTGTAGAGACATTCGAGAAATTATGGCATATATAAAACAAAACTTACAGGTTATTTTAAAAGTTCTATTTTGCATCTCTTAATTTCTCCTACTTCTGATCTGTTCATATTAGTTCATCTTCATGTTTATTTTTCATGTTATAGATTTAAGATCTTTGGTTCCTGTTTGAGATTGAATCATGTCCCCCATAAAGACATGTTCAGGTCCTAACCCCTGTTCCTGCAGGTGTGCACCCGCTTGTAAATAGGACCTTTGAAGAAATATTATTATTAGTTGAAGTGTAGACTCATTTGTGAGTAGGGTAGCTGAAGATCCTACTTAGATGAAGCCAAATTGAATCAGGGTGAGCCTCATTTCAATGTGGTTGAAGTCCTTATAAGTAAAGGAAATTGGACACAGAAATAGAAGCCAGAAGTCAAATGTCAGCAGATACAAGCAGAGAGAGATCACCATGTTAACAGACTCTGGGAGAAAAACTTGATGTTGGACTTCTATCTTCCAAAACCATGAAACAATACATTTCTGTTGTTTAAGCCAACCCATTGCATGGAATTTGTCATAGCAGCCCCTGTCAAACTAAGACAGTTCCTCAATCATATTTAAATATAAGACAACAGATTGTGAGCTCTGTGTACACAGATTGAGCAAATCATTGGGGAATGATGTAAACAAGCCATTATGCTTTGAGATCCCTAAATGCCAAAGGTACCACCTTTCATAGTATTTGTGTTAGTTTTCCCCAAATAGTTTGTTCTGCTTCTTTAGAGAAGACTCCTCTATTCTTCCCATTTATAGATACATGCCTGACTACCTGGCATTTTGCACTCAGTTGGTGAAGTGTATGGAGATTTGACTGTTTTATATACAGACTTGATTATTCCCCCCTTTATTTAGACCCAGGCCACTCTCCTGAGGTCTCGAGCTTCTCCAGGACTGCAGGACAGACTGACTTCCTCCTGGGCTGCAGCCATCTCTAAGTCCATTCTCAGCTCTCTCTCCTCCACCTGCTTTATCAGTCACTACTCTTTCATTCACTTTTAGTCTTCCATAAATATTTGAAATCTCTGTGCCCACATGGCTCCTCTTCCATCCTCTTAGTTAAGGAGGATCGATAACTTTTTATTATTTCTTTAGCATAATATAATATATTTTGGGAGAGCAAGACATAATTGCATGGGCTCAATCAACCATATTGAAACAGAAGTTTCTATCTAATCGTCATCATTCTCTAAAGCCTCAATTATTATTTTTATTCCTACTTACAACATACATCAGTTAAAAATTATTATATCTCACAATCGCTTATTGTTATAATTCCCACTTCTGCTGTCCTGTTCTGACTTTCACTACCTCTCATCTAGGCTGTTATAATAACCACCTAACTAGTCACTCCAGCTTGATGGCTCTACCATCTTCCATAGAGCAGAAGTCAAATCATGTCACTGTGCTGCTCAAAAACTTTAAGGGCCCCCTAATGACTAGAAAAGGAAAACAGAAATATACCTAACATTCAAAGTCTTCGAAAAATCATCCCCTGAACTGCCTACCTCATGCCAATTATCAGACTGCTTCTTCCTCCTAGATGTTCCTACCTTCATCTCCACAGCTTGAATTCTTATTTTTTTTCACCTTTATCCACACCGCAGCTGAAATGCTGCCTCCTCCTGACAGCCTTCGTTGATTATTTTAAACCTCTTTTTTAGCATTTTATTATAGAAAATTCCAAAACATATACAAAAGAAGGCATGTACCCATCACCCAGCTTCAGCAATTATCAGCTCATAGTCAATCTTGTTTCAATTACATCAGCACCTACTTTGCCCTTTCCATATTATTATTATTTAAATTTTTATGCAATTTTATTGAGATATAATCATATAACATACAATCATTCAAAGTGTACAATCAGTTGTTCACAGTATTGTCATACAGTTGTGAATTCATCACCACAATCAAACTTTGAACATTTTCATTACTCCAAAAAAAAAATTAAAATTAAAATTAAAAAGAACATCCAAAACATCCCATTCCCCTCCTCCCCCCCAATGTTCATTTACTTTTTTTAATACAGTTTAATTGAGATATATTGATACACCCTACAGTCATCCACAGTGTACAATTAATTATTCACAGCACCATCATGCAGCTGTGTGTTCATCACCAGAATCAATTTTTGAACCCTTTCCTCACTCCAAAACGAAAATAAAAGCAAAAAAGAACATCTAAATCTTTCCATCCCCTCCATCCCACCCTATTCTTCATCTAATTGTTGTCCCATTTTTCCACTCATCTGACCATACACTGGATAAAGGGAGTGCGAGCCACAAGGTTTTCACAGTCACACAGTCACACTGTGCAAGGCACATAGTTATACATACAATCGTCTTCAAGAATCAAGGTTGCAGTTTGACAGCTTCAGCTATTTCCCCCTAGCCATTCCAACACACTAAAAACTAAAAAGTTATAGCTATATAGCACAAAAGAATGCCACCTCTCAACTCCACTTGAATTCTCTCAGCCACTGGAACCTTATTTTGTTACATCTCTCTTCCCCCTTTTCGTCAAGAAGATCCTCTCAATCCTACAGTGCTGGGTCCAGGCTCATCTCCAGGAGTTGTTTCCCATTTTGCCAGGGGGATTTACACCCTGGAGGAGTCATGTCCCATGTAGAGTTCACCCGCAGAGAGGGCTTGCGGGGGGAGGCACATCTGAGCAACAAAGAGGCTCTCTGGGGGTTCTCCTAGGCACAATTACAAGTGGGCTTAGCTTCTCCCTTGCAGCAACTAGGCTTACAAGGGAAAGCTCCCAGATCGAGGGCTCGGCCCGCTCAACTGGCAGTCCTCAATGTTTGCGGGAAAATCAGCATAGCCCAGGTGGGAAAGTCCAACATTTCCACGTTTCTCCCCAGTTCCTCGGGTGGCCCCGCAAATACACTTATACTCTCTGCCCATATCACTCTGGGATGTATCCAGATTTCACCCCAGCCTGTACCAACTCATCAGGTCAACTTCCCTTTCACAGCTCCATGCACCTATGGTGTTCAAACAAACTGATTGTACAAGTTAAATTATCTAGTGTGCTACAGAAAATATAGATCCTGCACCAGATAAACATCTCCTTCCTTGGTCTCACACAAACGTAGTTTTAAAACCCTGTCAGTATTGTCCTTTTTCACTGATTTTTTTATACCCTGGTTCTCTTTTCAATACCCCAAATTCTGGTCTCTCATAGAACACTGGCTGAGCCTCTCTCATAGCGTCTGTCACAGAAGGCCTTGTAAGAACTCCCTGAGGTCTTATTTTCCCTTTTTCTCCACAACTAAACAGAGTAGCTGAAACACAGTAAGAATTCAGGAATTGCTTGTTCAAGAAAAAGAATTGAATTTGCTTTACTCTCTTTCTAAGTGGTATTTTTTTTACAAGCTTCCCATGCAGCCTTCTGTCCACTTGCATTTAGTACTTCGCACATAATAGCGTTAGAAAATCATTTGTTGAATAAATGAAGGTTACAGCTACCTTGTTTTTCCCTAGGGAAAACTTAAAGGCCTGCATCTTATCACCTTTAATCAACCAGCTAAATCTGATAAAAAGAATTTATGTTCAAGTGCTAGTGGAAAAGGGTTGAAATTCAGGATCTCAGGGAGTGGTAAACATTTGAACTGAGGCCCGTCTAGAGACCCAGTCTTTTATTATCCCAAAAGACCCCAATAGTCAGCCAATTACCCTGACTGGGGCCCCTGACTACCAGGAGAGTGGAGCTGGAGAGAACAGAAATAAAGGATAAAGAGGGAAAGACAGAAACAGAATACCAGTGGGGCTACATTTAAAGAATTAGACTGGAGCCCTATGGAACAAGGAAGGTGATCATTGTCCCAACAGTCTAGTAGCAACTAATCTGAGGCATTTGGGAAGGGGAACAGGTTTAGGGAATAGAGTAAGTCCAATGGGACCAAACAAAGAAGTAAACATGAATAAATATTGGGAATCATCACCCTCTTTATATCTTCTCTACACAGAGTGAATCAACCATCATTTCTTTGGTTAATTAGTGTGTTGTGTTACTAAAATCTGGTTAAAAGGGTGTTGTTTTTATTAGACCAGATTGACTTGTTAATAAACAAAATGTCATTTCCCGTCATATACCCAGATTCTCTTAGCTAGGTAAATCCTTTTTTAATTGGAGGTACTTAGAGGAGTAACAGAAGTTAAATGCACATTCATATTTTTATGTATATATGTACGTATGAACACACACCCTGAATTTTGAATCAGACACAGCACAAAAGGAACTCCCCCCACTCCCATCACGTGTCTCTCTTTGCAAGCCCAAAGTAGGTTACGCAATCTTCTTTCCCAAGATGCTTTACAGTATTCCTTCAACAACTCAGGGCTTAAATCAAAGTTTGTGGTCACTCACAGTTTTAACCCATGGCCTTTCAGGTAAAGTGACTGAGAACTTTGGTGCTGGGGGAAGAGGCTCGTGCATGGGGGCCATGAGGGGAAGGAGACTTTCTAGTTTCACCACTTCCTTCCTCGGCTTTTCTAGATCTGATCCTGTGGTTTGCCTGGGTGCGTGCAGCCACGAGGGGGGTTAGCAAGTGTGTCCCCTCAGTGTTTCTGAGGGATTCCTGACAGAGCCCATCAGAGTTGCTTTTTATCACCGCTGCACGCTTTAGCACGTCTGTCAAGGCACACAGACATTGTGTTCCGAGCTGGATTAGTCATGCTCACATTCATACACAGGATGTGGGCCACAGAGAGGAAGGACAGCGAGGGAGAGCCAGGGACGGTGTGGGGAGAGGAGGAAAATAAGGTAAGAAGAGTAAAAGAAAAACTTTGAAAGTACCAAGTGACAGATCTAGGGAAAAAAATTGCAAAATTGGGAGAAAGAAAACAAAACCAAACCCAGTTTGGACAAATTAAAGCTAAACACCCTAAATGCAAAGAGAACAGGGGACAAAATAATGAGTAAACTCAAAAGTCCCAGAATGTGGGGGGCATTCAATATGGGGGCAGAGAGACTCAAGCTCAAAGTAAACACTGTCAGCACTTTTTTGTTTGTTTTGTAGAAGATTATAAAATAGGTTGGTCATTCATTGATTCACTCTTTCACTTGGCACACATTTACTGAGGACCTATTTTGGGCAGGCACCATGCTACAACATGCTGGAGACGTTCTCAAGTTCTCAGGTCTGCCATAAGCTCACTGCAAGACTTAGTGAAGGCTACCTAGTACCTCAGAGCTTCAGTTTTACCCTCTGCAAAAACTTAGATGCAAATCAAATCTTTGTAAAAAAGCACTTTGATATTCCCTCAGTGAAAGAGATTTTGGAAAGCAAGGGATCACAGGCTTGGCCGGCATTCAACTCCAGGCATAATGGCACCTTTGATTAGGTACTTAGGATCCCCCGAAGCCTCCCCATCTGCACTGGCTGACACCCCAGTGTCTCCCACTGCTGTGGTTCTGTGACTCCAGCCTCTCACGTGAGAGAACATGGGGTCTCTGCACTCTGAGGGAGCACCCTGCAGAGAGACGGAATCTAGTTTATTTCTGTATCCTCGGCACATCAGGCCTGTAGTTAGCGGGTACTAGGTTAATTTTGTTACTTGACTGAGAGGGATCAGGAGAGGCATCAGGTCCATGAATGGGGCCTGGAAACCTTCATGCAGCCCTGCATCTGGCCTACAGAAGGGACTCAGTAAAGGAAGCTAATAAGCTTTTGTTGTGGTGAGGGAAAAACGAGTAAGGCTGAGGGCCTGCTGAGTTCAAGGAACAGGGAGTTTGTCTAGCATGGCTAGATCTGTGTCTCCCCAAATTTTGTGTTTGTAAGAATTGCTGGAGGAGCTAGTTTTGACATGCAGGTTCCTGATGTCTTTTCAGCCAGAAATTCTGATTCAGTAGGCCTGAGGTCCGGCAAGGGAATCTGCATTTTCAACAAGCACTGCCAGTTAATTTTCTTGCAAGTAATCTACAAGCCACACTTGGAGAAGCACAGGGCCAGAGATCTAGGGGGCGGGGAGTGGGATGGGGTGGGGGTGGGGGTGTGCAGAAAGATGAGGCCGGGGTTTCTTGAGAAGAGTTTGGACTCTGTCCAGAAAGAGAGCCTTCCAAGGTTTCTAAGCAGGGGAGTGACAGGGCCAGACCTGTGATGGAAATCAACTGTTCTTACTAAAGCTCAGGTCATTTTCTTTTTGCTTCTGCTCCATTAGATATCATTGCTTCAAGGGCCCTGAACAAATAACATTCCATTCAAGCCTCCAGGTTTTGTAGGATCCAGAGTTCCAGTTACCAGTGGAATGTGGAGTTCACAGGCTGCGTTCAGGCTTGCAAGGAGGGGATTAATTAGGTAACAAGGCGGTTGCACACATAAGTGGGTGCCCACACCCCATGTCTGGCCTGCTGTTTTGGTGCACTCACTCAAGCATACAATACTCTCTTCAGTTCTAAGCGCCACCTCTTGAAACAAGTTAAAAAGCGAGTTCCAAGTGAGATGCCCAAGTGCTATGTTTTACACAGACTAATGACCAGCAGCCTTCTGTTTTTCACAGGACTGGCTACCAGACTGGGCACACACTGCTACGGACGCCATAGAAAAGAATTGCTGCGTCTAACATCTGACTACCTAGACATGGGCCAAAAAATATGCTTTAGGTTTTAAAAAAAAAGTGATTGCTTTACTAAAAATTTGTGCTTCATAGATTTTCTTTTTACATTTAAAAAATGCCATATGTTTCATTGTGTTGGGACAGTGAAATTAAAAATTTTAAAGTGTTTTGTCCTTTCACATATAATATTTCATTTGATTCTCATTATCATCTGTGAGCTAGGTATTATCATTATCCCCATTTTAACAGATGAGAAAACAAACAGTTAGGTTTAAGTAATGTGTTTGAAGTCACGCAGCTGGAAATTATGGCACCAGAAGCAAATCTCAAGTCTTCTGATTCCAAGGCCCATGATTTTCCTGTTGTTGAATGAACTCTGGCAATCAGCGGGAATGCACATACCACAGGCAGAGCACCCTCATACCTCAGCGTTTTGTTCACTTCAAATGTCCTTGACAGGGAGGGAGGTGGATGGGTTGATGAGTACCGTCTTCGTTTCCTAGCGCTGCCATGACAAAGTACCATAAACTGGGAACAGAAACAACAGAAATTAATCGTCTCTGAGTTCTGGAGGCTGGAAGTCTGACATCAAGTGTCGGCAGGGCCCAGCTTCGGCCGCGGTCCATTGGCAGTCGTCTGCTCCATGCCTTTTCTAGCTTCTGGTGGTCTGCCAGCAAGCCACAGCGTTCTCCCTTCTGTCTCTCCGTCTCTGTCCCATTTTCTTGTCTTATAAGGCCATGAGTCATATTGGATTAGGGCCCACCCTAATACAGGTCTCATTTTAACTAATAGCATCTTCAAATATCCTGTTTACAAATAGGATCCCATTCATGGGACCAGGGGTTAGGACTTGAACATGTCTTTCTGGGGGAAACAATTCAATTCATAGCAGGTACCATGTCTAAGTTGACGGTCATTGGTTGACTAGACTGTAGAGTTAGTGATTGTGAGAATATCACTTGGTGGGTTGCCAGTCCAATATTATGTACTGAAAGTATCATTCAGAAACTCTGAAATGCGATTACCTATGAGAATTAAACTGTGAGATGAACCCTAGTAGATTGTAAGCAGAGATATTCCATGTCATCATGGAGGCAGAATGACTCCCAAACTTGTAAGATTTCATCATCTAAATGAAGGTCTTCCTACATCTGAGAAATAATGTAGCAGGCAGGAGGAATTTATAAACTGAGGCAGAACCCACTTGAGCTGTGCTTAGTGAGAGGGTTCCCCGGGCCAACCACTTGACCCAGGCAAGCCCAGTGGCATGGGCAACGTCACCATGGTGATGGACACAATTCAACATTTGAACCAAAAAACTAACCCGTTTGTATTATTTCCATGTTCATGGTGGCAACTTGGTGATTTGGCTCCCCTGATTAACTCGTTGTGGGGCCTATGAAATATAGGCCCCTATTCTTTCCAGGTGACCCTAACCTGGCCCTTGGTTGAACACTCACTCTTTTGAAACAACTATTGCAAATCCTGGAAGTAATGTTCATGGCTCCAAAAGAGGCCTTAATATTTACAAAGGCTGTTAGGCCATGGTTTTATGGGCCTCCAGTTTTTAAATGAGTGACTTAAAATGAGAAAGGGTGATTATTATGTTTCACTTTTTTAAAAATCTTTTACATTTCTCATCTCCCTGCTACAGGTTGAGTCTTTCTGAGCTCTATTCCATCCCCACAGTGCACTGTGTTCTTTCTCAGAGGACTTTAAACTTGCCTTTCCTCCTCCTCTCTCTCTCCCTGGTCTTCCCTTTTACCTATGTGGTCTCCACTCATTTTTTTTAACTTTGTATTTCAAAGTGTTCTTAGACTTGAAGAAAAATTTCAAATATAGTACATGTTTCCATACCTTTCACCTAGTTTCCCCTATTATCATCTTGTACAACCAAATACAATAATCAAAACTAAGAAATTAACCTCATTACAGTACTATTAACTCAACTATAGACTTTATTTGGATTTCACCAGTTTTTTACTAACGTCCTTTCTCTGTTCTAAGATTCAATCCAGGCTCCCACACTGCATTCAGCTGAGGAGTATGAATCAGTTATTTTGTAGAATGTCCCAATTTTGGTTTGTCTGATGATTTGCATTTTTGACAAGAATACCACAGAAGTGATATGCCTTTCTCAGTGGCATATCTGGGGATACGTATGTACAATAGTCAGTGTTGAGGTTTGAATTGTGACACCCAAAATATATATTTAAATCCTAACACCCTGTGGCTGTGACTGTGAATGACCTTATATGGAAATCGGTCTTTGCAGATGTAATTAGTTAAGATAGGATGATAGTAGAGTAAGGTGAGCACTCATTCAATATGACTGATATCCTTATTAAAATAGACATGTGGACACAGAGACACAGACACACCTGGGGCCACCAGAAACTAGAAGGGGTGAGGAAGGATATTCCCCTAGAGGTTTCAGAGGGAGCATGACCTTGCCAACTCCTTGATTTTGGACTTCTATCTCCAGAACTCTGAGAGAATACACTTCTGTTCTATTAAGCCACCCAATTTGTAGTACTTTGTTATGGCAGCCCTAGAAAACTAATGCACTCAGGATTTATAATGTTGATATGACTTATTCTGGTGATAGTGAACTTGATTACTTGGATAAGGTGGTATCTGCTGGATTTCTTCACAAAGTTACTGTTTTTTGTTTTTTTTCTTTAACTTTGTGATAAATAATGCTTTGTGGGAGGTACTTTAAGATTATACAAATATCCTGTTTCTCGTCAGGTTTTTGCCCATCAGTGGATCATGCCTTTTCAATTTCCCTAATTACTTCTATGCTATCTGAAATTCTTCTGTAAGGAGGTGCTGCCTCTTCTTCATTTATTCAGTTATTTATGTCAGTATGGATTCATGGATATCTATTTTATTCTATGGTTTATAATCCAATACAATCATTATTTATTTTGTTGTTGAAATTGTTTCGGCTCTGGCCACAGGTTGGCTCCTTTGTCCTTTCAACACATACCAATTAATTTTTTAGCAATCCCTTACTATTTGACAGCAAAAGATGCTCCAGGATCATCTTATATTTTTCCTGTTCCAGCCCTGGAATCATCCATTTTTATCCATTTTTCCAAGGATCCCTAATTCCTTTTATTGGAGATAAGTATAGAAACCAAGATCTGGGTTCCAGGTGTGCTGATTGCCTCTGGGGTGTCAATTGCCACCAGACCCTCTTAGCAGACAGAGTTGGTTGAATACTGGGTACATACACACTTCTATACTTGTTTCTGTATCTTTCACACACACACACACACATATATATATATTTTAAATACATTTGTTCATACTTATACCTCTGATTCCAATTCAACACCACAGAGTTTATTCTAGCTTCCCCTTTCCTTGTTACTTCTTTCTCTGAAAGTGAGAGACCTGGTTTCATCATCTGCAATGTATTGACTTTTTAGTTCAACACTACTATACAAAGTAGTTTCAGAATTGCTAATCCATACCACTGTGAGAAGTAATTTTACTAAGTAGAGTATAGTATTTGTATACAGTTCTTTTTGTGTTTAGCTCTAGAGTAGCCAGTCAAAATAGTTTCTGAAGTAATATAGGTTAGTTCTATTCTTCCCCACCCCCTATATTATGGTTATGTTATTCACACAGCTGGAATTCCATTTTGTGTTCTCTCCTTATTTTGGTTGATGTAAAAATTCACATAGAGTGAAATTCTTTTTTTGTGTTGTATAGTTCTATGGCTTTTGAAAAATCCATGTCATACATTTTTAAGTTGTTTTTCTATATCCATAAAATTGGAAACTTTTTTCTTGCTATACATCTTCAGGCATTTCTGTTTATTTTTCAAAGTGGTTTACAATAACTGTATGAACTGGTCACTCCTGAGGGAGATGAGTATCTGTGTCTTTGTGTTTCACATGAAGAGGTTCCAAGGTCAGGGGCCAGGCTGTATCTGTAAGTAGCCACTGCTTCAAATTTGGTCAAATCATTGATGTGTTCAGGCAGCTTCATGGACATGCAACCAGTGCAGTCGTACAGAGCATCACAATCAGAAGGGCTTTGTGCTTGGGGTTTAATCGCTGTGGGTGCCATCTTGAAAGTCTTACTAGTTTTATCTTTGAATTTGTGTTTCGTAAGTGAAGTTCAATGGGGCAATAGAGCATGCACTGGGGGCTTGGAGCCTCAGCTTGCATGCAGTCTTACCTCTTGCTGACCCCCCATCCCCACCCCTTCCCTGGACTGGTTCTCGGCCACTCACTCCCCTGCCTCCTGGTGCCATGGCCTCCTCCAGGGTCCCCCTCCATAACCTTGCTCCCTGACTATAGTTGCACTTTGCATCGAGTGGGAGCCTGAGCATGAGTGTGGGGAAGGTTGGGGTAAGGAATGCACCCCACGGGGTCTCGGAGCAGGCAAGGCAGTGTCTTTCCCTACCCTGGGCAGGCAGCGTCACAGAGCGGTCAGCATGGTGTGCCTGGGTGTGGAGGTTACATCCCTTGGGAGTCACCTGTCTGCTGTGGGTTGGGGTGATGGGCAGTGGGAGAGTGACTTCCCCACCCAACTGAAGCCCTGCATTTTCATTTTGCCCTGGGCCCTGCAAATTTTGTAGTCAACTCTGGGTCTGCTGGCCAGTTGCAGAAAAGAGCGGACAGAATTGTTCCAACTCTCCATACATTCCTGAGGCAACTGTGTCCAGTCAGAGGAGGAACACCACATCCTACAGGTGTTCTCAGAGGTGCCAAAGGCCAGATGGGCAGTGAATCCTGTCTTGTTGCCATCAGCGTTCTCGGAGAGACTAAGCCCTCTTTTTTGTGGGGCCAGCTGGTTATGGTCCTGACTCTTCCTGATTGAGACATTCAGGATATTGGCTGCACAGACATGAATAACCCACAAATCATTTTTTAAACATACAGCTACTCACAAATAAGCATGCATGTAAAACTGATGAGACCTGAATGAGGTCACTGATTGCATCAATGTTAATTTCCTGGTTAAGATACTGTATCATAGTTCACAAGATATTGTGCTGTTGTTATGGGGCAAACTGGGTGAAATATATATGGGTGATCTCTCTATTATTTCTTACAACTGTGACTCTACAATTAGTTTCAAATAAAAAAAACAAGATAAAACTGTATAGCTAAAAGTTAGTCATATGCTATCATTTCAAACTTACCATTAGTATCTAAATGCAAAATACTGCACAAAAATCATCCAGATTTCATCTGAGACAAATGACTCTTCAATTGCTTTTTAGTCAAGGGTCTGACCTTTGGTTTTAAAACTATGATTCCACCTCAGGCCCTATATCAGTTATCGATATCCTTTCAACATTCAGACTACATAGATCCATAGGCTTCAACTGATATGAAGGGATACTTTATTTTACTGTTAATTCATTCATCCTCTTGATATGTTTATGTATTGGGCACCCACTGTTACCAGGTATTGTGCTAAGCAATAAGGGATATAAAGATAAAATGGGGATTGCTCTTTTGCTTGAGGATGTTTCAGCCTAGCAGACAAGTCGGATAGACCCGCAATTCTGATACTCAAGATAGATGTTATGATAAAGACGAGAAGAGGGTTCCATGGGAGGACAACTGGAGTTGGGAAGGGGGGTTCAGACAAGTCTTCCTGGAAGGGGTGCTGTTAGAGGACAGTCTTAAAGAGTAAGTCAGAGTAAAATCTATGGAGAAGAGGAAAAAGGGTTTAAGTCAGAGGGATAGAAAATGGGTGGGTCGGGGAACATAAGAATATGTACTGCTTTTGGCAAGGAGTTGAGCACAGGAAATAGGTGGGGGGCGGTGAGTAAGGAATTGGGCTGGAGAGGAGGGCAGGGCCAGAGCAGGGCAGTGGTTCTGCATATTGAAGGACGTGGGGAGCCAGTAAAGGGCTTTGGGTAGGGTAGTGACATGATTGGCTTCATTTTCACCTCTCCTGGACAAAATTTATGGCTTTGTTTTGTTTTTTGCTTGTTTGTTTGTTTTTTAAGAATGAGGATGTCAGTGGACCCTCTGACTAATTTTTTTTAGTCCTTCCTTATCCATGTCAGAGGTTCATATACAAGGTGCTTCTCAAATTGGGCCCACAAAGTCGCAAACGATTCCATTTCCTTGTTGATGAATCCAACCAATAGAAGGTAAAGAAGATGAAACTTGTTTCTGAATTTGTGTGCAGAGGTGGTGGGGAGGCTCTGTCTTCCTCTGCCTCTCAACTCTGTAGAGGGCAATTAAGGTAGCATGCATGAAGTCCACCTTCAGCTATGCCGGAGATGTGCAACATGGCCACCAGGGCTGATACAACAATAGCTTAAGTTACCCTCAGCCTTCTTTATGGAAGTAGTTCGTGCCAAAAGTGCTAGTTCGTGCCAAAAATGCTAACCCTACATCTGCCATCCGCCCTAGCAACAGCAGCCACCAATCCTAGACCACCATGAGCCCTTGCTAGCCACTTCCCCTTCTCCTAGAGTATATATGCTCTGCCTCTTCAATAAAGTTTTGCAGCTTGATCAGAAACCTGTCTTGCTGTCATTCCTCGTGTCTCTTGTCCCATACCATTCCTCCCTCACAGGACTCGGAGCCTCCGTTGAACTTCCCGCGGGCCGGGACAAACTGGCGCCCAACGTGGGGCTCGGAGTTCTGTGAGAGACGGAACGCCGCACTCAAGGAGAGAGGCCTCTCACACTCACCGCACCCGGGATCACCGCGGGGAAGCGCGCTCGCGAGACAGATCCGTTCAGCAGTCGATCAGTGCCGGCGAAAGGAAGAAACGGAAGGAAGAAAAGAAAGCAACAAAAGGTAAGCCCCCATCCCCAACATGGGACAAGCAATCTCCCAACATGAATTATATATTAGTCAGGTCAAACAATCGCTCAAGGCACGAGGAACTCGAGTTAAGAAAAAAGATCTCACGCGCTTTTTTGATTTTTTGTTAAAAACCTGCCCTTGGTTCCCTCAAGAAGGTACTATAGACCACCAATGCTGGCTAAGAGTCAGCGACTGTTTAAAAGATTATTCCCGGACCTTTGGTCCTGAAAAGGTCCCGGTTACTGCCTTTTCTTATTGGAATCTAATTAATGAAATCCTAAGAGTCCATTCTTTAGCTCCAGACATTCAAAACCTCTGCAAAAAAGGAGAGGAAGCTTTAAGAGAGCACTCTCGTCCCGCTTCAGCATGCAGCTCAGTAATTATTAACATACCTGAAAACCCCCTAAACAAAAACCCCAACAGGGATAGGCCAAATACCCCAACCAGTCAAGCTAGTCTATCGCCCGATCAGCACAATATCGAACCAGAGGCTAAAATTTCTCCCTCTTTGGAGGCACCGGAGGCTAAAATCTCTCCCTCTTTGGAGAACAACTCCCTTCCTCCGTTTCGGCCACCCCCTTAAGCACCCGATTTTCCCAAAACGTCTTCTCATTTTTATCCAGTCACGTCCTTACCTCAGTTTCGCGCTTTGGAAGAGGCCACAGAAAACCTCCGGCTACATGCCGATAACTTTAGAGAAACTTTTAATCAAGAGCGGCTGCAAGCCGCCAATTTGCTCGCCGACCTCCGGTCGGCAACTCAAAGCGTTGCAGCCCTTGTGCTTCCAGAAAATGCCCCCTCATCGCGTCCCCATTGCGCTCACCACACCTACGCCTTTCCAGTTACACGTAGTCAAACCCAAAATGGCGCCGCCAGCTCCCAAAATGGCGATTCTAGTAGCGAAAGCGAGGAAAATGAACAATCAAATCCCCCTAGTTCTAACGAAGAAGAGCAGGAAGAAGCTAGCACTACCTCAACAGTTACATATAAAAAACTCAGTGTAAAATATTTAGAAAAATTAAAAAAGGCAGTGAGTGATTATGGCGCTACCGCCCCCTTCACGCTCACTCTATTAGAGAGTCTCAGTGAAAAAGAACTCACTCCTAACGATTGGTCCCAATTAGCCAGAGCTGCCCTGTCCGGCGGTGATTTCCTGTTGTGGAAATCCGATTATGAAGAGCATTGTAAAAAGTATGCCACCCGTAATGCCCGTAAAGCCACCTCTAAAACCTGGACATTAAACAAATTTTTAGGTCAAAGCCCCTACCATCAGAATAATAAGCAGGCTCAATTCCCCCCAGGTCTCCTAACGCAAATACAAACGGCCGCGCTTAGAGCATGGAAAAAACTTCTGCAAAAGGGCGCCGCCACTGCCTCTCTTGCTAAATTAAGACAGGGGCCCGATGAACCGTATAGCGAATTCCTCAGCCGCCTGCAAAACATGGCTGAGCACCTATTTGGGGCCAGCGAAAACGAAAGTGATTTTATTAAACACCTGGTCTATGAAAATGCTAACGCTGCCTGCCAAGCAGCAATCCGCCCCTTTTGTAATACCAATCTTAATAATTACATAAAGCTCTGTTCTGGCATTGGGCCCACTCAAACTCTTGGAATAGCCATTGGTGCTGCCCTTCAAAATTTTGCAGTGCAGCATAAAAATTTTACGGCACAAGCAAAGCCTCCAACGTGCTATAACTGTAAACAACCTGGTCATTTTTCAAAAAATTGCCCCGTGCCACAAACCAGTTCCTCTTTACCCATTACTAATAAACCCCCATTGCCGCCCTCTATTTGTCCCCGCTGTAAAAAGGGGTTCCATTGGGCGTCTGAATGCCATTCTCGAGCAGACATAAATGGCCAACCCCTTAAGCCTAAGCCCCAGGGAAACTTCCAATGGGGCCGGCCCCAGGCCCCAACCGGAATGAACCCAGGGGCAGTATGGTTCGTTCGACCATCCTCAGTCACAATACCAGCTCTCCCCACCATAAACCATGCTGCCGTGTCACAGACTTATGGAGAGCAACAGCAGGAAGCGTAGGGATGGACCTCTGTACCACCTCCAAATCAATATTAACCCCAGAAAACAGTCCTCTCCTCATACCAACGGGAGTTTATGGACTACTGCCCCCAAATACCTTTGGCCTCATCTTAGGAAGAGCCAGTACCACCCTTCACGGGATTCAAATCACCCCAGGTGTGCTAGATAATGACTTTAAAGGTGAAATACAAATAATTGCAGCCACCTCAAACAATATTATCCCTATTCCTTCTGGCTCTCGAATAGCCCAACTTATAATACTCCCCATTCAGCATATCAACTCAAACTTCAAAAAACTCCAGCACCCTACAGAGGCCCCTGGATCCTCCGATATTTTTTGGGCACAACCAATATCCCATAATCGGCCCATCTTACCATTAAAGTTAAATGGTAAACCATTTGAAGGAATTTTAGACACAGGGGCTGATGCCACAATTATATCCTCAAATCACTGGCCTAAATCCTGGCCTCTCACGGCCGCTGCCACCCACTTACAAGGAACAGGCGAAGCCACAAATCCCCTACAGAGTTCACAAACCCTTAAATGGGAGGATGAGGAAGGAAACACTGGTACAGTTATACCATATGTTATCCCCCACCTCCCCGTTAATCTATGGGGCAGAGATATCTTAACTCAAATGAAAGTTTTTATGTGCAGTCCTAGTGATACAGTTACTGCTCAAATGCTAAAAATGAATTTTCTCCCTGGCAAAGGCCTAGGCAAAGCTAATCAAGGAATAAGACAGCCCATCTCTATAACACCTAATATAGCTAGAACAGGACTCGGGCTCTCCCAAAATTTAGCCTGACGGCCATTGACATCCCTGTACCCCATGCTGAAAAAATCTCTTGGAAATTCATAGAACCAGTATGGGTTGATCAATGGCCCCTAACTCAGGAAAAAACCTTAGCGGCTATAGAGTTAGTACAGGAACAACTTAATGCCGGACATATTGAACCTACTCAGTCCCCTTGGAACACTCCTATTTTTGTTATAAAAAGAAATCAGGCAAATGGAGACTTTTGCAAGATTTACGAGCTGTAAACAAAGCAATGTTGCCCATGGGAGCACTGCAACCTGGCCTCCCTTCACCAGTTGCTATCCCTATTAATTTTCATAAAACAGTCATAGATTTAAAAGATTGTTTTTTCTCCATACCTCTTCACCCGGAAGACAGGCAACATTTTGCCTTTAGTGTTCCTCAAATCAATTTTCAAGGCCCTATGCCCCGATTTCAATGGAAAGTCTTGCCACAGGGCATGGCCAATAGTCCGACTTTATGCCAAAAATTTGTTGCTGACGCCGTTAACCCTGTCAGACAACTATGGCCACAGATCTACATTCTCCATTACATGGATGATATCCTGTTAGCGAGTCAGGACATGTCCAACCTACATTCTTGTTTTCAAGACCTTCTTAAATATTTAACAGCAAAAGGTCTTCAAATAGCCCCTAACAAAGTACAAACTTCAGACCCCTTTTCTTATCTAGGGTTCGAGCTTTGGCACCAGCAAGTTTTAACACCCCGCATTCAACTGCGAACCTCCCATCTACTAACGTTAAATGACTTCCAAAAACTTTTAGGGGACATTCAATGGCTTCGCCCCTACCTAAAGCTACCCACTGAAGCTCTTCTGCCACTCAATAATATCTTAAAAGGAGACGCAAACCCCTCCTCTCCCCGAAGCGTAACTCCATCGTAAACCAAGCTATCCAAAATCAAACTTGCTGTCAAATAAATTACCACCAACCCTTAATTTTTATAATTCTTGCTACAACCCACACGCCTACAGGCGTATTCTGGCAATCCAATTTAAAACAACCAAACGGGCGAGGCCACCCACTACTCTGGGTTCATCTCCCAGCTACTCCAACAAAGGTGCTCTCACCGTATATTTCTCTTATAGCTGCCCTCATAACTAAAGGCCGACAAACTAGTCGCCAATTGTTTGGAAAAGACCCTGATTCCCTTATCGTCCCGTACACCCAAGATCAAATCCATTGGCCTTTTCAAACCGACGACGAATGGGCTATCGCATGCTCTTCACTCCTAGGCGATATTGATAATCATTACCCAAGCGATCCATTAATTCAGTTCGCCAAAATCCATCAATTCACCTTCCCAAAAATCACTAAAGCAAAACCCATAGACTCTGCTACCTTAGTCTTTACTGATGGTTCAGCAAATGGGACCGCAGCATACGTCATCCAGGGTCAAGCATTTTCCGTGCACTCTCCCTATACTTCAGCTCAACTTGTCGAGCTCTATGCAGTCTTACAGGTTTTTTCCCACCTTCAAAACCAACCTTTTAATTTATACACGGATAGTGCATATATAGCTCAGTCCATACCGCTATTAGAAACAACTCCATTTATCAAACCGTCCACCAATGCAGTCCCCTTATTCTTAAAGCTACAAAAATTAATTCTCAAACGACAGCTCCCTTTCTTCATAGGACACCTCCGTGCCCATCAGAACCTGCCAGGCCCTCTAACGGAAGGCAATGCGCTAGCAGATGCTGCCACCCAATTAATATGTCCCAATCTTTCTAATTCTCTAAACTTAGCTTCCCAAGCCCATGCCCAACACCACCTAAATGCAAACACCCTCCGCCTAAAATTCAATATTACAAGGGAACAAGCAAGGGAAATTGTTAAAGCCTGCAAAAACTGTGTAACCCAACTGCCAGTCCCTCATTTAGAAGTCAACCCAAAAGGGCTCATCCCAAACGAAATCTGGCAAATGGATGTCACCCATCTCGCTAGTTTTGGGCAACTTAAATATATACATGTCTGTATTGATACGTACAGTGGATTCATGCTAGCTAGTTTGCAATCAGGGGAAGCTTCAAAGCATGTCATCTCTCATTTGCTACATTGCTTCACCGTTTTAGGCCAGCCTAAAACCATTAAAACAGATAATGGACCTGGGTATACTGGAAAAAACTTTCAAACATTCTGTCAGCAATTGCAAATTAAGCACATTACGGGAATACCTTATAATCCCCAAGGACAGGGAATAGTAGAGCGAGCACATCGCACCTTAAAAAATGCTCTGTGCCGCTTAGCCGAAAGCACTCTCAATCTCACGAAACAACGTCCCCGAGACCTTTTACATCATGCTCTTTTTGTTCTTAACTTCCTAACTCTGGATGATGAAGGACACTCTGCAGCTGATAGACACTGGCATCCCAAAACACAAACGCAGCAAGCCACTGTTATGTGGCGCGACCCCTCAACATCAAAATGGAATGGACCTGACCCCGTTATCATCTGGGGACGAGGTTCTGCTTGCATATATGACCAAGAAAAAGGGTCCTCGCTGGCTTCCAGAAAGACTAATTAGACATGTTAATCCTCCACTGTCAAAACAAGCCCCCAAATCCCCCCTTCCCTTTAACAATAACCTTTCCAGGGAACAAACCCCTCCCTGAGAAAAAATTTCTCTCCTTTTTTCTCTTCCAGCACTTTGCCAACTTTGCTGTAGCCTGCCCAGAACACGCCCAAACTACGTGCAGCCGGCAACCAAAAAAGGCCCAACTTACAGGTGTTGCTGGCCTAAGGACCGGAGCCGCCTCTATTATCCTCCACAACCAAGGCTTCTCCAGCCTGAGAGCTGCTATAGATGAAGATTTAGCCCGCATTGAAACCTCCATCACCCATCTTGAAAAATCCCTTACGTCCCTATCGGAGGTTGTTCTCCAAAACAGGAGAGGTTTGGATCTGCTTTTCCTTAAGCAGGGAGGGCTTTGTGCTGCACTAGGTGAAGAATGTTGCTTTTACGCTGACCATTCTGGCATAGTTAAAGATTCTATGACTAAACTTAGGGAGGGAATTGAAAACTGCAAACGTGAGCGAGAAACCCAAGGAGGTACCTCCTGGGGGCTCAACGGAATTCTCCCTTACCTCCTCCCTATATTAGGCCCCTTTATAACCATACTCCTTATAATATCTTTTGCACCTTGGGCCATAAAAAGAATAATACAGCTAGTTAAGGACCAAGTTGATTCTGCCCTAGGCAAGCCTATTCAAGTGCATTATCACCGGCTTCACCTCGCTGACCAAGGTGTGGATCCAGAAAATCTGCCTGCTACCCACCCTTTCGGGTAAGAAAGCCCCCTCCTACGGGAGCAGCATATAACTCGAAAGTATGCTTCTAGCTTATGCTATGATTGGTACCGCTGGGTGCGAGGCAAAGCACTGCAAAGGAGGGTCAAAACAATTAAAGGCCATTTTCGAGCTCCTTGAGAAGTATGCCTCATTTGCATAGGGGTTCGCTCTGCACAAATTCCCCTCCCCAGAAAAACAGAGCCACAAACAACTTGGGGAATGAGGCCTCTACTTCCCCCAGCAGGTTAATGCCAAAAGAATGCTCGATCAGCATTCTTCCTCCATCCTTTTGAAAAACAAAGGGAGGAGATGTAGAGGGCGATTAAGGTAGCATGCATGAAGTCCACCTTCAGCTATGCCGGAGATGTGCAACATGGCCGCCAGGGCTGATACAACAATAGCTTAAGTTACCCTCAGCCTTCTTTACGGAAGTAGTTCGCGCCAAAAGTGCTAGTTCGCGCCAAAAATGCTAACCCTACATCTGCCATCCGCCCTAGCAACAGCAGCCACCAATCCTAGACCACCACGAGCCCTTGCTAGCCACTTCCCCTTCTCCTAGAGTATATATGCTCTGCCTCTTCAATAAAGTTTTGCAGCTTGATCAGAAACCTGTCTTGCTGTGGTTCCTCGTGTCTCTTGTCCCATACCATTCCTCCCTCACAGGACTCGGAGCCTCCGTTGAATGTCCCGCGGGCCGGGACACAACTCCCCTCCCTTCCTGGGGGTCTCAGCCTCAAGGAGCATGGAGACCTTTGGACCACCGTTAAGAGAGACGGCCAGCCTTTCTGCAATGTTCTTCAAGGCCAGGAGGACAGCATAGCTCAAGCCTCCTTGTTAAATTCTGCCGATGTGTGAAGGGCTGCTTCTCAGAGTCCAAAGAAGTGGGGGAGGGTGGGCCCACTGATATTCTGTTGCTGTGGCCAAAATTCTAGTAAATTCTTGGTTTCCTAACAAAGAGAAACAAAATCATACATTGGGAGCAAAACAAATGAGCAACACTAACTGTCTCTAAACTTGCAAAGACCGGGGCCTAGTCCCTAGTACCTTTATTTCCTTCGCTGGAAGCGTCCCATAGCTGCAAACTCTGACAAGATGTGTGAGAAACTTCTTCCCTCTTAAATGGCTGACTGAGCAAATTTAACAGAGGCTGTTACCCACTGAGTTTGGTATCAAATCTCTGAGGTCCAGTTCTCTTTGAGTTTTTGCTTTCGTCTGGAATCTCTCGCCCCCTGCCCTCTCCGCTGCCATCAGCCACACAATATCAAACAGCTGGAGTCTAGGCCACTCCAGGATCCACATTTCTCAGCCTAACATGTGAGGGGGCGGAGGTTTGTGAGGGACAGAGGGAGGGCATTGAAGAAGGTGGAGGCTTCATGTGGGACTAAATGGGGCTGTGCTGGCTTCAGAGAATCTGAGATCATGGAAAAATGGAGTCTCTTAGAACTATGTGTCAACAGACAGATTCTATTTGTCTGGGATTTACGGAGTGTGCAAAATCAAGCACACAGGATGGGTCAAATCATTTTTGGTGTGTTCAAATGGCCTTGGATTGCCCTATTTTCCACTCTTGGTCCCAGCCTCATCTCTGAACCAAACTTTTACTAATATAACTACCACTTATTGAGTGCCTACCAAGGGTTATATATATAAACAATGGGCAAAGTGTGGGGATTGACCGATCAGAGCAAACACTAGCTATAAACACCTAGTACAGTTGTCGTAGATGACACACTGAGAGTCGTATATGGAAAAACATACTTCATATGTATTTTTTCTAATTTTCAGATGAAGAAACTGGGATTCTGAGAGGTAAATAATTTGTCTGAGCTCACTAGCTTTTTTAAGGTGGGGTTCAAACCCAGATATCTCTTGATTCTACAGTCTCGCTTTTTCTAAGTCATCCTCCCCCTAGGGTCCACTTGTTTATAAACAGCCTCATGGGGCCCTGGAGACTAATCCCTTAAAGTCAACAAACCAATAGGAGCACCCGAGTTCACAGCCCCAGGTTAGAGAAGTCAGTTCCAGCCAGGTCAACTTATATGGGGAATAGACGGCATTGAACCAGGCTCACCTGTAATTTTGCCTGAACCATGCAATTTAGGATCTAATTACATGCTGTTTTGCATTGTTTACTAATTGTTGCATGGGTAAACCTTATACTTTCATTCATCATTCTTCATTCAGTCAACAAATATTTCAGAGTGAAATATTCTGTCTCCAGCAGTCCCTGGGATGCTCAACACAGACAAGTAGGCCAATTCAGGTAACTAGTTGGCTTGCTAAACAGCAAAAAGGCTAATTTTCCCAAGGATAAATTAATGAATTAACTTATGTATTTATTTTGAAAATGCATTGAGATATTACCTGAATAAATGGAAACTCCAAACATTCAACAGCTAGAATTTTAAACTATGAGGTTCGGTTAACAATTATTTTATTTCTAGCACCTCCAGTCAAAATAAAACATCTTGATCTGAATATTAGTTTTGAAAATACAAATGTATACAAAAGCCAATTTACTTAGTACTGGTAATTTTAGTTTCTAGCTTTTAACCTTAATCCATGCATCTGAATTCCACTCTCTTAAGGTATACAATGTTTCAATGCTTATATTAAGTCAAGTTAGTAATCTGTCTTAGCTCTTTGAATGCAGTTGGGTGCCCCTTAGAAGAAAATAAAAGATCATTTGGAAGCCACAAATGATCCCTTAATGGCTTGACAAAATTCAGCCCTTTCTTACTCTAAGAAGTAGCAGGTAACATGAAAAAGTTGCTTGGAGGCAGTATTTTGCACTGGGAAAATCCTGGGGTTTTGGAATTATTACCACCACTTAGTTGTTGGGTATCTTAGAAATTACTTAATTTTCCTTATCTGTAAAATAGAGAGAATCCGATCTCCAGCAAAAGGTTGTTGTGGGGATTCAAGATCATATGCATGCATAGAATTCAGCAGAGAGGCTGGGAGAGGTAGGTGCCTGCATTAGCTTATTACTCAGGATTTTTGGAAAGATTAAATAAGATCATAAATATAATTGAGTTCACATAGTAAGCAATTATCATTTAACTCCCTTTCCACTTGAGTGTTGTCTCCACTGTAGTGAATATTTAGCAATTGTTTTCTTTATCTGGTCAGTGCACATATCCAAACTGGATATTTCCAGACAAGTCTCCACTTAGGGCTCTGTGTTTGGTGATCTCATTGTTACTGTTGATTAAAATGAACTGAGAGATGTAAATGTTCATTGGAACCACAGGGGGACAACTTGAAATACCAATCAAAAGCCTGTAAAATGTTACATTTGTTGACCCAAAACTATTACTCATAGCAGTCATCTTTAGAAAATAGAATTATACATAAAGATTTATGACAGGATGTTTACTCAAGTGCAATGCATGATAATAATAAAAATGGAAATAATATAAATGTATGTCAATAGGAGAATGGTTGAATAAATAACAAGCTGTTTTTGATGGAATATTACATAGCTGTTAGTCAGAAGAATATTGGATGATATGGGGAAGTAATCACATTAGAAGATTACACTTAAAAAGTATCACAACAACCTGTATATACAATGAACCCAACTTTGCAAAATACTTATGTGTATATATATAAAGAAAGAGAAAGAAAAATGACTAGAAAAAAGCATGCCACTATGTTAACAGTTATCCCTAAGTATTGGGTTTATGGTGAGTTTTCCTCTTCTTTGAGCTTTATTTAGTTTCTATTTTCTTCAGTGAACATATTTTATAATCAGGAAAAAAGGTTAATATCAAAGCAGAGGAAAAATTATCAAGTCCCTATTTTGATTTGTCTACATCTTAGGAGTTTCTCAACACACTGATCTCCAGATATCCTTCACGACCTGTTTATATGTTACAGGTCGAATTTCTGCAGTATACTGAGGAGGGACACACATCTCTTCATGTCGCTTGTTGGGATTCCTTCCAGTTCTCTCTGCATGGCCTAAGGTACGTAATGATTGATACAGACCTATATCCCTGGCATTATCATTTAATGTGATGGTCATTTCCACTCTAAATGCCCCTTTATTGGTGGATGCCCATAAAGCCCCAAAGAAAGCAATATGCCAGAAGTAAACCACCATTAATAGAGTGGAAAGTAAGTGGCAGAAAGCACCATACCAAGTCTAGACTCATCTACCTAACGACCTGTTTTGAGATGCCCAGGGGACTGGGGTGGGTGGGGTGGAGTAGAATAGGCAAACTAATGAAAGAAGAGGGAAGAATTAGGCAAGGAATATGCTCTAGGCAAAGGGAGGGTTCACAGGTACCTTGTACTCAGAGAAGTAGCAGTAATAAAAACAATCGCATTAAAACAAAGGACCATAAAAACAATAAATAATCTGAAGTGCCCATAGTGTGCTTGATGCTGAGGCAGAATTAAGCCCTTTCAATTAAACTGTGATCTAAACCCTGTAAAAAAAGGTGAGCAGCTATTGTGATCAGCCTGGGATGGAGAGAGGTGCATAGCCATGGTCCATTCTGGCTAAAGAGAAGTTGGTGAGGACTGGGATATTCTTTGTATTCTGTTGTGCTCTGACTCTTTTGCTCAGAACCCAGGGTTGGGTGGGTCCAAAGGTCCAGAGGCTATTCGAGGGGAATACTATTGGCCAAAAAAATGGAGGGAGCGTAGAGTCCTAGGAGAAAGAGGGGTGAAGTGGTAGGAGACATTTGAGATCTTGAGCAATGAATAGTATATATAGTATATACAGATGTATCAATCTGAGAACTTGATGCATTGTGTTCTCAATGGAATCCTACTATCATCAGCAGGAGGGGTACTTAGAATCATGTCTGAAAAACAGAAAACTTGCTACCCAAAAAGGAGGGCTGGCTGACACGATCCCTTGGGAAATCAGCAATTCTGTACCTCGGGCGGACCCCAGGTCATGTGGTGCTGAATTGTGCCTCAGAAGGAAGACAATAAGAAAGTCGAAGGTAACAAACAGGGTCATTGAATGGGGGGAAAAATAGATCTTTGAGAGTGTTGGGGGAGAATGTTGGAGAGTAAAAAGAGAAGGAAGATGGGGAAGAGGGGTTGCAGTGCAAAGGAGAATGTAGTTGAGTAGCTCAAAGAGAGAATTCAGAGCCTTTTCCACTTTTGTTAAAAATGGATCGTTCACTTTATCCATTTTGCCACAGGCGCACGCCCAAGAATCCAGGTACACAAAGTTGAAAGTAACAGATAAATCCATAAAGAAACTGGCTTTTGCCTGAATTACCAAATGCATAAGAAAAAGAAAACTGCAAAATATTGATACCCTGTTTCTTTTGCCCCTTTAAATGTCATCAGATTCAATTAGAATCATACACTTAGCATAAAGTATACCTTCATACTGTTGAGAAGTAAAACAAAACAAAACTAAGGCCAAGAAAGGTTAAGTGACTTTCTCAAAGCCACACAGTGGCTTACTGACTTGCTCTGCAGCTCTCCCCACATGGAAAACAGGCAGCATCTTCATTCACTCCCCACTCTGGGCCTGGCAGATCCCCAGGATAGCTTCCTTACCTTGATACAAACTGGTGTTCCACTTTGAGCAAAAAGACTTAACCCTTCTGGTTCTGGTTTCCTCAGCAGCAAAATGAAGGTTTGGACTGGATGACCCTTTGCGATCTATATTTCATCCTCAAGAATAAGGAGGGGACCCACCTTCACCAACTCAGCACTTATTTGACTTCGGAATACTCTGGAACAGTGGTTTTTAACGTGTGGTGCCTGGTCTGCAGCATCAGCATCACCTGGCAACTGGTTGGAGATGCAGATTCTCTGGCCACCTAGACCTACTGATTCGGGAACTCTGGGTGTGGGGGCACAGCAATCTGTGTGTTGACTAGTTTTGCAGGGGGTTTCTGATTCAGCTCAAGTTTGAGAACCATTGCTCTGCATGTTTTCTGTTCCTAAAGGGAGGGTGTAAACCCCCCCCCATCTCCTCAACACTACCCCCCTCCCACCCTTCCGGTCTTTTCCAAGCCTTGCTCCTCCATCCCGGGATGATGAATGGAGGTCAGGGCACTGTCAACAGCGAACCCGGCAAACCATCCCTCCCAACGAGCAGCGGGGATGAGGCGAGGGGGAGTGGGGGTGTTGGCGGAGTTGGAGCTTCCCCAGACTAGGTTTCCTGATTGCCGCTACCCTCATTTGGGGGGCGGGAGGGGGCGTTTAATAACAGCAAATTTGCTTTCAATTATTTACACAATTTTTATTTACAGAATGAAAAAGGAAACAATTGAGAGGTGGGTGTCAGAAAACAGGGAGGACAGACGGCAAGGGAAGGGAAGGATGGTATAGGAGAGCAAGCGTTTGAGGTGAAGCTAAAGAGAAAGTGGGGGGTTCAAGGAAGCTTGTGGGTGTGGGAGAAAGGCCGAGGACAGCGCTTTTGTTAAGGGAAAGAGAAGTTGGGGGGAGAGCGCGAGACTAAAGCTCAGTAGAAAGAAAGTGGGTGTCAGAGGAGAAATTATCCTAGAGTTTGGGGGACTTTTTTCCCCCCAGCTTCCTTTCCAAGACTTTTTCTTTGCTCCATTTTGCTCCTCCCCCTCCTCCCCGCCTCCTCTTCCATCCCTCCTCCTGCTCGCGCGGTAATGGGAGGCTCCTAGGCAGAAGCAGCAAAAGAAGGAATTGTTTGCGAGTTCAGTCATCCAAAAAAGCTTCTTCCATATGGAGGGACCGGCTGCGCTGGGCGCGGCGTCCCTTGCCTTGTCCTCCGGCAGCCGCCGCCGCCACGGCCCCCGCTTCCTGCCTCGGGAACCCTGAGCCGGCCCGCCAGTGTCGGCCGCCGAGCGCGCACTCGCACGCGCGCACACACACACGCACACACACACACACCCTCCCACCCGCCCCAGCCACGCGCGCCCGCACGCGCCCTCCCTCCCCGGCCGGCAACTTCTCCGTGCGAGGCTCCTTTGTTGGTCCCACTGCGGCTGCTCTCCTGTTTTGTGTCCCTGGGTGTCACAGTGCGTGTGTTGTGTGTCTGTGCGGAGCGGTGCTGTGTGGTTCTCCCCGTGCTCACTATCCTGGCCATCGGGCCCCGGCTTGTCCTTCCCCGGCACCGGCTGCACCAGAGGTGAGTCAAGTCGCTAAAAGTTTGTATTGTTTTCACAAGAAGTTGTGTTTATTTGTTGGTATGGGAAGGGGAGGGGAGCGGAGGCGGGCTGAGGCCGGGCGATGCCGAGGAAGCATCAGCGGGTGGCTGACCCGGGACGCGCCGGCGGCGGGAGCGGGATCCGAGCGCTCGGGAGACTGGCTTCAGCTGGAGGCTGCCGCCGAGGCGGGGCGCGCTCAGCGCCGGGGCTGGAGAAGTTGGGGCGCGGCGGACAGTCGGGGTTTTCCGGGCTGCTGCCTGCGAACCGCCGCCCGGGCCCGGGGGAAGCCGCGTCTGGCCGGGTGGTGGTTATTTCGTCCCCGCGGTTACCGGAAGCTTCTTGGGTAGAAGAAGGGCCCGGGCAGCTTCCCAAACTTCTTCTGAACGTTGACACCAGTGCTCCGGCTCCCCGCGCCAGGCCGTGGAAGAAGCCTACATGGATGTTTGTAAATACATACAACCACCCCGACACCCTTTTGGCCTCTTCGGGGCTGAAGGTTTATCGTAGCTGACTTTTTAAAAAGGAAAACACTAAAATGAGGGATGGAGCGGTCGGGGAGCCAAAGTTCCACAGAAAAGCATCCAAGGCTGGAGTGGAGTGTCCAGAGGTGTCTGTGGCGTCGGGGTAGTAGAAAGAAAGGTGTGAGAAAGTGGGCATGCAACCTCCTCCTGGGGTTGTGCTATTGGGATTTTTGTTTGTGTAACTGAGAAGGTGGGGAAATGAACCTCAGGACAAGTGGCAAGGGGCTGTGGGGGCTCAGCCCTTGTTTGGTTTTACAGGCTGTGGGAGAATTTTGGTGAGCAGACCTGGCCTGGAGAAGTTTAAGGAGTGTTGGGAATTTTTGTTTTGTTTTGGGGACGGTGGTGGCAGAGGTAGAGTTACTTGAAAGATCGTTGCGTTGCCCCAGAGATGTGGCAGTAGAGCTAAGAATACCCAAACCACACACCAGCAATCCTAAACAGGCACTTTCTGGGTGTGGTGGGGTGTTCTGCCCCTCCCCTCAACCCTTCTCTGTAAATTCATGTAGGTTCACATAAGTTTCTCACCCAGAGTTACCTCTTAGAGTGGACTGAGTGAAAAGTATATTTTGGTTTCAGACCCCTGTGCCATCTCCAAATGCCTGGACCCAGCACATATCTGTCACTCAATTCTTTGTTGCCTAGAACTGTGCAATCATTGGCCATGTAATGAATGCAACTTCCAAAATTCTTGCATGTGCAAATATTTCTGATTTAGTCAATGACTGGTTTTTTGATTTCTTTGGTTACAGCCAATAAATCAATCTCCGTTTTCTCAAGGGCAACATGGAAAATATTAAAACAATCTTGGAAGACCAAAGTGGGGGCTAGGGCGCCTATCCATTTGGTTGACCTGTTTTCTGAACTTTACTTAAAGCAAATCTGAGGCAAGAGGTTGGCCATTTTGAGGTGTGTACCAGGTTTCCCAGGAACATTTCTGAGGTCTTATAATTGGCACTTTTTAATGGTCTCGTAATTGAAACCCAGAAGGTTCCCATGGTAATCCTAAAGCACCTTGAGGTCAGTGGGATGGAGGCGAAGTGGAAACAGCAATGGAGTTTTGATTTTTCCTACCACATGAGATTTTGGAGTGAGTTTATGGAAAGAAATACAAATAGAGAAGTAGGGCTTGCCTCATTGTGCCACTTGGCTGACACTGCCTGCTGCCATATGCATTCGTTACTCAGAACTTAGCCCTTCAGGAGGCTAAGGATTAAAGTCTAAGGATCAAACCATCAGACACTGTCCCTTTCATCCTCTTTTAAGAACAGTAACATTGCACGAGACATTCACTGAGAAGAAATTGCCCAAGCCACAGCCTGTTGACTGCTCAGGAGAGGAGTGTGTTAGAGGTCAGGATGGAGGTTGGTTCCTTGCCACAACTGTGGTGAAGGGGGTGGGATGGACAGGGAAGAACCTGCTTAGCTGTTGATTGGTTGGTCAATTTGTGACAAAGAGAGTGATTTATGTTCCTTTCAATCCTTCAAATGGGTCTGGAGATTTTCCTTTCTCCGAAGTACTTTTTCAAGTGTTAGTGATCACACTTCTCTTCACCAACTGGGTTTTTGGTTTCCATCGCCTGATAATGAATAGGAGATTTTACTCATGAAATAATTCAGTTGACTTCCCCACAGACCTCCACAGGGTTTCAGAAAGGAGGGCAAGTGCGAGCCCGGTGGTCATAGTGTTCCACATAGTGTTCCATGGGACCCTTGGAGAGTCTGGATTCAAATGAATTAAGTGGTTTCTCTCTCTGTGCCTTTCCAACTACAGCCGAGGACTATCCAAGTGCACCAGATAATTGCTGCCCAGTACTTTCAGACCTCCAAATAAGACTGTTTTAACCTGGTACCAAAAGATACTATAGCATTTGTAGCTTGGTTTTTTTTCCTCCAAACTCTAAGCAACTTTGCTGTCTGGGAAAATATGGGAGAGGGGAAGGGAATGGGAATTGAGGAGAGAGATAAGGAACTTCTTGTCATCCCCATACTCCAATTCAGCAAACACTAATAGTGCATCAGACACCAGACTGAGAACTTCCTTGTACCAGGAGACTAAATTTTCTTAGTCAAAGGATGGCTCCCCACCCAATACCAATTTTTATTTTTTGCACAAGCATCTATGCCTAATAAAGAAAATGTTTTTCAAAATTAACATAATTCTATACTAGAACACAACTTGTTTTCATTCATCCATGTGTATACATACTTTTTTTTTTTAATTAAATTCAGTTTTATTGAAATACATTCACACACCATACAATCATCCATGGTATACAATCTACTGTCCACAGTATGATAACATAGTTATGCATTCATCACCACAATCTATCTCTGAACATTTTCAGAACAAGAATAAAAAATAAAAGTGAAAAAAGAACACCCAAATCATCCCCCCATCCCACCCCATTTGTCCTTTAGTTTTTATCCCCATTTTTCTACTCATCCATACACTAGATAGAGGGGGTGTGATCCACAAGGTCTTCACAATCACACTGTCACCCCTTGTAATCTACATTATTATATAATTGTCTTCAGGATTCCAGACTGCTGGGTTGGAGTTTGGTAGTTTCAGGTATTTACTTCCAATCATGTGTATACATACTTTTTGCATAGTTGTGATAATAGTATATACTCTTTTTAGTGAAATATCTCTGAAGTAGCTCCAAAAACCTACATTTTGACCAGACTCACAGAGAACAGGTATGACCAACCAAAATGTGCTCCTCTTTTTTAATGCTCTCTCTTTTAATGCCTTTTATTTAATAATCTATGGAGCCACAGTGTGATTACTATGAGAAACCACTTTCCTATTGGTGGGAACAACCCAAAACTTAAGTCTCCCACATGGGCAATCATGGGCAATCATAAACATGTAATATTTGCATAATTTATGAGGCTGAATCAAGTATTTGGTGTTGGGGAGGTGGGATGAGAGAGGGTGTTTGTTTTTAATCTAGAAATCTGTTTTTTCAAAAAGCCTTCCTCAATAAGCCTTTTGCTCCTTGGAGCCCTTGGAATTGGTAAGGGATAGAGAAGGAGAGATAGAAAGCAGGAAATAAGGTTCAGAGGATCTGTCTCAAATGGCAATGCCCCTAGGATTAGGAAACTTGGGTTGGAGCCCTGGCTCTGCCTGTGAACTCCATTCACACTGACACAAACCACTGAACTAATCGATTCCTGCATCTCAGCTGCCACAGTTAGACTCTTTCCCCAAGCTTGCCCAGGGTGTCCCATTAGTTGCCAAGTCTTTCCTGCCCTTCCTTTGATTATTCCAGCCATCTGCACCATGTTTTCCATTTCTGCTACCACCATGCTAGTGCACACCCTTGACAATTGTTGCTGACATCTGACTGGGCACCCTGTCTGCCTATTGCCACAGCACCCATCCTCCATCAATTCCATAACATAACCAAGTTACTACCCAGCTTAAAAGTGTTTGTGAGTTAAAATCCAAATCCTTAGCCCTCTCACAGGTGACTCTGTCCGATAAATAGTTGGGAGTCTTCTGTTCCAGACTGACCCATGTAGTAGTCAGCTCTTGATTTTTTGCTGTGTTCATTCCTCGTTTGCTGCCTTATCATCCCAAGCCACTTCCCTGCAAGCCCACTTTACTTTACTTTGTATGAGGCCAGCTTATAATGTGTTCCTAGGAAATATTTGGTGAATACTGATCAAAATGGACTGCTGAACACAAAGGTAATGGTTTTGTATGTTGATCAACAGTTTGAAATGTAATCATTTTCCTTAATCCAGTGTTCATTTCAGTTCTGGCAAGGAGCCAGGCAACTGGATGTTTAGAGAGGCTTATGACTTTAGAAAAATTACTTTTCCTCTGTTTCCTTGTTTATTAAATGGAGTAATAAGGAATAACTATGGCTTATAGCAATGCACCTTACAAAAAGCAAATACTTGAAACTGTTTACTTTGTTGTTCAGAAGATGAGACACTCCTCTTTTTCCCTTAGACCCAGAACAAGCTTCCTGGAACCCATGACCCCTGAAATCTTGTCAACATTCATGCCATCTGAGGGTAGCAGCTATGAAGTAGAAGAAGCAGGTGAGGTTTTTCCATTCACAGTCTAGTATCTCTGGTTTACTTGGGTGAGCAGCCATTCTGTCATGTTTTGTGTTGCCACTTGAAGAGTGCTTCTTATCCTTTAGAATTGGAATAATGCAGTTTTGAGTGGAATTAAGGCTGAGCTTCCAGTTGCTAATAGTTTGACGCAGGTACCCTTTTGGTTGAAGTCTGTGGTGGCCTCTTTGCCCTGGGGTGGCCCTGTGGGCACCCCTCATCCTGGGGCAAACACTGGCAAACCTGCTGGATACCAACCACTTAGATTTGGAGTCTAAGCCTGCTGTGGAGATGTTCCTGCTTGGTCTGGGTGAGAAAAGCCCTGTGTTTATATCTCTTGTCAATGGTATTACTGAGAACGCCTTGTATTATGATGTACTGGACAGCATTGATCCAACAAAAACCAAAGGGATTCCACTTTTTTCCATCTTCTGGAATAAAGTTGGGAAATAATTTCTCTTTTCCTAATGATGAATTTGGCCTTATCTTCAAAGAAGGTCTTTGATGTTTGGGACAGAAATCGTAGCAGACAGGCTGTGGCCAATAAGACACAGTCAGCTTAATTTGGTGGCCAGAGAAAATGTCAAGGAAAATCTCAACTAGTTCTCCTGGTTAGTAACAGGAGAGTGCACAGAATGAGCCAAGTTAGTAGGGTTGAAGGAAAAATAACCCAAGAGGAGCTGAGCAGTGGAAAGTATGGCAAAGGAATGTTTGTTCTTCTGTAAAATGTGTTTGGACAGCATTGGACAAAGTGGAGGGTGATGAAGTGTGTGTAGGTTGGAGCCTTCATCCTTTCAACAAGCATTTATTGAGTACTTACTGTATGCATGGCATCACGACATGTACTGGCAGGGACTGATCCCAGAGCCCAAGCCATCCAGAATACCATTACTGAAAGGAAGGGATGCAAGAACATTGTGGCACAAACTCTAAAGTACTTGTACTGGGTCAGTTAAGAAAGATCTCTTGAGGGAGGGGCATCAAAATCTCCGAGGTAGAACTGGCTGTATGTTAATGTTCTTTTACTTCTGCCTGTACGTGATTTCATCATTTTCTCCCTGAAAACTCATTTTTCCTTACTGGATATGGGCTTAAGTATTCTTGAGAATTGAGACTTCAGGTTCAAAGTAGTTTTAAATTTTAGGAAAGTTAAAACCTGCAATGTCTGCATTGAATACAGAGTCTCAGAAATCTGAGTCTTAGACAAGTTTCTAAAACAAGTTACTGAATTGCTTTCAGTGGGGAAAGGAAATGTGTAATTTTTTTCCTCAACTCTGTCAGATATTAGCTGAGAATCCTGGAGACACTTGTATAATTATAGGTGAGGCAAAGAACCTTCTAAATGTCTATATTCAGCTTTTTACCTTTTAATTCTGTTTGTCCTTTGTTCCTCCATTCTGCAGTAGGTTTGCATAACTCTGAAATCATTCCTAGAGTAGCAAGTGAGGGGGCATTTATTTTAGGAACAAATGATTATCTCTGGGCTCCTTGGTTGCTCAGGAACCTCCTAAGCTGCTTTACAGGTGAATGTCATACAGGATGGGAACTATGGGTGAGGAGAAGATGACTAGCCAGAACTGGCTGGTCTTAGAGGCTCCCCACCCGGGTGGGGCTGGCCTTTGACTCTTAAAGAGATCCCTCCTCCACCTTCCCTGGTCCTGCCAATATTTTGCCAGATTAGTCCCAGCCAAGTGCCTTTACTAGTCTGAGCTTACCTAACATTACAATCCCGACAGGTTTATTAGGTATGGGTCACAATTAATTGGAGAGGAAAATTGGTGGTTCCGGGTTTATTAGTTTTCTGTGAAAGCAGAGGCTGTGTTAATTATTTCACAAATCATCTCCCCAACTTGACTCTCTTTCTGTTTTTTGTCTAACGAATATCATCCCACAGTAATATGAAGGTAGCTTTCTTTTTTTACATAACTGTCCAAGCGTGGAGGGATTTAATAATGTAATCAGCCAGCGCAGTGACCAGTTTTGCAAGTGGGGCCACGTAAAGTTATGGAAATGCATTGCTGTTTACCACTGGCATTATGAATGGATGTGTTCACGAATCACATTAAGAACATGCTGTGTTAGAGCCAAGAGTTAGACTCTAATGAATCTTCCAGTTTACATGGCTTTAAGACGGTCACCTGCAACCCTTCATTGTTACCTCTAGTGGTTCGTCATCTGTGATGGCAGTCAGGTCCAGGTGAAAGTCCCACAGTCAGATGCTTCTCATCCTGTAACCTTCTGTTGTAGCGAGTAGTCAGGCCTGGCTTTAGCCTCCCTGGACTGTGGCAGTTTGCCAGCGAGTTTCACTGGGTGGTCTTTGACAATGAGAGAAAGGAGGGGTGGGGGGAGCTCTGCTCTCCTCCCTAAAGGGGAACAACAAGGTGGCTTTCTATAGGTAAGTTTCACGTTGGCAGCCAATCCCCTGTCGCTGAAACACCATAAAGGTCTTGAGTGTGGATGAAAAGAATTGAACAGGCTGCCTGAAGGTGGTGTTGTGATGGAGTTAATTTTTATTCCCTGATTTCGCAAACGAAGCCTTGCGTTCATGTAGCAAGCCTCCCTCTTGAGAGGGTGAGCATGCACAAGCAGCAGGCAGCCTTCGTCGAGTGAGGGAGGAATTATTATTCGCACTTGTCAGGAGGAGAAGTAAACCTCAGGCCCAGCCTCTCACCCCATCACTTAGGGAATCAGCAGTGGAACTGGAGGGCAGGTTGATGTCGGCAACCCTCCATGCAGGGGAGACAGCACTGCCCTGCCTCCATTCCATTGCTGTTCTTCCAGCTGGTAGGAAGGAGAATGGCTGCCTTTTAATGAGCACCTACTGTATACCAGCCACTGTGCTAAGCACCACAGGCATGATCCCTTCAACCTCCCAGCAGTCTGAGGAAGATGGTGTTATTACCCTGTCCTACAGATAAGGGAACTAAAGCTTAAATAATTGTGATAACTTGTTTTGGGTCTCACAGCTGATAAGTGGCAGAGCCAAGATTTCATTGCAGGACTGATTAATGTATAAAATAAATCATTCCTGTGTATAAAGCAGCAAAACAGAATATGGACTGTTTGATCTTTTTTTTTTTAAAAGGAAATTGCCTTTCACTACTTGGAATTACTGTGTAAAGCTTTTGTAATTATCATCTTAGGTTATTTAATATAATCTATTTTAAAAGATTAAAAAAAAAAGATTTCATTGCAGGGCTAGCTGACTCCAAAACTCAGGCTTTGTAGAAAAAAAGAATGCCCAGACAATCCCTCCCCCATCGGAGAGCCCTCTAGCTTGGGAGAACTGTTTCTTTTACAACTAACAAAGTGTAAGGGGAAGGGGATGGGGGCTTTATGAGACTTACCCTTAAGAGACGTGAATTTAAAACTAGGACAACAACTGGAAGGTTTTGAATGATGCAGCGGCAGGAGCATGAGACTGTCTGGCAGCTAGTGTCGGACTTCACTGGCAGTGGTGAAACTGCTTCCATTTTATCGGATCTTATCTCAGAACATGTCTCTTGACTTTTTTTTTTTCCTGGAACATCGTCTGAATTGACTGCTTCCACTATAGCTGCCAGATGAATCCATTTCCACCTAAGATCTCTGCAAGTCTGATCAAGCAAGTCCTCTGTGCCCTGGGTGGGGGCTGAGGGGGAGAAGATGAGCAGATACTTTGGTCAGGAGAAGTGGCAGCTTGTACAGAAAAATACCCTGGGGAAGGAAGTAGCAGCTTTGACAGACAAGTAACTGACAGGAGATGGTACCTTCCAGGCAAATTCTCACAGGGCAGCCAGCAAAAAGAATTCAGCAGGCAGTTACCTGCAGAGGAGTGAAACAGCCCTCTCCCTACGTGCTTAGGAGAGTGGTGGAGATTTGGCTGCGGAGGACATGTAGTTACCC
This sequence comes from Choloepus didactylus, assembly GCF_015220235.1. Classification (NCBI taxonomy): domain Eukaryota; kingdom Metazoa; phylum Chordata; class Mammalia; order Pilosa; family Megalonychidae; genus Choloepus; species Choloepus didactylus. The sequence continues at coordinate 78,685,007 of NC_051307.1, forward strand.
TGTTCCTTGTTTTTCTTTAACAAATATGGAAAACCTGACGTCAGGGAGTTCGGGGTTAGGTGGGACACGTCACCTGGGTTTAAGATACCGTATGACCAACTAGTTGGGTAAATGAGAGGAAATCACAGCAACTCTGCACCTTTATGCCCCATCCATGCAGGCTGCCTGGGGGTCTCAGGGCACGATGAGGATGCAGTGAAATGGCACAAGGGAACACTTGACATAAAATGTTCCTGCTTACCTCGAAAGCCCAAGGCTTCGGCATCTGTGTTCCCTAAGACGAGTTAGGAGAAAAGAAATTCTAGGAAACTGGCCAGAGGTTAGAGTCTAGGCACCAGGGATGTGTTTGCTTGTGTGCTTGTGTTTCTGTTTTCTGAGGGCAGGAGCCTGGATTGGACATGGTTTGGTCCTATTGCCAAACACCCTTCAGGGTCCCTCCAGATAAAATGCCTTCTCCCTTGTGGGAAGAGACAATGAAGGCTCTCACATCCAGTCAGAGTTGGGAGAAGAAAACAGCTCGTGGCAAGAGAATTCCAGTTAACATACTTCCTGAGGTAGGAGGGAACAGTGGGAGTTGGGAGAGTTTTTGGTGGACCTCACCCAAGAGGATAGAAGTCTGGAGTAAATCCCACTAGGAAAAAGGCACAGTGCTGGGGAAAGACAGTTGTTCTAGTAGGAAGCAGCATTTCTGGGGCCACGGCGTGGTCTGAGATTGTGCTGTGATTCTGGCTAAGGAACTAGACAGACCTAGGGTAAATCCTGGCTCTGTCAATTGTCAGGTGTGTGATGCTGGGCAAGCTACCTGAACTTTGAGACCCCAGTTTCCTATGGTTGTTGCAAAGAGGAAGGAAGATAATACATATAAAACATATGCAATGCATTGTCAGCATTTGTTATGTGGTAAATGTTGTTGCTTTGAAAGTAAAAGGAAAGGGAAGCAGAGTGAAAGGAGAGTTACTGATGGGATTGAGCAGCTGAGGAGGAGGAGTAGGTGAAAGGCCATGTTCATGGGACCCTGTTGGCTCTAAAGGTCTGCAGAGAGAAAGGAATGAGAAGATGGCGAGAAAGTAGTGCACAGCGGAGCAGAGTGCCCCAGTAGGTCCCACACAGTCTTCCCTGCATCGTCTTCTCCAACTCGGCATATTCCTTTCTACCAGTTATGTCAATAAACTTGGAATCATTCTTGACTTTGTTCTTTCCACTTTCAATTAGCAAATTATATTGGTTTTACCTTCAAAATATATCCAGAATTCTACAACTTCTCACCGCTTTAGTCTTCTGTCCGCGTTTCATACCTGGATTTTTGCAGTAGTTTCCTAACTGTCCTTCCCACCTCCACCCTCCCCTGCCTCCCCAACTCCATAGTCCCTTCTTCACAATCAGTGTCATGTTTATGAGACGTAAGCCAGATAAGGTCAATTCTCTGTTCAGAGCCCTCCATGGCTTCCCTTTTCGATGGAAGAAGAACCCAAAGTCCTTACAATGCCCTCAGCCCCACCCCTTGCTGCTCTGAACCCCCTCCTCTCCGCCCACTCCCCCAGCCACCTTGGCCTCCTTGCTGCTCCCCAAACTAGCTGAGCAGTTTCCCTCCTCGGGGCTTTTATGCTTGCTGTGCCCTCTGCCTCATCCCGATATCTGCACAGCTTTGTCTCTCACTTCATTCAGGCCCTTGCTTAGTTTTCAGTTTATCAGCAGGGCTTCCCCTGACCACCTTCTGTGAAATAACACATCCACTAACCTTCTCTCTCCCTTTAACCTAATTTATTTTTCTTCAGTGTTGTCTCCCCCTGACATGTATTTGTTTGTTCTTTGCTTATTCCCTGCTTCCCCTCTAGAATGAAAGATCTATGAGATCAGGGGTTTTGTTTTGTTCGTAACTGTCTCCCCAGTGTCTAGAATATAATCTGGTGCATAGTAGGTGCTTAGAAAGTTTTTCACTATTCTGCAGAGCTCTCCTGAATCTTAAGGGTTGTGTATTAAGAATCTTGAACAAAGTGAAATAATTGTATATAGATCTAATAAGAAAAATTCATTCTTGAGTGTATCTATATGGGGAAGTAGAGGGGAGAGGCACGGAGAATTCTAGTAATTAGAGAGTGCCTGTTTTAGAAAAGCCAGGAAGTGCTGTGCCGGGCTGTAGCCAAAGGGCCCAGTTCCTTCTCACTTCCTCAAGGTGACTGACTCCAAGGTGAATGTAAGGATGGGTGCCTTCTCTGCCCCTTCCTCTTTCATTCGCTTGAGAAGGATTTGGTGACCATCTGCTCTATGCCCAGCACTGTGCAGGGCGTGGCTAGGAGGTGCAGAGAAGGCCATCCCTTCTCTGTCCCACAAGAGTTTATAGTCAGCTTGTTCATCTGGGTTTCCTAAGAGTGCCTGGGCCATCTACTTCCCCACTGTCGCAGTTCCCTGAGTTGAATTGGAGTGCTGCAGAATCTGATTTGGAACCACAAGCCAAGGACAGGAGGAGCCTGGGCTGAATTTGAGAATAGTTCAGTTCCACACACACATGAGGGCCTGGTGGGGCTGGGCCTGTGCTAGGCATGCGGGCAACAGAGACGGTCTCTGTTGTTGGAGAGCTTATAGGCCCATGGAAGCACCAGGAACAGCATGTTTGGATGTCCACCGAGACAGGGAGGGCTATGACTTCAAATTGCAGCTGTGTCATTTCTGACTTGGTTCTAGATTTAGAAGCTAAGGAGGACTGAACATAGGGGTGAAGATCCCAAGAGGTCTTGTGCTGAGAATGGAGGTGGGAACGTTGCCTGAGAAATTGCACCACCAAAATCCCCCAAATCCAACATCTCACAGCATCTCAGGGAGCTGGGGGAATGGCCTAAGCCTTCTCCGGATTTAAATTTGGCCGTCTCTCCTTCCCTGCCCTATACACACGTCTTCTTGGGGAGCAAGGGGCTGGAGAAGGAGCAGGCAGCCTTGTGCAGAGACCCACCTGACCAGAGCCCTGGGGGTCTGCAGCATGTCTGTCCTTTTATCACCTTCCACGGAACGTGAGTGGTCCTGGTGCTACTGTGAGTTTAACTCAGGCTGGTAAACTGTCAGGAGCTGCCTGTGTTTTGGTTGCACATCTGGAAGTATCAGCTGTGAGGACCTTTCCATCCCATTCCTAAATATAAAGACGGGAGTAGCACATGGGGCTGTTTGCCTTCCTCCTCCATGGTTTATTTTACTTGCTTTGGAACTGCGAACGGGCGGTGAGGAAGTGGGCTTCCCTGGGCAGGCAGCACTCCTGCACCTCCAGTGGCAGCCACAGGTCCCTCAGCTTCAGGGTGCGGCTTTCAGCCCCTCCCAGTTTCCGGTAGTGTCTGGTAGAGCCCTGGGAGTGATTAGGCGTTTGGGGCTTGTTTTGTGGTCAATAGGAAGGAAGCCCAATTGGGTGCAAAGAGATTGAGAACATTTTCCCTGCTAAGAAGCACTTCTTGCTCAGGTCAGCCTTGCAAGCTGGGATTCCTTGGGAGTTTGGTGGCAGGACCCCTGATATGCAGGGTATTCACCAGTCACTCTGATCAACGAGGTCCTCTGAGAGATTGGTGGTTATGATGGTTTTTATAATGGGAGCAGAAGGAGGGAGCTCCTCCAACCCCACTCCAATTCTGAATCAGAGTTAGAGAAAAGGAAAGTACCTGCGAATCTGGGGTTTGAGTTGATCATCTGAATGAACCAGGCTGAAAAGTTTCCAGGGCTGAGGAAAAGAGGGTTACTAGGTAGAGAGAGCTCCAACCCTGGGGAACAGGGACTTGAATTTCAACCACAGCTTCCATTGCTTCTTGTTTGGAATAAACAGAGCTGAGACCAGCTTCCTTCTTAGACCAGCTTCTTTCTCATGTGGCCAGGGGTTTCAGAGCTTAGTATGAGGGAGGAATACGGCTCTTTGAACTACTTGGAAAGCCAGTTTTTGTACCACGGAAGTCCCACAGTGATGATCCAAAACACTACCACCGCCTTGTCTCCTGGCCAGTAACATAACCCCTGGGCTGCCGTTCAGTGGCTCTACCTAGCTCCCCCCGTGGCAGTAATACCTGCCCCGGCTTTGTCCCTGAGGATACTGTGAGTACTAATGCAAGAGAGTCTTTGCTCTTTAAACACTTCAGAAAAGGACACTTTATAGGCAAGTGGTCCTTGTGGCTTTTGTTGTTAATTAGGTAATCAGGGGGGAGCCTCCTGGCCCCCTGTCTTCCTGGGTCTAACTCCAGACCCTGGAAGGCTGTAACTGTGCCTTCAGTAGCCCTCCTTGCCTCACAGGTGGCCTGGGGAAGCAGAGGGCAGTGACCCACTGCACCATCTGTGTCCCTAACCAAATCCACCCTGCACCCTGAAGTCACAGTCCTCACATTCTGCACTCCCCCCTCCCCAACAAGAAGTTTCAGTGAGAGTCCTGAGAAGGAATCACAGACTTCTCCTGTAGGTTCAAGCCAGGTAATATATGCCTAGGAACCCCATTCTCTGAACCAAAAGACAAATACGTGATCTGACAAAGCATTTGTTTTTTCTGATTAATGAGAAAAAAAAACTCAGAAAGGCTGATTTTATAAATATCCTGTAATGCCTTTTTATTTTTTTAAATCACTTTTGGTGTAAGGAGTAGCAATCTGTACAGTTGGGGCCATCTGAAAACATCCCAGTGGTGTTGGCTGCCTATTAGAGCTGGAGACTCAGAGAAAGTTTGGGGCCCTGCAGATCTGGTGGTGGAAGGAAGTCCAGTGGTGAAATCTGGGCTTTCCCTGGTACTTTTCCTCAATAGCAATGTGTGGTTACCAGGGCAGGGACCCCCGTATTTCCACTGTCACCCCACTCCCCTCTCCAAAGAAAGCCAGCCTCTTTGGCAGTGGAGCAGGGAGGCTTCTGAATGACTAAATTCTACATACTTTGAAGGTCAGGAAGTAAAGAGGAATGGCGTGTCCAATTGAGATGGAATCTTAAGGCAGGCAGAACTAATTTTCCCCACTCAGGAAATTAACCAGAAGGCCAGTGCCTAATGCCCTTGGTCTTGATGGGGGAAAGTCAGTGAGACCTTGTTTCTTTACATCTCAGCCAAAATGAGGCTCGTCTCCCTGCCCCAAGCTGGGGGTTCTAACCTGGTGATGTCTTCCTTGTGTAAACAGTGCCACCCACAGAAGCTAGTGATGTCCATTGCTGCCTACCTTTCTTCAGTGGCTTGAGGTTTCACCCTGAGCTGCTTCTGGTTATCCAAGTATCCAGCAAAGGCTTGCCCAGGGCAGCACCATCAACACCTCTTCACACATTTCCCACATTGGTCCAAAGACATGTTTATAACCATCAAAGAGTGGCTTTTCACTTGTTCAGTCAACCGATCAATTATTTGTTGAGAATCTACCCATCAGTGTGCTTGCTGCCCTTGAAACACTTCCAACGTAGTCTCTGAATATTTCTCAAATCAAAACAAGAGGTCATTTCACATCGCATTGCATTGTCCATGTTATCTCATTGGAAGAGTGCTAGTCTCCAGGTATGTGCCAAATGGCCGCTATTGTTTCGATTACCCTGGCTTTGGCTTGATTTGAGCTGCTGATGTATAATTCTCTCCTAGGAGCCCATCGCCTTTTGGGAAGTTGGCTATTTAAAGAGTTTTGTTAATTATGATATGTTTGGGAATTTTACAGGCAGAGAAATGGACCCCCAGAGAAAAGTGATAGGTTCACACGGCAAAGTAGTTTTCCTGGTGCTCCTCCCTCTGGACCCAGAGGCTGCCGCACTTAGCTGTGTAGACAAAGAGAGGCCAGCTGGAGTTGGGGTGTGTTGTTGGTGAAATTTGTTTAGGGTCCTGGGGAAGGCAGGGTAGATCTGGAAAGGAAGCAGAGGGCATGGTGGACAGCCAGTTGGCTCCAGGTCCCTGAACCCACGGGACCCTGGGGGATAGACCCTTTTGTAGGGGTTGGGCTGCCTCTTTGGCTCAGGGCACTGGGGAGCTTGCAAAGGTCAAAGAGAGAGTCTACTCCCGCAGCCCCCAGAGCCAGCACTCACTGAAACCTGCCAGACAGACCTTTCAGCTTAACTGAGAGAACACTGGGTAGGGGGTGGGGGGATGTACCTGGAATTTGGTGCACGTTTGGGAAGGTTTGGAAGGACCTCATTCTGGTCATCTTTTTGGAAAACCAAGTTTTATTATTATTTTTAACTAAAAAACTCAAGCATAATGGTACTGTGAACAATTGATTGTACACTGTGGATGATTGTATGGTTTGTGAATATATCTCAATAAAATTGAATAAAAAGAAAACCTAATGTTCAAACATCATGATTACATGGAACTTTGAATAGGAAGTGAGATGTGGTAGGTCTGTATAGGTTAGAGTAAAATAGCAACACATCCCAAAGTAATTTGGGCTGAGAATAAAAATATATATTGGGGCCCCCCTGAGGAGCTGGGGGAGGATGTGGAGGTGTTGGACTTCCTCATCTGGATTGTTGCTGATGTTCTCACAAACATTGGGGACTGACAGCTTGATATGCTGAGCCGTCTGTCTTGGGGTGTGCCCCTATGAAACTTGTTACTGCAAAGGAGAGGCTAAACCTGCCTATAATTGTGCCTAAGAGTCTCCCCCTGAGTGCCTTTTTGTTGCTCAGATGTGTTCCTCTCTGTCTAGCTAAGCCACCTTGGCAGGTGATCTCACTGCTCTCCCCACTATGTGGGACCTGGCTCCCAGGGGTGTAAATCTCCCTGGCAACACAGGATACGACTCCCGGGGATGAATCTGTACCCAGCATCATGGGATTGAGAACATCTTCTTGACCAAAAGGGGGATGCAAAATGAAACAAAATAAAGTTTCAGTGGCCGAGAGATTCCAAATGGAGTCGAGAGGTCACTCTGGTGGACATGCTTATGCACTATATAGTTAACCCTGTTTAGGTTTTAATGTATTGGAGTAGCTAGAAGTAAATACCTGAAACTATCAAACTCCAACCCAGTAGCCTTGACTCTTGAAGACCAGTGTATAACAATGTAGCTTACAAGGGGTGACAGTGTGATTGTGAAAACCCTGTGGATTGCACTCCCTTTATCCAGTGTATGGATGGATGAATAGAAAAATGGGGATAAAAACTAAATGAAAAATAGGGTGGGATGGGGGGATGATTTGGGTGTCTTTTTTACTTTTATTTTTTATTCTTATTCTGATTCTTTCTGGTGTAAGGAAAATGTTCAAAAATAGATTGGGGTGAGGAATACACAACTACATGATGGTACTGTGAACAGTTGATTGTACACCATGGGTGATTGTATGGTATGTGTATATATCTCAATAAAACTGAATTAAAAAAAGAAAAAACTCAAGCATACACAAAAACAGAAAGATGAGTAAAATGAACCTCATGTTCCTATCACTCAGACTCAACATTTATCAAGACAAACGTTGTTTTTCTTTAATACTACTTTGTGTTCATTACTGTGCTCGGTGCTGGATGGGACAAAGGTGGATGCCACAGGGTTACTCCCGCCAAAAGAAGTGTGTCACCGAGTCTTCTTGCCCCTTCTATCCCCTGGTAACAGTGGAGTGGAAAGGAAAGGTCCTTAGCCTAAGGGACTTGAGTTTGAGTGTGAATTGTTCCATGTTGCACCGAGATATTTCTCTCTCCTCCAAAACAGATGTTGAGCTCTTAGTGAAAGCTTGTATTTTATCTTTGTATTCCCAGGGCCTGGTATTTAATGGGTGTTCAACAAGTGTTTGTTGACTTGTAAGATAAATTATTCCATGAGGGGTGGGGTGAAGGGTTAGGTGTGATCCTTTTAGAGCGTGGGGGCTTCCGATTCTGTGCAGAAGGAGGAAGTCAACAATGAGAGAGAGCAGGAGAGAGCTGAAGCTAGCTGGAGTGGAGATGCCCTGGCTGTTAGAGTCAAGCATCTGCAGGCCCTGGGTGTGGTGGGACAGGATTCTGAGAATCCCAGCTCCAGACCCGTTTTTCTGGGTGGCCACAAGCAGCCTGCAAGCTGCCTGCTCCATCGAGGCCACGTGTCATTCCAAGCACCACTTTATTCATTTGGAAATTGGCAAGAGAGGATGAGCAAGGAACTGGGCTCTTCTCTGTGTGGGGAATGGAGTCTTCTTCCCGCCTCTGGAATGCTCTGTGGCTCGGCTGTGCAGGGGCGGGGTGGGGGTGGGGGTGTTGGATGGAGGTGAGGAGAGAAGCTGCAAACACTTCCCCTCAGATCCAGCCCACCCTGCCGACGACGACACAAGGGGTGGGCAGTCTCCAGGCTCTGACTTGCATTGGCGAACCTGCTCCCCACCGTCCACCCCTACGCTCTGCCTGGCCTTTTCCACTTTAAACTCCCAGCATGGTGTGTATGAGTGTTTTAATTTTTATTCTTGGCAGAAGTTGAGACACAAAATAGATTTGGAAGGAGATGAAACCAGCGAGGGTATATGTTGGGCAGCAGACAGCTTCTTTCCTGGAGTGGGAGGGGCTGGGGCCAGGACCCAGGCTATAGGGTGGGGGTGGTGAGTTGTTGCCTCCCCAGTGGGGACCCTACTGCAACGTGACTCCTTTAGGGTCTCAAACAGCAGGTTTCTCAAATCGCATCTCTGCCTTCTGGTCTGGGTGTTGGTAACTGGGGGTGGTCCCCCGGGACTGCCAAGTCCTGTTCAGCCTCTCCTGATGGTATGTCATCGCTTGAGACTGCTCTGATTTTATTAAGGGAATCACTGGTGGCATCTCAGGCTTTGATGTGCAAGTGCTGAAGTTTGCATAAACTTGGAAATGTTCTCTGCCTCCTGCTAAACTCTTCCTGGGCACCCCTGCTCTTCCTGCCCCAGAAGTAATGTAGCTGTGGCCGTAGCCTGCAGGGGCTTCACGTGCTGGCTGCAGCAGTGGCCCAGGGGCTTCTTTGAGGGTCTTCTTTGCTGTGGTGGAGGCTGTATTGGTCCTCCACGTAGATGCTCTTCACAATGATGTCCTCCCCTTGGGTCTTTATTGCTGTGTGCAGAGGAGAAAACCAGGAATCTCAAGGTCTAGAAAATATCTGAGGAAATCCAAGAGAAGCTTTCTGGGAAAAAAAAATTATTCATTAATATGTTTTAACATTAAATGTGTGGAATGAAACGTGTTTATTCTAGTCTTGAAGATGACAAGAATTTCTTTTAAATAATATAATCAGGAGCATTTCTATGCAAAACTCTCCATTTCAACCGTTGCATCTGAAAAAAAACAGGGCATTTCTGGCAGACATTCTTTTACCAAAACAACTCTGAAAATCCATAGCAGAGACACTTGTACAGTGTTCTCTACCCTGGCTGCACATTATAGTTACTGGGAAAGAGTTTTGAAAATCCTGACGCCCAGGCCCTGCTCCAGAGTTTCTAATTTAATTTGACTGGGGTGCGGCCCAGGCATTATTGTGTTTTAAAGCACCCACAGATGAGTCTCCCATGCAGCCAAAATTGGGGTCCCCTGATATAGTGCTTGTGTACTTGTGAGGACAAGAGGGAAGATGAGAGTCTAGGTTAAGAAATGGGAAAGATTTTATTGACATGACTTGGATCTCAGACTCAAACCTGTTTAGCTTGAATCCGTTATGGATTAAATCATGTCCCCCGCAAAGTCATGTCCGAGTCCTAACCCCTGTCCTGCGAACGTGAACCCATATGCAAATAGGATCTTAGAAGAGCCTCCCAGTTAAGATGAGGCCAGACTGAATCACAGTGGCCCTTAATCCAAGATGACTGGAGTTCTTATAAGCAGAGGAAATTTGGACACAGTAGTAAGAGACACGAAGAGATAGACGGCCATGCGACAGAGGCAGAGATTGAGTTATGGACTGATAGCGAGCAGCCACCAGAATGCTGCAGACTTCAGAGACCACGTGATTGTCAACACCGTGATTTTGGACTTCTGGTCCCCAAAACTGTGAGACAATAAATGATTGTTGTTTATGCCTGTGGTGCTTTGTTACGGCAGCCCTGGAAAACTAAGACAGGCAGTCAGGACTGACTCAGGCTGTGAGTGTGAGTGTGTGTGTGTGTGCGCGTGCTGGGATGAGCTTTTACAGGTGCGGGTGCAGCTTGTCTGCAGGAACTGGGACCCATTGGGAACTGTGGGAATCTGTCAGACCTTTCCTTCCTGAAAGATGCTGGCAAGTGCACTACTCCAACTCAGCCTTATTTCCATTTTTTTCTGCCTTTCTCAGTTCCTTTTGTGAAAACAATTCATTCTATAGCTCCTTGATGGGAAGGATGCCAAGAGCAGCAGGCAGGAGAAGCAGACTGCCCTGACTTTGAATCCTTTACTTGAGCAAGTTGCTTAATCTTTTTAAGCCTCAATTGCTGCATCTGTGTAATGGGGATAAGAATTCTCCTCACCTCATAGGGGTGTTGAGATCTTAGACAAGATAATGTGTGTACATTAGCATGTATTAACTCAATAAGTGGTCAAATAATTTTCTTTGTTTTATGCCAAGATTGATGGTTTCTTCTGATTCTAAATATTTGCCTCACTATCATATTGTGACAAAACCTTGGATGTACTACATTCACTAAATCTTAATGACTTTTAATTTATATTTACAAACCAGTTGAACTAGGAAATTAGTCATTTGGTAGGAAGAAAGGCAGTCTTTAGATGTTAATATGCCCTACATAATAATTTCAGCAAATTAAGTACTAGACGGTATATTTTATACAATTTATTAAACAAAATAATTTTAGATCTGCAGAGGTTAACACAGTATTAAATGTTTTCTTTTTCATTTTTCCTAAAAGATTTGTCCATATTCTGTGGAAGCAGCAGAATCCTGGAATTAAAGGTGGTGTCTTTACAAGCCAAAGGAGTTGAATTTTGGAGATGACACAGGATACTCTTTAGATATGATAATGAGAAATACAGCAACATTTTATGGTTCTAGAGGTCCTTGGAACCAATAGGGAAATGAGGCCTCCCCAGGCCTGTGGGAGGTAAATTATCAGTGATGACATGATAATATTTGGGGATAAGTTTTTTTTTTCTAGAACTGCATTTTTTAATTACAGAAGTGATACTATATACCTGCTTTGAATATGTCTTAAGTGTTTGAAGTAAAGCATGACAGTGGCCTGATCTTCAGAGGTAATAATGTTAAAATTTGTGTATCTCCCGACATTTTCCTACACCAATCCAAATAACTATACACCATATATTCATATGTAACTTTTTAAATACTTATTTTATTTTATTTTTATTAGAGATGTTGTGGGTTTAGAGAACAATCTTGCATAAAATACAGGATTCCCATACACCCATCCATTATTAACACCTTGCACTGGTGTGAAACATTTGTTAAAACTGAAGACAGCACATTTTTATAATTGTACTATTAACTATAGTCCATGGTTTCACTTAGGATTTTTTAAAAAAATTTTTAAATGGATTTTTAAAAAATTATATTCTACTGCCATATATATTCTCCTTTTAATCACATTCAGATATATATTTCAGAACTGTTAGGGATCATACTATTGTAGGTTGCTTTGGGGACCTTCTCCAGTTCCTCTTAGACCACCATTTCCCCAGGTGTGTTTGATAAAGTTCTCGCCCCTAATGGTACTCTGAGAAAAGAGGATAGTGTGGTCAAGTAAGTCCAGGCCTGTGGTCAAGTAAGTCCAAACCAGAGGGTAAGTACTTTGGGTCTTCAGTGCATTCTCTGTTCCCCTCTGAGTGATTCACAAAATGTAAGAGCATATTAAAAGCTCTGTTAAGTCCCGTAGTAAAGAAACCTGATTCTCCTTTTCATTTTCTTAAATTATTTTTGGTAGCATATTTTAACATCTTGTAGCTTTTTGGACATGCTGTTTGATGCCTTCCTCACTAACCTCCCCCTCACCCCCCAATCTGTAACCTGTGGGTAAGTGGGAGGCAAGTTCGTCTATTCATTTAACCACCAAATATTTGAGCTCCTACTATGTGACAAGCACCATGATAGGTGCTGGGGCTACAAACATGAGCAAGATAGCACTGTCTGTGCCCTCAAGGACTTCCGCAGTTTTCCTGCAGCATGGTGATGGCACTAGCCACACCCGCGGTGGATTGCTGTCCTGTGATGCACCTAGGAACGGCAGAACCTCAGCAGGGGACCACCCTCTTTGCAGCTGGCAGAGCCCAGGAGCAGGAGGCTGGGATTATCCAATCCCCACTCCCCCCAGCCCCCTACCCCTCTCCCTTCAGTGCATCTCTCTAGTTCCCCATACTTTGCTTCTGCTGTAAACAGTGAAGCCTGATCCAGCTGGCAAGACTCTATGTGTTTGCTTTCTCTGCATGTGCCAGCCTTGCACCAAGGCCACTGGGCTGCACAAGTTGGGGAGAGCTGGCAGAGGTGGGGGTGGGGGGTACCCAGCAAAAAGCAGGGACTGACTGACAAACATACTGTGAGCATGCTTGATTTCCAAATTGGTATTTGTTTAAGTTTTAGGTGGGTTAAAGAGCTTTGGAATTGAGAAAGGGAAGATTCAGAGTGGGGTAGAGGACTGACTGTGTATATTGGGGGGTCAGGGAAGTGCTGAAGAGAGTGAGTTTGTATGAGGTCAGATGGGAAAGAAAGTAAACTGTCATGATTCTAAAACACACTTGCCAGCTGGAGCTGGAGTTGTTTGCTGTGTGAGGACTTGAAAGTGTGTGTACGTCTGTCTGTCTGTTGTAGAGATAGTGAGTGCACGTGCCCAGAGCAGGATGTGGGGAGATCCTGGGCAGGGGTGTTTAGCCCCTGAGAGATGACCTATTCTTAACCACTTGGGCTGAAATACTAGGGCTGAATCTGCAGCAAGGTTCAGACAGAGAATATTCCTAAAAGTAACTCTGAAAGGAGTTTTCCAAATTTAATGAGTCTGTCATTTATTGAACACTTACTTTGTGCCAGTTGTTACTCTAGATGATATACTAATATAATCTTATTTTTCCTTCAAAATCCCTGTGTGAGATAGATTTTGTTATCTTATGGCTGGTTCCTCTTAAAATTCAGGGCAAGGGTTTCTTGCTTGCAGGAAAGTCTAGGAAGGACATGGTCCATGTCAAAATTAGTCAGATGTGCCCCAAAGAGTGGTAACTTACGCTCTCCCATCCTGGCTGTTTCACCAGTTAAGCCATTGTTAACCCAAGTCTGAGCTTTTCGCTGGAATGCTTCAGATTTCTTGTGAGCATGCACGAACATGTTAGGGACTGGTGTGTGTGTGTCCATGAGTGTGCACGTGTGTGTGTTAGAGATTGGGGGTGGTTTTGCCTGGCATTTGCCTGAATCAGCCCAAACCAGGCAGGCCAAGAAGAAGTGTCCTGATGCTCCTTCATTCTGCACCACAGAACCTGAGTCCTGTTTCTGAGTCTCGTGGAGGGTGTGGACGTGGACCTGTTATCAATGTTTGCTCATCATCATGAGGAAGGGACATAGAAAATGATTGCAAGTGACAGTGTAATTGAAATCGTTGGTAATTGTGTTGCCCAGCTAACAATGCAAATCAAAGTCTTTTCAACTCTTAAAGATCCCTAAATGCCCAGCTTCTCTTACTGAAAAAAATCTTCCTGTCTACATGGCTACAGTTCTCTCTCCTCTCTGCCATGACCTTTCACCTTTGTGTCTCAGGTCATTTGTTATTTGTTCATTCAACAGGTAGTTGCCGAATACCTAGAACTGTGTTAGGTTATGAAAATGCCCTTGTGAATAAGATAATCACCATCCGTGATCCCTGAAATCTTTGGTCTAATAGTTAGGACAGTAAATAATTAAAAGTGTGATGGAGCTTCCCCAGGGAGCCTCCAGTTACAGCTTATAGCGAGGGCTCTATATACGTTTATACACACTCACTCTCACACACACACAGATCATGTAAACAATGCAATAAAATGGTGATATAACGACTGGAGAGGAAGTAGGAGCATCTGCTTCCAAGTCTTCTGGTGCTCAGAGTTCACAAAAACCACCAATGTAAAAGGAATTAATTAGAGCCTGGTAGACAGTGCAAATAAGGTACAATATATAAAGAAGCCAGTCACAGGACCTCAACAGAAATGAAGGTACATCCTAAAAGCTTAAAGTCCTCTTTCTTAGGGCATAGAAAATATGATCCCATTTGATTTGAACACAAACCTTAGGTATCATAAGCAGACTTAGAGAAAGGCAGAAACACTGATTCTACCTAAAAGTACCCATTGAAAGCAGTAGACACCTAAGAAGAATAGGATATGTTATCTCAGGAAACACACCAAGGAGCAAGCCAACACTCAGCCCATGACGTATGGAAAATCGTAGGAAAGACATTTTCCCCAGATCGTCCACGAAGGTAACAGAGTTTGGTTCAGAAGTGGGGTAGGAAAAGCAGGGCCTTTCTGTTTCATGTACGTGCAGAGAAAGGCAGATAGAATAGCTGGCAACCCCGAGCCACTCCCAATAGAGAGGCAGGTCCTGCGGGTGGGGTGGGGGGACAGGGGCAGCACTGGGCAGACTTGATTTAGATCAGCAAGCCCCACTGAGCATCTGCCAGGTGCCACACACTGTGCTAGGGCTGAGGGAGATATAAAGAAAAACAAGGCACAGCTTCCTGTCCTCAAAAGAGCTAAGAGCCTAGTCAATATTCAGCTTTGACAAAAGCTATTATACAAAAATTAAAATGCAGCATGACTTCAAGAAAATCAAAAGATGCACTCTGGTTTTTACTACGTTCGGTTGAGGAACCAGAACCCCCAGCAAAGCAGCAGGGAATGACAAAAGAAATGTGTACATAAATATGTGCACACTGAGGCTCACCCTCAGGCCCGGCTCAGTACTGAAGGTCAGCCCTCCAATGTAGCCTCTTTCACAAGTCCTAAAAGAATTCCTCTTGATATCACCCTTGTTCATTCCTAGCATATTCCTAGAACCTTCAAAGTGCATCAGTTAGGGTAGGAGAAGGGCTTAGGACTCACAGAAGAAGCCAATGTGACGTGACCCCTTTAAGCCTCAGCTTTGTCACCTACACTGCTACTGCTTGCGCTGTATTGTAACTTATTTGTTTATAAGTCTCCCTCCTGGACCCGTACTCAGTGAATGTTTGCTGAGCTTTAAGACCTACCTCCAAATTCTTTCCCATCCCTGACTCTGTTCGGTCCAGTGGGTGTTCTTGCTGCAAAGCAGAGCCTGAGCAGGGGCAGTGGGGTGTGAGCATCTGGTATTCCCATTCCTTTCTCCCTCCAGAACTTGGCTTGGGAGCCCACTGTGGTTCTTATTCAGTGGAGAAGACAGGCATGGCACAGCTTTTCTCGTCATGTCCAAGCATGGGGTAGGTGGGGTGGGCATGCAAAGGAGGAGGTGGAGAAGACTATGAAGAGAAATAGGCATTTCTGCCATTAGAGATGTCCTGAGCATCCACCCTATGTCAGGTAGTCTCCCAGCAGGGGTTGGGCATCATTTTATGTCATTGTTTATGTGATTTCTGTGTGTATAGCCCTGGCTATCGGCTGGAACTAGAAATGACATAGAAAAAGAGCAGGCGGTTTTGTTGTAGCTTTATACATTTACTGAATGAGGTTGGAAGTGGGCTTCTTTTTGGGGCTGGAAGTGGGGGCTGGGGGTCAGATGGGATTGGAGGTATGTTTTTCTCTCTATAAACACTTCTTTGTAACTTCTTGTTCCAGATGGCCTACTGTTTGATTTTTTTCTCCTTTCTCTCCAAACAAGTAGAGACATTACAGAGAATTATAATCATTATTGTCATTATCATCATCAGGAGCAAGTAGAGAGAGGCAAGGTGGTGGGGGAGGAGAGAGAGGTTATTAGTTTAAATGATATTAAATGTTGACTCCAAGATTGGGAGGTTAGAAACGAAGTCTGGCTGCAGACTTGGGGACACTATAGCACTCTCCGTGGATCCGCTATCCCACCGGGCTATTGACACACAATATAGAATTGAGGTGTTTTGTTGTTTGTTGTTGTTGTTGTTCAACAAAGAATATTTCTTGAACTTCTGACAGGGTGTAAACTTCTGAAAGCAAAGTCAGACCATTGCTTAATTTTGCACAACCTGTAAGGAAAGAGCAAAGAGATGATATCAAGTATATCTAGAGTTGCTAAAATGCAATGTTTTTAAATCTTAAAGGACATTAATTTAAAAGCCAACCAGGTGGCAATATCACTGTATGAAATTAGATATCCAGTGAATGGCTTTCAGTAGAAAAGTTCCATGATATCCTGTCCCCAAAATTATTCTGTGTGCTTTGTGCCAGATTGCTTTCTCATGTTATCTCATTTACTCTTTTTAGCAGCTTAGCAAAGTAGGTATTATCATTCTCATTTTCACATTTGCATTGATGCTCAAAGAGAGTAAGTAACTTGCCCAAGTTCCTCCAGGTAGAAGTGGCAGAGCACATATCCAAACCCAAGGCTCATGTTTTTTAGTAGCTAATCCTGCTGAGTTCTAACAGTGTTATGTAGTAGAGAAGCTATGTCTATAAGTAAAATTTTGAGTTAAGTCCTAAAAACTTTGCATGACAAAGCATCAAGAAAGGTGATTGGACAACATCTCTCCCCATCTCTAAAATGGAGACAATGAAACCCCTAGGACTGTGAAGATTAGAAGTAGTAATGTATGTGAATAGGAGCCCAGTAAATAGTTTCCTTATCAAATCTTTGCTCTCATCCCTCCTTCACTCTCCAAGTTCTTTTCTTGATCCCTTCAGGCCTGAACCTTCTCTTCATTCAGTAGCTTACTCATTTCTCCCTCTCTCATACCTCCTTCCTGCTTCCTTCCACCCTTCAGCTCAGGGCCACGGATACTGGGACAGTCACAGTGTTATCCTACATTTGATTTTCCTGTGGTCCAGTGGCTGCAGGATACCCAAAGCCTCAAGCTCAGTCTGACATTTTGGAGGTGGAAAAGATAAGAAGGAAAACAAAGAAGCTTCTTTAATGAAACCCCGAGCCACAGGAACATCTTTGGGGGCACTGACTTCTGTCAGGCAGCTTGGCCCTTCCCTCCAGGATTGTCCCCGCTGATTTGGGGCCATTTCATCTTGAAAAATAAAGGCCACAGTTAGAGCCATTTTTTGAAAAACCAAGGGATTTATCTGGGTGTGTATGCTTTTCTACCATGAATCACAATGTGTCTCTCTCTTGCCTCCATCTTACATGTCCACGGGGTAGACTGAAATTCCTTCTTAACTCAGATTTTGGGTTCAGCAGTCATTGAATGAACCTCTATGACGTGCCAAGGCTTTTCTTTTTCTAAGTGCTAGGGTTACCAAGATTAATTAGGCACATCCTTGCCTTGAAGGAGTATATAGTCTGGGGTTGTAGGGAAGAGGCATATTATGGGCAGATATATGATCACAACCTGCAAGTCAGTGTGGAAGGATCACGATAGGTGTGCAAAGTGCAAGGGGAACTGGGTTGAGGAAGGGTCACAGGAGGCTTCATAGAGAAGGTGAAGTTTGGGGTAAGTGTTGAAGGATAATTGGGAGCTCCTTGGGAGGAATAAAGGGAGAGGGGGAAGGTGGTTCAGTTAGAAGAACCAGCAGGTGCAAAGGCCTAGAAGTTCTGAAAATACAGCTAACCTGAAGTTCAGGGCTGGGAGGAAGACACTGGAAGATTGACTGGAGTCTGGTTATAAAGGATCTGGAAGGTTGAGGGATGGAGTTTGAACCTTCTTTAACCAGACTCAGTTGGGGAACTATCAAAGGTGGGACTATTTGCTTATTTGTTTTAACTGAACTCAAAAGGGAAAAAATAAAATCACCAAGAATTCCTCCACATTTTCAAGTCAACTGCTTTTAGTTTTTCATGTTCCCTTCCAGGCCTTACCCAAATGTCCACATGCTTATTGATCACAAAATGGGATCAATATTGTTTTTCCTTCAAATATTAAAAATATTTTCCACATTGCTACTTGATTTTTATCATAGTAGTCCAATAATTCTTATGTCATAATTTACTTAAAGCATCATGGTAGAGTGAAAAGAACCAAGAGTTTTAGAATCAGGCAGATGTGACCCAAATCCTGACTCTGTGATATAGCCTCTGTGTGCTATTAGACAAGACTCTGAGCCTTGGTTTTCCTGTCTATAAAATGGGATGATCATGCACCTACCTTGCAGGGCCATTGTGAGAAGGATAGAAAATTAGATGAATTATGGATGGTACGAGGCCTCTAGGAGGCACTTGCTCAATGACTGGTAGCTGCCCATTTACTATAGCTGCCCATTTATTATCTTTACTGTTTGGTTGAGCTTATGGCAGGCGGCAATGTGGAGGCTTATTAGAGGGGAAAAAGGGAGAGACAGGGAGGCAGTTTGAGGGCTCTAGACCTGTGCTGCCCTATACAGTAGCCACTAGCACATGTGGCTGTTGAACACTTGAAATGTAACCAGTCCAAATTGAGATGTGCTATAAATATAAAATACACACTAGTTTTAGAAGACTTAGTGTAAAGTGAAATGTAAAAACTTGTCATTAATAATTTTTACATTAATCTCATGTTGAAATGATAAAATTTTGGACAGATTGTGTTAAAAGATATTAAAATTAATTTCAATATGGCTACTAGTTTTCAGATGTGGCTACTAGAAAATTTAAAGTTACATATGTGGCTTGCATTGTATTTCTTTTGGCTGGTGCTGCTTCTGTCAGACTTAACAGAGTCCATAAGATACTGGGGTCGGGAATCAGGGAGAGGCAGGAGTCAAGGATGAGTGCAAGGTTGGGCAGCTGAGTGGGTAGTGAACCTTTTTATGGTTTAGGGGAAGAGTAGATGAGTTTGAGTATTTGTTTCTATAAGCTGGTCATTAATGTGTGTTCTCTGAACAGTGAAATGAAAGGCAAGGGTATGGTGGAGACAGAGTAACTAACTGTCCTCCTTTCTCTGATGAATAGGCCATTCTGGGCCCCACCACGTCCTTTCCATGCCTTTATTCCTGCACAGAATTGCTCAGGGACACTTCTACCCACCCCTACATGTTCACAGCCAACATGGCTTGCATGTACTTGCGAAGAGTTTCAGAACATACTTGGTGCCTATGGGCTTCTGGAATGGAAGATTACTGACCTGAGTGCTCAATGCAGGAAGGCTGGGAAGAGCTTGGCTGCTCCAAGACTGGCTGGCCACAGCCTCCAGGCATCCCCACTTGCCCCTTTCTAACACATACAGCATGTTGGAATCAAAACAACTCAATATAGGGCTATCTGGGGAAAAAGGAACTTGGAGAGGAAGGTTTCTCCTGCAGGGAGGGCAGTGCTCTCTCAGTCCTGGAAGACCCTGTCCAACCCTGCTCTGGCTTCTGCCAAGATTTGGGAGTCATCAGAGAGGAGGCATTGCCTTTACGGGTCCCTAATAGATATGGATGGCGATGGTGCTGGGGGTGGCTCCTGGGTATCATTTTCAATGACCAAATGCATTTTAAGTTTTAGAACCAGGAATGGAAAATTTTTCCTTGGCCCTTAAAAACAGCCACTGTACCATTCCCTGCAGGGTTGTTGGGATATAGGGACTTGGGTTAAGTTAGGAGACCATAGATTTATGTTGTAGCTTTTGTGGTAAGAGCAAGGAAAATGGAAGATAGATTTGGAAGGCAAAAACAACTTGAAGGCAACTGGAAGGCAAAAACAAGCTCCAGCATCTACTTTGGTTTAGGCTATTTTATCTGACTTAGCCTACTGACTTTGGATGGGAGGAGGGGACTAACAAGACCTCTGTAAGATACTGATCACTGTGGCAGGAATGTTGCTGCACCTTTTCCTGGAGCTCTTTGCTGCTGCTGCTAAAACCATTTTCACCCACTTCAACCCCAACTGTGGTTGTCAATCTAGTTGAGCAGCCGTAAGACGATAGCAGCATATGTATTCATTCATTCAGCACAGCAGCCATAAGCTCCTCCTGTGTGCCAGACACCACAAGATTAAAATTTCAACTACGGGAGAGTATATGAAAGTTCTTATAGTTTTTCCTTTGCTTCTATTTTCTATCTTGATTTTAAATGTGTGATTTTTACAGTCACAGAACAAATCACTTTATGTTTTACAATTTATGAAACCGACTCCTTATTCTTCGAGGAATTCTGTCATGTTTCTGTCCTTAATTTTAATTTTTCTGAGTAGTGGAGAGGAATGTACTATGCCCCATTCCCACATTCCACGGCCTCCACACCCAGCCCACCTTTAGGCCTTGGGGGAAGAGCACCTCTGACCTCAGGGGGCTTCGTGTCTCACTCTCAGCAGAAGTGACAAGGCCTAACTCACTCACAGCCCAGGCCTTCAGTGCAAAGAGGCCCACTATGCTCTTAGCTTGGCTGCAGATGCCAAGACTACATCTCTCTCAGAGCCAGACTAGCCAGAGGAGAAAGAGGGCTGGAACTCAGCTGGCTGATGGTCTTCTCCCTTTGCAGGGGTTTATTTCATCCCTTTGCAACACTCTTCGAGGCAATTGCGGAGAGCTGGGAATTGGTCGTGGCCTGGCACCCTGGGGAATAGGTGTCACTGACTTTAATGGCCTTAAGTTGGTTGGGATTGGAGATGCTGGGAGCGAGGGAGTGGTGGTGGTGGACAAGCAGGAGAGGTTCAGTGATACTTAGGTATAGGTGGCTGAATAAATAAGGTTTCCATCCCCTAAGGCCCTGAAGGGTGAATGCTCTTCTGGGCACCAACCCTCAAAGACCATCCCCATCCCCATCCACCCTTCTTGCACATGTGCAGGCTCAAGTGTGCACATACTTGTGTAGGTACACACAATACCACGTGCTCCTTCCTCTGTGCCAGTGCTGCACCTATCTGCCCCCTTTGGTCTCCTGGGAGCTCCCACGTCTCACAACTGCAACCCTTCCCCCCCAAACACCACCTTCACCTTTCTTACTCCTAACCCCCAAGTCCAGCCTTTTGGCCACCCCGGCCTCTCCAAATTAGAGCTCTCTGAGGACATGGTCCTTTTGAAAGGAAGAAAGAAAGAAACAGGGAGGAAAACCAGAAAGAAAGTGGGAAGCAGAAGAATGAAACCGGACTGTAGGGCAGTGGTGCCTTGAGCTATCTCACTGCATTACAATGAATATGGACTCTATTAAGCTCTGTTCTGCCTGTTAGTGTTTCCCAGGGCAACCCAGCCCACATATGGCAAGCATGCAGCAGATTAGGGGAGGCCCCCGGGCCTCATTGAAGGCCAGGGGGCTTGACTGGCAGTTGAATCCCCTCCCCACCTCCCCCTCCTTCTCACACTTGACACTGCCTGTGTTTATCTAAAGGGGGGGGGCGGCGTTTGGAAGGGTTTTGTAGCAAGTCTGAGAGGAGGGAGAGGAGGCTGGAGGCAGGGTGGAGAGGGGGAGGTTGAGGGAGGCAAGAAGATGGAATTGGGTAGAAAGGGGATAGAGGAGGGAAGGCTTCATAAATATTCAAGAGGAGTGTTGAATGGAGAGAGAGAAATAAAGCAGATGGAATTCGTGTTAAAGAGCAGCACAATCACCCTGTTTTGAGCCCTCCAAAAACAAAAAAAAGAAAAGGGAGCGGCCATCTAGGAGTGTAGAAGCTGCATTTATCCAATTAGCAGGGTTGTCAAATTGGATTTATTTGGAATAGGGGTGGGGGGATTGAGGAGGGAGAGTAGAAGAAAGAAAGTGCTTTTCCCTTTCTCTTTTTTTTTTTTTTTTTTTTTTTTTTGCAGTTTAGCAATAAAGGTTTCTCTCTCTCTCTTTAGGGATGATTTTTATAATATATATATATCTTTAAGGAAATGAGGCCATTTCAGGAAGGGGTATGTGTGAGGAAGAAATGAGACTCCCCTGTAGTTTTCAGGGTTGAGCTAAGTAACTTTTTCAAGTGGTGAAGGTGGGAGGGGATTAAATGTGCCTTCTCAGTGGGCAAATCAAAACACAAGACCTCTTTACTCAGAAGCCAGATGTGACTTCTCTCTGTAGGAGACTCCTTTTCTTTCCCCATGCCTTGATGGTGAGGGGTGGCAAACCTGCCCCAGTGGAAATAGACACTGTCCATGTAAGCAGCTTGTTAACCAATTTGGGGTTTGGTGAGAATGAGTGAGGTTTGGCTACTCGCCTCAAATTACCACTTTTGTCATATTCCCTTGCTCAGAGATGATCAATACCACTCTGTCTATTGTGTTAATTTCAAACTCTTTTCCCTGGTCTTCCATGCCTTGCTTGCCCCTTCTCCTTCTTCTGGGATAGTTGTCTCCAAGGTGGGGTGCAAGTTCCCCAGAGAAAATAGACCAAATTCCATTGGGGCACTGGAAGAAAATATTAGCAACTCTCTTAATTAATGTTTATTTTCCTTTAAAAAAAAAGGCTTATTTTAAAAAAAAAGCCATTCAGCTTTCCTAATATTTAATATAGGGATCCACGGTGGTACCTCAGTTCCTGTCAGTCAAGTAACACCTCAGCACCCCCGGGATCGCCACAGCCTGGGGACCTCACTCATTTGTTCCTTCACTCACCAGTTCTCCTGCTCAAGGTTAAGTGGATTTACAGATTACATTTTTTTTTAGTTTTAACTAAATTAACTCTCACAGAAGGACAAGTGGCTTAAAGAGATCCCTGTAAAGAAACTGTGTTTGAAGAGAATGTTGATAATCCAAGTGCATGCAAACAGGAGGAAAACAGCTCAGCTGACCCTTTTCAAGCCACATTAGCAACTAAAAACAAAAAGAATAGAATCACATCTGAGGAAAAGTCAATAAAATAATTAACATTCAAGCCGAATATTTAAGAGAGATTACATCTACACCATTAATGATGAACCTAGTCCTCAGTATACTTTCTGTCTTAAGATATTGGCTAATGATGTTATAAAACAATCATGATTAACAAGTCATTAAAATGTGACATTTCATTTTTACCTCATCTTTTTAAAATTTGTTTTTCTTATTTGCCTTATTTATTTATTTATAGATTATCTGGCAGGTTCTGTTTATTTTTTATTGTTTTTATTTCTGTTTATTTTTATTAGAGAAGTTGTAGGTATACAGAACAATCATGCATAAAATACAGGATTCCCATATACCATTTGTAGACATTGTGTAATATTATAATGTACATATTTTAGTTTGGTAGTGCATGCATTTAATTTATAAATAAGTGTGCATGTATTACAGATGTTTGCCCAGAATATTTCATGCATAAGGGAGCTAGATCAGAAAAGCTTGGAGCCCACTTTTCAAGAAAACCTGATGCCTGAAGTACCACCCTCCAAACAGGAAACCTGCTTTCCCACCTGGCGAGTGCTGATCTTCTTGCAGAGCCTTCCTCCTCCTTACATGTGCATCTCCCAGAAGACCCACTTTCAAACCCTGTATCCAGAAAACCTTTCCTGAAAACCTGAAACTGAAAAATGGTGTCTTCCCTTTGCTCTTCTTTTCCTTTCTCCTTTATTCCTGAATTGGTGATGTGTTGAGCTATTAATAAGAACACTAAAATATAACATAGAGTAATCCCGAAATTTCAGTGGTTTTTGTGCAACAGAGGTTTATTTCTTCTCATGTCACAGATTGAGCTGCCTTCTTCCATCTGGTAGCTATGCCTTCTGAAGCATGGGATCTTTGAGCTCACCAGGAGGGATGGAAGCGGCTCTTGAGCACTCCACAGCCTTGCCCAGAAGTGACCCACTACATCTCATTGGCTTGCACTGGTCACATGGTCCTAAGCTAACTGCAGAGGAGGCTGGGAAAGGAAGAGGAGCTTATGGATATTTGCTAGGCACTAGCTGACTTACAAACCACATTTTCCTTTAAGCTCTTTGGGACTGAATTCTATCTTCTGGTACTCAGTTCTTTGCATACTGCCTTGTATGTGGTAGAGCACAGTGACATTTTTTCTTCCCAGTAATATAATAATTAAAAAATAACAATACACATAGTTTTTAATACAAGACTTATACACAGAATTTAGATGAAGACTAAGGTAGAAATCGATTTAGAGGCTGGCTAAAGAGGGGCTTATACGTAAAGAAGAACAAAATGTTGTTCTCCCCCGTATGACATCAGTATTTCTGGGTAGTTTTTCCTGATATTAGTCTAGAACTATGCTGTCCAATGTGGCAACACTCTCCCCATATGGCCCTTTAAATTAAAATTAAATTAAATAAAGAATTTTTCACTACACAAATCACATTTTAAATATTCGATAGCCACATGTGGCTAGTGACTATGGTTTTGGACAGCATAGGTAGAGAACATTTCCATCATTTCAGTACATTCTATTGGGCAGTACTGCTCTGGTAGAGAAATTGAAGGGATTTCTGTGCTAAACAGTAGGAAAGTGTTCCATTTAGGATGGGAATATTAAAAGGATTGAAAAGGATCACACATGAAGTCACTGTTACAGATAATGATTCAGGGGTAACGATTTAAAGTAAATTTAGAAACATTCTAAAATTTGTTCTAAAGTGAACAAGCATTTGGATAATATGGCTCCAGAAACAATTTTGCTGGGAGACAGTGTTGGGCTAGTGGAAAGTGCACTGGAGGAGCCAGAAGATGTGATATGTAGCCCTAAATCTCACTTTAATGAGCTGTGAGACCTTCAGCAAATCTCTTAGCATCTCTGAGCCTTGCTTTCCTTGTTTATAACACTCGATAACGTTTGACATTATTCTAGGCTATTATTTTATTTTCTCTGAGGCCTCTCCTAAATTAAAATAGTTCCCTTTAATTAGATCTGTTTATAAAATACATCTTTTTAAGTAAAAATGACCTTTTTTTAAAAAAAAAATTCCTTCGCAAGTCTAAAGTCACATTTTCAGTCCTCTGAGAATTACACTTGATCTTAGCCCAAAGTCTGAGAAGCAATAGCCCTCTGAGAACTAAATTCAGTTATTTCCCCCATTTCCTTCTCCTGTGGAAGGAGACCAGAGTGGTATTGACACTTGGACCCCAGTTTCCCAGAATCTTGTAGGAGCAAAGTTTTTCTCTGCCTTCATAAATAATTGGGATATTATTTTTTTCTCAAACCCAGGTGACTCTGGTATATCTTACTCTGAGTTTTCAGGTAATTTACAAAACTGGGAACATATAAAAGATTTAATTTGGAAGCAGAAGTAGTTCTTTTCTTCATGCAGCTCGGCCCCCTCAGCCAGTGGAACAAAAGACTTAGATCGCAGTCTGGCCATTAAAATGAATGTTTTTTAAAAAGTCTCTTCAGGATATCTGCCAGAGAACTCTCTCTCCTGCACAGCCCGTCTGGGGTGTGAATTGTATTTCAGTTCAGCAAAGCTTGCCCTTCTGACACAGGTAGGGAGGACTGCAGCCTGGGAGCTCAGGGCAGGAGCCCACCTCGCCTTGTGGTGGCCCCACCGTGCTCCAGCCCATAAGCCTGGCCCCTGGCGAGAAGGTGGAGTTGGCCTTCTCCTGCCAATCATCAATGCTCAGTTGTTTGTAATTTTCTCAAAAAGTAAATAGTCTGAGGCTACAATTTCACATGGTTGGTCTCAACTCCAGAAAAGTGTTTTGTTGTTGTTGTTTTTGGACAGTTTCAAAAACTCCATTTTGGAGGAGAGTATTTCAGTGGGGAACATGTATGTCAGCAGTTAAACTTCTCAGACACATTTGCTTTGCTTTGCCTTCTTTTTCCTTCAAAAAGGCAAGTACATTAAGTCTCATTGAGTAATTCATGGCAAGAACTCATTTTTCCCTTCTCTTTGCTTTTGACTTTTTTTGAGTTCTGTTTTTTCTGGGAAAGTGCATAGAAAATAAGAAGGATCTAGTTTCCTTTTTTCTCATCCAAATATATGACATAATGAATTGCCAAGAAAAATAACAGGCCTAACTGGTGCCATCACCCAGCCTTGAAATTGGGCCTTGCTCATTTCACATTGGGGCAAAATTACAGTGCAGTTAGATACTCCAACTTAAACCTTACTTGCCCATTTTTTTTCTTTTTTTAATCTTTAAAACAAAGTTCTCAGAGACCTAAATCCTTGCAATTGTCTTTCCAGACCAAGCTTACTAGACATCTTGCTCTGGGAAGTAACTCAATTTCACTAGCTGCTAAATAAAACCCATCATACCTCCAGTGACCACATATCTCCTACTTTTTATCTTTTTCGTTTTTTGGGGGAGAGGGGGATTGTCCACAGTTCTGCTTTTATGTGGATTAAATGTGACATGTCCTGTTTGAGGTCATTAAAATGGTACCCGCTTGCAACTCTGTTGTGGAGATTAATGAGTTAACTCCTCTCTCCCTCTTTGGATACCTGCCTCTTCTCACCCCTTTTCCCTCCCCAGCTACATTCTTTTCTCCTTGTTGCTTTTATAAAATCAGGTTGGTGGCTGGCAGCAGTAGTGGGATCTGTTTCCATTTTGAAGCTTATAAATTACTGAGGGTGCAGAAGTAATGGGAATTGTTTGGCTGGTGCTCGTTAAGCAGGAGGGGGTCTGGGCTGAATTTCCTCAGTAAAACCTTTGTCGACTTTACAACCCAAACACCTCTCTGGCTGCCCTGTGCTCAGATAAAAAACAGCCCTCTTGTCCCTTCCTCTATGTCTTCTTCTCCTTTATTTGCCTTTTATTACTTTGTATTCACTTTCTGTCTCCTTCCCTCCCTTCCTCCTTTTCTCCCTTTCTACTTTCCTCCTCCCATCTTTCCAGAATGTTTTGCCCTTTTGGTGCTTTTGTCAGGCTGGGAATGAACAGGTGTTATCCATCTCCTGGGGAGGTGGGGAACCTGGGGCAGGCCCTGAACAAGCTAGTTCTCTAAAATCACATGACTGAGAACTCATGCAGTGTTCTCTATAAATGTGTTATTTTACTGGGGAAAGTAAATTAGAGAATTAAAACAAGAATCTGGAAAATTGAGAGGGCTCCAAAAGCTTGCGTTTTCATTTTGGTTTGCAAACATATTAGTGAACTCTTCCTCCAGAAACCACTGTTAAAATTCCTCACTGTTTGTCATCACCCTTATTCCAACTATGTCTGTTAAGCACCCATTGGGTGCAGAGCTCTGATGGAAAAGGCTGAAAAGGCAGGGATAATATTGTGGCTGAATACACAATGCTTTGGAGTCAGCCCAAGAAGGGTTTCAATCCAGGCCTACAGATAACGTGATCTTGGTCATTATTTCAGCTTCTGGAATGCAATTTCTTCACCTGTAAAATGGAAATGAGTACCCACCTTGTAGAGTTGAGGTGAAAATGAAAAGAGCTATGCAAAGAGCTTAGTGGGGTACCTGTACGTGGTAGCTGGCATCCTCCATCTCTCAACACCCCTACCCTTTCTGGCCATGCACCCATCCTGTGCAGCCCTCATTAATTTCACTTTGCCAATAACATTGCAACTTTGAGTTATGGGATTGTCTGAAAAAGAGCAAAAGCTTGCTCTCTCTCTACGCCAACTGGAAATTATCTTGTTAGGACAGAATTTGGAAAAGCTTCTTTAAAAAGTTTCTTCCAGATTCCTTTTAGGAAATGTGCTGTTTCCTTTCCCAGAGCAGTTGAGGAGTCTTGCAGGTCCTTTGATAGAAGTCACAAGGCAAAGGGAAGGAATAAAAGGCAAGGGGGAAAGAACTGTTTCTTGGAAGATGTATTTTATACATCAGTATAGGGCTGGTGTCTTCCATCTGGTTTCGTTATAGGTGCTGGATGCTGTGCTCTCTGGGCTGCGTGGATATGGCCTCTCAGCAGCAGGTGCGAAAGCAAAAGGCCCAAAGGGCCACAGAGCCTTGGAGGAGGGAAAGGTTGAGGCTAAACCCAGGTATTAGCCAGCAGAGATCAAGAGCTTTGGACTCCAGCTTTCAGTCTCCTAGGTCAGGAGTGCCGGTGGTTGAAAGGCTCATGCCTGGCTCTTATGGCAGCCGGTGTAGGCAGCCAGAACTTCAGAGACTGGCGAGCAGAACACATTTCTCATTTGCAGAGCTTTACTACGTCCTGTGATATTTCAGCAGTGACTACAGGTCTTGAGAAAAAAATCACTGATTAGATAAAACAGTCCAGAAGAGTTAACATTCTGAATATATGGTGCACTCCTAGAAATAGCCTATTAATACTGCCACCTGTACATGGTTCAGGGGGTTTATCCACTGCCAGATCATTCGCATGTTGCCTTAAATATTATCTGAAGCTCATTCTTATACCTCTCTGCCTAATAAGGATCTTGGTACAAGGATCTTGCCTAGTGTTCTGTAAGTATGTCATTGAAAAGCATGGTTAATAGAAGGGAAATCTTGGTTTTGGCTGAGATAGAAATGTGTGCGTGTGTTAGTATATACACTTGCCCTAGTGTGATTCTGATGAATCTTTTAAGGGCTGTAGTTTAAGGGAAGCATGAAGTAATAAGACTGTGGGAGGGAGGAGTCAGGGTTCTAGGCAGCAGTGAAGAGGGTGGTTGATAGTGAGATGTGTATTCAGGCTGCTAGAGGGGGAGTGCAAGCTAAAACCCCAAAGGAATATATCCTTTCCCTGTTCTGGGTTAGAGGTGCAACTGGGCAATAAATAGTCAAGAACACGGGTGTATTAGAGAATGGAAAACTTAGAATTCCAACACTAAAAACACAGAGATGTAGATGCCAACAAGTGAAGCCAAAATAAGACATATGCCCTGAAAAAGTGAGGGGCCTCGGCTGATGTGTGACTCCTTTCTGTGCTTGTGCTTGGAGGAGCAGAGGTAAAGACAGCTGAGTGAGGGTTGGGTTAGTTCCAGGAATAGAAGTGAGTTGACAGGGATACAGGTATAGTGCTGGAGTGAGGAGAATCAAGACAGATCTTTAGAGAGTTGCTGAGACTTTAGGATTCATTCATTTACACACATGACAGTGCTAGCCCATGAAAGTCTACACTGTGGGCATAGCCGAGAACATCTGGCCTCAAATGGTAAAGATTATTTCTTCCTCTCCGACATCATGCTGGGCGTTCGCTGCCCCATGTCCTGGATGTAGCTACAGGTCTCGATCCCGCTGTACCTTGTGCTCCCTTGTCCTTCTTGCTGCAAACCCACTGGGCAAGTCACTAGCATTCTTACCAGACTAAAACGACCTTCTAGCTCAAGGGAAAGAGCAAAGAGCTCAAGGGGTCAACTTACAAGAAGCTTCTTTTGGATGAGAATTGGTGTGAGAGTTTCTCTGGCATTCTGGTAGCATGGAAGATGGGGGTGAGGGACAAACCCAGGCCCTGTGGCTATGGCAGGGACATCACAGGCATTCTTACTGTATTGGCTTCGGGACTGCCATAAAGAGGTACCACAAACTGGGGGGCTTAAAACAACAGAAACTTAATTCACTCACAGCTCTGGAGGCTAGAAGTCAGAAAGAATCAAGATGTCGGAGGGCCATGCACCCTCTGAGGTTCTAGGGTAGAATCTGCCCTACGCCTCTCCACGCTTCTGGTTGCTTCCAGCACCCCTTGGCGTTCTTTGGGTCCTAGCTGCGTCACTCCAGGAGCTGCCTCTGTCTTCACTCTGTGTCTCTTACGAGCTTCTTATAAGGACATCAGTCAGTGGATTTAGGTTTTCCCAAGCCCAGCATGACCTCATCTTAACTAAGTACATGTGCAAAGACCCAATCTCCAGATAAGGTCACATTCTGAGTGGATGTGACATTTTGGGGACACGGCCCTACCCAGCACACCCACTGTGGCCATTTCTCTCTGTTTCTCTCTCACAACAGAGTGTTGCAGGGGACTGCTGGATCTCCTAGAGTGACCCACCGTGACCGATGGGACGCTGACTTCGGACCCTCCGTGATTCACCATGCTGTGTGGGATGACAACGATTCAGAGAGGGAAGAGGCCCGAGGTCACTCTCGCCTGCCTCATCTTGGCCACAGTGGGCTGCTTCGCACACTTGAGTGAGTGCTTTCCTTCCTTTTCTTAGCCTGTCCCGCTTGGAAGAACACTGTGCCCCCATGTCAAATGGAAGCATTAAGCATTCCACAATAACTCTGTAAAAAGGCCTTCCTCTTCCTGGATTTCAAAGAACACTTTATTCCCATTAGCCTCCAGGGACATGCTCCAGAATACAAGATGAGAAATCATCACAACAACAACATTTTGGTTGTATTTTAGAACTTTATTCATTTCAAAGATATACCAGAGTAATAGCAATAGTGAGAATAATATCTATTGCCTTTTATTGAGCACTTATTATACAGGATATAGCAGGCAATTTACACACAGTTTCTAAGCCTCACAGTAATGCTGTGAGGCAAGAATTTTCATCCCCATCTTCTAGATTAGAAACTGGGACTAATAAAGGCTAACATCACATGGCTTAGAAGTAGTGGTCCTGGATTCAGACCCAGAGCTGTCCAACACCAAACCTCAGACCTCACCTTTACACTACTCTGCCACTCCCAGCTTACTTTCCAGGAACAAGGACAGGTTGGGAAAAGGGTCACAGGCGGTGGAGTTATTATTATAAAGCAACTCCTCTGTAGTGCCCTGCTCTAGACAGCCGCCCTGTGGTGAACTTCTGAAAGCAAAGCTCTTGGTTTCTTGGGGCTCTCGGCTCACTGCTCATCCCTGTCCCTCCTGCAGATGAGGTGCCTCAGGTCACTGTGCAGCCTGCTTCTACCGTCCAGAAGCTGGGAGGGACTGTGGTCCTCGGCTGCGTGGTGGAGCCCCCAGGGATGGACATCACCTGGCGCCTGAACGGCAAGGAGTTGAATGGCTCTGATGATGCTCTGGGGGTCCTCATCACCCGCGGGACCCTCGTCATCATGGCGCTCAACAACCACACCGTGGGACGGTACCAGTGCGTGGCACGGATGCCTGCAGGGGCCGTGGCAAGTGTGCCCGCCCCTGTGACGCTAGCCAGTGAGTGCTGCTTGCCTTTTTCTCTCTCCCTCTCTCCCACTTCCCCAACACCATTACCCCGTTAGCCTTACTATAAAAAGTGCTGTAACAGCTGAAATCTCAAATCTGAGAATAGTAGCTGCCCCCAAATCCCCAATGGCAGAAGGACCACTGTGATGTTGGGAAGCTTCACTCTGAATAGGGGCTATGCCTGGAATTAGTGTCAGAGCAGGGAGAGCTGGCCACTGCTCTTGACAAGGTTGAACTATTTCTGGGGACCCCGAGCTGGGCCATGCCATGCCTTTCTTCTTGGTCACCCTGTGGTTGTGCCGATGGCTCATCCAGCTCCCTCCATCCTCACAGCCAACACACAGAGCATCTGCCAGGGCTGTGTGTGGTCAGGGCAAAGCCTCCCTGTATTAGTTTCTCAGCTGCTAAAACGAATACCATGCAGTGGCTTAAACAACAGGAATGTAAGGGCTCATGGTTTTGAAGCTAGAGAAGTCCAAAATCAAGGGGTCAGCAAGGTTACACTTGCTTCTCAGAGACTGTGGCATTCTGGGGCTGACTGCTGGCGATCCTTGGTCCTTGGATTTTCTGTGACATGGTAATGCACGTGGCGGCATCTTCTCCTCTCTCTTCTGGGTTCCATTGACTTCTAGCTGCTCCTCATGGCTTCTCCTTCGGTGTCCAATTTCCTTTGCTTATAAAGGACTTTAGCCATATTGGATGAAGGCCCACCCTCATTCAGTTTGAGCACACCTGAACTAACAACGTCTTTAAAGGGCCTATTTACATTTGGGTTCACATCCACAGACTAGGGGTTGGCACCTGAGCTTGCCTTTGTGGGGCACAAAATTCAGTCCCCAATACTCCACCATCCCAGATTTGGCTTCTGGTTTTTCTGTGAGAGACAGGCAATATTCCACAGGCCTGGAATATGAACAGTAAAGCGTAATGAAAAGTGATAAGAACAGAAAAGAGGGAGAGAAAAAGGTGACAGTTTTGTGCAAGGAGGATGAAGAAGACTTCAAATTACCATTATATATAATTACCATTTGAATGTACCATGTCCCAGGCACAATATTGACATTATCTGATATTCTACCCTTTGTACATACGGATAAATGAGACTTAGCTGATTAAATAAATTACTGAATGCTGCAGAGCTGCCTCAAAGCGCATTCTTACATGCTGAGCCCTAGCCAGGAAGTATTAAGAAGTGCCTCTGACTTGGCCCTTTTCCTGGAACCTCAGCTGTAGGGAATAGGTAAATTAGCTGAGACATTAGTGGTATTTGAAGTTAAACTTTTAAGATTTCCAGAGTTTGCTCCCTCATGACAGCAGTGACCTCTGTCCCTGATGGTTCTGCTTTGGACTTGCATATTCACTATTAAGATCCTCATAGATGATGTGTTCCAGGAGGTTGGTGGCCTGATTTCGTGGGTCATGCCTAAGGCAGCAAATTTCTGAAATGCTCCTCTATCAAAGTCAGTTGGGGTTGAAATGATAAGATATCTGTGATTGTCTTCAGAATAATACCGGGGAGTGGAGTTACAGATGAGAAAAGATAGTCAGAGGCTAATAATTGTTAACGCTGGGTTATGGAACATGGAGCTTCATTATAACTTTCTCTCTGTTGTTGTATACTTTGAAATTTTCATAACGAAAAATTTACAAAAAAAAAAAAAAAAAAAAAGTCAGCTGGGGTCCCTGGGGTGTGTGAGTCCTGGGAGGAAAGTGGTAAGAGATGGAGAAGGAGAACAGACCCCTTCCTTGCCTCTGGTCCTTAGATTCCTGGAGGGACTTTACTCCATGGCAGAATGGAATGGAGACTGTGTGTAATATCCCTGTTTTCTTGGGGAACAGTCAAGCAGCCGTCCCCTTTTCTTGGGGAGATAGGCAGTGTGCCAGTTTGGATATATTATGTCCCCAAAACGCCATTATCTTTGATGCAATCTTGTGGAGGCAGACATATTAGTGTTGACTAGATTGGAATCCTTTGATTGAGGGTTTCCATGGAGATGTGACTCAATCAACTGTGAGTGAAAAGTTTGATTGGATAATTTCCATGGAGGTGTTATCCCATCCATTCAGGGTGGGTCTGAATTAAATCACTGGAGCTATATAAACGAGCTGACAAACAGAAGGACCTCAGAGCAGCTGTGAGTGACATTTTGAAGAGGAGCTACAGCTAAGCGAGGGCAAAATGCTCCGAGAGCAACATTTTGGAGAATGCCATTTTGAAATGCAACCTGGGAGCAAGTGGATGCCAGCCATGTGCCTTCTGAGCTAACAGAGGTTTTCCGATGCCAATGGCCATCCTTCAGTGAAGGTACCCTATTGATGCTTTTCCTTGGACACGTTATGGCCTTAAGACTGTAACTGTATAACCAAATAAACCCCCTTTATAAAAGCCAGTCCATTTATGGTATTTTGCATAATGGCAGCATTAGCAAACCGGAACAGGCAGGGAGTGTCCCCTGGAGATCAGGCTGACCACGGGCTGTGTATTAGAGGCTCCCGACAGTGTTGCTACTTTCCTTTGTGGCAGGGGAGCATCCAAGGTGGGTGAAGGCCAGGCCTCCGATAGAGCAGGCTGTGAGTGTTCAGCGTGGGGGGCAGGCTCTGGGAGGCCAGCAGGGGCCTCTGCTGCCAGCTGTGCCTTTCAGGATGGGGTGCCAGGAGACTTGGGTGAGGAAGGCAGGGAGGAGTAGCAGAAGGCAGGGGGTCTCATCACAGCAGAAGGGCTCAGGTCAGAGCTATACTTCCTATCATATTCCTCTTTTACTTTTTAAAGTTGTAATTAAATTACATCATAGAATGTTTAGAATATACAAATAATATCTTCCCTAAGCCCACCATCCTCATGCACCTACCGTTATCATTTTAGAGTATATCCTTCCAGTCTTTATCCATATCTGTATTTTTACATTGTTGTGATGATCCTACTGAACATAGTTGCTGTCCTTATTTCCTCCCCTTGATATTCTATGATAAGGATTTTTCATTGGCCATGTGACCATGATTTACTTTTTCTTCAGGTATAAAATGCATAAAGTTTGCAAATTGCACTAATCATAAGTGAACCAGCTGATGCATTTTTCATGTGTGTTATATGTGTACACCCATGTGCCGGTTTCACTCCAGCAGGTTCCCTGGTGCCCCTTTCTAGATAATCCCTCCCTCCCTGCCTCCCCTCCAGAGCATGTTCGTAATTATTAATGGGCCTAGAATGCCACCCCTCCAGAGGCTGCACCAAAACGCATTGAACCCCTTACTCTTGCTGGGCAATTAGGTCTCTTCCAGTTGTTCATTATTACCATTAAGTGTCTGTGTCTTTAAAGGGTAATGCTGCTCATCTAGGGGGGAGATTTCATCTGCAAATGG
This sequence comes from Choloepus didactylus, assembly GCF_015220235.1. Lineage (NCBI taxonomy): Eukaryota > Metazoa > Chordata > Mammalia > Pilosa > Megalonychidae > Choloepus > Choloepus didactylus. The sequence goes on from NC_051307.1 coordinate 78,719,059, forward strand.
TCAGCACGTGTGTCTGTGGACACTCATTTCAATGAACTCCATAACCATTCATTTGGCCTAATCACGAGCCAGGCTGAATCTTTTATTGTTTGGAGGAAGAGCGAGTTGGAGAGTAGACGATTTATTTTGGAGCCCTCTTTCTGCCTCAAGGTGTATCTGTGTGAGGAGAGACAATTTATAGCTTTTATTAAAAAAAAAAAAAAAAATTCCTGGCTGCTTCTTTCTCTAGTGCTTGAAGGGATCTGCCTTTGGCAGTGAGGACAAAGGTTTGGGTTTGGTTGCTACCCAAGAAAGCACGGTGAGAGAAAGGCTTGTGCAGGAGCTGAGCTAGTCCTGTTTGAAAGCCAGGAACTATTGGCTTGTCATTTAGACGTGAACCAGAAGTGAAATGTTTGGACCTGACTGGAAGGATGAAGAAGTGCTGGAAAGACAGAGAGCTGTCTGGAGGGGCTGTGTCAAGGGAAGAGGGAGTCGGAGGCGTGGAACTGCAGCCTCCCCAACTTGGAGGCAGCAACGGGGGTGGTGGGAAGGCAGGAGGGGCGGGAGAAGAGGGTGATGTCTTTGGGTTAATGCCATTGGAAGATTTGGCCTGGACTCAGCAGTTAGATTAAGTTTCTGAACGCACATTCCTGAGCAGAATGGGGGCTGTGTTTTGCTGGCTGGCTGATGTACAAAGGAGGCTGAGCGGTAGATGGGATTACCGACGGCATGGTCTGCATTTAGAGGAAAGGCAGGGCAGTGCCATGTCTCTGCACACGCATGCAAAACCATACATACACACACACACACACACACACACACCACTGAAGGCTTCCTTTTCCTCTGGCCCCTTCTGCATGTGCTCACAGGTTCATCCTCAGACAAAGCAGTTGCTGTTTGGTCTCCCTGGAAAGATGCTGCCTCCTCATCTGACTCCTGGAGATCACCTGAAATTTTAGATGATGGGGGCTGGGACTTGGCTTGAGGAGTTAGGGGGTGAGAAGAGCTTTCTTTCTCAAGATCTCGGTGGCCGTTGGGTCCACTGGGACCTCACCCCACCTGGTCATGACGTCAGCTCCTGGTATGGATCCTGGAGGTTGAGACCTACACTGAAGATCTCATCCTTGCTTTTCCAGCTTCTTTTCCAGGTTGTCCTGGCTGTGTGGACAATGGCCGTCTGCACTCCCTGGGGCCTCCCTTTCCACCACTCTCCTCTGTGAACATTTTTTTTTATTTAACCTAAATTTTCCTGGTAAATCTCTCTTGCTATTAATGTCTCACTTCAGACCACCTCATCTAATTCTTGGTTTTTGAAATGCTCTTTTGACTTTGACTTCCTTTCTTCCCCTTCCTTTTTACCTTACTTTTCACAAACTTTACACCAGGGAGGGTGGCCACACTACGTGGCTCACGTGTCCCCATCCTGTGCTTCTGGACCAACAGCAGGCATTGCTGATCGAACACGATCTTCCTTCTTACAGAATTGTTCTCAACGCAGCATGGCACATAGGTATGACCAATCCACCAGAGCCGGCATATGACTTTGAAAGCTGTTTTCTATCCCTTAGCTCAAATAATCTACCATTCAAATAAATTCCTACTTAGGTCTTTATTTTTAACTTTTTTCCTATTTTTTACTTATTTAATTTTCCCAACTGTTTCATCATCCCCACATCACAGGAATAATTGGATATAAAAATAAGTGGTAACTGCATAGGAATTTTGGTTCTCAAGCTAATGCAAAGTCTTTATTTGATGCTGGTATGGTTGAGAATGGATCTGTAACCCTCCAAAAGGCCTCTGAACAGTAAGACCTGAATTATTCTCTCCCTGGCTTCAGACATCCGAAGACAGGCAGCAGTTTAAATGGGTGACTGCTGGCAGGAAAGGAAGGAGTTCCCCTTGGGCAGCCTCTCCATGAGGTGACGAGGGGCTTTTGTTACCATAATTTGACACATGAATGAAGTGAGGAGCTGAACTAGTACAGTGACAAAAACAAGAAACTTTAAAAAAAAAAAACACATGGGTTTAAGTCTTAGCTCTGCTACTTAACAATTACATGACTTTGGGCAAGTTACTTAATCTCTCAGATTGCCACAACGGTGAAATAAGCACACTAAGAATTACATCACCAATCTCATGGGGTTTTTGAGGATCAAATGCGAGAATACATAATAGTCATACTTTGCAGCATTTTATGGATTGCAGGCTTTCTTCATTTGCTCATCTGGTCTGCAGGCACGTATGGAACCTGTCCTTGCAGGAGGCTCTCTGCACCTGTGTCCAGCCCTGTGCTGCCCGACCCATTCCCAGAGCAGCCCTTACTTAGGTGACCAAGTCCAAGGGGAGGCAAAGCTTCAGTCATAGCCAGAGCCAAGAGAGAGGACTGGCTGGTTAGGAAGAGAGAACCACCCCATCTCCTATGAATTCCTTAGCTCCTCTTATCTGTGTGTTCTCCAGCACAGATTCCCACTCGCATAGCTGCCTTCAGTGGCAACCCCTGATGCCACCGCATGGTATGTTGTTAGTGCAGGCTGCCCATTTTTGCTTCTGTTGCTCACCTGCTGCCCTTTCCTCCATCCAGGCAGCATTGGTTTGTGGCTGGCAGGCCGGGCTGACCCTGGCCCTTGGATTTCACACATGGAAGCCGTGTCGCAATCCCACCTATGACTCCCATCAGACATTTCATTAAGGCCCTCTAGGCGCGGAGCCTAAACTACTATGGGCAATTAAGGAGCACTGTTGAGTTTCTTCCTTAAAATATTTCTAGATTCCTTTAGCTACCATCCTCCTCAAATACACCATCTGCCTGGAGTGGTTGAAGAACATGTCTCTTTGGAGGGACTTGAAGAAATTAGATTTTCTGTAAGTCCAACTCCAAGAATCATTCATGGTACCTTTAGACCTAGGCAGCTGCCACACTGCCAGTGCAATTATTATTCCTTAATTGTTATGGAGCCATAAACTCCACGCATTCCTCCGGCAGTTTAAGCTTTTGGTCTTAAATGAAGCCACACAATTGGAAAACTACAGGCACGAGAGACCCTGATGTCACAGCCCCTCCCAGAGATGTCCTCACTGGGTTCAGGAGCAGCTGTGTGAAGCCCTCCTGCCTTTGCCCATGCATGTTGCTAGGGATTGCTTTGGCCACAGGCATCTCAGAGCCAAAATTGTAGTCCCATTTTTGACAATTTCAATAGGGCCTTCATTTCTAAACTCTAATTTTCCCCAATCTTGATCTTTCATTTAAATTTGTATCTCTCTGGGTCTTGATTTTTTACTTTCAAAACCTTATATTTTATATTATATATTCTTGTAAGCCCACCTCAAATCCTTTGTGGAATAGAGGAGTAGAGAGGAAGGGAGGAGAAAGAGGCAAGCGATAAATTAATAAATACGTAAATAAGTATTTATTTTTCATTTCCAGCGATCACTACAGTGTCCTTTCCAGAATAAGTTTTCTTACAATTCATAATCCAGCTTCTTTAATTTAGTTCCTTCCTTAGTACTTTTCCACGTAATAGTGTGTTTGTTCTATCATTAAAGACTTCTACTGAATAAGACAAAGCCAGGGTTTGTGAGTCTCACTTGGGAAATAGCAAACTATCCGTTCTCCAGCTCAGAGTTCTATATTTGGATGTTTTGGAGGTAGGTGCCCTCAGAACTGGGAGTGTTAGGAATTCCTGATGGAGCACGGCAAAGCCTGGTCCCTGCCGTTGACCATCTCAGGCTGCTGAGAAGGTAGACTGTGCTAAGGCTTCAGCCATAAAGCAACTCAGATCCATGAATTGCCTGATAGAGAAGTAAACAGATTTTAATGGGAGCTCAGGGGGTAGCAGTGATTCCTTTCAGTTTCGGGGGATTAAGGGAAGACTCAGGAGTTGAGCTTTGAAGACTGAGTAGGACAACCTTCTCTCTAATTCTTTTGAGTCCTCACATACCGGTCTCAGACCTGCAAATACTAAATTCACCTCTCAGCATTGCATGCTTAGACCTATGCCAAGTGCAACTTCCAGATGGCTCAGAGGCTTGGCATTTCCATAGTGAGTTCAATCAAATTCTTAATCCAGCCACCAGGTGATTATTTCTCTCTTGCTGACCCCATTCCATTCCCCACTCCCCCCATTTCTGTTTTTCATCTCTTTTCCCTTTGGGAATGTACATTTTCTGATTACAGAAGGAAACAGTGTTTTTTCCAGCATTACCCTCCTCCTCCAAGTCTGGTTCAGTCAGACAGTGACTCTTTGACAAAACAACAAGAAACCATTCCCTCCATATTGGAAAAACATTTGTGTGTCGGCTTGGACTTCCCAGTGACTCTTGTGTGAGCTCTTTGCTTTGGGGATGAAGGGGTAGCAGTGGGAAGATGAGTTGCAGGAGGAAAGAAAACACAGGTGGCTTCCTGAGCTTCCCCAGGAGAGGAAGGGAGTCTGCAGCTGCAAGCTGGGCCTGAAGTTATTTGCTAGGCTGATTGTGAGTGTGCCTCTGGCCGAGGGGAGGAGGGGGAGGGAGGGAGAAAGAGAGCGAGACAGGTCCATATGGGGGCATATAATTGGGAGAGAAGAACTAGTTTCAGCTTGAAATTTAGCTGGTTTTATGCCATAAATTAAGTGTGCTTTATTTTGCTATTTTGGCCAGAAAATTATTGAAAGATAGCTTAGACCCAAAAGCTAGACAACTCAAATATCTAAAAAGAAGAGATGATAAGGAATATCTCAGCGCGTTAGGCCAAAGTCACATTGACTCTTTTGTCTCCTAGATATGTTTAGGAATGGCAGAAAGTCATGCCTCAGAAGGATTCTGGTGAAATTCTCAAATGGCATCGGAAGCACTAATCTCTGAAAGATGTGTGGGGTTAGCTCTGCTCAGGGCATCTTGGCAGCAAAGGTCAACCCTAAACATCCAGGGTCTCAATTCCATATTTAGCAGTGGTCAGTATTGACCAAACCAAGACATCAAGTCTGTGGTGCATCTTCTACTAAGGAAACGCTTAGGACTCTTACCCCTTCCCTAGCCAGTGCCCCTCCTCTTCTCAGTCAACTCTTGGCACACACACAACAACGTGCTTTTGTAAAAACCTAGGTCCATTTTCTAAGGTAAGAGAAAAGGAAGGACATAGAGGGTTTTAAGCAGGGGTAAGCTGTTGATGAGCCAGAAGAGGCTTTGCAGAGTCTTTTGCATGGGAAGATGAGGGAAGGATTAACCAGCTGACTTGAAATCACTGGCATCCTTTAGGAGCTTGATGTAAATTGGCCCTTTTAAAATGAAAAAGAAAAAGCAAGAGATCAAATGAGTTCCCTGGCTCCTCCTTTTTGGCATGTGGAATAGTTTAGGGCTTATTTCTAAGTTGACTTTGTTTTTAGATTTCCAACCATTTTGAGAATCTGGTAAGAATCCGGGAAACTGAAGAACAGTGAGTCTGCCCAGCAAATGGGACAAAGTGGTCACATCTAAGATAAAGGACTATCACTTAATACTGAAAATAACAACAACAAAAAAAGTAAGCAAAAGAAAAAAAAAGAACTCACTGAGCAAAAACAGCATTTTTTTTTCCCTATAGGGAGAGTCATGCTTCATTTTGAGTGATTGTGCACCTCTTCTACTTTTGGTGACTCCAGGGACCCCAACATGAAACTCAGCTTAAGGCCCATCTCTGTGCCCCACTTCCCATCAACTTTCCTGGCCACTCACTCGAGCCCTCCCCTGGCCTGGTCTCTGCCTGGAGTGCAGGGACCGGCGTCTTCTGTGTGAGTCCACAGTGCTTTACAGGGCCTGGTACACTGTGGGCCCTCAACGAATGTCTAGAAAGAGGAAGACTCCCAAATGAGAAGAGTCTGAAGTCTGGAAGAGCAAAAAGTATATGCAGAAAGTGAACAAAGATTTCTTCACTACATTCTGATGACTTAAAAGTTTTACGATAATAAATAAAAAAAGATGCAGCAGGAACTCAAGATATGAACAGGTTGAAGGTACTGATAGATTCAAGAAAGTTTTAGAAAAATTGATAGATGTCAGAAACATAAAAGCCTGTTTAAAAGGAACTGAGATGTTCAGAGGAAACTTTAGAGGGAGATGACAGGAAATGTGATGGCTCCAGGTTCCCCAGACGCCTCGAGAGGTGGTGAGTGTGTGGGACCAGCAGCCAAGCCTGCTGATGGGAGGATGGGAGAATGTATTTCCCCAGGTGTGCTGGCTCACATCTTCAGGACACGGCTCTGCTTCTCCCCCTGGTAATTCCGTCTGTGAGAACCATGCCGAGTTCCTCTCCATGCTCCCTCTTGGGCCTTCGTTTTCCCTCCTCACCCTCCTCCTCTACAGCCCACCAGCCCTGCCAAACGTGATGCCAGGGTCTGGCTCTGGCTGCGATGAATCCAGACCGCCAGGATTCACACTGATTTTCCCAATGCTGAGTTTATAGTTTATATTTGGTTGCGATGTGGGTTGCTGGCAAGTAAATCTTTTTTTTCCCTTCTCTTTTTTTCAGTGTATTTTTTCAAACCATTTCATTCCTTCCTCTGATCCAAAAGAAACTCCCCAGTTCTGCCAACCAGCCCTACCTCACAGCAGCGCTGAAGTCAGACAAATGAGGTGGTCTAAGGCATCTTCTGTGTTCCTCTGGCTGCCAGACTCAGTGGAGACACGGCTCCCATCCTTATCTGTCTTCAAGGATTGATCACATTTCTTGTCTCTTATGATGTCTTTTAAAAATATATATATATATTTTTTTGATTGATTAAAGCCAAGAAATTCCTGAAGCATTAGGCCAATTTATTGCAAATCATTTCATGACATGGCAAAATAGATTCTTTCTGTTCTCTTTTTTCCTTACACTCTTGCCTTTTATGCTGTCTGTCCTCTCCTGCTCACCCCAGTTTTCTCCCTCCTTTATTGACTGATCTTCTGCCTTCCTCATCCAATATCTTTAATCTCTTCCCCAGTTTTGTTTTTCTTCCACTGCTCAAGTCTGAGTGCAAGCCCTATCTCAATTCAGAGAAAAAGAGATGCAGATTTAACAACTAATGTGTTTGGCCTCTGCAAAGGTTCTCTACCCACCCACCACCATGGAAACTGTTTTTATTTGAATGAGAGAGAGCATGCCTTGCCTTCATCAGAAAGTATTTTTGAGAACGTTTGTGTCATGTTTCCATAGCTGCCATTTTTGTAATTGGACAGCCAGGAAAAAATCCCAAAGAAAGCAAATGTATTTATGCATCCTTGCAGCCTGCTAAGGGAGGGACAGAACACACTCTGTCAACCCCCTTTCCAGTTTCTCTGTAGATTATGGGGACCTGACACAGGCTGGAATTCTGGAGGAGCCGGTAGGACTGCACTTGGGGACATGCTCATGTGAATTGTCTCTTGCCTCATGTGTTGTTTTCTGTTCTGTCTATTCGATTCAAAGTTCCCTGTGGTTAGTATTCTTCTTTGTATCTTCTGCAGTGCCTGGGATTGTAGGCAGTCCTTCACTGCCTGACTGGCTGAATGAATGAATGAACAGGCAACACCATCCACTTACCAGGCACAAGGCTTTTGGGCCTCATGAAAGCCCCATCAGGTTCCGGCATCTACTCTGCTTCTGTAGTCTCCCCACATTCTTAGCAGATGAGCGCTGTGGTTTTCCATTTGCAGAGCCCTTTAGTTTGGAGGACTAAGCCTGGGGTCATGCCAAGCCATGGTCCTCAGGCGATGTGGGGTCCAGCTGCTTATCAGTGAAGCAGTTCGGGGCACAGGAGAGGCCTGCATTGCCAGAGGTCACGCAGGGAGGCTGTGCCAAGTACCCTTCACTTCCTTGGATTCCAAATCCAAGTCCATCCATAGAGCAGTGAGCCAGAGCCTCTGCCAGAGAGGGCTGTTATCAGTATTACTTCCCCTGTGCCTCTGCCATCTTTCCAAAAGGGGCTGAGATGCAGGGAAGGCCCATGGGGCCAGCGTGCCACTGAGTTCTGCTCCATTAGGGCAAAACCTTTCTGTGCTTTGTAACATTAGCCATAGACCCAGCACGTCACCACAGGGACAGGTTGAGGTATGGAGACCATGAGAGTCAGGGCATAGAATTATCAGTCAGCCATGAGGCTGCAGAGCCATCCCAGAAGCACTGCCAAGTCAGCCCACTGTGGTGTCTCCAGAATCTGGTGGGTCCCATCCACACCTCAGCCAGATGAGTGCAGGCTTGTCCTGTGATCCCCAAGGATAGGCAGGAGGGGAAGACAGGACCATATGGGAGAAACATCTTCATGGGAAGAAGGTAATTCCATGCAGCATCCACCCAAGGTGCTGTCTCACCTGACTTCTTGCTTCAACAGAACTGAACTTTGATTTGCAGCCTAAGGGAAGATGCAGGGAGACTGAAATGAGGAGACCCCTTAAAAGTGATTATTAGGTTTATGGGTTACCTTGGAGGTATTTTGCTGATAAGCACCCTGAAGTCGGAAGTCCATGGATGAGCGTACAATTAAGATTTGACAGTTTTGTGTTCAAAGAATGCATATACACCAAATATTGTAATCTAATTCATAGCTCTACTGAGCCTTTCATTAATAAAAGGACAGAGGCTAGAAGGTGGTAAGAAGTTTAAAAAGCGCTCAAGATGAAATTTGTCTAATCTGTTGTTTCACAAGTGATTAGTGATGGCAGCCACCCCACGTGCCTCTAAAAGTCATTTATTTGCCTCCTTTGTTACCGTGGCCAAGCAGGTGTGTACCCAATGTATCTGTCGGTGGGAAGAGGAGACACAGAACACAACACATGGCTTGTGTTTGAACAAATCACTGTAATCTGCATATCCAAGGATCCCATGGACATGACATAAGAGAACATACACCTTCCCTTAAGAAATTGAGCTCCTAGAAGGAAGAAGTGGGGCAGAGTTCTGTATGGAACCTAAACAAAACAGACTTTCTCAGAAAGCACGGAGTTCTGTGACAAGAAAAGAAGGTCAGTAAACACAGAGGTGGCCTGAGAGACCAAGGCTTCTGACCTGCTGAGAATTGAGAGACAAGAGTTGATCTGTTGGCATTTGATTAATGTGGACAAGTTAATAAGGTAGCAGGAAGAATGCACAAGAGGAGGCAAAAGAGGGACGTGAGGGAAGGTAAGAGGATTAAAGCTGCAAAAGCATTCCTCTAATGGATTTCTCAAGCACACCAGCCAACAGGCAAGGGCAGGTGTCCTGGCAAACCATTTCCCCGTGAAACCTGATCCATCACTCTGCAGCTGAGCCCTGCTAACCCCATTTGTAATTGAAGGGCCTGCCCCTCATTCCCAGTGAGGCCGGCTGAGCAGCCCAGCGAGTTGGCCTGGAAAACCACTCTGCAAACAAAGGGGCCTAGGAACAGACTGGTTTCCTTCATATGCGGCCAACTAGATCTCTTCTCTGCCTCTGTCTGATGGCTGATTAGGCTGTTACTGATCATGAAGTCTTCATCCTTCCTTGGCCTCCCTCCTGCTCAAAAAAAAAAAAAAAAAAAAAAAAAAAAAAGCAACAACAACAAAAAAAATGCAAACACTAGAAACCAGGGTGCTCTGATTTTCAGATCATTCCTCACTTCATTACTCTGCCTTTGATCCCTTAGTGAAACCCAAGTTTTGCTCTGGCAGCCAAATTGGGAGTGTTTGCTAGTGAAGCAACAGCTAAGGCATAAGCTTAGGAGGCACAGGGAGGGAACAGGGCCAAGGACCAAACTGCTGCTTATTGGTTTTGAAGCCAGGAAGGCTCACCTGCCAGTGGGCCCCTGTGGGGAGCTGGACACCCAGCTGGGGTGCCCTTGGTCCTGCCCACACAGGCTGTCGTGCACATGTTGGCAACAGAGCAGTCATCTCTGGCTGCATGGCTGACCAGTGCCCGGCTTTGTGCCTCCCTCACTACACAGCATTCTGTCTCAAACTGGACTGATTGTCAGAGGGTAAAGAAGGAGCCCAGAGGGGCTTACGGGAGGCATGGTGTTTTCTAGCATTGGGTTGGTGCAATAGGTGCTGGGAGGGGCCTGTGCCTGGCTAATCCCTCCATTACAGAGAGGCTGGAGCCCGGGGCCACGAAGATGGAGATGGCATTCTGATGCCAAACTTGTTTCAGTTGCTCACATCTTTCTCACAAAATGATCTGCTAGCTTTAAGTATATTCTTGCTTGAGGCAGATTTCCTTGGAATGAGGCAAAGAAAAGGAGAGAGAGAGAAAAAAACAACAACCTCGGTGGAGTGGTTTTGGACTTATTAGACCGTGGAAGAGAATGCTTCTCAGTGACTGAGGAATTTTCCAGATGCCCCTGAGCTTTCAATCACTCACAGCTCGCTGTGCGGGGAGCCTCCTGACTTGGCAGGTACAGCACGCACTGTCCTAAAGGAGGATTAGGGCCTCTGCATTTTTGAGGTGCATTGATTTTGAAAAGCAAAGTTACCAATATTTAGTTAGAACACACCCTTTCCCACAGTCCAAATCTACCTCCTCTCTGAGAGAATACTAGTGTCTTGGCTGGGAGGCTAAGCCAGCACTGGCTACATAATTTGCAGGGCCCAGTGCAAAACGCAAATGCAGAGTCCCTTGTTTAAAAAATTAAGAATTTCAAAATGGCAACAACAGAGTATTAAACCAAGCACAGAAGGGTCCTAAGCACAATGCCCTGTACATTTGCACAGGATGCATGCCCACAAAGCCTTCCAAACTATAATCATTCAAAAAGGATTTAGAGAGCATTTGCTATGTCCTGAATACTGTCCAGTGGGGCTTGAGGTTGGGGAGTGGGGTAAAAAGTTATAAATGTCCCACCAGGAATTTATAATTTTGTAGGGTCAGGTATCATACATACAAAATTAACGGATGAAGTAATTATTTAAAAGCCCAGGACACCCTACACCTACCCAAAGGAGAGATCTCACCTTGACCCGTGGGTATCATTGTTCAGCCTGGATGGTGAAATAGGGCCACAGAAGAATTGAACAGGGTAGTCGGTCACTGGTTTTCGCACACCACTCCGTTAATGTTTTACTCCATATTCATTAGACCTATTTCACCCCTTTCCTTTGACCCAAGAAGAAACCTCTCAAGAAACATTTTTATTTTCACTACGGCTTCTGTTGGCCATGCTTAGTTAAAATGTTCATAGAACATTTGTTGTGCTAGGCCCTTGTCTTTGAGCTCACAATGTAGACCAAACTCAACTAGGGAATTTAAGTCCATAGACAACATAAATGGCCACTTTGTATACTGACTTGTGAGGTACTGCTTTCAAAATAACTCATTCATTCATTCATTCAACATTTCTTGAGCTGCTATGAATAAGACTTGGTTTCTGTCCCTAAAGGGTTCACAGTCTAGTATTGTAATTAAAGGGACAGCAGTCCTTTCAAGGAAATAAAAAGCTGTTGAGCCCTGGCTTGGCTTGACTATGAGCTTCTGGAGAGTTCCATTAAATGGGAAACCTTCTGACCTTGTCAAGTGCCTTGATCACCAGGCTCTCCTGTGGTGACAGTTTGTTTCTTGTAATTGTCTCATCTTCTTTGAGAAACCTGATTTCCTGCCTGCAGCTCTTGCCTTCTCTGGGTCTCCAGTGGAAACAACAACACAGGCAGGTGGAGTCTTGCAAGGGAATTGCATTAAGCTCCTCTGTGGTATAGGTTCCCAGGAACTGAGCTGAATTTGGTGTGGCCAGCATTCGGAGAAGGAGCCTCCAGGGCTTTTTAAGTACCTTTATGCAGAGAGCACCTGAGTAAAATACTTTCATCTCTCTTATTCTCCATTAGTTTTATTTCCTCTCTTAAATTAAATCTAGCCACAATCCTGAAAACCAGACTTGGAATGTGGTTTTGTTACACAAATGATCCCTGTTTTGTTCAGCAACATCAGTGATTTCGCTCAAAGAGAGTTTTGTTGTTTGGACTGTTGGATTGTTTGGGAAACATCCCACTCTTGTTCTTGATGGATCTCCATCCTCTCCCAGTTTAGGTCTGGTCTCCCCACCACCAAGCCGAGTTGGAAGAAACAGCCGCTGTGCTGCCAGAGACTGCAGCCTGTTGTCAGCAGCCTCGGCTCCTCTGCTTTTTACTGCCATTAAGCCACACAAGGATGCTGCCTCTTAGCCTGGGAGAGCCTTCTTGGCCTTGGAAACCCCTCTATGGATCCACCCCCTCCTGCCACCTCCAGTCATGGGCTGAGCATCCACTAGATTAGCCATGACACTGAGCATGAATCAACCTTCTGGTTATAACCATGGCTGACCCTTGGGCAGAATCTCAGGCACCTTTCACTTTGAGCGTCTGAGAAGAAGTTGGGACGGCTGTTCTTGACTGAACTGGAGAAAGGGCATCAGCTTTGTCTTTCTTTGGTCCCTTCATCGTCAGAAACCTTAGCTAAGCCTCCTGACAGCTGTGCCAGGACATGTGTGCCTTGGCCATGACCCCATTTCCAGCCAGGTTGAATAGTGCTGATGAGCATGACCAACTCACCCCCATGTCTCAGTGGAAGAGAAAAGGCTGGTCTGTGACAGAGACAGCTCTGGATTGAATTCTTTACCTGCCCCCCACTCCACTAATATTTGCCAAGATGAGCCCCATGCAATGCAAGGCTCACACAGTCCATCCTATAAACTCCGATAGACAACGAGAGGCTGGAGTAAGGGCTTGGACCACCCCCTGGTAGCCTCCAGCTTGAAGTTCTGCAGCCTTTTATTGGAACAAAAGATTCCATAGCACCAGCCCACCCTGAAACGTCACGTTGTCTCTCTTCTCCATCACGGCCCAACCAAAGCTCCCCTTCTCTCCACAGACCTCCAGGACTTCAAGTTAGACGTGCAGCATGTGATTGAAGTGGACGAGGGAAACACGGCCGTCATTGCCTGCCACCTGCCAGAGAGCCACCCGAAGGCCCAGGTCCGATACAGCGTCAAACAAGAGTGGCTGGAGGCCTCCAGGGGTGAGTGAGCGGGGAAAGGGGCCCAGAGGCTGAGGCCAGGAGGGATGCCGGCCTCCTCTGACGGTTTCCTGCCCACCCAGACTGGGTCACCTGCTGCCTTCTCCAGAAGCCCCCATGAACTCAGCAGTAGCCCGGTCCTCATGGTGGTCAACTGTCTTCTATCCTGATATTTAGCCCTGGAGGGTCCTAAAGGGGTTGGCCTCTGGTGTGGAGGCCTCAGTCCCATTATGAGAAATTGTTTCATCTTTTGAGGTCCTGGAAGATGTTGCGGAGCCGCTGCCATTTGATCAGGGCTCAGCGCATGGTTCTGAGTTCTCCCAGTGTGAGCTCCCTGCCTCTCAGCACTGACCAACCCAGCCATTCCTGGAGGTTCAGGGAGCCCCTGTGGGAATGGAGCTCTTTCCTGCACAGCGGAGCAATTGTTTAGTGGACTTTACTTTTCTTCTCTCCCCATTTTCCTGATAATACAGCCATCTCAGCTGTCATAGCATCTGCCGCTTCCTGCCCGGTCCGCAGTGGGCATGAGAGTGCGTTCAGGTGATCTAAGGTGATCGGTCCACAGAATGCTGGTGAGGGGAGGTTGTTGCTTTAGACAGAGCCAGCTTCTCCTACACGTGACCCTGCCCTTGAAGCCAAGCAGACCCTTCTGTTCTTGAACCTACTGCTCAAAATGTAAACTTTTCACAATACTTTAAAACACTTTTTGTTAACCTTTTCTGGTATGAAAGGAATATGTGTTCATTATGGAAAATTTAGAAAAGACAACAAATTGTGTTTTGCAATGGTAAAAACCCTAATCCTGCCCTTTAGTAATAGCTGGAGACCCAGAGAGAAAAGCATTAATCCCTCCTGGCCCAGCAGAAGCGTGGGAGGGCTTTCCCCACTCCTTTCAGCATTTGCCTAAGCAGTGCACACCTGGGGTGGCCCAGCAGCAGGCAGGCACTGGCCCAGTGGGTCTGCTGTGTGGGGACACGACAGCTCCCAGGGTGTGACTCCAAAACACAGCTCAGAGCTGGTGGCCAGTGTTTTTCCTGCCAGGAAGCTGTAAGGCACCCCAGTCACTGGGGTGTCTAGAAGCTGGGAGTCTGCCTCCTATATAAAGAACCTGAGCATACCACTAGGGCATCACCCCATGGCCTGCCAGGGAGCAGACAAAGCCCAGGGAGCCAGTGGTGCCAAGGGAAGGGTTTCTTTCCTGGAAAGGGGTTATAGTATTCCTCTCCAGTGACAGAAGTTCCATCATAAGGGTGGCTCAGAGCTGTGGCTGTGACTAGAGACTGAGAGGAAGTTCCAAAGTCAATCCCCTCCTCCCTGGTGGCTTGCAGGAATGATCATCACATTTCCCGTGTGTGTAGCATGGACCCCCAATCCTTACAATGGCTCTGAGGCAGCATGCGTTACACCACTGTACAAATGAGGAAACAGGATCAGAAAGGTTAATTAACTTGCCCAAGGTCACATAGTATACAGCACCTCCAGAGCTGGAGCCCCGGTCTGGCTAATGCCAAATCCTTCCTTTCCACTCTACCTAGTCTCCTTGGAAGTAGAAAATGCTCTTCTGCAGATCTATATTCTAAGACAGAGACAGTTAGCCAGTTAGTTAGCTGGTCAAGTGGTTAATTTCTCGGTGCAAGGTTTGTGCTTGTTGGGACTCAGGTGTACATCTGCTTCTGGCTCCTGCCCTACCTCTGTGGGACACTTGGACAGGGGGCTGGTGAACACAGTGTTCTGGGCCCACACTCATCTCCTGTTACCCTCGCCCTGCCCTTTCCACAGATAACTACCTGATCATGCCATCGGGGAACCTCCAGATTGTGAACGCCAGCCAGGAGGATGAGGGCATGTACAAGTGCGCAGCCTACAACCCAGTGACCCAGGAAGTGAAAACCTCCGGCTCTAGCGACAGGCTGCGTGTGTGCCGTAAGGGCCAGGACCCTCTTCCTGGCTGAGGGCTCCCGCTGCTGGAGGGGCTAGCAAAGCAGGGAAGGGAGGTGGGAGCCTGGGGATGCCGCCATCACAGCACGAGGGGGTGCTCTTCTCTCAGGAGTGGTCATGGGGCTCAGGCCAGTGGGGGCATCCAGGACTGAGGCTGGGGCCCTCTCCCCTCTGGCCAGCACTGGCCAGGGCTTGGCTCAGGCTGGGGCTGTGCTTGCTGGTCACATCGGAGTGGGGGCCATCCCCTGCCTCCTGTCCACTGAGATCTTTCCTTTCCTGAATTATGTGTGTGCTGGGGCAGGAGGGTATTGAGCTCAGCAGCTGACACAGCAGATGCATAGAGAAGACAGTTGTGCACTGTGCACGAGGGAGAGGCCCTGGGCCTGCCCATTCTGCCTTGCCTGATCCCGGTGGGCCCACACTGTGTGGACTGCTGAGGCGTGCCCCACACCGCCCTGGTGCAATTCTGGTAGTCTTCAGTGCTCTTCCATTCCTATGAAAACAATTGCTACCTTTTCTGAGCACGTACTCAGGCTCTTTGCATATTAGGTGGAGTCAGGGCTTGCTTGGAGTCAGTTTAACGTCAGCAGCAGAGGCAGATTTACCATGAAGCTAGTGAACCTAAACTTAAGTGGTCTCTTACTTCCCATGGAGACTTCTGAAGCCCTGTGCCTAATTTCGTGTTTGTAGCTTTGTATTTTTCTTAAAGAGGGTCTTCCAAACCCTGTAAGTTCAGGTCCTATAAAACTTGATGTGCCCCTGGTTGGCACGTAAAGTGAAAATCAGACACCATCAACATGCTCCTTGAGAGCCCCTGAGAAATTGGAGATCAACATGCTTTTCAATACCTTTTCACTCCCAGCATCACAAAAAGATCACTGCTTCCTCAGTTCGCTCCAGAGGAGGAGGCTGATTTGCATTTGGGTACCCCAGGATATGAGAAATGCATCTCTTTAAGCTTTAGGTCCCACTCAGCTCAGCAAGCTGTTCCCTGTGGGGACACTGGGAAACTGGGACCTGTGAGGTGTCCCAGCTCCTTGCTCTCAGAGTCACACTTAGTGCAGGCAGGAAAAATTGCCTGCACCATTTAAATTGTTCCTCTGTCTCTCCACCCCGCCCACCCCATCATCTCACTCGGTCAACACAAAGTTGAACATGCATATGTTTAGTGTGTTGATGATGCTACTCCACCGTATTATCCCGTGGGTCACTCAGTACAGCTCTCTGCAGAGGGAAATCCTTCTTTCAGAGAAGGAAACCAAGGCCCAGGGGAATTAGGTGACTTGCCCCACTTCGTGTAGACAGTAGCCCGGGAAGGCTGTGTGATTACAAGACCTGCCTCCCCGGGGTTCTTCGCCTGCTGTCCTGGCCCCACACGCCTTCTCCTCCTTCCCTTCCAGGCTCCACGGCAGAGGCTGCCCGCATCGTCTACCCCCCGGAGGCCCAGACCATCATCGTCACCAAAGGCCAGAGCCTCATCCTGGAGTGTGTGGCCAGCGGCATCCCACCCCCGCGGGTCACCTGGGCCAAGGACGGCCCCAGCATCGCCGGCTACAACAAGACGCGCTTCTTGCTGAGCAACCTCCTCATCGACACGGCCAGCGAGGAGGACTCGGGGACCTACCGCTGCATGGCCGACAACGGGGTGGGGGCGCCCGGGGCGGCCGTCATCCTCTACAACGTCCAGGTGTTCGGTGAGCGGCCCCGCAGTCCTCCTCCTCCTCCTCTTGGTGCCCTTCGGCCTTTGTGGAGGCCCGAGAGGGGGTCAGTCCTTGCGAATGTCACATGCCGAGGGGGTGGTAGCGGGACACAGGGTCCCGGGGGCCCCTCTTTATTCCCTTTCCTGTCGTCACCCCGACGGAGGAAACGCGGGGCCTCTCCTTGCCTCCACCCCTTCCGGTTAGGAAATACCAACAGCCCGCGGAGAAGGGAGCTGCTTCCCGGCCGCACACCCCTCCCCGGCCTGCCCTGGCGCGGGAAGTCGCGGCCCTTCTCACCCCTGCCCTGGCTTCCCGGCAGAACCCCCCGAGGTCACCATGGAGCTGTCGCAGCTGGTCATCCCCTGGGGCCAGAGTGCCAAGCTCACCTGCGAGGTGCGCGGGAACCCCCCGCCCTCGGTGCTGTGGCTGAGGAACGCGCTGCCCGTGGCCTCCAGCCGGCGCCTCCGGCTGTCTCGCAAGGCCTTGTGGGTGGTGGGCGTGGGGCCCGAGGACGAAGGCGTCTACCAGTGCATGGCCGAGAACGAGGTCGGGAGCGCGCACGCCGTGGTGCAGCTGAGGACCAGCAGGCCCGGTGAGTACAGCCCGGAGGCCCGCGATCGTGGCTGGACGTTCACGCAGCCCTCCCCCGGGAGGTCTAGCCCAGAACCCCAGTGTATAAAATAGATGAGAGTGGTTATTTTAGTTGAAATTTACATTAACTTGTTAGTGAGTCAGAAGTGCAGATTTTCACTAATGAAAATGAACCATTTAGCTTGGGTATATTTTTTAAAT
Organism: Choloepus didactylus; assembly: GCF_015220235.1. NCBI lineage: Eukaryota > Metazoa > Chordata > Mammalia > Pilosa > Megalonychidae > Choloepus > Choloepus didactylus. The sequence goes on from NC_051307.1 coordinate 78,736,369, forward strand.
TTTCAATTAGTTTGCAGAATCTGTGGCTTCCTAGGGTTCTACAGTCCAACCACTACTCTAGACCAAAGAAAAGGAAATCCATCCTTCTCAACTTGATTCCATTTCAGTTGACATCTGTAACTATTAAGCAGTTACCACATGCCCAGCTCTGGGCTAAGTGATATGGTGGCTGCAGAGAAACAGGACAAGACCCGTATTTTCAAAACCTTTCTTCTGGAGGCAATAAAATCGAGGAACTAATTTGAGAAAAATACAACAATGCATAATAAAATGCGGAATCGGCATTATCAGGCTCCAGCATCCTGTGATGCAGGAGGTTAGGAAGAGGAGAGGCTGGTGCTGGCGGAGCTCGCGGAGGCTTCCTGAGGGAAGTGCCGCCTCTCCTGGCCACTCCGATTCTCAGGATTTACAGGTCTCACGTCTCACATTTCCACATCCCCTTAGGGAATGTTTCCCACTGTTAAGATTCCACAGTGGAGGGACCTGTCTCCATCCCCAGCCTTGGCGTGGGAAGTAGGTGCTGGGTTCCTGCACCTCAGGAGCAAACTGAGATGGTTCCCTCGAGACGCACCGCCTGTGGACTCAGGGAGACCCGCACGTTTCCGAGCTGTTTGCTATCGCCCACTGGCCCTCTCACTTCCCACGGAACCCAGTCGTGGTCACCTCAGGTCCTAAGCATGAGGGGCTTTTCTTGCCTGTCTTAGTTTGCCAAGGCTGCCATAAAAAAAAGCACCACAAGCTGGATGGCTTACTACAAGTTATTCTCTCTGTCCTGGAGGCCAGATGCCTGAAATCAAGGGTCGGCAGGGCTACATCTGAAACCCGTGGAAGGGACCCTTCCTTGGCTCTCCCGGCAGCTGTGCTTGCAGCAGTCCTTGGCATTCCTTGACTTGTAGACACATCACTCCAATCTCTGCCCTCACCTTCACATGACCTTCTCCCTGTGACTCTTCTCCCGTACTTATCAGGATTCCTGTCATATTGGATTAAGGGCCCTCCCCACTCCAGTGTGACCTCATCTTAAGCGTTCCACCCGCGATGACCCCAGTTCCAAATGAGGTCACATCCACCAGTATCAGGAGTTAGGACGTCAACCCATCATGCTGCCCCAGCAGGTCTTCTCTGGGACTTTGTCAGTTTTCTCCCTCAGGGCGGCAGCTCAGTGGGCAAACCAGGGAGACTAACAGGCCTCTTCCTTCCCTTGTCTTTCCTGCTTGGTCCTCCAGGCACCACCCCGGGGCCAGGGCGGGATGCCAAGCTGGACAGTGCCGTGCCACCCACGTCTCCTGCTGGACCTGGCCCTGAGCAGTTGCCGAGGGGACACCCAGGGCTCCCGAGGCCAGCACAGCCTGCTCCCCCACACTGCCTGGGAGAGCGGGGACACGTGGCTCCCGCTGATGCCCCCATCATCCTCAGCTCACCCAGGACGTCCAAGACCGACTCATATGAGCTGGTGTGGCGGCCGCGGCATGAGGGCAGTAGCCAGGCCCCGATCCTCTACTACGTGGTGAAACACCGCAAGGTATGAACCCCTGGTGCTGCGTGGCTGCCCACCGCTGCATGGCCTCCTCCCAGCAAGGCGGGTGGAGGGCTCTCCGCCTCCCGCCCTCTCCAGCTGAGCTTCCCAAGTCGGGACCAATACACCTGCCCGCTGAGCATGGCCGCTCTTCTGCCTCTTCCGAGGTGCATCCCCACCCCACTCCCAGGAAGCTGGCCCTGCAATGGGCCCTCGACCCTAACGGAACCCGTGAAATGCTTCAGGTGTACCTCGGGGCCGAGCTCTAGGCAGTGGTTTCTTAGACGCAAACACCACTGGCCTCTTGGCCCAGAGGAGAAATGAGTGCTATCCACCTGGTTATGAGTGCTATCTCCTGGTTAACCATCACCCGTCCTCATCTCTTTCCTCTGTCATTCGTTGTCATTTTGTTTTTTTAACTAAAGTTAGTGCTGTTAGGTACATACCTGTGGGAACTCTGGCATGGCAAGTGAGCTCTAAAGCCAGGAAAACGCAGGCAAATATTTGCAAACAAGTGTTTTCTTGGAGGATTATAAAATAGCCCCTCAGTTCTCAGGATTCATTGTGGTTTGGGTTTGACAAGCAGGTATTTGAGCTAAGAGCACATGGTCGTGTTCAGATTGCAGCTGTTTTCTCCTTTATTGAGGCCCTCTGCCCAGGTGAACGTTTTTGGAGCTGTCAGAGCTGCAGGGGCCGGGGGCGGAAATCTCTGGCTCTGACAGGGTGAGGACACTGAGCCGAGCCGCCTGGCTCTCCTGGACAGGGCACCCCGTGAGGCGGAACAGGGAACCCAGCTGCTGCCCTCACTCAAGGTTGCACTCTTACCTGCTGCCACCCCACGGGGACAGGAACACAAAATTCCCTTTAAGAAAATCTCCTTGAAAACATTTCTCGTCATCCCAAGTGCATGCCCTTTACTGGCTGTAGGAAGTTACTGTTCTTAAAGGAGTTTTTTCCTTAATTTACTTAATAAGTAATAACATCTATAACAAATACTGAGTTTTATTGTGCCTTTATATTATTTTCACTTATAAAAGTGCTGCATGCCCTTAGTAGGAGATGTGGAAAATATGTGAACGTGGAACTGAAAATGTTTATCCACTTTTCTTCCACACTCCCCTCCCCCCGCCCCACCCCTCTCCCACACCACCCCATCCCCTGCCAAAAAAAAACAAGACAAAACAAACAAACAAACGAAAACACCCTGCTCGATGGAAAGTGTTTAGACCCTGGTGGCCCTTCTCGTTCTGTTCTTTTCCTTTACATGCTCTGCAGGGGTTGACCCTATAGTTGTCAGACATACCTAAAGCAGACAGCCTCCCCCCCAAATTGTGCCCTCGCCTGCCTCCTAGCCAGGGGCCATCAGGGTCCGTTTCTCATTAATCCTCAGCCTACCAGCCTCTCTGTGGACGGCTGGCTCCGGGGATGAATGGGTTTTAAACAAAAAGCAGCATTGTTCAGCGCAGGCTATGGGGCAGGGCTGGCAGTAAGCCTCATTTTCCCGTGTAACTGGACCCCTCCGTCGGAGTTGTAGACAAAGATCAGGGCAGGCCAAATGTCCTCAGTCCTCAGGAGACAAGAACCAGCGTGATAGCAAGAATCATATTTTTCAGGCCAATAGGTGGCCACAGAATGGCCTCACTCACCACGAGGCAGGCTGGCAAGGGCCATGCCCTGGCGATCTGGAAATGCCATGCTGCTGCTGCATTCACCCTCCCAGGGTGTGTGACGGTGACTAATTATTGCCCTTCCATTGCTTATTTTCATTGCTGGGCCCAGTGGAAGTGCGAGGCCAGCACTGGGAGGGCAGAGGGGAGACGGGGGGCCGGGGAAGTGAGAGGACAATGCCCCTGCTGGGCCTGGCTGCTGCTAGGCTCCAGTCCCCGGGGCATTCGGAGCTGTTAGCTGGACGTTGCCAAAGCAGAAATCAGGGCTTGAAAACAGTTCCCTTTTTTGAGGGACTAACATGCCTTAAAGATCATCACACAAGAAAGGATTTTGAAATCCAAAGTCAGGGTTTGAGTTATGTTTTTCCACCCTCCTCCCCTTTCTCTTGCTGGGGATTGGGAATCGTTCTGCTGATTTTCACTTTTTCAAGTGCATAAAGCAAGTTCCATATCCTGGTGCATCTGCACGCCCTGGGCTACTGTGTTTGGGTTTCTAGCACCACTGCGGGATTCTCAGTTTGTAAAACTTCTCCCCTTGGAACAAATCCTGGAAACCTTAGACATTACTGAGCCCAGACCAACCCTGTCCCTTGAATGGTAGTTTTGTTCTCCATTTGAATATTCTGCTTCGAAATAAGAGGCTTTCCTACCAGCTGTTTTCTTCCTTCTGCAAACCCCAGCTTCAGTTTCCAGCAGGCTCTCTGCGATGCAAACAGTTGGTAGTGAAGTCTGTTGTCCTGAAAGGTGGGGTGGATGAGATGGGGAGGCCTGTCAGCATCACTTGTAGAGAACCTGGAGCGCCTTTATTTTTCCTGTGAGATTTAAAGGGCTAGGAATTCAAAGCCACTAAACATTAATGAAAAAATAGTTGCAGCAAGAGCTGAGGGCATGAGCAGAAAAAGGAGGACTGAAATGGCAGAAACCTCATTGAGCTGAGGATGTGGGATGGCCAGGAGAGGGGACAGGCGTTTGTTGGGAACCTGCCGTGTGCCATGTTCAGTGCTAGGCACTTAGCACGTGCCATCTAATTTAATCTTCAGAATGACCTGAGAGATTTTATTTGCCCCAGTTTAGAAATGAAACACTTAGAGGTCAAAGAGGCTAGGGAACTTGCTCAGAGATAACACAGTCTGTAAGAGACACGGTCAGGATTTGAACCCAGGTCTTTCGGGCTCCGAGACTCTTCTTTCTGGAGTAAGTTAGGACTATGAGTGTGCTTTGGAGTCAAGGTCATGGTTTTTCTGCTCACTAGTGATGTTGTCTTGGGCAAAATCCTCATCCTTCTACACCTCGGTCTACTCATTTCTGAGATGGGAACAGTGTGAATGCTGATCTCTTGGGCTGTGGTGAGGGAAAATGAGATGGGACGTAGAAAGTGCTGAGTTCCATGCCTAGCACATGGCACTCAGCAGATGTTGCTCTCTCTCTACTGGTGCTGCCACTTTTATCATCATCTTTCATTAGAATAGAAACTATTTGGTTTAAATTGAGCATAAAGGAAGACATTTTTAAATGGAGGTTTAGGAAATACAGGAGGAGGAGGTCTTTGAAGAAGTTCTCAGACTTATCAGTCAGGCCTTCTGATCTTCTCCACTGAGTTTTCTTTGGTGGAATCATTGGACTGGAGCTCAGGGGCCTGGCTTTACTGTTCCAGAGAGGATGGATGTCCCTGTGCCAGCAGGGGCATTCTGAGCTCTGTGCCCTCCCCCACCAACCTGGCCCACTCCTCTCCACCCCGCCTCCTGCCCTCTTGGGCTCAGGTGGCTTTCCGTGCCAACTGCAGCCTCCTGCAGCTCCAGGAGATGCTGGTCCTCATGCAATCCCCTTTTTCCAGCAGGTCACAAATACCTCTGACGACTGGACCATCTCTGGCATTCCAGCCAACCAGCACCGCCTGACCCTCACCAGACTCGACCCTGGGAGCTTGTACGAAGTGGAGATGGCAGCCTACAACTGCGCAGGCGAGGGCCAGACAGCCATGGTCACCTTCCGAACCGGTGAGGGTCAAATGTCACCCTCGGCCTGGCGTTTCCATGGGCCTGAGCGAGTCCTCCAAGGCCCTGGTGGGAAGCCCTGCTCACCCCACCCCAGCTATTCACTGTGTGCCAAGGCCGAGGTCCCACCTCCCACGAGGAGACTCACCACCAGCCTCTCAGGCATTCCTTTGACCCTCTCTTACACAGGGGCCAGCTGCAGCACCAGGGCAGAGTCAGGCAGAGCTGAGAATCAAACCACACTTTCGGTGTCTTCTGTTCTTCCTTGTCAGACCCCTCGGGAAGGGAGACCTAATGCACTCTTGCTCCCTTGCTGACTTCAGCCCATTTCCACCCAGGACGGCGACCCAAACCCGAGATCGTGGCCAGCAAGGAGCAGCAGGTCCAGAGAGATGACCCTGGAGCCAGCCCCCAGAGCAGCAGTCAGCCAGACCATGGGCGTCTCTCCCGTAAGCCCCTGGCTGTAGCACAGGGTTGTGTGTGTGTGTGTGTGTGTACGCACGCACACGCATGGGTGGGGTGACAAGCAGTCAGAAGAACTGGGACCAGGTGCACTACCTCTGAGGCCCTGTTGCTGCAGGTTAAATGGGGTCTTGAGTCCATGGGTCCAGGAGTCCTTATGATACTTTTCCTGGCATCCCTACAGTTAGCCATAATGAGAAAACAAACATTCAAGTTTCAAAAATAGGAGACCAGTGTCTGACGCTGCAGCTGCTGGAGCAGTGGAGAGGAAAGCACCTGGCCCTCGGGCCCTCTCCACTCTGGCTTCGCAGAAGCATAGTGTTACAGGGTCAGAACTCAAGGGATCCTCCCTGGAAAAGGTGACTCATAGAGCCCTGGGAAGATCTGATCCCACCACCAGTGGGGTGGAGGGCTGTGGGAGGAGCAGGCCAAGTCTGTTGGAATACAACCATCATCTCGTCATGTCCTCTCTTCCTACTTCCTTCCCCACTTGTGGTTTTCCCCAGCCCCAGAAGCCCCAGACAGGCCCACCATCTCCATGGCCTCTGAAACCTCAGTGTACGTGACCTGGATTCCCCGGGGGAATGGTGGGTTCCCCATCCAGTCCTTCCGTGTGGAGTACAAGAAGCTGAAGAAAGTGGGGGACTGGATTCTGGCCACCAGTGCCATCCCTCCCTCCCGGCTCTCCGTGGAGATCACAGGCCTAGAGAAAGGTAGAGACCAGGCCACTCTCTCCCCTGACCCCCAGGTACCCCTCTGGTCACCCGGAGGATGAGGCCTGGAGCTCTGGAGACTCTTCCCCTGCTTTGTCCTCCCCTGTGCTCATGTGGATGCCCTCTGGGGTGGTTCCCTGCTTCCCAGGCGCCCTTCTCCCTATCCACAAGAGGGTCCAGAGCCATTTCCTGCGTGGCTCCTTTCTGATGCAGGCAGGACTTCTTGTGAGTCCATTGGGGACTCCCTATTGGGGAAGGGCTCCCTAGAATATCCCCCTGATCCTGGGCCTTGATGGGCCGTGGGGAAATCAGGTGTTTCCCGGCTCCTGGGTTCATTGAGTGTCTCTCTCACCAGGCACTTCCTACAAGTTTCGAGTCCGGGCTCTGAACATGCTGGGGGAGAGCGAGCCCAGCGCCCCCTCCCGGCCCTACGTGGTGTCGGGCTACAGCGGCCGCATGTATGAGAGGCCCGTGGCAGGCCCTTACATCACCTTCACAGATGCGGTCAATGAGACCACCATCATGCTCAAGTGGATGGTAAGTGGGCCTTGGCCACAAGACTGCAACGGGAAGATGGTGCTGTGGTTCTTGTCAGAGCAGAGCTGGCTGCTTGCAGCAGGGGCAGGAAGAAATCACTTTTCTGCCTCTATTCTTCCAGGACACCTCTCTCTGAGTGCCTCTCCACCTATGTACCTGGAATTGGGCTTTCACGTGTAGTACACCTAATAGCCCAGTGGTTGGCATTTGGGAGGGCTCCCATTGGCTGGAACTGCTATTAGTGGTCTCCTGTTGGTTTTGGTGCTTTAACCTGGTAGACCTCCAAGCTGGTTCCCATTTTTGGGTTTTGCCCCCACCTCTTTGTTTACCTTTTGTCCTTCTCCAGCTACCAACATAATTGTTCAGAGTCCCTTTTAAGCCAGAGATACCCTCACAATGCCCAGGAAGGTTCAGAGGGGATTTCAGCCTTTGGAGTAATAGAAATGTGTTTCTTCTCTCCAAAAGCTGGGTGATCTCTAAGCTAAATAAAATGAGTGCTCTCCCTAGTCCTCTTCAGAGAATCTTTGGGACCATCTCCGAAATGTTTGTAATGGGCCTTCAGTGAATTTCATACTTTTGGCTTGGCTAAAACTCCTGCACAGCAGTGTTTTTTTCTCTCATGATAATTTCTCTGCTGTATTGCTAATTTATTTCTTCTCCATTCCCTGTAGTATATTCCAGCAAGTAACAACAACACCCCAATCCATGGCTTTTATATTTATTATCGACCCACAGACAGTGACAATGATAGTGACTACAAGAAGGACATGGTGGAAGGTGAGCAACGCTTTTGCATGATATAGTTTCCCCTGCTGGCAAAGGGCTTTGGGTGCTGGCAAAATCCAGTGAAGCATAAAACCTGTGTCTGGGGTGACAGGAGGCATCTGTGTCCCATATCATTGACTCATTCATGACAGATTTGGGGCCATCAAGTTCATAAACCTACATGTTTCCTTACAATGATGATGGAATGGCAGGAACTTTGATGGGTACCTGGAACATTTCCTCCAGTGATACCAGATTGCCCCCCTGTGCTGGAGCCCTTGCTGAGTCTGACTGTGGGATGGGGTCCAAGCAAATCTGAGACATATCACCACATGTGACTTTTTGCACTCTCTTTCCTAGGGGACAGATACTGGCACTCCATCAGCCACCTGCAGCCAGAGACCTCCTACGACATTAAGATGCAGTGCTTTAATGAAGGAGGGGAGAGCGAGTTCAGCAATGTGATGATCTGTGAAACGAAAGGTGAGTCCCTTTGGGTTCTCTGCTCTCATCTTGCTAATTCCAGGAAACTAGGGCAAAATCACAATTCCATAAGCCATGCTGGGTATGTCTTTACCAGGAAGACTCTATTTTCCAAGCACCCCCAAACTTTGTCTTTTTTAGCCCTTCTGTTGTTTGCCTGTGCCCCATATTAAGTATGAGACAGCTTCAAGGAGACCATTGCAGCTGCAAAGAAATGTAGGAATTAACTCATACATGAGTTCATGAAATAGAACCCATTCTTATGTTGGGAACTTTTTAGGAGGACTTTATTCCTACAGTAACACTTGGTACTTACATTGGTCAGTTCAGTTAATTTAACTACAACCTCACGAGATAGGGAAGAAACCGAGCATCAGGAAATGATAAACCTTTAACCAAGATCACACAGCCAATTAGTGGGAAGCACCTGCACCTTCGGCCCAGGTCCATCTAATACCAGCCCAGATTCTTTCCCCACACTAAAACATGTTAAATATATTCATCTTAAAACAAGATTTGCACATTGGTCAGGTAGGTAGATAACATCATTTCCATTTTGCAAATAGCAAAAGTGAAATTAATCAGGTAAATTGCAAAGAACATAATCTTGGGACAATTATAAAGAAGTAGGAATGGGGACAAAAAAACAATACATTTTCCTGTCATCGAGGCAGCAACATTATCTCCCCGGCTCTGTACCACTTTCAATCACTTATTAAACCCACACTTACTGAGTGCCTCCTTTGTGCATTCCTTGCCCATTTCTGTCATGTACAGTGGCACGAGGGGGCAGATACTACCCAGCCCCAAATCCCACATCACTTGGTGCATGGGGTTGCATGGGAAAGAGCGGAGGCAGCATTTACATGGCTCTTTTTGAACCATCGGACCTTCAGCTGGAATGAGGAGGGAGTGACTGGGGGGACAGGACGAGCCTGGAGGTAGCTCTAGATGGTTAGAGGGTATAGTGTCTGGAGGACCAGAGAGGGAATTCTCAGGGAAGTGGCCGGAGTCGTGCTGGGCCTTCAGTCCTTGCAGACCTGGTGGGATGCGCAGCACACTGAGACCAGTGGGGCAGAGGAGGATCATCACTGGATTTGGTTGCTGAGAGAGGTCACTTATGGCCACCCAAGGAATAGGCTGAGGGAGAGAACTAGAGCTGCAAGTAAACATAGAGGGAAGGAAGGGGTGTGTCTCTTTTCTGAGGGGGTGTGGGCAGGACCCCGGGACTTATTGCATGTTGGGGCTGGGAGAAAGGGAAAGGAATTCCTTTCCTTTAAGTTAGGTTTCTGGCTTAAAGTAACATACAGATGGTTACCATTTATTGAAATAGGGAGAGCAAGAAGAGAAACAGATTTCATGAGAAAAGAACAAGATGAGGTCATGTGAAGACTTACTGCATCTCAGATCCTTCTGAGACATCAGCATGAGAGCGTCCGATAAGAAAAAGAGGGCTGAGCCCTGGGGAGAGCTCTGGGTTGGGACTGTTGATTTGGGGAGTCATTAGGACACTGGTTGAAATCGTGGTAGTAGATGAGATTACACAGAGAGAGAGAGTTGACTGACAGGAACTAGGAAGAACTACCAGTGACTAAGGGGAAGTCAGAAAAGAAAAAGCAGGATAAAAAAGAAACGTAAAAAGTAGCAGTGGGAAAACCATGAGACAATAGTATCAGAAAGTCAAGGGAGAAGATGGCTATGAAAAGGAGAAAGGAGTTAAAAATATCAGGCATTCCCTGGTAATAGCAAAACACAGATGAAGAGTTCACAATATTAACTTTTCACTCTTGAACTGGCATTTTGCAGTTACTGTGTTTGTGCTTGTGTCTCAAAACATCCATCTCTCTGTTCCATGACCCAAGCTGATAGTCACCACCACTTTATGTCCCTTAATCAGCACGGGAATAGCAAATTTGTGGGTAAATTCTTCCATTCCCAATTCTTTTGCTATTTTCATGTGTTTTCATATTTTTTTCCCAAAAGTTCCCAGTTACTCTCTCAGAAAACCTCCATATCTTTGCCCAAAGGACCTGGTTTGACTCACGAACCCAGCTGGATTCACAAATGTCTCAGGGTGTATTTTGAAATATAAGGTTCGTGTCTCCTCAATGATTCACACTTCGACGTCAGACACAGCTTTCATGCCGAGTGAAGATGTCATTCTAATAAGGGGTTTGAAGCCCTGTTTTGTTAGTTTGACCCCATTATCCACACCCATGGGATTATTATTATTTTTTTCTATTTGTTACAAAGGAAATGTCAAAGAAATAGATACTTAAAATGGGTGTTATCCACATTTACAGCTCGGAAGTCTTCTGGTCAGCCCGGTCGTCTCCCACCCCCAACTCTGCCCCCACCGCAACCGCCACCCCCTGAAACCATCGAGCGTCCCGTGAGCACCGGGGCCATGGTCGCACGCTCCAGCGACCTGCCCTATCTGATCGTTGGGGTCGTCCTGGGCTCGATTGTCCTCCTCATCGTTGCCTTCATCCCCTTCTGCTTGTGGAGGGCCTGGTCTAAGCAAAGTGAGTGACCTCTCGGCACAGAGCCGCCCACAGGGAGGCCGGCACGTGCCCGGCTCCGAAGGAGCTCAAGCTCCTTGGGGAGACAGAGGATACTCGGGGACTTAGCCCTTTCTTCCAGCTTATGTTGCTTGGCTGATGGAGAGTTTGAAAAATTGGAAGTTGGTCTGTCCTTTCTGTATGTGGAACTCAGTACCCATTTGGCCCCATCTTCTTTTGATCTCTGAAGCTGTGTCTCTAACCTCATGTTCATACTTACAGTTGGCCCTTCCTCCTCCCTCTAAATGTTTTGTGCTCTTCTCTGGATCTGGGGCTGCCTTGACCTTTCTCCCTTATTCTGGACTTATCTGACTTTTATCCATAGTTTCTGCTTCAAATGGCTGCACATCAATTTGCCTTATCTAAATACTGCTCATTCTGTTTATTATTCACCACCTCCTTCCCCCAAATGCTTACTCCCCCATATCCTTACTCTTCTCCCACTGCCATCAACAACAACAACAAAAAACATAGATGTTAGGAAGAAGTCTGTAACAGGAAGGATATTCCGAAGAGAATATTTTCCATCCTTGAGTAATATCCTCATCTCCCTCATTTGACCCCATGTGGTCAGGGGTTTCCTGAGATTTGTGTGGTTTTTTGAAGCTGCCTGAAGCCTCCTTGGTCTAAGCATACCTCCATCCTCCTGTCCTTCCAGAACATACTACAGACCTGGGTTTTCCTAGAAGTGCCCTTCTCTCCTCCTCCTGCCAATACACCATGGTGCCACTGGGAGGACTCCCGGGCCACCGAGCCAATGGGCAGCCCTACCTCAGTGGCAGCAACGGACAGGCCTATGCCAGTGGGGTTTGTGGGCACAGAGGCTGCCCTGCAGCTGCCATGGGCTACCCAGGCGTGAAACCTCAGCAGCATTTCCCAGGGGAGTGTCTGCAGGTAACATCCCCTGGGGTGTGTGGGTAGGGATGGGGGCACCCAGATGGAATGGTCGGGCTGCCTCTTGGGGCTTCCTCCCCTCCTACCTCTAATCCTGGGCTGCTGGGCTGCTGAACAGTGAACTGTGGAAAGTTTTCTGGTCCCCCTGAAATGACTTTTTCATTAATTTCTCTTCTGAACAGCAGGACAACAACAGCCTGCTGAGGCCGACCATTCTTGGCAATGGCTATGACCCCCAAAGTCACCAGGTTGCCAGGTAACTAGGCCCTGCCCTGTCCCTTCCTTTTATTCTGGAGCCCAAGAGCCTCACGTTATCTTTAGCTCTTCCAACCCAACTTCAGTCACTCAAAGTTGAGTCGCAGTGCTTCACCTGGGGATCACCAGATCTAACATGCTTGCTCCACCAGCCCATTACCCTAATGAGTAGTAGCTGCTGTGTCTTCAATTATGATGCCCTTTCTGCTCCGGGGTATGGCTGGCTTCTCAGGATGCCGCCCTTACTTGGCTGGCCAGATGCACCCCCACTCAACCGACTTCACCCCTAGGCCTCTGGACGCCTGACTTCACACCCTCCCACACATTCAGGACTTGCATAGCGTTTTTGACTAATTGCCATGGTGGTGCAGTGCAGTATTCAAAGAGGAGCAGTCCCTGGCCCCTCTGAGCAACCTGATGCCCTCCAGACAGGGAAGCAGCCAGAGGTGGTGTGAGCAGCAGATGGGCCTGCTCTGTCCCACCTCACCTTCCTGTCTGGTCTCCTGCAACACAGGGCTCCCAAGCCGAGTCCGGACGAGGGCTCGCTCTTGTACACGCTGCCCGATGACTCAACTCACCAGCTGCTTCAGCCCCACCAGGACTGCTGCCATCTCCAGGAGCAGCCTGCTGCCACAGGCCAGTCAGGAGTGAGGAGCACAACTGGGAGTCCTGGGCCGGAAGCATCGTGGGACCCTCCGTGTCACTCAGGTTGGTGCCAGGGCAGGGCAGGGAAATGGAATGGGCTGGGACGGCATGAGGAAAGCAGCCACCACCCAGCAGTGATTTGGAGGTGGGGGAGGCAACAGTAGTCAAAGGTGGTGTTTGATAAGGAGCCCTCCACAGCTTTTATCTGGAAAGGGACTGGGGAGTGAAGGCTGACTGGCTGCTTTGCTTTACTGAAGGCCCAGCAGATCTGCAGCACGTACCAGGTGAGTCCTACTCTGACAATGCAAGCTGTGGACCTCAAAGATGAGAAAAACAACCCTTTTGCATTACAGAGGAAGCAGCAGCCTTTCTGGTCTCTGCATTTCGAGGCCATTAACAAGCTCCTACTGCCTCTCATTGCACTAAGAGGCCTTCTTTAATCACTCCCAAATACTTTGCTTTGTTGGGTCTTGTCTCTTAATTAAGGATAAGGTTGCATCAGTCGTTAAAGGAGCCAGGTTCTTAAGAACATCATCATAATAACTCTGTGCTGCCACAGAACGTTTTTGCCAAAGGACTCAAGGCCACCCCCATCCCACTCTCTGTGCCAGTCCCATTGGAAACCAGAGCAGGCTTGGTGTGGGCACAGGCTGGCACAGAGGATCAGATCAGCTAATGTTCCTTAGCCACCATGGTGCGAATGTCAGTTCAAATGCACATCCCGGACCCTGTCTCTGGGAGATTAAACTCTAAAAGGCAGGCTTCTCCTAGGGCCGGGCTCAGCATCATTTACATTGGACTACTGCGGTTTGGGGGGCATGGGGGATTGACTCGTGATGGGAGGACGATAACCAGAAGCCATCGTGAAAGGGTGGACATGCAGCCTAAACATGGGAAGAGCAGGGCTTTCTTCCACATTTTCATAGGCTCAGTTGACTTCACCCATCCCCGGGGCACAGGCTAAGTGCTTGAGAGTCTCTAAGGTCCCACCTCTGAAATACTTAGGTGGGACATGGATAGTAAGTGGCCCTGTCCACATCTGTGAAAGAAACGGTGGTGACAGAAGACCTTGCCCACCTTGGACAGAACATAAATGCCACGTCATAGTTAAGTTTCTGTCTCTTCAGGGCCCGTGTAACCAGCTCCCATCACAGATGGAGGTTTACCTGGTCCCACTGAGTGTTAGCCCTTCCTCGGTCTGGATTTTAATGTTTTCCACCCTCTTTCCCCACAGGGCACCCATGCTGCTTGGGTCTTGTGCCAGTTGAAGAAGTGGACGGTCCCATCCCCTGTCAAGTGTATGGAGGAGACTGGTGTCCGCAGCACCCCGTGGGGTCCTACACAGGGCAGAAGCCCGGGATGAGGCTGTCCCCCAGCCCACCGGTGCATGTGTCTTTTGAAAGGCCACCTCCCACAATTTAGGCAGAAGCCAGTATCCCAGAAAGACTATATATTGTTTTTTAAAAGAGACAGAGAAAATTGGTATTTATTTTTCTATAATAGCCATATTTATATATTTATACACTTGTAAATAAATGTATATGTGTCTTTATAATTCTGGAGAGACATAGGGAGTCCAACCCATTGAGGTATGAGAGGGAAAACAAAGAAGCCGCAACAGAATAGGCGTCAACCAGGAAAGACTGACACAGACTGGCCAGAATACAGACTGAGGAGAGCAACTCTTCACTCAGAACCTCAGCAACTGCCTAGGAGGGTGCTGGAGGCCCCCAGATAACCTGATGAAAGGGAGACTCCCAGGCATGTTCTTCCCTTTGACCATAAGGGCAAAGCAGGGTCTCCGGTATCACAGAGACACTTGAAGATGGCTGGCTTTGATACTATGGGAAATATTTTCATAAGGTGCCCATGAGGACAGACTAAGATGTGTACAGTACTATAAGCATTAACAAACCTTCCAGAATCAATAATCTGTGGCAACATATATCTGTAAAAACAAACACTGTAACTTCTAAATAAATGTTTAGTCTTCCCTGTAACCTTCAACTTAGTCATGTTATGACTCAGCATCTTCTTTAGATGGGAGTATTTTGAGTATTTAAAGGAAATACCAGTTTTGACATTTTCAGATCAAGAGATGAGATCTGGAAAAGTTAGCAGATGTTTCTAGTCTTGTCTCTTTTACAATATTGAATGTCACTTGAGTTTAATCCAATAGGGAGACATTGTACAATAGGTGAGGGGAAGCAGATTCGCAGTTCTACTGATTTGACTTAAGGTAAAGCTTTAGTTGTAGTGAAGAAATGAAACTAACGCTATAAGTTGTGTGTGTTGAAAAGCAAATGTTTTCTCCAAAATACCATAGTAAGTGCTACCGCACATGAACATATGGTGCGTGATAAAACTCACTTCCCTTCTTTCCAAAAATATACCATCACTGCCGGAGGAGCTGTCTCTCTAGTTGTTTAAAATCAACATTTACTTACTGTTGTCCAACTAAAAGATCAACCACAGATTCTTTTTTAAATCTAATTTTTAAAGCCTTTATTTGTGGAACTGGAACTGGATGGGGGTGTGGAATATTTTATAGATTTCAGTAATGTCGAGATGCAGATGAACTGCCACTTGAGACACAATCTCATTAAGAGTCCCTGTGTCAGACGCTGGTTTCCTACTCTCACTAAGAATTGGAAAAGATCCTAGGGGAGCCCAGAGAGGGAGACAGTGGCTGCCTAGGACAAGTGCACCCTCTGCTGGCCAGAAGAAATACAGCCCCTGCTCTTCCCCGATTTCTGCATCGTTTTTCCATCAAACAGAAATCTGAGAAAGAACTCTCATTAAACCTAACTTTATTTTCAGAAAAGGGGTACTTTATAAATATTTTTTAAAATAAAATGAAGTACTGTAAGGAGCATAAAAATGATATGAAAGGGGAGGTACAGCAAGAAGAGAGGAAATACAGAGTTGTCACTTCAGGCACAAGCTGGCACTGAGGGCCTGGGAAGCCACTTTCAGGAGGGGGTGGGGCTAATCTCAGTCTTCTCTTTGCTAATCTAGGGACCCTGAGAACTAGGCTGTGATTCATTTTATAGCCCATTGGCTTTACCACCACCACCACCACCCTGCCCCGTGTGTGTGTGTGTTTTAATTCCTTAGTGAGCTAAGGTAGCTGTCAAAGCAATTTTGGTGACCTTTATTGACGTGATATGTGAAATATCTGCTCTCTGCATGGCATTAGACACGAATGGCTTAGCTCTTAAAAAACCAAACACACACATACATACACACACACACACACACACACACACACACACACACACACAGTGTCCTCAGAAAGAGAAATGCACTTCTGAGGCATCTTAAGTGAAATAAATGTAAATCTTTATCTCAGTCAGTTGCAGGAAAGGGGGAAAAGATTAGGGCACCAGGCTTTTAAACTGTACCCTGGAAAATAAACAGTGCAGAAGTTCAATTTCACTGCAGTTTTGTATTGCTTTATATTCAGATTAAGTTGGCACTAACTAGAATTTATCATTAGAAATAATACCTTTTTAAAATTTGTATTTCGTCAGCAAAGGTTATGCAAATTACTAAAGGGAAGAGTAAGACCTAGTGGGTGGAGGCAGGTGGGAGTGCAGAGCTCAGCTCATGCAAAGACCTCTGCAGGGATGGGGGCCTCCCATGATGGGACTGACTCAGCAGGACTGAAGTGTGACCGAGGGGCTGGACTCAACCATTTCTTTTTCTTCCAATGCTGAGATGTTGTGATACTATTGACCAGGGTTCAGAATAGCCAAGTTATGTTATCAGTTGATCCATAAGTAACTCAATTTAGACTCAGAGGGGAGGCTGCCTTCTCTAGCACAATAAGAGGCAAAGAACAGTTTCAATCAGGACAGCTTTCCATCCATCTGCTCAGGCTGCACAGAGGTGGTTTAATTTTTTTTTGACGCTTAACTTCCCAAAGCCTCACCTGCTCACACTCATTTATAGGCTCAAAACTAAGTCTGGAACCAAGCAGAACTAAAACTAGAGCTATCTATATATCTTGTCCAATTCAAAATAACAATGGTTATTTATATCAAATTCCAATCATGCTGGAGGAAGCCTTGAATACTGTAAATCTAACTAGGGATTTTGTTCAATTTGAAATGGCAAAAATAATAGTCCTGATTAGTTTTACTCTAAGTCAAAATACATGTAGAATCCTTGATCTGGTTTCTTTCATAGACTGAGTCCATTCTTGCTGCAATTAGAATCAGAATTTCAGAATGGGAAAGAGCCTTAGAGGTTATCGAAATTCCTTATCTGTCAGATGATAAAATGAGACCCAGAAGACTTTATGACTTCCCAGGAAGACTTTATGACATCTCACAACTACTAAAGGGATAGTATTTCCTCAAAATCCTTCTTGAAGACCAACCCCTCTGTCCCCAAAGTTGCTCACTGTGGCAGGCGGCCCCCAGGGTGGCCCCCAGTGGTCCCCACCTCCTGGTATTCACCCTCTATGTGGTCCCCTCCCCCTTACACCAGGGTTGGCTTGTGTGAGCAACAGAGTATGGCAGAGGGGATAGGGACGCCATGGCCTGAGCAGCCTTGTGGAGAGGTCCACACAGTGAGAAACTGAAGCCTCCTGCCAAAGAGCCACACGAGTGAGTCTGCAATCAGCACCTTCAGCTCTAGTCAAGCTTCTGATGGCTGCAGCCCCAGCTCACAGTTTGACAGCAACCTCTTGGGAGACCCAGAGCCAGAACCCCCCAGCCTAACCGCTCCCAGATTCTTGCCCCTCAGAAACTATGTGAGATAATATCTGCTGTTTTTAGCTATGTTTTAGTATAATTTTTTTAAATACAGCAATAAATAACTAATACACTCCAGAGCTATGACTAGCACATTTAAGAAAATGATTGAAAGGTACATACAGTTTAGAGTGCATGGAGGAGGTGATAAAGTATTTCCATAAATGGGAGAGTTCTGGTGGTGGTACAAACAATAAACAATTGTGTCCTCTTAAGTGGGAATAAGAAAGAATCTTAGAGAGACAATAGGCCAGGTGGCCACCTCCAAGAATATCCTAACATATGAAGAAAGAAAATCCTGTCTATAATTTTGGGGGGAAGAACAGCAGCCAAGTTATGGGTTAGGAAGAATTGACACTGCTGAAAAGCTTTGTACATTTATGTAATATTGTCTCCTTTAGCAACTTTCTTTCTCAGTGACCAGCTAATATTCTGGGACAGCCTCAACAGAATATAAATAGCTCATTAACCCAGATAGAGCTCTGAATTCTAAAGTGCTACATTCTACTACTAAGAGAAGTCCAAATGTCAATGAGATCATTCTTAAATGGTTTCAACCAGGAATTTCAATGAGCATTTACCCCCAAACCAACAGGATACCCTTAAATTTCTTAAAACGTTATTATGCATAATCAAAAGTGATTGCTACTGATGTTCTCTCAGAGTGATGCAAATCTATTTCGTTACTTCCTTATCTAACTACATGAAAAACAGCAAACTACTCAAGCAGAACTTGAAGGAAGATGGCACAGGACATGTGAAACTACAAGGAATACTGGGAATACTGATAGAGGTGGGGAAATTCCGAGGAAAATTGTCCTTATTGACCATTTTGCAGAACACTCCTCTGCTCTGCTCGGTGCTGAAGAGTTTGCTAAAACTATGGGTGAGTCAGGAAGCCGGTTATTTTCCTGCTTTCTGCCAACCTAAAGCAAACTAAAGCAAATCGTTCTGCCATGTCTGTCTGTATTTCCAGAGTCCCGAGCTCTCAAATAGCTGCCTTATAAAGTCAACAATGTCAAAATTCTATTTTGCCTTTCTTATTCTAAGGTATCGTTGACAGAATAGTTTGCCTTTTCCCTCTTTTTGTTTCCTCTCGGAGAATACTTAATAACATCAAAGTTTATTTTCCAAGTATCAAACGCTTGAAAAAGAAGTTTTCCCATGGGTTGCTGAAAGTTTTTCTTGCTAGTGGCTAAAAATTCAGATAACCAAAAGACTAATTTTTCTAAAACAGAATATATTGCAGATGCTTTGTTGCAATTTTGAGATACAGCTTCCTGAGGCTTCACAGTAGGTTCCAAACAGACTTAAAATGGCCAAGTTCAATAATAAAGACAGGGTGGGTACTGCTGTTAGTTCTAAGATAACCAAATTGGGGAAACATTATTAAAATGACATGGCTGGATCTGATTACTGACTTTTAGATAAGTTCACTTGAAAATAATGGGATTGCTGGTGACAAGGAAACAGAACTTCTGGTGAATTATATATGTCATAAAAATCTTTGATGGATTTGAGAATAAAGCAAACCTAAAGGTCAACAGGCCTCATTTCATCCCCTTGTGGAGAACGAATAGGTGGGAGGACAAGGCCACCCTTCTTTCGCAAAAGAGCAATCTCTTCCTTCAAAGCCAAAATCCTTTCTGCCTGGACTTCGATCAATTCAGTGACCTTCTGTTTTGCCACAATATCTGCTTTCCGAAGGCCCTGGAAGGCATTGCCCTGTTGAAAGAAAACACCTCCTTGCTTTAACCATCATTTGGAAAGTGAAAAAATTTCCCTGCCATTGTATTTCTATTAGGAGTGCCTTATTGTCAATTTAGACAGCTACTGCTCCTTAATTTAAGGGCCCTTGGATTCTTTCTTGAAATCTCACCATCTAAGGAACAACTCTTAAAATTCAAAGCTCCTTTGGAAAAGGCAACACATTAAGCTAGCTATCAGTCATTCATAACCTATAGGGCTCATCAATGGAATCATAAAAGATAAGGTACAGCCTTCCATTTTTGTACAGCTCATAATTTGTTTTCCAAAAAGAAATCTCTGTTTCCTCATCTGCTTTTCTCCCCAATCTGACCAGCTCCTGCTCATACTTCAAACATCACTTTCAGGGAGGCCTCCTTTGCCCCATGGACTATATTGGGGCTTTCCTGCTCTCTGTTCTATCAAATCATCCATCACACATCATTGCAATTATTCAATTGAACCACATGAAAGTTATAATATGTCAACCTTTTTCAACCTATAAAAATGGCAGTTTCATATAGTTCAAACTAAATGCTTGTTTGATATCTGTTTTTCCTATTACATCCTGTACCCCTTAGAGATAAGGCCCAGTATGATTGGATCTCACCACTCTACACAGACATCCACTTATTACATAAGACTAGATACTCAATAAAATTTGAATGAATTAATATATCTGTTAAAGGGACATAGCACTTATCAAGTATCTCCTGTGTGCCAGATGCTTACATACACACTCTCATTTAATCCTCACAACAACTCTGTGAATTAGGTAGCATTATCTCAATTTTATAGGTAAGGAATCTGAGATTCATAGAGAATCATTAACTGGCCCAAGTCACTACAGTATTAAGTGCTAGAAGCAAGATTAGAACCAGGTCTTCCTGGCCCCTAAGTCTATGATTTTTCCATTATCCTACAGTTACTGTGGCAGACATTCTTGACTGGTTACCCAGTATCCTTCTACTGCCTCTAGACCTTGTCCTCCTTTACTTCAGAGGAGCTAGGGGTGGCTAAATGGATGCAAGCAGAAAGCTTTTGCTTTCCTAATGAAAGAGACAGAAGAGGATGGCCCATGGATGTGAAATACAGAATTGAGGCAGCCATCTGGGACCTTGAAGGAAACACTGAGAAAAATCACAAAAATATTGGCTCTGGCATCATGGACCCCTAAAACAAAACTGGTAGTCACCTCCTTTCAGATTTCTTTCCTGATACACCAACTTGTGCCCAGTCATCCTCCTTGCCATATCCAATGAAATATTGGCTATTCTTATTTTGAAATGGCTTTTTCACTACATCTACATCTGTATCTATATCCCATTTCATGCCTAGATCATTGCAATAATAATAGCAATGGAGTCAGCTTTGGAGCTAGACACAGATACACTAGGTATAAAAATTAGCTCCACCACTCTTTAGATATGAGAGCTCAAGTAAGTTCATTTCTCCGTACTTTGGAAAGTAGTATTTTAAGGATCACATACTATATCCTATGTAAAGAGACTGTACATTACCCAGCACTTAGTAGGTACTCAATGACATTAGTATCTCTTGCCTCCGTCAAAGCATATGAGGTCAACAAATGTTTACTTACTGCTTATGTATGAAGATTTTGTTCAGGTGTTAATCTTTTCATATACCACCTTGATTCTTCACTCAAAAATTCTTTGGTGGACAAAAGGCCCTCTGTATCTGGATTCTAGTCTTCCTCTCATATCTAATCTCCAATTATAAATCTTCCAAGTCCTCTTATTCACCTTCCATGGAATAAATTCTATCCTTTCTTACTTTCAGGCATTTGCTTAGAACATTTTAATAAATATTATCCACCACATACTACATGTCAAGTACTATGTTGGGCTCAATAAATATTATATAAGAGCAAGTCGAAAGCCATAAAAGTAACAAGCATTTTAATAAGGTAATATATAAAATCCCACAGTTCACGATGTCCACTTGAGCTGAAGTTAAATGAAATAAACAGCTATTGGAAATGTATGTTTGACACTAAATAACTTTACCTCTCTAGGACCAAGACAAACCTCACAGCTTAGTGCTTACATGAGTTCATGGAACCAAGAGACATTGAATCAAGCTGTCCCTCAAGTCCACTGTAATGTAGCTAATATTGACCCAGTGTCCTCAAGGTCCCAGATGGACCTGGAAAGAGCCCAAGATCAAGGTCTGTTAACATGCCAGCAATTGATATTCTTGTGAGCAGCAACTTTTACAGAGCTTTCCCAGTTCTGACAAAGGGCCTGAAGAAAAGGAACATACCTGCTGGTTCTGTAGTGTATTCAGTTGAGAATCAAGTTTCTTCTTTTCAATGCATAAATCATTCATCTGGTGGAGCTTTTTGGTGTGCTCTTTTGTCTTCATCATCAGTTCCCATCGCACTTGAGCAATCTTATCCTACAAAATGGATTAAGTGAAGAAGAGAAGACATAGAGAAAGAGAAATCAGTGTCCAGATTTAATCAAAACCATAAAGCAAATGAAGCAATACGCACACATGAAAATACAATCAGGAGCCAATGTGAAAATGCAGTCAGAAGCAACCACATTGAGTCCAGTTTCACGAGAAAAAAGACAAATGTTAAATATGTAGATATCACCCCATTGTTGAGGAACGAAATTAGTATTCATACTGAAAGCTGGTATTATATTACTTAAAAGGAGGAATGATCTTTTAAGCAGCAAACTTTCATATATTGCTGTGTCTCCAGACTTGGCCCAAGATCTTCAAGGTAGACAGCTTGAATGGTCACACATCTACTAAATGGCTCTCCTTTGTTCTCTTCTTGCTCCAACAAATTATTTTAGGTTGTACATATTATCTCTAGCATTCCTCTGATAGGGACCAGTTCTGATTCTTCAAAGCACAGTGGTAAGCCTCAAATTAGCAAAGATGAGACAGGGCCACTGGACAAGATAGCACTAGCAACCTCTTCTCTGACCCTATTGGCCAATTAGAAAAGATGGGAAACTAGAAAAATCCTTAAAAATTATGGGCTTATAAATCTTTGTAAAAGCTCCTATCTCTGAATCGGGTAGAAACCAGGACTCTGCTTCATCTCATGGCTTGGGGAACAATATGAAGCATTATATTCTTCTAAGACCCTATTAGCCAAATAGTTCATGCTTTGTTACAAAATTTATTTTTTAGAGATGTTTTCTAATTTCCCGACTCTAATAGCATGCAAAAGGTATGCAATAATACAATTCGGAACCCCAGAGTACAGCAGTTCCATTTCTAACACCATTAGAGCATTTATATAAATATTAATGAAGGACTCAAAAAGGAACCTCTCCATAATCTTACATGCCTTTTTGCCATCATATTTACATGTGTCCTGGACTTCAAGTCTCAGTTCTGGTGCCTTCACCCAGAGACAGACAAATCCCTCCAACTAAGTGAACAGTAAGGAAGCCAAGACAAGCTTAAAAGAAAGGGAAAGCCAAGTGGGGTTCACACAGACCCATCTCAACTGCACTGGAGCTTCCTAAGAACCATTTAAGGCTCACTGTGATTTCTTGCCTCCACCCAGATTTAACCAAGGTAGATCTACTGCCCTCATATCCTTACCTCCCACATCTTCATTTCCTTTGCATTCAATAGCTCTTTTCGAAGTTTTTTGATCTTTAGTTCTTCAAGTGTTGTATTAACAGAAAGTGTCTGAAGGGCTTCTAGGTCTATCACACGGCCAAACTTGCTGATCATTAGTTGACGGACTGTTTCTTCCATCTCTAAAAGAAGACAGTCTTCTTAGGTTGTTTATTGGCTCCCATTGTTATTTAATGTACAACACAAACAATAAATTCTATGGAATACCTTTTGCAAGAAGATGGTAAAAGGTTTTATGGTACCGGTTGAGTTTTCCTCCATTGCTTTTCACTTGCTACTGTCCTCACTTGTAATGCTTATTCCTATATTTTGTCTTTTCATCTCCTTCAATATCCTGGGTAAAACTGAATCATCTTTCCCTAATGGCTACATCCTCTGATCCACCCCTCCTCCAACTGTTAACAGGCCCCAACTACATTAAGAACTCTTCAATTTTACTGTTGATTTTTACAGCCTCTGGTGTTAAGAATAGAGCAGGCACTTAACAATGTTCTCAAATTCAAGTAAAAATTAACTTCTTGCAGTATTACATGAGGCCCCACATGGTCTGCTCTGTCCTGTCCCCATATTATCTCTCCACATCCTTTCCCATACCATCCTTCCTCATCTACTCCACTCCAGCCCCACTGGATTTCTTTCTGCTTCTCAAACATGTTGGGCTCACTTCCACCTCAACTCCTGATGTGGACTGAATGGTGTACCACAGTTTGAACATGTTCTTGTTACTTCTGCTAAGGTGTGGACCAACTGAATCAGGTTGGGCTTTAATCCAGATTACTGGAGACCTTTATAAGCGAAGTGGGAGTCAGATGGAGAGAGAAGCTAGGGGGAGCAGCCCAAAGCTGGAAGTCAACAGAACCCAAGTGACAGAAAAGGCAAAGACCAGGGTTCACCGGCAGCCAGTCCCAGAATGCCACAGTCTTCAGGGAGAAAGCAGCACCTTGCTGGCACCTTGATTTTATAATTCTCCTAGCCTCAAAACTGGTGAGCAAATAAATTCCTGTTGTTTAAACCAACCCATGGTACACTATTTGTTTAAGCAGCCATGAAGCTGAAACAGCTCTCCTGGTCTGGAATATTCTTCCCAGAGATCTACATGACTCACTTAGCCCAGTCCATTTTCTGAAAGTGACTTGTGAGCTAAAGACTCATTTCCTAATGCTGAGGGTGTTATTAAAAGCAGGTCTTTGGTCTTTAACCAGAGAGAACCAGATCTTAGCACGTATGTCACCTACTATGATGGTTAGGTTCATGTGTCAACTTGGCCAGGTGATGGTACCCAGGTGTCTGATCAAGCAAGCACTGGCCTAACCGTTACTGCAAGGACATTTGTGGCTGGTTAAGAAACCAGAAGGCTGGGTTATTAAATCATCAGTCAATTGGCTGCAGCTATGACAGATTACATTCACGAAGAGTGTGTCTTCCACAATGAGAGAATTCAATCAGCTGGATTTAATCCAATCAGTTGAAGACTTTTAAGCCAGACAGATAGAGGACCTTCGCTTCTTCTTTGGCTAACCAGCAAAAAATTTCCTGAGGAGTTCATTAAAGTTAAACAGTTTGTTCATGAGGAGTTCATGGAACATGTTCATTGAAGTTGCCAGTTTGCTGCCTGAGGAGTTCATCGAACATCTTCATTGGAGTTGCCAGTCTGCTGCCTGCTCTATGGAATTTGGACTCATGCATATCCACAGTTGTGTGAAACACTTTTATAAATCTTATATTTATAGATATCTCTTGTTGATTCTGTTTCCCTAGAGAACACTAACACACCTTCCCAGGAAGCCCTTCCGTGGCTAGCCTCCCAGAGACCTCGTCACTCTCTTTCTCAGTCCCTCTTTTATTTTTCTTTTTAGCAATAATCAACATCTAACATGCCAATACTTTACTTATTTTGTTTACTGTCTTTCTCCTGTATAAGAACAGTGGAACACCTGTGGGGACAATTCTTCTTGTGAAGCTTGAGCTCCTAACAAAATGTAATCTTGTAACAAGACATTCTCCCTCAGACCACCAGACTGTCTTCAATGTGAAGTCTGAAGGCCCTAAGGTAGAATGAGATGATACAGCTTTGTTACAGTGCATAAATCTGAATTTAGGCATAATTGTTATGACTGAAAAATAACTGTCTAAATGGTAGAGTTTTCTAGGAGAGTGGGATTAAATCTTCAGTAGTCAGGAATGTGAAACTCTTCATCTGTCCATCGATCCATCCATCTAGGTAATATTTATTGAGTACCTACCTTGCCCAAGGATTATACCCTGTACTGGAAGGGATATAAAAATGTATTAGGCAGACAGAGCACAGTAAATTTACCACGTGATAAGGCAAATCAGACATGTATGCAAACAACTACAATTTGAAAAAGCAAGTACTTTAAGCTCTAAGCTCTCTCAATGTTTTCTGTCCTTAATCCTCTCATAAAGGACTCCAGTAAAAGGATCAAGACCCACCTTGAATGGGATGGGTCACATCTCAGTTGAAATAACCTAACTGAAAGGCCCCACCCACAACAATTCTGCATCCACAGGAATGGATTAAAAGAACAGGCCTTTTCTGGGATATCTAGCAGCTTCAAACCAGCACAAACAGTGAGCAAAAACATTTATAAATATATAGGTACATCTAAACAATTATTGCATCCATAAAATAATACTAATGCCCATTTGGGGAGCTGCTTAAAAAAAGAATTAAAATATCAGGCATTATATTGCAGTTAAAAACATGCAAAGTAGTTCTTCATATCGTGTGTAGATACATACGAAGGTACACACACATACACAGTGGTTGACTCTGGGGAAGGAGACAGCAGAATGGTACTAGAAAGAGAAAGGGCTTCAATTGTCTCTTCAATACTTTATTTCTTAAGTTGGGTAGTGGATACATGGGTTATTATTACATTATTCTATATTTTATCATATATAAAACATTTTTAGTTAAAAAATTTAGTCTATGATCAAAGACTCATCCTTTAAAATTAGGAGAGTAACCATTTAATATCAGGAGAGATCCTAAGTAGGGAGATGAGATTCTTGCTCTCTGCCTCAGCAGTCCTGCTTCTATGGTTACTTAGTGTTTTCAAATTTGGAGACAGTTATTCAATAGTTCCTTTTTTTTATCAAAAAATATTACTAAATAATACACAGGCTCAGATACTCACTTTGTATCGTTTTTGCCATCTCTCTTTTTTCTCTGACAAGCTGTTTACGCCTCTCCCGGCATTCTTTGTTAAGTTTTTGCTGCTGGACATTTTCCTCCTGGAGCTGTAAGATTCTTTCTTGCAGCCGTCCCAAGAATTGGTTAGAAAATACCAAAGTACCAGAAAGATCAGTAGGTATTTCTCCAAATGCCACATACTCTATCTACAAAAACAAAAGAAAAACAAAAAATATATACAAACATATAAATTAAATGTAAGGGAATGGAAAGCAATTTCTTCTCTGTCACTTGTTTAGTTTATTGCCTTTGGACTCTTACCTTTCTCACCACTGAGTGGCAGTAACCAGGTCAAGGGAGAAAGTATAATAAACCACATTTTATCCCTCTCGGGATAGCAAATCTCCTCACATAGAAAGTGCCTAAAATCTAATGCATAATGACAGAACAAACACCTCAGGGTTGGCATGTTAGGCAGACGGCTGACTTATAGCTAATCCAGTTTGGGTCAGGTTCCACAGAAGATGTGGAAGTCTGGTCTTGCATTTTTCTTCTAAAATACAGCCTTCTCTCTTAGCCTAATAAAATAGGGCATGATGGGCCTTTTCTCTCATTGACATGTATCTCTGGATTTTAATATAAATTGTAGTTCAAGTAGAGAATGGAAATGAATAAACAGCAAGAAAAGAGAGAAAGAATATTTTGCTTTCATCTTGCCCTCCCTCATTACAAGTAGTGATTAAGTGAAGATAATTCCTGTGCATTAGCTCACGTCTACTCTAAAAATGATGTGAAAAGTGACAATTGCCAGATCCAAAATTTCTACCTCCAAGCTATTGCATTTTTAAATCATAAGGTTCCTCATTTCTCCAGAACTGAAATGGTTTAACTTTCAAAGTGATAGTGGGGCACAGGGAAATTTAGATGTTTGGATGTTACTATTTTATAACAGTCTGACATCGGATGAGAAAAGTTTGGGTGTCATCTGACATTAGAATTCTCAGCCGAGGACCATGTGACCCATGAATTTTTCTTTGAAAAAGCCCAGCGATGACTCTTCTGCTCAGGTGGTATTGGGCAAACTCTCCAGACCCATCACCTGGTGAAGCTTCAGTGGCATCACAACCAGTAGTTCATTCAGCTGCTGCTGCTTCTCTCGTTGATAAGCCTCCAGGTCCTCCTCTGCTGCATTCAGATTAGTTGCCACAACTTTTACCTGTAGAAAGGAAAGCACCATGTTGGAAATGTTGAGAAGATTCAATGGACTTACATCAAAAACTGTTAATGAAAGCTTCTTAGGAGGGAGTAAAAGCATTAGCAGCATCTGCTTTGTTAGGTTGTGATTAAGAAGAGGGTAACAGTTTGCAGATCAGGAATGTATTATTACTATTTTCTTCCAATTAAGCATTGATGCACACCATTTTTTCAACCATTCCTACATCCTCAGAGTTGTCAAGGTTTTACAAATAAGAGCTCAGAAGACTTGTCCTTATCTCTGTTTAATTTTCTGCATAAAAACAGCCCTCAGCATGGAATGTCTTTGTCAGAATGGCAAGAATCTTGCTTGGTCAAAATGACCTCAATAAATCAAAGGGAAAAGCTCTTTAAAGCAATGACAGTACTAACTATACTGTTTAAAGCACATACTTCATCTCCTAAAAAAAACTTGGAAGTTTTCCAAATGACTTCTCCTTTGCAACAGGAGAAGCAATCTATAAAAAATATTTCCGAATATGAATCAAGTTAAGTGATGTGGCTCTAGACAAGAATAACTAAGAGGGGAAATGAGAAGATAAGACAAATCAATCAACAGAATTAAACTACAAGTTTAGAGTTAGAGGTCTCCAAAATGGAGTTCATGCACTCTAGAGGGTCAACAAAATTATTTACTTGGTTGCAGAAAGGAAATATCAGAATTTCTGTTTCTATTTATTTTTACCTCGTACTTTTTCATTTCTATCTTTGTGAATATTTCATAAAGTACAAATATATCATTATAATTTGTTAATATAATTTATAAATGAATATTCATTAATAGGGAGTATGTGCTCAGGATTTTTTTACTCCTAAAATTATTTAATCAGACGACTTTAGAGACTGATGATTTAGAGAAAGAAAGTCCAGTCACCAAAAGAGCAATGCCTCCCACCATGACTGTTCTTGAGGAGAAAAAACTGGATATAACATTTGAAATATTTCTTCTCTAGGGAGAAATCCTAACAGATATTACTACTATGAAATGGCAGTATTATAGCTGGCAGGATGTGTAGCCTATTGGGAGAGGATTAAAAAGCAGGCAGACCAACTTGCAGGTGAAATCACTGCCCTCCCCCCTTCGTGGGATCTGACACCCAGGGGAGAGAATCTCCCTGGCAACATGGAATATGACTCCCAGGGAGGAATCTAGACCTAGCATCATGGGATGGAGAACATCTTCTTGACCAAAAGGGGGATATGAAAGGAAATGAAATAAGCTTCATTGGCAGAGAGATTCCAAAAGGAGCCGAGAGGTCACTCTGGTGGGCACTCTTATGCACAATACAGACAACCCTTTTTAGGTTCCAAATACCTGGAACTATCAAACTACAACCCAGAACCCATGAATCTTGAAGACGATTGTATAAAAATGTAGCTTATGAGGGGTGACAATGTGATTGGGAAAGCCATAAGGACCACACTCCCCTTTGTCTAGTTTATGGATGGATTAGTAGAAAAAGGGGGGAAAGAAAAAAAACAAACAAAAAGGCACCCAGTGTTCTTTTTCACTTTAATTGCTCTTTTTCACTTTAATTTTTATTCTTATTATTTTTGTGTGTGTGGTAATGAAAATGTCAAAAATTAATTCTGGTGATGAATGTACAACTATATAATGGTACCGTAAACAACTGAATGTATGCTTTGTTTTGTATGACTGCAAGGTATGTGAATATATCTCAATAAAATGAATTAAAAAAAAAAAGCAGGCAGACCACCATACCTTTTTGGACAATATATCATATTCCTTTTTGAGGTTATCAATAATCTTCTTTTCTTCAACTAAGCTCTCCTCAATATCCAGCCTTTTCTCTCGAAGTTGAAGGGCCAGTTCAAAAAGAGCTGGATCACAGTCTGAACAGACAGTCACAATAAAAATATAAGTCCCACTCGTTATGGAATACAGCAGTATTTGAAGTGCAGACTTTGGAACTTTGGGATGAAATCCACTTGTGGATCCACTCTAGCAAACTTACAGTACACTATGGTCCCACTCTTTCAGGTGGAAATTATTAATACAACTAATAATCATGCTAGTAATTATACTGGCACTGATGTTCTGAGCCAGGCTTTGTGCCAGGCCCTTCAGGTACATTATCTCACTCAGGCTCACAGACCCTGCAAGGTAGAAATTATTGTTCCATTTTATAGTTGAGGCCCCCAAGTCTCAGAGAGGTCACAAAGCTAGTAGTGACAGAATGGGATTCAAGACCAGTATCTCCATATCATTTCCACTACATCACACTCAAAACCACATTTATCTACCAAGTTACAGGAAAAGAATGTAATAATATAAAGAGCACTACCATGGAAGTTAGGACCTTAGTTCTAGCTCTAATTCTATCACTACACTAGCTGTGAGACTTTGTTCAAGCCATTTAATCTTACTGTAAAATAAGTTGCATTGTAAGATTTTCAAGCTCTCTTCTGCTAAGAAATATTGATTTTAAGAAGACTCTTAAAAATTTGCTGGTTAAAAGTTTATATGAAATGTCTAGAAAAGCAAATTTTAGATCCCCCAAATTGTTTTATTTCTATTGAATCATTCATTTAGTGAGACTGTATGAATACTGATCTGGTTGTTCCAGATGGGTTTCACTGAAAACCATAAACATAAATTACCAAGCTTCTCCAGGAAACAGTACCAAAACTACCCTTACAAAACAGATTTGAAAAGCAAAAATTTGTATGGGTTTGTCAAAAAGAGGGAGAACTGTAAGAAAATAGAAATATAATCTGGTGTTTCTCTATAAAATTTAACTTGCTGTGTAAATCAACTGAAGGTCGTCTGCAGATGACTTAATTTGTAACCCATAAATGGCTGCCTAAGGGAACAGATAATACCCAGAGCCTCCCGAATTATTCACTAGGCTATACTTCATAAATTTTAGACCACTCTTCCCTTAAATTTTATTATGAGAGAATTGAAAAACAAAAAAAATCCCTTCTTAGTTTTGTTAATCCACATTCACACTTCACAGAGATCACACGGTTTTTATTCAACTTACTTGTAGGGCAGATAGAATCATCAAAAACCTCATCTTCAGATCCAGACTCATCTTCATCACTCTCCAAGCTGGACTCGTCATCACTGGATTCATCACTATCCTCATCTTCATCTAAGGAGAGAGGAGAGCATTGTTAGCAGAGAAGTTCCTGTGTCAAACTAGAGCCTGGATTTTTAAAGTAAAGTATTTTTCAATGAGTTAATTGCTAGGAATATAACGAGATAAAGCAGAAAATTACTCAATATTTTCAGAAGAGTTTAAAATGGTTCAGGTCTAAGGGGCTCCAAATACAAATGCCTGGAAAGAGTTGTGCAGCTACCAAAACATTCATGTCAGAGGGAGTTGGGACCAAACTGCCAAGCTGCTTGTGTTGTGACCCACCTAACATAAGTCCCCAATTTCAAAATCATAAAATGCTCTGAAAACAGGAACAACTTTCACACTTATCTGAAGTTATGTAACACTATATATAGTCTTTATTAAACCAACTTAGTGTGAATATTCATGTTTTTGCTATAGAACTATTAAGGTATTTGATTTTGGAATGGTGCACTTGACCTTCTGGAAGTGTTATACCATATACACTATAATGTATAAAAATTTCTGGATGCCAAAGCACACCCACCCCCAAGGGTTTTGGATAAGGGATTGTAGAGTTCCCCTACCACCCAGTACCACATTATGAAGTGAATCAACAAAGGCTACAATTAGACTTTCACATTCTTTACATAGACTGTGCTTTGGGGAAGATGGAGTAGAACTATTTTACCTTATTCTTCCTGTAAAAACCCTGGGCATTATATGTAAAACAAACCAAAGAAGATTCTGAAAAATAAAGAGAAGAAAGCAGATTGACTATGTTCCTCAGAACCCAAGAACAACTCTGTGCTGAGGTTCCCTCTTCCTTTTACCTCATTATGTCTCAGGCTTGGAGATGAAGTTGGCAACAGATACAGAAACACCAACAGGCAATATAAAGAAAGCCCCAACAGAAACCTGCTCTCGGCACCCAAAGGACTAGGAAATGGGCAACCTAGCAAGAAAGAAAACTTCTAGAAAACAGCCATTGTACTCCAGCCAAACATCCACAGAAAATCCCACTCCCATCCAACACAAGCAACAGCTAAGTGGGAAGCCTAGACATCCACCTTCGCGAGGCTGTAACGAGGCATCTCAGCATTCCCTCTGGGATGGTATCAGCGAAGACCAAGTAAGGAGCTGGGGCATTTATCCCGGCTGGCTGGAAATGAGGTCCCCCCGCCCCGCCCCACCAAGGCATCCTACCTTGTGGAGACCAGGGTAGCCTGGACTTCCTCCCCTGCCCAGCAATAACAAGGTACCTTTGCTGGTTTGGATATATTATGTCCCCCAGAAACGCCATAATCATTTAACCCAATCTTGTGGGGCAGAACTGTTTGATCAGATGTTTCCACGGAGATGTGACCCACTCAACTGTGAGTGAGAACTCTGATTGAATTATTTCCATGGAAGGTATGAACCCCACCCATTCAGGGTCTTGATCTGTTCACTGGAGTTTAAGAGAGCTCAAGAGCCAACACAGATGCTGATGCTTGGAGATGCCTGGAAATGCAGGCAAAGGAGGTTTGGAGATGCTAAACTAAGAGAAGAAGCCCAGAGTTTGCCCCGGAGAAGCTAAGAGAGGACCCCCCAGATGCTCAGAGAGAAATGCCCTGGGAAAAAGAAGCAAGGATGCACGTAGCTGAGAGAAAGAGGAGCAAAGACAGAAGCCCAGAGACATTTTGGAGAAAGCCACTTTGAAACCAGAACCCAGGAGCAAAGGACCAGCAGATGCCAGTCACGTGCCTTCCCAGCTAACAGAGGTATTCTGAACGCCACCGGCCTTTCCTCAGTGAAGGTATCCTTTTGTTGATACCTTAGCCTGGACACTTCTATGGCCTTAGAACTTTATAAAGTCAATCCATTTCTGGTATTTTGCATAACAGCAACTCTAGCAAACTGGAACACTACCCTTCTCTCTCCCTGCATGGGTGGAGTCAGAAGAGACCTGGTGGAGAGTCAGGACTTTCCCCATTGCCCAGAATTATTGAAGCCATTCCCACTACGGTGAAGTGGTGACCATGTGAGAAGCTGGAACAGCCATACTCACACGGCAGAAATAAGGAGACTTCCATTAAGGTGTCAGTGGAGGCCAAGCGGAGAATGTGGAGTTTTGCCTCCAACTGGCAGTAATAAGGAGGTGCCAGCCCCTTCCCCTGCCAGAACGGTGTCAGAGAAAGTCAAGGAAAACAGAAAATTTAAATATCCCTTATACTAAAACCAGACAAAGCCAGCAAAAAAAATATAAAGCTACAGAGATGTATAAAACTGTGTCTGTATAAAACTATGCAAATGCAAAATTTGTTAACAAAATATAAGCAAATAAAATTCAGCAGTATATAAAAAGAATTATACACCATGACTAAGGGGGATTTATTCCAGAGATGCAGGCCTGGTTTAATAATCAAAAATCAGTTGATGTAATCTGTTCTATTAACAGGCTAAAAAACAAAACAATCACATAATCATTTTGATTGAGGCAGAAAAGCATTTGACAAAACTCAACACCCATTCAGGATAAAAACTCAAAGAAAAATAGGAATATAGGGGAACTTCCTCATCTTGATAAAGAGCATCTACAAAACACCTATGGTAACATATACTTAAAGGTGAAAGACTGAAGGCTTTTCCTCTAAGATTGGGAACAAAGCAAGCATGTCAAGTCTCATCATTCTATTTCAACACAGTTCAATAAGACAAGAAAAGGAAATAGACATAAAGATTGGAAAGAAGCAAAACTGTCCCGTTTGCAGATGACATAATTGTCTGCATAGAAAATCTTGAGGAATCTACCAAAACCTCCTAGAAATAATAAGCAATGTCTCAGGATACCGGAAAACCTCCTGGAAATAATAAGAGGACTATGGGATACCAGATAACCATATAAAAATTAATTCTATTTATATATATTAGCAATAAACATGAAAGCACCAAAATTAAAAATACAGTATCACTTATAATCAGACTCAAACAATTTATAAAAAGGAAATACTTAGATGTAAATCTAACAAAACATGTCCAGGACTTGTATGATGAAAACTATACAACTCTAATGAAAAAATCAGAGTAGAGCTAAATAAATAGAGACATACAATATTCATGGACTGGAAGACAACACAGTAACAATATGAATTCTCCCCAAACTGATATATAGGTTTAATACAATTGCTATCAGATTCCAAAACATATTTTGTAGATATAGACAAGATTATTCTAAAACATGGAAAGACAAATTAACTAGAACAGCTAAAACAATTTTGAAAAAGAACAAAGTGGGAGGACTTAGTGTACCTCTGTCAAGACTTAATATGTAGCTACAGTAATCAAGACTGTGGTATTGGTGGAGGGACAGGCACATAGATCAATGGAATGGAATAGGGAACCCACAAACAGACCCATCTACATATGCCCATCTGATTTCCGACAAAAGCACAAAAGCAACTTAAGGAAAGAAAGACAACCTATTCAAAAAATTGTATTAGAACAATTAAACATCCATAATTGATAGACAAAGGGGAAAAAATAACTTTCACCTAAGCCTCACATCTTATACAAAAATTAACTCCAAATGGTTCATGGACATAAATACAAAATGTAAAATCATAAAGCTTTTAGGAAAAAAAAAACAGCAGAAAAATCTTCGGGATTTTGCTAAGACTTGGCAGCAAAAACAAGATCCATATAAAAGAAAAATTGCTAAAATTGGACTTCATCGAAACTAAAAACTTTTTTGTTCTGTGAAAGACCCTGTTAAGAGAATGATAACGCAAACTACAGACAGGGAGAAAATGTTTGCAATCACATACCTGAAAAAGGATTAGTATCTAGAATTTTTTTTTTAACTCTCAAAACTTGAAATACTTAGAATATGCAAATTCATAGGGGGCAGAAAGTAGTTACAGGTTAGCAGAGGCAGGGGGTGGGGTGGGGTGGGGTGGGGGTGGGGGCGTGGGGGTGCAGAAGCGAGTGGGGAAGACTGCTTAATGGATACAGGAGTGTCTGTATTAGGATGATAATGGATGGTAATGATGGTAACGCAATATTGTGATTGTAGTTAAAACACCACTGGATTAAACACTTGCAAGTGGTTAAAATGGGAAATTTTACATTGCGTATGTTACTGTAATAAAATTTTTTTAAAAAACTCTCAAAACTCAACAATAAAAAAGCAAAGAATCCAATTAGAACATGGGCAAAAGACAAGAAAATTCACTGAAGAAGATATACAGATGGCAAATAAGCACATAAAAATATATTCAACATTATTAACCATTAGGAAAATGCAAATCAAAATCACAATGAGACTATAACTACACAACTATTAGAATGGCTAAAAATTAAAAATAGTATCTACAAATGCTCAAGTTTTTCTGCAAGGATGCAGAGAAACTGTATCAGTCTTACATTGCTGGTGGGAAAGTAAAATTGTATAGCTGCTCTAGGAAAGCACAGCAGTTTCTCGAAAAAATTAAACACCCAACTACCATATGACCTAGCAATTGGACTTTTGTCCCAAAGAAATGAAGTCACATTCATACAAAAACCTGTACACAAATGTTCATACAGCCAAAACTTATATGTAATAGCCAAAACGGGAGACAAACCCAAATATTTTTCAATGGGTGAATGGTTTAACAAACTGTTACATCTTTACCATAGAATACTACTCAGTAATAAAAAGGAATGAACTACTGAAATAGGCAACAACCTGGATGAATCTTCAGAGAATTATGCTGAGTAAAAAAAGCCAATTCTCAAAGGTTACATCATGTATGATTCCATTTAGATAACATTCTTGAAATGAAAACAAAAAAAATCAGAGAAATGGAGAGCAGGTCAGTGATTGCCTGGAGTTAAGAAGTGGGTGTAACTTTAAGGGCGACATCAGGGATCCTTGTGTGATGAGAATGTTCTGTATCTTGGCTGCATCAATGTCAATATCCTGGTTGTGATATTTATAGTTTTCCTAGATGTTATCAGTGGGGGAAACTGGGAAACGGTACATGGAATCTGTATTATTTCTTGTGTGTGAAAATCTGCAACTGTCTTCAAATAAAAACTTTAAGTGAAAAAAATTTCTGACAGATAAGGTATAGCTTAGTTCCTTTGAACCTTTATTATGTATGGAGAAATACACATGTATGTATGTATATAAGTATATGTATACATACATATAGTATTTAATATATGTAGTCATATAAATTAATTCATTAAATGGTATTTAATTTATAGATATTAAATTATTAATGGTAAGAATCCTATAATTACAGTCCTTTCAGCTATGTCTTTGCCACTGATTAATTCATGGATCAAAGACCCTTCTTGCAGTACTCTATGGTTTAAATCAGAGACTACAAGCTCCTTGAGGGTAGTGTCTATTATCTATCTCCACTTACTCCCCCACAGGGCCTCCGCATTGCCTACCTTGTAGTGGAAAAATAAAAGTATCTAAAATGTCCTTTAGTTATTTCTCTATTTCAATGCTAATGAGAGAAAATGGGATCATAAGAAAGGGATGCAAACCGACATCTCCTTCAACCTCCTTTTTCTTCACCCGTTTTATCTTCTTCTTCAGGACCTTTATGAGGAAGTTGGCAAATTTATTGTTTTCTCCCAGAGCTGTTTGGAAGCCAGCATAGAGTGCCTTTTCCTGGTCCTGAAGCTTGTTGACTTCATTTTTCTTTTCTTCCATCTCTGTAAGAGTCTCATTTATTTTCCACTAAATGAACAAAAACAAGAATAAATGATAAATAAAATATTTCTGATGATACAGGCTCAGGGAGCAATATACATTACAAGGCAAGTTTGGAGTCTACAATTTTTTAAAGCTCCTTAATAGGAGTTTACATTTCTGATGTCTGAAGAGCCACTTATTTTTTTGGTTAAAGTTTTATAATTCTTTTTCTAAAATCAATAAAGTTCAGAATCTGGTGAGTCAGCTTTTTTTATTTTTAACTTTCTCAAACTAATAATTTTTTTTTTTTTTTACTGATGTGTGGACTTTGGCTGATATTTTTGCATATGTGGTTTCAAACACAAAAGATTTTTTTTCACATTGGTATAAAATAAAGAGACATATAATCTCTTAGTGAAGCTGATATACCTAAAGACTGATGTCACTATTCAGTGTGTGTAATCTACTTAATAGAATCCTTCTTTCTTTAAAACAAAGATCAAGTAATTTATCTCTTTAAATTTAACATACATATAACAACTAAAGAAATTTTATTTCCTATGATACTCAATTATATATTACACTGAAAGTTGCTATCATATTTAAGAAAGTCACCAACTTCTTTTCCATGTATGTTCAAAAGGATTACATAAAATGAAAACTCAGTTTCATAAAATACAGATGGGGACAATGAAAGTATGGACTTTTGAAATCCACAGATGAAGTAAATATAAGACTCACTTTTAAAAACTTTATTCTCCTCCCTAATAAATTGTCAGACCAAATTCACTAAAAAAATCTGATTCACTTGTCTCTGACTAAGGATGCCAAAGGCAGAGAGCAAGCAGAAATATCAGGAAAAAGGAAGTGGGGTGAGAATATAAGAGATGACTGCTAGAACAAGGGGGGAAATTACATTAAGAAGAAAATAAAAGAATCAAGTTCCCTCCATAACTAAGGGTGCAGTCATTTGGTATTCTCCTGCTCAATCATACTTGCATGTCCTGCTCCTCTTTGTCTAATGAATTAACACGCTCTTGTAGTATGTTCTCTTGTTTTTCAAAATTCTTGAGGAGAAGCATTTCTTGAAATAATGTGAGATGGTGCAGGTCAGATAACTTCATCTTAGTATCTAATTTCAGTTTCTGATGTCTCAGGAGATGGAGTTCTGCATCAAAAGTGACAATCAGTTCTTTAATCTGAGGTGGAAAAAGATTTGTGAATATGTTAGAAGTTAAGAATAGGTAAGTGTTCTTAAAACTAACAGTACAAATTTGTTTGTATAAAACTTAGTATTTTCTCATTACGCCCTCATGATCTATGAAGAACTGTGTGTATGTGTGCATCTAGTCACCTAAATTAATTCATTAATGGTATTAAATTTACATAATTAAGTGGTAAGAATTCTGTAATTATAGCCCTTCCAGCTATTTCTTCACCATTGATTAAGCCATCCAGCAAGGATGCCCTTATCACAATTCTGTTTAGTTTAAATCAAAGACTATGAATTCTTTGAGGATGGTGTTTACATCTGAGATAGTGTTCACATCTGTCTGTCTTAATTTCCTAGAGCTCCATAACAAATTACCACAAACTTGGTGGCTTAAAACAACAGACATTCATTCTCTCACAGTCCTGGAAGCTAGAAGTCCAAAATCAATGTATCAATAAGGCTATGCTCCCTCCAAAGACTGTAAGGAAGAATCCTTCTCTGCCTCTTCCAACATCTGGTGGCCCCAGGTGTTCCTTGGCTTGTGGCAACTTAACACCAATCTATGTCTCCATCACACGGCCATCTTCCCCTCCATGTCTATGTCTGTGTCCAAATTTCCCTCCTCTTATAAAGTCACCAGTCATATTGGATTATGACCCACCCTAACCCAGTATGATCTCATCTTAATTAATTACATCTGCAAAGACCCTTTTTCCAATAAGGTCACATTCACAGGTATTGGGGATTAGTACTCAAATACATCTTTTGGGTGAGCACAACTCAGTCCACCACAGCCTACCCTCTGACACCCCAAATTCATGTCCTTCCCATGTGCAAAATACATTCACCCCTCCCAACATCATCAAAAGTCTAAACCCATTCCAGCATCAACTCTTCTGAGTCCAAAATCTCATCTAAATCAGTTATGAATGAGACTTAGGGTATGGTCCATCCTGGGGCATAATTCACCCCACATTGGGGCAAAATTCTTCTATCTATGAAACTGTGAAACTGTAAAACAAGCTATGGGGTGGGCATTCCCATTCCCAAAGGGAGAAAATGGAAGGAATAAAGGAATCGCTTGTCTAAAGGAAATTTACAAACTAAGAGGGCAAATTCCATTAGGTTTCAGGGCCTGAGAATAATCCTCAGTGGTTTGATACTCTGTCCCTTGAGACCTCCTGGCCCTATCCTCTTGGCCCAAGACAGTGGCCATGCCCTCTCTTTCCTCTGCATCCATAGTTCTGCCCTTGGAGTCATTCTTCCTTTATTTTGTCTAGACTCTGTCCCTTTCAGAACAGGGTGCCTGTGTTTCTGCTCATATAAGATTCTCCAAAACCTTGTCAGTAACTGCAATTCGTGGGGGTTCAAGCCATCAGACCAGAGGGTCCTCTACAGATCTTTTCTGGATAACCTCATCTCTATCCCTGGCTTCTGCTGAGATGTTTCATTGGATCCACAATTCACATCCTAATCTTTTTAGCAAATGGTTGTCCACTCACACCCTGGGCTCTGACCCCATACTGTTTAGATAACTGAGAATTTTCCAAATCAACAAGTGCTGGTTGTTTTTTGGCCTAAAAGTTCCTTCCTCAATTCTTCTCTTTCTTCTTGCCTTTTAAAGTAAACAGCAAGGAGAAATCAGGTCACATCTTCCACATTTTGCTTGGAAATCTTACCAATTAAAACATCTAAGTTCACCATTTATAAGTTCTACTTTCTACCCAGTGGTTGAATGAATTCATCCAAGTTTTCTGCCACTTGATATCAAGGATAGTCTTTCTTCCAAGTCCAATAATATATTCATCATTTCTTTCTATGGCTTCATCAGAAGCAACTTAAACATTCATATTTCTACCAAACATTTCTTCAAGGCAATCTAGGCTTTTTCTATCAAGGGCCTCAAAATTCTTCCAGACTCTACCCATTACCCAATTCTAAAGCCACTTCCACTTTTTAGGTATTCATTACAACAGCACCCACTTCCAGTACCAAAATCTGTGTCTGTGTTTCTATAAGGATACCAGTCATATTGGATTATGGCACACCATAATCCAGAATGACTTTATTTTAACTGTCTGTATCTGTAAAGACCCCATTTCTAAATAAGATCACATTCAGCAGTACCAGGGATTAGGACTTGAACATATCATTTTTGGGGGGACATAAACTGCCTCCTGTTTAGCCCCTTCAGTGTTTTCTACATTGCCTTTCATGCAGTAAGTACTAAATAAATATTTTCCACAATTTTTGATTTTAAAAACTTTCAAACCAACAGAGACATATTTAAATATATGAATATAGACTTGGAGCCATAAGAAACCTGTTCAATCTTCTAATTTTACAGAGAAAGTGAGGCCAAAGTGCATTTCCTTAGAAGAGAGATAATTTACTAAAAGCTGGGTTAAGAACCTAATATTCCAAGACCTAGTCCAGACTTTCTTCCACTGCCTTCCTAATGATTTTTAAGTACTTAGTTTTACTTTGCTTTTGGCACTTTCTCCACCAACCCTTCTCCACCCCACCCTAAAGGAAAGAGAAAGGTCAAAAGAGCACCCAAGGGCTGATTCTATTAAGGAAACTATTACAATAGGAAGAAGACAAGCTGTTCCACACATTCCATTAGGCTGCACATGCTTGGGAGTGTCAAATGTCAAAAGGCAACAATGAAACATAAGACTAAGCACTGGCTACTCAGTGGGCACCATGGATGCGAGAAGCCGGTGGTACGACATATTTAAAATTCTGAAAGAGAAAAACTGCCAGCCAAGAATTCTTTATCCAGCAAAGCTCTCCTTCAAAATTGGGGGAGAGCTTAAAATTTTCACAGACAAACAAATACTGAGAGAATTTGTTAACAAGAGACCTGCCCTACAAGAAACACTAAAAGGGATCTCTACTGGCTGAGAAAAATAGACAGGAGAGCGAGGCCTGGACATGGGCACAAAACTGAAGAGTATTAGTAAGGGTAACTTAAAGGCAATCAAGAGAGAAAGGGGAAAAATAGATCTGACAACTAAAAACCAAAGGGTAAGATGGCTGATTCAAGAACTGCCTTCACAGTAATAACACTGAATGTGAATGGATTAAAAAATATGAACCATCAATACGCTGTTTACAAGAGACTCAGCACAGCAACACAAAGAGATTGGAAGTGCAAGGATGGAAAAAAATATTCCACACAAGCTACAGCCAAAAGAAAGCAGGCGTAGCAATACTGATTTCAGATAAAATAGACTTTAAATGCAAGGATGTCATAAGAGACAAAGGAGGACACCATATACTAATAAAAGGGACAATTCACCAAGAAGAAAGAATAACCATAAATGTTTATGCACCCAATCAAGGTGCTCCAAAGTACATGAGACAAACACTGGCAAAACTGAAGGAAGCAATAGATGTTGCCACAATAATTATGGGAGACTTTAATATACCACTCTCTCCTATAGATAGAACAACCAGACAGAGAACCAATAAGGAAACTGAGAACCCAAACAATGTGATAAATAAATTAGACTTAACAGACATAAAGAGCATTACAGCCCAAAGTACCAGGACATACATTCTTCTCTAGTGCCCATGGAACGTTTTCCAGGATAGATCATATGCTGGGGAATAAAACATGTCTCAATAAATTTAAAAAGACTGAAATTATTCAAAGCACATTCTCTGCCACAATGGAATGCAACTAGAAGTTAATAACCACTAAAGATCTAGAACATTCACAAACATCTGGAGGTTAAAACAACACTCTCCTAAACAATCAGTGGGTCAAAGAAGAAATGCAAGAGAAATTGCTAAATATCTAGAGATGAATAAAAATGAGAACACAACATATCAAAACTTACGGGATGCAACAAAGGCAGTATTAAGGGGGAAGTTTATAATTCTAAATGCACACATTAAAAAGGAAGAAAGAGCTAATATCAAAGAACTAGCAGTACAACTGAAGATGCTAGAGAATGATTAGCAAACTAATTGTAAAGCAAGTAGAAGAAAAGAAATAACAAGGATTAAAGCAGAAATAAATGACATGGAGAACAACAAAAAAAAAAACTATAGAATAAATAAAACCAAAAGTTGGTTCTTTGAGAAGATCAACAAGATTGACAAACTCTTAGCTAGACTGACAAAGCAAAAAAGAGAGAAGACCCAAATAAACAAAATAATAAATGAGAGGGGGGACATTACTGTGGATCCAAAAGAAATTTAAAGAATCATAAGAGGATACTATGAACAACTGTATGCCAACAAACTAGACAATTTAGAGGAAATGGATAATTTCCTGGAAACGCATGAACAATCTGGACTGTCTGGAGAAGAAACAGAAGACCTCAACAAACCAATCACAAGTAAAGAGATCTAATCAGTGATCAAAAAGCTTCTACAAATAAAAGCCCAGGGCCATGGGAATGCTCAGGAACGACTATGGTTTGTTAATTTTCTGGGGGGAATGGTAGGAACAAGTTTGCAGAAATGTTGTTATTTTAGGTTATTTGTTTTTCTTATTCCTCTGTTGGGTTATAGTCTATTTTCTTGGGGTAGGGTAGGAACATGTTGGAAGCAATGTAGTTATTTTACGTTATTTGTTTTTTCTTATTCCTTTGTTTTGGCTTTGTTTGAAATGTTTCTTACTGTTTCTTTAAAATTTTTGATAAAGTTAAAAAAATGAATAGATGTGAAAAAAAGTAAATGAGCAATAGGGGAAGGAGGGGAATGGAATGTTTTGGATGTTCTTTTTTATTCTAATTTCTATTTTAGTTTTTTGGAGTAATGAAAATGTTCAAAGATTGTGGTGATCAATGCACAACTATGAACTGATTGTACACTTTGAAAGATTGTATGTTATGCGAATATATCTCAATAAAATTGCACTAAAAAAAAAAAAAAAAAGAGCAGGGTCAGATGGCTTCACAAGGGAATTTTACCAAACTTTC
The DNA here is from genome assembly GCF_015220235.1 of Choloepus didactylus. Classification (NCBI taxonomy): domain Eukaryota; kingdom Metazoa; phylum Chordata; class Mammalia; order Pilosa; family Megalonychidae; genus Choloepus; species Choloepus didactylus. Next base: position 78,778,318 of record NC_051307.1, read on the forward strand.
CAAACAGAACTGACACAATTCCTACAGAAACTTTTTCAAAAAACTGAAGTAAATGGAACACTACCTTACTCATTTTATGAAGCCAACATCACTCTAATACCAAAACCAAATAAAGGTGCTACAAGAAAGGAAAACTACAGGCCAATCTCCCTAATGAAAATAGATGCAAAAATTCTCAACAAAATACTTATAAATTGAATCCAAAGACACATTAAAAAAAATCATACACCATGACCAAATGGGGTTCATCCCAGGTATGCAAGAATGGTTCAACATAGAAAATGAATGTAATACAACACATTAACAAATCAAAAGGGAAAAATCAAATGATCATCTCAATAGATGCTGAAAAAGCATGTGACAAAATCCAGCATCCTTTTTTGATAAAAACACTTCAAAAGGTAGGAACTGAACGAAACTTTCTCAATATGATAAAGGGCATAAATGAAAAACCCACAGCCAGCATAGTAACTCAACTGTGAGAGACTGAAAATCTTCCCTCTAAAATCAGGAAAAAGACAAGGATGTCCACTGTCACCATTATTATTCAACACTGTGCTAGAAATTCTAACCAGAGCACTCTGGCAAGACAAAGAAATAAAAGGCATCCAATTTGGAAAGGAGGAAGTAAAACTGTCATTATTTGCAGATGATATGATCTCATATTTGGAAAATCCTGAGAAACCAATGACAGAGCTACTTGAGCTAATAAATTCAGCAAAGTGCCAGGATACTAGATTAATGCACATAAGTCAGTAATGTTCCTACACACTAGAAATGACCTAACTGAAAAGACACTCTAGAAAAAGATTCCATTCAAAATGGCAATTTAAAAAAATGAAGTATCTATGAATAAACTTAACCAAGGATGTAAAAGACATCTCCACAGAAAATTACACAACTTTACTAAAAGAAATAAAAGGGGACCTAAAGAGATGGAAAAATATTCCATGTTCATGGCTAGGAAGGCTAAATGTCGTTAAGATGTCAATCCTACCCAAACTATCTTCAGAGTCAATGCAATTCCAATCAAAATTCCAACAACCTACTTTGCAGACTTGGAAAAGCTAGTTATCAAATTCATTCACAAGGGAAAGATGCCTCAAATTGATAAAAGCATTCTAAAAAAGAAAAACAAGTGGGAGGACTTAACGCTTCTTGACTTTGAAGGCTACTATAAAGCCACAGTAGTCAAAATAGCATGGTATTGGCACACTGATAGACATACTGATCAATGAAATCAAATTGAAAATTCAGAAACAGACCCCCAGATCTATGGTAAAATGATGTTTCATAAGGCCCCCAAATCCACTGTACTGGGACAGAAAAGTCTCTTCAACAAATGGGAATGGGAGAACTGGATATCCATATCCAAAAGAATGAAAGAGGTTCCTTATCTCACACCCTATACAAAAATTAACTCAAAGTGGATCAAAGAACTCAATATAAGAGACAATACCATAAAACTCATAGAAGTTAATGAAGGGAAACATCTTCAAGACCTAGTAATAGGAGGCTGCTTCTTAGACTTTACACCCAAAGCGCAAGCAACAAAAGAAAAAATAAACAGGAACTTCTCAAAATCAGAAGTTTCTGTTCCTCAAAGGAATTTGTCAAAAATGTGAAGAGGCAGCCAATGCAAAGGGAGAAAATATTTGGAAACAATGCATCTGATAAGACAGTAATATCCTGCATATACAAAGAAATTCTACAACTCAATGACAATAGTACACAGCCCAATCATAAAATGGGCAAAAGATACAAAAAGACATTTCTCTAAAGAGGAAATACAAATGGCTAAAAAACACATGAAAAAGTGTTCATCTTCACTAGCTGTTAGAGAGATGCAAAATCAAGACCACAATTAAGAATGGCTACCATTAAACAAACAGGAAATTACAAATGCTGGAGACTGACATATGGAAATTGGGACTCTTATTCGCTGCTAGTGGGACTGTATAATGGTACAGCCACTGTGCAAGACAGTTTGGCGGTTCCTGAGAAAACTAGATATAGTTACCCTTCAATCCAGCAACTGCACTTCTCGGTATATACCCAGAAGATCTGAAAGCAATGACATGAACAGATATTTGCAAACAGATGTTCATAGCAGCATTATTCACAATTGAGTGACACATGGAAAAACTACCCATTAAATACTATAGACTATATGTAACAGGAATATCTTACCAAGACTACATTAATACTAGGGATGACTAATTAGCATCTGATAAGAGCTCTAGGATGTTTTACGTTATGATAATTGTTTAAAGTTGAGAGTGATAATGATTATACAACTAAGTGAAGATAATGTAAGAAACTGACCATTTATCTTGTGATATAATATATTTGAAGTGAAATTAGGAATCCACTACTTAATAAATGAGGCCCTCAACTTAAGGCTTGCTCTTGTGAAACTTACGGCTGTAAATGGGAGGTTGAGCCTTCCTATAATTATGCCTAAGAGGCACCTCCAGGGAACCTCTTTTGATGCTCAGATGTGGCCTTTGTCTCTCTAAATTCATTAACCTCCCCCCCCATGAGGGACATGACTCCCAGGGGAATTAACCTCCCTGGCGATATGGGACACAACTTCCAGGAATGAGCCTGGCCCCAGCAGTGAGAGATTGAAAATGCTTACTTGACCAAAAGGGGGAAAAAGAAAGGTGACAAGCTGAGGTTACAGTGGCTGAGAGATCCCAAATAGAGTTAAGAGGCTATCCTAGACATTTCTCTTATGCAAGCTTCAGCTAGACATCCCAAATGGCCACAGTATGTCATGTCCTTACCAAAAGTAGTTCCTAAATACCTAGGTCCCTACCTGAGATTCTGCAAAAGATTCACTCACTAAGTTTTCTCTCTCAGAAACTTAAATCCACCAGAGTGTTCCTATGCCAGACAAGTCCTAAAACCTAGAGGCAACAGCCTCTTTAAGAACAACAATCAGATGCGGCCCCCTTCCCCATACTGTTGACACCCCCTTTCAATATGAACAAATTAGGGTGGTCACTGCCTAGACATCCCTGAGATGGAGAAAGAGATTAAGTGAGAGGAAGGGGTAGCAACAAACAAGATAAGATTTAACAAAGGTCTATGAATACTTAAAACTTTTATATAAATATATATACATATTTTTAGGTGTGGGGTGTTGGAACAGCTGGAAGGATGTAAATGACATGGTAGAACTGTAACCTATAACAGTCTTTGAAATTTGCTCAATAGCTAGTAGTTGAATTGTGCTGTGAAAGTCTTCACCTTTCTGTATATACCCTATATTTCATAATAAGGAAAGAACTGAAACTGTGGTACTATAACCCATAACAATTTTTTAAATTACCTATATAACTGTACATTGAAAGTTAACACCTTTCTGTATGTATGTTATATTTCACAATATTGGAAATAGCTGAAGTTGTGGAACTGTGACCCATGACATTCTTTGAAATTTGCTTTCTGACTACTTGTTAAATTGTACTTTGAAAGTTATCACTGTTATGTATATACCTTAAAGTTCACAAGAAAAAAATGCATTTTAAAAAAAGGCCTACAATGATTGAGGGCTGGCCTGGCTTTGGGGCTGAAGAAGAGGAGGAAATCTGTGGCCCTGGGGCAGTAAAACTGTGAAAGACTTTCAGAATGCTAAAAAAAGAGAAAAAGAAAAAAAAATTAAGGAAAAGAAAAAAATTAAACTGTTAAATAAGTATGGCTTTAGACTACGTTTTAGTTTGTCCAGCTGATGTGATAAATACCATACAAGCGTTTGGTTTAAACAATAGGAATTTACTGTCTCATGGTCGTGAGACCTAGATATCTGCATGGCTTGCTTTCTCTACAAAGACTGTGGTGTTCTGGTGATGGCTTGCTAGCAACCCTTGGGATTTCTTGGCTTTCCTGTCACATGGTGATGTCGTTTCCTTTCTCTTCCAGATTCCCACTGACTTACTGCTTTTTGCTCCTGTCTGTAACTTGCTCTTTATAAGTCCTCCAATAATAGGATTAAGACCTACCTTCATTTAGCTGGGCCACACCTGAATTAAAAATAACACCTTTAAGAGGTTCTATTTACAATGGATCCACACCCACAGGAATGTGGATTAAAAATATGTCTAAATTGGGGCACGTAATTCAATCTACCAGAGACTGTGGTTGTAGTCCCTCTTAATGCTTTTTTAAGAAATGCAAATAAAGGATTTGATTTATTTATAAATTTCTTTGGAGGCAGGACAATATTTTCTTCAGTGAAACACCATTCTGAAACTGGATCACATTGGTTTCTGAGGTCATAAGGGTTATAGTTTTCTTATTCTCTCACCTCTGATAGCCTGTAAGCTTTGTGAGAATAGAGAATATGTCTGTCTTGAGTATTGTTGTTAGCATAGTCTAGCCAGCACTGTCTCTGCACACAGAATGGGCAATAAATATTTGTCAAATTAATAAAATTAATTAATTACACTTAAATTGGTCAAAAGTTTTGAGTGACTACTGTATGTCTGCATTATCCTAGACACTGCTGGGAATCAAAAGAAGTATGTGTGGTCCCTTCTCTCAAGAATTGTAAATTATAATTTGCAAGACAGAACACACAGGAAATAGCAAGAAAAATAAGTACAAAACATGAAGTGCTGATAATACGTGAAACTGGAGTTTAGAAAAGAGAAGAAAGTAGGTAAGATGGGCAGCAGATTATGGAGAAGGTTTGGAACTGGGCTACATCCTGAATGATGACTTGATTTTAGAAGATCGTTGCAGGCAGAAAAGAACAGCAAAGGAAAAAGCACAAATATAAAGCAGAAAATGATGTGGGAAAGAAAGTGTTAGTGGGGAAAGCAAGAACAGTAAGAAAACTGGGCCAGATGAAGTAGAGATAGGGAGTGAAGAATATAAGGTTGGGAAGTGAAAGGTGGTACCTTCACAGTGAGCAGCTAGAAAACACAGCTGGAAAGACGGGGACTCGATATGGCTGCAGACAGGGAACTATCTACCCAAGAAAACAACTTTTCAGATTCAGAGCACCTCCTGCACAACTGGACCCAGCCTCTTCTTGATATTCCTCGAAATAAAAATAGTTGCCATTCCAGCCCCAGAACAATTTTTGAACCTGGTCACCACCATGAATATCTCCACTAATGGAGCAAATCATACACTGGAAAAAGATGAGAGCGTGAAAAGCAGAGGATACTCCATGTTTTCTGGAAGGTTTTGAATTATGTTCCACCCATCATCTGAAAGCTGCTCTGCTGATTCCCCTTTACCACAACTTTGGTTAGATACCAACTAACATGGGTTTGCCTTTCATTCTTAGTCAGCTTTCCAAAAGGAAAACTATTAAAGTTCCAAACTTCTGGGCTGGGAAAAATGATTTTCAGAAGGTCAGTGATGGGGACAGCCAAGTCATCAGTGAGAGGGTTTGGAAAGGTTAAAGTAGAGAAATTTAGACAAATAAATAAGAAAACAGATCTAATTCTTTCCATGCTCTCTTGTCTTTCAGCTTTAACTAGAAACAGCCTCATCCCTTACCCTGTTGGTCAAATACTGTTGCATATACGAGTGTTTAATCTCATCCCTTTTCATAATCTCCAGCTCCACATCTGTTGGCTCTGCTTTTTCAAATTCTGTTAACTTTTGAATATCTAGGCTGTACGTTGATGCCTTTGACGATCTAGATACTGAATCTCGTGTCATCAGATCCCCATCCCTTCTGTGAGAGGATATGAGGAATCCTCCACCAGTGGTTCCATAGCCTGTCTGATCCATTGTGGGGGACTTTCCATCCTGCCTTTTCATCTCCCGTCGCTTAAAGGCTAGTAGAGTTTCCTCATCATAGTGAAATCTCTTTTCTGGATCTTCTTCAGGGAGTATCTGAGGGACTTGGGGAATGGGGATGTGTTTGGATTTGTGAAGAGTTGACTGGATGTTCTTCAGTTCTTGTACCAGGCATTGTATTTCTTCAATAACAGCCACTTTAAGATCTCGAAGAGCGAGGATACACTTGTTCATGTGCATTTTCTTTCCATGGACCTGAAAACAAAAGGGCAGGAAGGAAGCAAGATGACAACCTTCTCACAAAGGACAGTTTGAAAAATGATTTGCTCTTGTCCCTTGAATGGTAGGTAGGCCTACAAAGTTTCAAGATAAAAATATTTATCTGATCAACTCTTTTTATCACTACATTACCCTTTTCCCTAGATTTTGGGCTTTTTCCGATTTAGCCCCTCCTCCAAGGTTGGATGTCTGGATGTGACCTGTGGTATCCCTCTGCTGTCTATTCAGCTGGCTCAGAGGGCTGAGTTTCTTGTCCTCCTCCCAGCACTCCAGGGAATTCCTTCCTGAAGCCTTGTACTCAGCAGGATGCTCTCTCCAGGGAGGAAAAGTCCATTCTTTGTCCAAGAACACCCAAATAACTGTCCTTCCCTGTTGAAACCTCTCATCCCTTTGGTGTAGACCTAGGACTGCTCTCCTAAAATAGTTTAGCCTATTTTCATTCTGCACATTTTGACCCCATGATTTGTTTCTCCTTGTTCAGGCAAGGTTACAATCCTGGATTTCAGTATCATGTCATACCAAAAGATTCCAGGACAAGACCCTTCCTTGTTTCCTTCTCCATTTATCTAATGGAGGCTGTGCCCTCTGCCCCCCACCACAAGTGCTATACATGCCCATTCCTCCCTCGCTGCCAGCTCTCTCTGCTGTCTGTGTTTTCTAAGTGTCCTGAACAGAGCCTCAGGGCACATGAAACCCTATTCCTGTGAGCAGTTAAGAACTAGATGGCCCAAAGGCTGTTAAGAGTTACTTTGTATAGACCTACAAGTTTATAAAAAAAATAAAAGCTCAAAAGGCACTTCTCCAAAGCAGTCTTACAAAAGCTAACTAAATCTTATCTATGAAGCAAAAAACAGTAAAAAGATAGAGGAGATGTTTTACATACTTGAGAACAAATCTTTAAAGCATTAAGGATTTAAACTCTAAAGGCCAGCACTTGGGTGAGTGGGAGACCACTTCTGAAGCCCTGGAGGACTGAAGACCAGGTCTATGAGAAAGAGCTAAAACCTGTCTGATGGTTCCAAGTCCTACCTCTTTGAGGAGCCCTCTTTACAGACCATTTTTTTTTTCTAGTTTTCCAAATACCACACAGACCTGAACACTGGCAAGGGTGGGGGTAGGGGGAGTGTAAAAGGGGATGTGTAATAAATTATTTGTATAATGCTTGAGACTTCTTGATTATTTCAAATTTGACTATTACAATAATGACCATTTAATGAATTTGACCATTACAATAACCCTATGAGTTAACTAGACATGTCTTGTTGTTGCTAATTGCTATTAATATCCTTTTTATATATAACTGAGGCATAGAGAGATTTACATGACTTAGCAGAGATGGAATCAGCACTCCAAACTTCTGACTTGCATAGTGTACTCTATGTTATTTTATGCTGCCATTTGAATAAATGCAATTCACTTCAAGACATCTTACCTGCCCATCTTCTCTAGCTAAACTATGAAATTTCAGGTTTGGATGACTGGCAATTTTTGGTCATCAGGACATTTCTCTGTGATGTTGGATGAAATAAGAATCACCTTAGATGAACTGCTAGAAAAACAATCTGTTAGTCAGAAAGACACCTAAGAGTTGTCAGCCCATGCCAGTGCAAGAATTGGGGTCATCAGCAAAAGAATGACTTACCCAGGCTCACACAGAGAAGAAAGAGAGTAAAGCTAGCTTCTCTAGTGAGAATTGCCCCCCCACAACCAGCAGGTCTCAATCTGCCGGTGGACCCTGGGAGCTGTTCCGATCTATGCACACCCCTCTTGTGTGTGTGTGCTGTAGTGGAGGAACATCATAGTGGAGGGATCACGCTCCCTCCCTACCAGGGACAGATATATCCACCAGGTGTGAGCAGGATGTCAAAACATGCCCACTTTAATCAGACCATCTCTAGGGAATATTATTTTGGACAACAGGGAAAGGACTATACCAGCAGTCCTTACCTACTGGGGTACTGTGTTTTAACTAGCCAGGATGATACATCTGGTCCTGAGCATGGGATGTATTGTGGGTCACAGGGAAATGGGGCAGGCTGGATTTGGACCATCCCATACAACATAAATCCAAACAGTCACTGATAAAATGGCCATTTGATTAGAAAGATAGAGTTATGAACTACAGAAATTTATTTGTAGATATGAATTGCCAGGTCAGCATCCACTGATGGCCTGTATGGTAACTTTGGTGAAATAGAAGAAGACATTCCTACTTCAAGACACCTTACTTCCATTTGTCAGAAAATTATAAAATAAACAAATATACTATTTTATGATGCAAATGAACCTCTCTCTGATATGATGCCTTGAAGTGTGCAACTTGTACAACCACACTGGGCGGTCCTGTGCCAAGTTCTCCTAAAAATGATAGCTTGGGTACCTTCTAAGCATGTAAGTGTGAATAGTCATTTGTCAGTTCAAATGGGGATTAAGGAATTAATATGGCAGAGAGAAGAAATGTTAGTAAGTAAATGGGGATCAGAAATCAGGATAATTGGAAGTAGTTCAGAAGAACACAGAGAAAGCCAGAAAGAAATATATTAGTTGGATAATTGTGAGTCACCCAAAAATGTCTGAAAGTCATTGGTTGTCCATTACAGCCAAAGACTATCTCAGATGAGGACGAATTTTAATTTTGGAGGTTCAGAGTTCATAAAATATAACGCTTTCATCCATGAAACTGGTATTGAACCATGAATTAATTTAAAGGCTGATTCTGCCATGTTAGCTGACTAATCACAGACAAGTCTCTTTGTCTCTGGCCTCAGTTTCCTCTTTTTAATAAGAGGGCATTGTTCTAAATAATCATGTTCTTCTTAAGTTCTAAATTTCTACAGTTATGTATCCTTATGGACCAGACAGGGAAATGTATGGTTCTAGCAGAAATCAATTAAAAACTCAGGGTGTTTCCTCGGTGTTATAAAACAAATGAGTAAGTACCATAGTGTCTAGGGTGCCCAGTTCCTCTTCCTTCTTGGCAGCATTTATTCTCATGTGCTCAGGTATCTTGTAGTCTGTGGCTGTCTTCAGATTGAAGTCTCCCATATGTAACTGGGCCTCTTTGATGGCCTGAACATCTTTGGGATCTTCAAAGTCATCAGCAGGTTTACTTTTGTATCTATCAGAAAAATAGACAATTATTTAAAAATAATAAATTATCTAATTTGTCTACCTTCATATAGATATATACTCAAATTTAATAACAAGGTAAAAGTACAATCCTGAGTCTGGGATGCCAATTTTGTCTATAGGATCTACAAATTGTTTTAAAAATTAATGATTATTTTGAAAACATACCAAGAAAACTGAATAATTAAATAAGTTAAACCAATCTCCAGATGGTACTAAAATAATGTGAAACCTTGTTAGGCTTTGGTTCACTTCTAAGTAATTCATATTAACATTGTTGTTTATTCCTTTCATATAAATTAAGCTTTGGAGGTTGTGTGGTCAGGGTTCTAACCGTACAACAAAACCTAGCCAAGTTGATACATGAAATTAATTATCACAGAGGTGGGATGATTTTTTAAATAAATAAAAAGTTAACGGAACTTTTTTATTACATAAATGATTGTCATAAAATTTTTCAAAAGAGGTAATCAGTTGAAGATGGTAGTACAAACCCTCCCCCCATCCATCCCCTGCCAGTGTTCATGTTCGTGACTCTCTCCCTCCCTTCTAGGGTAGAGTCAGAGGAGTCCTAGTGGAGAGTCAGGACTTTCACCCCCACTACCATGGTATCAGTAGAGGCTGCATGGAAAGCACTAATGAGACATTCCTGCATCTCCCAGCCAAGGTGGTATTAGCGGAGGCCTAGTTGGGAGCTGGACATCCAACCACTGCCCAGTAGGAACAAGAATCCCTTCCTGATCAGTATCAAAGGAGGAATAATAATCAAAGGAGGAACCTGGACTTCTATCCCCACCTGGCATAATGCCCACCCCCTTACTCTGCTGGAATCCAAGAAAGCCAGCTAAAAATACCATATAAATAAGATCCAGAGCTTCATAACAAAGTACTCAAAAGTCCAGGTTTTAATTTAAAAAATATCATACATCATACCAAGAACAAGGATGACCTCAACTTGAATAAAAAAAAAAAAGAATAGATGAAAACCTAGAGGCGTCGCAGATGTTAGAATTATCTGACAAGGATTTTAAAGCAGCCATCATAAAAGTGCTTCAACAAATTATTAGGAAGACAATAGAAACAAATAAATAGAAAATCTCAGAAAGATATAGAAAGTCTCAGCAAAGAAATAGGAGGCATAAAGAACCAAATGGAAATTTTAGAACTAAAAATACAAAAACTGAAGTAAAAACTAATGAATGGGTCCAACAGCAGGATGAAGGGGACAAAGCAAAGAGTCAGTGAACTTGAAGACAGAATAGGAATTACCCAAGGTAAACAACAGAAAGAAAAGAAATTGAAAAAAATCACACAGAGCCTCACAGATTTAACATTTGTAACCTCAAAGTCCCAGAAGGAGAGGAGAAAGATAGCAGGGGGGAAAAGTTCTCTAAGGAATAATGGCCAAAAACTTCCCAAATTTGGTAAGAGAAATAAACCTGCAGATTCAAAAAGCTAAGCAATCCCAAAACATGACAAACCTCAAAGAGAATAAACCCAATTACATCTATACCAAGACAGACAGACAAACTTCTGAAAACCAAACACATAAAAAAAGACTCTTGAAAACAGCAAGAGATAAAATGACACCTTATATGTAGGGGGAAAACATTTGAAATGACAGATAGATTATAAGAAACTACGGAGGCCAGAAGAAAGTGTCACAAGTGCTGAAAGAAAAAAACTGTCAACCCAGAATTCTATAACCTTCAGACAGGAAAGGTAAATCAAGTCATCCTTAAGTGAAGGAGAATTAGGAGAATTTGTCACTAGCAGACCTACTCTCAAGAGTACTAAAGGAAGTTCCCTAAACGCAAAAGAAAAGATAAAAGGGGAACCTTGGAACATCAGGAAGGAAGAAATTAAAATGAAGAAAGTAAAAATATGGGTAAATATATTTTCCTTCTCCTACTGAGTGTCTGAATTATGTTTGATGATTGAAGCAAAAACTATAACTGTCTCATGTTATATAACGTATTTAGGGGAAATATTTGAGAAAGTTGTAAACAGGAGGGTAAATGTACACAAAGGCAAGTAAGGTCTCTAAACTTCATCCAAACTGGTAAAATGTCAACACAATAGACCATGGTAAGTTATGTATACCTAACATAATACTAAGAGAAAATACTTAGAAAAGCTATCATAACAGAAACAGAAATTTAAAAACCCTATAGATAAATCAAAATAAAATTCTAAAATGCTCAAGCAAACCACAAGGCAGGAAAAAGAAAACAGAAAAATGAAAAACCAAAAGAACAGAAAACAAAATATAAAATGGTAAATATAAGCCCTATCATATCAATAATTAAATGTAAATAGTCTAAATACACCAAACAAAAGACAGAGATTGGCACAGTGAATTTAAAAACATTATCCAATTACATGCTATCTATAAGAAATTAACTTCAAACATAATTAAGGTAAGTAGGATAGAGGTAAGTAGAAGTAAAAGGACGGAAACAGTTCTATCATGCATATATTAATCAAAATAAAGCAAGAATGGCTATATTAATATCAGATAAAGTAAACTTCAGAGCAAAGAAAATGACCAAAAACAGAGATTAATATTATATAATTATAAAAAAGATCAGGAGAAACTAAGATGGCGGCTAGGTGAGACAGGGCAAAAAAACACCTCCGTGAGGAGGGCGGGGCAAGATGGCGGAGTGGTGAGGAGCAGAATTTTGTTTCTCCCCTAGAGCAGCTGGCAATTACCCAAGAACTATATGAAACAGTGTTTCTGGGGTCTCCGGTAACCAGTCACACATTGGACACAAATTTGGAATTGGAGGAAAAGCTGAGATCACAGCAAACATTGTAAGTTCCCCGGACCAGGGGTCTGGCGCCCCTCCCCACCCAGACCTCACAGATTGTCTTGCTGCCGGCTCCCTGAAAGGGGGGGAAAAAACCCCAAAAAACAGCAATATGCTGAGGGCAAGAAGGGAAGCTCAACCCAGCCTCAACTGCAGAATTAATTAACAAATTAATTAACTAATTTTGGGAGGTGGGGTGCTAAAGAAGGGCTGGGATCCGAGAAGTGGGGGCATGTAAAAGCGGGCACCCATTCCCAGACTCCAAAAAAGCCATTTTTTCCCCCTACATTTTGTCCCTTCTGGCTTCTCACTGATCCCTTATCTTTTTGCATTTCAATAGTCCCCCCCCCACCCCCCCCTCCCCCAGCAGGGGTGGAACTGAAGCTGTTGGAGAGCAATTATCAGACAATAGCCCAAAGCATATCTTTAAATGCTCTATTCTGACACTGACAAAACTTCCAGGCTAGGGAAAGACTTTTAAAAGAGACTCTTTTTTTTTTTCTTTTTTCTTTTTCTTGTTTTTCTTATTTTTTTTTTAATCTAAAAGTAACATATGTGGTTATTTTCTATCAGAAAGCCCAGGTTGAGGGACTAGGCTGGGCTTGGGGGGAGACAGAGTACCCACAGCATCTTTGAGTTCCGTATTCACTACTAAACGTCTCCACCCCCGTCTTTAATTGGCAACTCAGGCTGACCAAGGAATCTACCTAGAGAGGCCCCAAAGAGGACAGGGAAGAAGGGAATAGTGCCCCTGAGAGACAACTGGAGTTCTGAGGATTGGGAGAGTGGAGGGAGGTCCAGCTCAACTGGCAGTCCTCCTTCTGGGAACTCAGACCCCAGGGGCTGGAATTCAGATTCCGGCTTCAGTCAGCCATGTCCCCGACAGGATCAGAGTCACCAGGAGAACAAAAGTCTACATACCTCCTTACACTGGTGGGGGAGCTGCGGGCTGGCAAGTGCCACCTGCTGGACAGGAGAGGAAAAGCACCAATCCTAAAGGCATCATAGGAGGGTCTCATTCTCAGGAAAACTCCATACCCTCCCAATGAGACCTGGGCCTCACTAGACTGGGAAAAGCTGACTAGGGTCGACCATATCTGAGGAGACCCACTCATAAAAAGGTTACATAGAGGCAGAGCAAGAAACAGAAAAAACAAGAGGGGAAAAATTCTGATCAACTAAATAGAACCTAAATTAGAGGTCTAGAATAAGTTGAACTGAATAACAGAGGCCAGAGAACAAAGCCAACCAACAAGAAAACCACTAGGTAAAAGATAGAAAACAAGCTCCAAAATAAACTAATCAAGAAAATCAGATGCCTAGACAACTTAAGATAACAAGCCATACCAGGAAACACGAAAACATGGACCAGCCAAAGGAACAAACTAATAGCTCAGCTGAGACACAGGAGTGGAGGCAAATAATGCTAAATAAATTCGATGAAATGAAGAAAGCTATAGCAAAAGAGCTGAAGGATATAAAGACACTGGATGACCATAAAGAAGAATTCATAAACTTAAAAAAACAAATGGCAGAACTCATGGGAATGAAGGCCACAATGGAGGAGATGAAAATCATAATGGAGGGACACAACAGTAGATTTGAACAGGCAGAAGAAAGGATCAGTGAACTGGAAGACAGGTCATTTGAATTCATACACACAAAAGAACAGATGGTGAAAAAAATGGAAAAATATGAGCAGGGTCTTAGGAAGCTGAGTGACAACATGAAACACACAAATATACGTGTTATGGGTATCCCAGAAGGAGAAGAGAGGGGAAAGGGGGCAGAAAGAGTAATAGAAGATATATTCACTGAAAATTTCCCAACTCATAAAAGACAGAAAATTAGAGATTCAAGAAGTACAACGTACCCCAAATAGAATAGATCCCAATAGACCTACTCCAAGACACTTACTGGTCAGATTGTCCAATGTCCAAGACAAAGAGAGGATTCTGAAAGCAGAAAGAGAAAAGTGATCCATCACATACAAGGGAAGGTCGATAAGACTATGTACAGATTTCTCTGCAGAAACCATGGAGGCAAGAAGACAGTGGCATGATATATTTAAGATACTGAAAGAGAAAAACTGCCAACCAAGAATTCTATATCCAGCAAAACTTTCCTTCAAAAATGAGGGAGAGATTAAAACATTTTCAGACAAACAGACACTGAGAGAGTTTGTGAATAAGAGACAGGCACTACAAGAAATACTAAAGGGAGTGCTACAGGCTGATAGGAAAAGACAGGAGAGAGAGAGTTGGAGAAGAGTACAGAAATGAAGATTATCAGGAAAGGTAAAAGGAGAGGAAAAAATAAGATATGATATATAAATTCCAAAAACCAAAATGGTAGTAGAAAGTACTGCCCTTACAGTAATAACACTAAATGTAAATGGATTAAACTACCCAATAAAAAGACACAGACTGGCAGAATGGATTAAAAAACAGGACCCATCTATATGCTGTCTACAAGAAACTCACTTTAGACACGAGGACAAACATAGACTGAAAGTGAAAGGTTGGAAAAAGATATTTCATGCAAACAACAACCAGAAAAAAGCGGGAGTAGCTATATTAATATCAGACAAGTTAGACTTCAAAAGCGAAACAATTAAAAGAGACAAAGAAGGACACTATATATTAATAAAAGGGTCAATTCATCAAGAAAACATAACAATCATAAATATTTATGCACCAAGCCAGAATGCCCCAAAATTCATGAGGCAAACACTGTGATCACTGAAAGGAGAAATAGATACCTCTACAATAATAGTTGGAGACTTCAATACACCACTCTCATCAATGGATAGAACATCTAGACAGAGGACCACTAAAGAAACAGAGATGTTGAATTGTATGATAAATGAACTAGACTTGACAGACATTTATAGAACACTACATCCAACAATGGCAGGATACACTTTTTTCTCAAGTGCTCATGGAACATTCTCTAGGATAGACCACATGTTGGGTCACAAAGCAAGCCTCAACAAATTTAAAAATATTGATATTATACAAAACACTTTCTCAGACCACAATGGAAGGAAGTTGGAAATAAATAAAAGGCAGAAGGTCATAAAATTCACAAACGTATGGAGGCTAAACAACACCCTCTTAGAAAACCAGTGGGTAAAGGAAGAAATTACAAGAGAAATTAGTAAATACCTCAAGGCAAATGACAATGAAAACACAACTTATCAAAACTTATGGGATGCAGCAAAGGCGGTGCTGAGAGGGAAATTTATTGCCCTAAATGCCTATATTAAAAGAGAAGAGAGAGCAAAAATTGAAGAGTTAACTGCTCACCTGGAGGAATTAGAGAAAGAACAGCAAACTAATCCCAAAGCAAGCAGAAGGGAAGAAATAACAAAGATTAGAGCAGAAATAAATGCAATTGAGAGCAGGAAAACAATAGAGAGAATCAACAAAACCAGAAGTTGGTTCTTTGAGAAAATCAATAAAATTGATGGACCACTGGCTAGGCTAACAAAAAAAAAGAGAGAGCAGATGCAAATAAATGCAATCAGAAATGGGAAAGGAAATATAACTACCGACCCTGCAGAAATTAAGGAGATAATGAGAAGACACTATGAGCAACTATATGCTAATAAACTAGACAACTTAGATGAAATGGACAACTTCCTATAAAGGCATAAACAACCAACATTAACTCAAGAAGAAATAGATGACCTCAACAAACCAATCACAAGCAAAGAGATTGAGTCAGTCATCAAAAAGCTCCCAAAAAGGAAAAGCCCAGGACCAGATGGTTTCACATGTGAATTCTACCAAGCATTCAAGAACGAATTAGTACCAATCCTGCTCAAACTCTTCAAAAAAATTGAAGAGGGAAAGCTACCTAACTCTTTCTATGAAGCCAACATCACCCTAATACCAAAACCAGATAAAGATATTACAAAAAAAGAAAATATAGACCAATTTCTTTAATGAATATAGATGCAACAATCCTCAACAAAATACTCGCAAATCGAATCCAGCAGCACATTAAAAGAATTATACACCACGACCAGGTGGGATTTATTCCAGGTATGCAAGGCTGGTTCAACACAAGAAAATCAATTAATTGTAATACACCACATCAATAAATCAAAGCATTAGAACCACATGATCATCTCAATTGATGCAGAAAACACATTGGACAAAATTCAACATCCTTTCCTGATGAAAACACTTCAAAGGATAGGAATAGAAGGGAACTTTTTCAATATGATAAAGGCAATATATGAAGAACCCACAGCTAACATCACACTCAATGGGGAGAGACTGAAAGCTTTTCCTCTAAGATCAGGAACAAGACAGGGATGCCCACTATCACCATTGTTATTCAACATTGTGCTGGAAGTTCTAGCTAGAGCAATTAGGGAAGAAGAAGAAATAAAAGGCATCCAAATTGGCGAGGAAGAAGTAAAACTTTCACTATTTGCAGATGACATGATTCTATATGTAGGAAATCTAGAAAAATCTACAGCAAAGCTACTAGAACTAGTCAATGAATACAGCAAAGTAGCAGGCTACAAGATCAACACGCAAAAATCTGTAGTGTTCCTATACACAAGTAATGGGCAACAAGAGGAGGAAATCAAGAAAAAAATCCCATTTACAATATTAACCAAAAGAATCAAGTATTTAGGAATAAACTTAACCAAGGACACAAAAGACCTTTACATAGAAAAGTATAAGAAACTGCTAAAAGAAATTGAACAAGACCTGAAAAAATGGAAGAACATACCATGTTCATGGATTGGAAGACTAAATATAGTTAAGATGGCAATTTTACCTAAACTGATTTAAAGATTCAATGCAATACCAATTCAAATCCCAAAAACTTACTTTACAGAAATAGAAAAACCAATAACTAAATTTATTTGGAAGGGTAAGGTACCCCAAATAGCCAAAAATATCTTGAGAAAGAGGAATGAAGTGGGAGGTCTCATACTACCTGACTTTGAAGCATATTACAAAGCTACAGTGCTCAAAACTGGCATAAAGACAGATATACTGATCAATGGAATCGAATTGAGTGTTCAGAAGTAGACCCTCGCATCTACACAACTGATCTTTGATAAGGCAGTGAAACCGAAGCAACTGGGAAAGAGCAGCCTGTTCAATAAATGGTGTTTGGAGAACTGGATATCCATTTCCAAAAGAATGAAAGAGGATGTCCATCTCACACCCTATACCAAAATTAACTCAAAGTGGATCAAAGACCTAAACATTAGCACCAAGACCATAAAACTCTTAGAAGAAAATGTAGGGCAATATCTTAAAGATCTTGTGATAGGAGGTGGTTTGTTAGACCTCATACCCAAGGCACGAGCAACCAAAGAACAAATAGACAAATGGGATCTCCTCAAAATTAAACACTTTTGTACATCAAAGGACTTCGTCAGAAAAGTAAAAAGGCAACCTACACAATGGAAGATGATATTTGGAAACCACATATCAGATAAGGGTGTAATATCCCGAATATATAAAGGAATCCTGCATTTCAATAACAGAAAGACAAACAATCCAATTAAAAAATGGGCAAAAGACATGAACAGACATTTTTCTGAAGAGGAAATACAAACGGCTCAAAAGCATATGAAAAAATGCTCAACTTCACTGGCTATTAAGGAATGCAAATCGAAACCACAATGAGATATCATCTCACACCTACCAGAATGGCCATTATCCAAAAAACAGAAAATGACAAGTGCTGGAGAGGATGTGGAGAAAGAGGCACACTTATTCATTGTTGGTGGGAATGTAGAATGGTGCAACCACTCTGGAAGACAGTATGGAGGTTCCTCAGGAAGCTAAATATAGATTTGCCATATGAGCCAGCTATTCCATTGCTAGGTATATACTCAGAGGAAATGAAACTTAAGACACAAACAGACATTTGTAAACCGATGTTTATTGCAGCATTATTCACAATTGCCAAGAGATGGAAACAGCCCAAATGTCCATCAAAGGATGAGTGGATAAACAAACTATGGTATATACACATGATGGAATATTATGCAGCTGTAAGACAGAACAAAGACATAGATCATGTAATAATGTGGATGAACCTTGAGGACATTATGTTGAGTGAAGTTAGCCAGAAACAAAAGGACAGATTCTGTATGGTCTCACTAATATGAACAGACATTAATGAACAAATTTTGGGAGTTAAAAGCTGACAACACAGGCGACCAGGAGATAGTAGGAGGGCAGAGATCAGCCATTTGATGCTGAAGGACTACAGAATGTTTAGGATTGATTGCATAGATCCAGAAATAAGGGTAGCATAATACTGTGTGATGGTAGCACGGTATTGTAAGTACACTGAACAAAGATGTCTGTGAGTAAAGCTGAAAGAGGTGGGATAGGAGAACATATGACACCAGAGGTAAAGATAGATGACAAAGACTGGGACTGTATAACATGGTAAAAACTGGAGTGACCAATGACTGTTACTAAATATACAAATATAAAAATGTTTTTGCATGTGGGAAAGCAAATGAATGTCAACTATGTAGAAATTTGAAAAGGGGATGGTATTCAGGAAAAAACATAATCAAAGCAAACTGGAGTCTGTGGTCAACAGTAACATTGTAATATACCTCCATTAAATGTAACAAAGGCAATATGCCAATGCTAAATGTATATGAGAGGGGGATATAGGGGAGGAACATGGGATTCTTGGTAGCGGTGTTATTTGCTGTCCTTACTAGTATATTGTACTGTATGACATGTTATTTTTCTTTTTATTATTTTCTTCTTATTGCTAAAAAAAAAACAATTTTTCTTGTAGTAATCAGTATGTTGAAGTGCTGATTGTAGTGATAAATGTACAACTTTATGATGATACCATGAACAACTGATTGTACACTGTGGATAAATGTATGGTATGTGAATATAACTCTATAAAATTGTAGGAAAATATATATATAGGAGAAAAAGTGTTGGAGAAAACATGGTGAGAGGGATGATGCCTCACCAATATGGACTAACTACAATGTGTAAACTCAGAATTGAATCTTAGAACATAGCCTAACGTGGACATAATAATTGTAATAGTCCCTAGATTGTAAGCTCTTACAGCAGTTAACTCTATCCCTGAATTGTAATGCCTATCTCTAAATTTTGAGATGCTGATCCCCTAGCATATAACCTGATTGGTCTCTGGAACAATGCATATCTCTGAGACACCTGAAACTCAGAGCTAGAGCTCAGCAGATATGAATGTCAGTATTAGTGCATACAGCCACTGTAAAAAAAAAAAAAAAAAAAAAAAAAGCTGAAAAAGAGCCCAGACTTCAATTAGTGACATGAATGAAGCAGGTCTGGTTAAGACCAGGGCAAGCCAGGCCAAAGGGTAAAGGTTGAAACTGATTGTGTTTTAAAACTTCAACTTCCATATGAGACCAAGGGAATAGATATCTATTTGGTACAGGATCTAAATTTTCTAAACGGTACAACTCTACAGTCGATTTGTTCAAACACCACAATTGCATGGAACTTTGAATAGGAAGTGAGATATGGTAGGTTAGTATAGGCTGGAGTGAAATAATGACACATCCCAGAGCAATTTGGGCAGATAATAAAAAATATATTTACAGCCTCCCCCTCCCCAGCCCCGAGGATCTGGGGGAAGGTGCGGATGTGTTGGACATCCTCACCTGGACTGGTGTTGAAGTTGTCACAAACATTGGGACTGGCGGTTCAATGTGCTGAGCCCTCAAGCATGGGACTTGCCCTTATGAAGCTCACTACCACAAAGGAGAGTCTAAACTTGCATGTAATTGTGCCTAAGAGTCTCCCCCTGAGTACCTCTTTGTTGCTCAGATGTGGCCCTCTCTCTCTCTAACTGAGCGATCTCAACAGGTGAACTCACTGCCCTCCCCACTACGTGGGACCCGACTCCCAGGGGTGTAAATCTTCCTGGCAATGCAGAATATGACTCCCAGGGATGAATGTGGACCCAGCATTGTGGGACTGAGAGTACCTTCTTGACCAAAAAGGGGATGCAAAATGAGACGAAATGGTTTCAGTGGCTGAGAGATTTCAAATGGAGTTGAGAGGTCACTCTGGTGGACATTCTTATGCACTATATAGATAACACCTCTTAGGTTTTAATGTATTGGAATAGCTAGAAGTAAATACCTGAGACTACAAACTCCAACCCAGCAGTCTGGACTCCTGAAGACAATTATATAATAATGTAGATTACAAGGGGTGACAGTGTGATTGTGAAGACCTTGTGGATCACACCTCCTTTATCTAGTGCATGGATGAGTAGAAAAATGGGGATAAAAACTAAAGGACAAATGGGGTGGGACGGGGGGATGATTTGGGTGTTCTTTTTTCACTTTTATTTTTTATTCTTGTTCTGCTTCTTTCTGATGTAAGGAAAATGTTCAGAGATAGATTGTGGTGATGAACGCATAACTATGTTATCATACTGTGGACAGTGGATTGTATACCATGGATGATTGTATGGTGTGTGAATGTATTTCAATAAAACTGAATTTAATGAAAAAAAAATGAAAAAAAAAAAACCAAAACAAAACACCTCCATGAAAAACACTAGATAAAAACCAGAAAGTGACCCAGAATAACGGTTACAGTGATGTGCCAGCTTGATGAGGTCTGCTAGTTCCACAGAGGACGTATACTTGGTGAAACCGGGAGTCTGCATTCTGAAACAAGTGAGTAAGCTGGCTGGAAGACCCGCAGTCGCGTGGCAGTCTGGGGAAGCCAGGGTTTGGCATTTGGAGACCAACGCTCTTTTAAAAAAAAAAAAATAGAGAATAACCCAGGAGCAGCTGCAGCTGTGATAGTGGGAACCATGCAGTAAAACACAGCAAAAGGGGGCTGGGCCGGCCTCTCTGTGTCTGGCCTGGAAGATAGACCGCTGCAGATACCGTCGGGGCTGGGGGAATGGAGGGGAGAGCCAGAAGCAGAAAGAAACCCCGTGGCTAGCAGCTGGCTCCACGGAGGGCTGGATAAACTCCTGCCCAGGGCCGTGCCCACAGCCCAGAGCCCTGCCAGTTGTCCCGGAGCTAGGAAGGAGGAACTGTGAGAGGAGGGGGGTGCTGAGATGCCCCATTCAGCCATCTTTGCATCAGGCAGAAAGCGCCCCTGCACGGCCCAGCAGCCCGGGGCTTCCCTTGATGGATGGCGCACACTGGTGACATAACACGGCATTTCCTTGGCAGAGGTCCTGGAGTATCGTGGCTGGGCAGGGGGACCCACTCGGAGAACACAGGGACACTACGCCAAGTCCGGTGGTTTGTGGGACAGCAAGAGAGAGGGTCTGGGGCTGAAATGAAATGAAAGCTTAGACTCTTGCAGCGGCCTTGAATCTCTGGGAACCTGGGGGATTTGAATATTAAAGCTGTCCTTCCTCCCTGGCCACCCATACACATGCCCCACATTCAGGGTGGATGGCTCCAGCAACACACCCAAACTGAGTTCTCCAACTGAAGCCCACAAGAATCATTTCCCCACACACCACGGGGACAAGGTGGAGAACTGATTTGAGGGGTATAGATGACTCACAGACGCCATCTGCTGGGTAGTTAGAGAAGGTCTACGCCACCGAACTGTGTTTCTGAAAAATTAGATAGGTATTTTTTTTTTTACAACTTGAAAGAACCCTATCAAGCAAAGCAAATGCCAAGAGGCCAAAAACAACAGAAAATCTTAATGCATATGATAAAACCAGACGATATGGAGAATCCAACTCCAAACTCCCAAATCAAGATATCAGAAGAGGCACAGTACCTCACACAATTAATCAAAGAACTACAATCAAGGAACAAAAACATGGCAAAGGATTTAAAGGACATCAAGAAGACAATGGCCCAGGATATAAGTGACATAAAGAAGACCCTAGAAGAGCATAAAGAAAACATTGTAAGAGTAAATAAAAAAATAGAAGATCTTATGGAAATAAAAGAAACTGTTGGCCAAATTAAAAAGACTCTGGATATTCACAATACAAGACTAGAGGAAGCTGAACAAAGTCTCAGTGTCCTAGAAGTCCACAGAACAGAAAACGAAAGAACAAAAGAAAGAATGGAGAAAAAGACTGAAAAAATCGAAATGGATCTCAGGGATACGATAGATAAAATAAAACATCCAAACTTAAGACTCATTGGTGTCCCAGAAGGGGAAGAGAAGGGTAAAGGTCTAGAAAGAGTATTCAAAGACATTGTGGGGGAAAACTTCCCCAACCTTCTACACAATATAAATACACAAAGCATAAATGCCCAGCGAACTCCAAATAGAATAAATCCAAATAAACCCACTCCGAGACATATTCTGATCAGACTCTCAAATACTGAAGAGAAGGAGCAAGTTCTAAAAGCAGCAAGAGAAAAGCAATTCACCACATACAAAGGAAACAACATAAGACTAAGTTGTGACTACTCAGTGGCCACCATGGAGGCGAGAAGGAAGTGGCATGACATATTTAAAATTCTGAGAGAGAAAAATTTCCAACCAAGAATACTTTATCCAGCAAAACTCCTTCAAATTTGAGGGAGACCTTAAATCTTTCACAGACAAATAAATGCTGAGAGAGTTTGCCAATAAAAGACCTGCCCTACTTCAGATACTAAAGGGAGCCCTACTGACAGAGAAACAAAGAAAGGAGAAAGAGATATAGAGAATTTTAACAGACATATATAGTACCTTACATCCCAAATCACCAGGACACTCATTTTTCTCTAGTGATCACGGATCTTTCTCCAGAAGGGACCATAAGCTGGGACATAAAACAAGCCTCAAGAAATTAAAAAAAAAATTGAATATACTCAAAGCACATTCTCCAAGCACAATGGAATACAAATAGAAGTCAATAATTTTTGAACTGTAACTCCACTATTTACTTCCTACATGATATAAAATACACAAACTCTAAGGACAAATCAGTGGTTTTGAACTCAATGTAAAATATGTAATTTTAGCCAACTATATAAAGGGGGGGGGGGGAATGGAGGAATATAGGAACATAGTTTATGTGTCCTATTGAAATGAAGGTGGTATCAAAGAAAAACAAGATTGTTATGGATTTAAGAGGTTAATTTTAAGCCCCACAGTAAACACAAAGAAATTATTAGAGAATATAACAATAGAGATGAAAAGTAGAACATGGGTTAAGAGAAATGGGGGAAGGGACAATGGGCAGTTAAGAAATGAGTGTAGGGTTCCTGTTTGAGGTGAAGGGAAATTTCTAGTAATGGATTGTGGGAAAGAGCATTACAGCATTCCAAATGTGATTAATCCCACTAATGGAAGCCTAGGGAGGGGGTGGAATGGGAAGATTTAGGCTATATATACGCTTCCACAACTGAAAAAACAAAAAGACAATCTAAATAGATGATGATTGAATGCCAAGGATGAACTTGGATGGGATTGGAGGATAGAGGACAGGTGGTTCAAAGGGACACAGCTGAGACATAAGGAAAAGGAAATATAGAATGTAAGCTTTGTATCATTGTTGAATCTCTTGTACTTCTTAGCAGCACTTAATGGGATTGCATAAAAGAATGTTCTTGTTCATGGGAAGTGTATATGTGAATTATAGTGTATGTTCAAGGATGTGTGCAGCTAGCTCTCATATGTTCAGAAGACAGAGCAATAGATGATGGATGATAGATAGGGAGGGAGGGAAAGAAATAGCGATGTGACAGAATGTTAAAGTTGGTGGATTGAGCTATCGGGGGAGGGGGGTCATGGTATGATGGAATTCTGTGTATGGGCTTAGTATTGTTTTTGCAATTGTTCCTATAACTTTGAATTTATGTCAAAATAAAAAAAAAATAAAAATAAAAAATAAGATCAGTCCATCAAGAAAACATAGCAATCCTAAATGTCTATTAACCAAGGAATATGTCTTCAAACTATGTGAAGCAAAAACTGACAGAACTGAAAGGAAAAATTGAAAAATACACAATTATAGTTGAAGATGTCAATACACCTTTCTCAACAATTGTGAGAACAGTTAGACTCAAAATCAGCAAGGATACAGAAGAACTCAAAAGCACCATCAACCAATAGGATCTAATTGACAGTGATAGAACATTTCACTGCAAATCAGAAGAATATTATTTTTTTTCAAGTGCCCATGATACACATACCAAAATAGTTCATAAACTAAGTTATAAAAAATCTAAATAAGTATATTAAACTGAATCATATAGAGTGTGTTCTGTGACCACAATGAATCAAACTGCAAATCAATAACAGAATGCTAACAGGAGAATCTTCAAACACTCGGAAACCATGATGGTTAATTTTATGTGTCACTTCAGCAAGATTATGGTGTCCAATTGCTTGGTCAAACACTGGCCTAGTTGTTGCTTGAGAGGTATTAGCATCTGTAATCATTTGACTTTAAGTAAAGGGGATTCTCCCTCCATAATGTGGGTGGGCCTCATCTAATCAGTTGGAGGTCTTACGTGAAAGAAGGGTTCTAGGGATCAGAACTGTTTCTTCCCCAAGACTTCAATATGAACTCTTACCAAATTTTTCATCTGTCAGCTTCCCCTAAGGAATTCAAACTCAAGACTTCAATATCACCTTAACCACAAATTGCAGCCTGTCAGCTTGCCAACCTGTGCTACAGAATTTGGACTTGCCAGTTCCCATTTCATGAACCAACTCCTTATCCCTTTAAATATATCTCTTATTGCTTCTGTTTCTCAGAAGAACCCCAACTAATATAGAAATTAAACACCATACTTCCAAATAACCCATGGGTCACAGAGGAAGCCTCAAGTGAATTAAAAGAATTCACTGGAAGAACTTCAGGTTTCTAGTCTGGCATGTAAGGAGCTTGGAAGTCTCTCCCATCCCAAATAAAAAGAAAATCACTGAACAAACTGAAAAACAGCACCTCTTCTTGGATACTCAGAGAATTGAGGTCACAGAGCAAGAGAGTGTTCTGAAAACAGGAGAAAGATGGGTAAAGAGAACCACAAATTATTTGGAGAAGAATCCCAGAAACAGAAACTCTCCTCTGGATCCAGTACCATTAGGAAGGCTTGAACTGTAATTGATGAATTGTTGGAGACTCAGTTTGAACTGGCTTGAGAGCTAAAGACTCCAGGGCGGGGTGGGAAGGCCCAGGCTTAGGGGATTTTATTTCCAAAAGCTCTGCCAGCTTCTCACAGAGGAGAATGGAGAAATTCCTCTTGTACTTACAGCAGGGAGAGAGGAAAAGTAACTATTTGAAATATGCCCAAAGTGGTCTGTCTTCTTAACAAGATTACCCTCAGGGGAAACTATTTTACCCTGGCTTAACTGACGAGTTTTACAGAACTCCAGCCCCCTCCAACTTTCTAGTTCCGGGAAGGGAAATACCAAACTCCAGCCCCACCAGCCTTACTGCGCTACCCAAGAGAGGGAGGAAAAAAAGCTAAGAAGTAGTTATAAAAGTTACAGCTCAAGGGTAAGGGCTCACTAGAAGAATGAGACCAAATCATAGGATTCGACAATACTTCTCTTCCCTCTATACCTCACCAGGACATCAATAGCGATCCTATATAATAATAGGGGATTGCAACAGAAAGAAGTTCAAAGCTCAGACACAATAGGGGGATCTTAGAGAAAATTTAAGCCTCTGATACCTACAGTTACAGCAAACAATAAGCACAGACTAACTCCTAGTCAGATAAACATAAAAACTTACAGTTAAGGTCCATTTACCTTGGTTCCTTTTACCTGGTATATCATGTCCAGCTTCTAACAAAAAACAGACAAACAAAAAATGAAGACATATACTAAAAGCAGAGAGAGAGTGAGCAACAGAACTAGACTTTGATATGGCAGTGATATTGGAATTTTTAGAATGGGAATTTAAAATAACTGTAAGTAATATGCTAAGAGCTCTAGCAGAAAAAGTGGACAACATGCAAGAATGAGTGGGTAACATAAACAGAGAGATGGAAATTCTAAGACAGGATCAAAAGGAAATATTAGAAATCAAAAACTGTATCAGAAATGAACAGTGTCTTTGATGGGCTTCTCAATAAATTGGACATGGCTAGGGAAAGAATCAGTGACGTGAAGATATTGTGGAGCAAGTTGCTATATGGTGCATCATGGGAACGCAAGCTTAGGCACAACAGAGACTTCCAGGTAACGACTGCTTTATTACTTCACAACACAAATGGTACAAAAGACTGGGGGAAAAGATCCCACTGTGGCCAGTCCCCCAGTGAGGGCCAGTGAACAGCAACTCTGCAAGCCCAATTCACATCAGAGACAAGGGAACAATTGTGACTGGTTTCACAGGGAGGCCAACTGCTTAGCAGCTCCACACACCTCAAGCTGGAGATGAGGGACACCTGCACTGCCTGAGTGATGGACTTTTACAGACTCCAGGGGGAGGAGCTCATGCCAAGCAACCTTTGTGCCTTGGCAAGCAGCTAGAGCTGGTTAAGATTTAACGTCTCCCCTAGGTGCCCACAGTCTCTTGTGAAATGGAAACATACCAAACACTTACAAACAAGCAAAGGGGTAGGCAAGGGCTGGGAGATGGCCAGAGTGTGTACATGACATCCCTAGCAGATATGTTGATTGAAACTTCCAAAACTGAAATGCTAAGAGAAAAAAGAATGAAAAGGATGGAACAGGACATCTAAGAACTATGGGACAATATGAAAGGTGTAACATACAAAAGGTGGAATATACATGTAATTGGGATACCAGAAGGAGAAGAAAGAAAGAAATGAACAGGATAAATAATAGCTGAGAATCTTTCAAAATTAATGACAGACACCAAACCACAGATCCAGGAAGCTCAAAGAACACCAACCAGGATAAATACAAGAAAAAGAAACTAAACTAAATCTAGGCATATTGTGGCAGATTGAGTTATGCATCCTGGAAAAAAAACATGTTCTTAATCTGAATCCATTCCTGTGGGTGTGAATCCATTGTAAATAAAACCTTTTGAAAATGTTATTCTTAGTTAAGGTGTAGTCAACTGAAAAAGGATGGGTTTTAATCCTATTACTGGATGACTATGGAAAGAAAACCATGAGAGGAACAGGAAGACACGAGGAACCCATAAAAGAAAGGAGTTTGAATCTTTCTCGTTTGAATCTGTTATATACCCCATAAAAGGCCACATTCTCTTAATCCATCCCTGCAGGGGCATACCTATTGTGGGTGGGACCTTTCGATTAGGTTGTTTCCTTGGAGATATAATCCAGCCCATTCAAGGTGGGTATTAATCTCCTTGCTGGAGATCTTTATGAGAGGATAAAAGGCAGACGAAACTCAGAGAGCACAGAGAGATATTTTGGAGGGACATTTTGGAGAAAGCCATTTTGAAATCAGAACCCGGGAAAAGAAGGACAAGCAGATGTTGCCATATGCCTTCCCATGTGACAGAGGAACCTCAGATGCCACTGACCTTTCCTAAGGGAAGCCATCTACCTCTTGATGTCTTAATTTGGACATTTCCATGGCCTTAGAACTGTATTTTTGCAACCTAATAAGTCCTCATTGAAAAAGACAACCCATTTCTGGTATATTGCATTCTAGCAAACCAAAACACCATGTGATGGAAAAGCCAAGGAACCTCAAGGACTTTCAGCCAGCCAGAACACTAGTGACCCTGGGAGGAAGCCAATTTTCTAGGCTCTGAACCATGAATCAATAAGCTCCTGTTGTTAAGCCAAAACATTGTGTGGCATCTGTCACAGCAACCTGGAAACTAAGATGCATATCATATTCAGACTGCCAAAAATTGAAGACTAAGAGAAATTCTTGAAAGAAATCAGTGGAAAAGACACATTTCCTACAGAATAATAAGGATAAGAATTATATCAGACTTCTCTTCAGAAACCATACAAGCAAGAAGAAAGTGGAGTGGAATATTTAAGGTGTTGAAAGAAAAAAATCACGAACCTAGAATTCTGTATACAGTGATTGAGAGACTTGTTGCTAGTAGACCTGCCTTGCAAGAAATGTTCAAGAAATTCTCCAGAGAGAAGTTAAATGATATAGATCAGAAACCCAGATCTACACAAAGAAAGGAATATCATTCAAGAGGAAATAAATGAAGGAAAAATAAAATCTTTCATGTTTCTTATTCTTAACTGATCTAAAAAATAAGAGTTTGTTCAAAATAATAATAGTACTTCCAGGAAGATGGTGGAATAAAGATAGGAAGAACTCACTCCTCAACCAAAAAACCTAGAGAATAGGAAGGAACTGCCCAAAGGAGCAGTTCAGGGTCTCAGGAGACCAGGGAAGGACTGCTGCAACATATAAGGAAGAGCTGAATGAAAAAGTGAAGAAACTATGACTGAGAAATAGGGATGAGCAAACTCAAATGTGCCCATCCTCCACCCCCCAAGGCTGGCAGCTACACATCAGCCTGGTTCTTGACAGCTGGTGAAACATGGCATAGTCCTTGTTAGGCTACTGAGTGGTGAAGTTAATCCTCTTGGTCCCACAGCCTAGAGTCTTTCCACATGAGGGTCCAGGAGCCAGCAGCTCCATTGTATCCACAAACAGAGACTCACCACAGTTCCCAGTGCCCACCCCCCCCCCCCAGAAGCTGGGAGCTTTGGGTGCCTGGATCTGGGGAAGAGAGGGAAAATCTCCCCTCAGGAGGAAAGGGGGTTGCAGAACAGTCCTGATCTGATGGTTGGCCAGTAAAGGAGACCCTCTGGGTCCCACAGCCTTGAACCTTTCTGTGCCAGGGACCAGAGCACAAATGGTTTTGCTGTTTCCACTAACAGAGCGGTGGAGGTGAGGGAGGAAGCTTGGCCAGGACACCTGGCACCTATCCCCCACCCCTGAGACCAGCAGCTGTGTCAGCCTGGTTCTTGCCAGCTGAGACAGGCAGCACAGTCATGGTTTGGCAGCTGGCCTGCCAAGTTAACCCTCTCAGTCCTGCAATCTAGAGTCTTTCCATGTGGGAATCTGAGAACCAACAGTTGCACTGTATCCACAAGCAGAGACTCCACCGCAGTTCACAGTACCCATCCCCCACCCTCAAGGCCAGCATTTTGGGGAATGCCCAGACCTGGGAGAGGCAGAGAGGCCCTCCCCTCAGGAAAAGAGGGGGATGCAGAACAGTCCTGATCCAACAGATGGCTGGGGAGGGCAACCCTCTGGGTCCCACAACCTTGAACTGGACCTTGAATCAGTCTGAACCCTGCCCAGCAGGCTGCCTAGTCTGAGAGAGGCAGAATTGTGGAGAATAGATTGGCCAAGAGCACCATCTGCTGGGAAGGTTTGGAAAGTACAGTTTGGGAAGCTGCTATCCTGCCCACCCTCTAAGACCCTTCCAAAAGGAGTTGTACCTTCTGCATGAGACCCTGGCCCTGGTCTGGAAAATATTGATGAACCATGTGCCAAAGGAGACCTTCAATGCACCCAAGCAACAACAAAATCCTAGACAAGAGAGGGAAACCAAATTTCAAAATAATCTTATCAAGATAATCAGATGCCCACAAACCAGAAAAAACTTACAAGGCACATCAAGAAACAAGAAGATATGGCAAGCCAAACAATCATATTTAAAAGGTGGAGGAAACACAGAATTTGTTACAACTAAACAAAGATGTTCAAAAAAATGTCCTAAATAACTTCAGTGAGATGGTTAAAGAGATAAAGGATATCAAGAAGACACTTAAAAAGCAGAAAGAAGAATTTAAAAGAATACATAGAAAAATAGATTTACAGAAATGAAAGATACTGTAGATGAAATTAAAAATATACTAGCGACACACAATAGCAGATTTGAAGAGGCAGAAGAAAGGATCAGCAAACTAGAGAATAATGCAACCAAATTCAAACACACAAAAGAACAAATGGAGAAAAAAATGGAAAAATTTGAACTGGATCTTAGGGAAATGATTAATAACACGAAGTGCACAAATATATGAATCACAAGTGTCCCAGAAGGAGAACAGACTGGTAAAGAGCCAGGAAGGATATTTGAGGATATAATTGCAGAAGATTTCACAACCCTTATAAAAGACATAAATATGCAAATTCTAGAAACCCAGCATACACCAAATACAATAAACCCAAATATACACACTCTAAGACACATAGTAATCTTACTGTCAGATGCCAAAGAGGAGAGAATCTTGAAAGCAGCAAGAGAAAAACAATTCACCACAAATAAGGGAAGGCACATATGGCTAAGTACTGATTTCTCACCTCACACCATGGAAGTGAGAAGGCAGTGGTAAAATACATTTAAGATACTGAAAGAGAAAAATTGCCAGCCCCAAATTCTTTATTCAGCAAAGCTGTCCTCCAAAGATGAGGGAGAGTTTTAAATATTTACAGATAGATAAAAGCTGAGAGAGTTTGTTAACAAGAGATCTGCTCTGCAAGAAATACTAAAGGGAGTTCCAGCTGAAAAAATAAAGACAGGAGAGAAAGGCTTGGAGGAGAGTATAGAAATGAAGATCATCAGTAAAGGTAACTAAAAGGATAAAAAGGGAGAGAGAGAAAAAACAGATATGACAAATAAAAGCCAAAGGATAAAATGGTTGAAATTAAGGGCTGCTTTTACAGTAATAATACTGAATGTTAAAGGATTAAACTCCTTTATCAAAAGATGAAGAATGTATTAAAAAATATATATGATGCATCTATATGTTGTTTACAAGAAACTCATTTTAGACCCAAAGATACAAAGAGGTTGAAAGTGACAGACAGAAAAAGATATTCCATGCAAGCAATAACCAAAAAAAAGCTGGGATAGCTATACTAATATCAGACAAAATAGACTTTAAATGAAAAAATGTTATAATAGACAAAGAAGGGCAACTTTATATTAATAAAAGGGGCAATTCACAAAGAAGAAATAACAACCAGAAATATTCATGCATCGAATCAAGGTGCCCCAAAGTACATGAGGCAAACACTGGCAAAACTGAAGGGAGCAATAGATACATCTACAATAATAGTGAGAGACTTCAACACATCACTCTCTTCAATAGACAGATCATCTAGATAGAGGATCAAGAAGGAAATAAAGAACCTAAATAATATGATAAATGAAATAGACCTACAGACATAACTAGATCATTGCACACCAAAACAGCAGGATAGACACATTTCTCAAGTACTCATGGAACATTCTTCAGGATACACCATATGTTGGGGCACAAAACAGGTCTTAATAAATTGAAAAACATTGAAATTATAAGGCACTATCATTGATCATAATGGAATGAAGCTGAAAATTAACAACAATGAGAGAACCAGAAATTTCACAAATATATGGAGGTTAAACAACCCGCTCTTA
This sequence comes from Choloepus didactylus, assembly GCF_015220235.1. Lineage (NCBI taxonomy): Eukaryota > Metazoa > Chordata > Mammalia > Pilosa > Megalonychidae > Choloepus > Choloepus didactylus. Next base: position 78,809,592 of record NC_051307.1, read on the forward strand.
AACAGTGAATCAATGAAGAAATTGCAAGAGAAATCAGTAAATATCTCGAGACTAATGAAAATGAGAACACAACATACCAAAACTTATGGGATGCAGCGAACGCAGTGCTTAGAGGAAAATTTATAGCCCTAAACATGCATGTTAAAAAGGAAGAAAGAGCTAAAACCAAAGACCTAACAGAACAACTGGAGAAACTAGAGAAAGAATAACAGACTAATCCCAAAGCAAGCAGAAGGAAAGAAATAACGATTAGAGCTGAAATAAATGAAATGGAGAACAACAACAACAACAAACAATAGAGAAAATGAATAAAAACAAAAGTTGCTTCTTTGAGAAGTTCAATAAAATCAACAAATCCATAGTTAGACTGACAAGTCAAAAAAGAGAGAAGATGCAAATAAATAAAATCAGAAATGAGAGGGGGGTCATTATCATGCACCACAAAGAAATAAAAAAGACCGTAAGAATTGTTCTAGTTTGCTAATGCTGCCAGAATGCAAAACACCAGAGATGGATTGGCTTTTGTAAAGGAGGTTTAGTTGGTTACATAGTTACAGTCTTAAGGCCATAAAGTGTCCAAGGTAACACATCAGCAATCGGTACCTTCAATAGAGGATGGCCAGTGGTGTCCAGAAAACCTCTGTTAGCTGGGAAGGCACGTGGCTGGCGTCTGCTCCAAAGTTCTGGTTTCAAAATGCCTTTCTCCCAGGATGTTCCTCTCTAGGCTGCAGTTCCTCAAAAATGTCACTCTTAGTTGCACTTGAGGTATTTGTCCTCTATTAGCTTCTCCAGAGCAAGAGTCTGCTTCCAATGGCCAGCTTCAAAATGTCTCTCATCTGCAGTGCCTGTGCTTTTTTCAAAGTGTCCCTCTTGGCTGTAGCTCCTCTTCAAAATGTCACTCACAGCTGCACTGAGTTCCCTCTGCCCATCAGTTCATTTATATGGCTCCACTGATCAAGTCCCACCCAATGGGCGGGCCAACACTCCATGGAAATTATCCAGTTAGAGTCATCACCCACAGTTGGGTGGGGCACATCTCCACAGAAACACTCAAAGAATTCCAATCTAATCAACACTGATAATGTCTGCCCACACAAGATTACATCAAAGATAATGGCATTTGGGGGACACAATATATTTAAACTGGCACAAAAAGATACTATGAACAATGATATGTGAACAAACTAGATGACTTAGATGAAATGGGCAATTTCTTAGAACCACATGAATAACCTATACTGACTCAAGAAGAAATAGAAGCCCTCAACAAACCAATCACCAGTAAAGAGATTAAATCAGTCCTCAAAATCATCCCATTCCAACACCATTCCTGCTCAAACTCTTCCAAAAAATTGAAGAGGGAATACTGCCTAACTCATTCTATGAAGCCAACATCACCTTAATACCAACAATAAAAGACAAACAACCCAGTTATAAAATGGGCAAAAGACATGAATAGACATTTCTCCAAAGAGGAAATACAAATGGCTAAAAAGCACATGAAAACATGTTCATCTTCATTAGCTATTAGGGAAATGGAAATCAAAACTACAATGAGAGATCATCTTACAACTATTAGAATAGCTTCTATTAAACAAACAGGAAAGTACAAATGTTGGAGAGGATGTGAAGAAATAGGAACACTTATTCACTGCTTTTCGGAATGTAAAATTGGTACAGCCACTGTGGAAGACAGTTTGGTGGTTCCTCAGAAAACTAAATATACAGTTGCCCTATGACCCAGAAATTCCACTACTCAGTATATACCCAGAAGACCTGAAAGCAGGGACATGAATAGACATTTGCACACTGATGTTCACAGAGGCATTATTTGCAATTACCCAAAGATGGAAACAATCCAAGTTTCCATCAACAGAAGAATGTATAAACAAAATGTGATATATACATACTATAGACTATTACACAGCAATAAGAAGGAATGAAGTCCTGAAGCATATGACAACATGGATGAACCCTGAGGACATAATGCAGAGTGAAATAAGTTAGATACAAAAGGACAAATATTGTATGATGTCACTAATACGAAACTTAGATGACAGGTTACCAAGAGATAGAATGAAGCTAGAGAATGGGGAATGGTTGCCTAATATGTGCAGAATTTTTAACTAGGTTGAAATTAAACATTTGGAAATGGATAGAAGTGATGGTATCACGTTATTTGGATTGTAAGTAATACTGTTGAACTATCTGGGGTTGTTTAGAGTCATGTATGTCACCAGGAAAAAAGCTAGAGTTTAAAATATGGGAATGTGTAACACAGTGAACCTTGTAGTAGACAATGTCTGTGATTAATACTACAAATATAAATGTTCTTTCATGAACTAGAGCAAATGTAGAACACTTTTACAGAAAGTTAATAATAAAGAGGTATATGGGATAAAATGTACCTATTGCAAACTACCGACTATAGTTAACAATATGTTAATATTCTTTCATCAACAGTAACAAATGTATCACACCAATTCTAGAGGTCAACAGTAGGGGGGATAGGGAATATGGAGTGTTTTGGGTTTTCTTTTTAATGTTTATTTTTTATTTCTCTTTTTTGGAGTAATTAAAACAGTCTAAAATTGATTATGGTGATGATTGCACATCTATGTGATGATACTATGAGCCACTGATTATACATTTTGGATAGATTAAATGGTGTGTGAATATAGTAATAAAATTTGCATTAATAATAATAATAGTAACAATATACTGGATAATTAAAGCTTATGGATAAAGGACATGCATGACAACACTGTTGAAAGGGATGGGAGGGAGGAATCTGGATTACTCTGCTATAAAGACTGTGCATTTGCCATCAATCAGCATATTGTTATTTGAAAGTGGACTTAGATTGGCTGTAAATGTATACTGGGAATTCTAGGGCAACCACTAGAAGAATTTTCAAATAAAGTATAATTGATATGCTAAAAGAAGAGAGAAAATGGAATCATATTGAAAGTTCAATTGAAACCAGAGGAATCAGGAAAAAATACTGGAAGATAAAAAAAGGAGAAACAAAGAACAAGGGCGGGGAATAGGAAACAGTCACTATTATGGTAGATAGTAATCCAGCTATGGCAACAATCACTTTAAATGTTAATTGTCTAAATATACCAATTAAAAGAGACTATCAGAATGGATAAAAAAACAAAAGCTAATTGTTTGTTGTTTACAAGAAATCCACTTTAAATATAAAGATACAGATAGATTAAAAGTAAAAGGATGAAGAAAGACATGCTATGCTAACACTAATTCAAAGAAATATGGAGTGGCTATATTAATTTCAGACAAAGCAGATTTCCCAGCAAGGGAAATTATCAGGCATTAAGAGGGTCATTAAATAATGATAAAGGGGTCACTTCCTCAAGAAGACACAGTAATCCTTAATATGTATGCACTTAACAACAGAGCATCAATATATGTGAGGCAAAAACTGATAGAACTGCAAGGAGAAATAGACAAAATCCACTATTATAGTAGGAGACTTCAATGCCTTGCTCTCAGTAATTGACAGATCCAGTAGGCAGAAAATCAGTAGGGATATAATGGAATAGCACCATCAATCAACTGGATCTAATTGACATTTCTAAAATACTTCATCCAACAACAGCAGAATATATATTCCTCTCAAGCTCTCATGGAATATTCACCAAGAAAGATCACATTCTGATTCATAAAGCACACTTCAACATATTTAAAAGAAGAGAAATCACATAAAGCATGCTCTCAGACCACAGTGGAATCAAACTAGAAACCAATAACAGAAAGACAAATAGAAAATCCCAAAATATTTGGCAATTAATCAACACACTTCTAAATAACACATGGGTCAAAGAAGAAGTCTCAAGAGAAATTTTTAAATATTTTGAACTAAATGAAAATGAAAACACAACTTATCAAAATTGTAAGATGCAGTGAAAGCGACACTTACAGGGAAATTTATAGCACCAACTAGCGAAGCTGATCTCACTCTGTCTTTTCTCTATGAGAGTAAATGTTGTTCCAACCAGTTCCTGTGTAAGACATGTCTTTCCTAGCAACCCTGACACCTGCATTGGAGTAGGCTGACATCTCTTTGCTATAGTCCATGTTGTAGGACTCCCCCTCTGGTGGTGGTAATGGGTCTACTTCCCCAAACAAAACTAGATGCCTTCTCCCGATGATTGGGAACAAGACAAGGATGTCCCCTCTTATCACTCCAATTCAGCACTGTACTGGAATTCCTAGCTAGAGCAATAAGATAAGAAAGGAAATAAAAGATACACAGATTGGGAAGAAAGAAATGAAATTGCCTTTGTTCATAGATGGTGTGATTGTTCATGTAGAAAATCCCAAAGAATCAACAAAAACTTCTGGAGCTAATAAGTGATTATAACAAGATTGTAGGATAAAAAGTTAATATATAAAAGTCAATTGCAATTGCAATGAACAGTTGCAATTTGAAATTAAAAACATAAGCACCAAAAATATGAATACTTAGATATGAATCCAAGAAAATATATTCAGTATCTATATGAAAACTATAAAATCTGATAAAGAAAATCAAAGATCTAACTAAATGGAGAAATAGCCCAAGTTCATGGATAGGGAGCCTCAATACTGTTAAGAGGTCAATTATTCACAAGTTTATACATACATTCAATACAATCCCAATCAAAATCCCAGCAAGTTATTTTGCAAATATTAACAATTTAATTTTAAAGTTTATACAGAAAGGCAAAAGACCCAAAGTCAATGCAATACAGAAGAATAAAGTTAGAGAACTGATACCACCTATAAAGCTACAGAGATTGACAGTATAGTATGGGTAAAAGAATAAACAAATAGATTAATGGAACAGAATAGAGAGCCCAGAAATAGACTCACAATATATAATCAACAGATCTTTGACAAAGGAGCAAAGGCATTTAACAAATGGTGATGGAACAGCTGGTCATACACATGCAAAAAAGAAAAAAAAAAGAAAAAAAGAATCTAGACACAGATTTTGTATCTTTCATAAAAATCAACAAAAATGAATTATAAACCTAAATGTAAAATGCAAAACTATGTAACTTCTAGAAGATAATGTAAGATATAATATAGGTGACCTTGGGTTTAGTGATGACTTCTGAGATACAATCGCAAAAGCATGATATATGAGAGAAAAAAATTGATATTGGACTTTTTAAAATTAAATTAAAATCTTCTGCTCTGTGAAGGGCACTGTTAAGAGAAAGAAAAGACAAGCTAAAAACTAAAGGAAAAAATTGCAAAACACTTATCTGTCTGCAATACTGCAATAACTCAATGAATCCAATTCCATTCTGACCCTAATTACCAAGAATTAGGCCATATTGCACAGGTTAAGGAATATCCTCTATAGGATTGTCCTTCAGGCACCAGTTGCAATTTTTGGGTCCCAGGCTACCCATATTTTTGGCCAATTTGCTACAAATTCAGGGATTCCCACTATACCCTTGGGTTTGATAATTCACTAGAATGACTCAAAGGAATCACTGAAAGTGCTATACTTAATATTATGATTTTATTATAGTGAAAGGATACAGATAAGAAGAAGCCAAAAGACAAGACACTAAAGTGAGGTCTGGGAGGTTATCAAACACAAACTTCTATGTCCTCTCCATATGGAGTCAGAACATGTCACCCTCTCAACATAGCAGCAATATATTTTCTCAATCATGGAAGCTCATTGTGGCTCTAAGTGTTCTGAGTCCATATGGGGTCTCATGACATAGGCATGATTGATAGAATCAATACCCATGCAGTTGATCTCAATCTATAGCTCCTACCCCTCCCCTCACAGAGGTTAGAGAGGTAGGGCTGATATGATGTGGCTCAGAGCTCCAACGCCCTAATCACATGGCTGGTTTCAACGCCCCCCACCATCAAGACTGCAGGTATGTTTGGCCCCTCATTAGTTTATGAACTATCAAGTATTTCTTGGGCCCACCATGCACAACAAAAGACACTCTTATTACAGGAAATTCCAAAGATTCAGAGGTTGCTTCTGAATTCCAGGAACTAAGGACAAAGACCAGCCAATTTTTTCAATTTTCTGCACTGACAAAGGACTTTTATCCAAAATATACAAAGAATGCTTAATACTCAATAATAAGAAAACAAACAACCTAATTTATAAATGGGTTTAAGAGCTGAACACACATCTCATCAAAGAAGATATACAAATGGCAAATAAGTATATGAAAAGATGCTCAGCATCACTTATCATTAGGCAATTGCAAATTAAAACAATAAAATATCACTACACTCCTCTTAGAATGGCTAAATTCCAAAACACCAGCAACACCAAATCCTGGTGAGGATGTGGAGCAACAGGAACACTCATTCACTGCTGGTAGGAATGCAAAATACAACAGTCACTTTGGAAGACAGAATGGCAGTTTCTTACAAAGTTAAACATAAGTGTACCATATCATACAGCTATTGCACTCCTTGGTATTTACCCAAAGGAGCTGAAAACTTATACCTACACAAAAAACTGCACACGAACGTTTATAGCAGCTTTCTTCCCAATACCTTCAAAATTGGAAGCAACCAAGATACCCTTCCATAGGTGAACGGAAAATCACAGATTGTGGTACATCCATACAATGGAATATTATTCAGCAATGAGAAGAAATGAGTTATCAAGGCAAGAAAAAACATGGAGGAGCCTTAAATACATATTGCTAATGAAAGATACCAGTCTAAAATGGCTGCATACAGTATGATTCCAACCATATGATATTGTGGAAAAGGCAAAAGTATACAGTTAGTAAAAAGATCACTGGTTGCCATTCTGTATGATACCGTAATGGTGAATACATGACATGCATTAGTCAAAACCCATAAAGCTGTATACACAAATAGTGAATACTAAGGTAATCTATGAGCTTTAGTTACTAATAATGTATCAGTATTGGTTCATCAACTGTAACAATGTACCACACTAATGCCAGATGTTAATAATAGGGGAAATTATGTGTGGGGGGGTGTATGTGGGAACACTGTACTTTTTGTGCTATTTTTCTGCAAACTTAAAATTGTTCTAAAACTGAAATTTATTTTTAAAAAAACTAAGGAGAACCATATTAAAAAATAATTCATTGACCTGAATGAAAATGCAAATACAATATATCAAAATTTGTGACACAAAACCAAAGCAGTGCTGAGAGGAAGACTTATAGCAGTAAATATTTAAATTAGAAAAGAAGAAAAGTCTCAAACAAAAATCTGACTTCAATTTCAATAACCCAGAAAAAGAAGAGGAAAATGAACTCAAATTAAGAAGAAGGAAGGAAATAGTAAAGATAAGAATGGCAATGACTGAAAGTGAGAAGAGAAAAATAACGGAGAAAATTAATGAAAGAGACGGTTCTTTGTAAACAGCAATAAAATTGGTAATTTTATCAATTGCTCTAGCAATTGCCCTAGCAAGACTGACAAAGCAAAAAGAGAGAAGCTACGATTTACCAACTCAGGAATCAAACAAGGGGTATCAACTACAGATGATATACAAAGACATCAAAAGGATAAGAGAATTTATAAGTAACTACACACACATAGACTTGACAAAAGAAGAACAAAGTACCACAACTCATTCAATATGAGATAGATAATTTGAATAGCTTTATAACTACTAAGGAAATTGAATTTGTAATTAAAAACTCCCCAAAATTAATCTTCAGCCTAAGATAGTAACACTGGAGAATTCTACAAAATGTTTGAAGAAATATTAACATCAATTTTATAAAATCTCTTCCAGAAAATAGAAGAGGAAACACTTCTTAATTCATTTTAGGATGCTAGTATTATCTTGATACCAAAACTAGATAAAGACAATGCAAAAAAGAAAACCACAGATGAATATTACTCATGAATATGAACACAAAATTTCTTAGTAAAATGTTAGAAAATCAAACTCAGCAATATATACAAGAAATTGTACACCATGAGCAAGGAGGGTTTATTCTAGGGACACAAGGCTCATCTAGTATTTGAATATCAATCAAAGTAATTCACCATATTAATAAGCAAAAGAAAAAAAATCACAGGATCATACCAAATGATGAAGAAAAGCATTTGACAAAATTCAACAACCATCCATGATAAAAACTCTCAGAAAAACAGGAATATAGGTTAATAAAGATTATCATCTTTACCTTTATTCATCTTGATAATCTACAAAATACCTATAGCTAACATTATATTCAACGTAGAAAGGCAGAATGCTTTCCCTCTAAAATTGGGAACAAGTCAAGGATGCCTGTTCTCACCACTCTATTTCAACAACATATGGACATTCTAGCCAGTGCAATAAGGAAATAAAAGACATACAGATGGGACAAGAAAAAATAAAACTGCCCCTATTTCTGGATGACATGTTGTGTATATAGAAAATCCCATGGAATCTACCAAGACAGTCCTAAAACTAATAAGAGAGTTCAGCAAGGTCATGGGAAAGCAGATAAACACATAAAAATCAATTGTATTTCTATACTAGCAATGAGCAGACAGATACCACAATTAAAAAATACAATATTATTTATGATCACTCAAAAAAAAAAAAAACAAGAAAGAGATGAGTAAATCAAACAAAACATGCACAGGACTTTAATGCTGGAAAAAAAATGCTGCTGAAGGAAATCAAAGAAGATCCAAGTAAATGAAGAGATATAATTGTTCATAGGTTGGAAGACTCCCCATAGTAAAGATGTCAATTTTTCCCCAAATTTATATACAAATTTTACAAAATTTCCTGTCAGAATTTCAGAAAGATTTTTGTAAATGTAGACAAAATTCCATACTTTATATGGAAAGGCAAAGGAACTAGAACAGCTAAAACAATTTTAATAAAGATAAAAAGTGGGAGGAATCAATCCACCAATTTCAAGATTTACCATATGGCTATAGTAACCACAACAGTGTTGCACTGGCAGAGAGAAAGACACACATATCAGTGGAGCAGAATAGAGAACTCAGGAATAGGATTTTACAAATATGTCCAGCTAATTTTTAACAAAGGTGCAAAAGCAAGTCAATGGAGTAAAGACAGTCTTTCCAACAAATGGCACTGGAGCAACTGGACATCCACAGGCAAAAAAAAATGGAACCTTGACCTAAGCCATATATATCATTATGCAAAAATTAACTATAAATGGATATCAGACTTAAACGTAAAACTATAAAACTTTTTAAAAAAAATGTGAGAAAAATCTTTGGGATCTAGAGCTAGAGCTAGGCAAACAGTTCTTAGACTTGACACCAAAACAAGATCCATAAAAGAAAAAATGCTAAATTGGACTTAATCAAATTAAAAACTTTTTTGCTCTGTGAAAGACCCTGTTAAGAGAATGAAAAGATAAGGTATATACAGGGAGAAAATATTTGCAAACCGCATATCCAACAAGGGACTAGTAACTGATACATAAAAATAATGCCAATTGCTGGTGAGGATGCAGAGAAATTGGGTCACTCACATTCTGATGGTGGAACTGTAAAATAGCACATCCAGTCTGTAAAATAGCAGATTCTTGAAGAACTAAACATGCCACTACCATGTAACTCCATATTCCTGGGCATTTGTCCCAGAGAAATGAAGAATTATGTTCATAAAAACCTGTATATGGAAAAAGATCTAAGATGGCAACTGTGGAAACCACCCCTACTTCTGATCCCTCACCTACAAAGGAAGAGGAAACAGAATATAACCAGGAAGATTGCCAACCTAGAACACTATATTAAACATCCACTACAGAACAGATGGGTGCTTTGGTCTTTTAAAAACGATAAAAGCAAAACTTGGTAAGCAAACCTTCAAGGAGCCATTGTTAACGTTAGAACTAAAGATTGTAAGACAGCAATATGGACTACTCAGTGTGAAAACAGAGAAGCTGTTTCACATATAGGGAGGGTTTACAAGGAAAGGTTAGAACTTCCTTCAAAGATAGTGATTGGTTATCAGTTCCATGCAGACACAGCTACTAAGAACAGCTCCACCACTAAAAATAGGTTTGATGTTTAAGAAGACACCTTATGGGTATTCTCAGGAGACTGCGTCAAGCATCGAAATTTAGGAGCTGAACTAAAGCCTCTTCAGAAGCAGAGTGGACTGCACTTAGATTTGATTAACATCTAAATGTTACTCAGATATAAGAGAAGTCTCATTCACCTTTGTCTTGTACTTCTGTGTTCATATATTATTATTTTTATTTTTAATTTTGGCCAGCGTATTCACTATCCTAATCAAAGAATTACAGTACACATCATCCCCAGAATCCATAAATGTGTTCTTGCCCACTCTGTAACAGCTTACTAGAACTGCCATTCAAACATATATACCCATCCACAATATACAAAAAATAATTTGCATTTCTATACATTAAAGGAAAAAAATTCTGTTTAAGTTCCATTGCATGCAGGAGCATATCTTACTGGTTTGAAGGAATATGGTACATACAGTTTTCTAGCAATTTTCTGTTTCTTTTTACAGCATTGTCTTTCCTGTACTCTTGCTGATGGCTACTCAATTTCAATTTACTTGTTTCCCTAGGTGATAACATTAGTGATTCTGATTTTAGTTATTCCTTTTGTTTTGCTCTTTTTCTTCATATAAAATTGGTGAAGGATCCAGGAATATGACACAAAGGTGGAATAAACATTAATTTTATGCATTCTTTGGCATTTTTTTTTGTTTTTCTGTAACTACACAGCTTTGCTACAGATTTTTGCATTTCACTTAAATCAGCGATCTATGTTTGTGCGATTTCCTAAACATAATTGTGGATTTTTAAAAATGCAACATAATAATTACACTCCTAACTAGAATTAGACTGTCTTTTTTGTCTTTTAATGCTGTACTTGAACAGTTTGTATTACTTAGGTTATTTTGCTTTGGTTAAAAATGGCTCAAGTAGAGAAGCGGTCTCATTCATATTGACGGTGTATAGAACTGTGAATAAAATGTGTACAGTGAACTGTCTTTCAAACAACTAGATTTGTCCTTTTATTTCTCCATCTCTATAGAAGGAATATGCACCTCTTATTGCAAGCAGTCTCTATTGTGTCTTCTCTTGTAGTGTTTTCCATGTGAAGAGCATAAGTTTGTAGTACTAGTTTGAATATTATGTTTTATTAAAATTTTTAATAAATTGAATAGGTAGCATTAAAAAAACCCCATATATGAATATTTATAGCAGCTCTATTTATATAATTCAAAACTGGAGATTACCCAGTTTCTTTCAATTACTGAATGGTTAAACAAACTGTGGTATATCCATACCATGGACTACTACTCAGCAAAAAAAAAAAGAGCAAATGTTTGTTACAGGTAATAACTTAGATAAATTTCCAGACAATTATGTTAAGTGTTAATAATAAAGTGGTATATGGGAAAAATATCCATAATGCAAACTACGAACTATATTAATAGTAGTACCACACCAATGCAAAGTGTTAACAATAGGGGGTAAATGGGAACACTATATTTTTTACATGACTTTTATGTAAACCTACAACTTCTCTAATTAAAAAAAAATAACAATTTTTAAAAATACAACCAGCACTCTGAGTATATTAGCAAAATTGAATTCTTGGACATGAAATTAAGGATCACAACTAGAATCATAGAAATCATAGAAATTCCCCCAAGATATCACCACCCTGAAAGACCTAGCTGATCTGTCTTTAATATCTCCATCTCTGTTTCTAGTTCCTTCACTTTTTAATTTAAATAAAAATGCCAACAAATACAAAGATTTTTTTTCTAATATTTTGCCACTCTTATACTAAAAAGATAGGAGTATAGGTAAAAAACTCACAGTTCTTCCCATTCCTTTTTCCGCTGCTGAATTTTTTGTTGGGCCTTTTCAGCTTTAAGTATAAGTTTCCTTGTTTTCTCAATTTGATTTTCCACCATAATTTCACTTAAGGTTTTAGGCCGAAATGTCTTCCCTTTTTCTATAATTGATTCTTCTGGTATGCTAATACTTATACCTGCCAGAACATCAATATTTTTTTCAATCTTTCTGAGATATAAAAACAAAATTCTTAAATACTGTTTTTAACCTGGCACATTAAAAAATAATCTAGAGGAGTGACATCATCAACATGGTGCCATAAACAGCTATGGGAAACTCCACTCCAGAGACTTAATGAAAAAATGGACAATTCTGAATTGTTTGAAACTCTGGAGGAGGATATAGACTGGAGATGGACCCTGCAGATGCTGAGCTGCAGAAAGAGAAGAAATATCAGGTAGGAATGTTCTGTCGCAGACCAGCTGATCCTCTCCCCTCCCCCTCTCTCAGTGTGGGAAAGGCACAGAAATCAGATGGGAGCCCTCCCACCAAGGGCACAGATTTTAAAATCTCTCACAGCAGTGAGACATACCCCCACTGTTTGAAGACCTGGGGGACATGGGAGGATATTTCAAGGCCCAGGTCAGTGAGGGACAAAGAGACTATGAAAACGTGGACAGAGACTGTGTTTCCAGCCCTGGGTCTGAAACCTTCCCCAACCTTGAGGGAAGCAGCAGCTGGAAGCTGTTTCCTTGCCTTGGGGATGGCTGGAATGCTGGGTCAGCTGAGGCAGTACCCTGTCACATGTGTAGCCCCAAATCGAGCCAGATTTTGGCCAGCAAAGTGAGGGCATAGGAATCATGCAGTTTCAGCTCCCCTGTGTAGACAGAGCCTGTGCTGAGAAGCAAAGCAGCATCTGAGGACAATTAAGTTACAAAACAGAACTATCTGCTGGACAGTCCAGAAAGTACAAGGATATAGAAACACTTTTAAAAAGATGCTCCAGACCCTTTATTAGGACCACAGGAGCTAATCTATATGCCCTGCACAGAAACCCAGCCAGGTTTGGGCTGAGAAATATGGACAACCCAAATGTCAAAGCAGGGCTTTAAAATGAATCCAGGTCTTGCTGACCAGCACAAAACAGAGCACCAATGGAAGTCAGCAGATCTATATTACCACATAGAGTGAACTTTCTGGAATGCCCAGTGCCTACCTCCCATCCCTATGGTAGGCCACAGTGGATACCTGATTTGGGGGTAAGACTGAGGGGTGGGGGGCAGAGCCAATCTGACAACTGGCCAGCAAGAGAAACAAAGAAATAGAGAGATCAAAGAAAACCAATAAGAAAACCTAAGGCAAAAGAGAGAAGACAACCTTCAGAATAAACTAATTAAGAAAATCAGATACCTAGACAGAAAAAAATCACAAGCCACACCAGGAAACATGAAGATATGTCCCAGTCAAAGGAAAAAACTAACACCTCAACTGAGATTCAAGAGTTGAAACAACTAATTAAAGATGTTCAAAGAAATATGCTAAATCAAGTCAACAAGCTGAAAGAAAATGTGACAAAAGAGACAAAGGATATAAGGAAGACACTGGGTGACCATAAGGAAGAATTCATAAGCTTGAAAAAACAAATGGCAGAACTTATGGGAATGAAAGGCACAATAGAAGAGATGAAAAACACAATGAGACATACAAACAGCAGACTTGGAGGGGCAGAAGAAAGCATTACTGAACTAGAGGACGGGACATCTGAAATCCTACACACAGAAGAGATGGGGAAAGAATGGAAAAATATGAGCAGGGGCTCAGGGAACTGAATGATAATATGAAGCGCATAATATATGTGTTATAGGTGTATATTAAAAGGAGAAGAGAAGGGAAAGGGGGCAGAAAGAAAATAGAGGAAATAATCAATGAAAATTTCCCAACTCTTATGAAGGACATAAAATTACAGTTCCAAGAAGCGCAGCATACCCCAAACAGAATTGATCCAAATAGATCTACTCCAAGACACTAATCAGATTGTCAAATGTTGAAGGCAAAGAGAGAATTCTGAAAGCAGCAAGAGAAAAAGCAATCCATTGCATACAAGAGAAGCTCAATAAGACTAAATTTGGGTTTCTCAGTAGAAACCATGGAGGCAAGAAGGCAGTAGTATGATATATTCAAGATACTAAAAGAGAAAAACTGCCAACCAAGAATCCTATATCCAGCAAAACTGTCCTTCAAAACTGAGAGAGTATTTAAAATATTTACAGATAAAAATGAGGGAGTGTTTAAAATATTTACAGATAAACAGATACCTGAGAATTTGTGAACAGAAGACCTCCTATACAAGAAACACTAAAGGGACTGCTACAGACAGCTAGAAAAAGGCAGGAGAGAGACATTTGGCGAAGAGTATAGAAATGATGATACCAAGAGATAGAGGGTAAAGATAGGGCATTTGATGCTGAAGAAGTACAGAATGTTCAACAGGATTGATTGTATAGATCCAGAAATGGATAGCACAATACTGGGTGATTGTAACACAATATTGTAAGCACACTGAACAAAGATGACTTTGAGTACAGTTGAAAGAGGAAGGTTAGGGGCATGTAAGACACCAGAAGGAAAGATAGAAGCTAAAGACTGGGATGGTATAACTTAGCAAAATCTAGAGTGGTCAATGATTGTGATTAAGTATACAAATATAAGAATGTTTTTACATGAGGGAGAACAAATGAATGTCAACTTTGTAAGGTGTTGAAAATTGGATGGTATTGGGGAAAAATACAATCAATGCAAACTAGAGTCTATAGTTAACAGTGAAATTGTAATATGCTTCCATTAATTGTAACAAAGGCACCAAAGCTAAATGTTTATAAGAGGGGGATATAAGGGAGGGATATGGGATTCTTGGCATTGGTGTTGATGTATGACCTTTTCATTGTACTTTATTTTAATTTTGTTTTTTCTTTTGTTGCTTTTTAGTTGTCATTTTTTTCTTTCTTTTTCTTTTCATTTTTCCTCCTCTTCCTCTTTCTTTGTGGAAGAAATGGAAATGTCCTCATATAGATAGTGGTGGTGAATGCATAACAATGTGAATATACAGGGAACCATTGATTGTTTACTTAGGAGGGAATGTATGGTGTGTGAATAAAACCTTCTAAAAAAAGCAATCAAGTGCCACAGAAAATGTGGAGAAAGCGATGTAACTGATTACCATTGGTGGGGAATTACTGTTGGTGGGGAAGTAGTTGCCCATCTAGAGGGCAGTGTGGTGGTTCCACAGGAAGCTAAGCTTGGGGTTGCTACGTGGTCCTGAAACCCTGTTATTGGGTATATACTTGGAAGAAGTGAAAAGAGGGACACAAATGGACATTTGTGGGGTTTATGCTGGCAGTATTCATGATTCCCAGTGGATGGAGGTGGCCTAAGGGTGTACTGAATGGTGAATAGAATGGTGAACTGTGGTATATACATACAATGGAATAATGAGCTGCTACAAGAAGTAATGAAATTCTGAGGTACCCAGCTAGGTGAATGGACATTGATACGGTATGCTGAGTGAAATAAACTAGAAATGAAAAGACAAACTTTAAAAAAAAAAAATCTAGAGAAAATAATGAATATGTAAATAAAAGTATTTATTAACCAACTACTATGAATTCAATCCCATAATAAGTACTGTGGAATGCCCAAGTAATGAGTCTAAGTGACAATTCTTGCCCTTACGGACACTAAAAAGGTTGGCAATTACGATCAGCAATCTTGCTACTCGGTATATACCTAGAAGAACTGAAAGCAGGGACGCAAACAGTCATTTGCACACTGATGTTCACGGAAGCAGTGGTCACAATTGCCAAAAGATGGAAACAACCCAAGTATCTCAACTGATGAGTGGATAAACAAAAGTGGTATATACATACAATGGACTTTTATTCAGCAGTAAGAAGGAATGAAATTCTGAAGCATTCAACAACATGGATGAACCTTGAGGACATTATGTTGAGTGAAATAAGCCAGACACAAAGGACAAATTTTGTAAGAAATCACTAATATGAAACCAATTATAATATGTAAACTCATACACATAAAATTTAGAATATAGGTTACCAGGAGACAGAAGGAGGCTAGAGAAGGGGGAGTGGTTGCTTAATATGTGTAGAACTTTTAACTAGGTTGAATTAAAATGTTTAGAAATGGATAGAGGTGATAGTAGCATGTTCTTGTGAGTAAAATGAACAGTGAGGAATTGTGTGTGAAAATGGTTGAAAGGGAATGTTTAGAGTCATGTTTGTCACCAGAAGGAAAGCTGCTGGATGATGACTGCAATTAATGGTACAAGTATTAAAAAGTTCTGTCATGAACTAGAACAAATGTACAACACTATTACAAGGAGTTAATGATAGAGTGGTATATGGGAAAAAATGTACCTATTACAAACTATGGACTATAGTTAACAGTATCTTACTATTCTCATCAACAATAATAAATGTACCACACCAATACTAGGGGTTAATAATGGGAATAAGGGGTATGGGATGTTTCAGGTTTTCTTTTTCCTTTATTTTTTATTTTTGGAGTAATGAAATGTTCTAAAATTCATTGTGGTGATGCATGCACAACTATGTGATGACACTGAGCCACTGAATGTATACTTTGGATGGACTGTATGGCGTGTATATATATCTCAATAAAATTGCATTAAAAATCAAATCAATAAATGTTGAACTATTGAGCGGGAAAGAATAAAAAGTTTGGCAAGATAAGATATGTATATTAAACAATGAGAGACCAAGATAAATACTAATGGACCACTGACAGATATTGGGAAGCTGGGAAGAAATGTTTGTGATATGATGGTGGGGGTGGGGGAAACAAGTGAATCCTATTTGACACAAGAAACCTGAGGTAGCATGTATAACTTAAGTGGTCTGTGACCAATTAAAAAACTGGAAACACAATCAAATCCATGCTTTTGAAACTATTGGCTTTATCAATTACCAAGTATCTACTGGGGAATTATCCTCTTCATACTCAAGCTACTATGAGAATCATAAAGATATATTTTGGACATACGTGAGAAAAGTTAAATAGTAGTATGTAATAGTTATATTTCACATATATGGCATTATGGAAAAGGAAGAATTTAATGTGACCTGAATGGTCAGGGAATGCCTTCTAACAAAGCTCAAGCTGGATCCACAAGAACTGGTAGAATTCAAAGAGGAGAAGAGCACGAGCCTAGGTATGGAAGATTCAGGCATAATTAGTGAGTGGGAAGCAGGACAATCAGTTAAATATTTATGTTGAGTGTTAAAGTAGGCCGTATTGGAAATGTAGAATAGGAACAGATTATGGAAGGCTTTCATACCAAGATAATGGTTTCAGTATTTATCCTAGAGACAGAAAGGAACCATTAAATGTTTCTCAATAAATAGGATGAGCTGACATTAATATCAGTACTGAATCATGGGTACTAGAACAGATTTGTCCAGGGTGCTGGCTGCAGCATCCTTTATTTATTCCTGACTAGGCCGTGCAAACCATTCCCAGAATTCTTGTCCTCCACCTCCTTATCTGCAGTTACCAGTGGGCAATCACACAAAGCAAAGAGCTTTAGAGGTACTACTTTCATACCTGTATTCTCAGCTCATTCATTCTGTTTGAAGCAAATGTTCTTAAAAAATAGTTTGAAAAGCAATGTTATGCCCCATGCTCTAGGTTGGGACTCAGGAATCTGACCTAGAAACTAGTATTTGAAACTAAAACACTGACTAGAAACAAGAATCTGGGGAAATCATAAACTTAAGAATAGTTAGAAGTGGAAAGTAAGAAAACAGTAGCATCTTGTTCTCTTATCCACTCTCAGTCACATGACCAGGGAAGGTTTTCTTTAGCAGCCCATATCAAAGAAAAAAGCTGGCAGGGTGTATTTTTCTAAGGAAACATGGCCTTTCATTCTCAGCCACATCACACACCACTGATATCTCCTGAATATTCCAAGAGGAGACTGTCATGGAAGGAAGGGTAAGCTCAAGCCACCATAAAGGGTTCAAAGGTTCTTCTCACAAAAAAGTTCATTTTTGAAATCTTAATAAGTAAAGATTAATAAGCCTCCATATCATTCAGACTACCTGTATCTCTCTGGCTATCCCTTCTTCCAGCTCCCTCTTTTTCAAGCCTCTCGAATTTGCTCATTCTTCTCTCTGATTGACTTGTTCGCTTGCCTTTGGCGTACTTTGAGGGCTTCACAAGCCTATAGGAGGATATCTTGTGGTCACTTTGAATGGCATAAACCACAAAAGTATCACTTTCCAATGAATCTCGAAATCTGAAAAAATAATGCAAAGTATTTGCAATAGATACCATTTTAATCATTTAAAAATGATTTTGCATGATTATTTAGTAATAAAATAACATCATGTTACACTATCCTTATAAATAAATGGTTATAATATGCTAGATCCAAAATTTAACCATGCATAACTATTAGCATTGTGATGGAAAACTGGACAGGACTTGATTAAAGATCAAGCGGAATTTTCTTTTTAATGAAAATACTAATTAACTCATTATTAATCAGTATAGATCACTGTTATGCTTACTTGTAGAAAAACTTAATTTGCAGGCAGACTGAAGTTTAACGGTAAATGCTAAATATCACACTCTGAGGGAATGTAATCCACCTTCAGAACAGTTAATATTCTTCCTCTTATCTTTTAATTTAAGAATTTAACTTATTCATGTATGTATTAATTTTCCTAGCTTGTTTGCCTTTCTTACTATCTTCCTAATGCAAGCCTTTAACCCTACTTCTATAAAAATGATTTCGTATTTCTTTTAAATTTTTCTTTTTTCTTTCATAGCATAGTGTCTTCCTTATCTCATTAAGACGTCTTTCCTTTCTCTTTTTTGCCCATTAGACCTTTACTCTAAATTTGAGTATTTCCATGAAACCCAGATAACATGAAAGTAAATATGGATTTGATCACATCAAAATTTAAAACTTCAGCACAAAAAAAATATGAACACTATTAAAAGCAAATGGCAAACTAGGAGAAAGCATTTACAACATGCACAATAAAAGGCAAATAGCCACAATATAGAAATAGAAACTAAAACTTAAAATAAGGGAGAAAATAAACAGAACCCAAAAGAATAAATGAATAAGAAATATTAACAGACAATTCTCAGAAGAATAAATATAGTAAACTATAAACATGAAAAGAAATGCTCAACCTCACCAATAATCAAAGGAATACAAATTACTTACCAAAAAGTTGTCATATTTGGGCTATTATATTGGCAAAGATAAAAACACTGGCAAAAACCAAGAGTTATGGGCAGTACAACTTTTTGTAGGGCAAACTGGCTGTAGCTATCAACATTTAAAACGCATATATCATTAACCCCAAGAGTGCAAAAATATATGTACAAGAACATTCATTGCAGCATTGTTCAATATTGTGAAAACTAAATTGGAAACAACTTAAATATCCATCAGCAAGGCATTAACTGGAAGAAATTGGAATTCGGCCATCAATTGAATACTTAAAAACCATTTTTATAAGGTCATAGTAAGAACTATAGGAACTGACATGCAAAGAAATCCATGAAGTATTGATAAATGAAAAAAAAGAAAATTTCAGGAGAGAATTATGATCATATTCAAAATTCAACAATAGAAAGAAACACCTCTCCTCAAAGGGCATACTATTTTAATAGATAACACATTGGTGTTGAATAAAACTTGTATATGCATTTGGAAATAACTCTCATTTATTTAACGTTAAGTCTTATCAACAAGAAATTTGGTATGTATCATTCTTTAACTCAACAGAGGCCCCCGATTATTCATATTCATGCAGAACCTATAACAGATTACCACAAAAGCATTCAGGCCACCATATTAGCCTGTACACTGCCTTTATGACTCAAAGAACTTTAACTACTTGAGTTAAAAGTGTGAAATACTTGAAAATTATCATGAAACATTTAATACTATGATGCCTATCATGTAGCTAGGATCCCTTTAGATTTGTGACTTTGGTAATGTGCAACCTCCATGAATGTAAATACAGTGGTTCAAGTCAGAGGTCATAACTATAGTCTTTGAAAAGAAGAATTAAAAATATCTGGTGAAATATCTGGTGTTTTGACACATCTTTTATTGTAATTTGTTTCTTAAAAATCTGCCACCATTTTTGGATGACTTGGGTACTTCTTTAGATATCATTAAGACAATTTATATACAATTATTATAATCTATTTCTTCACCCACGAGTGATCTAAATTAATAAGAAACCTCCTATATGACCATTGCCAGAGACCAATTATCTTTGGATCAATTATCTTAAACCTTAAACTATGATAATGTTTGGTAGGTATCCTCTACCTTAAAAAAAAATGGTCTGTAGGTAAAATCAGCGTATCAAGAGCCATGTCATCACCTCAGATTATATTATATAAGGAAATTGCTTGGATTTACACTTGTAAATACCAAGTGAGATTTTCTAGGGTGCTTTATTGAGATTCTTATCTTGGAAAGTATTAAATCAGCTCCCCCCCCCCCAAAATACAGACAAAATTTTGACCATGTTAAATGGAATAACATTTTACATGTTCAGCTGCCCATTTCTCTTGGGCTAGTGTGGAGGTAAAATAAATTTTAAAAGGGCATCCCAGCCTTAACAAGAGACACTTCCTCTGCTCATCTTCTACTTAGGCAGTAGACTTTTTCAGGCTTCCTATATTCAATAAAAGGATGTTAACTCTACCAGTAACTTGATTTGATTTTCTGTTAAGCATAGAGTTCTGCACCCAATGAAAAATACAGCATAGTCACTCCAGACATTTATCAGGGGGGAGGAAAAAATAAAACTTGATCCTGCCTCTTGCCACAAAATATTTATTAAATTTTTTGAAGGAAAATACATTGAGTGAATTACTTGTTGCACAAACAATTAATCCACCCTTCTAGATATCCCAATAGCTATCAGCAAATCAAGCCAGACCAACTAAGATTTGAATACCTGGACCATATCTTACTTGTCTTCTATAGTGTTATTTTTTACTGCATTGTATACTTCTGGGATGCTAACACCATACATCATGAGCAGTAGCGTATAATCATAAATTTTTAAACAAAATTTTTTAAAAGACTACCCTTTAGTCATTTAAATTGTTTTCCCTTGTATTATCTTAGAGCAGTGATTATCAAATTATAGTGTGTATAAAAATCATTTGCAGAGTTTGTTAAAACAGATCGCTGTGCTCCACCCCTGGAGTTTCTGATTCAGTAGGTCTAAGTGGGGCCTGAGAATCAATCTACATTTCCAGTAAGTTCCCAGGTGAATGCTGATACTGCTGGTCAGAGATCATATTTTGAGAACCACTGTCCTAAGACTATTTAGTAATTTTATCCTTTCATTCTTTCTCTTTCTGGTTCTAGCTCCTTTAATCATATACTTTGTGACTTTTGTTAATCATATCTTTTATTACTTGAGGCAATGCTTCCCAAATTGATGTTTAGCAGGACACACATATAGATTTATCATAAAACAACACAGGTTTGAGTGGCAAAAGATAAACAAGTTTCTGTACTGAAAAAGCTGAGATGCATTATAGACCATTGAATAGGGGTATTTCATACATTAAATCCCCCCACGTTATCCTGTTTTGGAGGTATGTGGCTCACCTCTTATTATTTCCCACAATGTTCCACAAAATACCTGTTTAAGAGATGCTGGTGTAGGGTATTACAGTCTATTCTTTTAACTTTTCGTTTTGTTTTAAGACAAGCGGGAAGTACTATAGAAGAGTCAGCTGTGAAGATAATTCCCATCCTAAACAAAGAAATTGGATGATTCTTTCCCTTCAGCTGGCCCAAGAGCAGCTCTTTTAAATCCCTGAATAGGATTTCCCATGCCATTTAAAACAGATGCCTCTAAATACATTAACCCTGTAACTAAGGAGAACTTTAAGATGAAATTATCTTCCAGGATCAGTAATTTCCCTGCACGCATAGTGTTGGTTGTCATATCACAATCCATCCAGCCTTTTTGTCTGGTATTAAAGGCCTCTGTCTATCCTGAATATTTGACAAGAATTATTACTAGATTGCTACCCTCTAAGAGATGCAAGTGGGTAAGAAGCTCCTTTCAGGAAGAACTCTCACTCTCAACAAAGTTAACCTTTGTTTTGACTTCAATAAATATTCACAATATATTTGTAAATGTGTATCACAAGTATGAAAGCTAATCTGTAAATTCAGATTTTAAGCAATATTGCTGTTTTTTATTTTATTTAACATAACGCAAATTGGACTCTGGGCTCTTATTCCACCAGGCAGACAGCAAAGTCAATTGCAGTCACTACATGGGCTCACTGTCCCAGCCTGCCTGCTTTTTTTTTTTTTTTTGCTACAAAAATAGGTCTTTATTCTTAGAAAATATAGTCAGAGCTAGCTTCCTTACTATACATAAAATCTTAACATCAGAGGCAGTACAGATACTACAGATAGTTTTCAAACTGATCTCCAAACAAGCACAAACCCACTATGTTGAAAAGAACAGGTTATTTGAGGTTTTTGGCAAAAGACGGTATTCACACACTTAATCCAAATCAAAGAGCCTAAGGAAAGTTTTCAGTGAGAAGATGAAAGGAGTGAAATATATATAAATTTTATGGATAAATAAATGTAAAAGACAATTTAAAATAAGCTAACAGAAGTAATATATTTTTTTAAATTAAAAACACTAATCAAGTGCAAGGTTTGTTCTCAGTGTTAGACTTCTAAATGTTTATCAGACTACTGTTAATATTATTAAAAACCTAATTTTTGACCCAGAGCACTAGTTATAATACTGATTTGCATTTGTAAAAGATTGTTTTTCTAATGGAGACGGACTGTGTAGTGCTAACAATTTATACCTACTTAAATACTTTTTCATAAAAAGTGACAGTCCCCTCCAAAATCCATCTGCTAGTTGCCCACAGTTAAAAATGTCTGTGAACATTGGTTCATAATTAGCATCTTAAGAAATGCAGTAACAATCCCTATTGAGCAGTGTGATTACTTAGTAATTAATATTACACCTTAGAACACCCATCCCACAAGTCTGTTCCTCTTATGTATTGTCACCTAAGTTCCTCATGAATTCTACAGCCACCACTGAATTCCTATAGTGAGATAAAAAATTTATAGTATACATAACTGGGGAGAAAATGGTCATGGTGGGTATTCTTGAAAGTTTTAGGAACATGAGCAATCATTTTAGTCTAGGGCTAGCCTCCTCTCCTAAATACATGAAACCCTTCTAGCTTTTTAATTTCTCACCTTAGAATACTGACTACATGTTATACTCTGTAATAACTTGGTGATCTTTTGCTGTTTCTGATCAACAATGACTTTTGGCTTAGCAATTAAACAAACAAACAAAAAAAAAGCTGACCTGAATTTGACAATTGTGCCTATGTAGCATGATGTTCACCCTGATATTAAACAAGTCTTTCCAAATACTTTATGTACAACTGAATACTTCAGGTCACCTATCAGTCCATTTCTGTGTTGTCCTATTATGAGGAAAATGCTTATATTTTCTCAAATCACCCTTTCAGTAAGCAATAGAAAAATTTCTTAGGATGCCATACAGCAACCGCAAACACGAGTGGGCAACAACTCTTTTGTGCTCAATTTCTCCTTCAAGTCTAACATCTGATTCAGCTATAATGGCTGAAAGTCTTCCATAAAAAGCATATGTTTGGAAGTATGTTTAGCAATTTTTCAAAGCAACATTCTGAAAATTGATACACTAAATTTATGATCACTTTAAATTGTTAAGTAGTCTGCAGAAACAAAATCTTGCATCTGTTTTGGTTAGGTAACAAGTTCTCTGTTTGTTTGTTTTGTTTTTAGAATAATCAGAATGCTTCATGAATAAATTTTTCACCCCAAGGAAAGGACTTGACTCTTGGATTTAAGACCTCTTCCTTGACAATATATATATACAAAATTTCTTTAGCTTGTCATCTGTCCATTCTTTGAAGCTGTCAAAGCCAAGAACCCATAATCACAGCATAAACAGCAATAACCTACATTAGTTAAGAGTTTCCCTTAACATTTTGACATTTTTACTAAAGGATTAGTTATTTTTGTATTTCCATTTCTTATATCTCATGACATTCCATTTTAATTGCATTATTGCTTTATAGGCCACACAACATTCAAAAGTATGTTTATATGCATTGCCTGTTTTCCTTGATCTGTAAGAGTTTGATACTGATTTTACTACAGAAAATTTAAGTTTAAAAATACCACAATTAGTATTTCTTCTCAGAACTTATTGTTCACATTACTAATCACTACATGCATATTTAGCTTTGATTATATTGCTCAAAAACTGCACCCATTATCAGAACAGTGCAAATGATATTTAATTTTAAAAGTAATTATAATGGCTTGAATTAAAAGTTATTCAAATGAACACTGTCAAGGAATTTCATTTGAGTGTGTCTATTTCATCACCACTGTTTACATTATATAACCATCAGTTCTTCACAATTTCTTTATATCACCAATTTTTCCTCCCAAGTTTCCAAACTAAAAACGCCAAATAGCCTTGGAAACCTATAGCTCCACAATATTTTAATGTTTTAAGAACACATTTGTGAACTCACAAAAGTTTTCATCTTTCAACTTAAACAATGCAGGTATACTTAAGTCAAACAAACTTGTCCTAAAATCCCAACAAATAATTCTGAGAATTAACTTAAACACCTTGACAGGGTCCCTTAAAAACGGGTATGACAGTAAAGTACCAAAAGGCGTAGCAATGACCTCTTTTATGTGATCATTTAACTCCTTGGCACTGGAAAATGCCAGCACCAAGGATTACACTGAGATTTTACTGAAGGCTACATTTAGTTGACCCATTTTCCACAAACCTATCATACCTACTATATGCTAGGATGAAATGTAAATGTTTTGTGTAGCCCTCAAACTTAACACTAAGATTTGAGAGCTATGTATGTCAAAAAGCACAGGGCAATATATAAAATCAGCGGCAGAAAGTTTCATTAAGCACCAAGAACTAATTTTTGTCACTTCATACATATTTTGTAGGTAAGTTTCAATTACTGGCAAGGCACATTTACATATATTCCAATAAATACTTATTGAAAAATTTTAAATTACACTTTATGTCTCAGCTCTCCCAGTAACTGACATACAACATACTAAAATGGTTTATTAAAATAACATAAAAATTAATTAATGTGAAACATACAGGCTACTGGCAACCACTATTCTAAAATTATGTAAGTACAAGTAAACATACTGAAATGCGTGCAATTCTAAGTTGTTAAACCAGAAGACTTCTACACTAACACACATTTATATCAGTGACACATAAAAAAAGTAAAAGCACCTCCAGCTTACAGTATAAAACAATTTTATTTGCAGGAATGCAAATGACTGTACACAATGAGCATCTTGAACATATGACATGTCTAATTTTCTTGTTAAATTTCTGGTTTGTATAAAATCTTAATTAAGTATAAACTCTGCTCTTCATTGTGGTGCCTATTGGATACGTGATATAACTGCAGTATCCCTTTGAGGAAGGGGAGAAGGGATTTCTTTGCACCAAGTCCTAATTAAACTGTAATTTCACTTCTGAATTTAAGCTATCAAGTTAGGATTTGGCAAAAAATTTTTTGAGGGTGATTCAATAGAGGATGCATCACCACTGAACACTCACTGTCATCAAAGTGCTTTAGAAAATTAAAAACATAGCACAAGTGATCATACTCTACAAATTATCATGACCTGCATAAGAAATGGAAAGCTGATTCACATTTTTGTAGTAATCAGCATAAGAAATGCACTAATGAAACATATCTTTTACCTGAAAAGCTAAACTACAGCCATATACTAGTTTCTATGATTTATGAAAAAACTTCAAAATATCCAAATGTCAGGCTTTGCCATACAATTGCCAGTTTTAGTCTGACTTTTTATAAAGGGACACTGCAGTATTTAGTACAACTTTGGATGCACTTTTTTTGAACATCTGATGTCTTACAAAAGTAACATCTTGCTAAACTATTATATATTCAAACAACTACAATATCTGGAGAAGCAAGGCTGCTTTTTCAGCCACAAAATATGACAAAAGCAAGGCCTGTTATGATGGTCATGAGGAAGTCTGAAACTAAAGCAACTAAGAATGTTACATTTGGTATATTAAAATCTTACCCTCATATCATATTTCACAAGCCTTGCTATTATCTACAAAGATTTTCTATGTACATTACAGACAGGGTATAGTTCAATCCTCTGCAACTGAGGTACTTAACCAACCCTTTAAAACAGGTTCTGAAAAGAACCACTATCTGGAATGCCTGACTAACCAGCTCTGATGATTTCACCTGAAACTGCGTATCTGAACATAATTCAAAAGTGATTACTATAAAAAAGAAATAGACAGTCATGATTAACCTTGGTAAGCAGAAAATTTAAAGATACCAACAATGGCATTCATCTATACCATTGTAAAAAAAATTTAATGCACAAATTCAAGAGAATATTTCAGAATACAACTGCTGGGATCCTTCATTTAAAAAAACAGGAGAAAAATCTACTTAGAGCAGATTTTTTTTTAGAGAGAACTTTATTCTGTATTAAGATACCATGCTAGGAGTTACGAAGGATTTCTGTTGAAACACATTTGGAAAATAGAGTAGCTTTAGTTTAACAACTTGCACTGCAGAGAAAACTGTTAATGAAATTCTCATGAAAGTCCAAGCATTAGTTCAATGTCCCATATTTGATTCCATAATCTTCATAGGAAGGTCTTCTACAATAGAATATGCTCCTATACAGCCAGGATATTTAAGGGTGTTTGACTTCCTTACCATTACTTCACTGCAAGCTTCTGGTATAAACCCACACAGCAAGTCAGTCTTCATTGTAAGAGGTCAGGCCTGCTTTTTCCAGATCCCTGATTCTATTGTTTTTGTACTCTGCTGGAAGCAGGCAGTCGTTGGTGAGGCCAGGGGCAGAAAGAAACAAGCAGAGTAATCACCAGATCTCACACAAGGTTGGCATAGTTCGTGTTCCCCAAAGCCTCACAAAACATGGGGCAAAGGGTAGAGTTTTCAGAAGTGTACTCAGTCTCAGTAGTAGGGAAAAATTAGCCCAAGTCCAAAGGCTGTTTGGGTCCCATCTGATAAACATTAAAAGCAAGCCTCAAAGAATCAAACTATTTCCAAGTAACTGAGTCCCAGAACAAACCTTAAGAATATTAGAAGTATACAAAAATATCCAGCACCCACAAGGTAAAATTCACAATGTACAGTGTCCAATCAAAATATACCAAGTAGACAAAGAAGCAGAAAAATATGAGCCATAATGAAGAGAAAAATATCAATTAACAGAAAGAGACCCAAACATGACACAGATGATATAACTAGTAGACAAGGGAATTTATGAAGTTATTGTAATATGTTCTGTAGTTCAAGAAGGAAAATGAAAACATGAGCATGTTAAGGTAAGTAAAGTCCTCACCTATCATAATTGGAAGTCAATATAATGACTATAATAAATTTATATAATTATATTATTTAGACATATGGTAGTAACCACTATAAGAAATATTAAAAGTGATTCTCTTCAAGATATACTATGCTATGGATTGAAAGACTCAGTATTTTTAAGACGTATGTTATTTCTAAATTGAGCTATAGATTCAATGTAATTCCAACCAACATCTTAGCAGATTTTTGTTGAAAATTTATAAGCTGATTCTAAGCAAAGGACCTAAGCAGTCTTGAAGAACAAAGTTGGAGGATTTGCACAACTGGATGTCAAGACTTAAGACAGTGTGGGAGGCGGGGCAAGATGGAAGACTGGTGAGCTGTATGTTTTAGTTACTCCTCCAGGAAAGTAGGTAGAAAGCCAGGAACTGCGTGGACTGGACACCACAGAGCAATCTGTCTTTGGGCATACTTCATACAACACTCATGAAAATGTCGAACTGCTGAGATCAGCGAAATCTCCCAATACAGAAAGCTTCAAAGACTTTCAATTTGGGCACGTCAAGTCAAGAGCAGAACTAAGAGAGCTCTGAGACAAAAGGCAATAATTCAGTGGCTGAGAAAATTCACTAAACACCACAACTTCCCAAGAAAACGGGGGTGTCCGCTCACAGCCACCATCCTGGTGGACGGGAAACACTCCTGCCCATCGCCAGCCCCATAGCCCAGAGCTGCCCCAGACAACCCAGTGTGATGGAAGTGCTTCAAAGAACAGGCACACACCACAAAACTGGGCGTGGACATTAGCCTTCCCTGCAACCTCAGCTGATTGTCCCAGAGTTGTGAAGGTGGAGCGGTGTGAATTAACAAAGCCCCATTCAGCCATCATTTGAGCAGACTGGGAGCCTCCCTACACAGCCCAGCAGCCCAGAACTGCCCTGGGGGGACGGCACTCACCTGTGACATAGCACAGTCATCCCTCAACAGAGGACCCGGGGTGCATGGCCTGGAAGAGGGGCCCACTTGCAAGTCTCAGGAGCCATACGCCAATACCAAGGACTTGTGGATCAGTGGCAGAGACAAACTGTGGCAGGACTGAACTGAAGGATTAGACTATTGCAGCAGCTTTAAAACTCTAGGATCACCAGGGAGATTTGATTGTTAGGGCCACCCCCCCTCCCAGACTGCCCAGAAACACGCCCGACATACAGGGCAGGCAACACCAACTACACACGCAAGCTTGGTACACCAATTGGGCCCCACAAGACTCACTCCCCCACTCACCAAAAAGGCTAAGCAGGGGAGAACTGGCTTGTGGAGAACAGGTGGCTCGTGGACGCCACCTGCTGGTTAGTTAGAGAAAGTGTACTCCACGAAGCTGTAGATCTGAGAAATTAGAGATAAGGACTTCAATAGGTCTACAAACCCTAAAAGAACCCTATCAAGTTCAGCAAATGCCACGAGGCCAAAAACAACAGAAAATTATAAAGCATATGAAAAAACCAGACGATATGGATAACCCAAGCCCAAGCACCCAAATCAAAAGACCAGAAGAGACACAGCACCTAGAGCAGCTACTCAAAGAACTAAAGATGAACAATGAGACCATAGTACGGGATATGAAGGAAATCAAGAAGACTCTAGAAGAGCATAAAGAAGACATTGCAAGACTAAATAAAAAAATGGATGATCTTATGGAAATTAAAGAAACTGTTGACCAAATTAAAAAGATTCTGGACACTCATAGTACAAGACTAGAGGAAGTTGAACAACGAATCAGTGACCTGGAAGATGACAGAATGGAAAATGAAAGCATAAAAGAAAGAATGGGGAAAAAAATTGAAAAAATCGAAATGGACCTCAGGGATATGATAGATAATATGAAACGTCCAAATATAAGACTCATTGGTGTCCCAGAAGGGGAAGAAAAGGGTAAAGGTCTAGGAAGAGTATTCAAAGAAATTGTTGGGGAAAACTTCCCAAATCTTCAAAACAACATAAATACACAAATCATAAATGCTCAGCGAACTCCAAATAGAATAAATCCAAATAAACCCACTCCGAGACATATACTGATCACACTGTCAAACACAGAAGAGAAGGAGCAAGTTCTGAAAGCAGCAAGAGAAAAGCAATTCACCACATACAAAGGAAACAGCATAAGACTAAGTAGTGACTACTCAGCAGCCACCATGGAGGCGAGAAGGCAGTGGCACGATATATTTAAAATTCTGAGTGAGAAAAATTTCCAGCCAAGAATACTTTACCCAGCAAAGCTCTCCTTCAAATTTGAGGGAGAGCTTAAATTTTTCACAGACAAACAAATGCTGAGAGAATTTGCTAACAAGAGACCTGCCCTACTGGAGATACTAAAGGGAGCCCTACAGACAGAGAAACAAAGACAGGACAGAGAGACTTGGAGAAAGGTTCAGTACTAAAGAGATTCGGTATGGGTACAATAAAGGATATTAATAGAGAGAGGGAAAAATATGGCAAACATAATCCAAAGGATAAGATGGCCGATTCAAGAAATGCCTTCACGGTATTAACGTTGAATGTAAATGGATTAAACTCCCCAATTAAAAGATATAGATTCGCAGAATGGATCAAAAAAAAATGAACCATCAATATGTTGCATACAAGAGACTCATCTTAGACACAGGGACACAAAGAAACTGAAAGTGAAAGGATGGAAAAAAATATTTCATGCAAGCTACAGCCAAAAGAAAGCAGGTGCAGCAATATTAATCTCAGATAAAATAGACTTCAAATGCAGGGATGTTTTGAGAGACAAAGAAGGCCACTACATACTAATAAAAGGGGCAATTCAACAAGAAGAAATAACAATCGTAAATGTCTATGCACCCAATCAAGGTGCCACAAAATACATGAGAGAAACACTGGCAAAACTAAAGGAAGCAATTGATGTTTCCACAATAATTGTGGAAGACTTCAACACATCACTCTCTCCTATAGATAGATCAACCAGACAGAAGACCAATAAGGAAATTGAAAACCTAAACAATCTGATAAATGAATTAGATTTAACAGACATATACAGGACATTACATCCCAAATCACCAGGATACACATACTTTTCTAGTGCTCATGGAACTTTCTCTAGAATAGATCATATGCTGGGACATAAAACAAGCCTCAATAAATTTAAAAAGATTAAAATTATTCAAAGCACATTCTCTGACCACAATGGAATACAATTAGAAGTCAATAACCATCAGAGACTTAGAAAAATCACAAATACCTGGAGGTTAAACAACACACTCCTAAACAATCAGTGGGTTAAAGAAGAAATAGCAAGAGAAATTGCTAAATATATAGAGATGAATGAAAATGAGAACACAACATACCAAAACCTATGGGATGCAGCAAAAGCAGTGCTAAGGGGGAAATTTATAGCACTAAACGCATATATTAAAAAGGAAGAAAGAGCCAAAATCAAAGAACTAATGGATCAACTGAAGAAGCTAGAAAATGAACAGCAAACCAATCCTAAACCAAGTAGAAGAAAAGAAATAACAAGGATTAAAGCAGAAATAAATGACATAGAGAACAAAAAAACAATAGAGAGGATAAATATCACCAAAAGTTGGTTCTTTGAGAAGATCAACAAGATTGACAAGCCCCTAGCTAGACTGACAAAATCAAAAAGAGAGAAGACCCATATAAACAAAATAATGAATGAAAAAGGTGACATAACTGCAGATCCTGAAGAAATTAAAAAAATTATAAAAGGATATTATGAACAACTGTATGGCAACAAACTGGACAATGCAGAAGAAATGGACAATTTCCTGGAAACATATGAACAACCTAGACTGACCAGAGAAGAAATAGAAGACCTCAACCAACCCATCACAAGCAAAGAGATCCAATCAGTCATCAAAAATCTTCCCACAAATAAATGCCCAGGGCCAGATGGCTTCACAGGGGAATTCTACCAAACTTTCCAGAAAGAACTGACACCAATCTTACTCAAGCTCTTTCAAAACACTGAAGAAAATGGAACACTACCTAACTCATTTTATGAAGCTAACATCAATCTAATACCAAAACCAGGCAAAGATGCTACAAAAAAGGAAAACTACCAGCCAATCTCCCTAATGAATATAGATGCAAAAATCCTCAACAAAATACTTGCAAATCGAATCCAAAGACACATTAAAAAAATCATACACCATGACCAAGTGGGGTTCATTCCAGGCATGCAAGGATGGTTCAACATAAGAAAAACAATCAATGTATTACAACACATTAAAAACTCAAAAGGGAAAAATCCATTGATCATCTCAATAGATGCTGAAAAAGCATTTGACAAAATCCAACATCCCTTTTTGATAAAAACACTTCAAAAGGTAGGAATTGAAGGAAACTTCCTCAACATGATAAAGAGCATATATGAAAAACCCACAGCCAGCATAGTACTCAATGGTGAGAGACTGAAAGCCTTCCCTCTAAGATCAGGAACAAGACAAGGATGCCCGCTGTCACCACTGTTATTCAACATTGTGCTGGAAGTGCTAGCCAGGGCAATCCGGCAAGACAAAGAAATAAAAGGCATCCAAATTGGAAAAGAAGAAGTAAAACTGTCATTGTTTGCAGACGATATGATCTTATATCTAGAAAACCCTGAGAAATCGACGATACAGCTACTAGAGCTAATAAACAAATTTAGCAAAGTAGCGGGATACAAGATTAATGCATATAAGTCAGTAATGTTTCTATATGCTAGAAATGAACAAACTGAAGAGACACTCAAGAAAAAGATACCATTTTCAATAGCAACTAAAAAAATCAAGTACCTAGGAATAAACTTAACCAAAGATGTAAAAGACCTATACAAAGAAAACTACATAACTCTACTAAAAGAAATAGAAGGGGACCTTAAAAGATGGAAAAATATTCCATGTTCATGGATAGGAAGGCTAAATGTCATTAAGATGTCAATTCTACCCAAACTCATCTACAGATTCAATGCAATCCCAATCAAAATTTCAACAACCTACTTTGCACACTTGGAAAAGCTAGTTATCAAATTTATTTGGAAAGGGAAGATGCCTCGAATTGCTAAAGACACTCTAAAAAAGAAAAACGAAGTGGGAGGACTTACACTCCCTGACTTTGAAGCTTATTGTAAAGCCACAGTTGCCAAAACAGCATGGTACTGGCACAAAGATAGACATATTGATCAATGGAATCGAATTGAGAATTCAGAGATAGACCCTCAGACCTATGGCCGACTGATCTTTGATAAGGC
The DNA here is from genome assembly GCF_015220235.1 of Choloepus didactylus. Taxonomy (NCBI): domain Eukaryota; kingdom Metazoa; phylum Chordata; class Mammalia; order Pilosa; family Megalonychidae; genus Choloepus; species Choloepus didactylus. Next base: position 78,842,217 of record NC_051307.1, read on the forward strand.
CCCCAAAGTCACTGAACTGAGCCATAATGGTCTTTTCAACAAATGGGGCTGGGAGAGTTGGATATCCATATCCAAAAGAATGAAAGAAGACCCCTACCTCACCCCCTACACAAAAATTAACTCAAAATGGACCAAAGATCTCAATATAAAAGAAAGTACCATAAAACTCCTAGAAGATAATGTAGGAAAACATCTTCAAGACCTTGTATTAGGCGGCCACTTCCTAGACTTGACACCCAAAGCACAAGCAACAAAAGAGAAAATAGATAAATGGGAACTCCTCAAGCTTAGAAGTTTCTGCACCTCAAAGGAATTTCTCAAAAAGGTAAAGAGGCAGCCAACTCAACGGGAAAAAATTTTTGGAAACCATGTATCTGACAAAAGACTGATATCTTGCATATGCAAAGAAATCCTACAACTCAATGACAATAGTACAGACAGCCCAATTATAAAATGGGCAAAAGATATGAAAAGACAGTTCTCTGAAGAGGAAATACAAATGGCCAAGAAACACATGAAAAAATGTTCAGCTTCACTAGCTATTAGAGAGATGCAAATTAAAACCACAATGAGATACCATCTAACACCGGTTAGAATGGCTGCCATTAAACAAACAGGAAACTACAAATGCTGGAGGGGATGTGGAGAAATTGGAACTCTTATTCACTGTTGGTGGGACTGTATAATGGTTCAGCCACTCTGGAAGTCAGTCTGGCAGTTCCTTAGAAAACTAGATATAGAGCTACCATTCGATCCGGCGATTGCACTTCTCGGTATATACCCGGAAGATCGGAAAGCAGTGACACGAACAGATATCTGCACGCCAATGTTCATAGCAGCATTATTCACAATTGCCAAGAGATGGAAACAACCCAAATGTCCTTCAACAGATGAGTGGATAAATAAAATGTGGTATATACACACGATGGAATACTACGCGTCAGTAAGAAGGAACGATCTCGTGAAACATATGACAACATGGATGAACCTTGAAGACATAATGCTGAGTGAAATAAGCCAGGCACAAAAAGAGAAATATTATATGCTACCACTAATGTGAACTTTGAAAAATGTAAAACAAATGGTTTATAATGTAGAATGTAGGGGAACTAGCAGTAGAGAGCAATTAAGGAAGGGGGAACAATAATCCAAGAAGAACAGATAAGCTATTTAACGTTCTGGGGATGCCCAGAAATGACTATGGTCTGTTAATTTCTGATGGATGTAGTAGGAACAAGTTCACTGAAATGTTGCTATATTATGTAACTTTCTTGGGGTAAAGTAGGAACATGTTGGAAGTTAAGCAGTTATCTTAGGTTAGTTGTCTTTTTCTTACTCCCTTGTTATGGTCTCTTTGAAATGTTGTTTTATTGTATGTTTGTTTTCTTTTTAACTTTTTTTTTCATACAGTTGATTTAAAAAAGAAGGAAAGAAGGGAAAGTTAAAAAAAAAAAAAAAGAAAAAAGACAAACAAGGAAAAAAAAAAAAAAGATGTAGTGCCCCCTTGAGGAGCCTGTGGAGAATGCAGGGGTATTCGCCTACCCCACCTCCATGGTTGCTAACATGACCACAGACATAGGGGACTGGTGGTTTGATGGGTTGAGCCCTCTACCATAAGTTTTACCCTTGGGAAGACGGTTGCTGCAAAGGAGAGGCTAGGCCTCCCTATATTTGTGCCTAAGAGTCTCCTCCCGAATGCCTCTTTGTTGCTCAGATGTGGCCCTCTCTCTCTGGCTAAGCCAACTTGAAAGGTGAAATCACTGCCCTCCCCTCTACGTGGGATCAGACACCCAGGGGAGTGAATCTCCCTGGCAACGTGGAATATGACTCCCGGGGACGAATGTAGACCCGGCATCGTGGGACGGAGAACCTCTTCTTGACCAAAAGGGGGATGTGAAAGAAAATGAAATAAGCTTCAGTGGCAGAGAGATTCCAAAACGAGCCGAGAGGTCACTCTGGTGGGCACTCTTACGCACACTTTAGACAACCCTTTTTAGGTTCTAAAGAATTGGGGTAGCTGGTGGTGGATACCTGAAACTATCAAACTACAACCCAGAACCCATGAATCTCGAAGATAGATGTATAAAAATGTAGCTTATGAGGGGTGACAATGGGATTGGGAAAGCCATAAGGACCACACTCCACTTTGTCTAGTTTATGGATGGATGAGTAGAAAAATAGGGGAAGGAAACAAACAGACAAAGGTACCCAGTGTTCTTTTTTACTTCAATTGCTCTTTTTCACTCTAATTATTATTCTTGTTATTTTTGTGTGTGTGCTAATGAAGGTGTCAGGGATTGATTTAGGTGATGAATGTACAACTATGTAATGGTACTGTAAACAATCGAAAGTACGATTTGTTTTGTATGACTGCAAGTTATGTGAATATATCTCAATAAAATGATTAAAAAAAAAAAAAAAAAAGACAGTGTGATACTGGCCCCAAGATACAGACAGACCGACTAACGGAATGGAATGAAAAGCTCAGCAACGGACCCACACAAACATAGTCACCTAGTTTATGACAAAAGCTCCATTACAATCTAGTGAGGAAAAGGTGTTTTTTTTTTTTTAATTAATGAGACTAGGTAAATCGGATACCCACAGAGAAACAAATGACACTGTATCCTTATGTCACACCATCCACAAAAATTATTCAAGATAGATGATGGTAAACCAATAGAACTTCTATAAGAGAAAAAGTAGGAGAAAGTTTTTATGACTTGATAATAGGCAAATATTCCTTAAGTAGAAAACAAAAGCACTAATCATAAAAAATGATAAATTGAACTTTATTAAAATTTAAAACTTCTATTGAATCAAAGACACTATTAGAGAGTAAAAAGACAAGCCACAGACTGGAAAAAATGTTTCATACACACATACATACACATATACACACATATATAGACACAGCAAAAGACTCATATCTAGAATATCTTAATAGTTACTATGACCCAATTTTTTAAATGAACAAAAGACATGAACAAACACTTCACAAAAGGAAATATATGATGACCAATAAGAATAAGAAAAAAGGCTGAAAAGCATCACTCAGCAGGGAAATACCAATTAAAACATGCTGAAATATCACTACAGAATGGCTGAAATTAAAAGGGCTGGCAATACCAAGTGACGACAAGCATAGGGATCAACTGGAATTCTCATACATTGATGGCCAGAGTATAAATTGGTCCAACCACTTTGGAAAATTGGCAGTATCTAATAAAGCTAAACATGCATATAACCTATGACCCAAAGTTTTACTCTTGGGTATACAACCAACAGAAACAAGTGTTTATGTCCACCAGCAAACATGTTCAGGAATGTTCCAGCATCACTATTCATAATAGCCCCAAGAATGGAAACTCAAATGTCCATCAATAATAGAATGGATAAATAAATTGTGCTATAACTATTTAATGGAATATTACAAAGCAATGAAAAAGAATGAACTACTACTACATGAAACAACATGGATAATCTGACATGACACTGAATAAAAGAATCCAGATGCAAAAGAGTTCATACTGTAAGATCCCATTTATATGAAGTTCACAGGCAAAACTAATCTGTGGTGATAAAAAAAATCTGTTTTCACTTTTGGAAGGTAGTTATTTGCTGGGAAGGGAGCATGAGGGTAATTTTCTGGGGTGCTGTAAATGTTCTATATCTTGATCTCAGTAGTGGATTATACATAAGCATATATAGTGTTTATCCATATATTAAAAATTATCAAGTTGCTCAATTAAGACTTACGTACTTAAACATATAAAAATTACATCTCAATTAAAGGGGAAAAAATGTAATTTCTTCCCTGAAGTCAAACTGGTAGAGGAGAGGGATGGGACAGGAAGCTGTTCTATTTCATTTAAGTCCTTTGATTCTAGTTGATTTTTTTTAATACCTACATCCTCATGTATTAATTTGATATAAAATAATTTGTCAAAAACAGAAAGTAAATATACATTATATAATTTGATCTGTAAACACCCGATAGTTAAACAAATTTCCCAGATTTAAACCAGGAAGGAATAAGCATAAAGTTCATGAAGATATCAGTGGTAGTGACAAGAGGATTCCTTGAGATTTCAAGAGCCATTGGGTACTTCAGGTTACCTCTTATATGACCACTTCTGCCTAAGCTATTGCAGACTACTTCATTCACACATGTCCTCTCAATCATCTTAACATGAAGGAAATTTGAATCATACCTACTCTGTAGCTTCATTAGGCCAAGATGATGCTTCTCTTTTTCCCAAGCTAATTCCTTTTCTACTCGTCGAATTTTGTAAGTCGTTTTTCTGTTAATCTCGGCACGGATTTTGGAGTCTATATCAAAATCCTGCAGATAAGTAGATTTGTTCATCAAAATTGGTACTTTAGCAATGTAAGCTCTGTTTCATACATAGGTACAGATTTTTAGGTTTCATATCAATCTCATGCTGCATCATAATCTCTCCCAAATATCATAAACTCTCTCCATTCTAGAAGAGAAAAAATATACTTTTTATCACCACACAATAAGAAGAGTTCTCAGAATAATTAACAATAAGGCAATTAAAGCTATATATTATTTCCCACAACAAAAGTAATGAATGCTGACAAATAATTGGAAAGTATACAAAGCTAAAAATATATATATTCTCCCCACCCCTCAACAAATACTCTAATGTGACCAGACGGCAGCTGAACATCAGGTGAACATCTCCCATGAGATGCCACCCAGCAAAGATGGCCAAGTCTTTGGAGTTTTCTTGCCATCATCACCAAGTTCTGAATGAATATCCTTAACCAAGGGGCCCACTTTCTCCCATGAGGATACTTAGGGGCCTCATATTCTCTACTTTCACTCCTGGAAAACTAGCAGGGCCATTATTCACACTAAATTGTGAATAGTAATTATTCATCCCAGAGGTATGTGTATCTTAAATAATGATACGTGCGTAAAGTGCTTAGCCACAGCATTTGCTCAGTTGTTTATTTTAAAATATCTCACCCATACTGTGGAAGTGGATAATAAATTCTGGGTTTCTATTTTAGTAGACTCTTGACAGTAGTTCCATTCAGAAGAAGTACAAAATGAAAAATTTAACCATAAAAGATAGACAGGGTTTTTCAATGAGTCACAAAAGAAAAAAATACTAAAAATTAGCTTAAACAATTTGGTCATTGTCCCCACAGCTATAACTATACTAAGCCATCTTTTAGAAACTTTGCAGATCAACCAGTGTTTTGGTTTGCTTAAGCTGCCAGAATGCAATATACCAGAAATGGGTTGGCTTTTACAATGGGGATTTATTAGCTTACAAATTTACAGTTCTAAGCCCATGAAAATGTCCAAATTAATGTCACCAATAGGATGATACATTCTTTGAAGAAAGGCTGCCAGCATCTGGGGCACCTCTGTCACATGGAAGGCACAAGGCTGGCATCTGCTGGTCCTTCTCTCCTGGGTTTCGTTGCTTCCAGCCTCTGGCTTCAGTGGTTTCCTCTCTCAGCTTCTGTGGGTCTGTCTTGTCTCTTAGCTTCTCTGGGGCTTCTCTGAGCCCTCTGGATTCACCTCTCCGTTTCTGTATGTGTTTCATTCTCTCAAAAAGGCCTCCAGTAAAAGCATTAAGACCCACCACAAATAACCTAACCAAAAGGTCCCACCTACACAGGTCTGCACCCACAGGAATGGATTAAAAGAACATGGCCTTTTCTGGGGTACATAACAGCTTCAAACCACCATAACCAGATATTTGTCTTCTCAATACGTCCGACGATTTATGGAAATGGGACCACAGAGAATAAAAGTATACATGTATTTACCCAACAGTTGGATATCTTGGCTAGCTACAGTAAGGTTGATAACCAGATTCAAACCTATGCCACAGAAAGAATTCTGTTTTGTTTTTTTTTTAACACCTGGGAATATATTTATTTATATACATTTATTTATATCTTATCTTGTGAACAAAAAAAAAGTGAGGTAGCTAAATTCCAAAGTAAACTTTGTATAATGTATCTCAAACCAAGTTGTGTGTCAAGTTCTATAGCAAATTACCTGCTGCAAATACATTGGCCAGATAGAGAGAAACATAAAGATGATTTTAAGTGTTTCTACTTGTTGGCAAAATAGTAGTTTCAATCTAGAAATAGCGTATGTTAGAATTAAAATCAGATTTATTTTAGACTTACTTCCCGTGTAAACTGCATATGCTTTGGTAATTCTTCATTCATTTTCAGTAGTTTCCAAAATTCATTCCTCAAAACTTTGAGTTGTTCTCTCTTTCCAGCCTTTATCTCTTCCACTTCTTTCATTAACTTGTCATGTTCTCTTTTTCTCCTGGCATTCTCAATACTGAAAACAGAAATTTAAAAAGCTAACAGTTTGGAATTCAGAAACAGCATAAGGGAAAATTTAGTATTTGATAATTTAGAAATTCATTTTAGTTGGTTAATTTCTGTAAAATATTAGTTTGCTTTGTGAAAGTCAGTATATTTTATTAAAAATTCCCATACCTGTAGGCTTTGGGATCTTCAATATCTTCTGGAATTATCTCTGTTTCAATTCCAAACTGTGGGGAGGGGAGAAAAGCATTTACTCATATTTAGCCCTTTTCAATTGCATAATATTTCCCTTAAAATATTTAATAAGAAATAAATTGCAATTTTTTCTGCCAATTTCTAACCATTATAGGTCTGGAAAAATATCTTCATAAAAAAATAATTGGGGAAAAAATGGCAGTTGGCTACACTTATTTATTTTGGCTTCATTTAAAAGGGTGAAAGCAGAAAACATCTTGCAAACTAATCATACGTATGCCAAATTTTAATATCATAATTCCCCCCACCAAAAATATGAATTACTAATATTCATGTGCTATTAACAAACAATACATGCAATTTTTAGATCATTTGTTTCAAAGTACTGTGTTTTAAGATATCCTTTCCTATGAACATAATTCCAAAAAATATCTCATATGTATATTAAGAAGATTTAAAAATATACATTTTTAAAATTTAAAGTAAGAATTTCAAATGATCTTATCAAAAGACAACAACATCATACAGTGGAAAATGTACAGATTAGTGTGTTGCAAAATAATATAATTCCCCTCCTTGAGAAAGAAAGATGTGAAATCAGAAATCAGTCTCCATTTAGAAAGGAAATTAGTTTAAATTAAGGGGAACTGTGAATCACTTAAAATTACTTTGTTTATTCAGATGCTGTGCTATTAAATGACTTAGTCTGTGCTATTAAGAAAGAGGAATTATAACTGAGTGAATAAACAAAGAGTCTTAGTTTGCTAACTAATCAGGTCATAAGTAAAATTAAGCTTGTGTATTCTCTATTCACTTTTATATATATATGTTTTGCTCTGCTATCTTTCATTGTAATGAAATAAAGGCTCTCTTTTGATCAAGTTGTTTTTATTACAATACCAGTCTTTATACATATGAAATGTAAATCTACATATTTTTATGGACTTTACTAAAAGTGAAGTCACAAAACATGGCCAATGTGAGAGACAGTGATGCTTAATAAACTGTACTTACTGTTAGTCACTTTACACATAAATTGTTTTTTATTTGTTTTTTAATCTTTTATTGCCCAGAGCCGAACCCTTTGGTTCTCCAATATCAGTATGATTTCCAGTGGGATTTGACACTGATAGGCAAGTCAACTCTGTTAGCTGCAGCTGTTTACAATATGTTTTAGTTAAACAAACATGCTTTCAACAGTTCCAAAGCATATGCCAATGGTTCTCCTTGCTGTATATCAGAGCCATATGGGGATGTTTTATAAAATACTGACTCCTGGTTCTCATCTTCAGAGATTCTGCTTTAATTGTTCCTGAATGGGGCTCAGGAATCTGTGGTTTTAAGGCCACTTACTCCAACTCCAGCTGATTGTCAAGTTTAGCAAGGTTCACAACCTCAGACCTATAAAGAGCTGCCCCCCACTAATTCTTTCTGATTTTGTCCTCTTAAAAGCAAAGTCTGCTTCAGTGATTTAAGAAATACTGATTGCAGTCATAAATAGGACACTATTATACAAAGGTGGAATGGATTTTTTTCCCATTCAACATGGAATTTTTAGAGTAGGCTGGCACTAGGTAGAAGATTTTCTTCTTGTTTACACACTTTCTGTTCTGTAATTCCCCTCTCTGAGCTGGATCTCTTTTTGACAGTGGCCCACTCTCAAATTTTGTTATTAATAGGAATTAAAATGTAGCTGCTCCAATGTTCCTTACAATCTTTGTGTGTTCTCCTGAAGTTGGCTTTCTATTAAATGGGAAATAAATGTGTTTATAGGAACGTTAGTTATAGACTTTCAACTACAATTCCTTAATCCTTAGGAGCAATTTTATTGGCTATTAAATAGTGACTTTATCCAAAGGAACCATTCTGATAATAGAAAATTCAGGTCCTGTGATAGGACAAAAGGATATATTTTGGAGATCTGTACCGTCAATCCTAATCACAAAGCCAATAATATATTGCCTAATAATCAAATAATTTATATTAAATATTTGATCACCAACCACATTGTCATAGTCTAATAAAAAAGACAATATTTTTACAACCCCTTTCAAAAGCACACAGTATGGTATACATTTTATATATGACCCTTCAATGAATTAATGACTATGTGAAAAGCAAAATATGTATCTGAAAAAAAATTGCACAATTTGAAAAAAAGAAACTTGATTAATAAAGTGGTTCAGAAAAACTGACACATTATTTTTTAATTTGGAGAATTCTATACTTTTCATAATAAGAGGAAGTTAACACTTAATATTCATATAGAAGGAACAAAAAGTCAAAATTATAATAATGGTAGGAAGATTAAACTATAAGGTGAACGTGTTTGAACAGTTTTCAATTTTTAAAGAATATGAGCAATTTCAACATCACTATTTTAAAATAAAGTTTTTGTTGTTGTTATTTAGTTATTTAATTAGTTACATACCCTGGGAGTTGGCACTTTGGCTTTGATGTCTTTCTCTAACTCTAATTCAGAAAAAAGGCTGAAAACAAAGATATTACTATCTGCTCCAGCAGTCACAAGGAAACGGTCATCAAAGCTAGTAGAGATGCTTTTAATACATCCATAATCATTGTCATGCATACTGAAATGCCAGTAGTGCACCATATCAGTCAGTGAAGGATCATTCTTATTTAAGACATAGACCCGAATTGCTCCATTGTTCATTCCACAAAACATCATAATTTGGTTAATGCTATGAAACAAAAACAAAGTAAGTTGTTCTTCATATTAATCTAATAACAATGTTTAAGTTTAAATTAACCAATAAATGACCAAATTTTTCATAACAAAGGGTAGAAGGGGAAAAAGCCAATTTGAAATTCAGAGCTATTTAATTTGGTCATGGGAAGAATGACTGGCAAGTATGCTCAAACCTCAATTAAGAAAGGGCTAATGATTCAATTTGTGATTCCTCTGGAATCAGTGTAACTGTAAACCTGCATTATCTAACTCTGCAGTAGCATCATTCTAAGTAACAGAAGGTAAATCCACAGAATTCCATTGTGTGATATACAGAAATTCTGACAGAATTTTTGATAGGGGAGACTGAAATTCGGTTTGAGATTGTTTTGATTCTATTTATTTATTTGATTTACTCAGCCAAGCATTGTTTCAGTGCCTCTCCATTTGGATGATCTTTAAGAATTGACCATATATCCATGATAGGCCTAACCATATATACTAATGGAAAATAGGGTTTGTTTTTTTTTTTAAAGCTTTTTGGAATTCTGCTCACCTGAAAGTGATAGTTTGAATAGGATTATCTTCGGTGTCCTCAAGAAAACGGAAATCAAAAGGTTCATCTTTTTGTTCTCTGATATCACTGTTTTTATCATATGGGGGGAACTCACAGTGATATAGAAAACCAGAATCATAACCGCCCTGGAAATAAATAAAGAGGGGGGTACTTGACTATAAAACACATAGGACCACATGAGTTTTTTTATTTCACATTTTAAAACATCTATTTCTAAATGATTTACATGTTTATAGATAGGTTTATTGTTATAAAACATCTCCATTGTCCATCTATATGAAACAATTCAATTATATAATAAAAACCTTAAAATGTGTTTCTCTTTAAAAGTCAATATAAGGGAGATGTCAGTTCTAACTGTATATTGATTTCCATTTTATTTCAAATATTATTCTGATAAGCCATGTTTAATAATAGGGTTTTACAAGTCATTGTTTTCAGTCTAGGGGGGCTTTAAACACTAACTTCCTAGGAAGGACTATTTGGGTAACATTTATCCATGTAGTGAAAAGACAAACGATCATCTGGAAGAGCTATATTATTCCAAATCTAATTTTCTTTTTTTTTTCTTTCTCTCTCTCTTTCTCTCTGTCTATATATATCAGAGATTCCTTAAAGGAAATAAATTAAGGTTCAAAACATCTAGACAGAAGATCAGTAAGGAAATAGAAGACTTGAATGATACTCTAAACCAGCCAGACCTAACAGACAAATATAGAACACTTCATCCAACAGCAACAGAATACATTCTTCTAGAGTGCACATGGATCATTCTCCAGGATAGACCATAGTTAGGTCACAAAACAATTCTCAATAAATTCAAAATACTGAAATCATACAATGTATCTTCTCCAACCACAATGGAATGAAGCTAGAAATCAATAAAAGAGGGAGAACTGGAAAATTCACAAATATGTGGAAATTAAACAATGTACTCTTAAACAACCAATGGGTTAAAGAGGAAATCATAAGGGAAATAGGAAGTATCTTGAACAACTGGAAGAAGAAATCAAGAAAAAAGAATTCCCATTTACAAGCTACTAAAAGAATTAAATATCTAGGAATAAATCTACCAAGGTTGTAAAGGACTCATATATAGAAAACTACTAAATATTCCTAAAATAAATTAAAGAAGAGTCATACAAATGGAAGGACATTATGTGTTCATGGATCGGAAGACTAAATATTGTGAAGATGTCAATTCTACCCAAAGCGATTTACAGATTCAACATAATCCCAAACAAAATGCCAAAATTCTTCTCTGTAGAAATGGAAAAGTCAATAATCAAATTTATGTTGAAGGGTAAATAGCCCCAAGTAGCCAAAGCCGTCTTGAAAAAAGAAGAATAAAGTTGGAGGACTCATACTTCCAAATCTCAAAACTTGTTACAAAACTATAGTAATCAAAAAGCATGGTACTCTTGCAAGGACAAACGTATAGACCAATGGAATTGAATTGAGAGCTTAGAAATCAACCCTCACATTTATGGCCAACTGATTTTGATAAGGGGGCAAAGACTAATCAATTGGGAAAGAATAGTTGCTTCAACAAATGGCACTGGGAAAACTGGATCTCTACATGTAAAAGAATGAAGGTGGACACCCACCTCACATCATAAACAGAAATCAACTCAAAATGGATCAAAATATAAATATAAGAACTATAACTATAACACTACTAGAAGAAAATGTAGGGAAGCATTTTCAGGACCTTATGTTAGGCAATGGTTTCTTAGACTCACACTCAGGGCATAGGCAACAAAAGAAAAAATAGATAAATGGCACCTCATCAAAATTAAAACTTTACATATCAAAGAACTTTGTCATGAAAGTAAAACAACAACCTACACAATGGGAGAAAATATTTGCAAACCACATCTGGATAAGAGTTTGCTATCCAGAATAAATAAGAAAATCCTGCCACTTAACAACAAAAATACAAATAACCAGATTTAAAAATGGGCAACAGATTTGTCCAAAGAAGATATAAAAATGGTCAAAACGCACATGAAAAGATGCTCACTTATTAGCCATTAGGGAAATGCCAATCAAAACCACAGTGAGATACCATTTCACATCCACCAGAATGGCTACTATTCAAAACAGAGAAAATTACAAGTGCACTTGGAGAGGTTCAAGAAATAGGAACACTCATCCATTGTTGGTAGGAATGTAAAGTGTTGCAGTTGCTGTGGAAGACAGTGGCAGTTCCTCAGAAAGTTAAGTATAGAATTACCGGATGACCCAGCATTCTCTTGGAAGGTATACATCCAAAAATATTGAAAGCAGGGACTTGAACAGATACTTTCACATTGATATTCATGGCAGCATTATTCATAATTACTAAAAGATGGAAGCAAACCAAGTGTCTATCAACTGATGAATGGATTTAAAAAATGTGGTATAGACATACAAGGAAACATTATTCAGCTGTAAAATGGAATGAAGTCCTGATGCATGCAACAAAATGGATGAACCTTGAAGACACCATGTTGAGTGAAATAAGCCAGACAAAAAAGGACAAATATTTTATGATCTCAGTGATATAAACTAATTAGAATAAGCAAACTCATAGAGCCAGAATCTAAAATATAGGTTACCAGGAGCTGGGACGGGGGGAGGGAATAGGGAGTTAACGCTTAAATTGTATAGAATTTCTATTTGGGATGATCCAAAGTTTTGGCAATGAATTGGGGTGATGGTAGCACAACATTATGTACATAATTAACAGCACTGAACTATATATTTGAATGTGGTTAAAGGGAAATTTTAGGTTGCATAAGTTGCTCTAATAAAAAAAATAGGACTGTATAATACAAATAGGGAATCCTAGTGTAAATCATGGGCTATAGTTAATAATACAATTATAATAATATTTCTTCACCAATTGTTACAAATGTACCACACTAATGCAAGGTGTTATTAATAGGGGGGATATGGGAATTCTGTATTTTATGCATGATTTTTCTGTTAACCCACAACTTCTCTAATAAAAAAAAAATGCAGAAGACAGCCAGAAAGGGTAAAGGCGCTAATAAAAGTAGTTGTGTGGTGCCTCCACCACTACTTTCTATCCTTTGCTACTACTTTCATTAGAATTTTTTATAAAAGATAGATTTTTAGGAAAAGGGAAGGATTCAATTCTTATCACTCATTAAAGCAACAGTTCTTGGCTAGTCAGTTTCTTGGCCTGGCCAAAGACCTGGGACCAGTTATGAATTTATAATGATCTTTCATACATTCTTTTTTTTTAAAATTCATTTCATTGAGATATATTCACATACCACACAGTCATACAAAACAAATCATACATTCGATTGTTCACACTACCATTACATAGTTGTACATTCATCACCAAAATCAATCCCTGACACCTTCATTACCACACACACAAAAATAACAAGAATAATAATTAAAGTGAAAAAGAGCAATTCAAGTAAAAAAGAACACTGGGTGCCTTTGTCTGTTTGTTTGTTTGTCTGTTTCCTTCCCCTATTTTTCTACTCATCCATCCATAAACTAGATAAAGGGGTGTGATCCTTGTGGTTTTCCCAATCCCATTGTCCCCCCTCATAAGCTACATTTTTATACAATTGTCTTCAAGATTCATGGGTTCTGGGTTGTAGTTTGATAGTTTCAGGTATCCACCACCAGCTACCCCAATTCTTTAGAACCTAAAAAGGGTTGTCTAAAGTGTGCGTAAGAGTGCCCACCAGAGTGACCTCTCGGCTCCTTTTGGAATCTGTCACTGAAGCTTATTTCATTTCCTTTCACATCCCCCTTTTGGTCAAGAAGATGTTCTCCATCCCACGATGCCAGGTCTACATTCCTCCCTGGGAGTCATATTCCACATTGCCAGGGAGATTCACTCCCCTGGGTGTCTGATCCCACGTAGGAGGGAGGGCAGTGATTTCACCTTTCAAGTTGGCTTAGCTAGAGAGAGAGGGCCACATCTGAGCAACAAAGAGGCATTTGGGAGGAGGCTCTTAGGCACAATTATAGGCAGGCCTAGCCTCTCTTTTGCAGCAACAGTCTTCCCAAGGGCAAATCCTGTGGTAGAGGGCTGAATCCATCAAACCACCAGTCCCCTATGTCTGTGGGCATGTTAGCAACCATTGAGGTAGGGCAGGCCAATACCCCTGCATTCTCCACCAGCTCCTCAAGGGGGCTCTGCATATTTTTCCTTTTTTTTTTTTTAACTTTTTTTTAATTTTTTTTATTTTTCATACAGTTGATTTAGAAAAAAAAATTTCATATATTCTTTTATGTAAATAAGTATATATTTGGTTGGTGGAACTAAAAATTGTGGCAAACTTATAATAAAAGAAATTTTTCTTTGTGATAGAAATATGTTCCATGATAGGACTAGAAAATACATAATTGGAGGATATACTGTTACAACATTGGGAGAGTCCCTGATACTTACCTCCCCAAGATCCATTTTTTACTTCTTTCTTAGCAAAGTCTCATAATTTTGTTCAGAGTGGCAATGTGCTCATCTAAAAACACTCATCTTTCCAAATTTTCATAAGGCCACATGATACAGTTGTACAGATAACAAGATAAGCAAAAGTCTACAGGATGGTGTTACCATGAAAGCTATTATTTTAAAAATTAAGAAGCAACAGCCTTAACTGGCAAACCATTTAGTCCTTTGTCCATCTACTCCTGACTCTTCCCTTTTGACCTAGCTGGAACGTGTATGATTGTCATAGATGATAACAGATTTAACAAGTAGCATATAAAAGATAATTAGATGATATAAAAACAACTGTAACCCACATTCATTCATCAAAACTCACACCTTCGATAGTAGTTATGAAGGAAGTCTTATCATAAGAGTAAGGAAGTAAAAATATCCTGGAAAACAATAATGATAAAATTACATTGAATTGGGCTGGGATAAAAATCATTCAGTATGACTCACCAAAGAGGCCCAAAACTTCCTTGGCTCGGAGTAAAATCCACAGAGGATGTGGCAGGGAGTTGAAGGAATAAAGATTTCAGGTAATGGCTCCTCTTCCTCTGCCTCCTCCTCCTCCTGCTCTGGAAAAATTTTTTCTCCATCTTCTCCCATCTCTTCTAGTAGTTGCTTCCTCCTTTCTTCCCTTTCCTGCTCCTTCAACTCCTTTCGTTTCTTTCTCTTTTCAATTTCGATAAATCTCTTTTGCAAAAGAGACATTAGGAAGACATAAAAACAACTATAATTCACATTCATTCATTAACACTACTGGGGATGAAAAAGAAAAGTAGAAGATAGGGTCCGAGAAAAACTCACAGTTCTGACATGACAAATAATGTCATTTAAAAATAATTATCAGTTAGATCTGTACTTTTATCATTAAAACGTCCAAGTCATTGGAATGACTGTCCTTTCTGTTTTACCCCCTTCAATCTTGGTGTTATAGAACTTACTTAGTCATTTCTCTCCTAATAGAGACAATACATACATTTTCCCACAGAGCCTATCATTGTCAATCCATGAATTGGGCAGACTGAAATAATCTACAAGGAGAATTGTTTCCAACTTCAGTAATACTGTGATCTAGGCCCTCATCATCTATCTAATGTCCATTGACCCCTAACATTGGTCTCCCTACCTCCCATCTTTCACTCTTCATCCTGTTTACCCTTCAGAATTATCTTCCTAATTTACAGAATCTCACACATTTATCCCCTCCTCACAATGTATTCCAATGGTCCAAGAATTAAATTAAAATATCTTGGCTGGCATTTAAGAAGCCCCATGAGCAGGTCAACAGATTCCTGCCACAAATTCCACAAATTCCACAAATTGCATCCCTCCATTTTCACTGGTCCATTCTTCATTTTCTAAAAATACCCGAAACTCTCACAACTCTGCCTTCCTTCAGGATGTTTCCTCAACCTTTAGTGCGTTCCTCTCCTTTTTCATTATCTCAAAGTCCTTCCCATTCTTTAAGTACTATATGTTACCACTGTGCAGCCATCTTTGATCTTTCCCTGATGATTCCATAAGAATCATATATCCCTTCCTCTGCACATGCCTAAAATTCCTTTCTGTGCACCCTGATATTAGCACTTACTCACTTCTGTCCTCTAATACATTTAGCTACTTTCTCACTAGATGATAAGCTCATTTAGGTAAGGATCTATGTCTTATTCTTTTTTATATTCTCCAGCACTTAACACAGCATACTTTATAATCGAAAGAAAGAAAAAACATTAGAAGATAATGCTTCAAGGATATCCCATACCAGAATCTTAGATTTGACACTTGAGAAATGGAAACATTTTATGCACATGTCCTTGATTTCATAGGAAACTACATCATGGTCCTCTACTTCCTCCTTTATGATTGGAAGTGGGGCTTCAAGAACATAGCCATTCTCACAGAAAATCAGTAGAGTACTTTCAGGCTAAAAAAAAGATTAAACATATCATGTATCAAATATTTTTTCAGAAGATATTTAATATCTCACTGCAGTTATTACTGGTAATAAATGAAGTTGAGACTTTTCTATATTAAAATTAGATTTAGACTTATTTACTTTATAGACACCATAGCATATTTTCTGAACCAAAAAAATGTAGTTGGAAAATCTGTTAAGCAAATAAGCAGAATATTAAAATTAGTACTGGCAAGGAAAATCTGCAGGGCATGGATGGCATATTCTGTCTCAGTCTCCCTTGAATGGCTTATTCTCTATCTACCTGAGTTCATTACATGTGGATGTTCCCAAGGTTTTTATCCTCTTGCCTCTTTCCCTCTCTTTCTCCAAACTGTCCCTGGGAAATCTTATAGACGACCCAAGGCTTCACTATCACTTACATGCAATTAGATTTCAAATTAATCCCTCCATCCTAGACCTCTCTCTCTCTCGAGCTCCAAAACCAGTCTGCTGGTTTGGATGTATTATGTCTCCCAAAATGCCATGTTTTTCGGGGGCAGT
Organism: Choloepus didactylus; assembly: GCF_015220235.1. NCBI lineage: Eukaryota > Metazoa > Chordata > Mammalia > Pilosa > Megalonychidae > Choloepus > Choloepus didactylus. Next base: position 78,858,946 of record NC_051307.1, read on the forward strand.
TTTGTGGGGGCAGACATATTTGTGTTGATGGGGTTGGAACCTATTGATTGATTGTTTCCATGGAGATGTGACTCAATCAACTATGGGTGAGACCTTTGATTGGATAATTTCCATGGAGGTGTTATCCCACCCATTCAGGGTGGGTCTTAGTTAAATCACTGGAGCCCTATAAAAGAGTTGACAGGAGCTGAGAGCAGCTAAGAGAGACATTTTGGACATGGTCATTGAAAGCAGACTTTTGCTGGTGCTTTGTAGATACTAGCCCAGGTTTGCCCTCAAGAAGCTGACACAAAGACATTTTGGAGAAGGCCATTTTGAGATGCAACCTGGGAGCAATCAGATGCCAGCCAAGTGCCTTACAAGTTAATAGATTTTCCAGACGCCAACAGCCATCCTTCAGTGAAGGCACACTATTGTTGACACCTTAGCTTGGACACTTTTATGGCCTTAAGACTGTAACTTGTAACCAAATAAACCCCATTTATAAAAGCCAATACATTGCTGGTGTTCTGCATAATGGCAGCATTAGCAAACCGGAACACCATGTACTTAACCATGTTATGGGAAATCCCCAAGATTTTCCACAGACAAATCTTTCAAAACTGTTAATTCATTATTTCAGTTATTTCTTTCTACAATCATGTATTACATATCTACTATGTACCTGACATTTTGTTAAGTGCTACTGTCCAGTTGGGGAACCCATCATTTAACAAATCATACCAATAAATGTAAAATTCAACTTTGACTACTGCTTCAGAAGTGCCATGAAATCAAGGAGGTTGTGCAAGACTTCTAGAGAAGGTGGTACCTGAGCTTAAAGCTGAAGGATGAGTAGGAGATAATTACATAAAAGGGGAGGATTTGAGGTAGCATTCGGTCTAAAGAAAATATCATGTACAAATGTCCTATGGCAGGAGGAAGCTGCACATTAGAGAAATTGGAAGAAAACTTGTGTGGCTGGAGAACTAAGAGTAGAGTGTGTTTGGAGAGGAGTAGACATGGTAAAAGAAAAGGATACAGAGGTGGGTGGCCATGCAGTGCCCCCTAGGCAAGGTTAAAGATTTTGATTTTTATTTTGAGAACAAGAGAAAGCCTTAAAGGGGCAAAAGGCAAAAGGACATGATCAGATTCACATTTTGAAAAAAGAGAGTTTTGGTCACACAGTGGAAAATAAATTGTAGACGGCAAAAATGGGTAAGGGGCAAGCAGAGAGGAAGCAACTGCAGTAAGTCTAAAAGAGTAGTCTAAAAGATGATTGTAGCTTAGACTAGGTCAACAGCAGTGATGACAGATAAAATTTGACAGGTTAGGAGACATTTGGGAGGTAAAAATCAATAATATATCTTGAATTTGAGGATGCAATGGAAGGCAGAAATACCAATAATAACTCCTAGATATTTGAATGGAGTAACCAGATAAATGGTGATGATATTTACTAAGATAAGGAATACGGGAACATAAAATGGATTTAGGGTGGATGATCATAAACTGGCTTTGAGTATGTTGAATTTGAGTCTCTTTGAGCCACCTAAGTAGAGATGCCAATTAGGCAATCAGATACAAAGATATGGATGTAGAAGAGAAGTCTTGGCTGTTCATATGAATTTGGGGTTATAAGAAAGTTGTGGTCATGGATGGCATCATCTACGGCAAGAGTACAGAATGAGGAGAGATTTGGACAATCTTAGGAAACCTCGACACTCAATGGCTAGGTGAAGGAGACTGAGAGGGAAGGACAAGATGTCAGAAAGGGAATTGGAAGAGCAACAGTGTCACAGAAGTCAAAGGGAAATGGTATTTTGAAGAGGAAGAAGAGGCAAACAGGGTCAAATGAGGATAAGCGGTACTAAAGTATTAAAAGGATATGATTGGTGCCCTTGGAAGAGCTGGTTTGGAGGTGATTAGGAGGAATGGTGAAACTAGAAGCCAGGAGGAAAGGGGATGTAAATAAATGAAGTCCATGAGAATAGTCAAATCTTCAGCAAAAGATGGCTGAAGAGAGGGATGAGGCAGTACCTGGAGGAGAATATGAGGCCAAAGAAATTTTTTTTATAAGTCAAAGAGACCTGAACATATCTAAATATTGACAGAAAAGACCCAATAAACCGGAGAGTTTAAATTTTATGACAGAAAATAGAAGATAGTGCCAAATACTGAAAAAAAAAAAAAAAGTAGGAGGAAGTAGAATCCAAAGGACAAGAGGCAGAATTGCATCAAGTAGGAAGGTACACAGTTTATTTAGTTGTAAATGAGAGAGGAGGAGGAGGTGCATGCAGACACAGAGGGGATTTTATATTTGGTAGTGGGAAGTTGAAGGAGTTCCTATCTGCAGGTTTCTGGTTTTTCTATGCAGCAAGTGATATTGACAGAGTGGAAGAGGGAGACTTGAAGTCTTGAGGAGAGGAGAAGTTTTGAAATGGTCATTGTGAGTGAAAGAGAGAAGTGATAAAAGCAATGTCATAGGCTTGCAGAGCCATTCTATGGATTGTGTAGAGGCCATTTTAATTACTAAATTATAGAGGAGTTAATCTTCCCTGATGTATGACTATCTCTAACAGCCTTTGGCTGGTCACTGCAATTGAATATATATCAGATGAGTGCATTCAGGGGTGGATTCTTCCCATATGGGCCAAAAGAGAAGAAAGATGGGCAAGGGAGATCAGGACATTGGAAGAGTGTTTTTGATCCTTATTGAAATGAATAATTGTAAAGATTAATCTGGATATGGAGGGAAGCAAATACAAGAGTGGACAGATGGGTCACAGAAAGCAAAGAAGTAAATGAACAAAAGGTCCCTGTGATGTCAGAGAACTACTAGAGTAGGAGTAGGCAAATGAAGAGGCTGGAAGGGAGAGAGGTTGAGATCAGAGAGTGGGATATTTGAAGACTCAACCTTATAGGTTGAACTCTGACAAGTGATAATAGAGTCCAATGGATGGCTGTGGGAGTGTGTAAGTTATAAAGATCACTGGAGATGAGGGGGACAAGACGTTTGGAGGCTGAGGCTGTTTGATCAATTATCCACAGGGTGTCGATGTTATTAAGAATAATTTCTTGCCCTTGGGATGAAGAGAAAGATAACCATATTATCAAGTTTTTAATTAAAGGAACAGGTTCAACAAGTTGGTCAGAATATGATAGCAATATAAAGAGAGAAAAGTTATGTAACTAAATAACAGGGGCCTCCAAGGAGCAGAGTTTTATTTTAATTTTATGATTTCCAAATCATAAAAGTATTACATGAATATTGCCACTAATGAAATAATACAATACAAAGATATATAAAGGCAAAGCTAAATATTAGTCTTCTCCTCTTACCCCAACCAGATTTTATGAATGCTAAGAACTTGGTGGGTATCCTTCCACACTTTATTCCTCAGAATAGAATTTTTTTCAATAGGGTAGAAGGACATTCAGTTATTCATTCAGTGAAGATATAGTAATCAAGCAGAATTCATGAAAATAACCAGGCACAGAAGAAAATGGGACACCAGGAATGAAGATAAGTGAAACAAAGATAACACAAAAAATCCAGAAAGACTTGAGAGCCTGAAATTATCAGACAGAGCTTAAAAAACAATTATGCTATGTTTAAGCAAATAAAAGAAAATGCTGAATATATATACGGGAAACAAGAAGGAATAAAATCTAACAAGAGAGTTATGAAAAATAGCCAAATAAAACATCAAGAATTAAAAGATGCAAATTTGAAATTAATATCACAGAGGGTGGCTTTAACAACAAATAAGACAGCTGAAATAAAACTAGTCAGTAGAAGATAGATCAGAAAAAATCTTTAAAATACAGACTGGGAGAATTTTTAAAAAGCTAGAAAATACAGAAAATAGAATAAGACATTTAGAAGATGTGATTGAAAAATTCTAACATCAGAGTCCCAGAAAGAGGAGAGAGAGAAAAAAAGAAGAGAACAAAAGCAACATTTCAAGACAAATTGGCTAAAATATTTCCAAAATTGATGTCATTTACAAATACATAAATTCAAGACTGTTCTGGTTTGCTAATGCTGCTGTCATGTAAAATACCAGAAATGGATTGGCTTTTATAAAGGGGGTTTATTCAGGTACAAATTTAAAGTTCTAAGGCCGTAAAAGTGTCCAAACTAACGCATCAATAAAGAGCAGCCGATGGCATCCAGAAAACCTCCATTAGCTGGGAAGGCACATGGATGGCATCTGCTGATTCCTTGCTCCAGGGTTCTGATTTCAAAACGGCCTTCCCCAAAATGTCTCTGTGTTTCTCTTAGCTTAGCATCTCCAAACTTTCTTCTGTCTGCTTCCCCAAGAATCTCTAAGTGTCAGCAAGCATCTCCTGGGGCTTTTTGTCCTCTCTTAGCTTCTCCAGAGCAAACTCAAAGTATCAGCAAGCATCTCTTCAAAAGTCTCTCACAGCTGCTCTTTGTGTGAACTCCCTTCAGAGGTCTCCAGTAAACTAATCAAGACCTACCCTGAATGGGAGGGGTCAAATCTCCATGGAAGCATTCAGTGAAAAGGTCATACCCTAATCAAAAAGATTAATAACTCTGCCACTGCAAGATTGCATTAAAGAATATGGCTTTCAGGGGGACAAAATATATCCAAACCGGCACAAAGACATTCCAAAATTCTAAGCATCTAGATACATCAGAGTAAAACTGCAGAAAACCAAAAACAAAGAGAAAATCTTAAACACAGCCAAAGGGGAAATATTACCATCACAGAAGTGATAATCACACCAATAGATAAAGGAAGCAGTGGAAGCCAGAGGGCACTGGCATAACATCTGAAATGAGCTGACAGAAAACAACCACTATCTAGGATTTTGTGCCAACAAAAATACCCTTCAATAATGAAAGAACAATTTTCCAAAACACAAAAAAATGAGAGACATCAACAGTAAAGCTGTAGTACAGGAGATTCTGAAGCATGTACTACAGGTAGAATGAAAAGTTCCCAGATACAAGAAGGAATAAAGAGCAAAGAAGTGGTAAATAAGTGGGTAATTACTAGTAACATCAATTAAATATGTCTTGTGAAATATTTATTATGTAAATTTCATAAGATATTGTTATTATTAAAATATGCAACAATTGTACATCATTCCAGAAGCAAGGTAGAGGGAAGATTCTAAGGTGCTTGCATTGTCTGGTGGGAGCGTAAAGAAATGATTAACATTAAACTTAAATGAGTGAGGACATATATCAAAATGTAAGGTAATAGACTTCCAGTCAACTAAAACGGTAGAATGAGACATGGGAAATCTAAAACAACAAACAAGCAAAAGCCCAGGAAAAGACACAGGCCCAGAAAGACAGGGAAAACCCTCCATGGTGCATTCGCCTTGGGCAGACCTTCCTAATAGGAGGGCTGATTCTCAAGAAAATCTCTGTCTTATCACCAGCTGGCTACAAAACCAAGAAACCAAGACATACCAGAGAGTAAATCCCAGAGTTAGCATTTAAAAATATTAAAATGTACAGTGTGCAACAAAAGAGAACAAGACAAGCAAAGAAACAGGAAATGATGGTCCAACCAAAGGAAGAGCATAAAAAGGCAGAAAACACCATAAAAGAAGATGCGAATGTACACACACAAAAGAAAGCCTTTTTAAAAATGATCTTAAAAATGCTCAAGAAGATGAAGAAAGGTACAGAGAAAGAACTAAAGAATATCAAGAAAACAGTGAATGAACAATATGAAAGTCTAAGTAGAGATAGAAATTTTAGAAAGGAACCAAACAGAACTACTGGAGTTGAAGACCACAACTGAAATGAAAATTGCCCAGAAGGGTTTCAAAATCAGATTGGAGCTGGCAGAAGAAGAATCAGTGAACTTGAAGACAGGCCATTTGAAATGAGTCAGTCTGAGGAGCAGAAAGGAAAAAAATATTAAAAATGAAAATAGCCTAAGACAGCTATGGGATACCATCAAGCTCACCAATATGCTCATTATGGGAGTCCTAGAGAGAAAAGAAAGAGAGACAGGAGAGAAGGAATATTCAAAGAAACAATAATGGAGAACATCCCAAACTTAGCAAAAGATGTGAATATGAACAACCAAGAAGCTCAGAGAACACCAAACAGGATAAACATGAAGAAAAATATACCCTGTTCATATATTGATTAACCATTAAATGCAAAGGACACGGAGAAGGTTCTGAAAGCTACAAGAGAAAAGCAATGTGTAATGTAAAAAGGAGTCCCAATTAGTCTGAGTGCTGATTTCTCATCAGAAATCATGGAGGCAAGAAGGCAGTGGTTGGAAATTCTTAAAGTACTGAAGGAAAACTGCCAGCCAAGAAGTGTATATCCAATGAGACTCTCTTTCAAAGATGATGGAGAGATTGACATTCTCAGATAAAAGCTGAGAGAGTTCATCACCACTAGATGTGTTCTACAAGCAAAGCTAGAAGGAGTTCTGTAGACTTAAACAAAACAAAAACGTAAACAAAACCAGACAGTGGTTCAAAGCAGCAGGAAGAAATAAAGACCTGTGGTAAAGGTAACCATTTGGGTAATTATAAATGCCAGTATTATCATACAGTATTTTTTGGTATAAAACTCCACCTCTTACTTCCTACAGGAGGTAAAATGCAAATACATAAAAACTAATGAAAAATATGTGCTTTTGAACATACAACAAAACAAGATATAAGTGGTAACAAGTAGGAAAAAAATGGTGGGGGAAGAGAGAGGTATAGGAAAAGTACATTTGCATAATACTGAAGTTAAGTTGGTATCAAACCAAATATAATTGTTACATATTTAGGATGCTAAATTTTAACCCCATGGTAACCACAAGGGAAACAGATGAAAAACATATCCAGATAGAAATGAGAAGGCATTCAATATGGTATAACACAAGAAAGGAAATAAATACAAAAGTAGGCTTTAACAGAAATGAGGGACAAAAACAGCATAAGATAAAAGCTAAATAGCAAAATTACAGAAGAAAGTCCTATATTATCCGTAGTGACTTTAAATGTAAATGTAGTAAACTCTCCAGTCAAAAGGCAGAGATTGGCATAATGGATAAAATAGCATGACTCAACTATATGGTGTCTGCAAGAGACTCACCTTAAAGTCAAAGATACAAGCAGGTTGAGGGTAAAAGAATGGAAAAAAAATATATATCAAAGTAACCAAAGGGGAGCTGGGGTAGCTATGCTAATATTGGATAAAATGGACTTTAAGTCAAAAACAGTTATGAGGGACAATGATGGTCATTACAAACTGATAAAGGGGACAATTCAACAGGAAGATGTAACGTTAGAAATATATATGCACCTAACAGTAGAGCCCCAAAATACATGAGGCAAATACTGACAGTTTTCAAGGGAGAAATAGATTGTTCCGCATTAATGGTAGGAGATTTTAACACAGCACTCTCAATAATGGATAGAACATCTAGTCAGAATAGCAATAAGGAAGTACAGGACTTAAATGATACACCAAATCAACTAGACCTAACAGAAATATATAGAACACTGCATCCAATGAAAACAGAATACACATTCTTCTCAAGTACACATGGATCATTCTCCAGGATAGATCATAAGTTGGAATACAAAACAAGTCTCAAATAAATTGAAAAATAGTGAAATCATACAATGTATCTTCTCTGACAACAAAGGAATGAAGCCAGAAATCAATAACAGTGGGACAAAGGGAAAATCCACAAATACGTGGGAATTAAACAATATACTACTAAATAACCAATAGATTAAAGGGAGAAATCAGAATCAAAATTAGGAAATATCTTGAGGCAAAATACAACCTACCAAAATCTATGTAATGCAGCAAAGGCAGTGCTGAGTGGGATATTCATGGCTCTAAATGCTTACATTAAAAAAGAAGACAGATCTCAAATCAAAGACCTTGCTTCACAACTGGAAGATCTAGGAAAAGAAGAGCAAACTAAACCCAAAGCAAGCAGAAGGAAGGAAATAAATTTTAGAGAAGAAAGAGATGGAAGAGTTTAAAAAAAAAAATAGAATCAACAAAACCTAACTTTGGTTCTTTGAAAACATCAATAAAAATGATACACCTTTAGCTAGACTGACAAAAAATGAGAGGGGATGCAAATAACTAAAATCGGAAATTTAAGGTGGGATATTACTACTGACCTCACAGAAATAAAAAGCATCATAAAGGGATACTATGAACAACTGTACCCAAACAAATTAGATAACCTAAATGAAATGGACAAATTCTTAGAAACACATAAACTATCTACACTGACACAAGAAGAAATAGAAGATCTCAGCAAACTGATTACTAGTAAAGAGATTGAATCAGTAATCAAAAATCTCCCAATAAAGAAAAGCCCCGAGCCAGATGGCTTCACAGGGGAATTCTACCAAACATTCCAAGATTTAACTCCAATTCTGCTCAAACTGTTCCAAAAAACTGAAGTGAAGGGAATACACCCTAACTCATTGTACAAAGCCAACATCACCTTCATACCAAAGCTGGACAGAGATACCACAAGAAAAGAAAACTACAGACCAATATCTCTTATGAATATTGTGCCGATTTGAATGTATTATGTCCCCCAAACGCCATTGTCTTTGATGTAATCTTGTGTGGGCAGACGTATCAGTGTTGATTAGATTGTAATTCTTTGAGTGTTTCTGTGGAGATGCACCCCACCCAACTATGGGTGGTGACTCTGATTGGATCATCTTCATGGAGGTGTTACCCCACCCATTCAGGGTGGGTCTAAATTAAATCACTGGAGCCACGTGGATGAGCTGACGGAGAGAGGGAACTCAGTGCAGCTGAGAGTGACATTTTGAAGAGGAGCTACAGCCAAGAGGGACACTTTGAAGAATGCACAGGAGCTAAGAAGAGAGGGGCTGCAGATGAGAGATAGTTCGAAGATGGCTGTTGAAAGCACACTTCTGCTCTGGAGAAGCTAAGAGAGAAAAAACACCCCAAGAGCAACTAAGAGTGACATTTTTGAGGAACTGCAGCCTAGAGAAGAACGTCCTGGGAGAAACCCATTCTGTAACAAGAACTTGGAGCAGACACCAGTCACGTGCCTTCCCAGCTAACAGAGATTTTCCAGACACCATTGGCCATCCTCCAGTGAAGGTACCCAAGTGCTGATGTGTTACCTTGGAAACTTTATGGCCTTAAGACTGTAACTGTGTAACCCAACAAACCCCCTTTTATAAAAGCCAATCCATCTCTGGTATTTTGCATTCCAGCAGCATTAGCAAACTAGAACAAATATATATGCAAAAATTCTTAACAAAAGACTACCAAACCAAATCAAACAGCATATTAAAACAATTATACACCATGATCAAATGATACATATCCCTGGTATGCAAGGTTGGTTCAACATAATAAAATCAATAAATGTAATACACCACATTAACAGAATGAAGGAAAAAATCATCTTAATGGATACAAAAAAAGGCATTTGACAAAATCCAGCACTTATTGAAAAAAACACTTAGAACACCAGGAATAGAAGTAAACTTCTTCAATATGATAAAGGGCATATATGCACAGCCCACAGCTAACATTCTACTTAATGATGAAGGACTGCAAGCTGTCCTCTAAGATCAAGAATAAGACAAGAATGCCCACTGTAACCACCGGTATTCAACATTGTACTGGAAGTCCTTGCTAGAGTAATTAGGCAAGTAAAAGAAATAAAAGGCATCCAAATTGGAAAGGAAGAGTAAAACTTTCCCTATTTGCAGATGATATGGTCCTATATCCGAAAAATCCTGATAAATCCACAACAAAGCTCCTAGAGCTAGTAAACAAATTCAGCAAAGTGGCAGGATACAAAATGAGCATGCAAAAATCAGTAGTTTTTCTAAACACAAGCAATGAACAATTGGAAGAGGAAATCAAGAAAAGAATTCCATTTACAATAGCAACTAAGAGAATCAAATACCTAGGAATAAATCTAATCAAGAATATAAAGGACTTGTACACAGAAAACTACAAAACATCGCTAAAAGAAAGTAAAGAAGCATAAATAAATGGAAAGATAGTCCATGTTCATGGATTGGAAGACTATATATCATTAAGATGTCCATTCTACCCAAGGTGATTTACAGATTCAACAATTCCAATCAAAATTCAAACCATCTTCTTTTCAGAAATGGAAACACCAATAATCAACATTATATGGAAGAGCAGTAGGCCCCAAATAGCCAAAACCATATTGAAGAAAAAGAAAAGTTGGAAGACTCACATTTCCTGATTTAAAAATTTATTTCAAAGCTATAGTAATCAATACAGCATGGTACTGGTACAAGGACAGATATATAGACCAATGGAATAAAAATGAGAGTTCAGAAATAAGACCTCATATTTATGCCAACTGATTTTTTTAATAATTCAATTTTATTGAGATATATTCATATACCATGCAGTCATAAAAAGTGTACAATCAATTGTTCACAGTTCCATCATACAGTTGTATGTCCATCACCAAAATCAATTTTTTAACATTTTCATTAACATACAAACAAAAGTAATAATAAAAAATTAAAGTGAAAAAGAACAATTAAAGTAAAAAAGAACATTGGGTGCTTTTTTTTTTTTTTTTTTTTTTGCCCCCGTTTTTCTACTCATCCATCCATACACTGGATATAGGGGAGTGTGATCCACAGGGCTTTCCCAATTACATTGTCACCCCTTACAAGCTACGTTGTTACACAATCATCTTCAAGATTCAAGAGTCCTGGGTTGCAATTTGATAGTTTCAGGTTTTACTGCTAGCTATTCCAACTCATCAGAACCTAAAAAGGGTTATCTATATGGTGTGTAAGACTGCCCACCAGAGTGACCTCTTGGCTCCTTTTGGAATCTCTCAGCCACTGAAACTTATTTCATTTCATTTCACATCACCTTTTTGGTCAAGAAGATGTTCTCCATCCCATGATGCCAGGTCTAGATTCCTCCCCAGGAGTCATATTCCATGTTGCCAGGGGGATTTACACCTCTGGGTGTTAGATCCCACATCGTGGGGGGGCAGTGATTTCACCTGCCAAGTTGGCTTAGCTAAAGAGAGAGGGCCACATCTGAGCAACAAAGAGGCACTCAGGAGGAGACACTTAGGCACAATTATAAGTAGGCCTAGTCTCTCCTTTGCAGTAACAGTCTTCCCAAGGGCAAGTCCCATGATTGAGGGCTCAGTCCATCAAACCACCAGTCCCCAATGTCTGTGAGCACATCAGCAACCAACGAGGTGGGGAAGCTCAACACCCCTGCATTCTCCCCCAGCAATGTTCAAATTAGTGGTAGCATATAATATTTCTCTTTTTGTGCCTGGCATATTTCGCTCAGCATTATGTCTTCAAAGTTCATCCAAGTTGTCATATGTTTTACAACATCACTCCTTCTTATGACTGCATAGTATTCCATTGTGTGTATATACCACATTTTATTTATCCACTCATCTGCTGAAGGACATTTGGGTTGTTTCCATCTCTTATGCCAACCGATTTTTGACAAGGATGTCAAGTCCTATAAATGTGGAAAGAATAGCCTCTTTACCAAATGGTGCTGAGAAAACTAGATATCCATATGCAAAAGAATGAAGGGAGACCCCTACTTCACACCCCATATAGAAAAATTAACTGACAATGGGTCAAAGACCTGAATATAAGAACCGAAAGTATAAAAGTCCTAGAACAAACATATGAAAACATCTTCAGGATGCTGTGTTAAACAATGGTTTCATAGACTTTTCACCAAAAGCACAAGCAATAAGAGAAAAAAAGTTACACAAGACTTCATAAAAATTAAAAACTTTTATGCATTCACATTATCATGAAAGTAAAACAACAACCTAAGCAAAGGGAGGAAATATTTGGAAACCACCTATCTGATAAGGGTTTAATATCTAGTATAGATAAAGAAATCCTACAATGCAACAACAAAAAGACAACTCAAACAATGGGCAAAAGACATGAATAGACATTTCTCCAAAAAAAGATATAAAAATGGCCAATGCATGAAAAGCTGTTCAACATCATTAGCCATTACCAAAACACCAATCAACATCACAAAGTGATGCCATTTTACACCCACTAGGAGAAAAACCACATTTTTTTTAAAAAAATAAAAAAATGAAGAATAACAAGTTGTTAGAAAAGACGTGGAGAAATAGGAACACTCATTCATTGCTGGTGGGAATGTAAAATGATGTAGCTGTTGTAGAAAACAGTTTGGTGGTTCCCCAGAAAGTACAGGATAACCATACGACCCAGCCATCCCCTTTCTAGATATAAATTCCAAAGAATTGAAAGCAGTTACTCTCAAATATATCTGCGCACTGCTGTTGATAGTGGCGTTATTCAAAATTGCCAAAAGATAGAAGTAACCCAAGTGTCCATTAAGATGAATGGATAAACACAATGGACTATATACATATAATGGAATATTATTCAGTCATAAAAAGGAATGAGGTTCTGACATATGCAACAACGTGGATGAATCTTGAAGACATAAAGTTGAATGAAATAAGCCAGGCACAAAAGGATAAATATTGCATGATCTCTGATATGAAATAATTAGAATAAACAAATTGATGGGGTCAGAAACTAGAATAGAGTTTACCAGGGGCTGAGGTGGGTGTAGGAAATGGGGAGATAATGCTTAATTGGTCCAGAATTTCTATTTGGGGTGATGGAAAAGTTTTGATAATTGATGTTGGTAAAGGTAGCACAACCATGTGAATGTAATTAACACTGCTGATTATATATTTGGATGGGGTTAAAGGGGAAATTTTAGTTTGCATACATATGCTGCCTGAATAATTTTTATTAAAAGTAAAGAACTGTAAAACACAGTGAACTCTAATGTAAACTATGTTCTACAGTTACTTGTATAATTACAGTAATATTGTTTCATCAATTTTAACAAAGCTATCACACTAATGCAAAGTGTAATATTAGAGATAACTTGTGGAATAGGGTGTTATATGAGAACCTGTATTGTATGCATGACTTTTCTGTAAACCTACAACTTTTCTAATAAAAAATAGTAGTATAACTATTAACAGAACAGAAACACATGTATAACTTCAAACCCTAGAAGGATAATTGGAATTATTACAATCAGCCCAAAATAAGGCAAATAAGAAAAGAAAAATAAACATGTGTATGGGATAAAGATAAAGCACAAAATAATATGGTAGATTTAATCCAAAATATAACAGCAATTACATTACTTGTAAATGAATTAAATGCTCCAGAAAAAAGACAAAGATTATCAGTTTGGATATTTTTGTAAAAATTCAATTGTTTACAGACACAACTGTTTTGGATACATCTAAAACATAAACATTACTAGAAATAAAAAGTAACTTCATAAATAGAAAAGGTTTAATCCACAATAAAATTAATGATTTAAATTCTGTATACACCTAATAGTAGGACTTGAAAATATATAGAGCAAAAAGTGACAACCACAAGGAAAATATGCAATCAAAGCAAAAGATTTTAAAACATCTCTCAGCAGTTGATATAACAGGCAAATGTAAAATCAAAATGATACAAAAATTTAAACTTAGGATGGTCACTGCCTAGATATCCCTGAAGATCAGCAAAGTGATTAAACTAGAGAAAGCGGTAGAAACAGACAAGATGGAATTTAACAAAATGTATATAATTTATATAAATTTCTTTTTCTTAGTTGCTAGGGTATTAGAATAGTTAGAAGTAAAGAACTGAAATGGTGGAACTGTAATCCATAGCATCCTTTGAAATTTGTTCTATAGCTACTTGTTAAATTGTAACTTGAAAGCTATACCTTTTTGTATATACTTTAGATTTCACTATAAGGAAATAACTGAAACTATGGTACTATAACTCATAATAACTTTGGAAATTTCCTATATATCTACTCATTAAATCATACTTTGAAAGATATTACCTTTTGGTATATATTTTATATTTCATAATAAGGAAATAACTGAAACTGTGGAATCATAACCTATAATATTCTTTGAAATATGCTATTTGTTAAATTGCACTTGGAAAGTTATCACTTTATGTATATATGTTATATTCTACAATAAAAAAAGACATAAAAATTTAAACTATATAATTAAAATATTGAGCTAACAGGCATATGCAAAACTGCATATAATTATAATACACTTCCTTTTCAAGCATATGAAGATTTATAAAATTTATCTCAACAAACTTGAAAGAATTAAAATAATACACATCTTGTTCTCTAGTTAAAATGCAATTAAGCTAGAAAGCAATAATAAAAAGATATTAGAAATTTAAATGTTTAGAAATCAAGAAAAACTTCTAAATAGTTCATTGGTAAAAGAAGGATCATTACAAAACTGATAAAATATTTTGAACTGAATGAAAATGACAATACTACATTATTAATACATGTGGGATACACCAAAAGCCTACAAATTTATGTGCATATAAAGCAGAAAGGTTAATAATTCACAAAGTATAAATATACATTTGAGAAATAAGAAAAAGAACAAAATAAACTAAGAAATTTGATTCATGGAAATAATAAAAGAATATAATGTAATGAAATAGAAAACATGAGTTGATAAAGCCAAAAGTACGTTGTAAACACTAATAAAATTGACAAACCTCTAGCAACATTCATTGAGAGAGAGAGAGAGAATATAAATAACCAGTACAAAAAATGAAAAATATATATCACTACAGACCCTGTGACATTAAAGATATTATGAAATCCATAGGCCAATACACTTGAAAATTCAAAAGAAAAAAGAGCAAGTTTTCTAGGAAAAAAGAGCACTTACCAAAATTCAGTCAAGAAGAATTAGATCTGAATATTACTATAATCATTGAAGTAATTGAATCATTACTTAAAATCATCTCAAACATTCAAAATTCTAACGTAGCACTAATTCTTCAAGAGAATACAAAGAAGAAACATTCCCTGGGCCATCTTAGGAAGCCAGAATAACAGACCTGATGCTAACAGGATGAAGACAGAAAATACAACTCAATTTCGTTCATTAACATAGATGAAAAATCCTAAAAAAAATTAGCAAATGGGATTCAAAATATGAAAAGTTTGCTAAAACAGCTATTTCAAGGTATTAGAGGGCAACTAGTTCAACCAGCATTCAAGGGACCCAGATCCCACAAAGAAGGGAAGGTCAATGAGATGAGCCAGACATTCTCTTCAACTTTTTCTCCTAAGGGCATTTGACAATTTGTTGCGTAGGACCTAGAAGCTAACCACAAGTAATGTCCTAGAGCTTTAAGCACTCTCTCAGAAATGAAGAGACAAAAGCTGAAGTTTAAAGCTACCATAAAGTTAGGACTCAAGAGGCAAGAGCCCAGAAAAAAAGAACTTGCCAAAAAATGACCCCAGCATTCTTCTGGGTTTTTGCCTTTGAAGCATTTACACAATCTTCAGCTACATGGAAAACATGATTTGTTCAATTTATACAAATTGTCACATTATTGTTCACTTCACATTCATTTTTGAGGAATACTTTCACTGGGTATAGAATTGTTGGTTGTAAGCTATTTTCTTCTAGCACTTTATAGGCCTATATATTGAAAAAAATTGAATGTTATTAAAATCTTTCTACAAAGAATAACTCAGGCCCAGACAATAGAAAAGGCCTCTTTTTATGAGGCCAGAAATACCTTAATTCCAAAACTGGCAAGGACATTACAAGAGGGGAAATTATCTATCACTTTTAGGAACATAGATGCAAAAATTCTTAATGCAATATTAGAAAATGTAATGTTTGTGTCTGTCTGTGTGTGTGTATGTGTGTGTTAATGATGAGTCAATGTGTGCGCCAACGTGATAAGGGTTGGTAAGGCCATGTTAGGCAAGAAGATCAAGTTCAAGAGCATAATACATGAAACAGTGAGGCTTGTTTGGGAAATTCAAACAGTCCCTTATACCTGAAACAAAGAACACAAGGAGGAATGATGAGTTTAGGAACGTAATCAGGATTGGAAATCTGTAATTCCTATGTGAAGTTAAGGAGCACTTTTGCTGACAAAAGTCTAGATTTTATTCTGAAGTTGATGGGATGTAAGAGACTCAAAAGAATTTTAAGTAGGAAACTAATATAATTAGATTGACATTTTGAAAAAGGGAATCTTGGAGGATAAACCAGAAGGTGAGACTGGTGATAGGCAAGCAATTAGGAATTCTGCAATAGTCCAAGTGAGAGACGGGTAGGGCCTGAATTAAGTTGGAAATACAGAGGAGACAGAGGAGACAGATTCAAGTGATGTTTAGGATAGATATTCAACAGGACTTGGTAAACCATTGAAGCAGGGTGGTTAGAGGTTGTGAAGAGACTAGAATGACTCTCAGATTCTAATTTTGGCGGCAGGGAGAGTCTTGGTCCCATTAACCAGAGGATTACAGGATAAGGAACATGTGTCAGAGAAACTGTAATGAGTTCCATTTAGACACTTCAAACTTAAGCCCCCGAATCAAAAGGTCATCTAATTCTGTCAAACCTATTTTCTAAATATCTCTTCTCCACACAGTCTTTCATGCCCTGGTCATATCTGTCTAATAGATCTACCTGCCTTCAGTCTGGCTCCCTTGTAACTTCTCTTCCACACTGCTGCCAAAGCAATCAAAATAGCAGAATGGTTCTGTGTGCACATGCGATGTCTCCTTATCAGAAATACCCAAAAATAATAGGCAGAAGCTTAACGCTTTCAGGCAGGTATGAGGTTCAGCAATTGAACTGGTGGGGGCTCAGAGCTATTGCTATTTGGACAACTGAAGTGTGCTGCATATCAGTTACATGGAGTAATTTACTTACTTTAATATTAGTAATTCTCAAATAATATTAGAAATACAAGTGCTAATAGGCAGCACTGCTTCAAATGACTTTTGAGTTTTGTTGGATTTTTGTTTGTTTGTTTGTTTGTTTGTTTTGGTCCCATGCCTATGTCTTTTAAACTATTTACTTTGACATAATTAGAGGCTCACAGGAAGTTGCAAAGATAGTATGGAGAGGTACCATGGACCCTTCATCACTGGTTACATCTTATGTAACTACATCAAAACCAGAAAATTGACATTAGTATAATGTATGTATAGTTCTTTTTAATCTTATCATTTCTTATCATATGTGCAGGTTCATGTAACCACAACAGCAATTGAGATACAAAACTATTTCATCACCACAAAGATCTCCCTAAAGCCACCCATTTATAGGAGCTTCCCGTACTATAGTACTATACTATAGTACCCATCCCCTTCCAACCTACCACTCTGACCCATGAAAACATCAGTTTGTTTTTAACTGTGTCCAGGGCAATGGTTGAAGAATAAACATAATATGATATTTGTAATATTAAAATTAATACTTTCACAGAAAGCTTCCTTTGCACCAATCATTCCCTTCATCTGGACCACCTGCACCCTCCTCTTTCCATCTACCCACATCCTACCAACTCCTCAAGAATAAGTGAAAATAATACAGTTTCTTTTAATTACTCCCTGTTGATATTTCCCAGTTCTAAATTCAGAGCACATATTGTCTATAACACTGATATTTTAATCACCAACTCCTTTGTGAAATCTTTTATTGTTTTGAAATAGAGCTATTCAACTTTTTAATGTGTGTATTTTTTCTCCCTGAGAGCAGACTGTGCTGTTTACTGAATCCACCTTAGTGTCTAGCAAAAATGGAATCACTTAATGAATATTTTTGACTAATTTTTAAAAAGCATTTTTAGATGATGCTAATATACTTTAATAGCCCTTTTTCTAGAAGAGCTTAAATTAACTTACAAACATTAACCCACTAATCCTGATGGCATTTCTGTGGAGCTCATCAGTATTATTATCCTGGCACCAGTGCAGCACCTGGTTTAAACATTCATCAATATTCTAGATGACTGAATTATCCTGTGCCCACACTTAGGAAAATCAGAAGCATTAAATGAGTCTATTAATCAACACTGAACCACAAGTCGTTGGTAGGAAAGAGCAATGGGAGATTAGAAGAGAAGATTCAGGTGCAATGGGGGCAGAGGAATAGTAAAGATATGAGGAAAGATGAGGTAAAATACACTCAGACCTCAGAATTAAGCTTCTGAATGTCAGAGGGACTGACTGCTCTGAGTCAAATTATTCCGATATGTTGTGTTTCTGGCATAAAGTCACCATTGTTGAAGCAAAGGCTGATAAAACTCCATGTTTCAACAGGGGTCCTGGCCTACTAATTAGACTATGGAAGAAGGAGGTGGTGAGGAGAGGGCAGAGCTCCTGAGGGATGGAGATTCTACAATACTTTACTGAACAACTGGAGAAGCAGCCACTGGAGCTTTCTATCGCTGCATCCCTGGTTCCCCACTACAGGACCCAGGGGTTAGGCTAATAATTCCAACTCTTAATCTCTATCTACCATATTTCTCCATTAAATAGTGATTTACCCACGAAAACAAAAACTAATTACTTACATGAGAGGATGGAGACCACATTAACTGGCAAACAGGTCCAGGAGTATTAATATAACCAATTGGCTTATAATTCTTTTCCACTTCAAAGAAGAAAACAGTTTGATCTTTACTCTAAAAAAGGGACACACCCACCAAATGCATATTACTATGAAATCTATTCCATTACAGAACAAAGAAGCATTTAATATCATATAGTATATCCACTGTATACTTATACCTACAATAATCTTATATCAGATTATTTCTGGGAAAATCCTTATTTCAAATATTTACTTCATTTTCCCCATAAGAACACATGACGAACCATGTGTTTCAATATGTGGCTGTGAAAATATGATCACCACACTTGTACATAAGATTACTTCACAAAAATGCTACAGTGCATATGCTTTCTTATTAATACATAAAGAATTTACAGTAATCTCTTTATTGATGGTAATTCTGTAAAGAACATGCCCATGCAATAAACAACTGACTATAAATTAAACATTTAGCATGATTCTCAGTTTAAATTTTCTATGCATTTTAATTCAAAAAGCATTGCAACACAAATGTAATAATATTTTAAAACATCATGCATAGAACACATTAAAAGAATATGAATACAAAATAAATATAATGTAAATACATTTTTAGAAAATAAATATCAGTAAATAAGTCGTGATCAAGTAGAGGGACTTATAAGGCAAGGTTATCCATAAGGTTTCAATAGGAAACAAAAGGAAATACACCACTTACTGCTGTGGCTAGAATTTCTCCATCACATTCATAAGCTAAAGCAGTGACAGGAGCAGTATGGGGTTTGAAAACATGTTTCAACTGAATATCTGCATCCAAAATTTTCTTCCGTCCTGCAAAAACTGTGGTCCCTTTTGGATCATAAAGTTCAAGAATTCGAACAACTCCATCTTCGAATCCTACAATAATCTCTGCTCCCATGATGTTTACCTTAGACAAAAATTAAATGTGAGGGAGCTGAAATTAGTTGATTAAGAACATGTTGCAATATGGTTACACTATAATATGTAACACTATAATATGTTTCCATTAAATATAACAAAAGCAAAAAACAAACAAACAAACAAACAAAACCACCCAGCTTTAAAAACGGTAGAAGCTAATGGTGCCCTTGCTGGCTCTTTCCTCACCCCATCCCCCAGCATGATGTGGAGCCAACCTGTGCTCCCACTGTAGGTCCCTGGTCCTGTTCTAGAGAGAACAGTGTAATCTCTATGCACATACTAGTCAATGTCAATCTATCTTCTGAAAGACTGAACCAGGAAACTTGTCTCTGGCTTGCCCTCCCAGGACTTGCCTTGGAAGCAGAAGCAGTTTGCCAACAGCTAAAGCACTGTAGGAAACATTTAAAACAAAGTAGCCTGGGGCAAAGGATTACAGATTTAAGACATACAATAAAACAGAGTTCTGAAAGCTGCAAGAGAAAAGCAACATGTTATGTACAAGGAAATCCCAATAAGATTAACTGCCAATTTCACATCAGAAACCATGGAGGCAAGAAGGCCATGGGAAGAAATATTTAAAGTGCTGAAAGAAAACAACTGACAGCCAAGAATTTTATATCTGATAAGACTGTCTTTCAAAAATGGGAAGAGATTAAAATACTCCCAGATAAACAAAAGGTGAAGGAGTTTAACAAGCAATTCTAAAGGTGAAGGAGTTTAACAAGCAATCCTACAGGGAGTTTTTCAGGTTGAAATGAAAGGACAATGGACAGCAGATCAAAGTGGCACAAAGAAATAAAGATGTAAAGGCCACTATATGGGCTATTATAAATGCCAGTATTACTATATTGTATTTTTTCCTTCTTGCAGGTTCTAAAATGCAAATGCATAAAAAGTAATGATACATCTTTGGTTTTGGACATAAAATATAGAAAGCTATAATTTGTAACAAAAATAAACCAAAAAGGATGGGGACAGAGGGATACAGGAACAGTATTTGTGTATGCTGTTGAAGTTAAGTTGGTAACAAATCAAATGTGACTGTTGTAGATTTAGGATGTTAAATTTAAGCCCCATGGGGAGGACTGTGGGAAGACTGTGGAGTAGGAAGCTCCAGGAATCGTTCCCTCCACCAAAACAACTATTGAACTGGCAAGAACTGTCTGAATCAACTACTTTAAAACTCCAGAGTCTAGTGGAACACAGTGAAGCATCCAAGGAAGAAACTGGCAAATTGCATAAATACTGCTGAATTATACCCTCCCTGCAGTGGCTATGGGCCACTGGAGCCCTGTTGGTGTCAGGATGGGACATAAAGACCTAGTCCTCAAAACTCAGGTGTGTGTGGTCTAATAGCTGACCACTGCTTCTGCTCAGCTAGTTCAGATCATCGGGGGCCAGCTCTGAAGGCCACCATTGTTCCAAACTCTGTCAGGCAAAAGCAGCAAAGGATCTTCCTCAAAACTACAGAAAACAGTTAAAGGGCCATATTAACCGGGCAAGTACTGAATCAAGAAAAAGCAGCTTCAAAAGCAGAAGAAGCTCCTGGTGCTCTGGCTAGCCCTTTCTCTATCTGCTCCACAATGCAGGTAGAGCCAGCTTGTGCTCCCATTATGGGCCCCTGGCCCTGTTCCAGAGGGAGCGTGTAACATCTACACACTAGTGCCAACGTATCAGGAGGAAGTCTGAAAAACTGAACTAGGAGACTTCTCTGGGGCTCAACTTCCCAGAATTTGTCCTGAAGGCAGAGAAGCATACTGCAGACATTGAAGCAGTATATGAAACAATTAAATTGAAGTGGGGCAGAGAACTACCTACCCACAAGGGAGTACCCATGAAGGGATGAAAGTCTGTTTCAAAGGGAGTAGAGGGAGGTTTTCATTCAAACTCCTGTAAACTATAAATGGGGGAATTCCTAAAGCTAATAACAAGCACAAACCCAGGAAGAGAAGTAGGTTCCACAGCCCCATGTAGGCTCAGATAAGAGAGAGGGGACTCTGCATTTTGCATTTGCTTGGGTTGATCTTCCTGATAGAAGGGCTAAGTTCTGATTAAGACCAGCAGCCAAAGCAGAACCAATTTGCAAAGACTGTGAAAGGTGCTTTTTGCTTTGATTTGTTTGTTTTGACTAGCTCCTGGCATTCAAGGAAATCTCTGTCATATCACTAGCTGAGGAACAGATAGCTCAGGGACTAAATCCCAGTGTCAAAACTTTAAAATGTTAAAAGTTACAGTTTGCAACAAAAGATTACAAGACAAAGAAACAGGAAATTATGGCCCATGAAAAGGAACAAGATGCAAATCCAAAAACTATCAACAAAGAGGACCAGATTTTAGACTTACCAGAAAAATAATTTAAAAACATGATCCTCAATACGCTCAAGGAGAAAAAGGAAAACATGGAGAAAGAACCAAGGATATGAGGAAAACATTAATGAAGAACATGGGAATATCTTTGAGATTATCAGTAGGAGCTAAACAGAAATATTGGAGTTGAAGAACACGGTAACTGAAATAAAAAATTCCCTAGAGGGTTTCAACAGCAGATTAGAGGTGGCAGAAGAAAGACTTGTGATCTCAAAGAAAATACATTTGAAATGATTCAGGCTGGGCAGCAAGAAAAAAGAATTAAAAAGAGAAAACAGAGCCTAAGAGATCTGTGGGACACAATCAAACATAGCAATATATGCTTTACAAGAGTCTAAGAAGAAGAAAAAAAGAGAGCAAGGGGCAGAAGTAATATTCAAAGAAATAATGGCAGAAAGGTTCTGAAATTTATCAAAAGACAAGAGTATGCACATACAAGACGTCCAATGAACCACAAACAGGATAAACTAAAAGAGAACCATACCCAGACACATAGTAGTCAAACTGTCCAATGCCTAGGATAAGGAGAGAGGTCTGAAAGCTGCAAGAGAAAAGCAACCAGGTATGTACAAGGGAATCCTTATATAAAATTAAGTGCCAATTTCACATCAGAAGCCATGGAGGCAAGAAGGCACTAGTACAAAATATATAAAGTGCTGAAGTAAAACAATTTCCAACCAAGAATTTTATATCAGGCAGGACTTTCTGTCAAAAATAAGGGAGCGATTAAGACATTCCCAAATAAACAAAAGCTGAGAGAGTTCATTACCACTAGACCTGCCCTACAAGCAATATTAAGGGAGTTCTTCAGACTGAAAGGAAAGAACACTAGACAGTGGACTAAAGTGGTATAAAGAAATAAAGACTTCTGGTAAAGATAACCATATGTTGATTGTAAAGGTTCAGAAGTGGATAGCACAATACTGTACGATGGTAGCACAATACTGCAAGTGTAATTAACAAAGTTGAGTGTGAGTATGGTTGAAAGAGAAAGGCTGGAGTCATGTATGTCACCAGAAGGTAGGCTAGAAGATAAAAACTGGGACTGTATAATTTGGCAAAACCTAGAGTGGACAATGATAGTGGTAAATTGAACAAATATAAGAAAGCTTTTGCGTGAACATGAACAAATGTATGTCACTATTACTAGGTGTTAAAAATGGGATGGTATATGGAAAAAATACAACTAATGCAAACTAAGGTCTATAGTTAACAGTAATACTGTAATTTTTTTCATTAATTGTAGCAAAGGCATTATACCAAAGCTAAATATAAATAAAAGGGAGATATAAGGGAGGAATATGGGATTTTTTTCCCCTTCTTTCTTTTCAGAAGAAATGGGAATGTTCTCATATAGATTGTGGTAGTGAATGCATAACTGTGTGATTATACCAGAAGGCACTGATTGTACACTTAGGATGGATTGTATGGTGGGTGAATACAACTCTTCAAAAAATAAACAGATAACTACAAGTGCCCGAGGAGATTTGGAGAAAGAAGGATACCTATTCACTGTTCATAGGGAAGTGCAATTCTGCAGCCCCTCTAGAAGGCAGTGTGGCGGTCCTCGGGAAGGAAGTATAAAATTGCCTTATTTTCTAGCAATTCCATTACTAAGTATATACTTGAAGGAACTGAAAGCAGGGACACGAATAGACATTTGCACACCAATGTACATGGTGGCATTATTCACAACTGCCAATGGATGGAGGCAGCCTAAGGGTCCAGTGACTGATGAGTGGGAGGACAAACTGTGGTGTATACATATGATGGACTACTATGCATCTGTAGGAAGGAATGAAGTCGTGAGGCAAGCAATGATGTGAATGAACCTTTAGGACATTATGCTGAGTGAAATAAGTCAGAAATGAAAGGAAAAAGATTGTATGGTCTTACTAATATGAACTAACTATAATGAGCAAACACTGAGAGTTAAACTTGAAAGCATAGGTTATCAGGAGGTAGAAAGAGGGCAGAAATTAGGCAATTGATGCTTAAGGAACACAGAATGTTAATAAGGTTGATCATAGAGGTTAGGAAATGGATAGAACAATACTGTGTGATGGTAGCACAATACTGTAAGTGTAATTAACAAAGCTGATTGTGAATATGGTTGAAAGAGGAAGGCTAGAGTTGTGTGTGCCACCAGAAGGAAAGCTAAAAGATAAAAACTGGGACTGTACAACTTAGAGAAACCTAGAGTGGACAATGACGGTGGTTAATTCTATAAATATGAGAGTTCTTACACAAACTAGAACAAACAAATTTCACTATTACAAAATATTAATAATAGGGTAGTGTGCCAGTTTGAAGCTTTTATGGACCCCAGACGAGCCATGATCTTTTAATCCAATATTGTTGGGTGGAACCTTTTGATTAGGTTTGCTTCCATGGAGATGTGACCCACCCAACTGTAGATGAGACCTTTTGATTAGATCATTTCCATGGAGGTGTGACCCTGCCCATTCCAGGTGGGTCTTAATTAGATCACTGGATTTCTTTAAGACAGTTCATAAAGAGAAGGAGCTCAGGGAAGCTGAGAGAGACATTTTGGAGAGAAGCTAAAATATGCAATCCAGAGTTTGCCCCTTGGAGAAGCTAAGAGCCAACACAGATCCAGATGCTTGGAGATGCAGACAGAAAGACATATGGAGATGCTAAGCTAAGAGATGAAGTCCAGAGTTTACCCAAGAGAAGCTAAGAGAGGACCCCCAGACTCAGAGAGAAAACCCTGGGACAACAAGCACAGATGCACAGGAGCTGAGAGAAAGAAACTAATAGAGACAGAAGCCCCAGAGACATTTTGGAGAAAGCCATTTTGAAACCAGAACCTGGGTCAAAGGACCAGCAGACACCAGCCATGTGCCTTCCCAGCTGACAGAGGGGTTCCAGATGCCACTGACCTTTTTTCAGTGAAGATATCTTCTTGTTGATGTCTTAGTTTGGACACTTCTATGATCTTAGAACTGTAAATCTGCAACCTAATAAACCCCTTGTATAAAAGCCAATCGAGTTCTGGTATTTTGCATAATGATAGCTTTAGCAACCAGAACAGGTTGTATATGGAAAAAAATACAATTAATGTAAACTAAGGTCTATAATTAACAGTAACATTGTAATATTCCTGCATTAATTGTAACAAAGTCATATGCCAAAGCTAAATGTCAATAATAGGGGGACTTAAAGGTATGGGAATTTTCTTTGGAAGAAATGAGAATGTTCTCATATTGACTATAGTGGTGAATGCATAACTATGTGATAATACTTAGGATGGATTGTATGGTTTCTGAATAAAATTATTAAAAAAATAATAGTGGAGAGAAGGGCATGGGATGTTTTGGGTTTTCTTTTTTCTTTTTATTTCTTTTCTGGAGTAATAAAAATGTTCTAAATTAAGTGGTGATGAAAACACAACTATGTGATGATACTGTGAGCCACTGATTGTATTCTTTGGGTGGATTATATGTTCTGTGAATGTATCTCAATAAAATTGCATTTTAAAAAAGATAACCATATGGGTAATTACAAGTGATAGTACTACTGTTTTGTATTTTTTAGTATGTAACTCCACTTCTTACTTCTTATAGGTACTAAAATGCAGTTTCATAAAAACTAATAATAAATTAATAGTTTGGGACATAAAATGTACGAAGATATAATTTGTAACAAGTACAAAAAACGTGAGTGGAATCAGGGGAATAGGAACAGAGTATGTGTATGTATTGAAGTTAAGTTGTTATCAAATTAAATATGACTGTTACAGACTTAGGATGTTAAATTTTAACCCCATGGTAACCACAAAGAAAATACATGAAAAAATATACTCAGAAAGAAGTGAGAATAGACTCAAAATGGTACAATAAAAAAATGAAATAAATATGAAAATTGGTATTAATGGAAGAATTGAGAGTCAAAAAAGGTAAAGACTTACAAAGACAAAATAACAAAGACTTACAAAGGCAAAAGAAAGTCCTGCATTATCAGTAGTTACTTTAAATGGAAATGGATTAAATTCTGTAGTCAAAAGGAGAGATTGAAAGAATGGATTAAAAAAGTCTAATCCAATTATATGATGTTTATAAGAAACTCATCTTAAATTCAAAGACATAAGTAGGTTGAGGGTTGAAGGATGGAAAAAAATAATAACATGCAAGTAGTAATCAAAAGAGAGCTGGGGTAGCAGCTTTAATATCAGATAAAAATAGACTTTAAGTCAAAAAGTGCAATAAGGGACAAAGAAAGTCACTGTATACTGGTAAGGGGTCAATTCAACAGGAAGAAATAGCAATTATAAATAAATATGTCTTAATAGCTGAGGCCCAGAACATAGAAACAAATATTGATGGATTTGAAGGTAGAAATAGACGGTTCAACATTAATGGTAGGAGACTTCAATACACCACTTTCAATAAGGGATAGAACAACTAGACAAAGATCAATAAGGAAATACAAGACTTGAATGACACTCTAAACCAACTAGACCTACCAGACACATTTAGAACACAAGAATACACATTCTTCTCTAGTGCATATGGATCACTCTTCAAGATATATCATATGTTAGGTCACAAAACAACTCTCAATAAATTAAAAAATACTGAAATCATACAATAAGTTTTCCCTAATCACAAAGGAATGAAGATAGAAATTAAAAGCAGGGGAAGAACTGAAAAACTGACAAATTTGTGGAAATTAAACAACACACTCTTAAACAACCAATGAGTCAAAGAAGAAATCACAAGGGAAATCAAGAAATATCTTGAGGCACATGAAAAGAAAATCATATACCAAAACATTTCAAACTTACTAAACATACAAACATACCATAACACATGGAATGCAGCAAAGGCAGTGCTAAGCTGGATATTTATGGCTCTAAATGCTTACATTAAAAAGAAGAGAGGCAGCGGGGCAAGATGGCAGCATAGGGAGGTGTGGAATTTAATTAGTCCTACACAGCAACTAGTAAATAGCCAGGAACAACTAGTAAATATTCTATAACAACTGTTTGGGGGACATCCATGTCTGGACACACATCATACACCAGTCTGGAATGGGTGGAACAGCTGAGTTCACAGCATAGAACTCTAAGTAAAGGTCCCCAAACTGAGGAGTTGGCGCACCTCTCCCACTGGCACAGCAGGCTGAGTTGTAACACTTCCCTGTGGGAAAAAGAAACAGTCTCTACTAGGAGCAAGGAAAGGTAGCTCAACCAAGCTCCAATTGCAATTTTAATTAACAAATCTGGACTACTGAATACAAGCTATGAGCAGATAAACCTGGAGCAAACAGGAAAAGGTCCCTGAGGTCTCCCATGGAAGAGAGGAGGTGGGGATGATGGATGCATGGATGGATAACTAACTAACTAACTAACTAAGTAAATAAATAAATAAATAAACAGAGAATTTTGGAGTCAGCTTAGCTCAGAATACTGGAAAAGGGCTATGTCCCAAGAAAAGGGGTACCCAGAACTGGGTACCAACTCAGGCTCTTGACTGGCAAAACTGAGGGGTTGGAGACTGGCTCTGAAAAATGGGTTTCTTTCATTTTCCTTTCATTTTTTTTTTTTTTTCTTCTCTAATTCTAAGTAGCTCATTAGAGCAAGCCTCAGGTATATGTGACTGCCAGCACTGACCCAGGCAAGGGTGGAGTTAAGATAGAGAGACAAAGGAAGAAGTGAAGTGAAGGAGATAACTCCCTAAAGGGCTTATCTTCCCTAAGAAAATGAGGGAGAGGGGTAGGCCCCCTCAAGTGGCTGCCCTCTCTCAGAGAATTCAGAACCCAGGGCCTAGGGGGAAAAAAACAGAAACAGCTTAAGCTTTGCTTCTGACTCACCCTTGGTCCCTGGCAGGGACAGGGTCTGCTGAGAATTAAAGGCACTGCACCTCTTTACACTGGTGGGGAGCTGCAGGCTGGCAAGTGCTACCTGCTGGGCAGAATATGAAAAGCACAGAGTCTAGAGGCCTCATAAGAAAGTGTGACAATCTGCTGGGTCTCATCCTCAGGGAAACTTGATACTGATTACATCCTTTTCCTGAAAACTGGGACCTTCCGGTCTTGGAAAATCTGATTGGGGTAATCAAGTAAACCAGACACATAGACAACAGAAAATCACGAGTCAAACTAGGAAAAACAAAGATATGGCCCAGTCAAAGGAAAAAACTTACACTCCAAATGAGATACAGCAGTTGAAACAACTAATTAAAGAAGTTCAAACAGATATGCTAAATCAATTTAAAAATGAAATCAGTGAATTGAGGGAAGATACGGCAAAAGAGATGAAGGATATAAAGAAGACATTGGGGAAACATAAGGAAGAACCTGAAAGTTTGAAAAAATTGGCAGAACTTATGGGAATGAAAGGTACAATAAAAGAGATGAAAAACATAATAGAGACTTACAACAGCAGACTTGAAGAGGCAGAAGAAAGGATTCATGAACTAGAGTACAGGAATCTGAAATCCTAAACACAAAAGAACAGATAGGAAAAAGAATGGAAAAATATGAACAGGGTCTCAGGGAACTGGATGACAACACAAAGCACATGAATATACTGTCATGGGTATCCCAGAAGGAGAAGAGAAGGGAAAGGGGGCAGAAAGAATAATGGAGCAAATAATCACTGAAAATTTCCCAATTCTTATGAAAGACATAAAATTACAGATCCAAGAAGCACAGCATAACCCAAACAGAAAAGATCTGAAAAGGCCACTCCAAGACACTTAATAATCAGATTATTAAATGTCAATTAATTGAATTGCAAAAGAATTCCAAAAGCAGCAAGAGAAAAGTGATCCATCACATACAAGGTAACCTCGATAAGACTGTGTGGTTTTTCTCAGTAGAAACCATGGAGGTGAGAAGGCAGTGGTATGATACATTTAAGATACTGAAAGAGAAAAACTGCCAATCAAGAATTCTGTATTTGACAAAACTTTCCTTCAAAAATGAGACAGTTTGTGAACAAGATACTTGCTCTACAAGAAATACTAAAGGGAGCACTACAGGCAGATAGGAAAAGAGAGGAGAAGGAGGTTTGGAGAACAGTATAGAAACTGAGACTATGAGTAAGGGTAAAAAAGAAAGAAAAAAATAAAAATAAGATATGACATATAAAATCCAAAAGACAAAATAGTGGACAGTAGACATTATGCTGACTGAGAACAGCCAGGAAAAAAAGGACAGATGCTATATTAGTTAGTTCACTAATATGAACTAATATTTATGAGAGAACTTTGGGAGTCAAAGTTGGGAACACACATTATCAGGAGATAGAAAGAGTTAGAGATCAGGCATTTGATGTTGAAGGAGTACAGAAGGTTCAACAAGGATTGATTATATAGATCCAGAAATGGATAGCACAATACTCTGTGGTGGTAGCACAATATCGTAGGTACTCTGAACAAAGATGAGTGTGAGTGCAGTTGAAAGAGGAAGGCTAGGGGCAGGTATGACACCAGAAGGAAAGATAGAAGATAAAGACTGGGACTGTATAACTTAGTGAAATCTAGAGTGGTCAATGATGGGTGATTAAATATACAAATATAAAAATGTTTTTACATGAGGGAGAACAAATGAATGTCAACATTGCAAGGTGTTGAAAATTGGATGGTATGGAGAAAAAATACAATCAATACAAACTAGAGTCTATAGTTAACAGTAACACTGTAAGATGCTTCCATTAATTGTAACAAAGGCAATATACCAAAGCTAAATGTCTATAAGACGGGGATAAAAGTGAATGCTATGGGATTCTTGGTGGTGTTATTGTTGTCTGACCTTTTCATTGTATTTTATTTTATTTTATTTTATTTTTCTTCTATCTTTTATTTTTTATTCTTCATTTTTTTTCTCCTCTTCCTCTTCCTTTGTGGAAGAAATGGAAATTTCCTCATATAGATTGTGGTGGTAAATGTATAACTATGTGATTATACTGGGAATCATTGATTGTTCACTTAGAATGGATTGCATGGTGTGTGAATAAAACTGTTTAAAAAAATAGACAGAGGGATACAAGTGTTGGAAAAATATGGAGAGAGGTATGTACCTATTTCCTCTTGGTGGGGAAGTAGAATGGTGCAGCCCATTTGGGGTGAAGCCAAGAATGGGGTTGCCATATGGTTCTGCAACCCTGCCACTGAGTATATACTTGGAAGAACTGAGAGCAGGGACATGAATGGACATTAGCACATTGGTGTTTATGGCGACAGTATTCACGATTTTCAATGGATGGAGGTGGCATAAGGGTACATCGACTGATAAATGTAATGGTGAACTGTGGTATATACATACAATAGAATATAGAGTGGCAGCAAGAAGGAATGAAGTTGTGAGGTATGCAACTTAGGTGAATGGATCAACGAGATGAATGGACCTTTAAGACAGTATGTTGAGTGAAATAAGCCAGAATCAAAAAAGCAAATATTTTAATGCCTCACTAATACTAACTATTGACTAACCAACTATATTAACATACAGTTAATATGCAAACTCTGAGAATTAAACCTGGGAGCATAGATTATCACGGGAATGCTTACTGTAAAGGTTCCTAGATTGTAACATCTATTCATGAGTTGTAATGGTTATTTCTAAATTCTGAGATGCTGAGCTGTTTATATGTAACCTGGAAGAGAGCCAGGTGATGTAGTTTGTTGTTGTCCCTACTGTTCCATAGGAAGGGGTGGTTGGGGTAAGAAGAAGATCATGAATTTCATTTGGGCATGTTGATTTTGAAGTACCCTCTATATCTCAAAAGGGAGATGATGTTTAGTCTACAGCTTAGAGGAGAAGTCTGGGCTGGAGATATAAATCTGCAATGTTTAAATGTACTAAATCTGCTGCCTTGGAAGGTATTCAGGGAAGGGTGAGAGCTCGGGTATCCTGTAGAGCAAAGTGACCATCCCTGAGACCAGAAGTTATGAAAATATTGGAAATGAGAAAACTGCACTCCAGAGAGTATCTTCATTCAATAAACATTTACTAAGTGTCAAAAATGCACCAGTAACTGTGGAGGCACTGCAGAAATATGAACAAATAATCTGATAGGGAAGAGAGACAATAAAGCAACTAACTAACCTTAATAATCTGTGGTAAAGGCTATAAAAGAGGTATGCATGCAGTCCTAGAAAAAACACAAAGGAGCATCTAGATTTGCTTGAAGGTAGGGTCAAGAAGGGCTAGGTGGATGTATGAATAAAAGAGGAAATTTTATATGGATATCACATAACCATCTGAATAAATGAGTCAGTTACTTGGGCTATAGTTTAAATTCTTCAGGTAAGAGTACAAACAGAGTAGGACAGAGTGATCCAGATTTGGCAATCCAAATGTGCTGTGGTTTCTGTTTTCTAGTATCATCATTATTCTGACTCTGTTCCCTGGCATAACCTCTTCTTCTGGTCTTGATCCCATCAGGATAGTCCTCTCCATTCCAGCCATCTCTACATCTGTTTAGGGCCTGGAACATTTTCTCTTTGATTTAAACCTAAAACCATGAAGATAAAACAACTCCCAAAAATACTTCCATGGCATTTTAAACATGGCTGCAAATTCTTTGACTTGAGTTCCCCTATGTGGGAACATGGAGAGATGAGGTTTAAGTTGCTTCAGTGGATGGGGCTTGTGACTACTTCAAACAATTGAGCACTTGTTTGAGCGTACAATAGTAGAAGGAATACTGTGTGACTTCCAACACTGTGTCGTAAAAGGCCACGCAGCTTCTGCCTTGTTTATTGGAACAGTAGATCTTAGAGCCTGAAGTTCCATGTTAGAAGTGTGGCTACCCTGAGGCCACCATGCTGTGAGGAGGTCCAAGCTACATGGAGAGGGTGTTAAGTAATTTACTCCTATTGATAGCCCCAGTTTCGCCCAGCCTTCTCGTCATCAAAGCCCAGGTGTGACACTTTTGATAAAGAAGCATCTAGATGATTCCAGGCCCCAACCATTCACGTCCTTCCAGTTTAGGTCCCAGACACCGTGAAACAGGGACAATTCATCCCCACTGTGATCTATCTAAATTCCTGATCTGCACAGTATATAAGCAAAATACATGATTGTTGTTTTATGCCACTACATTTTGGAGTAGTTTGTTACACAGCAATAGATAACTGGGACAATTCCCTATCTCTGCTTTACTTTATCCCCAAAGCTCTTATCATTATCTAACATACCATATAATTATTTCTTTAACTTATTGTCTGCCTCCCACTAGAGTGTAAGATCCATGAGGGCACTTTTTGTTCACTGTTCTATTTCCAGAATCCAGAATAAGGCCCTGTACCTTGTAGATACTCTGGGGTTATTAATACAATGAATGGAATCAGAATCAGATGAATAGGACTAGATATTCAAAGTTCTGTTGTATAATTACTTTGTAACATGGAAATATTACTAACCTGCAGGTGGCATGAAAATAGAATTTTCATTAAAAACAGGACCAAAACTACAGCAGTAGTGAGGTCATGATATGACTTCCATCACACCCTGAGTGAAATAAACTAACTTGCCATTCTTCTCTAAAATTCAGAATCAGAAAATATCTTTATCCAAGAAGTAGCACTGATATTCTGAGTATGCCAATAGATTCTGGAAGAAGTTCATTATAACAAAAAGCTTACCAGTTGGTGTACCCAAGTGAGGGCTGTACCTCCTTGCTTGAATTTCATTTGAACCAAGGGGGTTTTGCTAGCAAAATCATAGATTCGAACAGAGCCTATGGAAAGACAATTTTAAAAGAAATATTTCATATCTACATATAATATCTTTTAAAATAATCTTGACTCACTTTATATTTTAAGTATTATTACATGAAATTTTATAATTAAATCAACTGATAATCCAATAGCCTTTCTTTAATCATAACATTTCTGTATACACCCTCAATCAGGTAATTTGTAAATATGAATAACAAGGAAGACAAGGAATGATTGACTGATGGATCAACTTCATCTGGCACCATCCTCACAGGTATGTGAGAAGTCAAGAAAGAAGCAAGGAGATGGAAAGAAAAGGAAAAGCAGGAATGTGGATAATACAAAAATGAATAGCGTTTTTATGAATAACTTACTGATTTTCTCTTTATTTTAACCTCTTGAATAAACTTGGCTACTGCGTTTTGTGCCCTCTCACCTCCACAACTCACCTCACTGGCAACACGAGGCCTCCCTTTTGGAAAAATTCTCATTTGATTTTAATCAAGCACATATTTTGGAAAGGTGTATTGAAAACAAAACAAAAAATCTCAGATACAATTTCTTTAAGAGTTCCTACTTACCGTCCAGGGCAGTAGTGGCCATAATATAAGTGAGGGGAGAGACAGCCAAGGCCTGGATAGCCCCAGAGTGGAAGGAGAAGAGGCATTCAGGATCCTGAGTCTAATAATAAAAACACGAAGAGCAGACTGGATCTCAAAGGTAGGTTATAATAAAATTAAGGTCCAGTTTAGAGAAATGCAAATAGAACCCAATAACACATATATGATTTTATTTGAATAGAAATAAGAACAAGCATAGTAGGTTAGAAAGAGCCCTGAACTTTCGAATTAGGACCAGAATGGATTCCTGGCTTTGCACTTGATGGCTGGTGCTTTTGCATGGTCACTGCAAATCCCAGTTTCCATTTCTTCATTTGTAAAATGAGTTAGTAACAACTGTCCAGCCTGCTAAACAGGGTCCCTGTGAAGATCACATTAGATAATATAAATGAAAATCTCTTATATTTAAGAAAACTGGAAAGCAGTATAAAATGTTAAGCATTATCATTGTCACTTTTCTGGTACATTTTGCTCTGAGAAAGATCATTTTTTATGTAAAATCATATCTTAGAGAGAGAGAGCATTCTCAGGAATTGTGTATGTTAAGCAAGTTTAATTGAGAACAATGAACAAATATGGAGAAAGATAAAGTTAGGTTTGGAAGAAGAATAACAAAAGTTTTTACTATGAAAGTCAGAGGAAAATAGGAAAAATAAGCAACTTACAATATTTGAAAAACTAAGGTCAAGCTTCCATATGGCTCCATTGGCGTCCTAAAAAAATTAAATTCTAATAATATTTTGCTTTATTATATTGAACTTCTATCAAATTGAAAAAATTTTTGTCTTCCAATGATTTCAAGGACAAACAATGATACTTAAAGCTTACATACAAATATTCTAAAATGGTATTAAACCTTTAAAAAAGTAACTTCTACATATCTTAGAATATAAGCACACAAAAAACTATCTCACATGCTGATCCCCTAGCATATAACCTGATTGGTCTCTGGAACAATGCATATCTCTGAGACACCTGAAACTCAGAGCTAGAGCTCGGCAGATATGAATGTCAGTATTAGTGCATACAGCCACTGTCAAAAAAAAAAAAAAAAAAAAAAGCTGAAAAAGAGCCCAGACTTCAATTAGTGACATGAATGAAGCAGGTCTGGTGAGACCAGGGCAAGCCAGGCCAAAGGGTAAAGGTTGAAACTGATTGCGTTTTAAAACTTCAACTTCCATATGAGACCAAGGGAAGAGATATCTATTTGTTACAGGATCTAAATTTTCTAAATGGTACAACTCTACAGTCGATTTGTTCAAACACCACGATTGCATGGAACTTTGAATAGGAAGTGAGATACAGTAGGTTAGTATAGGCTGAAGTGAAATAGTGACACATCCCAGAGTAATTTTGGCAGATAATAAAAAATATATTTACAGCCTCCCCCTCCCCAGCCCCGAGGATCTGGGGGAAGGTGTGGATGTGTTAGACATCCTCACCTGGACTGGTGTTGATGTTGTCACAAACATTGGGACTGGCGGTTTGATGTGCTGAGCCCTCGAGCATGGGACTTGCCCTTACGAAGCTCGTTACTGCAAAGGAGAGTCTAAACTTGCATGTAATTGTGCCTAAGAGTCTCCCCCTGAGTACCTCTTTGTTGCTCAGATGTGGCCCTCTCTCTCTCTAACTGAGCCATCTCGACAGGTGAACTCGCTGCCCTCCCCCTTACGTGGGACCCGACTCCCAGGGTTGAAAATCTCCCTGGCAATGCAGAATATGACTCCCAGGGATGAATGTGGAACCGGCATCATGGGACTGAGAGTATCTTCTTGACCAAAAGGGGGATGCAAAACGAGACGAAATAGTTTCAGTGGCTGAGAGATTTCTCAGAGGTCACTCTGGTGGACATTCTTATGCACTTTATAGATAACACGTCTTAGGTTTTAATGTATTGGAATAGCTAGAAGTAAATACCTGAAACTACCAAACTCCAAACCAGCAGTCTGGACTCCTGAAGACAATTATATAATAATGTAGATTAGAAGGGGTGACAGTGTGATTGTGAAGACCTTGTGGATCACACCCCCTTTATCTAGTGTATGGATGAGTAGAAAAATGGGGATAAAAACTAGAGGACAAATGGGGTGGGATGGGGGGATGATTTGGGTGTTGTTCTTTCACTTTTATTTTTTATTCTTGTTCTGGTTCTTTCTGATGTAAGGAAAATGTTCAGAGATAGATTGTGGTGATGAACGCATAACTATGTTATCATACTGTGGACAGTGGATTGTATACCATGGATGATTGCATGGTGTGTGAATGTATTTCAATAAAACTGAATTTGATAAAAAAAAAAATCTCACAATGCTCATAGTAGTTTAATATAATAAAAACACTCCTAATTTGTTTTCTGTGTATAAATTACAGATAAATTAAATACCAAAATCAAGGTACCCTTCACTGAAGTATCAATAGTAGCCTTACTAATAAAATAGACTTCCAGTGACAATAAATTATACTACTATTTTAATTTTATACCCAGATAATTTTAATAAGTCAAAAGAAAAGAATTCAACTTACCTGAGCCAACCAAAAATTATTTCCATGTTCATCCATTTTTATCATAGAGAAGAGTCTGACATTTTTGTCTACTTGAAGTTCATTAATCGGCTCAATCTCCAATAAACCAGTCTCATCTATAACATCAGCAGTGTCTATTGTCTCAAAATCCCATATCTTGTAAAATTAATTTTAAAATAAATTAATCAGTAGTTTTTGAATATTACTTCCTAAGCCCAAAAAGACCCCAATGTTTTCAAAAGTCATTTCGTATTTTATGAA
Source organism: Choloepus didactylus (assembly GCF_015220235.1). NCBI lineage: Eukaryota > Metazoa > Chordata > Mammalia > Pilosa > Megalonychidae > Choloepus > Choloepus didactylus. The sequence goes on from NC_051307.1 coordinate 78,894,808, forward strand.
AATTAACAAGCAGTTGTAATTAGAACACTAGCCAAAACCCGACCCCCAGGATATTGCTCTGAACTGAGGGATAAGAAATTGCAATAGTTTCCATTTATTTATAGAGATTAATGAGAAAGGATAGTTCTGCCTAAGAATTTTAATTTGCTCAAAGTAAATTTTATTTCAAGGTTTCTGTCAGGCCTTCTGGATATAAAGTGACCATAAAAAGAGTAAATGGTTCTGTTTTTCAGCAAGACATTATAATGAGCCCTGTTGGTACACCTTGAAAGGGGAAATATATCTGCTTGCTTAACGATTCAAGTATTGTCTCCATTATAAGCAAAGAAAATAGGTGCAGACGATGTCTCCTTTAGAAAGCGTTTCTCTTCATTACTATCAATTTAGACTCTGCTATCTCATATGAAGATTGTTTTTCCATGGGAAAGAAGGCCAGAATATTATAGGAATATTGAGAAAGCAGTTTCACCTCACAGTGGCAGAGATTCAGAAGGACCCCCTATGTGAAGATTTAAAACCCATCCTGGAGGATTCTGTTGGCACACCCTGTGATGTTATTCTAGACTGGAAAATTCAAACTTTGGGAAAGAAACTTCAGAGGGATTGCTGTTGTCCCATGGATTAGCCTGGTGGGGAGAGGCCAGATCCTACAGTAAGACCAACCCCAGGGGAGGTGGGGAGGTTTTCCTAAACGGGAAGAAAAAGATTTACAATGTAAAAGAACTGAAGAGATAAGGATGCACTTCGAAAAAAAAGGGAAGCAAGCTTAAAAATTAACAGTGCTCATGAAGGGATCCTATGTAAAATATTTTTTTTCCTCTTGGGTTTTTCTTCCATTTGGTATTTTTACATTTTTTGGATGACATGTATCTTGGAAGGATAATGAATATATTGTATGACAAAATAAAGAATATAAAAAGATCTTAGAGGTTTCAGTGAAATCTAACAGATGAAGTTTAATATTGTAAATGTAAGGATCTATACTGGATATGTTATATTTCATAATAAGGAAATGGCTGAAACTGTAGAATTGTGACCTATGATATTCTTTGAAATTTGTTCTCTAACTCCTTGTTGAATTGCACTTGGTGAGTGTCACTTTTATGTATATATGTTATATTCTACAATTTAAAAATATGATTAAAAAAAGATCTATACTGGGGTTCAAAAACCCAATGATAAGAGGACAGACTGAGAGATATGGCTTACATATAATATATTAGACATAATAAACTGATAGTAAGCTCAACAGGTGTAAATAGAGTGACCAGACTATTAAAAAAAATACAATTTTACTTCTGATAATAATACTCCTTAAAGAATGTCAAGAGAATACCACTTTGTTATGAAAGGCCCTGGTAGGAACATGTAGCAAGGGGACCACAAGGTAAATCACAAGACTACAGGTTTGCCAGCAATGGTATTGTACGCATCCATGGAAAGTGTCATGCAGACTGGGTGGAATAAGAGATGTCACTAGATGCTGGAGCAATACCTGAGCAATGCTCTAGCTTAGCCCAGGCTCTGGGCAGGTTTGCCTTCACAGGTGAGAACTGGTGAGCTCAGTGAAAGGAGCAAGAAGAGTGTAGCATTCATAGGTACACCCTATCAGCTCACCCCTGAGTATATTTTTTTAATTGGTAACCTCAGTAAAAAATAACTAATAAATGCTCAGCACTTTCGTCCCTAGAAAATGATCTATTCATAACGGGAATTTTAGAAGGATATGTCTACTGTTTATATTGGCTAACATGGGTTTTCATTTACTAAAGCTATTATTTCAACAACAGAATCAAACTTAAAAAAAAAAAAAATCCCCTCAGAAAGTTTCAAAGCTAAAATGCAGTAAATTAATTCTGACAAGAATTTAAATATTTCCCACAAAGAGAAGCATTATTTAAATGGAGTTGGTCCAGAAAATAAAGGACAATTATCTCCTTCATAAAGTGAATTTTGTGAGAAACAAAAATCTGATAAAACCACTTAGCTGACTGCAAGTCTGAGACAGGGGTGCTATTGTCCAAGTATCAGGAAAACTTACCCTAACACACCCATCTGACCCGACAGTGATAACTTCACCCTCATCCAGCATTATCTGGTTAATGGGACCCTGGTGGCAAGACTTCCTTCCAGTTCGACAGAGCTCAACTTTGATGAGGCTCGCTTCCCAAAGCAACAAGTTGCCCCACTCTGTCCCTGAAAGCACCTGGCAGGTGTAGGAAAAGAAAGCAACATGCATTAAAACAGACAAATGTGCAGCTTTATTCCTCAAATAGCAGGTGAAAATTATTTCTTAAAAATCATTTTTCTTAATTATGAAAGTAAAAAATTTTAAATACAGAAAAATATAAAAATATAGAAAAGAAAACTCAGTATCCCAGAAACAACTGCTAATCACATTTTGATGTACTTATTTCCTTCTAGTATCATGCATATTTTTAAATAACTGTGACTTGGATGTATGCTGCTGGTAACTTTTCAAATATATCTAAATATATCTACAATAGATTTCTTTGTACATCTCTTAAAGACATAATACAGGAGTGGAATTACTGTGTCAAAAGTTAGAGACATGTTTAGAGTTCTTGATAGATGAAATCCTACTTTTTAAGTATTATAAGGTGTTTAATAAGATATGAGGCATTACTGAACTGAGCAGATTATAGCATAACAGTAACCAATTTCAAACAAGAACAATCATCTAGAAGCACCTCAAATTAATCCATTTAATACAGCATTTCTCAAAGTATATAACTCCAAACACTAATTCTTAGGATATTAGCAGGTGTCACAGAGTATTGACTCTGTGACAGGCACTGCTCGAGTTGAATCCTGAAAACCATATGAACTAGGTACTTTTATCAAGGATACCATATACAGCTGTGCAGGTTGGACACTTTTTTTTTTTAATCTTCATTTTATTGAGATATAGTCACATACCATGCAGTCATACAAAACAAATCGTACATTCGATTGTTCACAGTACCATTACATAGTTGTACATTCATCACCTAAATCAATCCCTGACACCTTCATTAGCACACACACAAAAATAATAAGAATAATAAAGTGAAAAAGAGCAATTGAAGTAAAAAAGAACACTGGGTACCTTTGTCTGTTTGTTTGTTTGTTTCCTTCCCCTATTTTTCTATTCATCCATCCATACACTGGACAAAGTGGAGTGTGGTCCTTATGGCTTTCCCAATCCCATTGTCACCCCTCATAAGCTACATTTTTATACAATTGTCTTCGAGATTCATGGGTTCTGGGTTGCAGTCTGATAGTTTCAGGTATCCACCACCAGCTACCCCAATTCTTTAGAACCTAAAAAGGGTTGTCTAAATTGTGTGTAAGAGTGCCCACCAGAGTGACCTCTCGGCTCCTTTTGGAATCTCTCTGCCACTGAAGCTTATTTCATTTCCTTTCACATCCCCCTTTTGGTCAAGAAGATGTTCTCCATCCCACGATGCCGGGTCTACATTCCTCCCCGGGAGTCATATTCCATGTTGCCAGGGAGATTCACTCCCCTGGGTGTCTGATCCCACATAGGGGGAGAGGGCAGTGATTTCACCTTTCAAGTTGGCTTAGCTAGAGAGAGAGGGCCACATCTGAGCAACAAAGAGGCATTCGGGAGGAGGCTCTTAGTCACAATTATAGGGAGGCCTAGCCTCTCCTTTGCAGCAACCGTCTTCCCAAAGGTAAATCCTATGGTAGAGGGTTCAACCCATCAAACCACCAGTCCCCTATGTCTGTGGTCATGTTAGCAACCATCGAGGTGGGGTAGGCCAATACCCCTGCATTCTCCACAGGTTCCTCAAGGGGGCTCTACATATTTTTTTTCCTTGTTTTTTTTTTTAAATCAACTGTATGAAAACACATACAATAAAAGAACATTTCAAAGAGACCATAACAAGGGAGTAATAAAAAGACAACTAACCTAAGATAACTGCTTTACTTCCAACATGTTCCTCCTTTACCCCAAGAAAGTTACCTAATACAGCAACATTTCGGTGAACTTGTTCCTACCATATCCATCAGAAATTAACAGACCATAGTCATTCCTAGGCATCCCCAGAACGTTAAACAGCTTATCTGTTCTTCTTGGATTATTGTTCCCCCTTCCTTAATTGCTCTCTATTGCTAGTTCCCCTACATTCTACATTATAAACCATTTGTTTTACATTTTTCAAAGTTCACATTAGTGGTAGCATATAATATTTCTCTTTTTGTGCCTGGCTTATTTCGCTCAGCATTGGGCATTATTTTAATACATGAAAATGTTTGCACTTATATGTGTATAATATTTAGTAAGAAAAAACAGCATATGGTATATATATATATATGCATGATGAAAATTTCAGAGGATTATATTAGTTAAAATTGTATGATAACCTAAAGAGGCAGAATTGAATATTCATTGCATTTAAAATTATAATGTCTGTTATTAATAATGAGAAACTATATTAGTCAGGATTCTCGTTGGGAATGCCAGTGAAGATTTCAATGAATTTCCCATGAGAAGCTGCCAACTACTGAAATCATCAGTTCTCCCTTTAAAACTTTCGACTGACTGGATGAGAATTCTTTCATTGCTGAAAGCAATCTCCTTTGTTGATTGTAGATATAATCAGACATACATGCAAGTAAGTGACCAATGATTTACATCCATGAAATTCCCTCATAGTAAAAATCAGGCCAGTGCTTGCTTGACCAAACTGGATACTACAACCTACCCAAATTGATGCATGAACTTAATCAACACAGTCACCTCTATCAACTTGGCACCTGTACACATCCTCTTAAACCATCCTCAATCTTTAAATAAAAACAATAACAGTCATACTTTTGCCTAACAGATTTCAACTACCCTGCATACATCCAGAAGCACACTAACAATTTCCTCAGAAAAGGATGCAAATCCTTGGGTAATATTCACTATTAAAACTGGTATCCAGTAACTTAAATACTATGACAACTTATGTTATATGATAAGGGGATGATAGGGAAGAAAACAAAGATACTTACTTTGTGTATATATACAAACATATTCATAACAAAACAAGGAAGAAATTACAGTTACAGTCCTTGTTTCTATAACTGGTCATGTTGTTGTAGCTCATATTTACAGCTATGCTCTTCCATTACCCATTCCATTTTTCCCTTTACTCTCAGCAAACATACTAGTTGGTCACAGTTCTTTGCATAGTGGGATGACCTAACCCTTTATTCCTGAAGGGTCATTCGTGGTCCTGCTTGGATTAGATTGTTGCAGTTTTCCGTTGACTTTAATCACAGGGCATGGTAGTACTAGGAGATGCCCTAAGAGATCACCTGTCTTCCAGACAAGCTCTTCTTCACCTCTATTGTTCAGTGGCAGTCCTAATTTCCCCTAGTTAATCAGGATCAGTCACCTCAGTCAGGACAGTAACTATCTTCTATATCCATTGATTCAGAGATATAGGGGGTCCAAAGTAGCCAGGTGGCAGTCTTAACTTCCAGTTCAGTGGAATCACTGTTGTATCTCCTGGTGGAAGCACTCCTCCTTTTGGAACTAAGACCTATAGACCAGCAAAGTTTAAGGTTGCAGGGACTGGAAACAAATTCTCTCAATAGATCACTAGAGTTAATAGTGGATGGTGTCACTTCCATTTCCACCCATTGATTCCTGGACCCATGAATCCTGACTATAGGGGAAATAGCACCATAGGGTGGACACTGATTTACAGCATCCCTCTGAAGGACACTGCCTCAGCCTACAAGACACTGCCACCTAGCTGATGCTGTATTTAAGTATTCAAAAGGCCTTTCCACCATTCTATCAATCCAGCTGCTTCAGGATCATGGGGAACATAATAAGGCCAGTGAATTCCATGAGCATGGACACATTCCCACACTTCATTTGCTGTGAAATGGATTCCTCCTTAATCAGAATCAATGCTTTGTGGAATAACATGATGGTGGCTAAGGCATTCTGTAAATCCGTAGATGATAGTTTGAGCAGAGGCACTGTGTGCAGGGAAGGCAAATCCATATCTGGAGAATGTGTCTATTCCAGGAAGAATAAAATGTTGCTCCTTTCCATGATGAAAATGGTCCAATGTAAAATCAACCTGCCACCAGGTAGCAGGCTGATCACCTCAGGGAATAGTGCCATATTAGGGACTGAGTGTTGGTCTCTGCTTCTGGCAGATTTGGCAATCAGCAGTGGCTCTAGCCAGGATGGTCTTGGTAAGTGAAAGTCCATGTTGCCAAGCCCATGTATAATCTCTACCCCTACCACTTGGCCACTCTGTTCATGAGCCCACTGGGAAATGACAGGAGTGGCAGGGGAAAGAAGACAATTGATATCCACAGAATGGGTCTATCCATCTGATTATTAAAATCTCCCTCTGCTGAAGTCACTCTCTGTTGAGCATTCACACAGGACATAAACATCTTCATGTTTTTTGCTTATTAAGAAAGACTATCCACATACCTCTCCTCCTGGCCTCTTTGTCACCAATTTTCCAATCATGTTCCTTCAAGTCCCAGCCAAACCATTGTCCACAGCCCATGAATCAGTATGCAAACATACACCTCTGGCTATTTCTCCTTCCAAGCAAATGAACAACCAGGCTCACTGCTCAAATTTCTGCCCACTGAGATTTTCCTTCATCACTGTTCTTCAGGGATGTCCCAAAAAGGGGCTGTGGTGATTCAACTGTCCACTTAAGGATGGTATCTGTATATTGTGTAGAACCGAACTATCTGTAAACCAGGCCCAAATTTTCTCTTCCTCAGTCAACTGATTGTAGAGAACTCCCCAAGAGACCAGAGCTGCAGGCTAGGAAAGAGAAGGTAATGTGGCAAGACTGGGGGAATGGACATTTGGGCAACTTCCTTGTGTAATTCACTTCCTCATTTCTCTAGGCCTGCTTGAGCCCAATTTCATAAATACCACTGCCATTTGATGATGGAGTGCTACTGTGTATGCCCAACTTATGGCATGGTGTGTCAGTCAACACCCAGTTCACGATGGGCAACTCAGGTGTCATAGTAATTTGGTGGTCCATTGTTAGGTGTTTGGTCTCTACTAAGGCCAAGTAACAGGCCAATATCTGTTTCTCAAAAGGAAAACAGTTATCTGCAGAGTACAGCAGAGTTTTGTTACAAAATCCTAAGGGTCTGCCTCATGATTCTCCTATATGGGTGTGCAAAGGCTCCAAACAGCATCTCTATTTGCCACCAAAACATCAGCACCATTGTATCTGCTGACTCATATGGCCCAAGTGGCAGAACAGCTTGCACAGCAGACTGGACACATTGCAGAGCTTCTCTGTATTCCAGAACCCACTCAAAACTAGCAGTTTTTTTGGTCACTCAGTAAATGGGCCAGAGTAGCACACCCAAATGAGGAATATGTTGTCTCCGAAGAGGCCAACTAGGTATTGTGCCTCTTTTTTGGTTGCAGGAGGGGCCAAATGCAATAGCTTATCCTTCACTTCAGAAGGGATATCTCCACATGACCCACACCCATAGATACCTAGAAATTTCACTGAGGTGGTGGGCCCAGAATTTTTGTTGGATTTATCTCCCACCCTCTGACATACAAATGCCTTGCCAATAAGTCTAGAGTAGTTTCCATTTTTTTGTTCACTAGGTCCAATCAGAATAATATCATCAATAAAACAGACTAGTGTAATATCTTGTGGAAGGGAAAGACAAACAAGGTCCCTTCAGGCTATATACAGCTGCAGAGCTATACCCCTGAGGTAGGACAGTGAAGGTGTTTTTCTTTTCCATCTGAAAACAAACTGATTCTGGTGGTATTAATAACAGCATCAAGAAACAAGAATTAGCCAGATGTTAGGGAATGAATCACATCCCCCACAAAAGGCATGGTCAGTTCCCAACCTCTGGTCCTATGGATGTGAACCCATTTGTAAATAGGACCTTTGAAGATGATATTAGTTGTGCCAAAACTGAATGATGGTAAACCTTAATCCAATATGGATGAAGTCCATATAAGCAAAGGAAATTGGACATGGAAGACACCACAGGAAGCAGCCAGAATCTGAAAGTCAATAGAACCCAGAGGAGAAAACAGAAAACATCATCATGTGCATTGCCATGTGACAGAAAAGCCAAGAATCAAGGATTACCACAGCTAACCTCAGAATGCCACAGACTACAGGGAGATGGCATTGTCTTGCTGATGCCTCAATTTTGGACTTCTCCCAGCCTCAAAACTGTGAGACAATAAATTCCCACTGTTTAAGCCAACCCAATTGTATGGTATTTGTTCTAGCAGAAGGGGAACTAAAATACCAAATCAATAGCTGCATACTAGTCCAATACTAGATGTGTTGGACTTTTGTTAACTCAACCCTAGAATTCTTCTGCTTATACAGATCAAGTAAGAATTTAGTAGACTGCCCATTAATTCCACTTCTAGGTACCCCATGATCAACTAGCCAATGCCATGGGGGGTAGACTATTCTGATTACTGCTTTGACTCTTCTGTCCATTATAGTAGCCACGCCCACCTTGTCCTTGGAGATTAAGTGCTGCCACTGGCTCGTGCCAACCCCGGATTTGATCACCCCCATTGTGTTTAAGGATCCAAGTTCAGTGGCAGCAGTTTCCACAGTAATACGTGACCTAAGAGAAGAGCAAACACAGAGCTCTTCAGGAATGATGGAACTGCTCTCACAAATTTATTCTTCACAATGGTGTGTCCTCTGGACATTCCTGGGATAGGTGAGCATGTCTACCATGATAAATCCACTCTAACATTCCAATATCTCTAAGCTTTTGGACCCCCTCATCAACCTTATACTAGGGCAGTTCTGGCATTTCAACTTTATGCCATGTAGACCACCTTTGGCCCATGCTTCAGCCAACCACCTGAACAAACAGTTAAAGCCCATTCTAAACTCCTGAGCTACAACATTAAATCCTCTCTGCAAAGTGGGCCCTTATCAATAAATACAGCCTGATCCACCTTTATGTTCCTTCTACCATTATCCCACACCCTTAATATCATTCCCATTCCCACACACATTCCCCTGATATTTGTCTACATAAACTGGAAAAATCATGCAGTTCTTTGGGGGTGTAGTGTACCTCCTTATGGGTTATATTTTGTACCTCATCCTTCAGGGCCTCTTGGGACTTCAGTCTAGTTATAGAGTTACAGGTATGGAAGAAAAGAGGGGTGGTGGGGGTGGATCATGAAAGGAATTAGGAGTGTCTTACAAGTCAGCTACCTCTGGGTATTCCATTATAGTTCATCTGGTGAAACATAGTTAATCTCTTCAGATGGAGATGTGAGGGCTCTTTCCTCAGGGGAGGCAGTAACCGGTTTATCAGGCACAGCAGGGTTAATCTCTTCAAATACATGTAAGATGGCTGATTCCACAGGTATATTGGAGGTTGGATGGCCAACTCCTTACGGCAGACCATTACAGGTTTATCTGGCAAAGTGTACTTAGCATAATCTAGGGTCAATGTCTCCACCTTCATAATTATCAGCCCATATGTCCCCATTGCAATTTTCAGGATCCCATTCCTTCCCAATCAATGCCCTTGCTTTATCAGCACACACCCTCTTATAAGCATTTGAGTAGCCATATCCAATGGTGATATTTTCCCTATCTCTATTGTCAAATGCCATGGACTATCAGTGCTATCTTGATAACTGGTGCTTTTTAATCTGGTCAGATTAGAGAACCAATTCCAAATCTCACTGTTAGTTCTGTTTCTCTCTCTCTCTGTCTCTCTCTGTCTCTCTGTCTCTCTGTCTCTCTCTCTCTCTCTCTCTCTCTCTCTCTCTCTCTCTATATATATATATATATATATATATATAAACATTAAGAGATTTATTAAAGGAATTGACTCATACAACCATGGGGATTAGCAGGTCTGATTTCTGCAGGGAAGGCAGCAAGTTAGGAACTCCAATGAAGGTTTTGTTGAATTCCCCAGGAAAGATGGCTAGTTTAGGTAAAGACAGAAATTCTTTCAGACTGCTGAAAGCATTAGTTCTCCCTTTAAGGCCTTCAACAGATTGGATAAGACTTCTCTCATTGCTGAAGGCAATCTCCTTAGTTGATTGTAGATGTAATCAGCCACAGAAGCAATCAAGTGACTAATGATTTAAATCCATGAAATACCCTCACAGTAACAATCAGGCAAAGTGCTTGCTTGACCAAACAACTGGATACCATAACATAGCCAAGTTGACACATGAACTTGTGTCACATCACAGTAACATCTGTAGAGTTTTTAGAATGTATAATGTGCATTCATATATGTATGTCACTTGAAAACCTAATTTTGTTATTGTAGAATAGCAGCTGTACTCACCTTCCCATCTGGGAGCTCTATGTAACCTTCTATATCAGTAGTAGCTGTTTTGCCAAATCGACCTAACGATCCCTGCAGCTTAAGGCCAGTGAATGTAAGAGCCATTTCCCAGAACCTGCAAACAAACAAGAAATAGATTGAATGTACCTCAAAGAAGTATTTTTAATTTTTATTTTAGTATGAACCAAGCATTTACTCATTTCATAGTTATTTATGTATTATTTCATTCATTCATTCATACCAATAGTATTTACAAAGTATCTACTACCTTTCAGGCAAAGTTCTAGGCAATATAAATTGAACAATGAGCAAAATAGACAAAAAAAGAAATTCCTGCCTTCGTGGATCTTATATTTTAGAACTCTGCTCCCTAATACAGTAGCCACTAGTGATATGTGGCTATTTAAATTTAGATTTAAAGTAATTAACATTACAAAATTTAAAATTCATTTTTTTAGTCAATAAGCCAATTTCCAGTGCATAACAGCCATGTGTGTCTGGTGGCTAACATACTGAACAGCACAAAACATCTCAGTCCTGAGAGAAAATTCTATTTGGACACCACTGTTACAGAGGATGTAAAGGTTTTCCAAAATATTCTATTTTTCTAGCTGTGTGACTTTGAGTGATTTTCTTGATCACATTGTGCCATCATTTCCCCAGGTATAAAATGGGAATATTAATAGTACCTACTTCATAAAATTATTGAAAAACCCTTAGACAGTTCTTAGCACATAAAATAAATAAATAAATGTTAGCTATAACGAACATTTTCTTAATAGTCTAAATGAATGAAGAGTCATAATTATGAACACCATGTAGAAAAAAGAATTTGGCATACCCAGATATATAACAGATAATGGAAAGCATCAACAATCCAATAATATGAACCCAAAGGCCTGAATGGCCAGCATCCATCTCTGAAGCTACTTTAGGTCCCCTGATTATATGCTTCCCTATACTCTGTTTTTACTTTTATAGCACTTCATACATGAAATTAGTTGTTCAATTACCTTTTTCCCAAAGACCAAATATATAGAAAAAGTACAATTTACTAAATGGTGGAAAGTATATGGAATTGAAATTTTTTAGCCTACAGCTAGCAGAGAGTCACTTGAGAATTACTCCAACATTACATTTCTTTTTTTTCATTTTTATTGAGATTGTTCAGATACCATACAATTATCCAAAGATCCAAAGTGTACAATCACTTGCCCCTGGGTACCCTCATACAGCTGTGCATCCATTACACTTAATTTTTGTTCAATTTTTAGAAACTTTTCATTACTCCAGACAAGAAATAAAGTGAAAGATGAAAAAAGAAAAAAGGAAAGGAAACTCTAATCCTCCCCTATCCCTAACCAACCCCCCTCAATTGTTGACTCTTAGTATTGATATAGTACATTTGTTACTGTTTATGAAAAAATGTTGAAATACTACTAACTGTAGTATATAGTTTGTAATAGGTATATAGTTCTTCCCTATATGCCCCTCTATTATTAACTTCTAATTGTATTGTCATACATTTGTTCTGGTTCATGGAAGCGATTTCTAGTATTTGTACAGTTGATCATGGACATTGCCCACCACAGGATTCAGTTTTATACATTCCCATCTTTTGACCTCCAACTTTCCTTCTGGTGACATATATGACTCTGAGCTTCCCCTTTCCATCCAACATTACATTTTAAAATATGCTTAATTATTCTGTGTTAATAATGAATGAATAAGAAGAAAGCCAGGTTTACACTGGAATGGTAGGAATTTGGGATAGATAAAAATGTCTTTCTCATAAAGAGGCACTGGAAATCAATTTATGGGTAGTTCTGGGGTGGTAGGTGGAAGGTTGTTAAATAAATGTGAGAGATGGGGTGGAACAAAGAAAGAAGAACAAAATCATTCCAACCTGGAAATAGAACAAGATGTGACACAGTAAAAAAAGCTGGAATTTAAAGGCAGAAGACCTGAGATCAAGGAGGAGGCTCTACCACCATTTACTAAAGAGAGTCTCTTTTCAGGAATGATAGTGTGATGATTCTTGTTTTACAGATGAATTTATTGAGTTCAGAGTCATCAAAATGATTTTTGCAGCATACAATACATACATACAATACAATACATACAAGGCTGTTTACAGCGATAAAAAAAAATCCTATAAAGCTAATTTTAAAAGCTGCACTATTAGTTAGTTTGAAAAATTACACATTAAAAAATTATCCTAATGTTAACAACAGCAAAAAAACAAAACAAAACAAAAAATGTGTCCAGCTCTTAGAAAATACCCTTATGATTTCTAGTGGCACCTGTACAGGTCATCCAACCTACTTGATGTGGCCTGACCCCGATGTAGTAAGCTGCTCTTCATCTTCAGGATTGAAAGTAACCTTAAAAACTTCCTGGGAAAAAGCTTTGGTCCTCAGTACGATTTGCTCGTCTTTCCAATTCCAGATGGTCAGTGTGTAGTCAGGGCTGCCACCAACAGAGGCCAGCAAGGTGCCACTGTAGTTAAAGTCCACATAAGCATATCCTATCTCAGTCCCTTCTGGAAGGATGAATGGGAGTCTAATGAATAGGGGCAACATTTATTTCATTTTCAAAAGTGTATTATCAAAAAAAAAAAAAAAAAAAACAAAGAGAGAGAGAAAGAGTCAGGTCTAGGTGATCTGCATTGTGGGAGGGAAGAATGCCAAAAATCCCCTAAAGGAACAGTTCCAAAGCCAATCATCACCTTAGCTTTCGAATGAATTACATCAGATGAGGGGAGAGGGTGAAAAATCTAAAGGGCATGTGCATGAGTAAAATATGTTGAGAAAATATTCCATTTAATAAAGTGAGAGGAGGGCAAAAAGTATACACATAGTGGAAAGAAATCAATCTAGAATTTAAAATTTGCTACTTAAAAATTCCAAAACTAAAATTTGACCACTAAAATAATAACATAGAAAACAAAATTATGAGATAATTGTGATGGTTGGTTTTACGTGTCGACTTGGCTAGGCTATAGTGCCCACTTATTCAATTAAACACTAATACAGGTGTTGATGTGGTGTTTTGTAGATATTGTTAACATCTACAATCAATTGACTTTAAGTAAAGGAGATTATCTTTGATAATCTGGCGGGATTCATCCAATCAGTTAAAAGTCTTAAGAGCAAAATTGAGGTTTCTCTGAGGAAGAAGAAATTCTGCCTCAAGATTAAAATCTTCTGCCCAAAGAGTTTCCAGCCTGCTGGCCTGTTCCATAAATTTCAAACTTGGCTGCCCTCACAATTGTGTAAACTAATTCCTTGAAATCTCTCTCTCTCTCCCTTTCTCTCTCTCTCTCCCTCCCTCCCTCCCTCCCTCCCTCATAATATTATGCTATATGTTACACAATATAACACTGCTGGTTCTCTTTGCCTGAAGAGCCCTAACTAATACAATAACGTGAAATGTTACACCTTCTTCAAAATTCTGTTAACCTTGAACATGGAATATTTTAAAAGTTTTACTGAACTCACCCCGAAGGATTCTGTAGGGCCTCAGAGAAGGATATTCATAGATGATAATGTTTGGAAAATATCCTTTTTCAGCTACTGTGAAGTAAGTTTTATTGGGGTGAACCTATAAAAAATAAAATCTCACTAAAATATTAAAAGGAACATTTTCATATAAATAGTAGTCCTGTTAATGCCATATTTAACATCCATTGTTTTATCCCTTTGTCTATTAGGATCTCCTCCAATACAAGGTTCAATAATGGGCATCCAATAAATACCTGATGATGGATATGATTTAGACTGAAAACTAGAAGAGTACTCATTTTAAGTTTGATTTTTGTTAAGACAGTCATTTCTACCTCTACAGTATTTTAGAGTTAGACCAGTGGTTCTCAATCTTCAGTATGCATAGAATCCCTTGGAGGGCTTATTAAAACACAAATTACAAGCCCTACCCCCAGAGTTTCTGATTCAGTATGTCTGGGTTGGGACTGGGGTATCTACATATACCTGTCTAATAAATTCCCAGGTGATGCTGATGCTGCTGGCCTGGGGACCACAATTCAGGAACTACTGAACTAGACAAACTGTTCACTCTGTACATAAGTCAATCCAAATATTTGTACAGAAAAATTCATGTTTCCAGAGCTGGTTACATCCCAACTAAAAATATTTCAGCTTAGACAAACTTACCACAAATTAATAACTTTCTTGAAGTGAAAAAGATACAAAGCTGCCAAGCTAGATGTAGAGGAAAAAATAGTAACTATGCCTGGATAAATTATTTGTATCAGAATTTCAAATGATAGCCATATAACTGGGATAGAACCATGTTTGTTTCTGTTATTTTTGTTCTTTGGTAAGCCAATGCTCAGGAAGAGTAAATAGCTAGCCAAAATTAAATAAAAATAGACTGTTATAATAATAAGCTATTATTTAAAACACATATTTAAAACACATATTCTACTTACAAAATTCCATTTTTGGTTTTATGCATAAGGATAAAGAAATTCATTCAGATGAAGATTACCCTGGAATGCCTAGTACCCAAGATAATGGTGTAGTCCTTTTTAATTTCCTCCACACCATAGGATCTATTAGGCAGGCTTCCTACTGCCAAGCTGCCTCCTCTTCTTCATTTCAAGTTCAGCTTGAAACAAGGCTTGAGTTTACAGGGCAAGCATTCCAACAATCAGTGAGATAATTATAACACTGATAGCAGCTAACATTTATTGAGTGCCTACTATGTGCCAGACACTGATCTAAGTTGTATATGAATTAATTCCCTTAAATTTCACACAACCTTATGAGTTCAGACACCATTATCAATTCCATCTTGCTGATGAGAAAACTGAGGCACAGAGAGGTTAAGTAATTCACCCAAGGCATAGAATTGGTAAGTGTGAGAGAGGATTCAAGCCAGTGTTGGAGCCAAGAAGCAAACGGGACTAAGAAATAGTAAATCCCAAGGACTCAGGAGTTAAGAGGTTAAGTCTATGTCTATCTAGATCCCCCTTTCCAAAAGGATATTGTGCAGGATATTCGGTCATGGAAATCTGAATGCGGATTCAGATATATCTTTTACTCTTCTAGAACACTAGAAGAGTAAACTTGTCAGTGAAAAGTTTCTGCCCTCTCAGGTCGGAAGCTGATGTAGGGTTGAGTTTTGGTGTTTTGCATTTTTTTTTTTTAATGGAGATCTGGAACCCGTAAGCATTTACTTCACACACAACATTTCTGGAGAATAATTTGTATGCCTCAAAGCACATTTCTCACAGGTTTCTTGTGGCTTTGAAAAACTATATCCTCAGCCACAACTGGATAACTGTTTCAGAAAAGATGAGGTGACATGGGCAGTGAGGAAAGGCCTCTGTCACTAGCCAGGCACACCAACCACTCCAGTACATATGGAGGAAAGCCTCTGAAGACATAAAACTGCTTAGAGTCCAGGTGGACAAGAATTAGGATAGCATTCTTGACTAAACCAAACCTCTGGCTATTGACCTCAAACCAAATCACTTTATAACAAAATAGAAAATATAATACTACTGTTAGCCATAAAGTGATATACAAATATGTAATAATTACAGGTTTCTTAGTGCTTTGTAGATGGCGTGTACCTTGGGATTCAGGATACCCCAAAATGCCCCCTGACTGACTTCCCTCCACAGAGTGCAGAACCATCAGTTTGGACCCATGAGTATTTACACACAGCTGTACCACAGTATCAGGTACTTGTAGGTTTTTTGATTTTTGTTTAATATGGGTTTTGTTTCTTTAGATGGTATTTAAACTCTGAATTTTTAGAGGTCATGAACTCTTCTTCATTTAAATTCCCCACAGTATGTCCCATAAAGTGATGGATACACAGTATCATATAATAAATTCTTGCTGAATTCATTAATTAGTCTTATACCAAACTTTCTGAGAGCAGAGACTCAAAGCACATACACATGCTATAGATAGATGCCAAGGGAAAGAAACAAACAGGATTATCTTTCACTTGCCCATCTCAAAGTATTTCCGTAGTCAATCTATCTCCAAGTCCTATCTTGGGTTTCAGATTTTCCTCACCCTCTCCATTCCCACTGCCATGTTTCTGATTCACTTCTTAGATCAAGAATCTTCAAAACATACCCACTTACCTCTACTTCTAATCTCAGTGCCACATCAGGCCCCATCTAATCTAATCAAAAGTGTTCCCCACTACTCCCTGCTGGCTTGGCCCAACCATCTGTTAGAGCCACACCAGCCTTTCGGCTGGAAGCCTTGTGCCTCTGCCAAGGTGCTATGAAGTGGGCCCTGCCACCTTCTGGTTCTGTCTGTTCTGCTCACATCCGGCAGGAAGGACAAGAACAGGGCAGGCCTATGCTGAGATCATAATCCTCTTAGAAGTCTCTTGAGTGTCTGACATGCAACAGCCACTCATATGAGACCCTAAATCCTGTGTATTTCTCCTCCTTTTCCTCACTCCTCTCCCACAGCCTAATCTGAACAGATGTCCCTCTCATAACACCAAAGACACCAAAAGGGACCTACAGGACCCCACAGGCAGGCCCCATCTGTTATCTAGAAGAGCAGATCTAGGGACCCCTACATTTAAGGAGCACAGAGTAGGAAGACAGCCAACAGGATGGCTCAATAACGGTGCCAATTATTATAGAGAGGTCAAGAACGATACAGTAAGAAAGGTTTTCTTTAGATTTGGCAACTAAAAAGCCCAACTGGTCACTTTAATAAAAGCAATTTCAGTGAGGTTGTGGGGCAGAAACAGATAGCAGAAGCTTAGCTTTGAAAGGAAGATCAAAAGTCAGTGGGTAAAGAGAATGTGGGGATAGGCAGGGGCCTTTCAAGATGGGAAAAGTGGATTTAGTATGCTTCTATGCTGAGGATGAAAAGCCTAAGGAGTAGAGGCTCACGACCGACAGACAGATACCCAGGAGGTGGGAAGAGTCTGGCCCCAAATCACAGGCAAGTCCTTCTGCTGACTGCTCTAAATTATTAAATATATAATCTATACCTCATTTCCTAATGTTCAATTATCTACTTATAGTTTATCTGGTATTTTTCTTTATTATTTGAATTATCATTTGCATGTTATTCATCTTACTATTTTTGCAGAATAACAACATAGCATTCAGTATGAAAACACCTGCACAACTATGGAGAAGTCACTTAACATCTATGAGCCCCAGTGTCCTTATCTGCAAAATGAGATGATAATATTATTAATATAATATTGTAATATTGCACAGAGATAATGCTAGAGAATATAATGGTTGTAATCAATACATTAAAAATGCCTTAGAATAAAGACTACTGCTCATTACATAGAGTTGGCACTTAACAGCCACTGTTGGCTGGTCCAGAGAATAAACAATCAAAAGAAGGATTTTTCTTCTAAGTTACCCCAATGGCACCAATTCCTCCACCACTGCTACTTCGCAGGAAGATCTCTTCCTTGGTTTTTAAATCCAGGAGGACCAACTGGTTCCCAGCTATGTACATCATGGTATTGTTTTCCAGAAGCTGTAGGTTGGCCCGCTTTCTGCAGTCATAACCAAAGGAATGTCTAAGGTAAAATTGCTAAGGAAAAGAAGTGCAATAATAGGCAACCATCCTAGGAACAGGGAAAGTAATGAAATAAATGTATTTTAAAAATCCATACTCTTAGATAAAGATTCTGGGATTGAAGTAATTGAATTTTATCCTAAAACTCAGAATTTTCCCAAGTATTACCAACATAATTTTGTTTTTAAATTATGTGAAAATCCTCAGGCTCTGGTTTAATTAATATTTTAATATTCCCAGGGAAATACTAAACACATTTTTTTCACAATAAAATTAAGATTAAACCTTCTATTTTGAGTACCATACAGAGCAAAATCATCACCAGCTAATTTCATTTTCCTCTCTCCTAAATCACAATCTGGTGTGGGAGGAAGTCCATTGCACTGTCACCTTGTCAAAATGCCTGAAAGAGAAGCCATTCAGAAAACGTTTCTTGACTGAACATAAAAATATTATATAGGCATCTTCGTTGATGCTGAAAGACAGATGTTTAAAATGCTAACATTATTGCGAAATTCTAACACACCATTGATAATGTGATTATTGTACTAAATTGACATAAATATATTTGAATTTTAATGCATATCAACATATTATAAAAATGACTAAATAATATATAGTATATAAGTATGTATGTATTGAATAGGCTAGAAATTTCTGTCTGAGCTTGTTAGTGTGTGTATACGTGTGTAGGTAAGACAGTGTGTGTATACCTATTTATGCTGTAGAGTAAAACTGCATTAACTCAGAACAGAGGTCAAAAATGAGTTATAAAACAACTCTCAAATATGCATTGTTACTACTTTCAAGTTCAATAGTAAAATAACCCACATTATAAGTGTAACAAATAAATTACATGAGATCAATATATGAAGAAAATTATGGTTTTCAAAAGAGTTATATTACAAAATAATGTATCTTAAGTAGCTAGATTCTTATTACATAAGAATTCATTGTAGATGTGAAAGTTGAAGTAACTTTAGAGATATTTTTATTTCTTGAGCCCTTATTTAAAAACAAATTCTGATTTTAGAGGATTCCACCTATTTGTAAGTAAATAAAAATTTTCAGAGAAAGAAATTACGTGGGACTTCTAATAAGAGTATGTAGAATGCAAAATGAAGAGAAAATTTAAATGAATGCAATTGAATTGTGAAGTAAATTCAAATTATAACCAACTATACCCATCTTACTACTTAATACTTAAATTGAGAGAGTATAACTGAATGAATGAATTCAGGGCATTTGATCTCTTCAAGAAAAAGGAATTTTATAAATTTAAGAAAGACATAAATACCTAAAATTAAACCCTATATGGAGAGGCAAATGAGTATGTGATTCAAGGATCTAGGTGAAGCTATTCAGACCTCACGGAGAACATCTGGAGGCCTCTGTAGCCACAGTACAAATACAAAGTTGGATATACAGCCCCTTACCTAACACAGCCTGGTAGGGGGCAGGGCATTTTGCCTACCCTCTTATTTCCTTTCTCCAAACCAATGCTCTCACATTTCTTCTTCCTTCTCTCCTTTCTTTCTCTTGTCTCAGTAATATGAGACTAGAAATGGGTAGCCATTTCTTCACTAGCTTAATGAAAGTTGAAAGTCAGAGCTACTATCATCTCTAATTTCCAGGAGGAAAAACTTCTCTTATATTCTTTGGCTCTGATTAAAGGCCCTTTCAGTTGTTGAATGGGTAAGATTATAATTCTCCAAACTCTCCCTCTCTAAATCACAACCTACTTACTTGGTGGCAGTGACTGCTTCTTGCTCACCTTTATTTCCCATGTACAGTGTCTTGAGCCTATTAGGCACTCAATAAATGTTTAATTCCTCATTGATACTTTGGTTAGTTAATTAATTTATAACTAGCTTCTGATCCTTCCCTCTTAACCCCAGAGGGCAGCAGCTGTCCCTGAATGGAGTTTTGAAAATATTAAAGTGTGTTTCAGTCTACCTTCAACTCCCTTCTTTCTTGTCTCATCCTTTCTTCTGGTTTGCCTCTTCATGACTTCCTATCAGGGACCCAGGGACTTTGATGTTCTTTCATGGCCATCTAGGACCTCCACTCTAAAAATGTGTTTAAATACAGTATTAAATTCTGTTTAATGCCTCTTATAATTTATGTTCTGATTCAGTTGATATTTAATAAATGGCCCATTTTTTGATAAAGTACATTGATTCAGAAGAGGCAGATTTTAAAAAAGTAAAGAAACTCAATATAACTAATAAAATATCCTCTATTCTATATTTTAAAGGCTAGTAATCAAAAGGGTATATAAAGGCCTACTTCACAAATAGAAAAAAAAAGGAGTAAAGACCTGGAGTTTTGAGAAAGATACTCCTGAAGTGACATGGGAAGAGAAAAACCTGGGATGAACCTCACATTTGACTTCTACCCACTGAAGGAAAAGATGGGCCATGTCATTCTGTTCTGAGAATGATGTGAGACGGCTAGAAAGGTGCCTAATGCCTTCCCCTAATTAGGGTGGAAGAATTATGAATTTTGAAAGGACTGTAGGTTTGGCTGCTCCTTCAATACTGCATTCAGTTCCAGATACCACACCAAAGAAGAACTCCCACAAAATGGAGTGTGCACAGAGGATGGTAATCCAGATAAAAAAGGCACAAATGAGATAAGCAGAAATAACCAAGGGTGTTAACCCTGGAGAAAAGTGTACTTGAGTTTATATTTGCTCCGTCTCCAGAAAGAACTAAGTCCAATGTGGAGAGGTTCCTGAGAAGGAGATCTTGATTCAAAGCTGATTTAAACTGAGGAAAAATGGGACAAGTTAGTATGTATGAAATGGTTCCTTATTGTGCTTTTGATTTGCATTTCCCTAATGGCTAATGATGTTGAGCATCTTTTCATGTGCTTTTTAGCCACTTGTATATCATCTTTTAGAGAAATGTCTATTCAACTCTTTCACCTATTTCTTAATTGGGTTGTTTGTCTTTTTGATGTTGAGATATAAGATTTCTTTATAAATTCTGGATATTAAAGAAATTCTGCCTTTAGAGGGCAATGGCAGATAAAGAGAAAAGGTAACTGTATGGATGTGGCCGTGTAACAATAAAACTTCATTTACAAAAACAGGCAGAGGGCCAGATTTAGTCCATGGCCTGTAGTTTGCCTATCCCTGACCTAAGAAACTGAAATCCCCAAATTATTCATATGTAGCTATAGTGGATACACAAGCATGAGAAGATCCAGTGGTATTCTGGAATCTGGAGTCACATAAGGCATCGAAACAAGCTCATGATAATCGTAGAAGTAGTTCTCTGATATTTTCTTCTTAAGTTTCTTCGTTGCCTCTTCCACAGGGGTTTCTATAGACCGAGATTCCAAAAAATTAAAATAGTTTAACTAAGAAGAGTATTGAGTGAATCCTAAAATTGCATTTCCCAAAGATAGGAGGAATGTACATAGCCTAAAAAACTCTAGCAGTACGTACTACTAATGGCCCAAACATATGATGCTACATACAAGTAAGCATGAGAGAAAAAGCCAACATGCCTGTGTCTGTCAGGGGTGAATGTTGAGCTCTGGTCTTGGTTTCAATAAAGTCTGAAAGAGCAACTTCCAATCAATTCCAAGGGAGATTCATGCTCACTAATCTATGATAGAACATCCCTTAGACCATCCTATTCCCCGAAAGTTCTGTATGTGATCCTCAGAAACAGAATATACAATTCCAGAGTTCCTAAGTCACCCTATCCAAATGTGTGGGATGCTTTTTTTTTTTTTTTTTTTGTATCACTCCCCACACATATCCTTATCCTCAAATTTTTCTTTGTATGGATTTACAGCTGTAAAAATGGTGACAATTACCAACAGAAAACCAATAATACTTACCTCCCGTGCTTTCCAAATTATCATCTTGGGTTGAACTTGAACTTCCTTCCAAGTGTTCCGCATATGAGCCTTCTTCCTCTGAATATAAATCTTCCCCTTCAGTAAATGTTTCTTCAGTTGTATCCTCTAAAAATTTGTAATCCTCTTTCGTAGTAGCTATTTTAAAAATTGTTTTAATAGTTTTACAAATTTTGAATAAAACATTTTCTTATTTCTAAAGTAGCTAATACTTCCAATTTTTGTGTTCTAAATTTAATGAATTTTATTACTTAAAATTCCTAGAAAAATAATTTTATTTGATCAGTCTTGTAACTTAAAAAAAAAAGTCTTTCCTGTGAGTTAATCTCCATTTCCACTTCATTTCCAGACTATTTCCTATTACTGCATACTTACAAAAAGTAAAAGGTGAAGAAAAAGGAGAGGCTAGTATGGTGCTAGCATAATCTTAATTCAATTCAGTTTTACCTATTATGTTATGATTTAACATAACATAACATAACATGTTATGTTAAAGGACCTGTTACATTAAAGACAAAGAATACTTATTCAAAAATATGTTTCTATCAGTATCCCAGGAATATCCAGACAAGCTAGGAGGAAAAGAGAATTGAGAAGAGACTAGGATGGGCTTTGATATAAGCCAACATCCAGATCAAGTCCAAACATGGGTATGGTTAAAGCATCAAATGCCAGGTGAAAGACAGGGCTGAGTGAACATTCAGAAGGTCAAGGAAGAAACAGCAAGTGTACTGGAAGCAGAGTTAGAGCTATGTAGTACATCTGAGATAAGGCTAAAAGATTAGGAACAAGGTCAAGACAAATATGAATGGGGAAGGAAAGCTGAGCCATGCCAATTATCTAGATGATAGGACAGGGTTCCACAGTATTCATGTGTTTAGATGCAATGAAAATAATACCACTGGGCCAAACACACAGTTTGCATTTCCCTAAGGAGGGCCCTGGGAAGCTATTCCCCAATAATACCATTTAATGGATACTTTAGCTCTTTCTTAGAACTATGGCGACCGAAGACTATTTCTACATTTCAAGACTAGTGTGTCAATAGTTGAACACTCTGTGTGATGGTCTCCGCCTGGAAAAGAGTTAAGGCTACCCAGTACATAAGTCTGTTTGGCTCTTAGGGCAAAAGGCTAGGGTGAGGCTATCACTAATAAAGAAATTGGGAGTGAAGGCCAATAAAGAAGAGTAGATAACAAAAAATAATAATATTAGCCTTAGAGAAGGGACAAGCCACTGATGGAAAAAGGGAAGTTAGGAAAATGCTACTTTGGCAGGAAGTGGACACATTACTTGATGATGGTGAAGCAGCAAATCTAAGCAACTAGATGACTGGGGATTTTATAGTTTTTAAAATCTGAGAAACAGACTGGCAGAGGCTTATGTTTTGAAATATAAACCATAAGCATTTGCCTTTCTATTCTTGGAAATACTCTAACATCAACATGGAGAATATGAAATAGATATTCTATTTTCTGGTGGAATTAGAAGCACCTTTAAAAGCCCAAATCACAAATAGATAGCTGGACTAGCTGGTGGGAAAATCAGTGGAGACTGAACAAGGATGCGTGCAGGCAAAAGCCAAGAGACTGAACCAAGAAGACAAGGCATTGCAACTGCAGAGCTCAAAAAGAACCAGCT
Organism: Choloepus didactylus; assembly: GCF_015220235.1. Classification (NCBI taxonomy): domain Eukaryota; kingdom Metazoa; phylum Chordata; class Mammalia; order Pilosa; family Megalonychidae; genus Choloepus; species Choloepus didactylus. Next base: position 78,918,219 of record NC_051307.1, read on the forward strand.
ATGATTTTTGTTTTGTGACTCAGGATTTTATACATGAGTTTCTTCTCTCTAGCCAATGGATATAGTAAGCTGTGGAAGTTCTTTAACAATGCAAGAGTCTCTTCTCCAGCTGCTACAGAGAAAGACAGCCTCCTGAAAATACAGCTTGCTGCTGTGATTCCTTGTTTACCTCCACCTTCTCTGTGAGACTGGGAATGCAATAAGGAAGCCTGCAAAAGGTATGACTGTACACATAGAAAATCCATCAGAACTACCTATAATGTATTATAATTTTAAAAAGAATTTAGTATGGTTTCTGTATACAAATAACATGCAAATATCAATAGTAGAGGACTTCTACTTTGGCCATGATGAAGTAACTAGTACAAGACTTGCCCTCCTTCTACAAACAAACAATTAGTAAAAAACTGGACAAAATACAAAAAATAACTTTCAGACATTGAACAAGAGGCAGCACAGGACTATGATCCCCCAGAGAAGGGAAACAAGGTCACTCCTACTATTACCCTGGCTTTTTACCTGGAGATACTTTCTGGAAGGACAACTCAGGACAACATAATGGTCTCACTAAACCAAGGAGAAAGAAATCAGAATTCAGGGAGGTTTAGTGGCTTGAAGTTGGTTTGTTGGTTTTTTGTTTGTTTTTGTTTTGTTTGCTTTTTGAAACATGTTTTTTATTTTATTAAGTTTACAAACATTTCATATCCATGAAAAGTACATTCCCCCTACCCTGTTCACCCCATCTCCTGGTAACCTGTAGTAACCTTTCTGTCTCTGTGAATTTGCTTTTCTTAACATCAGGGGCTTTTATTCTTTTTTTCCACATGCAATTTTATTAAGATATATTCATATATCATACAATCTTCTACAGTTTACAATCAATTGTTCACAGTATTAAAATATAATTGTGCACCCATCACTACAATCAGCCCTTGAACACATTCATTATTCCCAAAAAGAAAAAAACATAAAAATAAAAAAAATAAAAAAGAATACCCAAAACACCCCATACCCCATATGCTCTCATTTTATTCATTTATTTTTTGTCCCCATTTTTCTACTCATCTGTCCATACACTGAATAAAGGGAGTGTGAGCCACAAGGTTTTCACAATCATACAGTTACACCATATAAGCCATATAGGTATACAATTGTCTTCAAGAATCAAGGCTACTGGATTGCAGTTCAACAGTTTTAGGTCTTTCCTTCTAGCTATTCTAATATACTAAAGACTAAAAAGGTATATCTATATAAAGCATAAAAATAGCTTCCAGAATGACTTCTTGAATCCATTTGAAATCTTGCAGCCACTGAAACTTTATTTTGTTTCATTTCTCTTCCCCCTTTTGGTGAAGAAGGCTTTATCAATCCTATGATGTCAGGTATAGGCTCATCCCTGGGAGTCATGTCCCACAGTGCAAGGGAGATTTACACCCCTGGGAGTCATGTGTCATGTAGGGGGGAGGACAGCAAGTCTACCTGCCAAGGTGGCTTAGAGAGAGAGGCCACATCTGAGCAACAAAAGAGGTTCTCTGGGGGTGTCTCTTAGGCACAATTATAAGTAGGCTTGGCCTCTCCTTTGTAGCAACAAGCTTTATAAGGATGAGTCCCAAGATCAAGGGCTCAGCTAATAAATTGGTAATCCTCAATGCTTGCAAGCATATAAGGAATTTCCCAGATGGATAACTTTAATATTTCCACGTTTTCCCCCAATCTTTCAAAGGGGCTTTGCAAATAACATTTTTATTCTCCACCAAAATTACTCTGGAATGAATCTGGGATTCACACTAACCTGTACAACACAACCAGATCTCATTCCCTGTTCAAGGTTCCATGTAGCTATGGTAGTTGAATAAACTGACCATATAAGTTAAATTATATAGTATGCTACAGAAAATATAGATTTTCCACCAAACAAACATCTCCTCCCTTGGTCTTACACAGATGTTGAAGTTTTAAACACAGTCAATATCATCCTTTCCCTTTTAGTCTGATTTACATTAGTCCTAACCAAGTCCACTTCGTTCATATCTCTAATCGAAGTCTGATCCTTTTTTGGCTTCCTTAACATTTGCTGTATGGAGTAGTGCTGACATTCATAGCTGCCAAACTCGGGCTCTGAGTCTCAGGTGTCAGACCTGTGTATAACCTAACCTAACCTGGTTAGGCTATTACACAAAGAAGTCAGAATCTCAGAATTTAGAAATAACCATTACAATTCAGTAATAGATGTAATTGCTATAAGAGCTTACAATCTAGAATCTTTACCATAAGCCTTCCTCTGATAATCTGTGCTCTCGGATTCAATTCTCAGAGTTTGCACATTATAGTTAGTGCATAATAATGAGGCATTATGTTTATCTTTTCATTTCTGATTTATTTCACTCAACATACACCCACAAGGTCCATTCACCTAGGTGTGTACCTCATAACTTCATTCCTTCTTGTAGCTGCTCAATATTCCACTGTATATAAACCACAGTTTGCCATCCTGTTCATCAGTCAATGTACCCTTAGGCTACCTCCATCCATTGCAAATCATGAATACTCCATAAATACTAGTGTGCAAATATCCATTCGTGTCCCTGCTCTCAGTTCTTCCAAGTATATACCCAATAACAGGATTGTAGGACCATATGGCAACCCCATACTTAGCTTCCTGTGGAACTGCTACACTGCCCTCGTGATGGGCTGCACCATTCTACTTCCACACCAATGGAGATTAGGTATATCATTCGCTCCACATTTTCTCTAACACTTGTATCCCTCTGTTTATTTTTTAAACAGTTTCATTCACATACCATAAATTCCATCCTAAGTAAACCACCAATGGTTCCCAGTATAATCATATAGTTATGCATTTACCAACACAATTTATATGAGGACATTTCTACTTTCTTGATCAAAGAAACAGGGAGAGGATAAAAAAGAAAAAAGAAAAAAAATTTTTAAATGACCAAAAATAAAACAAAATATGCAATAAAAAGGTCAGACAACACCACCACCATCAAGAATCCCATACCCCTTCCTTATATCCCCCTCCTATAGACATTATCTTTGGTATATTTCCTTTATTATAATTAATGGAAGCATATTACAATCCTACTGTTAACTATAGACTCTAATTTGCACTGATTGTATTTTTCCCTAATAATATCCCATTTTCAACACCTTGTAAAGTTGACATTCATTTGTTCTCCCTCATGTAAAAACATTCTTATATGTGTGGATTTAATCACCAACATTGACCACTCTAGGTTTCACTAAGTTATACAGTCCCAGTGTTTACCTTCTATCTTTCCTTCTGGTGTCATAAATGCCACTAGCCCTCCTCTTTCAACTGTACTCACAGTCATCTTTGTTCAGTATACTTACAATATTGTGCTACCATCACACAGTATTGTTCTATCCATTTCTGGATCTGTATAATCAATCTTGTTGAACATTTTATACCCCTTCAGCATCAAATGCCTGATGTCTTCCCACTTTCTATCTCCTGAAAACCTGTGTTCTCAACTTTGACTCTCAAAGTTTGCTCATTAATATTAGTTCATATTATTGAGACTGTATGGTATTTGTCCTTTTGTTTCTGGCTAATTTTGCTCAACATAACTTCCTCATGGTTCATCCACACTATTATATGCTCCATGACTTTATTCTGCCTTACAGTTGCATAATATTCCATCATATGTTATACCACAGTTAGTTTATCCACTCATCCATCAATGGAATTTGGGCTATTTCCATCTCTTGGCAATCGTGAATAAATGCCGCTATAACCGTTGGTTTACAAATGTCCATTCGTGTCCTAGCTTTCAGTTCCTCTGAATATATACCTGGTAATGGGACTGCCAAATCATACAGCAATTATATACTTAGCTTCCTGAGGAACCACCATATTACCTTCCAGAGTGGTTGCATCATTCTACATTTATGATAACAGTGAATAAGTGTGCCTTTTTCTCTACATCCTCTCCAGTAATCTTCTATTTTTTTTTATGATGGCCATTCTAGTAGGTGTGAGATGATATCTCATTATGGTTTCAATTTGCATTTCCATAACAGTGGGTGAAGTTGAGCATCTTTTCATATGATTTTGAGCCATTTGTATTTTCTCTTCAGAAAAGTGTCTGCCATGTATTTTGCCCATCTTTTAATTGGGTCACTAGTTTTTTTGTCATTGAGTTGTAGGATCTCTTTATATATTCTGTATATTAAACTCTTATCTGATATATGGTTTCTAAAGATTGTCTCCCATTGCATAGGCTGCCTTTTTACTTTTCTGACAAAGCCCTTTGACACAAAAAAGTGTTCAATTTTGAGGAGATCCCATTTATCTATTTTTTTCTGTCATTGCTCACACTTTGCGTGTAAGGACTAGGAAACCACCTCCTATCCCAAGACCTTTAAGATATTTCTCTATATTTTCTTCTAAAAGTTTTATGGTCTTAGTGCTAATGTTTAGGTCTTTTATCCATTTTGAGTTAATTTTTGTATAAGGTGTGAGATAGGAGTCCACTTTCATTCTTTTGGATATGGATATCCACTTCTCCAAACACCATTTATTGAAGAGGCTGCTTTGTCCCAGTTGCATTATCTTGACCACCTTATCAAAGATCAACTGTCCATAGACGAAAGGGTCTACTTCTGAACACTGAATAACATTCCATTGGTCAGTACATCTATCTTTATAACAGCACCATGCTTTTTTGACCACTGCAGCTTTCTAATATGCTTTAAAGTCAGGTAGTGTGAGACCTCCCACTTCATTCCTCTTTCTCAAGATATATTTGGATATTCAAGGCACCCTGCATTTCCAAATAAATTTGGTTACTGATTTTTCTATTTCTTCAAAGTGAGTTGTTGGGATTTTAATTGGTATTGCATTGAATCTATACATCAATTTAGGTAGAACTGACATCTTAACTATATTTAGTTTTCCAATCCATGAACATGGTATGTCCTTCCATTTATTTAGGTCCTCTGTGATTTCTTTTAGCAATGTCTTGTAGTTTTCTGTGTATAGGTCTTTTTCAGCCTTGGTTAAGTTTATTCCTAAATATTTGATTCTTTTGGTTGCCATTGTAAATGGATTTTTTTCTTAATTCTTCCCTCGTATTGCTAATTACTAGTGTATAGACACATTACTGATTTTTTTGTGTTGACCTTGTACACTGCCAATTCACTGTATTTATTTATTAGCTACAGTGGCTTTGCTGTAGATTTTTTCAGGATTTTCTATACATAGGATCATGTTACCTGCAAGCAGTGAAAGTTTTAATTTGGATGCATTTTATTTCTTTTTCTTGCCTAATTGCTCTAGCTAGAACTTCCAGCACAGGGTTGAACAACAATGGTGACAGTGGGCATCCTTGTCTTGTTCCTGACCTTAGAGGGAAAGCTTTCAGTCTTTCCCCACAGAGTATGATGTTAGCTGTGGGTTTTTCATACATTGCCTTTATCGTAATGAGGAAGGTCCCTTCTATTCCTGTCCTTTTGAGTGTTTTTACCAAGAAAGCATGTTGAATTCTGTCAAATGCCTTTTCTGCATCAACTGAGATGATCATGTGGTTTTTTTGCTTTGATTTACTGATGTGGTTTATTACATTTATTGATTTTCCTGTGTTGAACCAGCCTTACATACTTGGAATAATTCCCACTTGGTCATGGTGTATAATTCTTTTAATGTGCTTTTGGATTCAATCTGCAAGTCTTTTGTTGAGGATCTTTGCATCTATAGTCATTGAAGAGATTAGTCTATAACTTTCTTTTCTCATAGTATCTTTATCTGGCTTTGGTATTAGGGTGATGTTGGCTTCATAGAATGAGTTATGTAGCTTTCCCTCCTCTTCAACTTTTTTGAAGAGTTTGAATTGGTACTAACTCTTTCTTGAATGCTTGGTAGAACCACATGTGGAGCCATCTGGTCCTGGACTTTTCTTTTTTGACCTTTTTGATGACTGACTCAATCTCTTAACTTGTGACTGGTTTGTTGAGATCATTTTTTTTCCTCGAGATAATGTTGGCTGTTCATGCTTTCTAGGAAGTTGTACATTTTGTCTACGTAGTCCAGTTTATTAGCATATAATTACAGTATCCTCTCATTAGCTCCTTTATTTCTGTGGAGTCAGTAGTTAGGTCCACCTTCTCATTTCTGATTTTATTTATTTGCATCCTCTCTCTTTTTTGTCAGTCAAGCCAGGTGTCCTAGTTTGCTAATGCTGCAGAATGCAAAACACCAGAGATGGACAGGCTTTTATAAAACGGGTTTATTTCGCTACACAGTTACAGTCTTAAGGCCACAAAGCATCCAAGGTAACACCTCAGCAGTTGGGTACCTTCACCGGAGGACAGCCAGTGGTGTCCGGAAAACCTCTGTTAGCTAGGAAGGCAGCTGGCGTCTGCTCCAAAGCTCTGGTTTCAAAATGGCTTTCTCCCAGGACGTTCCTTTCTAGCAAGCTTGCTTCTCTTCAAAACATCACTCCCAGCTGCACTCTCTTTCTTCCCCCCAAGTCAGCTCATTTATATAGCTCCACTGATCAAGGCCCACCCCGAATGGGTGGGGCCACACCTCCATGGGAACATCTCATCAAAATTATCTCCCACAGCTGGGTGGGGCACACTCCAAGCAAATCTAACCAACACCAAAACTTCTGCCCCACACAAGACTACAAAGATAATGGCATTTGGGGGAGACAATACACTCAAACTGGCACACCAGGTATCCATTGATTTTATCGATTTTCTCAAAGAACCAACTTCTGGTTTTGTAGATTATTGTATTCATGTTCTCAATTTTATTTATTTATGCTCTAATCTTTGTTATTTCTTTCCTTCTGTTTGCTTTGGGGTTAGTTTGCTGTTCTTTCTCTAGTTCCTCCAGGTGAATCATTAATTTCTCAATTTTTGCCTTTCTGTCTTTTTCAATATAGGCATTTAGGGCAATACATTTCCCTCTCAGCACCACCTTTGCTGCATCCCATACATTTTGATATGTTGTGTTTTCATTGTCATTTGCCTCAAGACATTTACTAATTTCTCTTGTAATTTCTTCCTTGACCCACTGGTTGTTTTAAGAATGTTGTTTAGCTTCCATATACTTGTGAATTTTCCAGCCTTCTGCCTGTTACTGATTTCCAACTTCATTCCATTTTTATCAAAGAAAGTTTTTTGTATAATATCAGTATTTTTAAATTTATTGAGACTTGCTCTGTGACCCAACATGTGGTCTTTTATGGAAAATGATCCAGGAGCACTTGTGAAAAATGTGTATCCTGCTATTGTGAGGTGTAGTGTTCTATAAATGTCTAAGTCTAGTTCATTTATCATACTATTCAACATCTCTGTGTCCTTACTGATACTCTTTCTAGATGTTCTATCCATTGATGACAGCAGCGTATTGATGCCTCCAACTATTATTGTACAGGTGTCTACTTCTCCCTTCAGTGCTGTCAGTGTTTGCCTCAAGTATTTTGGGGCACTCTGGCTTGGTGCATAAATATGTATGACTGTTATATCTTCTTGATGAATTGTCCTTTTTATTAATACCTAGTATCCTTCTTTGTCTCTTTTAATTGTTTTACATTTGAAGTCTAATTTGTCTGACATTGATATAGCTACCCCCACTCTTTTTTGGGTTTTGTTTGCATGAAATATCTTTTTCCAACACTTCACTTTCAACCTATTTTTGTGCTTCTGTCTAAAGTGAGCCTCCTGTAGACAGCATATAGATGGGTCCTGTCTTTTAATTCATTCTGTCAGTCTATGTGTTTTTACTGGAGAGCTTAATTCATTAGAATTTACTGTTATTATTGTAAGGGCAGTACTTTCTTCTACCATTTTGTCTTTTTTGATTTTCCTATGTCACATCTTATTTTTTTCCTCTCTTTCCTTTTACCCTTCCTGATAGTCTTCATTTCTACACTCTTCTCCAAACCTCTCTTTCCTGTCTTTTCCTATCTGCCTGTAGCACTCTGTTTAGTATTTCTTGTACAGCAGGTATCTTGTCCACAAATTCTGTGATTGTCTGTTTCTCTGAAAATATTGTAAACTCTCCCTCATTACTGAAGGACAGTTTTGTCGGATATAGAATTCTTAGTTGGCAGTTTTTCTCTTTCAGTATCTTAAATATATCATACCACTGCCTTCTCACCTTCATGGTTTCTGTGGAGAAATCCATACATAGACTTATCAAGCTTACCTTGTATATAATGGATCACTTTTCTCTTGCTGCTTTCAGAATTTTCTCTTTGTCTTTGACACTGGACAATCTTATCAATATTGTCTATCCAGATCTATTCTGTTTGGGGTACACTGGGCTTCTTAAATCTGTAATTTTACATCTTTCATAAGAGTTGGGAAATTTTCAGTGACTAATTCCTCCATTACTCTTTCTGCCCCTTTCCCTTCTTTTCCTCTTCTGGGACACCCATAACATGCATATTCATGTGCTTCAGGTTGTCTTTCAGTTCCCTGAGACCCTGCTCATATTTTTCCATTCTTTTCCCTACCTGTTCTTTTTTGTGTATTATTTCAGATGCCCTGTCTCCTGGTTCACTTATCCTTTCTTTAGCCTCTTCAAATCTGTTGTTGTATGTCTCCATTGTGTTTTACATCTCTTCTGTTGTTCCTTCCATTCCCATAAGTTCTGCTATATGTTTTCTCAAGCTTGCAAATTCTTCTTTATGGTCACCCAGTGCCTTCTTTATATCCTTCATCTCTTTTGTCATGTTTTCCTTCAGCTCATTGATTTGATTTACAAGATATGTTTGAACACCTTTGGTTGTTTCAACTCCTGTATCTCAGTTGAAGTGTCAGTTTGTTCCTTTGGCTCATCCATATCTTCATGCTTCCTAGTATGACTTGTGATTTTTTGCTGTCCAGGCATCTGATTTTCTTGATGAGTTTATTCTGTTGACTGTTTTCACTTTTACCTAGGGTTTTCTTGTTGGTTGGCTTTATCTATCTACTCTGGCATTCAGTTCAACTTATTCTTACCTCTAGCATAGTGTCTGTTAATTAATCAGAATTTTTCAGCTTTTTTTTTTCTAGCTCTTGCCCTGCCTATATGGATCCTTTTTTTGAGGGGGTCTCCCCAGATATAATCAATCCAATCAGATTTTCCCAGTCCAGACAGACCCAGGTCTTGGGAGGAGGGTGTAATCTGTATTAAGTTTCCCTGAGAATAAGATCCAGTCAGTTTTCAGACCCTCCTCTGAAGCCTCTAGACTCTGTGCTTTTCCTATCCTGTCCAGGTGGCATTTGTCAGCCTGAAGATCCTCACTGGCATAAAGAAATGTGATGTCTCTAATTCTCAGTAGCCCCTGTCCCTGCCAAGGGCATGGCTGACTCAAGCTGTTTATATTTTCCAGTCCAGATCTGAGTTCTCTGAAGGAGGACCACCACTTGATCTGTTCCCTGCCCCCCACCTTTTTGGAGGGAAGATATGCCCTTCAAAGAATTATCTCCCCCAGCTGATTCATTGCTTTGTCTCTGAAACCTATCTTAGCTCCACCCTTGCCTGGGTCCAGCTGCCAATTGAAAATATCTGAGGCTTTCTCTAATGGGCCACTTAGAATGGTTTTTAAAAAGAAGAAAAGCTAAAAAAGAGGAAAAAAAGAAAAGGAAAAAAAAAACAAGGAAAATAAAAAAAGAAACCCCTTTTTAGAGCCATTCCCCAGCCTCCAAGATTTGCCAGTCAAGAGCTGGATTTGGTACTCAGCTCTGTGCACCTCCCTTCTTGGGACACAGCCCCTTTCTAGTACTCTGAGCTCAGCCAACTACAAAAGCCTCCATCTTTATTCTTTTTTACTTTAGTTCATTTTATCTTTTTCCATCAGCCCCTCCCCTCTGCCTGGATAAAAGCTGCAGTTGAAGCTTGGTTGAGCTACTTTCCCTTGTTCCCAGCAGAGACTACTTAAAGATATGCCCTTTAGGGAATTATCTCCTTCACCTGACTAGTTACTCTCAGACATACCTTAATTCTGCCCTTGCCTGGGGCAGTGCTGAAACCTGAGAGTTCCTGTTGTCTAATGGGCTATTGAAAAATAAAAATAAATTAATTAATACAGAAATAGAAAGAAAAGTGAAAAAAAAAACCTTTTCAGAGCCATACCCCAGCTCCCCAGGTTTACCAATCAAGAGCCAGAGTTGGTACCCATTTCTATGTGCCCCTTTTCTTAGGGTCCAGCCCTTTTCCAGTATTCTGAGCTCCTCCAAATTCAAAAGTCTCTGGGTTTTTTGTTTTGTTTTGTTTTGCTTTTTTGTTTGTTGCTTGAACTTTTGAATAAACTATCAGAAAAGGAGCTTTAAGAAATCTGTTGGGCACCCCTTGAAGCTTTCTGCTAAATATTAAGCTAGGCATACATTGGATGAAACTCTGCAAGGCCAATCAGAGAACAACTAGCAAAGCACTCTGCACTGAATAATTCCCAAAGCTCAAAGAGAACTGATATATGTTTGAGTTCTGACAATCCAGAGGGATGATCAGAGAGAATATTGAATACCTTGGGAACCTTAGACAGGTTATACCTTAACAGTGGGACTAAATTAGACCTAGAGTAAAAACTACTAGTTCTGCCCTAACAAAGTTTTAAAACAAGCCACAAAAGGATCAAGCTGACCCACAAGTAATTTAACTGCCTGCCAACAAAAGCTTCAACACTATTTAAGGGAAGAAAACAACATGTGGGAACTCAAAAACATAATATCACAACGTCCAGCATTTAATAAATATCAACCATACAGTTCTTCCACTCCCTCTTCCTTTTTCCTGTCTCTTCCCTTTCTGAATGGTTTATAGAGTCATTTGGTAGAGCCATGCAAGCTATATCTGAGCTTAGGGTAGGAGGAACTGTGGTGAGTCAGAATGTGGTGTCAGATCCTCAGTGGGGAGAGAAAGGTGCTGATACAGGGAGGAAGCTTGGTATGGAAGGCCAGAGCCCAAGTGGGGTGAGGAAGGATCCCATGGAGAGTACGATATGGAGTGTCTAAAGATACTTCCCAATGTTTTCTTCTAGAGTTTGACAGCTCTAGTTCTTATTTTAAAGTCTTTGATCCATTTTGAGTTGATTTTTGTATATGGTATGAGGTAGGGTATGGCCAATTGATTTTTCACAAGTCTGCCAAGTCCACTCAATTGGGAAAGAACAGGCTCTTTAAAAGATGTTGCTGGCATCTTAGGTTTTAATGTATTGGGATAGCTAGAATTAAATACCTGAAACTACCAAACTCCAACCCAGCAGTCTGGACTCCTGAAGACAATTATATAATAATGTAGATTACAAGGGGTGACAGCGTGATTGTGAAGACCTTGTGGATCACACCCCCTTTATCTAGTGTATGGATGAGTAGAAAAATGGGGATAAAAACTAAAGGACAAATGGGGTGGGATGGGGGGATGATTTGGGTGTTCTTTTTTCACTTTTATTTTTTATTCTTGTTCTGGTTCTTTCTGATGTAAGGAAAATGTTCAGAGATAGATTGTGGTGATGAACGCATAACTATGTTATCATACTGTGGACAGTGGATTGTATACCATGGATGACTGTATGGTGTGCGAATGTATTTCAATAAAACTGAATTTAATAAAAAAAAAAAAGATGTTGCTGGGAAAACTGGATATCCATATATAAATGAATGAATGAGGAACCCTACCTCACACCATATAAAATGATTAACTCAAAATGGATCAAAGACCTGAATATAAGAACCAGGACTATAAGACTCCTAGAGGAAAATGTAGGGAAGCATCTTCAGGGACGAGCCTGATCCTGGTATCCTGGGATTGAGAAAGCCTTCCTGACCAAAAGAGGGAAGAGAAATGAAACAAAACAAAGTTTAGTGGCTGAGAGATTTCAAATAGAGTCAAGAGGTCAATCTGGAGGTTATTCTTAAACCTTAAAAAGATATCCCTTTTTAGTGTTTTAGAATAGCTAGAAGAAAATACCTGAAACTGCTGAACTGTAATCCAGTAGCCTTGATTCCTGAAGATGACTGCATAACTATATAGCTTTTATGGTATGACTGTGTAATTGTGAAAACCTTGTGACTGATACTTCCTTCATCCAGTATATGGACAGATGAGTAAGAAAATAAAGACTAAAAATATATAAATAATAGGGCCGATAAGGGATATGGGGTGTTTTGGGTATTCTTTTCTATTTGTATTCTTTTTTTTTTTTTTTTGGAGTAATGAAAATATTCAAAAATTGATTGGGATGATGAATGCACAACTATATGATGATACCATGAACACTCACTGGACACTTTGGATGATTATCTGGTATGTGAATATATCTCAATAAAATTGCATTAAAAAAAAGGATATCTAGACAGTTACATGAAGGTAGTAGGAGATTTAACACACACCTCTCAGAAATTACTAGAGCTAGTTAAAAACTAAATTGAAACATGAATGATCTGAACAACACTATCAGCACCTTGACCTAATTGATATTTGTAAAACACTATACTACAAAAGCAGGATACCCCTTCAAGTGCACATGGACCACTTATCAGAATAGAACACTTGCTGGGACATACCACACGAACTAATCAATTTAAAAGGATTTAAATCATACAGTATATGATTTATGTTTTATGATCATGACAGAATAAAATTAGAAATAAATAACAATATCTAGAAAAACCTCCAAATATGTGAAAATTAAATACTTATAAATAATGTACAGTTCAAGAAGAAATTAACAAAAGAAATTAGAAAATGACTCAAACTAAATGGTAATTAAAATACAACATATCAAAATTTGTGGAACATAATTGACCCTCTTGGAAAATATTCTGAAGAGAGAAGTTCCCCCTCAAGCTCTAGGAATTAGCTTGTCCAGGGGACCTGGACACCAATCCCTGTTGTCTTACCTCTGCAAGGTTGTCAAAAGCAATGCTCAAGAGTGATGTCACCAAGATGGCAAAGTGAGACATCCCAGGGTTCCATCCCCCCCACCCAGGAATTTTTTAACAAGCAAAAACTAGCAGAACCATCTTTCTCGGAGCTCCAGAAAACATTTGAAGGGTTTCAGTAACTGGGAGAGAACCAAGTCAAGAAAAACACAACTTAAATATGGTAGGAAAAGCTTTGTTGGCCCTTCCCACACTGCCTTTCTGTCTTGGTGCAGCAGCAGCCTGTCCCACTGCACATCACTAGTTCCAGGACGAGAGGGATCAGAGTAACTCTTATGCATATATTGAGGTGAATGTATGTCTGTACCAATCAGTTTGGTGGCAGCCTGAAAGACTTCCAGCCTGAAAGACTCTAATTCACCAGTCCCAAAACTAGTCTGGATGTAGAACTGACTTGCAGGGCAGCTAAAATAGTGTAAGAAAACAATCAAACTGCAGCTGCCTGGGGAAAAGAATGACTGGCTTTAAGACATAAATTATAGCTCCTGGGACCAGAAAGGGCTAAAAATGTCCTATAACAGGAGGGGCGTTTGGAATGTCCATGTAAATGGGGAAATTCATAAGGTCATGCACAAATGTCCAGGACAAGACACATGATCAGAAAAGACAGGAGAATAACATACACTTTCACCTCAGGCCTTTTTTAGGCTAATTATTAGGCTGCTAAGGTCAGAAGTAGAACACTCACACAGGCCAATCTGCAAAGACTGGAAAAGTTGTTTTCCTTCTTTTCTTTTCCTTTTTTTGTTGTTGGCTCCTGACTTCAAGGAGCTGTCCTAACACTAGCTGCATACAAACTTAAGGAACAGACACTACAGTGACTAAATCCAGAGCTAACACAATAAAATAACAAAATGTCCAAATTGCAACAAAACATTCCAAGGCATAAAATGGCCCTTTCAAAGGAACAGATAAAGCATCAGAAACCATTAACAAGGAAGCTAAGGCTTTGGAATCTTTTTGAAAACTACCATAAATATGCTCAAAGAGCTAAAGAAAAATGTGGACAAAAAATAAAGGAAATCAGGAAAACTATATATGAACAAAGTAAGAATTTCAATAAAGATACAGAAATCAAAAAATGGAACTAAAAAGATATACTGGGGCTGAGACCATAACTGAAATTAGAAGTTGCCTAAAGGAGTTCAAGAGCATAGCGGAGTTGGCAGAAGAGAGAGTCAATGAACTTGAACATAGAACAACTGAAATTATCCTGCTTAATGATCAGAAAGAAAAAGAATGAAGAAAAGTGAACACCTAAGAGAACTGTGGGACACCAAAAAGAATACCAATATCCACATTATGGGAGTCCTAGAAGGAAAAGAAAGGGAGAAAGGGACAGAAAGAATATTTGAAGAATAGTGGCTGAAAACTTCCCAAATTTAAAAAAAGACATGAATACAGACACCCAACAATCTCCAAAAAGGATGAACTCAAAGAGATCTATACCAAGACATATTAAAATCAAATTGTTATTCAAAAGATAGAGAATCCTGAAATCAGTAAGAGAGAAGCAACATATCATGTACAGGGGTACCTGTATACGAGTAAGTGCCAGTTTCTCATCAGAAACCATGGAGGCAAAAAGGCCACGGGATGACATATTTAAAGTGTTGAAAAAAAAAAAAAAGTCAACCAAGAATGCTATATCCTGTAAAACTGTCCTTCAAAAATGAGGGAGAGCTTAAGACATTGCCAGATAGACAAAAGCTGAGGGAATTCATCACCACTAGACTTGCTTAAGAAGAAATGCTAAAGGGATTTCTTTAGATTAAAAGGAAAGGACAGTAAATGGTACATCAAAGGCATATGAAGAAATAAAGTCTCAAATAAAGGTAAACTACATGGGTAAATATAAATCCCAATGCTATTGTATTTTTGGTTTGTAATTTTACTTTCCACTTCCTACAGATAGAAAACAAAATGCATAAAATTAATAATAAATCTATTATTTTGGATACAAAATGTATAAATCATAAAGGTGTAGGGAATGAGGGGTATAGTAGCATAGGTTGTGTGTGCTACTGAAATTAAGTTGGTATCAAACAAGACTGATCTAGTTTTAGGATAGTAAATTTAAACTCCATGATAACCACCAAGAAAATATCTGAAATGAGAAGGGATTCTAAATGGTTCACTATGAAAGGTTAACTAAATGCAGAGTAGGCAGTAACAGAACAATTGAGGGTCAAAAAAGACATAACAAAATGGAAGAAGTAGGTTCTGTAGTATCAGTAGTTATTTCAAACATAAATGGATGAAATGCCCTAGTCAAAAGGCAGAGATTAGCAGAATGGATTTAAAAAAAGCATAAATATGCTGTTTACAAAAAAACTCATCTTAAATTCAAAGACATATGTAGATTGAAAGCAAGAGGATGAAAAAAACTACTCCATGCAAACAGTAACCTAAAGAAAGCTGGGGCAGCTATACAATATCAGACAAAATAGACTGCAAGTCAAAAACTTTTACAAGGGACAAAGAAAGACATTATATATATTAATAAAATGGTTAATTCATCAAGAAGATTTAACAATTATAAACATGTATTGACTTAAAACAGAGGTCCAAAATAAACAATGCAAGTATTGACAGATTTTTAGGGAGAAATGGAAGGTGGCACATCAATATTAGTGAACTTCAATATATCACTTTAAATAATGGATAGAATATTGAGACAGATATCAATAAGGAAATAAAGGACTTGAACAATACTGTATACCAACTAGACCTAATACACAAAAATAGAACAATCCACCCAAAACAACAGAATATACATTATTTTCAAGTGCACACAGATCATTCACCAGGATAGATCATAAGATAGGCCACTAAACAAGTCTCAATAAATTTTAATTGAATACAGCTAGAAATCAATAACAGGAAGAATGGTAAAATTCACAAATATTGGAAATTAAACAGTACACAAACACAATTAAACAACTAGTGGGTCAACAAAGAAATCACAAGAAAAATTAGGAAATATCTCGAGACAAATGCAAATGAACACAACATACTAAAATTTATGGGATGTAGCAAAGGTAGTGCTCAGAGGGAAATTTATTGCTTTACATGCCTACATTACAGCATGGTGAGTACTGAGTGGTAGAAGGAAGGAGGGAGGGAAGGAAGGAAGGAAAGAAGGAAGGATAGAAGGAAGTCATTTACATATTTTAGAATAGAGTTAAAAGCCAATAGTGTATGAGTGTAGATAAAATTCTTTTTAAAATGGTACACTTATTTCACAATATCTTACTTATATCACAAAGAAAGATATAATTTTGACTAAAGTACTTTCATTACTGCACCATCCCTATATTTATTAAGCATTCAAAGGAACATGTGATTATTAATTTACTTTCTGTTTGAGTCGCTATGTCATGCAATTGATTTTAATTATTGCTGGAAATTTTCTGATCTTCCCCCAAATGAAATGTAAACAAGCAATCAATAAAAATAAAAGATTGAATGGCATATACTAGGTAATTAATGTCTTAGCTGCCAAGTGGGGTGACTAGAAGGGGTAGAATTCCTAATGGCTATGTCACGTAGTTCCCATAAGAGCAGGGTGCACACCTTTGAAAAACAGAAGAATGGTATCAAACCTGTAACCCAACCTCACATCTGGAAGAACTAGAAAAAGAAGAGCAAACAAAACCCAATATGAGCAAAACATATGAAATAATAAACATTGCAGTAAAGATAAATCAAACAGAGAATAGAAAAACAATAGAGAGAACCAATAAATACAAAGTTGGTTTTTTGAAAAGACCAAAAAAATAAAAAACCTCTAGCTAGACTCACACACACACACACATGCACACACACGCAAAATGAGAGAGGACGCAAATACCTAAAAGCAGAAATGAAAGGGAGGACATTACTATTCCCTGCAAGCAGTAAGCAAAAAACAGCTGAGGGAGCTATACTACCATCAGACAAAATGGATTTTAAATGCAAAAATGTTATAGGAGACAAAGAAGGACACTATATATTAATAAAAGGGGCAATTCAACAAGAAAAAATAACAACCATAAATATTCATGCACCTAATCAAAGTGCCCCAAACTACATGAGGCAAACACTGGCAAAACTGAAGGGAGTTATAAATGTCTATATACTAATAGTGGGAGACTTCAACACATAACTCTCTCCAATAGATAGAACTTCTAAACAGGGATCAATAAGGACAGAGAGAACTTAAATAATATGATAAGTGGACTATACCTAACAGACATATATAGAACATTGCACCCAAAAACAGCAGGATATACATTCTTCTCAAGTGTGCATGGAACATTATCCAGGGTAGACCACATGCTGGGGCACTAAACAAGATTTAATTAATTTGAAAGGATTGCAATTATACAAGGTAATTTCTCTGATCATAACGGAATGAAGTTGGAAATCAATAACAACTGGAGAACCAGAAATTTCACAAAGATACAGATGTCAAACAACAATCAGTGGGTCAAAGAAAAAATTGCAAGAGAAATTAGTAAATATCTCAAGGCAAATGAAAATGAGAACACAACATATCAAAACTTACGAGATAAAGTGAAGACAGTGCTGACAAGAAAATGTATAGCCCTAAATGCCAACATTAATAGTGGTATATACTAATGATGGAATATTATTCAGCAGTAAGAAGGAATGAAGTTCTGAAGCATGCGACAACATGGATGAACACTGAGGGCACTATGTTGACTGTAATAAGTCAGACACAAAAGGACAAATATTGTATGGTCTCACTGGTATGAACTAATTATAATATGTAAACTCATAGACATAAAATCTAGAAAATAGGTTACCAGGGGATAGAATGAGGCTAGAGAATGGAGAGTAGTTACTTAATATGTACAGAACGTTTAACTAGTTGAACTTAAATGTTTTGAAATGGATAGAAGTGACGACAGCATATTACTGTGAGTAATTAATAGTGCTGAACTGTGAGTGGATGTGGTTGAAAGGGGTAGTTTAGAATCATGTATGTCAGCACAAGGAAAGCTAGAGGTGAAAACATGGGAATGTATAACACAGTGACTCTTCTGGTGGCCGATGACTATGATTAACAGCACAAATATTAAAAAGTTCTCTTACGAACTAGAACAAATGTATGATACTATTTCAAAGAGTTAATAATAGAGGGGTGTTCCAGTTTGCTAAGGCTGCCAGAATGCAAAATACCAGAAATGGATTGGCTTTTAAAATAGAGGTTTATTATTTCACAAATGTACAGTTCTAAGGCTATAAAGTGTCCAAACTAAGGCATCAACAAGAGGATATCATCACTGAAGAAAGGCCGTTGGCGTCTGGAATACCCCTGTCAGCCTGTCAGCTGGGAAGGCACATGGCTGGTGTCTGCTGGTCCTTTGTTCCCAGGTTGGATTGCTTTCAGCTTCTGTTACCAGTGGCCTTCTCTTTAAGCATTAGAGGTTCTCTCTTAGCTTCTCCAGGGCAAACTCTGGCTCCAGCTTTTAGCTCAGCATCTCCAAATGTCTGGGTCTCTGTCAGCTCTGAGCTCTCTCTCCCCCCTTAGCTTCTTAAGAACTCCAGTAAACTAATTAAGATCCACCTTGAATGGGCAGGGTCACATCTCCATGGAAATAATCTAATCAAAAGGTCCCACCCACAACTGGATGGGTCACATTTTCACAGAAACAACCTAATCAAAAGATCCCACCCACAATGGGTCTGCCCTGACAAGAATGGATTAAAAGAATGCTAGTCTTTTATGGGGTACATAGATTCAAACCAGCATGGGGGTATTTGGGACAAAATGTACCTATTGCAAACTATGGACTATAATGAAGAGTAATACGTTAATATTCTCTCATCAACAGTAACAATACTAACATCAGCACTAGGGGTCAACAATGGGGGAGCATTGGGGTTATGGAATATTTTAAGTTTTTAAAATATTTTTATTTTGTCTTATTATTATTATTTTTGGATTAACGAAAATGTTCTAAAATAGTTGGTTGTGGTGATTGCACAACTATTAGATGATTCTGGGAGCCACTGATGATATACTTTGGATAGACTGGATGGTGCGTGAATATATCTCAATAAAATTGAATTAAAAAAAAAATTCACAATAAAGAAAAGTCCAGGCCCAGATAGCTTCATTGGTAAATTTTACCAAACATTCAAAGTAAAATTAATACCAATCCTTTTCAAATTCCTCCAAAAAGGTAAAGAGGAGAAAACACTTACCAACTCATTCTATGAGGCCAGCATCACCCTAATATCAAAACCACATAAAGATATCACAAGATAAGAAAATTACATTACAATATCCATTGTGAATATAGATGTAACTATCCGCAACAAATTCACTAGCAAACCAAATACAACAACGTATTTAAAGGATTATACCATGACCAAATGGGATTTATTCCAGGAATGTAAGGGTGGTTCAACATAAGAAAATCAATGTAATACACCACATTAATAGAATGAGGTAAAAAAGCAGATGATCATCTCAATTGTCACAGAAAAGGCATTTGATAAAATTCAGTATCCTTTCTTGGTAAAAATACACATAAAAAATAAGAATTCAAGGGAATTTCCTCAACATGACAAAAGACCTACATAAAAAAAGCCACAGCTAAAATCAAACTTAATGGTGAAAGACTGAAAGCTTTACCCCTAAGATCAGGAACACAACGAGGATGCCTGCTTTCACCACTGCTATTTGACATTGTCCTGGAAGTTGTAGCCAGAGCAATTAGGCAATAAAAAAATAAATGAAAGCAATAAATTGGAGAGGAAAATGTAAAACTATCTCTCTATAGAAAAAATCCTACAGGATCTACAAGAAAGCTACAAGAGCTAATAAATGAATTCAGCAAAGTGGCAGGGGTACAGGATTAACACATCAAGTCAGTTATATTTATATATATAAGCAATGAAGGAATTGAAAAAGAAAATTAAAAAAAAATCCATTTACAGTAACAACCAAATAAACTTAACTGAGTGTGATGGTAAGGTTCATGTGACAACTTGGCCAAGTGATGGTACCCAGCTGTCTGGTCAAGCAAGCACTGGCCTAACCATTGCTGCAAGGACATTTGTGACTGGTTAATAAATCAGAAGGCTGGTTTATTAAATCATCAGTCAATTGGCTGCATCTGTGACTGATGATGTCAACAAAGGGCGTGTCTTCCACAATGAGAGAAGGCAGTCAGCTGGATTTAATCCAATCAGTTGAAGACTTTTAAGCCAGACAGATAGAGGACCTTCACTTCTTCAGCTGACCAGCAAAGCGTCTCCTGAGGAGTCGAAGTTGCCAGTTCATTTCCTGAGGGGTTCATCGAACACGTTCGTTGAAGTTTCCAGTTCATTTCCTGAGGAGTTCATTGAACATCTTCATTGGAGTTGCCAGTATTCTGCCTGCCCTATGGAATTTGGACTCGTGCATACCCACAGTTGCGTGAGACACTTTTATAAATGTTATATTTATAGATATCTCTCATTGATTCTGTTTCCCTAGAGAACCCTAACTAATACAGCTTGGTACAGGGAGTGATTCTTGAGTAACAGAATCTTAAAATGGGCTTTTACAATTTGTTTTCTACTCTGATTAGATTCAAAGGTACTAATGACTCCATTTCCAATAATCAAGATGGCACTGACAGTCCATGGCATGACTTGGCAAAGGAGATATGCAAAATAGCACCATTTGATTCTCCTAATCATACTCTTGTACGAAGCAAGGCTCTGGGTGACAGTGTTTTTGACACCTTCACAGAGTTTTGCAGAATTAAGAGGTATAATGATGTTGGATAAAGTTATAAGAGAAAGGAACAAGCTAAAGGCTTTAAATTTAAAACTTAAGCACCATATGACAGATGTAAAGGTTTCTATGTGTGCCCTGAAAGAAAATCTTATTTCCTCTGGCCGCAGACTTAAGATTTCTGAAAACCAGATGCAGACTTTCATTGTACTAGTAGCAGATTTACAACATAAACTAAAATCTCAACCTCTCAGGGTGTCTGCTGTTAAAGTAAAGGCATTAATTGGAAAAGAATGGAATCCTGAAACTTGAGATGGGGATGTATGGATTGACAATAATGGCAGTGAGGACATGGAATCCCGGATTCTAATGAGTTATAGCTAGATTTACCTGTAATGGTCTGTCCTTAGGAAACAGCCACCCCCACCTCTAGTCTGCCCTGAGGAAATAGCTTCCTCACCTCCAGTCTGCCCTAAGGAGCCTGCCATCCAACCTCCACCTAAAGAGATTAACCTTTCAGTGCCTGCTAATCCTGTAATCACCTCCCCTGAGGAGGCAGCTCTCACTCCTCTGTCTGGAGAGATTAATCCTGTTTTAAGAGATGAAAATGCAATAGAATGTCCTGAGGTAAAAGGCTTGAGGGATACTTCCAAATTCTTTTCATGACCCACCCCCACCACCAATCTTTGCTTCAAGACCTATAACTAGACTAAAGTCCCAACAGGCCCCAAAGGGTAAGGTGCAAAGTGTGACTGACCCATGAGGAAGTACGCTATACTCCAAAAGAACTGTATGAGTTTTCCAACTTATACAGACAGAAACCAGGGGAATGTGTGTGGGAATGGATACTAAAGGTGTGGGATAATGGTGAAAGGAATAGAGTTGTATCAGGCTGAATTTACTCATAGGGGCCCACTAAGCAGAGATTCTGCATTCAATGTCGTAGCTTGAGGGGTTAGAAAGGGTGTTAACAGTTTGTTGGGTTGGTTGGCTGAAACATGGATCAAAAGGTGGCCGGCATTACTGGAGGCTGAAATGCCAGACCTGCCCTGGTATAATGTAGAGGAGAGGACTCAAAGGCTTACAGAGATTGGAATGTTAGAGTGGATTTATCATGGAAGATCTGCTCACACAGCCCTGGGATGTCCAGAGGACACACCTTTTACCAGGACCGTGAGGAATAAATTTGTGAGATAAACTCCATCATCCCTGAAGAGCTCTGTAGTCGCCCTTCTCTGTAGGAACTGCTGTCACTGAGCTGGAATCCTTAAACACAATGGGGATAATCGGATCCTGAGTCAGCAGAAGCCAAGTGGCTACAGTTAATCGCCACAGACAAGGTGGGCATGGCTACCATAATGGAAAACAGGCCCAAAGCAGCAATCAAAATAATTTGACTTACAGAGATTTATGGTATTGGCTGGTAGTACCAAGTAGTAAAATAGATGGGCAATCGACTAAATTCTTGTTTGAACTATATAAGCAGAAGAATTCTAGGTCAAGTGAACACAAGTCTCCCTTGAATTACAAAAACAGACAGTCATGGCCCCTTAATCAATTCCCAGACTTGAGCCAGTTTACAGATCCAGAGCCCCTTGAATGAGGGGAAGTCTGGGTACCATTGGGGAAGGACCCTGTTTCACTGCCAAAAATTTATGCTGTTAATCTTCCTCCCAGCCTTCCCCAGGGAGACCTACGGCCTTTTACCAGGGTAACTGTGCACTGAGGAAAAGGAAATGATCAGATATTTCATGGATTATTACACACTGGTTCAGAAGTGACATTAATTTGAGGAGACCGAAAACGTCACTCTGGTCCACCAGAGTTGGGGCTTATGGAGGTCAGGTGATCAAAGGAGTTTCAGCTGAGGTCCATCTCACAGTGGGCCCAGTGGACCCCTGGACCCATTCTGTGGTTTTTTCCCCAATGCCAGAATGCATAATTGGAATAGACATACTCAGCAACCGGCAGAATCCTCACATTGGTTCCTTGACTCATGGAGTAAGAGCTATTGTGGTTGGAAAGGCCAAGTGGAAGCCACTAGAACTGCCCCTGCCTAGCAAAATAGTAAACCAGAAGCAATACCGGATTCCTGGAAGGATTGCAGAGATTAATGCCACTCTTAAGGACTTGAAGGATGCAGGGGTGTTGATTCCCACCATATCCCCATTCAACTCTCCTCTTTGGCCTATGCAGAAAACAGATGAGTCTTGGAGGATGACACTGGATTATCATAAGCTTAACCAGGTGGTGACCCCAATTGCAGCTGCTGTTCCAGATGTGGTATCATTGCTTGAGCAAATCAGCACAACCCCTGGTAACTGGTATGCAGCTATTGAGCTGGTAAATGCTTTTTTTCTCAATAGCTGTTAGTAAGGACTGCCAGAAACAGTTTGCATTCAGCTGGCAAGGCCAGCAGTTTACACTCACTGTGCTACCTCAGGGTTATATCAACTCTCCAGCCCTATGTCATAATATTGTCTGCAGGGATCTTGATTGTTTCTCCCTCCCACAAGACATCACACTGGTCCATTATATTGATGATATCATGTTTATTGGACCTAGTGAGCAAGAAGTTTCAACTATTCTAGATTTGTTGGTAAGGTATTTGCGTGGCAGAGGATGGGAGATAAATCCAAAAAACTACAGGGGCCATCCACCTCAGTAAAATTTCTAGGTGTCCAGTGGTGTGGGGCCTGTAGAGATATCCCTTCTAAGGTGAAGGATAAGCTGTTGCATCTGGCCCCTCCTACAACCAAAAAAGAGGCACAATGCTTAGTTGGCCTCTTTGGATTTTGGAGACAACATATTCCTCGTTTGGGTGTGCTACTCAGGTCCATTTACCAAGTGACCAATAAAGCTTCTAGTTTGAGTGGGGACCAGAACAAGATGAGGCTCTGTGACAGGTCCAGGTTGCTGTGCAAGCTGCTCTGCTGCTTGGACCATATGATCCAGCTGACCCAATGGTGCTGGAAGTGTCAGTGGCAAATAGAGATGCTGTTTGGAGCCTCTGTCAGGCTCCTATAGGAGGGAGAATCACAATGCAGGCCCTTAGGATTTTGGAGTAAAGCTTTACCATCCTCTGCAGATAACTACTCTCCACTTGAGAAACAGCTGTTGGCCTGCTACTGGGCCTTAGTAAAGACAGAACACTTAACCATAGGCCACCAAGTTACCATGAGACCTGAGTTACCTATCATGAGCTGGGTGTTATCCGACCCACCACCAAGCTATAAAGTTGGGCATGCACAGCAGTACTCCATCCTAAAATGGAAATGGTATATACGAGATAGAGCTCAAGCATGTCCTGAAGGCACAAGTAAGTTACATGAGGAAGTTGCCCAAATGCCCATGGCCCCCACTCCTTTCACCTTACCTTCTCTTTCCCAGCCCACAGCTATGGCATCTTGGGGAGTTCGCTACAATCAGTTGTCTGAGGAAGAGAAAACTCAGGCCTGGTTTACAGATGGTTTTGCATGATATGCAGACACCACCCAAAAGTGGAAAGCTGCAGCACTGCAGCCCCTTTCTGGGAAGGATAGTGGTGAGGGGGAATCCTACCAGTGGGCAGAACTTAGAGCAGGGCACCTGGTTGCTCACTTTGCTTGGAAGGAGAACTGGCCAGAGGTGTGTTTGTATACTGATTCATGGGCTGCTGCTAATGGTTTGGCTGGATGGTCAGGGACTTGGAAGGAACATGATTGGAAGGTTGGTGACAAAGAAGTCTGGGGAAGGGCTATGTGGATAGACCTTTCTGAGTGGGCAAAAAAACATGAAGATATTTGTGTCCCATGTGAATGCTCACCAGAGGGTGACTTCAGCAGAAAAAGATTTTAGTAACCAAGTGGATAAAATGACCTGTTTGGTGGATACCAATCAGCCTCTTTCCCCAGCACCTCCTATCATTGCCCAATGGACTCAAGACCAAAGTGGTCATGGTGGTAGGGATGGAGGTTATGCATGGGTTCAGCAACATGGATTTCCACTCACCAAGGCTGACCTGGCCACAGCCACTGCTGAGTGCCCAATCTGCCAGCAGCAGAGACCCACACTCAGTCCCCGATATGGCACCATTCCCAGAGGTGATCAGCCTGCTACCTGGTGGCAGGTTGATTACATTGGACCACTTCCATCATGGAATGGGCAGCAATTTGTTCTTACTGGGATAGACACATACTCCGGATATGGGTTTGCCTTCCCTGCATGAAATGCTTCTGCCAAAACTACCATCCATGGACTTACAGAATGCCTTATCCACTGTCATGGTATTCCACACAGCATTGCTTCTGACCAAGGAACCCACTTCATAGCAAATGAACTGAGGAAATGAGCACATGCTCATAGAATTCTCTGTTCTTACCATGTTCCCCATCATCCAGAGGCAGCTGGGTTGATAGAATGGTGGAATGGCCTATTGAAGACTCAATTATGGCACCAACTAGGTGGCAATACCTTGTAGGGCTGGGGCAGTGTTCTCCAGGAAGCTGTGTATGCTCTAAATCAGCATCCACTCTATGGTGCTGTTTCTCCCATAGCCAGGATTCATGGGTACAGGAATCAAGCGGTGGAAAGAGGAGTGGCACCACTCACTATCACTCCTAGTGATCCACTAGGTAAATTTTTGCTTTCTGACCCTGCAAGCTTAAGCTCTGCTGGTCTACAAGTCTTTGTTCCAAAAGGAGGAGTGCTTCCACCAGGAAACACAACAATAATCCCATTGAACTGGAAGTTAAGACTGCCACCTGGCCACTTTGGGCTTCTTATGCCTCTGAATCAACAGGCAAGGAAGGGGATTACTGTACTGGCTGGGGTGATTGATCCTGTCAAGGGAAAATAGCACTGCAACTACACAATGGAAGTAAAGAAGAGTTTTCCTGGTTTATAGGAGATCCCCTAGGGCGTCTCTTAGTACTACCATGCCCTGTGATTCAAGTCAATGGAAAACTGCAACAACCCAATTCAGGCAGGACTACCAATGGCCAAGAAACTTCAGGAATGTGGGTTTCGGTCACCCCACCAAGCAAAGAACCATGGCCAGCTGAAGTGCTTCCTGGGGGTAAAGGGAACATGGAATGGGTAGTGGAAGAAGGTAGTGATAAATATGAACTATGGCCATGTGATCAGTTACAGAAATGAGGACTATGATGGCATGAATATTTCCTCCTTGTTTTGTTATGTCTGTAGTTGTCTGTAAAGCAAATATCTTTGCTTTCTTCTCTGTCTTATCCCCTTATCATATGACATAAGCTGTATTATTCATTTTGCTGTATTCAAGCTAAAGGAAATCAATTTTAAGAGTTAATGTCACCCAAGGACTTGTACCCTATTCAGGAGAGATTTAGTGCATTTCCGGTTGTACGCTGCACAGCGGAGTATTGTTAGGGGAAATATATATCTGTTATTGTTCTCTACTTAGAGATAAAGTATGGTTTTAGGTAATGTGTATAACTGCCAAGTCGACAAGGGGTGGACTGTGATGGTTAGGTTCATGAGTCAACTTGGTCAAGTGAAGTACCAAGCTGTCTGGTCAAGCAAGCACTGGCCTAACCATTGCTGTGAGGATGTTTGTGGCTGGTTAATAAACCAACAGGCTGGTTTATTAAATCATCAGTCAGTTGGCTGCAGCTGTGACTGATGACATCAACGAAGGGCATGTCCTCTACAATGAGAGAATGCAGTGAGCTGGATTTAATCCAATCAGTTGAAGACTTTTAAGCGAGACAGATAGAGAACCTTCACTTCTTCAGCTGACCCAAAGCATCTCCTGAGGAGTTCATCAAAGCTGCCAGTTCGTTTCCTGAGAGATTCATCAAACACGTTCATCAAAGTTGCCAGTTCATTTCCTGAGGAGTTCATCGAACATCTTCATTGGAGTTGCCAGTTTGCTGCATGCCCTACAGAATTTGGACTCATGCATACCCACAGTTGCGTGAGACACTTTAACAAATCTTATATTTATAGATATCTCTCATTGATTCTGTTTCCCTAGAGAACCCTAACTAATACACTAAGGACATTAAAGACTTGTACATGGAAAACTAGAGAAAACTGCTGAAAGAAATTAAAGACCTAAATAAATGGGAAGACATCCTGTGTTAATGGATTTGAATATTTAATATTGTTATGAGGTCAACAGTACTCATGGCAGATGGATCATGCCCCCCACAAAGACATTTTCAAGTCCTAACCCCTGGTCCTGTGGGTGTGGATTCACTTGTAAATAGGATATTCAAAGATCATATTTAGATGAGGCCAAATTGAATCAGGGTGGACCTCAATCCAATATCACTGAAGGAAGTTCAGATGCAGTCAGTAAGTAGAAACCAGGGGAGAAGACAGAAAAAGATTGCCATGTGGCAGAGACAGAGATTGAGTTATAGACTGTCAGCAAGCCAACACAAGAACACTAAAGACTTCAGAGAAAGGCTGATGCTCCTGACATCTTGACTTTTGATTTCTAGCCTCCAAACAATGTGCTAATAAATTCCTGTTTGTTGTATTTTGTTACAGCAGCCATGGCAAACTAAGATACTACCAAAAGTGATTCACAGTTTCAAAACAATCCCCATCAAAACTCCAACAGCTTCTTTGCAGAAATGGAAAAGCCAATCATCAAATTCATACTGAAGGGCAAGGGGCTCTCAGAACCAAAAACATCCTGAAAACCAAGAACAAATTTGGAGGTCTCAAACATTTCACAAAGCTACAATAAACAAAACAGTGTAGTACTGGCATAAGGACAGACATATGGACCAATGGAATAAATTGAAAGTTCAGAAGCAAACTCACATTTCTATGGCAAATTGATCTTTAAGAATGGTGCCAAGTCCACTCAATGGGGAAAGAATAGTCTCTTCAACAAATTGTGCTGGGGAAACTGGTATCTACAAGCAAGCAATGCACATGGACACCTACCTCACACTATACACAAAAATTAACTCAAAATAGATCGATGATCTAAATATAAGATCTAAGACTGTAAAATTTTTAGAAGAATATATAGGGCAATATTTTCAGGACCTTGCATTATACAATGGATTCTTGGAGTTTATACCAAAAGTACAGCAACAAGGGAAAAAATATAGATAACAGATAAATAGAATCTCATCAACACTTAAAACTTTGTGTATCAAAGGACATTATCGAGAAACTGAAAAAAAAAAGCCTACATAATGGGAGAAAATATTTGGAAACCATATATCTGACAAGGAGTTAATATCCAGAATATATAAGGAAGCCTACAACTCAAAAACAAAAAGATAACCCATTTCACAAATAGGCAAAGGACTTTTCTCCAAAAAACATACAAAAATGGCCAATAAGCACATAAAAAGATGTTCAAAATCATTAGCCATTAGGGAAATAAAAATCAAAACCACAATGAGATACCACTTCACACTAAGATGCTATTATTTTAAAAATGGAAAATAACAAGTGTTGTCCATGATGCAAAGAAATAAGAACCACACATTGCTATTGAGAATGTAAAATGGCACAAACACTGTGAAATTTGTTTGGTGGCTCCTTGTAAAGTTAAATATAGAATTACCATATGATCCACTTCCACTTCTAGGTATATATCCAAAAGAATTGAAAGAACGGACTTCAATATATATTTCTACACCACTGTTCATGGAGGCATTATTTATAACACCCAAAATGTGGAAGCAACACAAGTGTCCATCAACAGATAAATGGATAAACACAATTTAGTATAAACATACAATGAAATATTACTCAGCCTTAAAAAGGAAACACGCAGCGAGAACCATTAGTGACGTGAGAAGCAGAGGATTTGAGGGGCTCTTGTCAGGTCAAAAAAGAGATGTCGGAGGAGGAAAATGGTGGATTAGGAGAGATGGCAAAAAAACACCTCCATAAAAATACTAGATAAAAAGACAGAAAGTGCTCCAGAACACCAGATCCAGTGATGCACCAGCTAGACAAGTTCTGCTAAATACACAGGGACTGTGCACTTGTTGAAACCAGAACTCTGCATTATGAAGCGAGTGTATGAACCTGCTGGAGAACCAGCAGCCACACCACAGTTGGGGGAAACCAGGGGTTGGTGTTTGGAGACAGATTAGTTTAAAAACTCAAAAGTGGCTGTGGATCCGGCAGCGAGAGCCACACAGTGAAGCATGGCAGGAACTGCTTCCCCACAATCTGTGGGCACGCCTCAATATAAGGCGTGGATGATAGCCTTTTGCACACCCACAGCTAACTGTTTTGGAGCTAGGAAGGTGGAGGTCAGTGAAAAGGGGGAAATAACCATGCCCCATACAGCCATCTTTCCGGTGGGCTGGGAACGCTCCTGCCCAGTGCCGCAGCCCAGAGCTGTGCTGCACAACCCAGTGCAGCATGAAGTGTTTCCCACAACACATGCACAGTCCTCAATATTTGGCACTGCCGATAGCCTTTCACATACCCACAGCTAACTGTCCCGGAGCTAGGTAGGCAGAGGTGCCTGAGAAAGGGGAAATTACCAAGCCCCATACAGCCATCCTTTCATGGGCTGGGAATGCCCCTACATGGCCCTGGAGCCCAGAACTTCCTTGGGGGACTGCACTCACCTGTGACGTAGCACAGTCTTCCCTCAGCAGAGGCCCTAGGGGGGTACAGCTTGGAAGAGGGACCCACTGGAAAGTCCCAGGCACCACACACCAATACCGGGGACTTGTGGGTCTGTGGCCGAGACATACTGTGGCGAGACTGAACCGAAGGTTTAGACTTCTGCAACAGCTTTAAATCTCCAGGAACACCTGGGAGTTTTGATTATTAAAGCCACCCTCCCATCCTAACTGCTCAGACACATGCCCACATTCAGGGTGGGCAGCACCAACTACACACGGAAACTTGGTGAACCAATTGGACCCTCACAAGATTCAGACCCCCACTCATCACAAAGACAAAGTTGGGGAGAACTGGCTTGAGGGGAACAGGTGGCTTACAGAAGTCACCTGCTGGTTAGTCAGAGAAAGTATACTCCACCAGTTGTAGATCTGACAAATTAGAGACAATTGTTCTAATAAGTCTACATATCCTAAAAGAACCCTATCAAGATAAGCAAATGCCAAGAGGCCAAAAACAACAGAAAATTTTAAAGCATATGAAGAAACCAGAACCTATGGATAAGCCAAACAAACACCCAAATCAAAAGATCAGAGGAGACACAGTACTTGGAGCAATTAATCAAAGAACTAAAGACAAACAATGAGATCATGGCATAGGATGTAAAGGACATGAGGAAGACCCTAGAAGAGCATAAAGAAGAAAATTCCAAGAGTAAATTAAAAAATAGACGATCTTATGGAAATAAAACAAACTGTCAACCAAATTAGAAAGATTCCAGATAATCACAGTACTAGACTAGAGGAAGCTGAACAGTGAATCAGCAACCTTGAAGAGGACAGAATGGAAAGTGAAAGAACAAAAGAAAGAATGGGGAAAAAATGAAAAAATCGAAATGGACTTCAGGGATATGATGGACAATATAAAACGCCCAAATATAAGAGTCATTGGTGTTCCAGAGGGGAAGAGAAGGGTAAAGGTCTAGGAAGAGCATTTAAAGAAATTGTTGGGGAAAATTTCCCAAATCTTCCAAACAACATTAAGTACACAAATCATAAATGCCCAACGAAGTCCAAACAGAATAAATCCAAATAAACCCACCCCAAGACATATTCTGATCAGATTGACAAATGCTGAAGAGAAGGAGCAAGTTCTGAAAACAGCAAGAGAGAAAGCAGTGACTACTCAGCAGCCACCATGGAGGCGAGAAGGCTGTGGCATGACATATTTAAAATTCTGAAAGAGAAAAACTGCCAACCAAGAATTCTTTATCCAGCAAAGCTCTCCTTCAAATTTGAGGGAGACCTTAAATTTTTCTCAGACAAACAAATGCTGAGAGAATTTTCTAACAAGAGACCTGCCCTACTTGAGATACTAAAGGGAGCCCTACCAACAAAGAAAGGAGAGAGAGAGATGGAGAAAGGTTCAATACTAAAGAGATTCAGTATGGGCATGTTAAAGAACATTAAGAGAGAGAGGGGAAAAATATATCTGATAAACATAAACCAAAGGATAGGATGGCTGATTCAAGAAATGCCTTCACAGCAATAATGTTGAATGTAAATGGATTAAACTCCCCAATTAAAAGATACAGATTGGCAGAATGGATCAAAAAATATGAGCCATCAATATGTTGCATACAAGAGACTCATCGACACAGGGACACAAAGAAATTGAAAGTGAAAGGATGGAAAAAATATTCCATGCAAGCTACAGCCAAAAGAAAGCATGAGTAGCAATACTGATCTCAGATAAAATAGACTTTAAATACAAGGATATTATGAGAGACAAAGAAGGCCATTACATACTAATAAAGGGGACAATTCAACAAGAAGAAATAACAATCATAAATGTTTATGCACCCAATCAAGGTGCCACAAAATACATGAGACAAACATTGGCAAAACTAAAGGAATCAACAGATGTTTCCACAATCATTGTAGGGGACTTCAACACATCACTCTCTCCTACAGACAGATCAACCAGACAGAAGACCAATAAGGAAATTGAAAACCTAAACAATCTGATAAATAAATTGGATTTAACATACATATATAGAACATTACATCCCAAATCACCAGAATACACATTCTTCTCTAGTGCTCACAGAACTTTCTCCAGAATAGATCATATGCTGGGACATAAAACAAGCCTCAATAAATTAAAAAAAAAATTGAAATTATTCAAAGCACATTTTATGATCACAATGGAATAAATTAGAAGTCAATAACCATCAGAGACTTAGAAAATTCACAAATACCTGGAGTTTAAACAACACACTCCTAAACAATCAGTGGGTTAAAGAAGAAGTAGCAAGAGAAACTGTTAAATATATAGAGACAAATGAAAATGAGAACACAACATATCAAAACCTACGGGATGCAGCAAAATTGGTACTGAGCTGGAAATTTATAGCTCTAAATGCATACATTAAAAAGGAAGAAAGAGCTAAAATCAAAGAACTAATGGAGGGACTAAAGAAGCTAGAAAATGAACAGCAAACTAATCCTAAAGCAAGTAGAAGAAAAAAATAACAAGGATTAAAGCAGAAATAAATTACATAGAGAACAAAAAAACAATAGAGAAAATAAATAACACCAAAAGTTCGTTCTTGGAGAAGATTAACAGGATTGACTAGCTAGACCGACAAAATTAAAAAGAGAGAAGACCCAAATAAACAAAATAATGAATGAGAGAGGCGACATTACTGTGGATCCTGAAGAAATTTAAAAAATTATAAAAGGATACTATGAACAACTGTATGCCAACAAACTAGATAATGTAGAGGAAACAATTTCCTGGAAACACATGAACAACCTAGACTGACCAGAGAAGAAACAGAAGACCTCAACCAACCAATCACAAGCAAAGAGATCCAATCAGTCATCAAAAAGCTTCTTATAAATAAATGCCCAGGGCCAGATGGCTTCACAGAGGAATTCTACCAAACTTTCCAAAAAGAACTGACACCAATCTTACTTAAACTCTTTCAAAACATTGAAGAAAAAAAAATGGAACACTACCTAACACAATTTTATGAAGCTAACATCACTCTAATACCAAAACCAGGCAAAGATGCTACAAGAAAGGAAAACTACAGGCCAATCTCCCTAATGAAAATAGATGCAAAAATTCTCAACAAAATACTTGCAAATCGAATCCAAAGACACATTAAAAAAATCATATACCATGACCAAGTGGAGTTCATTTCAGGCATGCAAGGATGGTTCAACATAAGAAAATCAATCAGTGGATTACAACACACTAACAAAAGAGAAAAATCAAATGATCATCTCAGTAGATGCTGAAAAAGCATTTGACAAAATCCAACATCCCTTCTTGATAAAAACACTTCAAAAGGTAGGAATTGAAGGAAACTTCCTCAATATGATAAAGAGCATTTATGAAAAACCCACAGCCAGCATGGTACTCAATGGCAAGAGACTGAAAGCCTTCCCTCTAAAATCAGGAATGAGACAAGGATGCCCACTGTCACCACTGTTATTCAACATTGTGCTAGAAGTGCTAGCCAGGGCAATCCAGCAAGACAAAGAAATAAAAGGCATCCAAATTGGAAAGGAAGAAGTGAAACTGTCATTATTTGCAGATGATACGATCTTATATCTGGAAAACCCTGAGAAATCGACGGCACAGTTACTAGAGCTAATTAACAAATTTAGCAAAGTAGCGGGATACAAGATTAATGCACATAAGTCAGTAATGTTCCTATACACTAGAAATGACTGACGTGAAGAGACACCCAAGAAAAAGATACCATTTTCAATAGCAACTAAAAAAATCAAGTACCTAGGGATAAACTTCACCAAAGATGTAAAAGACCTATACAAAGAAAACTATATAACTCTGCTAAAAGAAATAGAAAGGGACCTAAAAAGATGGAAAAATATTCCATGTTCATGGATAGGAAGCCTAGTTGTCATTAAGATGTCAATTCTACCCAAAATCATCTACAGATTCAATGCAATCCCAATCAAAATTCCAACAACCTACTTTGCAGACTTGGAAAAGCTAGTTATCAAATTTATTTGGAAAGGGAAGATGCCTCGAATTGCTAAAAACACTCTAAAAAAGAAAACGAAGCAGGATACTTACACTCTCTGACTTTGAAGCTTATTATAAAGCCACAGTAGTCAAAACAGCATGGTACTGGCATAAAGATAGACAAATTGATCAATGGAGTCAAATTGAGAATTCAGAGATAGACTCCCATATCTATGGCCGACTGATCTTTGATAAGGCCCCCAAAGTCACTGAACTGGGACATAACAGTCTTTTCAACAAATGGGGCTGGGAGAGTTGGATATCCATATCCAAAAGAATGAAAGAGGACCCCTACCTCACATCCTACATAAAAATTAACTCAAAATGCATTAAAAATCTCAACATAAAAGACAGTACCATAAAATTCCTAGAAGATAATGTAGGAAAACATCTTCAAGACCTTGTATTAGGCAGATAGACTCCCATATCTATGGCCGACTGATCTTTGATAAGGCCCCCAAAGTCACTGAACTGGGACATAACAGTCTTTTCAACAAATGGGGCTGGGAGAGTTGGATATCCATATCCAAAAGAATGAAAGAGGACCCCTACCTCACATCCTACATAAAAATTAACTCAAAATGCATTAAAAATCTCAACATAAAAGACAGTACCATAAAACTCCTAGAAGATAATGTAGGAAAACATCTTCAAGACCTTGTATTAGGCAGTCCCTTCCTAGACCTTACACCCAAAGCACAAGCAACAAAAGAAAAAATAGATAAATGGGAACTCCTCAAACTTAGAGTTTCTGTACCTCAAAGGAATTTGTCAAAAAGGTGAAGAGGCAGCCAACTCAATGGGAAAAAATTTTTGGAAACCACGTGTCTGACAAAAGACTGATATCTTGCATATATAAAGAAATCCTACAACTCAATGACAATAGTACAGACAGCCCAATTATAAAATGGGCAAAAGATATGAAAAGATAGTTCTCTGAAGAGGAAATATGGATGGCCAAAAAACACATGAAAAAATGTTCAGTTTCACTAGCTATTAGAGAGATGCAAATTAAGACCAGGAGATACCATTTCACACCAATTAGAATGGCTGTCATTAAACAAACAGGAAACTACAAATGCTGGAGAGGATGTGCAGAAACTGGAACTCTTATTCATTGTTGGTGGGACTGTATAATGGTTCAGCCACTCTAGAAGACAGTCTGGCAGTTCCTTAGAAAACTAGATATAGAGTTACCCTTCAATCCAGCAATCGCACTTCTTGGTATATACCCGGGGGGTTTGAAAGTAGTGACACGAACATATATCTGCATGCCAACGTTCATAGCAGCATTATTCACAATTGCCAAGAGATGGAAACAACCCAAATGTCCTTCAACAGATGAGTGGATAAATCAAATGTGGTATACACACATAATGGAATACTACCTGGCAGTAAGAAGGAACGATGTCATGAAACATATGACGAATGAACCTGGAAGACATAATGCTGAGTGAAATAAGCTAGGTACAAAAAGAGAAATACTATATGCTACCACTAATGTGAATATTGAAAAATGTAGAATAAATGGTTTATAATGCAGAATGTAGGGGACCTAGCGATAGATAGCAATTAGTGAAGGGGGAAGGATAACCTAATAAGAACAGATAAGTTATTGTGGGTAAATTTAACATTCTGGGAATGCTCAGGAATGACTATGATTTAATTTCTGGTGGGTATGGTAGGAACAAGTTCACAGAAATGTTGTTATCTTAGGTTATCTGTTTTTCTTATTCCTTTGCTGGGTTATAGTCTGTATATTTTCTTGGGGTAGAGTAGGAACATGTTGGAAGTAACATAGTTATTTTAGGTTAGTTGTTTTTTCTTACTCCTTTGTTTTGGTTTGCTTGAAATGTTTTTTTATTGTATGTTTTTTTTTTAAATTTTTGATACAGTTAATAGTTAATTTTAAAAAAATGAAAAAAAAGGATACATGCAACAACATGGATGAACCTTGACAATATCATGTAGACTGAAATAAGCCAGAAATAAAAAGATAACCACTGAATGATCTCATTTACATGAATACCTAGAATATGCAAATTCATAGAGATAGAAAGTAGACCACAGGTTAACAGGGGTTGGGGGTGGGGCAAGATAGAGAATTAATGCTTAATGTGTGCAGAGTTTCTTTTTGCGGTGAAGAAGAAGTTTTGATAATGGATGGTGGTGATGGTAACACAACATTATTAATGTAATTAATACCACTAAATTGCATGCTTGGAAGTAATTAAAATGGAAACTTTTTTATTTAAAATGAAAGCACAGCTAAAATAGTGCTTGCAAGAAAATTTATAGCTTTCAATATAAGAAGATAAGTCTAAAATCAATGACGTAAGGTTCCACCTCAAACTAGGAAAAGAAGAGCAAAGAAAACCCAAAGTAAATAGAAGGAAAGAAATAATTAAAGTAAGAGCAGGAATCAATGAAATAAAAAGCAAACTAATACGAGAAAATTAAAAGGCCAAAATGTTATTCTTTGAAATTATCAACAAAGTTGATAAAACCCAAGCTAGATCAATAAACAAAAAGAAACACAATATCAATCACCAATATCAGGAATGAAATAGATCCTACAGGGCTATATCAACAAATTTGAGAATTTAGAAGAGAAAATTCCATGAGAGATTCAAACTTCCAAAGCTTATTCAAGAAGGAAAGACAACCTCAATCAAGGAAATTGAATTCCTAATTAAAATTTAAATTCCTGATACCATACATAGGATTAGAACCTGAAAATTCAAGTTTCCACTAAGGTATTCCATTAAGATACCTAACACCATAATGCCGAGTCAGAAGACCAGCCTTCAGTTAAAAATCCTAATTAAAAAATTCCCCATTTTCTATTTGCAGTTTCTTAAATCCTTTCACATATTCAACTTAATCTCCAAATGACTCACAATTATCACTTTAATGGGTGAAAAAAAAAACAAGGCTCTTAAAGATCAAGCATATCTAAGTGGTAGATCCAGGATTTAAAACTATAGTCCAGCTCTCTTTCCATACACTCTATTAGAAAATTCCATTGAAAACTTAGATCTCCTGGGAGAGAAAAGGATTAGATTTGCAAAACAGCCCATCTCACCACAGAGATGACAGTAACTTCTATGTGCCAGGAGTTAGAGATAAAATAATGATTAAAACACAAGTATGCTCTTAAGGAGATTGAGCTTTAAGATTAGTAAAAGAATTAAACAAGTAAACCAATTCTGTTTTATAAATTCAGATATGCCCTCTTCAAAAATTATTTTAACTATTTTTAATAAGAAGAGACATAAGTATATATTATAACCTTCACTTACATTTTGACCCAGATTTAGAAGACTTCTGAGACTGTCTTCCAGAGGTACTCTTTGATTTATCTGATTTCTCCCCATTCATGTCATGATTATCTGGTTCCTTCATTTCCTCTATAAAGGCAAAATTGAGACAGAAAAAGACTTAATGCTGTAAAATCTTTAACAGATTTTTTTCCCCAAATAAATCCACAAGCACCCAGCACTATGTGTGTTGTTAATTCTGTTTGCACAGTACCAGAGATGATTTCAAACAACAAGAGGGAATTCTGCAAAACAGCAAAATGTAGTCACAAGTTCCTTTTTCCAGGCATACTTGTCATTGTGGGGCTCCCTAGTTTTCCAGAGGCCTATGGTGAAACACAACTCCTATATCTGTCTTTTCCTCAAACATTTCGTTTACTAAAATTAACCCTTTGCCATCCTTCCTTCCATCTCCCCTCTCCATCTATCAAATTCCCACTATCAGATTCCTCTAGTATTCCTGATTAATTGCAATTTAAAAATGTTTGTTGAGTTGCACCTACTTGGTAGCAAGCCTTATGTGTGTTATGAACTAGATTAATGATACTGACAAGAGAAATATGGTCTCTACCTTTTTGGTGCCTGTCTTTTAGCATGAACGACAGACATTAAACGAGCAATTAAAATACAGTGAGTGTTACAAAAAGGAAGGAATAGGATACCATGAGCATGTCTAGCAAGAGACCATGTCTGGGGCTAGGGAAGAGGTATTTGAGACATGGGTGATGAGTGGGAATTGACCAGGCATAGAATGGGAAGGAGTTTTTAGGCAGAGGGAACATCAGAGACAGTTGCATATTTGGAGAACTGACAGCAGTCTACTGCTAGAGTGGGAAAGTGAAATGGATGCTGAAGAGGAGGCAGGACCTGTAAGCTTTGTTAAAGAGTTTAGACTTTATTTCTAAAGCAATTGAAAGCTGTTGAAGGCTTTTTAAGAAGGGAGTGGACACAACAGGTTTTCTCTGCCCTTTCTCTATATTTCAGCTCTTCATGTATTTGCAAACACCCACTATATCTTTCTTTTAAGTCTTTACTTCTCCATGCTAAACATTCCATGTATCTTCCTCTGTGGTGTGGCTGGCAAGCAGCATAGAACAGCAGTTCTACTTAGAAATAGATCAGTGTTTGAATCACAGTTTTGCCATATGACTTGCTAATTAAACTTACATCAAGTCCTCAATTTAAAATGAGAATGAAGAAATAAACAACTTATAAAGTAGCTATGAGGATTAATTAAACCAGTGTATTACTATACCTTCCTGACCTCTGAAGATAAACTAGCATGCCAAAAGCAGATATGACGTACACCATACAATCAATGAAGAGTGCAGTATGACTGTTTCCTCCCTCCAATGGGACACCGGATTTCATTCCATTTATTGTCTTTGGCAGTGACATCATAATGATGCTTTCTCCTGATTTGGGAGACTATAGTATATCCAAATGTTTTTCCTATAAACTATTATCAAGACAGATATGCCCTAACATGATAATCATGTATTAAATTTTGTCTTCAGTACTTTGGAGCCATTGTTCTGGGCTACCAAGACAATTTTTTCCCTTTTAAAAAGTGTGTGTTTAGTTGCTGTAGGTTCCTTCCTCCCTCCCCTCCCTCCTTCCCTCCCATCCCTCTCTCCATTTCTCTCTCTCTCGTCTTTTTTTTTTAAACTGATTGTAGAATAAATGTCCATTAGGGTTGGGAGTGGTGATGGTGGTTAGGAATCAAACAATAGAAAAATTTTAGTAACAAAATATTATAAAATCCAAATTCTATCATCTAATACATTTCCTATTCCTTCCCATTTTGAACACACAGCCTTGCTTTCTATGTCTATAGTGAGTCACTGATTAAAAGAAAAAAAAAAAAAAGAATTGTACAAGGCACTGCTAATTATTGCAGCTTGGTTGGAGATTACCATACAGTTTGGATAAAATTGTTCAGATAGTTACAAATATACCTAAATGCCATCTTCTCCTTTGCTTTCAAGAGTCTTCAAAATTTAATTCAATTCAATTCTTAAAACTATTGCACATACGTATATGCAAATAGTATTATGCCAGGTACTGCAGAAAATAAAAAGATCAGAAATACACAGCCCCTGACCTTAAATAGTTTACAATCTAGGAAGAAGAAATCAACAATTCTCTTTCAATATAGTCTCAAAATATAGTTCTCTTCTAAATCACTGATTCAGATCCATCTGAAGTTGGCCAGAGCTACAATGATCTGATATTTATGACTGAAGTGGTAACTATAAAGGTTTTCTTGATAAAATCAACATTTAAGAAACTGGAAGAGAACTACTCTCTAACTGCTATATGCAGGCCCTGAACGTGGAGGAAAGGTGGTTACTGGGTTTGTCAACAAAATTGAACTGATATTCTACTGTTACTAACCAGTTGAGAACTAAACGGGAATTTTTAGTCTGCAACTTTCAATAACATTTCATTCTATATATAGGTATTTAGTTTTCTATTGCTATCATACAAATTACCACAAAGTTAGTGGCTTAAAATAATACTCATTATTATCTCACAGTTACTATGGGTCAGAAGTCTGGGCAAAGTGTGGCTCAGCTGGTTCTCTGCCTAGATTCTCACAAGGTCAAAATCAAGATGTCAGCAGGACTGCATTCTTTTCTGGAGGTTCTGGTTTTGTACAGTGTGGAAGAAAATACTGGAACCCAAGGAATCTGCCCTAGCAATATTCTGAACTAGCAATACTGGACAATAAATACTGGGATCTGTTCTTAGTTTTTTGGGGGGTCATAAGGGTTTATCTTCTTATAAGTTAGCAGTTTAATTGGTGAGGTGCAATAAGGTTTTGGATTTTTATAACGAAGAGATCAGGGATTGGAAAGTTGCATTGTAAACTGGTGAGAAAAGTATGGGCTTTGGAGCAGAGAGACTTGGTTTCACATTCCAGCTGTGCCAAGAAATGTTCTTTAACCTGTTAGTCCTTTGATTTGTAGAATGGGGGTAATCAGAGTAGTTTTAAGTATTAAATAAGACCTTTTATAGACTTAGTTCTCAACTCTAGCTGCACTCTAGAAGCACTTGGAAAATTTTTAAACATACCACTATTAGGACATCAGGGTCTTACCCCCAGAAATTCTAATTGGAATTGGTTTAATAGGAAATGGGAATGTCAATATTTTTTAAGAGCACCCCAGTCATTCTTTTGTGCACCAGGGTTAAAAACTGTGGGTTTATATTAAGCACCTAGTAGGACTCCAAAATAATTGTTTTTACTGTTTTTACTAGATATTCTTTTAATACAGTTGACTCATTTCATATGATCATGGAAATCCAGGGCTGAAAGAGGTCTTAGTTATTTCAGTTTCCTAGGCTGCTCTAGCAAATACCATGAAATGGGTTGGCTTAAACAATGGGAATTTATTCAATTACAGTTTTGAGGCCAGAAAAATGTCCAAATCAAGGCATCATCAAGGCCATGCTTTCTTCCCGAAGACTGACTGCTGGTGATTCTTGGCTCCTCTGTCATATGGCAAGTCACATGGCAGCATCTGCTGTTCTCTCCCTTCTCCTCTGGGTTTCACTGATTTCAGCTTCTTGCTTCCATGGCTTTCTGTGTGTCTGGGTTTATTTTCTTATAAAGGACTCCAGTAACAGGATTAAAACCCAACCTAAGGAGAGACACACCTTAACTGAAGCAATCTCATCAATAGGTCCTATTCCCAACGGGTTTATAACCACAGGAGTGGATTAGATTTAAAAAATTTTTTCTGGGGTACATACAGCTTCACACCACCACAGTTGTGTTCTAATCAGCTAACCAATAGAGGTCACATATCTACAATATCTAGCCTAGTACCAGAGAAAGGCAGACTAGTGTACTGATTAGACTGAGTGAGCATTTGAGCTACAGATTCAGACCAAAAGGGTTTAACTCCTCCTTCTTCCTCTTGCTAATTGTGAGATATTAAATAAGTACTTAATTTCTCCATGTCTTAGTATTTTTCATCTGCAAAATGCAATACTTACTTTATAAGCCTGTTTTGAGATCTCAATGAGTTAATATAGTGAGGTTTAAGAACGGGGTCTGGCACAAAATAGGTACTTGATATAAAATGCTTGAATGGAAGAATGTATAGCGAATTCCTGAATAAGTGAATAAATAAATGAACACTTTTAGAGATGATCAATCATCTTCAGTTTAAACATTTCATTGGGGAATGAGCCCACTCCATTGCTGCTCAGCTCTACTTTTGCTGAAATCTGCCTCCCTGAAATTTGGATCTACTTGGCCATTTTTTCTTCTGGGAACACACAGAACAAGTTTTTCTGTGTACTGTAGTCACACAAATAACTGTAGCTGGCTCTCATTTCTCCCCAGATCTTCTCTTTTCCCATATGAAGAATCCCAAGTCTTTCAATTGTTCTTCAATTACATAGTTTCAAGTCTTTTTATCATCCTGATAGCTTAAGTAGTTAATTCTCAATGCATAATACATACCTTCCAATTTTGCATCGTCATTGTAGGATCTGGATACTTTCCAGAAGAAAGGGACTATCATTTCTCTTCTCAGGGGTGTTGTACTTCATTTAAGGCAGCCTAAGATTACATTTTCTTTCTTTTTTTGGGGGGGGGGGTACCATATACTGACTCATCACAATCAATTTGTAACAAACTAGAATCACTAAACTTTGTGTTTTCTTAACCATGTCCTATCTTTATGCAACTCAACTACTAGGTCTGGAGTCTAATTTGCAGGACTATCTTAAATCTCATTTCACTAAATTTATCTCATTGGTCCAACCTATGGCTAACTCTGGTAACTAACTCATTAGGTAGACTGCCCAGTTGGAGTGAACTGTAAAGGAAAAAGAAAATCATAATCCACAGTAATACAGAGGGTTATGTTGCCCGAAGAAGGCAGAGTGCACCCCAAAGTCATATTACCCTGATTAATTCACCAGAGTCCAGGGTCTGGTCTTGACCTTCACATGTCCAGATACTCAGTCTCAGTAGTGTTTGAGAGCTGGTCATGTTAAGACCCACAAGAGACTGATATATAAAACAGACTCTCAGTTTTTAATCTGCAATGTGAAATATAGTTGCTGAGAGAATAATAATAACTCATGTTTACTGAATGTTTACCACATGTCAAATAGTTCTAGGAATTCTATACATATTATCTCATATATATTTTTCAAAACAATCCTGTGAAGTAAGTACTATTATTACCATAATTTTACAGATAAGAAAGCAGCACAATTACTCTCTGAATCCCTCCCCCATCATCCAACTCATGCAATTGGTTTCCAAGTTCTGTTATCAATATCCTGTTATTAAGCCTTTCAAATTCATTCTTTCCCTTCTGTGCCCACTGTCATCACCCCAGTTCTGGTTCTCATTGTGTCTCACCCCTACTATTACAACAGTCTCTCTCCCGTCTTTAATTTTATCTCTACTCTGCTTCTTGTGTTTTCTGAAAACAGCTTTTAATGTGTCACTGTTCTTGTTTAAAAATCTTTAATGGCTTCTTATTTCCAGAGAATAAAAGCTCAGTTTCCTTGGCATAGCACAAAGATTTCATCACAGGACCTTGATCATTTCCCGTCACTCTTTCCCCATTCCCTCACTATCCCCTTCTCCTCCTTAAAATGTCTTTGCAGTGGTCATCCTGAACAACTCACCATCGCCAGGATACGCTGAGTAGTTTTATGCCGCTATATGTTTGCCTGTTCACGAAACATTTACTGAGTACCTATTTTGT
This sequence comes from Choloepus didactylus, assembly GCF_015220235.1. Taxonomy (NCBI): domain Eukaryota; kingdom Metazoa; phylum Chordata; class Mammalia; order Pilosa; family Megalonychidae; genus Choloepus; species Choloepus didactylus. Next base: position 78,960,572 of record NC_051307.1, read on the forward strand.
GTGCTCTACATGTGCTTTACTTGCATTATTCTATTTGCTTGTAACAAGAACCTCATGATGTAAGCATTACAACATCTTCCTTTTTAGAGATGAGGAAACTGAGGTACAGAGTGATCAACTTGTCGAGTGTCACATACCGAAGTGTGGGGCGGGTGGCTTATTTAACCCCACAGCCCAGACTTCCCCACCAGACTCCCTGCTTCTGGATTAGTTCGGTCTAACTCGTATGCCTGCTGTGTCCGGCTATCTTCGGCCCCGGCCAAATTATGAGCTCCTTGAGACCAGAAACTGTGCCCACTTTGTACCCACAGTGTCTAGCTCCACGCCTGTGTATGCTCGTCGGTCTAAATTTTGTTGAACTGAACTGAACTGTAGGGAGTACGAAGATACATGGACCAGCAAACCAAGCCTGGAGAACACTGGTGCGGCGTAAGAAAAGTCCAAGAGGGGCTCACCGCTGTCTCTGTCTTGCTACTAGATTTTAAGACGGAAGTTGTGGGAGCTGTCGGACCGCTGCGTTTTAAACTTACCTTAAGCATTGACCGCCACCCTGCTTTCCTACTTACTGCATCTGCCGGAGGCCTCCGTTTACTGCGGTAACCACGGCAACGCCACTCCACCTCCCTGAGGGCGGAAGGGAATGCGCATGCGCCACAGGGAGCGCATGGTCTTTGGGGAGATTCGTCCGCGGTGCAACTGCGAACCTCAGCATGGCCAGTCTCTGTTCCGGACGTTCGCCGGCATTTATTCGCGTTCAAAGCCAAACAGAAAAACCCAACATTTTACTTGTTTATTATACGCTAAAGAATGTTGATAAATGACTCCTGAATATTTTCGAAGACACCTGCCCTATAATACAAAATGACCCTGTGTTGTTTTACCTCCGATTTTAAGAATCCTGGGTAACGGTGGGAAACTTGATAGCTTCAATAAAAAAGATGTATAGCGGTTTTTAAAAAATTCTTATTTCAGTTGGCTTTTAAGAGTAAATAACGTTTAATGTCCTGGGCTCCTTGGTTGCAGGATGCTGAGGACTGACAAAGTATAGGCCTAGCTTGACAGATTTCTAGGTTTATAGGTTTGTTCTTCAACGGCTCTGTGGTACAATGTTCGTACTGATTTCTTAAGCACCTAAATTAATGCTGTTGGTTACAAAACACTGTTTAAAAATACATAAAGAACTCGTACAATTCAAGAAGAAAACTAACAATCCAATGTTTTAAATGGGCAAAATATTTGGATACCTCACCATCTGAATGGTCAATACTCGGGTGGAATGATGCTTAATATCGTTAAGCATCAGAGAAATGTAAAACACAATGCATACCACTACACACCCAGTCTGAAATGGGTACAATTTAAAAGACTGGCAACACTAAATGTGACAAGCATGTAGAGCAACTTGAACACTCCTACACTGCTGTTGGGAATGTAAAAACGGCACAACCACTTTGGAAAACTGGCAGTTTCTTAAAGAGTTAAACATAGATCAAGTCATCCCACCTCCAAGGTATTTGCCCAAGAGAAACAAAACTTATGTTCACACAAAGACTTGTATATTAACAACTTTATTCACAATAGCCCCAAACTGGAAAGAACCCAAATGTCCATTGACAAGTGAATGGGTAAACATTCATACAATGAATTTTCATACACTGAAATACTACTCAGCAATAAAAAGGAAGAAACTGATACACACAACATGGATGAATCTTAAAATAATTATAATAAATTAAAGAAGACAGCCGCAAAATAGTAATAGTGTCTGATTTCATTTACATAAAATGCAAACAAATCTATAGTGACATAAAGTCCATCAGTGGTTGCCTAAGGTCAGGGACAAAGGGAGAGATACCCTGCAAAGAAGCACAAGAAAACTTCAGGGGATGACAGATGTTGTTTCTTAGTTCGCCAAGCCGCTATGATAAATACCAAACAATGGGTTGGCTTAAGAAACAGGAATTTATTGACTCACAGTTTCAGAAGACAGAAGTCCAAATCAAGGGGTTAACTGGAAGGTTTGCTTCCTGCCGGGGTCATTTGCGCTCTGACTGGATGGCAATCCTTGGGTTCCTTGGCTTTCCCATCACAAGGCAATGTCTTCTCTTTCTCTTCCAGGTTTCCACTGGCATCTGGCTTCTCCCTGGGGCCTTTTCTCACTCTGGCAGTGGCAACCAAATTCTCCCCAAAAACCTGGGCATAGATCCCACTCCCAGTGGTTAGCATGCCAGTCTCAATCATTATCAGAATTAACTAGATAAACTTGGAGCCTCTATCAGGTCCCTATAGGAGAATCACAGCACAGACCTTCAGATTTTGGAGAAAAGCCCTGCCATCCTCTCCAGATAATGACTCTTCTTTTGAGAAATAGCTTTTGGCCTGCTACTGGGCCTTAGTAGAGACCAAACACTTAACCATGGGCCAAGCTATTAAACAAAGTTACCATAAGACCTGAGATGCCCATCATGAACTGGGTGTTGACCGACCCACCAAGCCATGAAACTGGGTGTGCACAGCCACATTCCATCATTAAATGGAAGTGGCATATACAAGTCTGGGCTCAAGCAGGCCCTGAAAGCACAAGTTACATGAGGAAGTAGCCCAAATGCTCATGCCCCCCATTTCTGCCCCATTACCTTGTCTTTCCCAGCCCACAACTTTAGCCTACTGGGGAGTGTCCTATGATCAGCTGACTGAGGAAGAGAAACTTGAACCTGGTTTACAATATGCAGGCACCACCTAAAAGCGGAGAGCTACAGCACTACAGCCCCTTTCTGGGATATTCGTGAAGGACAGTGGTGAAGGTATATCCTCCTAGTGGGCAGAACTTTGAGCAGTGCACCTGGTTGTTCATTTTGCTTGGAAGGAGAAATGGCCAGAGATGCATTTGTATAGGATGATGAAGGAACATGATTGGAAAATTGGTGACAGAAAATGGCATGGAAGAGAAGCATAGGAGACTTCTGAATGGGTGAAAAATATGAAGATATTTGTGTTCCATGTGAATGCTCATCAGAAAAGAGGAGGATTTTAACAATCAAGTTCTTACGATGACTCATTCTGTGGTTACCAGTCAGCCTTTTACTCTAGCCACAATGGGCTCATGAACACAGTAGCCATGGTGGTAGGAAGGGAGTTTATGCTCAAACATGGATTTCCACACACCACGGCTGACCTGGCTATAGCCACTGCTGAGTGCCACTCTGCCAGAACGCAACACTCAGAACTTGTTATGGCACCATTCCTCAATGTGGTCAGCCTGCTATCTGGTGCTGGAAGGTTTATTATATTGAACCACTTCCATTAGGAAAGGAGTGGCATTTTCCTTTTGCTGAAATAGACCCATACACTGGATACAGACTTGCCATTCATACAATATTTCTACCAGAACTATCACCACAGACTCACAGAATGCTTTATCCACCAATATGGCATTTCACACAGTATTGTTTCCAATCCAGGAACTCACTTCACAGCTAATGATGTGTGGCAATTCCATGCCCATGGAATTTACTGGTCTTAACTTGCTTCCCATCATTCTGAAGCAACTGGATTGACAGAACAGTGGAATGGCCATTTAAAGACTCAATTATGGTGCCAACTGGGTTACAATACCTTGCAGGGCTGGGGCAATGTTCTCCAGGAAGGTGTATATGTTCTAAATCAGCATCTAATCTATGGTGCTGTTTCTCTTAGCCAGCATTTGTGGGTCCAGGAATCAAGGGGTATATAAATGGGAGCTGCATCATTCACTAATACCCCTAGTAACCTACCAGGAAATTTTTGATTACTGTCCCTGAATCAAAAGACATGCTCTGCTGGTCTTAGTTCCAAGGGGAGGAATGCTTCTACCAAGAGACACAGCAATGATTCCACTGAACTAGAAGTTAAAACTACCACCTGGCCTCTTTGGTATCCTCATGTCTCTGAATCAAGAGGCAAAGAAGGGAGTTACTATATTGGCTAGATGATCCTGATTACCAAGAAGGAACTAGACTGCTACTACAAAATGGACTTAAAGAAGAGTATGTCTGGAGTACAAGAGATCCCTTGGGACATCTCTTAGTACTACCATGCTCTGTGATTAAAGTCAACGGAAAAAACTTCAATAATCCAACCCAGGCAGGACTACTAATGGTCCAGACACTTTAGGAATGAAGGTTTGGGTCATTCTACCAGACAAAGAACCACAACCAGCTAAGGTGGCTGCTGAGGGTAAAGGGAATATGGAATGGGAAATGGAAGAGGGTAGGTATGAATACCAGCTATGACCATGTGACCAGTTTCAGAAACAAGAACTGTCATTGTTATGACAGTCCTTATTTTGTTACCTGTTTGTATATACACATAAAGCTTTTTCTTTCCTCTCTTATCCCCTTACCATAAAAGTGAATATCATCCAAAGACTTCCATCTTCTAGGAAAAGGGTTAGTGTATTTTTTATTTATACATGGAACAGTTGTATTACGTTAAGCCAAAGTATGACTTATTGTCTTTATGTGCAGATTTAGTATGGTTTAAGGAGATATGTACGGGTGCCAAGTTGACAAGGGGTGACTATGATGGTTAAATTTCATGTGTTAACTTGGCTACATTTTGGTATCCAATAGTTTGGTCAAGCAAGCACTGGTCTAATTGTTACTGTGAGGGTATTTCCTAGATAGATTTACATCATTAGTTAGTTGATTGCATCCAAGGCTGATTGCCTCCACAACCAACAAAGGACATTGCCCTCAGCAATGATAGTCTCCTCTTTCAATGAATTGGAGGTCTTACAGCAAGAACTGAGGATTTCAGAAGTCAGAACAATTTCTGCCTTTTCTTCAGCTAGACAGCTTCTCGTGGAGAATACAACTTTATCTTCATTCAAGTTTCCTGCCTATGAGAGTTCAAGTGTGCCAGATTTCAGAATCACCTTTTTCAAAGTTTCCAGCTTGCAGCCTGACCTACAGAATTTGGACTCGCCAATTTCATGGTTGTGTGAGCCAATTCCAATAATAAATCTCTCTCCCTCTCCTCTCTCTCTAACCACCCCCCCCCCCAAACACACACAAACCCTATTAGTTCTGTTTCTCTCAAGAAACCTAATAAATTGTCTTGATTTGGGTGGTAGTTTCAATATGCATTACAACTGTCAAAAGTCAATGAATTGTTTTCTTTAAATGGATACAGTTTGTTGCACATAAATTATTTCTCAATAAAGTTGATGGAAAAAAAACTGGTTGCAATATGGTTTGTGTTTATAGGTTTCCACAATCTTACACAATAATTTTCTAAAAACTTTACACCATGCATTTTTTGGTGATATTGAAATGTTCTCTTTAGTCAAGTATTCTCCAGGACAAAAAGAAGTAAGTCATTATTCTTGTTAACTGTGCTGGTTGGATATATTATGTTCCCCCAAAAGCCATGTTTTAATCCAATCTTGTGGGATATTTGGATTAGGTTGTTTCCATGGAGATGTGACTCCTTACCCAACTGTGGGTGATACCTCTTGATTGAATGTTTCCATGGAGATTTGACCCCACCCATTCAGGGTAGGTTTTGATTAGCTCACTGAACTACTTCAGAGAGCTCCAGGCCCAGACACTGCTGACACTGATGCTTAAGAGACGCTTGCTGGCACTTTGAGATGCTGGCCCAGAGTTTGCTCTGGAAAAGCTAAGAAAGGGCAAAATGCCCCAAGAGCAGCTGGGGGAGACTTTTGGAGAGAGGCTTGGAAGCTGACACTGATGCTTGGAGATGCATGGAGATGCAGACAAGACCAGAGACACTTTGGAGAACATCATTTTGAAACACAACCTGGGACCAAAGGAACAGCAGATGCCAGCCACGTGCGGTCCCAGCTGACAGGTGTTTCAGACATCATCGGCCATTCTTCAGTGAAGGTATCCTCTTGTTGATGCCTTAGTTTGGACACTTTGATGGCCTTAGGACCGTAAATTTGTAACCAGATAAACTCCCTTTATAAAAGCCAATCCATTGCTAGTAATTGTGCATAACGGCATTAGCAAACTGGAACATTAACTAATGGTACCTCTAGGGTGTCTAAATAAAGTCAGAAAACATGTTAAACAATATGTTAATTCCATTTTCAAAAAATATGCTTATTATGTTTTTTTCTTCAACCTCTGAACATTTTTTCAGGAGAAATGCCTCTAAATTTACAACACTGGGTTCAGTAGTTAATCTGAGAAAGAGCAAAATAAATTTACTACAGAGTATCTACAAAATCTGGAAAACAGAGGAAATAGTGTATTTATTTATACACAAAATTTGGCATTTGACATTACTGAGTGCTTATTGTGAGTCAGGCCCTGTCCCAAGAACATTTACATACATTCACCTCACTTAATTCCTTAATTCTATAAAGAATATACATCATTATCTCTTTCAAATGGGAAAGATTAGTTCATGTAATTTGCCCGAAGTACACAGCTAGTAAGTGGCAGAAATGATATCTGAGTCCAAGCCTTCTGGTGCAATTACTTGCTCTCTTACCCACTGTGCTATAGTAGCTTTCATAAACCATGTGAAGCTAGAGCTTCAACTCCTGGCTTTACCTTTTACAAGTTTTCTGACATTGGGCAAATTACTTCTCTAGGACTCAGGTTCCTCATCTGTAAAAAGGGTGGAGAGGTGTTAAACACCTCAACTCATAGGGCTACTGTGAGATTTAAACAGGATAGTGATAACTGCAGCTTAGCACAATGTCTGCCACAGTAATGACTCAATACAGAGTAGCTATTATTATTAATACCTCCAAATGACAAACACCATAAGAATAAGATGTTTAGTCTGCATTGAAAAGCAGCATAGCATAATGATTAAGTGCAAGAGCAAGTGCACAGGCTCTGGAGGAAGAATGTTCCCATTCCAATGCCACCACTCTCCAGCTGTGTGGCCTAGAGAAAGTACTTAACCTTCCTGTGCTTCAATTTCCTTTTGCGCAAAATGAGAAAAATAATGCCTACCTCATAAGGATGTTATGAAGTCATATGAAGTGCCTAGAACAGTGCCTGGCATTTAGTAAACGGTCAAATTATTACAAACTTCTGCTAATCCAAATGATTTCATTGTGCACTGAAGGGATGATTATATCACAACTGAGAATTTAATTATCAATCTAGTTACTCTCCTAAGCTACAATTTGGAGATCTATAATTTTTATTAAAGTTTAGAAACTGATTATAAGCTTTTGGGAGCATATTGGAGAAGGCATATGCTATCTGAAAACTTGAGTCTAAACACAAGAAACACAAGTATCTCAGCCTGGACTGTTAAAAGTGAATACAAATGGAGTATCAGTCACATATAATGGAGATCACCCCTCCGCAATGCCATAGCTCAGTGATGTTTACACTTCAGGATACATCAGAATCACCTGGACTGCTTATTAAAACAGGTCAGAGAGGCGGGGCACGATGGCAGACTGATGAGCTGTAAGTTTTAGTTACTCCTCCAGGAAAGTAGGTAAAAAGCCAGGAACTGCGTGGACTGGACACCACAGAGCAATCTGTCTTTGGGCATACTTCATACAACACTCATGAAAACGTGGAACTGCTGAGATCAGCAAAATCTGTAAGTTTTTGCGGCCAGGGGACCCGCGCCCCTCCCTGCCAGGCTCAGTCCCAGGGGAGGATGGGCTGTCAGCTCCGGGAAGGAGAAGGGAGAACTGCAGTGGCTGCTCTTATCGGAAACTCATTCTACTGATTCAAACTCCAACCATAGATAGACTGAGACCAGACACCAGAGACTCTGAGAGCAGCCAGCCCAGCAGAGAGGAGACAGGCATAGAAAAAAAACAACACGAAAAACTCCAAAATAAAAGCAGAGGATTTTTGGAGTTCTGGTGAACACAGAAAGGGGAAGGGCGGAGCTCAGGCCTTGAGGCGCATATGCAAATCCCGAAGCAAAGCTGATCTCTCTGCCCTGTGCACCTTTCCTTAATGGCCCTGGTTGCTTTGTCTATTAGCATTTCAATAACCCATTAGATCTCTGAGGAGGGCCGTTTTTTTTTTTAAATCCTTTTTGCTTTTTCTAAAACAATTACTCTAAGAAGCTCAATACAGAAAGCTTCAAAGAATTGCAATTTGGGCACATCAAGTCAAGAGCAGAACTAAGAGAGCTCTGAGACAAAAGGCAATAATCCAGTGGCTGAGAAAATTCACTAAACAACACAACTTCCCAAGAAAAGGGGGGTGTCCGCTCACAGCCACCATCCTGGTGGACAGGAAACACTCCTGCCCATCGCCAGCCCCATAGCCCAGAGCTGCCCCAGACAAACCAGTGTGACGGAAGTGCTTCAAATAACAGGCACACACCACAAAACTGGGCGTGGACATTAGCCTTCCCTGCAACCTCAGCTGATTGTCCCAGAGCTGGGAAGGTGGAGCAGTGTGAATTAACAAAGCCCCATTCAGCCATCATTTGAGCAGACTGGGAGCCTCCCTACACAGCCCAGCAGCCCAGAACTGCCCTGGGGGGATGGCACTCACCTGTGACATAGCACAGTCATCCCTCAACAGAGGACCCGGGGTGCACAGCCTGGAAGAGGGGCCCACTTGCAAGTCTCAGGAGCCATACGCCAATACCAAAGACTTGTGGGTCAGTGGCAGAGACAAACTGTGGCAGGACTGAACTGAAGGATTAGACTATTGCAGCAGCTTTAAAACTCTAGGATCATCAGGGAGATTTGATTGTTAGGGCCACCCCCCCTCCCCGACTGCCCAGAAACACGCCCCACATACAGGGCAGGCAACACCAACTACACATGCAAGCTTGGTACACCAATTGGGCCCCACAAGACTCACTCCCCCACTCACCAAAAAGGCTAAGCAGGGGAGATCTGGCTTGTGGAGAACAGGTGGCTCGTGGACGCCACCTGCTGGTTAGTTAGAGAAAGTGTACTCCACGAAGCTGTAGATCTGATAAATTAGAGATAAGGACTTCAACTGGTCTACAAACCCTAAAAGAACCCTATCAAGTTCAGCAAATGCCACGAGGCCAAAAACAGAAAATTATAAAGCATATGAAAAAACCAGACGATATGGATAACCCAAGCCCAAGCACCCAAATCAAAAGACCAGAAGAGACACAGCACCTAGAGCAGCTACTCAAAGAACTAAAGATGAACAATGAGACCATAGTACGGGATATGAAGGAAATCAAGAAGACTCTAGAAGAGCATAAAGAAGACATTGCAAGACTAAATAAAAAAATGGATGATCTTATGGAAATTAAAGAAACTGTTGACCAAATTAAAAAGATTCTGGACACTCATAGTACAAGACTAGAGGAAGTTGAACAACGAATCAGTGACCTGGAAGATGACAGAATGGAAAATGAAAGCATAAAAGAAAGAATGGGGAAAAAAATTGAAAAACTCGAAATGGACCTCAGGGATATGATAGATAATATGAAACGTCCGAATATAAGACTCATTGGTGTCCCAGAAGGGGAAGAAAAGGGTAAAGGTCTAGGAAGAGTATTCAAAGAAATTGTTGGGGAAAACTTCCCAAATCTTCTAAACAACATAAATACACAAATCATAAATGCTCAGCGAACTCCAAATAGAATAAATCCAAAAAAACCCACTCCGAGACATATACTGATCACACTGTCAAACATAGAAGAGAAGGAGCAAGTTCTGAAAGCAGCAAGAGAAAAGCAATTCACCACATACAAAGGAAACAGCATAAGACTAAGTAGTGACTACTCAGCAGCCACCATGGAGGCAAGAAGGCAGTGGCACGATATATTTAAAATTCTGAGTGAGAGGAATTTCCAGCCAAGAATACTTTATCCACCAAAGCTCTCCTTCAAATTTGAGGGAGAGCTTAAATTTTTCACAGACAAAGAATTGCTGAGAGAATTTGCTAACAAGAGACCTGCCCTACTGGAGATACTAAAGGGAGCACTACAGACAGAGAAACAAAGACAGGACAGAGAGACTTGGAGAAAGGTTCAGTACTAAAGAGATTCGGTATGGGTACAATAAAGGATATTAATAGAGAGAGGGAAAAATATGGCAAACATAAACCAAAGGATAAGATGGCCGATTCAAGAAATGCCTTCACGGTTTTAACGTTGAATGTAAATGGATTAAACTCCCCAATTAAAAGATATAGATTCGCAGAATGGATCAAAAAAAATGAACCATCAATATGTTGCATACAAGAGACTCATCTTAGACACAGGGACACAAAGAAACTGAAAGTGAAAGGATGGAAAAAAATATTTCATGCAAGCTACAGCCAAAAGAAAGCAGGTGTAGCAATATTAATCTCAGATAAAATAGACTTCAAATGCAGGGATGTTTTGAGAGACAAAGAAGGCCACTACATACTAATAAAAGGGGCAATTCAGCAAGAAGAAATAACAGTCGTAAATGTCTATGCACCCAATCAAGGTGCCACAAAATACATGAGAGAAACACTGGCAAAACTAAAGGAAGCAATTGATGTTTCCACAATAATTGTGGGAGACTTCAACACATCACTCTCTCCTATAGATAGATCAACCAGACAGAAGACCAATAAGGAAATTGAAAACCTAAACAATCTGATAAATGAATTAGATTTAACAGACATATACAGGACATTACATCCCAAATCACCAGGATACACATACTTTTCTAGTGCTCACGGAACTTTCTCCAGAATAGATCATATGCTGGGACATAAAACAAGCCTCAATAAATTTAAAAAGATTGAAATTATTCAAAGCACATTCTCTGACCACAATGGAATACAATTAGAAGTCAATAACCATCAGAGACTTAGAAAATTCACAAATACCTGGAGGTTAAACAACACACTCCTAAACAATCAGTGGGTTAAAGAAGAAATAGCAAGAGAAATTGCTAAATATATAGAGACGAATGAAAATGAGAACACAACATACCAAAACCTATGTGATGCAGCAAAAGCAGTGCTAAGGGGGAAATTTATAGCACTAAACGCATATATTAAAAAGGAAGAAAGAGCCAAAATCAAAGAACTAATGGATCAACTGAAGAAGCTAGAAAATGAACAGCAAACCAATCGTAAACCAAGTAGAAGAAAAGAAATAACAAGGATTAAAGCAGAAATAAATGACATAGAGAACAAAAAAACAATAGAAAGGATAAATATCACCAAAAGTTGGTTCTTTGAGAAGATCAACAAGATTGACAAGCCCCTAGCTACACTGACAAAATCAAAAAGACAGAAGACCCATATAAACAAAATAATGAATGAAAAAGGTGACATAACTGCAGATCCTGAAGAAATTAAAAAAATTATAAGAGGATATTATGAACAACTGTATGGCAACAAACTGGACAATGTAGAAGAAATGGACAATTTCCTGGAAACATATGAACAACCTAGACTGACCAGAGAAGAAATAGAAGACCTCAACCAACCCATCACAAGCAAAGAGATCCAATCAGTCATCAAAAATCTTCCCACAAATAAATGCCCAGGGCCAGATGGCTTCACAGGGGAATTCTACCAAACTTTCCAGAAAGAACTGACACCAATCTTACTCAAACTCTTTCAAAACATTGAAAAAAATGGAACACTACCTAACTCATTTTATGAAGCTAACATCAATCTAATACCAAAACCAGGCAAAGATGCTACAAAAAAGGAAAACTACCGGCCAATCTCCCTAATGAATATAGATGCAAAAATCCTCAACAAAATACTTGCAAATCGAATCCAAAGACACATTAAAAAAATCATACACCATGACCAAGTGGGGTTCATTCCAGGCATGCAAGGATGGTTCAACATAAGAAAAACAATCAATGTATTACAACACATTAAAAACTCGAAAGGGAAAAATCAATTGATCATCTCAATAGATGCTGAAAAAGCATTTGACAAAATCCAACATCCCTTTTTGATAAAAACACTTCAAAAGGTAGGAATTGAAGGAAACTTCCTCAACATGATAAAGAGCATATATGAAAAACCCACAGCCAGCATAGTACTCAATGGTGAGAGACTGAAAGCCTTCCCTCTAAGATCAGGAACAAGACAAGGATGCCCGCTGTCACCACTGTTATTCAACATTGTGCTGGAAGTGCTGGCCAGGGCAATCCGGCAAGACAAAGAAATAAAAGGCATCCAAATTGGAAAAGAAGTAAAACTGTCATTGTTTGCAGATGATATGATCTTATATCTAGAAAACCCTGAGAAATCAACCATACACCTACTAGAGCTAATAAACAAATTTAGCAAAGTAGCGGGATACAAGATTAATGCACATAAGTCAGTAATGTTTCTATATGCTAGAAATGAACAAACTGAAGAGACACTCAAGAAAAAGATACCATTTTCAATAGCAACTAAAAAAATCAAGTACCTAGGAATCAACTTAACCAAAGATGTAAAAGACCTATACAAAGAAAACTACATAACTCTACTAAAAGAAATAGAAGGGGACCTTAAAAGATGGAAAAATATTCCATGTTCATGGATAGGAAGGCTAAATGTCATTAAGATGTCAATTCTACCCAAACTCATCTACAGATTCAATGCAATCCCAATCAAAATTCCAACAACCTACTTTGCAGACTTGGAAAAGCTAGTTATCAAATTTATTTGGAAAGGGAAGATGCCTCGAATTGCTAAAGACACTCTAAAAAAGAAAAACGAAGTGGGAGGACTTACACTCCCTGACTTTGAAGCTTATTATAAAGCCACAGTTGCCAAAACAGCATGGTACTGGCACAAAGATAGACACATAGATCAATGGAATCGAATTGAGAATTCAGAGATAGACCCTCAGATCTATGGCCGACTGATCTTTGATAAGGCCCCCAAAGTCATCGAACTGAGCCATAATGGTCTTTTCAACAAATGGGGCTGGGAGAGTTGGATATCCATATCCAAAAGAATGAAAGAGGACCCCTACCTCACCCCCTACACAAAAATTAACTCAAAATGGACCAAAGATCTCAATATAAAAGAAAGTACCATAAAACTCCTAGAAGATAATGTAGGAAAACATCTTCAAGACCTTGTATTAGGAGGCCACTTCCTAGACTTTACACCCAAAGCACAAGCAACAAAAGAGAAAATAGATAAATGGGAACTCCTCAAGCTTAGAAGTTTCTGCACCTCAAAGGAATTTCTCAAAAAGGTAAAGAGGCAGCCAACTCAATGGGAAAAAATTTTTGGAAACCATGTATCTGACAAAAGACTGATATCTTGCATATACAAAGAAATCCTACAACTCAATGACAATAGTACAGACAGCCCAATTATAAAATGGGCAAAAGATATGAAAAGACAGTTCTCTGAAGAGGAAATACAAATGGCCAAGAAACACATGAAAAAATGTTCAGCTTCACTAGCTATTAGAGAGATGCAAATTAAGACCACAATGAGATACCATCTAACACCGGTTAGAATGGCTGCCATTAAACAAACAGGAAACTACAAATGCTGGAGGGGATGTGGAGAAATTGGAACACTTATTCATTGTTGGTGGGACTGTATAATGGTTCAGCCACTCTGGAAGTCAGTCTGGCAGTTCCTTAGAAAACTAGATATAGAGCTACCATTCGATCCAGCGATTGCACTTCTCGGTATATACCCGGAAGATCGGAAAGCAGTGACACGAACAGATATCTGCACGCCAATGTTCATAGCAGCATTATTCACAATTGCCAAGAGATGGAAACAACCCAAATGTCCTTCAACAGATGAGTGGATAAATAAAATGTGGTATATACACACGATGGAATACTACGCGGCAGTAAGAAGGAACGATCTGGTGAAACATATGACAACATGGATGAACCTTGAAGACATAATGCTGAGCGAAATAAGCCAGGCACAAAAAGAGCAATATTATATGCTACCACTAATGTGAACTTTGAAAAATGTAAAACAAATGGTTTATAATGTAGAATGTAGGGGAACTAGCAGTAGAGAGCAATTAAGGAAGGGGGAACAATAATCCAAGAAGAACAGATAAGCTATTTAACGTTCTGGGGATGCCCAGGAATGACTATGGTCTGTTAATTTCTGATGGATGTAGTAGGAACAAGTTCACTGAAATGTTGCTATATTATGTAACTTTCTTGGGGTAAAGTAGGAACATGTTGGAAGTTAAGCAGTTATCTTAGGTTAGTTGTCTTTTTCTTACTCCCTTGTTATGGTCTCTTTGAAATGTTCTTTTATTGTATGTTTGTTTTCTTTTTAACTTTTTTTTTCATACAGTTGATTTAAAAAAGAAGGGAAATTTAAAAAAAAAAAAAAAAGAAAAAAGACAAACAAGGAAAAAAAAAAAAAAGATGTAGTGCCCCCTTGAGGAGCCTGTGGAGAATGCAGGGGTATTCGCCTACCCCACCTCCATGGTTGCTAACATGACCACAGACATAGGGGACTGGTGGTTTGATGGGTTGAGCCCTCTACCATAAGTTTTACCCTTGGGAAGACGGTTGCTGCAAAGGAGAGGCTAGGCCTCCCTGTATTTGTGCCTAAGAGTCTCCTCCTGAATGCCTCTTTGTTGCTCAGATGTGGCCCTCTCTCTCTGGCTAAGCCAACTTGAAAGGTGAAATCACTGCCCTCCCCCCTACGTGGGATCAGACACCCAGGGAAGTGAATCTCGCTGGCAACGTGGAATATGACTCCCGGGGAGGAATGTAGACCCGGCATCGTGGGATGGAGAACATCTTCTTGACCAAAAGGGGGATGTGAAAGGAAATGAAATAAGCTTCAGTGGCAGAGAGATTCCAAAACGAGCCGAGAGGTCACTCTGGTGGGCACTCTTACGCACACTTTAGACAACCTTTTTTAGGTTCTAAAGAATTGGGGTAGCTGGTGGTGGATACCTAAAACTATTAAACTACAACCCAGAACCCATGAATCTCGAAGACAGTTGTATAAAAATGTAGCTTATGAGGGGTGACAGTGGGATTGGGAATGCCATAAGGACCAAACTCCACTTTGTCTAGTTTATGGATGGATGTGTAGAAAAGTAGGGGAAGGAAACAAACAGACAAAGGTACCCAGTGTTCTTTTTTACTTCAATTGCTCTTTTTCACTCTAATTATTATTCTTGTTATTTTTGTGTGTGTGCTAATGAAGGTGTCAGGGATTGATTTAGGTGATGAATGTACAACTATGTAATGGTACTGTAAACAATAGAAAGTACAATTTGTTTTGTATGACTGCGTGGTATGTGAATATATCTCAATAAAATGATGATAAAAAAAAAAAAAAAAAAAAAATAGGTCAGAGTTTCTGACTTAACAGAACTGGGGTAGAGCCCAAGAATTTTCATTTCCAACAAGTACCCTAGGTAATGCTGATGCTGCTGGTCAGAGTTCAGACTTTGAGACCCACTGATGCAGATGGTTCTGAAAGCTGATAAGCAGGGGCCCCAAGACAGTCTATTAATTAAAACCAAATGTATACCAATTTATGATTTGGGGGCAATAAATACCTTTAGCACAATGCTTCCCAATTTTGGCTGCACTCTGAAATCATCTGAGGAGTTAAAACAAAATAAAACAAACAAAAAAAAAACAAAACAATAAAACACTGGTGTTCATGTGCAGAGGTTCTAATTTAATTGGTCTGGGGTGAGACCTGGGCATTGGAGATTTTAAAAGGTCCCAGGTGATTCTAAATGATTGAGAAGCACTGTCTTAGTAGGCTTAGGAAAGAAAAAGTTCTCTTCTCCTCACCTATCGTTCTTGGAGTTTTCATTCTATTTTTGCATTTTATATACAAAAATAAATATTAACAGAATAGATAATTAAACATCAGTCCCATAGGTTGTCAGTGAGCTAGTGGTAAAAGTTTTTGGCACTGGTTCTCAACCCTGGCTGCACATTAGAATTGCCTTGAACAGCCTTTTAAAATACCATGCCAAGGGCTTATACCTCAGATTGTCTGATGTTTTTTAAATGCTCCCCAAGTTGAGAATCATAGCTTTTGAAGTCCAAAGGAACAGAGGTGGCAAAAAATACAGACTCAACTATTTGGAGAACATTAAGGAAAATGCATGTCAAAACTATGCATTTACAAATCAAACAGATACACTGACATTTCAGTACTATTAAGAAAAGGGGTAACACTAAAATGGTTTTTCTCCCAGATGGGGTATTATTTACTAAATGCTAAGTTTCAAAAAGTACAATACCAATGGAAGAATCTGCAAGAATGAAAATGATTACAAATGATTTCACATAAATAAAATTGGTGGTACTAGAATAAAATAATTTTCATTTTTGCCACCACTTCAATGAAAAGGACCAAGAGAAAGTTGCAAAGGACACCTCCTTTAGAACAGTGATTTACAGCTATAAGGGGAAGAAAGGCATTGTTTAAAAAAGTTCCCACCCCACATCTATTTGAGAATTTCTATCATAGGGCCAAGGGGAGGGGATCATTCAAAAAGAAGATTTAGAGTAGAAACCAGTTTCTGAGAGCCAGACAGGTATCTTGAAGAAAGACCTTGCTCTGAATGACTCTGCTTTGACTCAGAGTTGGGAAAACCAATAGCAACTTCTTGTATTCAATTCTATTTCAAACACTAAATATACCATTAAATCAGTGCTACTACATTTAGACACATGAGCTCTACAATCATTATTTATTTGATGCCCATTACCATCACTGACGATATTTTAATATTTAAAAACCTATAAGAATTTTATAATATATACATTTACCTGTTTAAGCAAATACATACAAACACCCCCATGCTCATTTTCTAAAGCTGTACTTTCCACTTGATGGAAAAAGTAATAGATAGCAGTTACTGTCCACCAAAAAAGAAACCAAAAGAGGGTGTTAAGTCTTCCTGAAAGTCACACTCTACTCACCCAGAGGCATTTTGTTATTTTATATGCAAAGTAACACAGTTCTTCAGAAAACAAAGTGAAACAAAAATGAAACAGGTCAACATTTAAGATACAATATACAGATTTTTTGAAATCCTGAATAAAGATGATAAAAGTAAAAATGTATTGCTGGGAAAAATTAAAATAATCCATGAAATTATTTGAGTGTAAAACTTTAATTTCTCTACAGTCAAATTTTATTTACAGTGGGTATGCATTGGTTATTTGTTGGAAACCTATTTGTAAAGGTCAATAATTAAAATAAGTGCTTTATTTCTTTGTTCTATTAATACTAATTTACAGGATCTTCATAGGTTTTATCGACAGAAGGACATAACTTGAAAGTAGAAGCAGGGAAAGCAGAGTAGAAGCTCAAGAAAAAATTATTGAGAACAAACTATAAAACACAAGTTCACTTATGATACGTGGGTAGAAAGGGCAAACCAGCCTTCTTCTTTCTGCTTCTCGATCTGTTGAGGAGAGATGCAGAAAGGACTTAGAAGGTAACCAGACTTATAACTTATAAATACATGAGGATCAAGCTTTATCGTCATTTAGACAAAGTCCATACAAGAAAAAGTTATCCTATGCCTTTGAATTGTATTGCAAACTAAATTGCTACTGACATTTTTATTCTCTAAAAGACACGCTCCCAACTAACCAATTCCCAAGAACTTCTTATTGATTTAGGAGTCCTAACTTAAAAACAAAAACAAAAAGGGATGAAAACAGTGTTTAATATGTATCATAGGCACAACTTTAAAAATGTCAAAAAGAAAGTTATTTGATACTAGAAAATTAGATTTGTTATTAATTTCCAGGAATCAAAGGTAAATTATATAAAATAGTTTACTTTAAAGTTTTTTTTGAATATATGAAATAGCAAAGGGCAAATCTTCTAGTACTGGGAAACTGGGATATCTTAGCCTATTAATTCATTTGGGCTGTAAATACTCAATGTCTATTGAAGTAACCACTATTTGGTCTAATTACCGAAGTCAGTAATAAGAATAACAAGATCCCTCCATATCAGACAGTTGTTGGCGCAAGTCTGCAAATTTAATTTTTATGATTTTAAAGATACTCTTAAAATTTATTACGGCCAAACAGTCAAATGATATTTTACTGTATTTCCAACACCGAAAAATGTCTTTTGCAAAAGTTTTGGATAAGATGCTTAGCTTCTATACATTCCTATAGCAAATCAAAATACACGAAGATTACCGAGGACTAAGATGACCAATATCTCAGCACACCTACAACACATTCAACGCACACAGCTGTGTGTCCTGCCACACAATCTGAAAAGCTCTGCCAGTAATTCCCAGCGGTGGGAATTCCCAGAGGGGTGAAATCCCACTGAATTTTATCTTATTTCTTGGTCACCCTAGAAAATAAAAGAGGTATATGGCTTATTTGTTTTTCTAGTGAAGGTAAATTAGTATGTCTTATCTTCTGAGGATTTTGTATCATTAGGAAAACTGAGGAATAATAATTAGGAATGAAAATCACTAAATCAGCTACCTACCACCTTCACTCTCCCACCCCATACACACATTTCACCAATTACATTTTATCAGGTACCTTTGCTCTTTGATTAAGAGGCATAAACTGTCCACTTCCTGAGGTGGTGTTTAATGGAGAACAGGAATTACTAGCAGCCCCTGAAGATCTATTTTTGAGAAATAAAAGAGTGAGAGAGTGAGCTGTCATTATTAACCTTCAAAAATTATGTACAACACTGACAATTCTCAATACTGGCAAAGAATGGTTGACTCAGGTCCAAATGAGGAAATTATTTGTAGCATATTTTCACCAATCTATTAGTTTTAACATTAACAGGGAAAAATGGATGTGGAGGGATGGTGGAGAAGGCCAAAGCAGTAGAAGAGAAATGAGACTTGGAGTAGGACCCTACAGTCACAGCACACAGGACAGAGACAGAAGGGCCAGTTATGTCCTAGTGTTGCCATTTACCAAACATGTGACCTATGTAGGCACACCACCTGTGGTAGTTTGAATTGTATGTACCCCAGAAAAGGTCACGTTCTTTTAATTCACTCCTATGGGTGTAGACCTATTGTGGGTGGGACCTCTTGATTGGGTTATTTCAATTGAGATGTGACCCACATCATTCAAGGTGGGTCTTAATCCTCTTACTGGGGTCCTTAAGAGGATAAAACACATACAGAATCTAAGAGATGAAATTCAGTGAGGCACCCAGAGAAGCTGAGAGATGGAACAGCCAGAGCTGACAGCAATGAAACCTGGGATAAAAAGACCAGCAGATGTTGCCATGCACCTTGCTATTTGACAGAGGAGCCCAGGTTCACAGGTAAGCAGTCTTCAGAGAAGGTAGTATCCTGCTGATGTCTTAATTGGGACATTTTCACAGCCTTAGAACTGTAAATTTGTAAGCTAATAAATCCCCATTGTTAAAAGCCAGTCCATTTTGGGTATGTTGCATTTCAGCGGGGTTAGCAAACCAGACACCACCCAATTAGCTCTATGAGCCTCTGTTTCATTTACTGTAAAAGAGGAAAATATTACTGCTCAATTTACCCATCCTCTCATACATTACCTCCTAATTTTATAACCCATAAAGCACTCTACATTTGTGTTATTATTCCACTTTTGTTTTCAGTAGCCAACCCATGCTTTTCTACTTAATTAAGATTTGTTCCTCACTTCCTCTTCTTTTTTTCCTCCCAAAATTCTCCTCTTCAATTACTTTCTTTTCTCTATAGGAGTGAGTCTGTCTGAACCTAAGTCAGATATTATGTACTTCCTTTTTACACAAGAAGAATGAAACACATACTAAAATCTTCATTTTCTTAAAAGTAACTATTTCCAATATAATCCTACCTTCTTGTATTTATCCGACTAGTAGGAGAAACAGTGCTGCATTTTGAGTTTTCTGGGATTTCTGCACCCGGAATAGATACCTCAATTGTCCTCTTTCCTCCTTCTAAAACATAAAAATAAATATTAGTTTCATTATTTTTCATTGAAAAATTAAAATTCAGCTTGATTTCTGTCTTACTGTAAATAGCACATTATAAACGTGGGGTTTTTCTCTATATTTTCATCATTATGGCCCACTGACACACTTGAAGAATTTTTTTTTTTTAAAGAAACTGTGAGACATTAGACTTCAGCTATTAGTGTCAATTCAGTAGCATGCCAGTTAATAGAAAGCCAGAATCTTCAGACAAGTGGTATGTCAGATCTAAAAGTGAAGAGTGGAAATTAAGAGCTAATCCTGAAGAACTGGAGATCTTTGTCAAAAGCAGCTGATTTAAAGTTTTCAGGGTGAAAAAAGGAAAAAGAAACAAGATTTCTGAAGTGATGTAGAAAAGTTTTAAATCTATTACATTATCAGTGTTACTAAAGACAATAAAGAAGGAGAAAGTTCACTGAAAAGACAATGACAAGTGTATTAAATATATTGCCAATACTTTAGAAATAGGTAATCAACAAATATTTACTAATTATCTACTAATGAAAGACTTTATGTCCATCCAGACTTAAAACCTCCTGTGAATCACTGCTAAAGGCAGTAATTTCCAGGCTTTTAGAGTTGATGAAATCCACTTAATATTATAACTTTATTCCTCAGTTATTCTAGAAAATCAAAGAGGATTTACATGGAATATGACATTTCTATTTTTATCACTAAGGCCCACAGGGTTCCTGTGAAACCAAGAATTTTACCTAAGAAAAGAATATCAGAGAGATAAGCACTGGAAAGGAAAAAAAATACAGAACTAGGAGTTAGGAGACCTGGGTCCCAGTTGCAAATCCACCAATTTGCTTTGCAATTTCAGACAAATCACTTCTTTGTACCTCAGTTTACTTATCAAATAGGTATAATTTCAGCCCTGTCTACTCTCAGGGTGTGGTGAGGATTAAATGAAATAAACAGAAAACATCTTTTTAACCTTAAAGAGCCGAAACAGAAGATATCACTTATAATTACAAAGTTCTTCTTGAGAGTGATCTGCTTTATTTTTCTTCACTGCACTTAGCATTAACTGACATTATATTATACATTTATTTATTTATTTACTTATTCATTCATTCATTCATTCATTCATTCACTGCCTGATCTTCAACTTGAATGCTGGAGCATTCAAGCTGGGCAGGGACCTGTCCTATTTGATGCTGTATCCCCAGCACCCACAACATACCAGGCACATAGTGCATGTTCATAAATATTTGAGTAAGTTAATTTATTCATTCTAAGACTGAAGTTGCCACTAGACTTCATGACTATGAAGAACTGTAAACAAGCCATCATTTGAAGAAGCTAAGAATAAACAAAGAAGGGCTCTGGGAAAGGCATTACCCATCATTTTCCAGTAATTTTCAAGAGACTGCTTTCTGGGTCTGTAATTTCAAAATGTAAAAACTTCTAACTGAGGGAAAAAGTCTTATTTACAGATACCTTAAAGGTAATCTACTTCAGCCAGCCACAGGACCGGCAAATCCCCCTAAAGCACCAAGTGTTCCCTATGCTTGAACACCTCAGGAAATACACCACTTACTGAAGCAGACCTTTTTATCCCTAACAATTAAAACCCTCTCTAACACTGGGCCACAATCAGTCTTTCTAAAGACTTCAAGTATCTCTAGCCCTTCAGCATCTTAATTCAATCTTGGCTAAAAAGCAACTTGAGATATAGTACATTTCAAAGTACCTTTTTGAATATGAATAGTAAGACAAGTAAATTTTCAGTTACTATCTATTATTTAGAATACCCTCTATTTTCACATTCCTAAATGTAACAATAAAATATAAAGCTTTATAAATTAATAAATGAAAATGTTGCTGAGTTGCAGGTATCAATTTTATAATGTTTTTAGAAAAGCATTAACTTCTAATTTGTTGGTCATGAAATTCTTAATTGTCATTTTTATGCTTATATTTTATACATTAGCTGTAGCATACGTCCTAAGTGAATTGTACATTGTTATGGATCCCATGTAAAGCAAATTAGGAACTCAGACACCAAAGCTTAACTGCAGGCACCACAGGATAGACAGACTATCACACAAATCAGGAAACCTGCCTTCTATTACTATATCTGTCACAAATTCTGAGACTTAAGTATGTTTTGTTCTATGCAAAATTAAGGGAATTTGAATAAACATCCTCTGAGATTTCTTTCAGCTCAAGAAGAACTCACAAAATCAAGAAAGTGAAAGCTTTCATATTTCTAGGTTTTAAATCACGTCTTTGTGACCAACCAGTCCATGCTCTGAGAGGTGACTGAATAGGTGATACTGGTGGAGAGGAAGGATTCAAACAGGCAAGTTTCTGCTGCTCTATCAACTGCAGTAGTTTTCCACGAGCCTCCATGCTCTGTCGATTCAATTCTGCGATCCGTTCCTCCATGCTACTTGGTGCTAGAGGTTGCGATGCCGAAAAAGTCTGGGAAAAAAAAAAGAAAGAAAGAAAGAAAGAAAAGAAAAAGAAAAAGAAAAAGAAAAAAAGAAAAAGAAACGATGCATAAATTCAATATTGGGGGGAAAACCCAAACAATTTTGACATTTTGTAAAAATAAACTTGCATTAAGTATCATCAAGCTGGTATTCACAGCCCTTGCTATATGCAGATTTGAATAGTGGGTAAATAATAGAAGTTACAAATCATTAATTGAAAAATTAAGGCTAATGTAAAGGGATACTAGTCCTACTTCTGGTGCCATATAAGCCCTTTGATTATGGACATAGTCTGTGGGACAAAGCTTTTCTGCATCTCAGTGTTTGCTGAGCTACACAAAATATCACAGAGGCAAAAAGATTCCTTCTGGTGACTAGGCCACATATCTATTAATGACAGATCGGGGTTCAAATTTCAATATATAAAACAAAAGAGGCTCTACTGTAGTTGAAACAAATGCTTCTATGATCTTCAAAAATGCACCACGAATTATTTGGCAAAGATTATTGGTAGTCTTATCACTCCTTCTGACCATGTGTCAGCATCGCATCCCATGCCACTTTTGGCCTAAGTTAGAAAGGAGATGAGAAGTAGAGTAAAAAATAGCCACCCAAGGAATATAAGTTTAATTTAAAAATTCCTAGTAGAACTCTAATTATGCCATTCCTAATTTTTTCATTTAGCTAAATATTAAATCCCCTTGGGATTAAAAAAAATTTCTAATAGAAACCACTAATTTGTAGCTTATGCCCATAGTAAAAAAAAAAAAAAAAAGATCAGGAAAACAGAATGAATTAAATGACATCTTGTATTTCCAATTATAACAAAAAAGGTGGCAATGGCAACAATGTTAGATTATTCACTCTAGCCTGATCCATATACAAATTAGAAAAGAGGCAAACTTAATATTTAACTCTGCAGCCTTTTTAAAACCAAGAGTTGCCTGTTTAAAGTCATCTTCAAAACTCCGTAAACAAAGAAATGTCTTCCAAGACTCAAAACTGAGACAGGTCTTACTTAAACGTACAACTGTACCAATGGCTGCTGCTTATTCCTAATACTACTTCTTGTCTCCTCTTCTGCCAGACCTTCCGATTACTATTTCTGACTCAGTACCCAGACTGTCCTTATTCTCCATGAGTCAGTGCTAACAGAGGTGGTCCTTACTCCTTCCACCTCCCCCCAACCTTCCTCACTGAAGCCCTAGATCCAGTGATAAGCTCTTACGGAAGCAGTCACACCTCAGGAGCCCATGTAATCCATGAAGCTGCCCAACTCCTTCCCCCTGCTAAAACACTGTTTCCTATCAGAACCTTGACACGAGCCATTCTGACTCACAAAGGGGTAAAATGGAGTTTATCACTGAGACTAGCATGAGGAGGTGTGTTATAAACATCCCCCAGTTAGAAATCAAAATCCCTTTTCTCCCACAAACAAATTAAATAAGGTTTGAGTTATCAGTTTAGTCCATATAGTTCATTAAACTCACAAAATATGAAGACCTTTGCTAATCAAAGTGTGGTCCTCAGTCCAGCAACACTGGCATCAATTGTGAACCCAGAAATGCATAGGTCCTACATCAGACCTACTCAATCAGAAATTGCATTTCAGCAAGATCCCCAGATGCTTCATATGCACATTAAAGATTGACTTCAATAATCCTTTAAAACATCAGTTCTATGGGAAAATGCATTGTGTCCTAAAAAATTAACTGTTCATGAGTTGAGGGCCACTGTATGTAACTCACTTTTCTGAGCCACTTTTAAGAGTAAAAATGCTTCCATTAAAATGTAGTTGTGTGGCAAACTTTCAAGTAATGTTAATTCTACATTTTATATTTAAAACTTCATTCCTAGCTTAATCTTAGCTTTCCTACACATTGTTTCTTTATCCTATTTTCCTCATTCACTTATTTTTTATCTTGATTTATTAAATCAAGTACAACTGGTAAATAACTTGTACCTGTTTTGTGATGAGCCCATAACAAAGCATAAACCATCTAGTGGCAGCCTCGAAAATATCCAGGATCATTTCTGGAAAGAAGTCCCTTAAATGCCCAAGTGACATAATTATATTCCTGTATATTCCCAAGCAATCTGTAACTGATACTTACAGCAGTCATGTTGCTTGCACTTTCCTGTTTGTTTAATTCCCGAGGTCCATCCCCTTGCTCTCCCGCTGAGCCAATAATATCGTTCAGATGTGCCTTAATAGCGGAATTCTGCAGTGTCAACTCAGCAATTTGTGCCAAGATATCTTTTCTTTGTATTAATGTCTCATTTGTTTTAAGCTGTTGCCCATCTCCCAGTACTGGAGGCTCTTCTGAGAACATGGGGTTTCTCAATTGCTGAGTATTTGAAAGAGAATTGCAGAGGGGCTGTGATAGGTTAACCAAAGAACTATTGTTCTCCAAATCTTCTCCCATGTGGGAAACCCTCCACCTCTGAGTGAAGAGACGACTCTCTTCGCTTGAATTCTGGTTGTCTGTACCAGTGGGTAAAGTCTTCTTTTCCCAATTTTGTTCTTTTTCAATTATTTCCACAGTTGGAGGAATGCGTGGCGCAGGACGCGTCTGAACAGTCCTCCTCAATACTGTAGATAAGAATTAAAAAAAATAAGCATGTATTTTTTGCTATAGAATGGCACTACACTTGTCTCATTAACTCATGACTATAACGTTAGCAAAGTATTTGAACAGAAAATTTTAGTTTCCAAATGCCTAATTTATTTTCAGCAGGGAATATATCAGATAGGCCACCCTTAACAATCAAGTGCATAAACCCTATATTTCTTAAAACACTTTTCAGTATCTTTGTGAAAAGCATTTGCCAAGTTCACATTTCAACACAAGTATTAACTCATATTTGGCAATATTCAAGTGGGGGTGCAGATAACTAATTTAAAATGAAGGTGATGAGGAAAGGCCTCTCTGAGGAAGTAAAATTTGAAAATGATTAAGTATCTGGCAGAAAATATAGCAAAGGCCATTACAGGCAGACACCCACATTTGTGAAGACCCTAAAAAGCAAAGAAAGGTCTAGCTGTAGCATAGCAGCAGGAAGAACTGGAAAATTTTGAGATTGGAGAGGTGTGCATGGGCCATTTCTTACAGAGTTTATAAGCCACGTTCGGAATTTTATAATTTAATGTAACAGCAATGGAAACCTAAAGAAGGTTTGGAAATAATTCAATTTACATTTCAAGAAGAATCACTCCAGTAGTGGATAACTGGAAGGTAGCAGAAATGGACATAGGTAGACCAGTAGACCTTTGCAATGGTCTAGAATAAAGATGATGGTAGCTTTGACTAAGCTGGCAATAGAGATGGAGAGAAATACATAGATTTGAGAAATATTTTGGCAAAAGAACTGGGAATGTTGAACTAGTAGAGAGGGGTATGGGAAACACACAAATCAAGATGACATAAACAACTGAGAGGACAGTGATGCCATTTACTGAGAAGACAAGAAGAACAGATTTGGGGCAGAGAGGTTATTACAAATTCAGCTTTGAACATGCTATGTTTAAGACGTTTTATGATTCATCCATGTATCCAAGCAGATGGATATTTGAGTCAGAAACTCCAAAGAGAAATTTTGGAAAAGATACTGGCCAGGAAGTCACTTGCATATAGAAACTACTGGAACCCATAAAATGAAATTATCTAGAGAGAAAGAGTACAGTGAGAAAAGAAATGAGTACAAGGACACAAGAAACTCTTCATAAAGGGTCAGGTAAAGGAAGCTAGCAGAGCATACTGAAATAAGTAGCCAGTGAGATAAGAGAAATATTACAAGAATGGGGAATCAGAGTAAACAAAGAAAAAAGACTATTTCACACAAAAAAGGGAATGGTCAACTGTGTATAACACTAATATAAGATGTAACAAGGTAAGGACAGAAAAAGATGCACTGGATTTAGTAACATGGAGAACACTGGAGCCCTTAGTAAGAATGGTTTAAGTAGAATGATAAAGATGAATTGAGAAGGGGAGTGTTTCTAATTCAAGATAGGCTGAGCACCCACTTTCCTTGCCTCCTTCTAATAAAATGACAGAAAGGATGTATAAAAGTAAATATATCCAAGCTAAGGGAACTTCTGGGGAAGACAGCAAAGCAGGAAGCTACGGGACTCAGTCCCCCCAGCAAAACAACTATTAAACAGGCAGGAATTGTTTGAAACAACAATTTTGTAACTCCAGAGGCCAGAAGAACACTGTAAAGCATCCAGGGAAGAGCGGGAGGAAGAGGCTGATAAATTATGGTGAAGAACTATAAACTGCTCTAAGGATGCAGAAGCCACTAGCATCCATCTCCCACTCTCACAGCAGGTCAATGCAGGGACCAGCTCCTGACTAGCTACTACTAACCAAAAGGAACATAAAAATCCTCTTCCCCAAGAACAGAGATGTGCACTGCCGGTCAGTGATCATGGCTTTTAACTAGTGAATTCGGATTACTGGGTTCCAGCTCTGAGGCACCCAGTGTTTCAACATGCCCCAGACAAAGGCAGTGGCAGCATCATTTCAACCCTCCCAAGACAGGGGCAGAAGCAGTGGAGATGTAAAGATGCAGCACATCCCCCAGGCTGCAGGGAACACTTTGCAGAAGGGCTACATTTGCTGGGCAGGCCAGGAAAGAGAATCAGAAAAAAACAAAAGTTTTGAAATAATCAACAAAATCGATAAACCTTTAGCTCAACTGACAAACAAAAAACAGAGAGGATACAAATAATGAAAATCAGAAATGAAAAGGGGGACATTACTACCGACCCTGCTGAAATAAAAAGTACTATAAGTGGATACTTGACTAACAGTATGCCAATAAATTGGATAACCTAGATGAAATGGAAACATTTTTAGAAACACACAAACTAGCTACACTGACCCAAGAAGAAACAGAAGATCTCAACAAACCAATTACTAGTAAAGAGATTGAATCAGTAATCAAAAATCTCCCAACAAAGAAAAGCCCAGGACCAGATGGCTTCACAGAAGAATTCTACTAAACACTCCAAGAAGATGACTCCAATTCTGATTAAATTCTTCAAAAAAAAAAAAAAAAAAAAAAACTGAAGAGGAGAGAACACTCCCTAATTCATTCTATGAGGCCAACATCACCCTCAAACCAAAGCCAGATAAAGATACCATGAGAAAAGAAAATCACAGACCAATACCTCTCATGAATATATATGCAAAAATCCTCAACAAAATACTAGCAAACCAAATACAACAGCACATTAAAAGAATCATACACCATGATGAAGAGGAATTTATCCCTGGTATGCAAGGTTGGTTCTTATGTTGAGCCAACATAAGAAAATCAATTAATGTAGTAAACCACATTAACAGAATGAAGGAAAAAAAAAATGATCATCTCAATCAATGCAGAAAAGGCTTTGACAAAATATAGCACTCTTTCTTGATAAAAACATGTAAAACACTATGGATAGAAGGAAACTTCCTCAACATGATATAGGGCATATATGAAAAACCCACAGCTAACATCCTATTTAATAGTTAAAGACTGAAAGCTTTCCCTCTAAGGTTGGGAAAAGATAAGGATGCCCACTGTCATCACTGTTATTCCACATTGTATTGAAAGTTGCCAGAGAAATTAGGCAAGAAAAAGAAATTAAAGACTTCCATGTTGGACAGGAAGAAGCAAAACTCCCCCTATTTGCAGATGATATGATCCTATATACAGAAAATCCTTGAAAATCCACAATAAAGCTCCAAGAGCTAATAAATAAATTCAGCAAAGTGATGGGGTACAAGATCAACACTCCCAAATCAGTAGTGTTTCTATACACAAGCAATGAACAATCAGAAAAAGAAATCAAGAAAAAAAATCATATTCACAATAGCAGGTAAAAGAATCAGATATCTAGGAATAAATCTAACCAAGGTTATAAAAGACTTATACACAGAAAACTACCAAACATTGCCAAAAGAAACAAAAAAAGACCCAAATAAATGGAAGAATATTCTGTGTTCATAGACCAGAAGACTACATATCATTAAGATGACAATACCGTCCAAGCAATTTATAGATCCAATGCAATCCCAATCAAAATTCCAACAACCTTCTTTTTACAAATGGAAAAGCCAACCATCAAATTTATATGAAAGGGTAAGGGACCCCGAATAACTAAAGCCATCTTGAAAAAGAAGAATGAAGTTGGAGGACTCATACTTCCTGATCTTGAAACATATTACAAAACCACTATCAAAACAACATGGTACTGGTCCAAAGACAGACATATGGAATAAAATTGAGAACTCAGAAATCAACCCTCACATTTATGGCCAACTGATTTTTGACAAGATGGCAAAGACTACTCATTTGGGGAAGAACAGTCTCTTCAACAAATGGTGCTGGAAAAACTGGATCTCCATTTGCAAAAAGAAGGAGGAACCTTACCTTCCACTGTATACAAAAAGCAACTCCAAATGGATCAAATACCTAAATATAAGAGCTTGGACTATCAAACTTCTAGAAGAAAACATAGGGAAGCATCTTCAAGACCTTGTGTTAGGCAATGGTTTCTTAGACTTTACACCCAAAGCACAAGCAGCAAAAGAAAAAAATAGATAAATGGGACCTCTTCAAAATAAAAAAAACTTTGTTCCTCAAAGGACTTTACCGGGAAAGTAAAAAGACAACCTACACATGGGAGAAAATATCTGGAAACCACAAATCCAATAAAGGATTAATATCTAGTATATATAAAGAAATCTTTCAACTTAACAACAAAAAGGCAAAAAATGAGCAAAGACCAGAACAGACATCTTTCCAAAGAAGATATACAAATGTCCAGAAAGCACATGAAAAGATACTCAACATCATTAGCCATCAAGGAAATGCAAATCAAACCCACAATGAGATACCATTTCACACCCATTAGAATGCGGCTATCAAAAAAAAAAAAAAAAACAACAGAAAATAACATGTTGGAGAAGATGCAGAGAAGTAGAACACTCATTCATTGCTCATGGCAATGTAAAATGGTGTAGCTGCTGTGAAGGAAAGTCCGGTGGTTCCTTAGAAAACTAAGTATAGAACTACCATATGACCCAGCAATCCCACTACTAGGTATATGTTCAAAAGAATTGAAAGCAGGGGCTTGAACAGATATTTGCAAACCAATGTCCAGAGCAGCACTGTTCACAATTACCAAAAGATAGAAGCAACCCAAATGTCCATCAACCGATGAATGGATAAATAAAATGTGGTATATACACACAATAGATTATTCAGCCATAAAAAGGAACGAAGTCCTGATACATGCAACAACATGGATGAACCTGGAAGATATCATGTTAAGTGAAATAAGCCAGACACAAAAGGACAAATATTGTATGAACTCACTGGTTTGAAACAATTAGAATAAACAAACTCAAGAGTCAGAATACCAGGGGACTGGGAGGTGAAGGACTGGGGGGATAGGGAATGGGAAGTTAAGGCTTAAAATTTACAGGGTTCCTATTTGGAATAATGGAAATGTTTTGGTAGTGGATGGTTGTAACGGCAGCACAACATTGTGAACACAATTAACAGCAATGAAATATATATATGAATATGATTAAAAATTCTGTTAACAGAATTTTTTTAAATCCATGAACTACACTACACAAAGTGAACCCTAAGTTAAACCATGGACTTTAATAGTACAATTATAAAAATATGCTATCATGAATTGTAACAAATGTTCCATACCAATGCAAGGTTTTGGTGGTGGGCTTGTATATGGGAATCCTGTATTTCACGTATGATTGTTTTGTAAACCCATAACTTCTCTAACAAAGAGGGAAAAAAAAATACATCTATATCAGTAAAGAAAATGGTCTAATTAGAGAGTCATTAGCAAATGAGATATGTCAACAAATTTATGGAAGACTGAGAGTGGATGGCAAGAGTGTGAAAGAATGAAACTGAACAGAAGCCACAGCCTAGAAAATGTATATATTACAAGGAAGCTACAAATAAAAGCAATCTTTCCAGGGAAACCCTGAGAAGACCTCAGGCTCAAAGCTCACAGGTACAGAAGGTGAGGATAAGAATTAAAGACTGAAAACTGAGAATTATTTGAAAGTTTGTGTACAGTACTGTTATGCTAGTCAAGCTGCTGCTCACTACTTCTCCCTCCTACCCAAAAGCAGAAGAACAGAGTTGAGGAGAGCAAAGTATGAAAGCCTTGATCTAATAGCTAGATCCTACTTGCACAATCTAAAAAGAAGCCTACAGCTAACATATTTCCACACACACAAAGTAATTTAGGGGAAAGCCTGTTAGGAAAACAGACCTAGAACCATCTATATTACACCAGAAAAAAAACTTATGCCAGCTACCTATAATTTTCATAGGTATTTGTTCTAAATATGAATGGATAATAAAGGATCAATAGACATATAAGGAAAATCAGCAGCATAAAAGAGAAAAGCCAAGTGAGGCAAAGAGAACAACAGACCATAAAGAAAAAGAAAGAATATTCAGGTACAAAAGAAAACAACAAAATCCTAACTGGTAATCTCAGAGAGATTCTGCATTCATAACAAGCATCGATGAAAAAGGGACAGACAAAAAAGAGCTCTTGCTTGGAAATTAAAAATATAATTGGCAAAAAAGAAAAAACCAAAGCTAAAAGACAGGCTTGAATATAAAGTGGAAGAAATCTCCAAGAATATAGAGAGGAAGATACAAAGCCAAATATATGAGAAACTAATTTGGGAGGGTCAACATCAAATTTCTCAAAACTGAAGAGCCATGTGTCTTCAGATTGAAATGTCCTACTAAGTGACTCCAGAGCCAATGAGAAAAGACCCATGTTAGGCATAACTTGCTCAATTTCAGAATAAAAATGAAGGGATCCTAAATCTTCCACAAAGAAAAAGCAGGTCTCATACAAAGAAATATGTTAGATACGACATCAGACATCTTAACAGCAACACTGTATTCTAGAAATCAAGGGAACAATGCATTCTGAGCTCTGGGGAAAATGTACAATGAACCTAGAATTCTCTATCTAGCCAAATTATCAAGCTAGTATTAAAGAGAAATAAAAACATATTTAGGCTCTCAAGAACTTGAAGTTTAATTTCTGCACTCCCTTTCTTATGATTTTTCAGAAAACTGAGGGAGAAATGGCATCCAGGAAACAGCTGCTCCACTCAAGGGTTCAATGACAGCATGTCCCAGGATGACAGCTGTGCAGCAGGCTCAGAGAGCACTCAGTTGGGACTGGAGCAGAGGGTACTAAAGGGTTTCGGGAAGGTGTCTATGGGATGAAAAGGTGTTCCATGCAATAGGTAGTATGATGTAAAGCCTAGATAATTTTGCAGGTAGGGCAAACGCACATTAATCTTTTGTCCATAAGTGGGGAAGATGCCTTGAAACTTCGGGCAAAATAAAAACCGAACAAGAAAGTCACAGTATAAATACAGAGCAAACAGATTCTGAGCAACTGGTGTAATGAAATATGGAGAATTCACCTTGGTCTTCATAATAAGAAATCTCTCCTTTGCATGGCAAAAGATCCCAAAAGAAAATGTAATTGTTGTTTGCAACTTTTAATATCCAGCTATAGACAAGACACAGATGACATAACTGTGATAATGGAACAGAATGTAAATGTTATGAAAGTTAATAATGTAAATTGAAATGTAGGAGGTGAAAACAGAGGAGAGGTAGAAGGGAGGGAAGGGGAGCTTATATTCTCATCTTACAAAGTGGAAAGTTGAGAGATATTACCTAAAGTTAAAGAAGATACAGAATGTTTTTAAAGTTACAAACTTATGCAATAAAAGAATTAAAAATAATATAATAATCCAAATTAAAGAGAGAAAGGAGATGGGTTCATGTGAATTAAGCCCTCTTCTTTTACATGGGAGAGTATAATTGAGAGTATGATAATTGATATCTCAAGAACATAGAAGCAAAAACATTTTGCAGTTATCCGTTCCACATTGTGGGGGTTAGGGACATGCTGCCCCTGTGATCTGGAAAATCCATGTAAAAAAAATTTTTTTTTCAGGGTTTCAGGAAACTTCCTAGCTGCCTTTTGTTCAGCAGATGCTGCCTCTCCCATTACTTTTACATTGCACAAGCTAAACGTTTTTTTGTTTGTTTGTTTGTTTTTTAAATTTCAAACCAGCCTTTGCTGGCCTGAAAATCTGTAGGGATAGACCCTTCACCTTCATTTTCCCTTAGGGAACCATATAAGGCCTTAGCCTTTACTTGTATGATGCAGAGTCTACCTGAATGTCTTTTTAATAACAATCCTGCACATTTCTAGCCTTTGTGTGTCATCTGCTGGCCTTTGCATGCCTTCTGCAGCTTCTGCGAAACTCCCCAAAAGTTCCCATTTAATTTCTTATGCCAACCCATGATATTCTGAAACTATGATGGGGAAAGTCATGATGTGGAAGGGATAACTGTATATTAATTACGGAAATGACCAATAGAAAAACAAAAATCAAATTGGGATAAAAATGCTTGCTTCTAGGGTAGGCCTAGAGGTAGGAGAGGAGATACTTAAATGAATTCTTTTAACCACATGCAAATATGAATTAGAAGTAAGACTAAAAATGAATGGAAGATAAGAAAATGAAAGCAGCATGTATACACTACTCTTTTAAGAAGGGTGGCTGTGAGGGAAATAGAAATAAAGTAATAGCTAGAAGAAAATATTTCTGATGGGAAAATCTGGAGTGGCACTGTCCAATATTGTAGCTTCTAGTCACATGTGGCTATTCAAATTTAAATAAATTTAAATTAAATAAAATTAAAAATTCAGTTCCTCCATCATACTAGCTACCTTGCAGATGCTCAATAGCCACACGTGGCTAATGGCTACCACATTGGATGGCACAGATATAGAATATTTTCACCATCACAGAAAAGTTCTATTGGAAGTACAGTTCTACAGCATAAATGAATACTCATGAAAGGCCATATGTATCTCCCATCTTATCTGCATGTTTAGTTTAACTGATCAATTATTTACACATACGTATTCCAAACAAAATGCTTGAAAAATGTGATAAATCTTCACTAAGTCAAAACACATATTGAGTCAGGTCTAACTGCATATTGTAAAAAAAATGCACAATGTTATTATTCTCAAGCAGAACCTGCCAAGGATGCTAACAAAATTTTATCATAGTAGTCCTTAAATAATTTGCTTTAATGAATATTTAATATTTGTGATCAGAGTAAAAATATTTATGGTAATTCTTTCTTTAAAAGAACCTTAAGCTATTTTACTGTCACCCATGAAAAATAATTTACAATATCTAGGAAGAAACCTATCAATAACACCCAAACATTTGAAAAATTACTTTAAGCAATTAAAACCTAATCAAACAGAAATTAGAACTGAAATCATACCTCCTAAATCTTGCCAGGGTTAATAAAACTCTCTAGCCCTCTAAAGAGAAAAATACTGAATCACAGAACTGTAGAACTGGAAAGGACAGTAAAGATAAACAAAACCCTCCAATTTTAGAGATAAGGAAACTGAGGCTCAGAAAAGGTACGTATCTTAGCCCCAGGCCTTAGACCTAGTCCATGGACGGGCTGGACAAGATACCAGCACTTCTGATCTTCAGCCTGGAACTGTCTCTACTATATCACACTGATGTGACACACTCCACATTTGCATAACAAATTAAAAAATCAATTTTATAATAGCAAGCATTTGTTATTTTCTTTAAACCTATATGGCCTCTTAATGTCTCCTATTGAAAATATACAACCAAGTACAGAAAATCTGACAAAATTTGTATGTCCCAGTGATGAAAAAAGTTATTTTTCTGTTCCCCTATATAAGAGAATCCAACAATATTTTTGAAGAAATAAGATTTCAGGCAAATCAAGGCTGAATAATATTTTTCTAAAATTTTGGAGGAGAGTCTAGAACAGTGGTTCTTAACTTTCATAACTCTTTTGAAAATCAAATGGAAGCTAATAAAACTCCAGAAAAATGCACATGCAGACAAATAAATATAATTTTCTAAACAATGAAGTGGTCCATGGATCTTCCGAAGACTATCCATGATCTAAGGATTAACAATAAATTTTTAATTTTTTTCAAAAACTCAACATGTGTTGCAAAACTTGCTCTAAAGTTATTTTTAATTGTCTATCATCTTTCATTATAAAACTCTCTCAACTGACCTGAACTGAAAACTTCTGATGAGAAAGAGGTTAATATGATGACCACGTCTGACTTAAAAATTCCTTAAGGTCACAGTTCTCACTTTTCCTTGGTCAAACTTTCATTACCCTCTGGAGTATAATCTCCTCTTGTTCCTTACTCCTTCCTATGCTCCTAGACCAAAGGGACAAAGGGGATTCCCCTTGCTCTGCATCTTGATGCTAAAGACCTTGAACTTTTGGTCTGCATTTAATATTTACAATGTCTAATGGGATATACAATGAAATTCAATGCCAGACTTCAACATAGGTATAACATGCATGATATAAACCATCCTGAAAATTCCTCCCTCAGCTTAAAGGTTAGGTGAGGTTAATCAACGTCTTTTACAATTCTGTTTATCAAGCAACAAGAACACAATAAACTATATATATGTAGCATAAAACAACTACTTCCACATGACTTTAGATGAAGCCTGCTTACCATCCTGCAGAGGAGAGAATTCCGATTTGCTCTTCTGCCTGGGTGGTGTTAACAACACAGCAGGCTCAAATATATGTGCGGGAAAGGTGTTGGCCACATTCACACTATCTGGGGGGGTTGGCACCTGAGACAGTTTAACAGGCAACTCTTCCCGTGGAAAATCAACCACTTCTTCCCCTCTGAACATCAATGGCACGGAGACATTAGCATTTACAACTGGACCCTCTGAAGAAGATGAGAAGCTATTAGTACTTAAGAAACAAAAGGAATTATGGGCACATTTCAGGCTGTTATACTTAAATGCATTTCAGTAAAGTGCAAAATCCACAAGCCCTCGGGAGACTTCACTTCCCATGCTATATCTACCTTTGTCAATAGCTCACATTCAATGCTCATGAATGGAAAAAAGCTGCTATTTTTTAGAAATGCATGAGGCCCCAAAGCCATAAAAATGAAGGACTCTGAAAAGCTACTGGGACTCCTAAGAAATCTTATCCAGAACTCTAGAATTTTTCATTATATTTTTTATAGACAGCTCTCTAACAGTCACGACAAATAACAAAATGGTAAAAAAAAAAAAAAAAAAAAGGGACATACTAACCCATTGACCTCCATATTTAAGCCTCATTACAAGACAAGATAATTTCACAAGCCATGCATCATCACTGTATAGTCACATTCCATATTATTTTTAAAAGATTACAAGAGCTGAGACTCTGAAACATGCTAAGCAGGGTTCGTCGATGTACATCTTTCTGATTCTTTCCATAGGCAATAATAGTCATTAACAATAACCTTAAAACTCCCAGCCCTTCTCCTCTAAAGGACAACTAAGACTTTCTCAGTAGTGAAGCTTAATTCAGACAAGACTAAAGCACCAATATACTCCTCCACTGAGATATTACATTATAACAAGATTCCTCCAGGAGAAGACAGAAATCTGCCCCAGTCATGAGTTTATCTCATACAAGTTAAATTTTGGTCAGCCACTTTTTAGAATCCATCCTAAGAAAACCTCCCAAATACACAAAACCTTTCTACACAAAGACATTCATCAAAGTGTTAAACATGAAAAAGTCTAAATATCCAATTCAGCCTAAGGCACATGACGGCAGAAGAGAAAAATGGAGGATTTCAAAACGACATCACAAAAAAAATGACCAAAAGTTATGAATTTCTAAAATCCAGGAATTTTTTTTCTTTCTAAAACCATCTCTTCTCCATGGGGCACCATGATTAACAGTGCTGGCACTAAAGTCACACTGGGCGTGGTAGCCAGTTGTGCTGCTTTCTATCTGTATGACTCTGCTAAGTTAGCAAACCTCTCTAAGCCTCAGTTTCTCATCTAAAAGATGGGGATGACAATAGTACCTACCTCATAAGATTATTATGAGAATTAAATGAGGTAATATGTTGAAAACACTTAAACCATGCCTGGCATAGAGCAAGTGTCAAATAAAAGCTGCAAGAGTAGCGGCCAATTATAGATTTATAATATTGTACGTGCATAAACAGACAATAACTCCATATAAGTTTAGGGTTTGCTTATTTTAAGGCCAGACTGAGATAATAAGGCCACACTCACCTGGATTGTCCATAATTCTTCTACTTGTGACTCCCCTTTCCAATGCCTGACTTTCTTCTCTGTTGTTATTTATCACAGGACAATTCTTAATGGCATGTGTGAGTGATATAAGTTGTTCATCTGTTGTGACCATGTACTGCTGAAGTCTTGCCTAGAGAAGAAAAGAAATGAAATAACATCAAGTATTTTTAAATACTCTAGGAATTTCAGGCTTTCATTCAAATTCTGGAACAGTGATATTCATAACAGTAAACAATTAGAAATAATCAAAAGTCTCATGATAGAAGACCAGTTAAGTAACCCACAGAACACTGCTACAAGAATAAAAATTAAGCTTTTTTATACAGCTTGCAGTTTCCAAAATTCTTCCATACAGATAATTTCAACTGACTCTCACGGCAAATCCAAGAAGCAGATACAGAGGATTGTGGGAAAATGGCAGAGTAGGGAAGCTCCAGGAATCAAGCTCTCCATCAAAACAAGTACTGAACTGACAGGAACTGTCTGAATCAACTATTTTGAAACTCTCGAGTTTATTGGAACACTATGCAGTAACCAGGGAGGAGTGAGAGGAAGAGAAGGTAATTTGTGATTAAAAAACAGGTTTTCACCCTCCCTCCAGTGCTACATCCCCCTTCTCCCTGCCTGGAGGCCAGCAGCAGTGAGGATTGAACCTCAGGCTCCTGGCACAGCTTCCTGGTTCCAGGGAGGGACAAAGCCTTCCAAACTCAAGGGATGTATATTCTGATCCCTGATCACTGCATTTGATCAGCTA
Organism: Choloepus didactylus; assembly: GCF_015220235.1. Lineage (NCBI taxonomy): Eukaryota > Metazoa > Chordata > Mammalia > Pilosa > Megalonychidae > Choloepus > Choloepus didactylus. The sequence continues at coordinate 78,997,869 of NC_051307.1, forward strand.
CTTCAGATCCCTGGGGATCAGCTCTGAGGGCAGCCATTGTTCCAATCCTCTTCCGCAAAGGCAACAGAGGAAGCTTTAAAGGCAGTAACCTTCCTCAAAACTACGGAAACGATTAAAGAGCTGCATTGATTGGGCAAGTGCTGAATCAAGAAAATGCAGCTTCAAGAGCCATGGAAAAAGCTCCTGGCAACCCTGCTGTCCCCTCCCTCACTCCCTCCACCACACAGTGTAGAGTTACCTTGCAGTCCCATTGCGGGTCCCTGTCCCTTTTCCAGAGGGAGTGGAGAGACCCCTGTGTGCATACTGGGTACATATAAGCCAGTGCCGATCTATCAGTGAAAACCTGAGAGACTTAGCTGAGGAATTTGCCTGGAGTTTGGCTTCCCGGGCAAAGAAGCTGCTTGCAGACAGTTGCTACAGTGGGAGAAACAATTAACTTGAAGCAGCCTGGGATAAAGGACTACCTGCATTAAGGCACTCAAGGGAGCACCCAGGAGTGGATGAAAGTCTATTACAAAAGGACTAGAGGTGGCATTCACTCTTAACTCCTGTAAACAGTAAAGGTGGAATTTCTAATGCCTCCAGCAAGCACAAACCCAGGAAAAGAAGGCTCTGTGGCTCTAGGAAAGTGGAGATAAGATGGAAAGGACCCTTTACTTTGCATTTGCCTTGGGCTCATCTTCTTGATAAGAGTGCTAAGCTCTGAAGGAGACCACCAGTCAGAGAAAAGAAGAGCCAATTTGCAAAGACAATGGAAGATGCTTTTTGCTTTGGTTTGTTTAAATTGATTAGCTCCTGGCATTCAAGAAAATCTCTGTCATATCACTAGCTGGATACAAACTTAAGGAATAGACATCCCAGAGACTAAATCCCAGAGTTAACACTTTAAAATATTAAAATGTACAGTGTGCAACAAAAAAATCCAGAAACCATCAAAACAAAAAGTATAAGACTTTGGAATTATAGGACTAAAAAAAAAAAAAAAGATTCTCAATAGGCTCAAGAATAAAAAGGAAACACACAGAGAAAGAACTTAATGGATAAGAGAATAATAATGAACGAACAATATGGGAATCTCTTCGAGACTATCAATAGGAACCAAACAGAAATGCTAGAGTTGAAGAACACAGTAACAGAAAGGAAAATTTCTACACAGTTTCAATAGTAGACTGGAGGTTGCAAAAGAATCCATGATCTTGATGTTAAGATAATTAAAAAGATTCAAGTTGAGTAGCAGAAAGAAAAAAGAGTAAGAAAGAACCAACAGATCCTAAGAGATCATCAAGCATACCAATACACATATTATGGGAGTCCCAGAATGAGAAGAGAGAAGGGGGAGGAGGAATATTTAAAAAAAATAATGGCAGAAAACTTCCCAAATTTAACAAAGGACATGAGTATGCACATTCAAAGAGCCCAATGAACCCCAAAAAGGATAAACTCAAAGAGAATCACACCCAGACATATAGCAAGCAAATTATCCAATGCCAAGGACAAGGAGAAAGTTTCGAAAGCTGCAAGAGAAAAGCAACTAGCTGTGTGCAAAGGAATCCCAATAAGATTAAATGCCAATTTCTCATCAGAAACCAGAGGCAAGAAAACAGTGGCATGAAATATTTAAAATCCTGAAAGAAAAAAACTGCCAAACAAGAATTTTTAATCCAGTAAGATTTTCTTTCAAAACTGAGGGAGAGATAAAGATATTCCCAGATAAGCAAAAGCTAAGTGAATTTATTACCACTAGACCTGCCTTACAAGCAATGCTAAAGGAAGTTCTTCAGATTGAAAGGAAAAGACACTACTAGACAGTGAATCAAAGCAGCATAAAAAAAAAAATAATAAAGATCCCCAGCAAAGGTAACCATATAGATCATTATAAATAACAATACTATTGTATTGTAATTTTTGGTATATAACTCCATTTCTTAATTCCTAAAGATTCTAAAATGCAAATGCATAAAAAGTAATGATAAATCTATGACTTTGGACATATAATATCCAAAGATATAATTTGTAATAAGGACAAAAAAAGATGGAGGAAGATGAGTATAGGAATAGTGTAACTGTATGCTATTGATAATGTTGAAATCAAATCAAATATGATTATCATAGATTTAGGATGTGAAATTTTAACCCCATAGTAACCACAAGGAAAACACATGAAAAATATATTCAGAAAGAAATGAAAAGGGACTCAAAATGATACAATACAAAAAATTAAATTAATATAAAAGTAGACATTAATGGAAGAACTGAGGTTCAACAAAGGTATAAGACTTACAAAGACCAAACAGCAAAATGGAAGAAGAAAGTTGTGCATTATCAGCAGTTATTTTAAATGTGAATGGATAAACTCCACAGTCAAAAGGCAGAGATTGACAGAATGGATAAAAAAACATGATCCAACCATATGCTGTTTATAAGAGATTCAACTTACATAAGTAGGTTGAAAGTGAAAGGATAGACAAAATATACCATGCAAGTAATAACCAAAAGAGAGCTGGGGTAGATATATTATATCAGATAAAATAGACTTTAAGTAAAAAACTATTACAGAGCAGAGACGGAAGAAGATGGTGGCATAGAGAGGAGTGGAAGTTAGTTAGTCTCCCCGGAGGAACTAATAAACAACCAGGAACAACTACTAAATGATCTGGAATAACTGCTGGGGGACAAGCGTGACTGTCCACACATCATGTACCAACCTAGTTTGGGAGGAATGCCTGAGACGGCAGTGTGGAATCAGTGAGTAGAAACTGCGGATCCAAGCTGGCAGCCCCTCCTCCACGGCAGCCCAAATGGCAAAGCCTCACTGTGATTGAGAGTAGTACTCACTGAACAAGCGAATATATCTCAGTCCAGCTCCAACTGGGGTTTTAATTGGCAAAATGTGGACTGTTCAAGGCAAGCTGCAAATCTCCAACAAGCAGACAGAGGCTTTTAGTGATGACTCACCTTGAAGAGCCAGGGAACTTCTCTGTCTCAGAAGGGGGAGCCCAGAGGACTGAGTGCTATCTCTAGCTGACAGGTGAAACTGGGGGCCGTCGACTGACCCTGAAAGGAGGCTTTCTGTCCCTTTTTCTCTTTTGCAACTTGAGTGGCTCAGTGGAGAAAACCTCAGCCATTTTCAGCTCGCAGTGCTCTGCAGTAGAGAAAGTCTCAGCCATTTTCAGCTCACAGCCCTCTGACTCAGACAAGGGTGGCGATAGCAGAGTCAGAGAGACAAAGAACCTATTTATATGCAAATAAAAACTCCCTAAGGGGCGTATCTTCCCTAAGGGGAAAGAGGTGGTGCCCAGATCTACTACCTACCTTCCATCCAGAACCAGACTCCAGAGCCTGTGGGAAAATAGCCATGGGCCACACCTCCTTACACCAGTTGGGAGTTACAGACTGACAGGCACCACTTGATGAGCAGGCTAGGAAAAGCACAGTGGCCTCACAGGGTGTGTCAATCCTCTAAGACACACCCTCAGGGAAACTGGATACTGAATATTTCTTCCTTCTGGGACATGAGCCTGTTCTGGTCTGGCAAAACCTGATTGGGGTAATCAAGGACACCAGATGACTAGACAACAGAAAACTACAACCTACACTAAGAAAAACAAAGTTATGGCCCAGTCAAAGGAACAAACTTATACTTCAACTGAGATACAGGAATTGAAACAACTAATGCTAAATCAATTCAAAAAGTTTAGGGAAGATATGGCAAAAGAGATGAAGGCTATAAAAAAAATTGGGTGTACATAAGGTAGAAATCAAAAGTTCGAAAAAACAACTGGCAGAATCTATGGAAATGAAAGGCACAACACCAGAGATGAAAGACACAATGGAGACACACAACAGAGATCTCAAAAGGCAGAAGAAAACACTCAGGAACTGGAGAACAGGACAAATGAAAGCCTACACACAAAAGAACAGACAGAGAAAAGAATGGAAAAATATGAGCAACGTCTCAAGGAATTGAATGACAACATGAAACACCCATACCCCTCCCTTATGCCCCCCTCTTATATGCATTTAGCCTTGGTATATTGCTTTTGTTACATGAAAGGAAGCATAATACAATGCTTCTGTTAATTATAGTCTCTAGTTTATGTCCATGTCATGGGTGTCCCAGAAGGAGAAGAGAAGGGAAAAGGGGCAGAAGCACTGATAGAGGAAATAATCAATGAAAATTTCCAATCCCTTATGAAAGACATAATATTACAGATCCAAGAAGTGCAGCGTACTCCAAACAGAATAGATCCAATAGGCCTATGCCAAGACACTTAATAATCAGATTATCAAATGGCAAAGACAGAGAATCCTGAAAGCAGCAAGAGAAAAGCAATCCATCACATACAAAGGAAGCTTAATAAGACTATGTGTGGATTTCTCAGCAGAAACCATGAAGGCAAGAAAGAAGTGGTGTGATATATTTAACATACTGAAAGAGAAAAACCGCCAACCAAGAATCCTATATCTGGCAAAACTGTCCTTCAAATAAGAGGGAGAGTTCAAAATATTCTCTGACAAACAGACAATGACAGAGTTTGTGAACAAGATACCTCCTCTACAGGAAATACTAAAGGGAGCACTACAGACAGATTGGAAAAGACAGGAGAGAGAGGTTTGGAACACAATTTTGGGTGATGGTAGCACAGCAATGTAAGTACACTGAACCAAGATAACTATGAATATGGTTGAAAGAGGAAGGTTAGGAGCATGTGGGACACCAGAAGGAAAGAGGAAAGATAAAGACTGGGACTGTATAACTCAGCGAAACCTAGAATGTTCAACAATTGGGATAAAATGTACAAATATGTTTTTTTATGAGGGAGAACAAATCAATGTCAACCTTGCAAGGTGTTAAAAATAGGGAGGTATTGGGGGAAAAATACAATCAATGTAAACTAGAGACTATAATTAACAGAAGCATTGTATTATGCTTCCTTTCATGTAACAAAAGCAATATACCAAGGCTAAATGCATATAAGAGGGGGGCATAAGGGAGGGGTATGGGACTCTCGGCATTGGTAATGTTGTCTGACTCTTTATTCTACTTTAGTTTAATGCTGTCTTTCCTTTTATTGATTCCTAGCTGCCACTTTTTTTTCTCTTTCTTTCTTGTTTTTCTTTTGCCTCTCTACTTTCTTTGACTCTTCCTCCTGCTTTGTGGAAGAAATGGAGATGTCCTTATATAGATAGTGGTGAGGGTGGTGAATACATAAATATGTGACTATACAGGGACCTATTGATTGTTTACTTAGGACAGAATGTATGGTGTGTGAACAAAACCATCTTTAAAAAAAAAGTGGGTTGATGAAGAAACCTTGAGGGCACTATATTGAGTGAAATAGGTCAGACACATAAGGACAAATATTGCAGGGTCTCACTGATATGAATTAATTATAATATGTAAACTCATAGACATGAAATGCAAGTTACCAGGATATAGAACGAGGCTAAAGAATGGGGAGAGGTTGCTTATTAGGAGCAGAAAGTTCAACTAGGTTGAACTTAAATGTTTGGAAATGAACAGAGGTAATGGTAGCAAGATGTGACAATAACTAACAGTGTGGAATGGTGCATGAATGGGGTGGAAAGGGGAAGCTCAGAGTTACGTATGTCACCAGAAGGAAAGTTGGACAATAAAAGATGGGAATGTATAAAAAAGTGAATTTTGTGATGGGCAATGTCCATGATTAACTGTACAAATATCAGAAATCTCTTTCATGAACCAGAACAAATGTATGACATTATAACTAGAAGTTAATAATAGAGGGGCATATAGGAAAAAAATATACCTATTGCAAACTACATACTACAGTTAGTAGTATTTTAACATTCTTTCATCAACTTTAACAAATGTACTATACCAATACTTTCAACAATGGAGGGGGTGGTTAGGGATATGGGAGGATTTGCGTTTCCTTTTTTTCTTTATTTCTTTTCTGGCGTAATGAAAATGTTCTAAAAATTGAAAAAAAATTAATTGTGGTGATGGATACACACCTGTTTGATGGTACCAGGAGCAACTGATTTTACACTTTGGATCTTTGGATAATTGTATGGTATGGGAACAATCACAATTTTAAAAATGTAAAAAAAAAATAACTACAATTAAAATATTGCCTTTGTTGAAAAGCATAAACATACATGAAATTGTACTACCCTGTAAAACCCATTAAGTATTAAAAAAAAAAACTATTACAGAGGACTAAGACGGTCATTTATATACTGATAAATGGTTCAATTCAACAAGACATAAAATTATAAATAAATATGCACCTAACAGCAGAGATCCAAAATATATGAAGCAAATATCGACAGATTTGAAGGGAGAAACAGACAGTTCTACATCAATAGTAAGAGATTTGAACACATCACTTTCAAAACTGGATGGAACATCCAGACAGAAGATTAATAAAGAAATACAAAATTTCAATGATCTTCTAAACCAGCTAGCACAGACATATATGGACCACTTCACCCAAGAGCAGAAGAATACACATTCTTCTTTAATACACATAGATCATTCTCCAGGATAGACCATACATTAGGTCACAAAACAAGTCTCAATAAATTAAAAAAATATTGAAATTATACCATGTACTTCACCAATCACAATGGAATGAAGCTAGAAATTAATATCAGAAGAACAGGAAAATTCACAAATATGTGCAAATAAAACATCCTTAAACAATGAATGGGTTAAAGAAGAAATCACAAGGGAGAATAGGAAATATCTTGAAGCAAATGAGAATGAAAACACAATGTCCCAAAACTTACTGGATGAAGCGAAGGCAGTGCTGGGCTAACATCATACTCAGTGGTGAAAAACTGAAGCTTTACCTCTAAGATTAGGAACAAGACAAGGATGCCCACTGTTACCACTGTTATTCAGCATTGTACTGGAAGTTCCAACTAGAGCAATTAGGCAAGAGAAAGAAAAAGGGCATCCAAATTGGAAAGAAAAAGGTGAAACTTTCCCTATTTGAAGATGATATTTGAAGTTGGAGAACTCACACTTACTAACTTTAAAGCATATTACAAAGCTATAGTGGTCAAAACAGCATGGTACTGTTATAAAGATAGATATACTGACCAATGAATCAAATTCAGAGTTCAGAAATAAAACCTCACATCTGTGGCCAATTGATTTTTGACAAGGGTGCCACATCCACATAATAGGGAAAGAATAGTTTCTTTATCAAATGATTCTGGGAAAACTGGATATCCATACACAAAAGAATGAAGATGGACTCCTACCTCATACCATATACAAAAATTAACTTAAAATGGGTCAAAGACCTGAATATAAGAACCAACATAAAACTCCTGGGAAAAAAACATAAGGAGGCATCTTCAAGACCTTCTGTTAGGCAATGGTTTCTTGGATTTTAAACACAAATCACAAGCAGCAAAAGAAAAAAAATAGATAAATGAGACCTCATCAAAATTTAAAACTTTTGTGCATCAAAAGACTTTATCATGAAAGAAAAAAAGACAACCTAAAGTTGGAAACCATATATCTCATAAGAGTTTATATCCAGAATATATTAAAAAAATCCTACGTCTCAACAACAAAAAGACCAATAACCCAATTTAAAAATGAGCAAAAGACCTGAATAGACATTTCTGCAAAGAAGACATACAAATGGCCAATAAGCACATGAAAAGATACTCTACATCATTTAGAAATACAAATCAATACCACAATGAGATACCTTTTCTCACCCACTATAATGGCTACTATTTAAAAAAAAACAGAAAATAAGTGTTGGAGAGGATGTGGAGAAATGGGAACACTCATTCATTGTGGGTGGGAATGTAAAACAGTGCAGCCCCTGTAGAAGACAGTTTGGTGGGTTTCTCACAAAGTTAAGTAGAAAATTGCCATATGACCCAGAAATCCCACTTCTAGGTATATACCCAAAAGTATTGAAAGCAGGGACTCAAACAGATATTTGCACACTGATGTTCATAGCAGCATTATTCACAATTGTTAGATGGAAGCAACCCAAGCGTCCATCAACAGATGAATGGATGAATGAAATGTGGTATATAGATACAACGGAATATTATTCAGCAGTAAAAAAGAATGAAGTTCTGATACATGCAACAACATTGACGAAGCTTGAAGGCAACATGTCGAGTGAAATAAGCCAGACACAGAAGAATAATTACTGGATGATCTCACTGATATAAAATAATTCGAATAAGCAAATTCACAGAATCAGAAACTAGAATACAGGTTACCAGGGCAGGGTGGGGTAGAGAATGGGGAGTTAATGCTTATATTGTACAGAATTTCTCTGCGAGTTGATGAAAATTTTTAATATGCATGGTGGTGATGGTAGCACAACATTGTGAATGAAATTAACAGCACTGACTTATGTATCTGAATGTGATTTTACAAGGAGAAAATTTAGGTTGTATGTATGTTACTAAAATAAATTTTTTCTAAAAAAAAATAGGACTGTAGAACACAATGAACACTAGAGTAAACCATGGACCACAGTTAATAGTACAATTATAAAAATGCTCTCTCAATTGTAACAAATGTACAACAACATTGCAAGGTGTTAGTAATAGAGTGGTATATGAGAACTGTTATTTTATTCAGGATTTTTCTGTAAATCTATGACTTCTCTAATTAAAAAAAAAAACAAAAACTAGAGACATCCTGACTAAAAGCAACGTGTGATCCTTCTTTGGCTCCTGGACCAAAAATTTTTGTAAAATAGCTATAAAGAACATTATTGGAACAAGCGGAAAAATTTGAACATGCACCATATATTAGTTAACAGTATTGCATCAATACCATCAGTAATATTATATCAATTTCCCGAGCATAGTGATTGTATTATGATCAAGTACAAGAATGCCCTTGCTCTTAAGGAGTGGTAACTAATGAATTATTTGGTGATTATGTGTCATGATGCCTATGAATAACTCTTAAATAGTTCAGGAAAAAAAGAAGTACATAGATAAACAGAAGAACAAATAGTAAAATGTTAACAACTTCTATATCAAGGTAAAATTTCTATGTTTATTATGCTATTATTGTGTTTATTACACTTGTGCCGGTTTGGATGTATTATGTCCCCCAAAACGCCATATTCTTTGATGCAATCTTGTGGGGGCAGATGTGTTAGTGATTAGGTTGGAATCTTTGGATTAGTTTGTTTCCATAGAGAGGTGACCCATGCAACTGTGGGTAATATCTTTGATTAGATTATTTCCATGGAGGTGTGGCTCTGCCCATTCAGTGTGGGTCTTAATTAAATCACTGGAGCCCTATAAGCGCCCAGACAGAAGGAGCTCACAGCTGCAGCCAAGAGAGACACTTTGAAGAATGCACAGGAACTGAGAGTGGAGCTGGAATGCAACGTGGGATCAGCAAACGCCAGCCACGTGCCCACCATGTTTATCAATGCATCCCCCTTCCCTAGGCACTCTCTACACCTTTTCCCTGCCTTATTTTTCTTCATAGCACACATCACCATTTAACTACATACATCACCTTTTTGTTTAAGAATTTATTTAGAAAGTAAGCTCCACAAGGGCAAAAATTTTCATGTATTGTTAACTATTATATTTCCTGGACCTAGAACAGTGCCAGGCCCACAGAAGGTGTTCAATAAAAATTTGTTGAATGAATTAGTTCATTTTGAAATTGCATATCCTCCCATGAGAATTAAAAATGTATATTTTCACAAAAACCTGTACAGGAATGTTCCTAGCAGCATTAGTATAACAGCCAAAAAGTGGAAACAATTCAAATGTCCATCAAATAATGAATGGATAAATAAAATGCACTATATCCATACAATGGAATATTCTTTGGTCATAAAAATGATGCAGTGTTCCATGCCACAACGTGGATGAACCTTGAAAATATACTAAGTGAAAGAAGCCAGACACAAAAGACCACATATGGTACAATTCCATTTACATGAAATGTCTACAATAGGAAAATCCAGAGAGACATAAAGTAGATTAGTGGTTGTGAGGGAATAGGGGGAGAGGGGAACTGGAAGTGACTGCCAAATGTGTGTGGGATTTCCTTTTGGAGTGATGAAAATGTCCTGGAATTAGTGGTGATGGTTGCACAACCTTGTGAATATACTAAAAACCACTGAAATGTGTACTTTAAAAGGGTGAATTTTATGATATTTGAATTAAATCTCAATTTTATGATATTTGAATTAAATCTCAATTTTTAAAATCACACATCTCATGAACACAAACATATTTTATCTACTGTGCTGGTTTGGATGTATTATGTCCCCCAAAATGCCATTATCTTTGGTGCAATTTTGTGGGGGCAGATATATTAGTGTTGATTAGGTTGAAACCTATTGATTGAGTGTTTCCATGGAGATGTGACTCAATCAACTGTGGGCAGGACCTTTGATTGGATAGTTTCCATGGAGGTGTCACCCCACCCATTCAGGGTGGGTCTTAATTAAATCACTGGAACCATGTAACAGAGCAACTGAGAGTGATATTTTTTAAGAAGAGCTGCAGCTGAGACAGACATTTTGAAGATGGCCATTGGAAGCTGATGCAGACATTTTGGCGAATGCCAGTTTGAAACCAAACTTGGGAGCAAGCAGACACCAGCCACGTGCCTTCCCAGCTAACAGAGGTTTTCCAGATGCCAATGGCCTTTCTCCAGTGAAGTTACCCTATTGTACATGCCTTATGTTGGACACTTTATGGTCTTAAGACTGTAACTTTGTAACCAAATAAACCCCCTTTATAGAAGCCAATCCATTTCTGGTATTTTTGCATTCTGGCAGCATTAGCAAACCAGACCATCTACTAACTGATTTTCTAGTCTCATTTGGTTGATAAATAAAAGTAATAATAATAACCATCACTTAAGACCAAAATCATAAATAAAAGTTTCTGTTCTCAAGCAGCACACAGTCTCAGTCACAGGCATACAAACAAGTATAACACAATTTAACAAATGCAATGACAGCAACATCCAGAGAGCACTAAAAGTGCACAAAGAAGGAATCCTTAAGAGGCTTGGAGGCAATAAGGTTTTTCAGAAGAGATAGTGCTGAAAGAAAGGAAGGGAGGGAGGGAGGCAGGGAGGAAGGAAAGAGTAACAGTTAGCCATACAAATGGCCAAGGGGACTTATTTAACTAATACAAAGATACTGTAAACAACCAATAGCATTGGATGTGATTACAAGAGGCTTCCTCATAGGCTGTACTCTGCTGTTCTGAAATTAAAAGGAGCCATCACAACATTCATTTCACATTTTGCATAACCTACTGTAACAGTGGTAATTATTGTTTAAACGCAGATCCTGTCTTCCCCACTAAATAGAATTACTCTATATTTCTATCTGTAGACCAAGATTCTACCATAGTACCACCCATATAATGAATGCTTGTTAAGTTACCACCAGTGATAATAAAGAGGTGAGTATTCACATCAGCAAAACTAAAACAAAGGAAACTACAGAAGTCTTTACATTCTTAAAGATGCTTTATACTACTAAAGACAGAAAAGTTTGGGATCTCATCTCAGTACCTGTATAGTAGTATTTTCTTCCCTAAGAAGAATAATTTCAGCTGTCAGAGCATCAATAAGCTCTCGATGATCACCTAATACTTGTTCCAATTGCTGCCTTGTCTCTACTTCTTTACGCAGTTGCAGCTCACTCTACAAAAAAAAAAAAATCAAATTTCCATCAATACCATCACATGTTGAAAATTAAGTTTCTATTCAAAACTGTCAAAGAACATAATGTTTACAAAGAAATATGCATGACAATGATGAAAATTAAAATTTTTATTAAAAGGGTTATATTTCATTAAATAAAATAAGCTACTTTATCCTCTTCCCTTATTTAAATAAAACGCAGTGAATACAATGGTATTTAAAATTAAATAACTACAATTTTTGTAAAAGATAGTGGAGGTAAGAACATATAAAAAGTTGCTTGAATCTACATAGACAATCTCTAAAAGGATATACAAGAAAATGGTAATGGCAGTCGGCCACAAGGAAGCAAAGAGATTAGCTGGAAGTCAAGGGTGGGAATTAGATTTTTCATTGCACACACTTCTGTATGTCTGAATTTCATACCATGTGAATGTATCACCTATTCAAAAAGAAAGCTTTTAAAATATAATTTAAAATAAATGACAACAGGTTTAAATGGTTTTGCTTTATAAAGCAAATGATTAGCTAAAAAGCACATGCTTCTAAGTCTATAAAATTTTAAAATTTAATGCTTAAATTGTTTCTATTTGGGTTGATGAAGAAGTTTTGGTAATGGATGGTAGTGATAGCACAACATTGTGAATGTAATTAACATCACTGAATCGTATATTTGAATGTAGTAAAAAGGGGAAATTTTAGGTTGTATATATGCTACCAGAATAAAAATTAAAAACAAAAGACAAAAAAAACACAGGACTGTACAACAAAAACAGTGAACCCTAAGGTAAACCAGGGACTACAGTTAATAGTACAACTATAAAAATGTTCTTTCATGAATTGTGACAATTATACCACACTAAAGCAAGGTGTTAGTAATAGGGAGGTATATGGAAACTCTGTATTTCATTATGAGTTTTCTGTAAATCTACAATGTCTCTAATTTAAAAAAAAAAAAAAACTCACTACAAAGCAACAGTAATCAAGACAGTGTAGTACTGGCTTAAAAACAGACATATATATATATAGGTCAATGCATGAAGAGTTCAGAATCCAGAAATAAACCCTCACATTCACAGTTAACTGATTTTTAACAAATCTACCAAGGTAATTAAATGGAAGGAGAATAGACTTTTCAACAAATTCTCCTGGAACAACTGGATATCCATCTGCAAAAGAATGAAGCTGCACACAATAATCACCTCAAAATGGATCAAAGACTTAAACGTAAGAGCTAAAACTATAAAATTCTTAGAAAAAAAAAACAGGTGTAAATCTCTATGACCTTGAATTAGGCAACGGTTTCTTAGATATGGCAACAAAGGAAAAAACATGCTTAAGCAGTATTCATAAATGCCAAAGAGTGGAAACAACCCAAATGTCTACCATCTGATAAATGACATATAAAATAAAATGTGATACATCCATACAATAGAATATTATTTAGCCATTAAAAAAGAAAAGTAGTAAACATGAATGAAACTTGAAAACATTACACTAAGCGAAAGAAGATAATCACAAAAGACCTCATATTGTATGATTCCATTTACACAAAAGGTCCAGAACAGACAAATCAATAGACACAGAAAGTGGATTATTGGTTGCCTAGGGTTGAGGCAGGGGGAAGAGGGGGCTTGAGGGGCAATGGGGAGCGATTACAAATGGGTACAGGTTTCTATATGGGGTTATGAAGATGTTCTAATATTGCTTGTAGCAATGGTTACACAACTCTGTAAATACACTACAAGCCATTGAATTGTATACTTTCAGTAAGTAAATTATGGTATGTGGATTATATCTCAATAAAGCTGTTAAAAAATAAGACAAGTCTAAATGGTTTTGCTTTGTAAAGCAAATGATTAACTAAAAAAAAGTACGTTTCTGAGCCTGTAATACTTTAAGAGTACCAAAAGTATACTCCTGGGGATTCCTGACTTAGGGTAGAAGAGTATTAAGTCTTTACAAAAGGCTTAAGACTTTATTAAGATTGCAAGCATGTCACTCTCCAAACTAAACTAAAGTAGTAGGAGGATGCAAAGAAAAGCAGCAAAATGAAGACACATGCAGTAGTGATAGTTAATCTATAACTCAAATAGTTATCAATAGATGACTAAGCGATTACTAGTATTTAGTATTAGCACATATAATTTTATTTATAGCAGATTTACCTTACTGAGTATATTTTATTAAAGCCCACATTAAAATCAGCATCAACTATCTAAGCACATACCAATCAATGGTAGAGGGAAATCAAGAAGATAAACTTTCACAGCAGATAACCTAAAACTACAGTATTTTAAACAAAGCTATTCAAACATGATTGTCCTTTATTTAGAGGTTGCAGTAAATTAAGTGGAGGAAAAACTCCCACACAATTCTGTCAAGTCCTTAAATAGGTCTCTCATTACCTCATGCTCTTACCTCTTTAAGGTAGCGAACCAGGCGACAAAGGCTGCTCACCAGGGACAAAGTGAAGCCTGTGAGCCCCTGACTGTTCTGCAGCCCTATGACCTCCCGTCCTGTCCACCGCTCATATTCTTCCATCTCGTGTTCCACTTCGTGTATCATGTGTTTGAGGACATCCAGACTGGAATTATTGCTTTGTAAGTCTGCAGAGGTTGTGCTAGCTGATAACATGGTTTTCTTCTGCTTGGAAGGAGCACACAAATCTGGTTTTCTTTTCACTGATAATGACAGAAATCATTTTATTTTGAAGGCCAGGAAAAATTATAACTAAAAAACTGCTAGAAAAATATTTTAGACTCTTATTCACAGTTTATAAAAGGTTTTATAGGAGTTATACCATTTTTCTCATAAAAATTTATACAGTTCAAATCAGGTCTATACTATTTATAACGAGTGTACTAGAACTGTCTTTCTACAGAGTTAATTGGGATGGAAGGAGGCATTTCTTAGCTAATATTCAACAAATTTTACTTAATTGGCTCCAACTCGAGCTTAAGGGCAAAAAATATTTACTAAGAGATTAAGATAGCTATATCAAATAACATGTTTAATAATTCATCTTTGTAAATTAAGGGACTGAACCTTTACTTAACAGCTGTTTTTGTTTCCTTGAGTTCAGCACTTGTCCCACAACATAGCTTGAGTCTAGAGTCTCATTAGATTCTTCAGGCTGAAGCTTGGCGTAGATTCCCTTGACAGCATTAGTAGCATTCAAAGCAGCTAAAAAGAAGAACATTTCTTAAGTGTAAAGAAAAACAATGTAAATAGTTTAATTGATAATTAACTTCATCAAGTATTTCACTATTAGGGTAAGACAGTTAAATTCAAATACATTACTCTAAAAATTACTGTGTTCAAAAAAGAAGACAATAAAGCAGACTACTATTCTATGATAAATCATGCAATAGGATAACAAACCTTTTTGTTCCCCTAATGGAGTGGTACATGATGGACTTCCTGGAGGGGTTGCTGTTTGTGACTGTGTTGCTATTTTTTGCTGAACATCAATCCACAGTTTATTAATTAACTCAGAATTCTCTTCCTTTAGTTGCTGGAGAAACCTATAAATTATATAACAATAAGCTATTAGAATTAATAGGTGCTATCATTTAATTTGTTCAACTGCTTAATGCTTACACATTTGCTTTGAAGGAGCTTTTAATAATCCATAATGAAAGAAAAAATACTTTTCTCTTTAATTGATAAGACGGATGATCAAAATGCCTATCATCTTAGTGTTAGAAAGAATCATGCCATCTCTCTCACAGTTTCTATCTACACTGGTCCCTAAAGTAGACTTTTTGCCCTTTCTGAAGAACTGTGGCACCTTTTCCATCCTCCTCTCTCTTTTTCTAGAAAAAAGGAACTAAGCATACATGGCTCAAACTCTTCTGTTGTCTCTCTCCTACAAAGGAGCCTGTCCTCAGAGCCCAGACAGTCTCTGTCCATCACTGAAGTGAATTTGCTGGAACAGACTCTGCTTCTATGGGGTGGGTGGGCAGTGGGGGATGTGGGGACAGAAGAGGAAAGAGGAGCTGCAGTTTAGAGGGTATTTGTAAGCCCTTTGGTTGCAGAGCTAAATCCTATGCTACAATCAGCTTTATCATAGATAAAGTTGATATTTTAATCTTCAACTGTTTGATTCATTTGTATCTTTCTCAATTATGCAGCCATAAAAAGGAATGAAGTTCTGATACGAGCTTCAACATGAATGAACATTGAAAACATTATGCTAAGTGAAAGAAGCCAGTCACAAAAGGCCACATATTGCATAATTCTCTATGTATAAAATGTCCAGAACAGGCAAATCAATACAGACAGTGTGCAGATTAGTGGTTGCCTAGAGCTGGGAGGAAGGGAGTTGGGAAAAAATGGGGAAGGGGATGACTGCTAAAGAGTATAGGGTTTCTTTTGGGATGATGAAATATTCTAAAATTGATTATAGTGATGGTTGCTAAAAATTACTGAATATTACACTTTAAATGGGTGAATTGTATAGTTATATGAATTATACCTCAATGAAACTGTTCAAAAAAAAAAAAAAAAAAGCACAAAAGGGAGGAATCTTTTTTAGTGGTTCCACAAACCTCAAGTTTCAAGAGTTGCTTCCAAGCAACCCATGGACAGTACACTGGAATTATAGTTGAGATAAAATATATTTAGCAAAAGGACCGTGATGTGGTCCATTCAAAAAGGGTTAGTAATGAAAGCATCCCTTTGTAAGACAGTATTAGTTCTAATGCTATCCTTCAGGATAATTCCAAAGTAGAATGTTGTAATGAAGTTTCTTTTTAAATTGGGGGAACACACACACTAAAATCAGTCTAAAACTCACATCTCACATTACTATGAGCATTACTTTTAAGAGTCAGGTTATTTGAAACATAGTAACAACAATAACAAGAAAAGTAATACAATATCACAATACTACCTGTGGTAGGCTTAAAAATAGGCCTCCAAAATATATCCATGACCTAATCCCAGAAACCTGTAAATGTTACTTTATATGACAAATAAGGTCTCTTCATATGTGATTAAGTTAAGGATTTTGAGATGGGGAGGTTATCCAGGATTATCTGGGTGGGCACTAAATACAATCACACATGTCCCTATAAGAGGGAGACATAGGAAGATTTTGACAGACATACAGAGAAGCCAATGTAAAAAAGGAGGCAGAGATTGGAGAGAGGTGGTCCCAAGCTGAAGAATGCCATCAGTCACCAGAAGCTCCTAGAGACTCCGGAGGAAGTGTGGCCCTGCCAACACCTTAATTTCCACAAACGGATACTGATTTTGGATTTTGGGCTTCTAGAAATGTGAGAATAAATTTCCGTTGTTTTTAAGCCACCAAGTTTGTGGTGATTTGTTATAGCAAACCCAGGAAACTAATAAACCACCTTTAATTTGGCAACTTTCACTTAAAAAGCTCAAATACAAATATATATATATATATCTGTGTGTGAGAATATACATATGTGTGTGTGTGCATGCGCGCACGTGTATGGAAATTACTTTAAAGTATTTATCTCCATTTTAAGACAATAAACTCCCTTGCATCCAGACCAGAACTCTGTTATTCGATTTTATTTACTTTGGACAATTCTTTGATCCAAATCCAAGCTCCTTCCAAGCTCCTTTTCAATGATGACCACTTATCAGCACCAATTCTATTTTATGGCAGAATCAACTACAATAAGATTGTAAGGACATTTCATAGATAACTTAGCAATATTAGAATCTCTATTTTATATCCTCAACATACAAATCCCTACCCAAAGGAAGATGCCTAAGTCTACTGGAAACAGCAACTTTACTTCTTATCTAGTTGTTACCACTTGGGACTTCCTCCCTTCTTGTCATAGCTGCCTTTAACATCACCCTTCCCTCCTCAACCCAGCCTTACTTCTCCCAACACAATGGTCTGCAGCATAAGACAGTGGCAAAGGAAAAAGCGGGGGAAATATTTGCAATCACTGATCCCTCACTCTGAATGTACTGACCCTCAGAAACATCAAATGACCCAGTAGAGGCTTCTGCAGCTTGGGTTAAAAATTTAACGATCACTTGTTTAGTGTTCACAAGAGCATATATGCATAGAAATTTTCAAACCAGAAGGCACCTGTGGTAGGTTAATTATGTACCCCAATTTAGACATTTACTTGATCTTAATCTTCATTTCTGAGTGTGAAGTCATTGTAAAACAAACAAAAAAAAATTTTTTTGCAAATAAGTTCTCTCAAAGAAGTTATTTTAGTTAAATTGTGGCCCAACCAAATGAGGTTGGGTCTTAAACCAGATTAGTAGAGTTCCTTATAAGCAGAAGAAATTCAGAAGTAAAGAAACAAAGACACAGGGGGAAACCAAAAGCTGGAAGTCAGTGGAACCAGAAGAGAAAGGGAAGGGCATTGCCATGTGATGGGAAAGCCAAGGAACCCAAAGACTTCCAGTCAGTCAGAATGCTACTGACTGTGGGAGGAAGCCAGCCTTCCAGCTTCTGAAACCAAGAGCCAATAAATTCCTATTGTTTAAGTCAAAACCAATTTATGGTGTTTGTGATCACAGCCTAGAAAAACTAAGACAATACCTTAAGAAATCATATATTCTACCCCTTATATTTTACAACTGAGGAAATAAGGATGCACAGATTATCTAACTAGTAAATAACAAAAGGTTTAATCTCCAGATTCCAAGTCTAATGCATAGTCCAATACCTCATGCCAAACAGCTGACATTTGCAGAGGTTTTCAAAAGCAGAAATCTTGAACCAGAAATTCCAAAACTAGGAACAGAAATGGACAAAAAAAAACAGGAAGAAACAAAATAAGAATAGATTGAACTCATGAAAGAAATCAAAGAGAAAGACGAAAATATCTCAGGAATAAAAATTAAATTACAAGGTGCTGAAGGGAGAATTATTAAAGAAAAATTTAATAAGGAACAATGAAGAATTACAGGAAAATAACCAAGAGAATAAAAATAAGATTAAGGAGAACAAAAAAGTCAGAGAGAAAGTGCTTGATATGGAAGACAGGAGAAAAACATCTTTCATAAATATTATTGGGTCCCCTAAAGAATAAAAACAAAACACTGAGATAGAACTAATATTTAAAACTACAATCCAAGAAAATTTTCCAGAAATAAAAAAAGGACTGAATCTACATCATGAGAGAGCCAACTGTGTTCTTGGGAAAACTGACTTAGAAATGTAAACTTCAAGACATACCTTAACAATACTGAAATTTTAGAGATAAAAGAAAAATTCCCCAAGTCACTAGGCAAAAACACCAAGTTATTTACAAGTGCAAGAAAATTATCCTCACACCAAACTTCTCAAATGAAACATATAATGCAAAACAAGAATTAAGCAACATTTTCAAGAAAGTTAAGTAAACAAATATGAACTGAAGAGTTTCTATACAGCCAAGTTCTTCAAATATCAGGAGTAAAGAAAAGGTTTTAAACGTGCAAGAACTCAGAGAATATTATATTCAGAAGCCCTTCTTAAGGAATCTACTATAGTATGAGCTTCATCCAACCGACAGATAACTGGGGAAACATCATAAAAGGACTGATAATGAACATTCAATACATTTAATTGTAGCTCTAATACTAAGATAAAAGTGGGGATAAATATGGAAGAATACTATGTAAATGTTTTATGTTCTGTTAAAGTAAAAAAAAAAAATGCAACAAAAAAATGAGGAAGGGAATAAAAAGCAAAGTAGAATAACTAACTTATTGCATAAGAAATAGGTAGAAGTAAAAAATAGCACTTAAACCCGACATACCTGACAGAGAAGGTTAAGTAAGTAATTAAGGGACTAGCGGTTCTTGTAGAGACACCGAGGCTTCCCTGGCTTAGCAAGTTATTTAGGGAGGCCTCCTCTTAAAAGGTTAAGAGAAGGCCAAGGCAGTGTGTGCAGTGACTATTCACAAGCGCCATCCCACTACTGATCAGCACAGGAGTTTTGACCTGCTCCGTTTCCGACCTGGGTCGGTTCACCCCTCCTTAGGCAACCTGGTAATGCCCCGCTCCAGGGAGGTCACCACATTGATGCCAAACTTAGTGCAGACACCCGATGGGCATAGCGCACTGCAGCCTAGAACTCCTGGACTCAAGCGATCCTCCTGCCTCAGCCTTTTAAGAGGAGGCCTCCCTAAATAACTTGCTAAGCCAGGAAAGCCTCCGTGTCTCTACAGGTTCTATAAAAAGTACATATACTAAGGTTAGTGTGAAATCCCGATACATCCCAAAGTAATCTGGGCAGAGAATAAAAATATATTTGCATGCCCCCCCTGAGGAATGCAGAAATGTTGGACTTCCCCACCTGGGTTATTGCTGGTATTCTCATAAACACTGAGGACTAACAATTTGGTAGGAGAAACCCTAAATCTTGGGGCTCGCCCTTGTGAAGCTTGCTGCTGCAAAGGAGAGGCTGGGCCTACTTATAATTGTGCCTAAGGGTCTCCCCCAGAGAACTTCTTTGTTGCTTAGATGTGCTCCCCACCCCCCCAGTCCATGCAGCAGGTGAACTCACTGCCCTCCCCACTGTGTGGGACATGACTCCCAGGGGTGCAAATCTCCCTGGCAATATGGGACCTGACTCCCAGGGATGAGCCTGGACCCAGCATCATGGGATTGAGAAAATCTTCTTGACCAAAAGGGGGAGGTGAAATGACTCAAAATAAAATTTCAGTGGCTGAGAGATTTCAAATGGACTCAAGAGACCACTCTGGAGGGCATTCTTATGTGCTATATAGATATCCCTTTTTAGTTTTTAGTGTATTGGAATAGCTAGAAAGAAATAACTGAAACTGTCAAACTGCAACCCAGTAGCCTTGATTCTTGAAGATGATTGCAAACTATGTAGCTTATGTGGTGTGACTTGTGTGATTGTGAAAACTGTGTGACTGTGAAAACCTTGTGGCTCATAGTCCCTTTATCCAGTGTATGGGCAGTTAAGAAGAAAAATGGGGACAAGAAATAAATGAAAAATACTGTGGGATGGGGGGGGGGTGGAAAGTTTCAGGTGTTCTTTTTAACTTTTATTTTTATTTTTTTGGAGTAAGGAAAATGTTCAAAAATTGATTGTGGTGATGAATGCACAACTATTTGATGGTACTGTGAATAACTCATAGTACACTGTGGATGATTATAGGGTATGTGAATATATCTCCAAAAAACTGTATTAAGAACAAAAAGGTCCATACATAAAGGTATAGAATAAGAACAAAATAGCAAATTTCCTGAATACCCAAAGAAATTTTAACAAGAACAGAGAAAGCATATCTGTGTGAAAAAGTTAATCATAATATAATATACATTAACACATAGCAACCTATAAAATAATATGACAAAGTTGAAATCAAATTTTGATATCAGCCATATCAAGTAATGCTACAGGCTTACATTTCCAGCCAATTAAAAGAAAATGATTTTCAAATCGTTCAGCTTTATGATGAATACAAGAGATGCACCTAATATAAATCATTCAGAAAAGCTAAAAATGAAAGGACCAGCAAAGATAAAGCAGGTGATTGGAAACAAGAAGAAAGCAGAGGTTTCATTGCCAATATAAGACAAAGGAAAACTAAAGCCAAAAAAGCATTAAAAGAAGGACCCTCTATAATGCTAAAGCCATAATTCACAATGAAGAAATAGCACTTATAGATATCTAATACCAAAAATAAATAAATAAATAAATAATAAAGAGCACTCAACTTTATGAAGAGGAAGGTATTTAACCCCAAACAATTTAAGACACTTAAACAAGAATGCAAAGAGAAACAGATAGAAACACCCTAATAATAGACTTTATTAGGGTTAGGGTTAGGGTTAGGGTTAACCCTAACAATAGGAGACTTTAATATACCACTCTCAGTATAAGCCAGTGGCAAAAATAAGTAGGGACACAGAATATATATATCTTATATCTTATATCTTATGAGTATACCTGGTCAATAGAGAATATACCTTCTTCTCAAGCACACACATGGAACATTTCCAAAAATTTGATCATATATTAGGTCACAAAGAAAACATCATTAAGTTCCACAAATAGAAATAATAAAACCCACACCCTGAATGTAATGTAATAAAAGTAGAAATAAAAAAACAAAGAGGCTCTCCCAACTGTAATTTTTTTAAAAAACTTCTATTAAACAATGCTTAGGTGAAAGGGAAAATACATATCGAAACTTCTGAATTTCTAAAATTACAAAAATACTACATATCAGAATGTATGGTATACATTTAAAATGATGATCTGAGAAAACTTCAGAGCCTTAAGCATGTTTATCAATCAATAATAAAAGAATGAAAATACATATGTTAAATTCCCAACTCAAAAAGCTACAGAGAGAGTAACAAAGTAAACAAAAAGAAAGCACAAGGAAGGAAATAAAGATAAAAACAAAAATGAATGAGGCAGAAAACACAAAAACAGTAGTTCAATTAATAAATCAAAATCCTGGTTCTTTGAAAAATTAACAAAACAAAAAAGCCACTTACTGACAACTTTTAAAAAGAGATCAGAACCCAAATAAACAAAACAAGAAATGACAAGGGGAAGTAAGTACCAACACTGAAGAATTTTTTTTTTTTAAGTATAGAGATTATTTGCACATCTCTATGGAAAGATACGAGAAAACCTAGATGAAATGATAATTTCCTAAGAAAATATTATTTACAAAAATTTACCTGAGTAAAAATGAAAAGCTTAAATCATCCAATCGCTGAAAAAGAAAGAAAGCAACAGGGAAATTCTACCAAACCTTCAAAGAATAATAGTCTCAAAGATATGTAAATTTTCCAGAATCTAAAACAATGGAAAAATTTCCAGATTCTTCTTACAAGATCAAGCATATTATTGTTACCTCAACCTGGTAAAGACTGAACACACACAAAAAATAAATGACCAATATCATTTATAAATATTAATGCAAGAATACTAAACATCATATTTCAAACAACATCCAACACCACATTAAGGAAAAGAATAAACCAAGGCCAAGGAAAATTTATTTCAAGAATTTTGCAAGAAGAGTTCAATATTAGGATACCCATAATATAATATACCATATTAATAGACCTAAGGCAGAAACTCGTATGATAAAACTATAAATGTTGAAGAAGTCTTTGACAAAATTCAACACTCATTTCTGATAAAAACACTCAGGAAAACAGAAATCCTTAACATGGTAAAGCATATAGACATCAGTACTAAAGCCAACATTTTACTAAAGAGGGCAAAAATGGAGTGATTTTCATAAGATCAGGAAAAAGGCAAGGATGCCCATTATTTTAGCCATGCAATAAACAAAAGAACCAGACAGAGGTCTAAGACTTAGAAAACAATTTAGCATAATGACCATAAAGAATACTATTGGGATACCTGGAGAAATGTGAATAAGGTCTGTGGATTAGATAATAGTACTGAATCAATTTAAGTTCCTGATTTTAGTAATTTTACTGTGATTGTGTAAGTGAATGTTCTTTTTCTTGGGAAATACACACTTAAGTATTTAGGGATATAGGAATATGAAGTATCTAGGTTATTCTCAAATGATTCTTTGAAAATATATGTGCGAGACTGTATGTGTGTGTGTGTGTACAGAGAGAGAGAACTGAATCTGGGTGAAGCGTATACATGCATTTTCTGTATTATTTTTACAACTTTTTTGTATGTTTGAAATTATCTAAAAATAAATACTTTAAAAATATAATCCCAATTAATAAAAAGATGATGCAATAAACAAACATTTGAAATGAATTTGAAAAAAAGGGGAGAGTTCTAGATATTTATACCACATATACATACCTTTCTGTGTTTGTATTCAACTGCGAGTTTAGAGAGCTATCCAACTCATTTTCACTTTCTTCTGACTGGCTGTCAACAGTTCCTTCTTCTCCTTCATCTTCTACTTCATTGAGAGCCTATGTCAACACAACAATAAAAATAACATCACAAATTGGTTATACTTACTCTCTCCCCTCCCTCTGTCCCTCTCTCTCCCCTTCCCCGCTCCCCACCCCACCCCACCCCCACCTCTTTCATTCTTTCTTCCTGTGGTAACAGAAGAGAGGCCCCTTGCCCCAAGGCTAATCTCTTCACAGGTGGTTTGGAACCCAAATCCTCTCACCTCCTTTCACTTCATCAAGTGTCTCCTCTCTCTTTTGTATCATCAACCTCTCTCTCTGTATTGACTTCACCTCATCAACATTTAAATATGGCAACCCATCTCCCATCTTACCCTGAAGCCATACTCCCTCAAATTATCTTCTCAAACTATCTATCTTCTTTTCTTCACCACCAAACTTCTTGAAATGTATCCCCACTTCTCATTTACCATCCATGCCCTGAAACTTGGCTTCTACTCTACCACTCCACTCTAAGTGTTCCCCTCAAAGTCAACATGAACACATTGTTCCTCAATCGAATGAATATTTTTCAGTCTTTACCTTTCCTCACTTCTCTGACTCATAAGACATTAATCACCACTCATTTCTTTCCTTTAAAATCTTCTTGATAAATTCTCCCTTTCATTTACATGATACCATATTTTCTTGGAGTTTCTTCTATCCTTCTGATCATTCCTTCCCAGTTTCCTTTATTGGTTCTTCCTTTTCTACACCTCTTTGAACCTTTCCTCCTCTCATCTGACCCACTTTCTGAGTGATCTGATTTGAGTCCAGAGTTGCAACTACAAGCCAAATGCTATTCATTTCCCAGTCTCTGTCTCTACCTAGATGTCTCTTGAGCTCTGGACATTCATATCCAACTGTCCTAAAAATAATGCTAGTAGAACATCCCACAAACATTCAACATGTCCAAAACTGAACATCTTCCTAAGCCTCTCTATATATTCTTCAAGAAACCTTGTCCTTACCATTATGACCACAAATCCAGAATCATCTACTCAGATGTTCAAGTCAGCAAATAAGGAGTCATCCTTCTTTCTAATCCCTCACATCTAATCAATCACCCAATCCTGTCAAGTCTAACTCTTTTTAATCTCACTCTAGTCTATCTTTCTACCCCTCTACCTCCTTCCCTACTGCACTGCTTTGAGTCAGGCCATCTTACCATTTCACATTAAAATTTCAACCTAAATCTTCTAAGCAGACACAATTTCCAGTCTTTCCCTCCCCAATTCATCTTCCATACTAAACCCAATCTCATGACTCCACTCTTCTTAAAATCCTTTAGTGGCAATACTCTTGATTTCAGGTTCCTTAGCCCATTCTGACCTAACTTCTACCTGTCTAACTTCAGCTCTTGCCACTTCCCCACCAACATCACAGAGACCATGCCTTATTAATCCAGTATCCCAGCATCTAATGTAAGGCCTGAAATATTGCAGTATATAAAATGCATGAAGAATCAGTGAATAAATTTATTCTCACTCACTCATATTACAGATGAAGAAAGGAGGGCCCAGAGAACTTATGTAATGCAGCTACATTTCATTTCATCTTTTCTTCATAACTCAAAGTTATCTATAACATCAATTTCTTTCCTGATGTATAATGGTCCTCTGTTTAAGTTGTCTTCTCTCCCCTCCTTCACTGTCATTTCTCTCTGCTATCTCTGGGTTTACTTTGAGAAGCTTACCTTGTTGTTTTAAACTGTTATCAGCTGTAAATTGAGTTAGAACTGAAACCAGCTAGCTAAATTACTTATATCAGTAACCTTAATTTGAAATTCTACTATTAACCTAATAGACTCACATCTGAGGAGAAACTCATCTCTTTTAAAAAGCATAAGATATGACTGCTTTATTCCAGCATTCTGGGATGCATTTGCACTTGTTTCCATGTTCCGGATGATTGACAGTACTTCAAGTTTGATTGTCAAACAAATATGGCGCTATGCTATATAATTTATTTAAATAAATGTTAAGTCTTGAGTTAAGCTTATATATAGCAATAAAATGTTCTAGCTTAATTCTATTTATGATTATCTGAAAGCTAGCTTTTCAATAAGGGCCAAAACACAAATTGTTTTTGGCTATGGTCATGGCTAGTGGGTTTTGGCTATCTAAAATATGTGTAATATTCTATTTAATTGACTTTCTAAGTAAAAGACAATATACTTAATATATGTTTGATGATTCTAGACCTTGTAATTTCCCGGGATCATCATGCTAATTGTTGATGACTCTCCTTTATTTTGGTCATAGTGGATCCAAATAATTCAGAAAATTGCGCTAAACAGCTAAAGAGCCCTAGTCATTTCTTAGAAGTTGTTTTATTTTAGTTTTAAATTCTTCATAGGCTTTTTAAAAATGTTTATCTTGAAACTCTAAATATTTTGATCAATTAAGAGTTTCAATTACGTTAGGATATAGCTAATTCATGTTTTATTACTGTAATATGTATTTCCATGTAACTGGTCAATAAATTCCAAGTCTCCCTGGGCAGCTTCTTTTTAAATATACTAATAAATCAGAAGGGACTAACATTTAAGAACAATGTTCCTAATTAACCTATCTCAGCTGACTCTTGCTATAACCATATCAGGTATATATTCTATTCCCATTTAACAACCAAAAACCAAAAACCAAAAAATACACTTAGTGCCAACTCAAAAACCTTCAGATATCAACTCCAGACAGCCTAGGCTTGAAATCCATCTCTGATGCTAATTAGTTATGTGTTCTTCTACAAGTCACTTAATTTTTCTGAGCCTCAGTTTCTCCATCTATTAAATGAGGATAAGAGTATAAACCTCCTAGGTAAGCACTCAACAAATATCAGCTGTTATTATCCAGTTTTATCTAATTTATTACAAATGTTACTCACAGAAAGTGCAATATGCTTAAGTAAGAGGAATTCTAGCAGCCACAACTTTGCATTTGTTGATATTTAAGCTTTTAAGATGTTTACAACAATGCCTACATCAACTCAAACTTAATTTTACCATGAGCACATTACCTGAGGGTCTACAGCAGATTCACAAAGGATGGACTGGGTGACAGGGTCTTGATTTGCCACAATGGGACCCTGAGAGGAATCAGGAGCTACTGTTACATTTGGAAACCCTGCAGAAGGAAATAAGTCATAATTATGTTGTTTAATTTGATTAAGTTGACTTCACATGAGCTATACAATATCCATCAAGTTGCATCATCACATGGAAATCTTTTTTTTTCAAGAAGTTTTATTAAGATATAACTGACATAGCATACAATTCATCTACTTAAATAATACAATTCAATGGATTTTAGCATATTCAGAGATAGGTACAACAATCACCATAGTCAATTTCAGGACATTTTGATCACCTCACAAAGAAACTCAATACCTTTCAGCTGTACCCCACCCCACCCCCCCATTCTCCCATTCCCCTCCCAGCCCTAAACAACCATGGATCTACTTTCTGACTCTATAGATTTCCCTATTCTGGACTTTCATATAAATAGACTCTCATAATATGTGGACTTTAGTGACTGGCTTATTTCACCTTGCATAATGTTTTCAAGGTTCATCTAAGTTGCAGCATATATCAATACTTCATTACTCTATATGGCTGAATAATATCCCATTGCATGGAAATACCACATTTTGTTTATGCATTCATTTGTTGGTGACTATCTGAGTTGTTTCCACCTTTTGACTATTATGAGTAATGCTGCTATGAACATTCATGTACAAGTTTTTGTGTGGACATAGGTTTTCATTTCTCATGGGTAGATAATTAGGAGTAGAACTGCTGGGTCATATGGTAACTCTAGGTTCAATTGTTTGAGGAATTGCCAGACTGGCAATACCGTTTTACACAAACATCAGCAGTATATCAGAGTTCCCACTTCTCCACATCCTCACCAACACTTTGTATTACATGACTTTTTGTTCTAGTCATCCTAGATGGTATGAAGTAATTATCTCAAGTTTGTTTTATTTGCATTTACCTAATGTCTACCGATGTTGAGCATCCTTTCATGCACTTATTGGCAACTTGTATGTATCTCTTGGACAAATGCCTATCAGGTCCTCTGACTATTTTTCTTTTTTTTTTTTTAATTAGAAAAGCTGTAAGTTTACAGAAAAATCATGCAAGAAGTACAAAGTTCCCATATACACACCATCACACACACACAGCCTTCCCTGTTATTAATATGTTGCATTAGTGCAGTACTTTTCATTATAACTGATGAAACAATATTATTATAATTATACTATTAACTATCCCATAGTATACAATAGAATTCATTATTCGTATTGTACAGTTCTATGGTATTTTAAATTTTAACTCTGGTAACATACATACAACACAAAATTTCCCATTTTAACTACTTGCAAGTATATAATTCAGTGGTGTTAATTACATTCACAGTGCTGTGCTAACATCACCACCATCCATTACCAAAACTTTTACATCACCTTTCCAAACAGAAACTTTACACCATTTAAGCATTAACTCCCCATTCCATACCCCTCCACCTGGGCCCCAGGTAACCTGCATTTTAGTTTCTGACTTTAAGAATTTGTATATTCTAATTATTTCATATAACTGAGACCATACAATATTTGTCCTTTCGTATATGGCTTAGTTCATTCAACATGAAGTCTTCAAGGTTCATCCAAGTTGTAGCATGTATCAGAACTTCATTCCTTTTTATGCCTTAAGAATATTCCATGGCATGTATATACCACATTTGGTTTATCCATTCATCTGCTGATGGGCACTAGGGTTGCTTCCACATTTTGTGCTGTGTACATCATTGTGAATGTATCTGTTCAAGTTTCTGCTTTCCATTCTTTTGGGTATATTCCTAGAAGTGGGACTGCGGGTCATATGGTAATTCTATACTTAACTTTCTGAGGACCACCAAATTGTTCACCACAGAAGCTGCACCATTTAACACTCTCACCAACAAAGAACAAGTGTTCCGGAGGCGGGGCAAGATGGCGGACTGGTGAGCTGTATGTTTTAGTTACTCCTCCAGGAAAGTAGGTAGAAAGCCAGGAACTGCGTGGACTGGACACCACAGAGCAATCTGACTTTGGGCATACTTCATACAACACTCATGAAAATGTGGAACTGCTGAGATCAGCGAAATCTGTAAGTTTTTGCGGCCAGGGGACCCGCACCCCTCCCTGCCAGGCTCAGTCCCGTGGGAGGAGGGGCTGTCAGCTCCGGGAAGGAGAAGTGAGAACTGCAGTGGCAGACCTTATCGGAAACTCATTCTACTGATCCAAACTCCAACCATAGACAGACTGAGACCAGACACCAGAGAATCTGAGAGCAGCCAGCCCAGCAGAGAGGAGACAGACATAGAAAAAAACAGCATGAAAAACTCCAAAATAAAAGCAGAGGATTTTTGGAGTTCTGGTGAACATAGAAAGGGGAAGGGCAGAGCTCAGGCCCTCAGGCTCATATGCAAATCCCGAAGAAAAGCTGATCTCTCTGCCCTGTGGACCTTTCCTTAATGGCCCTAATTGCTTTGTCTCTTAGCATTTCAATAACCCATTAGATCTGTGAGGAGGTCCCTTTTTTTTTCTTTCTTTTTTTTTTTTTTTTAAATCCTTTTTTCTTCTTCTAAAACAATTACTCTAAGAAGCCCAATACAGAAAGCTTCAAAGACTTGCAATTTGGGCAGGTCAAGACAAGAGCAGAACTAAGAGAGCTCTGAGACAAAAGGCAATAATCCAGTGCCTGAAAAAATTCACTAAACACCACAACTTCCCAAGAAAAGGGGGGTGTCTGCTCACAGCCATCATCCTGGTGGACAGGAAACACTCCTGCCCATCGCCAGCCCCATAGCCCAGAGCTGCCCCACACAACCCAGTGTGACGGAAGTGCTTCAAATAACAGGCACACTCCACAAAACTGGGCGTGGACATTAGCCTTCCCAGCAACCTCAGCTGATTGTCCCAGAGTTGGGAAGGTGGAGCAGTGTGAATTAAGAAAGCCCCATTCAGCCATCATTTCAGCAGACTGGGAGCCTCCCTACACAGCCCAGCAGCCCAGAACCGCCCTGGGGGGACGGCACTCACCTGTGACATAGCACAGACATCCCTCAACAGAGGACCAGGGGGTGGACGGCCTGGAAGAGGGACCCACTTGCAAGTCTCAGGAGCCATACGCCAATACCAAGGACTTGTGGGTCAGTGGCAGAGAAAAACTGTGGCAGGACTGAACTGAAGGATTAGACTATTGCAGCAGCTTTAAAACTCCAGGATCACCAGGGACATTTGATTGTTAGGGCCACCCCCCCTCCCTGACTGCCCAGAAACACGCCCCATATACAGGGCAGGCAACACCAACTACACACACAAGCTTGGTACACCAATTGGACCCCACAAGATTCACTCCCACACTCACCACAAAGGCACAGCAGGGGAGAACTGGCTTGTGGAGAACAGGTGGCTCATGGATGCCACCTGCTGGTTAGTTAGAGAAAGTGTACTCCACGAAGCTGTAGATCTGATAAATTAGAGATAAGGACTTCAATTGGTCTACAAATCCTAAAACAACCCTATCAAGTTCAGCAAATGCCAAGAGGCCAAAAACAACAGAAAATTATAAAGCATATGAAAAAACCAGATGATATGGATAACCCAAGCCCAAGCACCCAAATCAAAAGATCAGAAGAGACACAGCACCTAGAGCAGCTACTCAAAGAACTAAAGATGAACAATGAGACCATAGTACAGAATACAAAGGATATCAAGAAAACCCTAGAAGAGCATAAAGAAGACATTGCAAGACTAAATAAAAAAATAGAAGATCTTATGGAAATTAAAGAAACGGTTGACCAAATTAAAAAGATTCTGGATACTCATAGTACAAGACTAGAGGAAGTTGAACAACGAATCAGTGACCTCGAAGATGATAGAATGGAAAATGAAAGCATAAAAGAAAGAATGGGGAAAAAATTGAAACAATCGAAATGGACCTCAGGGATATGATAGATAATATAAAACGTCCTAATATAAGACTCACTGGTGTTCCAGAAGGGGAAGAAAAGGGTAAAGGTCTAAGAAGAGTATTCAAAGAAATTGTTGGGGAAAACTTCCCAAATCTTCTAAACAACATAAATACACAAATCATAAATGCCCAGCGAACTCCAAATAGAATAAATCCAAATAAACCCACTCCGAGACATATTCTGATCACACTGTCAAACACGGAAGAGAAGGAGGAAGTTCTGAAAGCAGCAAGAGAAAAGCAATTCACCACATACAAAGGAAACAGCATAAGACTAAGTAGTGACTACTCAGCAGCCACCATGGAGGCAAGAAGGCAGTGGCACGATATATTTAAAATTCTGAGTGAGAAAAATTTCCAGCCAAGAATACTTTATCCAGCAAAGCTCTCCTTCAAATTTGAGGGAGAGCTTAAATTTTTCACAGACAAACAAATGCTGAGAGAATTTGCTAACAAGAGACCTGCCCTGCTGGAGATACTAAAGGGAGCCCCACAGAAAGAGAAACAAAGAAAGGACAGAGAGACGTGGAGAAAGGTTCAGTACTAAAGAGATTCGGTATGGGTACAATAAAGGATATTAATAGAGAGAGGGGAAAAATATATATGACAAACATAAACCAAAGGATAAGATGGCTGATTCAAGAAATGCCTTCACGGTTATAACGTTGAATGTAAATGGATTAAACTCCCCAATTAAAAGATATAGATTCGCAGAATGGATCAAAAAAAATGAACCATCAATATGTTGCATACAAGAGACTCATCTTAGACACAGGGACACAAAGAAATTGAAAGTGAAAGGATGGAAAAAAATATTTCATGCAAGCTACAGCCAAAAGAAAGCAGGTGTAGCAATATTAATCTCAGATAAAATACACTTTAAATGCAGGGATGTTTTGAGAGACAAAGAAGGCCACTACATACTAATAAAAGGGGCAATTCAACAAGAAGAAATAACAATCATAAATGTCTATGCACCCAATCAAGGTGCCACAAAATACATGAGAGAAACACTGGCAAAACTAAAGGAAGCAATTGATGTTTCCACAAT
The DNA here is from genome assembly GCF_015220235.1 of Choloepus didactylus. Classification (NCBI taxonomy): domain Eukaryota; kingdom Metazoa; phylum Chordata; class Mammalia; order Pilosa; family Megalonychidae; genus Choloepus; species Choloepus didactylus. The sequence continues at coordinate 79,029,496 of NC_051307.1, forward strand.
AATTGTGGGAGACTTCAACACATCACTCTCTCCTATAGATAGATCAACCAGACAGAAGACCTATAAGGAAACTGAAAACCTAAACAATCTGATAAATGAATTAGATTTAACAGACATATACAGGACATTACATCCCAAATCACCAGGATACACATACTTTTCTAGTGCTCACGGAACTTTCTCCAGAATAGATCATATGCTGGGACATAAAACAAGCCTCAATAAATTTAAAAAGATTGAAATTATTCAAAGCACATTCTCTGACCACAATGGAATACAATTAGAGGTCAATAACCATCAGAGACTTAAAAAATTCACAAATACCTGGAGGTTAAACAACACACTCCTAAACAATCAGTGGGTTAAAGAAGAAATAGCAAGAGAAATTGCTAAATATATAGAGACAAATGAAAATGAGAACACAACATACCAAAACCTATGGGATGCAGCAAAAGCAGTGCTGAGGGTGAAATTTATAGCACTAAATGCATATGCTAAAAAGGAAGAAAGAGCCAAAATCAAAGAACTAATGGATCAGCTGAAGAAGCTAGAAAATGAACAGCAAACCAATCCTAAACCAAGTACAAAAGAAATAACAAGGATTAAAGCAGAAATAAATGACATAGGTAACAAAAAAACAATAGAGAGGATAACTATCACCAAAAGTTGGTTCTTTGAGAAGATCAACAAGATTGACAAGCCCCTAGCTAGACTGACAAAATCAAAAAGACAGAAGACCCATATAAACAAAATAATGAATGAAAAAGGTGACATAACTGCAGATCCTGAAGAAATTAAAAAAATTATAAGAGGATACTATGAACAACTGTACAACAAACTGGATAATGTAGAGGAAATGGACAATTTCCTGGAAACATATGAACAACCTAGACTGACCAGACAAGAAACAGAAGACCTCAATCAATCCATCACAAGCAAAGAGATCCAATCAGTCATCAAAAATCTTCCCACAAACAAATGCCCAGGGCCAGATGGCTTCACAGGGGAATTCTACCAAACTTTCCAGAAAGAACTGACACCAATCTTACTCAAACTCTTTCAAAACACTGAAGAAAATGGAACACTACCTAACTCATTTTATGAAGCTAACATCAATCTAATACCAAAACCAGGCAAAGATGCTACAAAAAAGGAAAACTACCGGCCAATCTCCCTAATGAATATAGATGCAAAAATCCTCAACAAAATACTTGCAAATCGAATCCAAAGACACATTAAAAAAATCATACACCATGACCAAGTGGGGTTCATTCCAGGCATGCAAGGATGGTTCAACATAAGAAAATCAATCAATGTATTACAACACATTGAAAATTCAAAAGGGAAAAATCAAATGATCATCTCAATAGATGCTGAAAAAGCATTTGACAAAATCCAACATCCATTTTTGATAACACTTCAAAAGGTAGGAATTGAAGGAAACTTCCTCAATATGATGAAGAGCATATATGAAAAACCCACAGCCAGCATAGTACTCAATGGTGAGAGACTGAAAGCCTTCCCTCTAAGATCAGGAACAAGACAAGGATGCCCGCTGTCACCACTGTTATTCAACATTGTGCTGGAAGTGCTAGCCAGGGCAATCCGGCAAGACAAAGAAATAAAAGGCATCCAAATTGGAAAAGAAGAAGTAAAACTGTCATTGTTTGCAGATGATATGATCTTATATCTAGAATACCCTGAGAAATCGACGATACAGCTACTAGAGCTAATAAACAAATTTAGCAAAGTAGCGGGATACAAGATTAATGCACATAAGTCAGTAATGTTTCTATACACTAGAAATGAACAAACTGAAGAGACACTCAAGAAAAAGATACCATTTTCAATAGCAACTAAAAAAATCAAGTACCTAGGAATCAACTTCACCAAAGATGTAAAAGACCTATACAAAGAAAACTACATAACTCTACTAAAAGAAATAGAAGGGGACCTTAAAAGATGGAAAAATATTCCATGTTCATGGATAGGAAGGCTAAATGTCATTAAGATGTCAATTCTACCCAAACTCATCTACAGATTCAATGCAATCCCAATCAAAATTCCAACAACCTACTTTGCAGACTAGGAAAAGCTAGTTATCAAATTTATTTGGAAAGGGAAGATGCCTCGAATTGCTAAAGACACTCTAAAAAAGAAAAACGAAGTGGGAGGACTTACACTTCCTGACTCTGAAGCTTATTATAAAGCCACAGTTGTCAAAACAGCATGGTACTGGCACAAAGATAGACATACAGATCAATGGAATCGAATTGAGAATTCAGAGACAGACCATCAGATCTATGGCTCACTGATCTTTGATAAGGCCCCCAAAGTCACTGAACTGAGTCATAATGGTCTATTCAACAAATGGGGCTGGGAGAGTTGGATATCCATATCCAAAAGAATGAAAGAGGACCCCTACCTCACACCCTACACAAAAATTAACTCAAAATGGACAAAAGATCTGAATATAAAAGAAAGTACCATAAAACTCCTAGAAGATAATGTAGGAAAACATCTTCAAGACCTTGTATTAGGCGGCCACTTCCTAGACTTTACACCCAAAGCACAAGCAACAAAAGAGAAAATAGATAAATGGGAACTCCTCAAGCTTAGAAGTTTCTGCACCTCAAAGGAATTTCTCAAAAAGGTAAAGAGGCAGCCAACTCATTGGGAAAAAATTTTTGGAAACCATGTATCTGACAAAAGACTGATATCTTGCATATATAAAGAAATCCTACAACTCAATGACAATAGTACAGACAGCCCAATTATAAAATGGGCAAAAGATATGAAAAGACAGTTCTCTGAAGAGGAAATACAAATGGCCAAGAAACACATGAAAAAATGTTCAGCTTCACTAGCTATTAGAGAGATGCAAATTAAGACCACAATGAGATACCATCTAACACCTATTAGAGTGGCTGCCATTAAACAAACAGGAAACTACAAATGCTGGAGGGGATATGGAGAAATTGGAACTCTTATTCATTGTTGGTGGGACTGTATAATGGTTCAGCCACTCTGGAAGTCAGTCTGGCAGTTCCTTAGAAAACTAGAAATAGAATTACCATTCGATCCAGTGATTGCACTTCTCGGTATATACCCGGAAGATCGGAAAGCAGTGACACGAACAGATATCTGCACGCCAATGTTCATAGCAGCATTATTCACAATTGCCAAGAGATGGAAACAACCCAAATGTCCTTCAAGAGATGAGTGGATAAATAAAATGTGGTATATACACACGATGGAATACTACACGGCAGTAAGAAGGAACGACCTCGTGAAACATATGACAACATGGATGAACCTTGAAGACATAATGCTGAGTGAAATAAGCCAGGCATGGAAAGAGAAATATTATATGCTACCACTAATGTGAACTTTGAAAAATGTAAAACGAATGGTTTATAATGTCGAATGTAGGGGAACTAGCAATAGAGAGCAATTAAGGAAGGGGGAACAGTAATCCAAGAAGAACAGATATGCTATTTAACGTTCTGGGGATGCCCAGGAATGACTATGGTCTGTTAATTTCTGATGGATATAGTAGGAGCAAGTTCACAGAAATGCTGCTATATTATGTAACTTTCTTGGGGTAAAGTAGGAACAGGTTGGAAGTAAAGCAGTTATCTTAGGTTAGTTGTCTTTTTCTTACTCCCTTGTTACGGTCTCTTTGAAATGTTCTTTTATTGTATGTTTTTGTTTTTTTTTTTTTTAAATTTTTTTTTTCCATACTGTTGATTTAAAAAGGAAAAAAAGGTTAAAAAAAAAAAAAAAGGAAAAAACAAGGGAAAAAATATGTAGTGCCCCCTTGAGGAGCCTGTGGAGAATGCAGGGGTATTGGCCTACCCCACCTCAATGGTTGCTAACATGACCACAGACATAGGGAACTGGTGGTTTGATGGGTTGAGCCCTCTACCGTAGGTTTTACCCTTGGGAAGACGGTTGCTGCAAAGGAGAGGCTAGGCCTCCCTATAATTGTGCCTAAGAGCCTCCTCCCGAATGCCTCTTTGTTGCTCAGATGTGGCCCTCTCTCTCTAGCTAAGCCAACTTGAAAGGTGAAATCACTGCCCTCCCCGCTATGTGGGATCAGACACCCAGGGGAGTAAATCTCCCTGGCAACGTAGAATATGACTCCCGGGGAGGAATGTAGACCTGGCATCGTGGGACAGAGAACATCTTCTTGACCAAAAAGGGGATGTGAAAGGAAATGAAATAAGCTTCAGTAGCAGAGACATTCCAAAAGGAGCCGAGAGGTCACTCTGGTGGGCACTCTTACGCATAATTTAGACAACCCTCTTTAGGTTCTAAAGAATTGGGGTAGCTGGTGGATACCTGAAACTATCAAACTACAACCCAGAACCCATGAATCTCGAAGACAATTGTATAAAAATGTAGCTTATGAGGGGTGACAATGGGATTGGGAAAAGCATAAGGACCACACTCCACTTTGTCTAGTTTATGGATGGATGAGTAGAAAAATAGGGGAAGGAAACAAACAAACAAACAGTCAAAGGTACTCAGTGTTCTTTTTCACTTCAATTGCTCTTTTTCACTTTAATTATTATTCTTGTTATTTTTGTGTGTGTGCTAATGAAGGTGTCAGGGATTGATTTAGGTGATGAATGTACAACTATGTAATGGTACTGTGAACAATCAAATGTACGATTTGTTTTGTATGACTGCGTGGTATGTGAATATATTTCAATAAAATGAAGATTAAAAAAAAAAAAAAGACAAGTGTTCCAATTTCCCACTTCCTCTCAAACACATTATTTTCCGTTTATTTTAATAGTAGCCATTCTAGTGGGTGTGAAATCATATCTCATTGTGGTTTTGATTTGCATTTCCATAATGGCTAATGATGTTGAGCATCATTTTTATGTGCTTATGGGCAATTTGTATATCTTCATTGGAGAAATGTGTACTCAAGTCTTTTGCCCATTTTTTTACTGAGTTGTTTGTCCTTTTGTTATTCACTTGTGGAATTTCTTTATATATTCTGCATATTAAACCATATGTGGTTTCCAAATAGTTGTACCCATTCTGCAGGATGTCTTTTTATTTTCAGGACAAAGACCATTTATATGCAAAAGTTTTTAATTTTGAAGAAGTTATATTAATCCATTTTTTCTTTTGTTGCTCATGCTTTTGGTGTAAAGTCTAAGAAACCATTGCCTAACACAAGGTCTTGAGGATGTTTTACAGCTACAGTTCTTATATTTAGGTCTTTGACCCAATTTGAGTCAATTTTTTATATGGTGTGAATTTTGCATATGGATATTCCGTATTCCCAGTACTATTCGTTGAAGAGACTATTCTTTCCCCATTGAGTAGACTCACCAACTCTTATCAAAAATCAGTTGGCCACTTCAGTCCCTCGGCTGATCTCTTGATAGGAGGGCTAACTCTGAGGAGCAGCAAATGAAGAGTCAATTTGCAAAGACTGTAAAAGGTGTTTTTTGTATTGGTTTGTTTTTTTTAACTTCCTGGCACTCAAAGAAATCTCTGTCAAATAACTAGCTGGATACAAATATAAGGAACAGACAGCTCAGGGACTAAACCCCAGAATTAACATATTAAAGTATTAAAAATATACAGTGTGCAACAAAAGAATATAAAGCAAGCAAAGAAAGAAGAAATAATGGCCCATTCAAAAGAACTAGATAAAAATTAAGTAAGCATCAAGGATGAAGACCAGACTTTGGACAAACTGGATGAAGACTTAAAAAAAAAATGATTCCCAATATGCTCAAGGAGATAAAGGAAAACACAGATAAAGAGCTAAAAGATATCAAGTAAATGATGAGTGAACGATACGAGAATCTCAATAAAGAAACCAAAATTAAAAAGAAAAAAAAAACATAAATATTGCAGTTGAAGAACACAATAACTGAAATGAAATATTCCTATAGAGTTTCAAAAGCTGGAGTTGGCCAAAGAAAGAATAAGTGAATACAAAGACAAGACATTTAAAATGATTCAGGTTGAGAAGCAGCAAGAAAAAAAACACTGAAATAAAAATGAACAGGCCTAAGAGATCTGTTGGACAGCATTAAGCATACCAATATATGCATTATGGGAGTGCCAGAAGGAGAAGAAAAGCAAAAAGGGCAGAATGAAGATTTACAGAAATAGTGGCAGAAAACTTTTCCCAAATTTAATTGAAGACATGAATATGCACAGTCAAGATACCCAACGAATCCCAAACAATAAAAACAAAAAGCGAACCATGCTCAGACACACAGTAACCAAACTATCCAACAACATGGACATGGAAACGGTTATGAAAACTGCAAGGGAAATAATCCCAATAAGATTAAGTGCCAATTTCTCATCAGAAAACATGGAAACACGACAACTGCGGACAAAATATTTAAAATACTGAAAGAAAAAAAATGCCAACCAACAATTTTATAGCCTGCAACACTGTCTTTCAAAAAAGAGGAAAAGATTAAGATATTCCCAGATAAACAAAAGCTGAGGGAATTCCTCACAATTAGACTTACCCTACAAACAGTGCCTCACGGTAGTTCTTCAGACTGAAAGAATAGGACACTAAACATGGATTGAAGCAGCAAAAAGAAATAAAGACCTCTGGTAAAGGAAATCTATGTTGGTAACTATAAATATCATAAATATGTATTAATATTTTTTGGTATGTATTCCACTTTTTACTTTTTACGGGTTCTAAAACAGAAATGCATAAAAAGTAATGATAAATCTATACTTTTAGACATACAATAGAGTGATATTTGTTCAAATAGGTAGGGGATGGAAGGTATAGGAACAGTGTTTATGTATGCTACTGAAGTTAATTTGGTATCAAAATAAACATGATTGTTACAGATTTCAGATGTTAAATTTAAGCTCCATTGTTGCCACAAAGAAAATATATGAGAAATACACACAGAGGGAAATGAGAAAGTCTCAAAATGATACATTACCAAAAATCAAATGAATATGAAATCAGGAATTAACAGAAAAACTGAGAGACAGAAAAGGCATAAGACCTACAAAGACTAAACAGCAAGAAAGCACTGCACCATCGAGCTTATTTAAATAGAAATGTATTTAACTCTCCAGTCAAAAACAGGTTGGCAGTGAAAATCGAATCCAAAGACACATTAAAAAAATCATACACCTTGACCAAGTGGGGTTCATTCCTGGCATGCAAGGATGGTTCAACATAAGAAAATCAATCAATGTATTACAACACATTAACAAATCAAAAGAGAACAATCAAATGATCATCTCAACAGATGCTGAAAAAGCATTCGACAAAATCCAACATCCCTTTTTGATAAAAACACTTCAAAAGGTAGGAATTGAAGGAAACTTCCTCAATATGATAAAGAGTTTATATGAAAAATCCACAGCCAGCATAGTACTCAATGGAGAGACTGAAAGCCTTCCCTCTAAGATCAGGAACAAGACAAGGATTTCCGCTATCACCACTGTTATTCAACATTGTGCTGAAAGTGCTAGCCAGGGAAATCTGGCAAGACAAAGAAACAAAAGGCATCCAAATTGGAAAGGAAGAAGTAAAACTGTCCTGGTTTGCAGGTGATATGATCTTATATCTGGAAAACCCCGAGAAATTGATGATATAGCTACTAGAGCTAATAAACAAATTTAGCAAAGTAGCGGGATACAAGATTAATGCACATAAGTCAGTAATGTTTCTATATGCTAGAAATGAACAAACTGAAGAGACACTCAAGAAAAAGATACCATTTTCAATAGCAACTAAAAAAATCAAGTACCTAGGAATAAACTTCACCAAAGATGTAAAAGACCTATACAAAGAAAACTATCTAACTCTACTAAAAGAAATAGAAGGGGACCATAAAAGATGGAAAAGTATTCCATGTTCATGGATAGGAAGGCTAAATGTCATTAAGATGTTAATTCCACCCAAACTCATCTACAGATTCAATACAATCCCAATCAAAATTCCAACAACCTACTTTGCAGACTTGGAAAAGCCAGTAATCAAATTTATTCAGAAAGGGAAGGTGCCTCAAATTGCTAAAGACACTCTAAGAAAAAAAAACCAAAGTGGGATGACTTACACTCCCTGACTTTGAAGCTTATTATAAAGCCACAGCTGTCAAAACGGCATGGTACTGGCACAAAGATAGACATACTGATCAATGGAATTGAATTGATATAGATCCCCAGATCTATGGCCGACTGATCTTTGATAAGGCCCCCATAGTCACTGAACTGGGAAATTACAGTCTTTTCAACAAATGGGGCTGGGAAAGTTGGATATCCATATCCAAAAGAATGAAAGAGGACCCCTACCTCACAATCTACACAAAAATTAACTCAAAATGGATGAAAGATCGCAATATAAAAGAAAGTACCATAAAACTCCTAGAAGATAATGTAGGAAAACATCTTCAAGACCTTGTATTAGGTGGCCACTTCCTAGACTTTCCACCTAAAGCACAAGCAACAAAAGAAAAATAGATAAACAGGAACTCCTCAAGCTTAAAAGTTTCGGTACCTCAAAGGAATTTGTCAAAAAGGTAAAGAGGCAGCCAACTCAATGGGAAAAAAATTTTGGAAACCATGTATCTGACAGAAGACTTATATCTTGCATCTATAAAGAAATCCTACAACTCAATGACGATAGTACAGACAGCCCAATTATAAAATGGGCAAAAGATATGAAAAGACAGTTCTCTGAAGGGAAATACAAATGGCCAAGAAACACATGAAAAAATGTTCAGCTTCACTAGCTATTAGAGAGATGCAAATTAAGACCACAATGAGATACCATCTCACACCAATTAAAATGGCTTCCATTAAACAAACAGGAAACTACAAATGCTGGAGAAGATGTGGAGAAATTGGGACTCTTATTCATTGTTGGTGGGACTGTATAATGGTTCAGCCACTCTGGAACTCAGTCTGGCAATTCCTTAAAAAACTAGATATAGAGTTACCCTTTGATCCAGCGATTGCACTTCTCGGTATATACCCAGAAGATCTGAAAGCAGTGACACAAACAGGTATCTGCATGCCAATGTCCATAGCAGCATTATTCATAATTGCCAAGATAGAAACAACCCAAATGTCCTTCAACAGATGAGTGGATAAAAAAATTCTGTATATACACATGATGGAATACTACGTGGCAGTAAGAAGGAATGATGTCGTGAAACATATGACAACATGGATGAACCTTAAAGACATAATGCTGAGCAAAATAAGCCATGCACAAAATGAGAAATATTATATGCTACCACTAATGTCAACATTGAAAAATGTAAAACGAATGGTTTATAATGTAGAATGTAGGGGAACTAGTGATAGAGAAAAATTAAGGAAGGGGGAGCGATAATCCAATAAGAACAGATAAGCTATCGTGGGTAAATTTAACGTTCTGGGAATGCCCAGGAACGACTATGATCTGTTAATTTCTGATGGGTATAGTAGGAACAAGTTCCCAGAAATGCTGCTATATTAGGTTACTTTCTTGGGGTAGAGTAGGAACATGTTGGAAGTAAAGTAGTTAGGTTAGTTGTCTTTTTCTTACTCCCTTGTTATGGTCTCTTTGAAATGTTCTTTTAGTGCATGTTTTTCTAAATTTTTTTAATTTTTTATACAGTTAATAAAAAAAAAGTTAATTAAAAAAAAAAACAAGGAAAATAATATGCAGAGCCCCCCTTGAGGAGCTGGTGGAGAATGCAGGGGTATTGGGCTTTCCCACCTCGATGGTTGCTGATGTGCTCACAGACATTGGGGACTGGTGGTTTGATGGATTGAGCCCTCTATCACAGGACTTGCCCTTGGGAAGACTGTTGCTGCAAAGGAGAGGCTAGGCCTGCCTATAATTGTGCCTAAGAGCCTCCTCCTGAATGCCTCTTTGTTGCTCAGATGTGGCCCTCTCTCTCTAGCTAAGCCAATTTGGCAGGTGAAATCACTGCCCTCCCCCTTACGTGGGATCAGACACCCAGGGGAGTGAATCTCCCTGACAACGTGCAATATAACTCCCAGCGAGGAATGTAGACCTGGCATCGTGGGATGGAGAACATCTACTTGACCAAAAGGGGGAAGTGAAAGGAAATGAAATAAGCTTCAGTGGCAGCGAGATTCCAAAAGGAGCTGAGAGGTCACTCTGGTGGGCACTCTTATGCACAATATAGACAACCCTTTTTAGGTTCTAATGAATTGGAGTAGCTAGCAGTAAATACCTGAAACTATCAAACTACAACCCAGAACCCATGAATCTTGAAGACGATTATATAAAAATGTAGCTTATCAGGGGTGACAATGTGATTGGGAAAGCCATATGGACCACACTCCCCTTTGTCTAGTTTATGGATGAATTAGTAGAAAAATGGGGAAAGGAAACAAACAAACAAACAAACAAACAAAGGCACCCAGTGTCCTTTTTTACTTTAATTGCCCTTTTTCACTTTAATTATTATTCTTGTTATTTTTGTGCGTGTGGTAATGAAGGTGTCAGGGATTGATTTGGGGGATAGATGCACAACTATGTAATGGTACTGTGAACAATCGAATGTACGATTTGTTCTATATGACTGCATGGTATGTGAATATATCTCAGTAAAATGAATTTAAAAAGAAAAAAAAAAAAGTGGACTACACTAATCAACAGGAATTAGAGAATTTAGACAGAAAACCCAGTAACTAAAAGCTCTTTTCTTTTTAAAGTGCTGAAAGAAAAGAATTTTTTTGTTGTTATGAATTTCCTAGTTAAGGCTCACCCTTCTTTTCTTAAATAGGTGCTTTGGCCCTTAACATGCTATTGAGAGAAAGATTCATCAGAAAAACACAAAATTGTGATTGTTGAAGGTTTGGTTAACTTCCTTAACAAGTTATTAACTTCCATAATTACATGATATCAAAATGTTCCAATATATAAATAATAATAACAATAATCCATTATAAGCATTTAAATGGTTTGTCTCTGCAGTTTCAAAGATTTTGGGGCTTCTGATAATGTAATGGATATATTTGCAAATACCTCACAGTGCATGGATGCAACCTTTAAAGCAAGCTAATAACTGATTATTAAAGTGATCTCTTCAGCACAAATAAACAAAGACACAATTGTAAAAAAAAAAACAAAAAACAGGTTGGCAGAATCACATAAAAGTTTGACCCAACTATACGCTGACTACAAAAAACTCACCATAAATTCAAAGACAGAAGTAGGCTGAAAGTGAAAGGATGGAAAATATATGCCATGCAAATAATAAAAGAAAGCTAGATTAGCTATACTAATATCATATAAAATAGAATCTAAGCCAAAAACCATTTTGAGGTGCAAGAAGTTACTATATTCTGATAAAGGGGTTAATCCAACAGAAAGATATAATAATTATAAATATATATGCACCTAATAGCAGAGCCTCAAAATATATGAAGCAGATATTGACAGATTCGAAAGGAGAAATATATCATTCTACATTAATAGTAGGAGACTTTAATATATCACTTTCAATAATAAATAGAACATCTACACAGATCAATAAGGAAAAGGAAGAACTTGAACAATACTATAAACCAACTAGACCTAACAAACATACATAGACCACTTTATCCAACAACACCAGAATACACATCCTTCTCACATGTACATGTATCATTCTCCAGGTTAGAGAATATGTTAGGACACAAAACAAACCTCAATAAATTCAAAAATATTGAAATCATACAATGGATCTTCTCCAACCACATGGAATGAAGCGAGAAATCAATAACAGTAGCAGAACTGGAAAATTAATAAATATGTGGAAATTAAACTAATGGGTCAAAGAAGAAATCACAAAAGAAAACAGGAAATACCTTGAGGCAAATAAAAATGAAAACACAAGATACCAAAACTCATGGAATGCTGTAAGGCAGTGTTGAGGAGGGAAATTTATAGTTCTAAATGCTTACATCAAAAAAAGAGAAAGATCTCAAATCAGAGACCCAGATTCATAATTGGAGGATCTAAACAAAGATGATCAAACTAAACTCAAAGCGAGCAAAAGGAAGGGAACAATGAGGACTAGAATGGAGATAAAAGAAATGAAAAATAAAAGAACAAAGAGAGAATCAACAAAACCAAAAGTTGGTTCTTTGAAAAAACTCAGTAAAATTACAAACCTTTAGCTACAATGACTAGGGCAGGGTGAGGTGAAGACAGAGACAGAGAGACAGAGAGAAAGATGCAAATAACTAAAATCAGAAATGAAAAAGGGGACATTGCTACCAACCCCACAGAAATAAAAAGGATTTTAACAGGATACTAGATAAAATAACCTAGATGAAATGGACAAATTCCTAGAAACACACAAATTACCTGCACTGACTCAAGAAAAGATCTCAACAGCTAAAAACAAGCAGAGACTGAATCAGTAATCAAAAACCTTCCAACAAGAATTAACACCATTCCTACTCAAACACTTCCAGAAATTTGAAGAAAAGGGAACACTACCTAAGTAATTCTCTGAAGCCAAGATCACCCTAATACCAAAGCCTGATAAAGATACCACAAGAAAGGAAAACTACAGACCAATCTCCCTAATGAATATAGATGCAAAAATTCTCAACAAAATACTTACAAATCAAATCCAACAACACATTACAAGAAGTAAACACCATGACAAAGTGTGTTTTATATCCCAGGTATGTAAGGGTGGTTCAACATAAGAAAATTAATTAATGTAATACAACACATTAATAAACCAAAAGGGAAAAATCACATGACCATCTCAATTGATGCCGAAAAGGCATTCGACAAAATTCAGCATACTTTCTTGATAAAAACACTTCAAAAGGTAGGAATCAAATGAAACTTCCATAACACAATGAAAGGCATATATGAAAAACCCACAGCTAACATCATACTCAACAGTGAGAGACTGAAAGCCTTCCCTCTAAGATTAGTAACAAGACAAGGATACCCACAGTCACCACTATTACTCAACATTGTGCTAGAAGTTCTAACTAGAGCAATTAGGCAAGAAAAAGAAATAAAAGGCATCCAAATTGGAAAGGAAGAAGTGAAACTCTCACTATTTGCAGATGACATGATTCTATATTTGGAAAATCCTGCCAAAACTACAACACAACTACTTTAGCTAATGGACAAATTCAGCAAAGGGGTGGGATTCAAGGTCAACACGTCAAAATCAATAATGCTTCTATACACTGTTAATGAGCTACCCCAGGAGGTAATTAAGAAAAAAAACCCATTACAATAGCAACTAAAAGAATGAAGTATCTAGAAATAAACTTAACCAAAATGTAAAGTATTTATACACAGAAAACTAAAAAACATTGCTAAAAGAAATCAAAGAAGACTTAAATAGATGGAAAGACATTCGGTGTTCATGGATAGGAAGGCTAAATATCATTAAGATGTCAATTCTACCCAAACTGATCTATAGATTCAATGCAATACCAATCAAAATTCCAAGAATCTACTTTCCAGAATTGGAAAAGTTAGTTATCAAAATTTATTTGGAAGGGAAAGGGGTCTCAAACAGCCAAAAAAACATCCTGAAAAAGAAGAATGAAGTGGGAGGACTCACACTTCCTTAAAGCTTGTTATAAAGCCATAGTGGTCAAAACAGCATGGTATTGGCATAAAGATACACATATTGCTCAATGGAATTGAATTGAGAGTTCAGAAATAGACCCTCAGCCTGTGGTCAACTGATTTTTGACAAGGCCCCCAAATCTACTGAACTGGGATGGAATAGTCTCTTTAATAAATGGTGTTGGGAGAACTGGATCCATATCTAAAGGAATGAAAGAGAATCCCACTTTCACACCCTATACAAAAATTAGCTCTGACTGGATCAAAGGCCTAAACATAAGAGCCATTACCATAAAAATCCTAGCAGAAAATATAGGGAAACAGCTTGAAGACCTAGTGATAGGAAGTAGCTTCTTAGACCTTATACCCAAAGCACAAGCAACAAAAGAAAAAAATAGATAAATGGGACCTCCTCAAAACTGAATACATCTGTACTTTTTCTCAAAAGGGTGAAAAGGCAACCAACTCAATGGGAGAAAATATTTTTGGTAATCACATATCTGATAAGGGTTTGATATCTAGTATTTATAAAGAAATTCTAATTTATAAAGAAATTCCACAACTCAATAAAAAGACAATTCAATTATAAAATGGGCAAAATACATGAATAGACATTTCTTCAAAGAGGAAATGCAAATGGTAAAAAAAAAAACATGAAAAGATGTTCATATTCATTAGCTATTAGGGAAATGCAAATCAAAACCACAAGAAGATATCATTTCAGAACTATTACAATGGCCCTATTAAAAACAAACAGTACCTGAAACTATTAAACTACAACCCAGAACCCATGAATCTCGAAGACAGTTGTATAAAAATGTAGCTTATGAGGGGTGACAGTGGGATTGGGAATGCCATAAGGACCAAACTCCACTTTGTCTAGTTTATGGATGGATGTGTAGAAAAGTAGGGGAAGCAAACAAACAGACAAAGGTACCTAGTGTTCTTTTTTACTTCAATTGCTCTTTTTCACTCTAATTATTATTCTTGTTATTTTTGTGTGTGTGCTAATGAAGGTGTCAGGGATTGATTTAGGTGATGAATGTACAACTATGTAATGGTACTGTAAACAATCGAAAGTACAATTTGTTTTGTATGACTGTGTGGTATGTGAATAAATCTCAATAAAATGATGATTAAAAAAAAAAAAAAAACAAACAGGAAACTACAAGTGTTGCAGAGGATGTGGAGAAACTGGAACACTTATTCACTGCTGCTGGGAATATAAAATGGTATAGCTACTGTGGAAGACAATATGGTGCTTCCTCAGAAAACTAAACATTGAGTTGCCCTATGTATGACCCAGCAATTCCGCTACTCGGTATATACCCAGATGATCTGAAAGCAGGAACACGAACAGACATTTGTACACTGATGTTCATAGCAGCATTATTCACAATTGCCAAAAGATGCAAACAATATAAGTGTCCATCAACCGAAGAATGGATAAACAAAATGTGGTATATACATACAATGGAATATTACTCAGCAGTAAGGACTGAAGCCCCGAAGCACCCGACAACATGGATGAACCTAGAGGACATAATGCTGAATGAAATAAGTCAGACACAAAAGGAAAAATATTGTATGATTTCACTAATATGAACTAACCAGACTATGTAAACTCATGGTCATAAAACAGAATACAGGTTACCAAAAGATAGAATGAAGCTAGAGAATGGGGAGCAGTTGCCTAATATGTACAGAATTTTTTAACAAAGTTGAGCTTAAATGTTTGGAACTGGATAGAGCTGAGGGTAGCTCATTATTGGGATTATAAGTAATAGTGCTGAATTGTAGGTGAATTTGGTTGAAAGGGGTTGTTTAGAATCATGTATGTCACCAGCAGGAATACCAGAGGATGGTACAATACAGTGAATCTTGTGGACATTGTTTATGATTTTTTTTTTTTAATCATCATTTTATTGAGATATATTCACATACCACGCAGTCATACAAAACAAATTGTACTTTCGATTGTTTACAGTACCATTACATAGTTGTACATTCATCACCTAAATCAATCCCTGACACCTTCATTAGCACACACACAAAAATAACAAGAATAATAATTAGAGTGAAAAAGAGCAATTGAAGTAAAAAAGAACACTGGGTACCTTTGTCTGTTTGTTTCCTTCCCCTACTTTTCTACACATCCATCCATAAACTAGACAAAGTGGTGTTTGGTCCTTATGGCTTTCCCAATCCCATTGTCACCCCTCATAAGCTACATTTTTATACAACTGTCTTCGAGATTCATGGGTTCTGGGTTGTAGTTTGATAGTTTCAGGTATCCACCACCAGCTACCCCAATTCTTTAGAACCTAAAAAGGGTTGTCTAAAGTGTGCGTAAGAGTGCCCACCAGAGTGACCTCTCGGCTCCTTTTGGAATCTCTCTGCCACTGAAGCTTATTTCATTTCCTTTCACATCCCCCTTTTGGTCAAGAAGATGTTCTCCGTCCCACGATGCCGGGTCTACATTCCTCCCCGGGAGTCATATTCCACGTTGCCAGGGAGATTCACTCCCCTGGGTGTCCGATCCCACGTAGGGGGAGGGCAGTGATTTCACCTTTCAAGTTGGCTTAGCTAGAGAGACAGGGCCACATCTGAGCAACAAAGAGGCATTCGGGAGGAGGCTCTTAGGCACAAATACAGGGAGGCCTAGCCTCTCCTTTGCAGCAACTGTCTTCCCAAGGGTAAAACTTATGGTAGAGGGCTCAACCCATCAAACCACCAGTCCCCTATGTCTGTGGTCATGTTAGCAACCATGGAGGTGGGGTAGGCGAATACCCCTGCATTCTCCACAGGCTCCTCAAGGGGGCACTACATCTTTTTTTTTTTTTTTCCCTTGTTTGTCTTTTTTCTTTTTTTTTTTTTTTTTTTTTTAACTTTCCCTTCTTTTTTCAAATCACCTGTATGAAAAAAAAAGTTAAAAAGAAAACAAACATACAATAAAAGAGCATTTCAAAGAGACCATAGCAAGGGAGTAAGAAAAAGACAACTAACCTAAGATAACTGCTTAACTTCCAACATGTTCCTACTTTACCCCAAGAAAGTTACATAATATAGCAACATTTCAGTGAACTTGTTCCTACTACAACCATCAGAAATTAACAGACCATAGTCATTTCTGGGCATCCCCAGAACGTTAAATAGCTTATCTGTTCTTCTTGGATTATTGTTCCCCCTTCCTTAATTGCTCTCTACTGCTAGTTCCCCTACATTCTACATTATAAACCATTTGTTTTACATTTTTCAAAGTTCACATTAGTGGTAGCATATAATATTTCTCTTTTTGTGCCTGGCTTATTTCGCTCAGCATTATGTCTTCAAGGTTCATCCATGTTGTCATATGTTTCACCAGATCGTTCCTTCTTACTGCCGCGTAGTATTCCATCGTGTGTATATACCACATTTTATTTATCCACTCATCTGTTGAAGGACATTTGGGTTGTTTCCATCTCTTGGCAATTGTGAATAATGCTGCTATGAACATTGGCGTGCAGATATCTGTTCGTGTCACTGCTTTCCGATCTTCCGGGTATATACCGAGGAGTGCAATCGCTGGATCGAATGGTAGCTCTATATCTAGTTTTCTAAGGAACTGCCAGACTGACTTCCAGAGTGGC
Source organism: Choloepus didactylus (assembly GCF_015220235.1). NCBI lineage: Eukaryota > Metazoa > Chordata > Mammalia > Pilosa > Megalonychidae > Choloepus > Choloepus didactylus. The sequence goes on from NC_051307.1 coordinate 79,046,707, forward strand.
TGAACCATTATACAGTCCCACCAACAATGAATAAGAGTTCCAATTTCTCCACATCCCCTCCAGCATTTGTAGTTTCCTGTTTGTTTAATGGCAGCCATTCTAACCGGTGTTAGATGGTATCTCATTGTGGTCTTAATTTGCATCTCTCTAATAGCTAGTGAAGCTGAACATTTTTTCATGTGTTTCTTGGCCATTTGTATTTCCTCTTCAGAGAACTGTCTTTTCATATCTTTTGCCCATTTTATAATTGGGCTGTCTGTACTATTGTCATTGAGTTGTAGGATTTCTTTGTATATGCAAGATATCAGTCTTTTGTCAGATACATGGTTTCCAAAAATTTTTTCCCATTGAGTTGGCTGCCTCTTTACCTTTTTGAGAAATTCCTTTGAGGTGCAGAAACTTCTAAGCTTGAGGAGTTCCCATTTATCTATTTTCTCTTTTGTTGCTTGTGCTTTGGGTGTCAAGTCTAGGAAGTGGCCTCCTAATACAAGGTCTTGAAGATGTTTTCCTACATTATCTTCTAGGAGTTTTATGGTACTTTCTTTTATATTGAGATCTTTGGTCCATTTTGAGTTAATTTTTGTGTAGGGGGTGAGGTAGGGGTCCTCTTTCATTCTTTTGGATATGGATATCCAACTCTCCCAGCCCCATTTGTTGAAAAGACCATTATGGCTCAGTTCGGTGACTTTGGGGGCCTTATCAAAGATCAGTCGGCCATAGATCTGAGGGTCTATCTCTGAATTCTCAATTCGATTCCATTGATCTATATGTCTATCTTTGTGCCAGTACCATGCTGTTTTGGCAACTGTGGCTTTATAATAAGCTTCAAAGTCAGGGAGTGTAAGTCCTCCCACTTCGTTTTTCTTTTTTAGAGTGTCTTTAGCAATTCGAGGCATCTTCCCTTTCCAAATAAATTTGATAACTAGCTTTTCCAAGTCTGCAAAGTAGGTTGTTGGAATTTTGATTGGGATTGCATTGAATCTGTAGATGAGTTTGGGTAGAATTGACATCTTAATGACATTTAGCCTTCCTATCCATGAACATGGAATATTTTTCCATCTTTTAAGGTCCCCTTCTATTTCTTTTAGTAGAGTTATGTAGTTTTCTTTGTATAGGTCTTTTACATCTTTGGTTAAGTTGATTCCTAGGTACTTGATTTTTTTAGTTGCTATTGAAAATGGTATCTTTTTCTTGAGTGTCTCTTCAGTTTGTTCATTTCTAGCATATAGAAACATTACTGACTTATGTGCATTAATCTTGTATCCCGCTACTTTGCTAAATTTGTTTATTAGCTCTAGTAGGTGTATCGTTGATTTCTCAGGGTTTTCTAGATATAAGATCATATCATCTGCAAACAATGACAGTTTTACTTCTTCTTTTCCAATTTGGATGCCTTTTATTTCTTTGTCTTGCCGGATTGCCCTGGCTAGCACTTCCAGCACAATGTTGAATAACAGTGGTGACAGCGGGCATCCTTGTCTTGTTCCTGATCTTAGAGGGAAGGCTTTCAGTCTCTCACCATTGAGTACTATGCTGGCTGTGGGTTTTTCATATATGCTCTTTATCATGTTGAGGAAGTTTCCTTCAATTCCTACCTTTTGAAGTGTTTTTATCAAAAACGGATGTTGGATTTTGTCAAATGCTTTTTCAGCATCTATTGAGATGATCAATTGATTTTTCCCTTTCGAGTTTTTAATGTGTTGTAATACATTGATTGTTTTTCTGATGTTGAACCATCCTTGCATGCCTGGAATGAACCCCACTTGGTCATGGTGTATGATTTTTTTAATGTGTCTTTGGATTCGATTTGCAAGTATTTTGTTGAGGATTTTTGCATCTATATTCATTAGGGAGATTGGCCGGTAGTTTTCCTTTTTTGTAGCATCTTTGCCTGGTTTTGGTATTAGATTGATGTTAGCTTCATAAAATGAGTTAGGTAGTGTTCCATTTTCTTCAATGTTTTGAAAGAGTTTGAGTAAGATTGGTGTCAGTTCTTTCTGGAAAGTTTGGTAGAATTCCCCTGTGAAGCCATCTGGCCCTGGGCATTTATTTGTGGGAAGATTTTTGATGACTGATTGGATCTCTTTGCTTGTGATGGGTTGGTTGAGGTCCTCTATTTCTTCTCTGGTCAGTCTAGGTTGTTCATATGTTTCCAGGAAATTGTCCATTTCTTCTACATTATCCAGTTTGTTGCCATACAGTTGTTCATAATATCCTCTTATAATTTTTTTAATTTCTTCAGGATCTGCAGTTATGTCACCTTTTTCATTCATTATTTTGTTTATATGGGTCTTCTCTCTTTTTGATTTTGTCAGTCTAGCTAGGGGCTTGTCAATCTTGTTGATCTTCTCAAAGAACCAACTTTTGGTGATATTTATCCTTTCTATTGTTTTTTTGTTCTCTATGTCATTTATTTCTGCTTTAATCCTTGTGATTTCTTTTCTTCTACTTGGTTTAGGATTGGTTTGCTGTTCATTTTCTAGCTTCTTCAGTTGATCCATTAGTTCTTTGATTTTGGCTCTTTCTTCCTTTTTAATATATGCGTTTAGTGCTATAAATTTCCCCCTTAGCACTGCTTTTGCTGCATCCCATAGGTTTTGGTATGTTGTGTTCTCATTTTCATTCGTCTCTATATATTTAGCAATTTCTCTTGCTATTTCTTCTTTAACCCACTGATTGTTTAGGAGTGTGTTGTTTAACCTCCAGGTATTTGTGAATTTTCTAAGTCTCTGATGGTTATTGACTTCTAATTGTATTCCATTGTGGTCAGAGAATGTGCTTTGAATAATTTCAATCTTTTTAAATTTATTGAGGCTTGTTTTATGTCCCAGCATATGATCTATTCTGGAGAAAGTTCCGTGAGCACTAGAAAAGTATGTGTATCCTGGTGATTTGGGATGTAATGTCCTGTAGATGTCTGTTAAATCTAATTCATTTATCAGATTGTTTAGGTTTTCAATTTCCTTATTGGTCTTCTGTCTGGTTGATCTATCTATAGGAGAGAGTGATGTGTTGAAGTCTCCCACAATTATTGTGGAAACATCAATTGCTTCCTTTAGTTTTGCCAATGTTTCTCTCATGTATTTTGTGGCACCTTGATTGGGTGCATAGACATTTACGATTGTTATTTCTTCTTGCTGAATTGCCCCTTTTATTAGTATGTAGTGGCCTTCTTTGTCTCTCAAAACATCCCTGCATTTGAAGTCTATTTTATCTGAGATTAATATTGCTACACCTGCTTTCTTTTGGCTGTAGCTTGCATGAAATATTTTTTTCCATCCTTTCACTTTCAATTTCTTTGTGTCCCTGTGTCTAAGATGAGTCTCTTGTATGCAACATATTGATGGTTCATTTTTTTTGATCCATTCTGCGAGTCTATATCTTTTAATTGGGGAGTTTAATCCATTTACATTCAACGTTAAAACCATGAAGGCATTTCTTGAATCGGCCATCTTATCCTTTGGATTATGTTTGCCATATTTTTCCCTCTCTCTATTAATATCCTTTATTGTACCCATACCGAATCTCTTTAGTACTGAACCTTTCTCCAAGTCTCTCTGTCCTGTCTTTGTTTCTCTGTCTGTAGGGCTCCCTTTAGTATCTCCAGTAGGGCAGGTCTCTTGTTAGCAAATTCTCTCAGCATTTCTTTGTCTGTGAAAAATTTAAGCTCTCCCTCAAATTTGAAGGAGAGCTTTGCTGGATAAAGTATTCTTGGCTGGAAATTCCTCTCTCTCAGAATTTTAAATATATCGTGCCACTGCCTTCTCGCCTCCATGGTGGCTGCTGAGTAGTCACTACTTAGTCTTATGCTGTTTCCTTTGTATGTGGTGAATTGCTTTTCTCTTGCTGCTTTCAGAACTTGCTCCTTCTCTTCTATGTTTGACAGTGTGATCAGTATATGTCTCGGAGTGGTTTTTTTTGGATTTATTCTATTTGGAGTTCGCTGAGCATTTATGATTTGTGTATTTATGTTGTTTAGAAGATTTGGGAAGTTTTCCCCAACAATTTCTTTGAATACTCTTCCTAGACCTTTACCCTTTTCTTCCCCTTCTGGGACACCAATGAGTCTTATATTCGGACGTTTCATATTATCTATCATATCCCTGAGGTCCATTTCGAGTTTTTCAATTTTTTTCCCCATTCTTTCTTTTATGCTTTCATTTTCCATTCTGTCATCTTCCAGGTCACTGATTCGTTGTTCAACTTCCTCTAGTCTTGTACTATGAGTGTCCAGAATCTTTTTAATTTGGTCAACAGTTTCTTTAATTTCCATAAGATCATCCATTTTTTTATTTAGTCTTGCAATGTCTTCTTTATGCTCTTCTAGAGTCTTCTTGATTTCCTTCATATCCCGTACTAGGGTCTCATTGTTCATCTTTAGTTCTTTGAGTAGCTGCTCTAGGTGTGTCTCTTCTGGTCTTTTGATTTGGGTGCTTGGGCTTGGGTTATCCATATCGTCTGGTTTTTTCATATGCTTTATAATTTTCTGTTGTTTTTGGCCTCGTGGCATTTGCTGACCTTGATAGGGTTCTTTTAGGGTTTGTAGACCAGTTGAAGTCCTTATCTCTAATTTATCAGATCTACAGCTTCGTGGAGTACACTTTCTCTAACTAACCAGCAGGTGGCGTCCACGAGCCACCTGTTCTCCACAAGCCAGATCTCCCCTGCTTAGCCTTTTTGGTGAGTGGGGGAGTGAGTCTTGTGGGGCCCAATTGGTGTCCCAAGCTTGCGTGTGTAGTTGGTGTTGCCTGCCCTGTATGTGGGGCGTGTTTCTGGGCAGTCGGGGAGGGGGGGTGGCCCTAACAATCAAATCTCCCTGATGATCCTAGAGTTTTAAAGCTACTGCAATAGTCTAATCCTTCAGTTCAGTCCTGCCACAGTTTGTCTCTGCCACTGACCCACAAGTCTTTGGTATTGGCGTATGGCTCCTGAGAGTTGCAAGTGGGCCCCTCTTCCAGGCTGTGCACCCCGGGTCCTCTGTTGAGGGATGACTGTGCTATGTCACAGGTGAGTGCCGTCCCCCCAGGGCAGTTCTGGGCTGCTGGGCTGTGTTGGGAGGCTCCCAGTCTGCTCAAATGATGGCTGAATGGGGCTCTGTTAATTCACACTGCTCCCCCTTCCCAGCTCTGGGACATTCAGCTGAGGTTGCAGGGAAGGCTAATGTCCACGCCCAGTTTTGTGGTGTGTGCCTGTTATTTGAAGCACTTCCGTCACACTGGGTTGTCTGGGGCAGCTCTGGGCTATGGGGCTGGCGATGGGCAGGAGTGTTTCCTGTCCACCAGGATGGTGGCTGTGAGCGGACACCCCCCTTTTCTTGGGAAGTTGTGTTGTTTAGTGAATTTTCTCAGCCACTGGATTATTGCCTTTTGTCTCAGAGCTCTCTTAGTTCTGCTCTTGACTTGATGTGCCCAAATAGCAATTCTTTGAAGCTTTCTGTATTGAGCTTCTTAGAGTAATTGTTTTAGAAAAAGCAAAAAGGATTTAAAAAAAAAAAAAAAAAAAAAAAAAAAACGGCCCTCCTAAGAGATCTAATGGGTTATTGAAATGCTAATAGACAAAGCAACCAGGGCCATTAAGGAAAGGTGCCCAGGGCAGAGAGATCAGCCTTGCTTCGGGATTTGCATATGCGCCTCAAGGCCTGATCTCCGCCCTTCCCCTTTCTGTGTTCACCAGAACTCCAAAAATCCTCTGCTTTTACTTTGGAGCTTCTCGTGTTGTTTTCCTTCTATGCCCGTCTCCTCTCTGCTGGGCTGGCTGCTCTCAGAGTCTCTGGTGTCTGGCCTCAGTCTATCTATGGTTGGAGTTTGAATCAGTAGAATGAGTTTCCGATAAGAGCAGCCACTGCAATTCTCCCTTCTCCTTCCTGGAGCTGACAGCCCCTCCTCCCCCGGGACTGAGCCTGGCAGGGAGGGGCGCGGGTCCCCTGGCCGCAAAAACTTACAGATTTCGCTGATCTCAGCAGTTCCACGTTTTCATGAGTGTTGTATGAAGTATGCCCAAAGACAGATTGCTCTGTGGTGTCCAGTCCACGCAGTTCCTGGCTTTTTACCTACTTTCCTGGAGGAGTAACTAAAACATACAGCTCACCAGTCTGCCCTGTTTATGATTTTAACACTATAAATATAAATAAGTTCTTTCAAGAACTAGTACAAATGTATGACACTTGTACAAAGAGTTAATAATAGAGGGGAATATGGAAAAAAAAATATTTAGCAAACTACAGACTATAGTTAACAGTAGTATCTTAATATTCTTTCATCAACAGTAACAAATGTTCCACACCAATACTAGGGGTCAATAATAGGGCAGAATAAGGAGTGGGGTATTTTGGGTTTTCTCTTTCGATGTCTATTTGTTATTTTTCTTTTTGGAATAATGAAAATGGTCTAAAATTGAGTGTGATGATGACTGCACAACTAGGTGATAACACTGTTGAGAAAGTGATTGTATACTTTGGGTGGATTACAGGGTATGTGACTGTATCTCAATAAAATTTACAGATTAAAAAAAGACCCCAAAAAGTTCTAAAAATCAACAAATTATTTGGAAATTATTAGAATAATATGAAAGAAGAATTGATCTCAACTTAATATTTTTTAAGCAGTTTCAATATTTGATTCAGTTTAGAGCAAATCACCCCCTCCTGCTGAGTCCCACAACTCCACAGACATCGGGCCTTTTCTGCACTCAGCTGATGCTGGCTCCCATCATGGTTTTAAGAATCACAGAAATATATTTTAAAGTGTGTAATAAATAGATTCTTAACATTAAAAAAAAAAAAAAAAAAAAAACTCCTTCCAACAAAGAAAATGCCAGAGGGCTTTACTGGTAAAATTTACTAAACATTCCAAGAAGAACTATTCTCAACAAAATCCAACACTACATTAAAAGAATAATAAACCATGATCGAGTGTGATTTATTCCAGTTATGCAAGGGTGGTTTAACATAAGAAAAGCAATTAATGTAATACACCACGTTAACAGAATGAAAAAACAGTATGATCACCTCAACTGAAGCAGAAAAGGCATTTGACAAAACTCCAGTAAAACTTCTTGATAAAAACACTCAGAAAATTAGGAATAGAAGGAAACATCTACATCACAGTAAAGGATATATATGAAAAACCCACAGCTAACATTATACTCAATGGTGAAAGACTGGAAGCTTTCCCTCTAAGAACAGGAACAAGACAAGGATACCCACTGTCACCACAGTTATTCAACATTGTACTGGAAGTTCTAGCCATAGCAATTAGGTAAGAAAAGAAATCCAAATTAGAAAAATAGAAATAAATCTTTCTCTATTTGCAGATGATATGCTCCTACATATAGAAAATCCTGAAAACTCCAAAACAAAGCTACTAAAGATAATAAAATAATTCAGCAAAGTGGCAGGGTAGAAGATCAACACACAAAAATCAGTAGTATTTCTATACACTAGTCCTGATCAATTTGAAGAAGAAATCAAGAAAACAAATTTCATTTACAATAGCAAATAAAAGAATCAAATATTTACAGATAGATCTAACCAAGTATGTAAAAGACTTATTCACAGAAAACTACAAAACATTGCTAAAAGAAAGAAGATCTAAATATATGAAAAGGCATTCCATGTTCATGTATTGAAAGACTAAATATCATTAAGATATTAATTCTACCCAAAGCAATGTATAGACTCAGTGTAATCCCAATCAAAAGTCAAATAGCCTCCCTGCAGGAATGGAAAAGCCAGTAATCAAATTTATATGGAAGGGTAAGGAACCCCAAATAACCAAAAAACAGCTTGAAAAAAAAGAACAAAGTTGGAGAACTTACACTTCCATATTTTAAAACTTATTACAAAGCTACAGTAATCAAAATACTGGCACAAGGACAGATACACACACATTACAAAAAGACAAGTCTTTTCAATGTACGTTGCTGGGAAAAGTGGATATCCATATCTAAAAGAATGAAGGTGGATCCCTAGTTCATACCATACACAACATTTAACTAAAAGTGGGTCAAAGACCTAAATATAAAAACCAAAAGCATAAAACTCTTGGAAGAAAACATAGGGAAGCATCTTTTGGACCTTGTGTTAGGCCATGGCTTCTTATATTTTACGCCAAAAGCATGAGCAACAAAAGAAAATAGATAAATGCAACTTCTTCAAAATTAAAAACTTTTGTGTGAAAAAAAAAATTTTGTGTGTCAGTGGACTTTATCATAAAAATAAAAAGACAACCTACAGAATGGGAGAAAATATTTGGAAACCACATATATGAAAAGGGTTTATATCCCAAAAATACCAAGAAATCTTACAAGTTCACAGCAAAAAGTCAAACAACCCAATTTAAACATGGGGAAAAGGCTTGAATAGACATTTGTCCAAAGAAGATATATGTGCTGGTTTGAATCTGTTATATACCCCAGAAAAGCCCATGTTCTTTTAATCCAATCTTCTGGGGGTAGACTTAGTGTGGGTGAGACCTTTTGATAAGGTTGCTTCCATGGAGATCTGATCCCGCCCATTCAAGGTGGTCTTAATCCCCTTGCTGGAGTCCTCTATGAGAGAATAAAAAGCAGAGATATTTTGGAGAGAGCTCAGAGAACCTAAGAGAGAAACACCCTAAGACATTTGGAGAGAGTGCCATTTTGAACAGAAGCCAGGAGAGAAGGACCAGAAGATGTTGCCATGTGCCTTCCCATGTGACAGAGGAACCCCTGATGCCAGTAGCCTTTCCTCAGAGGATGTATCCTCTAGTTATGCCTTGATTTGGACATTTTCACGGCCTTAAAATTGTAAATTATAACTTAATAAATCCGCATAGTTAAAAGCCAAGCCATTTCTGTTATATTGCATTCCAGTAGCTTTAGCAAATCAAAACAATATACAAATGGTAAATAAGCACATGAATAGATGCTCAATAGCATCCGTAATTTGCCACTTAGGAAATACAAATAAAAACCACAATGAGGTACCATTTCAAACCCACTAGAACAGCTACTATTTAAAAAATAGAAAATAGCAAATGTTGGAGAGGATGTGGAGATATAGGAACACTTGTTTATTGTCATTGGGAATGTAAGATGGCATGGCTGTTGTTGAAAATAGCTTGGCAGTTCCTCAAAACGTAAAGTATAGATTTACTATATGACCTGGCAATCCCACTTCTAGATACATAACCAAAAGAATTGAAAGCAGGGACTCAAACAGATATTTGCACACCAATATTCACTGAGGCAGTGTTCACAACTGTCAAAAGATAGAGGCAATCCAAGTGTCCATCAACCAATGAATGGATAAATAAAATGTGGTATATACATACAAATGAATATTACTCAGACATAAACAGCAATTAACTTCTGATACATGCGACAACATGTATGAACCTTGAAGATTTCATGTTTAGCAAAATATGCCAGACACAAAAGGACAGTAATGTATGATCTCACTGAAGGAAATAATCTGAATAAGCAAACTCTTAGAGTCAGAAACTAGAATACATGTTACCAGGGACTGTTGGGGGGGAAGAATCTGGAGGTAATACTTAATTGGCACAGAGCTTCTGATTGGGATGATGGAAAATTTGGTAATGTATGGTGGTAATAAGTTAAACAACATTGCGAAATGTAATGAACACCACAGAATTATACATTTGAGGTGGTTAAATTGAAGTGGCTAAAAGGGGAAATTTTCAGTTGTGTATATTACTAGAATAAAAATTTTAAAAAAACAACATAGGACTGTCAACACAAAAAGTGAATCCTGATGTAAACTACAGTATAATTATTTAAAAAAATGGTTAATCAGTTGTAACAAAGGTACCACACTAACACAGAGTGTTAATAATAGTGAAAACTGTGCATGTAAGGGGGATGAAGTAAATGGGAACTCTGTATTTTCTGCAGGATTTTTCTGGAAACCTACAACTTCTCTAATAAAAACTAAATTTTTTAAAAATAGAATAAAGGTCTCTAGGAATACAAAATGGTCACTTTGGAAGATAGTCTTGCAGTTCCTTAATAAGCTAAACAAAGGCTTATAATATGATCCAGCAATCATGCTCCTGGGTATTTACTCACATGAAAACTGATGTGCATGCAAAAACCTGGACATATTTACAGCAGCTTTATTCATAATTGCCAAAAACTGGGAGCAATCAAGAAAGAAACCCTCACATATATGGCCAACTGATTTAAAAAAAAAATTTATAGATACCCCTTTATTTTCCATTCAAAATATGGGAAAATCAAACTGTAGTGTATCCATATGATGAAATATTATTCAATACTAACAATAAATGAGCTAACAAGCCACAAAAGACATGAAGGAATTTTCAATGCACAGTGTTAAGTGAAAGAAGCCAGTCTGTAAAGGCTACATACTCATGATTTTAACTGTATGACATTCTGGAAAAGGCAGTGGTTGTCAGGGGTTGCAGGGGTAGGTATGAACAGGTGGAGCACAGGTCATTTTGGGGGCAGTGGAGCTATTCTGTATACTGTAACAGTGGATACATGACATTATGCATTTGTCAAAATCCATGGAACTGCACAACACAAAGCGAACCCTAATAAAATGTGGACTTTAGTTACTAGTAATGTTATCAATATTGGTTCCTCAATTTTAACAAATGTGCCAAAATGTGTTAAGACGTTAACAGAGGAAAATGCAGGGTAGGGTGGTCTATGGGTACTCTACTCCCTGTGCAAGTTTTCTGTAAAGCTAAAAATGCTCTAAAAATATAAAGTCTGTTTAAAAAAATAAAATAAAGGGGTATCTATAAATTTTTTTTTTAAATCAGTTGGCCATATATGTGAGGGTTTCTTTCTGAAGAATTCTATTCCATTAGTCTATGTCTGTCCTTGTGCCAGTACCATACTGTTTTGATTACTGTAGCTTTGTGACTAAGTGTTAGTATTGGGAAGTGTGAGTCTTCCAACTTTGTTCTTTCTCAAGATGATTTTGGCTATTCAGGGCCCCTTACCCTTCCATATAAACTTTTTTAAATTCAGTTTTCTTGCAATATATTCATATAACATACAATCATCCATGGTGTACAATTGTTCACAGTACCATTACATAGTTGTGCATTCATCACCATAATTTTTGAACATTTTCCTTACTCTAAAAAGATAAAAATAAGAATAAAAATAAAAGTAACACCCAAAGCATTCCACACACACCCCCATCCCACCCTATTTATCATTTAATTTTTGTCCCCATTTTTCTACTCATCTGTCTATACACTGGATAAAGGGACTGTGAGCCACAAGGTTTTCACAATCACACAGTCACACCATGTAAGCTACATAATTACACAATCGTCTTCAAGAATCAAGGCTACTGGCTGCAGTTTGACAGTTTCAGGTATTTCCTTCTAGCTATTCCAATACACTAAAAACTAAAAAGGGATATCTATATAGTGCATAAGAATGCCCTCCAGAGTGACCTCCCCAGTCCATGTGAAATCTCTCAGCCACTGAAACTGTATTTTGTTTCATTTCGCTTCCCCCTTTTGGTCAAGAAGATTTTCTCAATCCCATGATGCCGGGTCCAGGCTCATCCCAGGGAGTCAGGTGTCCCACATTGCCAGGGAGATTTGCACCCCTGGAGTCATGTCCCACACAGGGGGGAGGGCAGTGAGTTCACCTGCCGAGTGGGCTTACAGAGAGAGAGGCCACATCTGAGCAAGAAAGAGGTTCTCTGGGGGAGACTCTTAGGCACAATTATAATAGGCTTAGCCTTTCCTTTGCAGTAACAAACTTCATAAGGGCAAGCCCCAAGATCAAGGGCTTGGTCTACTAAATTTTGTGTTTGTAAAAATATCAGTGATATCCCAGGTGGGGAAGTCTAACATTGCCACATTTTCCCCCAGTGCCTCAGGGGGGCCCTGAAAATACATTTTTATTCTCTGCCTAAATTACTTTGGGATTATCAGGATTTCATACTAACCTGTACAAACCTACCAGATCTCACTTCCTATTCAAAGTTCCATGTAATTACCTTCCACACAAATTTAATGATTGGCTTTTCCATTTCTACAAGGAAGGCTGTTCAAATTTCAACTGGGATTGAGTTGAACCTATAAATTCAACTTTGGTTATGCTTTGCCTATTTTTCAATTGTGTTGTCTTTTTATCATTGAGTTGTGAAAGTTCTTTATATATTCCAGATAACAGTCCCTTGTAAGATATTTGATTTGCAAATATTTTCTTCCATTCTGTGGGCTGTTTTTTTACTTCCTTTACAGTGCCCTTTGAAGCACAAACTTTTTTAATTTTGATGAAGTCCAATTAATCTATTTTTGTTGTTGTTGCTCATGCTATTGGTGTCATATCTAAGAATCTTTTTCCAAGTCTATCACACATGGAAATCTTAATAACAATAGTACCTCACACCTACATAATGCTTATTGTATGCTAGACACCGTTCTAAATACTTTTACATAAATAAACTCATTTTTTTCCTCACAAAACCCTATGAAATACTTACTACATTATTTTACAGATAAGCAAACTGAAACTCAGAGATAAACAATTTGCTCAAAGTCATGCTAATTAGTAGCCATGCTTGGATTGAAACCTTAAACTAAAAACTAATAATCTGTTTTTAAGGAACTAAAATCAACAATGTATCATACACACACTAAAATAAGTAATCCTGGGTAACTAACAAAAGTAAAATTCCTTTTAGACAGACACTGAAATTGGTTTAGTTTTCAAATTATATACAAAACATAAATACTTTAAATATATGGTAATTTAATATTAATGAACAGAAAATTAAGTCACATTTTTAAATTATGAAATGCTATTATTGCACCATAAAATATTTTAGTAGATAATAACTATGTACCTTTCCATGGCTGAGTAAGTGGTAATAATGAATATTCTTAGTGGAAAGCAAACAAATTATAATGAACCTAAGCCTAAAAACTCTTGTATACTATCCACCCTAGAATACTTGTAATATAAAAAATTTTATGCCTGATAAAGGATGTTAAAGTTTTCTAAATAGTCAGTTGTGGGCTACAGTTAATAAGAAAAAGAAGCTTTTGTTTAAATTGAATAATTTACCTGTGCGCCTACGAGGAAAATCAACAAATGGACCTTTTGCCGCAGCCATCAAATGATCAGATCTTTCCAATACATCCTGCGTCTGGTATTGATCAGAAAGAATCTAGACATGTGTTAATGATAAATATTATTATCAAGGAAGAAAAAAAACAATATACTTTTCAAATTACAAAGGAAATGTCCAAACAAAGGCATGAATCATAAAAATAACCATAGACTACTACCTCCCTAAAATCCTTCAGTTGCAATCTCTTTAAGTACCAGTAGGTGGGGATATTACAACAATTAGTGGCTTTCAAATGTTTGCCTGGAATCCACAGAAAGAAATATATATTAAATTGTGACCCAGCACATGCATATATACACACATACAGGAATATATATATACACATATATAAAAAAAAATAAAACTTTCACAGAAATTTAACCTCATTCCAGGAGAACTACTTCAAAATTTTTTTAACTTCTATTTCATTTTTTTAAATAAAAGTTACAATCCACTAACTTGATTTCATAATCCATTAACAAGTTGTGATATACAGTTTGAAAAACAATGATTAAATATACGAATATTTGAGCCATAAACTCAGAGGTGTTTCAACTTCTAAAGTGATTTCATAACCCATATGATTTCATGACCTACAACTTCAAAAACATAATGTAAGATATGAATTTTGGGGTATTAAACAAAAAAAGTGATGCTTTTGTACTTATTAACAAGTCATTTTTTTATCCTGGAGAATTGGGAACTCCAAAAATAGAATTATGGTGGTGCCTCTGCTTATGTACTTTTAATTTAGGAACACCTCATTGTTACAAGCCTGGTCACAAATCAGAATAAAATCAAGTCAACTCTACCACTACCACTAGATGGCATTCTTAAATTGAAAGGCTTCTCAAAATTGCAAACTACCCAGTTTCCAACACTGAATCAACTCAGTAAAACATCTGGTAACAAATACACTTACCAGAAGTTCTCAATACCCTTGAAACAAGGATATTTATACAATTTCGTTATTGTTTTAGGACACGAAGAAAAATAACAGGAGTCACATTCTTTCTTCCTTTCCCCAATGGCCAAGCAGGTTGGCTCAGTTGGTAAGAATAAATCCTCAATTTGTCCCTTGAGTGTTTTGAAGTTAACTTTGGAATGCTGTAAGGCAAAATGCACACTTGCGGCCAGAAGACTGGGATTCTAGGCCCAGTCAGGAGACACCAAGAAAAATCTAACCTCTTCAAGCTCAGTTTCCTGATGTGTAAATACCCCAAACTACAGGGGTATTATGAGGATGTGCGCGTACTGAATAACCATATAGCACTATATAGATGCTTCAGAATGTTACTACAACTTACATTATTCCACGAACTGAATTTCCATCCCTGGTTACCCATCTCGCAGATACAAGCAAAGCTTAGGAAAGAACATGAATGGATGGACTCAACTATCATTACACTAGAAAATTTACATAAAGTATATTTCCTAATGGCAGTTTTAAGAGTGACTATCTACAAAAACAAACATTATCCTTTTATCAAAACAATGAGATATAAATGACAGAAGCATATTGTGGAGAAATAATTTTACTAATCATATCAAGACCTGATAGCAATTATAATGAAGTCTCAGTTACAACCATTACCCTGCTGCCCTCTGGTAGTCTCATCAGGAAACTGAGCTTGAAGAGGTTAGATTTTTCTTGGTGTCTCCTGACTGGGCCTAGAATCCCAGTCTTCCAGGCTCCTTGTGGCAGATGGTTTGAGAAGCCAGAGATCAGTGTACTCTGGCTTTCCTTGTTCTCTCTAGATTTCTTTAGCACTTCTCTTTGATAAGACTCATCCTCCTAATAGGTAAACCCATATCTGTAAACCCATCTGAATGTATAACTTCCCCAGATGGGTCTACAAAGCACAAAGCCAAACTTATGAGTGGCAATGTACATCTTGGATTATCAAAAGATCAGTCAAGGTCCCTGCAAAAACATTATCGGAAACTCTGATCCTAGCCCTTTTGTTTCATGATAATAAAAACCAGGAGGTATTAGGAGATTATAAAGACATCTGGGAAATTATTATAATTTTGGAATTTATAAAATCTTTGTGAAAGCCTCTCTCTGATGCTTGAGTGCATCACACAGCCAGTGAAATCTAAGATTCTGCTGGCCAGAGTCTTTCTCTCAATTTATTTTAATTTAATTTAATTTACATTAACCTAGGACCCCAGGACCCCCAGCTTTAGGGGTATGTGTCCTGTAGCTCTAATATACACAAATTAAGCCTATTTGCCTAAGAGGGCTTCTTCCTTTGGTCTCATCACATGGCCTTAAATAAAGACATTACAAATACAGCAACACTGAATTAATAGATACACACATACCCATTGATTCAGTAATTCTACTTCTAAGAATTTATCCTAAAAATGTACTTATAAATGTACCCAAAAACATATTCAAGGATATCTGTTACATGATTGGTGTGATAAGAGAGGAAACAATCTGTGGTTGGCAGACATGACTAAATGTCCACCAATATTCTTTCTTCCCTTTCTTCCTTTAATAGTAGAATGCCCCAAGTTTTAGCCAAAAGCATAGCTAGATTTCCCAACCACCCTTGCAAGTGGGAATGGCCATGTGATGAAGTTATGGCCAATCAGATATGAGTCAGAACTTTGGATAAGTAAAAAGGTATAGTATGCACTATTTTCCTGCTTCCTTCTGGCTGGGATACAGGTAAGGAAGCCAGAGCTAAGGTATACTAGTTTTTTAAAAGAGGATTTCAACCCTGACTGATTCTAAAGTATAATCGGCATTAAAAACCACTTCACTATAGCCTGAGTAAGCAGCACCACAGAAAGAAAACAGGAACTTCGCTCATCCTCTGTTACCACTCTCCTTTCAATCCCCTACTTTTATCACATATATAACTCGTTTAAGAAATTCAGGGCACTAGCAGGAACCACCAGGAAGGCAAAACAAAAGCCCATGGTCTGATGAACTCTGGGAGCTACCTTTCTTCTTGGATGGATATGTGTTCTTAGGCCTTTCACTGAGAATTACCACCTAACATTTATATGTATATGACTTACCCAAAATCATCAAAATATTTTTAACAGTGAAGAACATGTGAACATTTATTTTGGAAATATAATTTTTCTTGATGATTATACAACTGTGCCCTTATTTCACTAAGAAACCTAATGAATTTCTCAAAAGAAAGAAAGATTATGATTTAAAACTGCAAAGAAAGGTCACCCACACAACCAAGAACCATAAACTTCAATGCTGAATAAGGTGCAATGCTGCAGATTCAGCAGGTTCCTTCTCTCATGATTTCAGCTCAAATAAAGAAAGTCACTTTGTTGTAGTTTACTCTTATTTCCCATACTGTTCACTGCTACACAACATCTGATCTTATCCAAATGTTCTACATCTGGCAAAAGGATGAGCCAAATACAAGTGGCTTACTAACTAATTGGATAAACATGAAACATTTTTTTCAAAGTGATCTGAAAGCACTGCTGTCGAAATGAGAAAAATAATTCCAACAACTTATATATGAAAGGCATCGACTATTGACACAGACTGTACTAATCCCTCACAAATATTGTATCTCTAAATCTTATAACAACACAATCAGGCAAGTAGTGTTATTCTTATCTGAAAGATGAGAAAATTGAAGGCAAAAAGTTAAATATCTTAAGTTAATAACACATAGCTAGTAAGTTGGGCAGTAGGAATTCAAATCATCACTCTAGACTCTTGATTGTCACTCTGCTGTTTTTTTTTTTTTTTGGAAGTCAACAGTAATTATTAGAGTCTCTCCAATGTGAACCAAATGTGGGGGGAAAAAGAGAGAGAAACCTATTTTTCTCTTTCTAACTTTAGAGATAATGCAGTTTAGCATTACCTCCTTCATGAGAGCCAATCTCTTTTTCTCAAGATTAGAAGCTTCTGGTTTCTGTTTCCTCCATTTTTTCTTCAAAGCTTTTTCTTGAAGTTCCCAATGTACCAATGCTCTATTCTTTGATTTGTGTATTTCATGACGACGTACCTATATAGGAGAAAAAAATATTATAAAGTAATATTTCAGGAAAAAGAAGTTCCCTATTCAGATGGTGGGAGGCCACCATCTGGTGAAGTTCATCCAAGAATTAGATGCCAAATCTTCAACACCTCATGTGGTTAGTAAATGTAACAGTTCAGAGGAAATACCAACTGATGGACAGTTTTAAAAGTGGACGTGAAACTTACTACAAAGTTACAGTAATCAAGGAAGTGGTACTGACATAAGGATAGACAAATAGATTAATGAAATAGAAATAAACCCTTACATTTATCATCAATTGGGCTTCAACAAAAGTGTCAAAACAATTCAATAGGGAAAGAACTGTCTTTAGCAAATGGTGCTGGGACTCCTAGATAGCTACATGAAAATGAATGAAGTTGGATCTCTACCTCACACCATTTATAAAAATCAACTCAGAATAAATCATAGATTTAAATGTAAGAGCTAAAACTACAAGAGTCTTGGATGAAAACATAAGAGCAAATTTTCATGACCTTGGGTTAGCCAAGAGTTTCTTAGATACAGCATGAAAAGCACAAGCAACCAAAGAAAAACTGGATGTAATCAAAATAAAAAACTTTTGTGCTTCAAAGGATACTACCAAAAAAGTGGAAAGAAGGCCCACAGATGAGAGAAGATAATTGCAAATTATGTATCTGATAAGGGACCTGTATCCAGAATATATAATCTCTTACAACTCAATAATAAAAAGACAACCCATTTTTTTTAAATGGGCAAAGGATTTGAATAGATATTTCTCCAAAAAAGGTATACAAATGGCCAATAAGCACAAGAAGATACTCAATATCATTAGTAATCAAGGAAATGCAAATCAAAACCATGAGAAACAACTTTACATATGCTAGGATGACTAAAACCAAAATCACAGACAATAATAAGTGTTGCCAAGGATGTGGAAAAATTGGAATCCTACTCCACGGCTGGTGAAATTGTAAAATGGTGCAGGCACCTTGGAAAATAGTTTAGCAGTTCCTCAAAATCTTGAACATAGAGTTATCTTATGACCCAGCAATTCTACTCCAAGGTATATACCCAAGAGAAATGAAACATAAGTGCATTAAAAACCTTGTATACAAATGTCAAAGCAACATTATTCATAATAGCAAAAAAGCAGAAACAAACCAAATGCTCCTCAAATGGTGAACAGATAAACAAAATATGGTATATCCACAAATGGAAATCTTACTTGGCAATAAAAAGTAATAAAGTACTAAACTGCGCTACAGCATGAATAAAACTTGAAAACATTATGCTACATTAAAGAAGCCAGACACAAAAGGCCACATATTATACGACCCCACTCACACGGAAGTCCAAAACAGTCAAATCCATAGAGACAGAAAGTAGATTAGTGGTTGCCAGGGGCTGGGGGTAGGTGAGAATGGACAGTGACTGCTAAGAATGGATATGGGGTTTCTCTTTGGGGTCATGAAAATGTTCTAGAATTAGATAGCAGTGATGGTTGTACAACTCTGTGAAAATACTAAAAACCACTATACTATACACTTGAAAAGGATGTGTTTTGTGGTATGTCAATTATATCTCAATAAAATGTTATTTAAAAAAACCTTTAGCAGAAACTAAAAATTAAAGTGGGAGTTGAATTGGGATAAGGAAGCAAGGTAATATATAGATAAGTAAGGGCAAAGGTAGGGAAACCATTGCAAGTAGGGAAAGTAGAATGAAAATAGCATGAATAGGGGCTCAATGATGGGACTATGTATAGCATATGCAAGTAATAAATTACTATATTGACTGGACCAGTGTGTTTGTAGAGGGAAATAATAATGAAAGAGACAAAGATGATAGATGATAAAAGAAACAGACACAAGATACAGACAGAGTCAGAGACAGAGATAGAGATAGAGGTAGAGATAGAGATAGAAAGAGAGAGAGATGATAGCCAATAGATACATAGATGATAGGGAAAGATGGCTATATACGTATAAGGCAATACTGAACAAGAAAGACTCAAACTGTAAACCCAATCTATCTTATGAAATTCTATTACATGCTTATTTGATATATGTGATGATTAATTTCACCTGTCAACTAGGCTAGATTTTGGTATTCAGTTGTTTGGTTAAGCAAACACTGTTACAGTGAGGGTATTTCAAGGATTTAAACCATTAGTTAGTTGATTGCATCTATGGCTGATTAAATCTAAAATTAACAAGGAGACTGCCTTCAGCAGTGAGAGGAATCTCCTCATCCAAACAGCTAAAGGCCTTAAAAGGAGACCTAAGAATTTCAGCAGTCAGAAAGAATTTCTATCTCTACTTCAGCCAGCCACCTTCTCCTGGAGAATTCATTGTTACCTTCATCACAGTTCTCAACTTGTGGCTTCTCCTGGGGAATTCAGCACCACCACTGAGTTCTCAACTTGCAGCCTGCCCTACAGAATTCAGACTTACCAACCCTATGTCGCATTAGCCAATTTCTATAATAAATGTCTTAATATTTACATATAGACAGATAGATAGATATAGACAGATAGACAGACAGATAGATGTATATCTCCCATTCTATTTCTCTGGAGAACACTGATTAGTACAATAAACCTAGCTAAAATCAGGGAGTTGAGAAGATATGCTTTTGAAAATTTTATACATACATAAACAAGATTAAATATAATTGAACTATTTCCAGGAACTGCCTATGGTTTCTATTCTGAAGGTTAGAAATGAAGTATCAAAAAAATAGTGAACAAATGACATAACTTTTGTTATAAAACTTACCAGATCTTCAGGAGTTGCCCGATGGACTGTTAGATCATTAACAGTATTCTGCAAATAAATAAATAAATATTTAAAAAGGTCTTACTTTTTAAAAAATAGTCTTCTTATAAAATATTAGCACATACTGGATTTTACTAACTGAAAGTGGATTCAAAATGCTGGTACCAAAAAGTCCTTCTTTCTGGGTACCAGTATTCTCAATTTAAATATAAACACATTGCTTTTGGGTGTCTCAGAAAATAGACTATTTTTAGTGTCTTACAGAAAATAAGCACTAAATTCACTAAGCATAAACTATATTAAAACAATAAAACAGGTAGTATATAATTTTAAATGACTAAGTTTAATTAAAATTGTTGTTTCCAAATTGAATTTCATGAAATCACAGGATTTCGGTAGGAAGGTCTAAAGATTTCTAAAAGAAAGTGGTCATTAGAGAGAGGTACAATTTTTGCCTGTGAAACACCTTAAACGTAGGATCACAATGATAGATGAGGTTCTAAGGCAATGTATAATTTTGAAAGTAGTCCCAAATTAAAAGGCACTAAAGCAACACAGCAGGGTTACCACATTGTACAACTCCAGGAAGTACATAAATACCTGGTAAATAGTACCCCCTGGAGTTGTGCAGTGTACAGCCTGTACCACTCTAAGTAGTAGCTCTGCAACTTGGCCAGTTCCACAATGACTTCAATCATTTTGCTACCCAGATTTGGTAAGGCAAAAAATTAAAAAGTTCGAGTTTTACTTCTAAGTGATAACAAATACAAAGAGAGTTAAGTCTAGTGAAATAGCTTCTGCTATATTCAAACACCAAACTTCTTGGCCATAGTTTATATCTAACTCAAGCTTTAGTATACTATAACAGTTATTCCTTTCACTTTGATTCAGAAAAGAGCACAATATAATTATGTTTTTAATAATCATAAAAAATTCAGGCATGTAAATAAATGACATGTTTGGAATTAGTTCTCATGGGAAAAATGTAAAATTTCATTAATATTGTTTAAAACTATTTGTTTTGGAATTGCCTTTAAATCTAATTTACAAGCCATTAAAGAAAATGTCTAACCTTTTTTTTTTATATATATATTAAATTCAGAATGTCTAACCTTCTTTTATATCAAAATAGTATTAGTCAGATTCAGTGGCTTCCAGGGGACTAAGGTAATGGCTTAAGATGCTCCAAATTGCCATGAACCAACAAAATCTATGAACAACTAGCAAAAACTGGCAAAGCCATCATCCTCAAAATTCCAGAACACAGTTAAAAACATGGTTAAAGGGTTGCAGTAACTGGGTGAGTACCAAATCAGGAAAACGCAGCTTTAAAAATGATACAAGAAGCTCATGGCGCCCTTGCTGGACCTCCTCCATCCCCTCCCAAGCATGGTATGAAGACGGCCTGTCCTCCATTGCGCTTTCCTGGTCATGCTCCAGAGGGAGGAGAGGAACTCCTATACTGTGGTGCCTGTAAGTAGGTGACAGTTTATCAGGTGGCACCCTGAAAGACTAAACAAGGAAACTCTTCTCTAGCTCGCACTCCTAGGACTTGCCCTGCAGGTAAATTTACAGACAGCTACAGCAGTGTTACAAACAAGTCAAAGTGGCCTGGGGCAAAGGATTACCTGCCTTAACACGTAATAGAGCATCCAGAAGGGGAAGAAAAGTCTATTTCATAAGAGAAGACAGTGCATTCTAATTGCTGTAAAAAAAGGGAATTCCTAAGGCCTCAATCAAGCACAACATGAGGACAACAAAGGCTCAGAAAAGATGGAGAGGACCCCTTACTTCACAATGGCCTGGAGCTGATCTTCTTGATAGGAGAGTTAAACTCTAAAGGACAGCACCAGCCAATACAGAGCCAATTTGCAAAGAGTGTGAAAGGTTTTTGGATTTTTGTTTGTTTTTCTAAGCTTCTGGCACTCAAGAGAATTTCTGTCATATCATTATCTGGATACAAACTTAAGGAACAGACAGCTTAAAGGACAAAATCTCAGAGTTAACACTTTAAAATATTAAAAGGTACAATGTACCAAAAAAATTTACAAGACAAAAAAAATAAACAGGAAATGATGGTCATCCAAAGGATCAACATAAATATTCAGAAACCATTAAGAAAGAAGAACAGACTTTGGACATACCAAAGGCTTTTAAAAAAATAATTTTCAATTTGCTAAAGGAGATAAAGGAAAATAGAGTAAGAATTAAAAGATACCAGGAAAATGATGAATGAACAATAAGAGAATCTCAATAAAGATATAGAATTTTTTAAAAGGAACCAAATAGAAATACTGGAGTTGAAGACTACAATAACTAAAATGAAAAATTCCCTACAAGGTATCAACAGCAGTTTGGAGCTAGCAGAAGAATCAAGAACTCAAAGACAAGTCAACTGAAATGATTCAGAACAAGGGGCAGAAAGAAAAAAGAAAGAAAAAAAAAACCATGAACAGAGCCTAAGAGACCAGTAGGACACCATCAAGCACACTAATATATGCATTATGGGAATGCCAGAAGGAGAAGAAAATAAGGGGCAGAAAAAAAAATTCAAAGAAAAAATAGTGAAAAACCTCCCAAATTTAACAAAAGACAAGAATAAGCACATTCAACAAGCCTAAGGCACCCAAAAAAAGAACAAACCCAAAGAGAACCATGCCCAGACACACACTAGTCAAACTGCTGAAAGCCAAGGGCAAGGGCAGAGTTCTGAAAGCTGCAAGAGAAAAGCAATGTGTTACGTACAAGGAAGTCCAAGTAGGATAAAGTGCCAATTTCTCATCAGAAACCATGGAAGCAAGAAGAGCAAGGGACAAAATATTTAAAGTTCTGGAAAAAAAAAAAAATGGCAACCAAGAATGTTGTATATGGTGAAACTGTCTTTCAAAAATGAGGCAGAGATTAAACATTCCCAGATAAACAAAAGCTGAAGGAGTTCATCACCACTTGACCTGCCCGACAAGCAATGCTATAGAGAGTTCTTCAGACTGAAAGGAAAAAATACCAGACGATGGATTAAAGCAGCATAAAGAAATAAAGACTTCTGGTAAAGGTAATCATATGGGTTATTATAAATGATGGTACTATTTCATTATATTTTTTGGTAGTAACTTCATATTTTCCTTCTTATAGGTTCTAAAATGAAAATGCATATAAAGTAATTGTTTTGGTTTGGTAAAGCTAACAAAATGCAATACATCAGAAAAGCTAACAAAATGCAATACATCAGAAACGGCTTAGCTTTATAATTGAGATTTATTAGCTTACAAATTTATAGTTCTAAGGCCATAGAAATTCCCAATTAAGGTATCAACAGGACGATACCTTCTCTGAAGACCGGTTACCAACAAGCTTGCACTCCTCTGTCAGATAGCCAGGCATATGACAATGTCTGTTGGTCCTTCTCTCCTGGGTTTCGTTGCCTCAGCTTTTGGCTTCTCCATCTGTGGCTTTTTCTCAGAAGCCTCTGTGAGTTCTCTCTTAGCTTCTCTGGGGCTTTTCTTTATGACTTTCTCTTAATTTCGTCTCTTATAAAGGATTCCAGTAAGGGGATTAAGACCCACGTTGAATGAGGTAAGTCACATTTCAATTAAAATAACCTAATCAAAAGGTCCCACCTACAATAATTCTGCACCCACAGGAATGGATTAAAAGAATATGGCCTTTTCTGGCCTTTACATAACAGCTTCAAACTACTACAGTAATGATAAAGCTATGATTTTAGATGTAAAATGTAAAAAGATATAATTTATACTGGAATTTCTAGCCAGAGCAATTAGGCAAGAAAAAGAAATAAAAAGCATCCGAATTGGAAAGGAAGAAGTAAAACTTTCCCTATATGCATACTACATAATTCTATGTATAGAAAATCCTGAAAAATCCACAACAAAACTACAAGAGCTAATAATTAAATTCAGCAAAGTGGAAGGGTACAAGATCAACATGCAAAAATCAGTAGTGTTTCTTGATAAAGAACAAGAATAATAGGGACAGAATCCCTGATAATAAAAATCTCATTTTGTCCTTACTATTTGGATGAAAAGGAATTGTTAAAAATTTCACAACTGGAGGGACAAAACTGTATGCCCACATAAAATTTATCATCAGTTAGAAGAATAACCCTATGATACAAAATAAACATTTTTATTAAAGTAAAAAATAAAAAAAAATCAGTAGTGTTTCTATTTGCTAATTATAAACAATCTTAAGAGGAAATCAAGGAAAAATTTCCATTTAAAAGATCAACTAAAAGAATCAAATACTTAGGATCAAATTTAACTAAGGATGTAAAGCACATGTTCATGGAAAACTAAAAACATTGCTGTAAGAACTCAAAGAAGACCCAAATAAATGGAAGACATTCCATGTTCATGGACTGGAAGTCTAAACAGTGTTAAGATGTCAATTCTACCCAAAGTGTTTTACAGATTCAATGCAATCCAAAAGTTCCAACAACCTTTTCTGCAGAAATAGAAAAGCCAATTATTAAGTTTATAATGAAGGATAAAGAGCCCTGAATAGTCAAAAACGTCTTGAAAAAATAGTACGAAGTTTGAGGATTCATACTTAGCAATTTTAAAACTTCTTACAAAGCCACAGTACTCAAAGCAGCATGGTGCTGCACAAGGACAGACAAACAGAACAATGGAATCTAATTGAGAGTTCAGAAATAAACCCTCACATCTGTGGCCAACTGATTTTTGACAAGAGTGCCAAGTCCACTCAATAGAGAAAGAAGAGTTTCTTTAGCAAATGGTGCTGGGAATACTGGATATCCATATGCAAGAACAAAAGCAAACCCCTGACTCACACCATATACAAAAACTAATTTAAAATGTATCAAATTCCTATATATAAGAACCAAAACCATAAAACTCTTGGAAAAAATCATAGGGAAGAATCTTCAGGACCTTCTGTTTAGCAACGATTTCTTAGACTTTACACCAAAAGAATGAGCAGCAAAGGAAAAAACAGATAAATGAAACCTCCTCAAAATTAAAATATTTTGTACATCAAAGGACTTCATCATGTAAGTAAAACAACAACCTACAGCATGGGAGAAAATACTTGGACGCTGCATATACAACAAGGGTTTAATATCCAGAATATATAAAGAAATCCTGTAACTCAACAATAAAAAGAGAAACAAACCAATTTTAAAATGGGAAAAAGACTTGAGTAGACATTCTCCAAAGAAGATATATAAATGGCCAATAAGCACATGAAAAGATGCTCAACATCATTAGCCATTATGAAATTGCAAATAAAAACCACTACGAAATACCATTTCACACCCATAAGAATGCTACTATTATAAAAACAGAAAATAACAGTGTTGGAGACGATGTGGAGAAATAGGAACACTCATTCATTGTTGGTAGAAATGTGAAACGGTGCATCCACTGTGAAATACAGTTTGGAGGTTCCTCAGAAAGTTAAATACAGAATTACCATATGATTCAGCAATCCCACTTCTAGGTATATACCCAAAGTAACTGAAAGTAGGGACTCAAACAGATATTTGTATACCAATATTCATAGCAGCATTATTCACAATTGTCAAAAGATGGAATCAACCCAAGTGTACATTAGCAGATAATGGATAAACAAAATGTGGTGTACAGATACAGTAGAATATTATTCAGCAGTAAAAAGGAATGAAGTTCTGATACATGCAATGACACTTATGAATCTTGAAAACATCATGTTGAGTGAAATAAGCAAGACAAAAAAGGACAAATATTTTATGGTCTTACTGATAGGAAATAATTAAAATAAGCAAATTTATCAAGTCAGAAACTAGATTAAAGGTTACCAGGGGCCATTGTAAGGGTAAGTAATGGAAAGTTAATGCTTATAGTACAGTTTCTATTTGGAGTGATGGAAAATTTTGGTAATGGACGGTTGTGATGATAGAACATCACTGTGAATGTAGTTAACACCACTGAATTATACATTTGAATGTGGTGGAAGAGGAAATTTTAGGTTGCATATATAATATTTCAATAAAATTTAAAAAAAAACAACATAGGGCTGACTGTACAAAACAATGAACCCTAATGTAAACTATAGATTATACTTAATAGTATAATTATAATAATATTGCATCAATTGTAACAATGGTACCGCACTAATGCTAAGTGCTAACAACAGAAAAAACTGCGTGTGAGTGGAGTTATATAGGAACTCTAATTTATGCATGATTTTTCCGTAAACCTACAACTTCTCTAATAATAAAAAACAATGTTTTAAAAGCTACTGAAATAAAAATAAATGACCTTTTGAACATATCATTTAAAAATCAAAACAAAACAAAATCATATTATTAGTCAGCCTGATCTCTCCTTCATTTACCAGACTTGACTACAAAGGATTTCTAACTACTTCCCAAGGTCAATCTACCTTCAAATAACAAAGACTGTTTCCAGTACTGGAGATATTAAAAAAGTAAATGAATAAGGTTCTGAATGCAATTTTGAATAATGGGTTTCAATTATGATTTGAGCACATAACAGCATACCGGAATAAATACTGAATTTCCCAAAGTGACCACTCTAAGGGGATCATGCTTATGTTGTGTGCTTTTTTTTTTTCCTTTTAACCAGTTTCATTACCTTCGAGTCATACCCTTATGGTATTTTGTAACCAATTAGATAGCAACCAAGCAATCTAAAGAAAGAGAAGTCCCCCTGCCCCACTTTCAAAGTCTATCCGTTTGCCCAAAATATATACCTAAGACAGTTGGCTGCATTCCAAATCCAGAAGAATCCTTAAAACCCAAACTAGTTCCAGACTAGTTACTTGCCACAACAAAAGTAAAGGGACCTAAAGTCTCATGGTCCAAACCAAAGTACCAAGCTGCAAAAGATATAAACCCCCTTGGTAATACCAGGGAGTATTCAGGGCACAAAGCAATATGTCCAAAGGCACTTGAAACTTGTCCTCTATTTTAAGAACATTTGTACTGAAACTGACCAGCCTGTGGAGGTGAGCAACAAACAATTCAAGGGGTAAGAAAATAAGGCCCACCCACTTCGTCAGCCAAAAATGCCAACACACGATAATGGTATTACTGGTTGCTATGGGCAGACATAAAAAAGGTATCAGAAAATTCACAGACTTCAGTGACACAGGTTAGCTAAAGTTCCTTTAAAGCAGTGATCTCAAAGTTGGGGAGGGAGATGAAAAGGCACACTCCCACTCCCTTAAGACTCCAGTTCTTCAAGGGTGGTAGGGGTTACAGCCTGAACATGTGTATTCTATAAAAGTTGCTCAAAAGATTCTGCTCTTCACTCCATGCCCTAGGATATAAGGTATGCCCAGAAACTCATTCCCTACCCCACCCCCCAATCTTTAAATGGAAACCCCATTCAGAGCACCATCTTCAATGACTAGTGCCAAGTCATCACATCTATTCCTCCAGAATAAGAGTATATTGTTTATTATCCCATGTAGACTTACATCCCATTCTTGCTTCACTGAAGATTTCTTCTTCTTCACTTTCAGTGCTTTTCTTCCTCCTCCCCTGGGACTGTAACGGTTCACTCTGACAAATGACATCTAGGAGTAATAATCATATGAAATTTTTAAAATAAAAGAAAAAGTAACAAAGTATCACAAGAGGGGGAAAAGACATCTAGGAAAAATAAAATAAATCATAAAATGTCAGAAGAAAGTCTCAAGCATATTTAGAGAAAAGACTACCAAAATATTTTATTCTCTCACTTCATTATTAATAGAAAGTTGATACTGATAATTTAATAGAAGAGGTCTCAAGTCAGTAACTTAAACGTATTTGTTTAATAAAGAATTCTAGGAATGCAGAAATTATAACCTAAAGCAGAGAGCTAGGACAGTAGTCAAGCTTGCCATTAGTTACAGGTACACATTTACAAATAACAGAGAAAATGTCAGTCACATGCTAACAAAATGAATGCAAGATATGGGGAAGGGATGGCAAAAGAGATTTGGAGTTCTTTCTTAAACATTCTAACACTCTAAATCATTACCAGATACATATCTGCTTACCTTAAAATAAAGGTAGTTAAACTTTAGAGAATAAGGTATGATACCATTTCTAGAATACTTAATACTAAATGGGAATGGTTATTAATTTTACACTAGAATTTATAAATTGCAAACATTTGCTTGGCATTCTTAAAATAGCAATGCTAAGAACACTGGACTAAATTCGATACAAAATTAGAAAAAGGCCCACAGTCCCTGAACACTAGGATTTTACAATATGTATTTATATATTTGACCAAAAAAAAAAAAAAAGCCAACACATATACAAGACTCATATTTTGGAACCGCTTTACACATCTAAATAATTGCAGAACTTTTCAGCTGACTCTAATATTTTCCTTAAGCACTTTTAAAAAACTCATTTCATCTACTGTAATAAAGATGTTTAAATGTATTTCCCAAAAGCTTGCCCACAATCCTCTTTGCTCTCCATATTCTCTCTCTCCTCCTCTCTCATCAATCACATGTACTCTTTAGACATAGTATTGAATTTCAAGGAGTTTTCACTCCAGCAAAGGAGTTATATCACCTACAAGTTAGAGAATAACATTTAAGTTTTATGATGGTGGTGGTGGTAATGATGATGATGAAGATGGAGATGATGGCATCAACTAACACATATTGAGTGCTAACTACATGCCAGGTACTGCCTTAGGTTCTTCACATGTATTATCTCTTTTAGTCCTCACCATAACCCTAGGAGGTACTTATATTTACTGCCCATTTTCCAGATAAAAAAGCAAAGGGACCAAGAATTAACCAACTGCGAAAGTCACACAGTTAGTAAGTGGAGGAGCCATAAACACCACAAAAAAAAAAAAAAAGATAGGGAATGGATTAAACAGCTACATTTATGATCATGATTTTTGACCAGGGTGCCAAGGCAATTCAATGGAGAAAGAACAGTCTTTCCAACAAATGGTGCTGGAACAAAACAACTGGATATCCACATGAAAAAGAATGAAGTTGGACCCAACCTCAACCATATGCAAAAATTAACGAAATGTATCATAGATAAAAATGTAAGAGGTAAAACTACAAACTCTTACAATAAAATTTAGAGTAAATCTTTGTAACCGTGGGTTAAACAATGGTTTCTTACATAAGAAACCAAAAGCAGAAGCAACCAAAGGAAAATTAAGTAAATTGGACTTTCATCAAAATTTAAAACTTTTGTGCTTCAAAGGATATCATCAAGTGAGTGAAAAGACAACTTGCAGAATAGGAGAAAATATTTGCAAATCATCTATCTGATAAGGGACTTGTATCCAGAACACATAAAGAGTTCTTGCAGCTCAACAAAAGACAAATAACTCAATTTAAAAATGGGCAAAAGATCTGACAGATGTTTCTTCAAGATATTCAAATGACCAATAAGAACATGAAAAGATGCTCAACATTATCAACCACTGGGGAAATGTAAATAAAAACCACATCTCTGGGCTTGTGGGACCCAGCAGGCTGGTGATGTTTGGGCTTCCCTATCCCCTGGGATATACAATATTGAAATTGGGCTAATTAATAACCCTACAATGGCCTCTAAGTGTTCAAGTGAAAGGAAAAGTCGCACATCTCTCACTTAGTTTGTGATAACATGTTACACAGTATAACACACTAAACTCCAAATTTGTCACATGTATATGATAAGATTATAGAGGTGTAACTAAGCCACTCTCCCATCTCTAGCCTCTTCACCACCAAACTTCTTGAAGACAAGGCCTATTTTAACACTTCTATTTACTAACACCCAGTTACACCTCAAACTTTTGGAACATGGGAATTCTGATTGCACTTTTGCACTAAACATTATTCTCTTGAACATCAACAATAATGATGACCATATCTTTCTTAACAAAGAATCAGACTTTGTGGTCTAATAAAGGAATTGTATGCCACTTATGGAGGCCAGAGACCATCAGTGAACCATCATCAATTGCTGAACTGTGAGACTGTAGGGATAATCTCATGGTTTACATAAATCAGCTAATCAATCAGTCAGAAAATCCAGGCTTGTTAGAGAAAACCTGAAATACTATTAGCTTTCTAGTTGCTATTTTCTCTTATTTCTTCTCAGGCTCCATTGGCCCCTCCTCACATACCGTTTAATCAAGAATTTTCACTTAGTGCTATTTTCAGTCCTCTTATGTTTTCCATTGGACGCCCTCTCCCTTCATCCAACAATCGTTTCTGAGAGTCTACAACATGCAGGTACTGGCTGGGCATTGGTGACACAGTAGTAAATAAGTCTAATGTGGTGCCAGCTCTCATGGAACTGACTTCCTAGATCACCAATGGGGAGTTCACATACTCCCTTAGTGATCACATCTACTCCCGAGAGCAAAGGTATGAATTTTTTGAGTGCACAAACATACTCTGTGAAAATAAGTCCCAAATCCATGATTCTTACCTTTCCTCAAAGCATCAAACTCTCTTTTCCAACATCCAACTGCCTCAAATACAGTATAGTCATCCAGGTGCCCTCCACTAAATCTTGATATTTACTTGGCTTGCTAAGGAAATGTCTACTGAATTAAGCTGAACTGACAGCATTACCCTCCTTGTAATTGCCCTGATTTAAAACCCTAGCATCACCTTCTGTTCCTTCTTGTCCTATAGTCAATCAAATAAGAAAATCTAATTATTTCCCTAAAACATCTCTCCCATCTGCCCCCCTCTTCACCATCTCTACCACAAAGTTTCACTCAGTCTCTCATTTTCTCCTAATTAGTATCATTTTCACTCATTCACTCACTCCTTTAATCATCTATTCATCCAACAAATATTTTGAGAGCACCTGCAAAGAGACAGGCACTGGATACAGTATGAAACTAAATTAGTCTATGCCCTCACAGGGCTTAGAGTCTATCAGAATAACAGCATTAAACAAATAACTACAACAAAAGTATAACATGTATAGTAAATTCAGTGTACCATGGAGACTAGGGAGAAGATGAAAAAAATTTGAAGGGTCAGATAATGGCCTATAAACTACAGGAATTTGAACACTATCTAAAGACCATGGGAAACCACTGGAGAATTTTAAGCAGTGAGAGATATGACCGAATTTAGCAAATCCACTCTGGCTAGTGTGGAAGACAGATCAAAGGGAAACACGTCCTCCTTACAGACAACGTCCTTTCAATCAGATACATGTATAGATCACAACCCTTCATTTCCTTCCTCAAAAGATTTTAATGGCTGCCCACTGAAAGCAGAACGGAATCCAACCCAGCTTGCTATTCAGACCCTCTCCCCCATGTAGCCCGGCTGACCTTTCTTTCTCCTCTTATCACATCTCCCACACACCCTAAACCCAAGCTCACCTTCACATAGTTCAACACAGTTAACTCCCATTCACTCCTCAAAACTCATTCTAGCGGTTCCCCGTGAGAAACCCTTTCATGACCGATTTAAATGACCCCTCCTGTCTCTAAGCACCCTACCCCGGGTATTTGTCCCTCTTGCCAAACTGTAAACTCCTTGGAATCCCTAATCGCGTCTTCTCAGTATAAAAGCTCCCGCAAGCAGTGCGCACGCGCATAATTATAGTGCTTCTGGAGAAAGCGAGAGGGACACACATACCCAGACACACATCCTGACACTCATATACACTCGCGAAACACACGGAGTCGCAGATGCGCTTTCTGTGACAAGGATCCCCGACCCCAGGGACTGGATCCTGTGGGAACAGAAAAGAAGGAGCCACCACCGTCCTCCCAGCTCCGTAGATTCGGACCCTGAGGATCGCTGGAGCTGCAGGCTGCAGGCTTCCGCGCCACCATCGCAACCTGCCTTGTAGTTTCCTGATTGCTGCCTCCACCGCGGCTAAAACTTCAGGATCCAGAACCTCCTGGCCCGCCACAGGATAATGCAGCCCGCCGTTTCCGGGACGTTGCCTGGGTTACCAGAGCCCTGCCCCGCTCCCTTACGCATATCCGGTGAACCCAGTACGCGAACGCTGTTGGACTAGCAAAGTTTTGGCGTTGTTTGCTTCTGCGTTTTGTACCCACCTGCCGGTTTCAGGACAAAGCAATGGAAGGTAGACATGTAGTATTTACAAGTGTTCTTGAAAATGCGCTGTAAGATGTTGTTCTCCACAGCAGTGTTTACATATCCGACTTATCAGCCTTCATTATTAGCACCTACCAACGTGCCAAAGACTATGCTAGATTCAATGGGGACTAAAAACAGACAGAATCCCTGCCCTCACGAAGCTTACAGCCTAAGAGCAGACAGTTATTAAAGACACAAACGTAAAATTAAAACCATGAGAAGTGCTAAGAAAGAGGCACAACAAGATACTAAGCCTATAGGATATTCGAATTACTCAGGGAAACTGAGAAGCAAGTATGACCAAGCCACCCAGGGAAGGGAGACCATTCCTTCAGAGTAAGCCCCATCTCTTGGCAAGTGCAAGACACTAGAAGTGCATTGTGTGGAGAGTTGAGAGAGAAGAGGGAAATTAGTGATCCGTTGAAGCCATGACAAACAAAGCTGTTTAGGCCATATTAAGGAGTTTACAAACTCTTTGTTGGAAATCAGGGTTAATTTGCTCTGATAAAACAACCTACCTTTAGCCCCTCCTTTTCTACTGTTAAAACACACTCATACATGGAAAAACAAATACACAATCAATGTCTTCTAGATGCAAGGAACTGCTAATAGTATCCACTCTGACTGAGGAAGTTTGATAATAGATATATTCAATGATCAGACAATATAATTGTTGCCTTAGATACATCCTCAACTGTCTGCACTTTTCTGAGGTTGCTGTTATTACTTGGCAGAACCACAACCCTGGCCAACCCACATCTCCCATTGTAAAGCCTTCACTCTTGCAGCTAAATCTAGCAGGAGAAAATACCCAGCCATGCTGATAAAAACTGCATGATCAATAATCTCAAGTGGGCCCTCAAAGTTACCTGACAGTCATATTACTATTTCCTTCTCTATTGATTCTCCTACCCTCCTAGATGACAATTTTAAAGCTCTCATATTCAACATTTCTTCCTCCATTCTCAATCTTAGCCTCACTTCCTACTTCATTAACAACATAGAAGCATTCAGAAGAGAATGTCCATAAACTCTTATCACTACTTGGACCCTCCTATCAGCATCTTTACCCGCAGACTCTGCCTTCCTTCCAGTTACTATAGATAAATGGTACATGTTCCTTACTGAAGCATTATAGTCAAAATATAGTTCATCATCCAGCTGCCCCCAACTAGTGCTTGATATATAATTGGCTTCCTGAGGAAATGTCTGCTGACTTAAGCTGAACTGATATTACCATCTTTCTAATTGCTTCCACTTGTGCACTAGATCCTATTGCCTTACCTCATCTTCCTCTTCTGCATCATCAGTTTGTTACCTCTCTAATGAATTATTTCCATCAACATATGTTCCAATTTGCAAAGCTGCCATTATACAAAATACCAGATATCGATGGGCTTTTACAAAGGGGATTTATTAGGTTACAAATTTACAGTTCTAAGACCATAAAAGTGTCCAAACTAAGGCATCAATAAAAGAAAGGCTGAAGGCATCCAGAACACCTCTGTCAGCTGGGAAGGCTCAGGGCTGGTGTCTGCTAGTCCTTTGCTCTGGGTTCTGGTTTCAAAATGGCTTTCTCCAAAATGTCTCTTGGCTTCTGTCTCTTTTAACTTCTCTCTCTCAGCTCCTGTGCATCCTTGCTTGTTCTCCCAGGGTTTTTCTCTCTAAGCATCTGGGGGTCCTCTGTTACCTTCTACAGGGCAAACTCTGGGCTTCATCTCCTAGCTTAGCATCTCCAAACATCTTTTTGTATACGTCTTCAAGCGTCTTGGTATGTGTAGGCTCTTAGCTTCTCCCCAGTGGCAAACTCTGGATTACATATCTTAGCTACTCTCCTAAATGTCTCTCTCAGCTTCTCTGGGATCACTGTCTCTGTGAGCCCTCTTAAAGGACTCAAGTAAACTAAATCAAGAGCCACCTTGAATGGGT
Organism: Choloepus didactylus; assembly: GCF_015220235.1. Classification (NCBI taxonomy): domain Eukaryota; kingdom Metazoa; phylum Chordata; class Mammalia; order Pilosa; family Megalonychidae; genus Choloepus; species Choloepus didactylus. The sequence goes on from NC_051307.1 coordinate 79,080,603, forward strand.
GGGGCCACATCTCCATGGAAATTATCTAAAAAGGTCTCACCCACAGCTGGATGGGTCCCATCTCCATGGAAACAACCTAATCAAAAGATCCCACCCACAATAAGTCTGCCCCTTCAAAATTGCATTAAAGAACATAGTCTTTCCTGGGGTACATAACAGTTTCAAACTGGCAAATTCCACCCTCTGGACCGAAGAAAGACATGTTCTTTCCAAATGCAAAATACATTCATTCCATCACAATATCAAAAAAGCTTAAATCATTTCAGTAACAATAGATAAGTACAAACTCTTATCAAAATGAGTTACAGGTGTGATTTGTCCTAAGGCAAAATTCCCCTCTGGCTGGGAACCTGTGAAATTTAGAACAAGTTATCTGCTTCCAATATAAAAAGGAGGGATTGTCATGAAATAAACATTCCCATTGCCATAGGGAGAAATTAAAAGAAAAACATGGGTTACTGGATCAAAACAGCTGCTAAAACCCACAGGGCAAACTCCGTTAGATTTCAAAGTCTGAGAGTCATTCATAGAAAGATGTTTTATCCTTGGGGTTTGCAAGAGTGGGAGGAGTCCCGCCCTTTCCAAAGGTTTACACAGCAGCTCTGTTCTCTCCAAACGCTGGGGTGATTGCTCCAACAGTTCCAAGTACTGGAGAGACCACCTTGTTCTCAGCCCCACCCTCCTCAAGCATGTGGGTGGCACCCAGACTCTGCCATTGCCAGGGCATAAGCTCCATCTCCGTGGAAACAACCTAATCAAAAGATCCCACCCATAATAAGTCTGCCCCCTCAAGACTGCATTAAAGAACATAGTCTTTCCTGGGGTACATAACAGTTTCAAACCAACACAACAGACAAACATGACATTGTTTCCTTCATCTTAAAACAAAAAAAGCAAAATGCCTTCTCTCCATTCCCCCCTCTATCTTACGTACCATTTCTTTGTTTCCCTTTATAATAAACCCCTTAAAAGAGCTGTCTATATTCTGTCTCCACCTCCTCCCCTCCCATTCGCACTTAAAGCTTCTTCAATTAAACTTTTGCCCCTCCCCCTACTCCACCTACACTGCATTTTGTCTAGGAGATCAATGCCCTCTGGATTCCTAAATCCAATGGTCAAGTCTCACTCTTTATCTTGCTTTGCCCACCAGCAGCATTTGGCACTGTTGATCACTCCCTCCTCCCTAAAACACTGTATTCACTTTCCAAGTAACATTACTCTTATGACTTTGATCCTGTCTTCTCTCTCTGTTCCTTCTCCATCTTCTTTTCTGCCTCTTCTCACTTCTTTATACTGGAGTATTCCAGGGTTCAGTCTTTAGGCCTCATCACTGTATATACTTAGTTCTTTTGCAATCATTTTCAGTCTCAAGGCTTTAAATACCATCCATACTCTGACAAATCTCAAATGTATATGCCAAGACCTCTCCTAAAGTCCAAACTTACATATCCAGCTACCTATTTGATATCTCTATATAATGTCTATAGTCCTCTTGGTCTTAACAGGTTCAAAATTGAATTCCTGACCTTACCTAACAATACCTGCCCTCCCCACAGTCTTCCACATTCCAGTGAGTGAGCAACTCTATTCTTCTTGATCATTGTGAACCCTTGCCATCATCATTGATTCTTTTCTCATGATACCATCTCACATCCAATCCTTCAGCATATCCTATGGACTCTGCCATTAAAATACACCCAAAATCTAAGAAAGCAAGAGAGGGGGGCTTCTGGGATTCTTATTATGTTCTATTTTTTATCTGGATGCAGATTACACAAATATGTTCACTTTATGAAAATTCATTGAGCTATAAACTTATTTGTGTACTTTCTGCATGATTGTTATATTAAAAAATCATGTATTAATCTGCATATTTTCATCACATTTATTACTAACTCCCTGGACCAAGCCACCATGACTTTTCATCTGGATTACTGCATTGACCTCCTACATGACCTCTCTTTCACCCCTGCTCCTCTTCAATCTATTCTATTTATTTGTTTAAAATAGGTTCCAAGAAGTGGGACTACAGATTTCTAGAGCTTTTGATATACAAAATGCTTTCCTGAAAGTTTATGTTCCCATGAGCAAAGCATGAGAGTACCTGGTTTCCCACATATTGACCAACACTGTATATTTTCAATCTCTCTGCTATTTGCCAATATGATAAATGAAAAAGTTTTGTTTTGGGGATCTTTGATTTTTTTAATTAATGGGAAGGTTGACCATTTTTTTCATGCTACTGGACCTTTGTAATTCCTTTTTATGAATCACCTATTCTTAAACTTTGCCCACTTTTCTTTTAGAATATTCTAACAATTAAGTTCCTTTTGTCTGCAAGTAACAGACACAGAATGAAATTGGGAAAAAGCCTCCCCAGAGATTTAGTGAAAAAAGGGACAAATTCCACTTGCTTTGAATGATGGAGAACACAAGAGACTAGAGAACAACTCCACGTGTGCTGAATCAAAGAAACAGAAAAATGTCAGGTAGGAGACTGACAGACCACCAGTCAGTTCCCGTTTCCCTTCCCCCTCACTTGGTCCCACCTAGCTCAGGAGCTACACAGAGGCAGCACTGCCCCAGATCCCTCTTACCATAGACAGAGACTATAGACCTGATAACAGGAATGAGTTAGAACTCCGCACGTATCCAGGCACAGGGACCTAAGTCCACCGACATCCTTGGTGGAACATGAGCTGCTGAGGAGTGCTGCATACAAAAGGGCTCTCAGGGAAAAAAGAGAGAGAGAGCAACTACCACAGAAAGGCTGGGAAGAACGGTTGTGACGAGTCTAGCTTCAGTCACCTGGATCATCTAAAGGCAAAATGGACTTGTCTAAAGTAACTCACCTTTCTGGATTGACCCCATCTGCTCCCCCAGGCAAAATACCCTAATGGGAAAGAAACCAGAGGTGGGAAAGCCTCACAGAGGAAAAGGGGGGGGGGGGGTAGTTAATTGAACTGCTGTTAGATAGGAAAGGGCCCCAGAACTGAAAAGTCTAAATAAAATGGGCCCTCAGTGAGGAAGAGAATTTAAGCAAATCATAGGAGCTGGAGAAAAATGTCTACACAAAAACAAACAGAACAGATCAAAATTCCTGTAGAAGAGACAGAGAAAAGGAAGCTCTCTCCTGGAGGTGAAACAATTGCACAAAAAGTACAATCTTAAAAATTGCACTGCATATCCAGGGCAAGAATCAGATGAAGAAAAACAGAGAAAATCTGAATAGTTAAACACGGGCTATTCTAAAAGTCTAGAGTAAGTTAGACCAAGCATCAAAGAAGAGCCTTAACTCAAAACCAGTCAACAATAAAACTATAGCTAAGGGGAGAAATACCTTCAGTGTTAACCCATCAAGAGAATCAGATGCGTAGACATCAGCAAAAAATCACAAGCCATGCTAAGAAACAGAAAAATATGACTCAGAAAAGGGAACAAATTATAATTTAGAAGAGACTCAGAAGTTGGAAAAACTGATCCAAAATGTTCAAACAGATATCCTAAATCAATTCAAGGAGATGAAGGAAAATACACATAAAGACATAAGGATATTAAGAAGACAATGTGTGAGCATAAAGAAGAATTTGAAAGTATAAAAAGAAACATAAATTATGGGGATGAAAGGCAGAACAGTAGAGTTTTAAAATACACTAGAGGCACATAACAACAGATTTGAACAGACCAAAGGAAGAATCAGCAAGCTAAAAGCCAGGACAATCAAACTCATATAGTCAGAAGAACAGATAGAGACAAGAATAGAAAAAACTGAGCTGTGTCTCAGGGGGTTGAGTGACAGCACAGAGCACACAAGCATATGTGTCATGGGTGTCCCAGAAGAATAGAAGGGAAAAGGGACAGAAAGAATATTTGAGAAAATAATGGCCCGAAACATCCCTACTCTTATGAAAGATATAAATATACATGTCCAAGAAGTGCAACATACTCTAAACAGAATAAATCCCAACAAAGAAAAGACCAGGACCAAATGGCTTCACAGGTGAATTCTACCAATCTTTCCAAGGAGAATTAATACCAATCCTGCTCAAACTCTTCCAAAAAATTGAAGAGGAGGGAACACTACCTAACTCATTTTATGAGACCAAAGCCAAATAAAGATATTACAAGAAAAGAAAATTACAATCCAGTTTCTCTTATGAGTATAAATGCAAAAATCCTCAACAAATTGAATCCAGTTGCACATCAAAAGAATTATACATCATAACCAAGTGGGCTTTATCCCAGGTATGTGAGGGTGGTTCAACATAAGAAAATCAATTAATTTAAAACATCACATCAACAAAATGAAGGGGAAAAACCACATGATCATCTCAATTGACATAGAAAAAGCATTTGACAAAATTCAGCATCCTTTCTTGATAAAAACTTTAAAACACAGGATTACAAGAAAATGTCCTTAACATGATAAAGGGCATATATGAAAAACACAACAACTAACATCATACTCTGGTGAAAGATTGAAGGCTTTCCATCCAAAGTCTGGAACAAGACAAGGATACCCAACCTTCACCACTGTTATTCAACATACAACTGGAAGTTCTAATGAGCAATTAGATAATAATAAGAAATAAAAGGCATCCAAATTGAAAGTGAAGAAGTAAAACTTTCAGTATTTGCAGATGTTCCAGTTTGCTAATGCTGCTCTTTTGCAAAACACCAGAAATGGATTGGTTTTTATAAAGGGGGTTGATTTGGTTACAAAGTTCCAGTCTTAAGGCCATAAAGTGTCCAAGGTAAGCTGTCAACAAAGGGTACCTTCACTGGAGAAAGGCCATTGACATCCAGAAAACCTGTCAGCTGGGAAGGCACGTGACTGGCAACTGCTCTGGAGTTCTGGTTTCAAAATGGCTTTCGCCCACAACGTTCCTCTCTAGGCTGCAGCTCCTCAAAAATGTCACTCTTAGTTGCTCTTGGGGCATTGGTCCTCTCTTAGCTTCTCTGGAGCAAAAGTCTCTTTCAAAGGCTGTCACCAAAATGTCTCTGTAAGCTGAAGCTTTTCTCTCAGCTCCTGTGTGTTCTTCAAAGTGTCCCTCTTGGCTGTAGCAAGCTCACTCCTTCTGTCTGAGCATATATAGTGCTCTAGTAAACTAATCAAGGCCCACACTGAATGGGCAGGCCACACCTCCATGGAAATTATCTAATCAGAGTTGCATCTCCGTGGAAACACTCAAAGAATTACAATCTAATCAACACTAATATGTCTGCCCACACAAGATTGCATCAAAGATAATGGCATTTGGGGGGACATAATACATTGAAACTGGCACAGCAGGTAACATGATCTAATACAGAAAGTTCCAGATAATCAACAACAAAGCTACTAGAGTTACTAAATGAATTCAGCAAAGTGACAGGTTACAAGATCAGCACCCACACATCAGTAGTGTTTCTATACACTAGTAATGAGCAAGGTGAGGAGGAAATCAAGAAAAAATTCCATTACAATAGCAACTAAAAGAATCAAATATCTAGGAATAAATTTAACCAAGAATGTAAAGGACTTGTACACCAGAAGCAAAAACATTGCTAAAAAAAAAAAAAAAGATCAAAGAGGAATTAAATAAATGGAAGGACATTCTGGATTAGAAGTCTATATATCAAAGAAGACTTAAATAAATGGGAGGACATTCATGGATTGAAAGTCTAAATATTGTTAAGATGTCAATTCTACCCAAATTGATTTACAAATTCAACCCAATACCAATAAAAATTACAACAGCCTACTTTGCAGAAATGGAAAAGACAGTTATCAATTTTATTTGGAGGAGTAAGGAGCCCTAAATAGCCAAAAAAACATCTTGGAAAAGAAAAATGAAGTTGGAGGACTCACACTTCCTGACTTGAAGTATATTACAAAGCTACAGTGATCAAAACAGCATGGTGCGGGCACAAGGAGAGCTATATTATCCAATGGAATTGAATTCAGAGCTCAAAAATAGACCCTCACATCTATGACTAACTGATATTTGACAAGGATGCCAAGACCAAACAATTGGGAAGAAATAGCCTCTTCAACAAATGGTTCTGGTAGGACTGGATATCCATATTCAAAAGAATGAAAGGGGCCCCCTATCTCATGCATACATAAAAATTAACTCAAAATGAATCAAAGACTTTAATATAAAAGCCAAAACTGTAAAACTTCTAGAAGAAAATGTAGGGAAGCTTCTTCAGGATCTTGTGTTAGGCAATGGTTTCTTAGACTTTACACCCAAAGCAAGAACAATAAAAGAAAAAAATAGATAAATGGGACCTCCTCAAAATTAAAAACTTGTGTGTGTCAAAGGACTTTGTCATGAAACTGAAGAAAAAAACCTACTCAATGGGAGAACATATTTGGAAACCATGTATCTGATAAGGATTTAATATCTAGATATATCAAGAAATCCTACAAGTCAACAGTAAAAAGACAAACACCCAATTAAAAATTGGGCAAAAGACTTCAATAGACATTTCTCCAAAGAGGATATACAAATGGCTATAAGGCACATGAAATGATGCTCAACATCACTAGCTATTAGGAAAATGTAAATCAAAACCACGAGATATCATATCACAACCATTAGAATGGTTATGATTTTTAAAAAAACAAAAAAATTACGAATGTTGGAGAGAATATAGAGAAATAGGAACACTTATTCATTGCTGGTGGGATTGTAAAATGGTGCAACCTGTGAAAGACAGTTTTTCAGTTCCTCAGGAAGCTACATATAAAACTGCCATGTGACCTGGCAATCCCATGACATGTATATACTCCAAAGAATTGAAAGCAGGGGCACAAGCATAGATTTACACACCAGTGTTTATAGTGGCATCATTTACTATTGCCAAAAGATGGAGGCAACCCAAGTGCCCGTCAACCAATTAATGGATAAACAAAACATGGTATATACATACAATCAAATATTATTCAGCTGTAAGAATAAATGAATCCCTGATGCATGCAACAACATGGATGAACCTTGAGGATACTATGCTGAGTGAAATATGCCAGGCACAAAAGGACAAATAGTGTATGATCTCATTGTATGAACTAATTATAATAAGCAAACTCAAAGAGTTAGAACCTAGAATATAGGTTACCAGGGAATATATTGGGGTAGAGAATGGGGAGTTGATGCTTAAATTGTACAGAATTTCTATTTAGGTTGATTAAGAAGGTTTGAAAACGGATGATGGTGAGGGTAGCATGCTATTGTCAGTGTAGTTATCGGTGCTGATCTATGTATGTGTATCTGGTTTAAAGGGAAAGTTTTGGGTCATATATGCTACTATAATGAAAGTTAGATGAAACATGGACTGTATAACACAGTGAACCCTTTTGAGCACAATGGAATGGGATTAATAGTACAATCATAAGAATGTTCTTTCATGAATGATAACATGTAGCACTATTACAAGGCATTAACAATAGGGTGACATATAGGAGAAAATATACCTAGTGTTAACTATGGACTATAGTTAATAATACGATTTCAATATCCTTTCATCAATTGTAATAAAGGTACCACACTAATGCAAAGTGTCAACAATGGGGTATATAGGAAAGTTGTATTTTTTACATGGCTTTTCTGTAAACCTACAACTTTCTAATTAAAAAACCATAATAATAATTTTTTAAAAACTATGCTAAGTGAAAGAAACCACACTCAAAGTCCTACATATTGTATGATTCCATTTATATAAAATATAAATATAAAAGCTATAGCAACAGAAATAGATTAGTGGTTATGTAGGGCTGGGGAAGGACAGAGAGATTGAGAGGTGACTGCTAAGGGGTATGAGGTTTTTCTTTTGGGAGAAATGAAAATGTTTTAAAATTGATTGTGGTGATGGATGCACAACTCTGTGATTATACTAAAAGCCATTGGTTGTACACTTTGGGTGGATTGTATGGTATGTGAATATATCTCAATAAAACTGCTTTAAAAGAAAACAATGAATTTGGCATAAAAATAAGAAGATGTACTTCTTACATTATGAATTTCAGATGTAGGCCAACCTCTAGATTTAACCTCAGGTTCTTTCTGAGTTTCAATCATCCATAGCCTTGATTTCTTTTTTTCTTTTATTATTATGAAAGACTTTAAAAACATACAAAAGTAGAGACAATAGTCTAATGACCTTACATATACCCATTTCATAGATTCAACAATTATCAAGATTTTACCATACTTGCTTCATTCATTCCTTTCGTTTGCTTTCTCACTTTTTTGTTCTGAAGTGTTTGGGCTTGATTTTTCCTATTTGTCCGTCTAGATCCAATCCCCACTCTTATCTACCCTGCTCTGAGCCACGGGAGACTGACCTTTATGGATTCCATCAGCAGGTTCCTGTGTCCTCTGGCTTCTGGTTGGGTTCAGCCAATGAGAAGCACCAGCTGGCATTTGGAGGGTGGAAGGAGATTGATATCAGGTTATTTATTCCTCCAGTTTCCTCACTGCTGGGTTAGCCTGAGTTTGCTGCAATCCTCTACCAAAGATCACAACTACTATTGTGTCCTCTCCAATAGCTATAGTTTCTATCTCCAGTTTCAGATAATCCCTCCAGCCCCTCACTCTTTCAAGCCTATGAATATCAAGGTCTCCTATTGCTAGCTCCATGGTGTTTCACCATATTTTTTTGGTTTCCCTTAGCTCTGCCCACACAATTGAAAATAGTCCATGTATTACACTCACCTCAATTACCATTACCCCATTTGATGGTGCCAGTTATTTTCTGCCACAACCATATCTGCAGCCAAATCTTAGACATGTCATTTCATCCCTACATATTTCAATATGGACTTTTTATGTAATCACAATGCCTTTAACACCCCTAACAAAATTAAAAATAATTTCTAGTTCAGACTCAATTTTCCTCCACTGCCAAAAGTGTCTTTTTATGCTTGGCTGGTTTGAAGCAGGATCCAAATAAGTGTAAACCACATTGTGTTTGGATATTATCTCTATATCTCTTTTAAACTTTTCATCTTAACACTATTCTCCCCGAGTTGCAAGATGACTTCAGTGGCAACATGGAACCATCTTCCTTTTTTCACTTCCAGCAGGGAAAAGTTAAGAAACCTCTCCCCAAATTTTGAATGCAGGTAATTTCTTGCAATCTGATTAGGTTACATGCCCACTCCTGGACCACGAACAGTTTCCTAAAAAAACATCATGTGATCATTGACTTAGAATGATGAGGATCCACTCCTGACCTGAGAATGGGGTCACTTTTCCTGAAGCACATGGTTGTATGGAGGATACATGCATCAGGATGCTTCAGAAAGAAAGAAGGAAGAAATGAATGATGACTAAGCAAGTAACAGTATCTACTATGAGTGTTTTTATGTTCTTTATTTGTAATAATTCCCTGTTTTTTAAGGATATCAAGTTTCTGTCTGCTATAGCTCTTACAAAAATTTCTCTCAGTTTGTTATTTCTCTTCATTCTGTTGATGGTATCTTTAGTAGTAGGAAAGTTAGAATTTTTATGTAGTCAAATCAATCAAAATTTTAATGTGTCTTTTTTTCAAATCATTCCTAGAAAATCTTTTCCTATTTCAAAGTTATAAAAATATTCATCTGTACTACATTTTATCCTAGTACTTTTTATGTATTATTTTACCTATTTACCAAAACATAAAATGCATACAGAAATGTGTATACATCATTAGTTCACAACTCAATGATTTTTTGCAAAGTTAACATAAGCCAAGAAACCAGCACACAGATGAAAGCAAAAACAAAAACAGAACATTACCAGCATCCCAGAAGCTCCCCTTACTCTGTCACCTTCTAGTCGCTGCTCTTTCTAAAGGGTAACCACTATCCTGACTTATAATGCCCTTTAGTATTACCCGTTTTTGAACTTTAAGAAAAGGAATAATACAGTATGTATGTGTGAGTTTGGTTTCCCTCATCATTATATTCATGAAACTTTCGTTTTTGTATTTATTTTTCTCAGTGAAATCTTTGTTCCATCTGAAATTTCCTTGTTCTCTCTCTAGCTACTACTTCTGAGTCTCCTTTAACAGTCCCTCTTCTTTGTATTTGTCCTTTAATGTTACTAGTCCTCAAGAATACTTTATAGACAACTTCTTCCTTTCTCTTCACACGTTTTTACTAGGAAATGTTATGCACTGCAGCTTCATTTACCATCAAGATGCAGATGATTTTTAAATCTTGAGATCTAGTCCATACCCAGTTACTGAGCTCTAAATCTATAAATTCCCATATGCCTTCTGTAGCTCTTCATCTTGATGTCTCACAGACATGTTTAACATTAAATGTCCAAAGAACAATAATACTGACAGCTGATTTTCAATAGAAATGATGGATTCATTCAGCCAAGATGGTAAAAAAGGGACCGTATTTGCCCTCTCATCTGTAACAATAACAGAAACAAGATAAAGTACATGGAAAACAAAACAGTTTTCAAGACATTGGGCATCTGGCAACAAAAGACAGTGGTCACTGAGAGAGGAAAAGCAGATGAGGTGAGCCCTCTAATTGCCCCAGCTTACTGCCTTGAGACGGTTTCCAGGCCATAGCACAGGAAGAACTGAACTGGAGCTTGGCACACTCCCTAAGTTGAGGAAACAGAACTGAAGGTTCAGGAAAACCAGAGACGCTAGAGTTCATAGGGCAGAGTATCAGAGACAAAAGAGCTGTGTATGTACAGAACACTAGAGACTTGAAGTTTCCCCTCAAGTATTAAGGAGAGAACTAATCAGTGTATGTACGTGATAAAACTACCCAAAACTGGAGGAAAAATACAACCCCAAGGATTAGAGGGAACTGTGCCTGGTGCTAACGCAAAGCTCAAAACACGTGCCTGTTACCATCAGCCAGATTGGAAAAGCTCTTAATTTACAGTGCATTGGGTAGAGTACTCAAGAATATCTTGCCTCAATAGTGAGGAATAATTAACCCTATACTGAGCTCTTCTCCAGACCTGCCTAACAAGTCTTAAAAGCAAAACCCCAAATAATCAAACAAATTCCAACAATTCAAATGCATCCCAGAACAAAACTCAAGGAGATTTATAGGATTACAAAATACTCCACACCTGATAAATTCACAATATCTGGCATGCAATTAAAGATTAGGCATGCAAAAAGGTAGCAAAACATGAACCATAATGAAAAGAATAATAGCTCAAAACTGAACTAGAACAGGCAAAGACAGTAGAATCATCAGAGAAGGATGTTAAAATAGGTATTATAATTGTATTCCATATGATCAAAATGTTAAGTAGAAGACAAAGAAGGACCCGTATCAGACTTCTAGGTATGAAAATTACAATGTTTGAGATGAAAAATACACTAGATGAGAGTAAAGACAAATCGGACATTGAAAGGAAAAGATGAGAGAAATTGAAGGCATACCAATAGAAAGATCCAAAATGAAACACAAAGAGAAACAGGAAAGGAAAAGAAAAAGAAAAAGAGCATCCTTGAGCTGTGGGACAGTGTCAAGCAGCCTAGTATACATATACTTGGATACCCTGAAGTAAGGGTGGGGAGGAGGAGAAAAAATTGAAACAATAATGGCTGAAAGCTTTGTTTTTGCCCAAGTTTGATTTAAAAAAACAAACAAACAAAAACTAAAAAATTATGGCCCTGCAGATCCAAGAAACTAAACTAAACCTAAGACAAGAGACATGAAGAAAACTGCATCAGAATACATCATGATCAAATTGCTCAAAACCAGTGGTAAAGAAAATAGTCTTTAAAACAGCCATAGAAAAAAGACATGTACAGAGGAACAAAAATAAGGATAGTATCAGATTTCTCATTAGAAACAATGCAATCAAGAAGACAGTAGAACAACATTTTCAATGTATTGCAGTAAAAAACCTATCAACCTAACTCTACTTAGCAAAAATATCTTTTAAAAACGAGGGCAAAATAAATGTTTTCACACATCATAAACTAAAACAATTTATCACCAACAGATCTTAACCATAAGAAATGTTAAAGGAAGTCCTTTAGGCAAAAGGAAAATGATACCAGATGGAAATCCATTTTTACACAAAGGAGTGAAGAGCACCAGAAATGCTAACCACCAGGGTAAATATATAAGATTATTGTTCTTATCATTTAAATATATTATAAAATAATTGACTAAACAAATATAATAAGAATGTATTGTGAGGTTTATAATCTATGAAAAGTAAAATGCATGGAAACAATAACATAGAGCCAAAAGGGAGATATAGAGATTAGTATTTTAAAGTTTTTATGCTATTCATGATGTGGTATATCACTTGAAGATAGACTGCAATAAATTTAAAAGGTATCCTCTAAACTCTAAAGCTGCCACTAAAATAATAAATGAGTTACAGTTAAAAGCCTACAAAGGAGACAAAATTAGATAATTTTTAAATACTCAATCTAAAACTCAGCAGAAAAAGAGGAAAATGGAAACAAAGATATATGGGAGAAATAGAAGACAAATAGCTAGATGGTAGACTGATCTCAACAGTTACATTAAATGTAAATAGTCTAAACACTCCAAATAAAAGGCAGAAATTGTCAGGTTGGATTTTTAAGATGTTGCAGCCTTTAAGAAGTAACATTAAATAAAGCAGAAGGAAGTTTAAAGATGGAAAAAGATATATCATGCTAACACTAGTCATAAGACAGCTGGAATGGTGATATGAATGTCAGGAAAAATAAATTTCAAAGCAAAGAATATTACCAGGAATTTAAAAAGGTCATTTCATAATAGTAAAAGAATCATTTAATCAAAAGTACATAACAATCCTAAACATGTAAATACCTAAAACAGAGCTTCAAAATCCATGAAGCAGAAATTTATAGTACTGCAGTGTGACAGGAAAGCAAAGGAACCAGAATGCTACTGACTCCAAGAGGAAGCATGCCTTCTAGCCTCTGAAACCATGAGCCAATAAATTCCTGTTGTTATACCAACCCACTGTGTGATATTTGCCATGGCAGCTGGGAAACAGGACAGTAACACACAGCAAAGTTTGTCCAAATGGTTGTTAGTCCTGTGAGAACTGAACTAGTCTGTGAGGCCTGTTCAAACAACAGGCTTGTAGAGCCTATGCCTGTGTTCTACCCTGTTACAAACAACACTTTCAGAAAGCACAGTACAAAACAGAAGCACAAGAAAGAGTAAAAATGAATGAAAAGGCCTGGTTTCACCAAGAATGCCAAACAAAACGGACCCAGTAACAAAACCTGGGTACTAGACAGAGAATTGATTGCCAAAGAACTCAGAAGCAAAGAAAGCAAAATTCAGATCCAGTGCTGACTTACTGTGTTGATGCATCCTTGACAGGCTGCAAGCAGCCAGGCCTTTTGGGTATCACACATGGTCGAAGGCTGAGGTCCACACCAACAGGCAGTGAAGACAGTATCTCCATGGAACCTCCAGAAAAACTATTGAAATAAACAAAGACAACCCAAATTAAAACAAACATAGGCTATTTATTCAGTATACTTTAATAAGGCAGTCAGCCACCATCACTTGTGTCTGGCAGAAACTCAATGACAGATGAGAGTGAAAGAGCTTTATAGTAAAAAAGGAAAAGCTTCAGGTACTCTCTCTATTGGGTTCTCTGTTAGCAGGAGAAAGCTTTCTGGAAGAGAGGACAGGTTAACTAGAAGTGGGATATTTTATGGTTTGCAGAACATATTTGGCTTTCTCCAGGTGGTCCTGAGTTGGAAGGGAGGGCAAGTAATAGGGAAATTCACAGTAATTGACCAATTCCTGACTATTAGTGGACAATTTTTGCAGAGGTTATGGTTTGTCTTCCTATGCTGGTTGCTGAAGAGGTTGTGGGTCAGAGTGCTATTGTCATATGTAGTCTGGCTATTGTCCATTTGTATATTCAGCTCTCACAGTGGAAGTTTGGCATGGTAGATGTTAAAAAACACCTGGCTGATGGAACATATTTCACCTGTTTAACTGTTGAAATAAGAGTCATAAAATAACAATGTTTGTACTAGACTAACATTTTTAGCACACTTTCAAGTACATTCTGCTCCAATTTAGCCTAACAACAACCCTGTGATCCTGAGAGGTTAATTACTTAAGGTCACATAACAGATCCAGGCTAAAAACCAATATTAGATCGTAGTACAGGTTGATTTGTAATATTTCATTCATTGTCTGGTATAGACATCACCTATAGTGGCTTTAAAATAAAGTATTTTGGTTCCATACTATGATAAAAGTTCTGTTCAACTTGCTTCTAATTTCATTACTTGAAAGTTAGGATAAAAGCTTAAAGCAAGGATCATGGCTCCCTTCAAATACCTACAAGGCTATCATGTGGAAAAAGGATTAGGTTTATTCCTATAGCTTCAGAGGACAAATCCCACCCCAGGGAGTGTAAGAGGCAGATTTCAAGTTAGAATGTGAAATACCTTTCTAATAATGAGACACTTGCCCTCAGAAGAATGTGCTGCCTTATAAAAGAGTCCGTTCCTCATCTCTAGCTGTTTTTAAGCAAACTACACATCTAGAGAGTTCTTGTACTGGCCAGGCCAGCTAACTTCTAAGGGCTTCTTAAACTCCAAGTTTACGAAATTGTGTTAAATTTAAAAGAGGCATAGACATTTAAAATATGATAGTTTAAAATCATTCAAATTCTGATGAAATTATTGTATTATGTTTCTCAAAAATAGTGAGCTCTCACTGCCCTCTCCCCTACATGGGACCTGACTCCCAGGGGTGTAAATCTCCCTGCAACGTGGGATATGACTCCCAGGGATGAATCTAGACCCAGCATCATGGGATGGAGAACATCTTCTTGACCGAAAGAGGGATGCGAAATGAAACGAAACAAAGTTTCAGTGGCTGAGAGATTCCAAATGGAGTCAAGAGGTCACTCTGGTGGGCACACTTATGCACTATATAGATAACCTTTTTTAGATTTTAGTGCAGTGAAATAGCTAGAAATAAATACCTGAAACTATCAAACTACAACCCAGTAGCCTTGACTCTTGAAGATGATTGTATAGCAATGCAGCTTACAAGGTGCATTGTGATTGTGTGATTGTGAAAGCCTTGTGGTTTGCAGTCCTTTTATCCAGTGTATGGATGGATGAGTAGAAAAATGGCGACAAAAAACTAAATGAAAAATAGGGTAGGGCAGGGATGATTTGGGTGTTCTTTTTTACTTTTCCTTTTTATTCTTTTTTTCACTTTTTCTGGTAGAAGGAAAATATTCAAAAAAATAGATTGGGGTGATGAATGCACAACTATATGACGGTACTGTGAACAACTGATTGTACACTTTGGATGATTGTATGCTATGTGACTATATCTCAATAAAAATGAATTTTTAAAAAAATGGTGGGCACTATTTTAAACTTTACCCCAGGACTCGTCTGTTAACTAATATTCTTGGAACTTTTCACCCTTATGCCCAAACATTTTCAATAACATTAAAACAAAACAAAACAAAATAAAACCTGTCTAACCCAGTTTTCCATCCACATTGTTTTCTGATTGCATAGTTATAAACCTTTACACCAAATGTATTGCACTCATTTTTGATGTTTTAATAAATTGTGGGAATCCAATTGATTGAATCATAGCAAAAAAGGAAAAAAACTCCCTTTAAGTGGTAAATAACTAAGATTTTAATCTGTAATCTTAAATCTTTGAACAAGATCTTTTTCTTCTTTGTGACTTCTTTTTAATGTTCCTTCAGGTTGAAAGCAATTATATTCTTTTCTGATTTACAAATAACCTGAAGCTGAAATAAAACAGCAGGTTCTCTTCTACACTGAAATTGTAATTATTTGATGTTCTCCCAGGAGTTCGGTTTGAACTTCTTCCCACCCCACACCTTATCTGTCTCTTTAAGCGTTTAAATCTAATCCCCTGGTTTTGGCCAAAAGAGCATTCCTTTTAATAACGAGCTGTGGTTGCTGTCTTTTTAAAAACAATACAGAACCTTGGGGATTCTCCAAAATCTGGGAAGAAACTGCAGGAGTAAAGGAGGCAAAAGGTTACTGCCAAGATGAATGCCTTCTGCATAAATCCAGTTACTCAACAGTCTTTGGCAACTTCCGGGACAGACTTGAGGCGATGTTCGAAATTGTCATCTTTACCATATCTTTTCTGTTTAATGACTGTACATATTTACATACGTGCGCATACGGCAAGGGTGAGAGAAAGCGATGACGTGAGCCTCTGCTTGAAGAATGGAAAGTGATAAGGAAAAACAGGTGTCTGGAAAGAGGTTCTATTGGAGAAAGGAGAATTGAGTACCATTATTCAGAAGGTCAGTTCTCTGCAGGTAGCAGCCTGGAAACCTGAATTCGTGCAACCTATTTGCATTCTGTCTGCAGGCAAGGGTGGCACATTTACTTGAAACGGACCGAATTTCTTGCCCGATGCTGGCCGAGTAGACCCTGGGACGCGTGGATATTGCTTTTTCGTGTCTTCATTGCCGGGTTTTTTGGTTTGTTTGTTTTTGGTTTTTGGTTTTGAGGCTAAAGGGGAAGAGCTGGGTCGAAATTCTGGCCGGATAAGTGGGGGATTCTCGGCCATGAGAAAAGCAGAAGGAAGAGGATTCAGAAGCCGGAGAGGAAAGCAGTAGCCCCCTGCCCCCTTATCCTTCCACCTCCCTTAACCTCAGCCAGTGACCGTCGGTGGAGACCCCAGGCGGCTGCCTCAATGTTTGACTGCCCGTTCGCCTGCGCTTTGCCAGCACTCGCCGGAGGGGCACACCAGGCATCTCCTGCGCTGCGCTGAAGCCGGCACCCAGACTCGCAGGGGGCTTTGGAAGGACCCGCTCTGCCCTCGCCTCCTTCTCAGGCTGCTCAGCTCCGAGGCCCGGGCGCGGCACCCACCATGAGCGGCTGCCGGCGGCTCGCGCTCCTCTGCGCGCTGTCCTGGCTCCTGAGAGCCGCGGCTTCTGGGAGCCGGGTACAAACCCCAGCGCAGCCTCCCGCGCCCCGCCGCGCCCCGGGGGATACCGCCAGGGGCGCCGATTTCGATCACGTCTACAGTGGGGTGGTGAGTCTCAGCACCGAGAACATCTATTCCTTCAACTACACCAGCCATCCTGGCCAGGTAAGACGCTCGCTCCCCTCACTCGACTCCCAGGAACTTGCCTGTCGCTGTCTTGGGTTCTCCTGGGAACCGACCTTGGGAGACATCAGAAACCCGGGGCACGCTCCCGTTTCTCCTCCGAAGCAATAACTACCCTATCCGAGTTGCCGCACCCTCCGCAACCCGCCCCGGGGACAACTCTGCTTAACCTCGCGCCTTCCTCAGCCTGGCAGCTGTTATTTCTGGGTTATGCAGAGGCGCTGGGTTCCAGCTACAGCGCAGCTTCCCTACATGGTCTGCAGGTCCTGGCCCCTCTGCTGTGCCCTTCTCCAGGAAAGTCGCGATTCCTGGGGTTGCCGAGGGGAAGGAACGCACCTCTGTTCCTAATCCCTGGCGGAAAAGAAACCTCATTTCATCTGGATCGATTCAGCCAGAACCTTCTATTTCATAGCGTATGGGGAGGGCGAGCTGCTTAGAATCTAAAATGGGAATCGGGTGAGAATGGACGCACGCTGCAGAGCCTCTGTGTATTCAATAGTCACTTCCTGTGTTTCGGTACCACTGTCACACATACGTGCTTCAGAGAAGCCAGAAGACATGGCCAAAGATACAGGAACAGCAGCCATCCTTTGATCTCGAGGTTTCAATGTGAAACAGGGTGAATAAATTGTCTGAAAGTTTGAGAATTATTTCTGAAAAGAGTTGAGATGAGACAAGAGGGAAAATGACTGTTTCAGTAGCTATCCCTTTGAATATATATTCTGATTACATAATGTAAGAAAATGAATATATTTAGCTTTTTCCTTCTAATAGGGAACTCTCTGGGGCACAGGAAAAAGAGAAAACTCTCCAGTGTACCAGCCTCTGGATCATCTTCCCATATAAATACACACAGAAACACATACATGTTCCTCACTATGCCAACATTTGCTACTCCCTCAGGGAATTCTAGAACCAGGTGATTACTATACCATGATATGCCTCTCTCTCTGACTCTCACTCATGGTCAGAACTTGGAAACCTTATAGCTTCGGGTAGTGAGGGAGGCATGAATTGAGCCAGAGACCAGCGTGCCCATCACCACTGCCAGTCATCTCCCAGCTGTGTGGTATTGAAGTGACCAGAAGATTACCCTTCTTCAATCTTGCACTAAGATGCTATCACCATGGCAATACAGCTCTCTCCCTGTCCTTCCCTAAACTTCAGGTTGTGTGCCCTGCAGTGAGCAGTGACTATGTGCAGAACCATTCCACTGCAGACAAGTGGTAAGGTTAGGGATGGGGGAGTTGGGGGCGGGATACAGTTCTTATTCCCCGTCCCATGTAACTGACTTTCCTTATCTAAAGTAGGGGAATGACAGAACAAATGGCTGACCCCAGTACACTTCATCCATGAGGTGTGTTTCTGACCCTGAAGTTGGCTCAAAACAGATAAAAGTCTGGAAAACACCATGATCTCTGGGCTGTACTGTCAGTCTCCTCCTAAATCATTGATAAGGAAATTCAAAGTTTGTCCTGACATCAGGTTTTGGTATTTCTTGCATTTGTGCTTAGAGAGGGAGACTGACTGCTTTTTGATTGTTGATTTGGCCTTTTCCCATTAGAATTCAGTTTATTCTTCTACTATACCACAGGTTCTACTGTTGGCAGTTGGGGTCACTTGCTTGAATTTTCTAATAAATTGCAAGACATTGAGGGCAGGGCACAGTCATGTTCTGTACCCCAGTACATAGCTGGCACATAAGAGGTTTAAACTTTTTGGAAAAAATGAATAAATAAGTGAAGAAAAGATTAAAGAATCTTTAAGTTGAAGCTAAATATGATAAAATATATATTGTTTTCAATTTAATAGATTGGGAAAATGTGAAGTTATTTTAGTTTTTCATAAAAACAAAAGTTTTAAAAATTGTTTTCAATTATGCCCTTTCTATTTTGCCTGTATGTGTGTTTAAATGCCCTTTATTTTATGAAGCAATGGTGATAATTAGTTTTTAATGTATGTTTTCATAATACAATAAAAAGTTGACAACCCCAAGCAGTCCCCAGAAGTTCCATTAAAATTTTACCAGTCTGAGAAATACAAAGTTGGGAATCATGGAACCAGCAGGTGCCTCAAGTATTTTGATTATTTTAATACTAGTCTGCATTAATATAAATCACATGTCCTCAAGCCTTACAGCTTTCTGGGACCCCTCTTTACTATGTAAATAAGATAGTGGACCCCTCAACCCACTTATTATTGGAAATTGCCCACCTCTCTGTCTGGCCAGTATTCCTGTGATTTCTCCAGAGATGGCATTTTCCTGATCAGTCTGTCCAAACCATTACTCCCAGTTTTGATTGATATCCTCTTCTCTTGTTGGTTCCCTTTGCCTCATGTTGGATACCTACAGTTTCACTCCCGATACTATAAACACAAGGCTGTTGCATATAGCAGGATTTTACTAAAGGTTTAGAATAGCATGGGGGAATTACAGCACAGCATAGGGTAGGTGGTAGGTTAAATCATAAATTTAGACAACACCATCCTAACAATTTACCAGCTCTCCCCCACCAGGGAATTTCTAGCTAATGGTGCTGTCTTTAGAGCCCTGACTTATCAGCATCTTCTTGGCCAAACCTTTCCCAAATGCTGGCTTCCAATTGTCCAGATTTTTGTTATTCTCTCATACCGAGAAATTTAGGCCTCCACCCACTACTCCAAGAGAAGCTCTGCTAAACAAATGACCATCTGTTCCCCAGATCTGTGATTTCCAGAGCAGAAGCTTAGACATTGCTGTTTTTTCTTTAATCTAAGCAAAGTCCTGGTGAGGGATTCCTACCTGCAGAGGTCCTTCCCTACCCACCCCTCTTCAGTGCAACAAAACATCCAGTTTAGAAAAACAAAACAGGTCTAACTTTCGATTTTAAATCATGTTTTCCTTTCCCCTTCAAGCCATTGTTGCATTTGCCATTATTGTTCCTTCAGTTTGGAGAAGGAAGCCATCTCCTCCTACTCTAAGTTTAAGCTTTGGGGAAGGGAGGAAGCGGTTGTGGGAGCTGTGGCTCCTAATCTTTCCTGTCAGCCACTACATCTCCCGCACCAAACACTGCCCCAGAGAACTAAATTCAGCACCAGGAAAAGGCTCATATGTCTTTCAGGCTCAGAGTAATGTAAATATGAAGTTGCCATTAAAAACAAAACGAAACAAAAAACCTCCCTGAAAGAATGGAGTGATTGGTTTAAGGAAGAACAATGAAAATAGTGATTGAAGGTGCAAGTTGGGCAGGATCATGGTAAAGTTCTCTGGAGAAGTGTCTGGAGACTCCCTTTAAGGAGAGTAGGGTTACTCTGTGGCAAACAGGTTTTTCTGTAACTATGAGATGGGAGCCAAACTAGGAGGAAGTCACTTTGTTGGTAAAGTCACCAGGGAGTATGTTTGATTAGGACAGAGGGTGTAAATGCAGGCTTATTGGGAAATGAGACTTTTCTTGTAGAGACAGGGGCGGCACCAGTCAGGTATTTATATTTGAGCTAGATGGTGATAAGAAGCCTTTTAATTAAAAGCCTACCCACTGCACAACAGGGTGTCTTTTCTGAGGTTTTCAGTAACAGAATTCATTGTTTGGCATAGATTCTTGAATTTGAAATGTTTCCCTGGAAATATTTCTTTTATTTTGTTTGTTAAATTTTAATTATATATATATATATATATGATACTTTTCAATGACCAAGGAACAATCCTTGACTTTATTAACACCAACTAGTAGTTGTATACCTAGAACCAGTTATACCAGCGTCTTGGATTCAGTTTCAAGGAGCCTATCCGAAATACATATCTAGACACTCCAGTGGTAACTTCTAGCTATATATATTGCATTACTGCTTGCATAGAAGAATTGAAAACTGATTTGATAGCTCCAGTTCTCCCCATTTCATATAGGGAATGCCTTACTCTTTATACATTGAGACCAAGGAGACTTCCTCTCCTGTCGTTCACATCCTTTTACTGAACTGGACTAGTGGTTGTTTAAGGTGAGATCATCACATTATCACATTACCTGGGTGATTGGGCACCTCCCACATTTTTGTCCGTAGCTGTGGCAGCAGAGCCTCAGTCTATGGGAATGGTGTCTAGGGGCCGCCATTACATCAGTCATGGGCCTGATATTGTGAAGGACTTGCTGTCTACCTGCCCAGACCTGCTAATCATGTGTTGAATGTGTAATGGATGCTGTCCAATATGGTAGCCACTAGCCACATGTGGCTTTCAAGCTTTTGAAATGTGACTAGTCCAAATTGAGATGTGCTGTAATTGTAGATAGAATACATATCAGATTTTGATGATTTAGTATGAAAAAATGTAAAATGTTATTAACAATTTTTATATTGATTACATGTTTATTTTGGGGTACATTAGGTTGAGTAAAATATATTAATAAAATTAATTTCACCTGTTTCTTTTTATTTTTTAAATGTAGCTACTAGAAAAGTTAAAAACACATATGTGACTCATATTATATTTTAATTGGACAGCACTGCTCCATGTACCACAAAACTTTAGAGAAGAGAGCTGTTCATATGTGCTACAGATGACTTTGTTGGAAGAAACGAGTCTTGAAAGAGTCATAATAGATAAGAATCTATATAAGGGGAAAGGCATTTCAGATATGGAAATATATATCCGATTTGTTTTTTGTGGCAAGACTACAGCAGAGATGGCATTATATATTTCCATCAGAAGGCACATAATGTCTGGTTGTCTCTTTTTGTGATGATAGCCACCATTGATGATCATTGCCTAGTTCCTTCAGTTCATTAGGAGCAGCAAAATAGTGATATTTTAATTCTATCATCCGCTTTTCATTTATTAGCTAGAATACTTCTATGATAAGAAAACTCTCTCTCCAAAAAAAAAAGAAAAAAGAAATAAAAAAGAAAAATTTTTAAAAAGAAAAACTGTCCTCATCAACATTTGTTTACCTTAAGCTACTGTTCATAAAAGAAACATGGCATAAATGCTTCATTATTTTCCTTTATTTACCTGTTTTCAAAATAATGTGCCAGTCTCCTAATGTAAAATGATCAATGAGATTTTATTTACCATAATCATGAGCTCATGAATTTAGACATATGTGGTATGTTTCAATCTATTCCAGTTATTATTCTTATTAAAGATCAAAGTGTTCATCCCTGGCCAGTGACAGGCAATTTGAGTTGGCTCCTGAATTCATTTGGTAGAACACAAGTGGTCTCTGACATCTTTGTGGCTTTCCCTTGCTTTCTGGCATAAAAAGATATTTCAAGTTCAATTCCTGTTCCCAACCAAGAATCAGTCATTTCTCCAAGAAGCTCAGGTCCCTTTTAGTGAAAAATAATTTTTAGAGACCCTAGTTTGGAAACTAGGGTCCCTTGTTGGTAACAGGGTGGTCACTTTTTTCTAGGCCTATTCAGTGGACAAAGCTAAGGAATACCTCATATCATGAGTTCATACTGCTATTTTCAATACAAATTCAGAAATACAGGATTTTACTTAACCTCATTATCTTATGTCTGTATCTCCTTTTTCCTGTGCCAAAAAACCTTGTTCACAGACATCAACTTAGTCACTCATTTTCTTTATTCCACAATATACACACAACAGTTTTAGATAACAATACTAACATTACCACCAACCATAAGATTACTGGAAATAGTTTAAGATTGATTGATTGATGATTTTTCTTTATTAGAGATGTTGTGGGTTTACAGAACAATCGTGCATAAAATATAGGGTTCCCATATACCACCCTATTATTAACACCTTGCATTGGTGTGGAACATTTGTTGCAGTTGATGAAAGCACATTTTTATAATTGTACTGCTAACTATAGTCCATGGTTTAACTTATGGTTCACTGTTCAGGTAGCGTAGTTCCGTGGATTTTAAAAATTTTTTATTCTATTACCATATATACAACCTAACATTTCTCCTTTTAACCACATTCAGATATATATTTCAATGCTGTTAATTGCATTTACAATGTTGTGCTACCATCACCACCATCCATTACCAAAACATTTCCATCCTTCCAAACAGGAATCCTACACACTTTAAGCCTTAACTTCCCATTCCCTATCCCTACCCCATCCCCTGGTAACCTGATTCTAGATTCTGACTCTGTTAGTTTGCTGATTCTAATTATTTCCTGTTAGTGAACTCATGCAATATTTGTCCTTTTGTGCCCGGCTTATTTCACTCAACATGATGTCTTCAAGTTTCATCCATGTTGTTGCATGCTTCAGGACTTCATTCCTTTTAATTGCTGAATAATATTTCATTGTGTGTATATACTACATTTTATTTATACATTCATCAGTTGTTGGACACTTGGGTTGTTTCCATCTTTTTGCAATTGTGAATAATGCTGCAATGAATATCAGTGTGAAATATCTGTTCGTGTCCCTGCTTTCAACACTTTTGGGCATATACCGAGTAGTGGGATTACCAGGTCATATCATAATTCTATACTCAACTTTCTGAGGAACCACTAAACTATCTTCCACAGCAGCTGCACCATTTTATGCTGTCACCAGCAACAAATGAGCATTCCTGATTCTCAGCATCCTCTCCAACACTTGGAATTTTTCAGTTTCTTAATAGCAGCCATTCTAATGGTTATGAAATGGTATCTCCTTAGAGGGTATCCTATTAAGTATGCTGAGTCAAATTATTGTGTTTTAAAGTTATTTGGTATAGTTCCTTTCAGTGTGGTTATGCCATCAACTTGTTAGGTTCATTTGTTTCATTTTGCTTTTAAATTTTAGAGATCGTTATTAAATTTTATTTGAAAATCAAAAATAAGAAATTAAAACTTAACAAATGCAAAGCATAGTATATTCAAAGAAGTCTAACTTCTGTTCCTGGCCTCTGTACTTCAGTCCTTCTCTTTCTCTGTAGATAAGCATTTAAAAAAATTTTTATGATCTGGAAAGTAAATTTTTTAAAAAAAGTTTGGATTTTTGTTCCAGTGGTTTCTTTTTACTAATACTTTATAAAATGCCCTTAGTCCTCACTTTTTTGCCTGTTGTCTACTAATTCCTTAGGAAGAGCAATATTGAAATTAGCTGATATCATTTTTTTTCTCCCTCCCTTCCTTCAACCTCCAAATCTAGTTAATGTCTATAAGGCAAATAATGAACTTATTCTACTTTTCATATGTTCTCTCTACCCCCCCCCCATTTTTGGTTAGTTGTACATTACCTATATTGTCTGAGCATATAGCCATTACAAACTATACTGTTTCCCTTATAATCAACATTTAGTCTTCGTTCTACAGGCACATATATATTTAAAGTTTACCATCAGTCCTTATGTTAATGTCTTCTAGTCATTTTGGTTGTGTATAAATAATTCTCTAGGAGATAACTCAGGAAGGACTCATGGGAACAATATTCCCAAAGTTCTATCTTGTTTGTGAAAGTTTTTCTAAGCCTTTGTATGGGAAGATGAGTTTGGATGGATATAAAATTCTTGGCTCACTCCTTTTTTCCTTGAATATTTCAAATACTCCTTTGGGCTCTGGCAAAATTCTGATGACAAACTGATTTTCTTTCCCATGTAAGTATCTTTATTTTTCTACCTGTATGCATGAAAGACTCCACCCTCCTCCTTTTTTCTATAAAATCCAATGGTTTCACAGACTATATCTAGTAGGTCAATTTTTCAAAGGTATATGATACAACCTTTTATTATGAAACTTCAAGGATTTTTTTTTTTTTCAGAAAATTTTTCTTCAGTTAGAGTTTTTAGTATTATTTTGCTCTAATGCTTGATTATCTTCTTCAGAAATTCCATTTACTCTTATGTTGGTCCTTCTTTGTTGTTTTTTATATCAATGGAAACTTTCTATCTCTTTCTTTGTTTCCTTCCTCATTTAAATTTTTTCATCCTTTCCCCCTTCCATTTTTCTAAGACATTATCTAGGTGTTTATTATGTTTGTGCTTCTTCCAAGTATAATATCCATTTATAAAATGATTTTTAATTTAATTTCTAATTTTTTCCTGAATTTTATCACCTCTTTTTTCAAACAGTCATTTTCTCCAATTCATCTCGTTTCTGAACTTTACTAATTCTTATTTACACTGTTATTTCATGGCTTGTATCATTTTCATGATTTTTTAACTCATTTCAAAATATTAGGTTATACTATTCATCTATTTTCAGGGCACAGATTTCTGGCTTATGTTCACTGTCCATAATAATTTTATTCTGTTCCTTATTCTCTTTCTTACAGTAACTTTGTATGGGATTTAACTGCAATCCTTGTCTATTGCTCGTATTTAAATGAGTTTTTCTTACTTTTAGGAGGGAAAGATTTCTGAATAGCTTTCCTAGCTTTCTTCTGTTGTGTTTATGAAGTGATCAAAATGTAGTTTTCTTTCTGAGATCTGCCACCATGGCTCCCTCCATAAAACAGGACTTTCTCTTTCCTTTGCTCCAATAGTCTTTATCCTACTCAATTTAAGTCTGTTCCCAGTTTTTCCTTAGGGCTTTGTCTAGTAAGGGCATTTTGGTTAGCTAGTTTTGAGAATTCATGGGGTCCATACTATGCCAAACTCTGTGGACTTCCTGAAGTATCTCTACAGTCACTTATAAATTAGCACCTACAAAACTTCCTCCTAGTTTTGACCACTGTGATCAGATTAGCGCTCCAGTACTTTCAGTTAGTATCTTTTGAAGAAGATGGTTCTCAAAGATGGGTCTCAAAGCCTCATGCCTTCTCTCTGCACAGTTACTGACACCAAACAGGTCTTTTGTTACCATCCACTTATATTTTAGGGTTTGTGAGGATACATTTTCACTGAGTTTTTTTGTAGATGTTGTCCATGGAATTTTAGTTCTGCTAACCTAGTTGTTCTGTTTTCATAGAGTATTCAGAGAGATTCAAAATACCTGCTGCTAATAACAATATCTTCCCATAATCCTCTGCTCATTGCTTTTTCCCTGTAACTTTTAATTTTAAAATAATTTCAGGGAGGAGCTAAGATAGCAGCATGGAGAGGAGTGGAAGCTAGTTAGTCCCCCTGGAACAACTAATAAACAACCAGGAACAACTAGTAAATAATCTGGATAACTACAGGGGGACAAACATGACTGTCCACTCATCATACAGCAACCTGAATTGGGAGGAATGCCCGAGATCACAGCATAAATCTGTAAGTAAAATCTGTGGATGTGAGCTGAGAGCCCCCTCCCCCATGGCAAACTGCAAAGCCTTTGCTGTGATAGAGAGCAGTACTCTCTGAGCAAGTGAATATAGCTCAGCTGAGCTCCTACTGGGGTTTTAATTACCAAGCATGGACTGCTCAATACAAGCTATGAATCCCCAACAAGCACACAGACTTTTGGTGATGACTGGCACTGGAGAGCCAGAGGACCTCTCTGGGAGGGAGGGGGAGCACAGAGGACAGGGTGCTGTCTCTGGCCAATGGGTGAAACTGAGGGTGGCCATGGACTTGGCCCTGAAGGGGGGGTTTCTGTCCCTTTTTCAGCTCAGTGGAGAAAGCCTCGGCCATTTTCAGTTCCCAGCACTCTGACCCAGACAAGGGTGGAGATAGCACAGGCAGAGAGACTATTGGAATGTAAATGACCTCTCCCCAGGGGGTATATCTTCCCTAAGAGGTAAAAGGTGGTGCCAAGCTCTACTACCCACCTTCCATTCAGAACCACCCCAGATCCTAGGGGAAAACAGCCATGGGCCACACCTCCTTACACCAGTCTGGAGCTACAGGAGGACAGGTGCCACTACCAGGAAGGAAAGCACAGAGACTTGAGGCGTCACAGGGTGTATCAATCTAAGACACCCTCAGGGAAACTGGATACTATTACCTCCTTCTAGATCTGAGCCTGTTCTGGTCTGGGAGAACCTGATTGGGGTAACCAAGGAAAACAGATGCCTAGACCACAGAAAACTACAACTTACACTAAGAAAAACAAAGTTATGGCCCAGTCAAAGGAACAAACTTACACTTCAATTGACATACAGGAATATAAACAACTAGTACTAAATCAAGTCAAAAAGTTTAGGGAAGATATGGCAAAAGAGACGAAGCATATAATGAAAACAGTGGGTGAACATAAGACGCAAATAGAAAGTTTGAAAAAACAACTGGTAGAATCTATGGAAATGAAAGGCACAAACGAGCTGAAAGACACAATGGAGACATACAACAGCAGACCTCAAAAGGCAGAAGAAAACACTCAGGAACTGGAGAACAAGACAACTGAAAGCCTATACACAAAAGAACAGATAGAGAAAAGAATGGAAAAATATGAGCAACATCTCCAGGAAATGAATGACTACACGAAATGCAGGTATGTACATGTCTTGGATGTCCCAAAAGGAGAATAGAAGGGAAAAGGGGCAGAAGCAATA
Organism: Choloepus didactylus; assembly: GCF_015220235.1. Lineage (NCBI taxonomy): Eukaryota > Metazoa > Chordata > Mammalia > Pilosa > Megalonychidae > Choloepus > Choloepus didactylus. The sequence continues at coordinate 79,108,044 of NC_051307.1, forward strand.
ATAGAGGAAATAATCAATGAAAATTTCCCATCTCTCATGAAAGACATAAAATTACAGATCCAAGAAATGCAGCATAACCCAAACAGAACAGATCTGAATAGGCCTATGCAAAAACATTTAATAATCAGATTATCAAACATCAAAGATAAAGAGAGAGTCCTGAAAGCAGCAAGAGAAAGTGATCCATCACATACAAAGGAAGCTTGATAAGACTATGTGTGGATTTCTCAATAGAAACCATGGAGGCAAGAAGGAAGAGGGGTGATATATTTAAGATACTGAAAGAAAAAAACCACCAACCAAGAATCCTATATCCAGCAAAACAGTCCTTCAAATATGAGGGAGAGCTTAAAATATTCTCTGACAAACAGACAATGACAGAGTTTTAGAAGAAAATACCTGCTTTACAGGAAACACTAAAGGGAGCACTACAGATGGAAAGTGTGCCAGTTTGAATGTATTATGTCCCCCCAAACGCCATTATCTTTGATGTAATCTTGTGTGGGTGGACCTATCAGTGTTAATTAGACTGTAATTCTTTGAGTGTTTCCATGGAGATGCACCCCACCCAACTGTGGGTGATGACTCTGATTGGATAATTTCCATGGAGGTGTTACCCCACCCATTCAGGGTGGGTCTGAATTAAATTACTGGAGCACTACATAAGATCAGACAGAAGGAGCAAGCTGCTACAGCCGAGAGGGACACTGTGAAGAAAGCACAGGAGCTGCAGATGAGAGACAGTTTGAAGATGGCAGTTGAAAGCAGACTCTTGATCCAGAGAAGCTGAGAGAGGACAAATATCCCAAGTGCAACTAAGAGTGACATTTTTGAGGAACTGCAACCTAGAGAAGAACGTCCTGGGAGAAAACCATTTTGAAACCAGAACTTTGGAGCAGATGCCAGCCATGTGCCTTCCCAGCTAACAGAGGTTTTCCAGACACCATTGGCCATCCTCCAGTGAAGGTACCCGATTGCTGATGTGTTACCTTGGACACTTTATGGCCTTAAGACTGTAACTGTGTAACCAAATAAACCCCCTTTTATAAAAGCCAATCCATCTTTGGTGTTTTGCATCCTGGCAGCGTTAGCAAACTAAAATAGAAAGGAAAAGACAGGAGTGAGAGGTTTGGAACACAGTTTTGGGAGATAGTAGCACAGTAATGTGGGTACACTAAACAAAGATGACTGTGAGTCTGGTTGAAAGACGAAGGTTAGGAGCATGTGGGACACCAGAAGGAAAGAGGAAAGATAAAGACTGGGACTGTATAACTCAGTGAAACCTAGAGTGCTCAACAATTGTGATAAAAGGTACAAATATGTTTTTACATGAGGTAGAACAAATGAATGTCAACATTGCAAGGTGTTAAAAATAGGGTGGGATTGGGGGAAAAATACAATCAATGCAAACAAGAGACTATAATTAACAGAAACATTGTATTATGCTTCCTTTAATATAACAAAGGCAATATACCAAAGCTAAATGCATATGGGAGGGAGGCATGGGGGAAGGGTATGGGACTCTTGGCATTGATGATGTTGTGTGACTCTTTATTCTACTTTAGTTTAATGCTATCTTTCCTTTTGTTGCTTCCTAGCTGTTACGTTTTCTTTTCTCTCTCTCTCTCTCTCTCTTTTTTCTTTCTCTTTTGTCTCTCTGCCTTCTTTGACTCTTCCTCCTTCTTTGTGGAAGAAATGGAGATGTCCTTATATAGATAGAGGCAATGGTGGCGAATACATAAATACATGACTATACAGGGAACCATCGATTGTTTACTTAGGACCAAATATATGGTGTGTGAACAAAACTGTATTAAAAAAAAATGGGTTAATGAAGAAACCTTGAGAACACTATATTGAGTGAAATAAGACAGACTCATAAGGACAAATATTTCAGGGTCTCACTGATATGAACTAATTATAATATGTAAACTCATAGACATGAAATATAAGTTACCAGGATATAGAATGAGGCTGAAGTATGGGGAGTGGTTCTTATTATGAGCAGAATGTTCAACTAGGGTGAACTTAAATGTTTGGAAATGGACATAGGTGATGGTAGCACATTGTGAGAATAACTAACAGTGCTGAATGATGTGTGAATATGGTGGAAAGGGTAAGCTCAGAGGCATGTATGTCACCAGAAGGAAAGTTGGAGGTTAAAAGATGGGAATGTATAAAACAGTGAATCTTGTGATGGACAATGTCTGTGATTAACAGTACAAATATTATAAATCTCTCTCATGAACTAGAACAAATGTGTGACACTATAACTAGAAGTTACTGAGAGAGGGGCATATAGAAAAAATATATACCTATCGCAAACTATGTACTACAGTTAGTAGTATTTTAACATTCTTTCATCCACAATAACAAATGTACTACACCAATACTATTTATCAACAATGGAGGGAGGGGGGTTAGGGATATGGGAAGATTTGAGTTTCCTTTTTTGTCTCTATTTCTTTTCTGGAGTAATGAAAATGTTCTAAAAATTGAAAAAACGTTGTGATGGATGCACAGCTGTATGATGGTACCATGGGCAATTGATTGTACACTTTGGATCTTTGGATAATTGTATGGTATGTGAACAATCTCAATTAAAAATGCAAAAAAAATAGAATTAAACTGGAAGTCAACAACAAATGAAAAAAAAATAATTTCAAACTTACAAAAAGGATAGAAAAAGAGTACAAAGAACTCCAATATGCTCCTCCCTAGATTTCCCAATTGTTACCATTTTTGCCACGTTTGCTTTATCACTTTCTATCTATATGAACACTTTTTTTCTGAAGCACTCAAGAGTAAGTTAGAGACTTACTCCTTTGTAAGGAGTGCTCCTTTGTCCCTAAACACTTCTGTATATTTCCCAAGACAAGGACATCTTCTTATATAACCTTAGAACAATTTTAGCTATAGACCTTATTCAAACTTCACTAATTTCCCAATAATGTATTTAATAGCAATAAAAATGTTTTTCCCTTGGGGTTCAATCTAAGAACACAAGTGGCTTTTAGTTCTCATGAATGTTTAGACCAACTCTGAAACAATTCTTCATGCTTTCTTTGTCTTTGAGGACCTCAAAATTTTTGCAGAGTACAGACAGTTATTTTGTAGAATGTCCCTCAATTTGGTCTTCTCTGAGATTTCCTCATGAGTAGATTCTGGGTTTAAATTTTCAGCAGGAGCAACACAGGAGTGATGTTATATCCTTAGTGCTTCATATGATGCAGATGGTGTTGAGCTTTCCCATTACCGGTATAGTTAACTTTGGTCGCTTGATTAGCTGCTCTCTACCAGGTTTCTCCACTGTAAAGTTACTATTTTCTCTTTGTAATTAAAAAGTAATTTGTGGAGCAATTCCTTACAACTATGCAAATATCCTATGCCTCATCAGACTTCCAACCACTAGAATTAGCATCCATTGATTATTCATGCCTGAATCAGATATTACTATCATGGTTGCCAACTAGTGATTTCCTTATTCATAGTTTCTTCTACATGTATTAGTTGACATTCTACTATAAAATGAGCTTTTTGTTCTCTCCCATTTATTTATTCATTCCTTTATTTTTGTTTATTTATATCAGTACAGACTCAGATTCTTATTTAATCCAATGACCCATGAATTAAAATCTTGTTATAAATAACCTACCATTCCTAGTATTACAAGTTTTTCCCCCTCAAATCAGCCATACTCCATGTCTATAGTGGGTATAGTAAGGATCTCTCTTGTGCTCTAACCTAGAAAGAAGGAGTTTTCTCTCCTCCCCAAAACCTGCAAAATAATTGTATTTCAAAGGCTTTTAAGGAATCGCAAGGGAAGTTAGTGATCATCAGTTAGCGTCCAGGTCATTTGCTGACTCCCAAGCAGGTCTCCCCTTGCCATTTAACATGTATAGTAATACTCAGTTTTGATTGTACAGTTAAAGGTATAAGTATATAGGTCTTTCTTTATTTGTAAGAAACTGCAAGTTAGAATAGTGAAGTGATGTATTAGTGATAGCTGAAGCTAGAATTCCTTAGTGTCTGATTTCTGGCATAATTTTATCCATTTCAAGTCCTAGATTATGGAGTTCTCAGAATATTTTGTAACGTGGGTTTTCATTAGTGGTTTCTGAAATGTGATAAACTTTGCATTATGTCTGGGTGGTGAGATTAAGGGGAATTTATCTTCCCAGTACTTTTCTGTATTTTCTAAATATTTCACAATGAATATCTTTTACTTTTACCTAAGGAAAGGACAATAAACAACTAAGAAGAAGAGGTGTATTGGGAAGAGCACTGGGTGGGGTACCAGGAGACCTGCATTTCAATCTTTTACTTGCAGACCTTCATCACATCCTATTCCCTCTCTGAGCTTTATTTTCCCCCATGATAAGACAAGAGGATTGCATTTTTGATCCTTATTCAGGCAGTAAGCTTCAGCGCTCTGATATTTATCCACCACATGTCAGATGGTAATTTTTTTCTTGACCAGAGATGAGTAGGATCTTGCCAGAAAGATCATTTCTAATTCTGTCTTATAAAAGCAAGCAAATGAAAGACTTAAATTACTGTTTCCTAAAAACTATTCATTATCTCCCCTTTCGAGAAGCTTCCCATAGAGCAGCTCACTGCTTGGAAATGTGGTTTTGCTTTGTTTTGTTTTTTCCCCTCCATGCTTGCCACATGTGCTGAGCTTGTATTCCAATTCCTTTTTGTCTCTTGCTGGCATTCCTGCTGAGCGCCATGTCAATAGGCTTGCTGTAGTGTAGTATTTGTTTTTTTTGTTTTGTTTTGTTTTGTTTTGCCTTTTTGTTCTGTGTTTACTGCTGTGATGGTTCCTTCTGAGAGGGTATTTTAAGTATCTGATACAATATGTAGTGATTTTCAGCCTTCCTCCTTTTCCTGCTTAGGTTTTAACTTCTTACTTGAACTATTTACTATGTCATTTCTAACTGTGGACTTGAATTTAAAGATCAAGATACTTGATACTTATGAGACCTTGAAGCTTCTTTGCTGCTGGGAAGATGCCAGCATTGATTTCTTCTTTTCAATGAGAAACCATACTGTGTTGATGCCATTAGAGGTTGCCATGCAGCACCCCAGAATATGTTAGCCAGGTCTTCCTACATTGTTTAACTCTGGAGCTAACAGAAGTTCCATGTCAACACACCAAGCTGGTGTTTGGGTGAGTTAAAGTTACATCTAATGAGCTATTTGAATTGGGGCCTCAACGTCCTTTCTGCTTATTGCTAAGGAACATATCAAACATATCATGGGTCTGCCGGACAATACAATCATAGTCTTTTCTATTTTACTTTAAAAATACATTTATAAACATTGCTTTTTTTATTTTCTTGTTTATTTTGGAGAAGGGAAACAGAGGTTTTTTGGTATACTGGTTGGCCATCCTAGCCAAAAAAACACACACACAAAAACTGAAGGCCTGTATTTTGCTTAAAAACTGAGAACAACATTGCATTCTATTAAGTCTTTAATCTATCTTTTGGTTTTCATATATAATAATTTTCTAAGAATGTGTAAAAATTGTACTACAGCAAGCAGTTGATTTACATGTCAAAAGATAGTATTCTGTTCCAAGAGAGAGAAAAACAGGGCTGAATGTTATACTGTGAATATAAAATATTTATTAAATGTTATTGATAATAAAATAAATTAAAATTAATTTGCTAATGTAGTTTATTATTCCAAATTCTCATTTCCTCAGTTTATTTGAAGTGACAAGACATAAGATATAATAGACAAAGAAACTGGTTTTGCTTTTAGGAAGGTCATGCAGACATTGATTTTGTACAAGATTGAACAGAAGATTTTGCAGTGGATTGAACAAGAATGAAACCAGTTTGAAGATTTCATATATTGAAAAATACATCCAGATAAAGTTAAACACAAGCCTTCTTTCTTAATAAGAAAGCTATAGCAATTCACATCCCTGTCACAGCTCCTTAGAACTGGGAAATTTTCTCCCTATATAACCATTGAAAAACTTTTTAGGAGCTAATTCTCAGTACTTAAAGTTAAAGAACTTCCTTTTGGACCTAGTCTTCTGTTGATCCCAAGGCTGGCCAGTGTTAAGTCCAGGCATCTGACTGAGATCTACCCTGCTCTGTGCTCACTTAGACATTCTCACCTTTGTCTCACCAGCATCAGCACATTATTTTTTTCCATTTTGCACTTGTTTTTATAAAAGAATAAGCAAAATGCAATAACAATATTCAAATAAGTGCAGAGTTGCTGCTGCCTGATAGAACTGAATGCATGCCTGCCAAGCAGGGCAATGTTGTGAAATATTTATTGTCACCTAATGTAAGTCCAAATTCAGTCTGAGAAAAGCACTTCAAGAGTATTAGTATACACTATTAGTTAATTTAAAGGTAAAGATTACCTATGTTTTGGTTAGGTATGTTTTAATATTTGAAAATGCCAGCAGAATTAAAGTTTATTTAGCATCATCAAGTAATGTGTTGTCCTGAGTAAAAGCATTTTCTGGCTACCTGGGATTCTAGCGGTTGATTCCTTAGACTTTTAAGAGTGTAGATAAAGATTTGCCCTTCCCTCAGCCTAACGCAGGATGGAAAAGTTTTCCAACTTTGTTCACTTCCGCATTGTCTCCCTATATTTCTATTATTAGAGTGTTGTATATATGTTTATGCATTTATAGCCTGCCTTGGTCAAAAGGGTTTGAAGAAATTCAGTCAGAATACCTGGGGCTCACTGCTTGTCACCGTTACCAACCTTCCCTTCCACTGCCACCACCCTCTGACCTCTGTCTTTTCTCTTGTCCCTCCTTTTTCCTGTGCATCTTGTGTCTTTTTTATTCTCTCATCCTTTTTGTCTTTCAAACATTGTTGAACATGATCAACCCATCAATGCTCTCCCCATTCTCTGGTTGGTCTGATTATTTGAGGCTTTACTCAAACAATGACATCCTTTCTCCTTCATTCCAGAAGACGTGTTTTGCTCCTTACTTCCTGATGCAGGGCCATGATAAACAATTTCAGATACTAGAGGGCTGGTCTTTCGATCATCAAGGTTTTGCCATAGAATGTTGTTTTTCATTTTGTTTTTTCTTTTTGGGGAATTAAATAAAATATTTATTGCTTTTGGCCCAAGGGCCTTTTAAGATTATAGAGCAAAGATTAGAAGCAATGCAATACTTTTGAAAAATTGTACAGATTGAAACAAAACTAGAGAATGAGTTTTTGATCCCAAGATTACATTTTAGAAATTGATCTCATAAAAGAAGACATCAGAGCAGTACTGTATCATGCCATTTTAATTGCTGCTTTGATTCAAACATAAATTGTGCAGTTCATATAAAATCTTTAATAACCCCACTTTGAATTTACATTAAGCCTAAGCCATCTATTTGGCTAACTATGAATATTAGCTATATTAACTTAGCACATTACCCCATTGAATTATTAGGATTAAATTAATTAATGCATGTGAAACACTTAGAGCAGGACCTATCATGTAGTTCGGGACCCATACATTTAGTTTCATTATTGTTATTGTTGTTATTTTAAAATTTTTTTATTCTAATAATATATATACAACCTAAAATTTCCCCTTTTAACCATATTCAAATATATAATTCAGTGCTATCGATTACATTCACAATGTTGTGTACCATGGAGGATGAAGAATATACATTATTTGGGTAATCAGTATATATTTGTGTTGATCTCATTTGTCATCATTTCCTTTATTCAAATTAACAAGGTTATCTTTATCAAGTCTGCATAGCTACAGAAATGCAATCAGACTTGCATTTGAGGCTTCGTTCTGTTCTCTTTTCCATCACTGAAAGAAACTTACAATATCCCTTAAAGCATTAAATCTTAACAGTTAAAAGGACTTTTTAAATCACGCAAACTTTTCTTATTTAACAGGAGAAAACACTGAGAGCCAGCAAACTAAATTACTTATCTAAAATTATGTAATTAGTTTGAAGCAAAGCCAGGAATGTAACTCAGATTTCCTGAGGATACTCTCTCTCCCACAAGAGCACATCTATTATACTTATTAACAAGAATAATTTTTAAATACCATAGTTATACTTTCACAGTCAGGTCTTTTGATCATGCAATTTAAGAGCCTCATGTCTGACTCCCTTACAGTTGCTAAAAATTGAAACAAGGTTTTTGTTATTGTTTTTCCCCCATTAATTGTCCAGTATCTTAGTTTTCCAGGGTTGCTTTAACAAATACCACAAACTGGTTGGCTTAAACAGGAATTTATTGAATCATAGTTTTAGAGGCTAGAAGTTCAAAATCAAGGTATCCATAGCTATGTTTTCTCCAAAGTCCATAGCTTTCTGGTGGTGGCTTGCTGGCAATCAGTCTCTGCCTCCATCACAAGGCAATGCCTCCCTTTGTCCCCTCCTGTTCCTTCTCCTTCTATGTCCGAATTTCCACTGCTTACTAGCACTCCAGTCATATTGGATTAAGGCCCACTCTGATTCAATTTGTCCTTATCTTTACAGGATCTTCAAAGATCCCATTTATAAATGAGTTCACACCCAGGAGACCAGGGTTTAGGACTTGAACATGTCTGTTGGGGGACATGACCCAGTTCCCAACATCCAGGTTTCCATTTCCCTGTGTAAGTCAGTCGAACAGGGTTGACACCTAAGTAAAACTGCAAATTTGGAAGATTTTCTTCAATGCTTTAGAATAAACAATTATCTTATTCTGACTCTCTGTAGACCCCAGAGGGCCAATCTTCATCCTTTTAGTTGCCTTGTTTTCATCAGCCCCGGGTTCCTCCTTCTTTGCACCAGGCACAAGGCAGCTTAGAGCCCACCCCATCCCAGAACACACCAGCCTCAACTTTGCAGAACTAATATTCTAATAACAGAATTGTATTAGAGATAATTTTGCATAGGGGAGCCTTCCTGATGTTTCCAATGTTCTAGAGCCAAGATGACTATATTAATGGCCAGGCCTAGACTTGGCCTAACCCTTCAGTAATGTTTGCTTTAGGACCCTAGCAGTTAGGTTATCTGTCTCTCCAGAATGTTATTAATCCTGAAAACTGGTATTTCTGGAGTGCTACTAAACAGCCGTGAAGATAAGCCATACAAACAGTACTCATTGAACTTTTCTGTACTTCCAGATTTAAAGTATCCTTTAGTGGACAAAGTGACTCATAAATATTTTAATTAACCTAACCAGGAGCATATATCATGGGCCAAAAAATTAAAACAGGAATGTCCTCAATTTTATTTTATCACTCTCCCATACTTGCTAAAAAGAATCCTATAAATGTCTTCCCTCTCTCCCCATGCCACCTTCCCCAATAATTACATACCCTTTTGAGAGAAAGGCAATGTTTACCTAGTTAACAAAGGGAGGAAAAGCAGAGGATGAGGAGAGAGACAAAAAGTCGTGAAGTCTAGGTATGCAGAGAGGGTTTGGGGAGGTCTGCAGACAGTGAGGCTATAAAATAATTGTGGGTGTGAGTGAAGTGCACAGGAAAAGGAAAGAGGATGTGGGGGTCAGTCAAAGTTTTTGTCTGTAAAGAATAGAAATCAGCTAGCTAACATTAAGTAGAAAAAGAATTTATTAGAAGGATATTGGGTAGCTAGCTTACAAGTCCGAGTTACCAGGCTTAAAATACATTTGGGGACCAAGGGAGACTAAGCTGCAGAAAACAGAGCAACAATCATGCAACAGGAATGGATTCATTGGGATGCTAGCCCTGGCAGCACCACGTCCTCTGCCGCTGGATATGGTTGCCACTGGACACTGCTGCCATGAACCCCACTGGTATCACCATCCCCAGTGAATTCTGAACTCTCCCTTCATGTTTATGTCATTTACTCAAGATTGAAAGTACCAAGTGGGAGCATCCAGCTACTGAACTTGGGTCATGTATCTGGCCCCTTCGGACCCATAAGCAGCCTTGACCCCACAAAACTTGACAGTGAGTCATGGGGGGCTCCTCCAAAACACAAAGGGATTTGGATGCTGGATAGCCCCAAATCAACCCCACCAAAAGTCTTCATCAGGATGTGCTCAAGCTAGGGCATTTGTTGGAAGACAACTATGTGGACCCAGACATGAGATGGCAGGAGGAAGACTGGGGTGATACTTTCTGCCTATGCCCATTTAAAGAGGACAGCTAATTTGAAGGTCAGAGAATTCAAGAAGTATATGTCATCCCTGCAACAATATTCACTCCATGATTAGAAATGGTTTTCTCTCTTAACCAAGACCTTCCCAGGGCCCCTCTTCCTTGTCTCAAGAAATTTTCTCTGAAGACTTTGAAGACCAAGATGTTTGCAGATGATCAGTTTTGCCTCATTTAGAAAGCAGTTCCTTTTAGGTGATACTTATATCCTGACAAATACTTATTTATAATTATAAATGGCACCAGCCTGGCAATAAATTCTACAGCGGAAATAAATAGCTGATATGCACTAGATCTTAACTCTAACAATCATAACAATAATTTTCTAGTGCTTTTCCATCTTCAGAGCATTAATTAAGTAGGCCTCAGAACAGCACTACAAAAAACTTGCCTGCAGTGCAATCGCTCAGCATATAAATAAAACTCAGGGAGTGGATCCTGGAGCTCTGCCTCAATCCATAAAGTAATTCCTTTTCTCTCTTCAAACCTCTCACAATCAAAAGAGAGGGAATAGGGATAGAAATGACAATACAGGGAAAATAAAGAGAAAAGGATTAACGACAGGGGTGAGCAGTCTTGCAGATCCCTGTTTGGATGGTGACCTGGAAAGGGCTGTTGGCACTGGTCCAGGAGCCCAAGCCTGGAGAGACATCAGTGGGACTGAGAAACTAATGCAAAAGCTGAGAAATCCTAGGGAGACAGAAGATGGTGAGCTCCTGGAGTGAGAGGCAAATGTCAACCCAGGATTTAAGAGGCCATGGAGAAGAATTAGTCAGAGGAGAGCTTTTCCATAGTGCTTTTTTTTCCCTCAGTTTGGAGGGGGTGGATGGTTGCCAGCCCCGTGTCATCACCATTGTGAGCAGCATCAACGCGGTGCTGGCTGAGTGTGGTGGGAAAATGTCCTGGGAGATCTGCTGGAGTGGGGAAGCATAACCAGGGTGCAGGTCCCCACGACCCTTCAGTATTCCCTTGACAAAGGAAATTACAGCCACAACCAAGATAGGGACAGTGCTAGGACAGAGGTACAATTAGGTCGCCGTGGGGAGGATGGTAGCAGTGGTGGGGACACACTACATGACTGAGGGGTGGGGAGGGGATGTGGTTTCCCCTCCTATACCCCCCTCCTGTTCTCCGGTTCTCTCCTTGCTCTTTGCCCCTCCTCTGAGGCTCTCCGGGCTACCTTAGGCAGCTGATACCTCCGGGAATTAAGAGCTCACAGGAGAAAATAACAGTGCATCAGTGGAAGGAAATTATATGAGAGATATCAGACAACAACTTTTACCAGATGTAGCTGAATCAGAAAGAATAGGACTTTAGAATAAGTAAACTGAATATCCTCAAAGGGAAATGAATAGGAGGACGTTGATAAAATGAAGCTGGGACAAGCAGTTATAAAGATGAACTGACTGAAAATACCAGGTTTTAAAAGCAATACTATTTACATAAGGACCACAGGAGTAGATTGGATGTTAGAATGAAGAATGAATTAAAGAACTGGCAGTTTGACTTAAGAAACAGATTAAGAATCTCTCTTAAGAAATATAGAACATAAAAAAGAAAAATAAAGAAAATAGGGAAGGCAGAAGGAGAAGCATCATCATCTGTATAACAGGTGACCCAAGGAGTAAACAAATGGAGAGAAAGAATTATTTGTGGAAATAATGCTGAAGAATTAAGAACAGTCACTTCCCTGATATTCTGGGATATTTTTTAGAACCTGTTTAAACTTACAACGTCAAACTGTACTCCCTTCAGTCACATGGAAACAGTAAATATTTGTAGTGTATATACTAAGTATCATGTATATGCCTAGCTCCAAATACATCAAAGATAAAAATCCTCAGAGACAGAACAAATACATAGAACAATTAGCAAACATTACAAAACATGAAAATAGAATGCAATTGAGTGCTAAGCTGGGTAGTGCAGTACATAAGTTTTATAAGTTCTAAAGTGGAGATATCAGTGTCAGTTTGGGTCCTTTTAGGATATACCTGTTTTGGCAGCAGTCCACATGAAAAATATCTAGGGCAGCATTTTCCAAAGTGTGTTCTATGGAACACTTGTTCTGTGATAGTCATAGTTGTTGCATATAAAAGGGTTCCAAAAAACATTATGCTAAGCAAAAGGAACCAGACTCAACATACTACATATTGTGTTATTCCATTTATATAAAATGTAAATATAAATAAATCTACAGAGACAGAAATAGATTAGTGGTTATGTAAGGCTGGGGAAGGATAGAGAGATTCAGAGGTGACTGCTAAGGGCTATGGGGTTTTTCTTTTTGGAGTAATGAAAATGTTCTAAAATTGATTGTGGTGATGAATGCACAACTCTGTGATTATAGTAAAAGCCACTGGTTGTGCACTTTGGATGGATTGTATGGTAGGTGACTACTGCTACGTATTACCCTATAAGATACCTCATTTCTTTATGCAATTTTATTGAGATATATTCACATACCATAAAATCATCCAAAGTGTATAATCAGTTGTTCACAGTATTATCACTTAAAAGGGTGGTGATTTCCAATATTGTAGAACCTGGCCTTTTGGCCTTTTTTTTTTTTTTGACTACCCTGCAACTGAACTCCATTCCAGTGTGTTTGGGGAAGATTGTGAGTCTCGGATAGAGGTAGAGCCTCTTCTGCTACAGAAGTGAACATTAGGTACCTGCTATCTTGGCCTCCCCTCACCCCCTTTACGAAGGTCAGGCTTGGGTGTGTGGCCTAGGTGCTGCCAATCAGATTTGCTGTCCCCAGACTTTGACTTGGGAACCAGTGATGCAGGGATGACTTAGGAGCCAGTGATGCAAAGAAGTGGCTGCTTAGCAATAATAGAGGCAGCGTTGGGTTTCCAGGGATAGCAGTGGAAGTGGGGTGGTAGCAATGTCTAGTATCCAGTGCTGGTGGCAGTGGTAGGGTAAACATGCTGTCCAGATGGAATAAAATCTTAAAGGTGAGAAATATCCTCACAGAGGTATCAGAGGGTATCAGTAACCTGAAGTTGGAGCCAGAGGAGACAAGGGAAAGCCTATCTCAATAGGCTGGTCCTGGGGGCTGGGTTTGCTGTAGCAATAGCTGCTGCCCAGCCTCCCTTGGGGCTCCCTTTGTTCCAAGCATAGTTTCTCAGCCTCGCCAGCAATTTTGGACTTAATAGTATATTTTTAATATTCATGTTGCTATATGCACATCAAGTTAATTAGTTCCAACTGCTATGTATTACCCTATAAGATACCTCATTTCTTTATGCAATTTTATTGAGACATAGTTACATACCATAAAATCATCCAAAGTGTATAATCAGTTGTTCACAGTATTATACAGTTGTGCATTCATCACTACAATCAAGTTTTTGAACATTTTTATTACTCCAAGAAATAAAAATAAGAATGAAAATAAAAGTAAAAAAAGAAGACCCAAAACATCTCATACTCCCCCCCCCCATTATTCATTTACTTTTTGTTCCCCTTTTTTCTACTCATCTGTCCATACATGGGATAAAGGGAGTGTGAGCCACAAGGTTTTCACAATCACACGGTTACACCATATAAGCCATATAGTTATACAATTGTCTTCAAGAATCAAGGCTACTGGATTGCAGTTCAACGGTTCCAGGTGTTTCCTTCTAGCTGTTCTAATACACTAAAAAATAAAAAGGAATATCTATATAATGCAAAAGAATAACTTCCAGAATGACCTCTCACATCTATTTGAAATCTTTCAGCCACTGAAACTCCATTTTTGTTTCATTTCTCTTCCCCCTTTGGGTCAAGAAGGCTTTCTCAATCCCATGATGCCAGGTCCAGGGTCATCCCCAAGAGTCATGTCCCACATTGTCAGGGAGATATACTCCCCTGGGAGTCATGTCCCATGTAAAGGGGAGGGCAGTGGGTTTACCTGCAGTGTTGGCTTAGAGAGAGAGGCCACATCTGAGCAACGAAAGAGGTTCTCTGAGGGTAGCTCTCAGGCACAATTATAAGTAGGCTTAGCCTCTCCTTTGCAGTAACAACCTTAATAAGGGCAAGCCCCAAGATCGAGGCCTACTATAATGGTAGTCTCCAATGCTTGTGAGAATATCAGGAATTCTCCAAGTGGGGAAGTTTAATATTTCTGATTTTTCCCCCGTCCCTCAAGGGGCTTTGCAAATACTTTTTATTCTCTGCCCAAATTACTCTGGGATATATTAGGGTGTCATGCTAACCTGTTCTAACCAACCAGCTCTCATCCACTCTTCAAGGTTCCATGTAATTATGGTGTCTGATTAAACTGACCATACAAGTTACATTATATAGCATGTTACAGAAAATATAGATTTTCCACCAAATAAACATCTCTTCCTTTGGTCTCACACAGAAATCAAAGTTTTGAAACACAGTCAATATCATCCTTTTCCCTTTAGTCTGGTTTACCTTAGTCCTAATCAAGTCCATTTTGTTCATTTCTCTAATTAGAGTCTGACCTGTTTTTCAGTTTCTTTAACATTTGCTGTATGGAGTAATGTTGACATTCATAGCTACCTAACTCTGGCTCTGAGTCTCAGGTGTCACACAGATACCCGAAGTTCCAGGGACCAACCAGGTTATATACAAACAGCTCATAATCTCAGAATTTAGAAATAACCACTACAACTCATGAATAGATGTGACTGCTGTAAGAGCTTACAGTCCAGGGAACTTTACCGTAAGCCTTCCCCTAATAACCTATGCTTTCAGACTCAATTCTTTAGAGTTTGCACATTATAGTTAGTCCATATTAGTGAGACATTCTAATGTTTGTCTTTTTGATTCTGGCTTATTTCACTCAATATACTGTCATCAAGGTCCATTCACCTAGTTGCATACCTCATGACTTCATTTTTTCTTGCCCCCACTCAATATTCTATTGTAGGTATACACCAGAGTTCACCAGTCAGTTTATAGGTCGATGTACCCTTAGGTCACCTCCATCCATTGTGTCATGAATACTGCCACCATAAATACCTGTGTGTCCTGCTCTCAGTTCTTCCAAGTATGTACCCGATAATGGGGTTTGCAGGACCATACAGCAACCCCCTAATTAGCTTCCTGTGGAACCACCACACTGTCCTCCAGATGGGCTGCACCATTCTACTTCCCTACCAACAGGGAATAGGTACAGCCCTTTCTCCACATTTTCTTCCAGCACTTTATCCCTCTGTTTATTTTTTAAATTTTATTCACTTACCATACAATCCATTCTAAGTAAACAATCAATGATTCCTGGTATAAGCACATAATTATATATTCACCACCACAATCTATACGAGGACATTTCCATTTATTCTACAAAGAAAGAGGAAAAGAAGAAAAAAATGAAGAATAAGAATATAAAAGATGGAAGAAAAATAAAAGAAGAATTAAAATACAAAGAAAAGGTCAAGACAACAAAAACACTACCAAGAATCCCATATCACTCCCTTCTTTCCCCTTCTTATAGATATTTAGCTTTGTTATAGTCCCTTTGTTACAATTAATGGAAGTATATATTACAATGTTACTGTTAACTATAGACTCTAGTTTGCATTGATTGTATTTTTTCCCCTATACCAACTGTGCTGGTTTGGATGTATTATGTCCCCCAAAATGCCATATTTTTTGGTGCAATTGTGTGGGGGCAGATGTATTGATTAGGTTGGAATCTTTGGATTGGGTTGTTTCCATGGAGATGTGACCCACCCAACTGTGGGTAATACCTTTGATTGGATTATTCCATGGAGGTGTGGCCCCGCCCATTCAGCATAGGTCTTGATTTAATCACTGGAGCCCTATAAAAGATCTCACAGACAGACAGACCTCAGAGCAGCTCAGAGAGACATTTTGGAGATGGCTGCTGAAAACAGACTTTTGCTGACACTTTGGGATGCTAGCCCAGTGTTTGCTCCAGAGAAGCTAAGAGAGGACAAAATTTCCCAAGGGCAACATTTTGAAGAAAGCACAGGAGCTGAGAGAGGAGCGGGAACACAACCTGGATCAGCACATGCCAGCCACATGCCTTCCCAGCTAACAGAGGTTTCCCAGACACCATTGGCCTTCCTTCGGTGAAGGTATACTTGTGTTGATGCCTCAATTTGGAAATTTCTATGGCCTTAAGACTGTAAATTTGTAACCAAATAAACCCCTTTATAAAAGCCCATCCATTTCTGGTATTTTGCATAATGGCAGCATTAGCAAACTGGAACACCACCCAATTTTTAGCACCTTGCAATGTTGACATTCATTTGTCCTCCCTCTTTTAAAAACATTCTTATATTTGTACATTTAATCACATCATTGGCCACTCTAGGTTTTGCTAAGTTATACAATCCGTCTTTATCTTCTATCTTCCCTTCTGGTGTCATACATACCCCTAGCCTTCCTCTTTCAACCATACTCACTCATCTTTGTTCAGTGTGCTTATAATATTATGCTACCATCACACAGTATTATGCTATCCATTTCTGGATCTATACAGTCAATCTTGTTGAACCTTATGTACTCCTTCAGCATCAAATGTCCATTTTCTAACTTCTTTCTATCTCCTGACAACCTCTGTGCTCAACTTTAACTCTCAAATCTTACTCATCAATGTGAGTTCATATTAGTGAGTTCATAGAGTATCCGTCCTTTTGTTTCTGGCTAATTTCACTCACCATAATGTCTACTGTCTGCCATTTTGTCTTTTTTATTTTATATGTCATATCTTGTTTTTTTCTCCTTCTCTTTTTACTCTTACTGATAGTCTTCATTTCTACTCTCTTCTCCAAACCTCTCTCTCCTGTCTTTTCCTATCTCCCTGTAGTTTTCCATTTAGTATTTCTTGTAGAGCAGATGTCTTGTTCACAAATTCTCTTGGTGTCTGTTTGTCTGAAAATATTTTAAACTCTTCCTCATTTTTGAAAGACAGTTTTGCTGGATATACATTTCTTGATTGGCAGGTTTTCTCTTTCAGTAACTTAAATATACCATGCCACTGCCTTCTTACTTCCATGGTTTCTACTGAGAAATCCACACATAGTCTTATTGAGCTTCCTTTGTATGTGATGGATTGCTTCTCTCGCTGCTTTCAGAATTCTCTCTTTGTCTTTGACATTTAATAATCTGATTATTATGTGTCTTGGAGTAGGTCTATTCAGATCTATTCTGTTTGGGGTATGCTGCCCTTCTTGGATCTGCAATTTTATGTCTTTTATAAAAGATGGGAAATTTTCAGTGATTATTTCCTCCATTATTCTCTCTGCCCCTTTTCCCTTCTCTTCTCCTTCTGGGACATCTGTGACACATATATTCATGTGCTTCATGTTGTCATTCAATTCCCTGAGACACTGCTCATATTTTTCCATTCTTTTCCCTATCTGTTCTTTTTTGTGTAGAATTTCAGATATCCTGTCCTCTAGTTCCTGAATCCTTTCTTCTGCCACTTCAAATCTGCTGTTGTGTCTCTACTGTGTTTTTTTTTCAATCTCTTCTATTGAGCCTCTCATTCCCGTAAGTTTCATAAATTGTTTTTTAAAACTTTCAAGTTCTTCCTTATGTTTGCCCAATGTCTTCTTTATAACCTTCATCTCTTTTCCATATCTTCCCTCAACTCATTGATTTGATTTTTGAATTGATTTAGCATATCTGTTCGAAGATCTTTAATTAGTTGTTTCAACTCCTGTATCTCATTTGAAGTGTAAGTTTGTTCCTTTGACTGGGCCATATTTTCATTTTTCTAGTGTGATTTGTAATTTTTTGTTGTCTAGGCATCTGGTTTCCTTGATTACCCTAATCATATTTTCCCAGAGCAGGTAGGCCCAGGTCTCAGGAAGAGGGTGTAATCAGTATCAGGTTTCACTGAATATGAGACTGGGAAGGTTGTCAGACTTTCCTGCAAGGCCTCTAGATGCTGTACTTTTTCTATCCCATCCATCAGGTACATTTGTCAGCCTGCTGCTCCCCACCAATGCAAAAAGGTGCATTGCCTTTAATACTCAGTAGACCCTGTCCCTGCCAGGGGCTGAGAGTGTCAGAAGCCAAGCTTAAGCTGTTTCTGTTTTTTTCCTCCCCAGACCCTATGGTCTGAGTTCCCTGAGGGAGGGCAGCCACTTGAACTGGGCCCCACCTCCTCCTTTTTTTAAGGAAGATAAGCCATTTAGGGATTTATCTCCTACACTTGATTTCTTCCTTTGATTCACTGACATCTTAACTCCACCTTTGCCTGCATCAACACTGACAATTGAAAATGCCTTTCTCTATTGAGCTACTTAGACTGAGAGAAAAAAAGGAAAAAAGAAATAAATCCCCTTTTCAGAGCCAGTCTCCAGCCCCTCCACCTCAGTTACCAGTCAAGAACTGGAGTTGGTCCCCAGTTCTGTGTGCCCCTTTTCTTGGAACACAGTCCTTTTCCAGTACTCTGAGCTCAGTGAATTCCAAAAGCCTCTGTTTTTATTTATGTATTTTGTTTTCCATCAGCCCCACCTCCTCTCTGCTGGGAGGAACCTCTGGGTTCCTTTCCTGTTTGCTCCAATTTATCTGTGCTTGTAGGTCATATTTAGTAGCCCAAATTCATTAATTAAAACTGCAATTAGGGAGGACTTCCAGGAAAATAGCAGAGTAGGTGAGGTGGAATGGACTTCTCCTTCTCTGTGAAATTAAATAGAAAGAAGCTGGAGGACACCAGGGATTGCAGTTTTGGGACATGGCTGGACATAGAGGGTCCCCCATAGAATGTGGAGGGGACACCAACAAAAGATAGAGGAGAGACAGTGGCTGGTGGGATGAAGTGAGTTTGTTTCCCATCCAGATCACCACCACACCCAACCAGGCTGGCAGAAGCACAACCGCCTCTGGTCAAGGGAGTGAGCAGCAACTCTCCACTCCAATCCACCTACCTTGACAGTTTGCTGGAGGGTGATCCTCCACAGTTAGACAGCAGGGAGCTCCCCTGAGGAAAACTGGCAGGCAGTGTTTGCTCTCCCCTCCATGGATTTTGAAGGAGGAGTGCAACAAAGAATAGTGGGGAAGGAAGAGGTGCTATACCAGCATTCAGAAGCCCCTCCCACACAGAGAGACACACAGGCACGATGCAGGCAGAGAACCAGCAGGCAGGGCCCACATTCCATCTGTGGGGTGCCCTTGATAAGATGCCCTGCCTACCTTCTCAGGGCTCACATCGCAGCCCCGGGACAGGCATTCCCCAGTGCACACAGGGATCTGGTGCACTGACTGGCTCCCCACCTGGTTTGGGCTCCACCCACTGCACAGGAAAAGTTTAGGGAAGATCTACTTGAGAGTGCCACCTGCTGGTAGGTTAAGAAAACTGCACTCCAGCAAGCCATGCCTCAAGTGTGCCACCTGCTCATAGAATTGGGAAACTGCACTCTAGCAAATCAAATTATATATAAATGCTCAAATAACTCTGCACTTCTCAATATTACCCTATGAAGACAAGCAAATGCCTTGAAGCCAAAAGAAAATTACAAAGCACTTGAAGGATCTAGAAGATATGGACAAGCCAAATGAACAAATTAAAAAGCCACAAGAGACACAAAATTTGGAGCAATTAATTAAAGAAGTATAAACAAATCTCCAAAACAACTTCAATAAGAAAGAGTAAAAAAAAAAAAAAGCAGACCTTATGGAAATAAAAGACACTGTGGCTCAAATTAAAAATATACTAGAAAAGCACAATAGCAGATTTGAAGGGGCAGAAGAAAAGATAAGTGAACTTGAGGACAGAGTAATTGAATGTGAGCACACAAAAGAAAAAATGGGGGAAAAAATTGAATAATTTCAAATGGATCTCAGAGACATGATGGACAACATGAAGCAAATAAATATAAGAATCATTGGTGTCCTGGAAGGAGAAGAGAAGGGTAAGGGTTAGGAAGATTGTTTCAAGATATAGTTGAGGAAAACTTCCCAAACCTTCTAAATGATATAAATATGCAAATCAAAGATGCCCAACAAACTCCAAATAGAATAAATCCAGATAAACTTACTCTGAGACATATACTGATTAGATTATCAAATGCTGAAGAGGAGAAACTTCTGAAAGCAGCAAGAGAGAAGTGATTCACTACATACAAGGGACACAATGTAAGACTAAGTATTGACTACTCAGTGGGCACCATGGAGGTGAGAAGACAGTGGTATGACATATTTAAAATTCTGAAAGAGAAAAATTGCTAACCAAGAATTCTTTATCCAGCAAAGCTCTCCTTCAAAATTGAAGGAGAATTTAAAATTTTCATAGAGAAACATGTTGAAAGAATTTGTTAACAAGAGACCTGCCCTGTAAGAAATACTAAAGAGAGCTCTACCAGCTGAGAAAAAAAGAAAACAGAGAGAGAGAGGTCTTGAGAAAGGCATGGAACTGAAGAGTTATTAATAAGGATAGCTTAAAGGAAAAAAGAGCCAGGGAAAAAAATAACTCTGTTCCAGTTTTTTAGTGCTGCTGTTAAGCAAAATACCAGAAATGGATTGGCTTTTATAAAGGGGGTTTATTTCGTTACAAAGTCACAGTCTGAAGGCCATAAAGTGTCCAAGGTAAGACATCAACAGTTGGGTACCTTCACTGAAGGGTGGCCATTGGCATCCAGAAAACCTCTGTTAGCTTGGAAGTCAAGTGGTTGGCATCCGCTTGCTCCCAGGTTGCATTTCAAAATGGCATTCTCCAAAATGTTGCTCGTGGGGCATTTTGTCCTCTCATAGCTGCAGCTCCTCTTCAAAATGTCACTCTCAGTTGCTCTGAGGTCCCTCTGTTTGTGAGCTCTTTTTATAGGACTTCAGTGAACTAATCAAGACCCTGAATGAGTGGAGCCACATTTCCATGGAAACATTCAATCAAGAGGTCACACCCTAATCAAAGGTGTCACTCACAGTTGGGTGGGTCACATCTCCATGGAAACACTCAATCAGAAGGTTCCAACCTAAACAACACTAATACATCTTGCCCCCAAAAGATTGCATTGAAGAATATGGCTTTTTCTGGGGGACATAATGTGTACAAACCAGCACAAGCTCTTACAACTAAAAACCAAAGGATAAGATGGCTGGTTCAAGAACTCCCTTCACAGTAACAACTTTGAATGTGAATGGATTAAACTTTCCAGTTAAAAGATACAGGCTGGTAGAGTGGATTTAAAAATATGACCCAGCCATACGCTGTTTACAAAAGACTCATCTTAGACCCTGTGACACAAAGAGACTGAAAATGAAAGCATGGAAAAAATTATTCTACACAAGCTGCAATCAGAAGAAAGCTGGGGTAGCTACACTAATATCAGACAAAATAGACTTTAAATGCAGAGATGTCTTAAGAGACAAAGAAGGATAGTATATATTAATAAAAGGGATAATTCACCAAGAAGAAATAACAATTATAAATTGTTATGTACCCAATCAAGGAGCTCCAAAATACACGAAACAAACATTGTCTAAACTGAAGGAAACAATAGACACATCTACAATAATAGTGGGAGACTTCAATACACTACTCTCTTCTATAGATAGAACAACTAGACAGAGGACCAATAAGGAAATTGAAAACCTAAATAATATGATAAATGAATCAGACTTAACAGACATATATAGATCATTACATCCCAAAGTACCAGGACATACGTTCTTCTCTAGTGCCCATGGAATGTTTTCCAGGATAGATCATATGCTGGGGCACAAAACAAGTCTTAGTAAATTTAAAAAGACTGAAATTATTCAAAGCACATTCTCTGACCACAGTGGAATGCAACTAGAAATCAACAACCACCAAAAAACCAGATCTTTCAGAAATATATGAAGGTTAAACAACCAGTGAGTCAAAGAAGAAATTGCAGGAGAAATTGGTAAATATCTAGAGATGAATGAAAATGAGAACACAACTTATCAAAACCTGTGGGATGCAGTGAAGGCAGTGCTGAGAGGGAAATTTATAGCTCTAAAGGAATACATTAAAAAGGGAGAAAGAGCTAAAATCAAAAAACTAATGGAACAACTTAATCTAGAAAATAATCAGCAAACTAATCTTAAAGCAAGCAGAAGAAAAGCAATAACAAGGATTAAAGCAGAAATAAATGATAAGCAGAACGAAAAAACAATAAAGAGAATAAAACCAAAAGTTGGTTCTTTGAGCAGTTCAACAAGGTTGACAAACCCTTAGCTAGACTGTCAAAGTCAGAAAGAGAGAATACCCAAATAAACAAAATAATGAATGAGAGGGGGGACATTACTGCAGATCCTGAAGAAATTTTAAAAAAAATCATAAGAGGATACTATGAACAACTGTACATCAACAAACTAGGTAATTTACAGGAAATGGATAATTTTCTGGAAACACATGAACAACCTAGATTGACCAGAGAAGAAATAGAAGACCTCAACAAACCAATCATAATCAAAGAGATTCAATCAGTCATCAAACAGCTGCCTACAAATAAAAGCCCAGGGCCAGATGGCTTCACAGGGGAATTCTACCAAACTTTCCAAAAAGAACTGACACCAATCTTACTCAAACTCTTTCAAAACATTAAAGAAAATCGAACACTACCTAACTCATTTTATGAAGCTAACATCACTCTAATACCAAAAGCAGATAAAGATGCTACAAGAAAGGAAAACTACAGGCCAATCTCCCTAATGAATATAGATGCAAAAATTCTCAACAAAATACTTGCAAATCGAACCCAAAGACACATTAAAAAAAAATCATACCAAGTGGCGTTCATTCCAGGCATGCAAGGGTGGTTCAACATGAGAAAATCAATCAATGTATTACAACACATTAACAAATCAAAAGGGAAAAATCACATGATCATCTCAATAGATGCCGAAAAAGCATTTGAAAAAAATCAGCATCCTTTTTTGCTAAAAACACTTCAAAATTAGTAATTGAAGGAAACTTCCCCAATATGATAAAGGGCATATATGAAAAACCCACAACCAGCATAGTACTCAACGGTAAGAGGCTGAAAGCGAAAGCCTTCCCACTAAGATTGGGAATGAGACAAGGATGCCCCATGTGCTGGTTTGAATGTATTATGTCCCCCAGAAGAGGCCATGTTCTTTGATGTAATCTTGTGTGGGCAGACATATACTGATTAGATGTAATTCTTTTTGAGTGTTTCCATGGATCTGCGCCCCACCCAACTATGGATGATGACTCTGACTGCATAATTTCCATGGAAGTGTTACCCCACCCATTCAGGGTGGATCTAAATTAAATCACTGGTGCCATATAAATGAGCTGACAAATAGAAGGAACTCAGTGCAGCTGAGAGTGACATTTTGAAGAGGAGCTACAGCCAGGAAGGACACTTTGAAGAATGCACAAGCGCTGAGAGAGGAACTGCAGTTTACAGAGACATTTTGGAGATGGCCTTTGAAAGCAGACTTTTGCTCCAGAGAAGCTAAGAGAGGACAAATGCCCCAAAAGCAACTAAGAGTGACATTTTTGAGGAGCTGAAGCCTAGAGAGGGACATCCTGGGAGAAAGCCATTTTGAAACCAGAACTTGGAGCGGACGCCAGCCATGTGCCTTCCCAGCTAACAGAGGTTTTCCAGATGCCATTGGTCATCCTCCAGGGAAGGTACCTGATTGTTGATGTGTTACCTTGGACACTTTCTGGCCTTACGATTGTAACTGTGTAACCAAATAAACCCCCTTTTATAAAGGCCTATCCATCTCTGGTGTTTTGCATTGTGGCAGCATTAGCAAACTAGAACACCCAGTGTAACCTCTATTATTCAACATTGTGCTAAAAGTTTTAGCCAGAGCAATTCACCAAGACAAAGATATAAAAGGCACCCAAATTGTAAAGGAAGAAGTAAAACTGTCACTATTTGCAGATTATATGATCTTATATTTGAAAAATCCTGAGAAGGCAACCACAAAACTATTTGAGCTAATAGAACAAATTCAGCAGAGTGGTGAGATATAAGTCAGTAATGTACTTATACACTAGTAATGACCTAACTGAAGAGGAAATCAAAAAAATTCCATTCACAATAGCACTAAAAAAGTCAAGTACCTAGGAGTAAACTTAACCAGACTGGTGTATGATGTTTGTCCAGTCACAGATGTCCCCCAACAGTTGTTTCGGACTATATACTAGCTGTTCCTGGCTATATGCTAGTTGTTCCAAAGAACTAACTTAAATTCCGCACCTCCCTACACCACCGTCTTGCCTCATTGTTTTATATATGCCTTTTCCTGAGCATGAACATCCTCCCCACTCCTCTTCTGGCTCTCCAGTCCATTCCTTTCATTGATACCAGAGAGATCTCTTAAAACTCTTCCACTCAAAACCTTCTAGTCACTAGAATGCAGGTTACCAGGGAGTGGGGAGTCAATGGTTAAATTTTACAGAGTTTCTGTTTGGGTTGATTGATCATGAAGTTTTGGTTATGGATGGTTGGTGATGGGAGCACGACATTGTGAATATGATTAAAAGCACTGAATTATATATTTGAATGTGACTAAAAAGAGACATGCCATAGGACTCTACCACACAAACAGCAAACCCTAATATAAACCATGGACTATGTATGGCTAATTGTACAATTACAATACTATTCCTTCATCAATTGTAACAAATGTACCACACTAAGGCAAGGTGTTAATAATAGGGGGTGTGCCGGTGTGAATGTATTATGTCCTCCAAACACCATTATCTTTGATATAATCTTGTGTGGGCGGACCTTTCAGTGTTGATTAGATTGAAATTCTTTGAGTGTTTCTGTGGAGATGTGCCCCACCCAGCTGTGGGTGATGACTCTGATTGGATAATTTGAATGGAGGTGTTGGCCCACCCATTGGATGGGTCTGAATTAAATTACTGGAGCACTATATAAGATTAGATAGAAGGAGCAAGAGGGACACTTGGAAGAAAGCACAGGATCTGCAGATAAGAGAGAGTTTGAAGACAGCCTTTGAAAGCAGACTTGTGCTCCAGAGAAGCTGAGAGAGGACAGATATCCAAAGTATTTGGGAGAAAGCCATTTTGAAACCAGAACTTTGGAGCAGATGCCAGCCACATGCCTTCTCAGCTAACAGAGATTTTCCGGACACCATTGGCCATCCTCCAGTGAAGGTACCCGATTTCTCATGTGTTACCTTGGACACTTTATGGCCTTAAGACTGTAACTGTGTAACCAAATAAACCCCCTTTTATAAAAGCCAATCCACCTCTGGTGTTTTGCATTCCGGCAGCATTAGCCAACTAGAACAGGAGGTATATAGGAACTCTGTATTTTCTGCATATTTCTGTAAATGTACAACCTCTCTAATAAATTTTTAAAATTTGTAATTAAATTTTTAATTTAAAATTTTAATATAAAAACATTTAATTTAAAAAATCCTCTCTAACCATTTCTCTAATAACCCATATCCCTATCGCCTCCAGACAATTGTGAACATGTGCTGTAATGGACCCATACAAGAGTTTCTCTGGAGTATAGTCCCAGGGTTGGTATTGCTGGGTCATAGGTTTCACACTGCCAGATTTTTCTCCAGAATGGCCACATTCTGTGTGGGGATTATTAAAACCAAAACTTGGTATTATACTATTCTTTCTAACCTCTGGTAGATAGAAAGTGGTAGCTCATTGTTTCTCCTTGCATTAGTTTGCATTTCTCTAATCTCTTGTGAAGTTCATCATATATTCATATTTTTTAAAAGCCAGCTTTATTGAGTATAATGTGCATAAATTAATTCACCCACTTTAAGAGTTCAGTGACTTCAGACAAATGTATACACCCATACAAGCACCAACATGATAAAGACACACACACACACGTCTGTATCTATCTGTATAGGGTTTGGAGGATTTTTTGGTTGTTGTTATACAGTTTTAAGATCTGTATAGGCTCAGGTAACTGTCGTCACAATGAGGATACAGAACCATCATGTCACTTCAAAATACAGCCCTTTCTAGTCAGACCCTCCCCCTACACCTATCCCCTGGCAACCACAGATGTGCTTTCTGTGCCATAATTTTGCCTTTTCCGAGACATCATATAAATACAAGTATAGAATATGTAACTTTTTGAGACTGGCTTCTTTCACACAACATAATGTCTTTGAGATTCATCCACGTTGCTGTGTATCAATAGTACCTTCCCTTTTTTTGCTGGGTAGCAATAAAATGTACGTATGTTTCACAGTACTGTTTACCCATTAACTCAGTGAAGGACAGGTGAGCGATTTCCAGTTTTTGGCAAATATGAACAAAGCTGCTATAAACAGCTTTGTTTATATGTATCTATAAACATTTGTGGATAGGTTTTTGTGTGAATGTAAGTTTTCAGTCGTCAGTACTGTTGACAATTTTGGGACCAGATTATTTCATTTTTTCTTCTTCTTATTGTTTTATTTCCACCCCACACTTTCCAGTCCGGATAACTTTTTTGTCATGGGGCGTGATCCTGGGGAACCAGTGAGAGACTGGCTTTATGCTCGAGGAGAGAAACCTCTTGTATTGCAGTGGGCATTGTGAGTTGTTTATCAGCATCCCTAACCTCTACCCACTAGATGTCAGTATCAACACCCCCTCTTGTCCCCAGGTAGTGAAAACCAAAAATGTCTCTAGACATTGCCAGATGTCTCCCGGGAGGCTAAAATCACCTCATTGAGAACCTGTGCTCTAGAGTAAATACCTGGGAGTGGAATTGCTGAATCACATGGTAAGCGTACGTTTAACTTTGTATGAAACTCAAACTCTTTTCCAGAGGGATTGTAAACAGGGCTGAGGAATGAAAACTAAAAAAAAAAAAAAAAAAAAAAAAATAGAGACTGCTTTTTCAGGAAGCTTAGCTGTGAAAGAAAGAACAATAGATCTATAGTTAGAGGAGAATTTTGAATGGAGAGAGGGTTTTATTAAGATTGGAAAGAATAGTGTGTTTAAATATATACTAAATAAACTGAGCTAACAGAAAGGGATAAATTGAAGATACAGTAGAAAAAGGTAATTCATAGTCATAGAAGTTCCTGAAAAAGTTAAAGGGATTGTTTTCAAGGGGAACCAGTGAGAGATTGGCTTTATGTTGGAGGAGAGAAACCTCTTGTATTGCAGTAGGGGGTGGGGGGAAGGTGTGCTGGTTTGAGGCTCTTGAGTACCCCAAAAAAGGCCATGTTCTTTTTTTTCTTTTCAATACATTTTCTATTTATTGAAATGGGGAAAAATACCATGTTCTTTTAATCCATTCCTGTGGGGGCAGGCCTCTTGTAGGTGGGATCTTTTGATTGGGTTATTTCAATTGAGATGTGACCCACCCAATTTGGAATGGGTCTTGATCCTTTACTGGAGTCCTTTTTAAGAATAAAAGACAGATAAAAACAGAGTGCTCTGAGAGAGAAACACCTTGAGAGAGTTTGGAGAGGTGTCCCCGGAGAAGCAAGCAAGGACCCACCGAAGCTCAGAGAGGAGGCCCCTGGAGCCAGAAGCTGAAAACAACCAGACCCAGGAATGAAGGTGCAGCAGTCACCAGCCATGTGCCTTGCTATCTAACAAAGGAACCCCAGATGCCAGCAGCCTGTCTTCAGAGTCATATCATCCTGTTGATGCCTTAACTGGGACATTTTCAAGGCCTTAGAGCTATGAATTTTAAGCTGATAAATCCCTATTGTAAAAGCCAATCCATTTCTGGTATATTGCATCCGGCAGCTTTAGCAAACCGAAACAAAAGAGATGGTGTAGATGTATATAGTTTAGTAGATTTGGTCCTGAGATATGAAGTAATTCCTATCAGACACCTATTTCTGGCTAGTTCTCTCTGGCAATGAGGAAAATGATGGGCAGGGAGAAAGTACATCAATCACTGGGCAGGAAATACCAATAAAATAAAAGGACAAGTGTAATGTGTAATGATCATAACTGAGTGAGTATTTCTAGAATAGGAGAGTAGAATATGAATTTATGACTTTAGAAGTGGAACAAAAATGTCCAGTGGCATGGAACCAGGCAGCTAAAATGGATTAGGTAAGTCCATTGGAGATAAATAAGTTAAAATATTTAATGGATCGTCCATGTAGATATTGATGCCTCCTGCTATGATCACAGGGCTATTGGAAGAGACAATATTGCAAGCCAAGTTGGTGCCAATGTTTTCAGTGAATGGGGGGTGTTTCCAGGAGCTGCAGCCCTTTCCAGTTCCTTCCTTGTTGAAATCCTCTTTTTCTTTGGCATCTCTGATGCCACACCTGCTGATTGTCGCTATTTTTCTCTGTTCACACTTTCTGTCTCCTTTGAATATTTCCCCACATTATATTTCTTCAATTATATCTTTCCTCAGGAATTTATCTCCTGCTGTCTTCCCCATTCACTCTACAGTGCTTCCCTGGTGATTCAGTCCAGGCCTGTGGTGAGTTAGTATTGCTTTACTGCTGACGCTCAAATCTGTCTCCAGGCCAGATCTTTCTCCTGAGCTTTGGATCCTGCCTTCTGCACATTTCCACTTGGCTGTTCTGTACCTCAAATCTGAAAGGTGTTCTCTACTTTCAGTCCTCCATGTGTCAACCACCCTTTGCCACCATCCTGGTCTGGCTAACAATCATCTTTATTTGGACGCTGTTACATCCTCTGCACTGCTCTGTAGGCCCTGCAGTCCCTTCCTCACGTTGAACCCAGAGAGACCTCTTAAAACTCCTCCACTTAAAACCTTTCAAATGCTTTCTGTATTCCTTAGGGTAGAGCCCCAATCTCCCTAAATGGCTTATAAGACTCTTCAGGACTAGTGTCCTTCACACACTTCTTGCTCCAGCCAAACTAATTTTCTCTTAGTTCTTCAAATGTGCTTCTCTCCCTCCCTCTCCTCTCCTTCTTCCCCTTTTTCTCTTATCCTCTTTCCCTTCTGCTCTCCTTCCTTCCCTGTGTCTACTATACTATTCTCCTTGTTTGGTCATTTCCCTTGCCACCCACCTCCCATTTTTCTCATTGATTCCTACTTGTTTAGGGAAATATTCCCTCCAGAAAGTCTATGTCAAGCATTTCCACAGGAACTTGACATTAATGTTGTTGTTTGCTTAATTGGCAGCTTATGCACAAAGCTGATCTCAGTGAGGAGAGCAACTACGTCTACACTGCTTTCTAATGTATCTCATTTGCCAAGGGCAACCCCTGCCACAGGATAAGGAGAAAATAAATATTTATTAAATGAAATAATGTAGTTCATCATAAAATAGCAAGAAACTAAACAGCCTTGCTGTGTATTCCTGGCCTGCCAATTATTATCCTTCTCTTTAATTCTCTCCCATGTTTTTCCTGGAATTGAAATTTTTAATATAAAATTTAGATCATAAACCAAAAAATGAAGGTTGATATACATGCATTTGTGTTTAGGTTATTGTTGGCATAATACAATTGGTGAGATGAGCTCTGCGAATCTCTCTTTTAGAAAAGTGCTCTGTGAATACAAAATGCTAAGAAACTAAACATATTGGAAATGAATAAGTCCCAAGGGGTAAACTGCTCTTTTCAATGAGATGAATTGGCTGTTACAGGCAAGTGGGAAGTCAAGCTGTGAAAGGACATTAATATCATCCTACACAAGATGGACTATATAACCTTTTCCTTTGCCAGGAGCAACTGGGCTTAAAAGTGCATCTCCACACAGGAACAGGCAGTCAGTAACTGACTGATTGATGAATATGTGGGAGAGGAAAAGCACTGCCCCTACCCAAGGCACAGGGGGCAGCTCTGCCTTCTGCTCTGCCTGGTGCTCTGCAGATCACAAGATACAGTCATCCACAGTTTAACGTCTGATTGACATACCAACGAGAGAGGTGGGTAGTCTGGGTGCTACTGTTCAGTTGAGGAAACTGAAGAACAGTGAGATTATGATTTGTCAAGAACGGCCCAGCTATAAGAGCTGACGAGGGCTACGAGATGTTTTGGGTCATGAGAATTGTTTAAAATGGAGAGTGATGAGTATTGTACAACTAAGTGATGATAATGTGAGATATGGATGGATTATTGTGGACATAACATATGCTATGTGAACTTAGGAACCCCCTAATTTATAAGTCAAGCGCTTGATATTGAAGCTTGCTCGGGTGAAACTTATAGTTGTAAAGGAGAGGCTCAGCCCACCTATAATTATGCCTAGGAATCACCTCCAGAGAACCTCTTTTGTGGCTCAAACGTGGACTTTCTCTCTCTATGATTATCTCTGCAAATAATTTCATCACTCTCCCCCTATTGTGGGACAGGACCCCCAAGATGAATGAGTCTTCCTGGTGATGTGGGACATGGATTCTAGGAATGAGCCTGACCCTGGCATTGAGGGATTGAGAATGCCTTTTTGACCAAAAGGGGGAAAAGAAAGGCAACAAAATAAGATTGTAGTGGCTAAGAGAATTCAAATAGAGTCAAGAGGCTGTCCTGGAGGTTATTCCTAGGCAAGTTTCATCTAGATATGCCAAATGACCACAATATGATAAGCCCAAGTCAACAGTGGTCCTGAAAACCTTAAAGAACACCTGGATCCCTATTTGAGACTCTATAAAAGTTTCACTCACTAAGTTTATTCCTCAGAAACTTACATTCTTTAGAGTGCTTCTCTGCCAGCTAAGTCCTAAAGCCCAGAGGCAATAGCCTCTTCAAGAACATCAACTAGATTTGTCCCCTTTGCTCATAAAGTTGACACCCGTTTTCAACATGAAGAGGTTATGGTGGTCACTGCCTAGACATTCCTGAAGATTGGGAAAGTGACAACATGGAATTTAACAAAGGATTATGAATACTGAATCTTTACATAATTTTCTTTTTCTTAGCTAGAGTATTATAACAGCTAGAAGGAAAGAATTGAAGTGGTAAAACTGTAACATAGCATCCTTTGAAATTTGTTCTATAGCTACTTAAATTGCAATTTTTTTGTATATATGTTGTATTTCACAATAAGGAAATAACTGAATCTATGGTACTATAACAACTTTGCAAATTTCCCATGTATCTGCTTGTTAAATCATACTTCAAAAGATATATCCTTTTTGTATATATGTTATATTTCATAATGAAATAATTGACACTGTGGAACTGTAACCTATAACATTCTTTGAAACTTGCTAACTACTTGTTAAATTGCACTTGGAAAGTTATCACTTTTATGTATATATGTTATACTCTACAGTCAAAAATATGACTTAAAAAAACGAAACAACAGCAACAACAAAAAAAAACAGCCCAGCTAACAGATGTTAGTGCCAGAAATCAAATCCGGGTCTCTGTATCTTTCTCCATTACTGTATAAATTTACAGAAGATAGGTTTCCAAGGTCAATAACACTAAGGAATTTTAAACAGCCATATCAGTAACTACAGGAATTATTTTAATGCTTATCTAAAAATAAAAGTATAACCTGTGATTGAAGCAGCTCAGTTCCCTGCAATAGTTGTGAAAAGCTTGGGGTGAAATGTTTTACTTAATAGGACTTTCTAGCCTCTAAAAGGAAAGGGATTCAGAATTGTAAGGCTGCTTTGCTTGGGGGCGGCTGTTTTCATACAACAGTCACATAATGGACTCTCCCAGGAG
This sequence comes from Choloepus didactylus, assembly GCF_015220235.1. Lineage (NCBI taxonomy): Eukaryota > Metazoa > Chordata > Mammalia > Pilosa > Megalonychidae > Choloepus > Choloepus didactylus. The sequence continues at coordinate 79,139,689 of NC_051307.1, forward strand.
ACCTGCCTTCACTCAGCCTGGCTGTGAAACAAACGCACACACAAAGGGTACAAGCTGGAGATAAGCTGACAATATGGGAAAGGTACAGATTCTTCGAAGGTGATTTTATTGCTTAGAAATCCTACAAACTTAATAACAGAATCTAGGCTAGCTCATTAGTGTTCAATGTAGTACTAGCTTCCTCTGGGTCCCCTGACCATATGAATCACCATTTTCTTTACCAGATTAGAGCAATGGAGAATAGTCCTTGTTTACAAGGCCAAAGACAATGCACGGTTCTGTACCACAGATGGCTGAGACAAAAAGAGAGGCAGCCAGTAGCTGGTTTTTCTTCACCATCATGTCCTGAAATATAGTTCCCATGTGTGTGTGTCTGTGTGTGTCTCTGTAAAAGGAGACTGCAATCAATGAAGTTAGATTAAGAAGGTCATGAATTAGAGTAAGGATAGAGAATGGTAAAATGAGCTAGGAGAGCAATAAGAGAGTGTTTTGATGATTGTATGTTTGCCACATCCCTGAATAACAAAGAGTATATAAGATGAGAGTTGTCTCCCAGAATTGGCAGACAAAAAAGACAGAACATCATGGCTATTTTTATTGTTATTATGAAATATTTTTTATATATAAGCCAGTATATAAAGCAATGGAACAAGCACCTATGTACCCACCAGTAGACTTAAGAAGACTAGTTCCTTGTTTACTCCTACCCTAATTCTTTTTTTTACTTCTATTCCCAAAAGTAACTGAAGATGGGAGACAGTTCTTGATGGGCCTCTTGTGTTTCTGCAAATCCTGCTGAGTTGTCCTCGACTATCATTTCAAGGATGCTTGTATAGAGAACAGCTTTGGAAAATAGAGACAAATCTGTTATGAATATAGAGACAAATCTATCATAAAAGATTTGGGTTCCTTAAGCTCAGGGTTCCTCCCTTGTAATGCAGCTCTCCGTATGTGTAGGCATCAATCTGGGTCCACTTGCATCACATTCCTGGTACTTGAGGGCAATATGCCGAGGCTAGTGCTGCTTGCTCTGATGTGAGTAATAAAGTGCTTTGTCTCTGACCCAGGAGTCTTGTGTCTTCTACCAGCATCCATGAAACTAGCAAATAGGGTAAAATCTCAGATTCTCCAAGGTTCTTGAAAACCGTTATCTTAAATTTGATGTTGATCATTTCCATGTATGTATCTATATTTTGCTAAAGATGTATATTTCCAATAATACAGTATTATTTTGCTTGTTTACAAGATTTATGTGAAAGGGGATGTAGTATGCATCCTTCAGCCACTTGTTCTTTCTCACAGATTATCTTCTTGAGATTTATCCATACCAATCCATTTTCTAATTCATTCATTTAAAATACTGTATAGCATTCCATTGTATGACTGCAATTTATTTATTCATACTCCTGTTATTTTGATAATTTATGTGGCCATTAAGGTTGTTTCCCAAATTTTATTATTGCAACCAATGCTTACAATGAACACCCTTGTTTATGATTCCTTGTGCATATGCAAGAGTTTTTTGTGTGTGGGGGGAGGGTACAAAAGTAGGAGTGGACATGCTGGAATGTAATGTGAGCTCATTTTCAACTTAGTATATATTGCCAAATTGCTCTCTAAAGTGATTGTACCAAATGACATTTCACAAGCAGTATACAAGATTCCTGTTTCTCCACATCCTTGCAAACATTGTATTGTCACACATTTAAGGTTTTACCTTTCTGTTGGATGTAAAACAATGAACATCTTTACATATGTACTTTGGTAATTTTTTTTCCTCCTCTTTGGTTGGTTTTGATATCCTTTGCCCATTTCATTTTTCTATCGGGTTTTTGTGTTTTTCTTATGAATTTTAAGGATTCTTTACATATTCAAAATACTAATGTTTTAACTATTACTCATATACAAATAATATCTCTTCATCTGTGGCTTGTTTTTTCCCTTCATTTCTGGTGTTAGTATAGCTTTTTGAGTCTATGGTAGACAAATAGGAGAAGCCTCTACCCATGGTGGAGGCAGGGATTCAAAATGATGATAGCAGATTCTGACCAAGCATTGTATGGAGACTGGGACTCAGGAAGGTTGGGCTCTAGTCATGATTCTTCTATAGCTGAGTATCTGTGGGAAAGTCACATCACCTCTATGGTTCAGGCTCCTGGTCTATAAATGGGAGAGTTGGACTAAAGATCTCAGTGAGTACTTTCCTAGATGTAATGTTCTCTAATGCTATAAGTCAAGGTCATATGTGCCAAGCAGGCAACAGCAGGACCTAAGTGGAAGAGCCTAACTTTTCCATAATTTAGGAAGTAACTGTCTGGCCTCTGTTACTTTCTCTGCCATCCCCACCTGAGTAACCACTTTCTCCCTTTAAGCCCGTTAGTACTTGCTCCCATTTCTACCATAACATTCATCACATTATGCTCTTATTGGTGGGGGAAGGTGTTTCAATTTATGCCTCTGACTAAATTGTGAGCACTTCAAAGACAAGGTTTCCTTTAGTTTATCCCCAGCATCAATGATAGCTCCTGACTCAGGGTAGATCCTCAGTGAATGTTTGATGAATGATGGAGGTAGAAGGAGGGGGAAGTTCTTTGGGCAAGCAAGCTTTAGCCTGGTTGTTACTGTGAGGGTTTTATTTTTAATAGGTGGATTTGCATGTATAGATAGTTGATTGCATCTATGGCTGATTGCATCTATAATCAACAAAGGAGATTGCCCTCAGCAATGTGGGGAGTTTCCTCATCCAATCAGAAATTGGAGCCAGAACTGAGGATCTCAGAAGTCAGAAAGAAGAATTTCTGCTTCTACTTCAGCCAGACAGCTTCTCCTGGGGAATTCAACTCACCGTCATGAGATTCCAACTTGCCAGCCTGCCCCACAGAATTCAGACTTTCCAGACCCCACAGTCGTGTGAGCCAATTCCTAGAATAAATCTCTTAATATATAAAAATATATATCCTGTATATCCTGTCTTCTGTCAGTTTTGTTTCTCTGGAAACTTTCTCTGGAGAATTCTAATATACCAATGAACACAACAGAGTTACTAAACACTTACACATGAGGGAAAGGAACCACCCACCAATACTATTTTTTCTGTGTTACAGAAGAGTTAGTTTTTCATGATCATACAGGAAAACAGTGGAATTCTTAATAATGGTAACCAGTGATTTCTTATTCTTAATCTGCTGTTCCAACTAATAGAATCTACCAACTCATTATTTGAGCAATAATAAACTAGACTTTGAATTAAACTAATTTTCATCATTTTTATGCAACCGAGGTATACTACTTATAATTTTGAACTTTTCCCTACTGGCACATTCTAAAAGATTAAAAAGGGTGACTCTAAGTTTTAAGGCCTTTCAAAATGGTGAGCTATATAATATCAAAGATGGAAGTACTTAAATAATTTTTCTCTTTTATCTGTAATGCAATTCCCTGCTTGCTGTAAACTGAAAGAAAAAATTATCTATACAATGAAATTGCTCTTGTTGTCATGACAACTGGAAAAAGCAACAGGCAGGGAAATCCTGGCTCTTAAGAACAGTCTGTTACAAGGTGTGAGACTCCATTATGCATGTCCTTCATTTAACTTTGCCTTTACACAGCTTGCTCCATTGTTGTAAAAGTAATTCAATTTTCTTAGCTGCATGTTAGCCTCTGGAAAGGCAAAGCACATTTTGAACAGGGCTCTTTATCCTTTCCTGGGGATAATCCATTATCTGTTCAGCTTGAAAAACCGCCCAGTGTCTTCTATCCTCTACTCTAATATATATTTTTGCAATTTATTATGTCAGTATCTCTGAGTTTGTTTTTATTATAACTAGTAATTCAATAATAAAAAAGAAAGTAGATTACAAAACCAGACCATGGATAAAATTAGGGCATAGAGATGAAGAGTGGCATGGGAATAAATACATCTGTCATAATCTGCTCTGGTCTTCTCCTAGCAGACCTCCTTTCTGTCTGCCCAACATCAGCCCTGCCAGACACCACCTTTCAGATGTGCTAGTAACATTGCTGATTTCACAGTTGCTCATCTCATAATAATCGGCAGTTGGGAAGTTGCTGGCAAAAGGGGTCATCTATGGAGAAATCCATAGATAGCTTCTTTGAAATAGTACTTCCCATAGTGTGGACCCAAACCATGTATACCAGAATCATCCAGCAAAAAATATGTCTAAGTTCTGTTCCTGATTGCTGAAATGTTCTGTTCCTGATCCCCAGAAATGATGGGAGTGGACTAGAAGAATTTGAATTGTTTAAAAAAAAACCACTGAAATTTGAGAATCGCTGCTGTTGTGCAAAGTGTGAAAAGAAATTAAATCCCCTTTGACACTAAGCGTGGAGAGGATGGCATCCTGGTAATGAAAAGGAAAGCAGACAAATTAAAGATGGAGCTTGCCTATTTCACAGCTTTCCTTAAGTTTTACTTCAGTTCTAACTACTTCATATTTAAGCCAGACTAAAATGTGTTCTAAAAGCATGAACTGTGTATGCTAATGAATATTTGTGTTTAAAACATCAAAACTGATGCTACTTCTAACTTAATTCATTCTGCCAGACACTGGGGATGCCAAAGATGGAATTAGCAGCTTCCTAGAAGAGACAGGCAGAAAAATTAACAATTAAAATTCAATGTGGTCTGTACAACACAAACAGGGAACCCTTATGTAAACCATGGACTATAGTTAATAGTAGAATTATATTAATACCCTTTCATTAATTGTTTCATCTATTGCAAGATGTTAATAATAGGGAGGGTATATAAGAACGCTGTATTTTCTGCATGATTTTTCAGTAAAACTACAACTATCTCTCTAAACAATAAAATTCAGTGTGGTCCACAGTGAGATACCATTTCACACCCACTAGGATGACTATAATAAAAAATATGGACAGTAACAAGTGTTGATGAGGATGTGAAGAAATTTGACCCTTGTTCATTGCTGGTAATATAAGTTTCTGAAATAAAAAATAGTTCAGTCTCTTTGGAAAACATTTTGGCAGTTCCTCAAAAGGTTAAACATGGAGTTTAACTTCTTGACCAAAATGGAGAAGAGAAATGAAACAAAATAAAGGGGGAAGAGAAATGAAACAAAATAAAGTTTCAGTGGCTGAGATTTCAAATAGAATCGAGACGTCATTCTGAAGGTTATTCTTATGTGTTATATAGATATCCCTCTTTAGTTTTTAGTGTATTGAAATAGCTAGAAGGAAATACCTGAAACTGTTGAACTGCAACCCAGTAGCCTTGATTCTTGAAGATGATTGTGTAACTATGTAGCTTACGTGTTGTGACTGTGCTGTTAACATCACCAGAGCCTTTTAAAACTCCATTGCAACACCCTATAGACCTAAGTCTTTGTAAGCCACCCCTTGGCACTCCTCTCTCTTTTTTGTGCGGTTCACTTTCCACCGCCTGCCGCAACGGTGAGACCATCATCTCCTGTCAGTAAGTCCCAATTAAACCTATGTCCACTTCCGTGCCTTGTGTGTTCTTCAGTCTTAGGGCTAAGCTGTGTTGGAACACCTATTATGTTTTTGGAGTAATTTGTTGTGAAGCAAAAGGTAACTGCTACACTAGACAATGATCATCTATGGCTGCTGAAATCAAGGCTAATAGGGAACTTTATAATAAAGGGATCAGGCTAAGAACACTTAAACCCACTAATCCATCTTAACATGACAGAACAGCAAAGTATCAACCAGTCAGTATGTACTTCCTAAGGGATATAGTAAGAAATAGTCATTATTTCCTATGACCATTCCTGCCGCCCCCATCCACCCCAAAAAAGGGAATTTGAATCTAATCAAGCCTCTAGTTCTATTAGTTTACAGGAAATACAAGAGATAAAGGAAACATAAATGACATCACAGGGTGCAATCAGGAAAATCTGGAATGTGGGTAATTCTAAAGCACAAATGAGTGGTCTCTTTAATAAATTAATGGCACCACCTCCTCTCCCCCCAAAAAAGAAAGAAAAGAGGGACTAATAGCTTTAGATTAAAAGAAAATCAAAAGACATCAACCAAATGCAATTTGTAGATATTAGTTGTACCCAAATTCTTTTAAAAACTGAAAACAGCAAATTTTGAAACAATTGAAATTCAGATAACTCCCGAATATTACATGATTTTAAGGCATTATTATTTATTTAGTTAGATCAGATAATGGTATTTTTTACGTTAAAAAGAAGAGGCCTTATCTCTTAGAGTTATAGATTGAACAGATGAAATGACATGATCTTTGGTATTTACTTATAACAATCCAGTGGAAGTGTGTGTGGGAAATAGAGGGCATAAATGAACTAAAACGATATGTTGGTTAATAATTATTAAAGCTTGATGATAACTGCATGATTGTGATGGATAAGTTAATGTGTCAGCTTGACTGGGTTATGGTGCCTGGTTGTTTGGTCAAGCAAGCACTGGCCTGATTGTTACTGTGAGGATATTTCATGGATTTAAATCATCAGTCAGTTGATTGCATCTGTGGCTGATTTCATCTATAATCAACAAAGGAAACTGCCTTTAGCAATGAGAGAAGTCGCATCTAATCAGTTGAAGACCTTAAAGGGAGAACCGATGATTTCAGCAATCAGAAAGAAGAATTTCTGTCTTTACCTCAGCCAGCCATCTTCTCCTGGGAACTCATCAAAACCTTCATTGGAATTCCCGGCTTGCAGCCTGCTCTACAGAATTTGGACTTGCCAAATTTCTGTAATAAATTCCAATTTATATTTATATAAATTTCCAATTCCTACAATATTTATAGGAATAAATTTTTATAAAAATTTATAATTTATAAAGACAATTCCTATAATAAATCTCATAATATTTATATGTATCCTGTAGATTCTGTTTTCCTGGAGAACTCTGACTAATACAATGAGGATTCATTATACTATTCTCTTTACTTTGGAATAAATATGGAATTACCAAGTCACTGAAAACCAGGGGAATGACAAGATGAAATTGGCATTTTATGGGATGCAGTCCCTGAGATAGGAAGATTAGATAGGGGACAGTCAAGGGGGGTCACAGTGATAAAGGACTGAGCTCTGAGAGTGTAACTGGGGATGAAGGAGAAGGTCTGGGTATGGACATTATAAAGGAGGTAACCTATTGAGTGAGGGAGCTAAATAAGTGGGAATCAAGGCTGACTCTCAGGCTTGAATAAATGGCTATATGGTGGGGCCATTCACCAAGTAAGGGACTTCAGAAGAAATTAAAGTTAGAGGTGAAGTGAGTGATAGCATCAATTTCAGATAGGAGTACCTGTGAATTTGAGGTAATTGTGGAACATCTAGAGCTTAGAAAAGAGGTCTGTCCATGAGAAAAGGCATCAGCAATTATCAGCTGCAGCATAATTTCCATGGAAACATCTAGAATGTAGGCACAAAAGAAAGACACTCTCTTCATGAGATAGAACTTTTCTTATTGAATTAATAAACTACTCTTGGACTGTTTTAACATTAAAAAACCAAAGTAGTGGCTTGATCAAGGAGAATGACAGAAGAAAACCAAATTGTAGTGTATGACATCCATGCTGGTCTGTTTCCTCACGATTTTCATTTTGAATGTATGAAAGGTCTTCGGAGGTTAACTACTGGATTTTCTTGTTTTATTTTGTTTCCCGTAATAAAGGATTTTCAAGACAACGCTAAGGCTTTAATTCATTAGAACAAAATTTTCATACGGAACATCAGATTTCACTTTTTCTTCTTAACCCTGCCTTTATTCCATTTTGTTCTCTTCTATGTTGCCTATGATATATTAAAAATTGAAGGAATACACCAAAACCATCTAGATCCAGAGCCACAGTTCAATTTCCTCTCTTTAAAGAATAGCCATGATAGGGTTAAATCCTTCGGTTGATGTGTATTCAGAAGAAACCGTGGAGCTACTGATATAAAAAAGCATTTTGTGTCAGGAATTGATTTACCCTTGAAGCAGAGCAAAGAGAAAAATAATCAGCACTTGTGGTTATCTGTTCTGTGGGAGCATCATGGTTTGTTGTTGGTAGAAGCATCAGGCCATCTGTTAGGCTTTAACAAAATGTTGCAACAACATTTTGGTTTGAAGCAAAGAATGATTTACGAAACCAAAATTAAAGTTTGTTCCCTATTAAGTATCTTTAGGTCTTTTTAAAATATATTTATATCTCCAGCATTTAGATTCAATTAATATCAGAAACATATAAATCTCTTCTTTCTACTCTGGGCTCATTCTCAAAATCTTATATTGAATGCACAGTTCAAACTCATCAGCCTCCCATTTGAATCCTCCATAATTTGGCTTCACCCAACACCAATTAAATCAACATCTCAGATGGCTGGACCCAGGCCTCAGTATTTTTTAAATCTCAAGATGTAGTTAAGGTTGAGACCCATTATGGATAATAACATGAATAAGGAAGGGGGGGGAGGCATTTGGATTATGTATTGTGAGAAACAAATGGCATAAATTAGTTTTTAGTATAGCAGAGAGAGAGAGAGAGAGATTTTCATTACCCCTTTCTGTGCCCTCTCTCCCAGGTCAGCGCTGTGCGGGTGTACGTGAACAGTTCCTCTGAGAACCTCGAGTACCCAGTCCTCGTCGTGGTTCGCCAGCAGAAAGCAGTGCTGTCTTGGCAGGTTCCTCTGCTCTTCCAAGGACTGTAAGTGGGTCTTTTCCCAGACAACTTCACAACGTTGGTTTCCTTCCATGTCTAAGACCTTAACTGATCTCTTCCCTAGTGAAAGCAGAAATCGAACATGTGGAATGTTCAGATTTTATGAAAGCTGAGTGCAGTGACCATGGGGCGTACCCCCATCTGCTTAGCTCTGCTCAACTTCCATCCTCTTTGAATTTCGGATAATCACTCTGCCTAGACTTGCAGCACCTGGAAGATCTTTCCCCCTTTAAATTCTATCCAGAATGTTCTGTAGTTCTGGTGAGATAATGATTCATCCACCAAGGACAGAGCTAGGCCCATTCTGAAAAAAATGCCTATGGAGTGTTCATTTTTCATAAAATAATATTTATTGAGCATCACTAAGTTGCTCTATCAGTAGATCCATTCTGAAATTTAAAACATGACTCAAAAACAAATGAGGGAAGAAGTGAATGAGATGGGGTTTCTCCCTGCTTGGTCACTGAGTCTCTTTCTTGTTCTTGCTATTTTTCCCTCCCTTGGCTGCTACAGATACCAGAGGAGCTACAATTACCAGGAAGTGAGCCGCACTTTATGTCCCTCAGAAGCAACCAATGAAACAGGACCTTTGCAGCAACTGATATTTGTTGATGTAGCATCCATGGCACCACTGGGTGCCCAGTACAAGCTGCTGGTTACCAAGATCAAGCACTTCCAGCTCCAGTAAGCAAGACTCATTGTGGCCTTTCCCTCTTTACTTGTCTGCTCTTCCCGTGCTTATGGATGCTCAATCCAGTTTTCATCTTTACAGATTAGAACTCTAGAAGAAAATTATCCACTTTGCATATTATTTAACCTCCTGAATTCTTCTTCCCATAGTTGAGCAGCAAAATCCTAACCTAAACAATAATAAGAGCAGTTGACCTCATGAGGTCTGTCTGAGGGCCTTGCCCTTTCTGTGGTCCAGGCAAGAGTCACTGATGACTGAATGCTTTTGTATTACTAACTAGTGCCACTCTCCTGAAAGAAAAAAATGTATTTATATTTTAAGGAAGATCTTAAGCTATTTTTCTTATCCTTATTGCTATTCTACTTTTCTTCTTCCAGCTTAGGAATGTTTGAAGTAGAAAATAATATATGGCTTTGTCCTTTGTGCAAAAACTAATGACTATTTCTTCCTTCTCTTCACCACCTCCATCCTTTGAAACCAAATCAGATGGGATACAGCATCTCAAATTGCTCATATTATAGGTGGGGTATAGTTAATCCAGTTGGGAGCTGTGGTGCTTTGAAGCTGTAGGTACCCCAGAAAAACATGTTCTTAAACCTAATCCATTCCTATGGGTGTGAACCCATTGTAAGTAAGATCTTTTGATGAGGTTACTTCAGTTAAGGTGTGACCCACCTCAATCAGGATGGGTCTTAATCCTATTGTTGGAATCCTTTAAAAGAGAAGGAGATTTAGACAGCAAGAGAGAAGCCACAGGAAGTACTAAGCTGAGCTTCAATGGAACCCAGAAGAGAAGGGAGAGCTCAGGGGACGCCTCCATGAACACTGCCATGTGACAAGCTAAGGACCAATGATAGCAGGCAACCAGCCCCAGAACGCCAGTCTTCAGGAAGAAAGCATGGCTTTGATGATGCCTTGGTTTGGACTTTCTTTTAGCCTCAAAGCTATGAGCAAATAAATTCCAGTTATTTAACCCAACCCATGATATTTGCTTGAGCAGTCCAGGAAACTAAATGGGGGCATTGTCTCCAAAAGATCTGTTCTCTCCCAGAGGTTAGGCTAAATTATTTTATAAATCTGTGTGAAAATTTAAACAGAAAGGCTGAGGTTATTCCTTAATAAGGCCACAAACTTCAGAGACTTGTCTTCCCTAGCTCAAGGCTTTGCAGAGTGCAAACCATTTTCTCCCATCTGAATGTTTTAAATAAATTTTAAAAGAAAATATCACAAAATTGGTTGTTTTAAAATTAGAATTTCTACTCATCAAAAGGCATCATTAAGAGAGTAAAAAGACAGGCCATAGACTAGGGAAATATATTTGCAAAACACGTAACTGACAAAGAGGTCATTTGCAAGATATGTAAAAAACTCCTACAAATCAAGAAGAAATAAACAAGAAAAGACAGGCAAGCTCCTGGCTGCTGTCCTCATTTGCCACCCATTCTTCAGCGGCTCTGACCTCCTGTGGGGGAGAACCCTGGAGCCCATGAGTCTGGACCCTGCTCAGGATGGGGGCTGGCACCCAGGTGGGTGTGAGTCTGGGTCCCTACTGGTCCAGTCTCAGCTTCACTACAGCAAAATGTTATTTTTGAGGTGAAATGAGGAATGTCAGGAGCAGAAACTGCACTTGAGGAAACAATCCTGTGTCCTGAACCTCTTACTAGATCTTTGGAACAGAAGAGTTTCAGAAGGAGAATCAATTTTTATATTCACTCAATGAAAAAAACGTACACATCTAATCTCAACAGGATGGTTCCAGCATCAAAAATGGATACTCCTCTACACTTTTTCAAGAACAGAGGAAAAAACAAAAACAAAAACAGGAAGAGTAAGGCTCTATCCTAGCAAAAGAAGAGAATGGAATAGAAACAATACATGAAGAGACAGTAGCTGAGAAATTTCCCACATCTAACAACAACAACAAAAAAAATCAAGCTACACATTCAGAAAGCACTAGAAACCCCCAAAAGGACAAAAACAAAGAAAACCATTCTTGGGAACAGCACTATAAAACCACCAAAATATAAGATACAGAAAAAAATCTTAAAAGCAGCCAGAGAAAAATGACAGATTACATTCAATAGGCAAATAAAATGAACAGGTAAGTTTGTAACTTTTTAAAAGAAGCCAAAGACAATGGAATAACATTATTAAGGAACTGAAAGAAATTACCTGTCAACTTAAAATTTTATATCCAGAAAATATGTCCCTCATAAGTGAAGGTGAAGGAAATATTTTCAGATGAAAACAAACTGAGAAAATTTATCTTCAGCAGACCCACACTGAAAGAAATACCAAAGGACATTCTCTGGAAGAAGAAAAACTCAAAAGTCATAAATGTAGAAAAGAAGAAACAAAAAACAACAGAAATAAAGAACGAGAGAGAGTAAATACATAGGTAAACATAAATTAGTATTGATTGTATGAAAAAATAATACTAATGGAGAAATTAAGAATTAACAAATAATTAAGATGACTGAATCATTATATAGATGCCTTTTGCTTACTTTCTAGTATGTCGTAGAAAAGAAAATACCTGAAATTACTGAAACCCGCTGAACCGTAACCCGGATGCCTTGATCTCTGATAATGATTGTATAACTATATGACCTTTATCTTGTGATTTTAAAAACCTCAGGACTGGATCTACTTCTAGCTCGTTATCCTGTTTTACAACTGTAGAATCTTATGACCACAAAAAACAGTCCCTATTGTTTATTAGTGAAGGAACTTAAGTCAGCCCAGAACTAACCCTCCCCAGTTCCTAAGTTATCTTACTAGACGAGCTAGATCTAACCAAAATTGGCCTGCCTGACATTCACAGTAGCTTAAAAGTTAATTTATGAGACCTATACCTTATTATAATACTAAAAATCACATTCATCATCATATTAAGGTCACCATTTTTTTACATATGTTCTGTGACTAAGAATGTAATCAGTCTGCACATGCTAATAATTAGATCATCTCTAACTTTTTCATCTAGAGCCATTATACTCGTTATCCTAAAACCCACCCACTTTTGATACTATAAAACTATCAGAATTACTGCAGTCTGGGGAGACAGATTTTAGGCCAAAGGCCATCTGTTCTCCTTGCTTCCAGTAGCAAGCATGCAAAAAATTCTTTCTCCCTTTGAAACCCCAGGATTTATGGCTTGGCTGTTATGTGCATTGGGCAAAGAATCTTGTTTGATCAGTATCACTACTGCATTGTGGAGTTTTAAAAAATGTATATATACTTGTGTATATATATATATTTGTGTATATATATACACACACACGTGTCATACATACATACACATATATGTCATACATATATATTCATATATATGTATGACGATACTAACACAAAACTCAGGAGGAGATAAAGTATTTTAAACCCTAAAATTGGTAGGAAGTGGTTAAAGTGCTAATTTATACTACATTATATTATGTCAAAAATACATGTTGAAATATATAGGGTACTCACTGAAAGAGTAGTAAAAGAACATAAAACTAACAAGCCAATATAGGAGAAAGTTGAATCTATTTTTTTTTATTTAGATTGTTCACATTCCATACAATTATCCAAAGATCCAAAGTGCACAATCAATTGCCCATGGTATCATCATGCAGCTGTGCATCCATCACCACAATTAATTTTTTTTAATTTTTAGAACATTTTCATTACTCCAGAAAAGAAATAAAGACCAAAAAAAAGGAAACATAAATCCTCCCATACCCCTAACCAGCCCCCCTCTATTATTGACTCATAGTATTGCTATAGTACATTTGTTACTGTTGATGAAAGAATGTTAAAATACTACTAACTGTAGTATACAGTTTGCAATAAGTATACTTTTCTCCCTATATGCCCCTCTATTATTAACTATTAGCTATAGTGTCATACATTTGTTGTATGAAAGAGATTTCTAGTATTTGTACAGTTAATCATGGACATTGTCCACCACAGGATTCACTGTTTTATACATTCCCATCTTTTAACCTCTGACTCCTTCTGGTGACATACGTGACTCTGAGCTTCCCTTTCCACCACATTCACAAACCATTCAGCACTGTTAGTTATTCTCACAACGTGCTATCATCACCTCTGTCCATTTTCAAACACTTAAGTTCAACCTAGCTGAACATTCTGCTCATAATAAGCAATCACTCCCCATTCTTTAGCCTCATTCTATATCCTGGTAACTTGTATTTCATGTCTATGAGTTTACATATTACAATTAGTTCATATCAGTGAGACCCTGCAATATTTGTCCTTATGTTCTGACTTATTTCACTCAATATAGTGTCCTCAAGGTTTCTTCATCAACCCATGTTTTAAAGATGGTTTTGTTCACACCCCATACATTCCATCCTAAGTAAACAATCGTAGGTTCCCTGTATAGTCACTCATTTATGTATTCACCACCCTCACCACTGTCTATATAAGGACATCTCCATTTCTTCCACAAATAAGGAGGAAGAGTCAAACAAGGTAGAGAGACAAAAGAAAAAGAAAAAATGAAGAGAAAAAAACAAAACAAAACAAAACATGACAGCTAGGAAGCAACAAAAGGAAAGATAGCATTACACTAAAGTAAGATAAATAGATAACATCACCAATGCGAAGAGCCCCATACCCCTCCCTTATGTCCTTCTCTTGTATGCATGTAGCTTTGGTATATTGCCCTTGTTACGTTAAAGGAAGCATAATGCAATGTTTCTGTTAATTATACTCTCTAGTTTGCACTGATTGTATTTTTCCTCCAATACCACCCCATTTTTAACACCTCACAATTTTGACATTCATTTGTTCTACTTCATGTAAAACATATTTGTACCTTTTATCACAATCATGGAGCACCCTAGGTTTCCTTGAGTTACACAGTTCCAGTCTTTTATCTTTCATCTTTCCTTCTGGTGCCCCACATGCTCCTAACCTTCCTCCTTCAACCATACTCAAAGTCAACTTTGTTTAGTGTAGCCACATTGCTATGCTACTATCTCCCAAAATTGTGTTCCAAACCTCTCACTCCCGTCTTTTCCTTTCTATCCATAGTGCTCCTTTTAGTGTTTCCTGTAGAGCAGGTATTTTATTCACAAACTCTGTCACTGTCTGTTTGTCAGAGAACATTTTAAGCTCTCCCTCATATTTGAAAGACAGTTTTGCCAGATATAGGATTCTTGGTTGGCAGTTTTTCTCTTTCAGTATCATAAATATATCACACCACTTCCTTCTTCCCTATCGTTTCTACTGAGAAATCTGCACTTAGTCTTATTGACCTTCCTTTCTATGTGATGGATTGCTTTTCTCTTGCTGCTTTCAGGATTCTCTCTTTGTCTTTGACATTTGATAATCTGATTATTAAGTGTCTTGGCGTAGGCCTATTCAGATCTATTCTGTTTGGGGTATGCTGTGCTTCTTGGATCTGTAATTTTATGTCTTTCATAAGAGATGGGAAATTTTCATTGATATTTCCTCTATTATTGCTTTGCCCCTTTTGCCTTCTCTTCTCCTTCTGGGACACCAATGACACGTACATTCCTGTATTTCATGTTGTCATTCAATCCCTGAGATGTTGCTCATATTTTTTCATCCTTTTCCCTGTCTGTTCTTTTGTGTGTAGGCTTTCAGGCATCTTGTTCTACAGCTCCTGAGTGTTCTCTCCTGCTTCTTATCTGCTGTTGTATGTCTCCATTGTGTCTTTCATCTCTGGTGTTGTGCCTTTCATTTCCATAGATTCTGCCAGTTGGTTTTTTTTTTTTTTCCCCCACATATTTCATTTGGTTGTTTATTTATTTATCTATTTTTCCTTTTTAATTTTTATTGGGATTGTTCAGATACCATACAATTATCCAAAGATCCAAAGTGTACAATCACTTGCCCCTGGGTACCCTCATACAGCTGTGCATCCATCACCACACTTAATTTTTGTTCAATTTTTAGAAACTTTTCATTACTCCAGACAAGAAATAAAGTGAAAGATGAAAAAAGAAAAAAAGAAAAGGAAACTCTAATCCTCCCCTATCTCTAACCACCCCCCCCCTCAATTGTTGACTCGTAATGTTGGTATAGTACATTTGTTACTGTTTATGAAAAAATGTTGAAACACTACTAACTGTAGTATATAGTTTTCAATAGGTATATATTTCTTCCCTATATGCCCCTCTATTATTAACTTCTAATTGTATTGTCATACATTTGTTCTGGTTCGTGGAAGCAATTTCTAGTATTTGTACAGTTGATCATGGACATTGCCCACCATTGGATTCAGTTTTATACATTCCCATCTTTTGACCCCCAACTTTCCTTCTAGTGTCATCTATGACTGAGCTTCCCCTCTCCACCTAATTCACACACCATTCAGCACTGTTAATTATTCTCACATCTTGCTACCAACATGTCTGTTCATTTCCAAACATTTAAGTTCATCCTAGTTGAACATTCTGCTCATACTAAGCAACCGCTCCCCACTCTTAAGCCTTGTCCTGTTTCTTGGTACCTTATATTTCATGTCTTTGAGTTTACATATTATAATTAATTCCTATCAGTGAGACCCTGCAATAATTATCCTTATGTGTCTGGCTTATTTCACTCAGTATATTGCCCTCGAGGTTTTGTCATCAACCCATTTTTTTTTAATATGGTTTTGTTCACTCTCCATACATTCCATCCTAAGTAAATAATCAATGGTTCTCTGTATGGTCATATATTTATGTGCTCACCACCTTCACCACTATCTATATAAGGGCATCTACATTTCTTCCACAAGGCAGGAGGGAAAGTCAAAGAAGGTAGAGAGGCAAAAGAAAGAGGGAAAAAAAGTGACAGCTAGGAAGCAGCAAAAGGAAAAATAACCTTAAATCAAAGTGGAGTAAGGAGTCAGACAACACCACCAATGTCAAGTGTCTAACATGCCTCCCCTATCCCCCCCTCTTATCTGCATTTACCTTGGTATATCACCTTTGTTACATTAAAGGAAGCATAATACAATGATTCTATTAGTTACAGTCTGTAGTTTATGTTGATTGCATCACTCCCCCAATGCCTCCCCATTTTTAACACCTTGCAAGATTGACATTTGCTTGTTCTCCCTCATAAAAGAACATATTTGTACATTTTATCACAATTGTTGAACACTCTAGATTTCACCAAGTTATACAGTCCCAGTCTTTATCTTTCCTCCTTTCTTCTGATGTCTCACATGCTCCCAACCTTCCTCTCTCAACTGTATTCATAGTTATCTTTGTTCAGTGTACTTACATTGTTGTGCTACCATCTCCCAAAATTGTGTTCCAAACCACGGACTCCTATCTTCTATCACTCTGTAGTGCTCCCTTTAGTATTTCCTGTAGGGCGGGTGTCTTGTTCACAAAGTCTCTCATTGTCTGTTTGTCAGAAAATACTTTGACCTCTCCCTCATATTTGAAGGACAGCTTTGCTGGACATAGGATTCTTGGTTGGCGGTTTTTCTCTTTCAGTATCTTAAATATATCACACCACTTCCTTCTTGCTTCTATGGTTTCTCCTGAGAGATCCGCGCATAGCCTTATTAAGCTTCCTTTGTATGTAATGGATCGCTTTTCTCTTGCTGCTTGCAGGATTCTCTCTTTGTCTTTGACATTTGATAATCTGATTAAGTGTCTTGGCATAGGCCTATTCAGATCTCTTCTGTTTGGAGTACGCTGCGCTTCTTGGATCTGTAATTTTATGTCTTTCATAAGAGATGGGAAATTTTCATTAATTATTTCCTCTATTATTGCTTCTGCCCCTTTTTCCTTCTCTTCTTCTTCTGGGACACCAATGATACATACATTACTGTACTTTGTTTCATCCTTGAGTTCCCGGAGATGTTGCTCATATTTTTTCATTCTTTTCTCCATCTGCTCCTTTGCATGTAGGCTTTCAGGTGTTTTGTTCTCCAGTTCCTGAGTGTTTTCTTCTGCCTCTTGAGATCTGCTGTTGTATGTTTCCATTGTGTCTTTCATCTCTTGTGTTGTGCCTTTCATTTCCATAGATTCTACTAGTTGTGTTTTTGAACTTCCGATTTCTGCCTTATGTATGCCCAGTGTTTTCTTTACAGCCTCTATCTCTTTTGCAATATCTTCTCTAAACTTTTTGAATTGATTTAGCATTAGTTGTTTAAATTCCTGTATCTCAGTTGAAGTGTACATTTGTTCCTTTGACTGGGCCATAACTTTGTTTTTCTTAGTGTAGGCTGTAATTTTCTGTTGTCTAGGTATGGTTTCCTTGATTATCCAAATCAGGTTTTCCCAGACCAGAACAGGCTCAGATTCCAGAGGGAAGAGATATTCAGTATCTGGTTTCCCTGAGGGTGTGTCTTAGAAAATTGCTCCACCCTGTAATGCCTCAGGTCACTGTGCTTTTCTGCCCAGCAGGTGATGCCTGTTAGCCTATAATTCTTGCCTGGTGTGAGGAGGTATGGCTGTGTTCCCCAAGGCTCTGGGGTCTGGTTCTGAATGGAAAGGGCCCCACCCCTTTCCTCCTAGAGAAGACAGACCCCTCAGGTGGAGGTCATTAGCATTTCAATGGTCTCTCTCTCTGTTTGTGCTGTCGCCACCCCTCTCTGAGTCACAGCCCTGGAAACTGAAAATGACTGGGGCTTTCTCCACTGAGCTGAAAAAGAAACAGATAGTCCCCTTCAGACCTAGTCCAAGGTGACCCTCCGGCTCTCCAAGGTCAGTCGTCACCCAAAGCCTCTGTCTGTTTTTGGGGGCTGCGTACCTGTAGTGAGCAGTTCACACTCGCTACTTAAAACCCCAGTTGGAACTCAGCTGAGCTATATTCGCTTGCTGGGAGAGAGCTTCTCTCTGGCACCACGAGGCTTTGCAGCTCAGGCTGTGGGGGAGGGGGTCTTGCAACTTGGATCCACAGGTTTTACTTACAGATTTTATGCTGTAATCTTGGGCATTCCTCCCAATTCAGGTTGGTGTATGATGAGTGGATGGTCTCATTTGTCCCCCCACAGTTATTCTGAATTATTTACTAGTTGTTTCTGGTTTTTTTCAGTTGTTCCAGGGGGACTACTTAGCTTCCACTCCTCTCTATGCCACCATCTTGCCCAAGCCCACCAGTTGTTTTTTTGAACTTTTGATTTCTACCTTATATTCATCCAGTGTTTTCATTATACACTTCATCTCTTTTGCCATATCTTCCCTAAACTTTTTGAATTGATTTAGCATTAGTTGTTTCAATTCCTGTATTTCAGTTGAAGTGTAAGTTTGTTCCTTTGACCATAACTTTGTTTTTCTTAGTGTAGGTTGTAGTTTTCTGTTTTCTAGGCATCTGGTTTCCTTGGTTACCCCAATCAGCTATTCCCAGACCAGAATACCAGATCTTAGAAGGGGGCAAAATTCAGCATCAGGTCTCCCTGAGGGTTTGTCTTAGAAGATTGACACACCCTGTGAGGCCTTAAGCCGCTGTGCTTTTCCTAACCTGCCCAGCAGGTGGCACCTGTCAACCTGTAGCTCCTGACTGGTGTAAGGAGGTGTGGCCCCCTTAGTCCTTAGTTTCTGTTTTGGCTGTTTTCCCCCAGGCTCTGAGGTCTGGTTCTGAATGGGAGGCCAGTAGTAGGGCTGGGCACCACCTTCTTCCTCTTAGGGAGGATACACCCCCTAGGGTGTTTTAATTTGCATTTAAATAGGCTCTTTGTCTCTCTGACTCTGCTCTCCCTTGTCTGGGTCAGAGACTACAAACTGAAAATGACTGTGGCTTTCTCCACTGAGCTGCCCAGGTTGAGAGAGAGAAAAAGGGATAGAAAGCTCCCCTTGAGGGCCAGTCTACAGTGCCCCAGCTTCACCCACTGGCCAGAGATAGCACCCAGTCTTCTGGGCTCCCCCTGTCAGCACAGAGAAGTCCACCTGCTCTTTAAGGTCAGTCATCACTAAAAGCCTCTGTCTGCTTGTTGGGGATTCATAGCTTGTATTGGGCCCTCCACATTTGTTAATCAGAACCCCAGTTGGGGCTGGACTGAGGTATATTTGCTTGTTCAGAGAGTGCTGCTCTCTATCACAGCAAGGTTTTGCAGTTTGGGCTGCTGTGGGGGAGGGGATCTCAGCTTGAGTCTGCTGTCTTTACTTACAGATTTTATGCTGCGATCTTGGGCATTCCTCCCAATCCAGGTTGGTGTATGATGTGTGGACAGTCACGTTTGTCCCCCAGCAATTATTCCAGATTATGTACTAGTTGTTCCTCATTGTTTATTAGTTGTTCCAGGGGGACTAACTAACTTCCATTCCTCTCTATGCCACCATCTTCTTTCTCTGAATATTTTTTTAAAAGATAATCCAAAATAAGACAAGAGAGGAAAGAGAAAGGAAGTTAAAATAAGCAGATAATATTAAAAACTTAGTAAGATATATACATATACAAATACCCACATATCAGCAATTGTATTAAATATTAGTGGACCCAAATTTATAAAAGGGTTACTCAGCAAAAAGACTTAAACATTCTAAATTTTTATGCAACAGAAGTTCAAAATATATAAAGCAAAAATTGCTGAAAGGAGAATTGAAAAATTCAGAATCTTTGTGGGAGACATCTTAATAGCTGATAGAATAAGCAGACCAAAAATTTTAGTATCTATATTAGAAAAGGAATCAGCAAGCTATGACCCACAGGTAGGTCATCTGTTATTGCAAATAAAGTTTGATTGGAACACAATTATACCTATTCATTTTCATATCATCTATGGATGCTTTCATGCTACAATGGTAAAGTGGAGCAGTTAGGGGTACAACTATATAGCCTGCAAGCCTGAAGTTTTCACCAATGACCCTTTAGGAAAAAGTTTGCCAAGCTATGACATAGAAGATCGGAACAACATGATGAACAAACTTGGCTTAATTAATGTATTAGAAAATTGTATCTCAAAATGACAGAATGCCTGTCCTTTTAAGTGCACGTGAACATTCACCAAAATTGCTGAGCTCTAATACATATCTCAATAAATTTCAAAGGACTGAAATCAGAGTATGCATAAATCAACTACAAAAATGATAACTAGAAAATCCCCAAAATGTTTGGAAGTTAAGTAATCTACTTCTAAATTATATGTAGGTCAAAGAAGAAATCACAATGAAAACTAAAAAATATTTGGGGCACATGACAAGAAAAAAATGATGTACAAACTTTGGGAATGCAACTAAAGTGCTGAGTAGAAGAAAATATATAGCTTCAAATGTATGTTAGAACAGAAGAAAGACTAAAAATCAGTGCATTAAGTATCCATTTGAAAGCATTAGAAAAAGAACTGAAAATTAAGCCCAAAGAAAATAAAAAGGGGAGGCGGGGCAAGATGGCAGACTGGTGAGCTGTATGTTTTAGTTACTCCTCCAGGAAAGTAGGTAAAAAGCCAGGAACTGCGTGGACTGGACACCACAGAGCAATCTGTCTTTGGGCATACTTCATACAACACTCATGAAAACGTGGAACTGCTGAGATCAGCGAAATCTGTAAGTTTTTGCGGCCAGGGGACCTGCGCCCCTCCCTGCCAGGCTCAGTCCCGGGGGAGGAGGGGCTGTCAGCTCCAGGAAGGAGAAGGGAGAATTGCAGTGGCTGCTCTTACCGGAAACTCATTCTACTGATTCAAACTCCAACCATAGATAGACTGAGGCCAGACACCAGAGACTCTGAGAGCAGCCAGCCCAGCAGAGAGGAGACAGGCATAGAAAAAAAACAACACAAAAAACTCCAAAATAAAAGCAGAGGATTTTTGGAGTTCTGGTGAACACAGAAAGGGGAAGGGCGGAGATCAGGCCTTGAGGCGCATATGCAAATCCCGAAGCAAGGCTGATCTCTCTGCCCTGGGCACTTTTCCTTAATGGCCCTGGTTGCTTTGTCTATTAGCATTTCAATAACCCATTAGATCTCTGAGGAGGGCCGTTTTTTTTTTTTTTTTTTTTTTTAAATCCTTTTTGCTTTTTCTAAAACAATTACTCTAAGAAGCTCAATACAGAAAGCTTCAAAGAATTGAAATTTGGGCACGTCAAGTCAAGAGCAGAACTAAGAGAGCTCTGAGACAAAAGGCAATAATCCAGTGGCTGAGAAAATTCACTAAACAACACAACTTCCCAAGAAAAGGGGGGTGTCCGCTCACAGCCACCATCCTGGTGGACAGGAAACACTCCTGCCCATCGCCAGCCCCATAGCCCAGAGCTGCCCCAGACAACCCAGTGTGACGGAAGTGCTTCAAATAACAGGCACACACCACAAAACTGGGCGTGGACATTAGCCTTCCCTGCAACCTCAGCTGAATGTCCCAGAGCTGGGAAGGGGGAGCAGTGTGAATTAACAGAGCCCCATTCAGCCATCATTTGAGCAGACTGGGAGCCTCCCAACACAGCCCAGCAGCCCAGAACTGCCCTGGGGGGACGGCACTCACCTGTGACATAGCACAGTCATCCCTCAACAGAGGACCCGGGGTGCACAGCCTGGAAGAGGGGCCCACTTGCAAGTCTCAGGAGCCATACGCCAATACCAAAGACTTGTGGGTCAGTGGCAGAGACAAACTGTGGCAGGACTGAACTGAAGGATTAGACTATTGCAGTAGCTTTAAAACTCTAGGATCATCAGGGAGATTTGATTGTTAGGGCCACCCCCCCTCCCCGACTGCCCAGAAACACGCCCCACATACAGGGCAGGCAACACCAACTACACACGCAAGCTTGGGACACCAATTGGGCCCCACAAGACTCACTCCCCCACTCACCAAAAAGGCTAAGCAGGGGAGATCTGGCTTGTGGAGAACAGGTGGCTCGTGGACGCCACCTGCTGGTTAGTTAGAGAAAGTGTACTCCACGAAGCTGTAGATCTGATAAATTAGAGATAAGGACTTCAACTGGTCTACAAACCCTAAAAGAACCCTATCAAGGTCAGCAAATGCCACGAGGCCAAAAACAACAGAAAATTATAAAGCATATGAAAAAACCAGACGATATGGATAACCCAAGCCCAAGCACCCAAATCAAAAGACCAGAAGAGACACACCTAGAGCAGCTACTCAAAGAACTAAAGATGAACAATGAGACCCTAGTACGGGATATGAAGGAAATCAAGAAGACCCTAGAAGAGCATAAAGAAGACATTGCAAGACTAAATAAAAAAATGGATGATCTTATGGAAATTAAAGAAACTGTTGACCAAATTAAAAAGATTCTGGACACTCATAGTACAAGACTAGAGGAAGTTGAACAACGAATCAGTGACCTGGAAGATGACAGAATGGAAAATGAAAACATAAAAGAAAGAATGGGGAAAAAAATTGAAAAACTCGAAATGGACCTCAGGGATATGATAGATAATATGAAACGTCCGAATATAAGACTCATTGGTGTCCCAGAAGGGGAAGAAAAGGGTAAAGGTCTAGGAAGAGTATTCAAAGAAATTGTTGGGGAAAACTTCCCAAATCTTCTAAACAACATAAATACACAAATCATAAATGCTCAGCGAACTCCAAATAGAATAAATCCAAAAAAACCCACTCCGAGACATATACTGATCACACTGTCAAACATAGAAGAGAAGGAGCAAGTTCTGAAAGCAGCAAGAGAAAAGCAATTCACCACATACAAAGGAAACAGCATAAGACTAAGTAGTGACTACTCAGCAGCCACCATGGAGGCGAGAAGGCAGTGGCACGATATATTTAAAATTCTGAGTGAGAGGAATTTCCAGCCAAGAATACTTTATCCAGCAAAGCTCTCCTTCAAATTTGAGGGAGAGCTTAAATTTTTCACAGACAAAGAAATGCTGAGAGAATTTGCTAACAAGAGACCTGCCCTACTGGAGATACTAAAGGGAGCCCTACAGACAGAGAAACAAAGACAGGACAGAGAGACTTGGAGAAAGGTTCAGTACTAAAGAGATTCGGTATAGGTACAATAAAGGATATTAATAGAGAGAGGGAAAAATATGGCAAACATAATCCAAAGGATAAGATGGCCGATTCAAGAAATGCCTTCACGGTTTTAACGTTGAATGTAAATGGATTAAACTCCCCAATTAAAAGATACAGATTCGCAGAATGGATCAAAAAAAATGAACCATCAATATGTTGCATACAAGAGACTCATCTTAGACACAGGGACACAAAGAAACTGAAAGTGAAAGGATGGAAAAAAATATTTCATGCAAGCTACAGCCAAAAGAAAGCAGGTGTAGCAATATTAATCTCAGATAAAATAGACTTCAAATGCAGGGATGTTTTGAGAGACAAAGAAGGCCACTACATACTAATAAAAGGGGCAATTCAGCAAGAAGAAATAACAATCGTAAATGTCTATGCACCCAATCAAGGTGCCACAAAATACATGAGAGAAACATTGGCAAAACTAAAGGAAGCAATTGATGTTTCCACAATAATTGTGGGAGACTTCAACACATCACTCTCTCCTATAGATAGATCAACCAGACAGAAGACCAATAAGGAAATTGAAAACCTAAACAATCTGATAAATGAATTAGATTTAACAGACATCTACAGGACATTACATCCCAAATCACCAGGATACACATACTTTTCTAGTGCTCACGGAACTTTCTCCAGAATAGATCATATGCTGGGACATAAAACAAGCCTCAATAAATTTAAAAAGATTGAAATTATTCAAAGCACATTCTCTGACCACAATGGAATACAATTAGAAGTCAATAACCATCAGAGACTTAGAAAATTCACAAATACCTGGAGGTTAAACAACACACTCCTAAACAATCAGTGGGTTAAAGAAGAAATAGCAAGAGAAATTGCTAAATATATAGAGACGAATGAAAATGAGAACACAACATACCAAAACCTATGGGATGCAGCAAAAGCAGTGCTAAGGGGGAAATTTATAGCACTAAACGCATATATTAAAAAGGAAGAAAGAGCCAAAATCAAAGAACTAATGGATCAACTGCAGAAGCTAGAAAATGAACAGCAAACCAATCCTAAACCAAGTACAAGAAAAGAAATAACAAGGATTAAAGCAGAAATAAATGACATAGAGAACAAAAAAACAATAGAAAGGATAAATATCACCAAAAGTTGGTTCTTTGAGAAGATCAACAAGATTGACAAGCCCCTAGCTAGACTGACAAAATCAAAAAGAGAGAAGACCCATATAAACAAAATAATGAATGAAAAAGGTGACATAACTGCAGATCCTGAAGAAATTAAAAAAATTATAAGAGGATATTATGAACAACTGTATGGCAACAAACTGGACAATGTAGAAGAAATGGACAATTTCCTGGAAACATATGAACAACCTAGACTGACCAGAGAAGAAATAGAAGACCTCAACCAACCCATCACAAGCAAAGAGATCCAATCAGTCATCAAAAATCTTCCCACAAATAAATGCCCAGGGCCAGATGGCTTCACAGGGGAATTCTACCAAACTTTCCAGAAAGAACTGACACCAATCTTACTCAAACTCTTTCAAAACATTGAAAAAAATGGAACACTACCTAATTCATTTTATGAAGCTAACATCAATCTAATACCAAAACCAGGCAAAGATGCTACAAAAAAGGAAAACTACCGGCCAATCTCCCTAATGAATATAGATGCAAAAATCCTCAACAAAATACTTGCAAATCGAATCCAAAGACACATTAAAAAAATCATACACCATGACCAAGTGGGGTTCATTCCAGGCATGCAAGGATGGTTCAACATAAGAAAAACAATCAATGTATTACAACACATTAAAAACTCGAAAGGGAAAAATCAATTGATCATCTCAATAGATGCTGAAAAAGCATTTGACAAAATCCAACATCCGTTTTTGATAAAAACACTTCAAAAGGTAGGAATTGAAGGAAACTTCCTCAACATGATAAAGAGCATATATGAAAAACCCACAGCCAGCATAGTACTCAATGGTGAGAGACTGAAAGCCTTCCCTCTAAGATCAGGAACAAGACAAGGATGCCCGCTGTCACCACTGTTATTCAACATTGTGCTGGAAGTGCTAGCCAGGGCAATCCGGCAAGACAAAGAAATAAAAGGCATCCAAATTGGAAAAGAAGAAGTAAAACTGTCATTGTTTGCAGATGATATGATCTTATATCTAGAAAACCCTGAGAAATCAACGATACACCTACTAGAGCTAATAAACAAATTTAGCAAAGTAGCGGGATACAAGATTAATGCACATAAGTCAGTAATGTTTCTATATGCTAGAAATGAACAAACTGAAGAGACACTCAAGAAAAAGATACCATTTTCAATAGCAACTAAAAAAATCAAGTACCTAGGAATAAACTTAACCAAAGATGTAAAAGACCTATACAAAGAAAACTACATAACTCTACTAAAAGAAATAGAAGGGGACCTTAAAAGATGGAAAAATATTCCATGTTCATGGATAGGAAGGCTAAATGTCATTAAGATGTCAATTCTACCCAAACTCATCTACAGATTCAATGCAATCCCAATCAAAATTCCAACAACCTACTTTGCAGACTTGGAAAAGCTAGTTATCAAATTTATTTGGAAAGGGAAGATGCCTCAAATTGCTAAAGACACTTTAAAAAAGAAAAACGAAGTGGGAGGACTTACACTCCCTGACTTTGAAGCTTATTATAAAGCCACAGTTGCCAAAACAGCATGGTACTGGCACAAAGATAGATATATAGATCAATGGAATCGAATTGAGAATTCAGAGATAGACCCTCAGATCTATGGCCGACTGATCTTTGATAAGGCCCCCAAAGTCACCGAACTGAGCCATAATGGTCTTTTCAACAAATGGGGCTGGGAGAGTTGGATATCCATATCCAAAAGAATGAAAGAGGACCCCTACCTCACCCCCTACACAAAAATTAACTCAAAATGGACCAAAGATCTCAATATAAAAGAAAGTACCATTAAACTCCTAGAAGATAATGTAGGAAAACATCTTCAAGACCTTGTATTAGGAGGCCACTTCCTAGACTTTACACCCAAAGCACAAGCAACAAAAGTGAAAATAGATAAATGGGAACTCCTCAAGCTTAGAAGTTTCTGCACCTCAAAGGAATTTCTCAAAAAGGTAAAGAGGCAGCCAACTCAATGGGAAAAAATTTTTGGAAACCATGTATCTGACAAAAGACTGATATCTTGCATATACAAAGAAATCCTACAACTCAATGACAATAGTACAGACAGCCCAATTATAAAATGGGCAAAAGATATGAAAAGACAGTTCTCTGAAGAGGAAATACAAATGGCCAAGAAACACATGAAAAAATGTTCAGCTTCACTAGCTATTAGAGAGATGCAAATTAAGACCACAATGAGATACCATCTAACACCGGTTAGAATGGCTGCCATTAAACAAACAAGAAACTACAAATGCTGGAGGGGATGTGGAGAAATTGGAACTCTTATTCATTGTTGGTGGGACTGTATAATGGTTCAGCCACTCTGGAAGTCAGTCTGGCAGTTCCTTAGAAAACTAGAGATAGAGCTACCATTCGATCCAGCGATTGCACTTCTCGGGATATACCCGGAAGATCGGAAAGCAGTGACACGAACAGATATCTGCACGCCAATGTTCATAGCAGCATTATTCACAATTGCCAAGAGATGGAAACAACCCAAATGTCCTTCAACAGATGAGTGGATAAATAAAATGTGGTATATACACACGATGGAATACTACGCGGCAGTAAGAAGGAACGATCTGGTGAAACATATGACAACATGGATGAACCTTGAAGACATAATGCTGAGCGAAATAAGCCAGGCACAAAAAGAGAAATATTATATGCTACCACTAATGTGAACTTTGAAAAATGTAAAACAAATGGTTTATAATGTAGAATGTAGGGGAACTAGCAGTAGAGAGCAATTAAGGAAGGGGGAACAATAATCCAAGAAGAACAGATAAGCTATTTAACGTTCTGGGGATGCCCAGAAATGACTATGGTCTGTTAATTTCTGATGGATGTAGTAGGAACAAGTTCACTGAAATGTTGCTATAGTATGTAACTTTCTTGGGGTAAAGTAGGAACATGTTGGAAGTTAAGCAGTTATCTTAGGTTAGTTGTCTTTTTCTTACTCCCTTGCTATGGTCTCTTTGAAATGTTCTTTTATTGTATGTTTGTTTTCCTTTTAACTTTTTTTTTCATATAGTTGATTTGAAAAAAGAAGGGAAAGTTAAAAAAAAAAAAGAAAAAAGAAAAAAGACAAACAAGGAAAAAAAAAAAAAAAAAAAAAAAACGATGTAGTGCCCCCTTGAGGAGCCTGTGGAGAATGCAGGGGTATTCGCCTACCCCACCTCCATGGTTGCTAACATGACCACAGACATAGGGGACTGGTGGTTTGATGGCTTGAGCCCTCTACCATAAGTTTTACCCTTGGGAAGACGGTTGCTGCAAAGGAGAGGCTAGGCCTCCCTGTATTTGTGCCTAAGAGTCTCCTCCTGAATGCCTCTTTGTTGCTCAGATGTGGCCCTCTCTCTCTGGCTAAGCCAACTTGAAAGGTGAAATCACTGCCCTCCCCCCTACGTGGGATCAGACACCCAGGGAAGTGAATCTCCCTGGCAACGTGGAATATGACTCCCGGGGAGGAATGTAGACCCGGCATCGTGGGATGGAGAACATCTTCTTGACCAAAAGGGGGATGTGAAAGGAAATGAAATAAGCTTCAGTGGCAGAGAGATTCCAAAACGAGCCGAGAGATCACTCTGGTGGGCACTCTTACGCACACTTTAGACAACCTTTTTTAGGTTCTAAAGAATTGGGGTAGCTGGTGGTGGATACCTGAAACTATTAAACTACAACCCAGAACCCATGAATCTCGAAGACAGTTGTATAAAAATGTAGCTTATGAGGGGTGACAGTGGGATTGGGAATGCCATAAGGACCAAACTCCACTTTGTCTAGTTTATGGATCGATGTGTAGAAAAGTAGGGGAAGCAAACAAACAGACAAAGGTACCTAGTGTTCTTTTTTACTTCAATTGCTCTTTTTCACTCTAATTATTATTCTTGTTATTTTTGTGTGTGTGCTAATGAAGGTGTCAGGGATTGATTTAGTTGATGAATGTACAACTATGTAATGGTACTGTAAACAATCGAAAGTACAATTTGCTTTGTATGACTGCGTGGTATGTGAATATATCTCAATAAAATGATGATTAAAAAAAAAATGGAAAGCAAAAAAAAAAAAAATAATAAAAAAAAAAAAATAAAATAAAAAGGAAATAATAAAATAGCAGAAATCAATTAAATAGAAACAAATTGACAATGGACAAAATCAACCAAACTACAAGTCAATTCTTTGAAAATGTTAGTATTATTTTTATACCTTTTTTTTTTTAAATTAAAAAGCCAGGCAAGCCCATTGGAAAAACAGAACTTCACCTAAGAGGATATCCAAATGGCTGAGAAACACAATCTCATTAACCATCAGAAATGCAAAGCAAAACCATAATGAGATCCCAATACAATTGCTAAAACTGCTAAAATTTGAAAAGACCAACAATGCAATTCCACTCCTAGTTTTATACCCAACTCCTAGATATATAATCATGGTATATTCTTTCAGTGGAATCCTATGCAACAATAAAATTGAACCAACTACCACTGCACTTAACAACATGAATAAGTCTCACAAACACAATGTTGAACCAAAGAAGTCAGACAAAAAGAATAGATACTGTTTGATATTGTTTATATAAAGTTTAAAAATAATTAAACTATTCTATGATGTTAGAAACCAGGACAATAGTAACTTTGGGGAGAAATGAGGGAATACATGGTAAATTACTTTGTTAGAATTCATTCAGACATATGATTTATCCACTTTTCTATATGTTTGTTATATATTTCAATAAAATGTAATTTTAAAAATAAGAATATTTTAAAATTGTATAAACTACTTTTTTGCACTTATTTTTCTGATCAGAATGTTCTCTTCTACTATAAAGCTTTCTTTAAATTTTCAAAAGCCATTTATAAAGATGTCTGTAGCCAGTGGAGTTGCTAATAGGATCACATATTTATCTTGGTCTCTTCCACACCCCTTAACATAGTGCTGTTCTAATAGCGATAGATGGACAGATTGGGTGAATGAATAGTCAAAATGAAGGAGAAGTAGTTGCAATATTTTTTTCCAAATTCTATCCATTAATTCTGGCCTTGAGAAAGGTGAAATGGGAATTTGAAGAGCAAAGAAACTAAAAAGAAATCCACAAAAATGCAGAAAAACATTCTCTGGTACACAAGATCTGCCCAGATCAGTTAAATCAGTCTCTAGGGGTGAGTTCTGGGTATTGTTACATATTCTAATGTCAAGAAGGAGAGTCAAGAACCATCACTCTTAAGCAATTTTTAAACAATGGTGCTTAAGTCAAATTGTTTAAATAATTTAAAAAATCTATTTATGCCATTAAAAAATATGGGAATTGATAGGTATATATCTGAGGGGGTGCAGCACATTACTTGAAGAGAGGGCAGTTTGCCTTCCCCTTATTAGTTGGACTGTGTGGCTTTGACCTGTCACTGTCACCTAGTGGCAATGTACTTAAATTGTAGGGCCAATTTTCTGTAAGGTTAATTAGATTCTTTGGAGAGCTGAATTCTGTGAAACTGAAGTCATAAGGTGACAACTCCTGTGAGTGTTACTGAATGATTTGCATGCCGGTGAAACTGCAGATCTATTCTCTCACATTGTTTTCCCTTTCCACAACTTACAATGTGACATAATGCTGCCATTATGCAAAATACCAGAAATGGATTGGCTTTTAAAAAGGGGATTTATAAGATTACAAGTTTACATTTCTAAGGCCATTAAAGTGTCCAGACTAAGGCATCAACAAGACGATACCTTCACTGAAGAACGGCCCATGGCGTCTGGAACACCTCTGTCAGCTGGGAAGGCAGGTGGCTGGCATCTGCTGGTCCTTTGCTCCTGTGTTGGGTTTCAAAATGGCTTTCTCCAAAATGTCTCTGGGCTCCTCTCTCTCAGCTCCTGTACATCCTTGCTTCTTTCTCCCAGGGTATTTCTCTCGAAGCATCCGGGGGTCCTCTCTTAGCCACTCCAGAGCAAACTCTGGGCTTCATCTCTTAGCTTAGCATCTCCAAACATCCTTCTGCCTGCATCTCCAAGCATCAGCAAGCATCTGTATTGGCTCTTTAGCTCTCTTATGTGCTCCAGTGACCTAATCAAGACCCATTAAGAGTTGGTGGGGTCCACACCTCCATGGAAATAATTTAGTCAAAAATGTCCACCCCTATCAAAAGACTAAATCTGCCCCAACAAGATTGCATTAAAGAACATGGCTTTTCTGGGCTACACAATATATCCAAACTGGCACACATACTATGTGTTATGGGTTGAATTGTGTCCCTCAAAAAGATTTGTTGATATCCCCAGTACCTGAGAGTGTGACCTTATTTAGAAATAGGGTCACTGAAGTTAGAATTAGTTACATTAAGATGAGATCCTACTAGAATAGAGCAGACATCTAATCCAATATGACTGGTGTCCTTATAAGTGACAAAGGATGCAGAGTTTAAAGTAGTGCAGCTGCAAGTCAGGAAAGGCCAAGGATTGCCGGCAAACATCAGAAGCTAGAAAAGGGAAGGATTCTCCTCTGCAGACTTCAGAGGGAACATGCCCTGCACACACCTGGATTTCAGACTTCTAGTCTCCAGAACTGTTGTTTTACACCAAGTGTGTGATACTTTGTTACGGCAGCCCTAGGAAACTAAGACACTATGTAATTGCCAATTGGTATCTTGGGGGAGACTATAGGAAAGATTTAAATTACTTTTCAATTTTCTTTCTTATCAGATGCTTTAGGTTGTACGAAGGTGGTGCTTCAGGTGTGGGCAGGTTGGCCCAGATGTATCAGGTTACTTCTACACTAATGGAATCAGTAGGACTTGGTGATCAATCAAATGTGGAAGCTCATAGATACAGAGGAATCTAAGATGATTCATATAGTGATGTCAAAAGTCTGGTCGTGTTCAGTGACGGAGAGGCAGGTGAGAATCAGGCAAGAGATGGTACATTCCATTTTGATCATGTGGGGTTTGCAGTGCTTGAGGGATAGTCAAGCACAGAATCACAGTAAACAATGACTATCCCAGTCACTGACTGGGGCTCAGGAGAGAGCATTGAGCTGGACACAGAGACCTGCATTCACTGCCCATTTCTATGGTTTTCATTGCAACCAAACATATGTATGAGAATGTATGAGGCAAAGGAAAATGAGAAAATCAAGAACAGGACTGTGGGTAACATTCTCATTTAAGGGATGGGCTGAGAAACAGGCACCATCAAAGAGGCTGAGTAGGCAGAGGGAGGCATGTAGGAGAAGATTCAGGAAAGCAGGTGTCAGGTCAAGAGAGAAGAGGCTTCAAGAAGGAGGGAGGGGTTGTCAGTGTCAAATGACACAGACAGGTAAAGAATGTTGCAGATTAAATCACTGGATTTAGCCATTAGAAGGCTCCTGTCACCTTAGCAAAGGCAATTTCAGGGGGATCATGGCAAAGAATCCTGATAGCAGTGGGTAGAGGAAAGAATGGATGATAGACGAGAGTAGACTATCCTTTTAAGAAGCTGGTTTGTGGAGGATATAGGATGATATTAAAAGAGGGAGGAATTTTGTTGGGATGTTTTTGTTATAGTTTTTGAAGATGGTTGAAACTAGAGTGTATTTCTAAATTAAGGGGAAATTAGGCAGATTAAATTTGTAGGAGACTTTTTAAGAGTAAAGTCCAAGAGAAGGGAAGAAAGGATAGGATTAGTGTGTGAGCACAAAGGAGGGAAAGGAGTGGAAGGTTTGGAGGAAGGGGTCATTGGGTATGCCGGTTTGAAACTGTTATGGATCCCAGAAAAGCCATGATCTTTTTTTTTTAATTCACATTTATTGAGATACATTCACATACCATGCAGTCAATACAAAGAGTATATTCAGTTGTTCACAGTACCATTATATAGTTGTGCATTCATCACCAAAATTAATTTTTGAACATTTTCATTACCACACACACAAGAATAATAAGAATAAAAATTATAGTGAAAAAGAACAATTAAAGTAAAAAAGAACACTGGGTGCCTTTTTTTTTTTTTTTTTTTTTTTTTTGCCCCCATTGTTCTACTCATCCATCCATACACTGGACAAAGGGGAGTGTGGTCCATATGGTTCTCCCAATCACATTGTTCCCCCTCATAAGCTATATTTTTATACAATTGTCTTCAAGATTCAAGGGTTCTGTGTTGTAGTTTGATAGTTTCAGGTATTTACTGCTAGCTATTCCAATTCGTTAGAACCTAAAAAGGATTGTCTATATTGTGCGTAAGAGAGCCCACCAGAGTGACCTCTCGGCTCCTTTTGGAATCTCTCTGCCACTGAAGCTTATTTCATTTCCTTTCACATCCCCCTTTTGGTCAAGAAGATGTTCTCCATCCCACGATGCCAGGTCTAGATTCCTCCCCGGGAGTCATATTCCACATTGTCAGATCCCACATAGGGGGAAGGACAGTGATTTCACCTGCCAAGTTGGCTTAGGTAGAGAGAGAGGGCCACATCTGAGCAACAAAGAAGCATTCAGGAGGAGGCTCTTTGGCACAGTTAGAGGCAGGCCTAGCCTCTCCTTTGCAGCAACAGTCTTCCCAAGGGCAAGTCCTGTGGTAAAGGGCTCAGCCCATCAAACCACCAGTCCCCTATGTCTGTGGTCATGTTAGCAACCATCAAGGTGGGGAAGCCCAACACCCCTGCATTCTCCACTAGCTCTTCAGGGGGTCTCTGCATATTTTTTTCATTTTTTTAATTAACTTTTTTTTTAATTATTAACTATATCAAAAAATTTGAAAAAAAAACATACAGTAAAAAAACATTTCAAACAAACCATAAGAAGGGAGTAAGAAAAAGACAACTAACCTAAAATAACTACTTTACTTCTGGCATGTTCCTACTCTACCCCAAGAAAATAATCAAATATAGCAAAATTTCTGTGAACTTGTTCTTACCAAACCCATCAGAAATTAACAAACCATAGTCATTCCTGGGCATTTCCAGAACATTAAATTTACCCACGATAGCTTATCTGTTCTTATTGGGTTATCATTCCCCCTTCATTAATTGCTCTCAATCATTAGTTCCCCTACATTCTACATTATAAACCATTTATTTTATATTTTTCAATGTTCATAGTAGCATATAATATTTCAATGTTCATGGTAGCATATAATATTTCTCTTTTTGTGCCTGGCTTATTTCGCTCAGCATTATGTCTTCAAGTCTCATCCATGTTGTTGTACGTTTCACGATATCGTTCCTTATTACTGCCTCATAGTATTACGTCGTGTATATACCACATTTTATTTATCCACTCATCTGTTGAAGGACATTTGTGTTGTTTCCATGTCTTGGCAATTGTGAATAATGCTGTTATGAACATTGGCATGCAG
This sequence comes from Choloepus didactylus, assembly GCF_015220235.1. NCBI lineage: Eukaryota > Metazoa > Chordata > Mammalia > Pilosa > Megalonychidae > Choloepus > Choloepus didactylus. Next base: position 79,173,462 of record NC_051307.1, read on the forward strand.
ATATCTGTTCGTGTCACTGCTTTCAGATCTTCCAGGTATATACCAAGAAGTGCAATTGCTGGATTGAAGGGTAACTCTATATCTCATTTTCTAAGGAACTGCCAGACTGTCTTCCAGAGTGGCTGAAACATTATACAGTCCCACCAACAATGAATAAGGGTTCCAATTTCTCCATATCCTCTCCAGCATTTGTAGTCTCCTGTTTGTTTAATGACAGACATTCTAATTGGTATGATGGTATCTCGTTGTGGTCTTAACTTGCTTCTCTCTAATAGCTAGTGAAGCTGAACATTTTTTCATGTGTTTCTTGGCCATTTGTATTTCCTCTTCAAAGAACTGTCTTTTTGTATCTTTTGCCCATTTTATAATTGGGCTATCTGTACTATTGTCATTGAGTTGTTGGATTTCTTTATATATGCAAGATATCAGTCTTCTGTCAGATGCATGGTTTCCAAAAATTTTTTCCCATTGAGTTGGCTGCCTCTTCACCTTTTTGACAAATTCCTTTGAGGTACAGAAACTTCTAAGCTTGAGGAGTTCCCATTTATCTATTTTTTCTTTCGTTGCGTGTGCTTTGGGTGTAAGGTCTAGGAAGTGGCTGCCTAATACAAGGTCTTGAAGATGTTTGCCTACATTATCTTCTAGGAGTTTTATGGTACTGTCTTTTATATTGAGGTCTTTGATCCACAGCCATGATCTTTTAATCCAATCTTTTTGAATGGAACCTTTTGATTGAGGCTTTCCGTGGAGATGTGACTCAACCAACTATGGGTGAGACCCTTGATTAGATCATTTCCATGGAGGTGTGGACCCCGCCCCTTCTAGGTAGGTCTTAACTAGTTCGCTGTAGAACTTAAGAGAGCTCAAGAGCTGACACAAACATGACACTTGGGGATGCAGACAGAATGACTGTCTGGAGATGCTAAGCTAAGAGTTGAAGCTCAGAGTTTACTCCAGAGAAGCTGAGAGGACCCCTAGACTCTTAGAGAGAAACATCCTGGGAGAAAGAAGCAAGGATGCACAGGAGATGAGAGAGAGAAGTGAAGACAGAAGCCCAGAGACATTTTGGAGAAAGTCATTCTGAAACACAACCCAGGAGCAGAGGACCAACAGACGCCAGCCACGTGCCTTCCCAGCTAACACAGGTGTTTCAGAGGCCATTGGCCATTCTTTAGCTAAGGTATCCTTGTGTTGATGCCTTAGTTTGGACACTTTAATGGCCTTAAAACTGTAAATTTATAACCTAATAAATCCCATTTATAAAAGCCAGTCCATTTCTGGTATTTTGCATAACAGCAGCATTAGCAAACTGGAACAGTGGTATAGGTAAGGGAGTTCATGACAGGTGGCAGTAAGGAAATAGCAGGGAATTATATCCTGAAGTCCATAGTTCAAGTAAATAATAGGGTATAATTTTCTTCAACAAACAAAGTGGGGATTTTGAACACCCACTGTGAAGTCTACTAGAAGCTTATTGTCATTAAGATGAATATGGTGCTGTGAACCTCACAGTTCCTCTGACACTTACCTCAGAAACTATCTGTGCTTTTGTCCCTGCCTCTCTTTCTATTTACCCACTCTTTCCATCCCCACTTCCCGTTTTTCTAATCTGTTTTGTCTATCTCCTCCCGGGTATATATGACTTCTCCCTTTATCTACCTTTCCCATGATTCCTCTCTGCCTCCTAACCACCTTCTCCCTGTTTCCCGTATCTGCACCCTCCCATCTCTCTGGACTCCATCTGCTTCCTTTCCTTCACCTCCCCCTCAGACTTGTCCAAACAAGGAAACAAAATCAGGTTTTTGTCTTATATTTATTGAATAAATATTGGTTTCCTGTGTTTAACTTAAAACTAAAAAGTTGAAATTTGTATATTTCTTCCTTTAAAACCAAAGGTATATATGAGTCTCAGATAGTTTTATTCTGTTGGTTTATGACCTTGATAAAATAAACCTTCCCCGCCTCTGTTAGGGGCTCTGGAGAAGGAAGCAGGAGATATGTGGTTTCATCTGCATCAGGCACATTGCTTACCTTGCACATACTGTTACCATGAAAAGGAGAAGACTTAAATGTGATCATCTTAAAGAAAACAATGTTTTCAAAATTTGTGTGTATTGTACTTGCAAAAAAAATCATGAAGAACAAGAAAAAAAACAGAAATTTCATACCATGTCCATTGCATTCAAATGGTAGGGGGAATAAAAACAAATTTCTGGCCAAAGAAACTGTCTGCTCCTGGAAGTATCATATTGTCTCTTGTTAGCCAAGAAAAATCAGTGTCTGCTTCATTCCTCTGACCTGACAACAAGGAGAATTAAAACTCCGAATTGCCTTGGGACCAGCAGAGGACATTCCCCACCCAGGAAACTCAGCTGAAAGGGCACTGCCCAGGCCCGGGCACAGCCCCACGGGCTCTAGATTCTGGCCATGGAGTCTCTAGAGCAGATGCATAGCTGGGTTTGACACTGACTTTGGTTTCTTTAGGTGACTTCAAGTTTTCAACTGCCCTTCAGCAGAACTAATCCTCAACATGGCTGATGATTTCTGCTGAAAGTGAACTTAATAAAAATTGCAACACTGCTGTGAGCTAAATTTCTGAGCCCAGTTTTGCCAACAGCCTAAATTGTTGATCATTAGCTTTAGAAATAGTGTTCAATTTTCTTTCATCTCAACAGCACCTCCAATTATAAACTTCTTGCCTAAAGATCTTGACATGCTCTATCTAAAGTAATCTTTAATAAAAACAGTTTAATTTTCATAAAAGGGAAATTAGGAGTGGAGAAAAAGACAGTGCAGAGAGCTCTCTGCAGGGAACACAGCCAGTAAGGGATCCCAGAAGTAGTTCAGGTTCATTTTCCCAGAAGTGAAGGACAGATTGGAGAGATGGGATTTTCCTCAGCCCAGGTACTGAGAGCACAGCAGCCTTGCATGCATGGTTTTCACAGCCAGAGGTGAGGCAAGAGCCAGAAAAAGCAAAAACCCCAAAAGAGCCTTTGCAAAACTATAAAGGAAGCTTAGTTTGTCTGTGTTTTCTGGCCTCTTGAGCTGTTTCACATGTGCATACTCTAGAGTGCAAGAAAATGTACTCTTCCTGTATACTCCTAAAATTCTCTTTTCCTCAGTGCCTGAATCAAAGTTGTCTCTCACAGAGGAATGAAAATAAAAATGAAAAAAAATAATTCAAAGTAAATTATTAGGTGGAGAGAAAATAACTTCATTATATTCTTCTTTGAGTGGTATTTGCCTTTTAAAGGAGAGCCTTGGAAGGCAATGCCTACCTGAAAAGGGCTAAATCTTGGAGAGGAATTTCATTCAGACAGTGTGGCAGGCAGTTCAGGAGGTATTTGGGGGCAAGAGGAGCATGGTCCCATCCCTAGGAACCATCCCACTGTGATTGTCTCTTCACCATGTTTTTTTTTTAAATGATCTTTTGCCTTAGGTACATCAAGATTATTTTGAAGTGTTATCTACATTATTCAAGGGTACCTCAAGCCTACTTTTCCTCTCTCTTATAGCCCATTTCTGATGCCTAAACCCTGTGCTTAATTGCAAAACATTAGGAGAGTCCAAAGGCAAAACAAAAGTTTAAAAAGCACTTACTTATATAGGTACAACTTCATGCATATATAAAGATATAAAATCAACCCCCTTGCCCAGTTTGATCACTCTTGAGAGTTGAAACAACCAGATCCCTTTGCAGTTTACTTTGTCAGTTTGATGGGACCAGAATTCCCTTCACAAAGGATGAGGCTTTCCTTGCTTCTAGTTTAAGATGGCTTTCTTTTAAATAATTTTTTTGGCTTACTAACTTAAGCTTGTCTCTCACCCCCTGCCCTCCCTTCTCAGGACAAATGCTGCCTTTCACTTCACAGCCAGCCCCTCTCAACCTCAGGTAAGTCACAGGTTCCAAGAGTTGTTATCATTCTAGCCATTGGTGTTGCCCAAAGAAACCACGGTGACAGGCAGAGTCAGCGTGTGGGGTTTTTCTTAATCTTTCACCAACTTGAGGTATATTTGTATTTTGGGAATGTTACTTATGCCCTGGAATTTTGGACACAACATTTAATCTTATCACCTTAACTGGTTTGAAATGGGAGACCTGATATTTGTTTGCAGATGTTTCTTGGTTTGAAGTTTATCCAACAAATTCATGGGCCTACTATGTGCCAAACAGTGTTAAATTGTACTACATGCTGGGATACAGGGATGAAGAAGAGCAGACACAATTTCTGCCCTCATGGAGCTTATAGTTGGAATGGGGGGCAACATTAAATAGATGGGAAATAATTATTTGACCTGAAAATATAATAAAAATAAAACAGCTTTTAATTGCCAAATGTTATGGGTAGAATAAAGAAGTTTCCCCTGTCATAAAGAAAGAGCAGAAATGGTGACAAAAATTACTAGAAAAAAATAGATATTTTTGTGTACTCCATTAAACCATAATCAGAAACAGAATAAATGCATGAAAATACTGACTAATTAAGGTTGCTTTTCTGGTGACATTTTCTAACTAGCTACCTTTTTTTTTTTTTTTTTTTCCATAGCTTCTGAAGCAAAGATTAAAGTCAACCCATTAGCAAGTTTAAAACAGACTTAGTTAATGTCCCAATATTTATTGTAAATCTTCTGCAGGCTCTAATAGAGCTTTGGTCATAAATGGCTACTTAATTTTTGCTTTGGGAAATACTAAAACTGGGGTTACCTTATTATATGGACACTTTTGTAAAGCTATTACAACCACTAGTGTGTCGGTAAATATTCAACAACTAGTTCTCCAATTTGTAGTGTTTGCCCATGTCTGTGTTGTAAATACCTCCATCATGGCCAGTGTCAGGCTGCCAACTTAACGTCATTGAACACAGAATTGGGAAAAGATGCGCACAATCAGGTCTCTCAAGCCTGTGTGTGATAGCTCCAGCGCACCGGTTAAGGGTTACATCTCCCCTTTCAGTTAGAGCCTCTGCAGTACCTGTATACTGCCACCCAGTGGCAGGAGTGCATCACAGGCCCATGGTCCCTCATCCTCAACATTTATTGACCACATCATTCAAGAAATATTAGAAAGCATTAGTTACTAGGTATAATGGGGGGTGGGGGTAGAGGATTAACTTGCATCGCATCTACAGTAAGAGTGGAGTCTAAGGCTCCTATACAGAGTTATAACAAATACAATATGCAGAATGTGGTATGCACTCTAGTAGAATGCTTGTAAGCTGAAAATCAGTGATGATTATATATTCTGGCTTCTTTTTATTTTAAAAAGGTATCTAACATTAAAACCTAAATTATTTGTATATAAACCTCAAACTAGAGTAAAATGTACCTTAGAACAAATCAGTAAAACGATAGAAATTCTGTGACATTTATGAAAGTCTTACTATACTCGAGTAAACATTTCCTATTTTGGATCTGTTAGAGCCTCTTCAATTGTAGGAAAAGGTTTTCTGTTCCTATAAACTCGTCCAAACTATTGTACATTCTCAGAAAATCTGTGTCATTGCTGTCTGCCTCCATTTCTATAAATAGAAACAAGTTGCAGAAGCTGGCAGGTAACCAGGATCCCAAAAGTGGATTTTTAGCCTAAATTCCACCTGTTTGTTTTGGGTGCTTGTCATTTGCGTCTTTCTGCTAAAAGTAGATTTATCAGGGCAGGGCTCAAAACAGTTATTACTTGGGGCTTATGGTAATTCAGAGATGAGATGGATAATACTTTGGCAAGTAGATAGGAACTACATGCACAAATCAGCTACTATAATACATAGGATCACATATGATTCTCATTATTGCTAACAGTAATCTTAGCAATGCTCTCAACTTACAAAGTATGGTGCCCTTAAGATCCAAAAACGCACCTTGAGAAAGAAAAAGTGTTTGCTTTGACAGAAATACATCAGTGGTGGTTATGTAGGGCTAAAGAAGGATAAAGGGATTGAGAGGCAACTGCTAAGGGGTATGGAGTTTTTCTTTTGGAAATAATGAAAATATTCTAAAATTGATTGTGGTGATGAACGCACAACTCTGAATATATTAAAAGCCATTGAATGTGCACTTTGGGTGGATTGTATGGTATGTGAATATATCTCAATGAAACGGCTTTCAAAAAAAAAAGACACTCCTGGAGAATTCTAAAGTACTCACCTTCGGAAGCACCCTGTATTCCACGTATTTGAATCAAGCTTCAAAATTAGATCAAATGAAGTGGGTTCTTGCCATCTGTTACAAGGCATGAACAGACTTCTAAACAGCAACCTTAGCAACACTCCTTAATCTTGAGATTGTTTTCTCCCCCATCAGAATGTTTGGGATTTATTGAAAATTATTCTATTTTTATTGCTCTGGTTCTCAAAGTCAGGTTAAGAAAGAGGATGCTGGAATGCAAAATTAAGTTTTAATATGCTTTGCCTCTCTTTTAAAGTGCTAGATTTATTAGAGTCCTTGCATATGGGGCTTGCTTGGGTTAATTTTCTCAAAATCTTAATCATATATTTCATGTCAAGCTTCTCAAACAGCTGCCCTATTTCTAATTATTGGACAAAATCCCCTTTTTTTCATCATTAGCAACATGTTTAAAATTAGAGTTAATAAATTATTCCACTGGATTCATAATCTAAATAGTCAAATAGTATGACCTCCTTCTAGTAGAAATTTTCTTATGATTCTGGTCATATCTGAGAAATATTTTTAAAGATATCTCAGCCTGCCCAAATTGTGAACATATTTCAGGAGGCTAGACATGGGAGTTGGTTTTGGAATCTGAATATCTTTTTCCTGTAGTCCAACCAGGAAATAGATTCTTTAGCAAAGATTTAGGGGAAGGGTGCGTCCAGTGCAATTCTGGCCTCTGAGAAGGCTCTTAAAAGTTCTTGAAGAACAGGTATATCTACTTTTCAAGGTGGAGCTCATATTTCAAAATAACCACAGAGAAGTAAATCCTGGCTCATGTTAAATCTGGCATATCCCTAATTCAAAGGGTGGAATTGGCTGGGGGTGGGGGGTGGGAGGTGATTCTTCTTGTGTAGGAACTGGCATAAAATGTAGCAAACTTTAATTAAGAAAGAAATGAAAAGGCAACATTGTCATGAAATGGCTGCTTTGTCTTATTCACTGCTGTATTCCTAACACCAGGCCCAGAGCCCAGCAGAAAGCAGTTGCTCAATGAGATAAATGATTGGAGGAATTAATGGAGATTTACTGAGATTTGCCTCTGAACTTTGTGCCTACTATTAGAGGAACCTACCCTATACATGTGAAAATAGTTTGAGTTCATGATTGAAAACATTTATTAATATTAATATATCCTCTCTTTCTTTTTCTTATTCTTAGTATTTTCTATACAAATTTCCCAAAGATGTAGACTCAGTTATTATTAAAGTGGCATCTGAAATGGCTTATCCATGTTCTGTTGTCTCAGTCCAGAATATCATGGTGAGTCCTGATAACTTGTCAACCTTCCAATATGGAGCATTGTATTGTCTCAGAATAAATAAATGAAGGAGAAGGGTGGGGACCACATCATTCTCTTACTATGTATCTTCCCCATAACTGCTAAATAATAACAACTGTATCTGTACACACAAGTGGGCAGAGTATGTTTGCAGACATTGATTTGGGAACATAAAGAATAACTGATTCCTCACTATACATACATACACACACACATAGAGGGAAGAAAGGAAAAAAGGAAGCTAGAAGGAAGGAAGGAAAGGGAGAAGAGAGAAAGAAAAAGGAAGAATTATGACAAAGAATAGGAAGACCCAGTCATGGGCTATACAAGAGAAATAACACAGAAACCTATCATTTGTTCTATATTTTAAAAATTTCATTCTAACATTAGTCCATTTCTGTCTCATAAGGCGTTAATAAAGGATGGAGAAAGTGTTATGTACTTTAAGGCAGTCTTCTCATAGTTCTCTTTGATGGAAATTGTTTTGGTTCGCTAAGCTGCCAGAACGCAATATACCAGAATTGATTGGCTTTTACAGTGGGGGTTCATTAGGTCACAAATTTATAGTTCTAAGGCCATGAAATGTCCCAGTTAAGGCATCAAAAGGTAGATACCTTCTCTGAGGAAAGGCAGCTGGCATTTGAGATCCCTCTGTCACATAGGAAGACACATTGAGATGTCTGCTGAGCTCCCAGCTTCCGGTTTCAAAAATGGCTCTCTCAACTCCTGTGAGTCCTTCTTACCTCTCCCATGTGCAAATGCTGGATTACATCTCTTAGCTTCTCTCAGCTCTCTCCAAATGTCTCTGCCTTTTATCCTCTCATTGGGGGCTCCAGCAAGGGGATTAAGACCCACTATGAATGGATGAGGTCACATCTCCATAGAAACAACCTAATCAAAAGGTCCCACCCACAATAGGTCTGCCACCACAAAATTGGATTAAAAGAACATAGTCTTTACTGGGGTACATAACAGATCCAAACCAGCACAGAATGTGACCTTGACCTTAGAGGGCAATGCACCATATTTTTGTTATTTTTGTTGTTGTTATGAATGTTCATAAATAAGATAAAAGTAAACCACAAATACAAGTTAAAATAAAACTTAAAGAGAATAAACAAGTATATAAAACATTCCAAAGAAAATTAGTTAACAAAGAAAACCTTATCAACTTGTTTAAAATTATTCATCTTTTAGATACATGATACTTTATTTCCTAGTCTTAAAATAGGGATTTCCATTACACTTAATTAGGCTATGAAATATTAAATATTATTTTGAAAAGACAATATATGCCAACAGATTCTCAAACTCAAGTCCTTAGTAAATACTTGGAAAGCAATCACCAAAGTCTTCGCATATTAGTTAACAAAATCTCAAATCCAGAATATGAAACCCACCTGAAATCATCTTATCAAACACCCAACCCAACACCACAGCTTCTGAAGTGATAGAAAGAGAAAATTAAAATCTTAAGACACCAAATTTTAAGGGGACTATTCCATGACTGCCTCTGGGGGAAAACTTTTCATGGCTTCTTAGTCAGTAAGGAACTCCTCACCTTGTGATCCAGGGCAGAAGGCCCTGACAATGCCTGGTGTCGGATGATATTATTTAACATTAGTGATCTTTTCCTTCTTATCCATGTACATTACAGTGCCCAGTGTATGATCTTGACCACAATGTGGAATTTAATGGTGTCTACCAGTCCATGACCAAGAAAGCTGCCATCACAGCTACAGGTGAGACATCTTTAGGTGGTCATTATTGTCAGTGACAATTCATGATCTATAGTCAGGTTAACCTACTGACCAGCCTCCCAAAAGGGATCGCCATCCACCATGTGCCTTGTATCTCTTTTCTTTCTGATTGGTTTTAAAACTAGGATTGCTAAGCCTGAAATCAAAGCCCGGGTGATAGGGGACAAAGCTCCTTTGCTAGATGTCCCATCCCCTTGGGGAATATTGGGAAACCATGGTGCCACAGGACATCTCTCTGGCATTTCTAAGACAGGTAAGGCCCCAGGGCTACCATTGGGAGGTGCCAGTTGTGGGGTGAAGTTTATCTGAACCATTTAAGACAATTAAACATATTCTGATAATTTGTACCAGTAACTAACCAAAAAGGACCTCAGAATTGACAAAATGGACAGGTTCAAAGGCATGTGGACCACATTTGTGCAGCAATTTTCCCTTTTGGTATTTGTAATTCAATTATTATTTCAGTGGGTAATTTTATAACAAGAAATGTACATGTATCATGTCAGCATATTTAAAAGAGATCCTGTTCCTGCCTTGGGGTGGGTTACTCAAGTCTGATGTACCTGAGACTTGACCTGTTCTTTCTGGTAAGATGGACACCAATTTACTGAAACAGCCAGCAAAGAATGAAGAGAGGTTAATTATAATTAAGGTATCAGACCTAAAAAGTTCTATCAGGCTTTAATTTTCTAGGACCTCAGATATTATATCCCCAAATCTGCCCTTCTTTTTAGTATTTATTTCTTCCACAGCATCCCACCATTAGGCAATGTCAAAATAAAAATGGACAGAAAATAATCCTACTAGGGCACCTCAGATTTACATCATCCAGGACACTAAATTAATGAAACATGAAACATGTCAGTACTCTCTACCATGGATGGGTTTCACATGAATTGTTACTTTTCTTTTGGTCCCATGATTCAGTCTTGGGCCATTTTTTTGGTGAGCTAAAAATGATACCAGAACCTTGGGGAATGATAGAGAAATAAAAAAAGACATAGTTGTAGAACTGTAATGGACCTTAAAGATCATCTTGTCAACCATGCCTTCATTCATAGATATGGAAACTGGAGAACAGAGAGAAGCACACGCAGACAAGTTCAAAGCCAAGACTTAGCTTGGGTCTCCTGACTTGAGTCTTTGCCTCCTAAACGAAATTATTTAACTGCTGACAGTATGACTTTTAAGAAGTTCATTTATCTTTAGATTTTAAAATAATAAAAACAAAATGCAAGTATTAATTATTAAACATAGGTTGTTGGCCTATTATTTAAATGGTGCCTATTAAGTTCTAAGCATTCAAGTAGACACAAGATAGACTAAAGTGATACCAGTGTATCTATTTACTTAATTTCCTGGATGGATCTAACACTTACCTTATTATGGATCATTGGAATGGATCATGGGTATGTGAAAGTACTTTCTAAGAGTTAGGGTGCAGGAGTGAACTTTTACTTTTCTTCTTTTTCCTCTTTTTGCTCCCCACATCCAAATGGACTTTCTTCCTTCTTTTAGCTCTTTCTTGCTTGCCTCTCATAAGGTTGTTATGTCTACGCAGAAGAAGGATTTCCCTGGTGAGCAGTTCTTTGTGGTGTTTGTGATAAAACCTGAAGATTATGCCTGTGGAGGATCTTTCTTCATCCAGGGTAAGAAAGTGTGGAGGATACGCTACTCTAGAAAAATCTGATGGAGGGGAATGGGAAGGAAACCAAAGTTCACATTGGCCTCTTATAGCCATGTCTAGTTCTCACTGAATGAGAGCCCATGAGCCTTGGCAAGACAGTATGAGAAAAAATAAGGGGAAGAAAACAGTAGATCTGAAGATTATTATTGATACTACAATCTGTCATTTATATATTGCATCTTTTCAAAGTCTTGTACTCCCTCAGACCACACAAGATTTGTTCACTCAGTTGGCCTTTTCCTCAACATATACTTGCTACTATTCAAGTGATGATCTTATGCAGTGGATCAAGAATCCAAGTCCTTTTCCAAGATTGGTTTGGTAGATACAAGTAATGGAAGCCCTTATATTTATCAACAGTCATCATTTCCACAATTATAGAAAAGGGAAATTCAGAGTTCTCAATTCAGGTTGTCAACCTTGTGGTTTGCAATGTAGTAAGAAAGCATAGCATAGCATAGCAGTGACAGGAGTTGTGGGAGCTCTTAAGCACAATACAAACAGTCAAGGGTAACTAACCCAGTAACTACCTTGTCATGGGATAGGCTGCTGATTGAAAACACAGATCTCCTGCAGCTGATGAGCCATATATGATGCACATGGAGAGTGTTGACTATTGAGTGTGACAAGGTTCCTTTAATGTTATGTGGAATTTCTGCTCCTATGTTCTTTAATCTCTTAATTATGTAGCTGTAGAGTTTATCAATGTACAGTTTTCCTTGGTATACTAAAAGCCCTTTGATGACTTTATAAGAAAAAAATAATCTCACTGGCTAGATAATGCACACCAAAAGAAGATATAGCTTTCTATTTTTGTAACTGTTTTCTTCAGATGTCTGTGGCACACTGAATCACATGAATATCAGAAGAGTCCACAAGCCATCTCTCCAATAAGGGAGGCTACGGTTCTATTTGAATCAATTAATGCCACTAAAATGCACCCAAGCAAAGACCAACTCAAAATTTTTAGCCAAAAGGGTATTCGATGGTTCGAATGTTTGGAGGTTAGATTTTGCCTCCAGTTCTTGCTAAAATAAAATTCTGGGCATTTTTTTGAACAACTGTTCACATAAGAGGCCAGGAACCTAGTATCTGACCCCTTATGTCTTGTTCTTTTGTACCAGAAAAGGAGAATCAGACATGGAATCTACAACGAACAAAGAACCTTAAAGTGACCATTGTTCCTTCGATTACAGGTCAGTATTACCCTAGGAAGCAGTGGAGAAATTCCTCTGTCAGAAAGTCTATCATAAATTCAATGCTAACGTCATCCTTCCAGAGTGAATGACTGCAAGAAAATTAAATTACAATAGTGATAGAAGAGGGAGTCAGAGCATTTTGCTAAATTACTCCCAAAAAGAAAGGGAACTCAATTATGAAGTTGTGTACAGGCCGTCCCTTCCCAGCTTCCACTGGGGAGTCATCTCTGTGAAGGCAGCCATTTGCAGACAATGTCTGGGTGGCGTCCAATAGCTTTACTGCTCTTAGAGGAAATTTCTTGGGACTTAGGAGTAAATGTGATGGAGGCGGGGCCCTTGAAGCTATCTGGTCCCAAGCACGGTCCTCTTTTCTCCTGAGGACAATCTAACCAAAATTATTTCTCTTCCCTCAGAATCCATTTATGTGAAATCCATTCTTTTCAGTCTCTTCATCTTCTTCTCCTTCTACTTGGGATACCTGCTTGTTGCATGTGTTCATTATGTCAGGTAGGTTGACTTTCAAGAAACACTAATCCTCTTTGCCTGTCTCTAAATACTGATTAGAGCACAGATTTAGAGCCATATTGACTGGGTTCAAATATACCTCAGCCACTGACTGTGTGAATTTGAGCAAGTTACTTAACCTCTCTGTGCTTCAGTTTCCTCAGCTGTAAAATGAGATAATTTACAACAGGGAATAGTATAACTGTAGCATTTACATGAATGCCCTGTGCATAGTAAGTGCTGATGGAGTGTTACTTATTTTCATAGTCCATTAAACCTCAACAAAAAGGCAGCTTGTGAGTATTTTAGATCGGAAAATACTCACTGCCAATATTATCGATTGTGGAAAATAATTAGTTCTTCATTACATGGAGATTTAGAAACAGCTTTAAACATGTCGTAAAAACATAAAGTCAATGCCTAAAATAAATCTGTAGGTACAATAAATAACAGGAGTAATATGCTTAGATATTACCATACCAGCACTTTCCTACTGTTGCAACATCAATTTTCCTGTGAAACAAAAAAGAAAGGAGATGATCATTCTGTAAGTTGATCAAGGAAAGTTCTCTTCCCTAAAGTTTGGAGCCCCGTAGCCTTTCCTCACCTCTCTCAGCAGGCGTGAACCTCAAGAATTCCATTCTTTGTTGCGCTCTCTGTGAAACAACTACAAAATGGCAGGTGGTTTAAAATGAAATAAAATGTTTTTTTCTCCTCTTGAACTTGTAAAGAAAATAAAACCAGCATAGAGTTTTGAGACTATCGGGCAAGATTAATCCCATCTGTAGAAAGATCTCATGGCTGCCTCAATAATACAATCATCTCAATGATACAGACCTATCTCTGACTCAAAAAATAACTCCTTTCATGTCCTTTTGGGATGCTTTTGAGTTGAGATACTGCCTTCAAAAAACCTGGAGCTACCCCTGGCCAAATCTGGGACAATTTGAGTTCCAAAATAATTAAGGAAAATCAGAATTATAAGGCTTTGAAAAAAGTAGAAATGCATGAGTTAATATCAACAAAGAAAGGAAGGAAGGACCTAAATGCCCCAGACATGCATTCAGTAAATTCAATAGTCACTAAGAGTCACACATTAGGGGAAGGGGCTATTAGCAAATTCCCGCAGTAGGAAGGAGGACTCTCGCCTGCAGTGGACACTGAAGGCTGGCTGGTAAATGTAGAGGGAATGCTGGAGTCAGAAAATAATCATTTTACAAACATCACAGTAAGACAGGATCAAGTTAAGACTCATCATTGGATGCTAAATTTAGGGGCAATTTCTGATGAAGATCAAAATATTTTGCATGGCCTTAAAGTGTATCCCCACAAATTGTTTAGTAATTGCAAAGGAAAAAGTATGCAGCGGAGAAATCAGACAACACATCACTGGGTGTGAAAATTAAAATCACCAATGAGGGACAGATAGACATCATGTGCTTCCAGATACCCTGAGAAGGACACAATATCACTTATGTAGTATCCCAGTTGGAAGTGCATATATTGAACCTAATCATGAGGGAAAGTTATACAAACCCAAAATGAGGAATGTTGTCTTTTTAAATGTCATAAAAGACAAAGAAAGGCTTTGGAAATGTTCCAGATTAAAGGAGACTCAAGAGCTATGGCAACTAAAGGCAATACCTGATCTCAGACTGGATCTTGTACTGGAGGAAAATATGCTATAAAGGACATTATTGGGTCAGTTGACAAAATTAGAATATGGGACAGTAAATTAAATGAGTATCATATCAATGTTAAATTTACTAAATTTGATAACTGTACTATGGTTACATAAGAGACTATATTATTTTTTAACTATTTAGAGATTAAAGTCCGTGATGTATGCAACTTACTCTCAAAATGGTTCAGAAAAATATCTATATCTATCTATCTATCTATCTATGTTCCTATGAGAAATAGAGAGAAAGCAATAAAGCAAATAGGGATAATGTGCTAACAATAAGTGAATTTAAATAAAAGACATATATGTTCTATATTATGTTCTTATTTTTGCAACTACCCTGAAATTATTTTCAAATAAAAAGTTAAAAACAAAAGTTCTGTATAAAATTGTACATACACTAACTGGAAGGTTATGTATACATAAACCAGTTATCAGCTCAAATAATTAATCAGATTGTAATAAGCACTAGCATTTACAAGCGCCTGTTCTGAGCCAGGCACTGTGCTGAGCCCTGTACCACATCTAGTCCTCCACAACGAGCCCTGTTACCACCATTTGACTGACAGATAAGAGGTTAAGCAATTTGGCCAAGTATTCACAGTTGGTAAATGAAGGAGATGGGGTTCAAACCCAGGCAGCCTGGTTTCAAGCAGGCTGGTCAAGATGGGTTTAGAGTTGTCAAAGCAGGTGAGGGAGGGTAGTCCTGATCAAGAAGGCCAAACCAAGAGCCTGGTGCCCCAGCAAAGATTCAACTGGAAAATGGTCCAGGAAACTCTCCATTTTGCCTGAGATGAAGTCCAACGTCATGGAGAAAGAAGTTCCTCTTTTGTGCCTCTCTCCTGAGAAGGATATTGTCTGTACTCCTGATATTTTAGATTTCAGAAAACAGAATTTTACCTCCTTATTTGACTAGTATGCATAATTAACATACAAAGAGACAAAAAATAAGTTAATAGCAGAATATCAATCTCCCTTAAGTTATTCAGCCTACTGAAGTGAGCACAGTTTTTAAAAATTGTGGTATAAGGCTCCATTGAAACTTCTAGCTGCCAGATTGTTCTGCTACAGCCAAATGCACAGCATAGATTCTTTCCAAATATAAAGAAACTGAAAATAGAAATCTGGAGACATAAGAACTATTTGGCATTCTAAATAGGAGAATAGACTGAGAGAGAATGCTAACAGGAGAATTCTTCCTTCATTGAACTAAACAGAAGTAACACAAAGTTTCCTACAAAACTGTATGAAGTCAGTCCTCTCAGCATAATACTGTATGCTCAATGAATCCTCTGTATCTTATAATTAATACATTTGGGGTTTGTAGTACCTGTTATGAGATCCCTATGAAAAACACTGATAAGAGACATGCCCCCTGCCCTCAGAGAGATAAGAAATCAAAGCATCTTTATGAACTATTGGCCTGAACCTAGATGCCATTCCCCTCCCATCCCTCAGGCCCAGTCAATTCAACAAGTTTTTATTGAGTGAATGTGCTGGCCCTGGGCCAAGCACTGCATACAGGTTCTTATTGTTGTTCTTTTCAACCACCTAGCCAGATACTGAGTTCAAACTGCCCAATCCTGAGTACTCATCTTTCCCTTTGATTCTTGTTAGTTATCCATTGCCATGATCATGCTACATTCAGAAACAACCACAGAAACCTGAGCGACATACAGCAATACATATTCAAGTTGGCTCACAAATTGATGAATCAGCTGGATGATTCTGCCAAACTGAGCTGGGCTCAGCAGATCTCAGCTGGATGCGGTCATAGAATACAGTCAGCTGGGGGTTAGTTAGCTAGGAGCTGGCTATTCTAGCAAGGCCTCAGCTCCACTTAGTCTCTCACCTTCCAACAGGCTAGCTTGGGCTTACTGTATCTCCAAGAGAGAGATCGGAAGAGTGCAAGGCCTCCTTAAGGTGAAGGTTCAGAAGTGGCACAATGTCACTTCTCCCTCATTCTACTGGCCAAAATAAATCACAAATCCAGTCCAGATTCAATAGACGAAATTTAGACTCCCCCTTTTGGTTGGAGGAGCTGGATACAAGATGGGTGCAGTCATTTTGCAATCAATCTAACACAATTCTTATTTACTATTTTTTCCTTTGTTTATGATATTGCCACCTCACCCTAGTTTTATAATTGCTTATTTCCTCTAATGAAGAATTTTGTCAGCCTCAAAACCTAGGGCAGACATGGGTGCAATCTGTTAATACAAACACATAATACAAACACATGATCTTTTATGAACCCATATAATTTCCTACCAGTCAATGTCACTAGAACTATTGTAAAGGAACTACACTAGAACTTCACTAGAGCTCAATTTGCCACTTAGCACAGTCAAGACAAATACTAACTTCTCAGGTGATTAAGGATATGGGAAAAACTAAGAATGTATACAGTCTCCTTCACAATATGCCTTGTTCATTCAATACTTACTTGTCATGTCCTATGTGCCAGACTCTGTCCTGGGAGCTGAAGATACAGTGGTGAACAAGACTGTCTCGATCCCTGTAGTTGTGGAGCTTATATTCTAGAGGAGAGATATGTACAAGCAATTAATAAACAAAATGATTTCAGCTACTGACATAAAGAGAATAAACACAGTGATATGATAACAACTGAGTTGGTGAAGTTGCTTTAGATTTGGTCAGCAAATGTGGTCAGAACCAAGACCTGAATAGCCAAAAGGAGCCACAATGTAAGGATCTGAGAACAGAGTGACCCTGGCAGAGGCCCTGAGGCAGGGGTGAGTTTGGCATGTGTAGGAAAAAAAAGAGGTATGAAGAGAAGTTCTTCCACCAAATGTACTGAGGTCAGGGGTGTGCAGCTTCTAGACACCCTGTCTGAGGTAAATAAGAGCATGTACCAAAAAGCACTAGCACATATGGCCCCCACCTATCCTCTCTCACCTGTCCTAACCTCACGTCTAAAAGGGAAGCCCATTTTGGGAGAAGAGGGTAGTGCACATTTCAATTTTTTGTGGATAAGATCAAATGGTATACCTGTTTTTAAAATGACAGCTTTATTGTGATAAAATTCACAACCATAAATTTATTCTTTTAAAGTATACAAGTCAGTGGTTTTTAGTATAGTCATAGAGTTGCACAACCATCACCACCATCTAATATCAGAATATTTTCATCACTCCAAAACAAAACTCCAAGTTCTGCATGGTTGCAGGATACAAAATAAATACACAAAAATCAATTGTGTATCTATATACTAGCAATGAACAATCTGAAAATAAAATTAAGAAAATTCCATTTACAATAGCATAAAAGAGTATAAAATACTTGGGAATGAATTCCACAAACGAAGTGCAAGACTTCTACATTGAATACTACAAAACAGCACTGAAAGAAATTAGAGAAGACTGAAATAAATAGAAAGGCATCCTGTGTTCACGGCTTAGAAGACTTAATATTAAGATGGTATGGTACTCCCTTTATCCAGTGTATGGACAATGAGTAGAAAAATGGGGACAAAAAGTAAATAAATAATAGGGGGAGAAGAGGGGTATGAGATGTTTTGGTTGTTCTTTTTTGCTTTTATTTTTATTTTTTGGAGTAATGAAAATGTTCAAAAATTGTGGTGATGAATGCACAACTATATGATGATACTGTGAACAATTGTACACTTCGGATGATTGTATGGTATGTGACTTTATCTCAATAAAATTGCATTAGAAAAAAAAAAAAAAGATGATGTGGTAGACAGAATTATGGCTGCCTAAAGATGTCCTGTCTTAATCCCCAAAACCTGTGAATATGTTACCTAAGATAGCAAAAGCAACATTGCAGATGTGATTAAGTTAAGGATTTTGAGATAAGCCTATTGTAACCAAAAGGTTACATTAGGCTCTGAGTGAGACTAATGTAATCAAAAGTTTCCTTATAAGAGGGGGGCAAGAGAGTCAAAGGCAGAAGAAGGAGATGTGACTATGGAAGCAGAGGTTGGAGTGAATTGCTCTGAAGACGGAGAAAGGGACCACAAATCAAGGAAGGCAGGCAGTCTCTGGAAGCTAGAAAAAGCAAGGAATAAGATTCTCCCCTACAGCCTCCAGAAAGAACACAGCCCTGCTGATATCTTGATTATTTTAAGCCACTAATTTTGTGGTAATTTATTACAGCAGTAATAAGAAACTAATACAGATGGCAGTACTCCCTAAATTGATCCACAGATTCAAAGCAATCTTATCAAAATCCCAGCTGGCTTTTTTTGCAGAAATTGACAAGCTGATTGTAAAATTCATATGCAAATTCAACTGACCCACAATAGCCAAAACAACATTGAAAAAATAGAACAAAATTAGTGGATCTACACTTCCCAACTTCAAAACTTACTACAAAGCTACAGTAATTGAGACTATGTGATACTGGCATAAGGGAAGACATATATATCAATAGAACAGAATTGAAAGTCCAGAAATAAACCCTTTCATTTATGATCCATTGCTTTCCAACAAGAGTACAAAGAATTCAATGAAGAAAGAATGTTCTTTTCAGCAACTGATGCTGAGACAACTTTGACATTAAAAAAGGATGATGTTGGACACCTATCTCATACCATATGCAAAAATTAATTGAAAATGGGTCAAAGACCTAAATACAAGAGCTAGAACTATAAAACTCTTAGAAAAAAAACTTAAGTATAAATCTTTATAACCTTAAGTTACACAGTGCTTTCTTAAATAGGACACCAAAAGCACATGTAACAAAAGAAAAAATAGACAAATTGGACTTCATAAAAATTTAAAACTTTTTTGCTTGAAAGGACACTATCAAGAAAATGAAAATACAAATAAAAATGGGAGACAATAGTTACAAATCATATATCTGATAAGAGTCTAGTATCCAGACCATATAAAGAATTCTTACAACCCAACAATAAAAAGATAAGTAACCCCATTTAAAAACTGGGAAAATAATTTAAATAAGTGTTTCTCCAAACAAGATATGCAAGTAGACAATAAGCAAATGATAAGATGCTCGACTTCATTAGCTATTAGGGAAATGCAAATAAAAACCATAATGAGATACCATTTCTCAGCCTTTAGGATGACTAGAATTTAAAAAAAAAAAACATAAAATAACAAATGTTGGTGAGGACGTGGAGAAATTGGAACCTTCAAATGTTGCTGGTAGAATGTAAAATGGTGCAGCCACCATGGAAACAAGTTGGAAGAATGCTAAACAAAGAAACCACACGACCCAGAAATATATCCAATAGAATTGAAATGTATGTCCGTGCAAAAAATTTGTAGATGTATGTTTATAGCAACACTATTCATATTAGACAAAAAGTGGAAACAATCAAAATGTTCACAGATGACAAATGGATAAAGAAAATGTGATATATCCCTACAAGGGAGTATCACTATCATAAAAGAACTGAAGTACTGATGCATGCTAAGATGTGGATGAACCTTAAAAACATTGTGCTAAGTGAAAGAAGCCAATCAAAAAAGACTGTGTATTGTATGATTCCATTTATATGAAATGTCCAGAATAGGCAAATCTGTAGAAACAAAAAGTAAATTACTGGTTGCCACAAGCTGGGAGCAGTGGTGAATGGAGAGTGACTACTAATGGCTTTGGGATTTCTTTGGGGGATGATGAAAATGTTCTGGGATTAGAGAACAGTGATAACTGTACAACTTTATGAATACACCAAAACCCACTGAATGGTGCACTTTAGGAGGATGAATTTTGTGGTGTGAGAATTATATCTGATGATTAACTGATTACTTAAAGCATATACCTAGGAGTGGAAATTTTATATTTAACTTTTTTGAAGAACTGCCAAACTGTTTTCCAAAGTGGCTGGAACATTTTACCTTCCCACCAGCAATGTAAAGCATTCTGATTTCCCCTCATTCAAAGGCCCATTTTTAAAAGATCCTGGAAAATAAAGTTGCAACAAAGTTTATAGGGAACAGATGTAAAATGCTACAGTTTCTCTCTCTTAGGAGCATGTCGTATATGCTTGCTTGCAGGTTTCAGAGAAAATCCACCGATGGAAGCTTTGGTTCCAATGATGGTAAGAACAACCTTTGATTTCAATTTAGAATAATGTTGAAGAGTGTGGCAACATCCCATTTAGTACATCTTTTGTCTCTCTGCCTTTTGCAATTTCCAAACCCTACCTTGATTCCTATCCCACAGTCTGATAGTGGACTTTCTACAGAACCAATTTTAATTTTATGATTATTTAGATTTGGGCTACATGCTAAAAATCTTTGCTTGGAGTGACCCTTGCAATTACGCACAGCTCATTTGTCATCCATTCATCTTTTTTTTGAAGATACATCTTTGCTAAGATATAACTGTTCATTGCTATCTTATTCGAAAGCTGATTTATGAACAATACAGGAATTTGACTTGTCAATTCTAATAGAGTTTTATCTAGAAAATTGAAATACTCAAGACTAGCAAGTATAATAACGAATATAATAACTTTGGGTAATCCAGAGGAATTAAATATCCAACCATTGTAATATGCCCTTTTCTCTACCCTGAGAGTTTAAACAAAGGAATTCAATTGCCTGGTCTTTATATCAAAACCTAAAAGAATTGTCAATGTCCTCATTTTTAAAAAGCCTGAATCAGCCATAAGTTACTCAGTGTTCATAAACTATTTGGCATCGAGTGATAATTTCGGAAAGCAATGATAAGGCAAGACTTGATTTTTAAGTCACGTGTAGCAGATGTTTAGTGCTGTGTTTTCTACAGCTAAAAGAGTCCACAGAATCTTAGAAAGAGAAAACACATCCTCCACCCTGACCCACCAGGGAAACTTCTCCCTTTGCTGGAGGGCTCACTTTTCCCATCTTCCTTTGACTTTTGTCTTCCTTAATGTCAATGTATCTAAGTTCCCAGCCACCCAAGCACTTTGTTTTAATAAACATTCAACTACCAATATAGAAGACGTTAAAAGAACATCTACTCTACCAGCTTTAAATGCTAAGTGCTGCTTTCCCTTTTATTCATGAAATATTCAAATGAATTTATCTTGTCTCTGGAGTGCATCCTTTTTCCTCCAGTGTTCCCCAGGTTTTGCTATTATTTTAGGCCTAGTTGAACTTAGGAAGCCCAACTGATTGGACCCAATTGGGTGCTCTGTGATTTTTATTGTATGAGTGATTTTACTGTTGAAGTAATAACTAAAGGGATTCCATACTCAGACGGGTCCTCCTGAACATTGAAGCATATGTGGTCAGAGCTGGTACCTGAGCCAAACGACTATCCAAGGTCAGAAAGACTCTGAATGTTAGCTAAGAACTAGAGAGATCCCTCAGATGGCAAGCAGAAACGAATAAGTAGCCAAAAAAGAGAATTGGTTGGCATTCCTGTAGCTGCAAGTAATAACAACGGCAATAACAACACCACATATCTCAAATACGCTTAAACAATAAAGAGGCTGCTGTCCCTAGAACTTAACCAGAAGGGGATGCATAAGGACTGACCAAGTCCAGTTACTCTGGTCCGTTTCCCTGCCCTTCTCTTATCTCTGTTTTACTCCCAGCGCTGTTCGTGAGATGGTTTCCATCTCTCGCCCTCACCTGACAATGTGCAGACAGAAGGATATTTTTAGAAGCCCCCAGCAACTTCTCCTCATGATTTATTGGCCTACAGTGAATCTCCTGCCTATTCTTAAACCAGACACTGCAAGAGAATAGATTTACCTACAGATCAGTCAGGCCTACTTCTAGAATTGGGGGTAAGGTCAGCTTTTTCCAAGGCCAGGTTTATCGAACTCAACATTGTTGACATTTTAGGGCCAGATTATTCTTTGTTGTGGCCGGTCTTATGCATTGTAGATGTGTAGCAGCATCCCTGCCCTCTACCCACTAGATATCAGTAGCACATCCCCTCCTTGTGACAACTGAAAATATCTTCCAGCATTGCCAAATGGCCCCTGGATGGCAAAATCATCCCAGTTGAGAACCACTACCCTAGGCATATGAGCTGCCAGGAATAGGTGTGGACACCTGGACAAAACCCTAGCTTAATTAGGGAGAAAGGAATAGAAATGTTCACTCAGTGGTTTTGAAATACAGGGGGAAACAAGGACTGTGATACCAAGAGACTAGGGGAAAATGGCATCGTCTCCAGTGTCACGTGGCCAGAAGTGAAATGAGACAAACAAGAGCAGAAGAAGAGAAATTCTGCCCACGGGAAGAACCAGCCTTAGCAACCAGACTCTTTTAGGTATATTGA
The DNA here is from genome assembly GCF_015220235.1 of Choloepus didactylus. NCBI lineage: Eukaryota > Metazoa > Chordata > Mammalia > Pilosa > Megalonychidae > Choloepus > Choloepus didactylus. The sequence goes on from NC_051307.1 coordinate 79,195,972, forward strand.
ACAGAGCATTGATAAACCATCCAGGAGCAAGGGAGACAAGTGAGAACTGTATCTGAAAGCTAATGTGAGACATTCCGAACGTGAAGGTTGGAGGAGACCAGAAGCATGAACCATCATCAGGATGGAAGGCACTGGGCCTCAAACTTTAGCCCTGGCTCTCTACTCTTCTTCTCTAAATTTCCTCTGCTATTCTTGCCTAGCTTTTCTTCTAGATGAATTTTAGAATAAAGTTCCCCAAAAATCCAAGTGATATTTTTATATGAATTATATTAAGCTCCTAAAATGATTTGGGAAAAGTTGACACATTCTCCATATTTAATCTTCCCTTCCAGGATATGTAATGTTTACCTTTTTATTCAACTCTGTTTTTTTTTTTTTTTTTTTTACATGCCTCCCTAAGATTAATGGTTTTCTTCATTTTCTCCTCAGTTTTTGAAACAGAACATAAAATTAGTTGGGATGGGTTGCCAATGGGCATAAAAATGAAACTTCATTATAGCTAGTTCATACATCATTTTTTACTTCCTCTTCAGCCGCCAACCTCTTGAATCTGTGGAGACAGAAGGGACATGACAACTATAAATATGAAATCCCCCAAAAATCCAAACATGCCCAAAATGAAATGAAATTTTTCTCCTCACATAGGGCATTTAACATAAAAAAAAAAAGTATATTCTATTCTATGTTGGTAAAGTAGACAGCCAGCAATGGGCAACATGCTCAGTGAAAAACGTTCCAGCACAGGTTTTCTCATTAGGATGGAATCATTCACAAACTTACATGTTTGCTTATTCCCAGGCTGAACATCTTGGTGCTTTCTATAAACTATTTTTATCCTGTCTAAATTAATTATGCTCTCTAAATACTATACTGTCAATGGGGAGCTGATAGGAATTATGACCATGTGTAATACACCCACCCAAGGAGCACTGACCCACTGGTCTAAATTCTCTAGTGATCGGGGTGCATGTGGATATAGGCAAGGACAGCCTCACCACACGAGTCAGAGCAGACCCCTTCATCACAACTGATGGTGGCCATATGGATTTCTCCGTCCAGAACCCTCTGTGATGGGTGCAGTGTGTATCCAGAAATCTGAGAATTACCCAGAGCAGAGTAAGAGGACTCCTAAAGGTCTACCATGATGTGACGGGGGGCTCTGAAAAGTGTATAAATGTGGCTCATCTTTTGGGGCCATCGATCATACTTGAAGTTTGCGGGACAGGAGGAATGTTTTGATTCTTGCATTCTTAGAAGGCTTAATGCACAAAAAGGATGGAGTGTTGTTATCTCACATTGACCAATCTCCTATTAAATTGTCCTATAAAATTCCACAGAGTTAAAACATTTTTATGTGCTGGAAATTGTATTGCCCATGAAAATCTTGGTGCTCTTGTTCATCCTAAAACCCAGGGGCATTGCAGTTGCCTCAGATTGAAAAGGACCAATGACTACATCAAAACCAGATCTTGCTCAATTACCGGCCAGAACAGAGTGCAGAAATCAGTGATTTCTCGAAATCTTAACAGACTTGTAAAGCTGGCTTTTTATTTTAAATGAAGTTGTCATCTAACAAACAGTGATCTTTGTTTTAGTTTTCATTTTTGTTCCTCTTTTCTTTTGATTACACACACACACAAAACATTGGCTCCAACACATCATTTCAACCTCCTGTTACAATTGAACTCAAGCACTTATCTATGCACACTTTCACTTCCCATTTCAGAGCGCTCCCGGTGATACCAAAATGCCAAAAGTTCTGGGCTTTATGATTTTAGTGTCATTCTTCACTTACTGTCTGAAAATCTAATAATTTTTAATTACATTTTAAGCAAGGGGCTTAAGTTAATGGTTAAAAATAGGGAGCTTAAGTTTGGAAAAAGAAAAACGTCAAAGACAAGGGAGGAAATCTGAAAGTCTGACATCACCTATGGTTGTGAGGGTTGGGACTGACACAGAGGCTCCTATAAGACTCCTCACCATAAGCTAAGCAGAAAGAAGATGCTGGTGTGACCCTAACCCCAATAGGGAGTTAGTGGTAAACAGCAGCAGCCAACCTAAAAGCAAAGGTTGTGACTGAAATACTTTTTTGAAATATGAGTTCATTTAGTGGAGATGTAGAGAAGCCTCAACCTTCAGCACTGCATGAAAGTATCATGCTTGCTGCCAATTATTCATATTTTAAAGGAAAATCCCTGGTGGTGGGCAGTAAAAACAGTCAAAGTTCTATGAGCCCACTTTGTAAGCAAATAAAAAGAGGACTCAGATCTTCCTTTCTGGTTAGATTCAGAATTGTCTTGCAAGGAAAACTCAACAGGCCAAGGCTCTCATCCTAGCTGCTCCATCCACTCTGTAAGTGACTCTAAGCAATTTATTTGATTTCTCAACTTCTCAGTTTTGTTATCTTTAAAATGATAATAATAGAACCCATCTCATAGGGTTGCTTAAAAATTAAAAGTAAGTTCTTATAAAATACTCAGAATTATGTCTGGCACACAGGAAGCTTTCAACAAATGTTAGCCGGTAGTAGTTGAAGTAGTAGTAATGATAATAGTATAGTAATAGTAAAATAGTAATAGTAGTAATAGTAATAAAGATAGTAGCAGCAGCAGTAATAGTAGTAACAGCAGCGGTAGTAATCACAATACAGTAATAGTAGTAGCAGTACTAGCGGTAGTGGTAATACTAGTTGAGGTTGTAGTCACAGTAGCAGCAGCAGAAGCAGCACCAAAGCACTCTGCTAAAACTGTGGTCAAATCTGTCCCGTGTCCAGAAGAGGCAGGCAAATTGTACACAGCATCCTCAAATGACACTGTTATTGTGCTCAAAAGACCTACTGAAGGGTCGGCAGTTAACCTGTTCCTTTGCTTTGGTGTTGGATAAAAAAGTATGATGTTAATGATGCCATGTTTTGTGTTTGTGGATTAGACTAAGAAAGACCAGGAGACACCTAATTGTCCCAAATACTAAGAAATATGTCAAGAGATCTCCAAGTCCAAGAACAAAGTGAGGGAGTGTGCATTCCAAGGGTGAGGTCTCCATCCCAGGCTCCAAGGTCTGAATTCCAAGGTCTAAGATCTGTATTCCGAGGGCCCTGGGAATAGCCCTGCCTGCCAGGAATGTTGCATCAGCAAAGGCCTTGCTGCCTGCCAAGCCAACACATAGCTAGGCTGCTAAAAGAAAGAAGGAAATTGAGTCCAAAGCCATCCAAATCATTCTCTTGTAATCTAGTTAGATGTTTTGCATTTAGGATTTAATGATTTTTCTTCATGGAGGAAATGAATGGGTATGGTAAAAACATGATAAAGCCTACAAAGTGGGCTCATAAAGCTATGAATGTTTTTACTGCTCACCGCCAATGAAAATGAAGTTTGAGAGCTGGATGAAGAGAGTGGACTGTGACAAACTATGAATTACGTGACAAACTATGAATTATGCTTTTAGTTCTCCATGTGATACCCAACGTAGCATTAATGTAAACTATAACAAACTCTATTTTCAATGAAGAAACTGAATTATATATCTATAGTGAGAACATTATAAAATATCCTCAATTGTTTTTCTTCACTGAAATTAGATTTCCCTGCAGTCTTAAGACACTGACCACTTAATTCACAGACTCTTTTTTTTGTCTGTTGTGATACAAGCAATCTCATCTCTCAGGAGAAAGGTCCTTTATTGAAATTCTCACCAGCCTGGAAGTATACCAGATTCTTGATAAAGCTCAAGGGAAAAAAATGTCCTAATGCATTTCCACAGATGAATGTGGTTTCTAGAAATATGGTGGCACTAAGAGTCAGAGAAATAACCTAGAGATGGGCTTATTGTGCTATTTCTGCTCTTTGTTCAGTTCTTTTGGATTTTCAGGAAAAGATAGACTTGATGGGATATCATCCTGCCTAGTAACCAGTGAGAAGACTGGGAAATCTTTGCCCCTGATGCTTCAGGTGGGGTGGCTCCAGATGACACCCCCGGATTGTTACCCTACGGATTAGGAGGACTTCATTAGAAAAATTTGAGAAGCATTATCCTAGAGTTTATTTTTCTCTTACTGCCAACAGCCAGTTGACAACAGATTCTACCTCCTAAATATCCCTCAAAATAATCCACTTTCTTCCACACTCTTAGTTTACATTGTCATCATTTATTGCTCCAGTTAGTACAGTAACTTTCTTCCTGTCTGGGCTTCATGCCTGTACTTAGAGTACTGCTAAATGCTGTAACAAACCAGCCTCCAAATTACCTTGGCTTCATATAATAGAAGTTTATTTCTGATGTTTCTGCTCAGCAGTGGCCTTTGTCACAGCGATTCAGATTCAGGGACCTGCTTCCTACAGTCTCATGATTCTGCAATGCTGGAAGCAGGAATCAGCAAATATTTTCTGTAAAAGGCCAGATGGTAAATATTATAGGTTTTGCCACCCAGTGTCTGTCACAACTACTCAACTCTTCCATCGTAGCACGAAAGCAGCCATAGACCACATTTATGTTCCAATAAAACTTCACATATGGATTCAGAAGTTTGAATTTCATACAGTTTTCTCCTGTCATGAACAATTTTTCTTCCTTTGATTTTTTCCAACTATTTCAAAGTGTAACAAGCATTCTTTGTTCAAGGGCTGTACAAAACTACGTGGCAGGCTGCATTGGTCCTGCATACCCTGGTTTTATGACTCCTGTATGAGAGTAAAAAGAAAAATAAACTTATAATATTGTGGCCTGGTGATTCAAGTTGCTTACTTTAGTGTTGTTTCGTTTTAGCAACTGGATGTACAGTGTTTGCCTCTTTGTTTTTTTTTAACAGGCTCTGGAAATATGACGGTGTCACATCCCATTGCAGCCAGCACACCAGAAGGGAGCAATTATGGGGCAATAGGTATTTCTTATTATGAGTCATTCATGGAAGAATTGCCTAGTTCTCCAGAGAATAGGAAACAAGGGGCTCTCCAGCCACTAATAACTGTGATTGTGGGCAAAGCAGCCATCATATGAGATTGTTTTTATTTATGAGTTGGCTGGATGATCTTGATGCTTCTTTCCAGCTCTAACTTTCTCTGGTTCTATTGTTCTGTTTCTTGGGGCTGCTACCCACCCTTGAGCAGTGTTCTCTACAATAGTGGCCATCAACTGCCAGGGCCCCAGTGGGAACTTCCTCATACACAGCCTGAATTTAGGGCATGAAAGATGTGCGAGTCTGATGTCAGGGAGTCTATTGATCAATTATTTCATTCCCAGGTTTCAGTGGAGTAAGGGTGATCAGAAGACTAAGGCCGTGCTGCAGGTGACCATGGCTATAGCCCACAATCCTTCATTTTGGCTAACTTCATAATTGAACCTGCCATTCACACAGCAACCCCCAGGGCTCATTAGTGACCTGAAAGAAACAGAATCCCTATCCCTGCCTTATTAGGGTAGGAGTGCATTCATGGCGCTTATGCACCTAAGAATGGTGCTCCTTAGAATATCAGTATAAAGGAACTGGGAATCCTGTATTCCTGCCCTATTATTCCAATACTTTGAGAAGCATGTGGGCTTAGGGCAGGCTAGTTATTTCTGGCTCTGTAGGAACAGGATTTTTTAAAAACCATCTGAACAGAAGAAATAAAGCAGAAGGGAAGCTCATCACACTGCACAAAGTCCCATCTGCCTGGGAAACATTCATGGGAACAGAAGGATTCTTCTTCCTGAGAATGTTGTTTTCATTATATAATTGTAGACACGGCATGTGGGGATTTCTGTGTACAAATACGTTATCCATGAGAAATGTATAGCTGTTGTATATGTGTGAGCTTACACATATATGTGGTAGACGCTATACATAACTATGTGCATGTGTACATTTATGTATTTATGTTCATATTTAAAATATGAAACATCAAATATAAGCACAATATCATTTTTGCATTGAAATAGGTAACAGATGCTCCTATATTCAGCTCTAGAGATAGGCAAGTTAAAAATAAAAATAGGAAAAGAGGAAAATTAAAAGTCCATTGAGGAGGAATTGAAAGAGCGAGCAAGTCTCATGAATAAGAAGTTAGTTTTGACCCACACAATATTTTCAAGAACAGATCAACACTGTGCTTTTTGCAGAGGAATGGGTTCCACAGGCTCCTCTTGGCTTTTGAAGGCAGGTGAGCTCTCTCTATTTCAGATGAGTCAGGCTCCAGTCCTGGCAGGCAGATGTCTTCCTCAGACGGCGGGCAGCCATGCCAGTCAGATACCGACAGCTCGGTGGAGGAGAGCGATTTTGACACCATGCCAGATATTGAGAGTGATAAAAACATCATCCGAACTAAGGTACCTCTGCCAGGCCCAAACTCTTTGAGAGGGCAACAGTTTGGCAGTAGAATACAATTTCGGCAAAGTTTCCTTTCTTTTTCTTTCCTTCAGGGGAAGTTAAATTTCCCAGAAGGCTTAGAAAAAGCATAACTACAGACTATTGCATAACTTTTTAATTAACACTTCTCTCTGGAGGTCAGAAAGATGAAGAAAATGAGAGCATGAAAAGAACTGAGCATTAGAACAGTCTCAGAGTCTTACTGTGGACAATGAGGGGTAAAAGATCTAACCAGATGGAAGAAGAGATTAATTTGAGGGGAATATCTGGCAAAGCTCTCTGTTTCTGTACATATCATCCTTCAGGAGTAAAGCTCATTTCTTTCTGCATATATTTATTGTATTATGGTGTATCCTATAAGGGATATGAAGATGAATTGCACAGCTCAACTCTATGTCATTCAAAAACAATATAATGGACAGCTTTGAAACTGGGAAATCAATTCTTGAGATGTAGGAAGTATTCAGGATACCCAATAGGTCTTCCATATTGGCTAATCCTTAATATGCCAAGGAAAACACTAGGCTTTATTAACATATCCTGAGAAAAAGCAAAACTAAAAGAAAAGTCTCATTAAATAATTTTAATCCTTAGACTAGGATTAAATTGAAATGTGTAAAGCTCTCCTTTGTATCTTGTGCAAAAGAGAGTACAGTTTTATATTCCCTTTCTCTTTGGCATCCCAGATGTTCCTCTACCTATCAGACCTGTCCAGAAAAGACCGAAGAATTGTCAGCAAAAAATACAAGATTTATTTTTGGTGAGTACGTCACTGGTAGAACCTTAAGGACTGGTGAATCCCTAAGTAAAATTAAAGTTTCCTTTGTAAAAGGCACACACCTATGTCACAAGTTTTCAGTGTTTAATGAGCATAAGCACAGGTGTTTCGAGGATCCAGGCCACATTCCATAGGACAAACAAGACAAACTTAAAAAGCAACCAGCCCCTCCCCTCTACGTGGGATCAGACACCCAGGGGAGTGAATCTCCCTGGCAACGTGGAATATGACTCCTGGGGAGAAATGTAGAGCCGGCATTGTGGGATGGAGAACATTTTCTTGACCAAAAGGAGGAAATGAAAGGATACGAAATAAGCTTCAGTGGCAGAGAGATTCCAAAAGGAGCCGAGAGGTCACTCTGGTGGGCACTCTTATGCACACTTTAGACAACCCTTTTTAGGTTCTAATGAATTGGGGTAGCTGGTGGTAGATACCTGAAACTATCAAACTGCAACCCAGAACCCATGAATCTTGAAGACGATTGTATAAAAATGTAGCTTATGAGGGGTGACAATGGGATTGGGAAAGCCATAAGGACCACACTCCCCTTTGTCTAGTTTATGGATGGATGAGTAGAAAAATGGGGGAAGGAAAATGAATAAACAAACAAAGGCACCCAGTGTTCTTTTTTACTTTAATTGCTCTTTTTCACTTTAATTATTATTATTTTTGTGCATGTGGTAATAAAGGTGTCAGGGATTCACTTTGGTGATGAATGCACAACTATGTAATGATACTGTGAACAATCGAATGTATGATTTGTTTTGTATGACTGCATGGTTTGTGAATATATCTCAATAAAATGAATATTAAAAAAAAAGGAACCAGCCCTAAAATTTAAAAATACAGAGTAAAAAGTAAGAATAGTGTTAGAATCCCATCTGCTTAGGGAGCACAATAAATCGTCTCTAAGAATGGTGATGTAATAATAACATCAATACCCAAAGATATTGTATAGTACTACCTTCCATGAGTCACAGTAAACTGGGGCCATTTCCCTTCTTACCCAGGCTTTGCTCTTGGGAGGCCCAAGCGATTTCAAGGACTGGGTGGCTGGAGCATCTCAGGGTAGCTGAGAACTACCCTGAGAGAAGATGATGCTCCCAGCCAATGACAAATAGACCTGTGATGATCAGACACATGGACACAGCCTCCTCCCTGCAAGCCAAAGGATGGGCTATATGGCAAGGATCCCTTCCTCCTCTCAGAAACTCCCAGCTGAGTGGTATCCTCTTTTGACAGTTCCTTTCATTCTTGTCTCTTAAAGGATGCCCTTTGACTTGGCTACGGATATTAGAGGGAAACAAGGGACAATGGGGACCACATGGAACTTCATAGTGGGACTGTAATTTTGAAACTAAGAAATACATAAGAGATCCGCACCCTGCCCCATCATCTATCCACCCATTACTAGTACTCTGCTCATTTTTAAATAACAGCATGCTAAAGAGATGGGCCTTCAGTAATAATTTGGTTAAACCAGGGCAGGTATTATTTACCTCGTTTTACAGATGGTTGTATGATGAGAAAAGAAAAGAATATTTGTTGGGTGCCAATCATTGACCTTTAAAGACATCATCTCAATCAGTGTTTCAGTGTTCTCCTTTGCAACCAAACTAATAGTAACCAAAGGGACTTTTTCTTTACTTCCCTATCCTCCCTCTAGACAAGGTATTGGTATATTTACAAAATGCCCAAATGTGAGAGAGGGGGAGAAGGCAGGATAAACAGAAACTGCATAATCAGTTCCTAATTACTTTTGTGGGTTAACTGTGGAGTTGAAGTATAGAAGCAGTCTTTGAAGAAAATTGAGCAAAATTTCAATTGTCAGTTTGGAAGTAACTATTTCCAGTTCTTTCTGCTTGCACAGGAACATCATCACCATCGCTGTGTTTTATGCACTGCCTGTGATCCAGCTGGTCATCACCTACCAGACCGTATGTGCTGCCCAAACCCCAGAATTCCAGCTTCCATACTGCAGGGAAAGAGCTTTGCTGTGACTAACAGAGAAAGGCATCATTTGGGATCATTTCAAAAATGTATTTCTTATTTGGGTTCCAAGTAGATTTTTCCATTGCTTCATCTTTGACTGACATTTAAATCTACTTCCCAATTGTCTTATCACAAAGGATCCTGGGAACTCTTATATTGTTTTGTCTACCGATCTGAAATGATTACCTTGCACTTATTTAGTCATAGTATCAATCAGCTGCATCTGTTATTACCAGTCTGAGCTTCTGGTCATCATGGGATAATGATTGAGTTAATAGAGTTCCAGACCAAACAAAGAAACCTGAAATTTAATTTAGCCTGTGCCATCTCATTGAAGGTAAATATTTTTTGTAAGATTAAAAAGTTTCACAAAACTAACAAAATATTAAAATAAAAAGAAAATATAAAATTAAAACAAAGATAAAGAAAACAAACACACACAAATAATAATAATAACAGCTTGAGAATCCCCTTTGGTCCTTTACAGAACCCGAGGGTCCAGGTCACTTAATTGGCTTTCTTTAGAATTTGTTATACATGAGAAAGCCCAGTTAGAAAACGATGAGGCTGAAGCCATTTCTAATGCAGTGACTCGCAAACTTTGTTTCTCATTAAAATCACCTGGAGAACTTTTAAAAATTCCAGCTCCCCATACCAATTAAATCAGAGGCTCTGGGAGTGGACTCAGGCATTAGTATTTTTTAAAATGCCTGATTGTTTCTAATGTGCAGCCAATTTTGAGAAACACTGGCTTAAAAATATTTAGCCAATTTCATACTTTTTAAATGATTAGGTCAAGGACTTTATAAGGTTTGAGCACTACTGCTTATAATTTAAATATTCTCTGAATACTTTGGGGCCATATCGGAAGATACAGCTGCTTAAGTTGTGCTGTGGTCTGAGAAGGTTCTTAATGATGGAGATGATGATAAATATGGAAAACTGAACACAGATATCCTTGTTGCTACCTCCCTGTCATTCACATTTCAACCCAGAGGATGGGACAGCTTCATATTCCCCAGCATTAACCTAGGAAATAGGACACAGCATGATAGTCTTAAAAGGCAATTCCAATGTTAGCCTCCTTTTGTACTCCCTTTATTATAATAAAGGAAGCACACTTGGTTCAATTCCACCTTGAGGCCACATAATGGAAGGGCACATAGAATATTTCAGTTCAAAGATGGTAAATGTGCCTATACTTTGTAAAGGTGGCAGATAGATAATGGTCCAGCCCCTGCTGAGAAGGAGTGCTGGTTACACAGTAATCACCACCAGCACATCACTGCAAATAGGGTCTGCTCTTTATGATCTCAGACTGGGCTCGGAGCACTTAGAAACTCAGCATTTCCCTTCCCACTCTTGATTTTGCAGGTGGTAAATGTCACTGGAAACCAGGACATCTGCTACTACAACTTTCTCTGTGCTCGCCCCTTGGGTGTCCTGAGGTAAGCCCGGTCCTGTGGTTGCCCATGAGGCATTTAGATGTTCCTTTCTGTTTAATGCTGTGATTTCAGTGTTTTAAAAATACTAAAAAACAAAAACAAACAAACAAACAAAAAACCCTATGTGAAACTAACCCAGTGAAGAGTAGAGTGGAATTAAATCAAGAAGATGAGACCGGACATGCTTCTCTCCGTTCTGTAACAGGGCCTCAGGAAACATTGCTAAGATTAACCTGCTCAGAAGATGACAAGTGATGTTTTTAGGAAAATGTCAGTTCCCTAGCTGGGATGCCACCCGTCTATGGGCATGAACTGGCAGTACACTGTCTCATTCAATCCGTTAAGCAAACTCATGGGATTGACATTATTATTATTACCCCATTTTTAGATAAAGATGCTTGGGCTTAGAAAGGTAAGGCCCCTCAGCTGCTAGTGCTTCCTCCGAGGCCAGTCCCTACCCTCTAGAACACGGCCTTGTCAGGGAGGAGTAAAATGAGCATTAGCCCAGGAGTGGGAGCCTTGCATCTAACTCCAAAACTGAATCTGCCTCAGTTTCCCAAAATAAAGCTACTGGCGGTGATTCGCTTACACATATCCTGAAATCTCTGCTATAGAACTGAATACTGACCCATAACATGGGTCCTATCCATCAGAATTCACCCTCACAGGGTAGCTGAAACACTTGGCCAAGCAGCCCATCTTTGTATTCATACCATACCAGTACCAAGGGGACAAGAGAGGATTGGGGTGGGTGTTAGGAAAACTAAGCAGGCATCCCTGAGGAAAACAGACATTCTATCCCAAGCTAAGCATCCTTAAATAAAGGGATTGGATTCAAGATGATTTCTGATTTTCCAGTCCTGAAATCTTACGAAAAGATGGAAAACACTGAAAGCTGAATTCATTCATTCACTTGCTCACTTGTGCATTCATTCCTCTTCTGAATCCCTTTTGATTGTCTTATCTCCCTCGTGGTTTCTCCATCATTCCTATAGTGCCTTCAACAACATTCTTAGTAACGTGGGACACGTGCTTCTAGGCTTCCTCTTCCTGCTGATAGTTTTGCGGCGGGACATCCTCCATCGAAGGGCCCTGGAAGCCAAAGACATCTTTGCTATGGTGAGGAGAGGGCAGGGTAAATTGGAGGTAGGAAGCTGGGAAGGATTATGGTTCCAAACAGGGTCTGCAAAGGGGAGGGTCATCTGGCTTGATGCTCTGATGATATATTGGGGTGTAATGAACCCCATGAGGCCAAAAGCTTCCAGATGCTCTGAATATGTCACCAATGAGTATCCTTCTGCTGACCAGCCTTTCTCCCTTTTCAGGAGTACGGGATTCCCAAACACTTTGGTCTCTTCTATGCTATGGGCATTGCGTTGATGATGGAAGGCGTGCTCAGTGCTTGTTACCACGTCTGCCCTAATTACTCCAACTTCCAATTTGGTAATTAGAATGTATGTCAGCGATACAGATTTGAGTTATAGCAGTAATACCCTGGGACCTTCCCAAACATGCCAGTCATGCTTACAAGAATTAAATAGCTTTTCGTGTGTGGTGAAGTAATTGAGGGCAACTCTCCATAGACCATCATTTCCACATGATGTAACACTTTCCTCTGTGAACACCTTTTGGATTAGGATGTTGACTCCAAAGCTAGATCTCATTACTGGTAGTGAGCTAAATGTGGGGCAGCACGTCAGACAGAATGCACCAACAGACATCTCGAAAGGTCCCTTGGTGTAACTTGGCTTAATTTAGCAAATAGATTGCTCTGGGAGGAAGTGAATGGAAAACCCAACTGAGATTGTATTAAATAATAATGACATTTATTAGCACGCCATCTGAAAGTCCAGGAGGAGACAGGACTTGCAGCTGGCTTAATCTCGTGGCCCTGGTTCCATTTCTCTGTAGTCCTTTTGGTTGTGCCACCCTGTATGTTGGTTTTATTCTCATCCTATCTTTCCTCTTGGTGGCAAAAGTAGTTGTAGCAGGTGTTGGCTTCATATCTGCACCCCACAATATCCAGAGAAGGAGGAAAGCTAGCTTCCAGGATCCCTTTTTTAAGAACAAGGAAAATTCTTTCCCAGAAACCCCCATGTAACTAAACAGTCACAAGCCCTTTCCTGAAATATTCCCAATGTGCTTGCTAACGCAGGCCTGCATCATAGAGCAATCATGGTAGCAAAGGATTACCTTTAGACCAAAGAGACCCATCCCTGGAGCCAGGGATGGAGTTAGCTTTCCTGAAGCAAATGGGCTGGGTGTGCCTTTACGAGAGGGAGGTGGGGGGTAGACGAATTAACATGGAGATGCTATTAAAAAGGAGGAAGGGAAGAACTGATGAGGGTAGGCAATTACCAATGTCCTGCACACCCAAGGATAAGGATAAGTATAGAGCAATTTGCAAAGTATAATTTAACAAATAGTTACAGAGCAAACACCTGTCAAGGATACAACATTGCTGACACCCTAGAAGCCTCCTTTGTATCTATTTCTGGTCCCAACCTCCTTTTGCTCTACAAAGGTATGCATCCCTAAATGATACACAGTAGTTTAGCTTTGCCTATTTTTGAACATTATATAAATGGAATCAACTTTGGGAATTGTTTTGTCTGTAAAGTATTATGTTTGTAAGGTTCACTTTTTTATATATGTTTCAATTAATTTTATTGTTAATTTTTTTCCCATGCATGCCTTTATTTTATTAGTCATTGAACCATACACGGGTTAAAGAGGGTATCAGTCACAAGGTTTCTACAATCACATGATCACAAGATAAAAGCCATATAATTATACAGTCATCAAAGATCAAGTCTACTTGGTTAACTTCAACAATTTCAGGTACTAAGGATAAGGATTTTTTTTTTTTTTAATGGTCATGTCTATGTCTGTGCTCTATTAACCCAGAACATCACAGAAATTCTTGGTTACATTTAATTTTTTTAAATTAGAAGACACTTTTAACAGAGAAAAGTACAGATGACGATATAATCTCATCCCCAGAATGAACAAACATTTTTTTACATGTGCCTTACCTTTTAAGAAATAAAACACTGTGGTCAAGTTGACATCCTATTTTGAACTGTTTCCCAAACTTATTTCTCTTCCTCTTTCCCCAGAAGCAACAACTATGATTCATTTGCTATTTATCCTTCTAGTCTGTCTTTATATTTTTACTACATATGTAGTCAATTAGTATTAATCATCACACTATGTTCTACAACATGCTTTCTTCATTCCACAATGTGTTCAAAAATTATCAATGTTGAATCAAGATATACTTAAGTATTTAAACTTGATCATTCATTTTTAAAGACTGCCATATCCTATAATAAAAATGTGCCACATTTATCAATTCCTCTACCGAACAACATTTAGATGTTGCCAATTGTTTGCTATTTACACACAATGCTGCAAAAAATATCTTGTCTATATCTCTTTATGCACATGTAAGAGAGGTTCCATGGTGTGATGGTTAAGTTCATATGTCAACTTTGCTAGGTTATGGTGTCCGGTTGTTTGGTCAAGCAAGCTCTGGCCTGTTACTGTGAGGACACTTCATGGATTTAAATCATTAATCAGTTGATTGCATCTATGGCTCATTACATCTTCAGTCAACAAAGGAGCTTGCCTATAGCAATAAGAGAAGTCTATCCAATCAGTTGAAGGCCTTAAAGAGAAAACTGATGGTTTCAGCAGTCAGAAGAATTTCTATCTCTACCTCAGCCAGCCAGCTTCTCCTGGGGAATTCATCAAAACCTTCATCAAAGTTTCCACCTTGGGACCTACACTAAGGAATTTGGATTTGCCAATTCCTGTGGTAACATGAGCCAATTCCTATAATAAATCTCATACTGTCGGTTCCATTACTCTGGAGAAATCTTACTGACACAGATTTTGGTACCAGGAATGGTTCTTGAGAAACAGAATCTTAGGGATGAGATTTCTGAGTTGGTTTGGGGGTTCTTGGAATTAGTGCTCTAACCTGATTAGATAAAAAGGCACTGACCAAGATGGCATTGCTAGTCCCTGGCATGAACTGGCAATAGACATGCAAAATATCATCATTGGCTACTGATAATTAAAGGCAAGGCTCTGAGCAATACTGTATCTCAAACCTTAACAGAGTTTGTGGAGTTAAAAGAATATAAGGATGTTGGCTAGTTGTTCCTAAATATGCTGGATACAGTTGTTAAAGACCGGGATGAGCTCAAGGCTTCAAATTCCAAATGCTCATTACTGCAAAAAGGACACAAAAGTTTCTATTTGTGCACTGAAAGAAACTCATTTCTTAAAGCTGCAGATTTGAGATTTGAAAACCAGACCCAGAGTTTCATTGTATGAGTGGCTGAATTACAATGTAAATTGAATTCCCATCCTAGCAAGGAGTCTGCTTTTAAAGCAAGAGCATTGATTGGGATGAAACAGAATCCTGAATATTGAATGGAGACATATGGGCTGAGTCTTCTTTTCCAGATAACCCATAACAGTCTGCCCTGAGGACTCAGTCACCTAACCTCCAGTCTGCCCTGAGGAACACCTGAAGAGATTAATCCTGCTGTGCTGATAAACCTGTAACTGCCTCTCCTGAGGAAACAGCCCTCACACCTCAATCTGAAGAGATTAACTATGTTGCACCAGATGAAACTGTAATGGAATTCCCTGAGGTAACTGGTTTGCAAAACATTGCCAGTTCCTCTAATGACCCACACCCACCACCCCTCTTTTCTTCCCAGACCTACAACTAGACTGAAGTCCCAACAGGCCCTAAAAGGTGAGGTACCAAGTATGACTCATGAAGAGGTACACTATACTCCAATAGAACTGCATGATTTTCCCAATTTGTATAGGCAGAAATCAGGGGAATATGTGTACTGACGTTAATTCCAGGAGACCCAAAATTCCACTGTGATCCACCTGTCAGAGTAGGGGTTTATGGAGGTCAAGCCATCAGTGGAATTTTAGCTCAGGTCCATCTCACAGTGGGTCAGGGGGTCCCTGAACCCATTCTGTGATTGTTTCCCCAGTTTCAGAATGTCTAACTGCTACAGACATATTCAGAGACTGTGAGAAACCCCATATTGGTTTCCTGACTTGTACAGTGAGGGCTATTATAGTAGGAAGGGCTGAGTGGAAGCCACTAGAACTGCCTCTACCTAGCAAAAACAATAAACCAAAAGTAATACTCCTTCCTAGAGGGATTGCAGAAATTAGTGCCATCATCAAGGACTTCAAGGATGCAGAGGTGGTGATTCCCACAACATTCCCATTCAACTCTACTATATGGCCTGTGCAGGAAAAAAAAAGTGGATCTTGAAGGATGACAGTGGATTATCATAAGCTTAACCAGATGGTGACTCCAATCACAGCTGCTGTTCTAGATGTGGTATCATTACTTGAGCAAATCAGCACATCCCTTGGTACCTGGTATGCAACTATGGTGCTCACAAATGCTTTTATCTCAAAACCTGTTAGTAAAGACCATCACAAACAAACAGTTTTCTTTCAGCTGAGAAGGCCAGCAATACACCTTCACTGTCATACTTCAGCGGTGTATCAACTCTCCAGCCCAATGTCATAATATAGTCCTCAGGGACCTTGATCACATTTCCCTTCCACAAGAAATTATACTGATTTGTTATACTGATGACATTATAACATTTGGACCTGGTGAGCAAGAAGTAGCAACTACTTGCACGTCTGAGGGTGGGAAATAAATCCAACAAAATTTCAGAGCCCTGCCACCTCAGTGAAATTCTAGGTGTATGTATTCCAGTGGTGTATGGTATGTCAATATATCCCTTCTAAGGTGAAGGATAAGCAGTTGCATCTGACTCCTCCTACAGCCAAAAAAGAGGCACAATACCTAATAGGCCACTTTGGATTTTGGAGGCAACATATTCCTCATTTAGGTATGCTGCTCTGGCTCATTTACCAAGTGGCCCAAAACACTGCCAGTTTTGAGCGGGGACCAGAAAAGAGGAGGCTCTGCAGTGGGTCCAGTCTCTGTGTAAGCTGTTCTGCCACTTGGGCCATATGAGCCAGCAGATCCAATGGTGCTGGAAGTTTAAGTGGCAAATAGAGATGCTCTTTGGGTCCTTTGGCAGGCCTCCATAGGAGAATCATAGCATAGACCCTTGGAATTTGGAGCAAAGCCCTGCCATACTCTGCAGATAATGTCTCTCTTTTTGAGAAACAGCTTTTGGACTGCTACTGGGCCTCAGTAGAGACAGAATGCTTAATGATGGACTATCAAGTTACTATGATACCTGAGTTAGCCATCGTGAACTGGGTGTTGTCTGACTGGCCCACCAAACCATAATGTTGGATCATGCACCGCTGCATTCCATCATTAAATGGAAGTAGATCAGACTCAAGCAGGCCCTCAAAGCACAGTAAAGTACACAGGAAGTGGCCCAAATGCCCATGGACTCTGTTCCTGCCACAATACCTTCCCTTTCCCAGCCTGCAGCTTTGGCCTCTTAGGGAGTTCCCTACAATGAAGAAGAGAAAAATTGAGCCTGATTTACAGATGGTTCTGCATGATATACAGGTATCATCTATAAATGAACCACTGCAGCACTACAGCCCCTTCCTGGAAAATCCCTGAAGAACAGCAGTGATGAGAAATCATCCCAGTGGGCAGAACTTTGAGTAGTGCACCTGGTAGTTCTTTGTTCTTGGAAGGAGAAATAGCCAGAGGTGTGTTTGTATACTGATTCATGGGCTGTGAACAATGATTTGGCTGGACAGTCAGGGACTTGAAGGAACATGATTAGAAAACTGGTGATAAAGAGGCCTGGTGGAGAGAAATGTGGATAGACCTTTCTGAGTGAACATTAAACATGAAGGTATTTGCATCCCATGTAAATGATCAACAGAGTGTGACTTCAGCAGAGGAGGATTTTAATAATCAGTTGGATAGGATGGCCCATTTTGTGGATACCAATTGGTCTCTTTTCCCAGCCACTCCTGTCACTGTCCAGTGGGCTCATAAACAAAGTGGCCATGGTGGTAGGGATGGAGGTTATGCGTGGGCTCAGCAACATGGACTTCCACTCAGCAAGGCCAAACTGGCTACAGTCACTGCTGAGTGCCCAATATGCTCAATCCTCAATATGGCACTATTCCTCAAGGTGATCTGCCTTCTACCTTGTAGCATGTTGATGACACTGGATCACTTCCATCATGGAAAGGGCACTTTTGCTATTTTTGGAATAGACACATACTTTGAAAACAGAGTTGCCTTCCCCATGCACAGTACTTCTGCCAACATTAACTTACAGAATGCCTTATCCACCATCATGGCATTCCACACATCATTCTTCTGATTAAGGAACCCACTTCACAGGAAATGAAGTGCAGGAATGGACACATGCTCATGGAATTCACTGGACTTACCATCTTCCCATTCATCCTGAAGCAGCTGACTGATAGGACAGTGGAATGGCTTGTGGAAGACTCAATTTTGGTGCCATTTGGGTGGCAATACCTTTCAGGGCTAGGACAGCATTCTCCAGGAGGCCATATTTCTCTAAATCAACATTCACTCTATGATGTTATTTCTCCCATAGCCAGGATTCATGGGTTCAGGAATCATGGGGTGAAAATAGGAGTGGCACCACTCACTATTACCCCTAGTGACCCACTAGAAAAAATTTTGTTTCCTGTCCCTGCAACTTTAAGCTCTGCTGGTCTACAGCCTCAATTTCAAAAGGAGGAGTACTTCCACCAGGAGACACAGCAATGATTCCTTTGAACTGGAAGTTAAGACTGCCACCTGGCCACTTTGGGTTCCTCATATTGCACCAATAGGCAAAGAAGGGAATTAGTGTACTGGCTGGAGTGATTAATCCTGACTGTGAAGGGGAAATGGTACTGCAGTTACACAATGGCGGTAAAGAAGGGTTTGTATGGAATGCAGCAGATCCCTTAGAGTTTCTCATAGTACTACCATGCCCTATGATTAAGTCAATGAAAACCCAATCCAAGCAGGACTATCAATGACCAAGACCCTTTAGGAATGAAGTTTTGGGTCACCCCACCAGGGGAACCATAGCCAGCTGAGGTGCTTCCTGAGGGTAAAGGGAATATAGAATGGGTAGTGGAAGAAAGTAGCTATAAATACAAAATAGGACCACGTGACCAGTTGCAGCAACAAGGACAATAATGGTTATGAGTATTCCTTCCTTGTTTTATTATTGATATGTTTCTATATACACATAAAGCAAATATATTTTTCTTCCCTATCTTATCCCCTTATCATGTAACATAAGTTGTATTAACTTTATGTAATAGCATTTTAGTTACAGGGTATCAAGTTTGAGAGTCAATATTAGCCAAAGACTTGCATCCTCTTCTGGGGAAAGTGTTAGTGCATTTCTGGTTGTATGCAAGGCAGTTGAATTATGTTAGGCAAAAATACAACCATTACTGTTTTTATTTAGATATTAAATATGGTTTAAGGAGATGTATATGGGTGCCAAGTAGGCAATAGGCAGACTATGATTGTTAATTAAGTTTATGTGTCAACTTGGCAAAGTTATGGTTCAATTATTTTGTCAAGCAAGCTCTGGCATGATTGTTACTGTGAAAGTATATTGTAAATTTAAATCATTGGTCAGTTGATTGCATCCATGCTCATTACATCTGCAATCAACAGAGGAGTTCACCTTCAGCAGTGAGAGAAGTCTCATCCAATCAGATGAAGGCCTTAAAGGGTGAACTGATGCTTTCAACAGTCAGAAAGTATAATTTCTATCTCCACCTCAGCCAGCCAGCTTCTTCTGGGGAACTCATTGAAATCTTCATCGGAGTTCCCAACTTGCAGCCTATCCTACGGAATTCGGAATTCAGACTTGCCAGTCTATGCAGTCACAAGTCAATTCCTAGAATAAATAAATAATAAATAAACTCTATATGTCTATATGGATATATGTATCCTTTTGGTTCTGCTTCTCTGGAGAACGCTGATTAATACACATGGGATACTTAGAAGTAGAGTTTAGTACCCTAGTCTGTGCATCTTCTGATTTTACCAACACTACCAAATTGCTTTTATTAGTAACCATGTTAATTCCCACTTCCACTGGCTGTGTGAGAATTTTCATTTCCCACATCATCACTAACTTTTTTTTGTAAATGTTAAAATTTTTGGCTACATTTGAGTACTGTGGGCTACTGTCTTGTTTGTTCATTTGCATTTCCATAATTTTAATGCAGTTCTGCCGCATTTCATTTCTAGCTGTTTCCCATCCCTAGTTTATAAAGCTATAAATGTGCAATAATCCGTGTAGTTCTATCTTAGGGCATGGGGAGGACACCCACCTAGGACTCTTTTTATTATCCCACTGACTGAACTTTCACTATTAGGAATTGTTTTCTTGTTGCTGTTGTTGTTGTTCATAAGCTTTTAAATACAAAGACTCCTGCAAGCCGGGATTATCAGTTATTTATCATATCAGATAATTTTCTCCCATGAACTAAGATCTGTCTTGGG
The DNA here is from genome assembly GCF_015220235.1 of Choloepus didactylus. Lineage (NCBI taxonomy): Eukaryota > Metazoa > Chordata > Mammalia > Pilosa > Megalonychidae > Choloepus > Choloepus didactylus. Next base: position 79,216,026 of record NC_051307.1, read on the forward strand.
GGAGATGAGAAGTGGAGTATGTGGGGTCTACCTAGAGACTGTGCCTGGGGAGCCTGACATGTGAGAGGTCGGTATGGCAATCTGAGGGCAGCAAAAACTCTGCAGATGAGGGAGGGATACTCTGAGGCTGAAGACACATCTGGAAAGTGTCGTTCCCTCGGCCTGCTCCTGACTCCTGATTGCCTTGGCTCCCCCTCTGCCTCCCCAGACACCTCCTTCATGTACATGATTGCTGGCCTCTGCATGCTGAAGCTCTACCAGACGCGCCACCCAGACATCAACGCCAGCGCCTACTCCGCCTACGCCTCCTTCGCTGTGGTCATCACGCTCACCGTCCTCGGAGTGGTGCGTCCCTCTCTGCGGCCTTCAGCCCCATTGCTGAAAAGTGCCCCCTTGGGAGGTTTTCTTGGGTTTGTTTGTCTTTGGGACCTCAAGTGAACAGTTTGGATTCATCACAGTCCTTGGTTCATGACACACTCTCGCCATAGGTCCATTCGTGGTACACTTTTACTGAGTTATTTAGCTAGTTTATTTTAAAATTATTTTGGTAATATATATATAACTCACAATTTCCCATTTTAATCACTGTTAAGTGTACACTTCAGTGGTATTAATTACATTCACAATATAAGGCTACCATCGCCACCATCCATTATACCAAGACATTTTTATCACGTCAAACAGAAACCCTGTACCTGTTAACCAATAACTCCCCATGGCCCTCTCCCTGTGGCCCCTGTAACCTCTAATCTACTTTCTGTCTCTATGAATTGGCTTATTTTAGATATTTTATTTAAGTAGAATCATGTATTTGTCCTTTTGTGTGTCTTATTTCACTCAATGATTTCAAGATTCATCAATGTTGTAGCACATATTAGAACTCCATTCCTTTTTACAGCTGAATAATAGTTCATCATATATATATACCACATTTTGTTTCTCCATCTGTTTATGGACACTTGGCTTGTTTCCACCTTTTGCACATTGTGAATAATGCTATGAAGCAATAGGTCTCTGTAAAACTACTCCCCTCTCCTTTAATATAAAGCTAGGACCCAACTCTCGGGAGATTAGAATAGAGATGATTGGAGAGATTGGCTTCAAAGAACAGAAGCAACTTTCTAAATGTGAATAGGCAACAAATGTCAGTGGTCCACAGTTATTTGAAAAGCATTAGCCCCAATTTGAGACATTGTTGTTGGGCTGCCACCCCTATTTCTCTCCTTTTCCATTTTACTTTGACCAAAAGTCCTCAGGAAGGTCATCATTCTTTTGTCTGCCCCAGTGTAGCCAGATCACTGTGAGTTTAGAGGAGGGGAAAAATCAAAGCCTCAACACAGCTCAGTTTTCGACTCTCTATGCACACATGAGAAACAGGCCTATTTTAGTGAGTTCTCTGGGAAACACCCTAAGTGAAAATAACTTCCATCTTTATCCCCAGGTGTTTGGAAAAAATGACTTGTGGTTCTGGGTCATCTTCTCTGCAGTCCATATTCTAGCTTCTCTGGCCCTCAGTACTCAAATCTACTACATGGGTCGTTTCAAGATAGGTGAGTCCTATTATTCTCTACTAAATTCTATTAAATACACTGATTTTTTTTTTTTTTTTTTTTTTTTTTTTGCCTGAGAAAGCTGACATCATCTTCACTTACCCTAAATGAAAATGTTCCTGATCATCATGAACACATGCTCTGAATTCTGTGCTTAACTGAATATGTTTACAGCATATATTCTTTCTAAGAGCTTCCTCTCCCTTACAGGTTTGCAATAAGCTATTACCACTAGTTCCACTTTCAACTGAAAAACTAAACTTGCCACACCCCAGAGCTGAGGCATACTCCCAGCTCCCAGTCCCAAACACTGGACAATCCACTAATTTTTGAAAGTGCATTTGGAGAATGGTATGATCATTATGCCACTAATTCATCTAGAGACGTTTTTTTCAGTTTGCCTTTAAAAGAAGCATTTCTCTAACCATGCTAAATGGTCATCAAGAATGAATTATATATTATTTCCAAATTCTAGGACTGGAACTTTGTGAGATCAACTTGCCAATATTAGAGGCAGGACGACTGCTGAAGTCCCTCTTACAGTGAGCTTATCAGAGAGCACTGAGCGTCCTATAGAAATCAGCTTGTCATTTGCTGCTGGTCAGACATCATAGATGGGAGCAGTTCAAGGATTTTAGAACATTGAAATTTCACAAACCATTTTAAGTTCTGGGAATGCAGATGTAAATAGCCTTTTATATTTTAAGACAAATCATTGTATACAAACACAGGTCCACCCCTAAGTTTTGCAGTGCCCAAGGCAAGGGTACAAATGGAGGCCCACATACCATATGACTAAAAATTTAAAAGTTCTAAAGCAGACTAAAAATTATTAATTACATTAATTACTTTTTTAAAAACCAACATCCTGGTGCATATAATATACTTTCATTACAATTTAGAAGGCCAGGTTCAAATTTAGAATTCTCAGTTCCTCAGAAGAATACTCCAGAACATGGCCTCACTCAGTGGGGTATGAAGACCCCCTAAAATATGAGGCCCCTCCTGACCAGGTCTAAGGATGATTCTACATAAACAAACTCTAAGACTAGACCGAATAAGACAAGTTCTCATTTTGGCTGTTTACTTTTCCATTTTGGCCCTCCAGTAGGTTTACTTATCCTTAGCATTAACGTAGCCAGTGAATCCCACATGCCCCCGTGGAAACGACATTAGCCAGTTCTGTAAACATTTGGTATGGCGCTTAGGCCAGCCCCACTCTCCAGGCTTGAAGGTGAGTGAGATCATACAAACTCAGCTTTCAAAGGAAAGTAACCAGTACCACTGTTGTTCTGGATTCTCTGAGAGTTGGAAAAGTCAACTTGAATACAGATATATGTAATAGTGATGACAACTAATACATAGTTTTTAATATATTTATACCACCTTTACCCCACGCAATTTTGCAATACTAGATTAGTTTACCTTTTGAAAAAAAGGAATTTAACATACTGCATTATGACCATGTAATAGCTTTGCATGGTCCCAACAGGAAAAAGAAATGCCACATGCAAAGATTAAGGAGGATTTAGGACATATTTACAAAGGGACTATTTATAAAGGTATGGGCAGGGTAGAGAGGAACCAAAGAAGTAGTGCAGTAACCCAGGGTTAGTAAACAGTGAAGCTTTAAGCATCCATAAGCCCAAAGGACAGGGAAGACGTGGTTACCAAAACTTAAAAAGGGAGTGTCATGAAGAGGAAGTTACCCTGAAAGAAGGAAAAACCTTTCATTCACAGACAGTGCCAGCCAGAAGCAACCTCACAGGAGGGGTGCCAGGGAAATAAATACTGTGAGCTCACTCTCCTTCCTCTATCCCTCAGTCTCCTGCTTGAATTCCCCATTGTCCAAATCCAAGGGGAAAGGAGAGTACGTCCATACAGGTGAGCTCCCAGGCATGGTGTGGCATTGAGAAACATGGCAAGTGGATCTGGAGAGGCAAATTGAAGACAGCCAGCCTATAGCTTAACTGAATATTTTAAATTTCTGCACTCAGGGAGTCTGCCCAGGGGGTTACAGATTTAGCAGAGTCCAAAAGAAAACTTGCTATTTCATTATAACAATGACTGTATCTAAATGTAGACCAAAGGCAGAAAGTGGGATTTGTGGGGAGTGGTTCAGGCCATGCTAACCTCCCTGCCCATTGCATAAGTGCCTTTGCTTTCTTGGCTAACAGCCCTCAGGCTACACATGAAAGCAAAGGTGGACATGTGAAGGTGGCCCATCTCACAAGTGAGGCAGAAAACCACTGAACTCCTTGCCCAGATCACTGCCGAGCCTCTCCCCTCGCCACCAGAGCCCTGGGAAAGGACTGCAGGAATCACCCAGGAGAAACGGTGGATTATGAGTTGCACGTGCCAAGCAAAAGTAGACAGTGAGAGAGAAGTCTTGATTCATTCTTCAAAGAATAGTAGACTTCTGAATGTTCTGAGACAGCCGAAAGGATCCTGTATTCTGATGAGCAAACATTATTTTCATACTCAGGAAACAAAATTAAAATTATCTACTTTAAGAAAAAATAAAATGACTCTTCAGTTTACTCATTTGGCTACCTTCTTACAAACCTTTTCTTTTTTTTTTTTTCTCACTCTGCTTCCCACTGATTCAGATGTATCTGACACAGGTAATGTTCAGCTGCTCTTCCCAGGGCTATCGATTGTTTTTTCAACAAATGACTTGCCCAGTTGTCCTGCCTGCCCAGCTCCCTGAACTTCTCCCCTCTCCCTTCAGGTTGGACAGGCTCAGTGGGAAGGGGACAGAGAGAAGCTCAGAGCATGGGTGCATCCAACTCAGTCTGCAGCGTGCCTCTTCCAGGCCAGGGTGTGGACAGAACATCCCGTTAGCTGCCCCTCCCTCTCTCCCCAGCTTTCATTCCCAACAGAGCTGGGATTCCCACTGGCTGAAATGCTTGCCTTGGGCAGCCTGGCCTTGCATCTGATGTCTACAGTGTGGATGCTCTCAGGAAGACAGCCCCACTTTGACCCTGACCCTGTTCATACAACAATTGTAACACATCCACTTGCTACTTTTCACAAAATCCTTTTGAGGGATTTGAGATTATTCTCCCCATGCATTTAAAAAAATCTCCCCAGTCTTTCTCTTCCCCGTCTTAACTTACACTCCTTTGATTATTGTTTCAGTATGGGTTGAAGCTTTCTGAATAAACTTGGTAGAGCTCAGTATTCCTTGGTTCAGTTCTTACTAATGTATAACCACATGGAGAAATATGGATTAGAACTTTTGCAAGCTAAGATTTCCAAGCCTCTAGGGACAGCAGATGTTTTAAGGTGGAGTTGGGGGACCCATAATATCTCTGCTACAAAGGAAACACCACCGGAGTAAACTGCAAACAAAGGGGAGATAGTCTAAGGGTCTTCCAGCCACCCATAATTTTTGTGAGTGCTTGATGTTAGCGTCCACCTTGCTTGCCTTTCTGCCGTGTAATGCATGGATATGGCACACTTTCCATGACAGGACAGGTAGCTGTGGGCATTATGCTTTAAAACAAATATGTATTGCTTACCTATTAGGAGTAAAGCTCCATTTTAAGAGGTGAAGACTTTATCATTCCTGCCGCCACCAAAGCTTGGGATGCATCAGAGTATTTTGTACTGTCTGTGACTAAGCCTTCTTACTGTGTGATCGTGTCATTGGCAGATTTTGGAATTTTCCGGCGGGCCGCTATGGTGTTCTACACGGACTGTGTGCAGCAGTGCAGCCGGCCTCTGTATATGGTAGGTGGATGCTCCTGTGTTCCTTGGCCTTCTCGCAGAAAGGAGAGTACCAGCAGGAGGAGTGGGCTCGGGGCTGACTCTCCAGGCTCCCCAAATCAAGAGGGCCAGGGGGCTCGGTTCAGTTAGCAGGGGGCAGGCATGCCGCTTTTCCTTCTTCTTCCTCATAAAAGACAAACTAAGACAGTCTCATTTTTGTAAATGAAATACTTGCTAGTATGTAAAGAGGTAAAAATGAATATGTACAAAACAGATAGTGGCAATTGTGGGAGAGGATCAAGACCAGGCATCCCTATAAATAATCATCCAAACAGGTATGCATTTTTTTCCCCTAACGGGTACACTTTTGAAAGTGAAAGGGGACACTATTAAAAATTATGCCTGGTCAGCAGGCATAAACCAGGAGGACTGTCCCGGCAAACCAGGACCTGACCTCGTCTGATAACTCTCATTGGCTTCACTTCCCACATTGTACGTTTTTCTATTGTTTGACTTTTACAATGAGCAAGAATTTTTTTTTTTAAATTGTAGTTATGGCTTATGGTTGAGATACACTTTTAAAAGTTTCCCCTCATACTTTTCAGCATGGTACACATTGAGCAGAGGAACGGGGGCCCTATTCCCAGGTCTGTCTTTGCTCGCTGGCCGGAGACCTTGGAAAGGCTCCTCATCTCCCCTGAAACTGCCCCAACCATGGCACAGCGCTGTCTGTAGAATTAGTAAGACTATTTGGGCCTGGCACACAGGACTTCAAGAAGTGCCTGTTAATAGTTTATAATCAGAAAGGTTGCACAAAAGGTACTGTGGGATTTTTTTTAGCCCTCTAGAGCTCCGGCAGGCACTATAAGTGCTAACATTTCAGAGAATTGAGGCTGGAGGGATTTATTCAAGTGAAAATCAAAACTCTTGTTAGGAGTTGTATTTAGAAAGTTAAAACACAATCCTCACTGTGAAACATGATGGACAATTAACATTTTTAAAAATGAAGATACTTTCTCCAAATCGGATAGATTATCCACGAAGAGAATTTCAACTTTTAAGTTGTAGATGAGTGACCCAGCAAATTAAAATATAGACAGGCAGCACCTAAAAGTTTTAAGTAGTTATGCAAAAAAGTAAGAATGAACTGTGAATAAGTCTGTATCAGAGTAATTGCCCATAAAAATAAAGCTTTCCTCTAGAGTTTCTTCACCACTCATGACTTTAATGCTAAGACAGCATTACAGAGACAAAAGGAGCCCCAGCTGTTGCCAGGCCTTCTTGGAGCCATAGAAATAGGAATTAAGTGCTGAGAGCTGCAATAGAGCCCACCCAAGTAACACATCCCAGGGAACTAGTCCTCCTGTTATATAACCTGGGGCAGAATTCTTTTAATTACTAACTAATTAGCACCCACCCCCAACCTCCTCATGAGAAATAGGTCCCAGTTGCTCGAGTCCCCTAAACATGGGCAAAAAACAGCCAGAGTCCTGCTTTGCTGACATGTTTTCTTCTGCAGGGATGAGGTCTTGCCTTTTGCCACCAGAAGCCTTGCCATTTGGTCCTTTTAGAGGATTAGGTTCACATCGTAGTAGGCACAGCTGTCTTAGAACCATAGAAAATTTTTTTCACCAAGGGCAATTGTTTTCCCCTATGGTAGGTGAAAAAAAGCAGCATGTGCAGCCTCTCATTGGACGTTTCTTTCCTCCTTCCCAGGATAGAATGGTGTTGCTTATCGTTGGGAATCTGGTTAACTGGTCCTTGTAAGTAGTCTTACAATAACTGGTTTTTCTCTTTATTAATATCTCTATCACTGTGTTTTAGCTTTCCTTGGCTGTCATTTTTACAAAGAAATCTGAAATTAAGGAGAGGGTAGGACTGTGCTTGTCCTAGAGAATTGAATGAAAGGTGCATTTTCTCCTGCAAAGAAAGCACTAGGAAGCTCTTTTTCCAATAATGGCCTGTCTTAAAGTATTGATCCACTGAGTTCATTTGCTCAACAAGACAACCACAAAGCTTGTTGTATCTATTTGGATAGATATAGATTTAGATATAGATACTTAGCTATAGACATACATATAGATCATGCCAACAGTTGCAAAATGCAACATGGTTTTAAACTCTTTTGTACAACTTTCCAAAAAGACTCTTCTATAGGCATTTCTTTCCATAGAAATTTCTTTCTCACTAAATGTATTTGTCTGTGTATGTGAGCAGTCGCTTTCCTATTTCTTTCTTTCCTACTCCACTTTTATCATCCTTCTTCCTCTTCTCTCTCCTCATCCCCTTGGCCTTTTTTCCTTAAACGGCCTCAGAACAGAACTATATAACAGACGTATATTTTTCCTAGTTGTAATTATTTTATGCACCTATTGTCAATTTAAAAATTTGAATGAGAGGAATGTTTTATTGATCACTTTTTAAAAAAGTAAATAAGTTCCTGTTTCAGTTTGCTAAAGCTGGCGAAAAGCAATATACCAGAAATGGATTGGCTTTTATGATGCGGGTTTATTAGTTCACAAATTGACAGTTCTAAGGCCATGAAAATGTCCCAGTTAAGGCATCAACAGGACGATACCTTCTGAAGAAAGGCCCATGTATCTGGGGTTCCTCTGTCACATGGGAAGGTACGTGGCTGGAATCTGCGGGACCTCTCCCGGGTTTAGCTTCTGGTTTCCATGGCTTTCTCCAAAATGTCTCTGGGCTTCTGTCTTAGCTTCTCTTAAATACTGTGTGTCCTCCTTTCTTCTCCCAGGGGCAAACTCTGGATTACACATCATAGTTTCTCTAAGCTCTCTCTCTCTTTCTCTCTCTCTCTCTCTCTCTCTCTCTCTCTCTCTCTCTGTGAGCTCTCTTAAAGGACTCCAGCAAAGGATTAAGGACCCACCTTGAACAGGTGGGGTCACATCTCCATGGAAACACCCTAATTAAAAGGTCCCACCCACAATAGGTCTGCTCCCACAAGATTGGATTGAAAGAACATGGTTTTTCTGGGGTACATGGTAGATTCAAACCAGCACAGCTCAGCTGCTTTTATTTGCAGCTGTCAGTCAATGGGCTCCACTTTGATAGGAAAATGACTCCCTCCTCCTGTGCTACATTAGGGCATGCATACACAGGAATGAAGACAGGAGCATGTCTTCAGGGGAACCCAGAATCACATCATGAGAACTTAACCTCATTTGGGAGTCATACGCTTTTGGAAAAAGCTTCCCATAATGGTGTTACCCAGCAATTACCTTAGGGTAAAGACCATAGCTTTTAAAGTCCTCCCTCTGTTTCAGGGGGGACAAGTCAAGATGAGATGTTTCTGGGGCAGTGGTCAACCACAGCACTCTTTCCTGGCCCCCTTTTATGGGCAGACCCGACAACCCAGGTGACCCTGTAAGACAGGGTGCTGGTACAAAAAAAGGGACCAGCCTGTTGATAATGAGCCATGATGAATTTTAAATTTCATTAATCTTAATTAATTTAAATTTAAACAGCCACATGTGGCTTCCATACTGGATAGTACAAACTAACTTAACCAGATAATCTGACATATTATAAAACAATAACAAAACAGCAAGGTACGAATCCCAATTTGGAAATTAGAAACTAAGATCAAGTGAATCAAAACAGAGAGGACCAAAATCCAGCTGTATTATTTTATGTGTATAGATGTGTATTTATTAAAAACAAGCTTCTCAATACAAGGAAATAAGGAAGGACTGTATAATAAAGTAGTTTTGTTAGACATTAATAAAAATTTGGAAGAAAATAAAGGTTAAAAACCATGAATAGCTAGCAAAAATTTAGTAATGTGTGTCAAGCCAGTTGTTGAGAGAATTCTTCTTGTAATCTATTCTGAGGAATGAATCTTAAATACAAAAAATATATTACAATATGTCTGAAAGCATTCATTCACTGCAGCGTACTTTTTAATAGTGAATAACTGAAGAGTGAAGGAAAGCCCTTCATTCAACTGGAAAGGAAAGATAATTATTTTTCGGGTACGTCCACTTGAGGGACTTCTATATAGTCATCAGAAATGAATATTCTGAAGAAGGTGTAATAAAGGAAAAGTTAGTTATAATATGTTAAAGTGGGTTTTTCAATGGGAAAAAAGTGGGAGAGGGAGAACGATGAAAAAGCCTATGTTACAAATTGACCTTCACGGCTGTAAGTTACAAATTCCCTCTAATGTCCTCAAGCGCCCTCTTTGGACTGATGTGCCGACCCAGGGACTTTGCTTCCTACATGCTGGGCATCTTCATCTGTAACCTGCTGCTGTACTTGGCCTTCTACATCATCATGAAGGTAGGGTGGGCAAGGAGAACTGGGCAGGGCCTTGGCCCTTCAGCAGGCCATGGATTCAGCTTTGCCCCGTGTCCAATTCTCACCCTGCAGCTCCGCAGCTCAGAGAAGGTCCTCCCAGTCCCACTCTTCTGCATCATTGCCACCGCTGTGGTGTGGTCTGCTGCTCTGTATTTTTTCTTCCAGAATCTCAGCAGCTGGGAGGTAAGAAGACAGTTTGCTTTTCCAAGATGTTCCCTCTGCATCTTGCCCTTTTGGCCTTTCTACCTTCCTCCCTCTCTTAGTGTGCTTGCTGTCGATTGTCTTTTCTATGTTTTCTAAATTGAAAGCTTTCTCTAAAAGGGATGGTTTTAATGTCCACATGTAAATGCTCAATAAATGGCATATTGTCATCATCTCTGGGACAGCAGTTCATGAATTTGTAAGCCCCACCTATGGACCCTGTAAATTTGATCCTCATTGTGTGTTGTATTGTGATCTTAGTTTTCAATGGATGTTTAATGTGTGCAAAACCCCTGATTCACATATCTTCTTCACCTTTCTCATCATAATTCCATCCATAAACAAATACTGAGAGACAGCTGTCTATAATGCTGTTTATAGATAGGAAAGCTGAAGCCTAGGATATTAACGATGTGGGAAGAAGACTCAGCTCTCCTGACTCATAATCACACTTCCCTGGACTTCCCTGGTATTGCTCAGTTATTTTTATTTTACAATTCAAGTTTTTAATCCAGAAATCATGTTTCTATTCATTACTAATATTTAATACAAAAGCAAAACCTGAATTTTTAGTAAACAAGTTATTTCTATTATAAGAAAAAGACATGCTCTGTTCCATTTCCTATTTGCCTACATCTTTTTTTTATGTACTTTTTTTTATTAGAGAAGTTGTGGGTTTACAGAACAATCATGCATAAAATACAGGATTCCCAGATATCACTATATTATCAGTACCTTGCATTGGTGTGGAACGTTTCTTATGACTGATGAAAGCACATTTTTATAACTGTGCTTATTAGTACTTAATAGTCAGTGGTTTAACTTAGGGTTCACTGTGCAATCCCACAGATTTTATTTTTAATTTTTATTCTGTTACCACATATACAATCTAATATTTCCCCCATTTACCCACATTCAGAAACATATCTCAGTGCTGTTAATTATATGCACATGCTGTTAATTGCAGGCCCCCATCCATTATCTTAATGTTTCGTCATTCCAAATAGGAACCCTGTACTTTTTAAGCTTTAACTTCCCATTCCTTATCTCTACCTCGTCCCCTGGTAACCTATATTCTAGATTCTGACTCTATGATTTTGCATATTCTATTTATTTCAAATCAGTGAGATCAGACAACATTTGTACTTTTGTGTCTGGCTTATTTCACTCAATATGATTTCTTCAAGGTTCATCCATTTTGTCACATGCATCAGGACTTAATTGCTTTTTACAGCTGAATAATCTTCCATTGCATGTATATAACACATTTTGTTTATCTGTTCATTGGTTGATGGACACCTGGGTTGCTTCCATCTTTTGTCAATTGTGAATAATGCCACTGTGAACATTCTGCTGAGTTACTGAGGCCATTTTCTGTCTGTTCATCTGTCTTTCTCTCCCTAATCACTCAAAGCCCCAGCCCTCCCATCATACTAGACATAAAATCACAGAGAACAGTGAAGAAGGCATCATCCTGCTCTACAACATCCTATTTGTATTCTTAGGAGCCACATCTGGGAGCAGACTTTTTAAAATAAAAGCTTGATTGAGCTATCATTCATATACCACACAATTCACTCATTTAAAAGGTACAATTTAATAGTTTTTACTGTATTCACAGAATCGTGCAACCATCACCATAATCAATTTTAAAACATTTTCATCAATCCAAAAAGAAAGCCCATATGCATTAGCAGTCACTCCCCATTTCCCTCCAACCACTAATCTACTTTTTGTCTCTATAGATTTACCTTTTCTGGAAATTTCATATCAGTGGACTCATACAATAGTTGTTCTTTTGAGTCTCACTTCTTTCACTTAGCATTTGTTTTCTAGGTTCATCCATGTTGTAGCATCTTAGCAGTACTTAATTTTTTTTACTGCTGAATAATATTCCATTATATGGATATAGTAGATTTTAGTTACCCATTCATCATTTGATGGACATTTGGATTGTTTCCACTTTGGGCTATTATGAATAATGCTGCTATGAACATTTGTGTACAGGTTTTTGTGTGGACGTTATGTTTTCATGGAAGCTAACTTTTTTGAGCCAGGCATGTAATAGCATTTTTGTAGCTTTTTGGATGCTCAACCTTGTTAACAGTTAACTTGTGGGCCTGCTTTCCCACATCTTGCCTCACCTTCCTCCAGGGAACCCCAGCTGAATCCCGGGAGAAAAACCGAGAGTGTATCCTGCTGGATTTCTTTGACGACCATGACATTTGGCACTTCCTTTCTGCTACTGCCCTGTTTTTCTCATTCTTGGTGAGTTTATAATATCTCTCTGTTAATTTCTTCTCTCTTTACATCCTGTATTTTTTTTTTCCCTCCTCTTCCTTACATCCTCTTCTATATGCCTAATTTCCCTGTCCAATTCTTCATTGTAATTCAATATGCAGGCATCTTACTTCTTTTTTATATTGGATCCTTTGATTAGATCTTTGTTTTCACTTTCCTTTTACCCTTCAATATTTTAAGATGCAGAGTGTCAAAATGATTTTCTCTAAGTTGCCCAGAGCATTTGGACTGAATTGGTATTAGAACTCACATTCTCATAATTCCCACAGGAACCATTTTTGGCATTCACTAAAATTCATTCTCATTCTGTATTCACATTCCTCCCCACTTTTTCACTGGATATCTTATGAATTCCTGGAGTGGCTCAGGATAGCAGTCAGACCCCTGCTGCCTTCTAACCAGTCTGTTCCAAATCTCCCCTATGGGTACCTCCACCTTTTCCCAAACACCTTCCCAGAAGCCGTGCATATTCATAACATCCCTTAATCTTAACTCCCAGCATTCTTGCATCCTAATTTTGACTTCTTCATAGTAAAATTCCGTGGCACCTGTACACAGGTTCATTGACAATATTACTAGACCTGAGCTCCCAACTTTCTGGACAGGCCAAAATACCTCAAACGTGGAGCAATACAACCTCCTAGTGGCCAGTTTGGGAAGTTTAACCACTCTATACATTACCCTGTGGCTTTTATTTTTGATAATCATCTTCATTAGAGAGACAAAGAATAAAAGTGGAGCTGAGGCTTCCATGTGGAGAGAGTGGTGGTGGAGGGAACTGGAAAGGAAGGAGGAGAGTACATTTCATATATAGCAATTTCTAACATAACAAGAATCCATTTCCTTTGGGTCTTGACCCAAATGTCCCCTTCTAAGTAATGACTTCTTTAGGCACCCTATCAAAAATGTTGACTTAAACCCCTCCCATGCTTATCTTCTCTCTCGAGTTTAATTTTTACCCCTAGCACAGATTACTATCTACCATACCATATATTTTACCCATATATTTGGATCATGTCTGCAGCCTTTTTCGAATGTAAGCTCCATGAGGGTCAGGATTTTTGTTTCTTTTGTTCCAAGCTGTATCTCCAGCACATAGAACAGCACATAACAGACCCTCAATATATTATTGAATTAATTAATACATGAATAATGTAAAAAGTACCTGTTAAGAGCAAGGCATTTGCAGAGGTCTGCAGAAGACATGAAAACGAGTAAGGGAACTTGTAGTTTTCAGCCTGTGAATCTTAGAGAAAAAGTTGGGACTTACAGTGACTGTACATTCCTTTCATTTCTCCGCCCCTCTCATTTCAGGTTTTGTTAACTCTGGATGATGACCTGGATGTCGTTCGGAGAGACCAGATCCCTGTCTTCTGAGCCTCCAGCTCAGAAGTGGAGAGGGTGCAATCCATCTTGGTGCTGTTACATGAAAAATTCCATGACTGCAGCAAAGTAAACACTGCCACATGCTCCACTCACCCTCTGTAGAGCTGAATCTGTTTGCATTCACACAGGAAGAAGAGGAGCTGGGGTGGGATGGGGGGATTCAAACCAGCAAGAAAGCAGGCAGAAGGAAAGCCATGGCATGGCCGGAGGCAAACCCTGAAGAGCCGTGAAACCCCAGTCCCTTCTGTTTGCAACTCTGAGTCAGGCATGGACAAAAGTTGCATCGAAGTCAACTCACTATCTTGGGACCCCTCCCGCCCTCACCTCAGATTTGCCAGGTCTGGCAGAACCCTGCTGCTCTCTTTCCTACAGCTGCCTCCACGCCCCAAAAGGCCAGCATCTCAGATTTCCACTGAGAAACCTTGACTTGGCCGCTTTGCACACCTGCTACTCCAGACATCCCAAAGCAGAAGCTCATTTCTGCAAGGGCCAGGGAGGGCGTGATTCCTCAGCGTGTAGAGAAGTGGCCCCACAGCCCCACCCAACTGCAATAGATGCTCTGGCATCACCAGCTAGTCGCCTCCTCAGAAGGAAAACTGTATGTTTCACCCACTCTACTGACCCCATTAGAAGGACTCAGGATTGGGCTTTGTCACCCATACCTCTTACCAGGTAACTGTCATTGGGACCAAAGGCTTGGGTGCTTACCTAGTCTTTTGTCTCTTCCTCTCTCTGCTGTGTGTTGACCCCATAACTTAGGCTCTACCTTCTTGGGAAGGCCCTGTTACTCCACAGACTTCTGGTTAGCTCCAAGATGGAAGGGAAAATGGCAAATAAATAAATAAAACTTTCTGGAAGATTAAGAGACATGACCACCAGTGCCAAGAGATTGGTAAAAAGCATGAAGCAAACAGGCCTCACCTTAAGAACCTGGGATTCTTGGACAAATGCAGCAAAGGAAAAAGTGCTTACTCAGCCTTCCATTTCATACAGCTCAATTCTGTGCCCACATCACTTTCAGGGACGAAGTACGTGTTCTCACCAGGAGCAACAATGGCTCTAGACCCCCTAGGACTGTGCCCCTCATCTGCCACTTGATGCAGATCAGGGGGTCCAGACTTTTGTCCCTGAAATTCACAAGTAACTCTCAAGGTGAACACATGCTACTTTCCTTTCTAGTTGCAAAGAGTGCACCTGCTTTAGTAATATCTCTTGGTTGCACCTAATACTCCTTCTCTCCCTTGTAAGGTGTTGAAAAGCTCAGCATCCCAGTTTCATTCTCACACTGTCTGGCAGCAACTGCCTTTAAGAAATCCCATTTTTACCAAACCCATGTTCCTTGGAGTATGATGCAATCATAAAACATGCACACATATTTACATACACATACACATTTTCTTGTGAAACTGAAGTTACCTCTCACCTCCACATTCCTATAATTCACCAAAGAGATGGATCGGGCATTCTTTTTAAAAATAATTAGTATTCTTTCTCTAAAATATTTCCCTAATGTTCAAAAATATATTTTGGCAGGCAAGCTTTTCCTGATTTTCAAAACACAAAGATTTTTTTTCAATGAACTATTTTGCAATATTGTTTTTCTAAAATGCCCCCAAATTTGTAATTGGTCTTATCTTATTCCTTAAAAGTTGTTGACTACCACTGAGTCATATGGAGGCCAACCATTACATGTTTGGGTTAATCTAACATCTAAAAAAACATATTTCGAGCCTGTTTAACTATGGCTGGTTTGACCTCATGCTTTGGATTTTAATGCACTAGTGGTTCCAAGTCCAAAAAAGACACACTAAGCAAACATAAACAACAAAGTTCATCCAACTAGTCCAATGGCCTGAAGTAGATACCTTGCAAGATGAATGACCTGTTTGGTAACTTATTTGGGAAATCAGCCAATGAATGGCGATGGGGCTGTAGATATGGATGGGTTGTGCTGCTGTACCCTTAACCATTTTCCAATGTCTGTCTGTCTTGTGTTATAAACACATTGCGGTCAGTTTTGTTCTCTGCAGCACAACTAAAAGCCTCGACCAAGTCTGCTCTTATAAATATCAATTTTAAATGTACTTGTTAATTCTTTCTACAATGCCCATCGAATGACTGGGGGCCTGGAGAGTGGTGTTCACCGGCATCTGTGATATTCACAGGAGTGCTGGGGGGGAGGGCATCTGTGATATTCACAGGAGTGCTGGGGGGGAGGGGGCAGCCAGATCTTTTAATGGCGTAACCAAAAAGTGCTCATATGTAGGACAATGCCTGTGCTTATTTTTGCCTGTGTTCACAGACTTCTCTCTTTAAAAGAGCTGGGAAGGGTAACTCTCAAAACCGAGTTCAGCTGGAGGGTAGCTGAAGGAAAACCGAGCCGCTGTGAAGAGGCTCTTGGCAGAGCAGCCCAGAAGTAACAAGAGCAGTTCAGCCGGAGCAGGATCGAGACGCGGTAGCCAGAGGGGCAGAACTGTGCACTTAAAAACACGGCCTCTTCCCACCTCTGACTCATGTGGAAGGGCAGCCCCACCTGTTCACTCTGCGTGGTTGCGGGATTAGCAGGGTTTTATTTTAGCAGCAGCAGAAGCCTGTCGAAAGCTAGTCTATCTGGGGAAGGGACTTTCCATGACCGAAGGAGATCAACCGAGCCAGCAACTTGAGGCAAAGAAAGTGGCAGCTGCTTCCTTAATTCCGAGCACCCACGGGAAGGCTCTGTGGGGCGGCAAAATGCATGTGTTGGTAAATCAAATAACACCCAAAGGTTTCTCATCTAAGATATACTCTCTCTGCCTAAAACTTGGAGGGCGTGGGGAAGGCGGGTCGGAACAAAGGTAAGCATTCTTCATAGAGGAAACAGACTCCGAGAAAGATTCTGGAGTCAGATTGCAACCAAACGAGCTCACTTATTCCCGGCGTGACCCCGCTGCGCTCCCGGCTCCCGCGTCTCCGTGACGCTGCACGGGGAGGACACAGCTTGGGTTGCGTGAAGCCCTGGGCGCGGCGCCGGACCAGGAACCCGCGGCAGCTTTTGAATCGCACGGGGCCGCCGTGTTCCGTTTCCTTCAGCTCCAGGCGGCCCCGCAGGTGAGGGGAGGCGTCTTCACCGTCAGAGATGCTGTTTTGAAGTTGCCAAAGCCCCCAGACCCAGCACCCCATCCCGGGCCCCTCACTGCCGCTCTCCACCGCCTCCGGCTTGAACTCTGTGACTCTAACTCAGAGGGCGCACGCTCCCAAAGCCAGGGCCCGGCGGAAAGGCTGGTTGTGTAGAATGTCACACCCTGTTACTGCCGCCTCCGCCCTGGGCATCTCAAAGGAAAGAAAACCTCCAATTCCTCCTTTGGAGTAGTTTTTACTCCCAAGTTTCAGAGAATGCCATTTGCAAATGTTTCCTCCCTGCCCTTATCACTAAATAGGAAGAGCCTGGATAGTCAGCTTGTGTGAGGAAGGGGTTTCAGCCTGCAGTTGATAAAATAAATCCAAAGGAGGACAGGAGGATCAGTTAGGTTTTGAAATAACAGCCAGTGGCTTTAATGTCCTCTGGAGAAACTAAGGAAAAGTGCCATGAGTAAAGATACTATTTGTCTCTTTCTAAAACAATGTAAAACTCTTAAATACCATGATTTTTTTTTATTAAAATTTTTTTTTTATTAGAGAAGTTGTGGATTTACAGAAAAATCATTCAGAAAATAGTTACCATATAACCCTCCTTTCATTAGTGTGTTACTTTTGTTACAATTGGTGAAAGAATATTATTACAATTGTACTATTAATTATACTC
The DNA here is from genome assembly GCF_015220235.1 of Choloepus didactylus. Taxonomy (NCBI): domain Eukaryota; kingdom Metazoa; phylum Chordata; class Mammalia; order Pilosa; family Megalonychidae; genus Choloepus; species Choloepus didactylus. The sequence continues at coordinate 79,233,273 of NC_051307.1, forward strand.
CATGGTTTACATTAGAGTTCAGTTTTTGTGTCTCATAGATATATATATATTTTTTTTCTTTTAACATTATTATTCTGGTAACATATATACAACCTAAAATTTCCCCCTTTTAAACACATTCAAATTTATAATTCAGTGCTGCTACTTAACATTCACAATGTTGTGCTACCCTCATCACCATCAATTACCAAACTTTTCCATCACCCCAAACCAATTAAACATTAACTCTCCAATCCTTACCCCCACCCTGGCCCCAGGTAACCTGTGTTCTAGTTTCTGAGTCTATGAATTTGCTTATTTGGATTATTTCATATCAGTGAGATCGTGCAATATTTGTCCTTTTGCATACCATGATTTTTTTAACCCTGTTTGGGACAGACAAGATATGTTTGTGAGGCTAAGTTTTAGTGCCTGAACATTAAGGCATTAGTATCAATAAAGTTAAATACCTGATAAATCTTAAGCCTTAACACATATGAATTCAAATAAGCTTGGGAAGAGTCAAAGATCAACCATCACATATGAGTTCCTAAAACACCATAGGAGTGGAGTTTTAGCTCTGCAGAGGTTCCTCTGTAAAAAGAGATGCCTACCCTAAGAACTCCAAAAGGAAACTTTTTACATCGTTTGGTTTTCTTGCTCTTCCTTTTGGATACAAAGAAGAATAAGTGGAATACAGAATTACCCTCCTCCATAAATCTTAGAAAAATGGAGCTTTGCCCTCTTAAATCTCTCTATATTAGGAGATTTCATAATTTTCTCTGAACTCTCCACTTTTTGAAAATTCCCTGGCTCTAACCTACATCCTTTGTTACTTTGAAGTCCCTGTCATCTAAGGCTTAACCATTTCAATGGAGATGAACAATAGCTGTTCACCATGCTTTTAACATATCACATTCCAGTCAAGTGCAAAATCCAGTCTTGTTATCCCATCTCTTGTTTCAGAGCTACAGATGTGATTTAGAAAGCAACAGATTTAAACAGTGAAAGATCTTCAAGTCAGGACAAAAGAAACCCAACAGATGATCCCACCGTCTTTACTTCAAGTCTTGAATTAGAACTAATTTCTTTGAACAGCAGATTATCCAAAGTAATTCAAAAGCTCTCTAAGGGTTCTATACCATTGCCATCAGAGAAAGAAGTTGATTTGCATTTTATGATTTTTATTACATTGCTTATCTGAGCCTTTCACAAGGAACTCCCATACTAGGCAGGCCCCTTCCAGGAAGAGAACAAATTCAGCCCGAGATTTGCTCTGCATCTGTCTCAATGTGACACCTTTTAAAGCAGCCTGCTTTTTAGGGGGCTTATTTACCCTTTCTTCTCTCCTTCAGCACTTCTCTGTTCTACTTAAGTGGAGTCAGAAATACAGCTTCAGTCACTAGTCACTGGGGAGAACTGGGCACAGCAATGAGCAAAACGCAGCCTCTTCCATCTCGGGGTCTATAGTCCAATGGGGACAATGGATGTGAAACCAATAATTGTAACTGGTTAATTTTAAGTGGCTACTCATAAGTGGTCAAAGAGCTACAAAAAGAGAATCTTATCATTAGTTATGATTGATCATTATCAAAAAGAGAGTTTTATCATTTAGTAGGTGTGAACAGAAAAAGTCCTGGGAATAATTTTTATTCCCAGATGTGAAGCCCTAAATTGCTGCTACATTACAGCATCCCTCTCACAATCAAATTCCTAGAAAGAATACTTATTTGGCCCTGTAGGTCTCCATAAGAGACCTCTTCAGAAAGGTGCAGGCTTTCTCCATTTATGCTTCCCAGTTCTACTACAGAATCAAACAAAGAAAGTAAAATAACTGGAGGGGATCTTGCTCAGACTCTAGTACTGGAGAGGAGGGGGCAAATGAGTGCTAGCTCTCAGGGAGGTATAAACTTTGAAGCAATAGGCTTATCACTAAGATTACTCCAAATATGTCTGAAAATTTCAGATTGACTTCTGGGCGTTAGAACAATATAAGTACTCGGATAAAGCATTGAGGAGAAGGAAAACAGACAGGAGGCAAGAGTAATAACTGTACCTGCAAGACCAAGTTGAAACTCAGTGAGAGGTTAGGTCTAAGCTATACCGTTTCCTGAGAGTTTAAGCGGGAGGGAACAGTTGGGATTTCAGCCTGAACCATCCCTAAAAGCTATAAATGTGAAAGGTGGCTTTAAACAAAAAGGTAAACTGAGACTTTATGGAAGCATGAAGGGGAAGATAGCTGCTTCTTTGAGTAATGGAAGTTAAGGAATAAGCTAGAGGGAAAAGAAAATTGTTCAACTTCAGGAAAGGCACGGGGCATCTGAATTAAGTGGTATTTAAGTGAGAACTGTAAAAAGGGTGGGAAAGAGGGCCTGGAACAGAAGGGGAGTAGCGAAATTTTGATGTGGGTTTGTTGGTTTGCTTTTGTTTGTTTGTTTTCAGGAAAACTGAAAACAAAAGTAGAACCCTGAGGTCGACTGACCTGAAACTATAGAGCTGGACAATATCATCTTTGGACTAACAGGGAAGCTTAAAACCTGCTGGAATCTAACCATCTGCCCCTTCATGCCCAAGGAAGAGAATAACCATGTCCTTCCCAGAAGAAAATGGAGAAGACAGAAAAAGAAAAGAGATTGAACTGATAGCATCAAGTTCTTCAAAGAAAAATCGAAGTCCCCATTTTCATCCCAGAGGAGATCAGAGATGTAGAAAGAGGGATAATTGGGGCGGGGATCATCTGAATTCATCCTTCAAGAAACAAAAAAGGCTCCATCTCCCTGGCTCTTAGGAATCGCCACCACCTCTCCCTACTAGAGGACAAGCCAAAGACAGAGGTTCTCACTCAGACCTTTAAGTGAGATCTTACTACTGAAAACTATTGCCACAGTACCCATCTCTGATGCTAGAACATTAAAACTGGCCAAACTGATCATTAAAATAGCAAATATTTATTATCATTCACTGTTACCAAGGGTTCTATGTATGCAACCATATTGACTCCTGAAAACACCCCCATGAAGTAGGTACTGTTATTATTATCCCCATTTCTCAGGTAAAGTAAATGAAACTTAGAGAAGCTACTGCTCACAGGTGAAGTGAGTAGTGCAGAATCATGGACTAGTATTCAGAAATGAGTAGTTCAAGTAACAAGATTGAAAGGAAAGATAGTGTTGCAAAGTAGATTCAACTTTTATTTGTACCTGTTACCTATCTGCAAATCATACCACCTACAATTATGTAACTCCTGAACTTATTAACAAAAAGGGTTTTTTTTTCCCCTTAAAATTAAGAAGATATGCATCTGTTTTATAAGCCCCAAGTAACAATGAAATCTACTGTGCCTTTAGAAAGCCAATCAATACAACCTCAGCTTTGGATAGTTTTGGCTCCCTAAGATGGAACAGCTGGATTCATATGAGAACTGTTGCTTCAAATTCTAAGCTTGCAAAGTTAAGAACCAAAGTCCTTTTCATAAATTCAGTTATTGTACTTGGCAAAGGGATGCAGAGCAAAAGATTCATTTTAAATTAAAATATATGTAGCATAAAGTATCAGGTTTCCACTGGGAGCCAGTCTGAACGAAACCAAAATTAATAATGGAGAGAAAGTGCAAGAATGTGGTGCTTGCTTTTTTTCTTTCCCCCCAAAACATTCATAGACTCAAAAAATTGTTAGGATCCAGATTATTTTCAAGTATTTACCTCCTCCAGAGCTGCTATGAGACTAATCTGTGCCAGCCCCAAAGATCAGGCAAGATCTTTGTCTCCCATCATTGGCAGAACCGTCCCAGTTTTCAGGTCCTGGATCCAGTCCCTCTGCCCCACAGTAAGGCAGTGGTTTCATCCCAGTCAGATTTAGACAAATGAACTAGCCTGCACTGAACTAGGAAATCATAATTCTTCATTTGGGGCACAATGGTAATGGGTGATAAATGTTTCTAAAGTTCTCAGAAGTAAGACAATAAAAGCAATTCAACTTATATGAAACACTGAAATACTAACCAATTTTCTTCTCCTGTACTAAGCCATCCGGTGGGCTTAAAAAAATTACTGTGAATCTGCATATTCGCCACACAGCAGCATTCACAAAGTGGGATCTAACCTAACTGAATCACAAATTTCCAGAAAATTTCACTGAAGCACCAAGTTCTCCACGAACACAGTGACTTAAGCCTCTATCCAAACCACAGATCTGAATGTGATTAAGCATGTAAGAAACCACCACTAACCAGACCTGCACAGCACAAACTTAGTTACAAGCTGGATTTTCAAATCTTCAAAAAAATCTGTAGCTAACTTTATTGTGTGAAAAATAAAGTAGCACACTGAGATGAGTTGATTAACTAACCTATCTGACTTCTGAGCTTATTGAGGCAAAAAATTAGCATCATCTCCTTAATTTCTAACTGGAAGAGAAAAAAGCCAAAATACCTGTTGACGTTGGCCAATATATATAATATCCAGTCTGTGACTTCGGGTCCAATCTAACGATTTTTTCTTTGATGGTTATGATCAGACATATTTCCTACTATTTCTTCTACAATAGCGGTTCTCAAATTTTTTGCTCTCAGGACTCCTTTGTACTTTTAAAAATTATTGCGGTCCCTGAAGAATTTTTATTTATGTGGTTTATATCTATTAATATTTAACATATTAGAAATGAAGAATGAAGAATACAATGACAAAGAAATAAAAATAGAAAACTTTAAAATATTTATTAATTCATCTAAAAATAACAAACTCATATAACACAAATAACATATTTTAAGAAAATAATTACATTTCTTAAAATGAAAAAAATTGTGAGAAGAGTGGATTTATTTTACAGTTTGCAAATCTATTTAATGTTTAGCACAATAGAAGACAGCTGGATTCTCATATCTGTTCTGCTTTCAATCTGTTTGCAGTTTGTATTTTGCTTGCAGCATATGAAGAAAATCTAGCCTCAAAGAGATACATAGTCAGAAAACGAAGGAGCATTTTTGTAGCTTTTTCAGATAATTGTGAATATTCTTTTTTGTCACTATACTGAAACTCAACAAATGGTAGTTTCCTGAAGATTATTGCAATACAGAATTTGAAACCCGCTCAGTGAACTCTTCATTTGCTGTTAAATTAAAATTCATTGTTCTATCTTACACTTGGAATGGATCCTTTTACCCTTACAATCTGTAAATATGGTATACCTCTGCATTTATTTGGGTCTCATTTAATTTAATTTAATTTCAGTGGATAACCTTATTCCTTGGTAATGTACTGTCTGGGAACACCAAGAAAACATCAAATAGACTGGAGATACTGGTCATCCTTGTCATATACACATATCCACCGTGGAAACCACTGATCTGTTTTCTGTTCCCATTTGATTTTTTGTATATAAATTGCAATTCTCCATTGCAATTCTCCATTTCTATACAGTTGTAGTTTCCTAGGCTTCTTAAAGCAGAATCCATGAAGTGGTTTGGCTTGAACAATGAGAATTTTTTAGCTTATAGTTTTGAGGGCAAGAAAATGTCCAAATCAAGGTGATTTTTTTTCCTGAAGACCAGCTGCTGGCGATCCTGGGCTCCTCTGCCACATGGCAAGGCACATGGTGGCATCTGCTGGTCTCTCCAGGTTTCTTCAGCTTCTTGCTGCCATGGCTTTCTCTTTCTCTATATTCATTCCTTTTATAAAGCACTCCAGTAAGAGGATTAAGACCCTTCTTGAATGAGGTGGGTCATACCTTAATTGAAGTAGCCTAACAAAAGATCCTACTTACAAAGGGTCCATACTCACAGGAATTCATTAACTTTAAGAACATGCTTTTCTGGGTATATACAGCTTCAAGCCACCACACTCCACCCTCTGGGCCCCCCCCAAAACATGTTCCTTCTATATGCAAAATATTCATTCCATTACAATATCCCAAATGTCTTAAGTCATTTCAATAACAATACTAAGTACGAAGTCTCTCATCAAAATTGATTATAGATGTGGCCTGTTATGAGGCCCAATTCCCCTCCATCTGTGGACTTGTAAAACCTAGAGAACAAGTTCTCTGCTTCCAATATACCATGGAGGGACAGTCATAGGATAAACATTCCCATTCCCATAGGGAGAAATTAAAAGGAAAACAGGGGTCCCAGGTCCGAAACAATTCTGAATCCCACAGGGCTTATTCCCTTAGATTTCAAGTTCTGAGGGTTATCTAGGGAATAGCAGCAGACCCACCCTTTCCAAGTATTTGCACAGCAGTCAGGCTCTCCCCAAACACTGGGATGAAGGCTCCACCTTCTTCAAGCATCGGGGGGATGGCCAGACTCTCCACAATCCCTGGAGCACAGGTTCAACCCTCTTATAAGAGTGCAGTTGTGGCCAGACTCTGCACAATCCCTTGGGAAAATACTTCACCCTCTCTGAAGACTGGGTGGCAGCACTCCTCCTGAACAATGGGGCAGAAGGCTTGCCCCCTCCAAGTGCCAGCCATACTCACCCTTTCCAAACTCATAGGTGGGTCTGCTCTCTTGGTCTGAGAAGATGTCTTCAAGGCAGACCTCAGCTTCCCTGTTTCTGCCCTTGAAGTTTTTCCTTCAAGCCATCCCTTTTAGTCCAGGCTGGCAGTGGTTTCGTTCTTACAGATCTCTCAAAAAAACTTGTCAGATTCACATATAGTACACTAGGGTCCAAACCATCAGACAGCAGGACTTTCCACATCTCCTTCCTGGATAGCTGCACCTCCAATCCTGACTTGCACTGAAATTGCTGACTGCTCCCATGTTCAGTTGAACCTCCACATGGAGCACTATTCTCTGGGAACTTGCTTTCCTGAAACTCAGAATTTTCCAAACCAGTGTCTGGTTGATTTGTGCCCAGGAGTTCAGTTCTCTGCTTATCCCTTTCCTCTTGCACATTACTATAAGCGGCAAGGAGAAACCAGGCTGCACTTTCTACATTTAGCTTGGAAATCTCTTCAGCTAAATATCCAAGCTCATCTCTTTCAAATTCTGCCTTCCATCTGACATCAGAGCTCAATTTCACCAAGTTCTCTGCCACTTCAAAACACTTTCCAATAACACAGTCCTCATTTCTAAGTCCTCTCTCTCACTCTCTCATCAGAAGTAACTTTAGCATCCATACTTCTACCAACAGTCTCTTCAAAGCAATCTTGGCCTTTTCTATCAACCACCTCACAGTTCTTCCAACTTCTACCAGTTACCCTGTTCCAAAGCCATTTCCACATTTTTGGTATTTACAATAGCAGAACCCCACTCCCAACACCAAAATCTGTTTTTGTTTTCTAGATGGCTTAAAGAAGACATTATGATGTGGCCCTCTCTCTTTAGCTAAGCCAATTGAAAGGTGAAATCACTGCCCTCCCCGCTACGTGGGCTCATACACCCAGGGTAGTGAATCTCCCTGGCAACATGGAATGTGACTCCCAGGGAGAAATGTAGACCTGGCATTGTGGGATGGAGAACATCTTCTTGACCAAAAGGGGGATGTGAAAGGAAATGAAATAAGCTTCAGTGGCAGAGAGATTCCAAAAGGAGCCGAGAGGTCACTCTGGTGGGCACTCTTACACACAATATAGACAACCCTTTTTAGGTTCTAATGAATTGGGGTAGCTGGTGGTGGATACCTGAAACTATCAAACTACAACCCAGAACCCATGAATCTTGAAGACAATTGTATAAAAATGTGGCTTATGAGGGGGGACAGTGGGATTGGGGAGGCCATGGGGATCACACTCCCCTTTGTCTAGTTTGTGGATGGATGAGTGGAAAGATGGGGGAAGGAAACAAACAAACAAACAAACAGACAAGGGCGCCCAGTGTTCTTTTTTACTTTAGTTGCTCTTTTTCACTTTAATTATTATACTGGTTATTTTTGTGTGTGTGGTAATGAGGGTGTCAGGGATTCATTCTGGTGATGAATGTACAAAACTATGTAATGGTACTGTGAACAATCGAATGTACGATTTGTTTTGTATGACTGCGTGGTATGTGAATATATCTCAATAAAATGAATATTAAAAAAAAAAGAAGACATCATGAAATGGTTCAGCTTGAACAATGGACATTTATTAGCTTACAGTTTTGAGGCTCAGAAATGTCCAAATCAAGGCATTTTTCCTAATTTATGTTTTTATTCTAGTTGTCATAGTGGGACCTATGACCTGCCATTAGCTACTATATCCTACCAAAACTGAAATTCACCCAGATAGCTTTTCAAAGAGATATGTCGTTAAAATCATTTTCCCCTCCAGCACCTAACCAAACTGGAAGGCTAACAAAATTATAAAGTTTATAGCTTTTATAGCTTGCAAATTCATTTTAAGGGGATTGAATTTTTGCATATTAGTTGCATTTTTAAGAGTTGCATACCCTTTATGGTACAGTGGGACTCCTTGCATGAGCTATGAATGGGAAGTAGAAAGTGAAAGAAACAGAAAGAACACTAAACACTTGACAGAATACTGTTTTAATCTGAACTCTGTAACAAGTTAGGACAAGGGCAATGATGTATGTGTGCTTTAACATACTGGAATGTGTGGGGTAAAATGATCTCTAATGTCCTTCATTTTACTTTTTTTAACATTAGGATATATTTCATATATTGATAAGACAATAACTTTAAATGTAAATGAGATAAACACCTAGGTATCCTTCATTCTGTTTAATAGAACTTTCCAAGGATTTTGAAGTACCCCTCCTTGATAACATTCCCTTCCCCCCTTTCCTAAGAAATATCCATTCTCCTGAACTTTGGGTTTATCCTTTCCCTAATTTATAATTTTTTACCACAACAAATATACACTATTTTGTTTACAAGCATTTAAACTTTATGTAAACAATTTAAAAATGTACATGGTCCTCTGCAACTTGTTTTTCCCCTCACAAACTTTATGTTTGTGAGATTTGACCAAGCTGATGTGGGTAGCTATAATGAAAACCCTAATTCTTGTCCCCAAAGTTCTGTGCTTCCATTTACTCAAATAAAATTCACAGGGAGGGGAGTTGAAATGAAATCATTTCTATATACTTTCCTAGATCTTAAATTCTAGGTTTGTTTTTTACAGTGAGTAGAGGTATATAATTTGCTCTAACAATAGAGTGTTGGTCATGATTATGATTTATTTGAGGTTGATTCTTTGATCATGAACACAATCCCTATGGGAAATGTATCATGATATCATTTACAGAAATTTTGGCAAAACTGAAAGACTACTTGAATATAAAACTTCGGTAAGCAAGATAAGTTAATATCAGGTCTGAGGTGGTGTACGCAATGACGAGAAAAGACAGAATTCACAATGCAAAAATGCAAAGTTTATTTTCTTAAATAAAATACTATATTCAGATCTATACAAATAATTATTACAACCATTAAAATGTTACATTTAACAATAAAAATTTCAAAACTTTGAACAAGAGCATGGTTTAGAATATTCACACCCTAATACAATGCATTTGTAAAAAGATGTCAAAATAAACAGGACCTATTCTTATTTACAACTGTAGGACAATCCTGATATTATACATATCTGCTCTGGATTCCATTACAAAACAAATTAATTTCCATTAGAATTATAAACCAGGGGATTTACAGTAATAGGACACACTGCACAGCAGACACTGCTGGCACAATAGATACAAATATTACACTATTGAAAGCGCTACAATTAGTTTTTTCCTGGTGACTGCCCTACAGTAAGCTTCTCACCTAGTGTATCTATAAATAATTTGTGAAGGTAATTATGTTCGCCTCAGAATTTTTCACCTTATTTACCAAAATGAAAATATATACGGTCTGCTGAAAGTGGAAGCGAATCTTTTCTTCACAGTAACACAACTGCAGCATCTTAAGCAACACTGTCTGGTCCCATTCTTCTTGGAAGATCAACGATCCAACTCCCCTTTAAGGTTACCACTATAGTCAAGTCCAGTGCCTCAGTGACCTCACAGATGAAAAATAGTTTTAAGACTTGGGTTATAGAGGGGACAGAGACCAAGAAAAGTGAAGAAGGGATTTAGATGAAGTAAACTTTAAGTTCCTATGAGATAGTATGGTACATATCTGTATACACAATGAAGGAGAGAAAAAAAATTTTAATATCACCTGTTAAAAAAAAAAGTCAAATTACAAATGAAATTATCTTCCATTTATGCAGTCATCCAAACTAACACCAACTTGCATAATATGCCCAATATTTTTAACCCAAGTTGGCGTATGTTTATGAAGCATCTGATCACACCCATGTGCCAGAAAAAGAAAAAAAGGTTATGGTAGATAGGATTTGTGCAAATCTAGAAATAAGGATGTTTAATGACCATCATATACAAGTTCTGAGTTTAAAAGGAGTTTTCCTGTTAACTGGTGTTTGTCAAGATTGGCATCAAAGATGGCTCAGAGAATGATAAGGCAACAGTGAGAAACATCGGCTGTACTTGTCTTCTAGGAGGTGTTTGATTACACAGTATGTACCATCCCAGCTGGTCCTTTGCTATAACAGAGGAGTGGGTGGATGATATGTTCCAATGACTGGTCTAAGGACCAGAGGCACAGTTTCAGGTAAAGTGCAGTACCAGGGTAGAGGCATGTGGACAGAGCTAGAAGCTCTGTGTCCAAGAAAGTCTTCAACGCTTCTTACCAATATAACTGGACTGCCTCAATCTCAAGCTTGGTGTCCCCCTGCAGTCTCTAGTAGAATCACTCTTAGGTTCACACTGGAAATGTAGAATGCAGAGAGAATATGGTTAAGTAAAAAAAAAAAGGACTCTTTCCTGTCTAACTCCGGGGAAAGAAAAATGGTAGCATTCGGCCAAAATGGCATCTCAAGAAGAAACTAACTTCTGCCTTTAATTTGCATAAAGGTATCATAAAATCATCACTCACAGTTTAACTTCACACTAGTCTTTCTGGTCATTAGCTACTACTGTTACCCTCTGAGTGTACACAGCCATAGGTGCGTTCTCTCTGGGCAAGGGCAGGATATATACAGACAACGACAGTATTACAACAGTGACTTCCAGGCTCCAAATGATTTCAACCCAATGCCATTTGACTTTGCCCTTTCTTTATTCCTCCATGGGAAAAAAACACACCCACCAAAACAAGGAACAGAGCTGTATGGCACATTGAAATGTTAAATCAATTATGAACTAATTTTGTTTCAAGAAATTTGTGTCACCTCTTAAGAGACTAGGAAACAGTGATCCACAAAGCCGGGAATTGGGAATCACTGATTGAGGAGTATGTTTCACTATTCTACACACTGATCCAGTGGATGGTGGGCCCAAATATTTCGAGGCAAAGGAGTTATCATCCTGCTAAGGAAATGACCAGGTTTCCCACTTCCTGCCTGACATGGAGCGAGAAGAAAGTAAGAGCCTGTGTAACCACGTGCCAAGAAAGGATAAAGCTAGGAAGATGCATATTTCTCATATGTTCTATGCTTCACTCCAATTAAAATGTGTTTCCACATTTTTTGGAATACATGTTTTAGTCTCTCTATGAAATGGCTAATGCTAGAAGGCAAGAGCAAGGCAAATAAATTATCTCTAAATACTTAAATAATTTTGTATTTCTAAGAAGGCTAATTTTTTAAAGTTGATTTTCATTCCAGTTCAACATAACTCTGATATGTGACTGGAAACTGATACAAAAGAACATTCCCCTCTCTGTTCTTCTCTTTTCACAGTTCTGATATGTTAAATTTTATAAAGCATGATTACTGTGGAATTCTCACACCTTACTTAGAAAAAGGGTGCCATCTCTGGTACCCCCAAAAGTCATACAATAAAAACAAAAATAAATTTCCTGAAATAGTACAAAATATATAAGATATCCCAAAGCAACCTGTATGTACCCAAAAAAGAAATGACATCAAACTCTATTATCTATGATTGACACATTAAAATTTTATACATGAACAGAAATCTGAAAAAGTTCACCTCATTAGAAGGTACCTATTAAATATTCAAAGGAATTAATCTTCTGTAACTGATTCTGTGTGATAAATATGTTAAAAGAAATTATTTAATCAACGACTCTCACTTATGAGTCAGAGATAAGTTTATGCACTTCCAGAAATTACAAAATTATTTGTGGAAATGGTTTTACTTTCTAGAATCATACATTAGCAAGCCAAAAGTATGTTACTATAACCAAAATTGACATTTTCTGCCATTGCTTTGCCAAAAATTATATCCAGATACCATGGTATGTTATAAAATAAAATTGCCTCCCCCAAAATCATGTAGCTGTAATTCTCAAACAGCTAACACTGTTGGTAAATATTATTACTTGTGCTTTTAAATCCAAATAGGAGCACTATGTTCTGAACACTTTTAGAATCGAGTCCATATTTGAAATGATCTCTGACATATATATGCATATATATCAGATAATTAGAGCTACAGGTAAACAGAAGCCCAATCGTTTGCAGATGGTCACACCTCCCTTCAGATGATCAGGTAAGCCTTACTTGAGTGTAGAGACTCATTCAGGATCAAAGTGTTATATTCTTGGAACGAAAGCTCTGAGAAATGCACATGCTATCCCTGAACAGAACTGAGCAGAAAAAGGAAAAGAAAAAAACAATTAATGTAACAAAAATATCTGAAATTATCAGGCTTTGGGGCCTTTGCATTGCAACAATTCAAATTTAAAAGGCAGCTGATTGAGCTTCTCCTTAAATCCAATTATATCTAAGGGTCTCCAGTTCTTCAGAACTCAATAGCCACCGTGCAGTCATATGCGTGTGCTTGAGAGAGAAAATGAATAGCCAAACAAACTGAAAACTGCCCTTCTTGAAATTGGCAGATCAGACCTTTCAAGTATAAAGAAAAACTTGAATGTTAAAGCTTAAAAATTCAGTTAAGAGAAATAAAGAGCAAGTCATAATCTCACTTTTTCCTCAGAAGTTTTACCTACTCTGTTTACCTGCTGTTTTAACTGACTTATTCACGAAGCTCTACCTTCCCTCCCTATGGCCATTTTGAAGGGAGAAAAACAGAAGTTTTCCTTGTTCACAACAATTTTTTTTTTTTTTTTTTTTTGTCCCCAGGAGGCTGCTTTCATCGGCAGCAGGAATAGATAGATAGGAAAGTTTGGTTAGAACAGTTGAAGAGGCACAGATGACCCTTTTGCTGAGTCTTTAGAAGAGGTATTCACAGGAATTAACTGCTCTGACCAAGACTTAGGAAGATTTTTATAGGAAGAAAAAAATGCTGGTCCTTGGGTTTAATTTAACAGAGCAAACAATTTACATGCATGTTTCCCTTCCTCTGCCCCACCCCATCCCATTTTTGGCAGAATACAGCAACAACAAAAAGCAATGGGTTTAAGAATATGAGTGTAGAGGTTGTTTTCTTAGTTTTTTGTTGCTAAGTTTTCAAAATTCAATGAGTATGCATGTGTGTGTCTCTCTGAGTGTGCATGGGTTTTAAATTAATTATTAATTTCAGTGGGAGTTTTTTAAACCCCTACATCAAGTTTTTCTATATTTCAGCAGATCTCAGTTCTCAATTTTCCATTTACAGAGGGCAGGCCTATTTTTAAAGAACCAGTTTATACTTTAAAATCTATTTCTGTACACACACACACACACGGATATGTATAAAAGACTTTTTCCAAAGCACCTCTACCATCAGAAAAAATAATGAAAAATTCATCTCATTATAATTCTATTATGAAGGCTAATAATGCAATGTACAATGCCATATTTTAAATATAAATATCAATAAATGAAAATACTGACAGAGATTAAGACTCTGCTCAGACATATCTTAAAAATAAGGCTCAAATGAATGTGCAGCATCCAAACACAACTACTCGCTGATGATTAGTCCTAATGATTAATGAATGCAAAACAATTTATTTCAAGATTCAATAAATAGAATGAAGACAGAATACTAAAACAAAACTCAACTGATGAAACAACAATCATTAAAAGAACACATGCAAAACTTCGTATTACTGCTTTTATCCTTAGGGCCTGATGCAAAATGAAAGTACAAAATGGAGAAAATTCATGTACTTTACTTTTTAGCTTTCATTTTTAAGGCTAATTGTCTAAGGAAGACCTTTGCTTTAAAGGATCTTGGCACATTAAAGAATAACATGGCTCCCCAATTTGAAGAACAAGACACGAAATTCAAATAAGTTATGAATTATTATAATCAAAAAAGGAGCCTCAACTTGAATAAAACCTTGGGGATAAAGGCTGATTATACATAATTCATTTATATGCTAACTGCCTGACTATAACCATGGACATATAATTCAACATTACTTCAGTGCCTGCCACGTTTAAGAAACTGCTCTAGATGCCGACACTCACCAGCATTTGGTTATAAGTCATTGTGTTATATCACTTTGTCTATATTTTTGGATAGCAACTCAACTATATAATTTACAAATTACCAACAATCAAGTTTAAAATCTAGGTTCCTTCCTACATATGCAGCACATGCCAAGATGATCTCCCCAAACTTTCAAGTGATTTGTATTTAAGGAATAAAAGATAAATCAAACTTGTAAATGTAAGTCTGTTTGGGAAATAAGAAAGCACACCATGCAGTTTTAAAAAAATTTTGTTTTTGACAATCTGCATCATCAGTGAAGTGGCTTCCCTACATTCAGAATAAAACTGAAAATTGATTATACAAGCACGAAGACATACACCCACAATCTCATTCTTCAGGTACAAGTATGTGTGCATGCGCACACAAATACACTTTAGTTTCACTCATTACATTTACATTTAATCTACCAGTATTTAAACAGCTGAACTGCAATCATGACCTAAAATATGGCTTATGTTGTGGGCAGGTCTGTTCGAGGACTGCTTGGAAGAGTCAGAGGCAGAGGAGTTTGCTATTGTAAGCAAGGGTGACATTGCTGAGCCATCAGGAAGAGCTGTAGCTATTTCTGGAAACAAAGATGTCATATTAAAATTGGACAAGTGAGAGTTGGTCATGTGCATCGGTGGCATATCAGGGAGAAGAGGAAAACTTGGTTGAGCAAAACCAACAGGTCTGGGAGGAGATAAAATTGATCCAAATCGGTTATTTAAACTTCCACTGTTTACTTTCTCAGTGCTAGGATTTGAGAACATTTGATTAGAAAAATAGGGGATCGAAATATCATTGGACAGTGTCGGATGAGCAGGAGAGTATGGGGGATAGAAGGAGGGCAGAGTATTTTGGGGATCTACTGGGATGAGGGCTGGAGTTCGAGTGGCACTGGGCTGAGTAACCTGTGGAATGAAAGAAGTATTAGCATTTATAGGTGGATTCATGCCACCTTCAGGAATAAAAGGAAATCCAAAATTTTGTGATAGCGTATGCTGGTCAGGAGCTGAATTATCATTAGGTACTTGTGGGCTATCAGGCATAAAACGAACAATACTTCCTCTCTTCTCTGTAGTGGGTTGTTGGCGTCCAAGAATCATACTGCCACTAGTAGACAGAGGAAGATGGGGAAGACTTGGATCAAAGACATTACTGTGTCTTTGGTTTCCAGAACGATTCCTTTCAGGTTGACGAATTTTGGGACCACTGCTGTCTTGCAGAGGATGCCTTGATCGCTGGGGAACCAAAGAATTTGCCTGACGTGCAGGAGGCCCTTGCTCAGCATTTCCGTGAGACACAGATGGATGCGGCAAGGCTGGCCTTGCAGTTGCATGCATGTTGGTTGTGACTGGAGGATTCATGGGGCCCTTGGTCCCATGACTGTCAGTGATCCTCATGGGATTAGACTTCTGTACAGACACATTGGGACTTGTGTTTCGACCCTGAATATCTCCTGAGGAAGAAGAACTTGAAAAAGGAATATTCAAGGTGCTGTTCCTGGCATTAATTGTACCTAAGGACATGTCACAACTTTCTCTATTCTGACTCTCACTCTCTCTTCTAATATGGATGCTTTCATGAGTTGGGGGACAATTATATTCAATTGTAGAGGATGGACCACACTGTGTGTTCCTCTGAAGTTCTGAGAGTGATCTCTGGCTCCCAATGACTTGATCACTGAGGTGAGGGGCAAGTAAACTCTGCATGAAACTTTGGTGGCATGTATTTTCACCATCCCTTGGTGGAATCGCATTTCCCGTAGGAATGCTCTGAACTGGTGGATACGGTAATCTCTTTTGACGGTCAATTGGTGGACCAGTGTTTTGACTAACTCGAAAAGCCTGGGACTGCATACTCCTCAATGATGATACAGGGTTACCTATTTCATTATTTCTTGAAGATTGTACTTCAAAATTACTCTGGGGCTGCTGACTGGCTCCACCTGGCTTAAATGTCTGACAATCAGAAAGGCGGATATCTGAGGCAATGGTATGGTCCACACGACCCTGCATATTATGAATGGCCAAGCTCTTATTTCTAGGAACATCAAGATAACTCCTCATTTCAAGCTGATCTGAAACTCTTGAACCCTGAATTGATATACCCATTCTCTGCTCTGAATTGGAAGATGTCTTTCCAATGAGTGCCTCGGCAGAATAACTTGAAACTCTATTTCTCTCTGGCCTGTGTGGAGTACAGGTCATGTCTGAAGGTCTGGTCACAATACTCGGTTGGGACACCATTTGCTGCTCTAATCCTCTTGATGTCAAAAGTCTCTGCATTGTATTATGCCCAGATATATGCTCAGAAGAAACCCCTGAACCTTGCTGTCTGCTTCCAACATCCTGCTGCTGGTGCATAATGTCTTGGTTAAGATGGTTCTGAGGATGGCCATGGTGGTTCCGGCTTGTTGAAGGGTTATCACAGCTCTTCTCTGGCTGGGAGCTTCCGAAGTGTTGTTGCATCTGTTGCTGCAGCTGTTGATGGTGGGGATGTGGCTGACCACTCTTAGGTCGGGATTGATCAGATCCATGGTGCTTCGGTTGTAAGGAGAGCTGAGAGGCCTGAGCGCCCTGAATGAGATTCCTCTTTTTCTGCATCTGAACTTCCTGTTGTAGAGTTCTCTGTTGGTGGACATTATGGGGCTGAGAGTGGACAGAGCTCTCTGCATGAGGTACATGATGCTGCAGTTGATACAGGTGATGCCGCTCTCTTAACTGCCCTGCTTGCTGTTGCTGCTGCTGCTTTAAGTAGAGATGGTTACTATGAAGGTGAGACACCCCTTGAGTTGAAACATGCTGTTGCAGGGCCTGTAGGTGCTGACTTGCCTGGGTTTGCTGCTGCTCAGCAACTGAAGGCTGGGAAGTGCACTGAACTTCATTCTGCCTCAGTACAGGGGCCACAAAGTTGTTAGTAGGTGGAAATAACCGTGTAAGGCCATCTCCATGTGCTGGGTTGCTAACAGGCACAACCGAGTTTGAAGAGTTGGGAGGGATCTGACCAACCATCATTTGAGTTTGATCCGAAATGCTGTCTGGTGTTCGGCTCATCAAGGATATATTTTCAAGCCTGTGTGGGGCTGGCTGACAATGCTTTTGACGTTTAGCTGAAGAAAGTAAAAGATCATCTTGAACAGCACGCTTAGCAGAATCTTTACGGCTTTCATGACTTGGCTTTAAGAGTGGCTCTTGAATCTGCGAATTTGGTATGGTACTAGTCATAGGATTTAGCTGTTCTTGAGAATATTCAGTCATCAAAGGTGGTCCAGGAGGCTGACTGCCATAGGAGCTGGATGAAACCGTCAGATTAACAGTTGCAGGAACAGTCGTTTGCTCTGAAGTTTGGGATAAACCTGCACAGCTGACTAGAGGATGGCTGATGTTGCTCTGATGGATAAGATTATTCACACTTAAACTGGTGATGGTTGGTGGCTGAGAAGATGAAACCTGTAAAGAGGAATTCGATGTTTTAATTCCTACAGAACAACTAGGTTTTTCCAGGGGCCTATCCACAGTTGCTTCAATTGAATCCTGAGAATTGAATTCATTCGGCATTGCTTCTGCCTGTCCTGTGCCATTCTCTTTAGGTATCTGTGTTTTGAAAGGCTGGCCACCCTCTAAAGATGATGTCTCAGAAGGCTTGGAAGAAGCTTCCCTTATATCGGCCTGGATGCCAACTCTTCCCTTCTCCAGGTTCTCATGGTCAAAAATAGCTCTTGCTGCAAGAGCTACTATATCAGTTTGTTCTACAAAGGTACAGCTGTCACACGTATTGGTTGCTGTACTGCTGGTCACATCCTCTCTAGTTGTTTCAGGAAGCATGGATGCAACTGAGAAACTACGGCTACTGCCAGAGCTGGTTGACATGGGAGAGTCAGCCTGTCTACTAGTGAGCAAAGAACCATTAATAACCTCCTGATCAGGGAGGCAGGAATGATGCTGTGGGGGATCTCCACCATCGCTGTTCATCAGCAACAGTTCCTGTTTGGAATGCAAATGCACACTTGAATCAACCATTTTAGACTTTTCAGAAGAGAAGTCAGGATCATCCACCTGGACTGAAAGAGATGTTTTCTGAGGGTCTTTCTCTTTAGCAAGATCAGATAGCAAGGCAGTTAAACTTGGCCCCTTTAAGAGACCTGTGGTTTGCGTTGTATTTGATGAATCTTGCTCAGCCTTGCAAGGTTCAGCAATGATTTCTACCTCAGAAACACAGTCAGTATTTGTAGTACGTGTGGTAGAGGACAACTCGGAAACCTGAGAAACCAAAATGTGGGGATCGTTTGGAGATGGAATCAACACGTTGGCTGAAGTGCAGGATGTGGCAGCATCTGACAATGCCAAACCAGTTGGTGGCTTATCCTGAGATGTCTCTTGATGCAAAATGGGGGAAGAATCTTTGGATTTTGCTGGGACAACTGCAAAATGTTTGCTTGTCACAGCCTCTTGGGAGGATGAGCTAGACTCTTCTGCTGACTTAGATTTGGATACAGACTCAGATATCACTGATTCAGAATTCACAACTTCCAAAGAATGTGAACCAGAAACACTTACACTATTTGCCTGGGACATAGCAACAGATGGTAACACAACAGGGAGGTTTTCCAGCAGTTCATCGTTACATGATGGCTCTGTTGAGCCTTCAGTGCAGGGGCAGTCTAACTTCCCCACATCTCTGGCTGGACTCAGGGGACCTGCTGACTTGATAGCTACTAAGTGTTTCTTGGCACCTGGCTTCTTACTCATCCTTTTTGACCTCGCATTAGATGGCAAACAAGCTACAGTGTTCACTGAGGGAGTAGTCACTAGATTATAAGTACTGGGTAGTGTGGCTGAATTATCCATTGTCACGGGAGGCGCTACAGTAGTTGTTAATGAAACACAGTTAGCTGTGGTGATTTGACTATTTGCAGCAGTTTGAGGATTGGCAGACTGGCTAATAGACAATTGTACACAGCTTTGCCCAGCCATCTGTGATATGCTTTGATTGAGGCTGGCCAAAGCACCAAATGTATTCAGGGCAACATTGGTATTTGGATCTTCGCTGGTGGTGGGCTGAATAATTTGCATAGGGGTTTGATTTGTAGTTCCTGATGAAGATATCACAGGCTGCAAAGCAAAGAGCTGTCCGTTTAAAGAAATGGTTTGAGATTCTTGTTGGCTTGACACGGCAACAGAAAAAGTTTGTGTTGAATTAGATGTTGATGAAGAGGAAGGTCTTGGTAAAATGTGGACAAGATGCTTTACTCCAAAAGTTTGTGGGGTTGAAACATTTTGCACTGAATTATTAGACCCTATTATAGCACTGGCTCCATTGACAGGGAGTCTCACAGAACCAGGAGGTGGAGCAGAGAGGAGTGGCAAAGGATTCTGATTAGCTGCCTGTATGATCACTATCTGTTGACCTACTGTTTGGCTGGGAACCTCTGCTCTCACCACTGTTGGGCATGGGGTGGTGCTGGGTGGCTGAAGAATGATAACATTTGGATTAGCTGAAGCTGCATTAACAGCCGACCCAACCGGCTGAGCCATCTGAATCACTTGCATTGCTGAATTCAATGGAAGGATATTTTTTGAAGGCTGAGATTTAACTTGTGGCTGGGCAATTAGTGGCTGCATAGGTATAGATGGACATGAAGGCAAGGTTACAACAACTTGCTCAACTGGCTGCCCATCTGCTGGAAAGGAATTATTCAAGTTGATTCCTGTAGCCACATGTCTACTGTGGTTGGTTGCAGTGGGGCTGGTACCAGATTCATTTAATTCTGGGGTCACAATGGTAGATGGTGTCTGGCTTAAGGGCTGAATGGTGTTTCCCGCCAATTGCAAAGTAGTCCACGTTGTCTGTGTATTTCCAGCTGAGGAAATTCGGATAAGGCTACTAATATTTTTCAAATCTGAAGCACTAATACTCGAAGAAGGCAAAGAACAAGAAAGAGTCCAACCACTGTCCAAAGGATTTGCAGAAACACTGCTTACAGGAGTGACAGTCTTCCCTAGGTCAGGGGCTGATGGTGACACCACTGTGGAACTACTTGTCGAGTCTGTACCCTTGTTAATGTTCACCGGAAAAGAATTACCTACAGATCTGGGACGTTGAGAGCAGACTGTGGTGGCAACTGAAACAACAAAAGTGCTTTGCAAATCACTTCTGCAGTCCTGTTTACTCCGACAGGGCTTGCTTCCATGCTGCACTTTAGTGGCAGTTGCTGAGGAGCTGGAGGGGATGCTCGTAGCACAAGAGACTGTTTTCTGCAATAATTTGGGGCTCTCTTGCCCATTCATATTTTCAGAAGGATTTTGATCATTTAGAGATGTGTGAAAGGAACGATGTTGTTGAGATTCAGGCCCAAATGGAACAGCAATCAGTGAGCCACTGGTGGCACCAAGCACACTTGATTCGCTTTCTGAGGTGGAAAGCTCAAGAATGTTTTGAGTAGAAATGGCAGCAGGAAGACAAAGAGGAACAGGCTGGTTGGCAGCCAGTGCAGAAACTGTGGTCTGATGCCATGGCTTGTTTTCAGAAGGGTAAACTCCAGAAATAGATACAGGAGTCACAAGATTGCAAGTCCTCTGTACTGGCACCACATTGGCGGTCTGCTTTTGTAAATTATGACCGACATTGAAGGTTATCCCCTGAACAGCTGTTCCCTGGCTGTTTCCACCAGGCTGACTCCCGTTTGAATAAACAATGATATTTTTTTGAACCTGGTCAGTAGGAATAACAACAGAGACCTTCGAATTTTTAAGATTTCCCTTCCAGTGGATTGTGGGGTCATCATATAAGCATATGTCATTTGCTTTCAGTAATTCAATGTATCGGCCATTTTCTTTTTGTATTTCTTCCAGTTGTTTCCGTAGCTTTTTAATTTCTTCAGCTATAACAATAAAAACAAACATAGAACCTGTGAATATCTGTATTAATATACAATAACTTGAGAAATAACTGTGTTCTATACCACTGAATTCTAATTCCAGCATTCTAAATCCCTCAACTGAGAATATTCAGCTCCCTTCTTTTGTCAGAATGGTATCTCAAACCCCATCCCATCCTATTTAAAGTATGTAACTCAAAAGCTTAACAACTGAAAAATTATTCAAAATGTAGAAATCTCAAAATTCTTAATTCAAAAAAATTTCACAAAAGTGAAGCAAGGGAAGACATATCAATATTATGGTTAACATGCTTAGAAAATAACACTGAACATCAATATGATATCATTTAAATGCTGCAACGGCTCACATTACTTGTGGTGATAATACGTTCTTCTATAAATGATTTTTAAATAATTTCTATTTTACCCTTTGGAAAAACAAAAATGGAAAGAAATGAGATTGTATAAGAAGTAAAGTGGTAGAAGACTAAAGAAAGCAATAATGTTGGAAACTGCATTTTCCTTGGGAGAGTCACTAAAGGTGTCCATCACCACCCTACTATTTTACCCACGGATGCTACCAATGAGGCAGCCTAGGATGGAGGAGGTATTTTATGCCCTGTGGTCCCATCCATCGCCACCTGCTTTTCCATAACTGGTAGGCACATAGTCCCCTGACCTCCCATCACCAAAGGCAGCAACCCCTCAACGCTAATGCCCTGAGGTAGCCTGAAATGAAAGTTCCATTTAAACAAGGATGAGCCTGAGACTAGCAGGTTATTTTTCACAGGTAATTAAATTAAGAGACACAGAAGAAAGATGCCGGTGTGCTATTGCTATTAGAAATTAATGGGCAACCATTATGGACTAAACAATAATGATCATCACTTCTACTTACTGCATACTTACCATACGCCCAGCACTTTTCACTCATTTAATAGTGATAATAATGATAATGAAAGCAGCTAACATTTGTCAAGCATTTACTATGTGCCAGGCTTTTAGTCTGAAACATTTATATGCATTATCTCTTTTGATTGTCATAAAGGCCATGATGTTGGGGACTACCCATCATCATCACCATTTTCAGAGATAAGAAACAGGCTCAGAGTAATTATATATTTTTCCTAAAGTCAACCAATGAGATACTATAATTATCTACAAGTTAAGATAGGGAAATGGAGACTTGGAGAGGTTAAATAACTGGTCAAAGGCTACTGAGTAAGTGAAGTTGAGACTCAAATCCAGGTAGAGCTGAATCCAAAGGCCATTGCTTTAATGCTACTGTCATGTGCATGATGAGCTGCAGAGGAAGCCACTGAGAGAAAGAAAATGGAACAGATGCACAAAAAAGAACCAGAGAAACAATGATAATGACAGAGATGACAACACAGCTAGATTTAAGCTGCCTCGGGTGCTGCCCCCAATCCCTGGCCTGGCTGTTCAGCTTCTCTAGAGCCCCATGCAACTTATATCTTTTAAAATAGTTTCCCTTTTCCCTAAGGTAACTTGATTGCCTGGGCCTCAGTGCTCTGAAACCAAAGGAGCCCTCATTAGAAAAGTATGCACATTATTCTTGCCTTAACATCCCTTTTGTGGGGTGCCTCAAACTGGTTAGATATATTATATATCTGACAGCATCACAAAAAAGGGGCCCAGTCCATAAAAGACAGCTGAGCTAAGTGAGAGGACAAGATGTTACCTAACTAAAAGTAAACAAGAATTCTGAACACTGACCCCTGTACATGCTTTCCAATATCCTTCCAACCCACTGCAATAAACACAGGCATCTCACCCCTACCTCAGCAAATTCTGTTCTTGTTTCTCTCCTTTTAAGGTGGCCTACTGCACTGTCACAGGAAAGTGTCTGCTCTTGTTAGAGGCACAAATAAAGGATAATTCAAACTGGCTACCACCTTGACTTGCTGGGGATAATTTTCTTTTCAGCTTTTCAACTGTTACAAGCAAACCTTATCTCCAAAGCTGGTTTAAAAAAAAAAAAAGAGAGAGAGAGAACTCTTTTGATCTTTTGACAGAATAAAATGTCACTTCATCTAAAAATCAAAGATCACTAAATGATCAGGTAGACTGATGCACATATTACATGCAATATAAAAAGTTATGAATGCAATATTTTGGCCCTTTGACTTAATTCAGAGTCAAGTCACGGTGCAGGCATATAGTTAATCTTGCTTTTGAGCTACACTGAACAGAACTCTTCCCTACATCCTCTTATGGGATTTCTATGGCTAGAAGATCCTACTGGAAGAGTGGAAATTTGGTTTTATTAGCATCATGAATTAGGCAAATGTGAATTACACAGAAGAATCTAAAATCAAAAGTATGAATGCCAGCAAGATTAGAGTTGCTGAAAGAGGTGGGGGGAAAGAGTTAAACTAAAATGTATTTATTTTCAACACTGTCTTCCTATATCCATTGAGTGCAGGGTCTTAGTAATGTTCTTGGATGAAAAAGCACTATTCTTAAGAAATGCACATGGAAGTATGAAACGGTAAAGGAGCATGATGTATGCAACATACTCTCAAAGGTTTAGTAGGTAGTTAAGATGGAAGAAAGGAAGGAAAGAAAATAAAATTGGTAAATCTAGGTATCTGGGTAGGGAGTATATTGGAGTTCTCTGTATAATTTTTGTATTATGTTTGCAACTTACCCCTGTAAGTTTGAAAATATTTCAAAATAAAAAGTTAAAAAAAAAAACCACCTTCCATATCCTAATGTAAGTTGCACTATGACACAAAGGCCTTAAAAAGTAAAAAACAACACAAAGTCTTAAAATCTTTACCTTGTTCATTGTTTCCTCCATTAAGCAGGAGTTCATCATTTTGCCTTTTCAATTCTGTTATATATTTAAAGGCTTGGTCCAAGATCATATTCTTGCTCTGCCAAAGAAAATTTAAAGGTTTTACTGAAGAGTAAGACTTGCCAGAGAGACTTAAATAAAAGGAGTCAGAGGGGCTTGCCTGCATTTGCTTTGGTTTTATCACATATATACAAGATGTATCTTTTCAAAATTTAAAATAGGTGCTATATTCAAAAGCTTTTATTGCTCATTTTTCTTTTCTAAATATTTATTTAAAGTCTAAAATGTGTTAGGCTCTTTTCTAGGCATTGAGGATACAAAAGTAAGCAAAACAAAGTCTCTGCTCTTGATATATTTCAAGCGGTGGTAAGTGCTATGAAGAAAAATAAAGCGGGGGGGGTATGGGAGCTAGAGTGATGATGGAAGTTACTCTGCTATAATCTATTTTTGTACAGGGAGGTCAGGGAAGAACTCCTTGATAAGGTGACACTTGAGCAAAAACCTGAAGGAAATAAAAAGAACCATGCTCTCTGGAAAAGGGTCCAGGTAGCAGATCAGCAGGGGCAAAGGCCCTGAGGCAGGCCTGAGTATGACATGTTTGAGAAATAGCAAGTAGGTGAGCGGGGCAGAGTAGGAGGAGAAAAGGTCAGAAAAGGCCTTCAAAATCATGTAAAGATTTTGGATTTTAAGCTTATACTTTACTCTTTTGACCACCACTCCAAATTATTCTAAACAACAGGTTAAGAAAGAAATGTCACTCGATTAAATGTTATTCTTAGGCTTTTACAAAAATATTGTATGTTAGGTCAAAGTGTTCCTTTATTCTTTACAAAAATTTTAAAAACTGAAAATATAATATGTGCATCGAGTAAAAAAAAAATTGGAAATTTTAGAAAGGGCTATAATGAAAAGTAACATTCCTTTTTGCTTTAGATTTTCAGACTCCTTTGCAGAGGCAACCACTATTAAGTTATTTGTGTATCCTTCCAGAAATCTTGTAGAAAAAGAAAATTGATATTGTTGTTTCTTAAAACAAGAGTCTGAAGAGAAGCAGAACCTTTGATATTACTTACTCAGCTGCTTCTCTACTCCAAACAGAGAGAAGGACATGTAGCAACTACTGACTTTCATTGCAAATACTAGGACACCAAGGAAGTGAAATGGTTATGGTTTCCTTTCTTCTGAGGAACTCATAGGAATGAAAGTCATTAATAGGAAAATAAGATTTTACTGGGCAGTCACCAATATTTACTGAGCAGCTACTACACACTGAGATGTGGAAAAGAAAAACATATCAGAAGACATAGTGCCAGCCTTAAATTTGCCACTGTATTAAGAAAAAATAAAGTACATTTTAAAAAAGACTAAAGAATACATTTATTCAAGTCTAAGTATCACTCTGCAGGGGAAGGTAAAAAGAAAGTGAAGTATAAATCCTTGCTGAGGGGAGACAGTGTTGAGAAGTCAGGGAATTCGGCCTTCTGAAATACTGGAAAGGTTCAGGACCAGAGCATCAGCTACCACGGAAGGTGGAATGAGGTATGGGTAAAACTGAGGGGACTGGTTGAAAGACTCCTATTAAGAAGTAATAAGCACCTAGATCCCCATCCCATCCTATGCAGCTGGATGACTTCCTTCTCCTGTCCCAGCATCAAGAGGAAAGTTTATTTTCTGTGAAATCTGAATCAGGAATTTCAGTCTCGGGGATATTTAGCACAGAAGAGGACAAGATGAGGCTCCAAAAGTATAAACTGGGAGGTAAAGTAAAACTCTACCTACTAATGCATGAGACTCTCCAGCACTCTCTTCCCTGACCCAGCTCCTAGATGAGTGACAACTGGGCTTGAACTCTTCTTCCCACCATCCCCCTCCCAGGTAGGAGGCTAAAGAACTCTTGGGGGTGAGGGGTTGGGCTTCTCTACCCCAAAAGGAAAAAAAAACTACAAATACTGATATTTCAGAGTCCCCCAATAAAATAAACTAGCTCACCAGCTATTCACTAAACAATGAAAGCCACCAAAAGACAAGCCTACCTAACTGGCTTCTTAATGCCTCAAATATCAATAAACAGCTAGGTAGCACCAAACTTAAGAAAAGCCTCCAACAAGAAAGACAAACAATTAAAACAAAGGAGGGTGGGGGGAAGAACTCAGAAGAAACCAAGACAACATAGAAAAGCCAAGAAAACCTTCAAAAAAAAGCTACGTAACACTTTTCAGAAATGAGACAATATTATATCCATGGAACAAATGTATACTATGAAAAAAATAGAAATTAAAAATAAAGACTCTTGGGAATTTAAACTATGAAGACTGAAAGAAGAAAGCAGAAGAGTTGGAAGAGAGTAACTAGTTGAGATTGAAAAAGGAGGACAGAGAATTCCAGAAGGAAAGTCTCAAGGAAAAAGGGAAAATGGAAATTATGCAGTACGTTTGACCTGCATAATGTAAAAAAAAAAAAAAAAAAAAAAATACCAAGGGATCATTGGAAAAATGTGAAGAATTAAAGACAGGTACAGAGAAAATTGAGCAAATGAAAAGCATTGAGGCAATTATTAACTCCAGAAAACCAAAATGTTGTACATGAAATGAAACATAAAAGGAGTACACCATTTGGCTCAACAGTGAACACTACTTACAAAGTTTTAATAACATAAAAAATGAATGCTGATTTAACCAAAAGTTGTGATAGGATTATATTGGGAGGATCAGAGAGAGGGGAGCCAGGGGGAAAGTATAATAGTAAGACAAAAGATAATACCTAAAATGGTTAAATCAAGATATACCAATTTAAGTATATCATTTGGAAATACAGAAGAAACAGTTGAGCACGGCTGCCTCTGAGGAGGTGTATAAAGGGAGATTGGGAAGCAGGCAAGTAGAGACTAATTTTGTTGTTTTAAGTTTTTTAAGGCTATTTGCTAAGTATATGTTAATTTTTGCATATATTATTTTGATTAAAGTTTAATTTAAAAAGAAAAGGCTACCAAAAATAACAGTATACCCTTTTAATGGAATACTTCTTAACTATCATTAAGACTATCTAACAACTATAGAAAGGAAAGAGAGCCACATGAGGAAAGATGACTATAATCAAAAAAAGTCCACTATTAACCATGAGTGAAAATTCCCAAAGTAGATTTCAAAAAAGCACTGGCTGGCTGTGGAAGACAGTTTGGCAATTCCTCAGAAAGCTAAATATTGAATTGACCTATGACCCGGCAATCCCACTACTCAGTATAAACCTAGAAGATCTGAAAGCAGGGACACAAACAGACATTTGCACACTGATGTTCATAGCAGCATTATTCACAATTGCCAAAAGAAGGAAACAATCCAAGTGTCCCTCAACCGATGAACGGATAAACAAAATGTGGAATATACATATGATGGAATATAACTCAGCAGTAAGAAGGAATGAAGCCCTGAAGCACGCAACAACATGGGTGAACCTTGAGGACATAATGCTGAGTGAAATAAGTCAGACACAAAAGGACAGATATTATATGATTACACTAATATGAACTAACCAGAACATATAAACCCATAGTCATAAAACGTAGAATACAGGTTACCAAGAGATAGATTGAAGCTAGAGAATGGGGAGCGGTTGCCTATTAAGCACAGAATTTTTAATGACGTTAAAATGAAATGTCTGGGAATGGATAGAGGTGACAGTAGCTCGTTACTGGGATTATAAGTAACAGTGCTGAACGGTAAGTGAATTTGGTTGAAAGGGGTTGTTTAGAGTCATGTATGTCACCAGAAGGAAAGCTAGAGGTTTGAATATGGGATCGTATAACACAGTGAACCTTGAGGTGGACGTTAAGATTAACACTACAAATATAAATACGTTCTTTCATGAACTAGCACAAATGTACAACACCTGTACAAAGAGATAATAATAGATTGGTATATGGGGAAAAAGTACCTATTGCAAGGTATGGACTATAGTTAACAGTAATATCTTAATACCTTTCCATCAACAGTAACAAGTGTACCACACCAATACTAGGGGTCAGTAATAGGGAGGGATAAGGGGTAAGGAGTGTTTGGGGCTTTTTTTTTTTTTATGTCTGTTATTTTTCTTTTTATGCAATGAAAATGGTTTAAAACAGAATGTGATAATGATTTCACAACCAGGGGAGGACACTATGAGACACTACTTGTATACTCCAGATGGACTATAGAGTATGTGAATATATCTCAATAAAATTTGCAGGGGGTGGGAAGAGGGAGGGGCGGGAGACCAGACTCGCCCCTCCTCATAGGCTTGCCACTAGCCTTAAATGCATTCAAGGTGCCTGGCATAGAATTAGTTTTCAATAAATGTTGGTCTTGTCAAAAAAAAAAAAAAAAGGCACTGGCTGTATATGTATAGATATAGTCATAAAGCAATGCCTGTACCAACATTTAAATAGTGGTTATTAACTAAGGAAAATGGGAGAGAATACACATGTATTTTTTAAACTTTTTTATACTTTCCAGATCATTTCAATTTTGTTTAATGTTTTTTTGCTTTGTTTTGTTTCTGTTTGTTTGATTTTTTGGGTTTTCAATAAGCACATTTTATCCTCATTATCAGAAGAAACAAAAAGCTTCACTGGGGAAAAACTGTCATGCTCTAGCTCAGAATTTAAGTACTAGTGGGGATTGGGGAATAAAATAAAGATCCTCAAAATAGTCCAAAATTTACTATCTAGAATTTAAAGGTAATAAAGAACATGTGCTGGCAGAAAAATAAAAGAAGCATTTGATGAATACAGTGGCACAAACATATATACAATTGTGGGACTGGCTTAGTAATTCAAGAGAAAACATGACTTAAGGGGTCTATAAATGATAGGAAGCAAAAACAATTACTCTAAGCATAGAAACAACCTAGGGGATTATCTGTTCACAAGTAATGAATGCAAATATGGGTGTGCTGCTTACCTGTTTCAGGGCAGGGGAACATGGGATCAGCTCTCCTATTCTGTTTATCCCAGCATTGATTTTCTTCTTTCTATGCCTCTCCACTAGATAAAGAAAAAAATACACTTATCAAATCTTATACTACTACTGTCAAAGTGCCTCATTCTCCTTGGGTAAAGAAATTTTAGGTAAAGAAATTCCTAAGAAACTTATCATACAGTATGTACTGAAGACAGATAATTATAATAAGGAAATAAGGTTTCTAAGAAAGTCATATTTTAAGTCTTGTATTATAGAAATCTACATAAGCTGTTCTTAAATTATCATTTTAAAGAATGGGACCTATTATTAAGTTCAAATTATAAACAAACTGTAATATTCTATTACTATTAGGCCATTATTATACTATATTTCATGTAATTACTAGAGGTTTTAATATCTAAGTCTCAAGAGCCTACAAACAAGCTGTTAGAAAGCTGCCTCTTTATGGCACATAGTCAAATCAGACCTTTCTAGGTAGATTTATAAACCATAATACATCTTTTAGGAAGACTAGAGGACCTTTTTGTATAGAAACAGCTATTGAGTATGAGTTAAAATAGATAAGAGAAGGCATTAGTTTGGTTTTCTCTACGGAGTTTAGGCTGCCTACTTTGGCTATACAGGACCATTTCCATATAAGAAACTGGGCAACTGAAAACTTACCAATTAACTGAGAAATGTTCCAAACTTATGAGCTATGACTTTAAAATTTGTCTGTAAGTGAGGCCCTTCTCTCTCAGCCAATTCTGCAAATAAACTCACTATCTTCCCCCCTACATGGGACATGACCCCCAGGGGTGTAAATCTCCCTGGCAATGTGGGACATGACGTGTGGGGATGAGCTTGGCTCTGGCATCGTGGGACTGAGAAAGCCTTCTTGACCAAAATAAAGTCAGTGGCTAAGAGATTACAAATAGAGTTGAGAGGTCATTCTAGAGGCTATTCTTATGCATTATATAGATATTCCTTATTCCCTTTTAGTTTCTAGTTTATTAGAATAGCTAGAAGGAAATACCTGAATCTGTTGAATTGTAACCCAGTAGACTTGATTCTTGATGATGACTGTATAACTATATAGCTTTTATTGTGTAACTGTGTGATTGTGAAAACCTTGTGACTGAACTCCCTTTATCCAATGTATGAACAGATGAGTAATAAAGACAAATAAATATAATGGGTGGGGGGGATAAAGAGAATAGGATGTTTCGGGTGTTCTTTTCTATTTTTATTTGTATATTTTTCTTTATTTTGGAGTAATGAAAATGTTCTAAAATTGATTGTGGTGATGAATGCACAACTATATGATGATATTGTAATCCCCTGACTGTATACTTTGGATTGATTATATGATGTGTGAATATATCTCAATCAAATTGCATTTTTAAAAAACTGGAAGAAGGAAAAGGGTACAAAAGATTTTCTTATTATATAAGACACTGTAAATAGTAAACCTCAGTATTGGCTCTTTTCTGTTAGAAAATTTCCTAAAACCTTCTTTTCTAACAAAGGATTTCAATGCTTCTAAGAAGATGATCTCTCAGACTGTAGCATAAGTAGGGCTTGTTTTGTAAAACATATATTTTGCCTCATGATCTAGAAGTAAGGGCATCCTTTCCAATGATGTCCAATTTTCTCTATTAATAAGTTGCTGGCAGGACATATTTATGACACCACCTGACAGTTAATTCCAATAAAAAGATTCAGTTTATACGGCCAAAAAAGATTATATTTAGTTTATATGGCCAAAAACCAAAAGCAATAATGTATAGCTTAACTTTCCTGTGAATTCTCAAATAACAGATGCATAAAAGATATCTAAGAACAGATTTTGTTCATGTAGACTCTTTACCCATAGCAATAAATGGGGCTTCAAAGGCAGTAAACTCCTCATTCTGGGGTACAGCAATCTCCCACCAACGTACAACCTTTCTTTCCAAAGATAAAGTTATCCCAAGGTTCTTTACCTTTGGGAAAGGAAGCTATTATTTATAGGATAATGGAAATTAACTTCTAAAATAATTTTTCTAGCTTAACTGTAGTACCTAATAGAAAATAAATGTTATATAATGTTCCAAATTGTACATACATACACAATTAATCCTATATATATCTGGCTTTGGTCTATAATTTTGATGTTTGAAATAAAGTCAAATGTTTATTTTCTACATTTCTTCCTATAAATGAGGAATCTACAGCTCAATTTAAGACTGTTCACATTTGCAAGTACCCTGAAAATCTATGGTCTACTGCCATCTCTTTCCTGCTTCTCTGGACTGCCAGCCCTTCTGGAACTACTGCAAAGATACATACTCTTCCTTCTGTTTATGAGAGATATACCTGATGAAATCACCTAAAACCGTAGCTCCATGAATATATTAATCTCTGGATTTAAGTTATCTAAATAGACTATGAATCAGAACATAAGCAAGCCATCTTCAAGAGACTCAGGGATGCTTCTGTCAATTAAAAATGATAAGGAACACTTTCCTAAAAATAATGCTAATGATTCTGTGCTTATAATATAAAAACAATAATCAACTACAGTACAATGTCATTTTGAGTGCAAAAAAATGCTAACAAAATTTAAATTGTGTGTCTACCTGCATTGTGTGTCTCACGGTTTTTCTTTCTGAAACGAAAAGTGTAGATATAAGGAACATGAAAATAATGGGAGAGCATTTTTAGCATTTGTACATTTTGAGAACCATAAAAACAAATTTTATGAATTTTTATTTGTTATATCAGTAAGAGACTATCAGAAGAAAATTTTTCTTAATACATATTATGATCTGAAAATCTAACTGAAGACACATCAGTGTAAGTTTAGGAATCACAATTTCTGGAAATAACTTTAATTCTCTATTCTTATATACCCAGAATCATAGGTTGGGAAGTCAATCAACCATTGAAAACCACAATTACTTGAAAAATGTAATTTAGGGGCTCATAAACTCTCAAAGTGATGTGCCAAGTAGATCAATTCAGATATTTCTTCTGGTACCCTACTGGGCAGGGTGGGGTTAGGTGGGTAGGAGAGATAAGAAACAGTAGAGAGTAGCCTTGTGATCCCCAAGGAGGAAAACATGGCAGCCACCAGCCCATCTGTGTATCTTAGGTTGTTTGAATTCTTAGAATTTTTAAACAACCAATCTACAAAAACAGTGATTTTCCCTTTTATATACAATCACCCGATACTCCAATAGCTATTTGGTGAAGAAACAGAATAGTGATTTAAATATTACTAGAAGCTTTGGCCATGCAATTCTAAGCAGAAACATTGACTAAAATGCTAAAAATTCAGAAGAGGAGTTATACAAAGAATCAGAAATAATATTGTGCTCACATGCATATTAGCATTAAGGGGTTGTAATGTCACAAACTGAGTACACCTCATGAGCTTAGGGTCCACAAAAACTAACACTATATGCAAGCAAAAATATCTGCTGAAAATAAGTTTGGTAGTATAGTAATTTTAACTACTTGAAACACTGCTAGCAGAATAATAGTTCAGGTAAATTTTAACTATGTGCCCCTTCTGTAAATATTTTTATATTTTTCCACATATATTTTTGTAGAGTAATAAATTTCTAGGCATGGAAGTGAAAGTTCCCTAAGGACTACCTACTTAGCAAAGGAGGGACTAAGTCTGCCACTTTTCTTCCCAAACTATATTATGTCTGGACTGTGGACACATACCGGTGCTGCTTTTTTGTAGGAGTCTCATTCTCTGTCATTTCTGGCATGGTTACAGTGATAGGAACCTACAAAGCATGAAAAGACCCAGGAAGTTTAAAGTCATTCTACAATCTTAGAAAAATTGATCAATAATAATCTGATTTGAATGCCAAAATGCTAAAAACTAAAACTGACGTCACTGAAAAAGGACTGAACAAGGTGCTACGAGCAGAGAAAGAGGTAAAAGAAAACAGGACAAAAATGTATAACTAGCAGATACAAAACATGGTGAATGTCAAATGTGAGGTATAGCTAGAAAATGCTTGAGAAGATTGGAGAGAAAGATCACTGTGACTTGGAAGTCAAGGAAAGCTTCAAAGGGAAGTAGATTTGAGCAATAATTGGGGCTTCAAAGGTAGTAAACTCCTCATTCTGGGGTAAAGCAATCTCCCACCAACGTACAACCTTTCTTTCCAAAGATAAAGTTATCCCAAGGTTCTTTACCTTTGGGAAAGGAAGCTATTATTTATAGGATAATGGAAATTAACTTCTAAAATAACAAACTGAACAAACGAGTTGGGCGAGTTTGTTCTATGTTCATACACTGTTTGAAGTGTTATACAAAGTTTAAACTGGAACAATGATTCCCTTGTCTGAACACAGAAAAAACAAAAGTGACAAGTATACAAACATGCAATGTTCCATACATGGAAGCATTCATTCATTCATTCATTCATCCACTCACCCATTTGCTGTGCTTCTTTAATTTCAAACTGCTAGAAGTTGCAAATTGTCATTTGAGAATCATTAAAACCTGGGCATAAAAATTCTATTTATATTTGAATATCAGGATACTAAAGAATATAAACACTAGAGGGAAATACACATATACAGGGAAAAACTCTGGAAGCAAATACATTAAAATATCAATCGTAGTTATGCTAGGCCAGCAATAATAGGCGATTTCTTTTTCTTATTTTCATAAATTTCATAACAAAAACTTTATTGTTTTTTACGTTCCAGGGGTTAACAACCTTTCAAAAACAGTATGCCAAGTTGGGAGTGCCTGTTCTGGCATACTAGAGGGAGTACAAGTAAGGTTTCCTAGGTTTTCTCTGAGACAGGAAGAAGGCAGCAAGCAGAGTCTGAAGTCAGCATGAGTTGAAAATCTGCCTCTGCCACTTAATAGCTGTAAGATCTTGGGAAAGTTACATAATATCTCAGAACCTCAGATACTTCATCTACACAATGGGTCATGATAGCAGTTTCTCAATCGTTGAGCTATTGCAAGAAGGGCATGGAATCATACAGGCACAGCAACAGCACAGTATCTAGCATGTGATAAGGATTCAATAAATGGTAGCTATGAAATTAATGAAGTATTTCAGCTTAAGGGTTTAGCACTGGAAAAGAGCAGAAGGGTTCTGAGAAATAAGAAGTGCATGCAGGGATGTCACCAGAAGGAAAGGTGGAGGTTAAAACAGGGGAATTGTTTAACAGTGAATCTTGTGGTGAACAATGTCCATATTAACTGTACAAATATAAAAAAGTTCTTTCATGAACTAGAGCAGATGTACGACACTACTACGAGGAATTAATAATAGAGGAGAATATGGGGGGAAATATACCTACTTCAAACTATGGACTTCAGTTAACAGTAACATTTTAACACTTTCATCAACAGTAACAAATGTACCACACCAATACTAGAGGTCAACAATAGGGGGGGATAAGGGGAATGTGAGGATTTGGGTTTTCTTTTTTCTTTTTATTTCTTTTCCAAAGTAATGAAAATGTCCTAAACTTGATCATGAGGTTGTATGCACAATTATGTGATGATACTGTGAGCCAGTGATTGTATACTTCAGATGGTTTGTATGGTATGTGAATATATCGCAATAAAATTGCATTTAAAAAAAAAAGAAGAGGTGAGGACACAAAAGAGACAGAGATACACTCAGAGGGAAGAAGTCTATGTAAAGACAGAGGCAGAGATTGGAGTGGTGTAGCTTCAAACCAGGGAATACTAAGGATGGTCAGGAGCCACCAGGAGCTAGGAAGAGGAAAAAAAGATTCTTCCATAGAGCCTACAGAGAGACCATGACCCAGCTGACACCCTGATTTCAGGGTTCTGGCTTCCAGAAGTGCATGCAGGCAACATGACGAAGACCCATTTCCCACAGCTTACCTAACACTGATGAAGGCAGCAATCAGACTGAAAACAATGTACTCACAGTAGATAACCACATAATGCTAATGTAGAGCATGTAATCAATTTTTAAAATCACTGTCACCTTTCTCACCCAAGGGTTTGCAGAATTTCTTCACTTTTGATTCCTGGCTTCCAGCGCCTCCCGTTTCTGATCCAAATCTATCATCTTCTGCTGGAAGGTGGTCTATATGTTATGTTTTCTTCTTACTACATAAGAGAAAAATCAGTGAGTCACTAGGTTTCTATTAGCAGCACTTGGGACAGGGGCTGGCACCTATGGCATGCCAGCAGATTTTTACTGACCCCTGACCCCTGAATTCCACCCACCACTTGAAAGCGAATGAGTGCAGTTGTTTTCAAACGTCACTTTCCAATGGGTTTCCCAGGCCCCGTCTCCACAAAGATGGCATTCCTACAGCCTGGATTGTTCCAAGGAGGTAACTCTCCTTTTTCTTAAGCACTTTCGTTATTCCTTAAGTAAACTGAAGCCCTCAACCTGGGTTTTACAGTAAGATCTGTCCTCAGTTCCAAATTTCTCTCTCCTTCAATCTCCTCCCTGCCTTCTCCCTTGTGAGATGACTAAAAAACTTAGAGACCTTCCACTAAGGAGTGACACTAAGAACACGGCTATTAGACTTGTGCACTGTATGTGTTCTTGAAAATGTAGATTTAGGGACCTCATCCCAGACTTGACAAATGAGCAGCCCTGGGTAAGGCCTGGGAATCTGCATTTCAACAAGCTCTTTGGGTGATGTATTTGTATTTGGTGGGGGTGGGGATGTGTACAAAAGTTTGAGAAACTTAGCTTTAGATTTTTAGGATGTTTCCCAAATATTCCTGATGATAAGAATTACCCAGAGGTACTTATTAAAAATACAGACTTTCAGCTCATCCCAGACCCATTAAGTCAGTATCTAACATATGAGACTAAAATTTAATGAGTGACCTCAGGTGACTCTTATCAGGAAAATTTGGAAGCAGGCAGGAATCTCTCATTTGTGAAATTCCAGATATCTGACCAATACTTCATTACAGGAGAGATTATTTGGGATGCAGCATGTCATTCGATTATTATTTTATCTGTATACCAGGAAGATCAGACTAGCCCTCAATCCACAATGATATTTAGTATGGCAGTTCCAGTCTTTTTCCTCCGGTATTTTTGAAAATGTGCTGATATGTAATGTTACAATTCAGATCCAAGAAGAAAATGTTCGAATTTTCTAAACCTCTAGAACCTTAAAATGAATGGCACTAGGGGCCTATAGCATAAGTAAACACACTCATGGCACCCAGGTGCAATGACGGAGGAATGCACCTGTCAATCAAAATCATCCAGTTTATGAAATGCCACTTTGAATATCTATCTTACACCACATTTTAACCATTTCAATTACATACAATTCAATGTAAAATTACTTCCATGTCCAATTCCTCCAGATACTAAATTGCCTCCCTGACATTAATAAAAGAACTAACGGAAGGTGTCAGGGATTGATTTAGGTGATGAATGTACAACTATGTAATGGTACTGTGAACAATCGAATGTACGATTTGTTTTGTATGACTGTGTAGTATGTGAATATATCTCAATAAAATGAAGATAAAAAAAGAACTATTGGAATAAAGAACTATACAGTATTTTCACAAATCCTTGCCCACTTACTAGTTAATCTACTAATAGAGAAATGGCACCTTTAATACCATATTTATATATCTAAATACAAATATTCACTTGAACATATTTAAAAGGTACTACGTATAGAAAAATTACAAAATATTATATTAATAATCTAGAAATTTTTTTTTTATAGTGAGAAAGAATTATTTTGGAACCCAGTGGTTCTCAAAGTGTTGTCCCCTGATCTCCTGTATCAAAATCACATCTTTATTGGGGGAGGGGCAGGATGGCAGCAGAGAGAGGACTGGAATTTAGTTAGTCCCCTGGAGCCACTAATAAACAACCAGGAACAACTAGTAAATAATCTGGAACAACTACTGGGGCACAACTGTGACTGTCCACACATTGTACACCAAACTGGATTGGGTGGGATGGCTGAGATCACAGCATAAAATCTGTAAGCAAAAACTGCGCAACCGTGCTGGGAATCCCCTTCCCCCAGAGCAGGCTGAGCTGCAAGACCTCACTGGGAGAGAAAGCATCAGTTCCGGGACAAGCGAATATAGCTCAGCCCAGCTCCAACTGGGGTTTTAATTAACAAATGTGGACCACTGAATACAAGCTACAAACATAAACAAACCCCTAACAAGCAGACAGAGGCTTTTAGTGACGACTGACCTTAAAGAGCCAGAAAAACGTCTGTGTCCTGGGAAAGGGAGCCCAGAAGACCAGGTGCTCTCCCTGACCGACAGGCGAAACTCGGGGACAGTGGACTGGCTCTGAAAGAGGGCTTTCTTTCCATTTATCTCTCTCTCTCAACCTGAGTGGCTCAGTGGAGAGCGCCTCATCCATTTTCAGTTCACAGAGCTTTGACCCAGACAGGAGTGGAGATAACAGAGTCAGAGAGACAAAGGAGCAATTCAAATGCAGAACATAACTCCCTAGGGAGTGTATCTTCCCTAAGAGGAAGGAGGTGGAGCCTAGCTCTAGTACTGGCCTTCCCTTCAGAACTCAGACCCCAGGGCCCGAGGGTAAACAATCAAACGAGAAACAACCTAAGCTGAGAACTAAGAGGCCCACACTTCCTTACACCACTCAGGAGCATCAGGCTGACAGGTGACACCTGCTGGGGAGGTTAGGAAAAGCTAGAGGACTCACAGGAAAGTCTGTCATTTTTCTAAGATACACTCTCAGGGAAACCTGAAACTGAATATAACCCCATCTGAGACCTGACCCCATTCTCGTTCTGGGAAAATCTGATTGGAGTAACCAAGGAAACCAGATGCCTAGACAACAGAAAACTACAAATTACTCAGAAAAATGAAGATATGGCACAGCCAAAGGAACAAACTTATACCTCAATTAAAATACAGTTGAGATATTGTTTCAGTTTAATGAAACAATCAATTAAAGATTTTCAAAGAAAAATGTAAATCAATTCAAAAAGAAAATCAACAAGTTCAGGGAAGATATGGCAAAAGAGATGAAGGATATAAGGAAAACACTGGGTGAACAAGAAGAAATTGAAAGTTTGAAAAAACAGCTGGCAGAATCTATGGAAATAAAAGGTACAACACAAGAGACGAAAAACACAATGGACAAATAAAACAGCAGATCTCAAGACGCAGACAAAAACTTTCAGGAACTGGAGAACAAGACACCTGAAATTCTACACACAAAAGAACAGATAGGGAAAAGAATGGAAAAATATGAACAACGTCTCAGGGAACTGAATGACAACATGAAGCGCATGAATGTACATGTCATGGGTGTCCCAGAAGGAGAAGAGAAGGGAAAAGAGGCAGAAGCAATAGTAGGGGAAATAATCAATGAAAATTTCCCATCTCTTACGAAAGACATAAAATTCATAAAATTACAGATCCAAGAAGCACAGCGTATCCCAAACAGAATCTAGCTGAATAGACCTACACCAAGACACTTAATAATCAGATTATCAAATGTCAAAGACAAAGAGAGAATCCTGAAAGCAGCAAGAGAAAAGCGATCCATCACATACAAGGGAAGCTTGATAAAACTATGTGCAGATTTCTCAATAGAAACCATGGAGGCAAAAAGGAAGTGGGGTGATATATTTAAGATACTGAAAGAGAAAAACCACCAACCAAGAATCCTATATCCGGCAAAACTGTCCCTCAAATATGAGGGAGAGTTTAAAATATTCTCTGACAAACAGATAATGAGAGAGTCTGTGAACAAGATACCTGCTCTACAGGAAATATGAAAGGGAGCACTACAGACAGATAGGAAAAGACAGGAGTGAGAGGTCTGGAACACAATTTTGGGTGATGGTAGCATAATAATGTAAGTACACTGAACAAAGATGGCTGTGAGTATGGTTGAAAGAGGAAGGTTAAGGGCATGTGGGAGACCAGAAGGAAAGAAGGAAAATAAAGACTGGGACTGTGTAACTCAGTGAAACCTAGAGTGCTCAACAACTGTGATAAAACATACAAATGTTTTCACATGAGGGAGAACAAATGAATGTCAACCTTGCAAGGTGTTAAAAATGGGGTGGTATTGGGAGAAAAAATACAATCAATGCAAACTAGAGACTACAGTTAACAGAAACATTGTATTATACTCCCCTTTAATGTAACAAAGGCAATATACCAAAGCTAAATGCCTTTAAGAGTGGGATGTAAGGAAGGGGTATGGGACTGTTGGCATTGGTGATGTTGTCTGACTCTTTTATTGTATTTTACTTTAATTCTAGCTTTCCTTTTGCTGTTTTTTAGCTGTCTGTTTTCTTCCTTTCCTTTTCTTTTTCTTTTATCTCTCTACCTTATTTGACTCTTCCTCCTTCTTTGCGGAAGAAATGGAGATGTCCTTATATAGATAGTGGTGATGGTGGTAAATGCATAAATATGTGATTATACAGGGACTATTGATTGTTCACTTAGGATAGAATGTATGGTGTGTGAACAAAACTGTATTTAAAAAACGGGTTGATGAAGAAATCTTGAGGGCACTATATTGAGTGAAATAAGTCAGACACAAAAGGGCAAATATAGTATGGTCTCACTGATACGAACTAATTTAATATGTAAATTCATAGACATGAAATATAGGTTACAAGGATATAGAATGAGGCTAAAGAATGGGGAGCCATTGCTTATTTTTTTTTTTTTTTTTTGCAGTTAACTAAATATAGTTTAGTTGTGATGATAGATATGCTTTTTTATTAATGCATTAAAATTAAGATCTAGTGACTTATCCAATAACTGCTATAATTTCAAAGTAGTAATAAGCATAAATGATATTCAGAGTTACCTGCAATCTCTGTAATGTAATATGAAAGTCATGGGTACAGTTAATACTACTGTTCAAATAGATTCACAATTGAAGGAAATACTAAATTTTAATTAGAGATTAATGGAAATAAATACATAGTTATTCCCCATCCAAATTCATGGATCATCTGTAATTCACCCAATGACCCCTTAGGGTCAGGAGATCCCAGGTCTCGCAAGCACACTGCCCTAAATGATCTCATCCATGCACATGGTTTCAATAACTTTTATATGTGGATTAGTTTTAAATGAGTGTCTTCAACCCACATCTCTCTTCTGAGCTCCAAACCCATTTATACAAATTTACTTAGTATTAGTATTTATATAAATTTACTTATAAATTTATTTAGTACCACACAGGCATCCCAAAGCTGGCATGTCCAAAAATGCACTCATCTTCCCTGCCAACCTTGCTGCTCCCCCAACTTTCCTTACCTCAGTAAATGCCACCCTATTCATGCTGATGCTCAAGCCAGAAACCCAAAACTCATCCCCCTCTTGATTTCCCCTTCCCCCTCAACTCCCAAATCCGGTCAATTACCAAGTGTAATCAATTCTATTTTCTGAAGATCTCTCAATTCTACATGATCCTTCATATCTCCACAGCAACCAAATTAATAACTAATTGTATTTATAATACATATAATAATAATTTACCAATATATACTTGGTGTTTATCATATGTCAGGGACTGTTCTAAATTACATGCATCAATTCCTCTGGTCATTTAAAGTATGAGCAAATCAAGGCACAGAGAGGTTAAGTAACTTGTCCAGTGTCACAAAGCAAGTAATTGGCAGAACCAGAATTTCAACCAAGACAGCCTAGCACCAGGGCACACTCTTCAGTCACCTCACCTGTGACCTCTACTCTCTTGTCTACATCACCACAATCACTTATCTGGACTACTGTAAAGCCTCCAGTAGTGCCATCCCCACATCCTTTCTTTTTTTTTTTTTTTTTTTTTAATCATCATTTTATTGAGATATATTCACATACCATGCAGTCATACAAAACAAATTGTACTTTCGATTGTTTACAGTACCATTACATAGTTGTACATTCATCACCTAAATCAATCCCTGACACCTTCATTAGCACACACACAAAAATAACAAGAATAATAATTAGAGTGAAAAAGAGCAATTGAAGTAAAAAAGAACACTGGGTACCTTTCTCTGTTTGTTTCCTTCCCCTACTTTTCTACACATCCATCCATAAACTAGACAAAGTGGAGTCTGGTCCTTATGGCATTCCCAATCCCACTGTCACCCCTCATAAGCTACATTTTTATACAACTGTCTTCGAGATTCATGGGTTCTGGGTTGTAGTTTAATAGTTTTAGGTATCCACCACCAGCTACCCCAATTCTTTAGAACCTAAAAAAGGTTGTCTAAAGTGTGCGTAAGAGTGCCCACCAGAGTGATCTCTCGGCTCGTTTTGGAATCTCTCTGCCACTGAAGCTTATTTCATTTCCTTTCACATCCCCCTTTTGGTCAAGAAGATGTTCTCCATCCCATGATGCCGGGTCTACATTCCTCCCCGGGAGTCATATTCCAAGTTGCCAGGGAGATTCACTTCCCTGGGTGTCTGATCCCACGTAGGGGGGAGGGCAGTGATTTCACCTTTCAAGTTGGCTTAGCCAGAGAGAGAGGGCCACATCTGAGCAACAAAGAGGCATTCAGGAGGAGACTTAGGCACAAATACAGGGAGGCCTAGCCTCTCCTTTGCAGCAACCGTCTTCCCAAGGGTAAAACTTATGGTAGAGGGCTCAACCCATCAAACCACCAGTCCCCTATGTCTGTGGTCATGTTAGCAACCATGGAGGTGGGGTAGGCGAATACCCCTACATTCTCCACAGGCTCCTCAAGGGGGCACTACATCTTTTTTTTTCCTTGTTTTTCTTTTTTTTTTTTTTTAACTTTCCCTTCTTTTTTAAATCAACTGTATGAAAAAAAAAGTTAAAAAGAAAACAAACATACAATAAAAGAACATTTCAAAGAGACCATAACAAGGGAGTAAGAAAAAGACAACTAACCTAAGATAACTGCTTAACTTCCAACATGTTCCTACTTTACCCCAAGAAAGTTACATAATATAGCAACATTTCAGTGAACTTCTTCCTACTACATCCATCAGAAATTAACAGACCATAGTCATTTCTGGGCATCCCCAGAACGTTAAATAGCTTATCTGTTCTTCTTGGATTATTGTTCCCCCTTCCTTAATTGCTCTCTACTGCTAGTTCCCCTACATTCTACATTATAAACCATTTGTTTTACATTTTTCAAAGTTCACATTAGTGGTAGCATATAATATTTCTCTTTTTGTGCCTGGCTTATTTCGCTCAGCATTATGTCTTCAAGGTTCATCCATGTTGTCATATGTTTCACCAGATCGTTCCTTCTTACTGCCGCGTAGTATTCCATCGTGTGTATATACCACATTTTATTTATCCACTCATCTGTTGAAGGACATTTGGGTTGTTTCCATCTCTTGGCAATTGTGAATAATGCTGCTATGAACATTGGCGTGCAGATATCTGTTCGTGTCACTGCTTTCCGATCTTCCGGGTATATACCGAGAACTGCAATCGCTGGATCGAATGGTAGCTCTATATCTAGTTTTCTAAGGAACTGCCAGACTGACTTCCAGAGTGGCTGAACCATTATACAGTCCCACCAACAATGAATAAGAGTTCCAATTTCTCCACATCCCCTCCAGCATTTGTAGTTTCCTGTTTGTTTAATGGCAGCCATTCTAACCGGTGTTAGATGGTATCTCATTGTGGTCTTAATTTGCATTTCTCTAATAGCTAGTGAAGCTGAACATTTTTTCATGTGTTTCTTGGCCATTTGTATTTCCTCTTCAGAGAACTGTCTTTTCATATCTTTTGCCCATTTTATAATTGGGCTGTCTGTACTATTGTCATTGAGTTGTAGGATTTCTTTGTATATGCAAGATATCAGTCTTTTGTCAGATACATGGTTTCCAAAAATTTTTTCCCATTGAGTTGGCTGCCTCTTTACCTTTTTGAGAAATTCCTTTGAGGTGCAGAAACTTCTAAGCTTGAGGAGTTCCCATTTATCTATTTTCTCTTTTGTTGCTTGTGCTTTGGGTGTAAAGTCTAGGAAGTGGCCTCCTAATACAAGGTCTTGAAGATGTTTTCCTACATTATCTTCTAGGAGTTTTATGGTACTTTCTTTTATATTGAGATCTTTGGTCCATTTTGAGTTAATTTTTGTGTAGGGGGTGAGGTAGGGGTCCTCTTTCATTCTTTTGGATATGGATATCCAGCTCTCCCAGCCCCATTTGTTGAAAAGACCATTATGGCTCAGTTCGGTGACTTTGGGGGCCTTATCAAAGATCAGTCGGCCATAGATCTGAGGGTCTATCTCTGAATTCTCAATTCGATTCCATTGATCTATATGTCTATCTTTGTGCCAGTACCATGCCGTTTTGGCAACTGTGGCTTTATAATAAGCTTCAAAGTCAGGGAGTGTAAGTCCTCCCACTTCGTTTTTCTTTTTTAGAGTGTCTTTAGCAATTCGAGGCATCTTCCCTTTCCAAATAAATTTGATAACTAGCTTTTCCAAGTCTGCAAAGTAGGTTGTTGGAATTTTGATTGGGATTGCATTGAATCTGTAGATGAGTTTGGGTGGAATTGACATCGTAATGACATTTAGCCTTCCTATCCATGAACATGGAATATTTTTCCATCTTTTAAGGTCCCCTTCTATTTCTTTTAGTAGAGTTATGTAGTTTTCTTTGTATAGGTCTTTTACATCTTTGGTTAAGTTTATTCCTAGGTACTTGATTTTTTTAGTTGCTATTGAAAATGGTATCTTTTTCTTGAGTGTCTCTTCAGTTTGTTCATTTCTAGCATATAGAAACATTACTGACTTATATGCATTAATCTTGTATCCCGCTACTTTGCTAAATTTGTTTATTAGCTCTAGTAGCTGTATCGTCGATTTCTCAGGGTTTTCTAGATATAAGATCATATCATCTGCAAACAATGACAGTTTTACTTCTTCTTTTCCAATTTGGATGCCTTTTATTTCTTTGTCTTGCCGGATTGCCCTGGCTAGCACTTCCAGCACAATGTTGAATAACAGTGGTGACAGCGGGCATCCTTGTCTTGTTCCTGATCTTAGAGGGAAGGCTTTCAGTCTCTCACCATTGAGCACTATGCTGGCTGTGGGTTTTTCATATATGCTCTTTATCATCTTGAGGAAGTTTCCTTCAATTCCTACCTTTTGAAGTGTTTTTATCAAAAAGGGATGTTGGATTTTGTCAAATGCTTTTTCAGCATCTATTGAGATGATCAATTGATTTTTCCCTTTCGAGTTTTTAATGTGTTGTAATACATTGATTGTTTTTCTTATGTTGAACCATCCTTGCATGTCTGGAATGAACCCCACTTGGTCATGGTGTATGATTTTTTTAATGTGTCTTTGGATTCGATTTGCAAGTATTTTGTTGAGGATTTTTGC
Source organism: Choloepus didactylus (assembly GCF_015220235.1). Classification (NCBI taxonomy): domain Eukaryota; kingdom Metazoa; phylum Chordata; class Mammalia; order Pilosa; family Megalonychidae; genus Choloepus; species Choloepus didactylus. The sequence continues at coordinate 79,277,555 of NC_051307.1, forward strand.
ATCTATATTCATTAGGGAGATTGGCCGGTAGTTTTCCTTTTTTGTAGCATCTTTGCCTGGTTTTGGTATTAGATTGATGTTAGCTTCATAAAATGAGTTAGGTAGTGTTCCATTTTTTTCAATGTTTTGAAAGAGTTTCAGTAAGATTGGTGTCAGTTCTTTCTGGAAAGTTTGGTAGAATTCCCCTGTGAAGCCATCTGGCCCTGGGCATTTATTTGTGGGAAGATTTTTGATGACTGATTGGATCTCTTTGCTTGTGATGGGTTGGTTGAGGTCTTCTATTTCTTCTCTGGTCAGTCTAGGTTGTTCATATGTTTCCAGGAAATTGTCCATTTCTTCTACAGTATCCAGTTTGTTGCCATACAGTTGTTCATAATATCCTCTTATAATTTTTTTAATTTCTTCAGGATCTGCAGTTATGTCACCTTTTTCATTCATTATTTTGTTTATATGGGTCTTCTCTCTTTTTGATTTTGTCAGTCTAGCTAGGGGCTTGTCAATCTTGTTGATCTTCTCAAAGAACCAACTTTTGGTGATATTTATCCTCTCTATTGTTTTTTTGTTCTCTATGTCATTTATTTCTGCTTTAATCCTTGTTATTTCTTTTCTTGTACTTGGTTTAGGATTGGTTTGCTGTTCATTTTTTAGCTTCTTCAGTTGATCCATTAGTTCTTTGATTTTGGCTCTTTCTTCCTTTTTAATATATGCGTTTAGTGCTATAAATTTCCCCCTTAGCACTGCTTTTGCTGCATCCCATAGGTTTTGGTATGTTGTGTTCTCATTTTCATTCGTCTCTATATATTTAGCAATTTCTCTTGCTATTTCTTCTTTAACCCACTGATTGTTTAGGAGTGTGTTGTTTAACCTCCAGGTATTTGTGAATTTTCTAAGTCTCTGATGGTTATTGACTTCTAATTGTATTCCATTGTGGTCAGAGAATGTGCTTTGAATAATTTCAATCTTTTTAAATTTATTGAGGCTTGTTTTATGTCCCAGCATATGATCTATTCTGGAGAAAGTTCCGTGAGCACTAGAAAAGTATGTGTATCCTGGTGATTTGGGATGTAATGTCCTGTAGATGTCTGTTAAATCTAATTCATTTATCAGATTGTTTAGGTTTTCAATTTCCTTATTGGTCTTCTGTCTGGTTGATCTATCTATAGGAGAGAGTGATGTGTTGAAGTCTCCCACAATTATTGTGGAAACATCAATTGCTTCCTTTAGTTTTGCCAGTGTTTCTCTCATGTATTTTGTGGCACCTTGATTGGGTGCATAGACATTTACGATTGTTATTTCTTCTTGCTCAATTGCCCCTTTTATTAGTATGTAGTGGCCTTCTTTGTCTCTCAAAACATCCCTGCATTTGAAGTCTATTTTATCTGAGATTAATATTGCTACACCTGCTTTCTTTTGGCTGTAGCTTGCATGAAATATTTTTTTCCATCCTTTCACTTTCAGTTTCTTTGTGTCCCTGTGTCTAAGATGAATCTCTTGTATGCAACATATTGATGGTTCATTTTTTTTGATCCATTCTGCGAATCTATATCTTTTAATTGGGGAGTTTAATCCATTTACATTCAACGTTAAAACCGTGAAGGCATTTCTTGAATCGGCCATCTTATCCTTTGGATTATGTTTGCCATATTTTTCCCTCTCTCTATTAATATCCTTTATTGTACCCATACCGAATCTCTTTAGTACTGAACCTTTCTCCAAGTCTCTCTGTCCTGTCTTTGTTTCTCTGTCTGTAGGGCTCCCTTTAGTATCTCCAGTAGGGCAGGTCTCTTGTTAGCAAATTCTCTCAGCATTTCTTTGTCTGTGAAAAATTTAAGCTCTCCCTCAAATTTGAAGGAGAGCTTTGCTGGATAAAGTATTCTTGGCTGGAAATTCCTCTCACTCAGAATTTTAAATATATCGTGCCACTGCCTTCTTGCCTCCATGGTGGCTGCTGAGTAGTCACTACTTAGTCTTATGCTGTTTCCTTTGTATGTGGTGAATTGCTTTTCTCTTCCTGCTTTCAGAACTTGCTCCTTCTCTTCTATGTTTGACAGTGTGATCAGTATATGTCTCGGAGTGGGTTTTTTTGGATTTATTGTATTTGGCGTTCGCTGAGCATTTATGATTTGTGTATTTATGTTGTTTAGAAGATTTGGGAAGTTTTCCCCAACAATTTCTTTGAATACTCTTCCTAGACCTTTACCCTTTTCTTCCCCTTCTGGGACACCAATGAGTCTTATATTCAGACGTTTCATATTATCTATCATATCCCTGAGGTCCATTTCGAGTTTTTCAATTTTTTTCCCCATTCTTTCTTTTATGCTTTCATTTTCCATTCTGTCATCTTCCAGGTCACTGATTCGTTGTTCAACTTCCTCTAGTCTTGTACTATGAGTGTCCAGAATCTTTTTAATTTGGTCAACAGTTTAATTTCCATAAGATCATCCATTTTTTTATTTAGTCTTGCAATGTCTTCTTTATGCTCTTCTAGGGTCTTCTTGATTTCCTTCATATCCCGTACTATGGTCTCATTGTTCATCTTTAGTTCTTTGAGTAGCTGCTCTAGGTGCTGTGTCTCTTCTGGTCTTTTGATTTGGGTGCTTGGGCTTGGGTTATCCATATCGTCTGTTTTTTTCATATGCTTTATAATTTTCTGTTGTTTTTGGCCTCGTGGCATTTGCTGAACTTGATAGGGTTCTTTTAGGGTTTGTAGACCTATTGAAGTCCTTATCTCTAATTTATCAGATCTACAGCTTCGTGGAGTACACTTTCTCTAACTAACCAGCAGGTGGCGTCCACGAGCTACCTGTTCTCCACAAGCCAGATCTCCCCTGCTTAGCCTTTTTGGTGAGTGGGGGAGTGAGTCTTGTGGGGCCCAATTGGTGTACCAAGCTTGCATGTGTAGTTGGTGTTGCCTGCCCTGTATGTGGGGCGTGTTTCTGGGTAGTCGGGGAGGGGGGGTGGCCCTAACAATCAAATCTCTCTGATGATCCTAGAGTTTTAAAGCTGCTGCAATAGTCTAATCCTTCAGTTCAGTCCTGCCACAGTTTGTCTCTGCCACTGACCCACAAGTCTTTGGTATTGGCGTATGGCTCCTGAGACTTGCAAGTGGGCCCCTCTTCCAGGCTGTGCACCCCGGGTCCTCTGTTGAGGGATGACTGTGCTATGTCACAGGTGAGTGCCGTCCCCCCAGGGCAGTTCTGGGCTGCTGGGCTGTGTAGGGAGGCTCCCAGTCTGCTCAAATGATGGCTGAATGGGGCTTTGTTAATTCACACTGCTCCACCTTCCCAGCTCTGGGACATTCAGCTGAGGTTGCAGGGAAGGCTAATGTCCATGCCCAGTTTTGTGGTGTGTGCCTGTTATTTGAAGCACTTCCGTCACACTGGGTTGTCTGGGGCAGCTCTGGGCTATGGGGCTGGCGATGGGCAGGAGTGTTTCCTGTCCACCAGGATGGTGGCTGTGAGCGGACACCCCCCTTTTCTTGGGAAGTTGTGGTGTTTAGTGAATTTTCTCAGCCACTGGATTATTGCCTTTTGTCTCAGAGCTCTCTTAGTTCTGCTCTTGACTTGACGTGCCCAAATTGCAATTCTTTGAAGCTTTCTGTATTGAGCTTCTTAGAGTAATTGTTTTAGAAAAAGCAAAAAGGATTTAAAAAAAAAAAAAAAAAAAAAAAAAAACGGCCCTCCTCAGAGATCTAATGGGTTATTGAAATGCTAATAGACAAAGCAACCAGGGCCATTAAGGAAAGGTGCACAGGGCAGAGAGATCAGCTTTGCTTCGGGATATGCATATGCGCCTCAAGGCCTGAGCTCCGCCCTTCCCCTTTCTGTGTTCACCAGAACTCCAAAAATCCTCTGCTTTTATTTTGGAGTGTTTCATGTTGTTTTTTTTCTATGCCTGTCTCCTCTCTGCTGGGCTGGCTGCTCTCAGAGTCTCTGGTGTCTGGTCTCAGTCTATCTATGGTTGGAGTTTGAATCAGTAGAATGAGTTTCCGATAAGAGCAGCCACTGCAGTTCTCCCTTCTCCTTCCCGGAGCTGACAGCCCCTCCTCCCCCGGGACTGAGCCTGGCAGGGAGGGGCGCGGGTCCCCTGGCCGCAAAAACTTACAGATTTCGCTGATCTCAGCAGTTCCACGTTTTCATGAGTGTTGTATGAAGTATGCCCAAAGACAGATTGCTCTGTGGTGTCCAGTCCACGCAGTTCCTGGCTTTTTACCTACTTTCCTGGAGGAGTAACTAAAACTTACAGCTCACCAGTCTGCCATCTTGCCCCGCCTCGCCATTGCTTATTATGAGCAGAATGTTTAAGTTGAACTGAAGTGTTTGGAAATGGATAGAGGTGACGGTAGCATGTTATGGTGAGAATAACTAACAGTGCTGAATGGTGTATGAATGTGGTGGAAAGAGGAAGCTTAGAGTCACATATGTCACCAGAAGGAAAGGTGGAGGTTAAAAGATGGGAATGTATAAAACAGTGAATCCTGTGGTAGGCAATGTCCGTGATTAACTGTACAAATATTAGAAATCTCTTTTATGAAGTAGAACAAATGTATGATACCATAACTAGAAGTTACTAATAGAGGGGCATATAGGGAAAAAAATATGTACATATTGCAAACTATATACTACTGTTAGTAGTATTTTAACATTCTTTCATATACAGTAACAAATATACTATACCAACACTATGAGTCAATAATGGAGGGGGGTTAAGGGTATAGGAGGATTTGAGTTTTCTGTTTTTATTTCTTTTCTGGAGTAATGAAAATGTTCTAAAAATTTGAAAAAAAATTAATTGTGATGGATGCACAGCTGTGTGATGGTACCGTGGGCAACTGATTGAGCACTTTGGATGACTGTATAGTATACAAACAATCTCACTAAAATTGAATTTTAAAAATTTTATATGCAAGTCTAAGGGGCCCCAAATGTCCAAAGCCATATTGAAAAAGAAGAATGAAGTTGGAAAACTCACACTTCCCAATCTTAAAACTTATTACAAAGCCACAGTAAAACAAAACAGCATGGTACTGTCACAAGGACAGACAGACATATAGGGAAATGGAATCGAATTGAGAGTTCAGAAATCATCCATCATGTTTGTGGCCAACAGATTTTGGCAAACTGTCAAGAGCACTGGGAAAGGAGTCTCTAAAAAATGGCACTGGCAACTATGTGATGATACTATGAGCCACTGATTGTATAATTTGGATGGACTGTATGGTATGTGAACATATCTCTACAAAATTGCATTTAAAAATGGTTCTGGGAAAACTGGATGTCCATATGCAAAAAAAATGAAGGTGGACCCCTACCTTGCACCAAATACAAAATCAACTCAAAATGGATCAAAGATCTAAATATAAGAGCCAGAACTATCAGAGCACAAGAAGACAATGTAGGGATAAATCCTCATGGCCTGGAGTTAGGCAATGATTTCTTAGACTTTACACCAAAAGCACAAGCAACAAAAGCAAAAAAAAATAGACAAATGGGACCTCATCAAAAAACTTTTGAGCCTCAAAGGACTTTATCATGAAAGTAAAAAAAAAACAAAACAACAACAACAAAAAAAAACCTATACAATGGGAAAAAATATTTGGAAACCACATATCCAGATATCCAGTAAGGGTTTAATATTCAGAATATATAATGAACTCCTACAACTCAAAAACAACAACAAAAAAAACACAAACAACTCGATTAAAAAATGAACTAAAGACTTGAAAAGACATATCTCAAAAGGGGATACACAAATGGTCACAAAGCACATGGAAAGATGCTTAACATTAGGGAAATGAAAATCAAAACCACAATGAAATTTCATTTCACCCCCACTGGAATGCCTACTCTTTAAAAAACTGAAAATTACCAGTGTAGGACATGATGCAGAGAAATATGAACACTAATTCATTGTTGGTTGGAATGTAAAATCTTGCATCTGCTGTGGAGGATAGTTTGGCAGTTCTTCGGAAAGTTAAGTATAAAATTACCAAATGATCTGGCAATCCCACTTCTAGGTATCTACCCAAAAGAATTGAAATCAGGGAACTAGAACAGATATTTGCACATCAATGTTCATAGCGGCATTATTCACAATTGACAAAAGACGGAAGCAACCCAAGTGTCCATCAACAGATGAATGGATAAACAAAATGTGGCATATACATTGAAATATTATTTAACCATAAAAAGGAATGAAGTTCTGATACATGTGACAACATGGATGAACCTTGAAGACATCACTTTGAGTGAAATAAATCAGACACAAAAGGAGAAATATCATATGATCTCACTGATTTGAAATAATCAGAATATGCAAAATCACAGAGTCAGAATCTAGAATATAGGTTACCAGGGGACAGGGTAAGGGTAGGGAATAGGAAGTTAATGCTTAAAATGTACAGTTTCTAGTTGTAATGATGGGAAAGTTTTGGTAATGGATACCGGTGATGGTAGCACAACACTGTGAATATAATTCATAGCACTGAATCATACATTTAAATGTGGTTAAAGAGAAATTTTAGGTTGTATACATGTTACTAGAATAATATATTTTTAAAAAATCTATGTAATTGTACAACACAAACAATGACCCTAAGTTAAACTGTGGACTATAGTTAATAGTACACTTATGAAAATGTGCTTTCATCAGTTATATCAAATATACCACACCAAGGTATTAATATAGGTGGTATAGGGGAACTCTGTATTTTATGCATGATTTTTCTGTAAACCGAAAACTTCTCTAATAAAAAAAAATTAATTTCAAAAAATGTAAATATTTTCCTCCTATTAAAAACAGTATCAATAATCTCATCCTCTCCCACTACAAAAGCTTTAACATACTCTTGTTTCTTTCTGTCCAACTGCCCACCATCCATCTCTGCCAGGAATTTATTGAAATAGTCTGGAATTTTATTTCAAGATGTTAGTTCTCCTAGATCTATATTCCATGGCTCAACTTCTTATAATTTTCTTCTTTGTCCTTTTGAACCACATTTTGGAAGAATTCTTTGGCTTGTTCATCTAGTTCATTAATTTACTCATCTATTACAACTATGCTACTATTCAGCCTGCTATTGAAGATTTTATTTCAGCAAACATGTTTTCAATTTCCAAAATCTTTCTTGTTCTTTGTTCCTTGTTCATAGCACTCAATTGCTATTTTATGGAAATGAGATTCTCTTGAATCTTTGAGGACATTTTTTAATAAAAAATATTATCCTTTGTCTAAACTTTAAATTAGTTTTCCTCAAAGATCGATTTCTCTGTTTGTTCAGGTTGGTGTCCTCTTTCACTGTATTGCTTTTCCTTAAATACTTAGTGATTCTTGGTTAAATGAATTGGTGGCTAAAGTTGTTTTCCCTAGCATAGTGTTTCTCAACTCTGGCCTCACTGTAGAAATCACCTTTTCAATAAAAATTAAAAAAAAAAAAACAAAACACAAAACGCTCTAGGTGTCTCCAGGTGATTTAAACGTACATCTACCACTAAGAACCACTTCTTTAGTCATATGAAAATCACTCTTCTACCTATCATGAATGTGCATGATGATTATAGGAGTTCTAGCTATCAAGAGTATTACCCACTGGGTGGAGGTGAGCAACTAGCAGAGCGCCTTCCGAATGAAGGAGCTCCACATTCATGGTGGCAACTACAAGTTCTCTAAGGCATTACCCTCATTATTTCTCTGGCCCTATAGCCCATGTTGGAGATACCACCAATTTATATAGATATGTTCCAATATCTCAGCCTGGGAATAAATACTATTATTAGCTATTCTAGAGGAGTCCTCATACAGCTGTACCAATGTCTGGTAATTACTACCTTTCGACCACCGTTAGCCCACTCCTACTTCTCAAAAACTCTGAGCTTTGGGGTTTACCAGAATTGTGACTGGGAAAGTCACTTTTCTAGTGGTTCCCCTTTAAGCCTATACTGGGTTGCAGTTTTTCCACACTGTAAAGGTTTACCACCAATCTGATGCCATGTGTTTTGTGTTGTTCATAAATTCCTCAATGTTTCTGTCTGCACATGACACTCTTCCTCAATGTTTCTGTTCTGCATATGACACTACTAAGGATGTATCCTTCCCCCCTATTTTCTTATTCTTTTTATTTGTTACTCAACTACATTTTTTCACTATAGAAATCAAACATGCTTACATTAAACAATTCAAATCATACTAAAGGATTTGAGTTTTAAAAAGCAGTACTTTTCCCACCAATTTTCATCCTTGTTTCCTGTTAATGTACTTATATAACTACTGCTGTGAGACTATTAGGGTTTGTTTGTTTATTTGTTTTCCTTTCTATACTCTATTCTTTGAAAGCAAGTACTAACTTTAACCCACACTGAAGGAGAAGGGAATTAATGTGCATCTCTTGGAGCAGAAAGTATCTAATTTTTTAAATTCTTCTGTAAGGAAGACATGTCTCTCCTCCCCCATTTATTTATTTATTCAGTCAGTTATTTATGTCAGTTTGGACTCATGGACATTTATTTTGTTGTTCAGGTTGTTCAAGCTTTGGCCATTGGCAGTTCTTTCAAGTTTGTTCCTGTATCCTTTCTATATACCACCCACCCCCGCTTTTTTTTTTTTTTTTTTTTTACATTTCCTTACTTTCTGGCACTATACAAGATGCTCATGGCTCATCTCAGGTTTTACCTGCCTCAGCCCTAGAATCAGCCATTTCTTCAAGAAGCCTGTGATGGTTTAAATTGTGTGCCCCAAAACAAAATGTTGAAGTCCTAAACCATGGTACCTGTGAATGTGAACTTACTGGAAATAGGGTCTTTGCAAATGCATTCAAATTTAGATGAGATCATACTGAATTAGAATTGATCCTAATACAGAATGGCCAGTGTCTTTAGGAGAAGAGGAGAGAGGCAGGGAGAAGAGGCCATGTAAAGAAAAAGGCAGAAATTGGAGTGATGCATCTACAAGCCAAAGAATGACTAGGATTGCTGACAAACACCAAAAGCTAAAAAAGGGCAAGGAAGGATTCTCCCCTACAAGTTTCAGAGGGAGTGTGGCACTGCTAACACCTTGACTTTGGACTTCTAGCCTCTAGAACTGAGAGAGAATACATTTCTGTCGTTTCAAGCCACCTAGTTTGTGTTACTTTGTTTTGGCAGCCCTAGGAAACTAAGGCAGAGCCCTTGCTCCTTCTACTGGAGAATAGTATTTACAAACCAAATCTGGATGCTGGATGTGCTTATTGCTATTAGAGTGTCACTGCTTCTAGGTCCTCTCAGTGGACAGAGCTAGAGAATAAATGTATGTCTAGTAACCCATGTATACACACATCTATATCCATTTCTGTATCTATCTGTATTCACATTACAAAAACAAACAAACGAACAAAAAAAACATGATTCATACCTATCTCTTTGACTAATTCAGCACCACAGTGCTCAATCTAGCCTTCCCCCTTCCTCATTTGTAATTTCCTTCTCTGACAATGAGAAACCTGGCTCCCATTATCTACAACTATTTCTCCTGCTTTGTTCAACCCTCATATCCATGTAAAGTTGCTCCACAGGGCTAGCTCACACTCCTCCCAGGGTTCTCTTAGAGGTCAATCGACATCGCATATGTCCAAGGTCCTTGAGGGCAGAGACTACTTTTTCCCTGTAACCCCAGGGCCTAACACAGTGTATGAACAATGTGTTACTCAAACGTTTGTTGAATGAAGAGTGGGCCTTTGCAACTAATGTAAATAAAACTATACAAGTGTAAAGGATTATTATTATAATTAATAAACTTCCTATTAGCTGACTACAAGGTCAGCTAACTCAAAACTCAATTCCTTTGTCTTATGTTAGTCTCTTGGAACAGGATCAACTTCTAGTAATATTTTCTCCTGTTACTAAGTGCCACTAAATCCTGTGCAGAGTGGGCCCATTACAAATTCAAACTCAGCAATTCCAGTCCATCTGTCCTCAATTACTCCCAGAGCAATGGTTCCAAAACCTGAATAATCATCAGAATCACCAGGATCCACTGGTTCTGTAGGTCTGGATGTAGCACCCTTGAAGGCAAGCATCTGAGTCCGTTTCATTCACTATGTATTCTAAGTGCCTAGAACCATGCCAGACATGTAGAGAATAATCAATAAATATTTGCTGAATTAAAGAATGAATGCCTAGGGTGAGGAGTAGGAATTTTTTTAGGCTTCTGAAGTGATTCCGAGATGCAACCACTATCCTCACTAATACAGATCCTCTCGGTATCATTCACCTCACATTAGTGAATGAATGGCACAGCAGGATGGGAATAGCCTTTGGTATCAGACCTAGGGTCAAATCTCAAACCTGACATTTACTAGCTATATGGTTTTGAAATAAGTACTGGGAGTCTCAGCATCCTCATGTTTAAAACTGGAAGATTATCACCCATCCCTCAGAGGACTGTTATGAGTTTACATGATAATACATTTAATGGATCTAACTAAGTGCCTGCTACATAGCAGGAACTTAATACATGTTAGTTCCTTTTCTTCCATTTCCCCACTGATTCACTGAGAAGATGGAGGTCTTCTGGTGCAAGTTCCTTAAATGGATCTTACATTTCCCAAAACAGGTCTCTGCCTATACATCTATCCTTTCAATGGTCCAGAACTTCCTAAAGCTAACTTTTCCATCTGTGAAGAGGGACTCTGATTCTATATTTGCTTCTTACTATCCCTGTGAAAGAATTTCTCACCTCTCCTTCATTGGTCAATCTCTCCTAAACCCATGGCAATATGCCTTCTGATCGCTATGGTCACCAAAACTGCTTTCTTCAGGGTCAAAGACTATTTGTCACTAAATCAAAGGACTTTTCTCTGTCATTCTACTCTCTGAAGGATTTGAACCCACTGATATCTCCCTTTTCTTGAAATTCTCTCCTCCCAGGTTTTCTTCCTCTTTTTCAATTATGGATCCTCTTTTTCTAATATGACTCCTTGTCTTTCATTCTGTGTAAAACCCAAAGCTCAATGCTCTCTTTGCTGTTTTTTTTTTCCCCTTCAAAGTTTCAAATTGTGTCTATGTAAAAGCCATTATATTTTTTATAATAAAGCTGCCTTTCAACTCACTCTCTCTCCAAATTTTTGGTTAGACAAAGTTCTCTTCAGAGCATTTCATTTCAAAACCTGAACAAGTATGCTTGGAACTTCTGAAATTGTCTTGCCTCTTAAGAGACCTATTACAAATTTCTCCGTTTTGTCAATGACACCAAAACTTTAACCTGGCTCTAAACCCAAAATAATCTTCAATTGTCCTCCTCACCAAATTCTTTTCACAATTTTTAGCTCTTCCTTCTTGTTACTATCATCTTAGTCTAGGTCCTGTTTTATTCACATCTGGCTTTTACAAGTCTTTTTTGTTACCAGCCTTTTCTCTTGTCTCCAACGAATTTTATACTCCAATGTCTCACTAATCTTTCCAAGTCACCATATTTCATCAAGTTACTCTCCTGCCCTCGAATTGACGTATTCTAGTCCACTGTCTGTTGTACCAAAGCGTAACTCCTGGGTCCTGGCTTTCATGACTCTACCAACCACCTTCTTCACTGGCTAGTTCTCTCCCATCTACCCTCCACCCTCCACATAGAAGAAAACACATAGGTGCAGGATTATCTAGGTAATCAGGTCATCTACTCTTCCCTCCTCTCCAATTCAGACAGGTTCTTCCTTGGGTTCCTTATCAGTGATTTTACCTAAATCCACACTATTTTCCCACTGAAATGACCTTCCCATTTTTGTCTGCTTATCCAAGTCCTGCCTACTCTGTGAAGACCAATCCAAGTCTGTCCTCCTCCCTGAAACCTTCCCTAATAGTTATAGCTAACACCAAATCCTCTACCCTACTCCGGATTCCTTCACTCCCACTTTGTAGTAACTTTATTATATATCTTCTCTGTCCTATGTTATTAATCTCTCCTTCCCTACTCATGGTTTCCCATTATAATATATCCTCATTTATTTTTTTCCATTTATAAGGCAAAAATAATAATTTTCTGACCTTGCAACTGCCTCTGGGTAATCTCATTCTTTCTCCCTCTCCCCCACTACCCCCACCCTTAACCATCAGATTTCTTGAAAGAGTAATTTATACTCAATGTCTCTACTTCCTCTACTCCCATTGTTTCTTCAACCAACTGTGACCTGGCTTTTATTTCTAAAACAGTTCACACCAAATTCACTGAAAGACCTCCGCACTACCAAATCCAATAAACACAGTAGCAGATATCTATTGTTTGGGTTTTCTGGCAACAATACTCTGCTTTTCCTTTTGGGAGATTTTCTGCCCTATTCCTAAAGTCTGATGGGACCATCAAGCACGGGCTTACCGCTGAGATGGAGACAGGCCTGACAAGTAAGACTCCCTCGCAGAAGGAAAGCTGGCTGGGGCTGAATTAGGACCCATGTCATCCTGGGAGTTAGTCTGTTGCCCGGCCTTCCCAAGGCTTCATTATTCTATTTTTCTTCACTTCTGTGGGCTTACAAAAATCTATCCATAAATTCCCCTTTTCTGCTTAAGTTAGCCAAATTCAATTTCTGATGCTTATAACCAAACAGAAATTAGTTCTACAAGTAGAGGTAGAAGTGGCACCTCTCATGATTACACTACAAATTTCTTCTTTTTGTCCCCTTCACTATGGCTTCTAATGTTTAAGAAATCACAGTAGGGAGAGAATGCTTTCACCAGGGGAGCCCTTAAAGGTTTCATCATTTGGGGCTCCTCATGTCACCAGACAATAGAAAAAAGAGAAGTTATGGGGAGTACAGATGAAAATTAGGGGAATCCTGGAGCACCTTTGGTACTAAGACTAGGAGTGAAATTACCAGTAGACTACTGCTACCCTATAGAGGCAAGATCAGCAAAAGCTCAGACCTCTCAGGAATAAAAGTTTGCAAACCATATCCATCTAACTCCAAAGACCATACTCTTGAACAATACTCCTGTCTGCTGATGGCAATCTACTTGCAACTCCCTAATCAAGGAATGCCTCCTTCGCTCATTCATTGCCATGCCTTCATACCTGTCATCTTGTCTGGAATGCTCATATTAACTTTCCAACTGGGATCTCCCATGTATCCTCCTTGAAACTTCCACTGATCCCTAGAGGTTAGACTAGATAATCCTTCTTAGTCCCAAACATCCTGATATAACATCCCACATATTTCATGTATTCAACACAAAATACATTATATAATTTTACTGACTTTTCCCACTAGACTGTAAGCTTCTAAATGGTAATGACCACATCTTTCATATTTGTATCCCTAACAAATAGTACTCAATAAGGAAGTAATAAATGTTGAAAGAATGAATATCTGGTCTTTCCTAATTGTTTATGGTATTGATCACTGAGTCATAGATTTTGGGTGCTTACATTTAATTTAGCATCTAATGAATACTGCATTAATATGGGTGTTCTCCCACCTTCCCAATGCCTATAAATATCTTAAGAGCAGAGTTCATACCATTTACTACTTCTGTATTATCTTTAGCACCTAACAGTGTTAGGCAAACGGTAAGCACTCAATAAATACTTGATGAGCTGAATTAAAAACAGAGTATTAGCACATTTAATAGAAGCAACTTATCACGCAGTACCGATCTAATTAAAAGATTTGGCCTTCTGAAGTAGTGCAATTGTATTCATGTGGAAAATTTAATGAGAAAAAAGAAAAATTATTGAATTGGACAGTTAACAGCTTTTCTCTTAGCGAGAGATCCACAAATACTTCATGGACAACAAGAGTCAACCTTTAGAGCTCAGAGTAAAAGACTTAAGGTATATATATATATATATCCGTACATATTGGAAGGAAGATTACATATTTTAAGGGAACTGTCACAACCATAATTACTTAGATTCCACTAACACCTAACAAATCCATAATAGGAGTACAGGACATAAGGATAATTAATAGCAGTCAGTTAATACCAAAACAACCTATGCTAGGATATACATGGTTATCTTTGCATAATATATAGGATAGCAGTGATTCATTCATTCAATAAGCATTTATTAAGTGCCTACTAATGGTAAATGCTATTATAGGTCCTAGGAATACAAAGAGGAAGAGAATACTGTTTGTATTTTGGTGTGGTTCTAGCTCTACCATGTATTTAAGAATACAACGTGAATACTAAACCCTAGAGTTGCCCAACATGGAGCCCTGGGGTTAGCAGTCTGATGGGAAAGGTGAATAAACACAGACATGTGTCAGTGTGATAAGTGTTAACACAAAAATAGTAAGACATAGGACTACACAGGAGGAAATAACCTACTGAATAGATCAGAAAAAGATATTGAAGAAATTGATGTCCACATTTGAATTCAATGCTAGCTAAGCTATGAGAAAACGACCCAAGGCATAAACAGCTGGGATGGATTCAACTCTGAAATTACGGTAGTAGGCAGAGTCAGGAGGATTACAAAGCAAACCAATCCAATTTAAAGGAAACTACTGTAGAGAAGCCAAAAAATAAGACATTTCTTGCTCTTAAGTTTGAGAATAATGAAATACAAAATAAGTTAAACAGCCACATCATGCAAGTGTGACGTGCATCTTTCAAACAATATGTGGCATAAAAGTTCAAAGGGAGGCAATCACTAACAGCTGAAGTGAGCTATAAGAAAAACCTTCATAAAAGGAGAATTAGAACTATTATTGGTGGAAAGAGGGAACACAAGGAGGAGTGTTCATATTTTGAGAAAGGGAAATGTCTTTAGCAATAGCAGGGATGTGAACTTCATTATCTGCGGGGCCATCAGAGGTCCAAGGTTCAGGTTGGAAAGTAGTGGTCAAAAAGTTGGACACATGAGTTAAGACCTGATTTTTAGAAAACCGTGGAATGGAAATTGTTCTAGACTCACAGCTCTCAAACATGGTTGCTCAATAGAATCACCTGAAGAGCTTTTAAATCTCAATAGAATCACCTGAAGAGCTTTTAAATCTTCTTATAGCAGAAACTTACCCCAGATCAAAAGTTAGAGAATCTCTGAGGGGAGTGGCTTAGGCATTAAAATTTGAAAGCACACAAGGTGATTCTAATGTACAGTCTGAATTGAGAACAGGTTAAGACCCAAACTCTATTTCAGACCCTGTTTAAAAGCAACAATTTTGAGCTGATTACCTGTTGAAGCTTATCTTCTAACCTGAGTAAACATTCTCAGTTTTCTTAGCTTTTCTTTTCCCTTGTTGACAGTGCTAAGCTCTGAAAATAGAAAAATAACCCATCAATTTCTCATACAAGACTGGTACACTGACTGCAGTCTGCAAAGTTCAAATTATATTTCCATGATGCCCCATAGACAACTAACACAGAAAATAATTATTTCAAACCTACACTGCCCTTATAATACCTGCAATTAAATGCTTTTATATTCAGGAACATTCTAAGCTGCATACATGTCCAGATTTTACAAAACTTCTCTTTTAAATGTAGAGGGAATCTAATAGCCATGTATACAAAAGTCATACTGCTTAGATTAAAGCAAAATGTACGATTAACTCATTCCTGTAGTGACTGAATGCATTAAACTAATCCTGGTTTCAGAAGTGCAATATTACAAGGTATTTTTATTTACTTTGTAGCATACACTTTCAAAGTACTTCACAAATAAAAGGAAACAACAAATGTATCCTATACAACAACTCTGTACTACATTAAATAAGTGTCCTGTGAAGAAGGAAAAGTTATAAAGGTGACTGGAGATTTGACAGCCTGTTGATTCTTCCAAAAGCTGGTTTAGTGGGTTTTTTGTTTAAGAGAAACCAAACGTGCGAACATGCTTCAAGATCCATCTTACTCACCAAAGGGCTTATTCCAGAAAACTTACTTTCTTTATATGTAAACAACTGTTTTCTTTACCAGCAACCCGAAATTAGCCACAACTGTCTTGTGTGGTGTTAGGTCACTCAATGCTTAATAGCAAAAATGTGAGGCCACGAGTTGGAAGCCAATAGCTGGATTCCGCACGTAGGTTTAAGCAGATAAAGTTAATAAACATCATAGACCATAACCCAGTGTAACCGTGGGGGTTGGGGAATGACTAGCGAAGAACCGAACAATCAAAACGTTAAACGTAAGTAAGAGTCTAGAAATCACATTTCTTCAGGAAATATGGAACTAGATTTCAAGACTTGGCCATTCGCTCATTCCGCTGCTCTTCAGAAAGATAAGCTTCTGAACTCAAGCCGACTCTCCGACAGAAGGTGAGAGTTAAAAAGCAAGTCGCACGAGTCTAACGAGGGGGACCGAAGGAAATTCAGAGGGCACCGATAGAACAGCGGGATGAAGGAGACAGGAAAAGGTGAAGGGGGCGGGCAAAGGCCATCCGGTGTGAACCTGGCTGCCCAGTTCTTTATACACCCAGGGCAACGTGGGGCCTCTCCCGCCAGGCGCGCATCTTGGGGTTCGGGGCGCAGCGCAAGCCCCCCACGGGCCTGGCACCAGGGAGCGCGGGGCGCCGGGAGGTCGGGAAGGAGGGGGTGGGCGCGCCGGCACCCGCAAGAAGGCGGCACACTTTGCGCAGCTCTCGCCTCCGGGAGCAAGGAGGGGGTGGGTGGAGCAGAGCCCGGAGCCGCCCCCTGAGCCTCCCCCGCAGCCCCGGCCCCCGCCCCCCGCCCCGGCTGTCAGCGGCCCCCTCCCGTAGTCACTCACCCGCGGGCTGCGCAGTCTCGGCCGCGGCGGACGCGGCGGCGGCAGCAACCCCCGCCTGGGTCATGATCCCAGGCGGGGATGCCAGGAGTGTCCGGCCGCCCAGGCGAATCTCTCCCTCCGCGGCCGCCGTCTGCTCCTCCGGGGCTGGGGGAGCGCGGGCCCGGGCCCTCCTCTCCCCCCGCCCCCGCCGCCTCTTCTTGCGGCCACAGCCGCCGCTGCGAGCCCGAGCCCTCAAGGCCGGAGACCCGGCGGCAGCGCGGCCTCAACTTTCCCAGCCCCCCTCCCCCCGCCCCTCCCCACCCCTCCCGCGGCCGCTGCTCGGCACGCGAACAGCCTACCCTGGGTGCGCAGCCCTCCCGCCCCTGCCATTCATGCTACCAATCCGACTCCGGGGAGGCTGCCGTGATAGCCTATCAAAATCCCGGACGCTGTTGCGCTAGACTAGAGGGCGGGAGGAGGTGGAGGGAAAACAGAGGACTCAACGGGCCTCGGGCGCCCCAATGAGGAGGGCCGGGGGGCGGAGGTGTGCAAGTTGGGTTGAAGTAACAGGAAATATTCTTAAGGGTAGAGTGATGGGCAGGAAGGAAAGCCAGTAGATGAATGGGAGAGAGGTAGGCCTGATTCCTTAAAGGGGACGCCTTTAAGGGGGATCCTGGAAAAGGTGTTTTAAGAAACTTCTTTGTATCTTCTTCTCTGTTCTGCTATCCACATCTTTCATAGGAGTTTGGAAGTGGAAAAACTGAAGAGGAAGAGGGCATGGAAGAATTTGGGGAATAATTAGCTCTCTCTTCTTCGCTCAGAGAGCAGGATACCTGATGCCTCTGGAAGAAGAGGTGGGGAAGAAAAGGAGCAAATGGAGATATCTCGGACTGCCTTTTCACTGGAAGATCGTTGACTACCTGACCGCTGGAATTCAAAGGCTGTGGTTGTCTTCGTTTGCAACAACGCATAGATTCCTGAAAACTAAAGATGACCATGTTCAAAAATGCCCTGGGGGCCTTCCAGCGGGGGGCGGGTTAGGTGGGTGGAGGGAGTTTGTAGCATTGGGGGATGGGGTTTACAACCCCAAGCTTGGATTTCTAGAGACCTGGACTAAGGAGGTGTGGGTACCCCAACCCCAAGTCCGTTTGGGAGGCCTTGCAACCGTGTTCACACCTCCCTTTTCCTGATTTCACCCCACATTTCATAACCGCTCCCCTTCTGAAACAGGAGTCCTCCACCTAGTGGTGACGAAAGATTTCCCAGCGCTTCCACAGCCAGGTTTGGAAAACGTCCCAGATCTTAGATGGCTATGGGCTAGACCCGGTAACTTGGAGAATGTGCACACAGTGACTTGCTCGATGATAATTACTGCGTACAGAGGAAGCAGACCCTGCAATAAGAAAAAGTTACCCGATAAAGCTAAACAGTATCTGCACCTTATGTTTGACAGAACTCGAAACGGAAGGTACAGTTAAGGTTCCGTGTAAACTATGGCGCTACTAAACCATCTGGAAATTTTCTTTAACTCACATCTTGGCATAAGAAGAGCTAATTAGCCCTTGAATGGCCTTAACACACCCAAATCAAAGCTGCAGTGAAGAAAGACCCTAGGATTCAGAGCCGTAACAGTCATGTAAGGACACAAACATGAAATTGCATAGTGTTAGTAAGTACATCTATAGGAAATAGTTTCCATGTAGTCAGAAAATAAGGTATTCTTGTTAAAAAAAAAAAAAATATTTTAGAGCTCATAAGTGCCATATCTGGCATATGTATAATTTTTCAAAAACTACAATGCATGGTTACTAAAGTAAAACCACACATAGTTTTGATGATTCAGAAAACAGAATTTAAGAGTTTCTTTGCCCCTCCTTTAAAAATACACATTAATATCTTTATAGCAAAATTTAGAAATGAAAAATAAGGGAAATTTCTGTTTGATTAAAGTCCAGAATATTAGCTTTTAAATTTAATCCTCATTTTCTGACTGAAGTCCAAATCCCAACCAGGGATCCTTTAATTGGCTTTGCTCATTCAAAACTGGTTTACTGAACTAGGTATGAGAGGAGACCTCAGATAACCCAGTCCAATTTTCGGGCTAGCCTTGCAAACGCTTACAGTGCCTGATCTGGAGAACAAGTTTGGTGGTCAAGTGAAACTGCCTTGGGTCCAAGTCCATTCTACACACTGGCAGAGTGAATCTGATTTTCACCCACATACTTAAAACCCCTAAATGGCTCTAAAAGACTATTTGCACGACCTACAAGTCACTTCTTGGCATCCCCAGTTTCGTTTAGTGACATCTCTCTTTTTCCTATTCTTGGCGGTGAGTGACTGCCAGAGATTCGCGGACAGCCGGGCAGGAGGAGGGGACCTGGGATGCAGGGGCGGCTCTGGGCTCTGCTCCATCCCCTCGTCCGCTCCCAGAGGCAAGGGCTGCGCCTCCTTCCGGGGAAGCTCTGCTCGCGGCTCCCGGCGCCCCTTGTTGTCTGGTGTGTGAGGGGCTCGCACTGCACCCCTGCGCCCTAGGTGCGCGTGGGGAGGGAGAGGCTCCACGCTGCCCTGGGTGCTTAAGATCTGCCTTGGGTAATTAAAGAGCTGCTTTTGCCCGCTTCCTTCTCCTTTTCCTGTCTTCACCTCCTCTTTTTCCTTGCCATCTGATTTTCCATTTGCCCCACTCGTCAGACTTCTGCGACTTGCTTTGTAACTCAAACCCATATGTCGGAAAGATAAGCTTGCGTTCTGTTTTTAGAAATGTACCTTTCTGAGGAGGAGCGGTACAAGCAAATGGCCGACCCTTGAAATCTAGATCTATATTTCTATCAAGAAACTGCGCAACTCTTTTTCCAAAATGGTTGTAACATTTTGCATTCTCAACAGCAATATATGCCAGTTTCAGATACTCCAGATTATCGCCAACACCTGGTATTGTCAGTCTTTTTAATTCTAGCCATTCTAGTAGCTAGGGGGTGTGAAGTGGTGTCTCAATGTGGTTTTAATTTGCACTTTGTAGTGCAAATGACTAGTGATGTTGAGCATATTTTTATATGTTTATTGGCCTTTGTATATCTTCTTTGGTGAAGTGTTTGTTCAAAGTCTTAGTCCATTTTTAAATCAGGATGCTTGTATTATTATTGAGTTGTAATGTTCTGGATAAAAACCCTTTCTCAGATATATTTTCTCCAAATATTTTCACATAATCTGTGACTTGCCTTTTCATTTTCTTAAAAGTGTCTTTAAAGAAAAAAAAAAGTAGCTTTATGAAGGTTGATTGACCTACAGTAAACTTAAGAATATATTGTGTACACAGTATGATAAGTTTTGACATATGCAACCATCTTGGAAATCATCACCACAATCAACCAATGAACATATCCATCCTGCCCTCTCAATTTCCTCATGCTCTGTATTAGTTTCTCCCTCCTCCTCCTGTTCCCCAGGCAACCACTAATCTGCTTTTTGTCACTATACATTAGTTTACATTGTTAAGAATTTTATATAAATAGACTCATACAATATATACTTTCTTTGTCTTAACTTCTTTCACCTAGCAAAATCCTTTGAGATTCATTCCTGTTGTTGAGTGTATCATAATTCATTCTTTTTTGTTGCTGAGGAGTATTCCATTGTATGAATATATCGTAAGTTGTCCATTCACCTTCTGTTGGACATTTGGATTGTTTCTAGTTTTTATTTATCACAAATAAAGATGCTATGAACATTAGTGTACAAATCTTTGTATGAGAAATTGCATTCATTTCTCAAGTACAGGCATAATACCTCAGAGATATTGCAGCTTCGGTTGCAGACCACAGCAGTAAAGCAAGTATCATAATAAAGTGAGTCACATGAACTTTTTGGTTTCTCAGTGCATATAAAAGTTATGTTTATATATTTACACTATACTGTATTAAGTTTGCAATAGCATTATGCCCCCCAAAAATAATTTATAGCCCTTAATTTAAAAATACTACTTTGTTGGGTAAAAAAAAAAAAAAAACCAAAAAAAAACAAGCTTGTTATCATCTGAGCCTTCAGCAAGCATTAATTTTTTTTTTTTAGAGTCATAATCCTCTTGCTGGTGGAGGGTCTTGTCTCAGTGTTGATGGCTGCTGACTGATCAGGGTGGTGGTTGCTGATGGTTGGGGTGGCTGTGACAATTTCTTAATGTAAAACAATAATAAAATTTGCCACATCAATTCCCTCTTCCTTTCACAAAAGATTTTTCTGTGTAGCATGAGATACTGTTTGATAGCATTTTACCCACAGTAGAACTTCTTTCACAATTGAAGTCAGTCTTCTCAAACACTGCTGCTGCTTTATCAACTAAGTTTATGTAATATTCTAAATCCTTTGTTGTCATTTCAACAATGTTCACAGCATCTTCACCAGGAGTACATTTCATCTTAAGAAACCACTTTCCTTTGCTCATCCATAAGAAGCAACTCTTCATCCATTGAAGTTTTATCATGAGATTGCAGCAATCCAGTCATCTCTTCAGGCTCCACTTCTAATTCTAGTTCTCTTGCTGGTTCCATCACATCTGCAGTTACTTCCTCCACAGAAGTCTTGAACCCCTCAAAGTTATCCATGAAGGTTGGAATCAACTTCTTCCAAACTCCTGTTAATGTTGATATTTTGACTTCTTCCCATGAATCATGAATGTTCTTAATGGCACCTAGAATGCTGAATCTTTTCCAGAAGATTTTCAATTTACTTTGCCCAGATCCATCAGAGGAATCACTATCTGTGGCAGCTATACCTTACAAAATGTGTTTCTTAAATAATGAGACTTGAAAGTCAAAAGAACTTCTTGATCCGTGAGCTATAGAATGGATGTTGTGTTAGCAGTCATGAAAACAAAATTAATCTCATTCTGTATCTCCATCAGAGCTTTTAGGTGACCAGGTGCATCGTCAATGAGCAACAACAGGGGGCTTAAAATACTCAGGAAACTGTGTTGTAAATAGATATGGTGTCATCAGATTTGCTGTTCCATTTATGGAGCACAGGCAGAGTAGATTTAGCATCATTCTTAAGGGCCCCAGGATTTTGGAATGATAAATAAGCATTGGCTTCAACTTAAAGTCATTTGCATCATCCTCTAACAAGAATCAGCCTGTCTTTTGAAGCTTTGAAACCAGGCACCGACTTCTCTCAAGCTGTAAAAGTCCTAGATGGCATCTTTTTCCAATAGAAGACCATTTCATATACACTGAAAATCTGTTGTTTACTGTAGTTGTCTCCATCAATTATCTTAGCTAGATGTGGTGGTTTGGAGCTGTACTTACCTCAAAAAACATGTTATTAAACTTAATCCATGCCTGTGGGTATGAACCCATTGTAAGTGAGAACTTTTGATGAGGTTACTTCAGTTAAGGTATGGGCCACCTCAATGAGGATTGGTCTTACTCCTATTACTGGAGCCCCTTATAAGTAGAATGAAATTCAGAAACACAGAGAGAAAGCCACAGGGAGCAGCCAAAAGCTGAAATGCAAAGGAACCCAGGAGAAAAGGGAGAGACCAGGAGAGGCTGCTGTATGCCTTGCCATGTGACAAGCTTAGGATCAAGGATCACCAGCAACCAGCCACAGAATGCCACAGTCTTTGGTAGAAAGCATTGCCTTGATGATGCCTTGATTCTGAGTTTCACTTAGCCTCAAAACTGTGAGCAAATAAATTCTCATTTTTTAAGCAGAATTATTGCATAGTATTTGCTTGAGCAGCCCAGGAAACTAAAACACTTCATCTTCCAGATAACTTGCTGCACTCTTCTACATTAACACTTAATGCTTCACCTTGCACTTTTATGTTATGGAGACGGCTTTCCTTAAACCTCACAAACCAACCTCTGCTAGTTTCAAACTCTTTCTGCAGCTTCCTCACTCTATCAGCCTTCATAGACTTGAAGAGAGGTAAGGCCTTGCTCCGTATTAGGGTTTGGCTTAAGGGAATGTTGTGGTTGGTTTGGTGTTTTTATCCAGACCACTAAAATTCTTTCCGTATCAGCAATGAGCTGTTTTGCTTTCTTATCATTCATGTGTTCACTGGAGTAGCACTTTCAATTTCCTTCAAGAATAAACTCCTCCTTTGCATTCACAGCTTGGTGAAACTGTTTGGTACAAGAGGCCTAGCTTTTGGCCTGTCTAGGCTTTGGCATGCCTTCCTTATTATACTTAATCATTTCTAGTTTTTTATTTAAAGTGAGAGATGTGTGACTCACATGAACATTGTAGAGGCCATTGTAGGGTTATTAATTGGCCTAATATCAATTTTTTTTTTGTCTCAGGGAATATAGAGGTCTGAGAAGAGAGAGAGAGATGGGGAAAGGCCAGTTGTTGGAGCAGTCAGAAAACACGCATTTATCAAGTTCATCATCTTATATGGACATGGTTTGTTGTACCCCAGAACAATTATAATAGTAACATCAAAAATTATTGATCACATGTATTGGAATAGCTAGAAGTAAATACCTGAAACTACCAAACTCCAACCCAGCAGTCTGGACTCCTGAAGACAATTATATAATAATGTAGATTACAGGCGGTGACAGTGTGATTGTGAAGACCTTGTGGATCACACCCCCTTTATCTAGTGTATGGATGAATGGAGGAATGGGGATAAAAACTAAAGGACAAATGGGGTGGGATGGGGGGATGATTTGGGTGTTCTTTTTTCACTTTTATTTTTTATTCTTGTTCTGGTTCTTTCTGATGTAAGGAAAATGTTCAGAGATAGATTGTGGTGATGAACGCATAATTATGTTATCATACTGTGGACAGTGGATTGTATATCATGGATGATTGTATGGTGTGTGAATGTATTTCAATAAAACTGAATTTAATAAAAAAAAAGCAAAAAAAAAATTATTGATCACAGATCACAACAGATATAATAATAATGAAAAAGTTTGAAATATTGTGAGAATTACCAAAATGTGATACAGACACAAAGTAAGCACATGTTGTTAGAAAAATGGTGCTGATAGACATGTTCAATGAAAGGTTGCCAGAAATCTTCAATTTGTAAAAATTGCAGTATCTGTGAAGTACAATAAAATGAAGTATGCCTGTAAATGCTTGGGATACCCATTGGAATGACTGAGTCATTTGGTAGGTATGTATTTAGTTGTTTAAAAAATTGCCAGACTGTTTTTCAAAGTTGTTATGCCATTTTATATTCTCACCATCAGTGTATGAGAGTTTCAATTGTTTTATATCTCTGTCAACACTCGATAAAACCAGTCTTTTAAATTTTAGACACCGTAATAGGTATACAGTGATATCTCATTGTGATTTTAATTAGCACATCACTTATAACTTATTAGTATTTTTTCATGTACCACTTGTAAATCTTTGATGAAGTGTCTGTTCAAATCTTCTGCCCGTTTTTATTTGGTTATTTATTTTTATTCCGTTTTTGGGAGTTCTTTATCTATTATAGATACAAATCTTTTATCAGGTATGTGGTTTGTAAATATTTTCTCCCAGTTCCTTTTTTTTTTTAATTCTCTTAAGCGTCTTTTGAAGAGCAGTTCTTAATTTTGATTAAGTCCAATTTATCAATTATTTCTTTAATTGTGCTTATGATGCCATATCTAAGAAATCTTTGCCTAACACAAGGTTACACAGATTTTTCTCCTGTTTTCTTCTAGAAGTTTTATGTTTTATATTTAGATCCATAGTGCATTTTGAATTAATTTTTGTTTATGGTAGCAGAATGGGTTGAAGTTCATAGCTTTTCATAGGGAAATCCAATTTTTCCAGCACTATTTCTTGAAAAGACTATCCTACTTCCACTGAATTGTCTTTGTACCTTGGACAGAATTCAACTGACCACATATGTTGTGGATGTATTCCTATTGCTATTCTGTTCCATTGATGTATTTGTCTCTCTTGACTCCAACACGACAATGTCTTGGTCACTGTAGCTTTATAGTAACTCTTAAAATTGTTTGAATACTCCAGTTTTGTTATTTTAAAAATTGTTTTAACTACTGTAGGTCCTTTGCATTTCCATAAAGATTTAGAATTAGCTTGCCAATTTCTACAATAAAAAGCCTGCCAGAATTTTGTCCAGGTTCTGTAATCTGATCTGGGGAGACCTGACGTCTTATCAGGACTTCAGCTCCATGGAAATGTTATAACTTCATAATTTATTTGGGTCTTCTAAAATTTCTTTCAGCAGTATTTTATAGCTTTATGTGTGCAGGCATTCATTTATTTTGTAAAATTTGCCTCTAAATATTTCATGTTTTTGATGCTATTGAATGTCATTTTTTTAATTTAAGATTTCTAATTTTTATTGCTGAAATATAATTAATGTTTATTTTTTGTTACCTTGCTACATTCACTTTTCAGTTCTAATAGCTTTTTTTTTTTTTTTTTCCTCCCCAGATATCTTAGGGTTTTTTCCTTGGATGATCATGTCATTGGTGAATAAAAACCATTTCACTTCTTTATAATCTGCATACTTTTTGTTTTTCTCATTGGACTTGCTAGGGCCTGTGGTACAATATTGTATAGAAGTGGTATGGTGGTTTGAAGCTGTGTGTACCCCAGAAAAGCATGTTCATAAATTTAAT
Organism: Choloepus didactylus; assembly: GCF_015220235.1. Lineage (NCBI taxonomy): Eukaryota > Metazoa > Chordata > Mammalia > Pilosa > Megalonychidae > Choloepus > Choloepus didactylus. Next base: position 79,302,789 of record NC_051307.1, read on the forward strand.
CCATTCCTGTGGGTGTGGGCCCATTATAAGTAGGACATTTTGATGAAGCTACTTAAGTTAAGGTGTGACCCACCTCAAACTGGAAGGTCTTAATCCTCTTACTGGAGTCATTTATAAGAGAATGAAATTAATAGACAAAGAGAGAGAAAGCCATGGAAGCAAGATGAAATCAATGAAACCAGGAAGAGAAGGGAACGGACAGCAAACGCTGCCATGTGCCTTGTCAGGTGGCAGAGAACCCGAGGATCACTGGCAGCTGGTCTTCAGAAAGAAAGCATTGCCTTGATACCTTGATTGGGACGTTTTCCTGTCCTCAAAACTGTAAACTAAACTCCCATTGTTTAAGCCAACCTATTTCATGGTATTTGGTGGAGTAGCCTGGGAAACTAAAAGAAGTGCTGAAACAGCCATTCTTGTCCTGTTGCCAGTCTTAGAGGTAAGGCATTTAGTTTTTCACTATTAAATGCAATAGGAGCAGTAGGCTTTTTATGGATGCCCTTCTCAGCTGTTCCCTTCAGTTCTAAATTGTTCAAAGTTTTTATCCATTGGACATGGTATTTCCTCAAACACTTTTTCTGCTTCTATTGAGATAAACTTGTTTTTTCTTTTAAATTTGTAAATATGATGAATTACACAGATTGCTTTTCAATTTTTAGATCAACTTTTCACTCCTGGGACTAATCTTATTGATGCTCTTATAGCCTTTTAATATATTGCTGGATTTGATTTGCTAATATTCTGTTAAGGATTTTCCTAAATTCTTGAGGGCTACTGGTCTGTAATTTTCTTGTCATGTCTTTGTCTGGTTTTGGTATCACTATTATGTTCTTGTAACATGAGTTAAGAAATATTCTTTCATCTATTTTCTTGAAGAGAATGTGTAGAATTGGTATTATTTCTTCCTTAAATATTTGATAGAATTCACTGAAGAAGCCATCTAGGCTTGGAATTTTCTTTGTGGGGGATTTTAGCTATGGATTCAATTTCTTAAAACATATAAGGTTATTCAGGTTATCTATTTTTTTGGTTTGACTTTTGGGGGTGGATGGGTAACAGCTTTGAGATATAATTCACATACCACAGAATTAAAATTTTATGGACATGTATATCAATCCCAGCTCAGCCCCTTAACTTACTGAACTTTGCAAGTTACTTCTCTAAGCCTATTTCTGAAATTGTAAAATGGAGCTAAAAATTCCTACCACACTGGATTGTTGTGTGGATTGAGATAACTTGTATGAGCTGTGATCTAATTTTAATTACCATAGCTTTGCTCATGGGCTTGTTGGTTACAATTTTAACTTCACTGCTTTGCAGATTTTATACATTCTATATATTCTTTATATCCATGAATGTGGTATATTACCCCTCTATTTACCTATTCCATTAATTCAGTCAATAAATTTTCCTTTATAAGTTCCAAAGGAACTTGGTACCTTGTATAAACTCTTTGCTAAATTACTCAGTTTGTTATCATTGTTAATGGGTTAGTTTTCTGTTTTCTAGCTGGTGAATATTGACAGAATACTCCTGATCCTTGTCTCTAGCTTTTACTAAACTCAATCGGTTCTGTACTGAAATATTGCCAAAACATCTTTGAGTTTTTTAATTCCACTGCAGTTCCTTTCTTTTCATTCTTAGATGTAAAAATGACCATATTAAACAATCATCCATTTTGCTATATTTAAGAGGATCAAACTCCAAATTCACTTATATATAGTTTTTTCAAAATTCAGTAAATTATGCCCCTCCCATCCTAACGTAGAACTTCATGGCAATTGGAAATGTTCTGTCTGTGCCCTGTTAAGCATCAAGTCAGGGTTAAGCCCATCCTTTTCATTGTCGTATACTCAGTGCCTGCTCCCTTGTGGGTACTCACGACCAAATCTAATGCAATGAAGTGTACTAGTCAAGGCAGATTAGAATGGGATAAACTGTAAGAGTCTAGGGGCACAAGCTAAGATGGAATCAAAATCTCTAAAGTGTAAGCTAGACTATTGCTTAAATTCTGAACTTTATCCCCTTTGTACTTCCTTTCATCCTTTTTTAAAAAAAAACTCAATTGTATTTTTACACTCCTGAGATTATTTTGAAAACCTTTTCTGATATACATCCAAATGAATTTGAAATTACTTACCTCAAAGTGATATATATCCAAATGAATTTGAAATTAGTTACCTAAAAATACCCAGAAATTATCTAATTATCCTATAAATGAAACAGTGATAAAAGAACACAATATATTATTTAAGGACTTCAACATAACAGAATTCTCTTTTCAGCTTTTTAAACTACTTTTTTTTCCCCATCTAAGCCAATATATGCATTTGACATTTGGGTTATATGTGCATATAAAACAGGCACATTTGTCAAAGTAAGCAGAAGATGAAACAGCATAGTGTCCTTTTTGGATATGAATTTTCAGAGGCAAGGTGGTCCAAATGGGAGCAAAAAACTGACTTCCTCATGAAATAAACTAGATAAACAAAATTAAGAATAATGCTAAAGATTTATTCCATAAGTCATTCTCTTTCCTAGCCTTGTAACATACAAGTGTGCATTCTGGGTATGTGTGAATCAAAATACTTCCAATCAAGATTGTGAACTCCTATGACTAGGGATACCTAATTCAACCAAAGGCCCAGGTACTGTCTCCAAACTCTGAGAAGCTGATCCCTTTGTGTATAACCTGATCGGTCCCTGAACTTTGGGTATCTGTGTGACAACTGAAGAGCTAAAGCTCTGCAGCTATGTCAGTGTAAGTGCATACAGCAACTGTTAAAAAAGTTGAATGAGTCCGGACTTCAGTTAGGATACAAATGAAGCAGATCTGGTTAGGACTAGGGCAAATCAGGTCAAAGGGTAAAGGATGATACTAACCACGTTTTACAATTTCAACATCCATGTGAGACCAAGGGAAGAGATGTTTATTTGGTGCAGAAGTTATATTCCTTAAACAATTTAACTCATACAGTTTGTCCAAACACCGTAATTACATGGAACTTAGAATAGGAAGTGAGACCTGGCAGGTTTGCATAGGTTAATGTGAAACAGTGACACATACCAAAGTAATTTGGGCAGAGACTAGAAATACATATGCAGGGCCATCCTGAGGAGCTGGGGGAAAATGAAGAGGTGTTGGACTTCCTCACCTGGATTGTTGCTGATGTTCTCACAACCGTTGGTATGCCAAGCCCTCTATCTTGGGGCTTGCCCTTATGAAGCTCGCTACTGCAAAGGAGAGGCTAAATCTACTTAGCATTGTGCCTAAGGGTCTCCCGAAGTACCTCTTTGTTGCTCAGATGTGGGCCCCTCTCTCTAGCTAACCCAACTCAGCAGGTGAACTCACTGCCCTCCTCCCTATGTGGGACCTGACTCCCAGGGGTGTAAATCTCCCTGGCAACGCAGGATATGACTCCCGTGGATGAATCTGGACCCAGCATTGTGGGATTGAGAACATATTCTTGACCAAAAGGGGGATGCGAAATGAAACAAAATAAAGTTTCAGTGGCTGAGATTTCAAATGGAGTCAAGAGGTCACTTGGGTGGGCACTCTTATTAAACACTACATAGATAACCCTTTTTAGGTTTTAATGTAATGGAATAGCTAGAAGTAAATACCTGGAATTATCCAACTGCAACCCTTGCCTCTTAAAGATGATTGTGTAACAACGTAGCTTATAATGGGTGACTGTGATTGTGAAAGCCTTGTGGATCACACTCCCTTTATCCAGTGTTATGTTTGGATGAGTAGAAAAATGGGGACAAAAACTAAATGAAAAATAGGGTGGGATGGATGATTTGGGTGGTCTTTTTTATTTTTTATTATTTTTATTTTCCTGGTGTAAGGAAAATGTTCAAAAAAGTAGATTGGGGTGATGAATGCACAACTATATGATGGTACTGTGGGCAACTGATTGTACATCACGGATGATTTGTAATATGTGAACATATCTCAATAAAATGGAATTTAAAAACAAAACAAAAAAGGCCCAGGGATAAAGAGACAGATTATTTGACAGTCTCAATGGACTCAGATATTAACTTGGGCCTGAAAGTGCTGTTTCAATTACTTATTAAGATCATAATTAAGAATATTAGAATACTAGCTATCATTGGATTAGTGCCTTAAGGATAAACATTGGAAAGAAATGATTGTTATACAACACACACAAAACGTATTTCATGGTTGTACTATTTTATTTGTTCCACTATTTTTGTAATTGGGGCAAGATAAGTGATACAATTTGTTTAAGGTATCCCATAAACTGTCTGGATCAAAGATTTTTATTAATTCTTCTGCCAAACACAACATTGATTTCCATCTACAATTAGTTTTTAAGATAAAAAACAATAGGTCAATTGAAAAAGTTGTGGCCTTGAGCTAGCAAACATACACTTTGAACACACTTGTTGACTAAGAAAATCTAGAACATCACTATGGAGGTTAATCATTATTGGCCTTCAGCAACGAATGGATGCAGCTTTACTGTGACTTTGCAGTACCTAATACACTGCTGGTATAGTCTCAAAGTTGGAGTCATTCCCAAAATAGGAATCTTCAATAAACTGTTTTTGTAGATCATAGCTCCCAAGTAGTTCAACTCTTGCTTTGCAGTTTTTAACTTCACTACATTTTGTATTCAAATCTCTGATTGCTTTCATCAAATGTGGCCAAATCTTGGGAACCTGCCAAGCAACATGATTCATAGGAATATCATGCTGCTTCATGCAATTTTGCCCTCGATGGATCAGCAGGGTTTCCTATCTCCCATGAGTGGATGTTGTGGCACTATCATCCAATTATCTGAAATATTTTGATCAGTTACAAATTTTCTGAAAACTGCTTCTGCAATGGGTGATCAACTAATACTACCCAAAGATACAAACAGCACTGACTTGGGTGGTTGCACATCCATTTCCTCAGGAGCAAAGAGGCAGAGTGTGAGTCCTTTCATTCTTATAGTCTCCACTTTCTTTAGGAATTAAGGCTTTAAGTGAAAGCAAGTCAGTGGAGGAGATATTCCTCTTCCAAAGTTTAAAGTCAAGATCCTTGTGGGCTCTAGTCTTTATTAAAGAGGTAGGCCTTCACCTAGACATGAATTTTACTCAACTTAAAGATAAGTTGATTTACCTTTAAAGAGGCCATGGACCTTTTATACCTTGCTCACTGTCATATGTCTAGAGCTGAGAATAGTTGGTGCTCAACACAGTAGGAACAATTTGTAACTTTATATTTACTAAAGGCAGATAACCTTACATAAAAAGGTAGCAAGGACAAAGAATGTCACAAAACTGCTTTCAAAAAACTATTAATAAAACCCTCATCTTACTAAAAGCACCCGATATTACGTATATACTAATTTTTTCAAGTTGTATATTCAAATTCACCTGTATAAGCCGTTAGATGTGTTATCTGCCAGTTTTATTGTACTTTAAGGTAGGAAACTGCCAGTGACAAGTGTTCAAATCTTTATAGAGAACTTTGATATCCTCAATGCTGTTTCTAAAAGATGAACTAGATGAGATCGAGAAGTCTGATACAAAAAAACAAAGAAAAAAAGGGAAAACATATTCAGATACCCTGCAAAGATAGAGCCATCTAACATGTGCTTTAATTTATACTGCTTAAATCCTTTGCAAGCTAAGATAAGCTCTAGTTTTTTGAGGATAGTAATAAAGAGTAAAACTGGGATGAAATTCAGCTGTGGCAAATAAATCAGGAATGTCTAACTCGAAGTACACAAATGACAAAATACTCCATCAAATGGGTATCTTCCCAAATGTTAGATGTAAGCTTTCATCATATAGTAACATAAAATGGGCCGCAATTCTTCAAGATTTAGAATTTAGGCTGTAAATAATGACTGCTTCATATTAACTTTATGCTCCCAACTACTTCTAGAGCAGACTTTGATTCTAGATAAATTCTTACCTAAAGAAACTCAAATATTTTAATTTAGAAAATTGAAAAGAACTTCTACCCCAGTAACAGACTGCTTCCTGATTTCACATTTCTCAATGTTCCATCAACATATTTTAAAAATTTGAGTCAAGCCCTTTTCCCATATGCTGTTACTTGGCTGTATTATAAACTAAGATTAAGTTCCTGTGGCACAGTCCTGCAAGCAAGGTCCAATTCAGGACCCTCTGTCATGTGAAATAGTCATTCCCTAAAATATTCCCATTGGCTTACTGTTCCTACTTATGAATGCCAGTACCCAACTTTCCAGGAATGTCCAAATCACCTAGCTAGAAAATCACCAATCTGGAAGATAGATTAGTGCCCCAACCCTAAAACCAAACCACAAGAGGAAAACTTTTGGGCCCACTTCCTATTTCTTGTGCATTCCAAATTGTAAACTGCAGAGCTCTCTAACCCTTGTTTAGGAAACTAATCTCTTTAGAGAGTAATGTAACAGGATCTTATGAAGCACCCTGCCTTGTCAACAAAACCCAGCATTTTCTTCATGCAATATGGTAGCCAGTCTCCTAGATGGCTGCCAATGACCCCCACCCTCTTGGTATTCATAACCTTGTGTAGCCCTCCCCACATTGTACCAGATTAACCTGTGGGACCAATATATGTTAGCAATAGTAGTAGGTTACTTCTACAGTTAAGTTGCAGGAGTATGGTTTCTGCTCAGTCTTGTATTATTAGCTCTGGGGGAAGCCAGATGCCAAGGTGCCACTCAGACAGCCTGTGGACACACCTACATAGCAAGGAACTGAGGCCCAACAATAGCCATGTAAGTGAGCCATCTTGGAAGTGGCTTTACCAGCCCTGGTCAACCCTTTGGAAGATGCAACTCTAGCTGACAGCTTGACTGCAGCCTGTCATGAGATCCTGAGCCAGAACCACACAATTCAGCAACTTTGGGTTTCCTGACTTTTAGAAACTGTGGGACAGAGTAAATGGCTATTGTTTTGAGCTGCTAAATTTTAGGGTGCTGTACTACATAGTGATAACTCAGACCTGGCAAAAAATTCGCCAGTGGTTCAGTGCGAAAATGTATTTGTATTGCTTTGAAACTCTTAGGTTCTAAAATCACCAAATCAACTCAGTCATTACTTTATTTTGGTATATGTTAATCCTCATACTAAATGTAACCTGGAAAGGGAAAAACAGGAAAATGAATATATTGTTCGAAAAAACCCTTTAGGTGATTAGACATACTCCTCAGAAATGCTCTGACTCCACCTCACTACCAAATGAAATACCATTGAAAACTGTTTCCAGTTTCAAATTACTTGAAACTTCTCTAACTTCAGTCCTGTCTTTCATTGTGAAATACAAAATGCCCACAAATAAAATCCATTAAATGTCACCTGGCAGGTCTGCCCAGAAATAAGAAAATTTCAAAATACAGTATAGCACTGCTTTAAAAAAGCTGCAAATTCTCTATTCATTTTAAATCCAAATTACTTGAGACACACTAGTCCTGAACTTTCCCAACTAAGCCCTTTTTTTAAGACATAGTGCAAAGACCACTCAATGTTTCTTGAAAGGAATAAACAAAATTCTAATTACAAAAGTTTTGACTAAGATATTAGTGAGCTAATCTTGTTAAAAACAAAATTTTAAATTCATGTTTGTTTAATATTCAGGAGAAACTTAACCTGTTAGATGTTTTTAACAGTTACATTCAAAATACAGAAGCATTAGGATAGCTTCTTGGACTTTTTCCCCCATCTTTGGGATTGAACTGCAGATATTAAAGTTTAACATTAGGGTTCTTACTAGGTACCATCCTCTGTGTTTCAGAATTTATTTTACATGTACAGTTTTATTTAATCTTAACAAATCTGAGGTAGGTAATACTTATTTTACCCCTCATATTACAAAAGAAAAAATCAAGATGAAACAAAAATTTTACAGGCAACTTAGATGATCATATTTGTAGTTAATATCTGTACTAAGTTTTACAATGCAACATCTGCGGGTAGTCTCATAAAAATAAACACCTGGCATACAATTAAAGTTATTTAAAAGAAATAAAATCCTCTTCCCTAACTTTAAAAGACTTGAAAATCAAAACTTTTTCTAAATTGGGCAGTATTCCAAAAGGTCTGAATTAAGGGGCCTTGATTACACTTGGCCTATCTTAATGAGTTTTGAGTTAGATCTTAAAGAAATGTGAAAGTAAATGAAACAGTATGGTTAACAGTATCAGTAACTACATATAGCTGCTGATCCCAGAATACAGACGTCAGTACAATGATATTTACCAGACATCACAGATTACTAGCAGAACATCACAAGTTTATTTCAGATGTAACAGCAATGTTAAAATTGACAAGTTTAATTCTTAACCACACCAGGTAAACTTAGCCATTTAAGTATTTTTAAAGTTATTCCCTCCAAAAAACTGAGGGAGCTTTTCTTTTCCACCACCACACACAAAGATTTCCCAATAGTTCTATTTTTGGAGGACTTTCAATTGATAAGTAAACTGCTTTGGGGGATATTTCAGAACTTTCTTACCAAATGAAAACTAATCTGGACAAATTATATATTGCATAGATATATCTACAGATTCTCTTCTTTAGAACAGAAATCAATTATCATATAGTATAATTTTTACCTATTCATCACACAGTAAAAACTATCTATCCTGAAAAATATGATGGACACATTCTGTGATCTTCCAGTTAATAGAATTATTTATTGTAATACCTCCAACAAGAGAATTTTTATTATATGTCAAAATTACCAACTCAACATGGGACACGCAATTCAGTCTTTACTGATTCACAGGCATATGAATCAGTGCCCAGCTTTTCTCTCTCCTTAAGTGGATGGAATTGATGCAGGACGATTAACCCTTTACAAACATTTACGATTTAGGTTAAGTTATTGAAAAGTGTGGAAAAAAGAAAACTATAATGACAGGGAGCCTGCACAATCAATTCAAAATTTAAATTTTTTCCCTCCTTAAATAACATTTACTTAATTGTCATGAGGCAGCTATTCTGTTTTCAATAACCACATTTAGGGATACATTCATAGGACTGTTTAGATAGTCCAGGCAAAATGGTTATAGAAATAGAGGCAGTGTCATCTCAGAAAATTCATTTACATATCAAAATCTATTTTGATAACCTGAAGCTTACAAAAAGAGTGAATTCTTCAAACTAATGCCTTCTGTAACTCAAGCACTCTTCTCTTGGCAAGAGCAAGCTGAAGTTTATCCACGAAGGTTAAAGGTGCTTAACATGAAACCTTTCTTCTAAGCCTAGATTCAGACTGCTTAAAAAACTGATGCTCAAGAAACAGCGTGGTCTTTGTAGATTTTTACTATCTTAAGACTGGAGCCCTATATGTTCATTCATCAACTACCTTCCTTTTCTGTATTATTCTTGGCACTCAATAAGACTGTTTAAGTCTATTACACTTTCACATTCTCAAATAAGAACTTAGGATTATAAAATGTGCATAAATATTTTGTAAATAGCATATCTGGAGAGATGACACTTTCATACCAGAATTTTACATAAGAGGATAAACGTTATGAACCAACCTTCCTTTCAAAGTCAAGCAAGAGAAAACTCAATCCTTGTGTAGTTTTAAAATCTAATGGGACATTGTAAAAGGTCATCAGTATTGACAATCTAAAAAATTTTAAATATTGAAGATGGGACTACGGGAGGAAAAGACAAAAATTTCAGATGTTTCCCATCTTTCAAAAAAAAACTGATCAATATCAAAGCCACTTGTCTACGTGCCAGAAAATATTCTGGCATAAGTCAGTTCTGTCAGTAGAGGAGGTCACAGTGACATGTGCATTATTAACACTTATAGACTTCTACTTTTCCAAGAATAGAAGCAATACGTTCAACAATTCCACTCTTCCCCAAATCCTTAAACTCAACACTGTAGGCACAGAGTGTAATCAAATCTGGGATGTTCTCCAACAGGTAAGCAAAGGCGCAGCTATGTTCTCAAAAATACTGCCTAGATATTCTTCCCTATTAAATCAAACACTCAGAGGCCACAGGTTTAGCAGCCTGCATTAGCTGACATTAAATGCATTTTTTGTGCCACAAATACAGCTAAACTTCCTTTTAAGTACTTTTTAATATGTCCAAGAGAAAACACCTGCTTCAGGTTTAATTAGGGGTCTTGACCAATAAGGACATAAACTCCATTTTTAACAATGTTGACTAAAACTACTATTGGGTTCACTGAAGAAAAAGGGCAGGAGAAAAAAAAAGGTAAATCACAACAAACCTCTTTAGGTCAGTTAAAGGCATATCTCTAGCTGGGATATTAAAATAAATTAATCTCACCAGCTCACACTCTAAAAGTTAATTCCACTGGTAACAATCAACAGCAGGAAAAACAAACCTGCTAACAACTAGCCCACTCATTAGCAAAAAGCAGTTTAACTCAAATACTGAGACCAAAGTATAAACACTACCTAACCAAACTGCCCCATCTACCTCAACCACCAGCAAAGAAGAAAGGAAACAACTGCATTAAAAAAACAAAAAACAAAAACAACAACAACCAAAGCTTAAGTATTTCTTACAAGGATAATAATGGTCCAACTCCTGAGATGGTGCTCAGAAGGACTAACAGTGGAGTGAAGGCAATGTTTAGGGATTAGTATCCCACAAATAGTCTTTAAAAAACCCAAAGTACCACAAACACACTAACTTGTCTATGAATTAGAGAACAAGATATTGCTGCTGCTTCTTTTTGTCTTTTGAAATATACAATATTTTGTAGGCTCTGCCCTTCAATGTGAAAGCAGGACATTTTAAAAAATTAGCTAAAAAATTTGAAATTATTTAACACCCCAATTTTTGGAACCATATACTTTAACTGTGAAACTAAACATACCTACACCTTCTCCCTCCCTCAATGAAACCACCTCACGAAAGTCAGAAAACTCAAACAATCCAAACATGATTAATGTCCTTGAAAGTATTAAAACTTTTAGAGAAAAGGAAGGAAAGATAGAAAAAAGAAAGAAAGAGAAACAAGAATAAAGAGGGGGGAAGCGTTAAAAGAAAGAAGGGGAAAAAAATCAGTGGGCCTCTCTTTTATTTGGCGACAAGCAAGTGCAAGAAAGTTCATCTGTAATTTGTTCAGTTATCTGTTTTATGCACATCTGCATTCTGGCCAGAAGGGACTTTGAGGTTTTTCTGCAACACATGAGCATCTGCAGGCTCTATCCTCTTATAATAGTTCTTCTTTGTCTCAATAATCTCAAAGCCAAACTTCCTGTAGAAGTCAATTGCTGACTCATTGCTGATCTGGACATGCCTGAAATGTAAAGGTATCAGAAAAAACAAGTAAAATTATGATTTCATCTCCTTTTAAGTGTTCTCCACAGATACCCTCAAATCTGAAACCCCCAGCTAGTAAAACTGGCTGGAATACTGCCGATATTCCTTAGATTCTCTTTACAAAATAAAATTTGTAATTTTTCACACACAGTATTACTAGTAATCTACAAAGATTAAGTACTCATTTCAGAAAAGGTTTCGATGACAAATTTACACTTTTAACCTAACCCTTAAATTAGCAAGATAGCTGGCTGAGATAAGGAAGCTCAACAATAGTGTTTATTCCCGCAATCAGCAAAGGGTAAAGTACCTTATTTATACTATTATTTTTTATTGGAAGGAGAGAAGAGATTCTTACCATTAAAAACAGGTTAAATAACCACAGGGACAATTCAAAGGCCATATTAATAAATTCAGTAAAGAAGAAAAATAAAAAGCTAGGGTCTTGAATGTCTGAATATGTTCTAATTGATTAAAAAAAAAACACTATATTTTGAAAATAAATAATTTGAACTTTCTCAATTACTTCCAAGACTAGCATTACATAATCTAATTTCTCCCACCAACAAATTGAAAATGAGAATAATCTTAAATATCTGTATTTAAAACAATCTATGGTTATGGTCTTAGCCCTGGCTCTTAATCTGAGTCTTCTCAAGATCCATATATACTTTCAGCTAGATATGCTCTGATTTTGATTATTAAAATAAAAGAGCATGTCACTGAGAGCCTTGAACAAATTACAGAGAGTATAAACAGCATGGTCTGAGAGAAATAATATTAATGGTCTTGAATTCTGAAGACCTGAATTTTAATCCTGGTACCATCCCTGTGACTTTGGAGCCCCCACCACAACATAAAAAAAGCAAAACAATTATGTTTTATCTAAGTTTCTTTACCTATTAATAAAACAAAACAAAACAAAAAAGCTCTTAAAACAACAACTTCCACGGTGTTTCCAAAGACCCAATGAAATAAGTGACCACAGTTTAAAGTTTCTAGTCAAGACTTCTACTGCCAATGTATTAAATGCTTTAGGTAAGAACATTAAAAATTATTTTACTTACAGATAGATGTTGTCAAAAGTGCCATCTTTTTCACAGATGTTTAAGACATGATTTAACATTTTAGTTCCTATCAATAAAACAAACAGTAAGGAACCTCATAAAAATCAACCTTTAAATTATACCTCTATCTGTGTGCCATCTTAATACATGTACTTACTGTACCTAATATAATTGATAAGGTACACACTAAACACTGTTATTTTCCAAAATTCTGTTCTCTCTCTCCAATACCTACACATGTTTAAACTGCTAACAGAAGAGCAACCTTTATATACAAGCCCTTCTAGGTAGAAGAAAGCCAGAAAATGCAAAAAGGACATAAAAATTACAAATGTATATAGGGCTTCCAACTGAATTATGTTAGGAAATAAACACTAGTTATTTTTTTTTACCTTAACCAATGTAAGTAATCCTCTCCCAGTATTCCCAAAAGAAATGGTTTTACTTATTTGGTCAGGAACAGTAACAAACAATGTATTTATGCTTCATTGAAGAAGTATTAAATAAATAAAATATTTTTACCTATTCCTAGCCTTCGGTAAGGTGCCAGACATCCTAGTGTCATGATGTAAAGTCTCTTCTGATTCTGTGAATGATCCACCCTACAGCATACCGCACCTACTGCAATATCATTGAAATAGGCTGCCATGGAAAATATAAAGATTTAAAGTCCAATAGACAGAATAACACATTTTATTTAATCTTTACCTTCCCCCTTAAATAAGAACTTGTGCTATCAGCATTAAATTTTATCAGCTACTCTGAATAATGATAGCCTCTTTTGGAAATAATGGTCCCCAAAACCTCTTACAGTGTCTTGGGAAGTTTATGCTTCCTTTCAGAATAAAGCTAAAAAATGAAAACACACACAGGCACATGCTAAATAGTAAGACAAAGCATTTAGTAGATCCTTTTTAAATTCAAATATTTTCTCTTGATTTCTCTCAGATTTTTCTCAGAACCTGGATCCCCATTTCCTCACTTGTAAAATAAGGAGACTAAATTAGTTACCTTTTTCTTCTACAATACTAAAAAATAGGAGTCAAGAACATGAATAGGCAAATGAAGACAAGAAAAAAAGCAATATAATACCAAGTTTCGCCAGCTCGCCAACCTCCAGTACATCCTTGTAGAATTTGTCATTGTAGCTGACTGGAAAGATGACTTGGTTTAATCTCTTCAACTGTTTAATATTGTGTGGTGTCACATCTCCTAGCTCGATCCGGCTACTGGAACAAACCAAAATGTACTCAATAACTCAACAAATGAAGCTAATTACATTTTAACACGAACATATTAAAAAACCTAATTTTCTTTACATAATCACAAAAATCAACCAACATTCAGAACTTACCATCTATATGTAAATTTTGTCAGCCATTTGATCAAGTCTACTCAGTTTTCATATAATTGTACACATTTAGAGACAAATACAGTATACAACAATTACTAAGTATCTTAGAATACTCTACAATAAATATATTATTTTCCACTTAGTTTGCAGTTCAGAAAAATTTAAAGACATCTTTAATAATCAAAAAGAGGCAAATGATCCTTTTCACTCTAATTATTATTCTTGTTGTTCTTGTGTGTGTGCTAATGAAGGTGTCAGGGATTGATTTGGGTGATGAATGTACAACTATGTAATGGTACTGTGAACAATCGAAAGTACGATTTGTTTTGTATGACTGCGTGGTATATGAATATATCTCAATAAAATGAATATTAAAAAAAAAAAAAAAAAAAAAAAGACATAATGCTGAGCAAAATAAGCCAGGCACAAAAAGAGAGATATTGTATGTTACCACTAATGTGAATTCTGTGAAAAATGTACAATGTTTTATACTGTAGAATGTAGGGGACCTAGAGATACCAATTAGTGGAGGGGGAATGATAATCTAATAAGAACAGATAAACTATGGAGGGTAATCTCAATGTTATGGGAATGCTCAGGAATGATTATGGTTTGTAAACTTTCTTGGATATAGTAAGATCATGTTGGAAGCAACAGAGTTATTTTAGGTTTTTTTTTTCTCTTATTCCATTGTTCTCTTAGGGGTTGTTAATTTTCTTGGGGTATGGTAGGAACATGTTGGAAGCAATGTAGTTATTTTAGATTATTTGTTTTTCTTACTCCTCTGTTTGGACATGGTTTATTAATTTTCTTGGGGTATGGTAGGAACATATTGGAAGCAAAGTAGTTATTTTAGGTTATTTGTTTTCCTTAATCCATTGCTTTGTTTGAAATGTTGTGGGTTTTTTTTGGTTGTTGTTTGCCTGTTTGTTTTTAATTTTTTGATAAACAAAGTTAAAAAATTGAAAAAAAATCAGTAGAAAAATGGGAGTAAAAACTAAATGACAAATAGGGTGGGATGGGGGGATGGTTTGGGTATTCTCTTTTCACTTTTATTTTTTATTCTTATTCTGATTCTTTCTGATGTAAGGAAAATGTTCAGAAATAGATTGTGGTGATGAACGCATAACTATATGATCATACTGTGAACAGTTGATTGTATACCATGGATGACTGTATGGTTTGTGAATATATTTCAATAAAACTGAATTAAAAAAATAAATAAATAAATTAAAAAAAAAAAAAAAACAAAAAGAGGCAAATGGGATTCCATACTGGTAGGAATGTAGACAAAGATAGTTATCTCTGAAGGACACACTAGCACTATGTATTGAAAAGCCTAAAAAGTATACTCTCATTATCAAAGTAATCATATGTCCAAGAATGTCCTCTAAGGAAATAATCCAAGTAAGCAAAAACACACACATTCTATTCACCGAGAAAAATGGTCCAGGAACTACCCATATCAGAGTCCCATGGGGCAGTATTCAAAATTCACATTCCTGGACCCTACCCCAGACTTTTAGAACCAGAACCTCTGGGAATGGAGCCAGAAAATCCACATTTTGAACAAGCACACCAGTTTGAAAAGTACCTATCAGAATGCAATAGTATGTCTCAGAAGCTCAAGCAGCGCTGGGAGCCAGCAGCCCACCTTCATGAACGCTCCGAAGCACTGGCCCGCACCCACTCTGCTGCAAAGATGCCCAAAAGAGCGAGCACCTTGGACTAAGGGATGGGGAAGGAGGAGCCCAAGAGGAGGTATGGGAGGTTAGGCTGTCAGCCAAACCCACTACTGCAGAAGTGGAAAGAAAGCCAAAAAAAGGCAGCAGGAAAGAAACCAAAAAAGTCTTCAGACAAAAAAGTGCAACCAAAAGGGAAAAGGGGAGCAAAGGGAAAACAAGGTAAGTGGCTTGGAGAAACTAAAAATGAGGAGAGTACAGCCTCTGGTGAAGTGAGAGAGAAAGAAGCCAAGTCTGATTAATCTCATATACCATATCTTATCAGTGGTCCCTGGTTCTTCCTAGTTATATAATCCAGAGGAATATTTTTATCAATCATTTTGTAAATCCAAGTTTTTTGGTAGCGCTAGAAGAAACATTTTTAGGAGACTGAAATCCCACCTCAACCCATTTTTTGGGGGGGTCTTTTTTTAAAATTCAATTTTATTGAGATACATTCACATACCATAGTCATCCAAACTGTACAATCAATTGTTCGTGTTTCTATTATATAGCTGCGGATTCATCACCACAATCCATTTTTAAACATTTCCATTACTATTCCCCCAATAAAAATAAGAATAAAAATTAAAGAAGAACACCCAAATATCGCACCCCCCCATCCCTCCCTATTATTCATTTAGTTTTTGTCCCCGTTTTTCTACTCCTCTGTCAATACACTGGATAAAGGGAGTGTTAGCCACAAGGTTTTCACAATCACATGGTCACACTGTGTAAGCTATATAGTTATATTATCATCTTCAAGAATCAAGGCTACTGGATTGCAGTTCAACAGTTTCAGGTATTTCCTTCTAACTATTCCAATGCAGTAAAAACTAAAGAGGGATATCTATATAACACATAATAATAACCTTCAGAACGTCCTATTGACTCCATTTGAAATCTCTCAGCCACTGAAAAACTTCGTCTTGTTTCATTTGTCTTCCCCCTTTTGGTCCAGAAGGCTTTCTCAATCCCACAATGCCGTGTTCAGACTTATCCCCAGGAGTCATGTCCCATGTTGCCAGGGAGATTTACACCCCTGGGAGTCATGTCCCACCTAGGGGCGAGGGCAGTAAGTTTTACCTGCAGAATTGACTTAGAGAGAGACCACATCTGAGCAACAAAAGAGGTTCTCTGGGGGTGACTCTTAGGTACAATTATAAGTAGGCTTAGCCTCTCCTTTGCAGTAACAAGCTTCATAAGGGCAAGCCCCGAGATTGAGGGCTTGGCCTTCTAAATCGGTAGTCCCCAATGCTTGTGGGAATATCAGTGATTCCCTAGGTGGGGAAGTTTAATATTTCCACATTTTCCCCCAGTCTCTCAAGGGAGTTTTGCAAATACATTTTTATTCTCTGCCCAAATTGCTCTGGGTGTACTGGGGCTTCAAATTGTTACAAACCAACCAGATAACACTCCCTATTCAAAGTTCTATGTAATTATGGTGTTTACATAACCTGACCATACAAGTTAAATTATATAGTGCACTACAGAAAACATAGATTTTTCCACTGAATAACATCTCTTCTTTTGGTCTCACACAGAAGTTGGAAGTTTTAAAACACCCTCAACATTGTCCTTCACCCTTTAGTTGAATTTACCTTAGTCTTAACCAAGTCCATTTTGTTCATATCTCTTAACTGAAGTCTGGTCTCTTTTTCAGCCTCTTTAACATTTGCTGTATGGGGTAATGCTGACATTCATAGCTGCCAAACTCTGGCTCTGAGTCTCAGGTGTCACACAGATACCCAAAGTTCCAGGGTCTGACCAGGTTATACAAACAGATACAAACATCTCAGAATTTAGAAGTAACTGTAACAACTCAGGAATAGATGTGACTGCTGTAAGGGCTTACACACTAGAAACCTTTACCATAAGACATTCCCTGATAACCTATACTCTCAGATTCAATTCTCAGAGTTTGCACATTACGGTTAGTACATATTAGTGAGGCGTTACAATGTTTGTCTTTTCATTTCTGGTTTATTTCACTTAACATACTGTTCTCAAGGTTCATTCACCTAGTTGCATACCTCACAACTTCCTTCTTGCAGTTGCTCAATATTCCATTGTACATATACACCACAGTTCGCGATTCCGTTCATCAGTCAATGTACCCTTAGGTCACCTCCATCCACTGCGAATCGTGAATACTGCCACCATGAACACCACCGTGCAAATGTCCATTCATGTCCCTGTCCCTGTTCTCAGTTCTTCCATGTATATATACCCATTATGCGGTTCCAGGACCATATGGCAACCCCATACTTAGCTTCCTGTGGAAACACCACACTGCCCTCCAGATGGGCTGCACCATTCTATGTCCCCACCAACACTGAATAGGTATATCTCTCTCTCCATATCTTCTCCAGCACTTGTATCCCTCTAGTTTTGAAGCACTTTTATTCACACATCACATATTCCCTCCTAAGGAAACAATCAGTGGTTTCCGGTATAACCACACAGTTATGCATTCACCACCATGATCTATATGAGGACATTTCCATTTCTTCTGCAAAGGAGGAGGAAGGGGGGGGGCAATGAAAAAATAAAAGAAAAAGAATACAATAAAAATGTCAGGCAACAATACAACGCCAAGAATCCCATATCCCTCCCTTACAGCCCCCTCTTACGGGTATTTAGCTTTGATATACTGCCTTTGTTACAATTAATGGACGCGTATTACAATGCTGTTAACTATATGCTTTGGTTTGCAATGGTCGTATTTTATTCCCCACTACCATCCCATTTTCAACACCTTGCAATGTTGACCTTCATTTGTTCTCCCTCATGTAAAAGCATTCTTATATTTGTACATTTAATCACAATCATTGACCACGCTAGGTTTCACTAAGTTACACGGTCACAGTCTCTATATTCTATTTTTCCTTCTGGTGTCATACATGCCTCTAACCTTCCTCTTTCAACCGTAGTCACAGTCATCTTTGCTCAGTATACTTATAATATTGTGTTACCATCACACAGTATTGTGCTATCCATTTCTGGATCTATACAATTAATTCTGTTGAACATTCTGTACTTCAGCATCAAATGCCCACTCTGTACCTTCTTTCTGTCTCCTGGTATCTTCATTTCTACACTCTTCTCCAAACCTCTCTCTCCTGTCTTTTCCTATCTATCTGTAGCACTCCCTTTAGTATTTCTTGTAGAGGAGGTCTCCTGCTCATGAACTCTCTCAGCATCTGTTTATCTCTAAATACTTTAAACTCTCCCTCATTTTTGAAGGACAGTTTGCCGGATATAAGACTCTTGGTTGGCTGGTTTTCTCTTTCAGTATTTTGAATACATTACACCACTGCCTCCATTGTTTCTGCTGAGAGATCCACACTTAGTCTAATTGTAATGTAATGGATTGCTTTTCTCTTGCTGCTTTCTGAATTATCTTTGACATTTGAAAATGTGATCAGTAAGTGTCTTGGAGTAGGTCTGTTTGGATCAATCAATTCTGTTTGCGGTACACTGCACTTCTTGAAATTGTAATTTTGTCTTTCATAACAGTTGGAAATTTTAATTGATTATTTCCTCTATTATTCTTTCTGCACCTTTTCCCGTCTCTTCTCCTCCTGGGACACCTATAACACATATATTCATGTGCTTCATGTTGTCATTCAATTTCCTGAGTCCCTGCTCATATTTTTCCATTCTTCTCCCTATCTGTTGTTTTATGTGTAGGATTTCAGATGTCCTGTCCTCTAGTTCATGAATCCTTTCTTCTGCCTCTCCAAGTCTACTGTTGTGTGTCTCTATTGTGTTTTTCATCTCTTCTATTGTGTCTTTAATTCCCATAAGTTCTGTCATTTACTTTTCCAAGCTTTTGAGTTCTTCTGTTTGGTCTCCCAGTGTCTTCTTTATATCCTTCATCTCTTTTGTCACATTTTCTTTCAACTTGCTGATTTGATTTAGAAGATTTGTTTGAACAACTTTAATTAGTTGTTTCAATTCCTGAATCTTGTTGGGGTGTTAGTTTGTTCCTTTGACTGGGCCATATCTTCCTGTTTCCTGGTGTGGCTCATGATTTTTTGCTGTTTAGGCAGCTGATTTTCTTGATGCCCCTCCCCCATCTGCTACCCAAAATCAGATGTGAATCTGATGTGAATCACTGCCTGATTCCTATGCCCTCACTTTACCAGCCAAAATCTGGCTCAATGCAGGTCTCCACCTGTGGCAAAGTACTCCCTAAGCTGACTCAGTACTCCAGCCATCCTCAAGGCAAGGAACCAGCTGCTGACTGCTGCTTCCCTCCAGGGTGGGGTAAGGATTTTGGACCCAGAGCTGGAAACACAGTCCCTGTCTCTTTGTCCCTCACTGTCCTGGGCTTTGAAATGTTCTCCCCTGTCCCTTCGGTCTTTCAAATGGTGGGGTATGTCTCACTGCTGTGATAGATTTTATCGTCTGTGTCCCTGGTGGAAGGGGTCCTGTCTTCTGATTCTGTGCTTTTCCCACACTGAGACCAAGTGATGGGGAGGGGAGAGGACCAGATGGTCCAAGAGGGAAGAGTCCTACCTGATATTTCTTCTCTTTCTTCTATTCAGCATTTGCAGGGTCCTCCTCCAGGGTTTTAAACAATTCAGAATTGTCCTTTCTCTTGATGACTCTCTGGAGAAAATTTTTCAGTAGCTGTTTACGTCATCATATTGATGACGTCCCTCTGTCAATCCATTTTTAATGTGTAAATGCTTTTTTTTTTTTAAGAGGGAAATCATTTGCTGATTTTTTTTTTTGAACAACGAGTAAATAGTGGGATATTGAATTACAGGATGCTCTGACAGTTTTGGATGTCAACGTAACATTCCATAGGGTGGGGGGGGGTGGCAGCAGTTTTTATATCCTATAATACAATGCATACTAAATGATTTGGAGTCACAAGCATGCATTTACTATGTGTTCAACACTTTAAATTACTTCTATGCCCCCCCCCCCTTTTTTTAAGTAGAACTGTTTCTTAAAACCGTGCCCTAATCCTTGGCTCTCCCTGTCATAACTGTGTGTACTCTGCAACATCTTTTGTTGTGGTCATCCAGTTTTCCTAATAACTTTGTTATATAATGTGAAAGAAGGGAAATGTGAGCGTGTGGTGTGTATGATATTAAATCATGAATTACAGGGACTTACGATTTAAGTTTATCAACATTTGAAGATACTGGTACTTGATACCCTGTTAAGAAAAACTTGCCTCCGAACTTTAAGCTGGGAAGTCACTGGAATAACTTTAGATAAGAAATTACAACCACAAGGCTTTTTAGATTTTCGGTACCTATATTAAGAATTGTGTACAAACTGTTCATAACGTCTGTGTGCTGATCCTCAAAACAACCAATGTAATCTCAATTATGAACAACAACAAAGAATGCAATAGTAGAATTTCTAAGAAACCACACCATAATCAAAACTATTGGTTCCATGGTTAAAGAGATCAAAGCTAGAATGTTTCAGACTCATAGTAACGAAGTTGTTTTTTCTGTAGAGCTATCAATAAAAGGAATTTTTCACAGCTCAAGTCAACTTTGCTACCATAAACTAAAGGTTCATCAAATATGACAAGAAATCTCAGGAGCATCTATAATTTTTTCCCTATTATCATCATTAGTGCCATTAGTAGAGGGGTTGTCATATTATTCACTTTTTTTTTTAAACAGTGAGTGATAAAAACATAAAGAACACCAAATTAAAATAAAAAGCAGCAGAGTTTAAAATAACTTGATGCCAGCTAGCTAGCTAAATGATGTAGGTCCTACTTGGTGTTACTTTCAGATCAAAACTGCATTAGTCAATAGCAGTGAAATACAAACAGTATACCCTAATTAACCTATGATATACCATTGAATATTAAACAATCTTTAAGCTCAACGTTA
Source organism: Choloepus didactylus (assembly GCF_015220235.1). Taxonomy (NCBI): domain Eukaryota; kingdom Metazoa; phylum Chordata; class Mammalia; order Pilosa; family Megalonychidae; genus Choloepus; species Choloepus didactylus. The sequence continues at coordinate 79,324,099 of NC_051307.1, forward strand.
TATACCTCTTAGCACAAAAAGATGTCGTGATATATTGTTTTGTAGAAAAAGTACATTCTAACTATGTATATATAGAGAATGACCCAACATTTGCAAAAACAGAAAAATGTTTGAAAGGATATTCAACAAACATGTGGCAGAAATTGTAGGTAATTTTAAAGAGTATTCTCTGACATTTTAAAATTTAGATAATCAGAAAATAGAATGTATTCTGATTCTTAAAAACAAAACAATAACAAAACAAAACCCTGATTATATACCATTAAAACAGAATGACCCAGAGAAAAAGAAAAAAATAGGAAATTTTAGAAGTCAATATGTATTTGAACAGAGGTGAGTATGATGACATTTTATTTTGTGCTACAATTCTCTAAGATGTAGCACTATATATAATGTCCAGTTTGCAGACCAATCTCCCTAAGTAAATGTGAAGCAAAAATCAAAGGGTGGAAACACTACCTTCTATTTAAGCACTTTGTATCAAGAGTGAAAAAGACATTATAAGGTGTTCTTCCTGCCACACTTAACAGTTTTAAAAGGCTTCACTCATTTGGTAGTTTAGCCTTCTTGCCTCAATTATTTTATTTGATACATGTTTTGTATTACTTATTGTGACCCACCACTCTTGAACTGCTTAAAATTGTTGCCTTCTTAAAATTGGAGCACACTAAGTTTCTGAGCAGTTACACAGATTTTCTAAAGATGCAAACATCTTACTAAAAAATACAGATTTCCTATAATCCCTTCCAATTTCTAGCCATGAGGTCTTCATTTCCAAAACTGAATACATACAGCCTTCTCCCAAGAATGTGACAACTATAATAAATTTCCTGTGTGACATTCATATCTTCTTTAACTAGGTTACATCTCATTCACAGAACAACTCCCCTCTTCATTAAAGCACACCGTGGCTTTCTCTTCTTTAAGGGTGATGTAAAATGACATTCTGCCCCAAACCTTTTTCTGATTAAAATCTACTGGGCTCACTTCCCACTGTCTATTATTTACATATATTTATCTGCAGATATTGTTAGCCTCTAAAATATAGGGACATGCTTTAACTGTTGTCTACTCAATTATAATTATACTTTTTAAACTTAATATCGTGACATAAACTGTGTGTAGTCATTTGTTTTCAATGTAATACAGCCTGTATTAATTATATTTAGAGCACAGCATTTAAAAATTAACCATTTCACTTTTAAGAAATCCAGTTTCCATATTTTAAAAGTGATTGAGAAATTACATTATCAAGTTCTGTTGTAAATAAAAAAATAACAATAATCAAGAAGTCAAGCTTCAAAGTTATAAGTGAAAGAACATGGGACTTTTTAAATTTTAAGAATGATTTCTAAGTAATTACAAGGCTCCAAGTATAACCACAATTTTTCAAAGACGTATAATAACTAGGTTTTTTCTGACTTCTTACAGGAGGAAAGATAGTTATAGTGCAGAGTGCTACACTGGGCCTGCTAACAGTTAAACTACTAAAAAAAGCTTCCAATAGGATGGGGAAATCATGCTACATATAGGACACAATATTGAATCACTAGGGAATAGGTAGCTTAATACTTCCCCCACCTACTTAAAAATTAATGTCTCTTGCTTTTTTTTAAAAAAGTCTAACACCATAGAAATGACTTAGAAAGTGAAAATATTCTGTAAAATCATGACCAGAAATAAGTTTGATATACAGTCTTTCAATTTTTCCTATCCATATATACATACATATATATACACACACATATATTTATAAGAGAAACAAAATACAATAAATGTTATGATTACTGAATCATTATACAGATATTCCTGTTTACTTTCTGGTATATCAGAGCAGACAGAACGAAATATCTGAAACCTGAATTGTAATCCAGCTGCCCTGATCTCTGATAATGATTCTATAGCCTTTATTTTGTGCCCCTGTGGTTTTAAAAACCTTGTGACTAACCTTCACTTGTACCCATTTATCCAGTTTTTCGACTTCAAAGTCTTATGATCACTAAAGACAGTCCCTAGTGTTATTAATGTATTAATGAAGGGTCTTGGGTCAGCCCAGAACTCACTCACCCCAAGTCCAAAGATATCTTAATAACAGAAACTGGATCTAACCAAAATGGGCCTGCTTGACATGTGCAGTAGCTTAGACTTTAACCTATAAGTCACCTATACCTCATAATACTACTAAAAGTCACACCCACCATCATATTAAAGCTGCCATTTTCTTACATACTTTCTGTGACTAAGCATGTAATCAATCTGCACAGGCTCAATAATTAGATCACTTCTAATTACATCATCTGGAGCCATGGTACTCATTATCCTAAAACCTGCCCATCTTTTGACACTATAAGCCTACCAGAATTACTGCAGTTCGGGGAGACAGCCATCTTTTGCTTTGTGCCTAGCAATAAAACTCTTTCTCTCTTTGAAACCCTGGTGTCTCAGGAATTGGTCATTTGTGAACACTGGGCAAAAGAACCCACCACCTTGGTCTGGTAACATATACATATATCTATAAGAGAAATAAGATACTATAAATGTTGTTTGGTAGCTGTTTGAGAACAAAGAAATTAATTCAGTTTGGTTATTAGCCTGTCAGAATATACTAGAAACAGAATTTTAAAGTTATCCCTTAAATGTAACTTTGTCAGCAAATTTCCCTTCAAATAGTTTCCCTCATTAACAAGTCTGATTGAAATGGAACACTTCTGTAATTCTGATAACTTAGCTACAAATTATTTTAAGATGTGGATATTCTGAATATATTCAAATATCAACTTATAATTTATCAAAGAACAAGTTATAGTAAAGCCACAAACATGGAGAAATAAGTAAAAATGACAAGAAAATGAGAATATCACTTTACTGTAAACAGCCAAAAAGCTTTTCAATTAGAACTCCTAAACTAAAAGTTTAAAACAAATTCCAAAGTCCCTACTACAAAATTAATTTAAGAACAGAGGTTTAAGAATCCTGACTCTAAATTTTTTTAGAGTTCTTATAAACATAATAGAATTGCCTACTTCCCAGAACTACAGGTAGTTTGAGATGGCTTAAAACATAAAGTGTGCTTTTGTGTACATGTGGGAGTTCAGGGTAGACAGGAAGTAGGAAGACCTTTATCATGAGGGCTTTGCACAGAAAGACTTGATATTTAGCTTTCTTCTCTATCTACACTTATTCTCTTACTGATCTCATTCAGTCTTTAGTCTCATGGTTTTAAAATGCTGCCAACTTCGAAATTTCCATCCCCAGCCAGAGCTCGCTCCTGAACTCCAAATCCCTATATCCAACGCCTTAACTATTATCTTCACCTGCATTCCTAGTATACACTTCATACTAAACATACCCAAAACTAAGTTTCTGATTTTCCCCACAAAATCTGCTTCACTTTCAGCTTTCCCCATCTCGGTTGATGACCCCTCTATTGAGAGCTGCACATCACCCTTACCTTCTTTTAAGTCTTCACTCAAATGATACCTTTCCTTGTAATATTCTTGATAGGTTTTTGTATGAAGATTACACTGGCCTAAGCAACTTTGGAAGTGTTCTTTCTTGTTCTTTAGTTCTGTCAATGTTTGCGTCATGTATTTTCAAGTTACTGTATTAGGAACATAAATACATTCAGGACTGTCAAGAATTGTTGATGAATTAACTGTTCTACAATTTTAAAATGTCCCTTTTATTTCTGGTATTATCTTTGTCTTAAAATCTACTTTGTTCATCAAAATAGACATATAGCTTTCTTCTGATCTGTGTTGCCTGGTGTATCTTTTTCCTTTTATTTCCCTGTGTCCTTGTATTTATAGTGTGTCTCTCAATGGCCTATACTTCAGTTTTGTTTCTTTTAATATGACAATTGGAGTTTAGAGACCATTCACATTTAATGTAATTATTGATTTAGCTGATTCAAGTCCAACAGCTTGCTATTTTCTGTTTGTCCCAACTATTATTATTCCTTTATTTTCCAGCCTTTTGAGGGGATCAATTTTCTCTCTTCTTGGTTTTAACTTTACTTAAAGTTTACATAAAATAAAACTTACTATTTCTGATGTAGAGCTCTGAGTTTTGACAAACATGTATAATTATGTAACCACCACCATTATCAAGATATGAAATGGTTCCATCACCCCCAAAACCTCCTTTATGACCTTTTGTGGTTTGACCTTACTAACATGCCAGCAAACCACTAATATTTTCTGAACCCTACAAGTTTCGCATTTTCAAGAATGTCACATACACGGAATGAATAACAGTCATTTGAATCTAAATTCTTTCATTCAGCATAATGCCTTTGAGATCATTAAGATTTTTGTATCAATAGTTCATTCCTTTTTATTACTAATAGTGTTCCATCATGTACCATGGTTTATCCACTCATTGAAGGGCATCTAGGTTATTTTAGGATAGTTTCAATTTACAGAAAAAGTGCAAAGATAATACAGAGTTCCTGTGTACCCAAACCCAGTTTCTCCTCTTACATTAGTTTGGTACACTTTAGAAAATGAAAAGACAAGCAACAGATGGGGAGAAAATACTTGCAAACCATTTATCTGATAAAGGACTTGTGTCCAAAATGTACAGAGAACTCTTATAATTCAATAAGGTAAGCAGTCCAGTCTAAACACAAGAATCTTTAAATTTAAAATGTCTAGGTACAGCCACAGTCCCAGACCATGGGCAAAAGATTTGACATTTCACCAATGATGATGTACAAATGACTATCAAGCATGTGAAAAGATGCTTAGCATCATTAGTCACTAGAGAAATGTGGACTCACTGCACAATCACCTCACACCACTGGAATGGCTATAAACAGAAAGACAGGCAATAAACTGTTACGAGGGATGTCGAGAAACTGGAACCCTAATATATTGCTGGTGGGAATGTAAACGGCACAGTCACTTTGGTAAACAGTTTGGCAGTTTATTAGTTTCCCGTAGCTGCTGTAACAAATTTCTACAAACTTTATGGCTTAAGACAACACAAATTTATGATCTTATATTTCTGGAGGTCATAAGCCTGAAACAGGTTTCCCAGAGGTAAAATCAAGGTGTTAGCAGATTGTGTTTTAGAGTGACTAGGAGATAATCTGTTTCCTTTGCCTTTTGCAGCTTCTACAGGCTGCCTGCATTCCCTGGCTTTGTGGCCTTTCCACCACCTTCAAAACCAGCAGCACAGCAACTTCAAATTTCTGTTTCCACTTCAGTTATCACACTCTGACTCTTCAGGACCCCTGTGATCTCAGTGGACCTACCTGGATAACCCTGGGTAATTTTCCTGTCTCAAGGTCTTCATCAAATCTGCAAAGTCCCTTTTGCCATTGAAGGTAACATAATCATAGTTCTGGGGATTAGAATGTGGGCATCTTGGGGGGGGGGCACTAATGGGGGAGGACACTATTTTGTCTATCACCTGCAGTTTCTAAAAAGGTAAACATACTTGCCATGCAACCCAGCATCCCACTTTCAGGTTAAAAAAAAATTTTTTTTTAAGTAAAGCATATGTCCATGCACAAACATGTATGCAAATATTCACAGCATTATTTATAATAGCCAAAAAAGTAAATACAATTCCAATGTCCAAAGACTAGTAAAGGAATAAACAAAATGTACATTTATACAAAGGAATTACTATTCAGCAATGAAAAGATCAAACTAATGACATGTATTATAACACTGATGAACCTCAAAAACATGATGCTACATGAAAGAATCCTAATGAAGGATCGCATTTATTGTATAATTTCATTTATATAATGTCCAGAAAATGCAAATCTGTAGAAAGAGAAAGCAGATTTGTTGCTTGGCTGAGGGGTGGGAAAAGGTGTTAACTGCAGATGCACATGAGAGTTTTGGAGATTGATGGGAATGTTCTAAACCTGAATTGAGGTGATGGTTGCACAATCTGTAAATATTCTAAACGTGTTGTTTTTTTACATTAAAACTCATAGTAGAAAGCAGTTAATGCCTGATCTATTCTTTACTGTTTGAAAGAACAAGTAAAAAGAGGCAAGATCTTTAGATCTTTAACAAACTGACTTAATCGTCAGCTGTACCAAGACTTCAGTTGGTAGAATAGAAGTTGAATGAGAATGAGCCTTCCACTCTAGTCCAGGCCACACTCCCAAATTCAGTAGTCACAGGATACGTCTTTCAGTCTTTGCCTCTGGTGTAAATGTTGAGCACGTCCAGATAATTTTTTCATCAAAACTAGTTTCAAACACTTTTAAGATAATGATAACTCTGAAGAGATTAAAAGAAAAAATGGATAGTAAACTTTTTTTAACATAATTTAATTCATAAGAATTCACTTTCAGAGTTGTTTCCTGGAACATAACTTTAATCCAAAACGGGAGTGGATTAGATTGCCAAGAATGTGTGTAGTGAGCAGGTCTAAGAAAAGAACTACTGGTAAGGAATGCTTGAATTTTAAGGGTAAAAGAGTAGCAGCTCATAAATGTGCCTGAGAAAGATTTATCAATAAAACAGGGAAAAAATCTGCAAAAGCAGTGTTATGAAATCCAAGACCGGATTCCAAACCTTACTATAAATGAGAATCGCCTTACCAGTTAAAAATCCAGATAACCAGTTCCCACCTTGGATCTTTACTTTTGTAATTAAGCTTGTTATGTAAACCATCTACATTTTAAAGCCACCTAATTAATAACTTCCCACTGCATTTGTGTAAATTTCTAAATCTGAGAAATCTGTTGAGGAAGAGAGGCTGAAGATGGACACAGAGAAGAAGAATAAGTCATTGAAAAAACTATGCTATATGATCAAGTAGAAGTCACGTAAAATGTCAATCATTCCCCCCATGAGTAGTAGTTTATCACACTATAGCTTTAATGTATGTGTGATGTAGCTACTACAAAGGAGCTGTGACTCAAACTCAACTCTTGTCTGACTCAGAAACCTGGGTTTTTAACCATTACACTAATTATTTGCTTAATTTCAGATAATATTTTAATATAATTTAACAATGTCAACTATCTTTTCAGTGGCTTAAGACCTCTACTGATAAGCCTCAAATTGCTGGCCTAAAAGTAATAGTCATTTGGTCACATCTATTTGACCCATAGTTGCTTGCTTGTTTTTTTAATTAAGTTAATCACTACTATTTAAATTTAATAATTTAAATTTACATAAAGCCAAAATTGTCAGCTTCTCTTGCTTTATTCATTTTTCTTACCTGCTTGGTCCCTGTTGACACTAGTTTACAATCCTATCTTTAAAAAACTGAAGACAGCAGTTATTAAAGAAACTAAGTTATTCTCTTAGCGCAAGAAAATTCATGTGATATGCAATTTTTTCATGTTTTCAAACCCATAACAATCAAACCTCAAGGGACCTTCAAATCAAAGTTTTAAAGACTAAGGATGTAAATGGAAGACAGACTGTGATATAAATAGGAAACAATTCCAAATGTGTCCACAGAAATGCATACTAAATCCTTAGACCTGGAAAACACAGCTACTTGCCTGCTTCTCTATAGAGCCCATTAGTTATAAATTTGTGCCAGCACCATAAAATTAGTCTGTTATTCTGTCAAATCTCATAAAATCTTTGAGATTAGAATATGGTAGTAGGGTCTTTACCCTTGGTTTATAAAGCAAGCAATGTGAATAAACAAAATGCACATTAAGCATTTAACACAGTAACATCACACAGCAAGCACTCACATGCTAGCTATTAAAGGTAATACAATTATGCTGTAATTGTCAAAACAAAATTTAGTGGCAATATTCTGAAAGGCCACAAGATGGAGATGTGACTCCACAAAAGTGGGTCTTTCTTTGTAAAGCATAACTCTCTACAAGTGAAAATGCAGTATAGCTAAAGCACTTTAGAGATGGGTATTAAGTGCACCCTGGCACAGTGTTTGATCTGAAAGGGACCTTACAAACCACTGGGTCTATTCCCTTTCAATTTACAGATGATGAGAGATTAGCCATTTACTGATAAAGCCATATTCTGGCCTATGTCTTCAAATTCCCGTTACACTGCTAAATTAGTCATACCACATCCCTCAAAGGAGTCATCTTTATTCCTCAAAGTTGCTAAAACATTTTTTTAAGAGAGATACCTGACCAGGAACACTTACATGATGTGTACTGATAAAGGTACATTTGTATAAAACTCAATCTTTGAGCAAGGATTAAAGCAAGTCCATGGTCCTTTAATAAAAATTTCAAGGGACCTAAGAGGTAGGTATTTTTTTCTTAGCTAGCAGTCATCTGGTTCTAAATTCTTACACTGAAGTAAATTATATGAAAGGTGACCCTTTAAAGTGTATATTCTTTCAACTTAAAACAAAGCCCACTTATAATTTATCAAAGTATAGCTTAAATACTAACCGCTCTTGAGGCCTTAACCTATCATCCCACTGAGATTTCTTTCACATTTGAACTATATTATTTGTACCCTTACAAGGCACAGCATCCCTGTATTGCTATAAGCATTTCTTTACACACCTTACCTCCTATACTGAACTGAAAGACTTAGTGGGTAGGACCTCAAATATTTCAAGAAATTGATAATTTACTTTCTGTAAGTCCAGGATTCTCCAGGCCCTTAGTATAATTGACAGGCACTCTCAGCTCATCCAGATTCTAGAATGGAGTTTCTCAATCTTGATACCACTGACAATTTGGGCTGGATAATTCTGTGTTGTGAGGGGCTGTCATGTGCATTGCAGGAGCAACGTCCCTCACCTCTACACACTAGATGCCAGTAACCACCCCACCCCCACCCCCCAACACACACAAGACCACGACAACCAAAACTGTCTCCAGACATTCCCCAATGTTCCAGACTGGATGCAGATTTTGCCCCTGATTTGAAGTCACTGTTTTAGAGGGTTAGCAGACGTACAAAAAAGCAGTAGTAGGGTGGATCACCTAAATTCGCAGCTTCCAAGGTGCAAAAATATCAGCAGTTATGTGGTTCAGTACTAGAACTTCTAAATACACACACAGACACAATCTAAAAGAATCAAATTATTCTTTGAGATTTTTTTCTATGGCAATACACATATCCAATTAGGAGAGCTCCTTCTCAGGTACAGCCTTTCTTTTACTACCACCTATATGTTAATGTTTTCACTTCCAGATCTCTGAATCCAAACATGTATTTCCAACTGCTTACTGGTGATCACCACAGGAATCTCAGATTCAGTATGTCCAAAACTGAACTTATCATTTTCCATAGGAAATTAGCACATCCACCTATATTATCTATCTTTATGAACAGTACCATCATTTACCCAATATGGAATTTAAAATCTACTTTTAGATCTTCCCTCATGTCCCATTTTATTCCCTCTTAATTGTTTCCCAACTATCTATTTTTTAAATTTTTTGATATAGTTAAAAAAATGTTATTGCACCAATTATCTTTTTTAAAAATGTTCTTAGACCTATGGTTTTAGCAGTCTAATTATAATAGTCTAATAAAGGGTAATAAGACTAGGGCCAAGGAGAGAAATTCATCACAGTGGAGTCAGCATAATCTTTCTAAAACACAAATCTGATCAGTTTCACTGCTTAAAATCTTTTAATAGATGCACATAACCCACCAGATGAAATTCAAATGCCTAGCACTGTATATAAAGTCATTTATCACCTATCCATGGCCACCAGTCTAGTCTTTTCTCCTCCCTTCCCAACCCACTGGGTTTTTTTGGCCATACAGAACTACTCAAAATCCCCAAGCCCACCAAGCTCTCTTTCTTCCTTGGCTCACCTGTGAACCTGTTTTCCTTAATAGAACAGAGATACCATACCTTACTTACAGAGTTATTACAAGGATTAAATGAGACTCTATTTCCTGGTACTTGATAAGTACTTAAAATATTAGCTATTGTTACTACATATTAAGTACTGTCTTAAGGAGTGTACAGACACACTAAAATGGCAGAGTACATGGATCTTCAAGTACTTAAAAGTCTGGTTGGTAAGAAGACTAAAATACATATTACAAATTCTGTAGAAATAATTACAGAAATTATCAGGGAAATTTTCAGAGGGTGAAAGATGAGGTGGGCCTCAAAAACCAATGGTATTTAAAGAAGTATTCCAAGTAAAAAGAAATATAGGCAAATAGGCAAGAATGAGCACAGTATTTTTGTGGGAACAGTAAGGAGACCAACCTAGTAACAGTAGAGGGCACATATTAGGTAGGTATAAAAAAAAAACAAGAGTGCCTTGTGGGGGGTAGGGGTGGGGGAAAGCAGGTCTCAATAGGCAGTCAGAAGAACAATGAAGAAAACAGTTTAAAAGAGAAAAATTCAAACATGACTCCTAAGTTTTTTCCTTGTTTCTTAGTGTCACAGAAAGTGCTAGCTGACAGAGACCAGGAATGGCAAACACATAACACACATGCTACAGCAGTCCTGGTAAATACCAATATTAGATCACGGCACTTTTTTTTCCTTTCCTGTCTGAGAACTCATCAAAGACGGTACGCAGACACTTTATCAAGGAATCAGAACTGGGATATGAGTTAGAATCTATGGCCTTTTCTGTTCAGGTTCAAGCCATCCTCTTAGAAGATAAATAAACTAAAGCCCAGAGGTCAAGAAACTTATTAGTGACCCCACTGCTAAGAATCATTAGAGGCACACTGAACTAAAACTTGGTTGCTTTAGTTCATTACTCTGCATTATAATACTCCTTTATTAAGGTAAATTACACTACAAATAATAAGCTATACAAACTAGAAGAGAAAAAACATTCAAACATACCTTTAAATGCACCTTATATGTACATTTTCTGGACTGAGAAATAAATGTTTAAAATGTTCTGAGGTATTCTCATATGCACAGGGTGGTATAAATTGCTACTGTCCTTCTGGAGGATAACTGGCAACAAACATCAGAGTTTTCAAAATGTTTTGGTTTTTGAACTTTTGGTTCAAAAGTTAAACCAAAAACTGACTTCTAGGGAATTATACAAAAGAAATAACTAAAGATGTGTGTCAAGTATTTTTACGAACCAACCTTCACTATAGCACCATAGGGGAATTAGATGAGAACCCACTGGACTTGAGAAATGAAGTATTCCCTTAAGAACAGCTTTAGCAATGATGGAGGCAGGATACAGGTTACATTAGCCCAGCAAAATACATACTTCCATTCTCCCTCCCCTATCCATTACAGATAGTGACTGAATGACAACACTTTAACCTAAACCCAGAAGTGGTCTCAGAATCCTTCCCCAAACAGGCATAAACAGCCATAAATTCACTATCTGTCAGCCTGCAAGTTGAAACATTTGGAAACATTTACCATCTGGGAACTAGATCCTGTAAAGAAATCATGTTTCACACAACTTCACTTTTTCAGGGTCCAGCACAGGACCACTTAAGAGAAATATAATTTTAGTCACATCCGTAATTCAAAATTTTCTAGTAGCCACATTAACAAGGTAAAAAGAACAGACGAAATAATCTGAATATGCAATCAAAATAAAAATTATTAATGAATATTTTACTTTTCATACGTCTTCAAGATTTAGTACGTATTACACTTACAGCACATCTCAATTCAGATGATCATTTTCTTCAGAAATATTTTGTTCTGTATTTACATTTCATAAAATGTATAGTTGGAAAAGTTAAGATTCAGATATCCGAGTTGTTCCATACTTAAAAACTGTCCAATAACTGACTTTTGACTATCCATTAAAATTTTTTTTTTTTGTTAGCTGAAGTAATGATGAGACTTTGGCACCCACTTTTTCTCTCTCCCCCCAGGACAGGGGTGGCAATCATCTTCTTCCTACAGCCTTCACGGCCACAAGATCAGAATCAACAGTGGTTCTCAACGACATCCTTTCCAGTAAGCATCTTTAAAAATTAAATTTTAAAATTATTTGTCCCTAGTATTTGTGAGGTACTAGTAAGGTATTCTATTAATTATAGTCCCTACTATGCAACAGGTAGATTTTTTTCCATATACCCTTCTGTTTTCAACTCTCTGTGCTGATGTCATACTTTAGAAGTATATCATGCAAGTACCTATCTGTATTTGTGGTGCTGATCTGGGGGAAACATGCCTTTAAACAAGCCTTTTCTATCCTATTCAATACAGCTCTGATACTTAAAATTCCATTAACAAACAATTTTTAAAAATTTTAATTCTTAAAATTTAAAATTCAATTCCTCAGTCGTGCAAGTCACAATTCACTTGCTCGATAGCCACTTGTAACTAGTCACTGGACAGTACAGGCCTAACACTGCCAATAAGTTAGGTACTGAATGTAAATAGGAGATGATGGAGGAGGAAAGATAAAGAGAAAGCCGGGTCAGGTGATAGCACAATAACATAATTTTGTAGCTGTTAAGCTATAATCCAACAATTCCCAATTCCATAATGGAAAGGAAGTTTCTACTGGTATTGGTTACTGTGAGGCTGTATTTAAAAAAAAAAGTTTAAGGACAATCACTTGAATAACTGATTAAGCCTGTCTCTTCAGATGGCACAAAATTGGAAGCCCTAGTTAATACTTGGAAGAAAAAACTAGGAGTCAAAAGACTTCTACAGTCCAGAACAGATGACGTAGCAAAATGAAATTTAATATAGATATTAGTTGGTCTGGCAAAAGCACGTTCTAAAAGATAATGGCTTAAGACTTAGGAAGGGACTTTAGTTGAAAATACAGTTAATGTGCAATACTGTAAAATTAATTTGACCATAAATTGCAGTAACAGGAATACATTATTTAGAACAATGATGGTAACAGTTCCACTTTCTCACTCTACTAATTACATGTGGAGCAACATTCACATAACAGCAGCCAGGATGTTTGAAAGCTCGATAAACAGGGAATAGTATCTAGAAGTGATAGAAGAATGCTTGGGCTACTGGAAGATCTTTAAAAAAAATCTCTTCCAACCCAGAAAATATTGATTATTCTTTGTTTTGTGCAGAACTTTACCAAGGGTTGACTGCAAGTGAAGGAAGGAAAAAATTCACGCCACCACTGGCAACACAGCTTGAGCCACCAATGCATACACTTGTATTGGTATCTGATATACTTTCTCAGCTATAAAATGATTCTATTTACAGAAAAATATAAACATCTGATCTTATGCTTTATGTAGCTGATCATTTACTTACTGAAATATTTTATTAAATTCACTTTCCTTTTATTTCTCCTTTATATTATTGTTATATTACAGGGCATTACATTGATTTTCTTAAAAAACTTGTGGTGCAGGTAGGTTGTATTGTATATGAAATCATCTCAACACAGGAAAAGGGAACACCACAGAGTATTTGTTAAAATCACCATCTCACATGGTACTGGTTTCATAGAAGCAAGAATCATGAATCACAGGTTTACAAAAAGTGGCTGACTCCTACTTTAGTCTCACTGACTTTAAAAAAAAATTTGCTCTGCTGACAAAAACAGCAATACAGCATTTAGAAAAAAAAGAACTGTTTTATGAAAGTATAAGTTATATAATAAAGGGTACAAATCTTGTGTACAACTCAACAGCTTTTTTTAAACATGTACACCCCTGTGTAACATCCAGATAAACACACAGAATATTTCTAAGCATCTCAGAACACTCCCTTGTGTCCACTCCCAGTTCATACACTGCCAGAGATAATCGTTATTCTGAATTCAACATAATTTCTGATCAAGAAGCTTATACTTTAATTTTATTTTCTAGTAGCATTTGGTCAAAATGACCCCTTTTAATATTTTAATTAGTAAACTACACTGTTCCACATACTACATATTATTGCTGTCTTCTGTCTACTTTTCCATCTTTACCTTGGTCACATATTTCTTTTCATCTAATTTATACCTTCTTACTACAATTGAAGGATAAATGGATTCTTTTCTGCTTTCTATTTATTGACAAGTTACATTGCCACCTCAGTCATGGCTGTCTATGGCATACCTTCTTGCTTGAGTTTCCCCTTCCCTAGAAAGGAGCAACAGATAAGAATAATCAGCTTACCATCCACAAATTCAAGCTACAATATCCCTTGTTCATAAAAACAAGCAACCTCAGTACAAAGGAACCACATTCATGTAATATATCTCAAACACTGGACCTTTAAATACATGCTGTAATTATTAAGGGAAAATTCTCTAATTTGGAGAAAAGGCAAATACGTACGTTAACACAATGAAGTAGTCTACTGCTAGTATTAATGAAAACTAGTTAGAAATATGAAGGAAAACAAAATAAAATAATAAGTTAAAAAGTCTCAAATGATAGATATGCAATGTAGGCAACAACGTAAAATATTCTAAAGGTATATATCTTTAGAATTGAGTGTTCTGCATCGTTTCTGATTTTAGGTATTTCTATCCAACTTATTGTTCTGTGAGCTCATTAGACAATAAAAAACTTAGCAAATAAAATTTCACACAAAATCCACATAGTAATTGACCACAAATCAAGAGACAGGACTATAACACTGACTGCTTTGTGCTTGGTGATTCAAGTGTTTGAATTCAATGATGTTGAAATCATAAAGTCTATTGTCTTCATTTGTTCAAGCCTTAAATACAGACTTAGAAGCAAAACAATTTTAAAAAGTCCCATCTTACCTGTGATTTTGTTCATCTGGGAAGTTAAAGCAACTGTTTCTGCAAAATCATCTTAAAAATTTACAGTTAAGAACACAATTCTAAGCTCCCAATCGTAAGAAGTGATAGAAACTAGACTTTAAGGACTCCTCGTTTCAGAGATAGTTGCTGGCATGAAGTACAGATTCAATACCTGAGTTTCCTTAGGTTTTCTCTAAATTTGGCTAATTACTCATTTCTGGGGATCTGGCCCATCAGGCTAGTACTAGCTCTTATACGTAAGTATCTATTTTAAATAAAAAGACAGTTGCTTCACAGATTTACTAAATGAAGGTAGTATCTGAATAATATCACTATGTGGCCCCATCTCTATCACCAAGTTAGGTATCAAAAAGAATGTTATATCCAAACTAGAGTTATGTAGACCACAGAATTTGGAAACACCCAGAATAATTTCTTGGAGTCCTCCTTTTATAAATCTGTGGCAGTCTCACACTGGGAACTCCTCAGTCTCATTTTTATTACTTTAACAGAACAAGACAAGTTCGTATTGGGTGCCTCGCAATGAGAATACAGAAACAAGTTAAGAGCTGGCAACCATACTCAAGGAATGCAGTCTACTAAGATTAAAACAAAACAAAACTCCCCAAATTATGTTGGATCATATGCAATATAGCTAAACTTCCCAGCTCATGATTCAACCGCAGCAAACACTTCTTATGCCCCTCCATTTGTTTCCTTACTGACTTAGTAGGATACGATGCAGGGACTGTGAAAATTTCTTCATAATTCCTACACTTTAAGGATTTTTAAAACAAAACGTACAATTGAACATTGGAAATAATGTCCAATATTTAAAGCAAAATCACTGAAAGAAAACACGTTACAGATCTAAAACCAAAAAACTTTCTTGGAACCTCTTTTATCTCACACACACACACACACACACACACACACACACACACACAACCTGGCTTTAGGCAGTCTGAGATTACTGAGAAGACTTCCACATCATCCTCAAAAGGGCTGTTTGAAAGGCTTCACTAACTCAAAACAGTTACAATTGTTTAACTGACTTGCTATAGGAGGAAAAAAACCTTTCATATTTATAAACTTTCATTTCTTTCTCTAAGGAAAGTAGAGAAGACAAGCTCCAAAATTGCCAATTCAGGCAATGATTTCAAACATAGCGTTATGTAATTACTATTTTAAGTTATATTTAAGAGTAAGGAAACATTTTATCCAACTGGAAACAGTGGAATCAAAGTAGTCCCTAATTTTATCTATGAGGGAAACTAAAAAACTTTGCCAATCGCCAGAAAAAACCATCAGAATAACAATCAAGGACCCCACTCACTGCACTGAGGGGCAACAGTAAACTACTGAAGCAATAGCTCCATCTACTGATCAACAACACTTCCTTAAGCGTTTTGGCACCCCAAGTCTCACAGTGCTCGCGCCTTCTTCCCTCCCCCACCTGCTCTGACCCAACCCAAATCTAGTTGAGTCACTAGCCCTTAATACTCATACCCATGCTCTTTATTCCAATTCCTTCCCCCTCCACAAGGTTCTGCACGGTTCCCAAATGTGAATAAAGCTGCATACTGTCAAAGACTGCAGTTTCCAGTGTTAAGCCTGGCTCTGGAGAAGAAGACAACCAGACTTCTCTACTGGAGTGGCGGGCGGTCACTGATCTGGTGGTTCAGGCCGTCCACTCCCGGGTAGGAGGCCCCAGGCGCCTCCCAATAGCTTTTCCCTGCTGCCCCACTCAGCCACTACTGTCCGTTCAACCTACATTCATCCTTCGGGCCCAAACCCTGGGATTTCCCGAGTCATATCTCTGCTGGCCCTTCAGCCCGCCAACAGCCCGAACCCCGCCTCCGCCCCCTCCGTGAGCGGAGTGACCAGAGAAACCCAGAAATCTCCCTCCGCCCGGCACTCTGCGCCCGCCTGGTCTTCTCCCGGAGTCTCTCCCCTCTTTCGCAGCCTCTCTCCCTCTACACGGCTTCGGGCTTCTCTTCCCCGCCAGCCCGGCCCTGCCCAGTTACCCTTCCTCACCCTTTCATCTTCCCCGTCTGCTGAGGCCGTCGTTACCACCGATATCAACGCCGTCGCCGCCGCCGCCCTGTGCTCTTCGCGCCCTCAGCTCGGGCCACTCTACCCTACAAGCCAGTCTCCTAGCCTGGGGCAGGGAGCTGAGCGGGTGACGGAGGCCGCGAGAGTCAAGCGCGGCCCTGTGTCTCCGGAGGGGGCGGGGATGTCTCCCGCCACCGTGCTGGTGCCGCCGCTTCTCCACACGTGCACACGGGGCGCTCCGCTCCA
Organism: Choloepus didactylus; assembly: GCF_015220235.1. Taxonomy (NCBI): domain Eukaryota; kingdom Metazoa; phylum Chordata; class Mammalia; order Pilosa; family Megalonychidae; genus Choloepus; species Choloepus didactylus. The sequence goes on from NC_051307.1 coordinate 79,340,975, forward strand.
GCTCGCCACCGCCGCCGCCGCCAACCAGACCCGCCGCGGCGCCGTGACCTTTCACCCCACCCCTTCTGTGCGCCGGCGCGACCGCCGCTTCGCGCGCGCAGCCGCACTGCTCGCTTTCGCGGACCCTTCCACCTCCAGTCTGGGACTTCCATTTTCTTGATGGGCTGTACTTTCTAGCATTCTCTTTCCCCCACTTCTGACGACACTACTTATGGGGTTTGCGTAATAGACACTGGCGGTAAAATCCAGTTTTTTCCACCCATCCCTGTTCTCTCCCACATCAACAAGATCAATCGTCCCCGACCCTTTTCTTCCTAGTTGGTAGTCTCCAGAGTGACCTTCAAATGCTCCTGTTCCCTAATGGGATTTTATAAAGCCGCTTCTTTTAAAATGTAAATAAGTCTGTGAAAAAGTTAAATAAGGTGGTTTTGACGCAAATAAAGGTAATTAATCAATCTGCCGATTAACTTGGCTTTCCTCCACACGCTTTCAACTTTAACGTGTATTGGTCCAAACCTTGCGGCCTGGGATTTTGCTGGTGGGCCCCATAGGGCTGGAACTCCATCGCCATTTCCGGTCCTCAGATCACAGCATAAACGTCACTTCCTTAGCAATCTGTCTTAACCCTTGCCACCCGTGCTTCCTAGGCTGCAGTTCGTGACACAAACTTTGTGAAAATGTTTATGCTTTTTTTCTTTAATCACAAACAAAAAATTTAATGTGCAATGAGTCATAAAAAATGCAGGCCTCCGGGATGCAGCGTACGCGGATGGGGGTGGTAGGGCGGGGCTTTACGTCACGTGACGCCTAGACCCGCCCCCCTCTGCAGCTGAAGACTTCCCCTCCCGCAGTGACAGCGCCTCTGGGTCCGTGGTCTTAACTGGTCTCTGTGCCTCGCGCCACGGCAGGTGAAACACGACCGGTAACCGGCTACTGGTGGGGATTGTAGAAGGGATGCGAGGGCAAGGTTGGGAAGTGTGATTGGCGGCCTTCGCTGCCCGGGTCTTTTTCTCCATTGTCACTCTACGCCAGCAAGGCGCTTATTTCTCTAGTTCTACTGATCCCTTCTCCCTACTTTGGCCGCCCCCACTACCTGGGGGTGAGATGCCCACCTTTTCCAGGGTTGGGGGTAGGTGCGGCCATTCTGGTTTCCTACTTGGAGTCCTTGGGACTTCGGCTAGTGGGATTTCTTCAGCCACTCCCCGGGGTCTGCAACAGCCGCCGGGTCTCATTACCCAAAGCCCATTCTTTGGCAGAAAATCTGCGCCGCGTTTACCCTCAGCTCGGGGCTAGGGAGCGAGGAGGTAGGAAAAAACCCTGGAGGAAGAGACGTCTCTGGTGAGATAGGCTTGGGAGGGAATGTCACTGATATGGCCCTCTCTGCGGAGTCACTGAAGAGCTGACTTGCGAACGTGCTTTCTCAATAATTCTGAGGGTTTTATTTGTCATCCCCGCGGGAGGGGTTCTATAAGAGTTCACATGCTTTGGGTGGTTCTGGAAAGGTTTTTGAAAACAGGCTTTAACCTTTCTTACCTGATTTTATGGTGCAGAAAGGGAGGGAGGACAGTTAAAATAATCGAGATTTACGAGCTTCAAAACAGAGGTGATGGTAATGCGACAGTGCCGATTGAATGAGGAGGCGTTGAAAGATTGTGTTGCAATGTCGTGGACTGTTTAAGAGGCTCAGGCTAGCCTATGGAAAAGTGACTAGATTTCCCTGAAAGAGAGTAGTTCTACAGAAACTGATCAGGCTGAATATGATTAAATGATTCTTATTTGACCGTAAATTTAAGGTACGAAGGTTAAGTTGGGATATTACTGACTTCATATTGTCTGCTTTTTTGACTTCCTTATCTATAGCCATTCGTCACATAAAGCTATTCCTCTGTAAAATTCTACCTAAATGCTACTCCCAGTCAAATTCTTGAACAGTTTGTGGTAAATTTAGTTAAGTAGCCCTTGCCTCCTTCCTTATCTTTCTCCATTTGTGAAATTCCAGGTGACCTCTTCCCATTTTGAATAATGTTATGTGAAAATACAGAAATTGTTTTGCCAAGGTTTTGCCCAACCCAGTGTACTGTCTTTTCATATGAAATTCGATAGCTAATGTTTTGCCCCCAACACTATGCTTAAGGGAAGAGTGTTTTTCAGTTTGTACTTGAAATGGAGAAAGTTCTTTAGTTTTTTTAAATCAAAAGCCCCACAGATAGTATAAATTAAAATTTTTAATTTAAATTGCACTTTTTCATAATCTGAAAAATCATGATCTCTGTTAAATCTGGTTAAACCAATGTAAATGAATAGTCCATTCAAAAGACAGCTGACAAATGAGGATGGAATGAACATTGGGATGAGACCAAATTATTCAATTTTGTTTTCCTGTATCTTCCAAATTTTGTACAATTAACTGGTTTTACTTTGTTAAGGAGAACAAAAAGTTAACTAAAAGTTTGAAATAAAAACAATTTTAAAAATATTTTTATACTAAGTTCATCCTAGAAAAACTGGCCTATTGATGCTTCTTACAGAAAACATCACCTTAAAGATCTTTTTTACTTGTTTTGCTCCAGTAATGAAGAAGACCAGCCTTGTCCCTTGTGGATTTACACGTTTAGCATTTTGTAACTTATAAACTACACTGGACAGTTTCATTAATCTATTGGTAATTTATGTGGCCATGCCTGCTGCAGATATAAATATAATTCTATCAATTAATTTGCTCCAGGGTGAGGCCTCCCTGTTCTCCATAGGACAGAAAAAAAAAAAAAAAAAAAAAAAAGCAGTGTTGCTTCATTGCCCAGGTGCCGTTCAGCCAAATGAGAATTCCTTAAGTGCTCTGGAAGGTCCAAACCAGTCCTGTCTGGGTGAGAGCAAAATGGGAAAGAATAAGCCAGCTAAAGCTTAGAGTACTAAAGGAAAAAATATCAATACCAAAGGGGTTGAATGAGTCTGCAGTTTTATTCCACAATTCCTCAGATTTTGGGGGATTTATGAAAGCAATAATTTAGACCACTGATGAAATATGAAAATATGAAATATCTGAGATTAGCAGCAAGGATTGGTAACTAAATTTCTGCTATGGATGAGTGGTGAAAAGAGCTTTGACAGACTTCTCTCTCTCTCTCTCTCTCTCTCTCTCTCTCTTTCTCTCTCTCTCTCTCTCTCACACACACACACACACACACGCATGCATGCACACGCGTGCACACATACACACACACACACAAAGTGATTTAAAGCTTGGAAGGCATTTCTGAGACTAGCTTTATCAGTTAGAGTGTCACATCTAGAAATTTTAATGTTCATTAGGGAATTAAGTTGTGCCACAATCCAGTATTAAGTGACACCTAAGGGTTTTTGAGTTAAGATCCCTAAAACTCTTCTGCCCTTCCTCTGAGGTTTTTCCTGTATTTCACTGCCTTTACAAATTGCTGCCACTACTGAGAATGCTTTTCCTTCCCTCATGGGCAAAGCTAGTCACTCACTACTATAGGCTATTATGCAATATTTTCAATTTCTCTATTTTAACTTCAAATAAATTATATTTAATTACTGTTTGCTGGGCTGTTCCTCACTAAACCATGAAGTTCCTAGGAGTTCACGTACGGTGTCTTTACTACTGTTTTGTTTTAGCCCAGAGTGCTGAAGTACCTGATAGGTACTGAGTAAATTGTGTATTGACTATAGAGTATCTGACAATTAGACTAGGAGATTAAATCACTTTAGCTCTTGCAGATCATAGTGCCTCCTAAGGTTGTGTGCTAGGTGCCAGCTTTCAAATATAAATTGCTAATAATAAGCATCCAAATCTTTGTCAGTAGAATAGACAGAAGCTACAAATGGACTTCTTATTAATGCAGTGACCAAATGTACTTATTTTTACAACATATATGTTTACTAATAGGTTTGGTTATCATCTAAATATGGGAGGGAAGGGAAGGGGAGTAAATTGTACTAAATGAAAAAAATGTTTCTGAATGTGCTACAAATGGTATAACAGCATTACACTAAAAATCATACAATCTTCATTCATGCCACTTTAGTTATATGCCCTTTTAAGCAAAGTTGGGGTTGGAGACCTAAGGCGTGATAGTTAGGAACCTACCTCTCAAGGGTATTGTGAATTCAAGTGAGATAAGCCCTAGGTAATCTATGTGAAAATATTTTTAAAACAAGGTGGTGTGTAGAGTAAAGCAATATAGTGCAGACTTTTACAAGAATAGATTTTCCAATCTCATAGACGTGGGTTCAAGTTCTGGCCCTGACCACTTACCAGCTGTATGACCTTGGACAGTTTACTTAACCTAAGGTTAAGTTTTCTACTGTGTAAAATCTCTATAGGTGCTATTAAATGAGATTGTGAATATAGGGTGCCTAGTACACATTTTGTTAATATTTTTTATTATTAACTTTACTGATACTACTTCTATTTTTTTAATACTGAATTTCTTAAGAAGACAAGACAGTCTAAAAAAATGAGTAGTGCCTCTTTTTGAGCATCAGGTTTGGGGCATGAAGGTGGGAGTAAAATTTAAAATGAGGCTATTCAAAAAAGGGAGAACAAGAAAAAGATATACTTCTAGCAAAGACTCTAAAACAGATCTGTTGGTAGGAACTGAAAAATATCAACATAATGATCAATATTTTAGCAACTGCAGTAATAAAAATAAAAGTATTTCTTTATAAATATTTTCCAGTACTAATGGTGATAATTAATACGTAGAAACTATTTAAGGAAGCAGTTCTTCTACTCCTAAATTTTTATCCCTACAGTGGATTATAGAAATATATCACATTTTGTAAAGGTGTGTACATTTTTGAGTTAATGCTTGTGTTAAAAGTCTAAAAACTTTGCCTTTTCTTTGAATTTAAACCTTTTCCAATCTTATTTTTATCTCCATCTGAGATAGACTAGGAGTATACAGAACATAATAGAAACATGAACTAGAACAAAATTTTTCCCTCTTTAAAGTGATGACTCGTGGATTAGTATTTATTGGAAAATATCAGTAAATCAAACAATAATTGAAGTATAGCTCTCATGAGTTTATGTTTCACCTTAATCCTGAAAAAAATTATTACAAATTTGTTGTAAGTAAAGATTTTATTAAGAGTATTGACTATTCTCTTTAATGTCAAGTTCTCTATTATAATAGAATAAATTGTGGTTAATAAGAATGTTTCCCATTTAACTTCTTTTTCTGCAGAGACTTTAAAAGTTTTGCTATTTTCTTTATTCCTGTTTTGAAATGAGACTGATATATATAAGTGTACTCATCTATATGTATATTATATATATTATATCTTTGTAGTGGTTACCTACAATTATTACGACTGTCTTTAAAATTAGTTACTACTATAAATAAAATTATCTAATGATTATTTTAATTTGTATGACCGCTTTCTGTATATTTGTTTGTAGTTAGCTCTGTTTAGCCTAAGTGATAAGCCGCTTACAAAAAGTGATGGTATATCATAAGTGTTCAGATTTAAATTTAAGCACTTTAATTCTTGTATACTGTGATTTTTTGTCACTGTTATATTTTGTATGAATATTATGACTAACTACAATAACATTTCAAGATTCAAATTTTAATGCTGTCTTTAGAAACTATTGTTTCTTTGGTGGAAAACATTTTTTAAAATTATACTTAAAGTTTATAACATTTTGTTTCTTTTCTAAAAAATAATTAAACATTTTGTTGAAAATAAAATGGGTGGTACATCATATGCAGAATAGCTCAAGGGGTGCTTGAGGAATGAAAACAACTAGGCATTTTACATTTTGTTCTAGTTATTTCTTAGGTTAATTTTTTTTAAAAGTGTTTATTAAAGTCAAATATAAAAGACTAAATTGGAAATTGGAAAATTGAATACAGGGCATGATAAAAAAGCTATGTGTGTAAGCAATTATGTATACGTATGGAAAAAGTTGAAAGGAAATACATCAGAATAATTTTCTTTACATTAGGAATTTAAATGTTTTTAAATTCTTTAATATACTTTATATATCAACAGACATTCCTTTGGGCAGCAAGATTTTTTTTTAATGTAGTGTGGAGAATTAAGCCATTTAAATAGTTATTCTTAATTACCTGGATATCTCAAATTAAAATGTTCTGAATTATTCAGATAACTGCATATATTATTTAAAGGTAGTGAAATTTTTTAATCTCAAATATGTAAGTATAGCTGAATTTTAAATGTAGAAGCAATTTCTGTATATAAGGAATTTTAATACATGACCAAGTAATATTTCAATTCAGTGGAAAAAAGACATATATATCTCATAAATATAACTGATACAAGCTGTCCATCTGGAAGAAAATAAAACTAAATCACTATTTTGCAGCATATGCAAAAATTAATTTCAGAAGGATTCAAATCTTAAATGTAAACATTAAAATATTTAAAATATTAATCTCCTAAATTTTCTTTATACATGCAATCTAGGTATAGAGGTGATCTTTTTTTTTTTTCCTGTGATAAAAGGTACAAACATGTTTTTTTCTTTTTTTTGAATTTTTTTTTTTATTGTAGAATATAACATACATATATAAAAGTGATAGACGTGATCTTGTAAACCAAGATGGGAAGCCTATAAGTCATAAAAGTAAAGATAAAGATAGACATATTGGACTATATTGAAATGAAGAATTCTTCAATACAAGAGTAAATAAAGGGCAAAAAATAGATCGGGGGGGGGCGTTTGAAATGTATATAACAGATAGAGTTAACATTTGTAATAACTTCTACAAATTAAGGAAAAGTCCACCCAGTAGAAACATGGGTAAAGCATATGACTAGAAGTTCACAGAAGAAAAATTCAAACATTCAAAAACATGAAAAAGTGTGTCACCTCATTAGTTACCAGTATACTAACAATGAAATATTAGTTCTCTAACTAGCAAAAATTAAATGGTAAACAACTGCTAGCAGGGATGTGTGGAAAAAGATTTTCTCCTGAGACGCTAGTGAAGATGTGAATTATTACAGGTTTTTTAGTAAGCAATCAGGCAATTTCTGTTAATATTGAAAATACATATTTTCTTCCATCCAAGCAATTCCATTGCATGTAATCTCTTAAAAATAAAGGCCCTAGCAGGTAGACAGGTGTTTACATAAATGTTGATTGCAGCAATGTTTGTAGAGCAAACACCTGGGACCAAAGAGAATACCTGGCAATAGGGGTATTATTAATGTAAATCATAGCGTAGCTATTTAGTGGAATGTTCTGAAGTCATTAAAAACTAGGAGGCAAATCTTTCTGTGAAAGGATTTCCAAATACATCCTGAAGGGACTTCCATGATTCATCTTAAGTGAGAAAGCAAAGTATAGAAAAATGTTTATCCTGTGATGCCATTTTTGTAAAACAATTTAAAAACACATGAGTTTTCTATATGCTTATGTGGCTGTGAACATTGAAGAGGGTCCTTTACCACAGGAAAGTATGCTTGTAAAACTACATGTTTTTGCATGTATATGTGCAAGATGAGTTGGATAGTCACAGATGTTTAGTGGTTGTCTTGGAGTAATTGGATGGGCATTTCAAGTGATTTTTATTTCTTTGCTTATTCTTTTCTGTATTACATGTTTTTACTTTTACAACGAATTTGTGGTGTTTAAGTATAAAAAAAACAAAAGTATTTCTATTTTGAAAAAAAGAAATAGAATGGGGGGAAAAAGGAAAAATAAATTGAAATGGCCAAATGTGACAATTACTGGGAAAAATTTCTTTTTGTCTTAATTACTTGAGTATCTGTGGGGAAAGCATATAAATTATCTAGATAATTCCATAGATTCACTTCTTAATTTTATATTTGTGATAATCCTTGGTCACACAATAAAAAATTGTCATTAAATATGTATGGGGAAATAATAGTCATTATCAGAGGGGTAGTTATAAGCTGATATTTTATTTTTAGTTTGGATTATTAAGTCCCCCACAAGTGGTTTCTGCCTTATAGACGTAGGGTATATTTCACAAATATGTCATGTCACCTGACTTAATTATCTTACGGTCTTTATAAGGAAAGGTTCATTTTGGGGTTTTGACGAATATAAAAGCTGGATTACAAGATTAACATACTTTAAGAAAGCTTCAAATAAGAAAACTACTGCACTGAGTGTTAAAAGGATTAAACGAATAATACAACTAAAGAATAATTGATAAATAATAGCTATATAAATATTTGGCATTTTCATTTAGCCATACCTCTTGATCAGTTAGAGATATTGTATAGTTGTTTGGTCCAATTGTTTTAACTTTCACTGAATCATTCAACAATATTGTTAACTAAGTTGAATGGGCAATACATGTACAAATGCAGGGAAAAATTTATATAGTTATGTGTGTATGTGTTTCCCCCACCCCCTATCCTTATTTATTTTTTTCATGTATTTGTCCACAAAGGTAGCACTTCTTAACATTATTCTGGACCTTGCATTTTTCACTTAACAATATATCTTGAAGATCTTTCCACGCTGATACTGTTAAAGCTGCCTCATTGTTTTTAATAAAATCTAATATTCAATTGTTTAGATATACCATCATTGTCATACTTAATGTTTACTGACAGCTTACTCTTGATCCAAGCACTTCTCTTAACATTTTAAATGTTTTAACTTAGAGAAGCCTCATAACAACCTTTTGAGATAGATACTTTTTTTTAACCCCGTTTAACAAAAGAGGGAAATTAGGTATGGAGTGGTTAATTGACCAGTCATGGGCTGGTTAAATACCAAACAATGTCACATAGCCAGTAACTTGTAGGACTCAATATATGAACCCAGGGAGTCTCCTTCCAGATGTTGCTATCTTGATATTACTAAGCATAGAAGCCTCTCATACTACCACAATTTATTTAACTAGCCTGTATACTAATGGGCATTCCAATTGTTTGCTGTAATGAATCATTTACTGTAATAAATGTCTTGTTAATAGAACATTTTATGCGTGTACAGTATATTCCTAGAAATGGGATAGCTGAATCAAAGAAGATGTATGTTTTGAATTTTGATAGGTATTACCAAATTGCTTCCCAGTTTAGGGATGCACCAAAGTTCAGCTTTGTCCTCAATGTTTGTCCAAAATCTGTTGTTTAGCTTGAGCCTTTTAGTTGAATGCCTTTAAAATTTTTGGCTTCCCTCAATGTGTGCAATCCTCCATCATGTGATAGCATAGGTTACCATTCTATCGAATCATTTAACTATGTCAGTATAAGAACAAGGGATGACATCAGACTTTTTCTACTTTCAAATAAAGGAGTAAGCATTCTAGAAATAACTTGATATGTTCCTTATGCAGTTTATGCATTGAAATCCTATCAGTTGAAGTTTGTATATTGTTTAAAGAGTAAAATGTTACAAATTGTTAATAATTGTGAGAGCTGTTGTTTTCATGTACCTAAACTATGAAAAAGCTTTCAAATTGTTAAATAGGGAATCAGAGTACCAATTAACATGAACATTGAGAGTGTGCTACCTAGACAACTGTAAGTATAACTATATCCTTTTTTGGTGAAAAGTAAGACTTCTGTAATCCATAACTTCTAGATACTGCAGACTTAGATAAAGCCCCATGAGGGGCTTTATTAGGATGAGTTAGAAAATTCACAAATTGTTTCTGTTTGGTGTCCACTTTCATTTGTTTCAAGAAAGAAAAAAATATATTCCACAAATATAGAAAACAGACTAACACCAAACTCTTCAATGTGCTCCAAAGCAGACACTCAAAATACAGAATCTGCCCAGGTCTCAGTTTAGTATATCTGAAGTGGTGGAATGCAGATTTATAGTACCTGCTATTGTTCAGTGGGGTGTGTGGGTGTGTGTTTTATATATGATCTCATCCTCATCCAGTGATACTTTATTGGTGAAAGGGAGGGTGGGGAAGATAGCTGTAAATAGGCAGTGATAAACAGGCAGCGATAACTATTTCTTACTGTGAACTAATTCTACTTCAAATTAGAGCAATATAAAACAACAGAAAATAACTCTTCTTCCCACCTCCATGCTCCAGTCAGGACAATTGAACGACAACAACATTGATGACAAAAATATTGAGAGTTTAGCTTGAGTCTTGGAAGACGAAACCCTTCTCTGCCTCATGGCTCAAAAGTTTATTCAAGATAGGGCTAAGATTTTCCTGAATTCTTACCCTATATATTACAAGTTGATGCCATTAGACCCTATTCTGAAAATATAGATGAATAAGTATTTCAGAAGCATATCTGACTTCTATACTCCCAAGCTGTTAAGAGCCTAGAAAAAAATTCCCAGGATTCACTAAACTTGATGAGAGGGTACCCACATAACCTTATCAGAAGCCACATACATTCATTCTAAACAAACAAAAACCTGATTGCTTAAGCTTTTCAACTGTTCCCCCTACTATGCTCTCAGGGTTAAGGTTCTTTTATCAACCTCATAGGCCATGTAGTCCTTTATTAGTTGACAAATAAAAATAAAAGTAAATATGATGATCACTTCTCGACCTTTTGGCTAAGATCAAATGTAAAAGTGAATATGATGTAGTATGTTTAAGAATTAACTACTTCCAGGAATCATACTGCCAATACCTTGTGCTTTTTAAAAAAAAAGTCTTATTGAGATATAATTAAGATAATAAATGGCGCATATTTAAGTGTACAGTTTGGTTAAGTTTTGATGTGTATATGTAACTGTTAACCGTGACTACAACCTAGAGAGTGAACATATCCATCATCCCCAAAAGTATCCTCTTGCCTCGTTGTAATCCTTTCCTCCCATTTCTCCCTGTCTCATAGCTCCAAGCAACCATTGATCTGTTTTCTATCACTATAGATTTGTTCTCATTATCTAGAATTTTATGTAAATGGAATCCTATAGTATATAATCTTTTTTTCACCAGCTTCTTTCGTAGCATAATTATTAGATTTTACCCATGCTTTGTAGAATTATTTGGTGTTCTAGCATTTATAATATTAAACAAAATAACCACTAAAATTATTAATACAATTATAGCATTTTAAATTTTAAAACAAAATTTTTATTCTTTTATCTCAGATTATTCTATGAAAGTACCATTTGGTTTCAGTTTTGGCCTCAGAAAAATACTAATTTTAAAAACTTGGCCATTTGCCAAAATGCATGTTCAATGTACTTCTAATGCCTCTTTCCCCATACCCTTGCTAGTATGTCACTGAGTAATATTTAGTAATTGCTTAATATTTGTCAAGGTACTTTACTGTACAGTTGGGGCACACAATGAACAAAACAGAAGTAATCCCTGATTTCCTGGCATTTGCAGTCTGGCAGTGGAGAGAGACATTGAACAACTCCTTTCACAGATTTTTAATTACGTAGTGGTAAGTGCTGCTAAAGAGCAATGTGGAAGATTATGAGAACATGCCATGGGGAACTGGAAGTTAATTCCCTAGCAAATCATCCTATTAAAAACCTCCATCGTGATAAGTCCGTCTCGCTTCTGCATAGTCAGTTTCAGTTTTGAAAACCCTGGTTGTTATTATTAATCATAGAATACTAGATTAGCAGAAATGCTGATTTCTTGCCCTTTGAATTGAAAATTTCTATGGAGTTTTAATTATAGTCATTAGTAGTCTTTAAATCTAGATTCTGAGGTGTTTTTTCACCTTTGTTAGGCGCATTTTTTTCCTCTTTTTCCTATCTTTATGTTTTTAAGTCAGATTTTGATTGCAGAGATTTTAATGCCCAAGTTGGAGGTGAACCTATTTATGGTGATGCTTTCCTTTAATTGGGTTCATATGCCTTTGCCCACTTTGTGAACCTTCGTTCTTGTCTATACCATCCATGCAATAAATGACACAGGACAGATATATTGGAATGTTTAGAAGTCATTTTATAATAAAAACAATAGTATTTTTACTGTAATGCTGTTAGCACTGACTTTTTTATGTTCACTATATGTACAGCAGCCTCTGATATAGGCGCTACTTATATTTGACCACTTTAGCTGCTCCTGATTTTTCTTGGCAAAGCAATGAAGAATATTTTCTTACTAATTAAGTTTTCAAAGGGTGATATGAAAAAGGGCAGTTTCAAGAGAAGTTTCTAAATATTTTGAGCAACAGCTTTTTATTTTTTAAAATTAAGTAGTTGTACAACTTCCAGGTTGGCCACTTTTGAAGGGGATAAGTCTCATGAATGATTACCAGCATTTTTTTTTTAATTGGTAAAGTCAGCTTCACAGCAGTTTATATGAGAAGCTAGATAAAAGCCTATCCAAAAGCCATTGCAATGTTTAGAAGCCAGGAAAGTTGAGAATCCTCCCAGAAAAGAACCTGCTGAGAACAAACCTTGACACTGTGGACCTGGGGTTGCAGACTGTTTAACATAAGAAATTTCATTATTAGTAAATATACTTTGGGGGAGAGAAGACTGTAGGATTTCAAATCAATACTTCATTTTCTTAATGTATTTTAAAGATATTTCTGATTTTTTGCTATTGTACTGTTAAACACATATGTGAATCCTTATCCACGTCAGATGGGTTCTCAGCTGCACAATTTATGGATGTATGATCATACTTATCAAATTCCTGTATGCTTGGCCCTATTCAGTGGCCACATCAATATAATATGTCTGTCTGACAAATTATTTTTATTTGTGGGAGGGAAGCACTTTTATATTTTCCTTATAAAACAGATATTGCATGTGGTGGAGTAGAGTGCAAAATTTGTTTGGGTTTAAGAATATACCCAAGAACATACAAAGAAATTTTCCTGCTTACAGTAGACTGCTGAAAATAACATACTATTCGCTGCCCAGATTCCTGGGGAGAGGTGAGGAAAGAATTATCGATTCACTCCAGTGTTTATTTTTCTGCATTTGGGGTACTTTGTTGAAAAAGTTTGAGAAGCACAATAGGAACCTGTGTATCAGAATTGTGGAAATTGCATATTGTGATGCTTCAGAGGGCCTGTTACCTTTTACCAATCTGTGGAAATTTATTGTAGTTTTCAACTGTTAAGAGGCTGGAGCCTGAAACTTCTGCATCTAGGGAAACGTTTTCCACTTCTGTCAGAAAAAATAGTACTTCAGAAATTAAATGGATTTCAATGAATTGGTACTCCCTTTTCCAGTAACTACTGTTGATGATTTCCATCTAAGGTTTATGTTGAAACATGTGGAGCAAGTTCTTGATAGAAAATAAGGCTTTGGTTATAGGGTGATCTAATCTGTATGTCATAGTTGTTTGACTTAGCCTGGAAATTGCCCTATTCTCTATATAGCCTGCTTTCTAAACCCACTTTTGTATTCTGGGTTCCCCTGTCCCCTTTTACAAAACAGTTAGTTACCTAGTAGCTGAGATAGAAAACAGGCCAAAAATCGTTGTGATTCAGTTGTGAGTCTTCACTTAAGGTTATCCAAGATACTGGTTATTCAGTTTATGCATTATTTGAGTATCACAATTTGGGTTCTCTGAAAGCAGATGTTGAGAAAGAGTTTGGTTTAGAAGATGGTTAGTAGGGATCAACAGCTGTGGAAGGAGGTGGGGGGGGTGGGGGTGAAGTCAGGGGCAGAAGCAGAGTTGTGCAGGTGTAAACCTGACAAAGTCTCAGTCAGTCCAGGGTGGGGAGATCTTAAGTGAGTATTGCTTGTGAGAATATCCCACATGGGACTGAAATGGCTGGACTTGTACACCCCTCTTTGCTAAGTCACCAGATATAGACTGCCCTAGGATGGGTGTGAATGTGGGCAAGGCAGCTCCCTGCATCCGAGGCAGACCCTGAAGGGAGCTGGCAGCTGGTGACTGGCCACTGACCACACTCCCCATCATCCAACATTCTTTTCATGAAGGGGAATCTGGGTGCATCTCCTTGTCTGCCACAAGGATTTCGGGTCATTTTCCTTTGGCATCTTACCCTTTTGACTATTTCTTTCTTTAATGTTTCCTATAGAAAGACTGAAGGATTATGCAGAAGACATAACAAATTTGCTAACTTGCCTAGCTTAAAAAAATTGTTTTGACAAAAAGATTTGGTAGAGAAAGAGACTTCACAGAATTACAGATTTGAGGAATGAGGGATCCTAAGATCATCTGGTACAACTGTTATCTTGAAGCAGAAAATATCATATTATCCTCTATATCTAATAAGATTATTTAGATGCAAACAATAGAAATCACACTACTTAATTTAGAAAGCAATATAGTGTTTGAAGAGCATAGGCTTTTGAGTCAGTCTGCCTAAGTTCAAATCTCACCTTACTAACTTTGTGATCTTGGGCAGAGTTACTTAAACTCTCCATACCTCCATTTCCCCATTTTAAAATTAGAGATGGTATTAGCATGTACTTCATAGGATTCATTCATTCAAGACTAGTCACTGAAAGCTTATCATGTGCCAGACACTAATTTGTTTGCCCTCATGAAGCTTACATTCTAGGGAACGATATAGGCAATAAATAAGTATATCAAAAATTATATTCTTTATTTTATGGGAGAGCTTTTTGGAATGGGGACATAGGAGCAGAGAATGAAAGATATGAAGAAGTGACCATTGAAAGATCTGAGGAAAGAACATTCCAGGCAGGAGAACAGAAAGTATAAAGGCCCATGTTGCTGGAGCCAATATAAAAATTTAAACCGATAAAGCATAAAAAATGGACAATAAATGTTTTGAATGCCTGTACTGTACCCTCTAAAAACTGGTATTTTTATAATTTTCTTATTTTATTCTGAAAGATGAGGTAAGAGGAGGTTTTGGAATGTATTTACAACCACTTCTCTCCTATAACACAATGGAGTACAGAAGCTAAATTATTCAAAATCATATTTTTCTCCTACTAATATTGGCTTTTAAAAAGCAGGGCATTATTCACAATTGCCAAAATTTGGAAACAACACAAGTATCCATCACCCGATGAACAGGTAAACAAAATATGGTATATACATCCAGTGGAATATTATTCAGTGTTATTTTGCCATTAAAAAAGGAATGGAAGTTCTGATACATGCAACAAAATGGATGAACTTTGAAGATGTCATGTGGAGTGAAATGAGTCAGACCCCAAAAGGAAAAATATTGTATGATCTCAATGATTTGAAAGAATTAGTATAAGCAACTCATAGAGACAGAATCTAGAATATAGGTTACCAGGGCCGATGTGGGGTAGAGAATAGGGAATTAAGGCTTAAAATGTTCAGAGTTTCTATTTGGGACAATGGAAAAGTTTTAGTAATGGATGGTGGTGGTAGTGGTAGTACAACACTGTGAATGTAATTCACAAGCAGTGAATTATATATTTGAATGTGGTTAAAAGGAAATTTTAGGTTGCATGTATGTTGCTAGAATAAAGATAATTTAAAAACATCCATGGAACTGCATGACACAAACAGTGAACCCTAAGTTAAACCATGGGCTATAGTTAATAGTACAGTTATACATATTGATTTCATCAATTGTGAGAAATGTACCACACCAATGCAAGGTGTCAATAATAGGGTGGTATATGGGAGCCCTGTATTTTATGCATGATTGTCTGTAAACCCACAACTTCTCTAATTTAAAAAAAAAATAAAAAAGATAGTCTTTAGTACAACACTGACAGCCCCACTAAGCCCATCTCCTTGAAGTTTCTTTGCTTCATTGTTTACAGTTTGGTTTTGCTGCTGATACTCTTTTTTTTTTTTTTCTTGTTTGTCATATCAATCGTTAGCATACAAGAACTTTAAGAAAAGTCAAACGGCAATTTATTTTCCTAATGAAAGAGCTTTTCTCTATGAAAAAGTGTCTTGCTTTGCTATATAATGATATTAATCAGATAAATGCACATTTAAGGATCTGGTAAAAATCATCTCTAGGTAAATTTGTAGAATTATCACTTAGGTTCATGCTTCTCTTACCGTTTTGGTATCAGTGTTTCTAAGGCTTGCTGTTTTGGGCATAAACTTAACATTAAATGCCCACAAATTAAAAAGTTTAAAACTCTATAATGGTCAAAATTCCCATGGTTGGCTAGGATTCTTCAGCTGAGAGTTAAACCCACAAGGTGGCTGAAACATGAACAAACTCATTCTACTAATCATTGCTCACACATTACATATTTGGAGGCTTTCATTGTTCAATTATAAAAGGAAAGTCTGGTAAATACTTACATTTAAAACCAGAACAGACACCATTTTCGTGTCTCCAGACCACTTTGAAGAGTTTCACGAAACCCAGGAGATATGAATCCCTTGTGGGGAAGCCTGACTTTATACCCTAATTCCTCATTCATCTTTCAAGTCTCAGCTTACCCTCTTCTTAAGTCGCTCCTCTCCTGCCCAAATCTAGGTTAGGGGTCTCTGCTTTACACTCTTCTAAATCACCTTCTACTACTCCAGTGAGAGCACGTATATCACCCTATTTTAACTGTGCGTTTGTCTTTTTTATCACACCAGACTGGAAGCTTTTTCGGGGAGAGATTGTGACTTTCTCAATTATATTTTTAACCCATCATACAGCACCTGGTACAGTGCTTTAAAAAAATCTTCTTAGTTTTAGAAAATAGTTATGGTAAAGTAAACATAATAGCTAGGAAAAAAACCTAGCCAGTGACTAGATTTGGTTCAAGTGACAAGAAGATAAGAATACTTTAGCAATTTCTAAGAAATTAGTCTTAGCTTGCATTAACAGTAAAATTAGTAGTCATCAGTGACATTACTTTTCTTCTAGGCATAGTGTTAGCTACTTCACAACAGCCTCATTGATTTGAACAGATGAAACTAAGGCTTGAAAGTGTTAAAGAATTTTATTTGCCCAAGGACATAACTCATAAATTCAAACACAGTCTGTGACTCAAAGCCTCAGTCTCTGTCTCTAAATAAAAAGAAGCATCCAGAACAGGTGAAATAATACCCTTTAGAATTTAATCATCTAGAATATTATTTTTTTTTTATTTTGTTTGCTGTGTTTTAAAAGAAACATTGATATTGCAAAATATTTCCAGAGGAGGGTAGCCTCGGGGGTGAAGAATTCACTTGGAGTGAAGGAGAAAAGGATAAGCTTTTTCTCCTTTGAGAAACAATTTGTTTGGATAGGGAACATACTTAAAACTGTGGATACAGTGGTTGGAAGAAACAGGGTCAGAGGGTAAAAGTAGATTTGGATTCTATATGAACACGCTGTAAGAGAAGATTTCTGAAAAAGAATGGTTTTTGTTTTTTTTCCCCCCAAATTGAGGCCCTGTTTAAATAGTAGTATTACTAATAAAATTTTTTGCAAGCACTGTACATTTCACAAGGAATGGTTTAATAAATTTGTAATTTAATCACAACAACCCTGTACAGTAGGTGGTAGCATTATTCCTATTTTTTCAAATGAAAATATTAAGAGATTCTGATTTGTCCACGATTTCCTTCAGCATGTCATTTGAATGTGAGTCCAAGTCTTTTGACTTGTGATCTCATGCTATTTCCACTTTAATAGTCAGATGACCATGTATCATGAATGCTATGGAGGAACTATTCATGCTTGGGAAGGAAGTTAGACTGTATGATTGTCTAGTTCTCTTCTGTCATTGAAAACCTTTGATTTTCTGAAGATTGAAACTGGACCTCAATGCTTGTTCATCTCTTCTTTCAAGACTTTGCCCAACTCATTTTCCAGCTAATATATCTTTAAACTTTGTTTCCTTTTTTGCCTGCTATTATCTAAGTAGATTATAGAAAAGTTTGTTGTTTCCTTCTATTCCAGTCTCATGCAGTCCCAGACCTGTTCTTACTCGGTGGCCCCTGTTGCTTCTTCAGGAATCTGAACGTTGCAGTAAAACCAATTTCCCTTTATTATTAGCCTTTTCTTTACCTTTCCCTCAACTGCCTTTCTTCCAATTGGATTTTCTTCCTGAGGACCCCAAAATCCTTGTGTCCCCTATTGCGACACTGATTTCTGCAGTGTCTAGTTTATTTTTTCCTTTTTAATAATTCCAATTCAATTATTTTCAGTTACTTATACCAGATGACACCTTGATGGCACAATTTTCCCCCTCTCCCACCTTCATCTTTATCAGCAAACTACAAACCTGATGATAGTCTTGACCTCATCACTGATACTATCTCTATGTTCTTGATACTTTTCTTGCTCCTCTTATCACATTCTCTTCATTTGTAAGTCTTCCATATCTCCGTATGTTTTTAATCTTTTCCACTCTTGACAGTTTTAAAGTCACTTTTAGCTCTGTCCACCATCCCCCTTCTGATAGCATTAAATGTATCAATACAGAACTCCATTCTTAATTACTTCAGTGTTACATCACCCCCCTCCCCAATTCATTGATATCTTGACTAGTGAATTTACAAATCATGTTCCATAGAGTAGGATGGTTCCATAGAGATCCTTCAATGGCCCTAAAAAGACTGGAGAACTCCGCTCAAACCTACCCAAATTAATCTCCAAAATTCAGTGCTTGGTTTTCTTCTCTTTCTGGGTTCTTTCTATTTGGACTCAGCTGTTAGCTCTATAACTTCATGAACAACCCCCCAAACTTATATTCCAGCTACCGATGCCCTATACTTCATCCAAATTACAAATTAGCCTAGACTTGTCCTCCTCCCACGACAGAATCAGGTTCTCCTCTCCTCCCAAAGTGTTGTTTGCATTCAGTTTAGCACTTAAGTCATTCTGCCTTATAATGTCGTTTTTTACAGGTAGTTAAAGCTCTGTTTTATTCACAGCCCTTATTCACAGGGCCTTCCTCTTTGTAGGAGCTCAATAAATATTTAATGAATCAAATTCCATTTACACTCAAATGGTAACTATTTCCAGTTTTTCAACTTCTCAACCTGCCTGCATTTTTCTCCCCCTTTATTCTGTTAAAGTAATTGCCCTAAAATACCATTCTTCTCATGACAGTTCTCCCCCAATATTCAGTGATTCCCTTTTGTCTACTACTTATAGCTTGGCATTCAGTTTAAGACCCACAAATTAGTCTATCTGCCTTTGCATCCTTACTTCTTACTGCTGCCCCTAATATAAACTTTTTTATTCCAGTCAGACCAGTCTGTTCACTGTTCTTGAAAACTGCATCTCCATTCTTTTGTTCTTGTTATTTCCCCCACCTGGAATGCTTGTGCTCTTTCTTTTCATAGTTTATGCAAATTTTACCTGGCCTTCAAGATGTCTTCCCTAAACATTCTAATCTTTGAACTTGTGGTAAATAAGTGTATCTTATTTGGTACTTCAATCTTATTGATCTAGAACTCTTTCTTAATGGTTGTTTTAGGACATTATTTAAACTTTCATATGTACATGTATTTCATCTCCCTAATTAAATCCATACTTAAGTTGCACCAGCAGTTAAAAATGCGTATTTCATTTTGGGACCTGCTACCAATTTTCTGTTTGGACTTGGAGAGTTCATTCTTTGGGTTTTTCAGATTGCACATCTAATAAAAGAGTTTCTTAAACTGTTTTGTGATTCATTATGAGATGTTAAAGGATGTTGCACTAAGAAAAGAAAAAAAAGGAGAAAAGTTCCTTTGAAAGCTCTACAATCACATAGTTAAACCAAGCTAAACAGCTTGCTTGAATGCATGACTTTTTGGAGCCTTTGGTGTGTTACTATTGCAAATTTTTAATAGAAAATTCTAGTTCAGAATAATTCCCAAATTTATTTGACCCTGTTCCCCAAACCCAGTTTTATTTAATGCCTTGCAGTTATTTGTGAAATATTCACCTTGGTGAATTTCTTAGATCTCCTCAAACTATAAGAATTGAGAATTTTTCAGGGAGAAGATTAGACAGTGTTATAGGCATTGGGGATAAGTGGGAACAGAAATACAATCCTGCCTTCTTGAACTTATTATTCTAATAAGTGGTTATGGATAACAAATATATCTCTAAAAGTGAAAAATGTATAGTTGTTAGATGGTGAAAAGTGTTTTGGTGACAAATAAAGCAGGGGAATGGGGTAGGTATATGGGTTACGTTGCAATTATAAATGGGCAGAAAAGCCTCAATGAGAAAGTGACATATGAGAAAAGATGGGAGGAGGTATGGGAATAGATACCTGGTAAAAGAGCATTCCAGACATAGGAAACAGCAGCTACAAAGGCCCTGAGGCAGAATGTACCTGTATTTTGAGAAGTAGCAAAAGTCCAACGTGTAGAAGCAGAATGATTAAGGGTGAGAATAGTTGGAGAGGAGTTCAGAAAGATAATGGGGGGCCAGATGTTGCAGGGCTAGACAAGTCAGATGAAAGACTTCACATAGTTTGCTAGCAGTCCTTGGTATTCCATCTAGAATACATTTCATGGTGACATATAATTCTGAATTTTAATAACTGTAGAGCATCCAGGAAAGAAGTATTTTAAACCAAGTACTAGGAATATTACATTATATTTTACTTTGGAGAAAATGACTCAAGAATATACCAAGACATGTTTTGGGTTTTGTAGTTATAACTTAAGTTTACTTATTTTTTTAAATTTTTTCATAGGTAGATCCAAATGATGGATTTCTCTAAGCTACCCAAAATACTTGATGAAGACAAAGAGAGCACATTTGGTTATGTGCATGGGGTCTCAGGACCTGGTAAGTAATAGTAATCTTGATAGTAAGGATTCCAAAGTTCAGCTGATGACCTGGATGTCTTTTCAACATGTTGGAGTTAGAAATACACAAGTTTCTATTCACCGATATAAATTCCACACTTCCACTGCAAAATGTGTTTCACAGTTTCCCTGAGTAACACCTGCCCATTGTTTATAACCGTAGTGTCACGAAATTCACTTTTTCTAATGTTTTTTTATAAACCTCATGCTATAGTCTTTTCCTTGTTTTCAACACAGTGAAAGTTGTGACCTTAGTTTGTGTTAATACAAATGAAGATTGTCAGTGACTACGCCTCTTATTTCATTTTCTAAATAATTTTAGTCTCTAACCATGCCTCAGCAGTCACATTCTGCATCTTTGGTCTTAAGCAGGGGTTGGCAAACTTCTATTATTAAAAACCAAATGGTAAATATTTTGGTCTTTGCAGGACAGATGGTTTCTGTTGCAGCTACTCCATTCTGCAGTTATAGCCTGAAAGGTTGTGATAGCAGCCATAGGCAATATGTAACTTATTGAGTAAGGCTGTGTTCCAATAAAACTTTATTTACAAAAATAGTTGCTGGCTGAATTTGGCCTGTGGGTCATAGTTTGCTTACCCCTGGTCTTTAAGCTCTTCTACTCTTCTCAGTTTGCTTTATCTTCATCCAAGAGTACACCCCAGAAGTACAAAATGTGCTGTTTCAAGGCAGACTTAGCTGAAAGTGGCTCTGTGAAAATATTTTATTGTGAGATATATAGCAATGCTGCAAAATCTGAGAAAGATGGCTCCGGTAGCTTGGTCAAAGAAAATTTTTTGAGGTTATGATCTAAACTACCATCAATTTTATATTTAATTTTACTGCTGTGATTAACTCAGACCTGGAAAAATGACTAGATTCTGGAGAGGATAATAAAACCAAATATTTTTTTGGCAGATGTTAATATTAATGAGGATGCTGCTGTAGCTCACCAGGATAAGAAAACTAAAACTTTCTAGGTTCTCTTTCTCTTTGCTTGATTATACATGTGTCAGTGACACATTGATAAATTTAGTCATCAAGTTTCTTTTTATTGGAATACTTTTGAAATTCTAAAAGTACGTGATATTGGATAAGGAAGTCATATAAATAGTTTAAGTTCAATTTAAAAGCAAAAAACCAAAAAGCCTTTAAACTAAAACGCTACTAAAAACATGTTAACTCCAAAGTGAGGCCAGATGAATAGTTTGTTTTATAATTTGTAGTTAGTATTTGATTTAAATGGAAAACTGCCCAAAGTAATTTTTAAAATTAGTTTTCTAATTAAACATTTTTCCTGCCATCTTATTTACATTACTGATTTACAAATGCCTTTTAAAAATCTATAGATGTTAGGAAACAATATCTAAACTTATATTATATGGCAAGTAATTGGGACATAAATTGAAAATTTTTACTGTTCTAAATTTAGCAAACCAGTACAGATTGAAGTTTTAAGTATGTATCTCTTAAAGGAGACTATGAAATTAGATTAAGGCTAATTGAATAGTGATACACATTAAAGCAACCATTAATAAAATACATTCTTTTTAGGAAACTCTAAGGCATATTTACATATATATCTTTTCCCCTTAATATATTTGCCTTAATTTTCCATTTATCCAGACAAAGAGATTATCTGTATTAATATTAATAATAAAGCAGTCTAAATAATTTGTCCAGGGAGGGCCTTTTTGCCCTCTAAATCTCAGACTTCCAGATGGAAAGTAGTAAGACTTAGGAAATGAGAGGTAGTATTTGTAATAGTAGGAACCACTGCTTTTTTTTTTTTTTTTTTTTTTTTTTAATCATTTATCCCCCAGAAACTTCTACCACTAGGAACTTGACATTCTAGTTAAACTCACTGGCAGAAAATAAGAAAGTTATATATTTCATTGTTTTCCATCTCATTTGCCATGGCTACATGGCTGTAAATCACATGAATAATATCTGAGAAGACCAGAAAAAGAAATCAGAGAAATGATTTTCCCCTTAATGATCTTATGGGTCTTTAGCACAGACATACAAGAACTTTTAGGGAATAGGTAAAGGAACACTATCAAAAGAGTTTAAGTAGAAATATTCTTCTGAAACTTGTAGTAAACTGCTCCTAGAACCTATATATAGTTCTTTAGTACTTAATAAGATAATAGAGAAGTAGTATTCCTTTTGGTTTATGAAATATGATTTACAAAATAGTTATATCTGGTATTTCAGTGCATCTTAATTATTCTTATATAGTAGGTTCATTGTAAATAATTATGGAATGAATATTCATGGTTCTAACACAAGTTAAATATTAGTATGATATAGTTTCTACTTGTGTATTAGCTATCGTAGTTCTAATCAAGTTTATCAGAAGGCTAAATACTAAAAATGGATCTAGTCCTACACATATCTGAAAATTTGACAACTTTTCCTTCCTGCCATAGAAGTAATTTTGCCCACTAGACAATATGGTCCAAATAGTAAGTTCAAATTCTGTTTCAATATTTATAAGATAGGGGATGTTAATCTGGAGTTCATCAAGGGGTGGTGACCAATTATAAACATCCTTATGGTCTATGTAAAAAATCTTGTGGAAGCATTCATGTGTTTTTGTAGGCAGAGCTATCATTTGTTTATCAAAAGTGTCCATGTCCCAGCAGAATTTTAAGAACCATTGGTATAAAGATGTTGCTTTGCTTTGCTTTCTTTACTTCCTTTACTTTAATTATCAGCAAACTGGTAATTGTGTGGCTAGTTACTATTTTGTCACTAGCTCAAGCTCATGTTACAATTTTAGTGTTTTTATTGTTCCAAAAACCACTACTCTTTGTATTATAGCAATGTGGTTTGAATAGGATGTGCCAAAGACTAATCTTGAGCCTAAGAAATATCTGGTATTTCCTATACTAAAATGAATCTTTATGCAAAGCTGTATGTATGTTCCATAGTGGGTGTTTTATTTTCTTATGAATATATGAGAGAGGTGTGTTATTGGATTAATTGGATGTTTAATTATTTGTTATTATTCATAGAGCACTAGAGTCTTAGGTCATTAAAAATCTCTTGTTCTTGTCAGTGGTTACGGCCTGTAACATGGCAGGTGCAGCCATGTATGAACTGGTGAGAGTGGGCCACAGCGAGTTGGTTGGAGAGATTATTCGACTGGAGGGTGACATGGCTACTATCCAGGTGTATGAAGAAACTTGTATCCTTTTTGGTTCGATTTTGTGCCACTTTCTACATGTCAAAATTTAGGGATTTAAGCCAAAGGTAGAAGCAGCAACAACCAAGGATATCAGGAGCATGAAATAGGGATGTCATAAAGGAACCTTCTGATTTATACTGGAGTATATTGAAGAAAGGGAGAAAGGTGCTAGAAGTTAGTATTCTTCTTTTAAGAAATTAGTATTATCTTTTCACCTTTCATTGCTCTTAATGTTTCAGTAGTCCACAAACTTTGGTTGGAATTTTTCTTTAGAGGGAGATATATTATAGAAGAAAACATAAACAGAGTAACAACATTGATTCATATGTAGATTGCACTACATTCTTGTCGATGATGTCATATCTTTATGAAGCTGAATTTTTGGTGGTTCTTAAGCTGAAAAGCAGATCTCAAAAATCAATGTAGAACAATGTGATTCTGAGATACGAAAAATTGTAATGTTCCCAACAGGCAAATATATCGTATTCCTAAGAGTTTAACTATTTAAGAATGAAATTAAAATATTTTTCATTCAATCTGTGTATATTCTTTCAAATATCGACTCAGTTGTTGAGACATAAATGCTTATTAAGTTACTTGAACCTAACTATTTAATTAATGGGATTGTTAGCTATATCTTTGGGCCTAAGGCACTGTGAAAAAATTACTAAAATACTAAGAAGGCTGTGAACCGAGAACCTTTGGAAACCTTTGTTTTTAACTTGTGTCATTTTCTGTGGTATGTCCTTTTTGAAGTATCTTTAAATTTTCACAGTGAGTTTTCCTCAACCAGCTGTGTCTAGCTGGTGTGTCTGTTGGAGATCCTGTCCTCCGCACTGGTAAACCTCTCTCGGTTGAGCTTGGTCCTGGCATTATGGGAGCCATTTTTGATGGTATTCAGAGACCTTTGTCAGATATCAGCAGTCAGACTCAAAGCATCTACATCCCCAGAGGAGTAAATGTGTCTGCTCTGAGCAGAGATATCAAATGGGATTTTACACCTTGCAAAAACCTACGGGTATGTCTGTGTAACCAAGAATTTCTAAAGTTGGTGAGAGAATGTGAAATAACTGTTTAGTGAATTATTTTGTACTCTTAGTCCTAATAAAAATAGACTGCAGAAGCATAGTTTAAATTTTTCTCTATGTCCAGGATTATAGAACCAATACACTTTATTGATAAGGGAGAAAAATAATTTAAATTATAGCAATAAGGGGTGAGTCTACTGGACATGTATTTGAACATTAAACAGCAAATGCATTTGTTCCCTAGGTTGGTAGTCATATCACTGGTGGAGATATTTATGGAATTGTCAATGAAAATTCGCTCATCAGACATAAAATCATGTTACCACCACGAAATAGAGGAACAGTAACTTACATTGCTCCACCTGGGAACTATGATACCTCTGTAAGTATTATTTCAACTTCATCCAGCATAGTGGCCCGATTTATATTTGGTATTTGCCCAGGTTTTAGTGCTTTAATGAGTTACGTAATTGAATTTTAATGTGTAGTTTTTAAGTACTCCCATCATTTTTTTTTTTTTTAATCAAGTTACTTTTTATTGTTGTTATTGTTTTTGCTTGGGCTTGGGAGAATAAAATGCCAGTACATATTATTTCCTTTCTAGCAGACAGAGAGAGAGAGAGAGAGAGAGAGATCTAGTTTAACATTATCCTACCTTCTTAATTTGTGCTACGTTTATTTAAAGTCCCCATTCTTTAGGCATAGAGTAGACTTTGATTTTACTTGTCAATTTGTATGCACATAACCAATTGTAAAATGGATTTTGTGAATTTTTACTTTGGATGAACCATCTAGAATTTAGCTCTTTAATGTTATTTATAGTCACCTCATATCAAACACAATAGATATATAATGGTCCTTATGAGTATAAAGATCTTTCGTTAAGAAGGCCATTGTAGCAAATTTTCACCAATAAAATGTGATAGATGTATCTGCTATTAAACAAATCTGAGGGAGAAAAATGTGATAGATGATCACAATTTTGGAATTATTTCACAAGAATACATCTTTGCTTTATAACAGAAAGAGAATAAAAGAGTGGAGTTATGATTGGGCTTCTAGACAGTCAGCTAGATTTACTTACTAGCTTAGAAACTTACTGTTAGTTGGAGGAACCACTCTTGAAGTAGATAATTCAGATTCATGCATTATCAAAATTATAGATTTCTATAGGGTTATGGACTTTGGGATTGTTTGTAGCTAGTTTAAATCGTCTTGGTGTTGACAAATGTTAGAGTGCTATTCATTACTTTTTTGCTTTAAAAAATTATTTATTTTAAATATTTCAAAATATGTAGCTGTTTACAATATGTTGGGATTCTTAAAAGATATATATATATATATATATATTAGTGCAATACAAGATCATTAGAATAAACAAAGAATTGAAAGTAAATTATGAAAATTTTCACTTCTTCCCTCCACCAATCCCAGGAAAAGCTTATTGTGAATCCTTCATGACTTTTCCCTTTGCATATTCATATAAATTGTTTAACACTTTATCTATTGCTTGCAACACCCCTTTTTAAAAAACTTTTTAACATTTTTTTTAGTCATTAAAACAGTAATAAGTGCACCTAGTTAAGAAAACTAGGACTGTATATAAAGATATACAATAAAAACTAAAAATCCCCCTCCTCACATTCATGTACTACCCCTGAAGTGGAATCTTTTAATAGGAATGGTGTTGCCTTAATTTTAGAGAAGAAATGCTCACAAATTTGACTGTACTTAAAATCTTGCTATATTTTTATAGGATGTTGTGTTGGAGCTTGAATTTGAAGGCGTAAAGGAGAAATTCACCATGGTCCAAGTATGGCCTGTACGTCAAGTTCGACCTGTCACTGAGAAACTGCCAGCCAATCATCCATTGTTGACTGGAC
Source organism: Choloepus didactylus (assembly GCF_015220235.1). NCBI lineage: Eukaryota > Metazoa > Chordata > Mammalia > Pilosa > Megalonychidae > Choloepus > Choloepus didactylus. The sequence continues at coordinate 79,367,631 of NC_051307.1, forward strand.
AGAGAGTCCTTGATGCCCTTTTCCCGTAAGTTTGAGCTGTGTCCCATGGTTTTCCCTCATCGTTATTATAGGTGCTTATCTTTTCATTTCTTTACAGATAAAGGTTTTATATTTTATCCTATAATGAATTTTATCTAGGGAAATCAATGATTAAATATATTTATCTACTGTTTACTATGGAGTCAGACCATTGAAGAAAATTTAGTTTTTCAAAGTTGCAAAAGGAAAGATTATTTATAAAGCTATCTGAAAAAATTAAATTTCCAGAAGAAAATCTATGCCACATAATATAAACTTTCTAAAGTTCTTGAATTAGTAAATTGATACCACTATAAATTGATTTCTAACATCTCTTAATTCTTTGTTTTCACTTTTTTTATTTTCTTCATCACCTGCCTAAAACCCTTCTCCTTTCTTTTTAAATCACCATATCTTGTTTACTTTCCACAAATTCACAATAAAGCCAGGAGACAGGTACTCCCTCAACCCCTGACCACCAAACCCATATACATCTCACTCTTAACACCACCTTTTACCCTTCAAACTTGCTTCTGAAATTGTTCTTACTATAGCTCTCTCACCAAGAGCTCCAATCCTTTGACTCTTCTATCTTGTCATCAGTTGATGCCTCCTGTTTCTACATCCTTCTCTATCCAGCTTCTAAGAACGTTTGACAGTATGCTTATCTTTCTTGTTCTTTTGTCTTCTGTCATAGCCTTCTGGAAAAATCCCAGTTGTGAATCAGTCCAGCTATCACCTTTTCCCAAGGCTATACTGGGCTGCTGAAAAATCAAGTAATCAGTGCAAATTGGTATCTGACTCACTCGGTATAGCAATTCTTCTGCATTTCCCTAATTATTATTCTCTACTGTTCTCCATAGCAGCTATTTCAAACCTTCTCCACTCACCTCAGATCTTCAGAAGCAAATGCTTGCTTCTCCCTCATTCTCAACATGATTATGCTAGATCCTTCACAGGGAAATTAGAGCCCATAAGATTTGAAATTCCTTCAGCTTTCCTGTCACCAGACTTACTTTAGATGCATTTGCATTCCTTCCTTCCTTTCCTCTCTGTGGTTTATCCCACTTCCAGTCTCCTCAAGGTCCCTTCCTGATCAGTTATCTCCCTTCTGTCTCTCCCATCTAAAGAAGAAAATCTACCCTCTGCTTTTCTTCCCTTTCTACCTACCACTATTTCTCTCCTCATCTTCATAACTAAATCTTTTAAAAGAATAAAATTAGTTGTCTCCACTAATTCACTGTTCTCCTGTCCTTGGTTTCACACTTCCTCGAAACTGTTCTCACTAACATCATCAGTCAATTCCATACTGATAAATTCAATAAATATTTTTTAGGATTTTCTTAGTCCCTACAGCTTTGGATATTGTTTTCAACTTCTTCCTTCTTGAATCACCCTCTTTCTTTGTTCTTTCTCTTAGCTTTGTGTCCACAAGTTTTAAGTCTCCTTTGCAGGTCAACTTCCCTTAAATTTTGGTATTTTTTAGGTTTCTCTCTCTTCTAGGGCCTCTTCTCTCCTCATTCTCTATCTTACCCTCTCTGTGGATGACCTCCTCTGCTCTTAGGGCTTAAATATCCGGCTGCTTTTGATGACTCCTGAGATCCATAAGCACATATCTACCTCTTAGTATACCTCAGCTTTTTAAATGTCCTACAGGTGATGCAAAGTCAGTATTCCAAAACTGAGATCATCTTGGTCACCACTTCTTGAAATCTCCTCATCTTTCTTTACAGATTACACTTTACAGATGCCACTATCATCTGTTGAGTGGATGCCTAATCTAGGATCCATGACTTCTCTCAAGGATCTTTCTTACTCTTCTATGTCTAATTATTCAACAAGTGCTTTTATTCTGTTCCGTAAATATTTTTCAGCAACGTCTTTCATCCCTACTCCATGACCCTAATGAAGGCTCTCACCCTACTTTCTGTAATAACCATATTTAATCAGACTTCCTGCCTTCAGTTTTGATGTCATTCTAAGTGGCTGTCCGCACCATAGAGTAAGCCATCTAAAACACAATTTTGATCCTATATTGTTTTGCCTGAAACTCTTAAGTGCTCTTCATTGCTCTTAGAACAGTTACATATTCCTTAACTCCTTACAAAGCCATCCATGAGCTCGCCTTTGCTTATCTTTCCAGTATTGTCCCAACTACTTGACTGCCAGCTGCTTCCTTATACTCCAGCTTTCAGGCATGCTGAAGGACATTTAATTCCTCAAGTAATACCCTTCCTTGCCTCTGGACCCTTGGGATGCTGTTCCCTCTGCTTGGAATGTTATTTCCCTGCTTTTGCCCTTTATCTGGCTAATTTCTATTCTTTCACATCTTAAATTATTTAAGGAACATTTTCTAATCCTGTTCCAGTCTAGTGTCAGACTTTGCATCCCCTCCTGTGTTCTCCCACAGCACCCTGGATATTCTGTATGATAGCATTTTTCTCACTGGATTGTTGAACTTCCAAACCGGGGCACAACTATCCCTACCGTGTGCCCCCCATCCCATATTACAAGTGATTTGTCAGAGGTCTACAGAGCCATAGGCTGAATGTGATATATCTTACAGTTTACCAAACTCACTCTGAGATTTAGAAGAGAACATTTTTAAATGCATATTGGTTTTATATTGATGAAAACTCTTTTATTATTATTAAGGGTGCAATGTTTCTGTGGATTTTTATGATTAAACACGATATTACAAAGAAATTTCCCTTAGCATTGCATCCCATTTCTCCCACCCAGATCTTTCCTCCCTCCCTCTCCCCATCCCATACACATGCAGTGACATTCACTTTTCTCTGTCCTTAGGGTTGTGTCGCTCTCCATTGCCACTTTTTAGGGAAAGTTTGAAGGTGACTGCTAGTTTGTACTGTAGTCACCAGCATCCTCCCCAGCTTCCCCCACTGGAATGTTGGCTCTGCAAGTACAAAGAATATGGTTATCTTATGTAGTGTCGTGTCTCCAACATATCCTAGCATAGTTTTTAGTACCTAGTAAGTACCCAGTAAATAGTTATTGAATGGATAAAAGGAGACTACTTAATGCCTTAGAAAAGCTTTTTAAATTAACCTTTATAGCAAGATAGAAATTTTTGAGGACTTCTACTTAGTCATTGCCTTGGGAGACAACTTTCAAAAGTTCAAAAGTTGTTTATATTTTTATTTTAGCTTTAATTACCTGCTTTGCCTTCTCATGAAGTAGTTTATAGAAGTGTTCAAAATATCATTAGTGAAATCTGTTTTACTTATTATTTGGTCTTCTTTCATATCCTTCTTCCCCAGGTACTTGATGGAATACTTTTACTTTTTAGTTATTAAATATAACAGAGATAATTAATGATAATAAAAAACATATACTATTTATAGGTACAAATTAGAAGAGCAATTATATCTATATCAGTATATCTATCTTTGTATGTGTGCCTGTGTGTGTGTATACATAGTCACAAGTAAAAATATTTCAAAGTGCTCTCTTTCTTTAACTTTTATTTCTGTGTCACTTATCTAACGTATTTACTAGCAATTAGAGTAAACCAGGCTATGTTGTGTCTGTTTAGATGTGTACAGGGAGGAACTACTGCTATCCCTGGGGCTTTTGGCTGTGGAAAGACAGTGATATCACAGTCTCTATCCAAGTATTCCAACAGTGATGTCATCATCTATGTGGGATGTGGTGAAAGAGGAAATGAGATGTCTGAAGTTCTCCGGGATTTCCCAGAGGTTGGTATAGATAAGGTTTCAAATAATATTCTGGAGAAAATACCACTAATTAACTTTCATTGGCAATTACTAAAGCTTTGTGCTGTAGTCTAAAGCAATGTTTTCAGCTATAAATCATCTTTTAAGGAATTTTCTACTTATATTTGTGATTAAATTGTATGTTCAAGGAAAGGAATTCAAATTGTTGAAGTCAAACAATAGAAAGTTTCTTTTTCTGGTCTGGTGGTTTTCAGTTATTGGGAGAAAGATAAAACATTTGTAGATGTGAGCTTTACATAGACTTTTTATGATTTAGTAGGTTACTATAGTAATATTTCTTTTTCCATTCAATAATAGATTTCATAGCACTGTGGGGCAAAGAGAAGAGGTTGGATTGATTTGGAATATTTCTTTGGGAAAACTGATTATAAGAAATTGAAGATGAACAAGTTATAAGAAGGACAGAAATGTTACATTTAGAGATAGAGGATCACTGAATATAATGTTTGCTTCTAGCTCACGATGGAAGTTGATGGTAAGGTAGAGTCGATTATGAAGAGAACAGCTTTGGTAGCCAATACCTCCAACATGCCTGTTGCTGCTAGAGAAGCCTCTATTTATACTGGTGAGTATAAATTGGAATAAAAGCAGTTATCATCTGTTCTTAAGTTTAAAGCTAACACTCAGCTGATTAGCTTGTTTTTAAGAATAGATATGTGATATAAAGGCAAAAGCTACAATTGAAATTAATTTCAGACTTAGTTAAAGAATGGTGGTAAAAGTTTTTCCCTGCTATTTAAAAGGTGTATTATATTACGTACGGTAGGCTAGGCGAGGGCGACAAATAAACCCAGACATATACTTGCTCAACATAATAGATGTGAATTTCTTGCTCATTTAACAATCTGGGGCTGTTTCAGATGGTCAGCAGGCTCTTTTTACTCTCATTCTGGGCTGGGACCCAGGCTGACCAGAGCTCTGCCATTTTTAACATGTGGCCTCCAGGGTTCCTGGTAGTTCTCTCCATCCTAGTAGGTCAGAAGGGAGATAGAGTATGGAGGGGTGTGTGGCTCTGCCTGATGATGGAACACATTACTTTGACTCACTTTCCATTAGCTAGAGGTCAGTTATGTGGCTATATTTAAATACAAAAATGCAAAGAAGACTAGGCAACAGTTTACCTGTGTGCCCAGAAGAAGAGAGAGAACAGAATTTAGTGAATATCTAACAGTCTGCCTCATGTGCTTGTCACTTTAAAGTTTTCTTAAACTTAAGGGTGAAAAGATCAGAGTGGGATTATGCACTGTGTAGGATTATAACTTGTAATATTCTTCCCAATTTAGGAATTACACTGTCAGAATATTTCCGAGACATGGGCTATCACGTCAGTATGATGGCTGACTCGACCTCCAGATGGGCTGAGGCCCTTAGAGAAATCTCCGGTCGTTTAGCTGAAATGCCGGCAGGTAGGTCATTGTATTGTTTATTATGTAAGCAAGATTGATGTGATTTGAGGGACTGGCTTTGAACTTCTCTTAAAATTTCTTTTCATTTTTCAGATAGTGGATATCCTGCATATCTTGGTGCCCGTCTGGCCTCCTTCTATGAGCGAGCAGGCAGGGTAAAATGTCTTGGAAATCCTGAAAGAGAAGGGAGTGTCAGCATTGTAGGAGCGTAAGCACCTAAATAGTTTACTTTTAAATAGTGAATATTTAGGTTCCTCTAAGGCAGTGGTTCTTAATCAAGACTGGACTCCAAAGTCACCGAAAGGACTGTTTGAAAATGCATGTATTTAGATCATCTCTGCATGTTCTGATTCCACAGGATTGACTTGATTGATTTATTAAATTCAAGTCTCAATATTTTAGGAATAACTTAGAAAATTATAGACATGTGAAAGAGAGATTGCATCATAGTAAAAGCAAAGTGAAGATTCATAATCAGTACATAAAGCCCCATACTTTTTTTCGATATTTTCCTTCTATTTCTTCGGTATGATTAGAATAATGAAGCTGATTATAATTGTCTCATTTCTCATACCAGAAGGACTTCAATAGCTATCATTCCTATTTGCAATTTAATACTGATTATTCAAGATTTTTACATAAATTTTTCTTTCCAAAGCTCATTTTAAAATTTATTTATGTGTTCCTCATCAGATATTGACTTTTTAAAAAATTGACTTTCATATATGAGTTATTTTTCATAAGTATTTCTAATGATTTTTTGTTTTCATTTTTTTAAATACAGAGTTTCTCCACCTGGTGGTGATTTTTCTGATCCAGTTACATCTGCTACTCTTGGTATTGTTCAGGTATGTCTTTCCTTGGAATAGTCAATATCTGAGCCTTCCCCCTACTCTCAGCTGTTCTAATGTTATTCAAAACATCCTGAAGTATTTAATTTAATCACTAAAGAGTGACTGTCCATAATGGTAAAAGTCTGTTTTAGGCACATTCTTCTCACTAAGAGCCTTTAATACTGACTGTTCTTTCTTAGCTCTTTACACGAGGTTTATAATAAACTTAGTATCTGTTAGTGGAAAAGGGACAAATTACATTCAGGGGAGCAACATTTTATTAGTGTTAGAGTGTTACTGCATTATAATACTGTTCAGTAACCCTAGTTATAGAAACAAATATGCCCAAAAGTGTATAATGGCAAAACCCCTTAGAAATTTATTTCTCCTCACAATACAATCCATGGCAGATGATCTTGTCAGAGACTGGCTCTTTTCCACTCAGTAAGGAATTCAGAGACCAAGGCTCCTTTCATCTTCTAGCTCCACTATCACCTAGCCTGGAAATCATTTGCATCTGCCTGGCAGAAGGGGAAACAGTGTGAAGAGGGCACAATCTACTTTTTGAATCTTGGGGTCAAAAGTGGCACAATCACTGCACTCATTCCATTGGTCACACCCTAATGAAAACAAGGCTGGAAAATGTAGTTTCTGCCTAGGCAGCTGCTTCCCAGAAACAAGGCATGAATTTTAGTGAACAGCTAGCCAGCTTGGCCATTAAAAGAAATGTAAATAAAAAATGTATTCAATTCAGAGCTGCAGTAAACCAAAGAATGCTGATATATTCATAAGTAAATATGTTACTGTTGCCTGTGTATCTTTCAATATTAGATAAAAGGAAATGGCTAGATTCACAACTCTCAAGATATAAAATAAATCTAGCATATTGTTTTTCTTTCTTGCTTACTTGGGGTATAAGCAAAAAACTGGGCATGAAGCACTTGCAGTATTTAATGCCAACATTTTGAGTTGTTAATTGTTAAGGTAAAATTGGGAATGCATAAAATATATGTGCATGTTTGGCGTCAGAAAAATGACTGCCAGATCTTATTGGGCTAGCCCTTAATGATACGAAGTAGAATTGAATCAGAACATTCAGAGGTTTTTAATCAAAGTGAAGTGTCTATTTTAGCTAAATAGGCATTTTCTGGTTAATCTATTTATATTGTGCCATAATAATCTGCAAAGGAGTCAATTAGTTTTCTTTTTGCTATCAGATTGGACACACTGTTAAGGAAATTGAGATAAACTTTGAATTTGATCTATAGGTACTGTCTCAACCTGAAACTGAATGGTATACAATTTTTTAATTGACATTTTCTGTGAGTTTTATTTTATTTTGGTTACACAGGATAAATTGTAAAAAGGTTTATAATTTGACCAATAAATTATAGAATTGCATATTTAGACAAATAAGCTGGGTTTTTGTTTTTCTAAGGAAATTTCATTGTGGTCTTTTTGTTTATTTATTTATTTAATCAGGTGTTCTGGGGCTTAGATAAGAAGCTAGCACAACGTAAGCATTTCCCCTCTGTCAATTGGCTGATCAGCTACAGCAAGTACATGCGTGCCTTAGATGAGTACTATGACAAACACTTCACAGAGTTTGTTCCTCTGAGGACCAAAGCTAAGGAGATTCTGCAGGAAGAAGAAGACCTGGCAGAAATTGTGCAACTTGTGGGAAAGGTGAGTTTTTAAATCCCATGAAGGATAGATCCATGGGTTACATTGGAGTAAAATAAGGACAGGTAGAACAGATTCTTGCCTAACAAAATGAGTAAGTATTCATTAAATATTTTTAAAACTAAGTAAATTTTAGACTATTCATATAGCAGATATTTCTTTTTTTTGAGCTTAATTTTTTTATATTCATTTTATTGAGATATTCACATACCACACAGTCATACAAAACAAATCGTACATTTGATTGTTCACACTACCATTACATAGTTGTACATTCATCACCAAAGTCAATCCCTGACACCTTCATTACCACACACACAAAAATAACAAGAATAATAATTAAAGTGAAAAAGAGCAGTTGAAGTAAAAAAGAACACTGGGTGCCTTTGTCTGTTTGTTTGTTTGTTTCCTTCCCCCATTTTTCTACTCATCCATCCATAAACTAGACAAAGGGGAGGGTGGTACTTATGGCTTTCCCAATGCCATTGTCACCCCTCATAAGCTACATTTTTATACAATCGTCTTCAAGATTCATGGGTTCTGGGTTGTAGTTTGATAGTTTCAGGTATCTACCACCAGCTACCCCAATTCATTAGAACCTAAAAAGGATGGTCTATATTGTGCGTAAGAGTGCCCACCAGAGTGACCTCTTGGCTTGTTTTGGAATCTCTCTGCCACTGAAGCTTATTTCATTTCCTTTCATTTCCCCCTTTTGGTCAAGAAGATGTTCTCCATCCCACGATGCCGGGTCTAGATTCCTCCCCGGGAGTCATATTCGACCATACAGCAGATATTTGATTATTGTTTGGGTTATCTGTTGATTATTGTTTGGGTTATCTGTTGCTGAATCAAACTACTCCAAAACTGAGTGGCTTAAAGCAATTTTTATTGTTCCCAGTTCTGGGGATAATGGCTCAGTTAGGTGATTCTTGCTTGAGGCCTCATATAGTTGCAGTCATTCGTGTGATGGTTGAGACTGCAGTCATCTGAAAGTTTCTTCATTCACATGGGCTTAGATGCCTAGAACAGATGGGGGTTGGCTGGGCATTTCTCTCTTCATGCAGTGTCTTCACATGGCAGCTTAGGGCTCCTACTGTTAAAAAAGAGATAAAGTAGAAATGGACAGAGGAAGGAATTATGCTTGAGAATTGTCAGTTAAAATGAGTAAATTGTTAGGGCTTTATCTTCTTCTTCTACTTCTTTTTTTAAATCCTTTATGGCACTTAGCAGAGTGCTGGGTATATTGTAGGTAAGAGAAAACACTTGATTTATTTTTATTTCTGGAAATGGAAATCTATCCATCACTCAGCAAATTAGAGGTGGTAGAATTCAAATCTTTTAGCATTCATTTTTGTAGGAGCACTAAGGCTAGGAATCAGAAGAACTGGATTCTACCTTTAGTTCCCCCAAATAGTTATGTGACCTTAAGCTAGTGAGTTACATTCTTGTGTCTGTATTTTGATGTTTCAAAGAAGGATGGGGTAATTAAATTTAGCCAAATTCAATTCTCAATTAGTGTGCAGTACTAGTCAGAATTCTTGAGTTCCCTTCTGGTTCTCCTCTTTTTATTATTTCTTATAATGTCACCTCCTATTTTTTTTCCAACAAAGGATAAGATTATTAGATAGCTAATAAATACTGATTACGTATAGAGGACTGTGGTCCTATAAGAGGAGCAAGAAATAAAACGCTTCCAAATCAGACAAAAACAATACAAGAAGAGAAAATTATAGGATCATTTTGTTTATGAATATAGGTATAACAATTCTAAATAAATATAAGCTTATTATATCCAGAAGGGTATTTTCAAAAAATCAAATAATACATCATGAGCAAGTAGAGTTTCTCTGAGGAATACAGAGATGATTCAACCTGGAAAATCTGTTAATGTAATTCTCCAATGTAATTAATGCAATGGAAAAAGGAAATCTCAATCAATACAGAAAAATCATTTGAAAATCAATACTTATGATTTTTTTATTAGAGAAGCTATAGGTTAACAGAGAAATCATGCATAAAATACAGAGTTCATGTATAACACCATTATTAATGTCCTGCCTTACTGTGGTACATTTGTTACAATAAATAAAAAAACATTTTTATAATGGTACTAAGTATAATACTTACTTTACAATAGGGTTCACTGTGTTGAACAGTCCTATGTGTTTTTTTCTCAATTTTTATGCTATTAACATATATGCATCCTAAATTTTCCCCTTTAAACCACATTCAAATACTTAATTCAGTGCTGTTAATTACGTTCACATTGTTATGCTACCATTGCCACTGTCCATAACCAAAACTTTATGATCAACCCTAATAGAAACTCTGTATAATTTCAGTCTTAACTGCCGATTCTCTACCCTGCCCTTGTCCGCTGATAACCTATATTATAGATTCTGACTCATGGATTTGCTTATTCTGATTATTTCACATCAGTGAGGTCCTACAATATTTGCCATTTTATCATGTTGCCTTCAGGGTTCATCCATGTTGTCATATGTATCAGAACTTCATATATTTGTGGCTGAATAATATTCCATTGCATGTATATGCCACATTTTGTTTATCCCCTTGGCTGTTAATGGACATTTGAGTTGCTTCCATCTTTTGGGAATTGGGAATAATGCTGCTATGAGCATTGGTGTGCAGATATCTGATTGAGTTCCTGCTTTCAAATTTATTGGGTGTATACCTTGAAGTAGGATTGCCAGGTTATATGATAATTCTATACTTCTTTTTCTTTTTTTTTTTTAATCTTCATTTTATTGAGATATATTCACATACCACGCAGTCATACAAAACAAATCGTACTTTCGATTGTTTACAGTGCCATTACATAGTTGTACATTCATCACCTAAATCAATCCCTGACACCTTCATTAGCACACACACAAAAATAACGAGAATAATAATTAGAGTGAAAAAGAGCAATTGAAGTAAAAAAGAACACTGGGCACCTTTGTCTGTTTGTTTCCTTCCCCTATTTTTCTACTCATCCATCCATAAACTAGACAAAGTGGAGTGTGGTCCTTATGGCTTTCCCAATCCCGTTGTCACCCCTCATAAGCTACATTTTTATACAACTGTCTTCGAGATTCATGGGTTCTGGGTTGTAGTTTGATAGTTTCAGGTATCCACCACCAGCTACCCCAATTCTTTGGAACCTAAAAACGGTTGTCTAAAGTGTGCGTAAGAGTGCCCACCAGAGTGACCTCTCGGCTCCTTTTGGAATCTCTCTGCCACTGAAGCTTATTTCATTTCCTTTCACATCCCCCTTTTGGTCAAGAAGATGTTCTCCGTCCCACGATGCCGGGTCTACATTCCTCCCTGGGAGTCATATTCCACGTTGCCAGGGAGATTCACTCCCCTAGGTGTCTGATCCCACGTAGGGGGGAGGGCAGTGATTTCACCTTTCAAGTTGGCTTAGCCAGAGAGAGAGGGCCACATCTGAGCAACAAAGAGGCATTCGGGAGGAGGCTCTTAGGCACAACCATAGGGAGGCCTAGCCTCTCCTTTGCAGCAACCGTCTTCCCAAGGGTAAAACTTATGGTAGAGGGCTAAACCCATCAAACCACCAGTTCCCTATGTCTGTGGTCATGTTAGCAACCATCGAGGTGGGGTAGGCGAATACCCCTGCATTCTCCACAGGCTCCTGAAGGGGGCACTACATCTTTTTTTTTCCTTGTTTTTCTTTTTTTTTTTTTTTTTAACTTTCCCTTCTTTTTTAAATCAACTGTATGAAAAAAAAGTTAAAAAGAAAACAAACATACAATAAACAACATTTCAAAGAGACCATAACAAGGGAGTAAGAAAAAGACAACTAACCTAAGATAACTGCTTAACTTCCAACATGTTCCTACTTTACCCCAAGAAAGTTACCTATTATACCAACATTTCTGTGAACTTGTTCCTACTATATCCATCAGAAATTAACAGACCATAGTCATTCCTGGGCATCCCCAGAACGTTAAATAGCTTATCTGTTCTTCTTGGATTATTGTTCCCCCTTCCTTAATTGCTCTCTATTGCTAGTTCCCCTACATTCTACATTATAAAGCATTTGTTTTACATTTTTCAAAGTTCACATTAGTGGTAGCATATAATATTTCTCTTTTTGTGCCTGGCTTATTTCGCTCAGCATTATGTCTTCAAGGTTCATCCATGTTGTCATATGTTTCACCAGATCGTTCCTTCTTACTGACGCGTAGTATTCCATCGTGTGTATATACCACATTTTATTTATCCACTCATCTGTTGAAGGACATTTGGGTTGTTTCCATCTCTTGGCAATTGTGAATAATGCTGCTATGAACATTGGCGTGCAGATATCTGTTCGTGTCACTGCTTTCCGACCTTCCGGGTATATACCGAGAAGTGCAATCACTGGATCGAATGGTAACTCTATATCTAGTTTTCTAAGGAACTGCCAGACTGACTTCCAGAGTGGCTGAACCATTATACAGTCCCACCAACAATGAATAAGAGTTCCAATTTCTCCACATCCCCTCCAGCATTTGTAGTTTCCTGTTTGTTTGATGGCAGCCATTCTAACCGGTGTTAGATGGTATCTCATTGTGGTCTTAGTTTGCATCTCTCTAATAGCTAGTGAAGCTGAACATTTTTTCATGTGTTTCTTGGCCATTTGTATTTCCTCTTTAGAGAACTGTCTTTTCATATCTTTTGCCCATTTTATAATTGGGCTGTCTGTACTGTTGTCATTGAGTTGTAGGATTTCTTTATATATGCAAGATATCAGTCTTTTGTCAGATACATGGTTTCCAAAAATTTTTTCCCATTGAGTTGGCTGCCTCTTTACCTTTTTGAGAAATTCCTTTGAGGTGCAGAAACTTCTAAGCTTGAGGAGTTCCCATTTATCTATTTTCTCTTTTGTTGCTTGTGCTTTGGGTGTAAAGTCTAGGAAGTGGCCGCCTAATACAAGATCTTGAAGATGTTTTCCTACATTATCTTCTAGGAGTTTTATGGTACTTTCTTTTATATTGAGATCTTTGGTCCATTTTGAGTTAATTTTTGTGTAGGGGGTGAGGTAGGGGTCCTCTTTCATTCTTTTGGATATGGATATCCAACTCTCCCAGCCCCATTTGTTGAAAAGACCATTATGGCTCAGTTCAGTGACTTTGGGGGCCTTATCAAAGATGAGTCGGCCATAGATCTGAGGGTCTATCTCTGAATTCTCAATTCGATTCCATTGATCTATATGTCTATCTTTGTGCCAGTACCATGCTGTTTTGGCAACTGTGGCTTTATAATAAGCTTCAGAGTCAGGAAGTGTAGGTCCTCCCACTTCGTTTTTCTTTTTTAGAGTGTCTTTAGCAATTCGAGGCATCTTCCCTTTCCAAATAAATTTGATAACTAGCTTTTCCAAGTCTGCAAAGTAGGTTGTTGGAATTTTGATTGGGATTGCATTGAATCTGTAGATGAGTTTGGGTAGAATTGACATCTTAATGACATTTAGCCTTCCTATCCATGAACATGGAATATTTTTCCATCTTTTAAGGTCCCCTTCTATTTCTTTTAGTAGAGTGATGTAGTTTTCTTTGTATAGGTCTTTTACATCTTTGGTTAAATTTATTCCTAGGTACTTGATTTTTTTAGTTGCTATTGAAAATGGTATCTTTTTCTTGAGTGTCTCTTCAGTTTGTTCATTTCTAGCATATAGAGACATTGCTGACTTATGTGCATTAATCTTGTATTCCGCTACTTTGCTAAATTTGTTTATTAGCTCTAGTAGCTGTATCGTCGATTTCTCAGGGTTTTCTAGATATAAGATCATATCATCTGCAAACAATGAGAGTTTTACTTCTTCTTTTCCAGTTTGGATGCCTTTTATTTCTTTGTCTTTCCGGATTGCCCTGGCTAGCACTTCCAGCACAATGTTGAATAACAGTGGTGACAGCGGGCATCCTTGTCTTGTTCCTGATCTTAGAGGGAAGGCTTTCAGTCTCTCACCATTGGGTACTATGCTGGCTGTGGGTTTTTCATATATGCTCTTTATCATGTTGAGGAAGTTTCCTTCAATTCCTACCTTTTGAAGTGTTTTTATCAAAAAGGGATGTTGGATTTTGTCAAATGCTTTTTCAGCATCTATTGAGATGATCAATTGATTTTTCCCTTTTGACTTGTTAATGTGTTGTAATACATTGATTGATTTTCTTATGTTGAACCCTCCTTGCATGCCTGCAATGAACCCCACTTGGTCATGGTGTATGATTTTTTTAATGTGTCTTTGGATTCGATTTGCAAGTATTTTGTTGAGGATTTTTGCATCTATATTCATTAGGGAGATTGGCCGGTAGTTTTCCTTTTTTGTAGCATCTTTGCCTGGTTTTGGTATTAGATTGATGTTAGCTTCATAAAATGAGTTAGGTAGTGTTCCATTTTCTTCAGTGTTTTGAAAGAGTTTGAGTAAGATTGGTGTCAGTTCTTTCTGGAAAGTTTGGTAGAATTCCCCTGTGAAGCCATCTGGCCCTGGGCATTTATTTGTGGGAAGATTTTTGATGACTGATTGGATCTCTTTGCTTGTGATGGGTTGGTTGAGGTCTTCTATTTCTTCTCTGGTCAGTCTAGGTTGTTCATATGTTTCCAGGAAATTGTCCATTTCTTCTACATTATCCAGTTTGTTGCCATACAGTTGTTCATAATATCCTCTTATAATTTTTTTAATTTCTTCAGGATCTGCCGTTATGTCACCTTTTTCATTCATTATTTTGTTTATATGGGTCTTCTCTCTTTTTGATTTTGTCAGTGTAGCTAGGGGCTTGTCAATCTTGTTGATCTTCTCAAAGAACCGACTTTTGGTGATATTTATCCTCTCTATTGTTTTTTTGTTCTCTATGTCATTTATTTCTGCTTTAATCCTTGTTATTTCTTTTCTTCTGCTTGGTTTAGGATTGGTTTGCTGTTCATTTTCTACCTTCTTCAGTTGATCCATTAGTTCTTTGATTTTGGCTCTTTCTTCCTTTTTAATATATGCGTTTAGTGGTATAAATTTCCCCCTTAGCACTGCTTTTGCTGCATCCCATAGGTTTTGGTATGTTGTGTTCTCATTTTCATTCGTCTCTATATATTTAGCAATTTCTCTTGCTATTTCTTCTTTAACCCACTGATTGTTTAGGAGTGTGTTGTTTAACCTCCAGGTATTTGTGAATTTTCTAAGTCTCTGATGGTTATTGAGTTCTAATTGTATTCCATTGTGGTCAGAGAATGTGCTTTGAATAATTTCAATCTTTTTAAATTTATTGAGGCTTATTTTATGTCCCAGCATATGATCTATTCTGGAGAAAGTTCCGTGAGCACTAGAAAAGTATGTGTATCCTGGTGATTTGGGATGTAATGTCCTGTATATGTCTGTTAAATCTAATTCATTTATCAGATTGTTTAGGTTTTCAATATCCTTATTGGTCTTCTGTCTGGTTGATCTATCTATAGGAGAGAGTGATGTGTTGAAGTCTCCCACAATTATTGTGGAAACATCAATTGCTTCCTTTAGTTTTGCCAGTGTTTCTCTCATGTATTTTGTGGCACCTTGATTGGGTGCATAGACATTTGCGATTGTTATTTCTTCTTGTTGAATTGCCCCTTTTATTAGTATGTAGTGGCCTTCTTTGTCTCTCAAAACATCCCTGCATTTGAAGTCTATTTTATCTGAGATTAATATTGCTACACCTGCTTTGTTTTGGCTGTAGCTTACATGAAATATTTTTTTCCATCCTTTCACTTTCAGTTTCTTTGTGTTCCTGTGTCTAAGATGAGTCTCTTGTATGCAACATATTGATGGTTCATTTTTTTTGATCCATTCTGCGAATCTATATCTTTTAATTGGGGAGTTTAATCCATTTACATTCAACGTTATAACCGTGAAGGTATTTCTTGAATCAGCCATCTTATCCTTTGGTTTATGTTTGTCATATGTATTTTTCCCTCTGTCTATTAATATCCTTTATTGTACCCATACCGAATCTCTTTAGTACTGAACCTTTCTCCAAGTCTCTCTGTCCTTTCTTTCTTTCTCTGTCTGTAGGGCTCACTTGAGTATCTCCAGTAGGGCAGGTCTCTTGTTAGCAAATTCTCTCAGCATTTCTTTGTCTGTGAAAAATTTAAGCTCTCCCTCAAATTTGAAGGAGAGCTTTGCTGGATAAAGTATTCTTGGCTGGAAGTTTTTCTCACTCAGAATTTTAAATATATCGTGCCACTGCCTTCTCGCCTCCATGGTGGCTGCTGAGTAGTCACTACTTAGTCTTATGCTGTTTCCTTTGTATGTGGTGAATTGTTTTTTCTCTTGCTGCTTTCAGAACTTGCTCCTTCTCTTCTGTGTTTGACAGTGTGATCAGTATATGTCTCGGAGTGGGTTTATTTGGATTTATTCTATTTGGAGTTCGCTGAGCATTTATGGTTTGTGTATTTATGTTGTTTAGAAGATTTGGGAAGTTTTCCCCAACAATTTCTTTGAATACTCTTCCTAGACCTTTACCCTTTTCTTCCCCTTCTGGAACACCAATGAGTCTTATATTCGGACGTTTCATATTATCTATCATATCCCTGAGGTCCATTTTGATTTTTTCAATTTTTTTCCCCATTCTTTCTTTTATGCTTTCACTTTCCATTCTGTCATCTTCCAGGTCACTGATTCGTTGTTCAGCTTCCTCTAGTCTTGTACTATGAGTTTCCAGAATCTTTTTAATTTGGTCAATGGTTTCTTTAATTTCCATAAGATCATCCATTTTTTTATTTAGTCTTGCAGTGTCTTCTTTATGCTCTTCTAGGGTCTTCTTGATTTCCTTTGTATCCCGTACTATGGTCTCATTGTTCCTCTTTAGTTCTTTGAGTAGCTGCTCTAGGTGCTGTGTCTCTTCTGGTCTTTTGATTTGGGTGCTTGGGCTTGGGTTATCCATATCTTCTGGTTTTTTCATATGCTTTATAATTTTCTGTTGTTTTTGGCCTCGTGGCATTTGCTGAACTTGATAGGGTTCTTTTAGGATTTGTAGACCAATTGAAGTCCTTATCTCTAATTTCTCAGATCTACAGCTTCGTGGAGTACACTTTCTCTAACTAACCAGCAGGTGGCATCCACGAGCCACCTGTTCTCCACAAGCCAGTTCTCCCCTGCTTAGCCTTTTTGGTGAGTGGGGGAGTGAGTCTTGTGGGGTCGAATTGGTGTACCAAGCTTGCGTGTGTAGTTGGTGTTTCCTGCCCTGTATATGGGGCGTGTTTCTGGGGAGTCAGGGAGGGGGCGTGGCCCTAACAATCAAATCTCCCTGGTGATCCTAGAGTTTTAAAGCTGCTGCAATAGTCTAATCCTTCAGTTCAGTCCTGCCACAGTTTGTCTCTGCCACTGACCCACAAGTCCTTGGTATTGGCGTATGGCTCCTGAGACTTGCAAGTGGGCCCCTCTTCCAGGCTGTGCACCCCGGGTCCTCTGTTGAGGGATGACTGTGCTATGTCACAGGTTAGTGCCATCCCCCTAGGGCAGTTCTGGGCTGCTGGGCTGTGTAGGGAGGCTCCCAGTCTGCTGAAATGATGGCTGAATGGGGCTTTGTTAATTCACACTGCTCCACCTTCCCAACTCTGGGACAATCAGCTGAGGTTGCAGGGAAGGCTAATGTCAACGCCCAGTTTTGTGGTGTGTGCCTGTTATTTGAAGCACTTCCGTCACACTGGGTTGTCTGGGGCAGCTCTGGGCTATGGGGCTGGCGATGGGCAGGAGTGTTTCCTGTCCACCAAGATGGTGGCTATGAGCGGACACCCCCCTTTTCTTGGGAAGTTGTGGTGTTTAGTGCGTTTTCTCAGCCACTGGATTATTGCCTTTTGTCTCAGAGCTCTCTTAGTTCTGCTCTTGACTTGACCTGCCCAAATTGCAAGTCTTTGACGCTTTCTGTATTGGGCTTCTTAGAGTAATTGTTTTAGAAAAAGAAAAAAGAATTAAAAAAAAAAAAGGGCCCTCCTCAGAGATCTAATGGGTTATTGAAATGCTAAGAGACAAAGCAACCAGGGCCATTAAGGAAAGATCCACAGGGCAGAGAGATCAGCTTTTCTTCGGGATTTGCATATGCGCCTCAGGGCCTGAGCTCTGCCCTTCCCCTTTCTGTGTTCACCAGAACTCCTAAAATCCTCCGCTTTTATTTTGGAGTTTTTCGTGTTGTTTTTTTTCTATGCCTGTCTCCTCTCTGCTGGGCTGGCTGTTCTCAGATTCTCTGGTGTCTGGTCTCAGTCTATCTATGGTTGGAGTTTGGATCACTAGAATGAGTTTCTGATAAGGGGTGTCACTGCAGTTCTCCCTTCTCCTTCCCGGAGCTGACAGCCCCTCCTCCCACGGGACTGAGCCTGGCAGGGAGGGGCGCGGGTCCCCTGGCCGCAAAAACTTACAGATTTTGCTGATCTCAGCAGTTCCACGTTTTCATGAGTGTTGTATGAAGTATGCCCAAAGTCAGATTGCTCTGTGGTGTCCAGTCCACGCAGTTCCTGGCTTTCTACCTACTTTCCTGGAGGAGTAACTAAAACATACAGCTCACCAGTCCGCCATCTTGCCCCGCCTCCTATACTTCTTTTTTAATGTAAGCATTTAGGGCTATAAATTTCCCTCTCAGCACTACCTTTGCTGCATCCCATAAGTTTTGGTGTATTCTCATTTCATTTTCATTCGCCTCAAGATATTTCCTAATTTCCCTTGTAATTTCTTCTGTGACCCATTGGTTGTTTAAGAGTACATTGTTTAATTTCCATGTATTTGTGGATTTTCCATTTCTCCCTTTGTTATTTGATTTCGGACTTCATTCCGTTGTGGTCAGAGAAAATACATTGTATGATTTCAGTGTTTTTTAATTTATTGACTTGTTTTGTGGCCTAACATATGGTCTATCCTGGAGAATGAGCTCTGTGCACCTGAGAAGAATGTGTAGTCTGCTGCTGTTGGATGACATGTTCTGTATATGTCTGTTGGGTTTATCTGGTTTAGAGTATTGTCCAAATATTCTATTTCTTTTTTGATCTTCTATCTAGATGTTCTATGCATTATTGAAAATGGGGTATTAAACTTGCATTAATAATGTAGAACCATCTCTTTCTCCTTTTAGATCTGTCCATATTTGATTCATATATTTTGGAGCTTGACTGTTGGGTGCATATATATATTTATATTTGTTATGTCTTCTTGAATTGACCCCTTTATAGGGACCCTCTTTCTCACTTGTAACAGTTTTTGCCTTAAGGTCTGTTTTGCCTGATACTAGTTTAGCTACCCCGCCTCTCTTTTTTTTAAAATTCAGTTTTATTGAGATATATTCACATCCCATATAGTCATCCATAATGCCCAATCAGCTGTTCACAGTAACATCATTTGGTTGTACATTCATCACCCCAATCAATTTTTTTCCATTTTTTTTTTTTACTGAGATTTTTCACATACCATACAATTATCCAGAGATCCAAAGGGTGCAGTCACTTGCCCATGGTGCCATCATACAGCTGTGCATCCATCACCACAGTTAATTTTTTTTTCCAATTTTTAGAACATGTTCATTACTCCAGAAAAGAAATAAAGACACACAAAAAAAGGAGACTCAAATCCTCCCATACCCCTAACCACTCCCCCTCCGTTACTGATTCATAGCATTGCTATAGTACATTTGTTACTGTTGATGAAAGAATGTTAAAATATTACTAACTGTAGTATATAGTTTGCAATAGGTAGATTTTTTTTCCTATATGTCCCTCTATTATTAACTTCTAGTTGTAATGTCATACATTTGTTGTAGGTCGTGAGAGAGATTTCTAGTATTTCTGCAGTTAATCACGGACATTGTCCACCACAAGATTCACTGTTTTATACATTCCCATCTTTTAACCTGCAACTTTCCTTCTGGTGTTTTAACCTGCAACTTTCCTTCTGGTGACATATGTGACTCTGAGCTTGCCCTTGCCACCACATTCACACACCATTCAGCACTGTTAGTTATTCTTACAATGTGCTACCATCACCTCTGTCCATTTCCTAATATTTAAGTTCACCCTAGTTGAACATTCTGCTCATATATCCTGATAACTTACATTTCATGTCTATGAGTTTACATATTACAATTAGTTCATATCAGTGACACCCTGCAATATTTGTCCTTATGTGTCTGTCTTATTTCACTCAATATAGTGCCTCAAGTTTTCTTCATCAACCCATTTTTTTAAAGATGGTTTTGTTCATACACCATACATTCTGTCCTAAGTAAACAATCGATAGTACCCTGTATAGTCACGTATTTATGTATTCACCACTGTATAAGGACATCTCCATTTCTTCCACAAAGAGGAAGAGTCAAAGAAGGTAGAGAGACAGGAGTCAAAGAAGGTAGAGAGACAGGAGAAAAAGAAAAAAAGAAAACAAAACAAAGCAAACCATGATAGCTAGGAGCAACAAAAAGAAAGATAGCATTAAACTAAAGTAAATAAAGAGTCAGACAACATCACCAATGCCAAGTGTCCCATACCCTTCCCCTATATCCACCCCCATATGCATTTAGCTTTGGTATATTGCCTTTGTTATATTAAAGGAACCATAATACAATGTTTCTGTTAACTGTAGTCCCTAGTTTGCATTGATTGTATTTTTCCCCCAATCCCACCCCATTTTTAGCATCTTGCAGTGTTGCATTCACTTGTTCTACCTCATGCAAAAACATATCTGTACCTTTATCACAGTCGTTGAGCACTCTAGGTTTCACTGAGTTATACAGTCCCAGTCTTTATCTTTCCTCTTTCCTTCTGGTGTCCCACATGGTCCTAACCTTCCTCTTTCAACCATACTCATAGTCATCTTTGTTCAGTGTACTTATATTGCTGTGCTACTATCTCCCAAAATTGTGTTCCAAACCTCTTACTTCTGTCTTTTCCTTTCTGTCTGTAGTGTTCTCTTTAGCATTTCCTGTAGAGCAGGTATCTTGTTCACAAACTCTGTCATTGTCTGTTTGTCAGAGAATATTTTAAGCTCTCCCTCATATTTGAAGGACAGTTTTGCCGGATATAGAATTCTTGGTTGGTGGTTTTTCTCTTTCAGTATCTTAAATATATCACCCCACTTCCTTCTTGCCTCCATGGTTTCTATTGAGAAATCCACACATAGTCTTATCAAGCTTCCTTTGTATGTGATGGATCGCTTTTCTCTTGCTGCTTTCAGGATTCTCTTTTTGTCTTTGACATTTGATAACCTGATAATTAAGTGTCTTGGCATAGGCCTATTCAGATCTATTCTGTTTGGGGTACACTGCACTTCTTGGATCATAATTTTATGTCTTTCATAAGAGATGGGAAATTTTCATTGATTACTTCCTCTATTATTGCTTCTGCCGCTTTTCCCTTCTCTTCTCCTCTGGGATACCAATGACATGTATATTCCTGCATTTTGTTTTGTCCTTAAGTCCCTGGAGATGTTGCTCATATTTTTCCATTCTTTTCTCTATCTGTTCTTTTGTGTGTAGGCTTTCAGGTGCCTTGTTCTCCAGTTCCTGAGTGTTTTCCTCTGTCTCTTGAGATCTGCTGTTCTGTGTCTCCATTGTGTCCTTCATCTCGTGTGTTGTGCCTTTCATTTCCATAGATTCTGTCAGTTGTTTTTTCGAACTTTCGATTTCTACCTTATGTACGCCCAGTGTTTTCATTATACGCTTCATCTTTTTTGCCATATCTTCCCTAAACTTTCTGAATTGATCCAGCACTAGTTGTTTAAATTCCTGTATTTCAGTTGAAGTGTAAGTTTGTTCCTTTGGGCCATAACTTCACCCCTCCCAGTGTAGGTTGTAGTTTTCTGTTGTCTAGGCATCTGGCCTCCTTGGTTACCCCGATCAGGTTTTCTTAGACCAAAATGGGCTCAGGTTTTGGAAGAAGGCAGTAGTTTCAGGTCTCCCTGAGGATGTCTTAGATGATTGATGTACCCTGTGAGGCCTCAAGTCACTGTGCTTTTCTACCCAGCAGGTGGTGCCTGTCAGCCTGTAGCTCCATAATGGTGTAAGGAGGTGTGGCCTGTGGGTGTTTTCTCCCAGGCTCTGGAGTCTGGTTCTGAATGGAAAGCGGGTAGTAGAGTTTGGCACACCCTCTTTCCTCTTAGGGAAGATATACCCCCTGGCGAGAGGTCATTTGCATTTGAATTGTCTCTGACTCTGCTATCTCCACCATTGTTTGGGTCTGAGTGCTGGGAATTGAAAATGGCTGAAGCCTTCTCCACTGAGCCAAAAAAGGGACAGAAAGATCCCCCTTCAGGGTCAGTCTGTGGCTCCCCTCAGTTTTACCCATTGGCTAAAGACAGAACCTGGTCCTCTGGGCTCCCCCTCCCTCCCAGAGAGGTCCTCCAGCTCTCCAGGGTCAGACGTCACCAAAAGCCTCTGTCTGCTTTTTGGAGATTCATAGCTTTTATTGAGCAGTTAATATTTGTTAATTAAAACCCCAGTTGGAGCTCAGCTGAGCTCTATTTGCTTGCTCAGAGAGTGCTGCTCTCTAGTACAGCGAGGCTTTGCAGTTTGGGAGAATGCTGCTCTCAGGCACCATGAGGCTTTGCAGTTCATACCATGGCGGGAGGAGGTTCCCGGCTCAGGTCTACAGTTTTTACTTACAGATTTTGTGCTGCGATCTCAGGCATTCCTCCCAATTCAGGTTGATATGATGAGTAGATGGTCATGTTTGTCCCCCCGCAGTTATTCCAGATTATTTTCTAGTTGTCCCTAGCTGTTTACTAGTTGTTCCAGGGGGGCTAACAAACTTTCACTCCTCTCTATACTGCCATCTTCAGCTCAATCTGCCAATCAATTTTTGAACATTGTCCTTACACCAAAAATAATAAAAATAAGAATAAAAAACAAAAGTAAAAAAGAACACCCAAATCATTTTGTTGCCCCCATCCCACCCTATTTTTCATTTAGTTTTTATCCCCATTTTCTACTCATCCATTCATATACTAGATAAAGGAAGTGTGAGCTACAAGGTTTTCACAATCACACCATCACACCATGTAAGCTACATATTTATAGAGTCGCCTTCAAGAATCAAGACTACTGGGTTGCAGTTCAACAGTTTCAGGTATTTCCTTCTAGCTATTCCAATACACTAAAAACTACAAAGGAATAAAGTCACTACAAAGAAGAAAAACTATAGGCCAATCTCCCTAATGAATATAGACAGAAAAATCATAAACAAAATACTTCCAGATTGAACCAAAGGCACATTAAAAGAATTATACACCACGAGCCAGTGGAGTTCATTCCTGGTATGCAAGCGTGGCTCAACATACAAAAATCAAGATCGGGAACATGACAAGGATGCCCACTGTCACCTCTATTATTCAACATTGTGCTACAAATTCTAGCCAGAGCGATTTGCCAAGATAAAGAAGTAAAAAGTATCCAAATTGGAAAGGTAGAAATAAAACTGTCATTATTTGCAGGTGATATGATCTTATATTTGAAAAATCCTGTGAATTCAACCACAAAGCTACTTGAACTAATAAACAAATTCAGCAGAGTGGCGGGATATAAGATTAATGCACGTAAGTTGGTAATATTCCTATACACTAATAATGACCTAACTGAAGAGGCTATCAAAAAAAAAAAAACATTCCGTTCAGAATCGCAACTAAAAAAATCAAGTACCTAGGAATAAACTTAGCCAAGGACATAAAAGACCTCTACACAGAAAATTACAAAATTTTACTAAAAGAAGTAAAAAAGGACCTAAATGGGTGGAAAAATATTCCATGCTCATGGATAGGAAGACTAAATATTGTTAAGATTTCATTTCTACCTGAACTGATCTACAGATTCAACACAATCCCAAACCAAATTCCAACAACCTATTTTGCAGACTTGGAAAAGCTAGTTATCAAATTTATTTGGAAGGGAAAGGGGCCTCAAATTGACGAAAACATCCTAAAAATGAACAACAAAGTTGGAGGACTTACGCTTCTGGACTTTGAAGCCTACTATGAAGCTACAGTGGTCAAAACAGCATGGTATT
Organism: Choloepus didactylus; assembly: GCF_015220235.1. NCBI lineage: Eukaryota > Metazoa > Chordata > Mammalia > Pilosa > Megalonychidae > Choloepus > Choloepus didactylus. Next base: position 79,391,331 of record NC_051307.1, read on the forward strand.
GACATAAAGACAGACATACTGATCAGTGGAATTGAATTGAGAGTTTGGGAATAGACCCCCGGATATATGGTCGATTGATTTTTTGATAAGGCCCCCAAATCTACTAAACTTTGATAGAATAGCCTCCTCAACAAATGGGGTGGGAGAACTGGATAGCCATAATAAAAAAAGTGGAAGAGGACCCCCTACTTCACACCCTATACAAAAATTAACTCAAAGTGGATCAAAGACCTCAAAATAAGAGACAGTACCATAAAACTCCTAGAAGATAATGTAGGGAAACATCTTCAAGACCTAGTATTAGGAGGTCACATCTTAGACCTTATACCCAAAGCATAAGCAATGGAAGAAAAAAATAGATAAATAAGAACTCCTCAAAACCAAAAGCTTCTGTACCTTAAAGGAATTTGTCAAAAAAGTGAAGAGGCAGCCAAGTCAGTGGGAGATAATATTTGGAAACTATGTATCTGATAAGAGACCAATGTCTTGCATATGTAAAGAAATCCTATAACTCAATGAGAATAGTACAAACAGCCCAATTATAAAATGGGCAAAAGATATGAAAAGATATTTCTCCAAAGAGGACATACAAATGGCTAAAAAACACATGAAACAATGTTCGTCTTCACTAGCTATTAGGGAGATGCAAATAAAGACCACAATGAGATATCATCTCACATCAATAAGAATGGCTGCCATCCAGCAAACAAGCGACAAATGCTGGAGAGGATGTGGAGGAGTTGGAACTCTTATTCATTGCTGGTGGTACTGTGTAATGGTACAGCCACTCTGGAAGAGTTTGGCGGTTTCTCAGAAAACTAGATACTGAATTTACCCTATGATCCGGCAGTTCCACTTCTCAGTATATACCCTGAAGGTTTGAAAGCAGTGACACAAACAGACATTTGTACGCCATTGTTGATAGCAGCATTGTTCACAGTTGCCAAGAAATGGGCACAGTCCAAGTGTCCTTCAACAGACAAGTGGATAAACAAAATGTGGTATGTACTATGTGGAATGCTATGCAGCAGTAAGAAGCAACAAGGTCCTGAAACATACGGCAGCATGGATGAACCTTGAAGATAGAGTTCTGAATGAAATAACTCGACGCAAAAGGAGAGATATTGTATGTTACCACTTCTGTGAACTGTCTGAACAATGTAAAATCAGTGTCTTATAATGTAAGAATATTGGGGACCTAGTGATACACAGTAGCTAGTGAGGTAGAATGATAATCTAATATGTTCCGATATGTTAATGATGGTAAATTCGAAGGTGTGGTAATGGATAGGGGTGACGATTGTTTGTTAGTGGGATTATAAGGTTCAGAGCTGTATTGAAGGCAGCACCACAAATACAGATAGGTGCTTGCATGATATACTTCTAAGGTATGACACAAGCACAGAGAGTTGACAACAGAAGGGTACATGGGAAAAATCGACACATTACATACTAGTATAATTAATAGGAATACCATATTCCATAAAAGTTTACTCACTAAGTTTATTTGTCAGAAACTTAAATCCTTCAGAGTGCCCCATGCCAGCTAAGTCCCGAAACCCAGAGGGAATAGCCTCTTCAAGACCAGCAACTAGATGTGTCCCCATTGCTCATAAAGTTGACACCCCTTTTCAACATGAACAGGTTAGGATGGTCACTGCCTAGACATCCCTGAAGATTGGGAAAGTGAATAAACTAGACAAAGGGATAGCAATAGACAAGATGGAATTTAACAAAGGATTATGAATACTGAATCTTTATATAATTTTCTTTTTCTTAGTTGCTAGGTTATTAGAATGTTTAGAAGGAAAGAATTGAAATGGTGGAACTGTAACCCATAGCATCCTTTGAAATTTGTTCTATAGCTACTTGTTAAATTGTAATTTGAAAGCTTATGTTTATGCATATATTTTAGATTTCACAATAAGGAAATGACTGAAACTCTGGTACTATAACTCATAATAACTTTGGAAATTTCCTATGTATCTACTTGTTAACTCATACTTTGAAAGGTATTACCTTTTTGTATATATGTTATATTTCAAAATAAGGAAATAACTGAAACTGTGGAATTGTAACCTATAATATCTTCAAAATTTGCTAACTACTTGTTAAATTGCACTTGGAAAGTTATCACTTTTATCTATATATGTTATATTCTACAATAAAAAATATGATTAAAAAAAGAATAGAGAACTGTGGTGCTCCTTGGTGATGTCATTTGGTGTTGCCATTGTGGACAGCAGCCTGACAGTACTTGCTTGCATACCATGTGATGTAGCAGTTCTTCCAGATGTATATTGCAAAAGAAATTTTTAAACAGGTCCTTCAGGGACATGTTTTTGGTGACAGGGAGTTAAAGGAAATCTGAGTGCCCTTTTTGGGGGTTATGATATGGCAGATGCACATCCTGGAGAATAAACTATATAAGATCTGGAAGCTGCAATCTACATGACACATAGCAACTTGGAGGGATCTTAAAAACACAGTGCCAAAAACACAAGAATATTTTTGCATAATGAAAAATACTTGTACGAAATAAAATACGCATTTCACATGAATTTGTACAAACAAAGAGATACAGAAAGCACATTTGAATATTTTCATGTGGTTGGAGAGGGGAATAGGGATAAAGGGATTAAAACCAGAAGAAAGAACAGAGCTTCTCATCCTTACCTTTAGCATGGATAGAGAATACAAAACTGCAGTTAACTCACTGTACCTGTCCCTTTCTCACAACTCCTGAAAAACTGAAATCTTTACTTGTTGGTGATCCTAACAACAAGGGTGTCTCTCGTGGCCAGTAGGTTGATTGCAAAAGTTAAAGCTTTTGAGGCAGTGATATTTAAAGGTAAAACTCTGTAAATTTAGCTATACCAATAAATTGGCACTCAGACATAGATACGTACATACTTACTATACTTTGCATTTACATAATTCTAAGAAACACATAATGTTAAAAATTTTTAACTGTGTACGGGCTATTGAGACTTCTGTGAAACAAAGACTAAGAATTCAAATAAAGCTAGCAAGCCAGGATGTGAAGACTGTTTCAAAATAGACCATCAATTACAAAGCAGTTATGAGGTAAATTTATTAAGAAAGTTGATTGTGTGTTGATTAAATAGTCTCTGCTTATGAAGAGACTATAACCATCAGTTCTACATTGTGAACTAAATTTCTAAAAATATGTATTTTTCTCTTCTAGGCTTCTTTAGCAGAAACAGATAAAATCACTCTGGAGGTAGCAAAACTTATCAAAGATGACTTCCTACAACAAAATGGGTATACTCCTTATGACAGGTATGATATACTGATTTCCTTTCTTTTTTTAATTGAGGATTTTCTGTGGTGTTTTGCAGGAAGGCACTATCTACACAATTAAACCACCACCTCCCTTTTTTTCTCACAAAGACATATTATGGCCCAGTGTATTAAAATATGTTGTGTATTCATAGTGGACATCTACTTACGTACATCCTTTGTATTGGTTTGCTTATTTGTCTAGTTATGACAGAAACGAAGGTCATGCATTAGTCACACCATAGCTCTTGCCATATGCACATCACCTTGCTATCTTATCTTAGCTTCTGTGGTCATTTTGTGTATTGTTGCACCTTTTTTCTCATCATGGATCCTAAGAAAATGAGCAGTGGTAGTGCTGAGCAGAAAAGAAAATTACTTTGCCCCATTGAATTGAGCAAATATGAGGGCGGTATTTGCATTACTGATCTTGCTAGGGGATATGGTATGCCTAGAAAAATGGACTCCACCATCATTAAGAATAAAAAAACAATAAAAATGGCTGATACTGCGTAAGGAGTTAAAGCAGTAACAAAGCAGTGCTCCCAAACACTCAAGGAAGTTGAAAAAGCAAAAGTGTTGCATGCCTCTCTTTGGAAAAACAAACCGGGACTAAGTGATGAAAGTGTTGACGTTTTTAAGGCCAGCCACAGCTTGTTTGATAATTTTAAAAAGAGGACCAGCATCCATAGTGTTGTGAGACATGGCGAGACAGCGAGTGCTAATAAAAAGGCTGCCAATGAATTCGTCGGTGAATTTCAAGACTACATAGAGGCTGAGGATTTTGTTCCCCACCAAGTTTTTAACTGTGATGAGACTGGACTTTTTTGGGAAAAAAAAATGCCAAGTAGAACCTACACCACAAAAGAGGAGAAGGCATTACCAGGTGTTCTAGTTTGATAATGCTGCCAGAATGCAAAACACCAGAAATGGATTGGCTTTTATAAAAGGGGGTTTATTTGATTACAAAATTACAGTCTTAAGGCCATAAAGTGTCCGTCAACAAAGGGTACCTTCCCTGGAGGATGGCCAATGGTGTCCAGAAAGTCTCTGTTAGCTGGGATGGCACCTGGCTGGTGTCTGCTCCAAAGTTCTGGTTTCAAAATGGCTTTCTCCCAGGATGTTCCTCTCTAGGCTGCACTTCCTCAAAAATGTCACTCTTAGCTGCTCTTGGGGTGTTTCTCCTCTCTCAGCTTCTCTGGATCAAGAGTCTGCTTTCAACGGCCATCTTCAAACTGCCTCTCATCTGCAGCTACTCTCTCAGCTTCTGTGCATTCTTCAAAGTGTCCCTCTTGGCTGTAGCAAGCTTTCTCCTTCTGTCTGAGCTTATATAGTGCTCCAGTGAACTAATCAAGGTCCATGCTGAATGGGCAGGGCCACACCTCCTTGGAAATTTTCCAGTCAGAGTTATTACCCTGTGGGGCACATTTCCATGGAAACAACCTAATCCAAATGTTCCAACTTAACCCCCACTAATATGTCTGCCCCCATAAGATTGCATCAAAGGACATGGCTTTTTCTGAGGGACATAATATATACAAATCGGTACACCAGACCACAAACCAATGAAGGACAGGCTTACTCTATTGTGGTACATGAATGCTAGTGGGGACTTAAAGCTCAAGACTCTATTAGTCTACCATAGAAAAAAACCCATGAGTTTTCAAGAAGCATAATGTCATAAAAAGCAAACTCCATGTGATGTGGGAGGCAAACAGCAAAGCTTGGATCACGAGGCAATTTTTCACTGAGTAGATAAATGAAGTGTTTTTTCAGTGAAAAAATATTTGCTGGAGAAAGATTTGCCTCTGAAGGCTCTCCTACTTTTGGACAATGCACCTGACCACCCTCCACGCTTGGAGGATGACTTACTGGAGGAGCTCAGCTTCATCACTGTAAAGTTCCTGCCCCTCCAACACTACTCCTCTCATCCACCTCATTGACCAGCAGGTCATTTCAAATCTCAAGAAGTTGTACACCAAGGCACTTTTCCAGAGGTGCTTTGATATCACCTCTGACACCCAGTTGACACAGAATTCTGGAAGGGACATTTCAATATCCTGCACTGCCTTAACCTTATTGATAAGGCCTGGAACGAGGTCTCTTACAGGACAATGAGTTTGGCATGGAAGAATTTGAGGCCAGAAGCTGTGACTCAGAGGACTTCGAAGGGTTTGAGGCTGACCCTAGGCCTGCAGGTACAGAGGGTACAGTTGTGCAGGATACTGTGTCTTTGGGCTGATCCATGGGTCTGGAGGTCGATGCTGCTGATGTTGAGGAGTTAATGGAAGAACATCGTGAAAAGCTCAGCACTGAGGAGCTGCAGGAATTACAGAAGGAGCAGCAACAAGAGGTGGCTGAAGAGATTTCTTCAGGTGAGGAGGAGATAAGGGAGGATGTCCCCAGTTCCTTGATAAAAGAAATGTGTACAAAATGGGCAGAAGTTCAAAACTTTGTGGAGAAGTACCATCCAGACAAAGTTCTGACAAGCAGAAATGTGAATTTATTAAATGATCAAACAATTTCACATTTTCAAGAAATTTTTAAAAGAAGACAGAAGCAGTCCTCATTGGGTAAGGTTTTTTTTTGTTTTTTTTTTAATAATAAATTTTATTTTGAAATAAGTTCAATCTTACAGGAACAGTTGCAAAAACAGTACAAACCCCATACATAGAACTCCATCATACCCTGACCCCCCTCCCCCGATACCCTGATCCATCACCTTTAAGATCCTGTCACACCACCGTCTCTTTCTTTCCCTCCCTCTCTCCCTCCCTCCCTCCCTCCCTCACATCCATCATCTATTGCTCTGTCCTCTGAACATATGAGAGCAAGCTGCACATATCTTTGAACAAACAATATAATTCACATATACCTTTTCCATGGACAAGAACATTATTTTATGCAATCTCATTAAGCGCAGCTAGGAAGTTCAAGAAATTCAACATTGATATAAAGCTTACATTCTATATTTCCTTTTTTTTTTTTTTTCTTGTGTCCCATCTGTGTCCCTTTGAGCCTCCTCTCCTCCGGCCTCAGATCCCATTGAGGATCATCCTTGGCATTTAATTGTCATCTATTTAGACTGTCTTTTTTTTCAATTGTGGAAAGATATATATAGTCTAAATCTTCCTATTCCACCCCTCCCTAGCATTCCATTAGTGGGATTAATCACATTTAGAATGTTGCAATGCTATCACCTTCCGACCATCCATTTCTAAAAGTTTCCCTTCACCCCAAACAAAAACCCTACTCTCATTTCTTAACGCCCCATTGCCCCTTCCCCCACTTCTTGGAACCCCTACTCTATTTTTCATCTCTTTGGTCATATTCTTTGATACTTTCTTTGTGTTTACCATGGGGCTTAAATTTAACATCTTAAATCTATAACAATCTTGTTTTTCTTTGATACCAACTTAACTTCAATAGGACACGTAAACTGTGTTCCTATACTCCTCCATTCCCCACCTTTATGTAGTTCTTGTCAAAAATTACATATTTTACATTGAGTCCAAAACCACCGATTTATCATTACAGCTTATGTATTTTAGATCCTGTAGGAAGTAAATAGTGGAGTTATAAACCAACAATATAGTAGTATTGGTCTTTATATTTACCATGTGATCTTTACTGGAAATCTTTATTTCTTCATGTGGTTTCAGTCAATTGTTTAGTGTCCCTTCCTTTCAGCCTGCTTAGGACTGATCTACTGGTGATAAAGTCCCTCAGCTTTTGATTATCCGGGAATGTTTTCGTCTCCCCCTCATTTTTATCCTTCAGGTGTTTGTGAATTCTCCAAGTCTCTGATGGTTATTGACTTCTATTTGTATTCCATTGTGGTCAGAGAATGTGCTTTGAACAAATTCATTTTTTTATTTTTTATTTTATTGAGGCTTGTTTTTATGTCCCCGCATACAGTCCATTCTGGAGAAAGATCCGTGATCATTAGTGAAGAACGTGTGTCCCCGTGACCTGGGATGTAATATTCTATATATGTCTGTTAGAAGTCTCTATATCTTTCTCTCATTTCTTTGTTTCTCTGTCAGTAGGGCTTGCTTTAGTATCTGAAGCAGGGCAGGTCTTTAATTAGCAAACTCTCAGCATTTGTTTGTCTGTGAAAAATTTAAGCTCTCCCTCAAATTTGAAGGAGAGTTTTGCTGGATAAAGTATTCTTGGTTGGAAATTTTTCTCTCTCAGAATTTTAAATATGTCATGCCACTGCCTTCTTGCCTCCATGGTGGCCTCTGAGTAGTCATTACTTAGTCTTATGTTGTTTCCTTTGTATGTGGTGAATTGCTTTTCTCTTGCTGCTTTCAGAACTTGCTCCTTCTCTTCAGTATTTGACAGTCTGATCAGAATATGTCTTGGAGTGGGTTTGTTTGAATTTATTCTATTTGGAGTTCGCTGGGCATTTATGCTTTGTGTATTTATATTGTGTAGAAGGTTTGGGAAGTTTTCCCCAACAATTTCTTTGAATACTCTTTCTAGACCTTTACCCTTCTCTTCCCCTTCTGGGACACCAATGAGCCTTAAATTTGGACATTTTATTTTATCTATCATATCCCTGAGATCCATTTCAATTTTTTCAAATTTTTTCCCCATTCTTTCTTTTGTTCTTTCATTTTCTGTTCTGTGCTCCTCGAGGAGGCTGAGTTGTTGTTCAGCTTCCTCTGATCTTGTACTGTGAGTATCCAGAGTCTTTTTAATTTGGCCTACAGTTTCTTTAATTTCCATAAGATCTTCTATTTTTTTTATTTACTCTTGCAATATTTCTTTATGCTCTTCTAGGGTCTTCTTTATGTCTTTTATATTCTGTGCCATGCTCTTTGTCAAGTCTTTTATATCCTGTGCCATGCTCTCATTGCCTGTCTGTAGTTCTTTGATTAATTCTTCCAGGAACTGTGTGTCTTCGGATCTTTTGATTTGAATGTTTGGGTTTGGGTTCGCCATGCCGTCTGGTTTTATCATATGCTTTAAGATTTTCTGTTGTTTCTGGCCTCTTGGCATTTGCTTTACTTGATCTTTAATTTGTTAGAATTGCAGCTTGGTGACATACACTTTCTCTAACTAACCGGCACATGGCATCTGTGAGTCACTTATTCCCCTCAAGTCAGTTCTCCCCAACTTTTGTGGTGTGTGGGGATCTGATTCTTTTGGGGTCCAATTGGTGCACTTAATTTGGGTGTGTTGTCACTGCTGTCTACCCTCAATGAGGGGCATGTGCCTGAGCGGTTAGGGAGGAAGGGCAGGTTTAATAATCAAACCTCCCAGGTGTTCCCGGAGATTTAAGGCTGTTCTCTGCCGCTGACACAAAAGTCCTTGGTATTAGCGTAGGTTCTCTGGGATTTCTGAGCGGTTCCCCCCTCCCTGCTGTGCTTTTCCAGGACCTCTGCTGGGGAGGGGAGGGCCGTGCCACGTCACAAGTGAGCGCCGGCCTCCAGGGAAGCCCTGTGCCGCCGGGCTGTGTAGGGGCGTTCCCAGCCCACTTCAAAGATAGTTGAATGGGACACATTAACTTCCCCCTTTCCGCACAGCTCCGGTGTCCCAGCTCCGGGACAATCAGCCGTGGGTGTATTCAAGGCCACTGTCCACGGCCGATATTGTGTTGTGTGAGCGGTGCTGCGGGAAAGACTCCCTGTCAGGCTGGGTTTCTTGGCTCAGCTCTGTGCTGTGTGTTTGGCCCCGGGCAGGAGTAGCCCCACCCACTGGGGAGATGGCTGCAAGTTGTGCGTCTCCCCTTTGCTCCCCTGGACCCGAGACAATCAGCAGTGAGTGTGGGAAGGGGTATCCTCCACCCCAGACACCGAGGCGTTAGTCCAGACTGCTCCCGTCTTATCTGCAGCTGTTCCTGGGCTTCTTTTTCCTTTTTTTTTTTTAAATGCCAACCCACCGTTTCCCCACACCGCAGCATGGCCGAGGGACTCAGCCGTTTCACTCGCTTGTTTCAGAATGCAGACTCCTGGTTTCACCAAACGCACATTCCCTGTGGCTTTAGCAGAACTTGTCCGGCTGTTGCTACTCTGGAAGTGGTGTTCTGGGTCCTTTCTGGTTTTTTATCTAGTGTTTTCCACGGAGGTGTTTTTTTCTCTGTCTCACCTAGCCGCCATCTTAGGTTCCTCCCTCGATAAGTTTTTAGTGAAGGTGACAAAGAGTTTGTCAGAGCCTGTGGGACAAGTTGAAAAAAGGCAGAAAAGAGAGAGAACACCTGAAGTGCAAGTGCCTGATATTCTTTTATAGAAGGACTCTCCTTCCAAGCAACACTCCATCTGACCTCTCCTCCTCACTGCTCTCCTCCCACCATCGCATTAGGCCATGGACTCTTCTCAGGACAGGTCAAGTGAAGTTTTTATTTTATTCAATCTAAGTAGTTATTTTTAGGTTTATTTATCATGTAAAGTAATGATATACAACCATATCTTTTTACATAGTGCCTTTAAATTGTGCATTGTCTTTGGTTTGGGAACACATTAAATTTATTTACATTATTCCTTATGGGAAAAATTTGTTTGGTACTCATTATTTTTGGTAGTCGTTGCGCCTCCTGGAACCGATTAATGACAACTACTGAGTACCACTTGTACAACCATCTATAATCAGATTAAATTGTGGCTTACATTGTGCCAGAACCTGGGGATCATGGCCTCCTTCAGAAGCTTTCCTCACTATCTCTTACCACCACCCATGTCTCTTTGACTCTTTGCTAAATAATCATGATCTTCCTCATTTCCCAAGAGTCTTGTTTCTCTTTCTACCAAAGTGCTTTTTAGCTATCTCAGCTAGCTCCTGCTACTCAGGCCTGATGCTTGTTTTTCATTTCTGTCTTTACTACTGTGGTGGCTGGTTTAAAGTTCCCATTTCTTTTACACTTTCAGATTTTGAACCTTTCGTCATATAGTAGCTTTTCTCCCTAAAATCATATTTTTCCGCATTTAAGAATGAAGAGGGGACTGAATAAACAGAAGGATTGCCGAAACGTTAAGACAATCATAAAATGTGACAATATATCCACAGAAACTCAAAAATGTACTATGTCAAGAGCTTAAGAAGCTCTAGGAACCACCCACATAAAAATAACAGGAAAACTCTTTGGAAAGGGTGTGATAGGGAGTATGCATGAAATTACAAAGATGTTTAAATGTGTCAGAAAGTGAATAAGAATGTGTCTGACCCAAGTTGAATATATGCTGTGTGTTCCGGTTTGCTAATGCTGTTGGAATACAAAATACCAGAAATGGATTGGCTTTTATAAAGGGGATTTATTTGGTTATAAAGTTACTGTCTTAAGTCCATAAAGTGTCCAAGGTAAGGCATCAGCATTAGGGTACCTTCACTGGAGAAAAGTCATTGGTATCCAGAAAACCTCTTTTAGCTGGGAAGGCACGTGGCTGGTGTCTGCTTGCTCCCAGGTTGTTTCAAAATGGAATTCTCCAAAATATCAGCTTTCAACGGCTATCTTCAAAATGTCTCTCAGCTGCAGCAAGTGTCTGGGCCTGTGTGGCTCTTTTTAAAGTACTCTAGTAATTAAATCAAGACCCACATTGAATGGGTGGGGCCATACCTCCATGGAAATAATCTAATCAAAGATATTACCTATAGTTGTGTGGATCACATCTCCATGGAAACAACCTAATCCAAAGATTCCAACCTAATCAACACTAATACATCTGCCCCCACAAGATTGCATCAAAGAACATGGCGCTTTGGGGGGCATAATACATCCAAACCAGCACACTGTGTGTCTTATTAAAAAGTATGGATAAATGAAAATGGAAACAATGGGGAAAGGAGCTACTGTTAACTTTAGGAGATTACAGTTTCATTCCTTGTTACTCATTAAATTATAATCCACTATCAGAAGAGTTTTCATAACTCATTTATTTTACCATTTGGGTTACTCCTTTAACTGCATTGTACCAAAACAAAACCTTAGTTGCTAGATTGTAGCAATATTATTTTATTGTTTCTTCTGTTTAATGATTTGAACAAAGAAAAATAAACATCACATTACCGTAAATAAAAGAATATGTATCTCCATCCGTCCATCCCAAATCATGAGACTTCTCTGTCTAAAAACGCTAGCTTAGTAGTTATTAGTCCTTTCCACTATTTTTTTTTTTTTTCTAAATTTAGGTGGTCTACATATTCAACTAAAGAAAATAGTCATCTGGTATTTTATAGTTTTATATAGAGTGTGAACCTGCATTGGATTTTGTTTTTGTTAATTATTTTGACCTTCATTTAACCTAGGTTCTGCCCATTCTACAAGACAGTAGGCATGCTGTCCAACATGATTGCATTTTATGATATGGCCCGTAGAGCTGTTGAAACCACTGCCCAAAGTGACAATAAAATTACATGGTCCATTATCCGTGAGCATATGGGGGAGATCCTCTATAAACTTTCCTCCATGAAATTCAAGGTATGTTTTGTTTCTTCTATAACTTTTAATTTTTCCAACTATTTGAGTCTCCAACAGAGTGTATACAACTTGCATGTATCATTTGCACACCTGCTCAAGTTCTGTAAAACCAGATCAAGCCTCAAAGCCATGCTCTAGAAGATAAAAATTCTAGTATGTCGTATCTAAAGTAAATGTTGATATGTTTTCCCTTTGGTCATAGTTGCCAGAAAATCTAGAGCTAAATTCATTCCTGAGCACCAATTACCTTACCTCAAATGCCTATTAGTATCTGTCCCTCAACCCCTACTAAAATGATGTCTGTACTGTTTACCTCTTTTAATTATCCTATTATACATTGTTTTTTTAGCTTTTAAGTAGCCACACTTTTTTGGAAGTAGGTAAGACATAATAAATAGATAGATGAAATCATCAGTAGGAACTTGAACATATAAGATTCTTTTTAACATGTTTGATCAGTTAAATTGTATTTAATTATTTCTGAATCCTGACATCCAGACATATATGCTAATTTCCAACTGACAATGATATGAGTGATATTCTAGGTGTGTATGTAATGTTATGTGTATATACATATATATGGTGTTTATACTATAGATTGAAAATAAACCTGTATAAATAGACACTGGCTGTATTAATAATTTTAAAATATTCACACCCTTTGGGTCCATGTGATACCAGCAGACCTTGAGTAGTGAACTTTTGACTAAATTAAATCCCAGGTATCATATGCAAGTGGGTGGTATGCATCTAATATGTGACACTGAATAGTTTCCCAATATTGTCCACATTGTTGTTTAATAGCTGACAACGTAAAATTTGAAATTTTGTTTTCTTTCTGTTTGCTTGGAATATTACTCCATTTATACATTTCTAATCTTAAAGAAATAAAAGGGAATCTAAGGCTAATTTTGACCCCTGACTGTGATTTACCTGTGCTCTTCACTTAACCTAGTGCTCAAAATATATTCAATATGAGTAACTTACTACATGTTCTGAAAATTGTTTTCCTAAAAGTAAGTTGAAATCTGTAATGTCTCTTTCCAGGATCCAGTGAAAGATGGTGAGGCAAAGATCAAGGCAGACTATACACAACTTCTTGAAGATATGCAGAATGCATTCCGTAGCCTTGAAGATTAGAACTATGATTTCTTTCCTCCTTTTTCTCAGCAAACTCATATGTGAATTTTCCTGAATTTCTCATCTCAAACCCTTTGCTTCTTTCTTGTGCAGCTTTGAGACTAGTGCCTATATGTGTAATTTGTTTCCCTGTTTTTTGGTAGGTCTTACATAAAACAAACATTCCTTTGTTCCAGTGTTTGAAGGGCCTCCCTGATTCTTTATCTCTGGTGGTGAATGTATTAACATGATATACAAAGGCTACATTACTGTAAACTTGTATGTAGGATGACGTCTCTTGTCCTAGGTTTGTCCTTTCCTCTTCACCATTAAATTATAAACAGGACTACTGCATGTACTCTATTTGGAATGGATTTGGAATGGAAAGCCCGATTTCTATACCTTTTGACAGCTTCTCTGCGAAATAATAGCTATGTGTCAAGGTTATTTGCAGCTTAGCATTTTGCTAAGTAACTGCTTTGCAGGAAATATTTCCTTTTTTTAAACATGAATGATTATGCATTGTTTCCCCAGTATAAATCAGGAATATTTGGAGGAAACTGTTGGGAGTTATACTGTTTTCAAAATAATTAATTGTGGGGTTCAGCATAATATATGAGTCAGTACCCTCCAAAATAGTTAAAATGGAACTAAGCAATCGAACTTAGATTAGCATCATCTTATTAGAGCATATTTTATTTCACTAGGAAAAATTCAGTATCAAGGACTATTATACTGCATTACTAGGAAAATCTTTTTTAAATTACATTTAAAACAATCACTGAAAACTTGATCCACATCACACCCTCTTTGTTTTCCTCAGACATCTTAGAAGCCAAAGTTTCTTAAAACCATGTAGCAGTGTGAGCAGCAGTAAAATGCCACAGAGAAGATTTTTAGTAGTGATTGAAATCTGTTTGCATCTTTAAGGACCAGCTGGGCTGTAGTATTTCTTGGGGCCACAGTGGCATTATGTTTTCACAAAGTAATGACGTGTGTCACATGTTTGCATGTTTGTTTGCAAATTGCATTTCTAAACAACCAGCTTACTAGTTGTAGAAGTATTTTCTTTCATGTAGTTTTTGATTCACTCAAAAGTTTCTCAAAACATCTATAGCCATTGCAGCATAACAGTTTCCATTCTGTTTGATCAGTATGAAATTAATTCTTATATCTGCTGATAACAGAATCTGTGTTGTGTAGAAAAAAGATAATTTCATCCTGTCTTTTAAGTATATTTTTAAAATAATGATTTTTGGTTTTTGTATAATAAGGTACACTGCAGAGCAGCTGTGGGAGAAACAATTTCCCCTTAACTCTTTCTGACCAAAAGTACTGGGGACCCCATTGTTTCCTTGATGGGAAGAGGAGAGGGTGTGTGAACATGTCTAACAAACTCAAATACCCAAATGTAATAGCATAAAGTATTTACTTAATGCCTCAATATATTATTATTTAAGTTTTTAGGTAATGCATTTCTGTCAGTCTTTTAAGGAAAGATGCAGTCAACAGAGAATTGGCTATAGTTTTGTATAAATCCTTGCAGATTGCATGTTCTTACAGTTGCCTGCAAATCAGGAAAGGTATTTTTCCATGAATTTTTTTTAATCTTTCAGAATATTGGCAGATAAAAATTATGCAACAATTTGTTGACATGTAGACTTAATGGTGCTGTTTAATCAGTTTGCTTCCAATGTTGCCTCCTATCAGAGGCCCTGAGACCAATGGAAATTAAAAGGATTTCAGAAACTTTCTATTCATACCTTATACTTACCAGCAAACTAGGATTGTGATTGGAATGGATGATATGATGAAGAAAGTTTGACAAGTTTTTTTTTTGTTGTACTAAATTTGCAATGTATCCTTTTAAGAATGTTGATATGAGTGTGAAGATGCTAGAGAAACAATGTGAAGATGCTAGAGAAACTATGCTCATATATCCATTTTAAGTGTCCCTTCACCACCTGTGTGTTGTTGAATTTCAGATTAGGGCACTAATCATATTTCTTTAGTAAGAATGTGTTAAAATTACAACAATCTTTTAAAAAGATGATGCAGTTCTATATTTATTGTGCTGTGCCTGGTCCTAAGTGGAGCCAGTTAAACAAGTTTCATATGTATTTTTCCAGTGTTAAATCTCACACATTGTACCCTTTGGAAATTTCCTTCCATCCTGAATAATGAATGAGAGAGTTCATATATTGCTACCTTATCCTTGAGATTTCACTATCTTTATGTTAAAAGTTGTGTATAATTGTTAAAATCTATGAAAGAATAAAAAGTGAATTTAAATTAACTTTTTTTTTTTTGGTGATAAAATCTGCTGGAAAATATCCCGCCTTATTGTATTTAGACTTCTCATTGTTTTCAGCATGAATTTTTAATGTTTTATTTCTGTCTTTCTTTATAGTTTTTTTTTTACCTGAGATCAAGAAATTGAATTGGAGCCCTATATGCTATAGCCTAAAAAATGTTCTATGATCATATTCCACTGTGATTTGGAAATATCACACACAGAATCTCCCCTCCCCAAGTCTCAGCATTCTGTATACCATTCTGAACATTATTTTAAATTGAAAAAGTGGATGGTTTCTAAAAATACACTTAAAAATTAAAGGAAATCTACTGGTACTTAGTTCAGTTTTAGGCAAAACAAACAAACAAACAAAAACTAGAGCCTTGATTTTGCAAGCCAATTAATTTAAGATCAAATTTAGCAACATGTTACATGGGGCATATTTTATTTCCTTAAAATGTTGCATTTTTAAAAATTTCCAAAGGAGTAGAGAAGTACTATTGAGTGAAAAACTCTATCTATTGTATTGCTTTACTTGTTGAATGTCAAGTTTTTGTGGAGAAATATTTATTTCATGAGGAGGCTTATTCATTATAAATGTTTGGGTAATTTTTAGTCTGTTGATAATATCTTCAGGAAATTAGTTTTAATGTATTGCTACAACATAGGAGCATGAAGAAGGAGGCCAATTTTCCCAAGTGGGATGTGACAAAATGCCACTAAAGCTATTCTAAAGGCTTTGTCTTATTTAGGTTCCCCCAGTGGTTGACTCTGAGACAAGTATTTGAATGCAAATAATTTATTTGGGAGATGATTCCAGGAAACACCAATAAGGGAGTAGACAATTGAGACAGAGAATGGAAGGACTCCAATAAAGAATGCAATATCAAGCAAGTTAAAACTTTGAACTATGGTGCACAATCTTACTGGGGAATTCTGAAACCAAGTAAACACCTCTATCTCAGTTGCTCTTTCTGGTGGGCAAGGGAACTAGGGTATTTCCATCAGTCATTGATTGACAGCCAGCACCTATCAATCACCAGTTGAAGACTGCTCCCTCTTGGGGCTGGGAGATTTAATGCCCAGCAGGTCCATGCAGGCAGACAAGGTACTAGCAGCAGAAAAAGCCTCTGCAGACAGAAATAGGTGCCAGCACTGAAATTGGACTCTTGTGGACTGAAAATGGTAGTCATGTCCAAGGAGATGATAGGTGGGGCACTACTAGCAACCGCTTCAGACTTCTTAGTTACTAAGGAAAGAAGATCATCCAATCAGTAGTTGAAATGCTATTGTTCTGCAAAATAAGGAAATACCATGTAAAAGGATCAGGGGGCTCTGTTTAGAAGCAAAGATGTCTTTTCAAGAGCAGAGTACACGCATCAATTATGATTATAAGTAGGCAGATGTGGGGTTTGATGCTCCTGAAAGTAAAGCAGATTCTTAGACTAATAGGAATTGTAATCATTTATACCATTTCCCTC
Source organism: Choloepus didactylus (assembly GCF_015220235.1). Classification (NCBI taxonomy): domain Eukaryota; kingdom Metazoa; phylum Chordata; class Mammalia; order Pilosa; family Megalonychidae; genus Choloepus; species Choloepus didactylus. Next base: position 79,407,949 of record NC_051307.1, read on the forward strand.
ATTATACAGAAGAATTTGAAGTTCAGAGAAATTAAGTTTGCCTAATGCCGCATGCTACATAATACCAGAATTCACCCCTGGTAATTTCTGGTGTCCCTTTTCACTATATCATTCTGCATAAAAGCAGTCATGCATAAAATATAGGATTCCCATACACCATCCCACCAGCAACACCTTACATTGCTGTGGAACATTTGTTACAATTGATGACAACACTTTTTTATTATAATTGTACTTTTTTTTTTAACAGCAGTTGCCTTTGTTATAATTGATGAAAGATTATTAAAATCACACTATTATCATCCATAATTTAATTAGGTGTATTTCTTCCCATATATGACCCTATTATTAACACCTTGTATTTGTATCATGCATTTGTTATAATTCATGAAAAAACATTCTTATTCTTGTACTATTAACTATAGTTCATCTACAATAGGGCTCACTGTGTTGTACAGTCCTGTGTTTTTTCTTTTAATTTTTATTCTAGTAATATATACATCCTAAAGTTTCCCTTTTAATCACATTCATTTCTGTGGCTCAGTGCTGTTGATTACAGTCACAATAATGTGCTATCATCAGCACCATCCATTTCCAAACCTTTTATCATCAACCTAAACAGAAATTCTATACAAGTTAAGCAGCAACTCCATTCTGTCTCCTCATAACTCATAGTCTAGATTGTATATTCTAGAGTTTGCTTATTATAATGATTGTCGGATCATATGATAATTCTGTACTTAGTTTCCTGAGGAACTGCCAAACTGTCTTCCCCAGTGTCTGTAACTTTTTACATTCTCACTGGAAAAGAATGACTATTCCTGTTTCTCCAAAACTTCTCCAACACTTGTAGTTTTCTGTTTTTTTTCAGTAGTGACCATTCCAGGAGGTATGCAATGATATCTCTTTGTGGTTTTAATTGGCATTTCCCTACACTTAATGATGTTGAGCATCTTTTCATATGCTTTTTAGCTATTTGTATTTCCTCTTTGGAGAAATGTCTCTTCAAGTTTTTGGCCCATTTTTAAATTGGGTTTTTCCCTTTCATTGTTGAGTTGTAGGATTTCTTTTTATATACCGCGTATAGAACCCTTATCAGATATATGGTTTCCAAATATTTTCTCTCATTCTGTAACTTGTCTTTTTACTTTAATGATGAAGTCCTTTGATACAGAAAAGCTTTTAATTTTGATGAAGTCCCATTTATCTATTTTTTTCTTTTGTTTCTCATTCTTTTGGTGCAGAGTCTAAAAAGCCATTACCCAACAGAAAGTCTTGAAGATGCTTCCCTGTGTTTTCTTCTAGGAGTCCTGGTTCTTATATTTAGATCTCTGATCCATTTTCAGTTAACTTTTGTATATGGTGTGAGATAGGGGTCCTCTTTCTTTTTTTGCATATGGATATTCATTTCTTCCAACACCCACTTGATCATGATGTATAATTCTTTTAATGTGCTCTTGGATTCATTTTGCTAGTATTTTGTTGAGGATTTTTGCATCTATATTTGTTAGAGAAATTGGTCCATAATTTTCTTTTCTTGTAGTATCTTTATCTGGCTTTGGTATTAGAGTGATTTTAGCTTCATATGAAGAATGAGTTAGTTAGTGTTCCCTCCTCTTCAGTTTTTTAGAAGAGTTTGAGCAGGATTGGTATTAATTCTTGGAATGATGGGTAAAATTCACCTGTGAAGCCAGGTCCTGGGATTTTCTTTGTTGGGAGGTTTGTGATGACTGATTCAGTCTCTACTTGTGTTTGGTTTGTTGAGGACTTCTATTTCTTCTAGGTTGATGTAGTTTTTCATGTGTCTCTAGGAATTTGTCTATTTCTTCTAGGTTGTCTAATTTTTTGGCATACAGTTGTTCATAGTATTCTTTTATGATCCTTTTTATTTCTGTAGTGTCCATAGTAATGTCCCCCTTCTCATTTCTGATTTCATTTCCATCTTCTTTTTTTCTTAGTCTACCTAAGGGTTTGTCAATTTTGTTGATCTTCTCAAAGAAGCAACTTTTGGTTTTGTTAATTCTACTGTTTATTTTTGGTTCTCCATTTTGTTTATTTTTGCTCTAATCTTTATTATTTCTTTCCTTCTGCTTGTTTTGGGATAAGTTTGCTGTTCTTTTTCTAATTACTCCAGGTGTGCAGTTAGGTCTTTTAGTTCCTTCTTCTTTTTTAATGTAGGCTTTTAGTACTATAAACTTCCCTTGCAGCACTGTCTTCACTGTATCCCATAAGTTTTGAAATATTGTGTTCTCATTTTCATTTGTCTCAAGATATTTCCTGATTTCCCCTGCATTTTCTTCTTTGGCCCACTGATTATTTAAGTGTATTATTTAACTTCCATATTTGTGAATTTTCCAGTTCTCCACCTATTATTGATTTCCAGCTTCATTCTTTTATTGTTAGGGAAAATGCTTTGTATAATTTCACTATTTTAAAATTTACTGAGACTTGTTTTGTGAACCAACATGTGGTCTATCCTGGAGAATGATCCATGAGCATTTGAGAACAATGTATGTCCTGCTGTTTGAGGGTGAAGGGTTCTGTATATATCTGTTAGGTCTCATTCACTGATCATATTATTCAAGTTATATGTTTGCTTATTGAGCCTCTGTCTAGATGTTCTATCCTACTGATGTGAGTGGTGTATTGAAGTCTCCAACTATTATTGTAGAGATGTCTATTGCTCTCTTCAGTTTTACCAGTGTTGGTCTCATGTATTTTGGGGCACTGTGGTTAAGTGCATAAGTATTTATGATTGTTATTTCTTTTTGTTGGATTTCCCCTTTTATTAATATATAGTGTCCTTTCAGTCTTATAACATCTTTTGACTTAAAGTCTTTTTTGTCCTATATTAGTATTGCTAACCTAGTTCTTTTTTTGTTAGTATTTGCATAGATATCTATTTTCATCCTTTCGCTTTCAACCTGTTTTTGTCTTTGGGTATAAGATGAGTCTCTTATAAACAACATATAGTTGGATCATGCTTTTTTAGAATCCATTCTGCCAATCTGGGTCTTTTGATTGGGGAGTTTAAGTACTACAAAGGCAGTACTTAACTTCAGGCTTTTTATCCTTTGGTTTCTGTATGTCAAATCTTTTTTTTTGGCTCATTTTTTACCCTTTTAGTTATCCTTACTTCATACTACATGTACATTTATGTCTTTCATAAGAATTGGGAAATTTTTTTACTATTATTTCCTGAAATATTCTTTATGCCCCTTTTTCCTTCTGTTCTTCTGGGACATTTATGATGTCTATGTTTGCGCGCTTTGTGCTGTTACTCAAATCTCTGAGACACTGCTCAATTTTTTCTATTTTTTTGTCTCATCTGTTCTTCTGAGATTTCTATTGTCCTGTCTTTTAGCTCACTGATTCTTTCTTCTGCCTGTCCAATTCTGTATATGCCTCTATTGTATTTTACATCTCTTCTATTGTGCCTTTCATCCCCATTTCTGTTATTTTTCTATTTAAACTTTCAAAATATTCTTTGTGCTCACACAATGTCTTCCTAATATCCTTTATCTCTATCTCTTTAGCCATATTTTTCTTTATCTTCTTGAATTTATTTACATGTTTTTTAACATCTTTGATAAGTTGTTACATTAAGGAAATGCAATCAAAACCACACCCGCTAGAATGACAACTATTAAATTTTTAAAAAAGGAAAAAAACTGGAGAGGATGTAAAGAAAGTGGAACACTAGTTCATTGTTGGTAGGAATGTAAAACAGTGCAGCTGCTGTGAAAGACAGTTTGGTGGTTCATCAGAAAGTTAAATAATATTTTAGAATTACTATGTGACCCGGCAATCCCACTTCTAGTTGTCTGTCCAAAGAATTAAAAACAAGGACTCAAACAGATATTTGCACATCAATGTTCATAGTGGCATTATCCACAATTGCCTAATATATCCATCAACTAATGAACAGATAAACAAAATGTGGTATATACATATAATGGAAATTTTAGGGAAATTTTTAAAATATTGAGTATTACAGCCTGTGAACTTGGTTTACCTCTTCATCTTAATTGTCATTAAAATCTCTTGATATTGATTTATAAAATTTTTAAAAGAGATCTGGTCCAACCCTTGTTAGATATATTTTAAGTACTTAATTTTAGTGCTATACATGTATTCATTTAATTATTTTTAAATGCTTTTTAAAGACAAGCATAAGGTATTCTTCATAAAAGGTGACCACAATTATTTTCTTTGTATATACTTCTTGAAGTTTTCCCATACACATAAATGTATATTTTAAACCACTCAGAAGCATAGCATACATATTATTCTATATCTGGTTTCTTTTTCACTCCACAATATATGGTGGAGACTTAACCATTTGACTACAAAAACTTCTATATTCATTCTGTAAATTGGCATTTAATGTTACATTTTCTGACTATGTCATAATTTATTTTATTTTTACTATTCCATTTTAATTTTTTAATTAAACTTTGAGATAGTTGTAGATTCACATGTAGTTGTAAGAAATAATACAGAGATAACATGTATATCTTTTATTCAGTTTCTCCCAATAGTAATATCTTGCAAAACAATAGTATCACAACTAGGATAATGACATTGATACAATCCACCAATTTCCCCTGGTTTACTTGTACTTGTGTGTGTAGGTGTGTGTGTTTAGTTCTGTGCAATGTGATACATATTCAAGTATCCACCACCACAGTCAAGAGGCAGAACAGTTCCATCACCACAATGATAGCTTTTGTAACCATCCCCACCTCTCTCTTAAAATCCCTTTATCCCTAACCCCATTTCAAATACCTTGTAACCACAGCACTTAATCTTTTAAAAATTTTATCATGAAAAATTTCAAAGTACAGATAAGAGTATAATGAAACCCAATATGCTAGTTAACTAGATTTAACAAGTCATATTTAATTATTTTTGTTGAGCTATTTTAAAATAAAACATATACATCTGATATTTCTCCACTAAATATTTCAAAATCCATCTGCAAAACTAAGGACTTTTTTTTTTACATAACTACAAAACTATTGTCATACCTAACAAACATAATTGCTTAATATCATTTAATACACAAATGGTGTTCATATTTTTTGCATTGTCCTTAAATTCTTAAATTTAAAAATTCAAATCATAATCCAAACAAGATCTAGATGTTAATTTGATTATTATGTCTCTTACATTTCTTTGAATCCAGAGTAGACCTCCCTTTTCCCATGTCATTGATTTGTTAAAGAAACTTGTTGTTTGTCTTAAAGCAAATTCCATATTCTTTATCTAATTGGCTGTTAATAATTTGGTTTAATTTCTTCCTTCATCCACTTCATACTCTGCATGTTAGTTTATTTGGTTTCTGTGATGGTTTGGAGCTGTATGTACCTGAGAAAAACATGTTTTTAATCTTAATCCATTCCTGTGGGTGTGAACCCATTGTAAGTAGGCTTTCTTGATGAGGTTATCTCAGTTAGGGTGTGGCCCAACTCTGTCAGGAGGGGGTCTTAATCTTATTACTGGAGTCCTTTATAAGAGAATGAAATTCAGACAAAGAGAGAAAAAGCCACAGAGGGAGCAGCCAGGAGTTGAACTTGAACAGAATCCCGAAAAAAAGGCAGAGACTAGAACCCAGATGTGGCCATGTGCCTGGTCATGTGACAAGCTAGGGCTCACTGGCCTCCAGCCCCAGAGCACCACAGCCTTAAGGGAGAAAGCATCACACTGTTGATGCCTTAATTTGGGCTTTCTCTCCACCTCAGAACTATGACCCATTAAATTCCCATTGTTTAACCCAACCCATGTCATGGTATTTGTTTGAACAGCCCATAAAACTAAAATGGTATCTTTTTAAATAAAATTATATTGAAAGATAACATTCAAACAGAAAAGTGTACAAATCATTTGTATACAGCTTGAATTTCCACAGAATAAATACCTATGTGTAACTAACAACCAGATCTACAAGTAGATCATTAGACAACATTTTTAGTGGGAAGATTGGTCCAATTATGTGGCCCACCAGAACTAGAAATGGAACTCTGTCATGTATTCGTTAATCCCCAAAACAATTTTAAGAAGGGGTTATTATTCCTTTTTTAATTTCCAGGTGAGAAAGCAGATGAGGCCCATAGGAGTAACTTGCCCCAAATCACACAGCTAGTGAACACTGAAGCCTGTGGTAGGGGACAGCCCTAGCGTGCCTGCCACAGTTCCCTGGGACCCACAAATGCATCCTGTGCTCAGGACCTGCTTTGTCAGCCTGTCAGGATAAAACACAACCCCTGGTCGATAAGCAGACTGCTGGTCCATTCCTTCCCCTATTGTCCTGAGCATATGTAAACATTCACTGGAGACAGTCTGACTCTGGTGGGCATGTTTTATGATATCCAGCTCACACCCAGTGCTATATCTGTCCCTGGTGGGGAGGCTATGGGGTTCCTCCACTACAGCAGACAAACACAAGAGAGGGGTGCTATGCCTAAACATTTCCCTGCTTCAGCTACGGTTTGAGACTGACGTAATTCTATGGAGAGCCGACGTCCATTAGAGCAGCTGACCTTGCTCTGTCTCTTCTCTATGTGAGTAAAACGTCTTCCCACCGGAGTATGTGTGAGTTGTGCTTTTGCTAGCAACACTGACACATGTATTGCAGTGGGTTGACATCTCTAGGGGTCTCACCTGACCAACAGAGCCTATTTTAAATTCACAGCTATTTTACCCAGTCTTTTCTCTTAACCACCCAACTATATGACTTACTTAGATTGAAGGCTATCTGTGACTTTTCTGAAAAGCAATCGAACCTTTTATTTATTTATTTTAGTGTCAGTAACAAGGAACCTAGATGCTTAAAAAAAGGTGTCTAAATATTAAAATACAGTTTTCTTTTTAACATGTTAATGGCTACAACCAAAAATGTTCTGGAGTCAAAACATGCAACTAAAGTAAATGGAGAGGGGTTAGGATAAAAGAAAAAAGAGCACAAATAAAAAATATTTTACCTTTTATAATATTTTAGTGAACTGAGTTTTGGCTGCTAAGAACTCACAGCAGGACTTGCCCTTGACCAACAGGAGCTGCCACATCAGGCAATGCCTGGAAGCTTAAGCCTTCTGTAACTCCCTGTTCTAGTTTGCTAATACTGCCAGAATGCAAAACACCAGAAATGGATTGGCTTTTATAAAGGGGGTTTATTTGATTACAAAGTTACAGTCTTAAGGCCATAAAGTGTCCAAGGTAAGTCATCAACAATCAGATACCTTCACTGCAGGATGGCCAATGGTGTCCGGAAAACCTCTGTTAGCTGGGAAGGCACGTGGCTGGTGGTTGCTCCAGAGTTCTGGTTTCAAAATGACTTTCTCCAGGATGTTCCTCTCTAGGCTGCAGTTCCTCAAAAATGTCACTCTTAGTTGCTCTTGGGGCATCTGTCCTCCCTTTGCTTCTCCGGAGCAAAAGTCTGCTTTCAGTGGTCATCTTCAAACTGTCTCTCATCTGCAGCTCCTCTCTCAGCTCCTGTGCATTCTTCAAAGTATCCCTCTTGGCTGTAGCAAGCTCACTCCTTCTGTCTGAACTTATATAGTGCTCCAGTAAACTAATCAAGGCCCATACTGAATGGGCGGGGCCACACCTCCATGGAAATTATCCAATGAAAGATCTTACCGACAGTTGAATGATCACATCTCCACGGAAACATCCAATCAAAAGTCTCCAACTCAATTGACACCAATACATTTCCTGCGCACACAAGACTGCATCAAAGATAATGGCATTTTGGGGGACGTAATACATCCAAACCAGCACACCCCCTCTCCAATGACCCTAAGCCAATATGAGGGTATCAAAGACCATTCCTCTTGCCTCAAGTTCAGAGAAATCTATGATGATATTCATGCTCCCAAGCTCCCCAGGCTGAAGATAAACTTTGGCTGCACTCACCTCCATGTCTACTTCTCTCCTTTCTTGCTTCCCTCACTCCCTTATAAGTTTCACCTGAGCAGTGCTCCCTCAATAAATCATTTTCATAGGTAGCCCTTTCTCAGGCCCTGCTTCTAGTGAACGCAACTAAAGACAATTCACCCTTTTATTTCCTCCCTCTGTGCCATTTTTCCTTTAACAGAAATACTCACTGAGCAGAAATAAGACTGATTTTTCCAGTCATGTTGAAATGGGCAGAGAAGCATCTTGTTCTGAGGAGTTCTCACTGAAAGGACTTCAAATGAAGTATCAAGAGTGTAGTATTTTCCTCATAAAGACACCTATCCATTTTGAGCATGTTTGTTTCATTTTCTAGAAAGTTTCTTCAAGTTGCAGTCTTTGTTTTGAAAGAATTGAGAATTCAAGACCACATCTTCTGACTCAATGTCATTATTGTGTCCTGGAATCCGAATCATATATAGATGCTGTTTTTCAGTGGCTGTACTTATTTTGTACTTTTGTACTTATTTACTAAGGTAAAATGCTCATTGATATTCATATCCTCTACACAAAAAATGGTACACATTTTATGTATTTTTAATCATTGCAAGAACACAATTTCTAATCTTACCTTCAGTAGAAAGAATTCACACCCATGAGTTGGAACTGCTGGAGTGCTAATGATCTCCCTAGAGTTTTATACTAAATGATATTCCTACCATGAATGAAAAAGATACTGTAGTTTCTAAAAAGGTCTAATTTCCAGGAAGAGTACTGTATAAAGAAACACATTGTCTCAACATGTTTAGTGATCTCTGAATTTAATTTCTCTATCAACAGTCTATTAGAAAACATTTACTTATATCTTTGTTTTTTTTTTTTTTTTTTTTTAAATATTCAACACTGACATTTTATTTTCTGAACTTTATCATTTTTACAAAACAAAACAGCAGTTATCAAAAACAGCAAAGAGTATACAATTTCTGTACCAGTTTTCACATAAGTCAATGATTATGAAACTGGTATCCAATGTAAATACTAAACACAGGCTGATTTCCTTTCTGGTCAAATGCTTTTGGGTATTTGTTTTGGAGCTACTAAAGAATAGCTTTTTATAAGCACCAGTCATTTTCTTAAGAACTGATTTGGTTTGTCCAACAAAGTAAACACTTTTTGCTGTGTGGCATTTTCTTTTTTAAAAAACACTGAGATAAAATATGGAATGTATATTTGTTTGGATCTGAACCAAATCTTTTGAGATCCCAATTACCCTGAAGAATACTGAAGACATTTATAGGGCATATTAAATACTAATTGCACATCTCATAATGTCTAAGGCAGCTTCTGTATTTCTATAGAAAATAGCATTTCATTCAGAGACTGCCCAGGGAATGAACTACATCACAGTGTCCATATCCTTTCTGATTTGGATTACAGTTTCCCCAAATAGGGCCATATTATTAGATTTTGGGGACAAAAGTTTTATGCTCATGCCAAACAGGCTCTGATATTTTATAGATACATTTATATAGAGCAAGACTCCTTGCTCTGGACCCTGGGTAACCACAAAGAAATTGAGAAGCCATGATTACTGGATGTTGAAAGGAAGAAAGCATACTTAAAAACTCACAGGATAGATAATCTGGAGGCTAGCAGAAACAAAGCTGTAACTTTGTAGTGGTGTTCATCCACCACAAGTTCCAGAAACACATTTGCTTAAATAGGGGAAGTATGGTCCAGTTTTGCAATGTTAATAGCTGCCAGTCTCTCAAACATATTTTTTATACAGATCACTGCTTGGCTAGCAATGAGTTAGGAAACTGGCCTCAAATTTTTAACATATCTCTCAGTATTAGTCAAAACAAAACAAAACAAAACCCAGCTAATAGGGATTAAAAATTGCACAATTAAACCTGACTGTAAACTACACTATTTACAGACGGGTATTCACATCACTGAAATAGCTTTTGAGAGCATGAAATACTCCTGTTGAAACAAAATTTCCTCTCTATTATCCCAATTTTCATTAAAAGAAAAGCTGATATATAATTTTCTTTTTTACAGATATGAAAAAGGAAGCAAGAAGGCAAAGCTGAGAAAAACAGATGCTACTCAAAAGGCAGCGGTAGCATTTGGTTGTTTTGGTCTTTGTACCAGCAACTCCCATTCCCATGGCAGATATCCAGTTCCTGCTGGACTACACTGTTTTCCTTGCAGTCAAGACTCGAACGATGGACCCTACTCCTCCAGCTGCAAGGGCCTTTTCATGCCATTGCAGTAACACAGCACTGCTATTGTCAGAGGGGCTTTCAAAGCCTTTATAAATATACTTCATTAGGAGATCCACACTATTCTTGTCCAGAGATTGAACTGCCTTCTCAATATCGTTAGCTTTAAAAGAGATAAGCACCTTCAGGACAATGCTGCCTGCCCGATCCTTCACCGCCTGACTCTTGGTGTTGATAGGAGGATTTTTCAGAGCTGCTTGTAGAGCAGCTGTCATGTTTCCTTGCCGCAGGCAGGAGTCCACCTCGCCCTCATCAGGCCCGGCCTGGCCGTCGCCTCCGTCTTCCTCGTCCACGAACTTGTTCTCGTCGTACTCATCCACGTCCACCTTCCGGAACCGGGCTGACGACACCGTATTCTTCGACATCCCTGATCCGGACCGATGGCAAAGGCCTCCTCTTACTACGACCGCTACCTCAGCAACCCCAACTCAGCAGGAACCCTCAGCCTGGCGCCTTCACTTCCCTCTTCCGCTCTCTACTTATATCTTTGTAAAGGCAGAACATTTGTACTTTAAATGACAATGTTAAAATTATGAGGTTAATGAATATCATTGAGCCACAGATATAGGAGTGGAGTAAGAGGGATGGCAGTCAAATTCAGGTATGTTTATTTATTTAACATCATATGTTCTAGTGCTACATTAGGTAATATACAGTATCCCATATCAGAAATTGACTCAAGAAAGACTTAAATGATTCACAGTTTAATGAAATGTGAATCTAGAAATTCAATACCCTTAGTAAATGACCTAGGAACTCTATCAGCTTGCACTTCTCTTTTCACTGCACTGCTAGCTTCTACTTTACACATACCCTTAGCTTTTTACCAGTCTCTGAAGTTCATTCTGTTCAGTGGCTTTCATTCTACTCTCCTAGGAAATTTTACCCCTTTCTTTATTCAGCCTATTTTAAATCTTTTTTTTTTTTTTCTATATTGGATTTTTCCTCTCAGGTTATAAATATTTCCCAGCCACTTTCATCTTATAAAAACTGTTAAAGCCAAAACCCAAAGTCTTTTCATCAATCCAACATTCAATGAACATTTAAATTAAAAAATTGCTTTGTTAATTGTCTGATTTTTTTTTAACTTAAAAATATTGTAAAACATATCATCCATACAAAATAGTATTTATGTGGATAGTTTAAAGAATACATATGTACCCACCACTCAAATTAAGAAATAAAATATTTGAGGAACTTAGAAGCCCTCTGTGTGTCCCCCTCCAATTGAATCCCTCTTCCTCCCCACAAAGATAAGCACCATGCCGACTTTGTATTTCTCAGTCCCTCGTTTTAATGTATAGATTTACCGGCCATCTATGTGTCTCTAAATGTATGCCTTAGTTAAGCAAACAAACAAACAGAGTAACAAGCACAAATTTTCCTGTGTAAGGAAAAAGTGACACTGCCACTGTCAGATAAAAGTTTCCAGGAGAAAATAATTGAACAGAGTGCATGGGTCATGATCTGGCTTCAGATTCCACAAGAGTTCACCAGCATCTCTTTCAGAAAAGTCAGTGGGCAAGGTCCTGGTGGAGTTCTAGCAGACATAGGGCCACTATAGTTAGGGCACCTGGACCAGTTACTGGATGTTTGGAAGCAATATGGTTGAAAAGAGTGAACTGCTCTGTGTTTTCTGTTTCTAAACCAACCTGGCTACCTCCAGCTCTCAGGAATAGGCCAAAACAGAAAACTCTGGGGCATGCAGGAGAAATAAGAATTTCATAAGCTGAGTACAGAAAAGAATCTGAGCAGGGCCCATGGGGGAATTCTTGTGTGCTGGAATCCTCAGTGAAAAGGAGGGTAATTTTACAACAGGGATCTTAGAGATGACAATCCTCAATGTGTTTTGAGTTTCTTGAGTAGCACTGCTCCAGTCTGGACTATTTGCTTTCTATGTCTAGTCCATATCTGTTTTTCTGTGCTCTACCTTTAGCATCCTTTTGGGGATTCCCTTCATCTCTCTCCTGGTTACATTTCCTGTCTCATGTCCTCCTTTTTTGTCTTTAGTGGTTTCTCAATGAGCAGTTTCTCCAGTGGCTTTTTTCTCAGATAGGGTGGTACATTTTTGAGATGTTGTAGGCCTCAAAATCTTTTTATTTGTCCCCAAACTTGATTTTCAGGCTGGGTATAGATTTTCATTCTGGAAATAATTTTCTTTCAGAATTTTGAAGGCACTTCATTTATGTTCAGCTTCTAGTGTTTTTGCTGAGAAGTCCAAAGCTACTCTGATTATTGATACCTTTTTTTGCCCTTTTTTTTCCTTCTTTCCTATCTGGAAGTTTATAACATCTTCAGTGTGATTATCCCAGTGTTCTGAAATTATAATGATAAACCTTGGTGTGGATCTATTTTCTTCCACTGTACTAGGCATTTAATGGGCCCTTTGAATTTGGAACTAATTTCCTTTACTTTTGGGAAATTTCCTTAAATTAATTCATCAGTAATTTCCTTCCTTCCAGTTTCTCTCTTCTGTCTTTCTGAAATTCCTATTATTTGGACATCAGGTCTCCTGGACTCCTTCCCTAATGTTTTTATCTTTTCTCCCTTATTTCCCAAATCTTGTTCTTTTATTTCACATTCTGGAATATTTCCTCAACTCTATCTTTCAACCTTTCTATTGCATTTTTATTTTTACTGTTAGCTTTCAATTTCTAAGAACTTTATTTGATTCTCCAAATATTCCTTTTTCATAGCATTTTTTTTGTTTCATAAATGCAATATTGGCTCATCATCTCAGAATATTAATTTTTTTAAAAAGTTCTCTTATATATGTTTCTTCTAAGTTGCTTCTGTTTGCTTGTTTTATTCTCTTTCTTTCATGTTATATTTTTTCCTCAGCATCTACTAATCCGGGTTGACTGCTTGAGATTAAGAGTGGGTATGCTACAAGACACTAAGTATGTGGGTGCCATAAAGTCCTGCAACCCCATCATGGGGTATATACTTGGAAGATCTGAGAGCAGAGACATCAATGGACATTTGCACACTGGTGTTTATGGAGGCAGTATTCATGATTTGCAATGAGTGGAGGTGGCCTAAGGGTACATCAACTGATGAACAGAGGAGTGAACTGTGGTGTATGCACACAAGGGAATACTGAGCAACTGCCAGGAGTGAAGCTGTGAGACATGCAACTGAGGTGAATGGATACTATAGACAGCACTTTGAGTGAAGTACTCCAGAAACAAAATGATAAACATTATAATGCCTCACCAATATGGACTAATTACAATGTGTAAACCCAGAATTGAATCTTAGAGCACAGCTTATCAGGGAAATGCTTATTGTAATTGTCCAAAAATTATAAGCTCTTACAGCAATCACATCTGTTCCTGAACTGTAATGGCTAGCTCCAAATTCTGAGATGCTGATCCCTTTGTATATAACCTGGTCAGTCTCAGGAACTTTGGGTATCTGTGTGACACCTGAAACTCAGAGCTAGAGCTTGGCAGATATGAATGTCAGTATTAGCACATATAGCAACTGTTAAAAAAGCTGGAAAAGAGTCTAGACTTCAATTACAGATATGAATGAAGCCAATCTGGTTAGGACTAAGGCAAATCAGGCCAAAGGGTAAAGGACTGTGTTTTAAAACTTCAACTTCTGTGTGAGACCAAGGTAAGAGATGTTTATTTGGTTCAGGATCCATATTTTCTGTAGTACACTAAATAATTTAACTGTATGGTCAGTTTATTCAAACACCATAATTACATGGAACTTTGAATAAGAAGTGAGATCTGATAGGTTTGTACAGATTAGTGTGGAACAGTGATACATCCCAAAGTAATTCGGGCAGAGAAAAAATATATGTGCAGGGCCCCCCTGAGGAGCTGGGGGAAACACGGAAGTGTTGGACTTCCTCACCTGGATTGTTGCTGATGTTCTCACAAACACTGAGGACTGGTGGTTGGGTATGCTGAGCCCTCTATCTTGGGGCTTGCCCTTATAAAGCTTGTAAGTGCAAAGGAGAGGCTAAACCTGCTTATAATTCTGCCTAAGAGTCTCCCCCTGAGTGCCAATTTGTTCTCAGATGTGGCCCTCTCTTTATAGCTAAGCCAACTCAGCAGGTGAACTCACTGCCCTCCCCCTACATGGGACCTGACTCCCAGGGGTGTAAATCTCCCTGGCAACGTGGGATATGACTCCCGGGGATGAGCCTGGACCCGGTATCATGGGATTGAGAACATCTTCTTGACCAAAAGAGGGAAGTGAAATGAATCAAATTAATCAAATGAATAAAGTTTCAGTGGCTGAGAGAATTTCAAAGAGTCAAGAGGTCACTCGGATCAGCATTCTTATACACTATGTAGATATCCCTTTTTAGGTTTTAGTGTATTGGAATAGCTAGAAGTAAATTCCTGAAACTATCAAACTGCAACGATTATATAACTATGTAGCTTACATGAGGTGACAGTGTGATTATGAAAACCTTGTGGACCATACTCCCTTTATCCAGTGTATGGATGGATGAGTAGAACAATGGGGACAAAAACTAGATGAAAAATAGGGTAGGATTGGGGGGATGATTTGGGTGTTCCTTTTTACTTTTATTTTTTATTCCTATTTTTATTTCTGGTATAAGGAAAATGTTCAAAAATAGATTGGGGTGATGAATGCACAACTATATGATGGTACTGTGAACAGCTGATTGTACACCATGGATGATTGATGGTATGTGAATATATCTCATTAAAACCGAATCTTAAAAAAAACTGTGTGTGCAAAAAAACTGATTGGTAGATTGGTCAGTTTTAGGTTTCACTTTATAATGATATGGGTAGTTGTTTACTGAGCTTGGTCAAATTTCTTGATTTCTGCCTGAAGGGTTAAGTTCTGTCTGCTGGTGTTCTGGGAATAGCGTGGAGGAAGAGGGATGGGAATCTCTGCATTCAATTATGCATGGTTGGCCCCTAATCCAGACCTGTGTTTTACCTTAATAGAGAACAACTATCCACATTCCTTTCTGGGGTGGGGAGGGGGGAGAAGTTGCCTAGCAGCCTGCAGTTGAAGAAATGATTTGAGGATCTATTTGTTTCTCAGCTTTGACCCTAGTCTTCCTTCTCTTTGTTACTGATTCTACTGCCTCCACCCCTCATTCATGACCAATGTCAGAGGTATTTGGTGCTGTCAATTTCTTTGCCTATTGAAGATTCGGTGGTATAAGTTTCTTCACATTGTCAGTTTAGAGTTGACTTTCTCAATTTTATAGATAAGTTACCACTTTTTGGCTGCTTTCAAGTTCACAAACTTTCTGTTCTCTTGCCTCCTTTCCTGTTCTCCTTATCTATCCACCACTTCCCTTACTGTATGTTTTGGGAGATTTCAGGAAGGAACAAGATTAGATACATGAACAAATATTTATGGGAGAGCAGGACTAGAAAAAAAAAGATAAGGATTTAGAGTGGTATTTGCTAAGTATATATGCTAATTAAGTACAGATATTTACACACTGATGTTCATAGTGGCATTATTCACAATTGCCAAAAGATGGAAGCAACACAAGTGTCCATCAACTGATGAATGGAAAGCAAAATGTGATATATATATATATAACATATACATATATATAAATATATATATATATCACATATACATATGTATACACACACAAAAAAAATATTGTTCAGCCACAAAAAGGAATATAGTCCTGTTGCATGCAGTAATATGGACGAACCTTGAGGAAATTATGCTAAGTAAAATGAGTCAGACACAAAAGGACAAATATTTTATGATCTCACTGATATGAAGGAATTATAATAAGCAAACTCATAGAGTTAGAATCTAGAATATAGGTTACCAGGGGGATAGATTAAAGGTATAGAATGTGGAGTTGATGCTTAATTTTTACAGAGTTTCTTAGATTGATTGTAAAGATTTGGAAATGGATAGTGGTGATGGTAGCACATTTTGAGTGTAATTAACAGCACTGAATTACATTTGTGAATGTGGTTAAAGGGGGAAAGTTTAGGTCATATATAAGCTACAGGAATAAAAATTAAAAGATAAAAAATAAGACCGTATAACAAGGTGAGCCCTATTGTAGTCAATGGACTATGGCTAATAGTACAAGCATAAGAATGTTCTTTCATATATTATACCAAATGTAGGGCACTAATACAAGGTGTTAATAATAGGGTGGTATATGGGAAAAATACACATAATGTAAACTATGGGACTAGTAATAGTACTATTTCAATATTCTTTCATCGGTTGTAACAAAGGTACTACACTAATGCAAAGTGTCAACAATAAGGGAGCGTAGGGAATGCTGTATTTTTACATGATTTTTCTGTAAACTTACAACTTCTCTAATTGAAAAAAATTTTAAATATACACTTTACAAAATTAACTGAGAAAAATTCACTAAACAGATAATAATAACTACAAAGCAGCAACATCAAATCCTGGGGTGGAGGAAGATTCTGATTTCTAGAGTTGACACATTATGGAATTCAAAATGTCTAATCTTCAACAAAAAAAAATATGTGGCATGCAAAGAAACAAGAAATTGTAGCCCACATACTGAGAAAAACATTAAATGGAAACTATCCCTGAGGAAGCCAAGATGTTGGACTTATAGACAAAGATCTTAAATAAACTATTTAAAATATGCTGAAAGAGCTAAAGGAAACCATAGACAAATAATTAAAGGAAACTCTGAGAACAATGTCTCACCAAATAGAGAATATCAATAAAGAGTTAGAAATTATGAAAATGGAATTTGAGGTTTTAAAACACAGTCAGTATTGTGCTTTACCGTTTGGCCCAATTTGCCCTAGTCCTAACTACTTCTGCTTCATTCATATCTCTAGTTGAAGTCTGGACTCTTTTCCAGCTTTTTTAACAGTTGCTGTATGCGCTAATACTGACATTCATATCTGCCAAGTTCTAGCTCTGAGTTTCAAGTGTCACACAGATACCCCATGTTCTAGGGACCAATCAGTTTATACACAAAGGGATCAGCATCTCAGAGTTTGGTAATAGCCATTATAATTCAGGAATAGATTTGACTGCTGTAAGAGCTTACAATCTAGGGACCAATACAATTATCATTATCCTGTTAGGCTGTGCTCTAAGATTCAATTTTGAGTTTACACATTGTAGTTAGTCCATATTGGTGAGGCATTATAGTGTTTGACGTTGTTTCTGGCGTACTTCACTCAAAATGCTGCCTACAGGTTCCATGCACCTTGTTGCATGTCTCACAGCTTCACTCCTTCTTGCAATTGCTCAGTATTCCATTGTATGCAAACACAACAGTTCACCATTCTGTTCCTCAGTCAGTGTACTCTTAGGCCACCTCCAGCCATTGCAGACCATGCATACTCTCTCCATAAACACTAGTGTGCAAATGTTCATTCATGTCCCTGCTCTCAGATCCTCCAAGTAAATGTCTCCTACTGTGGTTGCAGGACTTTATGGCACCCACCTCCTTAGTTTTGTGTGGAACCACCCCACTGTCCTCCAGAAAGGCTATACCATTGTACCTTCTAACTGACAGTAAATATGTACATCCTTCTCTTCATGTTTTCTCCAGCACTTTTATTCCTGAATTTATTTTCCATACAATGTTATAGAGCTATATTCACAAACCATATAATTATCCACTATGTACCATCAGTTGTTGATGGTATCATCACAGAGTTGTGCATTTATCACCACAGTCAGCACTTGACCATAATGATTACTATGAAAAAAAGTTTTTTTAATGAATAATAAAAAAGATAATGAAAATAAAATAAAATATCATACAATACAATAGTAGGGTCAGACAATACCACTAGCAAGAATCCCATATCCCTCCGTTATATCCCCTCTCATAGATATTTAACTTTGGTATATTGCCTTTGTTACATTTAATGGAAGCATATTACAGTGTTACTGTTGACCATAGACCCCAGTTTGATTTTATTTTATTTTTACACAATACCATCCCTTTCCAACACTCTGCATGGTTAACATTCATTTGTTCTCCCACATGCAAGAACAGTTTTATATTTGTACATTTAGTCACAATCCTTAACCACTCCAGTTTTTGCTAAGTTTAACAATCCCAATCTTTATCTTCTATCTGTACCTCAGGTGTCATTCATGCCCCTAGCCCACCTCTTTCAGCTTTACTCACTGACATCTCTGTTCAGTGTAGTTACAATATTGTGCTACCATCACAACATATTATGCTATCTATTTCTGGATCTCTACAGTCAAGCCTGCTGAACATTCTGTAGTCCTTCAGCATCAAATGCCTGATCTCAACCCTCTATCTCCTGGTATCCTACGTTATCAGCATTTAACTCTTCAAGTTTGCTTGTTAATGTTAGTTCATATTAGTGAAACCATACAGTATTTGTCTTTTTGGTTCTGGCTAACTTTGCTCAACGTGATGTCCTCAAGGTTCATACATGTTATTAAATGATCCACGTGTTTGTTCTGTCTTACAGCTGCATAATATTCCATCATGTGTATATACCACAATTTGTTTATCCACTCGTCCGTTGATGGACATTTGGGCTGTTTCCATCTCTTGGCTATTGTGAATAATGCTGCGATAAACATCGGTTTACAAACGTCTGTTCATGTCTTAACTTTCAGTTTCTCTGAGTATACACCTAATAATGGGATAGCTGGGTCATGCAGAAAATCTATAGTTACCTTCCTGAGGAACTGCCACACTGTCTTCCAGAGTGGCTGCATCATTCTACATTCCCTCCAACAGTGAATAAGTGTGCCTCTTTCTCCACATCCTCTCCAGCACTTGTAATTTTCTGTTTTTTGAATAATGGCCATTCTGGTAGGTGTGAGATGATATCTCATTGTGGTTTTGATTTGCATTTCCCTAATAGCCAGTGAAGTTGAGCATTTTTTCACATGTTTTTGAGTCATTTGTATTTCCTCTTCAGATAAGTGTCTGTCCATGTCTTTTGCCCATTTTTCAATTGGGTTGTTTGTCTTTCTGTTGTTGAGTTGTAGGATCGCTTTATATATTCAGGATATTAAACCTTTATCTGACATGTGGTTTCCAAATATTGTTTTGCATTGTGTAGGTTGCCTTTTTACCTTTCTGACAAAGTTCTTTGATGTACAAAAGTGTTTAATTTTGAGGAGATCCCATTTATCTCTGTTCTTTGGTTGCTCGCACTTGGGGTGTAAGGGCTAGGAAACCACCTCCTATCACAAGATCTTTAAGAAATTTCCCTACATTTTCTTCTAAGAGTCTTATGGTCTTAGTAGTAATGTTTAGGACTTTGATCCATTTCAAGTTAATTTTTGTATAAGGTGTGAGATAGGGGTCTTCTTTCATTCTTTTGGAAATGGATATCCAGTTCTTCAAACACAATTTATTGAAGAGGCTGCTCTGTCCCAGTTGCTTTGGCTTGACTGCCTTGTCAAAGATCAATTGTCTGTAGATGCACAAGTCTATTCTGAACACTCAACTCGATTCCATTGTCCAGTATATCTATTCTTTTGCCAGTAACATGCTCTTTTTTAAAAAAAATTCCATTTTATTGAAGTATATTCACATACCATACAATTATCCATGGTGTACAATCAACTGTTCACAGTAACATCATATAGTCATGCATTCATCACCCTAATCTATTTTTGAACATTTTCCTTACACCAGAAAGAATCAGAATAAGAATAAAAAATGAAAGTTAAAAAGAACACCCAAATCATCCCCCAATCCACCCTATTTTTCATTTAGTTTTTGTCCCCATTTTTCTACTCATCCATCCATATACTAGATAAGTGGAGTGTGATCCACAAGGTTTTCACAATCACACTGTCACCCCTTGTAATCTACATTGTTATCCAATCATCTTCAAGAGTCAAGGCTACTGCATTGGAGTTTAGTACCATGCTCTTTTGACCCCTGTAGCTTTGTAATACGCTTCAAAGTCTGGTAGTGTGAGACCTCCTACTTTGTTCCTCTTTCTCAAGATATTTTTGGCTATTTGGGGCACCTTCCCTTTCCAAATGAATTCGGTTATTGGTTTTTCTATTTTTGCAAAGTAAGTTGTTAGGATTTTAATTGGTATTGCATTGAATCTATAAATTAGTCTAGGTAGAATTGACATCTTAATTATATTTAGTCTTCCAATCCATGAACACATTATGTTCTTTCATTTTTTTAGCTCCTGCTCAATTTCTTTTAGCAGTTTCTTGCAACTTTCTTTGCATAGGTCCTTTGTGGCCTTCGTTAAGTTTATTCTTAAACACTCGATTCTTTTGGTTGCTATTGTAAATGGAATTTTTTTTCTTGATTTCCTCCTGTTGTTGCACATTATTTGTGTATAAGAACACTACAGATTTTTGCATGTTGATCTTATAACCTGCCACTTTGCTGTATTCATTGATTAGTTCTAATAGCTTTCCTGTAGATTTTTCTGGATTTTCTACATATAGCATCATGTCATCTGCAAAGAGTGAAAATTTTACTTCTTCCTCTCAATTTGGATGCCTTTTATTTCTTTTTCTTCCCTAATTGCTCTAACTAGAACTTCCAGCACAATGTTGAATAACAATGGTGACAGTGGGCATCCCTGTCTTGTTCCTGATCTTAGAGGGAAAGCTTTCAGTCTCTCTCCATAGAGTATGATGTTAGTTGTGGGTGTTTCTTATATTGCTGTTATTATATTGAGAAAATTCCCTTCTATTCCTATACTTTGACGTGTTTTCATCAAGAAAGGATGTTGAATTTTGTCACATGCCTTTTCTGCATCAGTTGAGATGATCATGTGGTTCTCTGCTTTGACTTATTGATGTGGTGTATTACCTTTATTGATTTTCTTGTGTTGAACCAGCCTTGCATACCAGGAATAAACCTCACCTGTCTGTGGTATTTAATTATTTTAATGTGCTGCTGGGTTCAATTTGTGAGTATTTTTGTTGAGGATTTTTGCGTCTATATTCATTAAAAAGATTGATCTATAATTTTCTTTCTCTGTAGTGTCTTTGTCTGATTTTGGTATTAGGGTGATGTTGGCTTCATCGAATGAGTTGGGTAGTTTTCCCTCCTCTTCAACTTTTTTTGGAGAGTTTGAGCGGATTGGTACTAATTCTTTCTTGAAAGCTTGGTAGAATTCACATGTGAAGCCATCTGGTCCTGGGCTTTTCTTTTTGGGAGCTTTTTGATAACTTCCTCAATTTCTTTACTTGTGATTGGTTTGTTGAGGTCATCTATTTCTTTCTGGGTCAATGTTGGTTGTTTATGCTTTTCTAGAAAGTTTTCCATTTCATCTAAGTTATCTAATTTATTTGCATATAGTTGCTCATAGTATCTTTTCATTATCTCCTTTATTTCTGCAGGGTTAGTAGCTGTTTCCTTTCCCATTTCTGATTGAATTTATTTGTATCCTCTCTCTCTCTCTCTCTCTCTCTCTCTCTCTCTCTCTCTCTCTCTCTCTCTCTCACTGTCTCTTTTTTGTTTGTTTGTTAGCCTAGCTAGGGATCCATCAATTTTGTTGATTTTCTCAAAGAACCAACTTCTTGTTTTGTTTTCCTATTCTCAATTTCATTTATTTCTGCTCTAATTTTATTTCTTTCCTTCTGTTTGCTTTGGGGTTTGTTTGCTGTTCTTTCTCTAGTTCTGCCAGATGACCAGTTAATTCCTCAATTTTTACTCTCTCTTCTCTGTTAATACAGGCATTTAGGGCAATAAATTTCCCTCTCAGCACCACCTTTGCTGCATCCCATAAGTTTTGATATGTTGTGTTTTCACTGTTATTTGCCTCAAAGTATTTACTAATTTCTGTTGTAATTTCTTCCTTTACCTACTGATTTTCTAAGAGAATGTTATTTACTCTCCATATATTTTTGAATTTTACAGTCTTCTACCTGTTATTTATATCCAATTTCATTCCATTATGATCTGAGAAAGTGTTTTTTATAATATCAATATTTTTAAATTTGTTGAGACTTGCTTTATGACCCAACATGTGGTCTATCCTATAGAATGTTCCATGAGCACTTGAGAAAAAAGTATATCCTGCTGCTGTTGGATGTAGTGTTCTACAAATGTCTGTCAAGTCTAGTTCATTTATCATACAATTCAACATCTTCATTTCCTTATTGATCGTCTGTCTAGATGTTCTATCCATTGATGAGAGTGGTGTATTGAACTCTCCAACTATTATTGTAGAGTTATCTACGTCTCCTTTCAGTATTCTCAGTGTTTGCATCATGAATTTTGGGGCACTCTGGCTTGGTGCATAAATATTCATGATTGTTATGTTTTCTTGATTAATTGACCCTTTTATTAATATATAGTGTCCTTCTTTGTCTCTTTTAATTGTTTTACCTTTGAGTCTAATTTGTCTGATATTAATATAGCTACTCTTACTTTTTTCTGGTTGCTGTTTGCATGAAATATCTTTTTCCAACCTTTCACTTTCAGCCTATTTTTGTCCTTGTGTCTAAAATGAGTTTCTTGTAGACAGCATATAGATGGGTCCTGTTTTTTTAATCCATTCTGCAACTCTGTTTCTTTTTATTGGAGAGTTTAATCCTTCAACATTTAGTGTTATTACTGTAAGGGTAGTACTTTCTTCTACCATTTTGTCTTTTGGATTTTATATGTCATGTCTTATTTTTTCCTCACTCTCTTTTTAACCTTCCTGATAATCTTCATTTCTACACTCTTCTCCAAACCTCTCTCTCCTGTTCCCAGCACCAACAGCCCCTCCTTCCCTGGGTGACTAGACGCAAAACAGTCTGTTGTGCCTGGCAGGGAGGGTTGCGGGCACCCTGGCCATGAGAACTTACAGATTTTGCTGATTTCAGCTGGTTCACATGCTGGAGACTGTTGTGTGCTGTGTGTCCAATCTCCTATTCCTCTGCTGCATCCATTCCACAGAGTTCCTGGCTATCTAGCAGCTGCCCCAGACCTCTTTCTTCTTTTTAATACAGGTATTTACAGCTATAAATTCCCCACACAGCACTGTCTTTGCTGCATCCCAGAAGTATTGATATGTTCTGTTCTCACTTTCATTCAAGATATTTACTGATTTCCTTTGCAATTTCTTCTTTGAACCACTGATTGTTTTTTAGTGTCATATTTAGCTTTGATGTATTTGTGAATTTTCCAGTTCTCTGCTTGTGATTGATTTCCAGTTTCAGTCCATTAAGGTCATAGAAGATGGTTTGTATAATTTCACTCTTAAAATTTATTGAGACTTGTTTTGTGACTTAACATGTGGTCTATCCTGGAAAATGATCCATGTGCTCTTGAGAAGAATGTATATCCTGCTGTTTGGGGATGGAATGTTCTGCATACGTCTGTTAGGTTTAGCTCATCTATCATATTATTCAAGTTTTCTGTTTCCTTATTCATCTTCTGTCTAGAGGTTCTATCTATTGATGAGAGTGGTGTACTGAAGTATCCAACAATTATTGTAGAGATGTCTATTTCTCCCTCCAGTTTTACCAGTGTTTTCCTCATGCATTTGGGGCACTGTGGTTAAGTGCATAAGTATTTATGATTGTTATATCCTTCTATTAATATAGAGTGTCTTTCTTTGTTTCTTAAAACAGCTTTGCATTTAAAGTCTATTTTGTCTATAACTACCTCAGATCTTTTTTGGTTACTATTTGCATGGAATATCTTTTTCCAGTCTTTCACTTTCAACTTATTTGGGTCTTTGGGTTTAAGTTGAGTCTCTTGGAAACAACATATAGTTATATTTGGTATTATTACTCTAAAGGCATTACTTATTTCAGCCATTTTTTTCTTTGGTTTGGTTTTTATATGTCGTATCTTTCCCTTGTTGTTCCTCTTTTCCTTTATTGCAGCCTCCTTTCCTGTATAGTTCATCTTTTGTAATGTATCTGACTTGTCCCTTTCTCATTTCTCTTTCTATATATTTTAAAAATACTTTCTTTGTGGTCACCCTGGGATTAATATTGCATAACCTGAATCTATAACCTACTAATTTGAAAAGACATCAAC
This sequence comes from Choloepus didactylus, assembly GCF_015220235.1. Classification (NCBI taxonomy): domain Eukaryota; kingdom Metazoa; phylum Chordata; class Mammalia; order Pilosa; family Megalonychidae; genus Choloepus; species Choloepus didactylus. Next base: position 79,432,084 of record NC_051307.1, read on the forward strand.
ATAGCTTCAATAGCATACATGTTCTCTGCTCACATATACCTGTTTCCCCCTTTATGTTGTTTCTGTCCCACTTTACCACTTTATGTTTTTGCATAATTAGGCACTAGTCTTATTGAGGATCTCTTGTATGTGGTAAATCACTTTTCTCTTGCTGCTTTCAGAATTCTCTCTTTATCTTTGTCATTTGGCATTCTGATTAGTGTGTGTTTTGGACTAGATCTATTAGGGTTTATTCTGTTTGAGTACTTTGCACTTCTTGGACATGTATATTTATGTTTTTCATAAGAGTTGGGAAATTTTCAGTCATTATTTCCTCAAGTATTCTTTCTACCCCTTTTCCCTTCTCTTCTCCTGGGACAGCCATGATATATATGTTTGCGTGCTTTGCACTGTCATTCAAATCCCTGAGATACTGCTTAATTGTTTTCTATTATATTCTTCATCTATTCTTCTCACTGACTGATTTTGACTGTCATGTCTTCTAGTTCACTGATTCTTTCTTATGTGAAAAAATCTTCTGTTCAAATCTGCTGTAGTATGCCTATATTGTACTTTCAATTTCCACTATTGTGTTTTTCATCCCCATAAATTCTGTTATGTTTCTTTTTAACTTTCAAATTCTTTATGCTTACATGCTGTCTGCTTAATGTCCTTTAGTTCTTTATCTATATTTTCCATCTTTGCCTTGAATTGATTTAGATTTGTTTGAACATTTTTTTTCCTTTTTTAAAAATTTAATTTTATTGAGCTATTCACATACCATACAATCATCCAAAGTGTATAATTGTTCACAATACCATTATATACTTGTGCATTCATCACCACAATTTTTGAACATTTGCATTACCACAAAGATAAGAATAAGAATTACAGTAAAAAAGAACACCCACAACATCCCATCCCCATCCCTCCCTATTATTCATTTACTCCCTGTTTTTCTACTCTTCTGTCCATACACAGGGAGTGGGAGCCACAAGGTTTTCACAATCACATGGTCACACAGTGTAAGCTATATAGTTGTACAATCGTCCTTCAAGAATCAAGGCTACTGGGTTGGAGTTCAACAGTTTCAGGTATTTACTTCTAGCTACTCCAGTATACTAAAAACTAAAAAGAGGTATCTATTGTATGCATAAGAATAACTTCCATTGTCCTCTCGATGCCATTTGAAATCTCTCAGCCACTGAAACTTTGTTTTGTTTCATTTCTCTTTACCCTTTTGGTTAAGAAGGCTTTCTCAATCCCACAATGCTGGGTCCAGGTTCATCCTGAGGAGTCATATCCTGCATTGTAAGGGAGATTTACTCCTCTGGTACTCATGTCTCATGTAAGGGGAGATCAGTGAGTTTACCTGCAGAGTTGGCTTAGATAGAGAGGCCACATCTCAGCAACAAAAGAGTTTCACTGAGGGTAACTCGGGCACAATTATAAGCAGGCTTAGCATCTCCTTTGCAGTAACAAGCTTCATAAGGGCAAGTCCCAAGATCAAAGGCTCAGCCTTCAAAATTGGTAGTCCCAATGCTTGTGAGAATATCAGTAATTCCCCAGGTGGGGAAGTTTAATATTTCCACATTTTTTGAATCCCTCAAGGGTGCTTTTCAAATACATTTTTATTCTCTGCCCAAATTACTCTGGGATATATTGGGGCTTCACACTAACATGTACAAACCAACCAGATCTCACTGCCTATTCAAAGTTCCATGTAATTATGGTGCTTGAGTAAACTGTCTATACAAGTTTAATTATATAGTATGCTACAGAAAACATAGATTTTGCACTGAATAAACATCTCTTCCTTTGCTCTCACAGAGAAGTTGAGGTTTTGAAATACCCTCAATGCCATCCTTTACCCCTTAGTCTGATTTGCCTTAGTCCTAGCCAAGTCCATTTTGTTCATATCTCTAATTGAAATCTTATCTCTTTTTCAGCTTCTTTAACATTTGCTGTATGGGGTAATGCTGACATTCATAACTGTCAAACTCTGGCTCTGAGTCTCAGGTATCACATCACCCAGATACCCAAAGTTTCAGGGACTGACCAGGTTATACACAAACAGCTCAGCATCTCAAAATTTAGAAATAGCCATTACAACTCAGGAATAGATGTAACTGCTATAAGAGCTTACAATCTAGGAATCTTTACCATAAGCCTTCCTGTGATAAGCTATGCTTCTCAGATTCAACTCTCAGAGTGTGCACATTATAGTTAATCCATATTAGAAGGCATTATAATGTTTGTCTTTTCATTTCTGGTTTAATCCATATTAGAAGGCATTATAATGTTTGTCTTTTCATTTCTGGTTTATTTCACTGGACATACTGTCCTCAAGTTCCATTCACCTGTTTGCATACCTTACAATCTCATACCTTCTTGTAACTGCTCAGTATTCCACTGTATGTATACACCACAGTTTGCCATTCTGTTCATTGGTCAATGTACCTTTAGGTCACCTCCATCTACTGCAAATGGTGAATAATGACACCATAAACCCCACTGTGCAAATGTCCATTCATGTGCCTGTTCTCAGTTCTTCCAAGTATATACCCAATAACAGGGATGCAGGACCATATAGTAACCCTATAGTTAGCTTCCTGTGGAACCACCACACTGCCATCCCAATGGGCTGCACCATTCTTCTTCCCCACCAACAATGAATGGGTACATCCCTCTCTCCACATTTTTTCCAGCACTTGTATATTTCTGTTTATTTTTGAAACACTTTTATTCACACACCATACATTCCCTCCTAAGTAAACAATCAATGGTACCCAGTATAATCACATAGTTATGCATTCACTACCACAATCTATATGAGGACATTTTCATTTATTCTGAAAGAAAGAGAAAGAGGAGAAAAAAGAAAACAAGAAAAAAAATGATGACAAAAAATAATAAAATAAAATGAAAGTAAGATAAAATCCAATAATAATGTCAGACAATACCACAAATACCAAGAATTCCATAGTCCTCCTTTGTATCACCCTCTTATAGACATTTAGCTTTAGTATATTGTCTTTGTTACAATTAATGGAAGCATATATTACAATGTTACTGTTAACTATAGACTCTAGTTTGCATTGATTATTTTTTCCCCAATACTATCCCATTTTCAACATTTTGCAAAGTTGACTTTCATTTGTGCTCCCTCATGTAAAAACATTCTTATATTTGTACATTTAATCACAATCATTGACCACTCTAGATTTCACTAAGTTATACAGTCCCAGTCTCTATCTTCTGTTTTTCCTTCTTGTGTCATAAATACTCTTAACCTTCCTCTTTCAACTGGACTGACACTCATCTTTGTTCAGTGTACTTACAATACTGTGCTACAATCTCACAGTACTGTGCTATCCATTTCTGGGTCTATACAATCAATACTCTTGAACATTCTATACCCCTTCAGTAACAATGCCTGATCTCTACCCTCTTTTTATCTCCTGATATCTTCATTTCTACACTTTTCTCCAAGCCTCTCTCTCCTGTCTTTTCCTATCTGTCTGTAGCACTTCCTTTAGTATTTCTTGTAAAGGAGGTCTCCTGTTCATGAACTCTCTCAGTGTCTGTTTATCTGTAAATATTTTAAACTCTCCCTCATTTTTGAAGGACAGTTTCGCTGGATATAGGATTCTTGGTTGGCCATTTTTCTCTTTTAGTATCTTGAAATATCATACCACTTCCTTCTTGCCTCCATGGTTTCTGCTGAGAGATCCACACTTTGTGTTCTAGTTTGCTAATGCTGCAGAATGCAAAACACCAGAGATTGTTAGGCTTTTATAAAACAGGGGTTTATTTCGCTACACAGTTACAGTCTTAAGGCCACAAAGCATCCAAGGTAACACCTCAGCAATCAGGTACCTTCACTGGAGGATGGCAAATGGCGTCTGGGAAACCTCTGTTAGCTGGGAAGGCACGTGGCTGGCATCTGCTCCAAAATTCTGGTTTCAAAATGGCTTTCTCCCAGGACATTCCTCTCTAGCAAGCTTGCTCCTCTTCAAAACGTCACTCACAGCTGCACTGAGTTCCATCTCTGAGTCAGCACGTTTATATGGCTCCACTGATCAAGGCCCACCCTCAATGGGTGGGGCCATGCCTCCACGGAAATATCCCATCAGTTATCGTCCACAGTTGGGTGGGGTGCATCTCCATGCAAACAACCCAATCCAAACATTCCAACTTAATCCCCACTATTATGTCTGCCCCACAAGACTGCATCAAAGAATATGGCTTTTTCTGGGGGACATAATACATTCAAACTGGCACATTTTGTCATATCAAGCTTCCCTTGTATGTGATGAATTGCTTTTCTCTTGCTGCTTTCAGAATTCTCTTTGTCTTGACATTTGAAAATCTGATTATTAAGTGTCTTGGAGTAGGTTTATTTGGATCAATTCTGTTTGGGGTATGCTGTACTTCTTGGACTTGTAGTTTTGTGTCTTTCATAAGAGTTGCAAAATTTTCATTGATTATTTCCTCTATTATTCTTTCTGCCCCTTTTCCCTTCAGATCCATAGCTGGAAACACAGTCTCTGTCCACATTTTCTCAGTCTCTTTGTCCCTCAGTGATCTGGGCCTTGAAATGTCTTCCCCTGTTCCCTATGTCTTCAAACAGTGGGGGTATGTCTCACTGTTGTGAGAGATTTTATAGTCTGTGTCCCTTGTGGGAGGGGTCCTGTCTGCTAATTCTATGCCTTTCCCACACTGAGACTGAGCGAGGGTTCAGGGAGAGGACCAGCTGGTCCAGTACAGAACTTTCCTACCTGATATTTCTTCTCTTTCTTCAATTCAGCATTTGCAGGATCCTTTTCCAGTCTATGTCCTCCCCCAGAGTTTCAAACAATTCAGAATTGTCCTTTTTTACATTGAATCTCTGGGGAGAAGTTTTCAGCAGCTATTTACATTGCCATGTTGATGTCACCCTCCCTGCTTCTGTTTGAATTTCTTTGATTAGTTGTTTCAAATTCTGTGTCTCCTCTGAAATTTTAACTTGTTCTCTTGATTGAGCTATATCTTCCTGTTTCTTAGTATGGCTTGTAATTTTTTCCTGATGTGTTAGCATCTAATTATCGTGAGTTAGCTCTGAAGGTCAGCTTCTTCCTCTTGTCTAGGGTTTTATTTCTCATTGACTTTGTATTAAAGCTCTTTTTGATGCTTGGTCCAACTTATTCTAGATCTTTAGAATAGTCCGTGTCTAATTGTTCAGATTTTCTTGGGTCTTATTTATCTGATTTTTGCCCTGGATATGCAGCACAATTTTCAGGGTTGTACTTTTTCCAGGAGAAAGCTTCCTTTCATCTGTTCTTTCTCTGAGAATCTTTATCTGTTGTTTGTTTCTGTTCAGAATTTTCTCCCCAGCTCCTATGATTTGTTTAAATTCTCTCCTTCACTCTGTGCCTCCCTTTCCATATACTTTTCAGTTCTGGGAACCATCCTGTTTACCATAGTTCAGTTTAACACATCCCCCTTTTTTTTCTGTGAGACTTCTCTGCCTCTGGTTTCTTCCCCATGAAGGTATCCTGCCCAAGGGAGCCAGTTGGGGTCAGTCCAGAAAGGTGGGTCCCTCCAGAAATGTCTGTTTTGCATTTAGGTGGTCCAATCAACAGAAACTGGATTGAATGAGCACACCTTTTGCCAACAGTTCTACCAGGGTCTCTTTATTTCTCCCCTGGGGACCCTTTTGTATGCAGCATGCAATACTTCTCAGCTGCTTGTGTTCTGCCCTGAGTCTCTGTGGACTTGTGTCCCTGGAACTGGATATGAGTGGGGTTCTAACTCACTGCTGTGAGTGACTCTATAGTCTGTGGTGGGACCCAGGCAACAGCTTCTGTGTACTCCCAAGCTGTGAGGTGAGGTGGAGGAGAACGAACTGGCGGGTCTGGGATGGAAATTTCCTACCTGATACTTTTCTTTTCCATTTGTGGAGTGCTTCTCCAATCTCAACTCTCCTCCAGAGTTCTAAGCAATTGAGATTTGTCCTTTTATTCATTGAATCTCTGAGGAGGCTTTTTCAGGGGATGTCTTGTATCACCATATTGATGATGTCACTTCAAGTTTATTTTTTTTTTCAGTGTGGCCACTGAAGTCCCTGTGTCGTTAGCCTGGGGGTCAGCTAGTGATTTGGCAGAGATTTTTTTAAATTGCTGGAAATACACACACACACACACACATACACACCCCTCTTACTCTTTGAAAATTGGGTCTGCAATGCATTGAAAGTATTGTGGCACACCTTCAACACTCAATAGCAGTTTACAACTTTGCCTTGACCTTCACTTCCACTTGCACAGACACTCAAGGTCAGCCAGAGGTATTTTCAGGTATTTTCTGAACATACTTCCAGCCCTGGGTATGCATGTGGCCACCTAGATTCTCAAGAACATGTAGGAGATTTTCAAAGATCTTACTCCCCAAAGCATCTCACCCCTAGCCTTTCCTCTCACTTTTCAGTTTTTGTATTGTTTATTCCAATTGTTTATTCTTTACCTCATTTGGCAGTCGTAATACACTTGCCTTCATATGTTTCTGAGAAATGCCCTCTGGGAAGGCAGCTGAGCCCTGGAAGAGTTCTGAGTTAGGAGAAATTAAGGGAAGTCCCGGGATCCACCACACAGGTCAAAACAAACAACTACAATTCTTTAAGATTAATGGCTGTACTGCTCCCTCTGGCACAATTACCTCTAGGAATGTGGGCTATTATCTTCAGACTGCCAATGAGGAGTGGGAAGGATGGTACTGGGGTAAGTTAAAATCACACAAAGCTCTCTTACTGAGACTCAGCAGCTTTATCCTTGATTAAATGTTGTTAGGGTTATTGTAAGCTTTTGATTGGATTCCAGAATTCTGAATAAGTTGATTCTGACAGAGTTTATCAGGTTATTCATTGCTTTTGTGGAGAGATGAACTTTTAGAGCTCCCTACTCTGCCATTTTCACTGACATCACTGTTCCTCGTTCTTTTAAAATACTGCATAGAATTCTAATGTATGGAGAAACTTAATTTGTTTAACTAGTTTTCCATTGGTGAACACTTAAATTCTTTGCAATTTTTGCTAATAAAAACAATTCTTAAATGAATAACTTCGCACATTATTTTGCACATGTGCAATTAAATCTGTAGGAAAAATCCCAGAAGTGGAATTGCTCCAAGAGTATGTACATTTTGTAATTTTGATACCTATTGTGAAAGTGCTGTATCAATTTATACTCCCACCACGAGAGTGCCTGTATCCCCCCCAATCCTGTCAACAGAATGTGTTATCAAAGTTTGCAATCAAATAGGTAAAAAAATGGTATTTCAGTGTGGTTTTAATTTCTATTTTATTTTGAGTGAAATCAAGCATCTTTTCATATTTTCTTTTTCTGTGAACTTTCTGACACATACTTTTTTACTTGTACGTGTCAGAAATAAATATTTTTTACTTGAACTGTGTGCTTTTCCATACTGATTTCTAGGATCCCTTTGTATATTAGTGAGATTTCACTTTAAATACATGACCATTCATTTCAATTAGGCTCTAGTGTGTCCAGTAATCCTACTGTTTTCCTAATAGATTACTTCATTTTCCTGTGCTTCTAAGTAAGTATTTCATAATTTCTCCTCCTTCTTCAAATGTCCAACAACTTGTCCTCCATATTCACTTTCAGCCTTATGTCCTATTTCATGGAAAAATATCCATACCCTTCAGCCAAAGATCACCAGCAAACACACCTGTAGTTGAAAAATGTTGGTTATTTTGACTTGTTGCAATGAGGGTAAAAATGCACCATCGGGAACCCTGGGGGCATCTCAGTAAAAGGATGTTAGAAAGGACTAACTGTAGGATTCAGTATTGTGTTAGGTGATTTTGTGGAAGATTCAAGAAATGAAGATTCAAGAGGCTTTGTTCTGGATTAGATGTTGTCAAGAAAGTCCAGTAATTCTGTGATTGGGTATGAACACATTATATGTAAAAAGTGGGAGGAATGAAGTGAAGCTAAGGCTGTGATTGGGGAAGAAGCAGTAGTCACTAATATTAGGATATGGATGGGGGATATTTGGTCATTTTTGTACTTTGAGCCATGTCCACATTTTTGTCTGTGTTCAGAGATGATTATGGAATGGTTTTGTTTTGTCTTGCTCCATTACGGTCACAAAGTACCCTTGTCTGATATTGGTGTTCTGTGAAATTGTTTATGTTCAACAGAAGAACACAGTAGCCTGTGAGTGCCAGGCCAGTTCCCAGCAATACTGAAGCCTCACCTATAGTGCCAGGCCAGCTCTTGGCTGTCCAGGGCTGCTTTTCTCTAAGATAGTGGAAGCAACCAGAAGAAATCTTCTACAAACTCTCCTCACCACACCTATTCACTTACCTGCATCCATGCAGATCTATTCTGCCTTCTTTCCTGATACTAAGGATGAACAGTCCATGTTACTATCCATGGCCAGCCCATTCATTTGCACACTAGATTCTACCCCTTTACCCATTCAAGGACTTCCCTACAGCAGTTCTCCCTATGGCTCCCACTTCAGTAATTTTACCTCTCTATTGGCTCATTCCCATCTGTATTCACACATGCTGTTGTTCTTAAATTAAAAGCAAGCAAGCAAAAACAATGAAAACAAAAACCCTCTCTTGTCCCTACAATTCCCTCTAACTACCATCCTATTTCACTTCCCCATTTAAGGCAACACTCTTCCAAATAGTTGCTTAATACATGCTCTTTTCTTTCCCTTCTCTCTCAAATCCATTCCTCCACCAACAATGCTTTCGTCAAGATCAATACAGAACTCTGTTCTCAGTTCCTATCTTACTTGATCTCTTAATAATTTTGACTCCTTTGATTATTCCATCCTTCTTAAAATACTTTATTTGGCTTCAAGGTTGAAGCCTTCTACCTCATTGACCTTTCCTTTTCAGTGTCCTTAAAGCTTCCTTTTCATCTTCCCAAACTCTAAACCTTATAGTGTTACAATGACAAGTCATAGATGTTTTCACAATCTACGCTCACTCATGTGGTGATCTCATCCAATTTCAGGGCTCTAAAAACCACTGATATTCTGATATTCCCAAAATTTATATTCCCCGAACTTCAGGCTTACATGTATGATTTCCTACCCCACATTTCCACTTGGATATCTAATTGGTTTTTCAAACTTAGCATGTTTAAAACCAAACTCCTTATCTAGCTCCCCAAACAGGTTCTCTTAGCTTTTCTTATCTTAGTAAATAGCTACTTCATCCTTTCAATTATTCAGGTCAATAACTTTAAAGTCATCCTTAACTTTTCTCTCTCGTACTCCACAACCAATCTATCAGAAAATCCATTTGATTCTTCCTTCAAAATACTACATATCCAGGACCTGACCATTTCTTACCACTGTTATCACTGCTGCCCTTGTCCAAGTAGTCATAATCTCTCACCTGAGTTATCGAAGTAGCTTTCTAATTGGTCTCTGTGCTTCTGCCCTTGCCTCTTAACAACCCTGCCCCTAATATTTGTGGGGCTTAGGACAAGAGAACAAATGGATGCTAATATTTGTGTAAATTTTTTAAAATTATGAATCACTAATAATTTAAATATCTTCTACTTTCCTATCTCTACAAATACCTGAAAGGTCAGTTTGAAGTTAGAATTCTTGGAATTCTTGGACTCCTTAGATTTCCATGCCAGGAAAGGAGTGATATGGAGATAGTTAACCCCTGGCCACTGGCCTGCAAACTGCCTTCTTCTCTTTACATCTCTGGCACCCTAACACACTGCAAGGGGCTTTGTGTGCATGCATATGGACACTCACTCTACATGTCCACGCTACATGTACACCTATTATAAACAGCCACCTCTTGGTAACCCCTCAGACCTATGTGTACATCAGTGATGTCAAGCACTCTTGGAATAACAAACCCACGGAGGAGGGCTTTGGGGTCCCTGGAAGTGAACTTGGGGCAGTTTGGACAGGGAATTACTGGGTTCTAGCTACTTGGTGTGTGGTCTTCAAAGGGAGGAATGTGGCTGGGGAAGAGCCAGAGTAGAGCCTTCTAAAGTAAGGTTCAAGGCAGGAGCCCCTCTTCTCTGGATGTAAGGTCATTAAGGGGCAAGGACAGAAATAAGGAGACCAGTCAGGAGGTTATAGCAGTTAGAGTGATTCTTTTATAAAGTTAAGTCAGACAATATCACTCTTCTCAGAACCCTCCGATGACTCCCATCTCACTCAGAAGAAAGGTCAGAATCTTGACAATACATAAAAGACCCAGTGGGCTCTGACCTATCCCCATCTGCCTTGCCTCTCTCACCTTATCTTCTCTGCTCTTCCCCTTGCTTACTTGCTTCTGCCCACATCAGCCTCCCTTGCTGTGCCTCCCTGACCACAGAGGCCTTGGGCTCACTCATCCCTCTGTCTTGAACACTCTTGTCCAGATATACCTGTGACTTATTCCCTTCCTTCTTCTTGCTTTTATTCAAATTCATCTTCTCAGTCAAGCTTTCCAAGACCTTATTTAAAATCTTTTTTTTTTTCCTTCCCTAATTTGTCTTCACAGCCATTACCACCTTATGTATATTTAACCTATTCTCTAGCTCCTCACTTTAGAATACAAATGCCATGGGGGCTGGGAACTTTATCTATTGTATTTATTTATGAATCCTCAGCTATCATAACAGTGCTGGGCCCAGAGGAGGGGACCAATGTATATTTAATGAATTAATCTTTTTGTTTCTGTACAGTGGTGGTAGGGACAAAAAGTAAGTCATGTTGCAGGTTATATTGTTCCACTTTTTTACCTGATTCAAAAGAAATACATTATCATGCATTCAAGCTTATCCCTATAATAATTGCAGTTCCATATTCTATATGCTTGCCTATCTCCATGTCTCTATTTTACGTTTCAGAAGTTTAAGTTATTAATTCTGCCCAAACTAAGTATTGTGTCTTACAGATAGTAGGCTTTTCAGAAATCTATCATAAACACACAATGGCCTCATAAGTTTCCACTGAGAAAATATGCCATAGTTTACTTAATACCATTTTCATTGTTTTTGGAAGTATAAAAAATGTTGCAGAGAACATCTTGGTGAATAAAGGATTCTTTCTTTAGGATAGATTCCCAGAAAAGGATTTATCAAGTTACAATTTATATTCCCACACAATTGAGATACAAAAATGTTCTCATTTAAAATACGCATTTCTTTCATTACCATACAGAACGAACCAGATATATACTGAAAAGTGTCTCTGTGCTAGAGGATGTGCCAACTGTTTTATATAGATGATCACTTTTGAACTCATTGTTACTTGCTACAGTCTCTTTTTGACAAATCAGGACACAGGAACAAGGAGATTAGGTGATTTGCAATAGGTGATAAAGCAGAAATTTTATCTAGACCCTTTGATTTAAGGGCAACCCAGTTGCTCTGTTCAGCCAGCTGGATTATCTGTTCTTGTCCTTTGTTCATTTTATCTATGAAGAGTATTATTTTTAAAAGTTATTTTTATCGAATATTGAGCAGACAATATTATATTATAGAATATCTCATGTAGAGAAAGTAGAATAGAATATTTAATACACAGAATGAGTATACAACAAACAAGTTTATGTTCACGACCCACTTTGAAGGTTCCTATATTCACCTCCATGATTCTATCCCTTTTTCTTCCCTCTGGAAAAGAGTTTTATGTCTATCATTTTCTTGCTTCTTCTTAGTTTTATTCTATTTGTATCCTTTAACTGTGTGTAGTGTAATGTTTGGTTCTATGTGTTTTTGAAATTTTATAAATGGAATCTTAACATATAGATGCTTCAGTGATACTGTTTTGCTCAACATATGTTCTTGAGATTCATCCATGATATTGTGTGTCTTAATGTTGTCTAGTCAATTTCCATGTACTCTTTATGAAGCAAAGATAGTAAGTCTCTTTTAAAAAAATGTGTTCTTATTTTTGGTGTACCTTTGGGTTTTTACATTTAAATTTTACAATTCAATGTAAGTTATTAATTTTTCTTTTATGATTTCTTCTATTGCATTTATCAGAAACAATCTCTACCTTCCCAAAGGTTTGATATTCCTATTTTCCTCTTCTTTTTCTTAAAGATTTGATTTTCCTAAACTGCTGTTTGGGCCTAGACCAAGTTTGAGCAGGGCATGGACTGATGTGGCTGTGGGACCGACAAACACACCGATCACAGAAGTAGACATAGATTTATTGGACCTTAAGAACTGGAGAGGTTCTAGGGTGGCGGCTGTTCCGGAGGTTTAGCACTATGCAAGCAATAGGAGTGCAGGGGTGGGGGATGTAAAATGTGATTTTAGAACAAAGACATTCCGTACAGTATGAGGATATTGGGTTTCTAGTATAACATTAAAGGGGCCTGAAACCTGATGTTTTAGTAAGATTAGTGTTTAAGATTAAGATACAATCAATGCCATTTCTATATCCGGGGTTACGTTCTTCCCCTTCCGGGGAGATTTTTTACTTTTTTGACCTTTGTCCTTTGCTAAAGCAGGTTTGTTACAGGCCTTTGGGAGGGGGCCTGGACCCTGGAGTGCCACAACCACATAATTAATTTTAAACTGGGGTGAAAACCTGAATGGTGACTAGGTCAGTTCAACCTCAGGGTCTTCCTTTATCAGATTGTTCCCATCTTTTTAGCTTTAAAAATGGCTTAATCCACTTAGTGGGGTTGGCCCTTTGTGGGGTTTTAGAATCCAAGCAGGGTGAGGGGCATGTCGGGGGAGTGGGAATGGCATTGGAGGTGGCCTGGTTCGGGCTGTCAGAGTCTGAGTTGGGTGAGGAGCGTGGCCGTGCAGGGTGCAGTGACGGCAGTGGCCTGGCAAGGGGTGCTAAGCTCTGGTGGGTGAGGAGGGGGTGAGGAAGGGGGATGGCAGCAGTGATGGGAGTCTGGTTGCGTAGAAAGGAGGTGATTAAATTAATTAATGAAGAATAACAGGAGCCAAGTTTCTTACTGTTAGAGAAAGGAGTTACAAATATAGAAAGGGAATCCTAGGGTGTTGGGTTGGAATTGGAGATCTTAGTGTAAGATCATAGTTCTCAATATATGTAAATAGATGTAGAAATATAGATGTATTTATTACAGAGGGAAAAGATAAAGCGATACAGTGGATAAAACAGGAAGATACTACTTCAATTAAGTGATCAAAGTAAACATCAGTTATGGGACAAACTGAAATTGTTTCTGACCTGACAGAATGCATAAGAAGCAAAGAGCATTATTTTTGTGTTATTCCTGCCAAAAATGCATAACTTGAATCCAAACATGAAAATAGAGCAGACAAACCCAGTGTGAAGGAAATTCTACCAAATGACTGACCTATTTATACATTTCAAAATTGTCAAAGGCTTGAAAGTCAAGGGAAGAGTGAGCAAATAGTTCAGACTGAAGGAGATTAAAGAGATGTGACAACTATTGCAACATGTGATTTGGATTAGATTCTTTAGCTATAAAGGACCTTATTGGGACAATTGGTGGAAGTTGAATGGGGATTGGAAGGTAGGAAGTTAAGGTTAATTTCCCAATCTTGTTGGTTATATATGATTGTGATGATGGGGCATATTGCTGACAGTTTACTCTCAAGTGGTTCGGAAAAAAAAAAAAATGGTTTTGTATCATATTTGCAATTTTTCTGTAAGTTCGAAATTGTTTCAAAATTCAAAAAATTTTAAACAGAGTTATAAAATACTTTTTATGATGACCACATCCATCTTGTATCATTAAAATAAAATGTCTGCAATATTAAACTCTCCAAAGTAGGATTGTTGGGGTGGCTCTCGGTTCACAGAATAGGAGCCACTCTTCAGCCTGTTCCAGTAAAGACATGGAGGGAAAACTCAACTTAAGCAAAACTTTTCAGGACAAGGAGGGAAACCCATCCTTCATGATAATCTTATTAAGTAAGTTGTCCTTTACTATGTAATATATATATATTAAAAATACACACACTACCTGACTTTCGGTGGGACTGAGTTCAGCTCCTCACCTTTCCCCCAACTTTACATTGCAACTATTTTTAAACATACAGAAACAGTAAAAGAATCACTGCACAATAGCATGTCCTTTACCTAATTGCAGTAAATGTTCACATTTGCTGTTTTGCTCTATCTATAACTTTCTTTGCTTAACCAATTTGAAGTAAGTTGCACATATCATGACCACTCCTAAATATTTCAGCAGTAATTTTCTAATAATGACATCCTCCAACATACCCACAAAATCATTAATTATCCGTAAATGAGTATCTTTAAATTTATTCATAAATCGTTAAATATTCCTTAATATCAATTCTAATACACACTTCATATTCAAACTTCCCTAATTGTTCTAGGATTTTTTTTTTTATAGCTGTTTGCTTGGGAACCAGGTTCCACAATACTCAACTGCCTTTTATCAGTCACTCCAATTCCTTTTTTTTGAAGGAACAAGACTTCTCCACGCAATTCACTTTGTCATCACACTGGTGAAGGGTATGTATTGCGACTTAGCAGAAGAGTGACTTTGTGAGGAGTGACTTGCACCTGGAAGTCATTTCTTGATGGGCAGAGGAATTTGAGGTTGGGACGTAGGTAAGGACAGCGGCTCATCCTGACCCCTGCTCAAGACTGGCCTCTTGGCCAACACATCCTTAGGAGCCGGCCAAAGGCAACTGCTCGCAACTGCCGCCAGAGGGCGCAAGGCGCGCGGGTAGAGCCCCAGATGGCGCCGGAGGGGCGGCGTGCGAGGCGCGCAGGGCCGGGAGGCAGGAGCGCGCGCCGGTGGTGCACGTGGAAGGGCCGGGGGCGCGGAACATGGGCTTAGCGGCTCGCCTCCCGGCGGTGGGACTTGGGGATGCGCCTGCGCGATTGCACGGCGGCGGAGGGAGCCGCGATGGAGGGTAGTCTGGCTGTTCGCCAGGTAAGCGGCGACTCGCTGGGGCAGGTTTAGAAGCGGTGGCTTTACGTGGCACTTTTCCTCACGAATGTTGTCTGAATATTCTCTTGGTTAAGAATAAATTCCTCTTTTCCCTTTTCTCGGTGCTCTTTGGAGTCATTTGGAAAGTTGTTACCGAGGAAACGGTTTCCTGTGCTTCTTGGAGCCTTTCCCCTCTGGGCGATTGTTTCTCAGTCTGCTTCTCTGTGGGCTTTGAGGGCTTGAATTTGGTCCTGAAATGTCCTAGTCCAGATGTCTCAGCCTCAGGCACCAGTGAGTCAGGCTCCATTTTCATGATTCTGACCCGGTATCGCGTGTATTCGGTCTCGCCCCCTTCTCTTTAACTATCAGCCTTTGTTGAAAGAGCGCAGAACTGTAGATCGTTTAAATCACGGTGCTGTCAACCAAGTTTTGGTTTCAACTAGTTTTGTTTTTTGTTTAATATTTTATTTGATAAAACGGAAAAACTTGCTTATTAATCTTCAAGGTGAAAGCCTACTTCTGTTTTTCTAAGGGGTACCTGCACTTTTGAACACTATCCTCATTACTTTTACATTTTACATACTTTTATGAGGTGTATATATATTTTACTTTTATAGAATTGCAGTCTGCTGTAGCTTTTATTTCAGTAGCATTTTACCGTTTACAAAACACATCGATTAGGCACTCAAATAATTGTTTGAACAAATGAATGAATGTATTATTTTAATTGATTCTCAAAACATTGCATGAAATGGGTAAGAAAGATATTTATGAATGCAATCAGTCATTCATTCAGCTATGTCCCCGGCACTGTGTGTTTTGGATAAGATGGTGAGCAAAGAAATATGATCCGTGCCCTCAATGAGTTTGTTATCTAGACTAGAGAGAATTGTTATCCCCACTGTAAAGTGGAAGAAACAAGTTTAGAGAGATTTGCTAATGGCCACAAGTTAATAAATTATAGGAATCTACGGTGGCCACTCTACAAAGCCAGAATGGATTCTGCTGCCCACCCCTCAAAGTTTGATTTGGATGGAGAGACTGATGATGCCACACACATACCAAAATGATATGAAATTTTTTTTTATATGTACATAATTGATGTCCTTGAAGGAGAACAGGGCAGTCTTCCCAAGCAAGTCTGAAATAGCTTGAGAGAGCAAAGAAAAGAGGCTGAATTAAGGCTTTTATTGTGGCTAGGTACAGGGCGGGGGTAAGGATTCCTATTTGTGGGCAGGAGCTTGTATGGTTTAATTCTCCCACCCATGCCAAGGAAGAAGACTGGAACTTTATCAGCCTGCTGAGGTGTGTGAGGCAGAAAGGGAAGAGGGAGGTGTGGAGCTTTTAAACTGTCAGCAAGCACTAGAATATTGAGTCAAACGCCTTATTACAATTCATGTTTGACTGATGACTAAAAAATGGGCCATTTTTCATTTAATTGAGTTTGAACTTAAGTAAGCCATTATGGTGCTCTATGAGGCCTGTGGTAAGGAAGGCCAGTAGGAAGGTGAAATTTCCATTGAATGCCTTGTTCGAGGACCCAATATAGTGTATTCTGAGAAGTGAAATGAGTTCGTTGGTCACTCTTAGTAACTCCTGAAGGGGAAATGGAGTATCTTGGTTAGGCCTTATATTGTGATTTTGGTGTATGTAGAGATAAATGTGACCTTGATTTATAGTTTAGGATCTGTGAGGCAAGAGATTCCCAGAGTTCTTTACTCTAAAGGGGGCAACTCTTAAGACAATGACCTAAAAGTCTAAAAAATTGGTAGATGGAGCCAGTTGTTGGCCAGAGCATCCAGTGCTGATATGACTGCCTGAACTTCAGCCCATTGAGCTGACCCTTGGGTCTTGTCCTTCATCAGGGACATCCTGATTAAGAGGTGGAAAGCACCAGCTCTTCAGCAGGCTCCATCCCACATCATGGTGATGATACTGTTTGTAAAGTGTACAAACTCTCATTTCTGTTCACTCAGTTGAACCTAAGGGACTCCTCATGTTGACAAGGGGTCCAGGAGAGAGATGACCTCTTCTAGTTCCACAGCATCTGACCAGGGACTGAGATGAGGCCACCCACTTCTGTAGGTGGTAGGATATGCCAGAGAGCCCAGGTTTGGCTCCATATCATAGTAAGGAGACCTCTGTGGCCAGACTGAGCTTGCAGCGTGAGCTTCCATGACCCCAGGCCCAAAGGGCAGCTGGATATGGAGAGTCATGGGAGATCCTCTATTTCCAGGAGAGCCCAGTGTGCTGCCAGCATTTGCTGCTCTAATGGCATATAGTATGGGACTTCAGAAGGCAGTTTCTTGAATCAGAAGCCCAGGGACATTATGGTAGCCTGGAGATTCCAGAAGGCAAGAGAGAGGGTTGCTAAAGTCTCAACATTGAAGGATTCTGTGTGTGTGTGTGTGTGTGTTTGTATCTGGCACTAATGGGAGTGCCTGTTGCATTGCAATTTGGACAGATTCTAGAGCCTTTTGTTGTAGGGGCTTATTTGCAAGTAACAGTATAAATGGGCTTAAGTAAAATTTGTAAATGAGGAAATGTTGCCTCCGGAGACTAAAACGCCTAAAAGATGTTGGGCTTGTTTCAACATGGGTTCTGAGAGGGTCATTAGCTGTTTCTTGACATTATCAGGGATAGAGCAGCCCTTGGTTTATCAGTTTACCAAATAATTTTCAGAAAGTTATCCAAGATGGCGGGCGTTGCACTATATTTGAGGCAATGGCCAATCTTTTTGTGAGGTCCTTTTGTGAGTATTTGTATGTCCTGAATGAGCGTGTCAAAAGAATGTCCTCGGAGGAGGAGGTCATCAATGTAATGTCATACCTGTGCTCCTGGAGAAACTGGGTGCAGTTAAGCTCTTGCCTGTAAAAGTTCTCTTTCATGGCAAGGCTGTTGAGGCACCCTGTGAGTAGCTGGGTAAAGGCACATTGTATCTCTTTGGAGGTGAAGGCAAACTATGGCTGAGAGGATGTTGAAATAGGCACTGAACAGAATATATTACCCAAATCTAGGATATTAAAGTATTTATCAGTTGCTGATTGGATAGAGTCAGTGATTTCAATAATACTGGGCATGGAGAACTTAATGGGTGGGACCATAGCATCAGCCATGCAGTAATCAACTGTGAGGCACCATGCATTCTTTCCAAGTTTAAATTGGGCTGTTAACTATAATTTGAGCCTCATTATTAAGTCCATGAAGACTTGCTGGTTGATGCATTTCAGCAGATGTTGCAGCTAACTCAGAATCTATATTCTGAGGTGCAAAAGCCTATCAGCACCTTTTTATCTTTTGTTGTATACATTCTTTCCATGAATTTTAGATTTCTAATTGAGTCTAATTGGAACCTTTGTTCCAGTTTTTTTGTTTTCTCCACCTAGATGCAAGTCTGGTTGTTTCCCACCCCCCACTCCCCCCCCACTCCCATTTTTTGGGTGGTTACTGGATATACTTCAGGAGGAGGGGTTCCTTTCTACTCTTCTATTTATAAATTTCTTCCGCCAGAGATCCTCAATATTGTCAGGATTTGGGGCTTCCTCCATGGCACTGGTTACTTTATAGGGTTTAAATTCTTGAGCTTAAGTCAGATTTGAATTACTCCCTTTCTTGTGCCACAGAGGTCCTTGTAACCCTGATGATCAGGATCTTTGTTGTGACCGAGGCATAGATGGCAGCAGCAGCAGAGGTATTTAAGGGTCCGGGGGAGCTGTCTGCTTATTAATGGCTGCTTTATATTTTCCCTTTTCTCTCTCTTCTTTTATTTATTCCCTAATGACTTATCTTTCATAGGCGACTACTGATAGGCCTCTACGTTACACAGGGCACTTTCCCCTGAGCACTGTATAGATTGGGGGTCAGTGCTTGGTTGAGACACACAGCCCCAGTCACGTGGTATAGTCTTTCCCGAGCCTATTGTTCAGTCACCAACTCCCCAAACAGCAAGTAGTTATCAAAACTTCTGACTTAGGTAGGCTAAATCTATAACAGAGGCTCTGTAGGACTTAATCAGGCAGCACAGTGCAGCACAGCTCAAAGTGCACACTAGCCAGCAGGCAGCAGTTCAGAGTTCATGCTTGCTATCAGATAGCAGAGCCAGTTAGCAAGCCAAAGCAAGAGAAGAAAGAGCTTCAGTGGTGCTGGCCGTTTTCTCAGCATCCTGCCCACAGCACCAATTGCTGTGGCCATCCTACAAAGCCAGAATGGATTCCCACACAGAATTTGGTTTGGATGCTGAGGTGGAAGACACTGTACACCCACCAAAAGGATATGGAAACGTTTATTACTTGCATAATCGATGTCTCTGGGGAGAATAGGGCAGGCCTCCCAAACAGATCCAAAATGGCTTGAGAGAGCAGGCAAAGTAGACCAGCTTGGGGTTTTTATTGTGGTTAGGGGATGGGGTTAGGGTGAACTTTCCCACTGCATGCGCAGGGGTTTGCATGGTTTGGGTCTCCCACCAGCACCAAAGGAGGGAGTACCCAGGCTTCACTAACAGCTCACCTGGATAAGGGACAGAAGGGAAAGAGGGAGTGGTGAGGCTTTAAAGCTGCCAGTGGACAAACTTCAAAAAATAGACACAGACTATTACACAATCAAACCCATGACTTTTGACTTCAAGTTCACTCTGTTTCCTCTACCCATACTGTTTCTTTTGTCCTGGTATTTTAGAAGAGTGGCTTTCAAAAATTCTAAAGCTGGGGAACCCCTATTTCAAAAGAAATCTTATATGGAATCCAGTATGTACAACTGAAAAAGGGTATTTTATATTTAAAAGTGGTATAAGTTCAAGTATATATATACTTATGAACTTAACTAATGAGAGCAATAAGATGATTTTGATGAATGAAAATATGTCAAGAATCATGGATGACAGTCAGAGCCATCTCAACCTCAGTAACCAGTTTATTTCTATATTCGTTTTGATAACATAGTATTGTATAAATCCCAGTTTACCCAGAGAAGGACCTCTGAGTGTTAGGAGCTCATAATGGTAAAGCAGTTTGACATGAATGATAATAGGTAGAACCAAGGGAAAATGAAAGGCCAGTTCAGAGCTGCAGTCTGATGTAACCAGATCTTTAGAAGGGTCTACAGAGATGGTGGGAAAGGTTCTGTGTTCTGCTTGGAGTCCAGTTAACTGGAGAGCACAAGTTAATGCATTATTAGCATTTTCCAACATAATCATTATTGGTATATAATGTCTTTCATTTAAAATATTTTAAAAATAGGTTAAACCTACATGAAAAGAAAATTTAAAGAACTCCTGAAATACCTTCATGGAGGATTCTACAGAATTCATTTTGAAAACCACTGTTTTAGAGCTATCCACAGTAATGTTGAGTTTAAGAACATTTCTCGTTTTGTAGCCTTGTAACCCTCAGCTATCATTTTTATGTATTTTAGGCTTTCCCAAGATTTCTAATTGAGTCATTTGACAATGTACATGAGGTAGGGGTACCAGATAAGTGAAGCTTTAGTTTAAGGGAATGGTTTTGAATTATAAACATTCTCATAATATCTTCATTTCTCTCTGGGATTGTAGGGTTTAATATTACAGATGTTCTTGGTTGAACTCTTTTGCCTAAAACATAGTTCGTCTTTAAAAAAATTTTTTTTTTAAATAAAAAAAATCAAGTTCTTAGCTTCTGGTTCTGTTACTGTTTTAAAAACAAACAAGGAAGAAGGAAGGAAACAAAACCAAGATTTTATAGTTGGAAGTCATCCTTCATTTCTCCCTCTCCTCCTATGACTGTTGATTCTTTCCTCACAGGGATTTTCATGTCTGTTGATTCCTTTTGATTTTCACGGCTAGCACTATAAAGCAAGCCCATAGTACCTGGACTATTGCATTATGTCCTTCCTGGTTTTCTTTTCCTTTTCTTTTCAAAGCCCAACTAACCAGGAGATAGAAAGTGGATAGAACATTGGGCAGTTGATGCTTAAGGAGTACAGAATGTTCGATAAAGTTCATTAAAAGGTTCAGAAATGGATAGTGCAATACTGTGTGAGGGTAGCACAATACTGTAAGTATAATGAACAAAGCTGAGTGTGAGTGTGGTTGAAAGAGGAAGGCTAGAGTCGTGTATGTCACCAGAAGGAAAGCTAGAGGATAAAATTGGGACTGTATAACTTAGCAAAACCGAGTGGACAGTGATGGTGGTTAATTGTATAAATATGAGAGAGTTCTTACATGAACTAGAACAAATGTATGCCACTATTAATAGGTGTTAATAATAGGGTAGTATATGGGAAAAATACAATTGAAGTAAACTAAGATCTATAGTTAAAAGTAACATTGTAATATTATTTCATTAATTGTAACAGGCACTGTACCAAAGCTGAATGTCAGTAATGGGGGATATAAGAGGTATGAGAATGTTCTCATGTTGACTGTAGTGGTGAAAACTTATGTGATTAGCCCATGAGCCATTGTACACTTAGGATGAATTGTATGGTATACGAATAAAACTGTTTTAAAAAAAAACCAACTAAATCCTGCCAATATATTAATCTCCTTAGGACATTGTTTCTATTAGATCCTCCATCCACCAGCTCAAAAACATTCAGTGATTCCCAGTGGACAAATTGTATACTTCTAGAGACATCCTATCTTATTGGTTATAATCTTGCAACTTTCCTTCACAAACCCTCTGCTCATCATTTCCTGAATTTGCCTTTTGCTTTTTACCTCGTTTACTTTTGCGACTTCCCCGATCTCTTTCCTGTCTTAAGTCCTAACCTTCCTTTAAGGCCCAATTGAGTTTCTGTGTTCTGCATAGAACTTTTACTGCCATAGCTTTGGAAATTGGTCCTTAATTTGAATTTCTAGGACTTGAGTTATTTCTTTCTATGTACCTATCCCATTTCCCAAACTAGATTATAAGTTTTTCAAAGTCACAGACCATATCATTTACTTCTTTGAATCCCCAAATTGCCTTATATGTAGTAGAACTCTGGTGTTTGTTTTTGAGGGTGATAGTATTAACGCTTTAAACTGTATTTTAATTAATTAATTAATTTTCAATGTAGTTTTATTGAGATATAATCACATAACATACAATCATTCAAAGTGTACAATCAGTTGTTCACAATATCGTCATATAGTTGTGCTTTCATCACCACAATCAAACTTTGAACATTTTCATTACTCCAGAAAATAAAATAAAAATTAAAATAAAAAAGAACATCCAAAACATCGTATTCCCCACCTCCCCCATTGTTCATTTACTCTTTTAAAAATACAGTTTAATTGAGATTTCACACACCCTACAGTCATCCACAGTGTACAATCAGTTATTCACAGCACCATCATACATTTGTGTGTTCGTCACCAGAATCAATTTTTGAACCTTTTTCTTACTCCAAAATGAAAATAAAAGCAAAAAAGAACACGTAAATCTTCCCATCCCTTCCATCCCACCTGATTCTTCATCTAATTTTTGTCCCCATTTTTCTACTCATCTGACTATACACAGCATAAAGGGAGTTCAAGCCACAAGGTTTTCACAGTCACAGACTCACACTGTGCAAGCTACATAGTTATACAATCGTCTTCAAGAATCAGGGTCACTGGGTTGCAGTTTGACAGCTTCAGGTATTTCCCTCTAGCCATTCCAACACACTAAAAACTAAAAAGTGATATCTATATAGCACATAAAAATACCCCCCAGAGTGACTGCTTGACTCCATTTGAAATCTCTCCGTCACTGGAACCTTATTTTGTTTCATCTCTCTTCCCCCTTTTGGTCAAGAAGATCCTCTCGATCCCACAGTGCTGGGTCCAGGCTCATCTCTGGGAGTCAATTTCCATGTTGCCAGGGGGATTCACACCCCTGGAAGTTACGTCCCATGTAGGGAGTAGTAGTCAGTTCGCCTGCCAAGTGGGCTTAGAGAGAGAGGGCCACATCTGAGCAGCAAAGAGGTATTCCAACTATAAGAAAATTTTGGCCTGGTGTCCTGCCTATGGACAGGCCACTTTCTGAAGAGTTTGAAACTCACAGATATGCTAATAGATGAGCAGCCTCAAAATCTGTTAATAAAAATGAATAGCATGTTAAAACATACCATCCTCCCTCACCATCAGTAAACATAGAACAGCTGAAAGAGAAGAATGAGTACAAAATTACAAAGGATACATCTGTCCTTTTTTGTTAATGATTCAGAAGTCATAGCAATTGTTAATGGTTCAGAAGTCAAAATGGGTTATTAAAGGACACTGATTTTCTAGGGCTTTGTCTTATTTGGGGCTTTAGTCTTTATTTAAAAATACACACACACACACACACACACACACACACACCCCGTTAAGCATACATGTTTTAAAAAATTAGAGTAACCACTAATAGAATGGTATAGAAATACAATTAGTAGCTTCCAAACCAGCAGAGAAAAATGTGATAAGGAAAACTTTATTGAATTGGCAGAAGATGAAGAGAAAATTAGAGACTAGGAAAGAAAAATGGTAACTAGAAAAATACAAAATAAGATGGTAGAAACATGCTTCTTGTTACACTGTAAACTTTTTTTGTAATGTAAACTTTTATTTATTTTGTAATGTAAACTTTTATTTATGAATACTAAAAATATGCAGAAAAGTACAGGGAAAAATATGAAAGATACCTATGTTTTTACCATGCAGATTTAACAGGTGTTACATTTTACCATACTTATTTTCTGTTTCTTTTTTAAAAAAAGAAATGTATTACTGATACAGCTAAAACCTTCTGTTTTTCCTGCTCCCATCCTTTTCCTGCCTTCCTTTCTCAGAGGTAATCGTCTTCCTGAAGTCAGAGTGTATAATTACCATGGATTACTTTCTCTCATGTATGTGTATATCCATAATCATCACCTAGTATTATTTTATGTGTGTAATTTATGAATAAAAAATTTATAATCTGTTGTTTCACTAAACATTATATGCCAAATTTATTTCCATGTGTATGAATATATATATGATTCATTCATTCTAACTCCCATATGGTGTTCTATTGTTTGTATGAATCAGAGCTTATTTACCATTTCCCAACCAAGAGGGAGTGAGGTTATCTCTGCATTTGTAGTTTTGTAGACATCCTCTATTCCATGTGCACCTTAAATTGCTGGGTTGTGGAACATGACCATCTTAGACCTTACTAGGCAGTGCAAATTGCTCGCCAAAGTGGTTGTACCAATTGGTATTCCTGTTACATTGTATTTTTACTGTTTGTTGTTTCCCCTAACAGACTGTAAACTCTTAGAGGTTAAGGACTTTATCTTTTCTTCCTGAGTGACAAGTAAATTAACTAGTAAATAGTATTATTGGAAAATATTTGTTGTATGTATAAACGTATGGATTATACATAATTATATGTAATAGCAAAGACATATTAAGTAGTGTTTTCTAAAAGTTTAAATATTATCCTTTTAAAGTTAATTTATGTTTTGAATGTTAGCTCTTTTAACTTTTAAAAATGGGCATTTTTCATTAAGTAATTTAAATTGTTTGATACTTGTTTTCAGATAAAAAGTGAAGGGGATTCAAGCCTTGCCACTGAGTTACAGGACGAGTTAGAGGAAAATTCAAGTCCAGTTGTGGATGAGAATAATATAGTATCAGCTAAAAAGCAGGGACCAATTTCACATAACTGGAGTGGTGACTGGAGCTTTTGGGTAATATTTTTTCCTTCTTATATTTTCTTTTTAATCATTAACACAAATTTTCTTTTTAGCAATTCATATAATATTTTTGTGGTATACTTATACAGCTTTTCTTATTAGCTTCTAGATTTCAGATGTTTAGATTTTAGTCTAGACTTCCAAAGACAATTGTGATTATGCTGTCCTTTGACCACTAGAATGCACTGTCTGACTTGACAGGGTGGAATTATCTGCTTCAGTTTCCCTGTGAGAAAGCTACACCACAGAATTGGATTTCCCTTACATTGTTGTTTGCTGTATTGTCAGGAGACTAACATTATAAAGAAACCATATTTCTAAGCATTACTGAGAAACCAACTATTTTACATAATTTTGATTTGAAAGATTAGTTCCTATAACTAAAAGGATGTTTAACAATGTTTGACCTGTGGTATATGATGATTATAAGATGGGTTTTATTTTTATTTTTTATTTTTTTATTTTTTTTGATAACATGGGTGGGTTTATTTCTTAAGATTCAAGTGCAAACATAAAAAACAAGAACAAAGCTTTTCATCAAGAATTAACACAAAAATCTAAACAACAATCCCGCAATCATGCATTTTAACAAAAAGTACAAATATGAATACATTCTAATCCTTAACTACATTTGAAAATTAAAATATTTCTCTCTAAATCCAAAATGCCATGCAATATTTAACCTCTTCTCATATCATTACCTTAGAAACATTTGTCATATGCTATCAGGAAAATATAAGCAAGGATTATTAATCAGTCCCAATGATCAAAGAAACATTACTGTCCTTAACTTCTGACTTTTTGAATTATTCATTTGTATTTCAACTCTGAAAAGCCACATAATTATACCTCCATTCTAGAGAAAAAAAATGAATACAAATATCAAGGTGGCAAGAAGATACATTTCATGTCATTAAAGCAAGTGTCACAAGTGTTAGACTAGAAATGTACATACTTGTAGTAAAAGTACAACTTTATTTGATGGCTGACATGTTGTAATAATATTCAACAGTGAACGATTTAAACAGGTATAAAAATGTGGGATCAAAATCTTTAGGCTCAAATACTTGAAAAGTCACCATGAATATGTAAAGATTTGTTTACATAAATATTTTATAGTTTTAAATGAAAAATCAGGGGGTAGTGGCATCTCCCTGGTCCCTTAACAATAATTGGATTTTTGCAAAGAATTAGCAGCACCCAACCTTAAGTGTTAATTATATGTTTCTAAAGGACCTATATAACAGATTAGATGGCAGTGTTCCAGCTTTGGGGAGATGGGGGTAGGTCAGGGTGCAAACATCTGAGATACGATAGCAGGCATGCATCGCACATTTAAAATCACCATTTCAAATGGGAAAAAATTACATATCGAAAAACTCTACAAAAATCATCCTTAAAAGATAAACAAACAGTGGGCCAGGAGCAGTAGAAGCTGAATAGTAGTCTACTTTATAATAACGGTCTTTCACTCCTCAGAGGCAAGTTGTAAAGAATGAGAATACTCACATACACATAACTTCAGGGAAAACTCGCCCAGAATTTTACAATGCAGAACACTGAACAGAAATCTTTACAAAAACCTTCATTCTTGTTTATAATAATTTCAGATGATTTTTTCCTTTATTACCACCATATACATAACACTTAAATATTTTCTTTATAAATATTTCAGAGAAAAAAAGAATTAATTTTGTTGCAGTGGTGGCCCACATCTGTACAAAGCAATGTAAGCAACATATATATATGTTTATATATGTATAAAATGATTAAGAAAAAAGTGCAAAGAATAACAGTATTAAGAATTTTTGCCTTTTACAGTCACTATGGTTCAAGTGTGAATATCTGTCAGGGATATATAAACCCAAATTTTAATAAAAGTTTCAAAAAGAAATCCACACTCCAAGTCACTGCACAAATATCAATCCCTTATCGAGTAAGCCTTCTTTCCTCCAAAATCCAGCATTTCCAGTTTTTAAACTCTTCACAAACAGGAAAAAATGATAACAGTGTTGTCTTCCCTTTTAGTTTACCTTTCCAAAATTCATCCAAGTTAGTTAATCACCCATAGTTTCAAACAAGATATTGGGGAAGTCATTCATCATAACCCACTTTGCTAAAATTAAAGCAAAATGAAAGGCTTTCTGAAAATACAAACTATGGATCAAGAAGCAAAGTAGCAACAGCAAATGGACCTTCAATTACCAATGTAATTCAATGCAAGTACATTTTTACATCAATTCTTGTTGCCAAAACCAAATTCAGAGTCTAAATCTCTTTCTCAGGTTCAGTGCTGTACAAGGGTCACAACTGCAATTATTTATGATTTTATCACTTTTTTATAAGAGAATATGCTTCCTGCTAAACTTTGTTTAACTTTATCTTTCTACTCTTGGTTTCAGTCTTTCATTTTGAACTAAAATAGAAAGACAGTTTTCAGCACTGTAAAAGATATACTTTCCTCCTAAGTCATTAGAATAATTAGTTACTGATTTTGGAACTCAAAGTTTCAAAAAGGCAGTTCAATTCCCCTTTAAATCTATTACTATATATTTTTGGTGTATATATGTTGTTTTATTCTTACTTTAGGCACTGTAATTATTCATGATATTACAACGAGTCTACATCTAATCTATGCAACAATTATGAATCTTAAAATGGTTTCCAGGGTATTATTTGATTCTATATGTTATATTACAGTCGAATTTTCCCTTCAAGGTAAATGGTTGGAGGAGAATTTTAAAGCCCTGATGCACTTTTGCTTTGAGTAGTGTTAATACCTATATTTTTGTCATGCTTAATATGTAAGCTTCTTCTGAATGAGGAAGACAATAGACATTGGAAGCTGCAAACTTCAAACTACATTCTACTCCAACTCCACTTTATTTTGTTCAATATTAAATATTTTTCTTTAGGAAAACAAGTATATCTGAGGCTAATTTTTAAAAACAGAATTTTTAGTCTAAAATTAGTAACAGTTAAAGGGAAATAACTTTTCAATTTCAGCTTTGCTAGAACTATGCAAATCTAAGCTAAAGTAGACAACAGTTATTTCAATCATTTTTGGTTTTTTTTTTTTAATTACCATATCTTTAGAATGATATACCTACATTCTAACAGACAGCTGGACAAAGGCTTAAAACCCTAGAACTGAAAAGCCTCCTCCCGCACTACTGTAAATAAGAGAGCAGCATTTCATTTGTCCCCATACATTCGCTCAATATCTTTGAGGTAATGGTTCTTCAGCTCCTTCCTTTTCAGTTTGAAAGCATCAGTTACCAAACCAGTTTCAGGGGTCCAAGGTTCTGGGCTTAAGCAAACCTTGATTGGAATTTCAAATCGCTCCAATTTCATGGTATTTGCAGCTTCTCTAATTTCTTTCAGTATTTCAGCTTCCATGGCAGGGTTATTGCAGATATCAACCCAAGTTCCTTCCACCCCTTTCTGTTGTGCCAAAAGAGTCAACCTTTTCTGATTAGGGACCACAAAGCTGATCACATAGGACTGGTCACTTTTGGCAAAAGCACAGATGTTGTCAATAAGTGGACAGTTCTTCAGTGCAGCCTCTACTTTCCCAAGAGATACATACTCTCCTGCTTGCAGCTTCACCAGATCTTTCTTACGATCAACGATCTGTAAACATCCATCAGGATGGAATTCTCCAATATCACCAGTGCAAAACCACCGCTGTCCATTTTCATCCACAGAATAATCTTCTGCTGTTTTCTCTTCATTCTTAAAATATCCCATGGAGATATTCTGTCCACCAATTACGATCTCACCTCTGGGGTTTGGCTTGTCATGAATTGTATAACCACCTTCCTGCCAATCTTTTAACTTAATTTCACAGCAAATAAGAGGGGCTCCAACTCTGCCAGTAGTATAGTCAGTAACTTCAGTAACTGTCCCAGCACCACATGATTCTGTCAATCCATAGCCCTGGTCAATTGGACAGCAGAAGCAGACATTCATGAATCTATGTGTCTGAGGAGACAGTGGGGCTCCACCAGACAGCATCATCCGGACATTCCCTCCTAGCAGAGCCTTCACCTTTTTAAACAGTATTAGATTGCAAAGAGGTGCATCATATCCCTTTTTGATCTGTTCCAGTTTATAATCATACCCTATCTTGAACAGAGTTTTCTGAATATAGTTCATCTCTTGGACTTTGCTCATAACATTCTTATAAATTCTATCCATGATTTCCGGAACAGCTGCCGTAA
The DNA here is from genome assembly GCF_015220235.1 of Choloepus didactylus. Lineage (NCBI taxonomy): Eukaryota > Metazoa > Chordata > Mammalia > Pilosa > Megalonychidae > Choloepus > Choloepus didactylus. The sequence continues at coordinate 79,460,845 of NC_051307.1, forward strand.
GTGTAGGCTTCAGTACAGTACAATCTCCTTTGCTTCCTTTTTTAATTTTGCTGGACTGATCAGAGAGTGTAAGTGGAGAAGAATATCCAATCCTACAGCCATAGGTAAAACACGATATCTCTGCTGTCAATTCTAGTACATGAGCCAAAGGCAAGTAACCAATATATGTGTCCTTTGGTCCCAATCCAGGTATTCTTTCACATTGGCCTGTCATCCCAGCTATCAAATTGCTGTGATGCATCATCACTCCCTTAGGTCGGCCAGTTGATCCACTGGTATACATTACGATAGCCATGTCTGAAGGAGTTGGTCTATTTGGAGGAATGCTTGCGTTTTCTGGCTTGGATCCCAACTCTTCTACTGATTGCATGCTGTGAATCTCAAATCCTTCAGGGTATTCTGCTTTATTGATAGTCTTATTGTCCACATAAATGATATGTTTAACACAATTGATTTCTAACAATGCTGTCTTAAGTTTACTTTCCAGCAGTTCAACACTAGTAATTAGATAAGAAGCCTCAGATTCATTTAGTCCATGAATTACTGCCTCTTGGCCAAGTGTGGCATATAAAGTCACAAGAGGAAAGTTGTACTTAAAGCAGGTCTGTGCCGCAATCATCCACTCGGCCCTGGTCTCACAGAAAATGGCAATAGTGTTCTTTGGTTTTAGTCCCAATGCAGTGAGTCCACTACCAAAGTTATTGACTCGGCAGTTCACGTCAAGATAGTTAATCCATTTATAATTCCCAAGAATTAACTTCTTAAAAACCTTTCCATTTGGCTGCATTTCATTTTCTTCACTTAGGATTTCCCTTGTCCCAAGGCTTTCCTTCTTCCCAAACTTGGATACAGCATGATCAAACAATTTATCCAGGGTGTCTGCTCCAGGGATGTCTATGACAGCTAGCGAGTCGAAGTGTGTGACAGAGCGATATGGACTTCCAGGTTTGTCTGAAGTGGGCTTAGCTTTTATTCTCTTTGCCATAGCGTTTTTCTTAGATTTTCTTTTTTCTTTAGGAAGAAAACACGTATATCTTCTGTGATTTTGATCACAGGCACTGCCCACCACAGCTTTTCCAGCCGGCCGGCGCCTTGCACTCAGGAAGCTAGCCATAAGATGGGTTTTAAAGTACAGAGTTTGATTTCTGTTTGTACTGTGTTTACTTGGTTGCATAACCTGGATAAGCTTCAGATTTCCCCACTGTAAAATGAGACTACTGCTTGTTGATTTTGTTGCATTGTGATCTTAGAGTCTTTTTTAAGAACAAATTTCTGTTAAGATTGGAATGATAACATTTGTTATATTAAACTGCTCATTTTAAATCTAGTAATGCCTATGAGTTATGAGTCATTTGATAGAATCTGATATAAGTGAAATTTTCCTAACATTGTAAGGCATATATAGTTCTAATATTAGTTCATTACAAAGCTAATCTCTTGAAGATTAGGTATACTTGTTAGCATTTCTTATTATTTTAAAGTAGGTTAAAAAGGCAAGGCATAATAGTAACAGGTTATAAAGATTAGTACAAGTACCATCATTCTGTTCATAATTAGCAGTTTGGTTCATTGGAATGCTACTGAATATTAACAGGTTCTGGCTTCTTACTAAGAAACCTAACATCATAAATTTTTTCGAGTCCTGTCCTAGGGAAAACCTTTAATTGCTAAAGAAATAAATCAAAATAAGTACACATCCTAAAAATCATGCCATCTGTATTGATTGTCGTATTTTTGGTCACATTTAGAAAAGTTTTATGACTGTTGTAGTGTTTTGACCTCTCTGCACTGTGTTTTTTATAGCTCACGTTATAGAGCAGGGAACTTTAGTAGCTCCAAGGACTGCCCAAAGGGCTAAGCAGTTACTGTGTTTACTGTTAGCAGGCTTAAAGCAAAAAAAATGGTAAAGCAAAAGAGGGAAAAACCAGGGGAATGAGAGAATTCAGAAATAGGAGGAGAAAGAAAAATAGGAAGGATATGTTCTAGAGCCTTGACCCTTAAGGGCCAAGAGAATTGGCATTACCTGGTAGCTTGTTAAAAATGCAGAATATTGGGCCCTACCTCAGACCTATTAAGTCAGAATCTTCACTTTCACAAACTCTCCAGCTGATTTGTATGCACACTGAAGTTTGATAAGTACTGGTTTAGAGTACCTGAGGTCTTATTTGGCTTAGTTTAGGTCTGTCTGCTGATTTTAAACACTTATTTTGAGGAATTTTTCTATGAATTCACATGGAATAGATTTAAAGACAAATATATCATGTCAGAAGTTTTACAGACTTTTGTAGAGGTCACTTACCCAGAAACCAGAACTATCAAGAATCCTGAAGCAGACAAAACCAAAAAAGATCCTGAATAGCTAAGTTAAAGTTCATGCTGATATATCTCAATTAAGAGAATTCCTCAAGTCTTCATTGGAACGTCTTTCATGTATTTTTAACATATTTTAAATAAACCTGGAAAAATTGGTCCCCATTTTATAGTTGAATAGAATATTGGGATTAGGGGAATTACTCAATGATAACACACTGAAAGCAACAAGAAATAACAGTAGAAGCTCAAAAAATATAGCAACCTGGACCTCTTAATGTGGAGGCCAAAGGACTACACAGCTCAGATGGCTCTAATACAGTGTTATAACTGATAGAAATGATGTTTAAGAACACCAGACAATAAATATTGCATTTTTCCTCTGCCATTGTAAATCTGTGTGCTTGTGCTACTGTCCCTAGCACATTGCTATTTTCTTTCCACATTCTCCCTCCAATAATTTAGGAATTGAATGTCTACAGTAAGATGGTAGAGTTTACTGAGGGATCCAAAATTAGGACAAGGAAGACCAGCAGGATAATAAGAAAATATTCATGAGACATACGAATATTGAGCAAAGAAAAAAAGTGTCAGATCCAGTTCACTGAAACATCAGAGATTTTCGTTTGTTTTTAATTTTTTTTCTATCAAAAAGAATGGATAACTTTTAAAATTTTGGTATTTAAAACTTTAAATTAGAAAATTCACAGTGTAGAATAATTCATGTATTCTGGCCTGGCTAACTCAGTTGTTCCACAGTAGGAAATTTAGAGGACAGCATGATATAATTGAAAGATTGGAGATTGGGAATAAAATATCTAGGAGAAAGTGTTTGCTCTGTTCCTGATGATATAACAGTGTAGTGATCTTGAATATAGTGTTTAACCTGTGTGGCCTCAGTGACCTCATCTATAAAATTAGGGCTTGGACCACAGTATGGCAGCACTGGTGTGTCTTGAATTACCGGTGGAGTTATGACTAGCAAGTGCTCATAATTTATGTAGCAGCCATAAAAATCTCTGCCATACTCAATGGGATTATGTTAAATGGAGAATACCTTTCCTTGGAATTGTCCCAGTGGATAAAGTTGAAAAGCGCTGGATTAGAGGATCTATTATTTATAATGTTGGAAAGTATATTTTAATGTTTCCCCCAAAATTAAAAAAATTATGAAAATTTAATAAAAGAGTACAAAAAAAGTAAGTTCATTAAACATTTTTTGTTTGTTCTTTTTTTTTTTTTTTTTTGATAAGGTTGATTTCTTTTAGATCCTATCTGTTTACACTTGATCTTCACCAGAAGTCCATTAAGCTATAGACCCTATCCATTTAATCCTGTGCTGTTTAACAGATTGGCTAATTAATGTCTCTCTGAGAGTAGGACTTAAGTTTAATTTCAAGGAGTATGATCTTTGATTTGGTAGTGAGATCAACAGTTGCAAATTTTCCTTTTCAATCTTATCATAAAAAGATAGGAAGCTTGATTATTGACTTGTTTTATTTAAAAATTGAAATATATAACATTAATACATGGGAAATTACTTTTATTATTAGGCTATAAATCCTACTGAAGCATTTACAATTGTTTGAAATGAAGAAATTAATTTAAAATAAAGTTAATGGCAAATGAACATTTATTCTTTTGTCTTTTAACTGTTAACAAAAATACCTAATGGGAGGAAAAAAAAACAAAAAAACCAACAACCCCACAGTGTAGAATTAGCAACTACTGGGGGTAGAACAAAGCCTTTGAGATTTTCTCTTGTGTGTGTTTAGAAGACAATGCTCTTAACTGGAGTTTTTCATAGAAGTTATAGTGCTTTGGGTGAAGTAGTTAATTGTAATTGGGTGAAGTAATCCCATTTTAAGTAGAACTTTTTGATGAGGCTGCTTCAGTTAAGGTGTCACCCACCTCACTGAGGATGGGTCTTAATCCTGTTACTGGAGTCCTTTATGAACAGAATGAATTCAGATGGAGAAAGCCACAGGAAGCAAGAAGCTGAAACAGACCCGGGAGAGGAGTTGACCTTGCCATGTGACAGAGGTGACAGAGGAATCAGGATCACCGGCAGCAAGCCCCAGAATGCCACAGTCTTCAGGGAGAAAGCATTGTCTTGATGATGCCTTGATTTGGACTTTGTTTTAGCCTCAAAACCATAAGCTAGTACATCCCCGTTGTTTAAGTCAACCTCTTTTATGGTATTATTTGAGTAGCTTAGGAAACTAGAACTACTGGTATACTTATGTTTTCATAGAAAATATTTAGTTTTAAATTTTTCTAGGTCATAATCAAGTTTTTTCTTTATCATTGATCTTAGTCATGTTATTCACAAGTAAGTTTTTTTCTGTGTATAGATGGGGAATAAGACTTTTGCCACAAACCTAATTTACAGGTACATCATGAGGATTGATTAATGTTGCATTGTAAAATTAACAGCAACAAAAAAAACCCATGAGAGTTAATTAGTGTGTTTATAACATATATTGGCAACTTTGGAGAAGAGGTTGCCTATATTCATTATGATGTCTTCCAAGACAATAGTTCTTGGATTTATTTAAGCTTATACAAGATACCTCAAATTTTTACTTTTCTGGCTGACAAAAAAGGATAAAATCATTTTCTAATTAATGTTAGATTAAAGAACATATTTTATCCAAGTTTAAAATTTTTAAGTTTAGATATTTAGAGACTGTTTGAAAAACTGGTGTCTTTTAACATTTTTATCTCTAATTACAAAGGAGCATGAACTAACATTTCTGGCAATATAGGTAGGGGCCTATTTAACTTAAAAGCCCTTCTTACAGAATACCTAGATATGCTGAATAAAATTTTACAAACATCTTTTAAAAATGTGTGTCTGGGCTCACAAAATAGCAAGAGAAATATATGTAATGGCTAAAAATGAAGAGGGAGGGGCAGGGCAAGATGGCGGCATAGAGAGGTGTGGAACTTAGTTAGTCCTTTAGAGCAGCCAGTAAATAGCCAGGAACTGTGTGGAACAACTGTTTGGGGGACATCCGTGACAGGACACACATTGTACACCAGTCTGGAATGGGTGAAAGGGCCAAGATCACAGCACAGAATTGTAAGTAAAGCCTGCAAACTGCGGAGCCTGATGCTCCTTCCCCACTGGCATAGCAGGCTGAGTTGGAACACTTCCCTGTGGGAAAAAGAAGCAGTCTCTAACTAGGAGCATGGGAAGGTAGCTCAATCAAGCTCCAGTTGCAATTTTAATTAACAAATTGGACTACTGAATACAAACTGAATACAGATAAACCTGTAGCAAGCAAGAAAGAAGCCCTGAGGTCTCTCACGGCAGAGAGGAGACACAGCTGATGGAATAAATAAATAAAAAACCAGCTTTTGGAGTCAGCTGAGCTCAGAATGTTGGAAAAGGGCTGTGCCTCAAGAAAGGGCATATAGAGCTGGATACCAACTGTAGCTCTTGACTGGCAAACCTTGGGGTCTGGGGACTGGCTCTGAAAAGGGGATTTCTGTTTCTTTTTTCTTTTTGTAAACGATTCTAAGTAGCTCATTAGAGAAAGCCTCAGGCATTTTCAATTGTCAGTGCTGACCCAGGCAAGGGTGAAGTTAAGATAGGTCTGAGAGACAAAGGGAAGAGTCAAATGAAGGAGATAATTCTTAAAAGAGTGTATTTTTCCCTAGAAAAGGGAGGATGGAGCACAGCTCAAGTAGGGGCTATCTTTCAGAGAATTCAGACCCCAGAGGCTGGGGGGTGGAGGGTGAGAAACAAACAGCTTAAGCTTGCCTTCTACCTCCACTTCTGTCTCAACCACCCCTCTGGCAGGGACAGGGTTTGCTGAGAATTAAAGGAACTGCACCTCTTTATGCCAGTGGGGAGCTGTGGGCTAAAAAGTGCCACCTGCTGGACAGGATAGGAAAAGCACAGCATCTACAGGCCTCATAGGAAAGTCTGACAACCTGGTGGGTCTCATCCTCAGGGAAACGTGAAACTGATTATACCTTCCTCCTGAGACCTGGGCCTGTCTGGTATGGGAAAATCTGATTGGGATCAATCATTAAAAAAAAAAAAAAAAAAAAAAAAAAAAAAAGGTTCCATATAGGCAGGGCAGGAACCAGAAAAACAAGAATGGAAAATTCTGATCAGTTAAACAGAAGCTATGCTAGAGGTCTAGAATAAGTTGAACTGAACACTAAAGAACAGATAGAGAACAAAGCCAACCAAAAAGAAAAACTCGAGGTAAAAGAATGAAAACAACCTCTAGAATAAACTAATCAAGGAAACCAGATGAATAGACACCAATAAAAAATTATGAGTCACACTAGGAAAAACAAAGATATGGCCCAAAGGAACAAACTAACACTTCAAATGAGATACAGGAGTTGAAACAACTAATTAAAGATGTTCAAACAAACATGCTAAATCATTTCAAAAATCAAATCAATAAGTTGAGGGAAGGTATGGAAAAAGAGATGAAGGATATAAAGAAGACATTTGGTGATCACAAAGAATGACGTGATAGTTTGAAAAAAACAAATGGCAGAACTTATGAGAAAGAAAGGCACAATAGAAGAAATGAAAAACACAATGGAGACTTACAACAATGGAATTGAGGCAGAAGAAAGGATGAGTGAACTAGAAGAGAGGACATTTGAAATCTTATGCACAAAAGAACAGATAGGGAAAAGAATGGAAAAATGCAAGCAGGGTCTTAGGGAATTGAATGACACCATGAATCACGTGAATATATGTGCCGTGGGTGTCCTAGAAGGAGAAGAGAAGGGAAAAGGGGCAGGAAAAGTAATGGAGGATGTAATCACCGAAAATTTCCCATCTCTTATGAAAGGCAAAATTACAGATCCAAGAAGTGCAGCATACTCCAAACAGAATAGACCCAACAGACCTTTTCCAAGACACTTACTAATTAGATTGTCAAATGCCCAGACAGTGAGTTATGAAAGCAGCAAGAGAAAAGCGATCCATCGCATACAAGGCACACTCGATAAGACTATGTGAAGATTTCTCAGCAGAAGCCATGGAGGCGAGAAGGCAGTGGTATGATATATTTAAGATACTGAAAAAGAAAAACTGCCAGCCAAGAATTCTATATCCAGCAAAACTGTCCTTCAGAAATGAGGGAGAGTTTAAAATGTTTTCAGATAAACAGACACTGAGAGAGTTTGTGAACAAGATACCTGCTCTACAAGAAATACTAAAGGGAGCACTACAGGCAGACAGGAAAAGATAGGAGAGAGAAATTTGTAGAAGAGTATAGAAATGAAGCCTATCAGGAAGGGTAAAAAGAGATAGAGAGAGAAAAAAAAGATATGACATGTAAAATCCAAAAGACAAAATAGATGAAGGTATTGTCTTTACAGTAATAACATTAAATGTTAATGGATTAAACTCCCCAGTCAAAAGTCATAGAAAGGCAGAATGGATTGAACAACAAGACCCGTCTATATGCTATGTACAAGAGACTTGCTTTAGACCCAAGGACAAAAACAGGTTGAAAGTGAAAGGCTAGAAACAAATATTTCATGCAAAAAATCACCAGAAAAGAGCAGGGGTAGGTATACTAATAGCAGACAAATTAGACTTCAAATGTAAAACCATTAGAAGATACAAAGAAGGACACTATGTATGAACAAAAGGGATAATTCATCCAGAAGACATAACAATCTGAAATATTTATACACTGAGGCAGAGTGACCCAAAATACATGAGGCACACGTTGACAACAATGAAGGGAGTAGAAGACACCTTTGCAGCAACAGAGACTTCAATACACTGCTCTCATCAATGCGTAGAACATCTAGACAGGGGATCAAAAAGGAAACAGATATTTTGAATAGTATGATAAATGAACTAGACTCAAAAGACATTTACAGAACATTATACCCCACAACAGCACGATACACATTTTTCTTAAGTGCTCATGGATCATTCTCCAGGATACACCACATGTTGGGTCACAAAGCAAGTCTCAATAAATTAGAAACGACTGAAATCATACAAAACACTTTCTCAGATCATAATGGAATGAAGTTGGAAATCAATAGGAGGTGGAAGGCCAGAAAATACACAAATATATGGAGGTTAGACAACACATTCTTAAACAGTGGGTCAAGGAAAAAATTATGAGAAATCAGTAAATATCTTGAGGCAAATGAGAATGAAAAGATAACATATCAGAACTTACGGATGCAGCAAAGGCGGTGCTGAGAGGGAAATTTATTGCCCTAAATGCCTATTTTAAAAAAGAAGAAAGCAAAAATCGAGGAATTAACTGTTTACCTGGAGGATCTAGGGGAAGAACAGCAAACTAACCCTAAAAGAAACAGAAGGAAAGCAAAAAAAAACAAAGAATAGAGCAGAAATAAATGAAATTGAGAACATGAAGAGAGAATCAACAAAACCAGAAGTTGACTCTTGGAGAAAATCAATAAAATCAATAGACTTTTAGCTAGGCTGACCATGAGACAGATGGGGGGGGGGATGAAATAAATAAAATCAGAAATGGGAGAGGGAACATAACTACTGATCACAGAAATAAAGGAGATAATGAGAGGATACTATGACCAGTTATTTGCTAATACACTAAGCAGCATAGATGAAATGGATAACTTCCCAGAAAAGCTTAAACAACCAACATTGACTCTAGAAGAAATTGATGACCTCAACAAAACAATCACAAGTATAAAGATTGAATCAATCATCAGATAGCTCTCAAAAAAAGAAAAGTTCAGGACCAGATGACTTCACAAGTGAATTCTACCAAAGTTCAAGAAAGAATTAGTACCAATCCTGTTCAAACTCTTAAAAAAATTGAAGAGGAGGGAAAGCTACCTAACTTGTTCTAAGATGCCAACATTACCCAAATTCCAAAACCAGACAAAGATACTACAAGAAAAAATTATGGGGCAGTCTCCTTAATGAATATAGATGCAAAAATCCTCCACAAAATTCTCACAAAGTGAATCCAGCAGCACATGAAAAGAATTATATATCATGACTAAGTGGGATTTATTCCAGGTATGCAAGGCTGGTTCAACACAAGAAAATTACTGTAATACACTACATTAATAAATCAAAGGGGAAAAACCACATGGTCATCTCATTTGAGGCAGAAAAGGCATTTGACAAAATTCAATGTCCTTTCTTGATGAAAACACTTCAGAGGACAGTAGAAGGGAACTTTCTCAACATGATAAAGGGAGTATATGAAAAACCCACAGCTGACATCATAATCAATGGGGAAAGATTCAGTTTTCCCTCTAAGATCAGGAACAAAACAAGGATGCCCACTGTCACCATTGTTATTCAACATTGTGCTGGAAGTTCTAGCTAGAGCAATTAGGCAAGAAAAAGAAATAAAAACATCCAGATTGGAAAGGAAAAAGTAAACTTTCACTGTTTGCAGATGTCATGTTGCTAAATGTAGAAAATTCTGAAAAATCTACAGCAAAGCTACTAGAAAAAATAAATGAGTACAGCAAAGTGGCAGAGTACAAGATCAACATGCAACAATCAGTAGTGTTTCTGTACAGTAGTAATAAGCAACCTGAGGAAGAAATCAAGAAAAAAAAATCCATTTACAATAGCAATCAAAAGAATCAAATATTTAGTAATAAATTTAACCAAGGCCACAAAAAACCTATACATAGAAAACTATAAAAAAATCACTAAAAGAAATCAAAGAAGACCTAAATAAATGGAAGGACATACTGGATTGGAAGACTAAATAGTGTTAAGATATCAGTTCTATCCAAATTGATTTATAGATTCAATGCCATGCCAATTAAAATCCTAACAACTTACTTTGTAGAAATTAAAAAACCAATAACCAAATTTATTTTTTAAGGGCTGGGTGCCCTGCATAGCTAAAAATTTCTTGAGAAAGAGGATTGAAATGGGAGGTCTTACACTGTCTGACTTTAAAGCATATTACAAAGCTACAGTGCTCAAAACAGCATGGTACTGGCATAAAGATAGATACACTGACCAGTTGAGTCAAATTGAGTGTTCAGAAATAGACCCTCTCATCTATGAACAACTGATCTTTGATAAGGCAGTCAAGTCAATGCAACTGGTACGGAACAGCCTCTTCAACAGATGGTGCTTGGAGAACTGGATACTCATGTCCAAAAGAATGAAAGGGAACCCCTATCTCACATCTTATAGAATAATTAACTCAAAATGGATCAAAGACCTAAACATTAGAGCTAAGAATGTAAAACTGTTAGAAGAAAATGTAGGGAAATATCCTAAAGGTCTTGTGATAGGAGGTGGTTTCCTAGATTTTACACCCAAAGTGTAAGTACTGAAAGAAGAAATAAATAAATGGGATCTCTTCAAAATTGAATACTTCTGTGCATTAAATGATTTGTTAGAAAAGTAAAAAGGCAGCCCATGCAATGGGAGACAATATTTGGAAACCACATATCAAATAAGAGTTTAATATCCATAATATACAAAGAGATCCTATAACTCGGCAATAAAAAGAAAAACAACCCAATTAAAAATGGGCAAAAGACATGGACAGACACTTTTCTGAAGAGGAAGTACAAGTGGCTCAAAAACATATGACAACCCTCTTTCAATCCTCTCCAGCACTTGTAGTCTTCTGGGTTTTTTGATAATGGCCATTTGTTCTAGTTTGCTAATGCTGAGGAATGCAAAACACCGGAGAAGGATTGGCTTTTATAAAAAGGGGGTTTATTTGGCTACACAGTTACAGTCTTAAGGCCATAAAGTGTCCAAGGTAACACATCAGTAATCAGTTACCTTCACTGGAGGATGGCCAATGGTGTCCGGAAAACCTCTGTTAGCTGGGAAGGCACGTGGCTGGCATCTGCTCCAAAGTTCTTGTTTCAAAATGGCTTTCTCCCAGGGCGTTCCTCTCTAGCAAGCTTGCTCCTCTTCAAAACATCACTCACAGCTGCATTGAGTTCCATCTCTTTGAGACAGCACGTTTATATGGCTCCACTGATCAAGGCGCACCCTGAATGGGTGGGGCCACGCCTCCATGGAAATATCCCATCAGTTATCATCTGCAGTTGGGTGGGGCACATCTCCATGCAAACAACCTAATCCAAACGTTCCGACTTAATCCCCACTATTATGTCTGCCCCACAAGATTGCATCAAAGAATATGGCTTTTTCTGGGGGACATAATACATTCAAACGGGCACAGCCACTATGGTGTGCAAATGTCTGTTTGCATCCCTGCTTGCAGTTCTTCTGAGTATATACCTAGTAACCGGAATGCTTAACTTCTCGAGGGACTGCCAAATTGCCTTCCAAAGTGGCTGCACCATTCTCCATTGTGACCAGCAGTGAATAAGTGTTCATATTTCTCCACATCCTTTCCAACACTTGTAGTTTTCTGTGTGTGTTTTTTTTTTTTATAATGTCCATTCTAGTAGGTATGAAATGATAGGTCACTGTGGTTTTGATTTGCATTTCTGTGATAGCTGTTGATGTTGAGCATCTTTTCATAGCACAGTGTACATTTTACTATTTTAATATGTTAACTTTGGACTTTAGTCTCTGCAGGGTCTGTTCCTTATGTTTGTATCTAGGCAATGAAATGAGAGAGATTTAATTGAGTTCCAGGAGCTAGCAAAAACAAACCACATCATGAAACACCATTCACAGTCTTTGCAAAATCACCGTATGTTGGCTGGTGCTCCTTCAGAGCTTAGCTCTCCTTCCAAGATCAACCTGAAGTGCGAGCAGTGGGTCCTGTAGGTCTTTTTTTTGAACTTGTGTCTTTTCCTGGCCATGTGCTGGTGGCCTTAGGAATTCCCCATTGACAATTATCTAAATGTCCCCTCTTCACCCTATGAAATCTACTCTCCCTTCAGATGTGCTATTGTATATCTTAATACTATTAATCCTTTGCCCCTGGACACTTTGATTTGTTTTCTTAGCCATCTACAAGCTGCTTCTGCCTCTACAAGCTAGAAGGAGTGTGTCCTAATTCAGTCCTTCACGCTGCCACCAGATAGATTAGCTCAGAAATACATGTACACCATCCACAATGTGTATAGGGGTTACTCTGTTCACTCTGGAATGGGACTGGGGACCCTCACAGAGAGTGTAGGCTGGCTCCACACTGAGCCAGGGAGAGAACAAGAAGGGGCCAGGAAGGGCACCAGGGTATTTTCCTGTTGTTTTAAGTTGCACTTTCTTGATTTGGCATTCACCCAATTACTGCAACCTTTTTACTGTGTTCTATTGCTTTGAAGAAGATGGCTCTGCTGGTTTTTGCTAATTGTTCAAAGATTCTGTGGGAAGTGGAATTCTGTCTTCTTATGATGCCATCTTGATTAACTGTTTGCTTCTGCAGAGAGGATTTGCCAGAGTCCTTACTCTAATACCCTCCTTTGCTTCCTTTGGTGCTTTTTTTTTAATGTCTTATTTATATATTTTTTCATACCACCACACAGACAAAATATTGCATAAAAAGCGTATAATTTTTAAGAGGCCATTTTGAATTTTCTAAGATACTACAGTTCATCTAATGAAGATTACAACTGAACATAAATTTAAACTCTTGATTGTTTTGCAGCTTTCAAGTTCCACCTATAAAGACAAGAATGAGGAATACAAAAGACAGTTCAGACACATACCTGATACAGAGAAGCTGATAGCAGGTAAAAAAGATGGAAATCTGCAAAAAAACATTTTCTGAAAATAGAACTGTTAAGTGACAGTATACATGTATTTATAAAATTTATACCTTTTTACTAGATAGAAAATATTTTTCAAAATAAGTTTCTTATCCTTCACAATGAGACAATGTAAAACTAAGTTGTAATTTTTGGAGGAGTGATTTCTGATTCAAGAATATTAAGCAATATGTGAGAAAAGAACTAAGAAAAAATGATTTGTCACAGCTTTTTCTGGTGCTAGTTTCCTGCGTTTGGAGGGAAAATTGAAACTTGATGTTCAAAATATATTAACTTTTGCAGAAGAAAATACTCTCTAACAGATGTCCTTCCATAGCAAGTTTACAAAATTTTCTAGGGCCAAATTATTATTCATGTAATCTTTCACATAGATTTTTTAATACAGGCTTCAAGAACAAATATGTAGTCAGTTTTCTTAGAAAACTGCTTAATTTTTTTTTAGTAAAAATCTAATATAGATTCTTTACAATCAAAATATAGAAGTAGGTTTTACTTATAGTAGATATATAATTTAAAACATTTATACTAATTTATCAGATTTCTGGTACTGTTAGGGAATGTTCAATTCAATGTAACTGAATTTCTGGACAGCTCAACTCAGTGCTTTAAACACTGTAATAATGAATTGAAACAATTTTTAAAAATATTGTTTATTGAAAGTAATACATTCTCATGGTAAAATATTCAAATACTACTTAAGGTGTGAAAAGTGAGTGGCTTTTTCAGTTGAGACCATTCTTCCCTTCCTGGGTGATAACCACTGTTAACAATTTCTTCTGTACTTTTAAAAAATTTTCTGTATGTATTTCAAGTGAGGAAAATACATTCTTAAAAGAAATGAAATAGGAACACACTGCATTTACTGTTTGATAAACAAGTTTATTTGCTAATTCTGTCAGCATACGTTATTAACCTGTAAAGTTCAATAGAAGGATACGTTTTAAAACCACTTTGAAGGCCATCTCTATAAAAATGTTTTCCCAGGATGTTATACAACATATAACCTACACCGACATCTTAATTGGCAGAAATTCAAAAGGCTGGAGCTGTGTGCCCTTCTCCCACAGCAAGTTTGCTCTAAGGGTCTTATAACTACACAAGGAAGAGAACTTAGGTACTGTTTCCTCCTAGTAGAGGAGAAAAACTCAATCTAGTAGTGAGACCAACCATGACACAATGAAAAGCTATACTAACTATGTGCCAGTTTGGATATATTATGTCCCCTCAAATGCCATGTTCTTTAATGCAGTCTTGTGAGGGCAGAAATATTAGTTGATTAGGTTGGAATCTTTGGGTTAGGTTGTTTCCATGGAGATGTAACCAACCCAACTGTGGGTACTACCCTTGATTAGATTATTTCCATGGCGGTATGGCCCCACCCATTCAGGGTGGGTCTTGATTAGTTTACTGGAGCCATATAAGAGCTCAGACAGGAGGAGCTCAGTGCTGCAACCGAGAGAGACATTTTTGGAGATGGTGTTGAAAGCAGAGTTTTGCTAGCCCAGAGTTTGCTCTGGAGAAGCTAAGAGAGATGAAGCCAAAGTTTGCCCCAGGATTTGCTAAGACAGGACCCCCAAGCACTTAGAGAGAAACTTCTTGGAAGAAAGAACCAAGAACACACAGGAACTGAGAGAAGAGCTGGAATACAACCTGGGATCAGCAGACACCAGCCACGTGCCTTCCTAGCTAACAGGTTTTCTGGACACCATCAGCCATTCTTCAGTGAAGGTACCCTATTGTTGATGCTTTAGCTTGGACACTTTATGGCCTTAAGACTGTAGCTTTGTAACCAAATAAACCCCTTCTATAAAAGCCAATCCATTTCTGGTGTTTTGCATAATGGCAGCATTATCAGACCGGAACAAACAAGTTCAGGTTATTAGTAAGATACTAGTGTGAAGAACTTGTATACTCTGGAGTCCTTAAAAATAAAATCTCCTATTCATGTCTGCATTATCAGCTAGAGGGTCAGTTAACATGTGGTAGAATGAGGACTTATGCAAGGTATGACTTGGCATAGCATTTTGCTAGTATGAAATCAAGTCTAGTTAGGAGAAAGCCAACTGGACTCTAAAATTACACACCTTAGTGAAAAGACTCCCTACTACATGTGAATGTAAAACATTTAATTTTAAAATGTTGACTCTACAGTATATAAAATGGCTATTATAAATGCACATAGTGTATTCTGTAGCTACCAGGTTCCTTTTTTTTGTGTAAGGAAACTATAAGTTGCACTCTGGTTAAGACTTGTATCTTCACCCTTGAAAAAGCCTACATTCTGTCATAGTGAAATATTGTCAGACTTAACAGCCCAAATTGTTAAATACTTGCATCAAGTCATAACCAGTTTTATTGCAAAAGGACCCTGTACACATTTATCAATTCTAGTACCTTAATAGCTACTCAACAAGTCATTAATGTACGGAAACATGTATCATAAGAAGCAAGAAGTATCACCCACCCCTTCTGCTTATTAGCAACTTGTCACTCCTGAGCAGCAGCGCTCACATCACTGAGGTCTGTGGACAGTCACTTTGCATTCATCCTGAGAGAAAGATGGAATGACTTAAGTACAAATGCAAAGCATTATCAACAGTTTCTTACAAAAAAGTCACAAATTAAACCAAAGTATTTTATAGAATTTACTACAAAACACCATAAAAACTGTCTTCTCTTAAGCTCTCTCTTCCTTTATCTGGTGAGCCAATTGGATGTTTTTGGACATGATGCTACTCTCTTTGCATGGATGGCACACAGATTTTAGTATATTCACATAAACCCAGCAGGCACACTTCACTAGCCTCCTGGAGTGCACCAATGACTGTGCTCTGAAACCTCAAGTCAGTTTTGAAATCCTGGGCATTCTTCCGCACCAGCCTCTGGAAAGGCAGCTTCTAGATCAGAAGCTTGGTTGATTTCTGGTAACAGTGAATCTCTCAGTGTGCAACAGTTTGGGCTGTACGATGGGGTTTTTTCACCCTGCTGGTAGATGGGGTGCTTTTCTGGTCATTCTTAGTGGCCAGCTGTTTGCAGGGGCTTTCCCACTGATGGATTTATGAGCAGTCTGCTTGGTCTGGGCCATTTTCTTTTACCCAAACCCAAACCCTAGGGTGCTGCTTTTACTGAAGCGTGGCTTCTGCTTCCCCAAGCAAGAACCGCAGCCGCCAGTAGAGCTCCTCCAACAACCAACCAAACTTCTCTGCAGTTGCATTTACTGTTTTATTTTTTTTATCTTCATTTTATTGAGATATATTCACATACCACGCAGTCATACAAAACAAATCGTACTTTCGATTGTTCACAGTACCATTACATAGTTGTACATTGATCACCTAAATCAATCCCTGACACCTTCATTAGCACACACACAAAAATAACAAGAATAATAATTAGAGTGAAAAAGAGCAATTGAAGTAAAAAAGAACACTGGGTACCTTTGTCTGTTTGTTTCCTTCCCCTATTTTTCTACTCATCCATCCATAAACTAGACAAAGTGGAGTGTGGTCCTTATGGCTTTCCCAATCCCATTGTCACCCCTCATAAGCTACATTTTTATACAACTGTCTTCGAGATTCATGGGTTCTGGTTTGTAGTTTGATAGTTTCAGGTATCCACCACCAGCTACCCCAATTCTTTTTTTTTTTTTTTTTTTTTTAATCTTCATTTTATTGAGATATATTCACTTACCACACAGTCATACAAAACAAATTGTACATTTGATTGTTCACAGTACCATTACATAGTTGTACATTCATCACCTAAATCAATCCCTGACACCTTCATTAGCACACACACAAAAATAACAAGAATAATAATTAGAGTGAAAAAGAGCAATTGAAGTAAAAAAGAACACTGGGTACCTTTGTCTGTTTGTTTGTTTCCTTCCTTCCCCTATTTTTCTACTCATCCATCCATAAACTAGACAAGGTGGAGTGTGGTCCTTATGGTTTTCCCAATCCCATTGTTACCCCTCATAAGCTACATTTTTATACAATTGTCTTTGAGATTCATGGGTTCTGGGTTGTAGTTTGATAGTTTCAGGTATCCACCACCAGCTACCCCAATTCTTTAGAACCTAAAAAGGGTTGTCTAAAGTGTGCATAAGAGTGCCCACCAGAGTGACCTCTCGGCTCCTTTTGGAATCTCTCTGCTACTGAAGATTATTTCATTTCCTTTCACATCCCCCTTTTGGTCAAGAAGATGTTCTCCGTCCCACGATGGCAGGTCTACATTCCTCCCCGGGAGTCATATTCCACGTTGCCAGGGAGATTCACTCCCCTGGGTGTCTGATCCCACGTAGGGGGGAGGGCAGTGATTTCACCTTTCAAGTTGGCTTAGCTAGAGAGACAGGGCCACATCTGAGCAACAAAGAGGCATTTGGGAGGAGGCTCTTAGGCACAATTATAGGGAGGCCTAGCCTCTCCTTTGCAGCAACTGTCTTCCCAAGGGTAAAACCTATGGTAGAGGGCTCAACCCATCAAACCACCAGTCCCCTATATCTGTGGTCATGTTAGCAACCATCGAGGTGGGGTAGGCAAATACCCCTGCATTCTCCACAGGCTCCTCAAGGGGGCTCTACATCTTTTTTTCCTTCTTTTTCTTTTCTTTTTTTTTTTTTTAACTTTCCCTTCTTTTTTAAATCAACTGTATGAAAAAAAGTTAAAAAGAAAACAAACATACAATAAAAGAACATTTCAAAGAGACCATAACAAGGGAGTAAGAAAAAGACAACTAACCTAAGATAACTGCTTAACTTCCAACATGTTCCTACTTTACCCCAAGAAAGTTACCTAATATAGCAACATTTCTGTGAACTTGTTCCTACTATATCCATCAGAAATTAACAGACCATAGTCATTCCTGGGCATCCCCAGAACGTTAAATAGCTTATCTGTTCTTCTTGGATTATTGTTCCCCCTTCCTTAATTGCTCTCTATTGCTAGTTCCCCTACATTCTACATTATAAACCATTTGTTTTACATTTTTCAAAGTTCACATTAGTGGTAGCATATAATATTTCTCTTTTTGTGCCTGGCTTATTTCGCTCAGCATTATGTCTTCAAGGTTCATCCATGTTGTCATATGTTTCACGAGATGGTTCCTTCTTACTGCTGCGTAGTATTCCATCGTGTGTATATACCACATTTTATTTATCCACTCATCTGTTGAAGGACATTTGGGTTGTTTCCATCTCTTGGCAATTGTGAATAATGCTGCTATGAACATTGGCGTGCAGATATCTGTTCGTGTCACTGCTTTCCGACCTTCCGGGTATATACCGAGAAGTGCAATCACTGGATCGAATGGTAACTCTATATCTAGTTTTCTAAGGAACTGCCAGACTGACTTCCAGAGTGGCTGAACCATTATACAGTCCCACCAACAATGAATGAGAGTTCCAATTTCTCCACATCCGCTCCAGCATTTGTAGTTTCCTGTTTGTTTGATGGCAGCCATTCTAATCGGTGTTAGATGGTATCTCATTGTGGTCTTAATTTGCATCTCTCTAATAGCTAGTGAAGCTGAACATTTTTTCATGTGTTTCTTGGCCATTTGTATTTCCTCTTTAGAGAACTGTCTTTTCATATCTTTTGCCCATTTTATAATTGGGCTGTCTGTACTGTTGTCATTGAGTTGTAGGATTTCTTTATATATGCAAGATATCAGTCTTTTGTCAGATACATGGTTTCCAAAAATTTTTTCCCATTGAGTTGGCTGCCTCTTTACCTTTTTGAGAAATTCCTTTGAGGTGCAGAAACTTCTAAGCTTGAGGAGTTCCCATTTATCTATTTTTTCTTTTGCTTGTGCTTTGGGTGTAAAGTCTAGGAAGTGGCCGCCTAATACAAGGTCTTGAAGATGTTTTCCTACATTATCTTCTAGGACTTTTATGGTACTTTCTTTTATATTGAGATCTTTGGTCCATTTTGAGTTAATTTTTGTGTAGGGGGTGAGGTAGGGGTCCTCTTTCATTCTTTTGGATATGGATATCCAACTCTCCCAGCCCCATTTGTTGAAAAGACCATTATGATTCAGTTCAGTGACTTTGGGGGCCTTATCAAAGATCTGTCGGCCATAGATCTGAGGGTCTATCTCTGAATTCTCAATTCGATTCCATTGATCTGTATGTCTGTCGTTGTATCAGTACCATGCTGTTTTGGCAACTGTGGCTTTATAATAAGCTTCAAAGTCAGGGAGTGTAAGTCCTCCCACTTCGTTTTTCTTTTTTAGAGTGTCTTTAGCAATTCGAGGCATCTTCCCTTTCCAAATAAATTTGATAACTAGCTTTTCCAAGTTTGCAAAGTAGGTTGTTGGAATTTTGATTGGGATTGCATTGAATCTGTAGATGAGTTTGGGTAGAATTGACATCTTAATGACATTTAGTCTTCCTATCCATGAACATGGAATATTTTTCCATCTTTTAAGGTCCCCTTCTATTTCTTTTAGTAGAGTTATGTAGTTTTCTTTGTATAGGTCTTTTACATCTTTGGTTAAGTTTATTCCTAGGTACTTGATTTTTTTAGTTGCTATTGAAAATGGTATCTTTTTCTTGAGTGTCTCTTCAGTTTGCTCATTTCTAGCATATAGAAACATTACTGACTTATGTGCATTAATCTTTTATCCCGCTACTTTGCTAAATTTGTTTATTAGCTCTAGTAGCTGTATTGTCGATTTCTCAGGGTTTTCTAGATATAAGATCATATCATCTGCAAACAATGCCAGTTTTACTTCTTCTTTTCCAATTTGGATGCCTTTTATTTCTTTGTCTTGCCGGATTGCCCTGGCTAGCACTTCCAGCACAATGTTGAATAACAGTGGTGACAGCGGGCATCCTTGTCTTGTTCCTGATCTTAGAGGGAAGGCTTTCAGTCTCTCACCATTGAGTACTCTGCTGGCTGTGGGTTTTTCATATATGCTCTTTATCATGTTGAGGAAGTTTCCTTCAATTCCTACCTTTTGAAGTGTTTTTATCAAAAAGGGATGTTGGATTTTGTCAAATGCTTTTTCAGCATCTATTGAGATGATCAATTGATTTTTCCCTTTTGACTTGTTAATGTGTTGTAATACATTGATTGATTTTCTTATGTTGAACCGTCCTTGCATGCCTGGAATGAACCCCACTTGGTCATGGTGTATGATTTTTTTAATGTGTCTTTGGATTCGATTTGCAAGTATTTTGTTGAGGATTTTTGCATCTATATTCATTAGGGAGATTGGCCGGTAGTTTTCCTTTTTTGTAGCATCTTTGCCTGGTTTTGGTATTAGATTGATGTTAGCTTCATAAAATAAGTTAGGTAGTGTTCCATTTTCTTCAATGTTTTGAAATAGTTTGAGTAAGATTGGTGTCAGTTCTTTCTGGAGAGTTTGGTAGAATTCCCCCGTGAAGCCATCTGGCCCTGGGTATTTATTTGTGGGAAGATTTTTGATGACTGATTGGATCTCTTTGCTTGTGATGGGTTGGTTGAGGTCTTCTATTTCTTCTCTGGTCAGTCTAGGTTGTTCATATGTTTCCAGGAAATTGTCCATTTCCTCTACATTATCCAGTTTGTTGCCATACAGTTGTTCATAGTATCCTCTTATAATTTTTTTAATTTCTTCAGGATCTGCAGTTATGTCACCTTTTTCATTCATTATTTTGTTTATATGGGTCTTCTCTCTTTTTGATTTTGTCACTCTAGCTAGGGGCTTGTCAATCTTGTTGATCTTCTCAAAGAACCAACTTTTGGTGATATTTATCCTCTCTATTGTTTTTTTGTTCTCTATTTCATTTATTTCTGCTTTAATCCTTGTTATTTCCTTTCTTCTACTTAGTTTAGGATTGGTTTGCTGTTCATTTTCTAGCTTCTTCAGTTGATCCATTAGTTCTTTGATTTTGGCTCTTTCTTCCTTTTTAATATATGTGTTTAGTGCTATAAATTTCCCCCTTAGCACTGCTTTTGCTGCATCCCATAGGTTTTGGTATGTTGTGTTCTCATTTTCATTCGTCTGTATATATTTAGCAATTTCTCTTGCTATTTCTTCGTTAACCCAGTGATTGTTTAGGAGTGTGTTGTTTAACTTCGAGGTATTTGTGAATTTTCTAAGTCTCTGATGGTTATTGACTTCCAATTGTATTCCATTGTGGTCAGAGAATGTGCTTTGAATAATTTCAATCTTTTTAAATTTATTGAGGCTTGTTTTATGTCCCAGCATATGATCTATTCTGGAGAAAGTTCCATGAGCACTAGAAAAGTATGTGTATCCTGGTGATTTGGGATGTAATGTCCTGTATATGTCTGTTAAATCTAATTCATTTATCAGATTGTTTAGGTTTTCAGTTTCCTTATTGGTCTTCTGTCTGGTTGATCTATCTACAGGAGAGAGTGATGTGTTGAAGTCTCCCACAATTATTGTGGAAACTTCAATTGCTTCCTTTAGTTTTGCCAGTATTTCTCTCATGTATTTTGTGGCACCTTGATTGGGTGCATAGACATTTACTATTGTTATTTCTTCTTGTTGAATTGCCCGTTTTATTAGTATGTAGTGGCCTTCTTTGTCTCTCAAAACATCCCTGCATTTAAAGTCTATTTTATCTGAGATTAATATTGCTATACCTGCTTTCTTTTGGCTATAGCTTGCATGAAATATTTTTTTCCATCCTTTCACTTTCAGTTTCTTTGTGTCCCTGTGTCCAAGATAAGTCTCTTGTATGCAACATATTGATGGTTCATTTTTTTTGATCCATTCTGCGAATCTATATCTTTTAATTGGGGAGTTTAATCCATTTACATTCAACGTTATAACCGTGAAGGCATTTCTTGAATCAGCCATCTTATCCTTTGGTTTATGTTTGTCATATTTTTCCCCTCTGTCTATTAATATCCTTTATTGTACCCATACCGAATCTCTTTAGTACTGAACCTTTCTCCAAGTCTCTCTGTCCTTTCTTTGTTTCTCTGTCTGTAGGGCTCCCTTTAGTATCTCCAGTAGGGCAGGTCTCTTGTTAGCAAATTCTCTCAGCATTTGTTTGTCTGTGGAAAATTTAAGCTCTCCCTCAAATTTGAAGGAGAGCTTTGCTGGATAAAGTATTCTTGGCTGGAAATTTTTCTCACTCAGAATTTTAAATATATCGTGCCACTGCCTTCTCGCCTCCATGGTGGCTGCTGAGTAGGTACTACTTAGTCTTATGCTGTTTCCTTTGTATGTGGTGAGTTGCTTTTCTCTTGCTGCTTTCAGAACTTGCTCCTTCTCTTCTGTGTTTGAGAGTGTGATCAGAATATGTCTCGGAGTGGGTTTATTTGGATTTATTCTATTTGGAGTTCGCTGAGCATTTATGATTTGTGTATTTATGTTGTTTAGAAGATTTGGGAAGTTTTCCCCAACAATTTCTTTGAATACTCTTCCTAGACCTTTACCCTTTTCTTCCCCTTCTGGAACACCAATGAGTCTTATATTCGGATGTTTCATATTATCTGTCATATCCCTGAGGTCCATTTTGATTTTTTCAATTTTTTTCCCCATTCTTTTTTTATGCTTTCATTTTCCATTCTGTCATCTTCCAGGTCACCGATTCGTTGTTCAACTTCCTCTAGTGTTGTACTATGAGTGTCCAGAATCTTTTTAATTTGGTCAACAGTTTCTTTAATTTCCATAAGATCATCCATTTTTTTATTTAGTCTTGCAATGTCTTCTTTATGCTCTTCTAGGGTCTTCTTGATATCCTTTGTATCCCTTACTATGGTCTCATTGTTCATCTTTAGTTCTTTGAGTAGCTGCTCTAGGTGCTGCGTCTCTTCTGATCTTTTGATTTGGGTGCTTGGGCTTGGGTTATCCGTATCGTCTGGTTTTTTCATATGCTTTATAATTTTCTGTTGTTTTTGGCCTCTTGGCATTTGCTGAACTTGATAGGGTTCTTTTAGGATTTGTAGACCAATTGAAGTCCTTATCTCTAATTTATCAGATCTACAGCTTCGTGGAGTACATTTCTCTAACTAACCACCAGGTGGCGTCCACGAGCCACCTGTTCTCCACAAGCCAGTTCTCCCCTGCTTAGCCTTTTTGGTGAGTGGGGGAGTGAGTCTTGTGGGGTCCAATTGGTGTACCAAGCTTGCGTGTGTAGTTGGTGTTGCCTGCCCTGTATATGGGGCGTGTTTCTGGGCAGTCAGGGAGGGGAGGTGGCTGTAACAATCAAATCTCCCTGGTGATCCTGGAGTTTTAAAGCTGCCGCAATAGTCTAATCCTTCAGTTCAGTCCTGCCACAGTTTGTCTCTGCCACTGACCCACAAGTCCTTGGTATTGGCGTATGGCTCCTGAGACTTGCAAGTGGGCCTCTCTTCCAGGCCGTGCACCCCGGGTCCTCTGTTGAGGGATGACTGTGCTATGTCACAGGTGAGTGCCGTCCCCCCAGGGCAGTTCTGGGCTGCTGGGCTGTGTAGGGAGGCTCCCAGTCTGCTGAAATGATGGCTGAATGGGGCTTTGTTAATTCACACTGCTCCACCTTCCCAACTCTGGGACAATCAGGTGAGGTTGCAGGGAAGGCTAATGTCCACGCCCAGTTTTGTGGTGTTTGCCTGTTATTTGAAGTGCTTCCATCACACTGGGTTGTCTGGGGCAGCTCTGGGCTATGGGGCTGGCGATGGGCAGGAGTGTTTCCTGTCCACCAGGATGATGGCTGTGAGCAGACACCCCCCTTTTCTTGGGAAGCTGTGGTGTTTATTGAATTTTCTCATCCACTGGATTATTGCCTTTTGTCTCAGAGCTCTCTTAATTCTGCTCTTGTCTTGACCTGCCCAAATTGCAAGTCTTTGAAGGTTTCTGTATTGGGCTTCTTAGAGTAATTGTTTTAGAAAAAGAAAAAAGGAGTAAAAAAAAGGGCCCTCCTCAGAGATCTAATGGGTTATTGAAATGCTAAGAGACAAAGCAATTAGGGCCATTAAGGAAAGGTCCACAGGGCAGAGAGATCAGCTTTTCTTCGGGATTTGCATATGAGCCTCAGGGCCTGAGCTCTGCCCTTCCCCTTTCTATGTTCACCAGAACTCCAAAAATCCTCCGCTTTTATTTTGGAGTTTTTCGTGTTGTTTTTTTCTATGCCTGTCTCCTCTCTGCTGAGCTGGCTGCTCTCAGATTCTCTGGTGTCTGGTCTCTGTCTATCTATGGTTGGAGTCTGGATCAGTAGAATGAATTTCTGATAAGGGCTGCCACTGCAGTTCTACCTTCTCCTTCCCGGAGCTGACAGCCCCTCCTCCCACGGGACTGAGCCTGGCAGGGAGGGGTGCGGGTCCCCTGGCCACAAAAACTTACAGATTTCGCTGATCTCAGCAGTTCCACGTTTTCATGAGTGTTGTATGAAGTATGCCCAAAGTCAGATTGCTCTGTGGTGTCCAGTCCACGCAGTTCCTGGCTTTCTACCTACTTTCCTGGAGGAGTAACTAAAACATACAGCTCACCAGTCCGCCATCTTGTACCGCCGCATTTAATGTTTTAAATCTTGTTCTTTTTATTATCAGTACCTATGGATTGCCCTCATTTTTTAAATGACTGCTTAATTCATGATTGAATTACTATACCATCACTTACTTAACAAATCCTATTTATATGTGTATAAACCATTTTTATTTCTTTTTCTGTAAACCTTTCTCCATAAACTTTGTCCATTTTTCTAATGGGTGGTCTTTTTCTTAATGCATAATAGCTTGTTAAAAGTTAAGAAAATTAGGTCTTTTACATGCATGTTACATATGTTTCTTGCAAGTCTGTTACTAAAAAGCAAATACTTTTCATGGAAACCTTTCTAAAATGTATTGTATTCATCCCTGCGTTCTTGAAAGAAATTAATCTCATTATAAAGTTTTTTGTTTATAAAAAATATTAAAATTATTATGAAACATTAAAGCTATACAGAAAAGTATAAAGAAAAAAGTGGAAATCATTAGTGATCATACCACCTATATATGATTTTGATTAATGTGTTGTGGATATCTTTCTCAATTTTTTCAATGTATATTTTTGCTTTCAAAAATTTACATTTTTGTAGTTTTTTGCTCACTGCTACAGTAAACCTGTTCGTTGTAGAAAATTTGGAAAATGCAGATACTTACAGAGTGGAAAAATGAAACCACCTCTCATCCTACCATTCAGAAATAACATCTTTGACAAACCTAGCTATAAAAATTAAAAACATAACTGGTTTTATTCTGTACAGATGGTTTTGAGCTCTGTGGTTTAACCAGATATTGGGTCACTGTTTTCTGAAACAGAATCCTAAATTTAATTTAACGTTTCATTTTTTAAACAACACATTATCGTTATAAATATACAAAACCATACTTATAGGTCAGTTCAATGTATATTTATTGAACACTCATTATGTGCCAAATAACATGCTGTTTTGAGGAACTCAGAGACTGATGGAAGAGCAGATGTGTAAACAAATCATTGTGATTGTGTGTGAAATGAAAAGTATTAACAAGGTGCAGAAGTAATGCAGAAGAAAACATAACTAGCCATCTTAGAGGAAGTCAATTAATGATTCTAATTTGGGGCGTGTTGAATTGAGATGCCAAGGCAAGATATCCATTATGTATGTATGGATAGTTTATACCCTAAACCATACACACACATTTGTATAAACATATCCATATATACACATATGTATATATGTATATACATACTTAAGGTATAAAATATAATCTGTAAATAAAGGTTTCGCATATATCACAGTGGTCTTCTAACAGGTCTCTACCTCAGTCTTGCATGCCTTCTAAGACTATTCTCTGCTCTCTGAAATGCAAATTAGATCAGGTTAAAAGCCTTTTATGGATGGCATTCCAATGACCTTAGACTAAAACTCAAAACTTCCTGACTTAATAAAGCCTTTAATATATGTTAAGTACCTTCTCTCTCCTTATCTCTCATCAAATTCCTTCAATAACTAGCCTTTCTAAAGTCTCACTTTTTTGACATATCATTTCTTTCTACTTTCAGACTTTTTCATGTCACTTTGCCTAGAACTACTTTTCCTCCTTTGTACGTGACTATCTTTTGTTTATATTTTAAGACATACATAAATATTCATTTAGGGAACCCTTTACTGGAATTTTAGCTGGATTGGGTGCAGATCTGAGAATTAGTCACTGCCTACCAGAATAGCAGTAACTGTTGTTAAAATGCCAAAACATAGGCTGGTAAATGGCTGATGCCTTGAACTTTCCAAGTGATTCCCAACATCTTGACTGTCCTGTCCTCTCTTGTAGGATCCCCACGACTTTTGTTATGATCCAGCAACTAAAGGGTTTATATCTGACATGGAAAGTACCCAGTAAAACTTAAATCCAGCACTATGGTCAGTGACCAGTGTTGTTATTTTTAAGTATCACTCTAAATAGGTATCCCTGCTATGTGCTCCCATAGGCACCTTGGACTTTTCTTCTATTGTGTATTTACAAAACAATTATTTGTAGTGTTTGCTGTTATAACCTGGCACATTGGCCAATTTTGAACTTGTAATAGTTACTTAATGATTGAACAGATGGTTGAATGGTATATGCGTTAATTATTGAGTAAGTGAATATCAATATCATTTGAAATTGGGAGACTAAATGAACTCTACAACGGATAACACGTAGAACACATACACAAAAAAGAAATCACAAGATTTTTATAAGAGAATACAATAAAGGATTCAGAAAGAAGGCTTAAAAAGTGCCTGAAGGTCCAGAAGAAAGGAATATCGCAGCATTCAAGGGTACAGAGTTTAAAAATCAGAATATGGTCAATAAATATGAAATACTGTTGAAATAAATGGAAATGAAATTTCAGAGTAACAATATTTGTGGGATGCTCTTCCGGTTTGCTAATGCTGCCATTACGCAAAACAGCAGAAATGGATTGGGTTTTATAAAGGGGGTTTATTTGGTTCCAGAGTTATAGTCCTAAGGCCATAAAAGTGTCCACATTAAGACATCAACAATAGGGTACCTTCACTGAAGGATGGCTGATGGCATCCGGAAAACCTCTGTTAGCTGGGAAGGCATGTAGCTGGCATCTGCTGATCCCAGGTTGCTTTCCAAAATGGCATTCTGTAAGATGTCAGTGTTGCCTTTCAATGGCCATTTTCAAAATGTCTCTCTAAGCTGCAGCAGTGAGCTCCTGTCTGAGCTCTTATAGGGCTCAGTAAACTAATGAAGACCCATGCTGAATGGGTGCGGCCACACTTACATGGAAATAATCTAATCAAAGATATTACCCACAGTTGGGTGGGTCACATGTACATGGAAACAACCTAACCCAAAGATTCCAACCTAATCAACACTAATATGTCTGCCCCCACAAGATTTCATTAAAGAACATGGCATTTTGGGGGACATAATTACATCTAAACCAGCACTGATGCAGTTAAAGCAGTGGGTAGAGGAAACTGTATAGTATTATATACATACATTAGGAAACAACAAAAAACTGATAATCGGTAACCTAAGCTTCCACTTCGTAAAACTAGAGAAAGACAAATTACACCCAAAGCAAATAGAAGGAAAGAAATATAAAAGATTAGAGTATAAATCACTGATAAAAGAGAAAATTAATGAAACCAAAGCTGGTTCTTTGAAAAGATACTAAAATTGATAAGCCAGTTGCTTGGCTAACCAAGAAAAAATAGATAGATGACGCAAATGACCAAGATCAGGAAAGAAAGAGGGATCATCACTACTGACCCATGGACATTAAAAAGATAGTAGGGGAATACTATGAACAACTATGCCCATAAATTCAATAACTTAGATAAAGTGGAATAATTCCTTTTAAGACACAAATTACAAAGACTCACACAAGAAGAAATAGATAACCTGAAGAACCTGATGTCTATTAAAGAAATTGAATTTGTAGTTCCTAACTTTCCAAAAAAAAAAAAAAAAAGAAAAGAAACTGGGCCTAGATGGTTCCAGTGATGATTTCTATTAAACATTTAAGAAACCATAAGAATTTCTCTTTCAGAAAAGAAGAGTGTTAATTTCCCAATTTCATTTTATGAGTCTAGTATTACCCCAATACCAAAACCAACAAAAACAGTACAAGAAAACTATAGATGAACACTCTCATGAACATAGACCCTAAAAGCCCAAACAAAATATTAGCAAATTAAATCTAGTAATGTTAAACAGGCTAATGGATCATGACTGTGATGTTTAATTTTATATGTCAACTTAGATTAAGTTATGTTGTCCAGTTGTTTGGTCAAACAGTGGTCTAGATGTTGTTGTGATGGTATTTGTAGCATCTACAATCAGTTGATTTTAAGTAAAGGAGATTACCCTTACTAAACCATTGAAGGTGTTAGAACAAAGACTGAGGTTTTTAGAAGAAGAAATTCTGCCTCAAGAATATGCCACCTACTCCTCTCTGAGTTTCTAGCCTGCTAGCCTCCAGTATGGATTTCGATTTTAAGACAGCAGCATCACTGGTATTGAATTTCTAATGTGTTGGCCTTCCCTACAATTTCAGACTTGCCAGCCTTTACAATTTTGTGAGCCAATTCCTTAAAATAAATCTCTTTTTATATACACACATGTGTGTGTTTGTGTGTGTTTGTATGCATCCTTTTGGTTCTATTTCTCTGGAGAATCCTTACTAATACAATGACAAAGTGAGGTTCATTCCAGGAATGTAAATCTGGTTAAAGGTTAAACACACAAAAACCCATGAATGTAATTCACCATATTAACAGATTAGTATGAAAAACCATATGATCATATCAGTGGATGCAGAAAAAGTGTTTGACAAAATGTGACATTCATTAAAAACTCATCAAACTAGAAATAGATGGAAACTTTTTCAACCTGTTAAAAAGTGTCTATGAAAAATCTATGGCTAACATGATACTTGTTAGAGTGCTTTCCATGTAAAATTAGGACAAGGCAGAGATACCCTCTCTCACCATTCCTATTCAACATAGTACTAGAAGTTTTAACCCATGCAATAAAGTAAGAAAAGGAAATGAAAGCAATGAAGACAAGAAAGAAAGAAATAAAACTGTACTGGCAGAATACATGATTGTTCATGTAAACAATTTCAGATAATTTACATAAAAACTAATAGAATTAATGAGTTTATCAAGATTGCAGGATTCAAAGTGAATATGCAAAAACCAATCACATGCCTGTATGCCAGAAGTGAACAATTGGGATTTGAAATAAAATACCATTTAACATCAGAGCTTCCCTAAAATAAAGTACTTAGGTATAAATTAACAAAATATATACAGTATCTGTATGCTGAAAACTGTAAAACACTGATAAAAGAAATAAAAGAATAGCTAAATGTTTATGAAATGGAAGACAATATTAAGATGTCAATTCTGTCTGAACAAAATCCCAGCAAGCTTTTATTCAGATAAAAGATATCAACAAGCTGATTCTAAAATTTATATGGAAAAACAAAGAACTAGGATAGAACAATTCTGAACAAGAAGAACAAATTTGGGAGACGTACACTATTTGATTTCAACACTTAATGATGCTACACTAATTAAGACAATGTGGAATTTGTAAAAAGATAGACTCTTAGATGAATGGAACAGAATAAAGAGCTCAGCTATAAATTAACACAACTACTGTGAACTGATTTTTGCCAAAGATCCAAAGGCAATTTGATGGAAAAAGGAGAGCCTATTCAATAAATGGTGCTGGAACATTTAGACATTCATATATGAAAAAAAAAAAGAACCTTGACACATACCTCACACTTTATAAAGGAACTAATTCAGAATGGCTCATAGACGTATATGTAAAATGCTAAACTGTTAATATCTTCTAGAAGAAAACATAAGAGAAAATCTGTGTATACTTAGATATGGCAATGAATTTTTGCATACCACACGAAAAGCACAATTCATAAAAGAAAAATTTGATAAACTGGACTATCAAAATTAAAATCTTTTCCCATGCAAAAGATTGTTGGGAGAGTGAAAATGCAAGCTGAAGACTGGGCAGAATAAATATTTGCTAATTATGTATCTAATTTAAAAAATTGTATTCAGAATATATGAACAATATCAACAATAAGAACAGAACCAACCCAATTAAAAAATGGGCAGAAAGACACTTTACCAAAGAAGATATATGGATGGCAAATAAACATATGAAAATGTTTCTGGTGTTGAATTCCTAAGTTCTTGGCCATGCCATGGGAAGGAATTCAAGGGCACAGCACAGATTGAGCAAACAGCTAGGAAATTTATTAAGTATGCATGCAAGAAGGCATGCAGGCACTCTTGCAAGGAAAGAGGTGAGAGGCCCCCAATGTCGGGACAATTTGCTTTTATTGCTTCTCCCCCCCTCTCCTTGCTCAGGGCTCTTCCTCCTACCCTCCCTCCTCTCCAGGGTGGTGCCCTATGGTAGATAGTGCATTTGGGTGGGTCAGCTGCCTTTGGCTATTTTGTGTAAGTGGGTAGCCCCAGGCAGGTTGTGTGTGCAGGACAGGCTTTCCTGACCTTGGTTATCCCTCGTTGCTCAAGAGCTTCTTCACAGTATCTTCTTTCCCCTGTCAGGTCCCTGCTCTACCCTGCCTCAAAAAGATGCTCAACATTACTTGTCATAGGGAAATGCAAATTAAGTACAATGGAGGAGAAAGAAGATGGCGGCATAGAGAGGAGTGGAAGTTAGTTAGTCCCCCTGGAACAACTAATAAACAGCCAGGAACAACTAGAAAATAATCTGGAATAACTACAGGGGAACAAATGTGACCGTCCACTCATCATATACCAACCTAAATTGGAAGGAATGCCCGACATTGCACCATAAAATCTGTAAGTAAAAACTATGGACCTGAGCTGGGAGGCCCCTCCCCCCATGGCCCAAACTGCAAAGCCTCATGGTGCTAGAGAGCAGCACTCTCCCAAACTGCAAAGCCTTGCTGTGCTAGAGAGCAGCACTCTCTGAGCGAGCAAATATAGCTCAGCTGAGCTCCAATGGGGGTTTTAATTAGCACACATGGACTGCTCAGTAAAAGCTATGAATCCCCAATGAGCAGACAGAGGCTTTTGGTGATGACTGACCTTAGAGAGCTGGAGAACCTCTCAGGGAGGTGGGGGGAGCCCAGAGGATGGGGTACTGTCTCTGGCCGACGGGTGAAACTGAGGGGGGCTGCAGACTGACCCTGAAGGGGGTCTTTCTGTCCCTTTTTTTGGCTCAGTGGAGAAAGCCTAAGCCATTTTCAATTCCCAGCGTTCAGATCCAGACAAGGGTGGAGTTAGCAGAGTCAGAGACAATTCAAATGCAAATGAACTCTCCCCAGGAGGTATATCTTCCCAAAGAGGAAAGAGGCAGTGCCAAGCTCTACTACTCACCTTCCATTTAGAAACAGACCTCAGAGCCTGGGGGAAGACAGCTATGGGCCACACCTCCTTACACCAGTCTGGAGCTACAGGCTGAGAGGTGCCACCTGCTAGGCAGAAAAGCACAGTGACTCAAGGCTTCACAGGGTACATCAATTATCTAAGACACCCTCAGGGAGACCTGAAACTATTTCCTCCTTCCAAAACCTGAGCCCATTCTGGTCTAGGAAAACCTGACTGGGGTAACAAAGGAGGCCAGATGCCTAGACAACAGAAAACTACAACCTACACTAGGAGGGGTGAAGTTATGGCCCAGTTAAAGGAACAAACTTACGCTTAACTCAGGATACAGGAATTTAAACTACTAGTGCTGGATCAATTCAGAAAGTTTAGGGAAGATATGGCAAATGAGATGAAGTATGTAATGAAAACACTGGGCATACATAAGGTAGAAATCAAAAGTTTGAAAAAACAACTGACAGAATCTATGGAAATGAAAGGCACAACACACGAGACGAAGGACACAATGGAGACATACAACAGCAAATCTCAAGAGACAGAAGAAAACACGCAGGAACTGGAGAACAAGGCACCTGAAAGCCTACACACAAAAGAACAGATAGAGAAAAGAATGGAAAAATATGAGCAACATCTCCAGGAACTTAAGGACAAAACAAAATGCAGGAATGTACATATCATTGGTATCCCAGAAGGAGAAGAGAAGGGAAAAGGGGCGGAAGCAATAATAGAGGAAATAATCAATGAAAATTTCCCTTCTCTTATGAAAGACATAAAATTATGGATCCAAGAAGTGCAGCATATCCCAAACAAAATAGATTTTAATAGGCCTATGCCAGTACACTTAATAATCAGATTATCAATCATCAAACGTTAAAAAAAGAATCCTGAAAGCAGCAAGAGAAAAGCGATCCATCACATACAAAGGAAGCTTGGTGAGACTATATGCAGATTTCTCAATAGAAACCATGGAGGCAAGAAGGAAGTGGGGTGATACATTTCAGATACTGAAAGAGAAAAACCACCCACCAAGAATCCTATATCCGGCAAAACTGTCCTTCAAATATGAGGGGGAGCTTAGAATGTTCTCTGACAAACAATGAGAGAGTTTGTGAACAAGATACCTGCCCTACAGGAAACAGTAAAGGGAGCACTACAGACAGAAAGAAAAAGACAGGAGTGAGAGGTTTGGAACACAATTTTGGGAGATAGTAGCACAGCAACGTAAGTACACTGAACAAAGATGACTGTGAATATGGTTGAAAGAGGAAGGTTAGGACCATGTGGGACACCAGAAGGAAAGAGGAAAGATAAAGACTGGGACTGTATAACTCAGTGAAACCTAGGGTACTCAACGATTGTGATAAAAGGCACAAATATGTTTTTATATGAGGTAGAACAAATGAATGTCAACATTGCAAGGTGTTAAAAATGGGCTGGGATTGGGGAAAAAATACAATCAATGCAAACTAGAGACTATAGCTAACAGAAACATTGTATTATGCTTCCTTTAATATAACATAGGCAATATACCAAAGCTAAATGCATATGGGGGGGGACGACACAGAGGAGGGGTATGGGACTCCTGGCATTGGTGATGTTGCCTGATTCTTTATTCTACTTTAGTTTAATGCTATCTTTACTTTTGTTGCTTCCTAGCTGTCATGCTTTGTTGTTTTTTTTTCCCACTCTCTTTCTTTTTTTCCTTTTCTCCTGTCTCTCTACCTTCTTTGACTCTTCCTCCTCCTTTGTGGAAGAAATGGAGATGTCCTTATACAGATAGTGGGGATGGTGGTGAGTACATAAATACGTGACTATACAGGGAGCCATTGATTGTTTACTTAGGACGGAATGTATGCTGTGTGAACAAAACCGTCTTAAAAAATGGGTTGATGAAGAAACCTTGAGGGCACTATGTGAGTGACATAAGATAGACACATACGGACAAATATTGCAGGGTCTCACTGATATGAACTAATTATAATATGTAAACTCATAGATATGAAATATAGGTTATCAGGATATAGAACAAGGCTAAAGAATGGAGAGCCGTTGCTTATTATGAGCAGAATGTTCAACTAACGTGAACGTAAACGTTTGGAAATGGACAGAGGTGATGGTAGCACATTGTGAAAATAACTAACAATGCTGAATGGTACATGAATGTGGTGGCAAGGGTTAGCTCAGAGTCATGTATGTCACCAAAAGGAAAGTTGGAAGTTAAAAGATGGGACTGTATAAAACAGTGAATCTTGTGGTGGACAATGTCTGTGATTAACTGTACAAATATTAGAAATCTCCCTCATGAACTAGAAAAAATATATGACACAATAACTAGAAGTTAATAATAGAGGAGCATATAGGAAAAAAATACATACCTATTGCAAACTATATACTATAGTTAGCATTTTAACATTCTTTCATCAACAGTAACAAATGTACTATACCAGTACTGTGAATCAGTAATGGAAGGGGGGTTGGTTAGGGGTATGGGAGGATTTGAGTTATCTTTTTTTGTGTGTCTGTTACTGACAGGGCGGCGCAGGAATGAGACACAGACACAAAGTTAAGAATTAAGGAAGCAGGGGGCCCACTGCATCTCATGCTAAGTAGACAATAATGCACCTTTGCTCCAGTTATTTATTTCAGAAGATCAGGAAGTATATTCTAAATGTCCTCAGGCTTGGGAGAGCCCACCAGATACCTATGTTTACATCCTGTTGCATATCAGAAGGAACAATCTAGGTTTAGGACAATGGTAAACGTTGTCGTCATAGTCACAAGACACATATCTTTACAGGGCGGGCCCGCACGGCGTTCCATACAGGCCTGTGGCTTAGCGTTCCAAGCCACCACCCTAGATATGCCTCAGGCAGCATGGAAGACTCAGTTTCCCACGTGTCTTTACTTATTTCCTGGAGTAATGAAAATGCTCTAAAAATTGAAAAAGAAAATTAACTGTGGTGATGGATGCACAGCTGTATGATGGTACCATGGGCAATTGATTGTACACTTTGGATCTTTGGATAATTGTATGGCATGTTAACAATCTCAGTAAAAGAATGGAAATAAAAGTACAGTGAAATACCTCTACATTATCTGTTAGAATTGTTAAAATTTAAGAAAAAACAGTTGAGATCCCCAAATGGTGATGAGGTTCCAAAGCAGTAGAAACTCTCATCCATTCCTGGTGGGTATGCAAAATGGTATATTCACTTTTGATGACAGTTTGGAAATTTCTTATAAAGTCAGACATAGGCTAATCATGACCCTTCAGTCCCACTTTTAGATGTTTACTTAAGGGAATTGAAAACTTAATGTTCTTAAAAATCCATGCATGAATTTTTATAGCAATATTTTTGTGAGAAATTTGAAGTAACCAAGATGTTATTCAACAGGGAAATGAGTGAAAAAAAACTGTCGTACATCTATACAATGGAATATTACTCAGCAATAAAAAGGAACAAATTATTGATATATACAACAACACAGATGAATCATAAATACATTTTACTAAGTGGAAAAAGCAAAGATCAAAAGACTATGTATTGTACGAGTCCATTTATATGACATTCTGGAAAAGTAAAAATTATAGGAATGGAGAACAATCTGTGGCCACCAGAGGGTGGAGGGAATTTTTTGGATGATAGAATGATTATATGGTACTAGTGTAACCAAGAAATAAAGAATTAACAAATGATTATGATTACTGAATCATTATATAGATATTTTTCTTTCTGTATTGTAGAATAGGCAGCAATTAATACCTGAAAGTCGAAAGTCAACTAGTCTCACCCTTGTTAGTACTTACTATTGTAATGGTTATTCTAGCCTAGTCTCAGCCTTATGTATACTTACTATTGTAATGGTAACAACTCCATCCTCACCCCTTGTTTGAATCCTTAAAAACCCTGAACTCCTTAAGAGAGATATTTAGACTGATAGGCCTTCTGCTCTTCTGCTTCACCCATAACATTAAACTCTTCTCTCTTTGAAACCTCCATATCATGGATTGGCTGTTAGGTGATCGGGCAAAGAACCCACTGCTTTTGTCTGTGTCACTAGGGTGGTAGATACTTAACTCTGCATTTGTCAGAACCCTTCGAGTGAACTTTATTGAATAAAAATTTTAAAAATCAACCAAGATATTGGGAGATACCAGGATATAATGCTAATTGCAACAAATAAATCTAACTGTATTACAAATGTATGACATAACTGCACTCAAGGGTGAGTATCTATATAAAAATTTGTGTATTCCCTACCTCTCTCTGCTGAGCAGGCCTAGAAACAGTGATACCCCACTAGCAACAAGCCCATCCATCACCCAGATAATTGGTTTCTGAATATCATTCTCCATTAAGAGGAATCAGAGCTCCTTGAAAAAGTGGCCAAGTATGGGGCTGGAGGAGGGAAAACTTAGGATGAGTCGGGAGCATCTCATAGTGCCAGAAAGTAAGGAAGTGCTTAGAAAAAAACAAAAGACATGAGCCAATGTGAAAGAGCTCCAAATAGCCAAAGCCAGAATAATTTGAGCAACAAAATAAATGAAAATATCAGGTTATAGTCCAAAGAATAAAATAAATATACATGAGTCCATACTGATATAAATAAATGCTTGAATTATTAAATAAATGTGGAGAAGACGCAAATCTTCCAGAAAAAAATTACAATATCCCCAGGTAATTTGTATGCACATTACAGTTTGAAATGCCTTCAGGTAGGAAATAACATTTATGTGCCATACCTAAAGGTGAAAGATTTGCTAGGTTCTTACACTGCATGCATATAATTGCGATGAGGATCTCTAAAATATTTTAACCAATCCGTGTATATTAATACAACTGACTTCACCAATGTGGCCCAAAGTTTAACATCCAGTGTACTGATTTAACAAGCCACTAATTTAACCAATGAAAATGCTTTTCTAATGTGCTTATGCTAATTAGCAAAACATTTGATGTTGAACAGTGGGGTAAAGAAAGCTGAAGGGCTTATACTAGTCCCTGTTAGAATATAGTACTTCTGATTGTTAGCTGACCCATCCTAAGTGTGAATTGCTCATAAGAGCAACTGTTCCTGGTTTGCTAATGCTGCTGCTGTAAAATACCAGAGATGGATTGGCTTTTGGAAAGGGGGTTTATTTGGGTACAAATTTACTGTTCCAAATGTCCAAACTAAGACATCAACAAGATGATACCTTCACTGAAGAATGGCCTATAGTGTCCAGAATATCTCTGTCAGCTGGGAAGGCACGTGGCTGGCGATTGCTGGTCCTTTGCTCCTGGGTTGTGTTTCAAAGTGGCTTTCTCCGAAATGTCTCTGGGCTTCTGTCTTCACATAGCTTCTCCAAATGTCCTTCTGTCTGCATCTTTAACTGTCTCCAAGTGTCTCCAAGCATCTGCAAGCATCTGGGTCTTGGCTTAGCATATCCTGGGGCATTTTCATCTCTCTGCTGTCTGTGCACGCTCCCTTTAAAGGACTCCAGTAAACTAATCAAGACCTACCCTGAGTGGGTGAGGTCAAGTCTCCATGGAAACATCCAATCAAGAGGTCACACACTAATCAAGAAGATGGATCAATCTGCCCCCACAAGATTGCATTAAAGAATATGGCTTTTTCTGTGGTACATAATATATACAAACCAGCACAGCAACTAGTTATCCCTAGAATATTTTATAAATGTACTTTAGCTTGAGTATATATATTCAGTCATGCCTTCTAGTCAGTTGTGCCTTCTCTTTTTTTCTTTCTTAGTCTTGGCCAAAGAAATAGTTTTTAAAATTAAAAATACATTTGACTCAGCAATTCTACTTCTAGAAATTGATATGGTATGATTGTGGTACATTAATTCTCCAACATTTCTGGCCTGCCATCTGGCAGGGAGAAAGCCTTTTGGCAAAATGATGAAAAGGGTGGTCATTGGAAATTGAGATGGTAGCTATTGAAATGCACTGAGGGATACAAGAAGAGGCATAGTGTCTGTTACAATCTCTATTCCTTAAAGAAATATTATCAGTCAGAAGTCTACCCACTGGTAAGCCCTAGGACCAAATGCTTTTACAGATGAGTTTTATCCAATTTTCAAGGAATAGTACCTAGTTATACAATAGAGAAAAAGAGTAAAATTTCTGTAATTTGGTTTTGGAGTTATTTTAACTTTGAAACAAGTGTATGTGGGGGAGTGAGGCATACATATGATAAAGTATGAATTATATAGTCCTATGGTTGTCCTTTCACATTATGAATGAAAAACCAGATTAATGAATTAAATAGTTGGAATGGGTTCCTTCTTTAGCTGTATACCTCTGTTTTCCCAAGAACACTCTGCCTTGTGTTTTGGGTTGCGAAGAGGCTTATTGACTAATAACTTACACATTGTGTAGACAGAAGGAAGCAGATTGAGCTTTCCACCCCCAACCTTAAATGCCAAAATGAAAGGGTTTCATTATGAGGCACTAATGCTTACATTAGGAATTGTAGCCTTTTCTAGGCATATGTTCCATCACTTACATTTTTCTTATATTACAGCTCAGTGGTAATTCCTACTACATTGTTGAACAGGTGGGGATGGGTAAGTGTGGCTGACTTACAGGGAATCCATCACTTAATTACCTGATATCCGTGCCTATTCTAACCATCCCTCTTTATAGCTGCTGATTATAAACACAGAGTCTCTCTAGGGTGACAGGGAAGAATTGCTTTTACCCTATTGCTGTCTTCTCCTGCATATTTTCTGAGCCGGGCTTTTCTCCACACTCTCGTTTATTGATTGGTATCCACTATCTGTCCTCCAAAAATTTATCAAACTTTCTAATTGTGAATGTACTCATTCTTAAACCTATCCCTCAACACTGTTGTGAATTTAATCTCTTTTATGCATCTTTCCAGCCACCTCAAAAGAATTTTGGAGAAGGAGGGGAAATATATTTATGTCCGGTCTCCCTCCCAACTTGGATCAGAAGTTATATATACTGATTTTTTACTAACATAAAAGTATTTACACTTTAAAAAATGTTATTCCTCTGAAAGTATTCACCTTTGGAGATGTTCTGGTTTGCTAATGCTACCATTTTGCAAAACACCAGAAATGGATTGGCTTTTATAAAGGGACTTTATTTGGTTACAAAGTTACAGTCTTAAGGCCAGAAAGTGTCCAAGGTAAGGCATCAGAAACAGGGTACCTTCACTGAAAGATGGCCAATGGTGTCGGGAAAACCTCTGTTAGCTGGGAAGGCACGTGGCTGGCATCTGCTTGCTCCCAGGTTGCGTTTCAAAATGGCATTCTCCAAAATGTCAGTGTCACCTTCTGTTCTGGTTTGCTAATGCTGCCAGAATGCAAAACACCAGAAATGGATTGTCTTATATAAAGGGGGTTTATTTGGGTACAAAGTTACAGTCTTAAGGCTGTAAGGCATCCGCAACAGGGTACCTTCACTGAAGGATGGCCAGTGGTGTCCAGAAAACCTCTGTTAGCTGGGAAGGCACATAG
The DNA here is from genome assembly GCF_015220235.1 of Choloepus didactylus. Classification (NCBI taxonomy): domain Eukaryota; kingdom Metazoa; phylum Chordata; class Mammalia; order Pilosa; family Megalonychidae; genus Choloepus; species Choloepus didactylus. The sequence goes on from NC_051307.1 coordinate 79,499,652, forward strand.
CTGGCGTCTGCTCCAGAGTTCTGGTTACAAAATGGCTTTCTCCCAGGATGTTCCTCTTTAGGTTGCAGCTCCTCAAAAATGTCATGCTTAGTTGCTCTTGGGTATTTTTCCTCTCTTAGCTTCTCCAAAGCAAAAGTCTACTTTTGATGGCTGTCTTCAAACTGTCTCTCATCTGCAGCTCCTGTGTCAGCTCCTGTGCTTTCTTCAAAGTGTCCCTCTTGGCTGTAGCAAGCTTGCTGCTTCTGTCTGAGCTTATATAGTGCTCTAATAAACTAATCAAGGCCCATGCTGAGTGGGCGGGGCCACACCTCAATGGAAGTTATCCAATCAGAGTTATCACCTATAGTTGGGTGGGTCACATCTCCATGGAAACACTCAAAGGATTCCAATCTAATAAACACTAATACATCTGCCCCCACAAGATTCCATCAAAGAATGCGGCTTTTTCTGGGGGACATAGTACATTCAAACTGGCACGCCTTCCAACAGCCGTCTTCAAAATGTGTCTCTCAGCTCCTCCCCAAAATGTCACTGTGAGTTGCTCTGAGATCCTTCTGTTTGTGAGCTCTTTTTATAGGACTGCAGTGAACTAATCAAGACCTACCCTCAATGGGCAGGGTAACACCTCCATGGAAATTATCCAGTCAGAGGTCTCGCCCACAGTTGATTGAGTCACATCTCCATGGAAACACTCAATCAAAGGATTCCAACCTAATCAATACTAATACATCTACACACAAAAGATTGCACCAACGAACATGGACATAATATATCCAAACCGGCACAGGAGACTGTATTTTTTCAGTGACATCATTTCTCAAAACATTTCTGTATATATTTTTATTAGAGAAGTGGTAGAATTTCATAAAAATCATGGAGAAAATGCATAGATCCTAGATACCCCATCCCTTATTAATATTTTCTATTAGTGTGGTACCTTTGTTACAATTGAAAAAATATTACAATTGTACTATTAATTATAGTCCATAGTTTACATTAGGTTTCGCTGATTGCCTGTAAAGTCCTATGGATTTTTTTTTTCATTTTTATTGAGATTGTTCAGATACCATACAAATATCCAAAGTGTACAATCACTTGCCCCTGGGTACCCTCATACAGCTGTGCATCCATTACCACACTTAATTTTTGTTCAATTTTTAGAAACTTTTCATTACTCCAGACAAGAAATAAAGTGAAAGAGGAAAAAAGAAAAGAAGAAAAGGAAACTCTAATCTTCCCCTATCCCTAACCAACCCCCCTCAATTGTTGACTCGTAGTATTGGTATAGTACATTTGTTACTGTTTATGAAAAAATGTTGAAATACTGCTAACTGTAGTATATAGTTTGCAGTAGGTATATATTTCTTCCCTATATGCCCCTCTATTATTAACTTCTAATTGTATTGTCATACATTTGTTCTGGTTCATGGAAGCGATTTCTAGTATTTGTACAGTTGATCATGGACATTGCCCACCATTGGATTCAGTTTTATACATTCCCATCTTTCGACCTCCAACTTTCCTTCCGGTGACATATATGACTCTGAGCTTCCCCTTTCCACCTCATTCACACACCATTTGGCACTGTTAGTTATTCTCACATCTTGCTACCAACACCCCTGTTCATTTCCAAACATTTAACTTCATCCTAGTTGAACATTCTGCTCATACTAAGCAACCGCTCCCCATTCTTAAGCCTCGTCCTATATCTTGGTACCTTATATTTCATGTCTATGAGTTTACATATTATAATTAGTTCCTATCAGTGAGACTCTGCAATAATTGTCCTTATGTGTCCGGCTTATTTCACTCAGTATATTGCCTTCAAGGTTTTGTCATCAGCCCCCCCCCCCCTTTTTTTTTTAATATGGTTTTGTTCATTCACCATACATTCCATCCTAAGTAAATAATCAATGGTTCTCTGTATGGTCATATATTTATGTGTTCACCACCTTCACCACTATCTGTATAAGGGCATCTACATTTCTTCCACAAGGCAGGAGGGAGAGTCAAAGAAGGTAGAGAGGCAAAAGAAAGAGGAAAAAAAAATGACAGCTAGGAAGCAGCAAAAGGAAAAATAACCTTAAATCAAAGTAAAGAGTCAGACAATACCACCAATGTCAAGTGTCTAACATGCCTCCCCTATCCCCCCCTCTTATCTGCATTTACCTTGGTATGTCACCTTTGTTATATTAAAGGAAGCATAATACAATGATTCTATTAGTTAGAGTCTCTAGTTTATGTTGATTGCATCCCTCCCCCAATGCTTCCCCATTTTTAACACCTTGCAAGGTTGACATTTGCTTGTTCTCCCTCGTGAAAGAACATATTTGTTCATTTTATCACAATTGTTGAAAACTCTAGATTTCCCCAAGTTACACAGTCCCAGTCTTTATCTTTCCTCTTTTCTTCTGGTGTCTCACATGCTCCCCACCTTCCTCTCTCAACCGTATTCATAATTATCTTTGTTCAATGTACTTACATTGTTGTGCTACCATCTCCCAAAATTGTGTTCCAACCCACGCACTCCTGTCTTCTATCACTCTGTAGTGCTCCCTTTAGTATTTCCTGTAGGGTGGGTGTCTTGTTCACAAAGTCTCTCATTGTTTGTTTGTCAGAAAATATTTTGACCTCTCCCTCATATTTGAAGGACAGCTTTGCTGGATATAGGATTCTTGGTTGGCAGTTTTTCTCTTTCAGTATCTTTAAATATGTCATACCACTTCCCTCTTGCCTCCATGGTTTCTGCTGAGAGATCTGCACATAGTCTTAATAAGCTTCCTTTGTATGTAATGGATTGCTTTTCTCTTGCTGCTTTCAGGATTTTCTCTTTGTCTTTGATGTTTGATAATCTGATTATTAAGTGTCTTGGCATAGGCCTATTCAGATCTCTTCTGTTTGGAGTATGCTGTGCTTCTTGGATCTGTAATTTTATGTCTTTGGTAAGAGATGGGAAATTTTCATTAATTATTTCCATTATTGCTTCTTCCCCTTTTCCCTTCTCTTCTCCTTCTGGGACACCAATGATACGTACATTATTGTACTTTGTTTCATCCTTGAGTTCCCAGAGACGTTGCTCATATTTTTTCATTCTTTTCTCCATCTGCTCCTTTGTATGTAGGCTTTCAGGTGTTTTGTTCTCCAGTTCCTGAGTGTTTTCTTCTGCCTCTTGAGATCTGCTGTTGTATGTTTCCATTGTGTCTTTCATCTCTTGTGTTATGCCTTTCATTTCCATAGATTCTACTAGTTGTGTTTTTGAACTTTCGATTTCTGCCTTATATATGCCCAGTGTTTCCTTTATAGCCTCTATCTCTTTTGCAACATCTTCTCTAAACTTTTTGAATTGATTTAGCATTAGTTGTTTAAATTCCTGTATCTCAGTTGAAGTGTACGTTTGTTCCCTTGACTGGGCCATAGCTTTGTTTTTCTTAGTGTAGGTAGTAATTTTCTGTTGTCTAGGCATGTTTTCCTTGGTTATCCAAATTAGGTTTTCCCAGACCAGAACAGGCTCAGGTCCCAGAGGGAAGAAATATGCAGTATCTGGTTTCCCTGCAGGTGTGTCTTAGAAAATTGCTCCACCCTTTGATGCCTCAGGTCACTGTGCTTTTCTGCCCGGCAGGTGATGCCTGTTAGCCTATAATTCTTGACTAGTGTGAGAAGGTATGGCCATGTTCCCCCAGGCTCTGGGGTCTGGTTCTGAATGGAAAGGGCCCCACCCCTTTCCTCTTAGAGAAGATAGACCCCCTAGGGAGAGGTCATTAGCCTTTCAATGGTCTCTCTGCTTGTGCTGTCTCCACCCTTTTCTGAGTCACAGCCCTGGAAACTGAAAATGACTGGGGCTTTCTCCACTGCGAGATTTTATGCTGTGTTCTCGGGCATTCCTCCCAGTTCAGGTTGGTGTATGATGAGTGGATGGTCTCGTTTGTCCCCCCGCAGTTATTCTGGATTATTTACTAGTTGTTTCTGGTTTTTTGTAGTTGTTCCAGGGGGACTACTTAGCTTCCTCTCCTCTTTATGCCGCCATCTTACCCCAGGTGTGTCAGTCCTATGGATTTTAAAAAACATTTTTATTCTAAAATTACCTAAAATTTCCTCTCTTACCCACATTCAAATATATAATCAGTGGTGCTAATTATATTCACAATGGTGTGCTATTATTACCACCATCTATTATCAAAACTTTTCCATCATCCCAAACTGAAATTCTATACCAATTAAGCATTAGTTAATGCTTATTAACACTAATTAATAGTACTCCATCCCCTCATAACCTGTTTTCTAGTTTCTGACTCTTTGAATTTACTTATTCTAATTATTTCATATCATTTCATACAGTGTTTGTCCTTTTGTATGACTTACTTCACTCAACATGTCTTCAAGGTTCATTCATGTTGTCACATGTATCAGAGCTTCATTCCTTTTTAGAGCTGAATAATGTTATTATTACACATAATATTCAATCCATTGAATATTACTACACTACCTAAACACTAAATGTAGTGTTTTGTTTACCTGTTCATCTGTTGAGTTAACTTCCATTTTTTGGCAGTCGTACATGATGCTGTTATGAACATCTGTGTGAAAATATCTCTTTGAGTCCCAGCTTTCAGTGCTTTGGGGTGTATACCTACCTAGAAGTGGGATTGCTGGGTCATATGGTAGTTAAGATTATCTGAGGAACTGTCAAACTGTTTTCCACAGCAGCTGCACCATTTTACATTCCCACCAATAATGAATGAGTGTTTCTATTTCTCGACATCCTCTGGAACACATGTAATTATCTGTTTTTTTTTTCCGATAGTAGCTATTTTAGTTGGTGTGAAATATCTCTTTGTGATTTTGATTTGCATTTCCCTAATGGCTAATGATGTTGAATATCTTTTCATGTGCTTTTTTTGGCTATATGTAAATTTTGTTTGGAGAAATTCTTTTCAAAACTTTTTTTTTTGCTTTTTTGAGTTACAGGATTTCTTTATATATTCTGGATGATAAAACCTAATAATATATGTGATTACCAAATATTTTCTCCCATTCTGCAGGTTATCTTTTTATGTTCATGGTGACATCCTTTGATGCACAAAAGTTTTAAATTTTGATGTCAGTATTATTGGGCTCACTGTTGGAAAATTCTGCTTTACATACTGGCCTTCACAAAGAGCACTTTAGGCAAGTCATTTTTATACAGAACTCCTTGGTGGCCGGAATAACACTCTGTGGCCACTGCACCCTGCCCCAAAGCCCCCTTTCCCAGCTATATACATTCCAGTCCTTAAAAGGGCATAAAAACCCACTGCTCACTTCTCCATTGCCTCAATGCCATTCCTTCCCAATTCCTACCCCAACAGACCCCTGGGTCCAATCACTACTTGACCCAGCAGCTAAACCCTTATCCCTCTTTACCAAGTCCCTACCCCCAAATGCAAAACATGAATACAACTCTCCCTTTGTCTCTGGAGGGCTGAAGCTTTAACTTCAGACCCCTGCCATTCTGATGGCGCCTTTCCTTCCGACCCCCACCATGCTGATGCATGAATAAAACTTACCTGCCTGAAGTCAATTGGTCTCTGTACCCTCTATGACTGTGAACCCCAAAAATCTCTAACATAGTGATTCAGACCCCCACCATGCTAATGGCGTGCTAATAAACCTTCCTTTCCTGCCTGAAGTCAACTGGTCTCTTCCCTTTGTGGCTGTGCACCCTGAAATTTCTGACACTCAGAAAGGTGATTGCTGTTAGAGAGGAATACTTTGGGATGTTTATTTCCTGACTTGATTGTTTAAAACAAGTTATCTTACTTCATTGTCACTTCTCTTATGGATGTACCTAAGTTCATAAGTTAAGTACATGGTATATCTTGTTTATTTAATTATGTGTATACTACTTATTGCATAAGCTTCCTCTGGAAGTATGTGGTACTGATTCACTAAATATGTATTCCATAGCACTTTGTACATATTTCTAGTGTATTGCTTATTTTATTATAGTTAGTAAAGTAAATCTTTACAGGTTGGGGCCATTCAATTAGTCTGAAATTAGTCATGTAATAAGTAGTGAGTTGTTATCCCATTACATCAGAGTGACCTAAATTGTTGGTTAATTCATTTAATTTTATCTAATTTTCTAGTAACCAATTATTATAAAATTGTAAAATTTATGAAACAATTTTTGATAAGCACTATCTTCTTGACTTCAATCAGGTAGAATATTGCCTTCTCAAATGCTGATTATTATTGTGTTACATATTTAGGATTGAGGAAATTGGGACCAAAAAAAAAGCAGAAACACTTTGCCTTTTTTTAAAAATTTATTTAAATTTTCCATTTCTTGCATAGGACATTTTCCCAGGAAGCTATTTCTTATGAAATCAAATTTATTATTTTTTTGAATTTCTATTTTTACAAACAAAAGTCCCTTTTCCCCCCTCCTCCTATCTCCTGGTAACCTCTAATCTACTTTCTATCTCTGTGAATTTCCTGTTGCTTTGTCATCTCTTATAGGTGATTGTGCCGATTTGAATGTATTATGTCCCCCAAACGCCATTATCTTTGATGTAATCTTGTGTGGGTGGACCTATCAGTGTTAATTAGATTGGAATTCTTTGAGTATTTCCATGGAGAGGTGCCCCACCCAGCTGTAGGTGATAACTCTGATGAGATAATTTCCATGGAGGCGTCGCCCCACCCATTCAGGGTGGGCCTTGATCAGTGAAGCCATATAAATGAGCTGACAGACACAAGGAATGCAGTGCAGCTGTGAGTGATGTTATGAAGATGAGCTACAGCCAAGAGTGACACTTTGAAGAAAGCACAGAAGCTGCAGATGAGAGACAGTTTGAAGACGGCCATTGAAAGCAGACTTTTGCTCTGGAGAAGCTAAGAGAGGACAAATACCCCAAGTGCAACTAAGAGTGACATTTTTGAGGAACTGCAGCCGAGAGAGGAACATCCTGGGAGAAAGCCATTTTGAAACCAGAACTTTGGAGCAGGTGCCAGCCATGTGCCTTCCCAGCTAACAGGTTTTCTGGACACCATTGGCCATCCTCCAGTGAAGGTACCCTATTGCTCATGTGCTGTCTTGGACACTTTATGGCCTTAAGACTGTAACTGTGTAACAAAATAAACCCCCTTTTATAAAAGCCAATCCATCTCTGGTGTTTTGCATTTTGGCAGCATTAGCAACCTAGAACAGTGATATACAATATTTGTCCTTATGTGACTTTCCGATTTCACTGAGCATGATGTTTTCAAGGTCCTTCCATGTTTCAGCATGTCTCAGAACTTTTTTTTTCAGGACTGAATAATATTCCGTTATATGAATGTATTAGATTGTTTTTACCCATTCATTTGTGGCTGGGCATTTAGGTTGTTTTCACCTTTTGGCTATTGTGAATAATGTTGCTATAAATGTTGGTTTACGGAAATCTGTTTTATTGAGGTATATGTTTATTACAATAAAGCATGTCTATTTTAGGGAAACTGTTCTTCAAAATTGCTGAAAAAAGGTTTTGTCAATTTATGTAAAATGATATTTGTCAGCTAAAACAATCTTATTGGTAATTATAGCTTTGAATATAGTTAGTGTAAAATAATACATTGGTTGTCAAAGTGTGGTCTGAGGACTAGCAACATTAGCATTATTAGAAATGTGAATGCTTGCCCTCACTGCAGACCTATTTAATCAGAAACTCTGGGGGAAGGGGCCCAGCAATCTTTGTTAATGAGTCTGCTAGGTAATTCTCCCTTGTTGTTTGAGAACCACTGAATTAATAAAATGTTTCAGTGGTTTGGATAAAAATTTCAGTACACCACAAGGTGGCCTTCAGCCCAAACCCTATTCTGGATATGCCTACTATAAATGAGTAATTTAGCTGCTTAATTATTTACTAAGAATTTTTGTTTAGTAGCATCTCAGTTTTGTTTTACTGAAAGCATTGTGAAAGACTGAATTACTTTGCTCAATTTTTAGTTTTTGTTTAGAAATTTAATATGATTAAGTTTAAATATTTTGGGGTTTATGTAACTTTTTCTAAAATTGCTAAACACTTTATAGGATTTTTATATTTAGTGGTTTAAAAAACATAAGAAATAAAAAATATTTATATTTAGTGGTTAAAATAAACTAAAACTCATTGCAATAGCTCTTTGTATCTGGTAAAATTGATAATGTAGCAATGCTGTTTACTATGGCCACAGAGTCTGATCTTAAACAGTATTAATTTGTTGGCTGGCAGTGGCAGTTACCAGAAGACTCCTGAATTTGCTGGTTTTTAGTGCTGAGGTGGAGAGGATCAATTCTGAAACCAACTGAAAATGTATACAATTTTCTGAGTTGTACTTGATGGCTGCCTCACCCTCCTTGACGTCTAATTGGTCACCAGTTCCCAAAAAGTACCATCTCTTAAATGTCTCTGAATCAATTACTACTTTTTGTTAATGCTATCATCTTCTGGTCTGAACCACCATCAACTTCCTCTGACTTATCTGAATAAATAAGCTCAACTGATCTTTCTGAATCTATTCTCATAGTGTGAATAGAGTGGTCTTTTAAAATTATGTATTTGATCATGACCCCTTTCATTTAAAACTCAGTGGCTTCTCATAAAGTCCACAGTCTTTGCCATGGGCTGTGAAATCTTATATGATTTGGCTTCTCCATCTTCTCCTGCTAAGAGATCCATCTTCTTGTAGTGCCTCAAATATGTTTCTTTCTACCATAGGGCCTTTGCATGTGCTATTCCCTCATGGTCCATTTACCCCTTTATGGATCTTTAGATCTCAGTTTAAAGACTGCTTTTTTAGGAGAACTCTTCTTGACATACCCCTTCCTGTGTACCCCGCATACCCCTTGTTATAGGCTCTCATAGTTTTTTCTGTACTTTTATCCTAATTATTTTTGTATTTATTTGCTTGTTTTCTATCTTCCCCTGTAGACTATGTTCCATGAAAGCAAGGGCCATTTTATTCACCACTTGTTTTCGTTTGCTGAAGCCATCAAAATGCAATATACCAGATATGAGTTGGCCTTTACAGTGGGGATTTATTAACTTATAAGCTTAGAGTTCTGAGGCTATGAAAATGTCCAAATCAAGGCATCAAAAGATGATTTCTCCCCAAAAACTGGCTACCAGTGATCCTCAGCTCCTCTGCCACATGGTGTCAGATAGTTCTTCTCTACTGGATTTCTTTGGTTTCAGCTTCTGGCTTTTCTCTCTCAGCTTCTGTAAGTTTTCTCTCTGAGCTTCTCTGGGGCTTTTTTCTGTGTCTTCTCTCTGTCTTTTATCCTTTTATAAAGGACTCTCCTGTAAGAGGATTAAGACCCACCCGGGTCATGTCAACTGAAATAACCTAATCAAAAGGCCCCATCCACAGTAGGTCTACACTCATAGGAATGGATTAAAAGAACAGGATCTTTTTGGGGGTCCATACAGCTTCAAACCATTGCACCACTGTAACCCTAGTGCCCAGCAAAGTATCTGGCTGATAGCATCAATGAGCAAATGAGTGTACAAAAGAGGAAACAATAATGTTAAAATATATAATAATGTTTCTATATGTTAAAATACTGTAAGGTTAAAAAATAGTCTGGAAGGTTTATTAACTTGTCATATTTTTTGTGAATGAACTGTTCCTTATTTTTGTGTATATAGATTATGCTTGTGCTCTACAGAAGGACATTTTGCTTCAGGGACGACTTTACCTTTCAGAAAACTGGCTTTGTTTCCATAGCAACATCTTCAGATGGGAAACTACAGTAAGATATTTTGCCTTTAATTTGTTGAAACAAATAATTCCATAGATAGAAATGTGTATAGTCATCCCATTAACCATGCACTTTAGATTCTAAAGTACATTTATATATATTTGTTTATCCATACTTGGACACATGTAAATACATTTATGTTATATGTATAGTGTTTAATATATTTTTATGAATACATTGAACCCTATTTATACATATTTAATACAGTTTGAGAAAGATTTTTTGTTGAAAAAACTTGAGTGACTATCCTGCAGGCTGCCAAAACTGTGCCTTATGTGAGGGGCTGTCTGAATTTTGTTTGTGTGTGTGTGTTGGTTAATATAGAGCATGACCATTTACATGTCTCTTCACACTTTGTCCTAATGTTTGACATAGGAGTTGATGGGGGTGAGTACTGAAGAGAGGAATGTCTCACTGCTCACCTTATTTTTCTCAGAGACTACAAGCATGTGCTTATTAACTCCTTCAGATATTTCAACTGAATATTCTGGATTAGACTGATGTAATACTTGGTATTTTGCTTGATTATGTTTCTCTGAACAATTCATTTTGCAATTTTTCATTCTTTTGTGCATTTAGATTTCTATTGCTTTGAAAGACATAACCTTCATGACCAAAGAGAAAACCGCTCGACTCATCCCAAATGCTATCCAGATTGTCACAGACGGTGAGAAGGTGAAAAACTTTTTTACCATTGCTCTATTACATAATATGAAGAAAATTTGCCTCATGCTGTTAATCAATGTTGAGAATATAGGCAAGTGTTCTTTGAGTTAAGAATATTGATAGAGATGCATTGTATTTTTTTTTAATTTTTATTTTGAAGTAAATTCAAACTTACAGGAACAGTTGCAAAAACAATACAAACCCCATACATAGAAATCCACCATACCCCGACCCCCCACCGATACCCCGATCCACCACCTTTAACATCCTGTCACACCACCATTTCTTTCTTTCCCTCCCTCTCTCCCTCCCTTTCATCCATCATGTATTGCTCTGTCCTCTGAACATATGAGAGCAAGCTGCACACATCTTTGAACAAACAATATAATTCACTTATACATTTCCTGTGAACAAGAACGTTCTTTATGCAGTCCCATTAAACGCAGCTAAGAAGTTCAAGAAATTCAACATTGATACAAAGCTTACATTCCATATTTCCTTTTTTTTCCTTATGTCCCATCTGTGTCCCTATGACCCTCCTCTCCTCCATCCTCAGATTCCATCCAGGATCATCCTTGGCATTTAATTGTCATCTATTTAGACTGTCTTTTTTTTTTTTTTCCAATTGTGGAAGCATATATACAGCCTAAATCTTCCCATTCCACCCCCTCCCTAGCATTCCATTAGTGGGATTAATCACATTTAGAATGTTGCAATACTATCACTTTCCCACCATCCATTACTAGGAATTTCCCTTCACCCCAAACAGAAACCCTACACTCATTTCTTAACTCCCTATTGCCCCTTCCCCCGCTTCTCGTAACCCCTGCTCTACTATTCATCTCTATGGTCATATTCTCTGATACTTTCTTTGTGTTTAGTGTGGGGCTTAAATTTAACCTCTTAAATCTATAACAATCTTGTTTTTCTTTGATACCAACTTAATTTCAATAGGACACATAAACTATGTTCCTATACTCCACCATTCCCCCACCTTTGTGTAGTTCTTGTCAAAAATTACATATTTTACATTGAGTCCAAAACCACTGATTTATCATTACAGTTTATGTATTTTAGATCCTTTAGGAAGTAAATAGTGGAGTTACAAATCAAAAATACAGTAGTATTGGTATTTATATGTACCATGTGATCTTTACTGGAAATCTTTATTTCTTCATGTGGTTTCAGTCAATTGTTTAGTGTCCCTTCCTTTCAGCCTGCTCAGTTCCCTTTAGCATTTCTTATAGGGCTGACCTACTGGTGATGAAGTCCCTCAGCTTTTGATTATCTGGGAATGTTTTCATCTCCCCCTCATTTTTACCCTCTAGGTGTTTGTGAATTCTCCAAGTCTCTGATGGTTATTGACTTCTATTTGTATTCCATTGTGGTCAGAGAATGTGCTTTGAACAAATACAATTTTTTTTTTTTAATTTATTAAGGCTTGTTTTATGTCTCAGCCTATGGTCCATTCTGGAGAAAAATCTGTGATCACTAGAGAAGAGTATGTGTCCTGGTGACCTGGGATGTAATGTTCTATATATGTCTGTTAAATTTCTCTATATCTCTCTCTCCTTTCTTTGTTTCTCTGTCTGTAGGTCTCCCTTTAGTATCTGAAGTAGGGCAGGTCTTTTATTAGCAAACTCTCTCAGCATTTGTTTGTCTGTGAAAAATTTAAGCTCTCCCTCAAATTTGAAGGAGAGTTTTGCTAGATAAAGTATTCTTGGTTGGAAATTTTTCTCTCTCAGAATTTTAAATATGTCACGCTACTGCCTTCTCGCCTCCAGGGTGGCCGCTGAGTAGTCACTACTTAGTCTTATGTTGTTTCCTTTGTATGTGGTGAATTGCTTTTCTCTTGCTGCTTTCAGAACTTGCTCCTTCTCTTCAGTATTTGAGAGTCTGATCAGAATATGCCTTGGAGTGGGTTTGTTTGAATTTATTCTATTTGGTGTTTGCTGGGCATTTATGCTTTGTGTATTTATATTGTGTAGAAGGTTTGGGAAGTTTTCCCCCACAATTTCTTTGAATACTCTTTCTAGACCTTCTGTTCCCCTTCTGGGACACCAATGATTGTTACATTTGGACGTTTTATTTTAGCTATCATATCCCTGAGAGCCATTTCAATTTTTTCGATTTTTTCCCCATTCTTTATTTTGTTCTTTCATTTTCCATTCTGTGGTCCTCGAGGAGGCTGAGTTGTTGTTCAGCTTCCTCTAAGCTTGTATTATGAGTATCCAGAGTCTTTTTAATTTGGCCAACAGTTTCTTTTATTTCCATAAGATTTTCTATTTTTTTATTTACTCTTGCAATTTCTTCTTTATGCTCTTCTAGGGTCTTTATGTCCTTTATATCATGTGCCATGTTCTCGTTGTCTGTCTTTAGTTCCTTGATTAATTGCGCCAAGTACTGTGTCTCTTCTGATCTTTTGATTTGGGTGTTTGGGTTCAGGTTCTCCATATCGTCTGGTTTTATCATATGCTTTAAGATTTTCTGTTGTTTTTGGCCTCTTGGCATTTGCTTTACTTGATCTCTAATTTGTCAGAACTACAGCTTGGTGGCATACACTTACTCTAACCAGCAGATGGCGTCTGCGAGTCACCTATTCCCCTCAGGTCAGTTCTCTCCAACTTGGTCTTTGTGGTGTGTGGGAATCTGATTCTTGTGGGGTTCAATTGGTGCACTAAGTTTGGGTGTGTTGTTGGTGCTGTCAGCCCTGAATGTGGGGCATGTGTCTGGGTGGTTAGGGAGTCAGGGCAGCTTTAATATGTCCCACATAGGAGGGGTGGGGAGTGGGAAATGAGTTCATTTGCAGAGTTCATAGCAGTTTTTAACTTAAAGTCTATTTTATCTGATAGTCATATGGTTGCTTCCCCTCTCTTTTGGTGACTGCTTGCATGGTGTTCTAGTTTCCTAATGCTGCCAGAATGCAAAACACCAGAAATGGATTGGCTTTTATAAAAGGGGGTTTATTTGGTTATATAGTTACAGTCTTAAGGCCATAAAATGTCCAAGGTAACACATCAACAATCGGGTACCTTCACTGGAGGATGGCCAGTGGTGTCCGGAAAACCTCTGTTAACTGGGAAGGCATGTGGCTGGTGTCTGCTCTGGAGTTCTGGTTTCAAAAATGGCTGTCTCCCAGGATGTTCCTCTCTAAGCTTAAGCTTCTCTCCAAAATGTCACTCTCGGTAACTCTTGGGGCTTGTCCTCTGTTAGCTTCTGCATAGCAAAAGTCTGCTTTCAAAGGCTGTCTCCAGAATGTCTCTGTAAACTTCAGTTCCTCTCTCAGCTCCTTTGCATTCTTCAAAGTGTCCCTCTTGGCTGTAGCAAGCTCGCTCCTTCTGTCTGAGCTTATATAGTGCTCCACTGAGCTAATCAAGGCCCATGTTGAATGGGCAGGGCCATGCCTCCATGGAAACTGTCTAATCAGAGTTATCACCTACAGTTGGGTGGGTCACATCTCCATGGAAACACTCAATCAAAAGGTCACACCCTAAGCAAAAAGATTAATCAGTCTGCCCCACAAGATTCCATCAAAGATAATGTCATTTTGGGGAACACAGTATATTCAAACTGGCATACACGGTATATATTTTTTCATCATTTCACTTTCAACGTGCTTATGACTTTGAATTTAAGGTGAGTCTATTATAAGCAGCACACAGTTGGGTTATGCTTTTTAACCATTCTGCCAATCTCTGCATTTTGACTGGAGAGATTAATCCATTTACATTTAAAGTATCTACTGATAATGCAGAACTTTCTTCTGCCATGTTGCTACTTAGTCTGTGTCACCTTATACCTTTTTTTGTCTCAGTTCTCTCAATGCCTGCATTCATATTTATTTGAGATTTATATTGTACTGTATGAATCCCTCACATTTATTTCTGGATATATTTTTCATATGTTTTCTTTGTGGTTACCATGAAGTGAAAATTTAACATGATAATAGTATATCATATTTCATTTGATACCAACTTGACTTCAATAGCATAACGTACACTGTATCTATTCCCTTGTAGCTTCATACTAATATATTTTTGAAGTTGGATGTCTAGGAAGGAATAGAGAAGGTTGGCAATTTACATAGATCATCCAGAAAGATGGGAGTTTTAAAGAGTTGGGAATGTGGTGGTTGTGTTGGAGAGTGGATAAAGTTGATAATGTATTTAGTTGAAGCAGTGGGAATTAGCAAGCACAATACAGTGAAAAAAAATGCAAAGGACTAGGAGAATTTTCTCGTTTATATATCTGAACACAGATTTGTGAGATTATTGCAATACAAAATGAAAAACAGTTTCACCTAAGAAAAGAAAATAGGGGACAGTAAGAAGTGAGCATTGGGTCACATAGTATTTATGCAAGTCTGTTTGGAAGAGCTCCTAGATATATCTTCTTCATAAAAAAATGAAGACCATTGTTAAAGCAAAGTTTTGATTTCATTAATTGGAAAAAAGCGTTTTAAAATCTTTCTAGGGAAAGCTTAAACACTCAACATATTATTTGTTTGACATTTCAGTTAATAAATCAAGCATAGAACCAGAACTATCTCATATTCCTAAAGATATTTGCTTAGTTATGAAAGGTCACTAACTATGGGATTGGAAAAGATGATACACTATGAGATTGGTTTTAGTGCTGCCAGTTTTCACATTTTCTCATGAAAGCCAATTTTAAAATATGACTTTATAAAAATCAGTTAAATGCAGAGAAGGAGTGCTGAAAGCAAATATAGAATTATGGATTGAAACATTCTACTTCAATTTCAAAGCAAAGTTTGGTGTTATTACGGAGTGTTTTATATCTACAACAAGTTGAGAGTAGGTATTTCCGGATTTTTTTAAGAGTAGGAATGATAATATAATTTAAAATCATGATCCTTAAAGAAAGCTATGTAATATCCAGTTGTATTTTTTTCTTACTCTTTGTGTATATTGGTTCAAATGGCAACTAATTCATATTTCTTTGCAGAGTTCAGAATAACAGAAAATTTTAATGTTTTCTTTATAAATCTATTTATATTGATCTTAATAGTTAAACTGTGATAACATAAATAGCTAATTATTTCAAGCCCTTTTCCCTAGTAAATATTGACAGAATTTTGCTGTAAGATACTGTTTGTTTTAGATAGTTTTTAGACACTTTCTTCATGCAGAAATTACCTTGTTTTCTTCTCTTGTTGCACAAATTAAATAAAAATTGTAAATAAAGTAGGCAGTGGTATCCTAATATTTTCTTTGACCATAGCAAGTACTAGCAGACCTTCTTGACAGATACATTTCCTTCATTTCAATGACACTAAAACTGTCCTATTATTTTTCTTTGCAGTTTTTCTTTACATCTTTTGGTGCTAGGGATAGAAGCTACCTCAGTATCTTTAGGTTGTGGCAGAACGTGTTATTAGACAAGGTAAGTGTTCATATTGGAGGCAAATGCTTGGAGGCAAATGCTTCCAATGTGTACCTACAACATGTTTGTGAATTGAAGGAGTCATTTTTATTTTCCTGTACTTAATTTTGACTAGAATATTCACATTCCAAGAAGTAACTTGAAGCACGACGACATCTATAGGTGTAAGTTGAGATATTAATTGTAGTTAGAGGACAACCACCAGGAAAATAAAATATAGTAAAAGAAACAACAAAGGAGTTAAGATGGAACACTAGAAAATATTTAACACAAAAAAAGACATTGAGGGAGGAATAGAGGAACAAAGAATACAAGAAATTTCAAAAACAAGTAGCAAAATGGCAGTCATTACATTAAATCATGAAACATAAATAAATAAAACATTTCAATTAGAAGCAGAGATAAGCAAAATGGGGGAAAAAACACATGATCCAACCATGTGCTGTGTACAGGGAACACAGGTTAGTTTTAAAGGCGCAAATAGGTTGAAAAGTAATAGGATGGAAAAAATATACCTTGCAAATAGTTACCAAAGAGAGCTGGAGTGGCTAGACCCTACTTTAGATACTTTAGACTTTAAGGCAAAAACTGTTATGGAGACAAAGAAGTACATTATATGATAATAAAAGGAGTAATCCATCAAGAAGATACAACAATTCTAAACATGTGCACACCTAACCACAGAGTCCCAAAATGCGTGAAGCAAAGACGGACAGAATTGAAGGGAGAAATAGACACTTCAGCAGTTATAGTTGGAGCCTTCAATACTCCACTTTCAATAATGGATAGAACAACTGGACAGAAGATCAACAAGGAAATAGAAGACTTGAACAACACTATAAACTAATTAGACCTAAGAGAAATCTATATGATACAGAAGAGGAGGGAACATTTTCCAACACATTCTATGAGACCTGTATTATTGCCAGATTTGGGTCTAGGTTCTTGGCCATGCCATGAGAAAGAATTCAAGGGTACAGCACAAATAGAGTAAGCAGACAGAAAATTTATTAAGAACATATGTGAGAGGATATGCAGGCACTCTTTCCAAGAAAGAGGTGAGGGATAAGAGACTCTGACACTGTGGGGCAGTCTGCTTTTATCGTTTTTTGTTACTTTTTAAATTTTTATTAGCTAGTTTACCACCCTCCCCTTTTCCCTCATCTGTGGATGTTTGATGGTAGATGACTTACTCAGGTGGGATCCCTTGTCTCTTCCCTTCTACATAGATGGCTCACTCAGGTGGGGTCGTTTGGACCCTAGGTGCTGTTTATTGCTGTTCTTCTGAGAGATATTATTCTGCTTGAGGCCTGACTCCTCCTTGGAATTTTCCGTTTGTTCACCAGGTGGCCACTGCCCTAATTCTAACCCTGCTTCAGTATTACCCTGATACTGAAACCCAGCAAAGACAACAAAAGAGAAGAAAACTACAGCCCGATATCCCTTATGACAATAGATGCAAAAAATCCTCAAAAATATTAGCAAATTATATCCAGCAATATATGAAGAATATCATTTTGCCATGACCAGGTTGGGTTTATGAAAGGTTGGTTCAACAAAAAGCATATGTATTACACCGTATTAATAGAATTAAGGACACAAACTGCATGATCATTTCAATAGATACAGAAAAGACATTTGAGAAAATCTACTCCCCTTTCATAATAAAAAACAAAACCACCGAACAAACTAGGAGTAGAAGGGAACAGTTTTGATGTACAAAAAACCCACAGGTAACATCATACTTAAAGACTGACTACTTTCACTATAAGATCCAGAACAAGACAAGGATGTCCTCCCTTGCCACTTCTGTTCAATGTTGTACTGGAAATTCTAGCCAGCGCACTTAGGTAAGAAAAAGAAATAAAAGGCATCTAGTCTGAAAAGGAAGAAATCAAACTATCTCTGTTGTCAGATAATATGATCTGGCCTAAGATTAAGGGAATAGAATTGAGAGTCTAGAAACGAACCCTTAAATTTATGACCAGTTGGTGTTTGACAAGGTTGTCAAAACAATTCAGTGAAGAGAAGAATAGTCTTTTCAACAAATGGTCCTGGTTCAACTCATTAGCCACATGCAAAGAATGAAGTTGAATCCCTACCTCACACTATCTATAAAAATTAACTCAAATAACATAAGATTGAAATGATAAAACTCTTAGAAGAGAACATAGACGTAAATCTCCATGACTTTTGGATTAGGCAGTAGTTTCTTAGATATGCTAAAGTGACAAAAGAAAAAAAATAGATGCATTGGATTTGATCAAAATTAAAACTTTTTAAAAGGTGTCCATCAAGAAAGTGAAAAGATCAGTAATTGATTGGGAAATTGTTTGCAAGTCATATATCTGATTAGGAACTTGTATCCAGAATATTGAAAGAACTCTTACAATCCAATAAAAAGACAAATAACCCAATTAAAGAATGGGCAAAGGATTTGAATAGACATTTCTCCAACTAAGATATACAAATGGCTAATAAGTACATGGAAAGATGGTCAAGCCATTATCCATTAGGGAAATGCAAACCAAAACCACAATGTGATACCAGTTTACACCCATTAAGATGACTAAAATAAAAAAGAGAGATAATAAGGAGTGTTGACAAGAATATGGAGAAATTGCTGGTGAGATTGTAAAATGGTAAAGTCATTTTGAAACGCAGTTTGGCAGTTCCTCAGAATGTTAGTGTAGAGTTACCATTTGATCCAGCAGTTCCTCCCCTAGGCATTGTTTTAGTTTCTTGTTGCTAAAGCAAATATCATGCAATGGGTTGGCTTAAACAATATGAATTTATTGACTCATGGTTTTCAGGCTAAAAGAAGTCCAAATCAAGGCATCATTAAGGCAATGCTTTCTTCCTGAACACTGGCAGCGTTGAGCAAGCTGCCAGTGATCCTTGGTCATAGGCTCCTCTGTCACATGGTAGTGCATATGGCGGCTTCTCCTGGCCTCTCCCTTCTCTTCTGGGTCCCAGTTCTGTTGACTTTCAACTTCTGGCCACTCCCTCTGTGACCTTTGTGTCTGACTTTCACTCTGTTTATAAAGGACTCCCATAATCCCAATTAAAGCCCAACCCATTTAGGCTACACCTTAACTAAAATAGCATCTTGAAGAGATCTTATTTACAGTGTGTCCACACCCACAGGGATGAATTAAGTTTAATACATGTTTTTCTGGGATACTGTGATGGTTAGGTTCACGTGTCATCTCGGTCAGGTAATGGTGCCAGGTGTCTGGTGAAGCAAGCACTGGCCTAACTGTTACTGCAAGGATATTTGTGGCTGGTTAATAAACCAGAAGGCTTATTTATTAAATCATCAGTCATTGTGTTGCAAGGGTACCACTTAGTGACAGGTACAGAAATTGAACCTCTGGGAAGATGTCTAAAAGGCTTTTGGGTGAAGAAGGCCATATGCTGGACAGGCCAGGAAAGTACACCCTTGGAGAGTGGAATTAAAGACTTTTTGGTGTCTTTACATGACGCTCTCCCCGGGGCCCCATGGAACTGGTGTGTGTCCCCTTCTAAGGTCTTTGACCCAGCGCTAGTTGGGTAATACTGTCAACCAAATGTCAAAGAAGAGCATTGACACAAAGCCAATTAAAACAAAATCTTTTGACAAGAGATAGAATCTGACCTTCAGAGTAACTTCACCAAGATAATCTGATATCCAGACATCAGCAGAAAGTTACAAACCATACAAAGAAACAGAAACATATGGCCCAGTCAAAGCAGCAAATCAAAAAGTAGGAAAAGTACAGAATTTGGAACAACTAATTAAAGGTATTCAAATAAATCTCCTAAACCAATTCAAGATGGCTAAAGAGAGAAAGGATGTTAAGAAGACACTGGGTGAGCATAAAGAATTTGAAAGCATACACAGAAAAATAGCAGATCTTATGGAATTGAGAGGCATAATAGGTGAAATTTGAAATAAATGCAATGGAGACACACAACAGCAGATCTGAAGAGGCAGAAGAAAGGGTCAGTGAGTTGGAAGACAGAGCACCTGAATTTGAACAGACAAAAGAACAGATGGAGAAAAGAATGGAAAAAATTGAGCAGGGTCTCAGGGAATTGATTAACAATATGAAGCACACAAATATTCGTGTCTTGGGTGTCCTAGAAGGAGAAGAGAAGGGTAAAGGGGCAGAAGGAATACTTGAGGAAATAATGGCTGAATATTTCCCAACTCTTATGAAAGGTATAGATATCCATGTCCAAGAAGTACAATTTACTCCAAACTAAATAAATCTAAATAAACCTACTCTAAAACATAATACTAATCAGACTGTCAAATGTGAAAGAGGAGAGAATTCTAAAAGCAGCAAGAGAAAAGTGATTCATTACATACAAGGGATGTCTGATAAGACTGAGCATTGATTTCTCATCAGAAACCATGGAGGCAAGAAGGCAATGGTATGATACATTTAAGATACTGGAAGAGAAAAACTGCCAGCCAAGAATTCCTTATCTGTCAAAACTGTCCTTCAAAAATGAGGGAGAGTTTAAAATATTCACAGATAAGCCAAAGCTGAGTGAGTTTGTCAACAGTAGACAAGAAATACTAAAGGGAGTCCTACAGGCTGAAAGGATAAGGCAGGAGAAAAAGGATTGGAGGAGAGTGTAGAAATGAAGAGTATCAGTAAAGGTTACTAAAATGGTAAAAAGAGAGACAAATAAGATACAACATATAAAAGCCAAAGGATAAAATGGCTGAAGTAAGTATTGCCATTACAATAATAACATTGAATTTTAATAGATTAAACTCCCCTGTCAAAAGACACAGACTGGCAGAATGGATAAAAAAAAATGAGCCATATAATTCCTGTGTACAAGAGGCTCACCTTAGACCCCAGAAGACAAATAGGTTGAAAGTGAAAGCCTTGGAAAAGATATTCCACGTAAACAATTAAAAAAAAAAAGCAGGGATAGCTATACTAATATCGGACAAAATAGACTTTTAGTCAACAACTGTTATGAGACAAAGAAAGATATTATATATTAATAAAAGCAATCCACCAAGAAGAAATAACAATCATCAATATATATGCATCTAACAAGGGTGCCCCAAAATACATGAGGCAAACACTAGCAAAACTGAAGGGAGAAATACACTTATCAACAATATTAATTAGAGACCTCAATACACCACTCACATCAATAGATAGAACATCTAGACTGAGCATCCATAAAGAAACAGAGAACTTCAATAATTTGATAAATGAACTAGACCTAACAGGCATATACAGAACAGCGTACCCCAAAATAGCAGGATATACATTCTTCTGAAGTTCTCATGGATCATTCTCCAGGCTAGGTCACATATTGGTCACAAAACAGGTCTCAATAAATTTTAAAAGATTGAAATTATTAAAAGCACTGTGTCTCATCTTAATGGAATAAAGCTGAAAATCAACAATAGGAAGAGGACTGGAAAATGCACAAATTTATGGGGGTAAAACAGTACACTCTTAAACAATCAGTGGGTCAAAGAAGAAATTGCAAGAGAATCAGTAAATATTTCTAGATGAATGAAAATGAGAATACATGTCAAAACTTACAGTGATGGCAGTGCTGACATACAAGATTCTGGGGGGATGTAAGATCAACATTCAAAAATCAGTGGTGTTTCTATACACTAGTAATGAGCAACCTGAGGAGGAAATCAGGAAAAAAAAAATTCCATTTATAGTAGCAACTAAAAGAATCAAATATCCAGGAATAAAGTTACCCAAGGATATAAAGGGCCTGTATTCAGAAAACTACCAAGTATTGCTGAAAGAAACCAAAGAAGACCTCAATAAATGGAAGGACATTCTGTGTTCGTGGATTGGACGACTAAATAAGTTAAGATACCAGTTCAACCCAAATTTATTTGTAGATTCAGTGCAATCCCAATCAAAATTCCCATATCCTACTTTGCAGAATTCAAAAGCAAATTACCAAATTTATTTGGTAGGGTATGGAGCACTCAATAGCCAAAAACATCTTGGAAATGAAAAATGCATTTGGAGGACTCTCACTTCCTGGCTTTAAAGCATATTACAAAGCTACAGTCGTACAAACAGTATGAAATTAGCATAAAGATAGATATATTTTGACCAGTGGAATTGAATCGAGTTTAGAAATAGACCCTCACATCTCTGGTCAACTGATTTTTGACAAGGCTACCAAATCTACCCAACTTAGACAATACAATCTCTTTAACAAATGGTGCTGAGAGAACTGGATATCCATATCCAAAAGAATGAAAGAGGACCCCTATCTCACAGCTTATACAAAAATTAACTAAAAATGCATCAAAGAGCTAAATATAAAAGCCAGAACCATAAGACTTCTAGAAGAAAATATAGGGAAGCATCTTCAATATCTGGTAGAGGTGGTTTCTTAGACCTTACACACGAATCATGAGCAATGAAAGAAAAAAATAGATAAATTGAATACTTTTTGGCTTCTAAGATCTTTGTGAAGAGGGTGAAAAGGCAACCTACTCAATGGGAGAAAATATTTGAGAACTGTGTTTGTGATAAGGGTTTAATATCCAGGATACATAAAGAGATTCTACAACTCAATGATAAAAAGTCAGTCAACCCAATTAAATAATTGGGAAAAGACTTGCATAGACATTTTTTCTAAACAGGATATATAAATGGCTAAAAAGCATATGAAAGGATGTTCAGCATCGCCAGGTATTATGGAAATACAAAACTACGATGAGATATCATTTCACACCTACTAGAATGACCACTATTAAAAAATTGGAAAACTATAAGTGTTGGAGAAGATACAGAGCAGTAGGGACACTCATTGCCAGTGGGAATGTGGAATGGTATAGCCACTGTGGAAGATAGTTTGGTGGTTCCTCAGGAATAGAACTGCCATATGATTCAGCAATCCCACTACTAGATATATACTCAGAAGAACTGAAAGCAGGGACACATACAGACATTTGCTCACCAATATTCATAATGGTATTATTCACAGTTGTCAAAAGATGGAAGCAACCCAAATGTCCATCAATTGATGAATGGATAAAGAAAATGTGGTATGTACATATGATGCAGTATTATTCAGCTAGAAGAAGAAATGAAGTCTTAACACATGTGACAACATGTATGAACCTTGAGGACATTATGTTGAGTGAAATAAGATGAAAAAGGACAAAGATTGTATGACCTCACTAATAAGAACTAAAGATTGCTAGCAAACTCATGGTGTTAATATCTAGAATATAGGTTAACAGAAGATAGAATTGAATAAGGGCAGAGAATGGAGAGCTGATGTTTCATTTGTGCATTATTTGTAATTAGGTTGATTGTAAAGCTTTGGAAATGGATAGAGGTGATGGTAGCACATTATAGTGAGTGTAATTAACAGCGATGAAATGTGGGTGTGATTGTGATTGAAAGGGAAAGTTCAGGTTTGTGTATGTCACTAGAAGGAATGCTGGAGGATGAAACATGGGACTGTATAGCATAGTGAACCCTCTTGTGGGTCAGAATGTCCTAGTACCGATTATGGTGATGAAAGCACAACTCTGTGAATATACTAGAAGACATTGATTATGTACTTTAGATGGATTGTATGCTATGTGATTTATCTCAGTAAAACTGCTTTAAAAAAACATTAAACCCACTTAACTGTCTTCACACACACAAAAAATAATACTCAATTAAATAAAGTAAATACTAGAAAATTATTGTAAAATCATGTTTGAGTCTATGTGTGTTTTAAATTTCTTTCTCCAGGAAAAGGTAAATCCATAATGGCGGGGGGGGGTGGGGGTGGGGGGAGTATGGTGCCTTTGAAAATGAACTTTTTAAAAGTACATTCTTTTGTATATTGCTTCTGAAAGTATGGTTTATTCCAGATATTTGACTCAAGTTAATATAAGTTCTCAAAATGTAGACATAAGTATTTAAACTGTCATTGTGATCATTCGTGAAGTAATTTATAGCACTTCAGCTTAGTTCACAACTGTTGACAGCACTTTGAGTATGTGGGATTTGTGGCACCAGAGGACAGTGGCAACTCCATTCTTTGGTTGAAACAATTGATGTTTTCTCAGTCTTTTGTAAAGAACTGTGCAACCATGGTTCAAGATAATTCCTTAGGCCCTTCCTCATTCCTCATGTTGAGGGATTTACCTTAGTCTTGCCACTCTCCCCCCCATCCCTATACTCCTAAATTCTGTACCAGACAGTCCTGCCACCTGTTTTTGTATTGCCTTCAACTAAGAATAGTTTTATATTTTTAAAGGGTTAAAAAAATCCAAAAGAAGAACAGTATTTCATGACAAATGATAATTATATGAAATTCAAATTTTAGCATCATAGTCATTTATATATTATAATCATTTATGTATTATATTTATTTTGTATTTATGCATTGTATTTATTATGTATTTATTTTGTATTTACTACATGTTGTCTATGGCTGCTTTGTTACTATAAAAACAGAACTGAGTAGTTGTAACAGAACTGAATAATCGCCTATAAAACCAAAAATATGTACTATTTGGCCCTTTACAGATAACAGTTTGTTGACCCCTGAACAGTACTGCAGCCAAATTTATCTTAAAAAAAAAAAATATATATATATATATATATATATGGCTGTTTATATTAGCCTCCTGCCTAATAACAATTGCCCTTGGAATAAAAGTCTAAAATTTTAAATAGGGCCTGCATGATCTGTCCCTAGCCTACCACTCCAACCTCATGTCCTCCTTCTCGTCTTCTTAAATGTTCTGCTTGTTTTCTGCACTGGGGTCTTCAGACATGTTCTTTCTAAATCTCCACCTCTAGTTCTAGCTCAAACTCATTAATAAAGCTTAAGTTAAATACTCACTGTTTTACCTTTCTATATAACATCTTGTACTTCTTTTTTATAACATGCATTACAATTATGATTATTTATTCTATTGCTGTTCTCCTTGCTTGAATGTAAACACCTTGAGGACAAGGACCATATCTGTCTTGTTTATTGTTGTATCTCCAGTGTTTGGCATATAGATGGTTTGGTGTGCATCCTGGATTACCCAGAATGGTCTAGACCTGTCTGAATTTAAGACTTTGTCAGTGTGAATATTGATAATGCCCTCTTTATTCTCAAAAGTATGCCAGTTTGGATAATAAATTATTGGGTCACATTATACATAGCAGATTCTCAATAAATATGTTTTGAATGATTCAATTTAGTGCAATCCCAATGATCTAGAATCCAAATCAGTACACTTAACAAGACGTTTTTAATTTACTTTGCTCAAGGGGAAAGCAAAGGTAAGGTTGAAGAGAATACACAGACCAGAGTTTAGTTCCAGAAACAACATTCAGGGTATGCAGTAAGTTAAATGTGTATTTAACTCAATTTCTTAAACCTTTATATGTACAGTGAGAACAAATGATTATCTTGAAACACTTAAATATCCTCAAAAAGAAATGTAATTTTCTAGATACTTGAATTGCTAAGAAAATAGGGTGTATATATAAGATTATCGATTACAAGGGTTAAAATTTAAAAAAAATTTTTTTTGGTTAAAGCTCAATCCTTTTATGTTCCTACTGATATATTATTGTATTATTGTATTTAGAATTGCTGGTAGTAATAATATAGGCAGGATGTGTACAAAATGAAAATTTCTTTTTTTTTTTTTTTTTTACAAAATCTATTTTTCTCTCAGAGATAGATAATAATAGTGATCTCTTATCAATACATGGGGGCTCTGGGGAAGCTAGCTATCCATTCAGAGTTCATCTTTAAATCTGGGGCTTTAAAGAGCGGAAGTGTGCACTCATTTTAGGCCTATTCTTAAAGGGCAGGGCATGGACAGATTCATAGGTGAGGTAATGAGGGGAGTTTTTCAATGTATACAGACTCGTGCTCCCCAAATTCTAATACATACCATGCCAACATCTATTTTTAGAATCAGTACTATAAGGGTGTCCTATTCCTCAGCTGTTTTGGGGGAAAAAAGCCTGAAAACAGTTGATTGAGTGTGTTAGGGTATGTAAAGAAAGAATCTGTTAGTCTGAAGGGGGCTTGGCCAGGTTTAGCTGGACAGAAAAGCAGATTCACAGAGGCAGACTTTGATCACTAGAAGAGAGAGTATACAGAGATGGGACAGAGATGAATCAGTAGGCCCTACAAGTGTCACAGTGAATTGTCCCTGAAAGCTCTCTACCTTTGCTCTGATTCTATGCTTATCATGCAACATTCTGATGACTTATCTGACTTCCAAGGTATTCAGGTTTCCCTGTCTGGTAGAAGAAAAGTTTTCTGATCACTAGAAAGGAGTATGTCCTTACTATGTTTTAGTACATTTACAATGGAAGAGTGTATACAGTTTGTGAGTATGACTTTGAGTCAGTCTCTTGAGCCCATTCACCTCTAGAACTGACAGTGCTGAGGCCAGCTCCAAATAGTGATCAATTGGCCAAGTTAATGTCAACCTCTGAGGCCTCCTGGAAGAGTGTTCTCCAGCCGCCTTCTATGGACCCCTCAATCTGATCAAATCCCATTATTCTTCCTTATGACACTTTCCAGTAATCATTCTGTGCCAGTTTGAATGTATTGTGTCCCCCAAACGCCATTATCTTTGATGTAATCTTGTATGGGCAGGCGTTATCAGGGTTGATCAGATTGTAACTCTTGAGTGTTTCTTTGGAATGCGCCCCACCCAGCTGTGGGTGGTGACTCTGATTGGATGATTTCCATGGAGGTGTTGCTCCACTCATCCAGGGTGGGTTTAAGTTGATCAGTGGAGCCATATAAATGAGCTGACATAACAGAAGGAACTCAGTGCAGCTGTGAGTGACGTTTTGAAGAGGAGCAAGCTTGCTAGAGAGGAACGTCCTGGGAGAAAGCCATTTTGAAATCAGAACTTTGGAGCAGACGCCAGCCACGTGCCTTCCCAGCTAACAGAGGTTTTCCAGACGCCATTGGTCATCCTCCAGTGAAGGTACCCGAGTACTGATGTGTTACCTTGGACACTTTATGGCCTTAAGACTGTAACTGTGTAGCCAAATAAACCCCCTTTTTATAAAAGCCAATCCATCTCTGGTGTTTTGCATTCCGGCAGCATTAGCAAACTAGAACACATTCCTTTTGAACTTACTTGGAATTCCAGAAGTTTTCCATTAGTGCTATAAATCTAACATGTAAAATTCAAACTAACCTGAGAAAAATAAATGTAAAATTTATACTTTTACTAGAAAATATATCCTTGCAGTTTAGAATACTTTATATTCTTAATATTGTTCTTTTTTTTTTTTTAATCTTTTATGGTTGGCAGAATTCCTCCACCAATTTTTCCTGGCTCAGTGAACCACACTACTACCTGCCCAGTCACCCAAGCCGGAAACCTGGATGTATCCTTGTTTCTCACTTCTTTGCCAACCATGTCTAGTTGGTCACCAAGGCTCTCATTGTTTCAAGCTTGGAACATTGTAATAGTCTCCTAACTATCTCTCTTTAACACTCTAATCTGTCCTTCAGGTTGTTGCCTTAAAATAATTTTTTTTAAATATTTAAATTAAAAAAAATTTTTTACAGAGAAGTTGTGGGTGTACAGAACAATCATGCATAAAGTACAAGATTCCTATACACCGCCCCACCACCAACTTGTATTGGTGTGGACCATTGGTTACAATTGACGATAGCGTATTTTTATAATTGTACTATTAATTAAAGTCCATGGTTTAATTTAGGATTCACTGTATAGTGTTGTTCCATGGATTATTTTTAAAATTTTTATTCTGTTACCATGTATTCAATCCAACATATCCCCTTTTAAGCATACTCAGATATATATTTCACTGCTGTTAATTGTATTCACAATGTTGTGCTACCTTTGCCACTATCCATTACCATAATATTTCCATCACTCCAAATAGGAACATTGTACATTTTAAGCCTTAACTTCCCATTCCTTATCCCCATCCTGAACGTTGGTAACCAATATTCTAGATTCTGACTGTATGAGTTTGCTTATTCTAATTGTTTCAAATCAGTGAGATCATAAAATTATTTGTCCTTTTGTGTCTGACTTATTTCACTCAACATAATTTCCTCAAGTTTCATCCATGTTGTCTCATGCATCAGGACTTTATTCCTTTTCACAGCTGAATAACATTCCTCCATATGTATACACCACATTTTTAAAATCCATTCTTCATCTACAGTTGATGGGTGCTTGGGTTGCTTTTGACAGTTGTGAATAATGCTGCTATGACCATCGGTATGCAAATAATCTGCTCAAGTTCCTGCTTTCAGTTCTTCTGGGTATGTATATACCTATTAGCAGGATTGCTGGATCATATGGTAATTCTATACTTAGCTTCTTGAGGAACCACGAAACTTTCTTCCACAGTGGCTGCACCATTTCATATTGCCTCCAGCTATGAATGAGTGTTCCTATTTCTCTACATCCTCTCCAACACTTGTAGTTTTCTGTTTTATTAATAGTGACCATTCTGGTAAGTGTAAAATATCTTATTGTGGTTTGGATTTGCTCTTCCCTGATGGCTAATGATGCTGAGCATCTTTTCATTTGCTTTCTGGCCATTCATCTTCTTTAGAGATATGTCTGTTCAAATCTTTTGTCCATTTTTTTTTGAAGCATCTTTTGTTCAAGTATTTTATTTCTAATGTTACATTACATTTTCCAAATATTTTTATGAAGAAATGAAAAATGCTACAAGAAACTGCTGCTTGCCACAAAGTAGGACACCATAAATTAAAATAAAACCAACTGAATTTATCCATGTTTCCCCGTAATTGAATGACTTTTAGGTGTTTTTCAATATACTTTATTTTAATTCATTTATACAGATTGGGGAAAACCGATTTATAATGAGTTGTTTTCTTCTTTAAAATTATATTCTATATACTGCCCCTCCTTTCCAGCAAATTCAGTGCCAAAGTGAACATTGACGCAATGTAATATTTCAGAGGACCAAAGCAATGTGTAACCTTAATTTCCAGGTTGAAATTGAAACTTCAATTTCAAATTTCTGCCTCCGTAAACAAAAGACTTAAATAGCCAAAAATCACATTGTTAGCAGGAAGGAAAATGTATGAGATGAAGATTATTTAACTAAAACTTGATTGTTTATGCTTTTCCCCCAAGCTACAGGCACTCTTTAGACTGGTATTGAACATACACAATTACAGAGTTTAGCTATTTTCAGGTACATAATTACATGAAATTTCAAGCTCTTTCGCAGTTGAATTGGCTCTTAAATATTTTCAGGGAAGGGTAATCCCAAGGATTTTGTGTTCTTTAAGAAACTGGCATATATAAATGAACTGCTATATGTTCAGTTAAATCTTGAAACCTAAAGTTTTTTTCCTGGAAGTGCAATGCAGATATGCATGGCCATCACTGTTCATATAGTGAAAGGATGGAATGGTAAAGACAGATCCAATCTCTTGTAAGTGTGCAGTTGTAAGCTATTCTAAATGGAAAAAACAAAACAAAAAAACTTGACACTGACGGTTGTTTACAGGAAAAAAGAAATAATCAAGAAAAATGTTGAAGAACAAGAATATCTCCTCTTAAAAAGGAGAAAAGTGTTATCCAATGCAAAAATGAGAACCACAGATTTGAAAAACACTCAATTGTCTTTGTCTTAAAATACAAACAAAATAAATCATGGAAGGAGGAAGTCAAGACAATTTAGAATTGAGGCAGGACTATATAAAAATGGAACAGAATACAATGATTTCACCTCATGAAGGAAATGACTGGAATGAAATTTCACAAGTCTTCATGTCTATAATAAAATATATTAATGTGAAAATAAAATCAGTGTACCATTATCAAAAATGCAAAGTCTGGATTTTTCCTCTTAGGTTTATAGTAGACTACCAAGCCTGTTTTGCGGTCGCAGTTGATCCGTCTGTGTGGGGGGGGTGGCGGCCGGTTGCTAAATCCTAGGCTCCCAGGATTGCTCCGAGGGTACCGGCGGCGGGGGCTCTTTCCCGGAGGCGAGTGCAGTTGATCCGTCTGTGTGGGGGGGGTGGCGGCCGGTTGCTAAATCCTAGGCTCCCAGGATTGCTCCGAGGGTACCGGCGGCGGGGGCTCTTTCCCGGAGGCGAGTGCGAGGCGGGGGACTTGGCCAGGTCCCCGGCGGGGACGTGCAAAGTATGGAGGGCGGCGAGAAAGGAACAGGCGGGACACGGTTCTTTTAGGGTGAAGAAACCAAGAGAGAGAGAGCTTTATTAGGGGAGAGTACAAGCTTATATCGGGCGTTTAGAGGGCGGGATAGCTGTAGAGGTTAAAGGCTTGGATTGGTTCTGAGAGAGCGCGGAGGTTGATTGAAAAGGGGCGAAAGTTGCTCCCGTAACGGTGTCCGGCAACAATGTATGCGCACCGGTGGTGATGGGAGTTGCGCTGGCAACGGGGAGTGTCCGGGCAAGATAAGGGGGTGGGGAAAAGGCGGTTCCCTCCGGCAAGCCTCCCCTAACATTGGTAATTTGGGTGAGGAAATGGGGCCTGCCTCCGGCCTCACTTTCCCAGGCCTGGGGGGCTGTAGAGGGCGCTGTCGCTCGTGCCCACTACCCTCCCCAGGGGTGGATCCGGTCCCCCAGCCCAGGCCCGCCAAGTTGAAGCACGTAATCAGTGTCCCGCACTGTTTAATGCATTTACTTCTACAAGCCTGCTGTGTTTAGCAGCACATGCTATATACAAGCGCATATATACATACTGGTATTTTACCATAAGAATCATACATCTCATTTCAAACTAGTGATGTGCCTTTCACCCACACTTACATACATTTTATTTACATCATAAGAAACTTAAGTTCTTTCAAAGTGGTACATTTTAGAAAGATTTGAAAGAATTTTCAATCAATATATAACACTAAAATATCTTGATTTTTAAATGAAATCTTTTTAGTAATGTGGCATGATGAATTTAACAGTTGAAGCATAAATAAAGTAAATACATTGTACTGTTTAAACTAATTCACATTTATAGGAAAATGGTTGATTTTTAAAATATGGCCAACAGGAGACTGTGGTTATGAGCAGTGAATATACTAGAAAACAGTGAATGAATAAATAAGATGATTTTTCAGCAATGGCCATTATTTTGCTTTTTAGGAACCTTTAAGAAATTGTCTTCTTTAAATTTCAAATGTTCTGGTAATTCTAGTCATTTCTTAGCTTCCTCAATATTATCTTGAATTGCTGAAATAAGTGACTCTATAAAGAATGGCCACATTGCACATTTCCCCATAGAAGTCCTCTTTGAAGGTATGCATAATGTGAGTTTCCATGGACTTTTTCTTATTTTTGTGGTATGGTTTCCATCCAATGCTCACCACCATATTGTGGACATCTCCACTTCCAACACTGGCCTAACCATAATAAATGCCAGTGGATGTATCAGCTGGAAGATTGTCTACTACTTGTTCAGAAAAATTTAGAAGTGGGGATGCCCAGCTTCTTGGAGCCACAACCGAAGTTCCGCTACCTGGCTGCGGCAGGTGACACCACCTGCTTTCAGCGTGGGGTCCGGCCCAGTCTGCACATCTGGCCGTCTAGGCAGTGTCCAGACCCTCCTGGACCAACCAGAGGACATGGGGGGGAGCTCAGCCAGTCTGCTGAGTGCACAATGGGGCGGGTGGCTCTGACGATGCACCGTGGTGGGTCCCTCTCCACGCTGATCTAACAGGTGCCTGTCCATTTAAAAAATGGGTTATTTGTTCTTTTGTTGTTAAGGTGAAGGATTTCTTTAAATATTCTGGATATTTTTGTTGGATATGTGGCTTCAAAATTATTTCCTCCCCTTTTGTAGGTTGTTATTTTACTTTTGTTATAAAGTCCTTTGTGAAACAAAAGTTTTTAATTTTGATGAAGTCCCATTTATCTGTAATTTCTTTTGTTGCTTGTGCATTGGGTGTAAAGTCAGAGAAACTACTGCCTAACTCAAGGTCCTAAAGATATTTCCACACATTTTCCTCTAGGAGTTTACTAGTCCTAAGTCTTATGTTAAGGTTTTTGATCCATTTTGAGTTGCTTTGTTTTACATGATGTGAGGTAAGGGTTCTCCTTTTTCTTGCAATTGGAGATCCAGTTTCCCTAGCACCATTTGTTGAAGATACAATTCTTTCCCTATTGAGTGGACTTGGCACCTTTGTCAAAAATTGGTTGGCCATAAAGATGAGGGTTGATTTCTGATCTGTCAGTTTGATTCCATTGATCTGTATGTTTATCCTTGTGCCAGTAACATGCTGTTTTGATTACTATGGCTTTGTAGTAAGTTTTAGGATTGAGAAGTCTGAGTCCTCCAACTCATTTTTTGACTTCTGTTTTAGTTTCTTGGCTGCTAAAACGAATACCATAAAATGGGTTGGCTTAGCCACAGGAATTTATTGGCTCATGATTTCTGAGGCTAGAAGGCTTGATTTCTCTTGGAGTCAGTATCTTCTTTCTGAATGGCAATCTTTGGGGCTCCTTGGCTTTTCAGTCACATGGCAGTGCACATGGTGGCCTCTTCTCCTTTCTCTTCTGGGTTCTGTTGAATTCCAGATTCTTGCTTCTCCTTGTGGCTTCTCTTTGTCACTGTCTGAATTTCATTCTGTTTATAATTGGCTCCAGAAATCCGGATTAAAGCCCAATCTGATTGAGGTAAGCTACACTCACTGAAGTAACATCTTCAAGAGATCCTATTTACAGTGGGTTCACACCCACAGGACCAGGGATTGGGACATGACCATGCCTTTTGTGGGGGATATGATTCAATACACAACAACTTCCGTGACATCATTCTTTCCGTGCTTTCCTCTTACCTCTGGTATGTCCCTAATCTCTTGCTGGCCATTCCTCCTTTACTCACACCAAATTTAGCACTGCTTCTGTACCAGTAGTTTGCTAATGGAATTTATATATTTTTATATTTAGTAAAACTATATAAAATCAACTACATTACAGTTAATATATATTTTTCTCATGGTTATTTGGTCACCATTGTAGAGTAAGTATGTCTATCTGCAGTTTCAGTCAATGAAAGTTACAACATGCTAAAAGTTTTTAACCAGTGAGAGTTAGGCCACCAGAGTGTGCTTTGTTTGCTTTGAGTGAGTGGTACTGTCCCGTGTTTCACTGGCCTCTCATTCTGCCATTGTAAAAATTATTAGATTTTATCAACTCCCCAAAAGGTTTATCCACCTGGTTCATCAAGTAGCATTTGATCTGTCTCCCATACATTACTTAAATGGGATGACTAGTTTTGATTTTCCATTTAGACAAAAACTTTTTATTCTGGAAAATAAATTGAAATTGGTATATAAGACTCTTTATAGTATTTATTATAGCTCAGGTTCCTGTTAGGAAGTTAATCTGAATAAACTATATGTCAAATATTTTTTAAGGAAAGAAGTACTGAGTAATCAAGATGTTAGCTTAAACTCTTCAGTGATGAAAGATGTGTCTGCTTATTGGAATTGCTCCACCTCAATAGCTGGCTTTCTTGCTGTTTCCTGACGTTCCATTTATAATGCTCAAGAGATTTCATCTTTGTTAGTCATGAAAGGGTTAAGGAGGAGCCTGATGGAGACACTACTTCAGTTTTGAAGACATGGTATATGAAGAAGTAATAGTGACATTGCCAGGATCGAATAGAAAATATTAGTATGGAGAAGAAACATTAATCCTTAATATATTTAATTTTTGAAATGAAATTAAAAATATTTCAGTAAGCATTTTACATGATTGAGCATAAGCAAAATGTTTTTGTTTGCATTTTGTTGTTTCTAAGCTGTGTGTAGAACAGAAGAAATTGGGAACTGTCCCTTTAATAAAATCCTGTTTACCTATCTTCTTCTAGTAGGAGTGGCTTAGGAACCTGTAGAGTGAGGTGTAACTTCCAATTCTGCATTCTGACCTGCAGCCTTGGAAAGAGTGCTGATACTACCAACCAGGAAGTGACAAATCCTGTGCTTTAAACTACATAAGAACTTGTCTTTTATAAGGAGAAGCTTTTATAACAAAATTAGGAGATAAAAACAGTGATTTTACATAGTTGTCATTAAATATTTGGAACCTCTGCTCTTGATAAAGACTATTTGGCATACTTAGAATACAAAGCTTTCTGGACCAGAAATTGATCTTCTGACTTTTGAGCCTTATCTGATTACTGCTTGGTTCATCTTTATTTTGTTAAACTACTCTGTAGGCTGAAATGGAGAGACTCTCCTTTGTTCACAGGTAGGTGTCAGCTTTTGTTTAAATAGATAGTTGTTTTTTAAGGTTCTTGGGTGGATGGATTCTGTTGCTGATTATTGAAAGAATTATGACTATCAGGCTGGACATATGTTTTAATATAGAATGTTCAGTACGGCTGTAAGCAGTCACAGTTTTGTGACTTTTGGACAACTTTGTAGAAAACAACTTTGTTAAAAAGCAAATGTAGAAGATAGTGAATTATATGAGTTCTTTTTTGTTTTCCACTAACCAGTTATTTATATTTAATTATTAGATTAAAAAGTATATTCAAATTAACCAGCTCTTAACTTCCTAATACTATTTTATAATCTTTTAAACATTTATTTGTGTAGTAAAATAAAATTGCATTTTTGTTGTTCATTTCTTTTTAAGTATGCTGTAAGCTTCATTTCTTCCACTTTTAGGAAATTGAATATTTGTCATTGATTTACGTACTTGCATTAGTCTGTATTAGAATAGTTTGATATCTGTTGTTTCAGATAAGTCTTCATAAAAAGTTAATTTCTGCTTATTTCTCTTTATAAAGTTAACTATCCTGTTATGCCGATAAAAATGTTTCAAATATAATGTATTTCAAAGAATGGGTTAATTGGTAATATAAGCTGTTTCTGTGGGAAAGAAAGTTCACAAAAGGCTCTTCTGGAGTGGGGATCGGGAAAGAAATGTGTTGGTACCTTTCGGATCAAGGACAGCGGTTCCTTAACTTTCTCTACCACTAGAGATCCTTTTTGTTTTTCTTCTATGGACGTTATGCTTCAAAAGACTTTGTTCACCATGTAAGTGCAATACATTAAATACTAAAATATTAGAGCATTCCTATTAGACGTACGTTATTTCCATTGAGAGTTTCTTACTTAGCCTGAGATAACCTCTCTATGTAAATAAAATTCAACCCAAATCAAAGAGGCTTGACATTTTACTTAGTCTGAATAGCTGTATTGTAGGTAACTATTTGAATATTTTTACTTTTTGAATTCCTGAAGATAATATCTGAATTTTCGTCAGCTACTCTTGTGGAATCTTACTTCTCTGGCACTGCAGATTGAGAACTAGTCTAAAGATAGAAATTTTGTGTGAAATTTAAAGTGCAAAAATCTCTTCGAGGTCTCATGAAATATAAGAGGTCATCTAGTATAACCTAACAAAGAATCCATGGCTACTGGACAAAGAGAAGAAACAAAGAAAAGGGAGAAAGGAAGTTGTATTCATTGTAAGGAATATCAGGGAGGAATTCAAGGCAATCCATACATTTTGGCCCCATTAAATCTCTTTATATTTATCTCTACTATTTCCCAATTTAAAACTTTTACTCCAGTTAGGCTGGTAAACTATTAACCGACTTCAAAACAAATATTACTTATGTTCATTTATGTATTCCGTATTTATGTTGGTTTCCCTTTCCCCAAATTTTCTTTTTCTTTAGTCCCACCATTTATATTTCTTTCAGCTTATCTAAACACCCTTTTCTGATGTGAAGCCCTGCCTGAATACCCTAATCCACAATAAAATTTCCTTCATTTAGAATTTTATACAGTGGTGATTCTACCAGTACTTTGGTGTGTAATCATATCTTGTCATATTTAACTTTACTTAAGATTGTCCCATGTTTCTTTAACTATATTATAAGTTGTTTGAGAGAAAATAACTTGATTTGTATATCATTTTAACCTCATTAAATATCTAGTGCAGTGATGTATCTTTGATAGGTACTAAATAAATATTTGTTGAATGAATGAAGGAAACAATCATGCCAAAAATTGCTTCAACTGTTACCTCACTTCATTGTGTAATTAACAATCTGTATGATTTCTAGAAATCAGACCATTGGTTAGCATACTATTACTGTTTTTGTTCTGCTATGTAATGTATGAATTTGTTGTATTTGATGATTTTAGCACTGATACGCTACCTGTGCAGAAAGAACAAGCTGGACTTTATTTAAAATAAATCAAAGGAAACATTTTGAATCTAACCACTTGTACTTTATATTTGAAGAAAATACACCAGAGGAGGAAAATGGACTCTGAGCTGACATTTAGAACTCTGAAGACTCCAACTCTGGTTGGACTGAAGAATTGAAATTGCAGATTAGTAATTGCCAGAAAGTATTAAGCAAATTACACTAGCTATTTTATTACACACTTTACAAGCATTATTTTATCTATTCTCCATAACAAGTATATCAGTTAGGGTTTGTTATTCCATTTTTACAGATAAAGAAACTGAGGTCTATATAGATACACAGCTAGGAGTGGCATAACAGGTCTAACTTAAAAAAATACATGTTTTAAATCACTATGTTATACTATCTTTTATGTCTCCCCAGTATTCAGTGTAATTTTTCTGTCATTTTAGAGCTTGACCAAACTGGAATTCTGGCAGCTGATCCAGCAGAATTATGGCACTGAGCTAGGTTTGAATGCTGAAGAGATGGAAAACTTGTCACTGTCAATTGAGGATAATGTGCAGCCAAGGTACAGCAGTATTTTGAAATGTCAAGATTTATTAATCACTAATTGATGCAGAATTAGTTTAGATCCTCCTAATTCAGAATGTCTATTAATTCACACTTTGTGTAATTTGCTTCTTTTTCCTCTGTGGTAGAATGGATTGAAAGATAGGGGCAGGGAATAGTTTGCTAAACAGGTAAGAAAATGCGGGTCATATAAGGAAATGTTAACAATGTAACTGTGTCCCTTAGGATTTGTTTAAAGCATGTGGTTTTAATAAACTTTTATTAAGGTCCTGGAGAAGTTCCTACTAAAATCTCTTAGTTAAAAAATGTCAACAAAGTAGATTAAATGGTAGGGGTTTTGAAGGATAGAAATATAATAAGACTTTCCTCAAGGATTCCCTAGCATAGTGGTTAGCATGTGGTTGGCACTCAATAAATATTAAATGCATTAATGAAAGGAGCTTATAGTATTCTGGGAAGATAAGCCATGCATGCAATAATTATGATACAAGGTAGAAAATGATAAGGACCATAAAGGAGAAATAGATAACGTGATAAAGAAATTAAGAGTAAGGAGAGATTATTTCTGACTTATGGGGATTTATTTGGAAGAGTAGACATTTTTATTAACCTGTGTAAGTAAAAGTGCATTCTGTCCAATGGTAATTGAGGCCATATCAATCAAAATAAGGATAATACACTAAAATTCTATAGCAAACATTATGCTAAGTGAAAGAAGCCAGCCACAAAGACCATGCATTATATGATTCCATTTATGTGAAATGGAGTCCAGAGTTGGTAAACCCATAGAGACACAAAGTAGATTAGTAGTTGCCAGGAGCTGGGATGAGGGGAGAATGGAGAGTGACTGCTAATAGGTATGGGGTTTCTTTTGGGGGTGATGAAACTGATCTAAAATTAGATACTGGTGATGGTTGCACAACTCTGTAAACCACTGAACTGTATACTTTTAATGTGGTGAATTTTCTGGCATGTGAATTATATATCACAATAAAGCTGTTATAAAAATAAATATTAAAATGGAGATGTTTTGAAAGTTTCAATGTATGATCAACATTTTACTCATCTGGGCAGTCTTCTAGTTATGCTAATTCTATTTGTATTGTTTCAGTTCAGCATCAATATTTTAGTCTTTTGTACATAGTTGCACATGTATATTTTATTAGTGTTCTGTAAAGTTGAAAATTTCCATTACTCTATTCTCCTTGTAAAATTTACAGGCCTCTTTCAGGTCCTGCAGTTGGGTAGAAAAGCACTTGATCTAAAACAAAGATTGTGGTAAAGAAGATCTGGATTCTAGTTTGAACTTTGCCACCGAGTAGCGGAGCAACCTCAGGCAAATCTCTTAACCTTTCTGATCCTTCATTTACTCATCTATGAAATGGGCAGTTGAACTAGATGACCTCCAAAGTCCCTACCAACTTGAGAAGTTCCAATTGTTTGAAGAAGGAAAGAATTAATATTTTTGACCAGCTGCTTATTACATTCTTTGGTCTGGCTTTTTGAAGTTACCAGCAAAGCTGCTGTTTTCTTCCTTTGGTGATTGAGTGCTTTCTAGGAGAATATGTGGCAGGATCCCTATTCCCTCCTCTACTCCTTTCCCATTCTTCCAGTCTCTGAAAGAAGCACATCTGCTTTAAACCATTTCCTCAGCCCTACCCTATATTCTTTCCCTTCATTCTCAGTTCCTCCCTCCCTTTCTCAGTCCTCATTCTCTCTCTCTTTATTTCTTCATATTCCACCTTCATCCTTAAAATTCTTGAGTGCTCAGCTGGTGGGCTAGTCCCAGGGAGTCATTTTTGTGGTTTGATTCCCTCAGACCCCTCCCATTCTGCCTGGCCCAGAAGAGACTTAGTAGCGGTATTAAGTATTATTTGGGCAGAGTAGAATAAGGTTGAAAGGCTCTTTAGCTTTCCTATTCCTTCCTCAGGGTAATATGGCTTAAGGTGTCAGAATGCTACTTTATTTTAGGGGAAAATCATTACTACTGTAAGTAGTAACGAGTATATGGGAATAATTGCCTAAGTAAGGTTGACCATTGGAGAAAGTTGTGCTCCTTTTATATTTAAGACTCCCTTTTTTTTTTGTTTTTTGTTTTAAATTTAGTTTTATTGAAATATATTCACATACCATGCAATCATCCATGGTATACAATCAGCTGTTCACAGTACAATCATATAGTTACGCATTCATCACCACAATCTATTTCTGAACATTTTCCTTACATCAGAAAGAATAAGAATAAGAATAAGAAATAAAAGTAAAAAAAGAACACCCAAACCATGCCCCCATCCCACCCTATTTGTCATTTAGCTTTTGTCCCCATTTTTCTACTCATCCATTCATACACTAGATAAAGGGGGTGTGATCCACAAGGTTTTCACAATCACACTGTCACCCCTTGTAATCTACGTTATTATACAATCATCTTCAGGAGTCCAGACTACTGGGTTGGAGTTTGGTAGTTTCAAGTATTTACTTCTAGCTATTCCAATACATTAAAACCTAAGAGTTGTTATCTATATAGTGCATAAGAATGTCCACCAGAGTGACCTCTCAACTCCATTTGAAATCTCTCAGCCACTGAAACTATTTCGTCTCATTTTACATCCCCCTTTTGGTCAAGAAGATAGTCTCAATCCCACGATGCTAGGTCCAGATTCATCCCCAGGAGTCATATCCTGCGTTGCCAGGGAGATTTACACCCCTGGGAGTCAAGTCCCACTTAGCGGGGAGGGCAGTGAGTTCACCTGCCGAGGTGGCTCAGTTAGAGAGAGAGAGGGCCACATCTGAGCAACAAAGAGGTACTCAGGGGGAGACTCTTAGGCACAATTATATGTAAATTTAGCCTCTCCTTTGCAGTAACAAGCTTCATAAGGGCAAGTCCCACGATACAGGGCTTGGCACATCAAACTGCCAGTCCCAATGTTTGTGACAACATCAACACCAGTCCAGGTGAGGAAGTGCAACATTTCTCTACCTTCCCCCAGGTTCTCAGCGGGGGTGGGGGGGGTGGGCGCTGTAAATATATTTTTTATTATTCTCTGCCCAAATTACTTTGGGATGTGTCACTATTTCACTCCAACCTATAGTAACCTACCATATCTCACTTCCTATTCAAAGTTCCATGTAATTGTGGTGTTTGAACAAACCGACTGTAGAGTTATACTGTTTAGAAAATATAGATCCTGTACCAAATAGACGTTTCTTCCCTTGGTCTCACATGGAAGTTGAAGTTTTAAAACACAGAATAGACTTCCTTTTTGTTCCCCAAAGGAGGAAAAGCAGCTCCCAGGATACTTATTGTAGTCTTGGCCCAATGATCATTTGAAAGCTGTTTCTTAAACTTTGGTCTTAGGAATGGAGAAGAATAAGGGGAGCTTTATGCTCAGATATCAGAAGCTGCTTCTGGGAGGGATTCTCCATCCCAGCAGGGACTGAGTTGAAGGAAGGAGATCTGAAACTGCCCTCTGGTGCTGACTGGTATCCAACTCCAACATCCACCCTGTACCTTTCAAAGCTTTGTGGTTGTCTACAAACTGATATCTAAACAAGTAATACGGATTTAATGGTTTTTATTGTGGACATTTTTACTTGGTTAATTTTTTTAATGGTTTCCTAACTCTACAGAATCTCAGATGAACACATTTATTCTCAAAAATAAAGTCAATTTGCACATGATTTAAGAATATAATCTTGTTATATATAGAGACTTATCTGTTACATTACAATTAGCCATTTGTTGTGAAAATGCTTTATGATAACAAAGGACCGCAGTGAAAAGACCAAATCACTTATTTGGGTACAGGTGAACTTATGTTTCTATAATGTTGTGTTTTTCAGAAGTCCAGGAAGAAGAAGCTTGGATGACTCTGGAGAGAGAGATGAAAAATTATCCAAATCAATTAGTTTTACCCGTGAATCAGCTAGTCAAGTTTCAGAGACAGAATCGTTCAATGAAAATACACCAAAAGGGGTTAGTATATGATATCCGTTTAAAAATATGTCTGATACCATCATATGTTAATCATAAGATAAAATAAAAATACTGTATATAAAATGTTTAAAAACTTAGGTTGTCAGGCTGCTTCTTTATTTTAGGAGAAGAGTTTTATTTAAGTCTATAAGATGCCGCGATTATATGGGAATACTATGTGGTTTTGTTCAGAGCTGGATAAGGTGCAGACCTACCATGCAGTTCTCTGGGTTTCCCCCAGTCTATGAGGGGGATGAATATCATTAAAAAGGTAACAAGACAGAAATCCTTAGTTAGCAGAACTCTTCCCAGGGTGAGTAATGTGTGCTGTGGAAGGAATCTTTTTTGAAAGGGGAGATGAAAGCCCCAAGCAATATTCTCCTTAAGTTGCCTTCTAAAGCAGGCAGGTCCAGTTAACTGCTAGGCTTTTTTAGTTAGTTTTCTTCCTTTCTTTATATTTCAAGTATCATTATAAGCCTGTAGATTTTTTTATTTCCATGAGTTTCAGTAACTTGGAGTTACTATCCTTTTTCATGCTCAGTTTGTCCCATCTTTGCCAACAGGATCCCCTTTAGATTAGCTCCTTTTGAAATGCCCAGTAATCTTTGTTGGCTTCCTTTCTTTCTGTCACAATATTTCCCAGGGCACATTTTATATCTTTTCTGCCTCAGACTTAGAATAAGCCATTTTTCTAATAAGCCGTAGATCCTTTTAGTGGAGAATGGTCTGGAGACCAGTTCTGAGTGCTAAGAGTGCTCCTACTGCAGAGCTTTTGTTCTGCTGATGGGGGATGCATGTTTGGGGCCAAAGCTGAACTTCTTAGAGTAGAGCAGGACTTTAGGGCCAGACTGCTTAGCTTCAGATTCTCTCCCTGCCATTTGCTAAGGGTATGACTGTAAGTAAGTTAACTTAAATACTTAACCTCTCTATGCCTTAATTTTCTCAACCATAAGATGAGAATAATAATACCTCATAGAGGTTTTACAATTACTAAATTAATGTATGTAAACGTGCTTAGAATAGGCCCTAGCATGCATGAAGTATTCAGTAACCCTAAGCTATTATAATTGAAAGTAACTCTGTGTGCCCAGCAGTGGTCTTTTTCTCTTCTCCCCCCATGTAACTCCCAGCATTTCCTCTGAATAAATGTTGAGAAAACATTGAGATAAGATATATTTATGTAAAAGGCCATCAAAATATCAGCTCGTGTTAGGTAACTATCATGCATCTATCTCATTCTGGTTTTGTATTATGGATTTTTTGGAAAATTTACTCATCTAAAGACTCTTAGGGGCTTATTACTGGTGCGTGGAAGGTGATTCTGGATGTCAGTCTCTTTTATGTTTTCACTGAGACAACCAAACATCAATTTTGGGGAAGTGACAAGACAGAGGAACTCTTGCAGTTTCCTTGTCCTTTTATAAAAGTCTGACTTTGAAACTGGGTTCTGAGAACTACTGATCTCTACTTGAGTCCTTCTTACAGCATCCCTGACAATTTCTTCTGTACCTGCTCTTGGAGAAGACAACCTGTTGGTTCTTACCTATAGTGTGTCTCTAAAGAAAGTCACATTTTATCCCATTAAAAGGAATGGAATAGTATAAGAATAATATAATGTTTTAAAATCAGTCATGCATTCAGTGAAGTGTAGATGTGTTCAGATTGTGGGATACAAGAAATAAAGAAGTTCAGTCTTCTTTTTCCTTTTGCATTCAAGAGCAGCCTGGTAAGAGTCTCAGATGTTAACAGATATTTTATGTCACTTAATTTGTTTCATTTTCACTTCCAACAACTTTTCCCCAAAATTGAAATAGGTTTTAAAAATTAAATTTAAAAATTTAAATTCAGGAAATATAGAAAACTTTAAGAAGAAAATAAAAATTGCCCAGATGCCAACCATTCAAACATAGTGACTGTTATTTTTCCTGATTTTCCTTCCTTCCTTCCTTCCTTCCTTCCTTCCTTCCTTCCATCCTTCCTTCCTTCCTTCTTTCGTTCCTCCCTCCCTCCCTCCCCTCTTTCCTTCCTTCCTTCCTTCCTTCCCATCCATATTCTTTAAAATAGGAAATATATCTCCTGAAACAGCAGGAAATATACTGATTTCTGTAAGTGTAGAGCTACAGAGAAATTTATCAGTGTAGCGTCTGATAAAGAGGCCCTGAGTTTTCTAATAAGCATGTTGCATTGTAGTATGGAACTCCCAAATAAATCAAGTCTTGAATTTTAGCGGTAATCTCTGCTTGAAGAATCAGTCCTCTAACTAAGATAGAATAATCCTTTAATAAATGGTGTCATGGGTCCCAGTTGTTATTCTGCTTTCTGAGTGGCCAATGGAAACCTATCCTCCGTGGAGCTCCTTATGCTGTTCAGTGCTGCACAAGGATCTCATGGGGCAGGAAGTATAAGTATATATGCTTTCTGCTCTCTGTCATTGCTTATTACTCTCTGTCACACAGACAATGCAAGAAAGTAGTAGTTTATATGGATTTATTATGCTGTTATATTAAGCCTAGCTATAATACTGTGCCAGTTTGAATGTATTATGTCCCCCAGAAAAAGCCATATTCTTTGATGCAATCTTGTGGGGCAGACATAATAGTGGGGATTAAGTTGGAACGTTTGGATTAGGTTGTTTGCATGGAGATGCGCTCCACCCAACTGTGGACAATAACTGATGGGATATTTCTGTGGAGGCATGGCCCCACCCATTCGGGGT
The DNA here is from genome assembly GCF_015220235.1 of Choloepus didactylus. Classification (NCBI taxonomy): domain Eukaryota; kingdom Metazoa; phylum Chordata; class Mammalia; order Pilosa; family Megalonychidae; genus Choloepus; species Choloepus didactylus. The sequence continues at coordinate 79,542,889 of NC_051307.1, forward strand.
GGGCCTTGATCAGTGGAGCCATATAAATGAGCTGGCTCAAGGAGAGGAAACTCAGTGCAGCTGTGAGTGACATTTTGAAGAGGAGCAAGCTTGCTAGAGAGGAATGTCCTGGGAGAAAGCCATTTTGAAACCAGAACTTTGGAGCAGACGCCAGCCACGTGCCTTCCCAGCTAACAGAGGTTTTCCGGACGCCATTGGCCATCCTCCAGTGAAGGTACCTGATTACTGATGTGTTACCTTGGACAATTTATGGCCTTAAGACTATAACTGTGTAGCCAAATAAGCCCCCTTTTTATAAAAGCCAATCCATCTCTGGTGTTTTGCATTCCGGCAGCATTAGCAAACTAGAACAAATACAACTCTACATAGCAATAGCACTCATACTTTAATGTCTGTTCCGGTTTGCTAATGCTGCCGGAATGCAAAACACCAGAAATGGATCGGCTTTTATAAAGGGGGTTTATTTGGTTACAAAGTTGTAGTCTTAAGGCCCTAAAGTGTCCAAGGTAACATATCAACAGTAGGGTACCTTCGCTGGAGGATGGCCAATGGCGTCCTCACTGGAGGATGGCCAATGGCGTCCAGAAAACCTCTGTTAGCTGGCAAGGCACGTGGCTAGCATCTACTCCAGAGTTCTGGTTTCAAAATGGTTTTCTCCCAGGATGTTCCTCTCTAGGCTGCAGTTCCTCAAAAATGACACTCTTAGTTGCTCTTGGGGCGTTTTTCCTCTCTTAGCTTCTCCGGAGCAAAAGTCTGCTTTCAATGGCCATCTTCAAACTGTCTCTCATCTGCAGCTCCTCTCTTTTCAGCTCCTGTGCATTCTTCAAAGTGTCCCTCTTGGCTGTAGCAAGCTCACTGCTTCTATCTGAGCTGATACAGTGCTCTAGTAAACTAATCAAGGCCACACCACCATGGAAATTATCCAGTCAGAGTTATCACCCACAGATGGGTGGGGTGCATCTCCATGGAAACAACATAATCTAACCGTTCCAACTTAATCAACATTAATAATGTCTGCCCCCACAAGACTGCATCAAAGAACATGGCTTTTTCTGGGGGACATAATGTACACAAACTGGTGCAATGTCTAACAATCAATTTACTATAAGATATGACATTTTTTTATTAAACCTTACCCAGAAAGTATAGATAGCATCATATATTGAGTATTTTTTAATGTCCTATCCCTTAAACCCTTATAGTAAATCCAATTGTATACTTACGAGTTTACTGTGAAATTAATTTCTCTTATAACCCTCTCTTCCCCACTCTACTCTTATATGACTTTAATCTCTTTACTTTTCCTTTCCCATTTTAGCTACTGGTCTTGAGAGATGAGTGAGTTCTTTTCCTTAAGATGATGGGCAGTAGTTGAGTTGGTTGGTGGTTGGCTGGGGACACTAATCTGCTTTGGCTCTTCTTCCTCTGCCATACCCCAAAGAACTGATTTTACCTTTTCTTTTTATTTTTTGGTCCTCTGGCCCCTTTCCCTTTTGCTTAGGTGATTCACATACTGTTAACTATCTGTGAATTATTTTTATATGACATTCTTTATAAATTTGTTTATTACTGTGTAAGAAGATGGCTTTAGAATGGTACATATTATTTACCAGTATCTTATATGCTTGAAATTTGGGAGTATTGGAAATGTGATGCAAAGATAAAAAATGCTGCTAACATTTTTTCAAAAATTTATATTTTAAAGCATACTTACTATTAAAGATCTTGCTGTAAAAGCAAAGCTTATCCTCTGTTTTTATTTTTAAGCCCAATTTATTTGCCTTTTAGGGATTAGGGAAAGAGGACCCCCAAAGTGAGGAGCAGATCAAGAAGAGTTCTTTACTAATTTCAGAGAAGAGGTTAAGTAGAGTGCCATCAAAATCGCTGGATTTAAATAAGAATGAATATCTTTCTTTGGACAAAAGCAGCACTTCAGATTCTGTTGATGAAGGTAAAGAATTTCTTATAAATTTTAATAAAATTTAAGTTATGTCTTTTAATATATATCTGTGTATCAGGTGTGCTCAGATGAGTTCTATATAGAATCAAAAAGGAATGGAAGTTACAGAATGTAGAGGAGAGAGTCTGTTAACTCTAACTCATCTCTTCTTCCCTCAGAAGCCTAGAATTTGAAAATCTCTGTTATATTTAGAGTTTAAAATTCCAAACCTTAAGGCAATGGAGATGTATCAGTAGCAGTGGAAAAGCAAATGTGATAATAAAAGTCTGTATGCCCACTCCTGTGTACCGGTCAGTGGTACTGATAGAGAAAATGAGACCTAGGGAGTTTAAATCTAAAATCACATTGCTAGCTAATTATAGAGTTAGGATTAGTGACCAGGTCTCCCAGCCTGGTGTTCTTTTTACTTTACCCCAATACTTCCCAAATTCTTTTTTCTTTTACTTCTTTAATAAAAAAGATATCTTAGTAAAGGTTACTCCAGATAAGCCTGTTTTTTTTTTGTCTGTTTGTTTTGTTTTGTTTTTGTATAATTATGAAAGCAAGTCAAGCAGGTAGCCAGGGGAGAAGGAGAAGGCATTCTAAGATGAATATTAATTTAAATTAATAGTTAGCTTTCAAAAGGAAATGAAAATCTCAAAAATTCTAGAAAAGAAATCTTTTTATCAGTAAAATACTTTGAAGTATTACTCAGAATACTTAACTTCCGATGAGTACATGAAGATGCAAGCTTTTTTATGTGAAGTGGTTTTATTTTAGAATAATGGCATGAGAGTTTGAAACCAGGATTGTGGACCATTTACTCATAATGGCTTCTAAATTTGAATTGTTTTTACTGTAGGCAACTTCCATTTAATCTCCATTCACTTTTGGGGAACATTCTTAAGTTGAAATTTATTAGAAAGACAATAATACTCTATATGATGTTAAAAAGCAACTTATTTGTCTTTAGAAGATCAACAGAGATTTAGCTTAATTCTACTGTAATGATAAATACAATCAGAATCATGACCCAAAGGTGTTCTGAATTTCAAAAGTGTTATTTACTAGATGATATTTCATTACATATTTTGTATTGTTACCCATGTAATCCATGGGTTCCAGTTTGCTAATGCCGCCCTTATGCAAAATACCAGAAATGTATTGGCTTTTATAAGGGGTTTTGTTTGGTTACAAAGTTACAGTCTTATGGCCATGCAAATGACCAAACAAAGGCATCAACAGTAGGGTACCTTCACTGAAGAACACCGATGGCGTCTGGAAAACCTCTGTTAGCTGGAAAGGCACATGGCTGGCATCTGCTTGCTCCTAGGTTGTGTTTCAAAATGGTGTTCTCCAAAATGTCTCTCTAAGCTACAGCAACTCTGTGGTCCTTCTGTTTGTGAGCTTTCCTATGGCTCCAGTAAACTAATTAAAACCCACATTGAGTGGGCAGGGCCACACCTCCATGGAAACAATCCCCTCAAAGGTATTACCCACAGTTGGGTGGGTCACATCTCCATAGAAACAACCTAATCCAAAGATTCCAACCTAATCAACGCTAACACGTCTGCCCTCACAAGATTGCATCAAAGAACACGGCGTTTTGGGGGACATAATACATCAAAACCAGTACACCATGTATATGCAGAGTCTCTTATTTTACGAAAACTAAATCTGTGAAATCCAAATTCAAATCTAAAATCAAATCCAGAACCACAATAAAAACCCAAACCATATCAATGAAAACCAAATCCAAATCAGGTTAGACCTTAGTTTAAGAACACTGAAGTCTCTTATTTTAGTAAAAAAAACTAAGTCCGTGCTCTTAAAAACATACATAAAAATTCACTAGTTTTCCAAAATTATAGAAGGTATCGAGAAGACAGTTGTTGAGTTCTTTTAAAAAGATAGTGGAAGAAATTTTTTAAAAGGATAAAGTCCTGTGAGAAACTAGACTCTGCATTAGTGTCATTACCATTCATGCTTTAGTAAACAGCAGAACATGAATTAGTTATACCTTGCCTGACTGAGCCTACACTCTAGAAGATCTGCTCTGGTGCCCAGTGGTCAGATAGGTAAGTGTCACCAAAACAAGGGAATTTTTTCTTTCTCTGTTGCTCTTTTATGAGAATGGTCATTAAATAGTTGCCTCATTATTGAGTTCCTATGAAATTAACATTAACGATAAGTTACATAAAGGAACAACCCTAAAACTTGTATTAGCTGTGTACACATCTAGAAATATAGAGAATTATAGTGGTTTTGTTTCTGTGTTACAAATGAACCCTGATCCCATTGCCTCTTGCCGGTGCCACTTTTAAGTCTGTTCTGGTTTGCTTTACAGCAGCAATAACTTGCATCTAACATTCTCCACTCCATGGAGGTTTTACCTAAGGTGTATGAGATGACTATTTTTTCTGATTAGATTATCATTTAAGTTGACAGCACATGCAGGCTAGATAGCAAATCAAGTAGTCCTACTGTGTTCTCTAAGAGGGTTCCAAAATCTTGGGCTTGCTGTATGTATTAAGTAGGCATTATAATGAATCTACTTTTTTATTTTCTTGACGTTATAAGACCATTGAACTTGATGTCAATGAACTAGAAAGATACAGGAAAATGTCAAAAGTAATAAACTGTCCCAGGAGACTTGGAAATGTGTGTGTGAGTATCTGTGTGTGTGTGTGCGTGTGGGTGTGGGTTTAGAAGGAGTCAGGTAGGTGGCAGATTACTTTAAACCAACATCATTTTAATTTAAAATGATAGTAGTTTGATCCAATATTGTGAGCAGGCAGAGTGAGAAAATTAGAGTAATTTTCCTTTTCTACCACCCCTAGCTTATAATCTCTGGGAGAAGACTGGACAGTCTTGATCCAGAAATTCCTTCTATATCCATGTTATCTATCTTTGAGAGAAATCAGCAAAACAGAGCATAATGAACTGTCTCACAGAGGGACCGGAAGTAACCACTAGTCCAGCCCTTTCAATGAGGAGATTAACTGAAACTCAGATAGGCAAAATTAGACTAGAATCTGCTTTAATCTGGCTTCCTCTTTAATATTCTTATTCTATACTAGGGAATTTAGAACACATCAAGACTGAAGAATGATCTATCCAGGGGTATTTCTATATTTCCAGATATGGCTTCTAGTTCCCAGCTGCTGAACAAAATGCTAAGCAATGAGTTTTAATCTCTTAAACCATATTACTAACTTAAGTTTTGATATGTGATAATTCACAGACTAAGCTACAGAGTGTCTTTGTTTATCTAAAGGGCCTTTGCTGATAGACTTTCCCAGCATATTACCGCTTGACCATTTTTGGGGAGGAGTTCAGAGCATCTGAGAAGAATGCTGGGGGTTTCCTGGCAAATGAAGACAGTTGAGAACATGTATCCATACCCACAAGACAATTATGGCTATGTTTGAGGATATGCTTTTTCCACTGCTGTCAGTATTTACTTCTTCCACCTGGCCTGCTTTACTATGTCATGGATAGTCTTGTGAAACATCTTCCACGGGAGATAGAACTGTGAGTGGAAGCTGACCAACCAAGGGTATGAGACATCATGAGCTTCTTGATGACAGAAGTTAAATGTAGTTTAGCATAGCTGGTGTTAAACTTGGGGTGACTGGGTTTCCTAACCAAAGTGACTTATGCCCAAGAATGGAAGCTAAGTCTGAAGCAAAGTTTAGACTGGGGAAGTGGTACAGAAGAATAGGAAAATTGAAATCCATGATCTATAGGTGACAGACCAAGATGAATTAGAGACAAAAAAGCCAAGAAAAGAAAAAAGGAATCAGAATATCAGAGGATATTTATTAATTTAAAAAGGTAAGGACAGATAGACCTCAGGGGAAAGCCAGAAAAAAAGCCATGAAATAGGCTAAGGACATCAGAGAAGCAGCCATGAGACTATACTGGGTAACCTCTGCAGTTACCTGAGTTGGATTTTTGAGTAACACTCTCAAATTGTACTTGGTTTTTCAGGCGTAAAGAATGCCTTCAATCTGAGTAAGAAGACAGCAGGTCACTAGTTTTTAGAAATGGATTTAATAACTGTCCTTAGTCATCAGTTAAACTCCAAATCAACTGCTTTTCTTGCATACCTACCTAGTGCAATTTTCATACACGCTCAAAAAACTGCCAGCAGGTGGTTTTGGTTTCATTCATGTTAGTATACCCCACTGGTATTTATCTGTCTGACTTTTCCCACCATGTCTACCGGCCACTTTGAAACTGATCTTTGAAGTAGTATTTCTTCATTATAGGAAATAGTAACCAGCAACTAGGCTGGACACTGTTCCTTTTCCCACTTAAAGTATCACCTGCTAACTTAACATGTTACAGCAATACTATTGACCCTTTTATTTGGATAGGAGGCTTTAAGGTATCATGAATTTTGTAAATGAATAATCCCAAATGGAAATAGCTTATTTCATATTTTACTTCTTTGAACAAAATTTACATGCAAAAGATATTGTGAATTTCTGGTGGTGAAACTACGAATTCTATAGTTATGGGCTATGCTTCATGATATCTAATAAGGAATTCAGATAAAATATGAGAATATTGTACTGTAATGTCTATATGATGTATAATTCTTTTTCCTTCTTAAATTTTATGAACAAGGAGCTTACTTTTAAAAATTGTAGTTTCCATAGCTTCTTGGAGAAAAGGCTGATTCTAGGGCTGGAGCTGTGGGGAGGGAAAAATACAGGATGAGCCTGGAGCATCTTATAGTTCCAGAAAGTAGGGAATTACTTTAATAAAAAATGAAGGCATGTCAAAATACAGGAAGCAATGCGGTAACTCTAATTTGAGCAACAAAATCAATAATGGTATTGGATCGTAGCCTAAAGAGTAAAATAACTATCTACAAGTCAGTACTGATATAAATAGATAATTTAATGAACACATAATTGAGGGAGAAAGCACAAATCTTCCTTACAGAATTCCAAATAGTACATGTAGATAATCCCTCTTTCTTATCTAAATAGTTTAATTCTGTATTAATTCATAATTTAATTCTTCTCCCCTTGAGTATGGGGCTGAACTTAGTGACTGATTTCCAACAATAGAGCATGGAAAGGGCAAAATAGTAACTTTTTGGTGAAGAAACCTGTCAGGCACCACCTTCACCAACTGATCAAGGTTAACATCATCATAAGTCATGTTGATATCATGTACACCCTGAGTTTGATGAGGAGGGCCCTTTACTTCTGTAGCGGAATCTCCAAATATCCATAACCCAGTCTAATCATGGGAAAATATCGGACAAACCTAATTTGAGGGACATTCTAAAAATATCTGACCAGTACCTTTAAAAGTGTCAAGGACATAAAAAACAAGGGAAGATTGAGAAACTGTCATGATTGGAGGAAACTAAGGACACGTGACTACTAAATACAATGTAGTATTTTGGATTGGAGTCTGTTTCAGAAGAAGGAAAAATATACTGAATGAAGTCTAGGTAAATTGATTGTAAATGCAAAATTATTCCAAAATAAAAAAAAAATTTAAATTATGGTCCCAAATTCAAAGTCCTTTAAATAAAAATAGATCTTTACTATTTTTAACATGTTTAACATATATAACAGGTTTAATTCATTCAAAAATATTTAACACTTATGGATGTACATTGGTGTTTAAAACCAACTTGGTTCTTATTCACATGGAAAAATAGTGCAGGAAAGAGACGATAAGTCAAAAAGCTAATAAAAATATATAGGTTCTGTGAAGGAAATGAACAGGATCAAAAGAATCATCAATAGTTGTTTATGTTCTTTGTAATTATTTGAATTATTTTTACAATGCACATGTATTACTTAGGTCAGACACAGCTGTTATAGGGAAGTTACCTCACAAAATGGGGGCGTTAACTCACAAAACCTAGCAGGTTGCCTAGTTTCAGTGATTAATTTCTGTACTGAAGGACACATTATTTGAAATCGCAGTGAATAGTCTTTGCCTTCATTTAATAATATTGTTGCCGGGAGAAGGTAAATCAATGTCTTCTTGGTGTCCTTAAGTTATATTTGTACCTGTAGCAGAATAGACATAAATCATTTAATGAGGGAGAGATAGAGGTAGTAGGGGATGAATCTGGGACTAAAGAACTTTTCTGTTTCTCAGACCAGTGCCCTTTTACTTTACCAGACTGCTTCCCTTGGATTAATATCAGCAGATGCTTTACATGGCTAATTCTTAGAGCTTGATTTCTGAAATATGGGGAACTATCATCACAGTTTTCATTTGGTGTTACTGGGGCATAATCCTTGAAATAATAATATATAATCCTGGTCCTGAAATCTTTAAAATTTCAGATTGGTTTTTTTTTTTTTTTTTTTAATGCTATTTCATTTACTTTCCCAGGCTCCTATTCCTAGCATCTTTTTTCTTTTCTTTTCTTTTCCTTTTCCTTTTTCTTTTTCTTCTCTTCTTTTTTCAATTCTTCTAAGTCAAACTCTTTCTGGCAGTATAAAATAGATGTGACATTTGTGTGCTATGGAATTACAGTGATCTCACATTTCAGATCTGTCACTTACTAGCCATAAAGGCAATTTTCTTCTCTTTGTTCCTCAGTTTCCTCATTTATACAATAGAAATGATGATGATATGTCTCGTAGGATTGCTATGAGGATAAGATGCATGGCTACTTGTAAAGTGCTTAGCACAATACCTGACAGGTAGTAAATACTAAGTATGGGATATTTTATATAATGTTTCCAGGGAATATGAGAAGGGGTGAGCAGATACTGCTTCTTCATTTGTTACCAGTGGTTTTCGATATCATTATTAAGTTCCCAGAAAAGGGTAATATTCCATTAGGCATTATTTAGCTTTGAAGAATATTTTTCAGAAGAAGAATTTCTTTTATTTCCATAAAGTCTGCTGTTTTTTAATTTGCTCTTTCAAAAAATTCTTCCTTATGCTCTTGTAGAGTCTTCTTGATTTCCTTTATTTCTTTAGCCATCTCGTTGAAGTTGTTTTGGAGATTTATTTGTACTTCTTTAATTAATTGCTCCAAATTTTGTGTCTCTTGCAGCTTTTTAATTTGTTTGTTTGGCTTGTCCGTATCTTCTAGATCCTTCAAGTGCTTTGTAATTTTCTGTTGGGTTCAGAGCATTTGCTTGTCTTGAAAGGGTTATTTTGGAAAGTGCAGAATTATTTGAGCATTTATATATAATTTGGTTTGCTGGAGTGCAGTTTCCCAATTCTAGGAGCAGGTAGTGCTCTTGAGGCACAGCTTGCTAGAGTGCAGTTTCCCTAACCTACCAGCAGGTGGCACTCTCAAGTGGGTCTTCTGTGAACTTTTCCTGTGTGATGTGTGGAATCCAAACTGGGTGGGGAACCAGTCAGTGCACCGGATCTCCACGTGCACTGGGAAATGCCTATCCTGGGGCTGCAATGCAGGCCCTGAGCAGGTAGGCATGGAGTCTGATCAAGGGCACCCCACAGATGGCATGTGGGTCCTGGGTTCCGGATCTCTGCCACCCTTGCACCCGTGAGTCTTGGGGGTGTGGGAGGGGCTTCTGATCACTGGTATGGCTCCTCTCCCTACCCCGCTTCTTGCAGTTGCACCCCTCTTCCCCTCCCCTGACTTCTTTTGTGGGGGAGCAAACGCTGCCCGCTGGGTTCCCTCACAGGAGTTTTCCGCTGTGTGACTTTGGAGGATCACCCCCCAGCAGACTGTCAAGGTAGATGCACTGGAGTGGAGAGCCGCTGCTCACTCCCTTGCCTGTTGGCAGTGGTTTTGCTGCTGCTGGCCTGGGGGGCGGGTGGTTTGGACCGGGAACACACTCACGGTGTCCCTACAGATGCTGTCTCTCCTCTGTTTTTGTTGGGTGACCCTTCCACGTTTTGTGGGGACCCTCTATGTCTGGTCACACACCAGAACTGTGGTCCCTGGTGTCTTCCGGCCCCTTTCTAGTTACTTTCACTGAGGAGAAGCCTGTTCCACCTCATCTACTCTACATCTTCCCGCAGAACTAGAAGAAGAAATTCTTAGTTCTTTTAATATCTGGTTTTGAGACTAGGTTGTGAATACAGTGAGTCTTGTCTTGGGGGAGTCAGCATTAAGTCAAATTGAAATATTATTCAGGCTAGAAAGCTAGTGAGTGCAGCAGACATTATAGCCATTGATAACTTAATATTTATTGAATGTATGAGCATTCAGAAATAAGACCTGTTAATTCCTGTGGTAAATATGTATCATCCTATGTATCTCAGTATTGCCCTTGTCACGTTTGAAATATTCTTTTGAGTGATATATTATGGGAGTTAGGTGTTGTCCTAGTTTGCTAATGCTGCAGAATGCAAAACACCAGAGATGGATAGGCTTTTATAAAATGGGGGTTTATTTAGCTACACAGTCACAGTCTTAAGGCCACAAAATGTCCAGTAACACATCAGCAATCGGGTACCTTCACCGGAGGATGGCCAATGGCCTCCGGAAAACCTCTGTTAGCTAGGAAGGCAGCTGGCATCTGCTCCAAAGCTCCAGCCTCAAAACGGCTTTCTCCCAGGACGTTCCTTTCTAGCAAGCTTGCTTCTCTTCAAAACATCACTCCCAGCTGCACTGAGTTTCATCTCTGAGTTAGCATGTTTATATGGCTTCACTGATCAAGGCCCACCCTGAATGGGTGGGGCCACGCCTCCATGGGAGTATCCCACCAGAGTCACCACCCACAGCTGGGTGGGGCACAATTCAAGCAAATCTAATCAGCACCAAAAGTCTGTCCCACAAGACTACATCAAAGATAATGGCGTTTGGGGTACAAAATGCATTCAAACCGGCACATTCCACCCCCTGGACCCCAAAATGACATTATCTTTCCAAATACAAAATACATTCATTTCATCACAGTATCACAAAAACTTGAATCATTTCAGTAACAAAAGTTAAGTACAAAATCCCATCAAAATCAAATATAGGTGTGGTCAGTCCTAAGGCATACTTTTCCTTTAGCTTTGGATCTGTGGACTTAGAACAAGTTATATGCTTCCAATATACAAAGGAGGGACATTCACAGGATAAACATTCCCATTGCCATAAGGCGAAACAGTAAGGAAAACAGGGTTAACAGGACCAAAACAGTTCTTAAAACCTGCAGGACAAACTCCATTAGCTTTCAAAGTCTGAGAGTCATTTACAGAACGACGTTGCGTCCTTGGGGCTTGAGAGAGCGGGAGCCTAACCCTTCCTAAGGGCCTTTTCGGCAGCCCTTTCCTCTCCAAATGCTTAGGTGAGTGCTCCAACATACCCACACATTGGGGAGACCACCTTCTCGGCCCCACCCTCCTCAAACATCGGGGCAGCTCCCGGATTCCCTTCCATCTAAGGGGGAACACGCTCAACCCCTTAAGAACAGTGTGGTGGCAGCCAGGCTCTCCCCAATTCCCTGGGAATGTGCTCCACCCTCTTTGGGACCTCGGGTGGCAAAACTCTTCCAGAGCATCGAGGCAGAATGCCCGCCCTTGACCTCCAGGGCAAAACTCACCCTTTCCATGCATGTGGGCTGCTCCGCTCTCCCAGCCCGAGACCTCCTGACTCCAGACCTCAACCTCCATGGCTCTGTCTTTGAAGAGATTTTTCCTTTAATTTTTTCCTTGTCTGTCTCCTCCAGTCCATACCGGCAATGGCTCTGTCTGTAAAGATCTCGCAAAAATTCTGTTGGCTTTGCATGAAGCACGCAGGGGTCAAAGCCATCAGACAATAGGACTTTCCACAAATCCTTTCTGCTTAACTCCTTTTCCAATCTTGGCTTGTACTGAAATGGCGGCTGGGTTCCATGTTTGGTTCCATCCTCACGTTGGGCTGTAGCTTCTGGGATTCCACCCCCTGGAAGCCTGTAATTTTCCAAGCCATCAACTCTGGTTTCTTTGAACCCAAGAGTTCAGTTCTAAGTTTATCTCTCTCTGCTCGCATTTTACTATAAGCTGCAAGGAGAAGCCAGGATACGTCCTCCACACATAATCTGGAGATCTCCTCAGCTAAGTATTCCAGGTTGTTGCTTCCAGATTCTTCCTTCCATCTGACACCAGGACTCAATTTTGCCAAATTCTGTGCCACTTTAAAACAAGGATCACCTTTCTTCCAGTTTACAACAACATATTCATCATTTCTGTTCAAGGCCTCATCAAAAGTATCTTTAGAGTCCATATTTCCACAAACAGTCTCTTTAAAGCAGTTTTGGCCTTTTCTGTCAAGCTCCTCACAACTCTTCCAGAAACTCCCCCTTATCCATTTAAAAAGCCATTCCAACATGTTTGGTATTTGCAAACTCAGCAGCAAAAGCACCCCACTCTCGGTACCAAAATCTGTCCTAGTTTGCTAATGCTGCAGAATGCAAAACACCAGAGATGGATAGGCTTTTATAAAATGGGGGTTTATTTAGCTACACAGTCACAGTCTTAAGGCCACAAAACGTCCAGTAACACATCAGCAATCGGGTACCTTCACCGGAGGATGGCCAATGGCCTCCGGAAAACCTCTGTTAGCTAGGAAGGCAGCTGGCATCTGCTCCAAAGCTCCAGCCTCAAAACGGCTTTCTCCCAGGACGTTCCTCTCTAGCAAGCTTGCTTCTCTTCAAAACATCACTCCCAGCTGCACTGAGTTTCATCTCTGAGTCAGCATGTTTATATGGCTTCACTGATCAAGGCCCACCCTGAATGGGTGGGGCCACGCCTCCATGGGAGTATCCCACCAGAGTCACCACCCACAGCTGGGTGGGGCACATTCCAAGCAAATCTAATCAGCACCAAAAGTCTGTCCCACAAGACTACATCAAAGATAATGGCATTTGGGGGACACAATACATTCAAACCGGCACATTCCACCCCCTGGACCCCAACATGACATTATCTTTGATGTAGTCTTGTGGGACAGACTTTTGGTGCTGATTAGATTTGCTTGGAATGTGCCCCACCCAGCTGTGGGTGGTGACTCTGGTGGGATACTCCCATGGAGGCGTGGCCCCACCCATTCAGGGTGGGCCTTGATCAGTGAAGCCATATAAACATGCTGACTCAAAGAGACCGGACGGAGTGCAGCTGTGAGTGATGTTTTGAAGACGAGCAAGCTTGCTAGAGAGGAGCGTCCTGGGAGAAAGCCATTTTGAAACCAGAACTTTGGAGCAGATGCCAGCCACGTGCCTTCCCAGCTAACAGAGGTTTTCCGGATGCCATTTGCCATCCTCCAGTGAAGGTACCTGATTACTGATGTGTTACCTTGGACACTTTATGGCCTTCAGACTGTAACTGTATAGCCAAATAAACCCCCTTTTTATAAAAGCCAGTCCATCTCTGCTGTTTTGCATTCTGCAGCATTAGCAAACTCAAACAGGTGTCATTCAAGCTAAATATTTCTACATCTTTTGGATTATGACAATAGAAATATTGGTCATGTATAGTTTAATTAACTGTATGGTTTTATGAAGTTATATATGGTACATAGGTATATAATTCCAATTTGGAGTTTTAATAGTGTGCTGGAATGAAAAAAAAATTACCTTTCCTTGGTTTCTTCCATTTGTTCCCCAGAAAATATACCTGAGAAAGATCTTCATGGACGACTTTATATCAACCGGGTTTTTCATATCAGTGCTGAGAGAATGTTTGAATTGCTCTTCACCAGTTCACGTTTTATGCAGAGATTTGCCAATTCTAGAAATATAATAGGTTGGTTCTTTTGTTCTTACTTAATGAAAAATTTGGGTTAATTTTATTATTCTTAGAAGGTTGAACATATATAAACTGATTTATGTTATTGGGGGAAAAAAACAAAAAAAATTAGACATGCTTTGGTTTTGTTTTGGTGATCTCTAAACTGGTATTTTTTTTTAATTCAGTTTTATTGAGATATATTCACATACCATACAGTCATCCATAGTGTATAATCAGTTCACAGTACCATCATATAGTTGTACATTCATCACTTCAATCTATTTTTGAACATTTTCCTTACAGTAGAAAGATTAAAAATAGGAATAAAAAATAAAAGTAAAAAAGAATACCCAAATCGTCACCCCCCATTCCACCCTATTTTTCATTTAGTTTTTGTCCCCATTTTTCTACTCATCCATCCATACGCTGGATAAAGAGAGTGTGATCCACAAGGTTTTCACAATCACCCTGTCACCCTATGTAAGCTACATGTTAAACAATTGTTACAGTTTGATAGTTTCAGGTATTTCCTTCTAGCTAGTCCAATACACTAAAACCTAAAAAGGGATATTTATATAGTGCATAAGAATGCCCACCAGAGTGACCTCTCGACTCCTTTTGAATTTCTGTCTGAAACTTTTATTTTCTTTTATTACGCATCCCCCTTTTGATCAAGAAGATGTTCTCAAACCCATGATGCTGGGTCCAGGCTCATCCCGGAGAGTCATATCCTGCATTGCCAGGGAGACTTACACCCCTGGGAGTCAGGTCCCATGCAGCGGGGAGGGCAGCGAGTTCACCTGCTGAGTTGGCTTAACTAGAGAGAGAGGGCACATCTGAGCAACAAAAAGGTACTCAGGGGGAGACTCTTAGGCACAGTTGTAAGCAAGTTTAGCCTCTCCTTTGCAGTAACAAGCTTCATAAGGGCAAGTCCCATGAGAGAGGGCTGGGCATACCAAACTGTCAGTCCTAAATGTTTGTGGGAACATCAGCAACAACCCGCTTGGGGAAGTCCACCATTTCCACATTTTCCCCCAGCTCCTCAGGGGGACCCTGCATATATATTTTTATTCTCTGCCCAAATTACTTTGGGATGTATTACTGTTTCACGCTAACCTGTACAAACCTACCAGATCTCACTTCCTATTCAAAGTTCCATGTAATTATGGCATTTCAATAAACTGACCATACAAGTTAAATTATTTAGTGTACTACAGAAAATATAGATCCTGCACCAAATAAACATCTCTTCTCTTGGTCTCATATGGAAGTTGAAGTCTAGACTGGTATTTAAATGTTTTTGTTAAATTAACATGTAAATATTATAATTATTTAATTAGTTCCTGTATACAGAATTAAACTACGGACTCTTTGAAAAGTACATTTATTTATTAATGTACCATTCAATAAGGTTGAACCCATTCAGAAGGGTTCCATCTTGGAACAGCTACATCCTGATGAACATAACTTGGTACAAGAACTTTGCAAAAATGATTTGGTGGTATCTACAAAACATGAACACATGCATTCTCTATGAGTCAACAATTGCATTCCTAGTTTTATATATATATATATACACATACATATATATATATATACAAATGTGTGCTATGTGTATACATATATATATAAATGTGTGCATATGTATGCTGAATGACTTGTATTGAAGTGTTCATAGCAACATGAATTATACCACCCCCAAATTCAAAATAGTTCCAATGCCCATCCATAACAGAATGGATTAAAAAGTTGTGTATATTCACACAAAAGAATACTACATAGCAAGGAAAAAGAACGAACTACTGTGAATTAATATAAATAAATGTCACACACATCATGTTGACCAAAAGAAGCCAAATACAAAAGAATACATCCTATAAGATTCCTTTGTATAAAGTTCAGAAACAGGCAAAAGTAATCTATGGAGATAAAGTCAGCACAGTGCTTACTGTAGTGCAGGGTGGGATTGGTAAAGATTGGGAGCAAGCTTCTGGCATGCTGGTAAAGTGCTATTATTTGATCTGAGCATTGTCACACAGGTGTGTTTACTTTATGAAAATCCATGGAACTACACACTTGAGATTACATAGTCTAAGATATACCTCAATGAAAAATACCAAAACAAAGCTCCATTTAAGAAATTAACTGTACTCATTAGAAAGATTTCATTGATTATATGTTTAAAGTTTCTGGAGGCGGGGAAAGATGGTGGACTGGTGAGCTGTATGTTTTAGTTACTCCTCCAGGAAAGTAGGTAGAAAGCCAGGAACTGCGTGGACTGGACATCACAGAGCAATCTGACTTTGGGCATACTTCATACAACACTCATGAAAACGTGGAACTGCTGAGATCAGCGAAATCTGTAAGTTTTTGCGGCCAGGGGACCCGTGTCCCTCCCTGCCAGGCTCAGTCCCGTGGGAGGAGGGGCTGTCAGCTCCGGGAAGGAGAAGGGAGAACTGCAGTGGCAGCCCTTATCGGAAACTCATTCTGCTGATCCAAACTCCAACCATAGATAGACTGAGACCAGACACCGGAGAATCTGAGAGCAGCCAGCCCAGCAGAGAGGAGAGAGGCATAGAAAAAAAACAACACGAAAAACTCCAAAATAAAAGCGGAGGATTTTTGGAGTTCTGGTGAACATAGAAAGGGGAAGGGCAGAGCTCAGGCCCTGAGGCGCATATGCAAATCCCGAAGAAAAGCTGATCTCTCTGCCCTGTGGACCTTTCCTTAATGGCCCTGGTTGCTTTGTCTCTTAGCATTTCAATAACCCATTAGATCTCTGAGGAGGGCCCTTTTTTTTTTTAATCCTTTTTTCTTTTTCTTAAACAATTACTCCAAGAAGCCCGATACAGAAAGCTTCAAAGACTTGCAATTTGGGCAGGTCAAGTGAAGAGCAGAACTAAGAGAGCTCTGAGACAAAACACAATAATCCAGTGGCTGAGAAAATTCACTAAACACCACAACTTCCCAAGAAAAGGGGGGTGTCCACTCACAGCCATCATCCTGGTGGACAGGAAACACTCCTGCCCATCGCCAGCCCCATAGCCCAGAGCTGCCCCAGACAACCCAGTGTGACGGAAGTGCTTCAAATAACAGGCACACACCACAAAACTAGGCGTGGACATTAGCCTTCCCTGCAACCTCAGCTGATTGTCCCAGAGTTGGGAAGGTGGAGCAGTGTGAATTAACAAAGCCCCATTCAGCCATCATTTCAGCAGACTGGGAGCCTCCCTACACAGCCCGGCAGCCCAGAACTGCCCTGGGGGGACGGCACTCACCTGTGACATAGCACAGTCATCCCTCAACAGAGGACCCGGGGTGCACAGCCTGGAAGAGGGGCCCACTTGCAAGTCTCAGGAGCCATACGCCAATACCAAGGACTTGTGGGTCAGTGGCAGAGACAAACTGTGGCAGGACTGAACTGAAGGATTAGACTATTGCAGCAGCTTTAAAACTCTAGGATCACCAGGGAGATTTGATTGTTAGGGCCACCCCCCCTCCCTGACTGCCCAGAAACACGCCCCATATACAGGGCAGGCAACACCAACTACACACGCAAGCTTGGTACACCAATTGGACCCCACAAGACTCACTCCCCCACTCACCAAAAAGACTAAGCAGGGGAGATCTGGCTTGTGGAGAACAGGTGGCTCGTGGACGCCACCTGCTGGTTAGTTAGAGAAAGTGTACTCCACGAAGCTGTAGATCTGATAAAGTAGAGATGAGGACTTCAATTGGTCTACAAATCCTAAAAGAACCCTATCAAGTTCAGCAAATGCCACGAGGCCAAAACAACAGAAAATTATAAAGCACATGAAAAAACCAGACGATATGGATAACCCAAGCCCAAGCACCCAAATCAAAAGATCAGAAGAGACACAGCACCTAGAGCAGCTACTCAAAGAACTAAAGAGGAACAATGAGACCATAGTACGGGATACAAAGGAAATCAAGAAGACCCTAGAAGAGCATAAAGAAGACATTGCAAGACTAAATAAAAAAATGGATGATCTAATGGAAATTAAAGAAACTGTTGACCAAATTAAAAAGATTCTGGACACTCATAGTACAAGACTAGAGGAAGTTGAACAACGAATCAGTGACCTCGAAGATGACAATGGAAAATGAAAGCATAAAAGAAAGAATGGGGAAAAAAATTGAAAAAATCGAAATGGACCTCAGGGATATGATAGATCATATGAAACGTCCGAATATAAGACTCATTGGTGTCCCAGAAGGGGAAGAAAAGGGTAAAGGTCTAGGAAGAGTATTCAAAGAAATTGTTGGGGAAAACTTCCCAAATCTTCTAAACAACATAAATACACAAATCATAAATGCTCAGCGAACTCCAAATAGAATAAATCCAAATAAACCCACTCCGAGACATATACTGATCACACTGTCAAACACAGAAGACAAGGAGCAAGTTCTGAAAGCAGCAAGAGAAAAACAATTCACGACATACAAAGGAAACAGCATAAGACTAAGTAGTGACTACTCAGCAGCCACCATGGAGGCGAGAAGGCAGTGGCACGATATATTTAAAATTCTGAGTGAGAAAAATTTCCAGCCAAGAATACTTTATCCAGCAAAGCTCTCCTTCAAATTTGAGGGAGAGCTTAAATTTTTCACAGACAAACAAATGCTGAGAGTATTTGCTAACAAGAGACCTGCCCTACTGGAGATACTAAAGGGAGCCCTACAGACAGAGAAACAAAGAAAGGACAGAGAGACTTGGAGAAAGGTTCAGTACTAAAGAGATTCGGTATGGGTACAATAAAGGATATTAATAGACAGAGGGGAAAAATATGACAAACATAAGCCAAAGGATAAGATGGCTGATTCAAGAAATGCCTTCACGGTTATAACGTTGAATGTAAATGGATTAAACTCCCCAATTAAAAGATATAGATTCGCAGAATGGATCAAAAAAAATGAACCATCAATATGTTGCATACAAGAGACTCATCTTAGACACAGGGACACAAAGAAACTGAAAGTGAAAGGATGGAAAAAAATATTTCATGCAAGCTACAGCCAAAAGAAAGCAGATGTAGCAATATTAATCTCAGATAAAATAGACTTCAAATGCAGGGATGTTTTGAGAGACAAAGAAGGCCACTACATACTAATAAAAGGGGCAATTCAACAAGAAGAAATAACAATCGTAAATGTCTATGCACCCAATCAAGGTGCCACAAAATACATGAGAGAAACACTGGCAAAACTAAAGGAAGCAATTGATGTTTCCACAATAATTGTGGGAGACTTCAACACATCACTCTCTCCTATAGATAGATCAACCAGACAGAAGACCAATAAGGAAATTGAAAACCTAAACAATCTGATAAATGAATTAGATTTAACAGACATATACAGGACATTACATCCCAAATCACCAGGATACACATACTTTTCTAGTGCTCACGGAACTTTCTCCAGAATAGATCATATGCTGGGACATAAAAGAAGCCTCAATAAATTTAAAAAGATTGAAATTATTCAAAGCACATTCTCTGACCACAATGGAATACAATTAGAACTCAATAACCATCAGAGACTTAGAAAATTCACAAATACCTGGAGGTTAAACAACACACTCCTAAACAATCAGTGAGTTAAAGAAGAAATAGCAAGAGAAATTGCTAAATATATAGAGACGAATGAAAATGAGAACACAACATACCAAAACCTATGGGATGCAGCAAAAGCAGTGCTGAGGGGGAAATTTATAGCACTAAATGCATATATTAAAAAGGAAGAAAGAGGCAAAATCAAAGAACTAATGGATCAACTGAAGAAGCTAGAAAATGAACAGCAAACCAATCCTAAACCAAGTAGAAGAAAAGAAATAACAAGGATTAAAGCAGAAATAAATGACATAGAGAACAAAATAACAATAGAGAGGATAAATATCACCAAAAGTTGGTTCTTTGAGAAGATCAACAAGATTGACAAGCCCCTAGCTAGACTGACAAAATCAAAAAGAGAGAAGACCCATATAAACAAAATAATGAATGAAAAAGGTGACATAACTGCAGATCCTGAAGAAATTAAAAAAATTATAAGAGGATATTATGAACAACTGTATGGCAACAAACTGGATAATGCAGAAGAAATGGACAATTTCCTGGAAACATATGAACAACCTAGACTGACCAGAGAAGAAATAGAAGACCTCAACCAACCCATCACAAGCAAAGAGATCCAATCAGTCATCAAAAATCTTCCCACAAATAAATGCCCAGGGCCAGATGGCTTCACAGGGGAATTCTACCAAACTTTCCAGAAAGAACTGACACCAATCTTACTCAAACTCTTTCAAAACATTGAAGAAAATGGAACACTACCTAACTCATTTTATGAAGCTAACATCAATCTAATACCAAAACCAGGCAAAGATGCTACAAAAAAGGAAAACTACTGGCCAATCTCCCTAATGAATATAGATGCAAAAATCCTCAACAAAATACTTGCAAATCGAATCCAAAGACACATTAAAAAAATCATACACCATGACCAAGTGGGGTTCATTCCAGGCATGCAAGGATGGTTCAACATAAGAAAATCAATCAATGTATTACAACACATTAACAAGTCAAAAGGGAAAAATCAATCGATCATCTCAATAGATGCTGAAAAGCATTTGACAAAATCCAACATCCCTTTTTGATAAAAACACTTCAAAAGGTAGGAATTGAAGGAAACTTCCTCAATATGATAAAGAGGATATATGAAAAACCCACAGCCAGCAGAGTACTCAACGGTGAGAGACTGAAAGCCTCCCTCTAAGATCAGGAACAAGACAAGGATGCCCGCTGTCACCACTGTTATTCAACATTGTGCTGGAAGTGCTAGCCAGGGCAATCTGGCAAGACAAAGAAATAAAAGGCATCCAAATTGGAAAAGAAGAAGTAAAACTGTCATTGTTTGCAGATGATATGATCTTATATCTAGAAAACCATGAGAAATCGATGATACAGCTACTAGAGCTAATAAACAAATTTAGCAAAGTAGCGGGATAAAAGATTAATGCACATAAGTCAGTAATGTTTCTATATGCTAGAAATGAGCAAACTGAAGAGACACTCAAGAAAAAGATACCATTTTCAATAGCAACTAAAAAAATCAAGTACCTAGGAATAAACTTAACCAAAGATGTAAAAGACCTATACAAAGAAAACTACATAACTCTACTAAAAGAAATAGAAGGGGACCTTAAAAGATGGAAAAATATTCCATGTTCATGGATAGGAAGACTAAATGTCATTAAGATGTCAATTCTACCCAAACTCATCTACAGATTCAATGCAATCCCAATCAAAATTCCAACAACCTACTTTGCAGACTTGGAAAAGCTAGTTATCAAATTTATTTGGAAAGGGAAGATGCCTCGAATTGCTAAAGACACTCTAAAAAGAAAAACGAAGTGGGAGGACTTACACTCCCTGACTTTGAAGCTTATTATAAAGCCACAGTTGCCAAAACAGCATGGTACTGGCACAAAGATAGACATATAGATCAATGGAATCGAATTGAGAATTCAGAGATAGACCCTCAGATCTATGGCCAACTGATCTTTGATAAGGCCCCCAAAGTCACTGAACTGAGTCATAATGGTCTTTTCAACAAATGGGGCTGGGAGAGTTGGATATCCATATCCAAAAGAATGAAAGAGGACCCCTACCTCACTCCCTACACAAAAATTAACTCAAAATGGACCAAAGATCTCAATATAAAAGAAAGTACCATAAAACTCCTAGAAGATAATGTAGGAAAACATCTTCAAGACCTTGTATTAGGCGGCCACTTCCTAGACTTTACACCCAAAGCACAAGGAACAAAAGAGAAAATAGATAATTGGGAACTCCTCAAGCTTAGAAGTTTCTGCACCTCAAAGGAATTTCTCAAAAAGGTAAAGAGGCAGCCAACTCAATGGGAAAAAAGTTTTGGAAACCATGTATCTGATAAAAGACTGATATTTTACATATATAAAGAAATCCTACAACTCAATGACAATAGTACAGACAGCCCAATTATAAAATGGGCAAAAGATATGAAAAGACAGTTCTCTGAAGAGGAAATACAAATGGCCAAGAAACACATGAAAAAATGTTCAGCTTCACTAGCTATTAGAGAGATGCAAATTAAGACCACAATGAGATACCATCTAACACCGGTTAGAATGGCTGCCATTAAACAAACAGGAAACTACAAATGCTGGAGGGGATGTGGAGAAATTCGAACTCTTATTCATTGTTGGTGGGACTGTATAATGGTTCAGCCACTCTGGAAGTCAGTCTGGCAGTTCCTTAGAAAACTAAATATACAGTTACCATTCGATCCAGCGATTGCAGTTCTCGGTATATACCCGGAAGATCGGAAAGCAGTGACACGAACAGATATCTGCACGCCAATGTTTATAGCAGCATTATTCACAATTGCCAAGAGATGGAAACAACCCAAATGTCCTTCAACAGATGCGTGGATAAATAAAATGTGGTATATACACACAATGGAATACTACGCGGCAGTAAGAAGGAACGATCTCGTGAAACATATGACAACATGGATGAACCTTGAAGACATAATGCTGAGTGAAATAAGCCAGGCACAAAAAGAGGAATATTATATGCTACCACTAATGTGAACTTTGAAAAATGTAAAACAAATGGTTTATAATGTAGAATGTAGGGGAACTAGCAATAGAGAGCAATTAAGGAAGGAAGAACAATAATCCAAGAAGAACAGATAAGCTATTTAACATTCTGGGGATGCCCAGGAATGACTATGGTCTGTTAATTTCTGATGGATATAGTAGGAACAAGTTCACAGAAATGTTGCTATATTAGGTAACTTTCTTGGGGTAAAGTAGGAACATGTTGGAAGTTAAGCAGTTATCTTAGGTTAGTTGTCTTTTTCTTACTCCCTTGTTATGGTCTCTTTGAAATGTTCTTTTATTGTATGTTTGTTTTCTTTTTAACTTTTTTTTTCATACAGTTGATTTAAAAAAGAAGGGAAAGTTAAAAACAAAAAAAGAAAAACAAGGAAAAAAAAAGATGTAGTGCCCCCTTGAGGAGCCTGTGGAGAATGCAGGGGTATTGGCCTACCCCACCTCGATGGTTGCTAACATGACCGCAGATATAGGGGACTGGTGGTTTGATGGTTTGATCCCTGTACCATAGGTTTTACCCTTGGGAAGACGGTTGCTGCAAAGGAGAGGCTAGGCTTCCCTATGGTTGTGCCTAAGAGCCTCCTCCCAAATGCCTCTTTGTTGCTCAGATGTGGCCCTCTCTCTCTGGCTAAGCCAACTTGAAAGGTGAAATCACTGCCCTCCCCCCTACGTGGGATCAGACACCCAGGGGAGTGAATCTCCCTGGCAACGCGGAATATGACTCCCGGGGAGGAATGTAGACCTGGCATCGTGGGACGGAGAACATCTTCTTGACCAAAAGGGGGATGTGAAAAGAAATGAAATAAGCTTCAGTGGCAGAGAGATTCCAAAAGGAGCCGAGAGGTCACTCTGGTGGGCACTCTTACGCACACTTTAGACAACCCTTTTTAGGTTCTAAAGAATTGGGGTAGCTGGTGGTGGATACCTGAAACTATCAAACTAGAACCCAGAACCCATGAATCTCGAAGACAGTTGTATAAAAATGTAGCTTATGAGGGGTGACAATGGGATTGGGAAAGCTATAAGGAGCACACTCCACTTTGTCTAGTTTATGGATGGATGAGTAGAAAAATAGGGGAAGGAAACAAACAGACAAAGGTACCCAGTGTTCTTTTTTACTTCAATTGCTCTTTTTCACTCTAATTATTATTCTTGTTATTTTTGTGTGTGTGCTAATGAAGGTGTCAGGAATTGATTTAGGTGATGAATGTACAACTATGTAATGGTACTGTAAACTATCAAAAGTACGATTTGTTTTGTATGACTGCGTGGTATGTGAATATATCTGAATAAAATGAAGATAAAAAAAAAAACTTTAGTTAATACACTCATCTAATTTGGAAACTTAATAAAGAACTGCACAATGAGTTTAAATGAAAAAAAAAATAATAATAAAGTTTCTGTTTTTTCTAAATGTCTCAAATAAACTTAAGTTAATCTGAAACTGAATTTATCTTAAATATTTCAAGAGAATTTATAAACCTTGGAGCACATGGTTTAGCTTACTATGTAAAATTAGGAAAAAAACCAATGTCAACAGACATTCACGTAAGGTGAGTTGATATTTCAAAGAGAAAGCTATTCTATACCAAATTTAAATATAGTTCATTATTGAGCTGTTTTATTAACCATTAGATGTTATTCCTTTATTATAATTTGTATATAAATGTAATTATATGTTTGTAAATGTTATCATTGATAAGGATTCTAGGTACAAAAACCAATTTTTTATTTGTAGTAGAGTTGCAAAGAATTTTCTAATTGATAGCTATTAATTGAATTTTTTGATTAAATTAAGAGTTTCATAGTTTTAAAAAGCCATTTATCTTTTTCTGCCCTTCCAGTTTTAAAGATGTGGAAGATCTGAGAGATATGTATCTTCCTTTTCACTAAATAGCTTATATTTAACTTTATGTATCTGTTCTGAATATATTTTATATTTTCTCAATATTCATTTCTATTTGGAGAACTCAATGTTTCAGAAGAGTTGGATACATTATTTTCCTTAATTTCCTAAGATGATAGCTCTTGATGTCTCACTGCCACATCTCCATGGCTGAAAAGGCCCGTAAGGAGCTACCATCTTATTCCATGCTGGTACTGAATGAAGTTTCCTTTTTTTCTTTAAATTCACAATTGCATTTGCTGTCTGATATATCTGCCTTCAATATGTATGACTATATCTGCTTTTAAGGTTGCAAATGGCTTCTGGCTAATTCCAAATCTACATAGTTGTAGGCATCTTGCTGTTTAGACCTAGAATTAGTCAGAAACTTTGCCCAAAGAGAAAGCATCTGCTTGTGACAGCACACCATACTGGTATCCTCTAAACTTGTTACCAGATAATCAAACTTGAATTTCTTGAGAATAAGTTTCAAAGGCTTCTTTAAAAAGATATTTTGAGGAATTTAATAAAAATTTTTCTTTATAATCAATGGATTATTTATGGATTTAATCCAATGTTAGCATTAAAATGAATATAATCTTTTTAAAATTAGAGATTCTTTAGGGATTTTTAAATTAGGCATTCTTTTAAATCTTTATTAACAATTGTAAGGCACTACTTTTAATACTAAAAACTCAGTTTAAAGTCTTTTTACCCAACTTTCTAATTTTGAAAAAATGTAAAACCTTCAGAAAAGTTGAAAGAAAAATATAATGAAACCCCTATAATGCTTCACCTAGATTCAAAAATTTTAAAGATTTGTTACATCATGGGATCCTCAAAGTATTTGTTCTGCAGTTCCTGCTTTTTATAACTTCTGATCAATATATTAAAAATAGCCCATGTGTCCTTTTATATACTGTTACCATTTTTTTTACAGTTTCTTCCCAGGTTTTTAATACTCTGAAGACCTTTACTTCAATATTGGAGGATTGACTATTCCAGGATGTTGTTAACTCAGCTAATGATCTGGCATATGATACTCAGTAGGCACTGTTGGTAACACTGGTGAAATTACAAGCGGAATATACTTGAGAAAACAGTTTTATCTTTGTTGATAATTGTTTTGTTGAATAGTGTGCAATTTTAACAACAGAATTTAATAACTTTAAATTCTGTTTCTGATTAACAATGGATTATTTGTATTATTTTCCTGATACAGCCTTATATATCACCAAAGTAATCTTCTGAAAAGTATTTTAGAATTAATTATCTATCTTCTTTCAGGTACACCTAAATAAATAATTTTTACTACAAATCCTGGGTAATAGATTCCATGGTTTGTGATGTTGATGTTTTTAATTTAGTTGCAAGATTTTGCCAGATACTTAAAAGGCAGCTTCAGCATCCCTCATTAAATCCCTAGGCCTTGTTGTATAAAATAATTTGGGTAAAATTGACTGTATCATAAAGCTTTGCTTCATCCCTGTGTTGATGGGTAATGGATTAAAGGCCCTTATATTTTAGGATGTTGATCAATACCAGCCAGACATACTGAGTAATTGCTTAAGTCCATCTGTGCTAACAGCATTAGGTGATTTAGTCAGGTCTTTGCAAAGACATCGTGATGCTCTTACTATCCTTTGCTATAAATGGCTTGTATAAAATGATTGTGACTGTATAGTGCTGTATTCTAAAGCTGTATTTCTGTTCAAAGTGTGTTTTTACTCACTCTGTTGTTCCTTAGCAAATAAAATAATTTTGACCAGGATCTTTCCATAAATATAAAGCAGAAAAATGACCCTCTAGCTTCTTAATAAAAAAAGATTATACAGTCATTATATTCCATCTGCCTACCTTGATTAAAGATTTTGTCAGACAAGCCATTAACATTGCATTTTGAATATGACATATGATTTTTTCACAAGTTGGGATCAAGGTCACATTGTTCTATAATGACAAATAAGCTGTCTTTGAAGGTTTTAACTTCAAAGATGGGAATGTTGAAGTGTTGTTCTGTCTCTTTGATAAGGCAGGTGCTAACTACTTCTCTTCATAGGTAATGGAGACTGTGAAAAGAAGCCTCCAGATGAACCAACTTTTAATTTTATCTTTTAAAGTGTAAAGTAAGAGTGTATTAATAGAAAACAATTTAGAAGTAAGTACATCAGTGATGGGGCATATGTCACATAAGAAGGGTGCCTAACATTTAATCTGACTTTAATGTTATAACACATAGTTATAAGGAGGTTAGCACTAGCCAAAAATTTAAATTTAAATTAAAATAATTCTAAAACTCCCTCTTTGCTTTCAGTTTAAAGTCATACCCTTCAAGTTTCTAGAACTAATTTGTTTTTTGTGTTTGCTGTGATTAGATGTAGTATCTACTCCCTGGAATGTAGAAGCTGGAGGTGATCAGCTGAGAACCATGACTTACACTGTTATCCTTAATAATCCACTTACTGGAAAATGCACTGCTGCCACGGAAAAGCAGGTATGTCTACTCTGTCAATATTGCAAAAGAATCATGCTTACAGGAAGAGAGAAGATAATGACCCATCATAATTACAAGCATAGCCACTGAACAGTTTGTGGAACAGTTTAACTCCATAAATTGTAAACTTGATCTGGAACCTGTTTTTTTTTTTTAATTTTATCTTTATTGCACAGTTGTTTCCACTTTAAGACAAAATCACCTGAGCACAGTGGCAGACTAAACACTGCACAATAAAGAGCTCCAGGCTGTAATACTTGACCTCATTCATAGTAATAAAGTAAGAAAGAAAAAGAGGAAAGGTGGGGGGAAGGAAGGTGTGATGGTTAGGTTCATGTGTCAACTTGGCCGGGTGATGGTGTCCAGGTGTCTGATCAAGCAAGCACTGGCCTAACCATTACTGCAAGGACATTTGTGGCTGCTTAATAAACCAGAAGACTGGTTTATTGAATCATCAGTCAATTGACTGTACCTGTGACTGATTATATCAACAAAGGGTGTGTCTTCCACAACAAAAGAATTTAGTCAGCTGGATTTAATCCAGTCAGTTGAGCACTTTTAAGGGAGAAAAAGAGAAAACCTTCACTTCAGCTAGCCAGCTCTCCTCAGGAGTTTTTCAGACACCTTCATCAGAGCTGCCAGTTTGCTGCTGCTCTTTGGAATTTGGACTAGTGCATCCCCACAGTTGCATGAGATACTTTTATAAAATTTCATATTTACAGATATCTGTTAGTTCTCTTTCCCTAGAAAACCCTAACTAATACAGGAGGGAAAGAAAAAAAAAAGAAAAGAATGAAAGACACACAGATTGAGAAATCACATATTCTGATGCCTTTTCTCACCAGACTGGCAAAAATTTAAGTGTTTGACAACCTTTTCTGTGGGGCAATAGGCACTGTCATCCAGTGCTGGTACAGAATGCAAAAACTCTGTAAACTCTTTGGAGAAGAATTTAACAATGTCTAGCAAATCTATATATGAATTTACCCCTTGACCAAGAAAAACCACTCCTAGGAATCTAGATCAAAGATATGCTGGTAATATATGAAATGATGTATGTACAAGTCTATTCGTGTAGCACCACTTGGTTAGCAAAAATCTAGAAACAACCCAAATGACTATCAGTAGGGAACTAGTTGAAACAATTATGGTACATCCATACAATGGAATATTAGGCAGCAATCAAAAGAAATGAGGTTGATTTCTCTATATTCCTATTGCTATGTAGCAGTCTCCAGGATATATTATTAAATGAGAAAAGCAAAATAAAGAACAGTGTGACAATGTGTTTAGCATGCTACCTTTTCTTTAAGAAGAGAGTTATGTGTACACACACACAGTGGAATGATAAAACAAAATAATAAAAACACTTATCTATATGGGGACAGAAGTGACAAGGCTGGAAGCTAGAACACCACTATGAATATACCGTGTTCTGTAATTTTGACTTCGAAATGATATCTACACATAAATATAAAATAAGATTAAATTCAAATTTTTTAAAAGGACCAGTCACAAAAACTGAAAGCAAAGCAAAACAAATAAACCTAACTGGATATAAAGTTATTGGCTTCACGACACAGAGGAAAGCCATATTAAGTGGCTTTTAAAAAATAGTAATTTGACTGTATACATCCCTAGAGGGATATATTGTAAATAAAAAAAAAAAAAAAACCACTTGCAAAGAAATCAGAAACTGTTTTAAGAAATCATACCACTAATAATAATATTGAATTGCTACTTTTAATCTTTCTTGTTTTCTCTCATTATAGGTGTATGATTAAGCAAATAATTACATTAATGCCATTTTTGAGTCATATTTTATTTTATGTACATCTTTAGAATCTATTTAGGTAGACTTTGGTTTTACAAACTGTTTTTCAAATTTCACTTTCTTTTTTTTTTCCTGAAAATTTCATTATGTATTTAGCAAGAACAGAGACATTTCTACATAACCAAAAGATAGTTATCACACTCAGGAAATTAAACATTGATTATCTAATATAATCAGATTTCAAATTTTGCCAATTGTCTCAGTAACATCCTTTATGGATTTTGAGAAATCTGGGATGCAGTCAAGCTGCATGCATTACATTTGCTTATGTCTCCCTAGTTTCCTTTAATCTGTAACAGTTTTTCAGATTTTTTTTCCATAACATTAATATTTTTGAAGAGTGCAGGCCACTAACTATAAAATTGTCCCTCAGTTTATTTCTTTGTGATTAGATTCAGGTTAAACATTATTTTTTATTACAGAAGTTGCAGATTTACAGAAAAATCAGGCAGAAAATACAAAGTTCCCATATACCCCCTCACCTACAGATTACCCTTATGAGTATTATTTTTTAAAAATTTTATTCCAGTAACATATATACGACCTAAAATTTCTCCTTTTAACTACCTTCAAATATGTAATTTAGTGCTGTTAATTACGATCACAATCTTATGTTACCATCACCACCATTCTTCACTAAAACATTTCAGTCATCCCAAGTAGAAATTGTACATTTGAAGCATTAACTCCCTATTGCCTATTCCCTACACCCACTCCATCCCCTGGTAACCTATATTCTAGATTCTGACTCTGTGAGTTTGCTTTTTCTAATTATTTCCTATTAGTGGGATCATACAATATTTGTCCTTTTGTGTCTGCCTTATTTCACTCCACATGATGTCTTCAAGGTTCATCCATGTTGTGGCATGTATCAGAACTTCATTGTTTTAAGTCCAAACAATATTCCATTGTGTATATGTACCGCATTCTGTTTATCCATACATTGGTTGATGGACACTTGGGTTGCTTCCACTTTTGGCAATTATGAATAATGCCACTATGAACATGGGTGTGTAATTATCTGTTTGAGTCCCTGCTTTCAATTCTTTGGGCTATATCCACAGAAGTGGGATTGCCAGCTCATATGGTACTTCCATACTTAACTTTCTGAGAAACCACCAAACTGTCTTCCACAGCAGCTCCATCATTTTACATTTCTACTAGCAATGAATGAGTGTTGCTATTTCTCCATGTCCTCTCCAACATTTGTAATCTTCTACTTTTTTAATAGTACCCATTCTAGTAGGTGTGAAAGGGTATCTCATATAGTTTTGATTTGCATTTCCTAATGGCTAATGATGTTGAGGACCTGTTCATGTGCTTTTTGGCCATTTGTATATCTTCTTTGGAAAAAAGTCTGTTCATGTCTTTTGCCCATTTTATAATTGGGTTATTTATCTTTTTTGATGTGGAGTTGTAGGGTTTCTTAATATATTCTGGATAATAAACACTTATTGGATATATGGTTTCCAAATATTTTCTCCCTTTGTGTAGGTTGTCTTTTTATTTTCATGATGAAGTCCTTTGATGTACAAGTGTTTGTAATTTTGATGTGGTCTCATTTATCTATTTTTTCTTTTGTTGCTTGTGGTTTGCATGTAAAGTCTAAGGAACCATTACCTAACCCAAGATCCTGAAGATGCTTCCCTACATTTTATTCTAGGAGTTTATAGTTCTGGCTTTCGTATTTAAGTCTTTGATACATTTTGAGTTGATTTTTTTATATGATGTGAGATAGGGATCCACCTTCATTTTTTGCATACAGAGAGCCAGATTTCCCAGTAACATATGTTGAAGTGACTATTCTTTCCCCATTGTGTAGTCTCTGTCTCCTTGTGAAAAATCAATTGGTTGTAAATGTGAGGGTTTATTTCTGAGCACTCAGTTAGATTCCATTGGTCTATATATCTGTCCTTGTCCCAGTACCATGTTGTTTTGACTGTTGTGACTTTGTTACAAGTTTAAAGAGTGGGAAGTGTGACTATTCCAACTTTGTTCTTTTTCAAGATAGCTTTGGCTCTTTGGGGCTCCTTACCCTTCCATATAAATTTGAGGATTGCTTTTTCCATTTATGCAAAGAAAGAGGGCTGTTGGCATTTTGATTGGGATGGCATTGAATCTGTAAATTACTTTGAGTAAAATTGACCTCTTAACAATATTTAGACTTCCAATCCATGAACATGGAATGTCTTTACATCTATTTAGGACTCTTCGATTTCTTATTGCAATGTCTTATAGTTTTCTGTGTACAAGTCCTTTACATTCTTGGTTAAATTTATTCCTAGATATTTCACTCTTTTAGTTGCTATTGAAAATGGATTTTTTTCTTACAGTCTTCTTCTGATTGTTCATTTCTAGTGTGTAGAAATACTGTTGGCTTTTGGATGTTGATCTTTTACCCTGCCACTTTGCTCTATTCGTTTACTAGCTCTAGTAGCTTTGTTTTAGATTTTTCCACATTTTCTCTGTGTAGGATCAGGCCGTCTTCAAATAGGGAAAGTTTTATTTCTTCCTTTCCAATTTGAATGCCTTTTATTTCTTCTTCTTGCCTAACTCCTCTGGTAAGACCTTCCAGTACACTGTGTTTAATAATGATGGTGAGGAGGCGTGACAAGATGGTGGTATAGGGAGGTGTGGAGTTTAGTTAGTCCTTTGGAGTAACTAATAAATAGCCAGCAATAACTTTTAAACAGTTGTTTGGGGAATATCTGTGACCAGACACACATTGTACACCAGTCCGGAATGGGTGGAACAGCTGAGATCGCAGCACACAAGTGTTAGTAAAGCTCCCCAAACTACAGAGCTGGTGCACCTCCCCCACTGGCTTGGCAGGCTGAATTAGAACACTCCCCTGTGGGAAAAAGAAGCAATCTCTGCTGGGAGCAAGGAAAGGTTGCTCAATGAGGCTCTAATTGCAATTTCAATTAATGAATTTGGACTACTGAATACAAGCTATGAGCACAGATAAACCTGGAACAAGCACAAAGGAACCCTGAGGTCTCTCCCAGCAGAGAGGAGGTGGGGATTATGGAAAAAAATAAAAATAAATAAATAAAAATTTAAATAAGTAGATAAAAACAGAGCTTCTTGGAGTTGGCTGAGCTCGGAATACTGGAAAAGGGCTGTGTCCCAAGAAGAGCGGCACATAGGTCATTCTGGAGATTATTCTTATGCATTATATAGATATCCCTTTCTAGTTTTTAGTGTATTAGAAAAGCTAAAAGGAAATACCTGAAAATGTTGAACTGCAACTCAGTATCCTTGATTCTTAGAGATGATTGTATAACTGTATAGCTTACATGGTGTGCCCATGTGATTGTGAAAACCTTGTGGCTCACACTTCCTTTATCCAATGTGTGGACAGATGAGTAGAAAAATGGGGACAAAAAATAAATGAATAATAGGAGGGGAGGAGGAGTATGGGATGTTTGGGGTGTTCTTTTTTACTTTTGTTTTTATTTTTATTCTTGTTTTTATTTTTATTTTTTGGAGTAATGAAAATGTTCCAAAGATTGATTGTGGTGATGAATGCACAGCAATATGGTGATAATGTGAATAATTGATTGTGCACTTCAGATGATTGTGTGGTATGTGGATATATCTCAATAAAAATGCATTTTGAAAAAAAAATTAAAAAATGATGGTGGTGACAGTGGTCATCCTTGTCTTGTGCCTGATCTTAAAGGGAAAGCTTTCAATCTTTCACCATTAAGTAGGATGTTAGCTGTGGGTTTTTCATATATTCCCTTTATCATGTTGAGGAAGTTTCCTTCTATTCCTAGTTTCTAAGGGTTTTTATCAAGAAGGGGTGCTTGATTTTGTCAAATGAGATGATCATGTATTTTTTTCTCTCCATTCTGTTAATGTGGTATGTTAACATTAATTGATTTTCTTACACTGAACCACCTGTGTATATCTGGGATTAACCCACTTAATCATGGTATATAATTCTTTTAATGTGGTATTAGATTCGGTTTGCTGGTATTTTGTTGAGGATTTTTGCATCTATAGTCATAAGAGATATTGCTCTCTAATTTTCTTTTCTTGTGGTTTCTTTATCTGGCTTTGGTATGAAGTTAATTTTGGCTTTGCAGAATTAAGGAGTGTTCCCTACTCTTCCATTTTTTGGAAGAGTTTGAGCAGGATAAGTGTTAATTCTTGAAATGTTTGGTAAAATTCACCTGTAAAGCCATTTAGATCATCCTGGGCTTTTCTTTTTGGAGGTTTTTGATTACAGTTTCAATCTCTTTACTACTTATTGTTTTGTTGAAATCCTTTATTTCTTCTTGAGTTGGTGTTGGAAGTTTGTGTACCCCAGGAATGTGTACATTTCATATAGATTATCTAATTTGTTGGTGTACAGTTGTTCATAGTGCCCTCTTACAGTCCTTTTTATTTCAGTGGCAACAGTAGTAATGTCTATGTCACTCTTTACATTTCTGATTTTAGTCACTTATGTCCTCTCTTTTTTTCTTCATCAGTCTAGCTAAAGGTTTGTCAATTTTATTGATCTTTTCTAAGAACTCACTTTTGGTTTTGTTGATTCTCTGTATTGCTTTTTGAGGTAGTTTGGAGCTGTGTACCCCAGAAAATCATGTTCTTAAAGCTAATCCATTCCTGTGGGTGTATGTCTATTATGAGTAGAACCACTTAATGAGGTTAATTTAGTTAAGACTTGGCCTGGGGTGGGTCTTAATCCTCTTACTGGAGTCCTTTATCAATGAGATAATACATAGAGTGGGAAAGCCACAGAAGCAAGAAGGTTAAAGGAATGAAACCCGGAAGAGAAGGCAGAGAGCAGCAGACTGCCATCTAATTGATTGGAACCCACAAATATAAGCACACAAATGTGCAGACAGGAGTTACTCTCCTCTCACTGGAACACAGCAGTGGACCTATAGTGGGAGTGCAGGGTGAAAGCGCTGGGGGGAGATTAGGGGAGGGGCCCTCAAGGGTACCAAGCGCTTTGCCCACCACTTTTTTTTTTTTTTTTTTTTTTGACCTCCAGGATAAATTTTTTTTTTTAATCATCATTTTATTGAGATATATTCACATACCACGCAGTCATACAAAACAAATTGTACTTTCGATTGTTTACAGTACCATTACATAGTTGTACATTCATCACCTAAATCAATCCCTGACACCTTCATTAGCACACACACAAAAATAAGAAGAATAATAATTAGAGTGAAAAAGAGCAATTGAAGTAAAAAAGAACACTGGGTACCTTTGTCTGTTTGTTTGCTTCCCCTACTTTTCTACACATCCATCCATAAACTAGACAAAGTGGAGTTTGGTCCTTATGGCATTCCCAATCCCACTGTCACCCCTCATAAGCTACATTTTTATACAACTGTCTTCGAGATTCATGGGTTCTGGGTTGTAGTTTAATAGTTTCAGGTATCCACCACCAGCTACCCCAATTCTTTTTTTTTTTTTTTTTTTTTTTTTTAATCATCATTTTATTGAGATATATTCACATACCACGCAGTCATACAAAACAAATCGTACTTTCGATTGTTTACAGTACCATTACATAGTTGTACATTCATCACCTAAATCAATCCCTGACACCTTCATTAGCACACACACAAAAATAACAAGAATAATAATTAGAGTGAAAAAGA
This sequence comes from Choloepus didactylus, assembly GCF_015220235.1. Lineage (NCBI taxonomy): Eukaryota > Metazoa > Chordata > Mammalia > Pilosa > Megalonychidae > Choloepus > Choloepus didactylus. The sequence goes on from NC_051307.1 coordinate 79,577,015, forward strand.
GCAATTGAAGTAAAAAAGAACACTGGGTACCTTTGTCTGTTTGTTTGCTTCCCCTACTTTTCTACACATCCATCCATAAACTAGACAAAGTGGAGTTTGGTCCTTATGGCATTCCCAATCCCACTGTCACCCCTCATAAGCTACATTTTTATACAACTGTCTTCGAGATTCATGGGTTCTGGGTTGTAGTTTAATAGTTTCAGGTATCCACCACCAGCTACCCCAATTCTTTAGAACCTAAAAAAGGTTGTCTAAAGTGTGCGTAAGAGTGCCCACCAGAGTGATCTCTCGGCTCGTTTTGGAATCTCTCTGCCACTGAAGCTTATTTCATTTCCTTTCACATCCCCCTTTTGGTCAAGAAGATGTTCTCCGTCCCACGATGCCGGGTCTACATTCCTCCCCGGGAGTCATATTCCACGTTGCCAGGGAGATTCACTTCCCTGGGTGTCTGATCCCACGTAGGGGGGAGGTTTGCCCACCACTTTTAAAGCTGCATTTTCTTTATTCAGTAATTTCCCAGTTTCTGCAACCCTTTCACTATTTTCTGGAATTTTGAGAAGGCTGTGCCAGTTTTTGCTAATTGTTCAATGATTCTATGGGGGTACAACATCCTGGAGCATCTTATTCTGCCAACTTGGTTGACCAGAATTGACATTTAATACCATTTTGAGTGTAAGAGAAAATGTTACCAATATAAAATTTAAGACATTAAATAAACACCTTGTAAACTTAAATTTGAATTGTAAACATCAGTATGAATTCGTGAAGAATTTTTTCTTAAAAAAATATACTCAGACCATTGAAAAGACTTAAAATATAGCTGTGAAATCTCAGCATCAAGATTGTAGTCTCTAAGTACCATTTCCTTAGAGAAATGGCTGCTTTCACATCTGAGGCAGGGAAAGTATGAGATGAACCTGGATCACCTTGTCATAACAGAAAATGCTATCAAAAAAGTAGGAATGTTGTCAAAAGATTTAAGAACCAACATGAATGTGCTCCCACTAGCCAAAGATGGGAGAGTTTGAACACTAAAAAGAATAATGACTGCAATGGATAAAACACATCAAATATGAAAAATTCCCAGGTTAATAATATTTTCAGAAAAAAATAAATGAATTCATTACCTTTGGAAGATGGAAATGTGGTAAATTATGGGAAAGAATCAGGATAAATGTTTGCCTTTCCTATGTGAACTATGTTTTACCATAACCAAATGGTTTGTTCTGGTTTGCTAATGCTGCCATTGTACAAAATAGCAATGGACTGACTTTTATAAAGAGGGTTTATTTGGTTACAAATTTACAGTCTGAAGGCCATGAAAATGTCCAAATTAAGGTGAATATACCTTCACCAAAGGAAGGCCAGTGGCATCTGGAAAACCTCTGTTAGCTGGGAAGGCACGTGGCTGGCATCTGCTGATCCTGGGTTGTATTCTAGCTCCTCTCTCAGTTCCTGTGCATTCTTCAGAATGTTACTCTCGAGGTGTTTTTCCTCTCTTAGCTTCTCCAGAGGAAACACTGGGCTAGCATCCCCAAAGTGTCAGCAAATGCCTGCTTTCAGCAGCCTTCTGCAAAATGTCTTTCTGAGCTGCTCTCCAAAATGTCACTCTCAGCTGCTCTGAGGTCCTTCTGTTTATGAGCTCTTTTATAGGGCTCCAGTGATTAAATCAAGACCCACACATTCAGGGTCCATATCTCCATGGAAATAATTTCATCAAATGTTTCACCCACAGTTGATTGAGTCACATCTCTATGGAAACCCTCAAAGGATTCCAACCTAATGAACACTAATACGTCTGCCCCTACAAGATTATATTAAAGAACATGTCATTTTGGGGGATGTAATACATCCAAACTGGCACACGGTTCATGAGGAATTCTTCCTTTGTGGAAGAATTCCAGATAATAAGTAAATAAGGAATGATATGTTTACAATAAATATTAGTTTTTTCCAAACTTTAATAAAATCTTGGATCACGGTAGTCATCCCCAAAGGCTGATGAAACCATTAGGTGAAAGGCTGAGGAGGAAATTTATATTGAATGTTTCAAGCTAACCAATTAATCTTAACATCAATAAAGAGAGTCACCTATATATTATGTGTATTATGTGCCTTCTGGTGTGAATCATTTGGAAATAAATAGCCCCTCCTGTGGGAATTCTTGCCTATTAAACCTGAATCAAATTAAGCTTCCAGCTCTAATTACCAATTTACAAGACATAAACTTAGAAACCATATTTTTCTTTAGGTTCGGTGGAAATGGTATGGTTAAAATTACTAAGGCTTGGCCAACAACCATTTTAAATCCTGTTTTTAGGGAAAGTGATGTTTTGTTTACCCTCCTCCTTTCACTTTTTTAGTGAAGAGTAGTTCTGTGAAATTTTGATGAACTTTGGAGTGGATACTTGTTTCATTCAATTGAGTTTTGAATTTTTTCCCTAACAGGAACATTTAAAATTCTTTGTGAACTAATAAGACACAAAAGGGATTATATGGTTCCTTTCCCCTCTTCATGCCTAAAAGAAAGAAAAAAATAATTGTTTAATGAAATTAATGACACAGAGGAAACAACTACTATTTCTGCATTCCCAATAATTTGAAAGGATTTCCAGTAATAGTAAATGAAGGAGTTTTGTTCTCTTTGGTGTTTTCTAGACTCTGTATTTCAAGAGAGAGTTTTTCATATATATCATTTCAACATTTTGTTAACCATAAGGATGGTGAGGATGTGCTGGCTCGTTGAATCAAACAGAAAGAAATTTTCCTTCTTCTCAAGTCATAGATAGGGACGGTCCAAAATGGAGGCCTTCTAGCTTTGTAGATGGTCTTCTCATGCCTTTTGTAGTTTCTGAAAAGGAATCATCGTCATATATGTTCTAAATTGGGAAGAAATTTAATATATTAAACATGCACATGCAAAAATTCTTTATCTTATTTTGGCAGACACTGTATAAAGAAAGTCGAGAAGCACAATTTTATTTGGTAGATTCAGAAGTATTGACACATGATGTCCCCTACCATGATTACTTCTATACTCTGAACAGATACTGTATCATCCGATCTTCAAAACAGAAATGCAGGCTAAGGTGAGCTGTTGTGAATGAGTGTGTTAGTAACAAAAAGATAGATTATGCTCTGGTAACATATTAATCCTGAAATATTAGTGGTAGCTTTACACAACAAAGCTTTATTTCTTACTCAAATGACCTGTCCAGCAGTGGTCATCTGAGGGGTGGGGCTCTTTACTCAAGGCTCCAAGCTGACGAATGCCTTGATGTCTGGGAGCTGCACAATCCAGAACACTTGTGCCGTTCCAGTTGCTGCAGGAAAAGAGAGCTATAGAATGGGTGCATGTCTTACAGTTCATTGGCCAGAACGAGCCCCATGGGAAGGGGGCTGGGAGTTCATAGGGAGCACATGGTGAGCAGTAAAGGCCTCTGCTGTAATGAGAAATGAGAGATGGTGCTTTGAGAAAGATAACTGTGGGTCATTATATGCTTGGCCAAGTCTTAACTGAAAAAATGTAGTTACTTTGACTACTAGATTTTTTAAACAAAGCATTTAGAACATTTAGAATTTATTTTGAGCCTTTATTGCTATTTAGGTGAAGAAAATTCAGGGCAAGACAAAGGGAAGAAAGAAAATGTTAAGTACTTAGAAGAGAAAATTGGTGAAATTATTAACAGCACTGAATAATTTTTTTAAAGAAGTCATTATCAGTGAATGAATTTTCTTTTATAATCTCATTGACTTTGAATCCTTTTTTTTAAGCTTCCCACTGAATTCAGTCTTAATATAATTGCAATATTAATGTGAGTCTGTCCTTTGAATAAATATTCTTCAATCGTGTATCATCCTTTTCCTTTTTATCCTATTAGAGTTTCCACAGATTTGAAATATAGAAAACAGCCATGGGGAATTGTCAAATCTTTAATTGAGAAGAATTCCTGGAGTTCATTAGAGGACTATTTCAAACAGCTTGGTTTGTAAATTTCTTGATTTATCTATTTTTGCAAAGATAGCATTTATTAATAAAATGGATAGATTCTTCATTTGGATTCATAGCAGGAACTGTTAGATGATGTTGGGATGACATGACTCCCACTGAAGTTTTCCAACTATTCGTTCTACCACTTGTGGAATTTCAGAAGTTTTAATTTTTATTTATCTAACAAACATACAATGCTTATTATTTGCCAGAAATTTGTTCTATGTGCTTTATACATATTAACTCATTTTGTATTCATAACAACCTTGTCAGGTATACACTATTTTTTTTTCTATTTTACAAAAGAAGAAATTGAGACACAGAGAGGTAAAGTGACTTGTCCAAGATCACACAGCTCTTGCACACACAAGGAACCAAGGAACCTGCAAGTAACCAAGGAAGCTCACTGCAGGGAGGAACTTCATAACCTGTCATAAATATACATTTGTATTCATTAGCATCTTGAGAGTCCTCAGACCCACACCTCCCTTATAAGAAGGATGTAGCTTTCCTGGGATGATGTAGGTCTGCTTGGCAATGGTACTATGTACATGTGTGATCTTGGTGGAAACTGACTGGGGGCAAGTGACATAGTTGTTCTGTTAGTATATAGTTGACTGGTGGTCAGTCAACTCAGGGTCATTTAAGGCTTTATATCTAGCTGTTGAATATTTATTCTCCTTGCTTTTCTCACTTTGCTAGGTCATTATTAGATTCCCAATCAGGAGCAGAGAAAATGAAACTCAAAAATTAGTTTGGCCACTGGATAATGAATTACTAATAAAAAGTCTGGTGAAGGAAAAGGTTAAAATGAATGACAAAAATGAGGTTACATTGTTTGTAGATTTTCTTTACCTCCACATTTCCTTTCCCACCAATTCTCATTGGAAATTGGAACTATTATATGCTACTCCTTTCTTTGAGGTAGACAGTTAAGTACTACAACCTATCTTGGAAATTCTTCTAATGATCCAGTGTAAGTGGGTAGCCTGTTGTTTCCATAACTGAAATAGTTACATTAATATTTGATATAGCTCATGTTGAATATACTCTAATGAGCCCATCATTTATTAATACAGTTCGTTCTTCCTAGAATAATGAAATCTCATTATGGGGTCATTGCACTCTCTAAAGCTTTTCATTAAGATCAAGTTTGAATCTAGGCCTTCAGAACCTAAGGAATAGCTTAAAAAAACAAACAAACAAAAAGCTACCAAGGTTTTAAAAAACAGAACTACTACCCAAAACCCATGTATTTTAGAGTTGAGAAGGTTTCCCCACCAACTAAATCTTCTTCTTCTTCTTAGAATCAGATTTATTAATGGAAGAATCTGTGTTAAACCAGTCCATTGAAGACCCTGGAAAACTTAGTGGCCTACGAAGGAGAAGGCGAACATTCAACCGAACAGCAGAAATAGTTCCTAAACTGTCTTCTCAGAGAGTTTCTGGAGATGTGGGCTTAGATGCCAAAGGGGATATTACAGGTAGCTTTAACCTGATAAACAGAGATGAAAGCTTTTTAGTTCAATTATATGAAGCAGAATGTACCTCTTGTATATGAGAGAGGACAATAAGGAGATCTCTCTTTCCTTCTTTTTTTTGATAATATTTATCCAACTCTGACTACCTTAAAGATAACTAATACAGAAGTATAAAGCAGTAATTGTAAAATGGCAGGCCTTTGGCCCATAGAAGTATTTCATTTGGGCTACATGGTATTTTAAAAATTAGACATTCATATCTAGCAGTCCTTGACTCAGTTCCCTTCATAGCAGCAGTAAGTTGGAGTTCTATAGTAGCTACTCCATTAGAGTATGTGCTTTCCCAGTTTACCACAGTCCCCACCACTCCCTAACTACTCTTTCCCGTGCCTCGATTGCTTCAATCATTTATTTATGTTTCCTGCCCAGCATTTGCAAAGATTTGATTTCTAACTTTGAGTATACCACAATGATTATATGCTTTTAATCCTTATGCACTGTCAAGATGGAATTTGACTTTTTATTATTCCCTCTCTCAATTTTGAAAACATCTTGCCTCTATGAACTGTTGCGCCTCTCAGAGGTAGGAAGCTCTCTTACCTTCTCATTCTGTATTATCAAATATTATCAAATCTGCTTTTAAGGTTCTGTCTTAGTGTGAATATATTTTTCCTCCATTTAATATTAATGATCTTTAATTTTGAATTTTAAAGTTTACATGGAAAATAGGTAAGTTTTTTTTTTTTTTTTTTTTTTTTAAGGATGGAAGCATTATACAAAAATCCTGCTCTGACATTATTTGCAGAAATGGCATTTAGCTAGAGGTTATACATGATGTATTGAATTTCTTATTTAATTTTAGAGTAAATTAATTCTAATATAGGCCAAATTTGAAGAATTGACATGATTTTTCATTTTGCAGATTTATTTCGTATTACTCAGAATATCAGAAATCAAAAAAGGAATGCAGGGAATTCATCCTGAATCCCCTTGTCCTTACAAATAATTGTTCTAAAATTTCTTTAACAGCTCTTTTCAAAGGAATATTACATTTTTAATAGTAGTGATTACAATCCTTATTCTAATGTAGTCTTTTTTTTGTGTGTTCTGTAGGAAAGAAAAAGGAAATGGAAAACTATAACACCACTCTTATTGTGGTGATGAGTGTTTTGTGAGTACTTATTTGAATGCTCATTTTGGGTCTTTATTTATCTTTTAGCTAGTTTCCAAAAGGACTTGAATGGAATTGTATATTATTGTGTAGAAATTGCCAATATTTGTCTAATTTTGACCTACAAAAACAGTAATTTCATAGGCTTCAATCTGATAGTTTTGATGAATTATTTTCATAATTGTTAAATATGAAGGAATGCAAAGTACACATTTAATAGATGTTTTTATTTTTTAATAATCTGATTTATTCCTACAATCATGAATGTTTATAGGAAGTTCCATAAATTTAAAGGACCTATACAGACTCACTCACACAGACAGAGGCTGGTGAAATCCCAATAATACTGTTTTAATCTATTTGATTAGACTGGTGGTAAGAATCACTTGGGGAGCATGCCTATCAGTATTTTAAAACACACACCCCAGATTATTCTGACACAAGTGGTCTGAGGGCCACATGGTGAGAAATACTGGGGCAATTATTCTGAACCAGAATATAAGAATTTACTCAGTCATAATTAACCTAATATCTACATGGCTCCCTTTGAATCTTGAAATAGTATATTAGATTTAATTGAATTGGTTCTAACTTGTTGATATGCTCTGGATGACTTTTGTTTGGAATGAAACTCTTATATCAGGTATTTTTGCTAATTATAGATTACAGAACAAAGAACGTTTATTACTTTGAGTTTTCTAAAACATTTTAATACTCTAGTTAAATAAGTTTGCTATGACAATTTTGAATAGTAAATATTGTTATCTTTTGCATTACTTGCAGAATATTTATACTCAAATGTTGAAATAATAACTAAACCATTTCAATGCCGTAATAATTTCATAAACATATTCTCCTACTACCTTAGATTTTTTTATTTTTTAATTCTCTCTGGACTGTTAAAGGTAAATCAATATATTTTTAAGGGCAGGTCAGTATTTTAACAGAAAAAAGATAAGTAGAAAGAGATGGTATCACCTGTATATTTGCATATATGTGTAATAAGGTATGTATCCATTCACTTGGAAAGCTATAAAAACCAACAGAATAAGTTCATTTTAGCACATAACATTTTACATTTCCAAGATGAATTAAGATGACACTTCTTTGTCCAAGATGAAAATTTTGCCGAATGGTATCTTTTTTGGCTTCTACTGGGAATATGAGGCACATCATGATCTACCTAAGATCAACTCCTTATTGATCTTCATTTCCTTTTTGAAATGCAGCACTATGGGTATGTAATTGTTACACCAAAGGCACCCAAAAATAGATCTTGAAAGCTGACCTGATAATGTTCTAAGCTGTTGTTGGCACATCTACACTGGCTGGGATTCCCAGCAGAGAAGAGAGGTGTCAAAGACAACCCAGCCCACTTTATTGAAGACTTTATTGTGTGTCTGATTACCTTCCATCTTTCTTCTCAGCATCCACTTAAAGTAATTCTTTCGCTCATTTAAAATAGGGATAATTGATTTAAACAACAACGACTGAAAAATAGTCTATATAATACAGGTTTTTGAAGCTTTTGCATATATATTGTGCATTATCAATGCTTTAGGATAAGAGTGGATTAACCAGGTATGATTTGCTTTGCCTAGTTTGCTGTTGCTAGTTTTATTGAATGTGACACTGTTTCTGAAGCTGTCAAAGATAGAATATGCTGCTCAGTCATTTTACCGTCTCCATCTCCAAGAAGAGAAATCTCTAAAGTAAGTCTTTTCTTTCCCCCAATCTGTCTTCACCACGTTATTTCAATAATTATTTAGCTACAGAAAATTTAATTCCAGTTTTAGAGACTTTGGTCTTCTTACAATCCTATAATCATAAACTGCTTTTTGTTGTTTAAAGTACTGTGTTTTGTTGATAAATATATGGGGCACTGAAGATTTCTAGAAATGAAAGATCAGAAAACTGTTCTCTTTCAGTTTAGCCAAAGATATGCTGTCAAGAGCAAAAAATACTCAAAAAAACAAAGATCAAGCCCTTCGTCTAAAGGGAGTGCTCCGAGACTCCATAGTGATGCTTGAACAGGTAGGCAGTTCTGTGTACCATCGTACTTTGTACCTGTGTACCAGGATTAATCAGTTGTTCTTGTGGTTGTGGGAGAATATGTGCTATATCATTACTTGAAGAAATCCTCCTTCTAGAGGAAGGAGTTTCTGTATTATGTATATTATGTATATAGCCACTTGTATTTATTATTTTTTATAAAATAGGATACTCTATACACTATTGTATACCTTTTCTCCAATTAATAATATATTTTGAATATGTTTCCATATCAGCATGAACACATCTTCTGAATTCTTTTTATTGTTCCTTCTAGATAAAATTTTATGCTTAATATGAACTCTTTTTATACCAATGTACACTGATACTTACATATAGTGTTCATTATTTTGTTTTTATTAATCTTATATCTTGGAGATACTTCATATCAGTATATAAAGTACTTCCTCATTCTTTCAACAGCTGCATAGGATTCAGCTGTATAGATGCACCACAATTACTTTACCAGTTCTCCATTAAAGAATGAATATTGAACATTTAGGTTTTTTCTGGTCATTTGCTATTAACAGTAATTCCTGAACATAACATCATGAATATTGCTCAGTCCCATGCACCAAAACTTAGGATTCCTTTGAAAAGTAAAGATTGATTTTTTCTATTATGAATATAATACATGGTCATTTTACAAAATTGAAAAATAGAAAATAGTAAGAGAGAAAAAATTAATAGTTCTAGCATTCAGACACAATCACTGTTAATGTTTTATTTCATTCTAGCTCTTTCTCCTGTGCAATAGGTTTTTCTTTTTAGAAGAGTCAATTATTAAATCATTCTTATGGGGTCATGTAGGGCACCAAAGGTTGCAGCTTCGACTAAAAACTCTACAAATGCACATTGTCTATAGCTCCTTAGTAACTTTCTCCTCTCACTTTCAGTAAGGAGTATATCATAGATTCTCACTTTTCTCCTCCCCCTCTCCTCCCATTTCCCCCCTCACTCTCAGCTGATTACCATGCCTCACAGAGGAAAGAAAAACTTCAGGTGGGACATCCCTCCTCTGTCTATATCCAAATCACATGTTTTCTGAATTCCATCCCTCTCCCCTTGCCCAGGGGGAGCTTCCATCAGTTACCTGTGCCAGTTTGGATATATTATGCCCCCCCAAAAGCCATGTTTTAATCCAGTCTTGTGGGATGAATTAAGATGACACTTCCTTCATCCACTTCCATTGAGATGTGATTCACCCAACTGTCAGTGATACTTTTGATTAGATTATTTCCATGGAGGTGTGGCCCTGCTCATTCAGTGTAGGTCTTGGTTAGTTTACTAGAGTCCTTCAAAAAAAGATGGCCCAGACCCAGATGCTTGCTGATGCTTTGAGATGCTAGCCCAGAGTTTACTCCACAGAAGCTAAGAGAAGTCAAAAGGCCCTGAGAGCAGCTGAGAGAGACTTCTGGAGAGATGCCTGGGAGCTGATGCTGATGCTTGGAGACGCTTGGAAATGCAGACAGAAGCCTAGAGACATTTTGGAGAAAGCCATTTTGAAACAGCCCAGGAGCAAAGGAACAGCAGATGCCAGCCACGTGCCTTTCCAGCTGACAGAGGTGTTTCAGACGCCATCGGCCTTCCTTCAGTATTGACGCCATAGTTTGGACACTTTTATGGTCATAGAACTGTAAATTTGTAACTTAATAAATCTATAAAAGCCAATTCGTTTCTGGTATTTTGTATAATGGCAGCATTAGCAAACCGGAACACCCTCCTGGCCTCCCCATTTTCAGTCTCCCTCATTCAAATGACTCTTTCCCTTCAGCACATGGCCCTGCTGTTACCTCATATATTAAAAACCCTACATCATCCACATTCCTAGCCATCTACTTTATTTCTGTTCTCTCTCTCTACTCCCTTTCACAGTTAAGCTCTTTCAAAGAGTTGCCTGCTCCTGTTGCTACTATTCTATCCTTTACAACCCATTCACTTTTTACATTTTTCATCAAAATCATTCATTCGTGTATTTTAAAGAGTTAAGTTGTTGTACAAGGTTTGTTCAGAAAAATAGCAATCCTAGCACCCTCTTTTCTGTTTCTTTCCCAAAGACAACAATTCAACTCTTTTAGTTTGTTCTTTTGATATTTACCTGCATATTTATAAACAAGAATGTATTGATTCTTCTTGATTTTCAGTTTTAAACATTATCTTTTGATTTCTGATTATGGAAGACAAGGATTTGGTACCCCCACCCCCACCCCATCCTCCCTGTTTTGGTTTGCTAAAGCTGACAAAATGCAATATACCCCAAATGGACTGACTTTTAACAATGGGGATTTATTGCTTACAAGTTTACAATTCTAAGGCCATGAAAATGTCCAAATTAAGGCATCAGCAGTATGATTTCTTCTGCCTGAAGTCCTGTGATCCTCAGCTCCTCCGTCACATGGCGAGGCACATGGTGGCACCTGCTGGTCTCTCCCTTCTCTCCGGGGTTTCGTTGCTTCCAGCTTCTGGCTACAGTGGCTTCCTCTCTGCTTCTTTGGCTTTCTTTCTGAGCTTCTGTGTCCTCTCTTAGCTTCTCTCGGGCTTTTTTCTGTGTCTTCTGTCTTTTATCCTCTTACAAAGGACTGTAGTTAAGAGGATTAAGCCCCACCTGGGGCAGGTGGTGGGTCTTAATCTAATTTAGATTAACCTGATTAAGAGTTCCTACCCACAATAGGTCCACACCCACAGGAATGGATTTGCTCTAAGAACATACTTTTCTGGGGTACATACAGCTTCAAACCTTGACACTCCCAGTGAAGTTATAACATAGTTTTAATTAGATCAATAGTCAGTGTTTACTTTGTTTTAACTAAGTTTGCTATTTAGAGTTGAGCCACAGAATAAACCATGACTATTTTTCCTTTTCTGTTTTTTGTTATTCTTGAAATTGTCCTTATGGTCACAGTTGATTAGTTTATCATTAGTATTTATAATTATTTCATCTTATAATTATCTGTTGTACAAATCTCCCTACAAAATCTTCATGCATCTTTCTGATGTAAGGAAAATGTTCAGAGATAGATTGTGGTGATGAATGCATAACTATGTTATCATACTGTGGACAGTGGATTGTATACCATGGATGATTGTATGGTGTGTGAATGTATTTCAATAAAACTGAATTTAATTAAAAAAAAAAAATAAAGACTACTATTGAAATAAAAAAAGAAAAAAAATCTTCATGCACCTCTGGTATTCTATCAATGGTGCCTTCTGACTGACTCCAGTCAGGTCCAGTTGCTCTCTCTGCCAGGGGGCACAACTACCGTCCTGGGGATTGCCTTTGTCTTTCTTTGTGTCTAATGTTTCCTATATCCCTGTTTTCCTCTTCCTTGGTTTACTCTCTTCTTCTAACAGAGCACATCTAATAAATTCCGGAGAAAGAAAGTATGGAGGTAAATATTTTTAAACTTGACCTGTTTGAAAATTTTTTATTCTACCCTCCCTTCTGATTAATGGTTTGGCTGGGAACAGAATTCTAGTTTCGAAATAATTTTCCTCAGAACGTTTATTGCTCCATTCTCTCTTGGCTTCCAGTGTTACTATTGAGAACTCTGAGGCCATTATGAGTCCTAATCCTTTAATCTGGAAACTCATGCCCTTTATTTCTCGGAAATTTTCTTGAATTACGTAGTGGATGATTTCCTTCCCCTCCATTTTCTTTCTCTTGACTTTTTGCAATTCCTGTTACTCAGATGCTATTTGACTGGTTGTCTAATCTTCTTAACTTCCATACCTTTACCTTTTTGGTCTACGATCTGGGAGATTTCCTCATCTTTATCTTCTTCTATTGAGTTTTTCAATTTTTGCTAATAAGTTTTTATTTTCAAAAAGTTATCACTTCTGTGAAAAATTTTTTTTTTTTTTTTTGTATGGCATCCAAATCTTTTTTAATGACTGCATTATCTTACTTTAGTTCTGGGAACACATTACTAATAGTTAAAAATTTTTCCTCTTCTTAATACTCAATTTCCATCAAGATCCTTTTCCCCCCAGTTTGATTTCTATTTTTCAGGTTAAAGGATTTCTTTAGATGGCTGGTAGTCCTTGGTTGTCTGCTTGTGTGGATCAGAATCTCTTAACATGTGGGTGGGGCTTGTCTACTCTGATCCTCTCTGTAGGTTTGGCTTGGCTGAGCTGTTTGGTGAGAAATCCTGGTACAAGTGTTTGGTCTTTCTTCTCAGACTGGTCAGTGTCCACAGAGAAGACTCTTCCAATCTCATAACTGAAGGGTTAAGTGCTGGCTGCCAGTATCTTAGGAACTGAGTGAAGGAAGAGGGTTAGGGAAGGGTAGGGCAGAGGTGATGGTCAGTCTGAACTTTCAGTCTACATTTTTTCATATAATCCCTGTTTTTAGTATGGTATCACTGTCCTTAGTGTGACCTGGTGTTGCCCAGCCAGAGACTCTTTGTTTAATGCTCTCCAGAAAATAAAATTCTATACTTGGGCCCAGGTATTAGGAGAGAGCAAATACCCAGAGTTTCACCCAGGCCTTCTTATTTTAGCCCCTTCCTCTTTATTCCCACTTCCAGAGATTCCTGCACACCATCTCCTGAGGCTTTTGAGAATTCTTCAGGGTAAATTTGGTTGTTTCTCAGCTTCTCCTACTGTTAGCTTAGGATTCATCTTTTTTCAGGCCCTTTAAGTTATCCAACTGCTGTCCAGTTTCCAAAGTGTGTTGCTTTGTCTACCTTTCCTTTTCTCCCTGCTCTTGTGGATTTAAACCTTAAATAAGAAAATCCCCTTTCTATGACTTTAATGGGGTTTCAAGAAGAAACAAAGTTGAATGCATATACTGAGTTCTCATTCACTCTTCAGCTCACTCCTGTGTGGTTTTCTTCTCCCACAATTCCACTGATACTGCTCTAGCTAAGGTCCCTAGTGACCCCTGGCTTGTAAAACTGTACCGTTTTTTGTTTTGTTTTGTTTTTGTTTTTTTTTCAGTTTTCATCGTACAGGAAAACATTTGACGGAGCTGACTACTCACTCCCTTCTTGAAATGCTATCTAATCTTGCCTTCTTTAAAACCATTTAAAAAAAACTTTATTGAGACATAATTCACATACCATAAAAGTCACCTTTTAGTGTACAAGACAATGATTTTTAGTATATTCTCAAGGTTGTGCAGCTATTACCACTATCTTAATTCCAGAATATTTTCATCACTTCCAAAAGAAATCCCTTACCCATTAATCACTCCCCATTCTCCCCACCCCTTAGCCCCTGGCAGCCACTAATCTACTTTCTGCTTCTGTGGATTTGCCTATTTTAGACATTTTATATAAATGGAATCATACAATATGTAGCCTTTTGTGACTGGCTCCTTTCACTTAGCATAATGTAAAACTACATTTCTGTTCATTGAAACCATTTCCCGTACCTGTCCCCTCCCTGACCCAATGTTCCAGGGTTCTGTTAGATTCTCCACCCTTTTCCTCTGCTCTCCTTCTAGGTGATCTCATCTACTCCCAAGCATTAAACACCACATTTGCCATTGACTCCCAGTCACTTGCCTACTTGCCATCTTTACTTGGATGACTAACAGGCATCCCAAACTGATTGTGTCCAAAACAGAATTCAATTTTCTTCCCACACAAAAACCTAACTCTCCTATAGTCATCCTCATTTCAGAAAATACTACCATCTTGCATCTTGTTCAAGTCAAAAACTTAATAAAACGTGTAAGTATGCATTTATGTGTATGATGACTCATTTTAGTTCTGTATCCCTCACTAGTCTAGGTCCACAAAGGCAGAGAGGGTGCTTATTTGGTTCACTATTGTATATCCAGTGCTTAGCACAACATACAATAAATAAGCAATAGAATAAATATTTGCTGAATAAACGAACGAATGAATACAAAAATAAAAAGACATAATTCTTGCCCTCAAGTTGTCTACAATTTTATTAGGCAAACCAGATGTCCATGTGTACTGTAAAGAACAAAATTAAGTGTCAACATAAGTACTAAGGATAATGTTTTGGGAGTTTAGAGGCACAGTGATTAGGAAAACTACATGGAGATATTGGGTATTGGTAAGTTTTGTATAGGTGAAGAGGAATAATATGAAGCAAAGGCCTGGATGTGATCCTTGAGTTGTTTGGGTGATAGTGAGGGTCTAGACCACTGCAACTTCAGAAACTATTTAAGAAACTAAGGCTATCAATTGTATAATTTTATAATGGGACTTTTGGGAGGTAGAAGTGCAGTGCTTTAGCAAATGGGGAGAACTCTGTAGCAGTTACACTAACAGATACCCTATGGAATCAGGTGTTTTATATTCAGTATCTTATTTGGGCATCAGTATAAACAAAATTAAATATAAGTGTAAACTTTTAGCATAAAAATAATCATAAAAATTAATCTGATCTGGAAAATTAATTTTGTTTCCAGTTGAAGAGCTCACTCATTATGCTTCAGAGAACGTTTGATCTACTGAATAAGAACAAGACTGGCATGGATGTCAAAAGCCAGTGACCTTAAGGACTGAAACTATGGACACATGGAACGAAAAGAAAGCATCAGGAAGAAAAAAACAAAGGATGAAGGATTTTAATTGTCATAGGAATATTTCCATGTTTTTGCATTATTGGTACTTCTATTATGAACATTCTTTTCAATAACATTTATTTGATAATTAGTCCTCTATGACCTTAAGAATCCATCCTTTCACTTCTTATACATAACACTAAGCTGTGAATTTCTCTAGTGAACCCTGAAATATATTGTGGAATTGAATTTCTGTGATATAAAAAGAAAATGAGGCACTCTGAATTGAGCGCTACGGCCTCATTTCTACAACAGTGAGGTATGAGGTTTGATGCTTTAAGTTTATCTCTTAGCACAGAATCTGTACTTAGATCCATTCAAGAGGCTACTAAAGAGAATAAAAGAGACCTTTAAATCATTACTAATTTTAAAGGTTCGGTTTTTAGACATAACATTTCTAGATTTGTGTACTATAAATACTAAATGTCTTCATTTATTTAGTATGCAAATTCATACATGTAAATCTCACATTGATGATTATTATCTGAAAGATTCTTCAGCCATCTTGTACATTTTGTGAAACAAATTGTTGCTTTTTCTTAAGGGAGCTATGAGAGGTGAGATTGTCTTGTGTCTTTATACATCAAATGGCAAAAGAGACAATTTAGAAAAAAGGAAACGTGTATGATACCAGCACTCAAAATGAAAAACCATACTCTGAGTTTTAAAAACCAGAAGATTATGTTAAAATCTGGGCATTTAGTGACACATAATGAATACTTGAACTAAGCTTGGCTTCAGCTTAGCAGTCTTTCATGGTGAAGTGAGCCATATGGTCAAAAATAATTTGCGCATTACTTTTCAGTAGCCGAGTATGGCTTCATTCTTTATATGTGTGTGTGGCTTATTTCAGTTGATATTATAAGCCAGACACAAACTTAACTCTTTAATAAAAACTTTTGGGGACATACATGTCCCAATACAAGTGTACTGACTTTGAAGTTGTAAGGCAAACACAGGCTTAGATGCTTTCATAAAAAGTTTTTAGGCCTATATGTCTTAATACAAGTGGTTCATGAAAATTAGGATTTTGTGAACTGATTTTGATCCAGATTTATTTTTCAGGAATTAGGGAAAGTTCTGTAAGATTTTTATTGTTTTGTCCTCTTAAGATCTGTCTCTGGAACAAAAGAAAGACAGTGTACAATAACTGGTATATATTTTACTGTTTGAACAACTGTTGTCTTTAGTTACATGTTTCCTTTTTTCCATAGTCACCAAAGCTACATGGGATTGGTCAAGTCCTTTTTGAGATGCCTGTTAACAATGGAAGTATTGACTGGTAAATCCCAACTGCCCAGCTGGGGGTCACCAACCTGGGGGCTCTTTTGTAAGGATTTACTAAGTGTACGGTTATGAGAGAGTGACTGTGGATTTTAAACTTGAAACCTCTTCTCTATTAAGTTCACAAAAACTATCATTGATAAGCTGAATAGTTTTGCGTTGTTTCTTTAAAACGAGAGATTCTACTTGTACTTTATAACATACCTCAAAGAAATTGACCAAAGTTGCTTTATAAAATATGTATGCTTGCAGAATTCAATTAGCAAAACTTGAGCCTGTTATGTAAGTTAAGTTTTAATAAAACATAAAAAAATCTGAGTTTTAGTTTTTCTTCTAAAACAAAGACAAAAAAGTAGTAAGCCTGTTTTAGTGAAAACGTGTATATGGGCCTACACTCATTTTAGGGCAATTTCAGTTGACATATGCAGACTGCTGGAACTAAAATACTAGATGGTCCCCCTGGTCTAATATCCGGACTCTTCGTTAGAATGCATGAAAATGAACAAATTAGATACATTAACAGATTAAAGAGCAGCGATGGGCCTTTAAGGGACGGTTAGCAAATTTGGGGGCGGTACCTCGGCAACATTTTGCAATTGAGATCTCCCCCAACGCCTGCTACCGGCTTCTGAAAGCAGGCTTGCTGACCCACAGGTCTCACGGAGTTCGGAAATCCTCCCCGTCCCGGGTTTCCCGTATTTCCGTCTCAGCACCTCCTGCTGCCCAAGGGTTTCAGGGGTTGCCCCGCCCACGCGCCACCCGCAGGCTCCGGCCAGGGCCGGGCGAGAAGTCTGGTGGCCGCCTCGCCCCCATCTGGGGCGGGGGGTGCCGAAGGTGAAGGGCCGGGCTTGCGTCCCTCCATCCCGTCCCCCTCCCGGGGACCCGTCTGGCGAGCGACAGGGCCGCAGGCAAGGGAGGAAGGGCCTCGCCGGCGGGCTCGGCGGATCCCCGGGCGTGGCCGCGGGCGGTGCACGTGCGGGCCGGGAGGGATCCCCTGCGCCGGAGGCGAGCCACCCGGAAGCTCCCGCGGACCTCCCGGCCCGCCCCCGCCGGCAGGGTGGCGGCCGGGACCGCGCGGGTGTGGGACGCGCCGCCCGGCCGGCGTCGGGCTGGGGTCACAGGTGGACGGCGGTGGGGAGGGTGCGGCCAAGTGGAGCCGGGATCCCCGAGACTCCAGTCGTCAAGCCCGGAGCCCCGCAGAGCTGAGATCGGGAAAGGCGTTCGCGCCGCTACAGCAGCCGATCCTCCTTTCCTCCACCTGGGCCTCTTGGGCGGCGGCCGTACCTCAGACCCGGAGGGCAGGTAACTTCCCTTCTAAGGTCATTCTCCAGATCGGGCTGTGCTCGCGGCCGCCCACGTCTTCACGATTGGCTGCGGCGGCGAGGTCTGCCCCGCGCGGGGTCCGCGGAGAGGGGCTGGACGGCGACCCGAAGCACTGCCGCGGGCGCCTGGTGGCCTCCCGGGAGCCGGGTCGCGCTTCCCGACGCGTCCGCTGGCAAAAGTGGGCACACGCTTCGCCTCTCCCTGCGATCTTGAGGATGGGTTTCCACCTGTGCCCAAGCTTCGGGCGGGGGCCGGCCGGCACCCCGAGTACCCGCAGGTGAGCGCAGCCACCCGCGCCCGGGCTGTCCCGGGCCGCGTGGTCAGCTGTCGCCATGGGAACGCTGGAGCCCAGGCGGCGCCTGCCGTGCATGGGAAGGGGCGATCAAGGCCTGGAGTCCCCTGCTTGGCCAAGCGGAGCCACAAAGGCTGATGAAAACGGGACCCCTTTCTTCATATTTGTTGCGGCGTTGGTGGTTAATCAGTGAGAGGCGTGGATGTGTTTACAAAATGTGAGTTGTGTTCTTAACAGTTTAACCTACTGAAAGCTTCTTCTGACAGGCGCGAATCATGACACCAAAGGGCACTATGAAGCCTGTGAAGAAAAAGAAAACGGAAGAGCCTGAATTGGAGCCCCTGTGCTGCTGCGAGTACATAGATCGAAATGGGGAAAAGAACCACGTGGCTGCTTGTTTGTGTGATTGCCAAGATCTCGATGAAGGGTGTGACAGGTAAGTGCAAAGTGTTTCTCGGTGCCAACCCCACTGGCCCTTCTGAGAACTCCTGTATACTTTCGGCTTAGCCATCCAAACGCTAGAATTTGCTCTTGATTCTCTTTCCAAGGATCTAAAATTGAGAGTTCTCTTCTGTGTCATGTGTGAGGAGTTTATAAAGATGAATTACTCAGTAGTGTACAACTGTTTGTCCGACGACCTAGCTCAGTTTACTAGGACATTATTTTTTGTTAAAAAGGAGATCGGGGAGAGAGCAGGCAGTTAAAAGGGTAGCTGGCAAGTTAAATATATTAAAAAAATAAAATACAAGCCAGAAGAATCCATAAGTTTAAAGTTTAAAATGAACACATTAGTTCCAGAAGGTTCCTACGGTGGCAGTGGCCTCAGCATTTAGAGATTGACTATTGGATACTGGGTTGTACCTGGCCACAGAGGGTCTTGAGAGATCATTTTCCAGCTGGAAGGCATGTGGCTGTCCTGGATGGACTGCTTTCAGTGTGAGCAGCAACACTGTCTGGCTTGATGATATTGCATTTGGCTTTCATTTCACCACTATCCCAGGTAATGGAAATTTCTATGAGAAGATGATTTTTACTATCACTGAAAAAAATTCTGTACCCAACAGTGATAACTCGTTTTTTATCCAATTTCTCAATAATTACATATTCTTAAATTATCATCATACAGAAAGCATAAGGCAAGAGGAATAGGGTGTTGGCAACTTGCTTTCCTCATTAATAATTACTTCTGGTTAAAAAAGTCATTGTAACTGCAAATTGCTGACTTAGAGCTTGGTGCATTAATCTAGTCATTAAAAGCATTCCTTAGGGACCGTTGCAGTCTGGTGCCAACATTGATTCCTAAAGACCCCGTACACCCTTTGTAATTCCTCCTAGTCTTTATTACAGATGTCTTTAAATACAGGTTCTTTAGAATCTGTAGTCTGAAATCCATACTTCAAAAATGGAGTACTTGGTACTAACGAACGGAAAAATGATGCTGTTTCTATAATCTCCCATCGCTCAAGACCGCAGCTCTTCCATTAACCTTGCTAAAATGCTTCCTCCTTCCCAGCTCTTGAGATCAGGTCTGTCCCCTGAGTTCTTTGCTCTGCTCTCTCCTTCCCTCTCCTCTGGAGATTGGCTCTCAGTGTTTCCACATCCCTGCTGCTCTGTTTGGTCCCCATATTGTTATCTCCTTCTCACTTCTCAAGTTCTAGCCCTACTTTTTAAAGTTGCTTTTCTAAAATCAAATTTTCCTTAAAATCTTGCCTTTCCTTACTAGTTTAAGTGTGCAAAAAACTCAGCAAATACCGTTTTGCCCTCCAGGCCCTGATGATTTTGATCTCTAGTCTTCCTTATGCAGAACCCTGCCCCTGCCAGACTGGTTTATTCCCTGGGCCCTGGACAGGATTTGTACTGTACACATTTCTCTCCACTGGATGGCTCCTTCCCTTCTCCATCCCTACAAAATGCTAGCCAGCCTTCAAAGTCAAGCACAGATGTCAGCCTTCTCCATGGACACCTCTCTGATGGCTTCATTCAGAAGTGTTCACTCTTAGTACTCCTGATGATTTCTGACCATAATAATTCATTGGGTGATTATTGCTGCTTTGCAGTTATCTAATGTTTCTTGAATTCCTGTGCCATCTCGTCTTCACAACTAGATTGTGCAATTTTTTTGATACTTTTATGACTATATGCCCACCAGGTCTAAATGGTACTTAATGGAATATATGTGCATTTATGTGTATGTATTTAGTGGAGAAATAATCTTGGCTGTTAAATTGCTAAACATTATCTTCTCGTTCATTCATTCATTTAAAAAAAAAAAAAATAGGTGAATCCGAAAAGCTTGTGTTTACTGTTAAGGAAGTAGAATTCTTGGTCTTTGGCCTTTTATTAATTTATCCTGCTGTTTGGCATACAGTGTTCAGGGTTTTTATTTCAACAAACCCACAGGAAGTGCCTTCTCTTTGTGCTCTTTCTGAATAGATGGATTACATGTAAATCTTTACAGCCAGAAACTTGTGAAAGAATCATGGATACAATTTCTGATCGCCTCCGAATTCCTTGGCTTCGGGGAGCCAAAAAAGTTAACATTAGCATCGTTCCCCCACTCATCTTACTGCCTGTCTTCCTCCGCGTGGCTTCCTGGCACTTCCTCCTGGGGGTGGTGGTTTTGATTTCCCTTCCTGTGCTGGCCCTGTGGTACTACTACCTCACTCACAGAAGGAAAGAACAGACTCTGTTTTTCCTGAGCCTCGGACTGTTCTCACTGGGCTACATGTACTACGTGTTCCTTCAGGAAGTGGTCCCCAGAGGACGTGTGGGGCCCGTCCAGCTGGCTGTTCTCACCTGCGGCTTAGTTCTGATACTCTTAGCCTTATACAGAGCCAAGACAAATCCGGGCTACCTCAGAAATCCAGCAAGCAACGACAGCTCTGTAAGCAACAGCCAAGTTGAATACCTGAATGCAAAAGGACAGGAGAAGACCAAAGGGTTCCCTGGAGCAGATGTGTCAGGCAGTCTCAACAATCGAGCCATGAAGGATGAACTGAAGGGCTCTTCCAAGATGGTGGCCGAGAGCCCCACCAGGGTGAAGGAGGACTGGTGTGCCAAGTGCCAGCTGGTGCGACCAGCCCGTGCGTGGCATTGCCGGATATGTGGCATCTGTGTGAGGAGAATGGATCATCATTGTGTCTGGTATGTTGGAAAAATTCGGAGGCTTGGAAAATTACATTCACGTAAACCTCTCTGAGCCGTGTGATCTTTGTGCCAGCCTAAAATTTCTCTCCTTCCTGGCTTTACACCTTGTAGATATTTGTGGGCTGTTATGATGTTCCCACTTAGTCATCAGGTTTTCGAGTTTCACAAATTTAGTTCCTTCAGTCGTTTCCTGAAGGAAAATAGCAAATAGCTCAAAAGTCTCTCTGGTCTTTTTTTTTTTTAGAATTTACCAGATCAGTATAGGCCTATTGCCCTCTGCTATTCCTTTTGAACACAGAGATTAAGGAAGCCATTTCCTATTTTAGGTGACTTTGTCTTCTCAAAATACATCTTTAATCATTTTTAATGTCACCAGTAATTTCCACTGAACTTTATTGAGTTGAGGCCCTACTAAATAGCTCCTTATTTGGCAATTTGCAGAAAGATGGACTCTTTTCTGCCTCCTGGCTAGGCAGTGACAAAGGAAGACACATATGGTCCTTAAACCAAAAGTACAACTTTTAAAGATAATGTTGCAGTTTTACTGGATAAATCTAACGAAAGGGGGTAATTATTTTGAATGTGAATGTTACAAGCATCAGATTTGCAACTTTACCGCTTTTTAGGTAGTTGTTGTAAATGAATTGCACTTTTTGTGTCTAGGATCTGGTTATGCACACTTTCCGCTCAGAACAGGTGTAAGAGAAGGTGAGGGTGCAGGAAGGCACCTCAACTGCAGGGACGGCTCTTGTCTGGGGCTTTTTCTTTAGGAGTAAACAGGTTCATTTTTAGATATTCCACTTAGGTGTCTTTGTCATTTATTCCCATGTGTATGTGGTGACCCATTTACAAATGCTGGTTTGCAGAAGGCCTGACAGCCTTGCCTGAAAGCCACCTCTGCCCACTCAAGCATCCTGGTGTGTAAGGGGCTGTCTGTCCTGCCCTGCAAATGGCCATAGCCTGTAACTGCTTTTACCTGACAACAATCTGCATATTGAATTGTTCTCTTCCCTGCACCACATTTCTAGCCTCTTGGGATATTTTTATTAATATGTACTTTAGTATTTATTTCCCATAGTGTGTAATACTTCCGATTTAGCATT
This sequence comes from Choloepus didactylus, assembly GCF_015220235.1. NCBI lineage: Eukaryota > Metazoa > Chordata > Mammalia > Pilosa > Megalonychidae > Choloepus > Choloepus didactylus. Next base: position 79,599,406 of record NC_051307.1, read on the forward strand.
TATAAGTCTTTGTAATTGGGTTATTTATCCCCTTTTCCTTATCGTGGTAATTACGATGTAAAATCTCCTCCCAGTTGGGTAATAGATTTCACTTATTAATATTTAGACAAGTTTGTTAGCCAGGTTCTGCTTTTTACTTAACAAACAATATGATTAGTCCTTAAACTAATGATATGATTCCACTTTGCGAAGAGCTGAGATTCTAAGACTATCTATTATGCAAAGAGCAGAGAATGTATGACTACCTCCCTTAATAAATGGACAAGGTTTTAATTCTCTAAAGTTAAAAAAAAAGAGAAGTTACTTTTTAATAACTGAAATCCACAGTACCACTATTAAAAGCTTTCTTGTTTATTATCTGAGTTATATAGAGAACTTTTATAAACATGTTTGCTTTCCCCCCTCCTCTATGCTGTTTTGAGGATAAATAGCTGTGTTGGAGAATCAAATCATCAAGCATTTATACTTGCCCTTTCGATCTTCTTGCTCACCTCGGTGTACGGGATAACGCTGACCTTGGACACCATTTGTAGAGACAGAAGTGTCTTCACAGCTCTCTTCTATTGTCCTGGAGTTTATGCAAATCACAGGTGAGATGTGGACATCACAGTAGAGAGGCCCATGGAAGAAGGAATGGATATTGCCATTAATAGGGACTATTATTTGCTGCTAGGTGAGGAGTTTTCAGTCCAAAACATACCCTTTGGGAATGCTAGGTGTCCTCTGAAATCGCTGACAAAATTGTGCAATGGATATGTACATTTCTCTGGGGTGATGATGAAAGGATCCCTGACCCTTAAAAGTGAGGGACCAGTACTCTGGAAGTGGGACCAGTCCTGACCAGGGACTTGCAAAGTCACATGGCCATTCGCATGTCCAAGAGAGCAACAGTGAAACTAAAACAGTAAACAAACTAGTGGTCTATTTTGTCATAAAAATATCAGGAAAATCCTCCCACTTTATTGCTGCCTTTTGAGGCTTTTAGCCTCTTTATTGACTGCTTCTGACCCTTTTGAGAAGTGCTCACACTCTCTATAACCTTTCTTTCCTTTCTAACCTCTATTGGTTTTTCCTGCTCTACTTTTTTTTAATAGGTACTCATGATTACTGTGGTATCTAGGTCAAAATTTCCTTAGGCATTTTTAAGTTGGGGCACATTTATGTATTGTAAAGATGTCCACAGTATGGCAAAAGCTGGGATTTTTCAGCTTTGGCCCCAGCTAACCCCTGCTCTGAACCCCACAGTTTCCCCCTGCCTGGGTTCTTTGTTCCTTGGCCTCCGCCATTTTCCTGTGACTGGGGACTCTGGTCTCTGTGGTTCCCAATCCAAGCTGGGGCAGCTCTGCCACTGACCTGCCTTCCTTTTCTTACTTTTCACTCTTCATTTTCAGAACAGTCCCTGCTCTGTCAACATAGTACCCCATCCAGGTATTTGTTTTTATTTTAATCTGTGGACACATCTCCCCAATGGCATTATTAGAATAGATTTGATTCTCAGGGTGTTTCTTTTCTGTCCATATTGAGAGTTTTATTAGGTCGTGAAATTCTTCAGTAACACCATGGGTGATAATTGTCCTCAAGCAGAGCAAGTCTATATGTTACTATGCATGTATTTTGAAGACTTGCTGTGGACAATTTAAACAAAATAAGGAGCACAACCCTGTCACTGGCTCTCACCCCACTCTGCATATTCCATTTGCATCACCTTGTTGAGCCTTCATTTTCCTCATCTTTATGCTGAGGTCCTGGATTTAATCATCTCTGAGGTCCTTTTCAGCTTTAAAAATGAAGATTCTGAATGCATTTATTTCCAGCTAACTCCTCATGTGCAAATGTTTGCATGAAAATAATAAATGGCAGACACTAATTGGCAGTCCCTCCTTGCGGTCTCATTAACAAGCTGGAAGGAGTTTTCTTGTCCTGGATTCTTTTTGGCTTTAGGAAGCTGACATTTGAAATGCTCTGGTGCTCCTGCATATAAGTAACTAAAGGGCTTCAATATGGGAGTTATCGTTTTGTGTTCAGCAGCATTAGACTGAAAAGAATGGAGATTTATAACTTTAGCACTGCTGCTAAGTTCCCACCTTCAGCTTCCTTGAGGAAGTTTGTAGCAATCTCATGTTGTCTTAGTTTTCTTATAAATTAGGTATAACTTCTGGATTATTCATTAATTTGACAGTTTATGAACTATTATGTCAGGCACTTGCTGGTTGGGGGGGCGTGTGGAAAATAAAAAAAAGGCATCAATAATTAGAACATAAAATAGAACATGCTAATTGTCATAAGTCAAGCAGGTTATGGGCTTTCTGAGGAAAGTGAAGTTTCTTCCAGTTGGAAAGATTGGGGCAGGCATCAAAGCCCTTAAATAGTAAGTGCTACAGATGTAAAATGTTAGAACGGTGCCAGTTTTCTGTGGCAAAAAAGAACAACAAAAATGCGGCAGCCCTGATCAGCCCTTTCTCCCCTCCCAGCTTGGCTCTGTCCTTCACCTGCGTGTGGTACTCCGTGATCATTACGACGGGCATGGCCTACATCTTCCTGATCCAGCTGATAAACATCAGCTACAATGTGACGGAGCGGGAAGTCCAGCAGGCCCTTCGCCAGAAGACAGGGCGCCGGCTTCTCTGTGGGCTCATCGTGGACACAGGCCAGTACAATAGGGGCTTCCTGCGGAACTGGCACCAGTTCTCCACCCTGGGCGCCCATGCATTCCACCACCCCGCTGAGGACATTGTCTGAAGTGCCTTCTGTATGGCTCTCTGAGGGGCGGCTCTCCCTCTGCTTCCTTCCATTTTACACTTCAGTGTCCATGCAGGATGTTCATTTTGATCCCAGTTTCTTAAAGGCACTGTATGGCCATGCTCAGGTTTAGAGACTGGACTGGTGAGAAGTTAGTTTCTCTGACTTCATGACTTAAGTGTAAAAGAAGAGCCATTTCTTTCCAGTCACCTTATTAATTAACTCAATCCCGAAGAGCTGAAAGGATGTGGATTGCTAATGCCACAAACTGATAGAAGCAATTTCCATTCACTAATATGGGAGGAAAGAGTTTTAGATTAGGATAGTTTCTAATCTCTCTTTCAATCTTAATAGCCATGTGACCCTTAGTTTAGTCACTTCCCCAAGTCTCAGGTTCATCTGTAAAGTGGGGTCCCAGTGCCTACCCTGGCTACCTCACAGAGCAGTCGTGAGGATCATGTGAGGGGTGAGGTACGTGAAAAACATGAAAAAAAAATAACCATATTGATGTGCAAAGTAGTAGTATTAGGGAAATGCTAAGACTGAAGAAAAATGTTCATAGGTCAGAATATTGAAGCCGATATTATTAGGGTAATCGCTTTTCAGCATTTCAGAGTGAGAAAAAGATCCCCATAAGCCATGTCTTACAGTTATGGGAATTTCTCTCTCTGAAGTAGTAGACATTTCCTACTCAAAAAGGAGAGAAGAGCACCAGGTGGATTTATGCTACAAGTCGTCAGATCTTGAAAGGACGATTGGTAACAGTTATAATGCTAATTATTGTCAGTATAATGTATGGTGATTCTGAGTTTAGGTGATGAGTTCTTATGTATTTATCTTTCTCATGTATTTATTGTTTTGATTTACTGTAATTAACTCCAGTTCGCATTAATGTTTCTTTCCCTCTTCCCATGTTTCACCGGGTAAGGTGCTAGCAGTCTTGTGACGAAGGCTAGAAGAGGAGAACAGGCACTCACTCCTAAGGGGAACACTTCACTGTCTTTCCTGGGTAGGGTGGCTGATTAATAACAAAAGCTTGATTTTTTCTTGTTCAAGTAAGTATTTCAAATGCTGTCAGTTATAGCATGAAATTGCAAATATCAGTCTTCTGGCATTCACATAATTCTGGCATGAACTTTCTTTGAGGATTTGATTGACACATTCCCACTTAACTTGCACATTACATCTCATTCACCCTTCCCTTTCAGTTCTTCTAAATAAAAGTATCTTACTAGGTGACAAGGAAATGCATTATATGTAGTTTCCACCAGTTTATGGATTACTGTTCTTCTGTAGCTCTTTCCCAAATCACAAAGGTGTTTCTTTAATCATGTCTTAAAATTGCAAATGTATAAAAGATTAAATATTTATAATAGAATGGGTCATTCTGCCATACAGTTAAGATGAGGGAATTTGGGATGGGGAAATACCCTCTGGGATTTGTACATGCACTTTTTTTGCAACCCCAAAGATAATCCATGAGTCCTTAAATTTACCTTGTTTTATAGTTTAGTATTGGGAAAATACTGCCAGCTTTTTCTATCTTTCTGTTTATGTTTGTTTTAGCAAGAAATACAGAAATGTTGATAGAAAGTACTGCTACTTCCTGCAACCCTGCCCTCTGCAGCTAGCACCATCCCCTGTCTTGCTTGCCATTAATTAGGGCTGCCCTTTACTCAGGCTTGGGAGCTGTCTGTTGTTGCTTCCCCAGAGAAGAATTGTTTGATGAACGTTAGCCTCCCTGTCCCCTTGGGACAAGCCAAAAAGCAGCCTGGGGATGTTAGCAGAGGACATAGTTTCTACAGTGATGTCCTCTCCCTGGCCCAGAGTTGAATATTCATTTGGAATTAAAGTTGGATCTGATTAACTAATTCCTTTTCTGTATAGGTCTGAGAAGAGAGGTAGCTGTGATGTCAAGAAACCTATGGTTGTAGTGTCTCTTAAATGCCAGATATATAGCCAATTGACTCTAGCAGTTGATAATAAAAATGTATAGAAACCTTAATATGCTTAGTAATTTTAGCCTCCTGCCAAATCTTTATCAAGGATCAAAATGGGATGTGATGGAGAAGGCGGCCAAAGTCATTTGGGAGAATTAGGGATGATCACAGTCTTAACAATACACCTCTCATGGGGTTACCTGGATGAGATAACTCAGTTTCCCACACGTGGATAGGGTCTCCTTATATATCAGTCTGGCTTATTGGAATTATGATGCTTATTTTAAGTTCCTTGAGAACTCAAGATTGGCAGTTTACAGAAGATAACCAAGAACTGACAAAAGATCAATTGTTTTGTGGAGTAAAATCCTACAGAATCGTCTGTACCAAAAGGAGCAGAAAACAAAGGGCTATCCAGGAGTAGTGCTTTTGTAACTTCTAGGACATCCTTGCTCTGTGCCGTTAAGACTTTGAGCCCTTTTATGATCTGGAACTACTTGAGGGATTTCATTATAGGCGTTGGCTCTCTCTGGAGAGCAGAAGAATTTATTGTGGATCCTTTTCAAGGACAAGGCCTTTATGAACTAGAAGCATATGAGTGGGAGGATTGTCCTGTGAACCTATAAACCAGCAGTCCCTTGGCCATGGGAGCAAGCCCCTGGAACGTGATTCCAGACAAGCAGGTCCCTTTATCTTGCCCCACATCCTTGGCCTCTGTTTAATCAATATATTGGATATAAAGCTCAGTAAATGACCATCTGTATTCTGGGGAAGAGAAATAGATCCACTTGAAAGATTCAAGGGGGAAATAGTTAAGGATCAGGATTGCACAAAAAAGAGAAGTCCTTCAATATTTAAAATGTTTCTTATGACACCCAAAGAGTACTTTATGGCTCAGTGTAGCCCACCCTGAAATGAACTGCCCATTGACAATGCTCCTTTGGTAGGTTACTCCAATGCTGCCAAAGTTAAGGCCTTAAACATGTTTAAGGGAAAATGTGTTGTGTGTTTCACTTCAGCCTCATATGTGTTTGTGTTTGGGATATTGTAAATTTTTGCCATCCAAATAGTGTTTTGTTTGGTAAATGAAATAATTGTTGTCTTCCATTGTACCATCTGCCTAGAAGAAAGATTACTATAAACTTTCTCTTATGCAATAGTCTTTGGTATTTCTAATATTTTTAGCAAGAGAAAATTTTCTATACTAGAATCTTCCACTGCCAGAAAACACAATGCCAATAAGGGTCTACATAATACTGACCATTTACTTAGACTTTATTTCCTTTGGGTACGGGACATTTGTTTTTTTATTATAAAGCTTAACTAGTGTAAGCAAAAATAAGACATCTAGAAGCACAGTTTTAACCAGGATGTTTAAAAATTAACATTTTGTGAGGTATAAGGGTCTCTTTAAACAGGGTACGTAAGTTTCTATGGACTTGTTTTATTTTAGCCATATCTCTGCAATTTGAAAGTGAGAATTTCCTCAAACAAGCAATGGATTATAGAGAACTTCACTTTAGGCATCTGTTTGCAATCTGATTTTCTCATTGGGAGCTTGACAAGTATGCCGTTTTATATTAAAAATTGTAAAGGGGATGGAAGGGGAGCATGAGAGCCATGCTTATCTTAATCCTGAATAAAATTCAGTATGTTCCTGTGGATGTTTGCTGTGATTAATGTAACCTTTTTGCAAAATCAGCTAAATGCAAGCCTGTTGCTAATGGACGATTATTTACACGTCATGGGGCACTAAGTGTTTCACTGTAGTGTCAGCAACAGGCCAAAGACTTGATTACTGGGGAGACAAATTTCTTAGGGCTTGTGACTAATTACTACATTAGCCTTCCCTGTGGCACCCTGCACCTCTAGAAAATCACACTTCAGAAGCAAGGCTTTAAAACCAGACCTAATCTAGTCTAGTTAATGATGCAACTAAAATTCTTATTTCTTCAGATGGAGCCACTGAAAAGGTGCCCATGGTATAAGCTTGCAGGCTCAAGTCATGATCCTATGTTGGATGGTTTGATGGTATGAGCTGTTAGGGCTTTTAAGCCTTTTCATTTGATTACATTTCTGAGTTTGATGTTAGACTAAAGGAAATCCAGGAATACTTCTTTATGATTAAATTAGTATTTAATACTTAATATTAACTGGCCCAGCAATATTAGAGGAATTTCTGAAGCTAACTCGGGAGGCTGTGTGCTAAACATTTTGCACTGTTTTTGTACTTGTATTCATATCCTCTTATCACCTCAGATCCAGACACAAGGCCTTTTAAATGGCGATTTAAAAAATTTCTGCTATTTATGTAAAATAATGTACTGTGACCAAGTTGTTTAAATGGAAAATAAAGTGCTTTCTTTAAAGGAAAAGAGTTGGTGTTTCTTGGTATGTGTCTACTGTACTTGGTATGAATTACCTTTTAGTCTCATTTTCTTTAGTGGCCACTAGTCTTAAAAAGTTTATGGGTTTTTAGATGACAACTGTGTAATCATAGTAAAGGAAAAGATGACTGGGGACAGGAACATGGTAGAAGAAATATAGTTCAATTCAGGGTGTTTGTCATTCTGTGTAAATCATCACACATCTTCTACGGGAAAAGGAGATAAGTCATTTTGCAGGTGGTGTAGCTACATATTCCTTTAGGAAGCAAGAGACAATAACAGGAATATTCACTTGAACCACCACACAAATCCACACTCAGGGCTGGAAGGACTTTCTCATTTTACTGTGTGCATTTATGGACTGCTTGAATTTGTTGTAATAGACATGTATTTTGTAATGGGAATTTTTTCCTAGTTTTTGTCCTAGTTGTCTAAGACAGTTCATAGAAGGGACCATTTTATCAGTCTTTTATAGTCTTAGCACTCCAAAGATTAAGACATTTTGAACTGAAGATAAATATTTTGATATCTAGATCAAACTGAGCTGAGGACTAGAAGACCATGTATTATGTAGACATTGCAATCAGGAGCATCAGCAGACATTTTAATGTGTTCCTAGATTGTCTTTGATTGAGTCATTAGTTTTTGGAATGTTGCTTCACACTTATCAAGGTGCGCTGAAGAGAAGTATCTCTGGTCTCCGTTTCTCTGAAATCAAGATAAGCTGCCACTTGTTACCAACCATACAGAGGACCTTTGCTACGCAGGGCTGGTCAGAGGGACAGGGTCTGTTAGGATGCCGAGCTCTGCTACTAAGGTTCTAGGAGACTGACAACCTCTGCCTCCTTTTCTAAATATTTATTACTTTTAAAACAACTAATTAAATTGAAAGACATGTTTCCTTCCCATGCTCAAGCAGGCAAACACTCATCCTTTATAAAGTTTATTCTACTAAAACGAGGATGCATTTGAGCAGTGGGGCTCTAGACTGTTCCTTTGGAAGGATCCCATTGTGATAAATGCTTTAGTGAGCTGCTGAGTAGCAATCCAGCAGACATCAAAGAAGGAAGTTTCTAAAATAATTCCTTTGATCCTAGAAATATCTGACAGGAAGCAAATCAGGTGAGTATGTATAGGGATGGATGTGAGTGGGTAGAGGTACACACAGTGCACCAACCATGATTCCCCGCTTCCTCTCTGCACTGGTTTGTGTCCGCCGGCATAGGAAAGGCTTGTCTCACATGTGGGCTGAGTAGCAAACAGCTGGTACAAACAGTAGTCACAGTGGGGCCAGCATCTGGAAGTCTGGAAGAATTTCAGCTACCTTCCTACGGAGTTGCTGTCTCCTTTCTTCTTTTAATCTTTCCTCTTTCATAAATTTTGCAAACTTCTTCCATGTCTTAAACGTGATCCAGTGAATCCTCCTTTAAGAATAAAGAGAAAAGTGAAACACTAAGGAAAAAGTTGACTTTCCATTTGAAGTACATTAAAACTATAAGTAATAAATCTTATATGAATAAGATATATAAAAGGTGTGAAAGTTACACTTGGAATTCAGACAGAGGTGCTATGAAGAAAATCCAGCAATGAAGGGATGAGAGTCATTGATAGGTTATTTTTATTGTTGAGTGCGTGGTCAGGGGAACCCTCTTGGGGGAGGTGACATTTCAACAGAGCACCTGGTGGTTTCCGGTGATGCAGGGCCCCAAGACACGCTCAGGTGATCTGCTCACAGCCTGCACATCTGCCCAGGCCAGCGAGGGCCCTGCCAGCCAAGTCCACAAGTCTCCAAAACAAAGATGCTGGAAAATCGTATGCAGCATGTGTCTGTTGCAGGCATCGGGGCTCTGGTGCTTAGATATATATTGTTTAAAAAGTCTGCTGGTAACAACAAAATAACAGTCTTGAATTTCAGTTGAGAAAAAAATACCCCAGTGTCATGTTCTGGAAACATGGCTATGCGGTGCCTCTACTGTCATAGGGAGGCACACATGGCCTTTTAGGATAGCTATAGCACCAGGGATTAAATGGAAGCAAGATAGTCTGTCCAAGGAGGGAGTTCAAGAGTAAACAGATCATTTCAGTGCAGCGGGGGAGGTACAGTGATGGAGGTGAGCACAGGTTATGGTCCGATCTGGTGGCGAGGAGCATCAAATGTTTATGGAAGAGACAATGTCTGAACGGAAGTTTTGTTAGGCAAAGATGGGGCTTTCCTAGAAGAGGGCACATCCTGAGTAAAGGCCTAGAGGCAAGAAGAGCATGGTGTGTATAAGGAATTGTAAGCAGTTATGTTGTTGAAAAGTTTGGAGTAGCTAAAATCCTATTTTCACTGCTAGAGGCGTACATGGGATTTGTTCTGGGTCTCTTGACCATCTAAGAAAGTGCTAGAATGCAACTCAGTCCTCATAAATTTTGTGGATGTTTCTGAGCTGGTGGAATAATTACTGTTTAGTTAGGAGCTGCTTCATCTGCTTTCCTTATTCATTTAGTCCGCCACGTACACCCCCTGCACTCAGCTCTGAGGTGCACTCCCCATGCTTGACCTCCCACCCTTCCCTACTGTTCACATCTCTCTCCTGGCTATACCCATGTGTTCTGACACCACATTTTAGCTCCTCCTCGTCTTCCCTAACTGAAATGCTCTGTTCCCTCGGGGAAGTCTTCCTGGATCATCCTTGCCTGCATTTATCTTTCCTTCCTCTGAACTCCTAAAACCCAAGGTCACTATCACTGGTTTGGCACTTACTTACAGCCAGTCTGTCTGTCTGTCTGTCTGTCTATCTAATCATTTTTCTACTAAATTAGGAGAGCAAGGACCATAATACATAATTACTTAAGTATTTTTTTATGCTTGGCAACTATGTTGATAAATTACATGTGGAGATACTGTGTAATAAATGTGATATAAGTCACCAAGGTAGGGGTTCTAAACCTAGGGTCCACAAACTCCTTCAAATCTTGTGTAAAACTATTTGTGATGTGCATACGTGCTTTTCTGGGAAACAGGGCTGGGGCCTTCACCACTACCTCAGAGATGTCATAGACCCCAAAGCCCACATTAGACGCATTCTTCTTAACTTTCATATATTTTTTCACCAACCAAGTTAATGCAGAACTGCTTCAGCTAGAAGAACTGGACAAGTATGCAGCTGAGCTCTGACTGTAGAACTGCAAAAATAACTACTCATAGAAGTCTACGACCTGGTGACTAGTTCCACCATGTATAAATTCCAGATTTGTAAAATTAACTAGAGGTGATATGGATAAATAAAATTAAACTTCATGATCTTATTAGGAATCGTCTTTCCCAAACTGACTGCAATTTAAAGATCAGGCCTAAGGCCAAAAGATGTCTCTCCTTCCTTCCCTTTTACCCAAGCTTTTCTATATGATATTCATTTAGATAAAACAGAATGAGAACTCTGTCAATTTTTAAATGTTAACGTTTCTTTTAAAAGGCCTGTAACTTCAAATATTAGTGTCACTCTTACAATAAGATGCACTCATTCATTTACCACATATTCACTGTGCACTTAAGAACGGGGCACTGTCAGATACAGAGACGATAGTGAGCAGGACATGGCACTTCCACTCTGTTGGGAGGGGACAGATGCTAAACATGAAAACAATAAATTATGTAATTTGAGAAAGTCTTAAGAACTGTAAAGGAGTTAGGGCATCTGAATGCTGCATCAGATGAGATGGAGATGGTGTGTATGAAAGCCCTGTCTGACAGCCCTGAGCCACATCAGATAGCTACCCCACATGAATCTTTCCACCTGTCCATGGTGGCTAAGAAACAAAGAAAACAAAGTCAGACCAAAAGAATAACTAATAATAATACATTAGGAGGCGGGGCAAGATGGCAGACTGGTGAGCTGTATGTTTTAGTTACTCCTCCAGGAAAGTAGGTAGAAAGCCAGGAACTGCGTGGACTGGACACCACAGAGCAATCTGACTTTGGGCATACTTCATACAACACTCATGAAAACGTGGAACTGCTGACATCAGCGAAATCTGTAAGTTTTTGCGGCCAGGGGACCCGTGCCCCTCCCTGCCAGTCTCAGTCCCGTGGGAGGAGGAGCTGTCAGATCCGGGAAGGAGAAGGGAGAACTGCAGTGGCAGCCCTTATCGGAAACTCATTCTGCTGATCCAAACTCCAACCACAGATAGACGGAGACCAGACACTGGAGAATCTGAGAGCAGCCAGCCCAGCAGGGAGGAGACAGGCATAGAAACAAAACAACACAAAAAACTCCAAAATAAAAGCGGAGGATTTTTGGAGTTCTGGTGAACATAGAAAGGGGAAGGGCAGAGCTCAGGCCCGAGCCCAGGCCCTGAGGCGCATATGCAAATCCCGAAGAAAAGCTGATCTCTCTGCCCTGTGGACCTTTCCTTAATGGCCCTGGTTGCTTTGTCTCTTAGCATTTCAATAACCCATTAGATCTCTGAGGAGGGCCATTTTTTTTTTTTTTTTAATCCTTTTTTCTTTTTCTAAAACAATTACTCTAAGAAGCCCAATACAGAAAGCTTCAAAGACTTGCAATTTGGGCAGGTCAAGTCAAGAGCAGAACTAGGAGAGCTCTGAGACAAAACACAATAATCCAGTGGCTGAGAAAATTCACTAAACACCACAACTTCCCAAGAAAAGGGGGGTGTCCGCTCACAGCCATCATCCTGGTGGACAGGAAACACTCCTGCCCATCACCAGCCCCATAGCCCAGAACTGCCCCAGACAACCCAGTGTGACAGAAGTGCTTCAAATAACAGGCACACACCACAAAACTGGGCGTGGACATTAGCCTTCCCTGCAACCTCAGCTGATTGTCCCAGAGTTGGGAAGGTAGAGCAGTGTGAATTAACAAAGCCCCATTCAGCCATCATTTCAGCAGACTGGGAGCCTCCCTACACAGCCCAGCAGCCCAGAACTGCCCTGGGGGGACGGCACTCACCTGTGACATAGCACAGTCATCCCTCAACAGAGGACCAGGGGTGCACGGACTGGAAGAGGGGCCCACTTGCAAGTCTCAGGAGCCATACGCCAATACCAAGGACTTGTGGGTCAGTGGCAGAGACAAACTGTGGCAGGACTGAACTGAAGGATTAGAATATTGCAGCAGCTTTAAAACTCTAGGATCACCAGGGAGATTTGATTGTTAGAGCCACCTCCCCCTCCCTGACTGCCCAGAAACACGCCCCATATACAGGGCAGGCAACACCAACTACACACGCAAGCTTGGTACACCAATTGGACCCCACAAGACTCACTCCCCCACTCACCAAAAAGGCTAAGCAGGGGAGAACTGGCTTGTGGAGAACAGGTGGCTCGTGGACACCACCTGCTGGTTAGTTAGAGAAAGTGTACTCCACGAAGCTGTAGATCTGATAAATTAGAGATAAGGACTTCAATTGGTCTACAAATCCTAAAAGAACCCTATCAAGTTCAGCAAATGCCACGAGGCCAAAAACAACAGAAAATTATAAAGCGTATGAAAAAACCAGATGATATGGATAACCCAAGCCCAAGCACCGAAATCAAAAGATCAGAAGCGACACAGCACCTAGAGCAGCTACTCAAAGAACTAAAGATGAACAATGAGACCATAGTACGGGAGACAAAGGAAATCAAGAAGACCCTAGAAGAGCATAAAGAAGACATTGCAAGACTAAATAAAAAAATGGATGATCTTATGGAAATTAAAGAAACTGTTGACCAAATTAAAAAGATTCTGGACACTCATAGTGCAAGACTAGAGGAAGTTGAACAACAAATCAGTGACCTGGAAGATGACAGAATGGAAAATGAAAGCATAAAAGAAAGAATGGGGAAAAAAATTGAAAAAATCGAAATGGACCTCAGGGATATGATAGATAATATGAAACGTCCAAATATAAGACTCATTGGTGTCCCAGAAGGGGAAGAAAAGGGTAAAGGTCTAGGAAGAGTATTCAAAGAAATTGTTGGGGAAAACTTATCAAATCTTCTAAACAACATAAATACACAAATCATAAATGCTCAGTGAACTCCAAATAGAATAAATCCAAATAAACCCACTCCGAGACATATACTGATCACACTGTCAAACACAGAAGAGAAGGAGCAAGTTCTGAAAGCAGCAAGAGAAAAACAATTCACCACATAAAAAGGAAACAGCATAAGACTAAGTAGTGACTACTCAGCAGCCACCATGGAGGCGAGAAGGCAGTGGCACGATGTATTTAAAATTCTGAGTGAGAAAAATTTCCAGCCAAGAATACTTTATCCAGCAAAGCTCTCCTTCAAATTTGAGGGAGAGCTTAAACTTTTCACAGACAAACAAATGCTGAGAGAATTTGCTAACAAGAGACCTGCCCTACTGGAGATACTAAAGGGAGTCCTACAGACAGAGAAACAAAGAAAGGACAGAGAGACTTGGAGAAAGGTTCAGTACTAAAGAGATTCGGTATTGGTACAATAAAGGATATTAATAGACAGAGGGGAAAAATATGACAAACATAAACCAAAGGATAAGATGGCTGATTCAAGAAATGCCTTCACGGTTATAACGTTGAATGTAAATGGATTAAACTCCCCAATTAAAAGATATAGATTCGCAGAATGGATCAAAAAAAATGAACCATCAATATGTTGCATACAAGAGACTCATCTTAGACATAGGGACACAAAGAAACTGAAAGTGAAAGGATGGAAAAAAATATTTCATGCAAGCTACAGCCAAAAGAAAGCAGGTGTAGCAATATTAATCTCAGATAAAATAGACTTCAAATGCAGGGATGTTTTGAGAGACAAAGACGGCCACTACATACTAATAAAAGGGGCAATTCAGCAAGAAGAAATAACAATTGTAAATGTCTATGCACCCAATCAAGGTGCCACAAAATACATGAGAGAAACACTGGCAAAACTAAAGGAAGCAATTGATGTTTCCACAATAATTGTGGGAGACTTCAACACATCACTCTCTCCTATAGATAGATCAACCAGACAGAAGACCAGTAAGGAAATTGAAAACCTAAACAATCTGATAAATGAATTAGATTTAACAGACATCTACAGGACATTACATCCCAAATCACCAGGATACACATACTTTTCTAGTGCTCACGGAACTTTCTCCAGAATAGATCATATGCTGAGACATAAAACAAGCCTCAATAAATTTAAAAAGATTGAAATTATTCAAAGCACATTCTCTGACCACAATGGAATACAATTAGAACTCAATAACCATCAGAGACTTAGAAAATTCACAAATACCTGGAGGTTAAACAACACACTCCTAAACAATCAGTGGGTTAAAGAAGAAATAGCAAGAGAAATTGCTAAATATATAGAGACGAATGAAAATGAGAACACAACATACCAAAACCTATGGGATGCAGCAAAATCAGTGCTAAGGGGGAAATTTATAGCACTAAACGCATATATTAAAAAGGAAGAAAGAGCCAAAATCAAAGAACTAATGGATCAAATGAAGAAGCTAGAAAAAGAACAGCAAACCAATCCTAAACCAAGTAGAAGAAAAGAAAGAACAAGGATTAAAGCAGAAATAAATGACATAGAGACCAAAAAAACAATAGAGAGGATAAATATCACCAAAAGTTGGTTCTTTGAGAAGATCAACAAGATTGACAAGCCCCTAGCTAGACTGACAAAATCAAAAAGAGAGAAGACCCATATAAACAAAATAATGAATGAAAAAGGTGACATAACTGCAGATCCTGAAGAAATTAAAAAAATTATAAGAGGATACTATGAACAACTGTATGGCAACAAACTGGATAATGTAGAGGAAATGGACAATTTCCTGGAAACATATGAACAACCTAGACTGACCAGAGAAGAAATAGAAGACCTCAACCAACCCATCACAAGCAAAGAGATCCAATCAGTCATCAAAAATCTTCCCACAAATAAATGCCCAGGGCCAGATGGCTTCACAGGAGAATTCTACCAAACTTTCCAGAAAGAACTGACACCAATCTTACTCAAACTCTTTCAAAACATTGAAGAAAATGGAACACTACCTAACTCATTTTATGAAGCTAACATCAATCTAATACCAAAACCAGGCAAAGATGCTACAAAAAAGGAAAACTACCGGCCAATCTCCCTAATGAATATAGATGCAAAAATCCTCAACAAAATACTTGCAAATCGAATCCAAAGACACATTAAAAAAATCATACACCATGACCAAGTGGGGTTCATTCCAGGCATGCAAGGACGGTTCAACATAAGAAAATCAATCAATGTATTACAACACATTAACAAGTCAAAAGGGAAAAATCAATTGATCATCTCAATAGATGCTGAAAAAGCATTTGACAAAATCCAACATCCCTTTTTGATAAAAACACTTCAAAAGGTAGGAATTGAAGGAAACTTCCTCAACATGATAAAGAGCATATATGAAAAACCCACAGCCAGCAGAGTACTCAATGGTGAGAGACTGAAAGCCTTCCCTCTAAGATCAGGAACAAGACAAGGATGCCCGCTGTCACCACTGTTATTCAACATTGTGCTGGAAGTGCTAGCCAGGGCAATCTGGCAAGACAAAGAAATAAAAGGCATCCAAATTGGAAAAGAAGAAGTAAAACTGTCATTGTTTGCAGATGATATGATCTTATATCTAGAAAACCCTGAGAAATCGATGATACAGCTACTAGAGCTAATAAACAAATTTAGCAAAGTAGCGGGATACAAGATTAATGCACATAAGTCAGTAATGTTTCTATATGCTAGAAATGAACAAACTGAAGAGACACTCAAGAAAAAGATACCATTTTCAATAGCAACTAAAAAAATCAAGTACCTAGGAATAAACTTAACCAAAGATGTAAAAGACCTGTACAAAAAAACTATATAACTCTACTAAAAGAAATAGAAGGGGACCTTAAAAGATGGAAAAATATTCCATGTTCATGGATAGGAAGACTAAATGTCATTAAGATGTCAATTCTACCCAAACTCATCTACAGATTCAATGCAATCCCAATCAAAATTCCAACAACCTACTTTGCAGACTTGGAAAAGCTAGTTATCAAATTTATTTGGAAAGGGAAGATGCCTCGAATTGCTAAAGACACTCTAAAAAAGAAAAACGAAGTGGGAGGACTTACACTCCCTGACTTTGAAGCTTATTATAAAGCCACAGTTGCCAAAACAGCATGGTACTGGCACAAAGATAGACATATAGATCAATGGAATCGAATTGAGAATTCGGAGATAGACCCTCAGATCTATGGCCGACTGATCTTTGATAAGGCCCCCAAAGTCACTGAACTGAGTCATAATGGTTTTTTCAACAAATGGGGCTGGGAGAGTTGGATATCCTTATTCAAAAGAATGAAAGAGGACCCCTACCTCACCCCCTACACAAAAATTAACTCAAAATGGACCAAAGATCTCAATATAAAAGAAAGTACCATAAAACTCCTAGAAGATAATGTAGGAAAACATCTTCAAGACCTTGCATTAGGCGGCCACTTCCTAGACTTTCCACCCAAAGCACAAGCAACAAAAGAGAAAATAGATAAATGGGAACTCCTCAAGCTTAGAAGTTTCTGCACCTCAAAGGAATTTCTCAAAAAGGTAAAGAGGCAGCCAACTCAATGGGAAAAAATTTTTGGAAACCATGTATCTGACAAAAGACTGGTATCTTGCATATATAAAGAAATCCTACAACTCAATGACAATAGTACAGACAGCCCAATTATAAAATGGGCAAAAGATATGAAAAGACAGTTCTCTGAAGAGGAAATACAAATGGCCAAGAAACACATGAAAAAATGTTCAGCTTCACTAGCTATTAGAGAGATGCAAATTAAGACCACAATGAAATACCATCTAACACCGGTTAGAATGGCTGCCATTAAACAAACAGGAAAGTACAAATGCTAGAGGGGATGTGGAGAAATTCGAACTCTTATTCATTCTTGGTGGGCCTGTATAATGGTTCAGCCACTCTGGAAGTCAGTCTGGCAGTTCCTTAGAAAACTAGATATAGAGTTACCATTCGATCCAGCGATTGCACTTCTCGGTATATACCCGGAAGATCGGAAAGCAGTGACACGAACAGATATCTGCACGCCAATGTTCATAGCAGCATTATTCACAATTGCCAAGAGATGGAAACAACCCAAATGTCCTTCAACAGATGAGTGGATAAATAAAATGTGGTATATACACACGATGGAATACTACGCGGCAGTAAGAAGGAACGATCTCGTGAAACATATGACAACATGGATGAACCTTGAAGACATAATGCTGAGCGAAATAAGCCAGGCACAAAAAGAGAAATATTATATCCTACCACTAATGTGAACTTTGAAAAATGTAAAACAAATGGTTTATAATGTAGAATGTAGGGGAACTAGCAATAGAGAGCAATTAAGGAAGGGGGAACAATAATCCAAGAAGAACAGATAAGCTATTTAACGTTCTGGGGATGCCCAGGAATGACTATGGTCTGTTAATTTCTGATGGATATAGTAGGAGCAAGTTCACAGAAATGTTGCTATATTAGGTAACTTTCTTGGGGTAAAGTAGGAACATGTTGGAAGTTAAGCAGTTATCTTAGGTTAGTTGTCTTTTTCTTACTCCCTTGTTATGGTCTCTTTGAAATGTTCTTTTATTGTATGTTTGTTTTCTTTTTAACTTTTTTTTCATACAGTTGATTTAAAAAAGAAGGGAAAGTTAAAAAAAAAAAAAAAGAAAAGAAAAACAAGGAAAAAAAAAAGATGTAGTGCCCCTTGAGGAGCCTGTGGAGAATGCAGGGGTATTCGCCTACCCCACCTCCATGGTTGCTAATATGACCACAGACATAGGGGACTGGTGGTTTGATGGGTTGAGCCCTCTACCACAGGTTTTGCCCGTGGGAAGACAGTTGCTGCAAAGGAGAGGCTAGGCCTCCCTATGGTTGTGCCTAAGAGCCTCCTCCCGAATGCCTCTTTGTTGCTCAGATGTGGCCCTCTCTCTCTGGCTAAGCCAACTTGAAAGGTGAAATCACTGCCCTCCCCCCTACGTGGGATCAGACACCCAGGGGAGTGAATCTCCCTGGCAACGTGGAATATGACTCCCGGGGAGGAATGTAGACCTGGCATCGTGGGACGGAGAACATCTTCTTGACCAAAAGGGGGATGTGAAAGGAAATGAAATAAGCTTCAGTGGCAGAGAGATTCCAAAAGGAGCCGAGAGGTCACTCTGGTGGGCACTCTTATGCACACTTTAGACAACCCTTTTTAGGTTCTAAAGAATTGGGGTAGCTGGTGGTGGATACCTGAAACTATAAAACTACAACCCAGAACCCATGAATCTCGAAGACAGTTGTATAAAAATGTAGCTTATGAGGGGTGACAATGGGATTGGGAAAGCCATAAGGACCACACTCCACTTTGTCTAGTTTATGGATGGATAAATAGAAAAATAGGGGAAGGAAACAAACAGACAAAGGTACCCAGTGTTCTTTTTTACTTCAATTCCTCTTTTTCACTCTAATTATTATTCTTGTTATTTTTGTGTGTGTGCTAATGAAGGTGTCAGGGATTGATTTGGGTGATGAATATACCACTATGTAATGGTACTGTAAACAATCGAAAGGACGATTTGTTTTGTATGACTGCGTGGTATGGAATATATCTCAATAAAATGAAGATAAAAAAATAATAATACATTAATAATGATAGTAAACTAAAAAGAAAAACAAAAACAAACAAAAAGCCATTATTTTGGGCCAAGTAGTATATAAAAATAGTTATTGTATTATTCTTTCAGTATTCACAACAAACCTATGACATAGGTCCAGCTGTTATTCTCATTTTACAGAAGAGGAAAAGGGAGGCTTTGAAAGGCTACGTTACTTGTCCAGGGTTGGACAGGTATTGAGTCACAAGCTTTAAATGCTCAAGGGCAAGCATTTTATTCCAAGGCAAGTCCTCTGAATGCCCTCACTCAATAGCTCATTTATTTTACTTCAGCAACTTGCTTATCTGTTTTCCCAGCCCATAGATGTTCACAAACTGTAAATTAAAGAAGGATGAGTAGGTTTTGCTAGAGGTGGACACCCTAGTGGCGACAAGGTGAGAAAACTACGATAAAGAACAGAGACACACACACATGCACAGGCACACAAATGAAAACCAAGCACCCAACTAGCAGTCTGAAGACAGGGAGACAAGGCACACAGAACTAGGAGGTGTCACGGAATTTGCCTACCACAGACCATTTGTTCACTCTCGAAAGAAAATGCATAATGAGATGTAGAAAATTTCTATCCATAATGCCTAAAAAAAACCTTACTGATATGGAATACCTTATTCCCTGAAGACAGTGAATTAAATAGGACATCGCTGTATTATAAATACAAATGACATACAGCATGATTCCATTTACATGAAGTTCCAAGCCAGGCAAAACCGAACCGTAGCATTGGGAGTTAATATACTTAGGAGGTTCAAGTAAAAAGAAGAGCAAGGGAATACTATAAAATTCAGGAGAGTCGTTACTGTTAGTAGGGAAAAGAGAGGGGTGTGATTGGGAGCGGTTCATGGGGGATTCTACTTCCTGACCTCAGTGCTGGAGACACGGGTGTCTGCTTTATAGTAATTCATTAAGCTGTATTTGTATGATTTAAGCACTTTTCTATATTTGTGCTATATTTCACAATACAGTTAAAAAAAGAAATTGGACTTAAAACTATATGAGTAATAAAGAATAGAGTACATTTGCTTAGGTATGTTTCAGGTATTTCACATCATTTTATTCTCTTGATAGTCCCTGTGAGAAGAAAGGGCAGGCATTCATTTCCTCTTCCTCATTTTAAAGACAGGGACCCTGGACTTCCATGGGGTTTACCAACTTGCCTTTACCCTGCCTAGGGTCTCCAAGTGCCCCACTTTCACAGCCTCCACCTCATCTTTCCGACCCATTGCTGGTGTAGAACGCATTGCAGAGTAATCATGAAAGTCAGCAAGTGTATTTCCATAAGAGATCAAAACTCACCTGTCACTATGCTCCACCGCAATCTCATACTTGCTCTGATCATCAATCTTAGCTTCCCTGACCATGTTAAACCAGGCCTTGAAAATCTTCTTCTGAAGAAAGTGTACATGAAGTTTTCTTACTTCTTCCTCTAGATCAGTCAGGTACTGGAGAATGAGGACAGAAACAGAAGGAGAAAAATAATTTCAGTAGAAAAAGAATTAGAGCAAACAGTGCAATAGAGAATCAAAATAGAGACAAACGAAACACAGAACCAAAAGAAACCAGAGGATTAAAGAGGAAAGGATAACACAGCAGCCACAATAATATCCTCCATAATTATTTAAAAATAATAACTGAAGCAGAGGGGTAGCAGCAGTTATAAGATTGTGGGAGGGGGTTATTAGTAAAATCACTTGAGCACTATGGGGCAGCAAACGAGAAATGGGTATAAAAACAAACTGATGTAATCATATATTACAGTTATACAGATAACACTCTGTGTATGAAAAGAAACATTTGCTTTTTAAATTAACCAAAAGTGATCTGACATTTTCAAATTCATTTCAGAGCAATGAATTATATTGACTACTCCATATCATTCTTGAAAAAATCATAATCATGGAAATTCTGGATTCCATCTAGTCTTCTTGGTAGGAGAGAGCAGTCAGATGTATACTAAGCACACTTCCCTGTGACCTTACCTGTAGCCAGCTCCGGAAGACTCTCCTAAGCAATATTTGGGAATAAAGTTGATCAGCCTGGGCCATCTTTCTAGCCAGGCTTTCCTGACTATACTGGAACCAGGTCAGCAGGCATTTCCTCTGTAATGCCACAGAGTGATGTCCCTCTGCCACCTTGACAATATTTTAAATGAGAAAAGGAAATTATTTCTTTAACTTTAAATAATTTTAAACACACTTTACTTTGGCAAAAGATGCTGTAAGCCACAAGTAGGCAGTTACTAGAGAACATAATCTTAAGGTACATCTAGCCTATGTACTAAAAAGTGGTCATTCTGACCCTATTCTATGGGGGTTTTAGATTCACATTGTGCCTGGCCTTTCAATGGTGATTCCCTTGCTGCCTCTTAAGGAAATGGAATAAACAACATCCAAGCCATTATTTCACTTGCATGGAATTTTGGAGTAGGCGGCTGGCAACATTCTTAGTTCACTCTCCTGGAGCTTGGAGGGCAACTCCATAACCAACCTCTCTTTGTTGTGTACTTAACCACTGTCTGACTGAGAAAATGCCAATACTTTCAATTAGTTTTGTAGAATGAGCTGTCACTAGCATTGAAATTTAGGCATTGTCAATAAACCACAAAACCATGTCATAGAAAAATAACCAGATGAATAATTTAATGCATTGCCAACTTAAAAGGCTCAGAGTATCATTCGATCAAAATAAACACACAACTCATGGTTTATAGTAAAAAGTAACTGTTATATTCTTCCAAGAGGTAGGCGGGAAAAACCCTTCTCTCCTATTAATCCTCTCCAGACAATTTCACATGGTCTAAGCCTTGTCCAGCCATCCAGCAGTGTGAATGTGATGGAGCCAAGTGGGTCTCTTGGCAATCACATTTATTGGGCAAAATGACCAGCACAGGAGGTCCCTCTATGGCCCCTGAGGCTCTCCTTGTCCTGACTCATCCCAGCCTCAGAGCCAAGAGGCAATGGGGGCCAGGAAGCATGGCCTTCTACCTTCTCTCCTCTTCATCCTCTGGGAAAACAGAGAGAACCATAAGGAAAAAGAAAGATTATCAGAAGGCCTCTTAGAAGTTCTGAAAATAGTTTCTGGAGTAAGTGAAATAAGTGAATCTATGGAAATGAGTTCAAGGGAAAGAACTATATAACTTCTGGAAGAAAGGTTCCAAGCAAATCAAGAGCAATTTAACTGGACCCTTCTTTCTTAGTATTTTCTATCCCTTTCTGGAAGCCAACTCCAATTGGCAAAGAAGCTCCCCCTCACTGTCCTCTAGAACTTTTCATTTTACTTCCTCTTTTTATTTTTTTTTACTTCCAACTGGTGGTTGGCAACTACATATACCTCTGACTGCTTCCTACACAGGAACATAAGTGAGCCTTCCCACTCCTGACTGCTTTTCCTTTGTGTATTAACAATTGAAAACAAAGATTGAAAGAGATGAAAAGAGGATTAAAAAAAAAAACAAAATCTAGGAACACTCAATTGGATAGCAGGCATGATTAAGTTAAGGTTCTTGAAATGGGGAGATTATCTTGGCTTATCCAGGCGGCTCTAAATGTAATCACAAGAGTCCTTATAAGAGGAGGCAGGTGGGTCAGCGTCTGCGGGACACTGTTATCGAGTTCCAACTTGGCGGGCCTGGGCCAGGGGAACTGATCAGCCCCTAGGAAAGGTAGTGGGGCACGGGTGGTAGCGCCCTCCACGGCCCCCCGGGCCTGAGAAAGTGGAGCCGAATGCAGGCCCCATTTCCTCACCCCAAAGTACAACCGTTGGGGAGGGCTTGCCGGAGAAAACCCCCCCACCCCGTGCCTTACCCGCACCCTCCACCCTCTTCGTTACCGGGGCAACTCCCGCCCCTTTTCAAACAACCTCCGCGCCCTCTCAGAACCAATCCAAGCCTTTAACCCCTACAGCTACCCCACCCTCTAAACCGCCCGATATAAGCTTGTACTCTCCCCTAATAAACTCTCTTGGCTTCTTCACCCTCAAAGAAACGTGTCCCGCCTGTTCCTTCTCGCCGCCCTCCACACCTTGCACGCCACCGCCGGGACCGGGCCCAGTCCCCCGCCTCGCCCTCGCCTCCGGGAAAGAGCCCCCGCCGCCGGTACCCTCCGAGCAATCCTGAGAGCCTAGGATTTAGCAACCGGCCGCCACCCCCTCCCAGACGAGTCAACTGCGACCGCAAGCGTCAGTAATAGGAGATGTGATGATGGAAGCAATTGACTGAAGTGATGCAAGGAAGGGGCCATGCGCTATGGAACACACACAGGCGGCTTCTAGAAGCTGAAAAAGGCAAGGAAATGGATTCTCTCCTCAGCATCTTCAGAAGAAACCAGGCCTGTGAACTCCTTGACTTTATAAAGCCCAGTGACATTGATTTTGGACTTCTGACCTCCAAAGTGTAAGAGAATAAATTTGTGCTATATTAAGGCACTAAGTTTGTGGTGATTTGTATGAGAGCAATAGGAAATGAATACACTTGTTAATAAACAAGTAATAAACAGGTGACTCTCAAAATGTAGTGCTCAGACCACCTGTACCAGAATTCCCTGGGCTACTTTTTTTTTTTTTTCCAGCTTTTTTTAAATTTTTATTGAGATTGTTCAGATACCATACAATTATCCAAAGATCCAAAGTGTACAATCACTTGCCCCTGGGTACCCTCATACAGCTGTGCATCCATCACACTTAATTTTTGTTCAATTTTTAGAAACTTTTCATTACTCCAGACAAGAAATAAAGTGAAAGATGAAAAAAGAAAAAAAGAAAAGGAAACTCTAATCCTCCACTATCCCTAACCAACCCCCCTCAATTGTTGACTCCTAGTATTGGTATAGTACATTTGTTACTGTTTATGAAAAAATGTTGAAATACTACTAACTGTAGTATATAGTTTGTAATAGGTATATAGTTCTTCCTTATATGCCCCTCTATTATTAACTTCTAATTGTATTGTCATACATTTGTTCTGGTTCATGGAAGCGATTTCTAGTATTTGTACAGTTGATCATGGACATTGCCCAGCACAGGATTCAGTTTTATACATTCCCATCTTTTGACCTCCAACTTTCCTTCTGGTGACATATATGACTCTGAGCTTCCCCTTTCCACCTCATTCACACACCATTCGGCGCTATTAGTTATTCTCACATCTTGCTACCAACACCCCTGTTCATTTCCAAACATTTGAGATCATCCTAATTCAACATTCTCCTCATATTAAGCAACCGCTCCCCATTCTTAAGCCTCATCCTATATCTTGGTACCTTATATTTCATGTCTATGAGTTTACATATTATAATGAGTTCCTGTCAGTGAGACCCTGTAATAATTGTCCTAATGTGTCTGGCTTATTTCACTCAGTATATTGCCCTCGAGGTTTTGTCATCAACCCATTTTTTTTTTAATATGGTTTTGTTCACTCACCATACATTCCATCCCAAGTAAATAATTGATGGTTTTCTGCATGGTCATACATTTATGTGTTCACCACCTTCACCACTATCTATATAAGAGCATCTACATTTCTTCCACAAGGCAGGAGGGAGAGTCAAAGAAGGTAGAGAGGCAAAAGAAAGAGGAAAAAAAAAATGACAGCTAGGAAGCAGCAAAAGGAAAAATAACCTTAAATCAAAGTAGAATAAAGAATCAGACAATACCACCAAAGTCAAGTGTCTAACATGCCTCCCCTATC
This sequence comes from Choloepus didactylus, assembly GCF_015220235.1. Classification (NCBI taxonomy): domain Eukaryota; kingdom Metazoa; phylum Chordata; class Mammalia; order Pilosa; family Megalonychidae; genus Choloepus; species Choloepus didactylus. The sequence goes on from NC_051307.1 coordinate 79,623,865, forward strand.
CCCCCCTCTTATCTGCATTCACCTTGGTATATCACCTTTGTTACATTAAAGGAAGCATAATACAATGATTCTATTAGTTACAGTCTCTAGTTTATGCTGATTGCATCCCTCCCCCAATGCCTCCCCATTTTTAACACCTTGCAAGGTTGACATTTGCTTGTTCTCCCTCGTAAAAGAACATATTTGTACATTTTATCACAATTGTTGAATACTCTAGATTTCCCCAAGTTACACAGTCCCAGTCATTATCTTTCCTCCTTTCTTGTGGTGTCTCACATGCTCCCCACCTTCCTCTCTCAACCGTATTCATAGTTACCTTTGTTCAGTGTACTTACATAGTTGTGCTACCATCTCCCAAAATTGTGTTCCAAACCATGCACTCTTGTCTTCTATCACCCTGTAGTGCTCCCTTTAGTATTTCCTGTAGGACAGGTGTCTTGTTCACAAAGTCTCTCATTGTTTGTTTGTCAGAAAATATTTTGAGCTCTCCCTCATATTTGAAGGACAGCTTTGCTGGATACAGGATTCTTGGTTGGTGGTTTTTCTCTTTCAGTATCTTAAATATATCACACCACTTCCTTCTTGCCTCCATGGTTTCTGCTGAGAGATCCGCACATAGTCTTATGAAGCTTCCTTTGTATGTAATGGATTGCTTTTCTCTTGCTGCTTTCAGGATTCTCTCTTTGTCTTTGACATTTGATAATCTGATTATTAAGTGTCTTGGCGTAGGCCTATTCATATCTCTTCTGTTTGGAGTGCGCTGCGCTTCTTGGATCTGTAATTTCATGTCTTTCATAAGAGATGGGAAATTTTCATTAATTATTTCCTCTATTATTGCTTCTGCCCTCTTTCCCTTCTCTTCTCCTTCTGGGACACCAATGATACGTACATTATTGTACTTTGTTTCATCCTTGAGTTCCCGGAGATGTTGCTCATATTTTTTCATTCTTTTCTCCATCTGCTCCTTTGCGTGTAGGCTTTCAGGTGTTTTGTTCTCCAGTTCCTGGGTGTTTTCTTCTGTCTCTTGAGATCTGCTATTGTATGTTTCCATTGTGTCTTTCATCTCTTGTGTTGTGCCTTTCATTTCCATAGATTCTTCTAGTTGTTTTTTTGAACTTTTGATTTCTGCCGTATACATGTCCAGTGCTCAGTGCTTCCTTTACAACCTCTATCTCTTTTGCAATATCTTCTCTAAACTTTTTGAACTGATTTAGCATTAGTTGTTTAAATTCCTGTATTTCAGTTGAAGTGTACGTTTGTTCCTTTGACTGGGCCATAACTTTGTTTTTCTTAGTGTAGGTTTTAATTTTCTGTTGTCTAGGCATGGTTTCCTTGGTTATCCAAATCAGGTTTTCCCAGACCAGAACAGGCTCAGGTCCCAGAGGGAAGAAATATTCAGTATCTGGTTTCCCTGCGGGTGTGTCTTAGAAAATTGCTCCACCCTTTGATGCCTCGGGTCACTGTGCTTTTCTGCCCAGCAGGTGGCTCCTGTCAGCCTATAATTCTTGACTGGTGTGAGGAGGTATGGCCGTGTTCCCCCAGGCTCTGGGGTCTGGTTCTGAATGGAAAGGGCCCCACCCCTTTCCTCCTAGAGAAGACAGAGCCCCCAGGTGGAGGTCATTAGCATTTCAATGGTCTCGCTCTCTGCTTGTGCTGTCTCCGCCCTTCCCCGAGTCACAGCCCTGGAAACTGAAAATGACTGGGGCTTTCTCCACTGAGCCAAAAAAGAAACAGTCCCCTTCAGACCCAGTCCAAGGTGACCCTCTGGTTCTCCCAGGTCAGTCGTCACCCAAAGCCTGTCTGTTTTTTGGGGATTTGTACCTGTAGTGAGCAGTTCATACTCGCTACTTAAAACCCCAGTTGGAGCTCAGCTGAGCTATATTCGCTTGCTGGGAGAGAGCTTCTCTCTGGCACCACGAGGCTTTGCAGCTTGGGCTATGGGGGAGGGGGTCTCATGACTTGGTTCTGCAGGTTTTACTTACAGATTTTATGCTGTGTCCTCAGGCATTCCTCCCAATTCAGGTTGGTGTATGATGAGTGGATGGTCTCGTTTGTCCCCCCGCAGTTATTCTGGATTATTTACTAGTTGTTTCTGGTTTTTTGTAGTTGTTCCAGGGGGACTACTTAGCTTCCACTCTGCTCTATGCTGCCATCTTGCCCAACGAGTCCTGGGCTACTTTTTAAAAATACAGATTCGTTGACCTCCAACCAAGCCCTACTGAGAATACCTGGAGGGAAGGCCAGGAATTGCATACTTATAAATTGTCTAGATGCTTTTATGAACAGGAAAGTTTGGAAATGCTGATTTCAGATCTGTATTTCCCTGCTTAATTTTAATTGAGTTTTCTACATCTAAAACCTATAATTAACATTTTGAGCCAAAACGCCAGTTTCTAACTAAGTAATGAATAAATTTTAAAAATTTTAATGTGGCCATTCACCCACAGATTTTATTTTGTTTTCTAAATTTTATAACTTTCTCGATTTTATTCAGTCAAAAATAAGGAACAAAAAATCAAAGCTAGTAAGAACATAAGAGTGAGCCTTTCCACTCCTGACTGTTTTTCCTTTGTGTATTAACAATTAAAAACAAAGAAAGGGATGAAAAATGAATTAAAAAAAAAAAATCTACGAACACTCAATTGGATAGCAAACTATCTGATCCAACCAGTCTTTGCAGCGGTATGTTGTCAGAAGCATGGTTCAAATGTCATTCATTCAGACGACTAAGGAATCAGCCATCCCATTTCATTCCTAGGAAACAGCCAGAGCAAAATAGTGGTGGGGGGGGGGTACAGCTAGATCCAGGCCCCATGAACCCCACAGCTGTGCAATACTTGACAGTTCCAGAAACACTGTGAAGGAGGCTGGGGCCAGAGAATCAGGGCCAGAGAAAATCAGTGGGGAGGGCATTTGTGGAGATAAAAAGAAGGAAAAAAGGTGTAATAGGAAGAGAATGAAGAGAATGAAGGTGAATAAGTTGACTAAGGAGGAAAAAAAAAAAAAAGCAGCCTAAGTCACATTCAGAAATGTGTAACATGAAGCGTTACTAAATTTAGCTGGACTCATGATCTAAAGTATAATTGTCCATCCTTAATCCTGGTTTTCATAACTGTCTTACTCTTCAGTATTAACCTGGCCAAATGTGTACATAAGAGAGGTTATAACGGGTATACATCACTGATTTTATTATTAAATTAAATTTTAAAGATAAAATTTTATCTATTTTAAGCTTCTTGATCATTTAATTGAATGCCCTGTTCTATGCACTGGATAAATCTGTTAGGAAGATTCCAGAAATTACAATGGTATTTGATTTCATAGATCTCTGTGTGGTAGAGTGGATTACTGTTCCCTAGAATAGCATTATACACCCACACCCTTTGCAATGTGACTTCACAGTGCCTCCCAAGTGGAGTAGATGGAGCCTCCTCCCCTCAACGACTTTGAGCTTGACCTGATGATTTGCTTTAGCCAATGGAATGTTAGTGGATATGAAACAAACAGAGCCTTCATGTGGGCTTACATAATCTGGTTTGGCTTTTGTATCTCTGACATGCTGGAACTAGAAGGAGTGGCTTGTGGAGAGAACTAAACCAATCTACAACTGACCCACAGGCATGTGAATGAGTTACTTATTAAATGTCTGAGTAACAAGCCACTGGCATTTGGAAGTAGTTTTGCCATTTTATCACAGCAGAAACCTGACTAATACCCCCAATTGTAGTAATTTTTCTCTTTCTTAAACCCTGCTAAAATAGAGAGAAGCTTTTATCTTATTTGTTGGTCTCTAATAAAAGTTTTACTCTGTTTTTTTTTTCAACCTGTTCAATTAGTCTTTCTCTACCTTGGAAGACCAAATCTAAGCTCTTATCACAAACAAAAAAATATACACACTCAACTCATTTCTGTTCCTGGCTTGTAAATCAATAAACTCCACCCACCCCCACCCCAAAAGTCTAACTGGGTGCTTATCCTATTTGAGAAAGTACACTTTCTAATTTTGGCGAGTAACAGTGTGACACTGTACCTGGATGTTTTGCTTGCTTTGCATTCTCAATCTCTTCCAAGGCTCTAGACCTTTTTTTCTTAGCAAGACCTTTTCATAATGTTCTTTGGCTACTGCTTCCAGCTGCTGGTTCCTCTCTATTCTCTTCTGCTTCTCTGCTTCTTTCTAGAAAATATAAAGACGTAAAAATGCCGTGACCAAAACCCTATTGAATTTAACAATGTATTTAACATGTAATTAGTGTGTTAATCGTGATAACAGAGCTCTGGAGCATTAAAAAAAAAAAAAGAGAGACAATTCAGTAAATAGGGTCAGGAGAAGGAGGCCATGAGTCCTATAGGAACCAGGACTGTGCATATCCCTATGTGCACTCGGTACTGCTCACAGAAATAATTTGCCTCTCACCGAGCTGCTAAAAAGTAAATCTCTAGTTCCTCATTATTATGGAAAACCCAGCCATGCAGCCCCTTCATTTAGATTACGGGGTACAGAGATAAATTTAAAGATACTCCACTAAAAGTCTAAAAGAATCATCTTACTATGGAAGACTTTTTTGTCTTTGTTTTTAAGAGTGATGAACAATAAGCCCAGAGGAAGTTAAAAGCATCTGATCATCGTTTAGAGGCCAGCCCTCTTCTGAAGAGGAAACGGGTTAACCATCCCTGCCCCTCAAAGGAGAACTGCACTCCTGAAGGGGATGCCTGAGAAAGACAGACACTTAATGGCCTAATATACAGATGTCATTATTTCTTTTATTTCTTTTTCTCTTTAAATGAAAATAGCCTATAATAAAGGTGAAAGGGAAAAAAATCTACCTAAAAATGGTGAGGGGGGGGTAAGCAAGTGACACCTGCTGTGAAAGACACAAGAGCCAAAGCAAAGACTTCAAAATGCCTTCACAGGTCATCCTATGTAGAATAAATACAAAAACACTGAATTTAAGCTTCTTTTTCTTTACTGCCCACAATTTCACCGCAGGAAAATAGCAATGGTGAACTGGCTGATTGTGACAAGCTATTTAATGGGCATGAAGCCTTTGGTGAGAGAAAATAAGAGAGCGTGCTGGGACATTCCCATTATGGAAGGGAGATGTGCTCTTACCTTCTGATCCAAACTACCTGTTTCTGTGCAAGTTAATATCAGATTTAAAGGTTCACATTAACCAAAATAACCTTTTGAATCTTTATTGCAGACATTTGTTCAACTGAACGGCCAAATAAAAATCATATACAACAATTTTCTCATGAGTTAATTAGAAGAAGCCGAGGGTTAAGTATGGGAGGAAAACAAAAACTGACCACTTCCACATCTACTGAAATATGCCTGTGGCACTGATACCAGACAAAAGCAGTGGCTTCTCTGCCCGGTGTGCATAACAGCCAATCCATGACACAACGGGTTTCAAAGAGAGAAAGAGTTTAATGCTATGGGTGAAGCAGGACAGCAGATTGCCTATTGGCTCAAAATTCTGTCTCCCCAAGTCTAAGGAGTTCAGGGCTTTTATGGACTCAAACAAGGGGGAATGGAATTGTTACCATAACAATAGGAAGTATATACAGGGCTGAGACTAGGCTAGAATAACCATTGCAATAGAAAGTATAAACAGGGCTAAGACTAAGCTAAAATAACCATTACAATAACAACAGCAACTGTAAACAGGGCTGTTTATAGGCCACAACAGCTATTACAATGGTAAATATAAACAAGGGTGAGACTAGTTGAGTTTCAGTAATTTCAGGTACTAATCTCTGCCAATTCTACCATATAGAAAGAAAAACATCCATATAATGATTCAGTAATCACAATCATTTGTTAATTCTTAATTTCTCAGTTACAGCAGCAAGGCAGCAGCTGCAACCTGCAGACAGGAATCTGGTACAGACAGTGAGCTCTGGAGAAGCCCTCAGGCTCCCCTGTTCAAATGCACACGGAAATAATGGTGTGTCACTCTCTTCCTAGGATTATAGCTCTATGGCATTCTGGGCTCCAGAAGGAAAACAGACCATCCTTGGATGAATTGTGGGGGAAAACAGTTTTTTTTTCCCAAAGCCTACTTTTCCTTGAAAAATACTTGATATAAGTAGAGCTCTGCTTGAGTCCAAATTCTGTATTCTTCAAGAGCCTTATTTTCAGAGTTCAAATGTGTATTTCCACCCTCAATTAAGAATTCCTCAACAGAGTTGGATGTATTTCATGAATATTCCCAAATTTTCCATTTCTTTGCCTATAAAATGGGGGCAATAACAACTGCCATCTAAGATTTGCTGTGAGGATTACATGAGATGATGCCGTTTGCTATGAGTTAGCACCTTATACTGGGGTCTAAGCAGTTAGGTTTTATAGGGCATACTTCACTCAGGCTAAAAAGGGATACAAAATCAAGGTTTCTCTCTGATTTAAATTATGCAACAAATGGTAAACAAAAAAATAAAACTTATTTTGAACGTGTATCTTTATCAGCCACTGCTGCTTTGGGGGAAAGACCAAAAATTACACCTGTGTAAAGAAAAGCATGGGTCTGAGCACATGGTATTTCTGACATATTCTATTTCTCATTCCTTCTTAGAGAGGCTAAAGGAAGCCAAGGCAGCAGAACACTGTTGAACATGACTGGAGAAAAGTCCACTAACAATGCTGATATGCTCACTTGACATTGAGACCTCAAATGGGTCTGAATGTGAAACTCTGTGCTTCCGGTCCATTCCTAAGCCTCGTTTCTGTTTTGCTGTGGAACTTATTTCTTCTTGCCCACTCCTGTAATTTATGTCCTTTACTTTCTCACAGTATAAATGACCCCTCACTACTAGACCATTCCCATCAATATGCAAACACGTGGTGGCATCTCTCATCTTTTAAAAGAAACAGAAAAAAACCAACCACCAAAAGAAAGTTCATCTTTGATTCCACGTGACTCCTCACCTCCTATTCTCTCCTTAGCCACGGGAATGAGGCTCCCTTCCCCCGACTCCACTGAAAGCTCTCTTGTCTAGGTCAAGAATGTCCTTCATGTTGCCAGGTAAGAGTCACTTATCTGTCCTCCTTTTAATTGAACTCTCAGCCTCATTTAGCAGGGTTAACCACCACCATCCCACTCTAGATTTTTTTTCTCTCAGCTTCTGGACTCTACACTCTCCTGGTTCTCCTTCTACCTTACTGGGTTCCTCATTCTCCAAATAATTATTCATATACCCCAGGACTGAGTCCTGGGCCTTCATCATATCTAAGACTAATTGCAAAGAAGGCTCGAGCACAGCCAGTTCTGTAAATGCATCTATCTCAGTTGATTCAGCAAGAAACAGTTGGCTACCTAGGTACAAACTACTCTGTGTGACACAATCTTTTCATCATTTTTGTATACTTGAAGTTGGAGTTTACCTTTTTAAAAACTGATAGGTTTGGGGTTGGTATAGTGAGAGAACTAAAACAATCTATTGGTCAGTCACGCATTTCTCATCTTCTTGCTCTACATTTTAAGTTTGTTCCTTGATCACTTTTAAATATGCAATTTGCTTACAACAAGAAAAAAACTGGACAGACAGCAAATTAATGACTTTTCATGAACACATCAGAGAACTGAAGGCACAAGACAAACGGCCATCTAGAAATCTGGAGGGGCAGACACCTTCGGGGAGACATAGGACCCAGGCATTTGCCTATTTGAGGCAGAAGCTGCCAGACGCCATATAAGTCAATAAAATGACTGAATTAGAAATTTTGAAAAATTGTCAGAGAAATAGGCTTTTTCAGACAAACAAAAAACTGAAGGAATTCATTGCCAGCAGACCCACAAGGCCACCGTGAGACTGTGAAGCTCCAGAAGGACAAAGGCATGCCGAGGTTCTCACCCTTCCGCAGGCTTTTCTTCCAAGAACCTCAGCAGGCCCTCACAGGGGGGACCATCAGCCACCGCAAAATCTACCCAGACCTTTCCACTTTAGCAAACAAAACGCTTAACATGCAGGGGAAGGGCATCACCTGGGGGCACTGGTGAAAGACCCACCCTGCAGGGGAAGGGAATTCGGGGAACTATCCCCAGACTAACCCCTTAGCTTGCCTAATGGGAACAAAATGCCTTACTCTACAGGAGAGGCCTTAAGGACATAGACTGAGACACTGCTGGCTTCCCCACGATAGCTGAAAGAAGGCAATGGGAGTAGGAAAAAGCTCTATCCCCAGAAGAGGGGCAGAGACATGTGTAAGAGCCTAGAGCTGTGCACCCCCAAGAAGGAGACTGAATCAGAACATGAGAGAATGTTCTCCCTCCTCCACAACCCACCACCATGCTAAAGAGCCTCCAGTAATAACAAGAGTGGATAATAACTGAGAAAGCTGCAAGAGACAGACTCTCTGGAGAGCAAGACAAAAGGAAGACACAAAGCCAAGAGAGGATGGAAAAAACAAAGTCACTAGAGAAACTTGAAGTCTCTGGTGCCCACACCAACAGCAAGCTTCAACGCTGCTAACGACAGCAACAACAAACGTCAAACACAGCCCAACTCCTGACTAGACTAATAAATCTTCAAAGTAAAGGCCTATTTATCTCAGTATCTATTGTCCTGTACAACGTCTGGCTTTCAACAACACAAAAAATAAAAGGTATACCAAAAAGGCAAGGGAAAAAAAACAGTCTAAAGAGATAAAGTAGGCATCAGAACCAGACTCAGATCTGATAGAGATGTTGGAACTATTAGAGAGGGCATTTTAAATTACCAAGTGAAAGGCTCTAACGGAAAAGGGAGACAACATTCAAGGTCAAATAGGTAATTTTAGTAAGACACAAAAACTGTAAGAAAGAATTAAATGAAAATGCTGAAGTTAAAAGTATTGTAACAGAAATGAAGAATGACTTCAATGGATTCCTCTGCTGACTTGAGATAGCCAAGGAAAGAATCAGGTAAACTGATGGTAGGGCAGTAGAAATCGCACAAACTGAAAGGTAAAGAGTAAAAAGAATGAAGAACACACCAGAGCATCCAAGAGCTGGAGGACTGTTGGGGACGATTAAGGTAGCATGTATAAAATCCACCCTCAGCGATGCCGGAGATATGCAACATGGCCGCTGGGGCTGATGCAATAACGGCTTAAGTTGCCCTCAGCCTTCTTTACGGAAGTGATAGCCGTTCGCGCCTAAGATTCGCGCCAAGAGTGCTAGCTTTACAATCTGCCTTCTACCCCAGCAACAGTAGCTACCAATCCTGTGCTAGCCTTACATCTGCCATCCGCCCTAGCAACAGCAGCCACCAATCCTAGACCGCCACCCGCCCTTGCTAGCCACTCCCCCTCTCTTCTAGAGTATATATGCTCTGCCCCTTCAATAAAGATTTGCAGCTTGATCAGAATCTTTGTCTTGCTGTCATTCCTCCTGTCTCTTGTCCCATACCATTCCTCCCTCACAGGATTTGGAGCCTTCCGTTGAATGTCCCGCCGGCCGGGACAAACAACACACCAGAGCATCCAAGAGCTGGAGGACAATATCACAGTGTAACAGAAGCACAATTACAGTCCCCAAAGGAGAAGAAAAAGAATGGGGAAGGGGAAATATTTGGAGAAATAATGGGCAAACATATTCCAAAATTAATGACAGACAATGAACCATGCATCAGAGAAGCTCAGAGAATACCAGGATCAAAACATAAACCAACCACACACACACACACACACACACACACACACACACACACACACAAACAAACAAGAAAAATCAAAACATATCTAGACATATCATTGTCAATTTGCTGGGAACCAAATCTTGAAGGGATCCGGGGTGGGGGGTGGGGGCAAAAACCATCTTTTGTACAGAGGAACAAAGATGAGAATTACAGCAGACTTCTTGTCAGAAACCATGCAAGCAAGAGGACAAGAGAGCAACATCTTTAAAGTGTTGAAAGAAAAAAACCCCTTCAAACCCAGAATTCAATATCTGGTCAAAAAATCCTTCAAAAGCGGAGAAGAATAAGCAAAACGTGGCATATGCATACAATGGAATATTATGCAGCCATGGAAAGGAATGAAGTTTTGATACATGTGACAACATGGGTAAATCTTGAAGATATCATGTTAAGTCAGCCAGACACAAAAGGACAAATATTTTAGGCTCTCACTTGTATCAGATAATTATAATCAAGCAAATTCATAAAGTCAGAAACCAGGGGCTGAGGAGGGGGTAGGGAATGCAGAGTTAAAGTCTAATTGGTATAGAATTTCTAGTTGGGGTGATGGAAAAGTTTTGGTAATGGATGACGGTGATGACAGCACAACATTGTCAATATAATTAGTACCATTGAATTATATATCTGAATGTGGTAAATGGGAGAAATTTTAGGTTGTATATATGTTGTTAAAAAATTAATTAAAAAGAAATGAGAAATAGGCTTTTTCAGACAAACAAAAACTGAAGGAATTCATTGCCAACAGACCCACAAGAAATGTTAAAAGAAATTCTTCAGGAATAAGGCATATGATATAGGTTAGAGACTTAGATCTACAAAAGAAAGAAAGCACATCAAAAATGGAAGAAATGAAGGTAAAATATAATCTTTTTAATCTTATGTTTAATTGTACTGAAAGATAACTGTTGAAAACAATAACAGTAACAACATATTGGGTGTTGGTAGTATACAAAAAAGTAAAATAAATGACAACAATGGCACAAGGGTGGAGGAAATGGGAATATACTGATATAAGGTCCTTTCACTACATGTGAAGAGGTATAATATTATTTTAAGGTAAAACCAGATTATTTTAAAAATAAACCACTGAAACAGATTTTAAAAGAGGTGTGAATAATACATCCATAGAGAAGATAAAATGGAATTATAAAAAATGCTCAATTAAAACCAGAGGAAGAATAAGAGAAAAAAGAAACAAATAACAAACAACACATATACAACAGCTAGAAAAATGGCAGATTTTAATCCAACTATCTCAAAAATTACTTTAAATGTGAATGGTCTAAACATATCAGTTAGTGGATGGAAACTGTCAGATTAGATATAAAATCAAGATCCAACTATACACTGTCTAAAAAAAAAGCTATTTTATATAAGAAGAGTTAGATGCAGAAGTCTTTCCTAAATGTGTATGCACCTAATGACAGATCTTCACAATGCATGAAGCAAAAAGTGATAGATCTGAAAGGAGAAATAGACACAGACACAGTTACTCTTACAGACTTCCACATTCCTCTCTTAATAACTGGTAGAATAAATTGGCAGAAAATCAATAAGAATAGAGAGGACCTGAACAGCACTTATCAGCCAGCTTGACTTGATATTTATAGAACATTCCAACAGTGGAAAATACACATTCTTCTCAAGGATATATGCAACATCCATCAGGATAGACCATAGTCTCAGCTGTGAAACAAACCTTCACAAATTTTTGAGAATAGAACTCATACAAATGCACATTCTTGGACCATAATGGAGTTAAGCTAGAAATCAGTAACAGAAAGATATCTGGAAAATCCACACATAATTGAAAATTAAACAATATACTTCCATATACCCAATGGACAAGAGGAAGTCTCAAGAGAGATTAAAAATATTTTGAAATAAATGAAATGGAAATATCAAAATGTGTGCCACGGAGGCAAAGCAGTGCTTAGAAGGAAGTTTATAAATCCAGATATTATAAAAGGAGAAAGATCTAAAATCAGTAACTTAAGCTTCCTTCTTAGGAAATGAGAGAAAGCAAAATTTTAAGCAAGCAGAAGGATGGAAATAAAAATTAGAGCAGAAATTAATGAAATACAAAACAGGAAAACAATAGAGAAAATCATTGAAATCAAAAGTTGGTTCTTTGAAAGGGAAATTGATATAGTAAAATGATAGATGAAACAATAGAGAATATAAATATAAACAAAAGCTGATTCTTTGAAAAGAAACAAAGTTGATAAACCTCTAGCTTGGCTAACCAAGAAAAACAGAGAGGGGGCACAAATCACCAATACTAGAACTGAAAGACAGGATATCACTACTGATCTCACAACAGACTTTAGAAGGATAATAAGGGAATACTATGGGTTCTAAAACTTAGGTAAAATGCTCATATTCCTTGAAGGACACAACTACCAAGGCTCACTCAAGAAGAAATAAAAATTCTAAATAGTTCTTTATCTATTAAATAAAATGAAATTGTCATTTAAAAAAACCTTCTAAAAAAGAAAACTATAGGCCCAGATGGTTTCATTGGTGAATTCTAACAAACATATAAGAAAGAAATAACATCAATTTTACATACTGTCTTTGAGAAAACAGAAAAAATCATTTCCCAATTTGTCTTATGAGGTTAGCATTATTCTAACACCAAAACCAGACCCACACATTTTAAGAAGAGAAACTACAAATCAATATCTCTCATGAGCACAGACCCAAAATTCTTAACAAAAAATTAGCAAATCAAATCTAATAGACAAAGAAAGAAAGAAAGAAAAAAAAAAAAAGACAATACACCACCACCAAGTAGGGTTCTTGCCAAGAAAGCAAGGCTGATTCTACATTCAAAATCAATCAATCTAATTTATATTAACAGATGAAATAAGGCAAACTATATGATCATATCAAAAACAAAGCATAAAAAGCTTTCCACAAAATTCTATATCCATTTATAAAAAACACTCTCAGCAAACTAGGAATAAAAGATAACTTCCTAAACCTAATAAAGAACATCTATGAAAAACATACAGCTAACATCATACCCAACGATGATAAATGAATGCTCTCCCCCCTAAGATCTGGAACAAAGCAAGGATGTCTCCTCACACACTCTCAAACTCACAATGGAAGACCCACCTAGTACAATAAGGCAAAAAAAAAAGGCATACAGATGAGAAAGGAAGAAATAAAACTGCCTTTATATGCAGACAACATGATTGTCTATGTATAAAATTGTAAAAAATCTACAAAAATCACCCTTGGAATTAGTAAATGTATTTAGCAAGGCTTCAGAAAACAAGAGCAACATTAAAAAGCAAGTTGTGTTCCTGTAGTTTCTTCATAAATACTAGCAATGAACAATTGGTATCTGAACTTTTAAAGACACCATTTATGATAGCATCAAAAAAAGAAGTGCTTTGGTATAAATCTAACAACATACGCACAAGATCTGTTGAAAACTACAAAAGACTTAGAAATGAAAGAAGATCTAAATAAATGAAGAGATATACCATGTTCATTGATGAGAAGACTCAATATTGTAAGATGTCAGTTCAACACAATTTCATCTATAGAGTCAATCCAATCTCAATCAAAATCCCATCATGTTTTTTTTTTTTTTTTTGTAGAATTGATGAGTCTAAAATTTACATGGAAAGGCAAAGGAATTAGAATACCCAAAGCATTCTGAAAAAGAATAATGGAGAATTCACATTACCCAATATCAAGACTTTCTATAAAATTCTAGTAAAGACAGTATGTTTCCAAAAAAGGAATAAATAGATAGATCAACAGAACAGAAAGGAAAGTCCAGAAATGGATCCACACAAATGCAGTCAACTGATTTTTGACAAATGTGCAAAGGTAATGCAATACAGAAAAAATAGTCTTTTCAACAAATGGTGCTGGAATGACTAGGCATCCATATGAGAAAAAATGGACCCCAACAGATAAGTCACAGCTTACATAAAAATTAGCTTTAAATGGACCAAAGACTTAGAGTAAAATGTAAAACTATAAAAATTCTAGAAGAAAATAGAGGAGAAAATCTAAGTGACCTTGGGTTTGGTTAAGAGTTTTGTTTTTTTTTTTCTTAAAACAATTTTTATACACAAATAAAAACATGGAGAACCAAGGATTCATAAAGTGACTTTGCTAATGCAAATTATGGGGGAAATTTGGATTAACTCAATTTAAAGAACTTATTAAAAGGCCAATTTAAAACAATAAGGTCTCCCACAAATCACTTTCTCCAATAAATGCATTTTCAGAGAAAAGCTTCTATCAGGGCTGGAACAATTTCACAGAATCATTAAGATAACATAAAATGAACATGTACCAAATAATTTACTAAGGTCTCTTCAAACTTAATATTTTTTATTTAAACTAATTTATGGTTTAAAAACAAAGAAATTACAGAAAACATTACTCTTACTTTTCACTATTCTGTATATTAATTTTGGAGGTCATGAGGTTTTATCTTTTCATTTTTTAAATGATGCAAGGCACTTTTCTTTTTTGGGTTTCACATAGGGGAAAAAAACCAATAGTGCTAAATTGGTATATTCTATTTAGAACCATTTTTGACAAAACAAAAACAAAAAAAAAACAGGTTCTCAAAAGAACCCATAATAAGTAATGCAAAAAAGGGAAGTCACTTGAGACTTCTAACACTATCCTTTTTGAGGGAGAGTCTATACTATAAAGCAAAACATGTTTTTTGTTCATTAAACTTTTTTTTTTAATGGAATAAACAAATTAGGAAGGTAACATGGAAGGAAGCAATAACTCAATTGTGTTAAAGTCAGGAAATTGGCTAATGACGTGATTTAAAGACTATTAATGAAGGACCAAGAAGAGCTTAGAAAAATAAAAGAACAATTTAGGTACTGAATTATACTAAAAAAGGGAAATGTGGCATATTCCTACATTTTGTTAATGTTTCTGTAAGAGACTCCATCATAAAACTGAACTGTAAAATTATTTTTAAAATGTTATATAACAGAAAATGAATTTTTAGCAAACTTTAGTAAACTTTCGTTATAAATTACCCAAATTTTATAAACAAATCCCAACTTGCATTTTGTTTAAAGTAATAACTTTATATCATACAAATAAATTTCAAGTATGAAAAGTGCATTATTGCAATAATACCTCTTTGCAAGTCCAAAATTCTTGGTTTATAATAAAACTATAAAATGAAAAATAAAAAAAAACCAAAAAGGAGTAAAACCATCAGTGCCATCTATTGCAGAAGTCCAACATCTTCTTAAAATGTTGCTGAACAAGTTGCAGAGAAACATGTATGGAAGCAACATTTAATTGAAAAGAAGCTACTTTTTTTTTATATGTATCATTTTACATTATTATTGTCTCAAGTATTTTCTCCTTCCCAAATAGAAATTCAATTTACATCTTCTATAACAGTTGCTCTTGAGTCAGCCATTCTGAGCATTTGCCACTTGCATGTTTCCAAAATTGTCGTCTTCTTCATGTGTTCTCTTCAAACTGCCTGTGGTACCAGAATGGACAGATAATGACCTTTCTATTGTTAGTGGTGATATCATCTGTATTGTTAATTTTGCTAGCTAGATGGCTTCATATTCCTGAAACTGATGGACGAATCCAGCATTAGAAGTAATACAAAGTCTTCTTTCTTGAACGTAAGCAAAGGCATCTCTGTACTTCATTCCAAATGTTTCCATAATGTATGCAATAACAAAGGCAGCACTCCTGGAGATCCCTGCATTTCCACGGACAAGAACTTTTCCTCCAGTTTGTAAGCTCCCATCAATAAATTTATTATTGATTTAATAGTCATGGGAATATAAATAGTCATGGGAAAAAAACGTATTATATTTTCAACTGGATTATCTGCAATATCCAAGACTAAATATCTAAATAATTGCTGAAAGTTTGGTTTAACAAAGTTTGCTTCAATATTTTGTCTTATGCATATTATATGGGTTATTCCATGTTTCTGTAGTACAGGTAGCCCAGAAAAGTTGGTTAATAAAGTTTCTTGGTAAACCTAACCTAAAGTTCATAGCTTGCTTTTCATAGCAGAAGATATGGGCCTAAAAACAATCCAGGCAAAATTTCCTGCATCTCTCGCCTCATAGGATAGGTCCATTCCTCGGCATCCTCTTTGCACCGTGGGAGGGTGGGGAACTCCAGCTTCACGTCCTCCATGGTCCTGGCCCGCGGGCCGGTGGGTGGGGTGGGAGGCCGAGTTACCCGGCCCGCCGACCCTCAGAGCTGGCAGTGGCGGCGGAAGGGAGAACGGGTGGCCCAGAGGACTGGTGGGCTGGGGCGGGCTTACAACGAACATACGCAATCTAAAGGATCCTGGTGGCAGCGACAGCAAGGAAGAGGAGGGTTGGAAGGCTCGTACCCAGCCGCCATGCTGCCATCATCTCTCTGGTTAAGAGTTTTTATATATAATACCAAAAGCACACTTCAAGAAAGAAAAAATTGATAAATTGGACTTTATCAAATTTAAAAGCTTCTGCTCTGTGAAAGAAACCACTAAGTAAATTAAAAGACAAGGCATAGGAGCTAAGACCAGCATCTGTGAGCCAGCCACCATGGCTGGGCTACCTAACAAATTCGACTAGAAAGGACTTGAGAAGGTCCGTGTTTTAACACAGCCATTCTTAATCACGACTCGAACATGCTAATTAATGTGTTATGTTCATTAGTAAGATATTTCTCTTTTAAGATGCATGACCCAGAAACAACTAACCTATTGCCACCACCTTCCCAAGAAATGGCTCTACTTGTCCTCCGCCAAGAAAAAACAACCAAACAAAAGCCAACTAAGTGGTTCAATGAAGAACTTTCTTTCTTTCTTTTTTTTTTTTTTTTTTGAACAAGAGGAGGGACTAAACAAGACTGTTTTTCTTTCTCTTGACCAAGCTGCCAGCCTTACTCGTGGTATGCCCCTGCCTCTGCCCTCCTTGTCCTAACTACCATGAACCAACATTGCAGCTGTGGGACTGCAGAGAAAAATAACTCAGACTGTGAGGGGGAAAAAAAAAAGAGGGAAAAAGATAACTTCAGATCCCAGCTATGCTAAATATCAAATTCACCCCTGACCTCCTCCTCCCTTATCCTTCCCACCCCAGCTACCAGGCACCTAAGAGACTCCTAACTGGGTAGTTCCTTATCTCCCTCCTCCTCTATCCCAGCCTTTATAGATGCCTAATAACCTCAAAATAACATTCTGAGCCAAGCGGTCCTATTCACAACCTCAGTATATCCCTCACCCACCCACCCCTGTGATCAACTCCTCCTACTATTTTTCCTCCAACCACTCCCAGATCTTAAAAATTAATCCTTTGTTTTGAGAGAACTGAGTTCCAATCTCTCTTCCCTTCTGTATCAGCCTCTGAATAAAGTCATCCTTGCCAGTTAAAAGAATATAATAAAAATAAAAAGACAAGGTATAGACTGGGAGAAAATATTTGCAAATCACATACCTAATAAAGGACTTGATCCAAAATATATTTTTAAAAAAACTCTTAAAATCCAACAATAAGAAAACAAACAAAAATTTTTAATGGGCAAAATATCTGAAATGACACTTTACCAAAGAAGTTATACGGATGGCAAATAAACATATGAAAAGATGCTCAACCTTATTTGTCATTAGGGAAATGCAAATAAACACCATGAGCAATGAGATGCCCCTACACACTTATTAGAATAGCTAAAACCCAGAAAACTGACAATAACGATATTGGTAATTCTCATTCATTGCTAGTGGGAATGCAAAATGGTAAGCCACTTTTGGAAGACAGTTTCCTACTTATTTATAATGTTAAACATAGATTTACCATACTACCCAGTAATCACACTCCTAGTACCCACCCAAGTGAACTGAAAACTTACTTCCAAACAAAAACCTGTACATGTATGTTTATAAGAGCTTTATCCATAATGGCTAAAATGTGAAGCAGCTGAGATGTCTTTCAACAGAAGACTAAACTCTGGCATATCCAGATGTAGCATTATTGGAATTCTATTTGGTGATAAAAAGGAATGAGCTTTTGATTCATGCAACATTATGGATGAATCCTAAATGCATTTTACTAAGTGAAAGAAGCCATATTGTTTGAGTCCATACATACGATATTCTGGAAAAGATAAAACTATGAGTAGGGAAAATAGATCAGTGGTGGCCAGGGGTTGAAGGGTGGGGAGAGTGGTTGATTACAAAAGGGATGCACGGGGAACTTTTCAGGTGAAGGAACTGTTCTGTATGACAGTGAGTGGAGGATACATATCTTTATGCATTTGTCAAAATCCATAGAACTGTGTAAATCACAAATAGTGAAACTTAATGCAGGCAAACAAAAAATGCAGGCAAACAAAAAAATCAACAAGGATGGAAGGGATCTCAGGATAAAATGCAGACTGTGACAAATGAATCTAACTGTATTTCAAATATATGACATAACTGTACTCAAGAAGGTGGGGGGGCTGACCTAACTAACTTTGGAAAGCTGTCTTTTAATTGGAAACTATAAGATTAAATACAAAGGAACTGTGCATATCACTGTACTTTAGCTGGTAAATTTATTTCTCATGGGGTTTAAGTTAACAGTTCTGAAAATGCTTTATATGTATTCTAGCACAAATGGATAGTGGATGGTGGGAGGCAGGTTAAACACTGTCAGAAAGGGAAGTTAAAGATAAGAAAGATGGGAAGGGAAGAATGAACCCTTGTGGTAGGTTAGAGTTGGAGACATCAGTACGAATTCTGAATTCATGATTAGCTTAACAGATGGATAGATACAGAAACACATATAGATATACACTGGTTAGCATACAAATATATATTTCCAAGCTCTGTCTGCTGAGAGCCTAGAGTCAATGGCACCTCAATAGCAATGAGCACCCTCAACACCCAGATCTTGCTTTTAAATACCATTTAAAATGAGGGTACATTGGAGAAATGGTTGATTCTAGGGCTAGGGCAGTAAAAAATATACGATGACCCTGGAGCATCTTGTAGTACCAGAAAGTAAAGCACTCAAAACACAAAAGGATGGTGTATGTGAAAGAGACACAGGAGCCAACCCTAAAGAGTTCCCAATTGCCAGAGCAATAAAATAAATAACATAATACTGGAAACCCAAAGTATAATATACACATGAATCCATAGTAAAATAAATGAATGAATAAGTAAATGGGGGAAGAGACAATAGATCTTCAGGATATGGAGATTAATTTCCCCTACCTTGAGGTAGGCTGCATAATAAAATGCTTCCAAAGAAGAGTATGAAAAGGGAAAAATAATAACTCTATGTGGAGAAACCTGTCAAACAAGTTAATCAATGTTAACAAAACCAGTGGTTATCATGTGGATATCACATACCCTCTGATATAATCTGATGAGAAGGGCACTTCACCTCTGTGGGATTCTTCACAAACACCCATAAGCCCGGAATAATTATGAGAAAAACAACAGATAAGCACAAATTGAGGCTCATTCTACAAACGACCTGATCAGTACTCCTAAAAGCTGCCAAGGACATGAAGACAAGAGAAGACTGAAAAACTGTCACAGTCCAGAGGTCACTAGGAAGACATGACAACTAAATGCAATATGGTATCTTGGATTGTATCCTGGAACAGAGAAAGGATATTAATGGAAAAACTGGTGAAACTGAATACAGTCTGGAGTTAACAGTAATGAACCAATGTTGGTTTCTTAATTTTGACAAATGAATTATCATAATAGAAGATGATAACATTAGGGGAAACTGAAACTGAGTGATGAATCTACAGGAACTCTGTGTACTAAATTTGCAACTTTTTTTGTAAATCCAAATAACTCCAAGATAAAAAGTTTATTTTTAAAGAAAGACCTTTCACATATTAAAAAAAAAAAAGGTTTTGATGAATTTAGAATAAGTGAAAATACTCATGACAGAATCTTAAATGAAAAATGCTTAGAAATACCTACAAACACACAAATTACCAACTTAACTATTAAAAGAGAGAGATGCACAGAAAAAAAAAAAGACCAAATTATATATACTAAGATATTAAGAGTAGTTACCTCTTCATGCTGAGCTCATAGATATTTTTTCCACCTTTTATGTATTTCTCAAATTTTCTACAATCAACAAATATTACTTTTATAATGAGAGGGAAGTTCTTATGCTATATATATTAAAATTTGTCTCACTGGTTTACAGTAGCATGGCCCCAAATCGCTCCATGTGGCATTACTGGGTGCTCCATAAAAAACGGGTTCTGTGGCCAGATATTTATGACTGCTTGGCACCACGGGTCCCTCTTTTGCAGACTCGTAGTACATGGGTCTGTGAAATCAGCTAATAGAGAAACCAGTTTAACTTTGTTTTAACAGCATTTGTCAAATGTATTTGATCACTGAATTTCTATTTCTCAGAACAACTTAATATTTCAGGCACCACTAGGAATATAGGACATAGGACATTACATGTCCTGAGATGTTTTTAAGGGAGGTGTGTCAGTTTGTATATATCATGTCCCCCAGAAAATGCCATGTTCTTTGATGCAATCTTGTGGGGGCAAACATATTAGTGTTGATTAGGTTGGAACCTTTGGATTAGGTTGCTTCCATGGAAATGTGATCCACCCAACTTTGAGTGACACCTTTGGTTAGGGTGTGACCTCTGAATGTTTCCATGGAGGTGTGGCCCCACCCATTCAGCGTGGGCCTTGATTAGTTCACTGGAGTCTTATAAAGGGGCTCACAAACAGAAGGACTTCAGAGCAACTGAGAGTGACATTTTGAAGAGCGCTGCAGCTAAGAGAAGACGAAATGCCCCAAGACCAACATTTTGGAGAACACCATTTTGAAACGCCACCTGGGAGCAAGTGGACGCCAGCCACGTTGCCTTCCGAACTAAGAGAGGTTTTCCAGATGCCAGTGGCCATCCTTCAGTGAAGGTACCCTATTGTTGATGCCTTACCTTGGACACTTTATGGCCTTAAGACTGTAACTTTGTAACCAAATAAACCCCCTTTATAAAAGCCAATCTATTTCTGGTGTTTTGCAAAATGGCAGCATTAGCAAATCAGAACAGGAGGTAACTGGGACATTTTTAGAGGAAATTTTTAAAGCTCACTTAGCAAAGGATGAATTTCATATGCCTGGACCTTTTACTCCAGGTATTATATGCTTTGATTCCCAATTCAAATCCCCCTTTCTGTGAAAATGCCTCTATTTCTCCAAAGTCTTCATGGATCCTGCTTTGTATGGCTCTCTTAATCTCTTTTGGTCTATGAAGCACAAGACAGTATGTGCTGTTCTATATTGTCTGACAGGTGTGTCTTTTTAGATCTCATCTTCCCAACTAGAATTTAATAACTTTGAAAGTAAGAGCTTTGTCTCTTATTTCTCTCTATATTTTCATGTGTTTGTTCCTTCATTACTTCACTTACTTATTCATTCATTCAACACTTATTTGCTGAGTGCCTACTATATGCCATGCCAGACTGGTCCCTTTACTCTTAATGGAGAGTACAGTTTAGTTGGTGGCCAGAAATGAATAAAATAACAAATAAAAAAAAATGTATAATTATAAACGCTGATAATGCTTGGAAGGAAAGACCTGATGAGACTCCATAAAGAGGTCCTACCCTAACACTGGGAGAAGGTTGGGGTGGGGCAGGAAAGGCTGATCTGGAAAATGTAATGTTAGAGTTTAAGATCCAAAGAATCAAAAGATATTAACTAAGTGAGTTAACTAAATGAGAAAAAGGGCGGAAGTGAGAGAAGAATATTCCATGGAGAAGTTCTAAGGAGGAAAAGGTGCATAGGGCCACAGGATCACAACAACAGGACCTGATGAGATAGGTTACTGACCATATAGATGCTACTAACCATTTTCTTCAGTCTCTTCTCTTCTCGTTTTCTTTCAAGCTGAGCCTCCTTTTCTTCTGCCTCCCTCTTCCGACGCTCCTCTTCTTGGGCCTTTAATTGGGCCTGATCAGGATAAAAATGTGTAAAAAGTAGAACTCTAAATTTGTAAGGAAATAAGATCTTTTATGTTGAGGAAAGTCGAGTTTCTGCTAACTAAGGTGGCCATCCTGGCTTTGGAGGAAGCCTGCATTTTGTGATAAAAGTAGAAAACCTGACTAGTATGTGGTCAGAGGTGCAATTTAAAAGTTTCTCCAAAAATTCCTTTTCAGTTTGGGAAGGTGAGACTGAGGATGAATACGATGACTAATTTTTCATCATGAAATGATTGGTTTTCAATACTTACCTTCAAATACAAAGTCTGATCTAAAAAGCAAGTTTTTCTTTCATTTCACCAATAAAACTACTCTTGGAACTGTTCATTTTTTTTTTCCTTAGTAGGTATAAAGACTTACTTCTGGAAGTCTGGGTCAAAACTTTGGAAAATAAGAACCACCCCTTTGCAAACTCATTAGGTTGGATATCCACCTATAACACACTAGCTAGTCTTGGCTAAGTGTAAATCTCCCAATTTACTAGTGCCCATCAATTTTTGTAACATGTCCTTCCTGATATAATATTGATGTTGTTTCCCATCCCCCCACCCCCTTACTTTCCTAAAATTGTCACTGGGTTCAGGCTGCTAGGCAAGGCTTTTTCAGAAGTTGGTTTAACTCTATTGTCTCAGGCAAGTAAGATTTCATTTTTTAATAAAGACTTATCCATGTTCTTTTTCATGCCCCAGTTTGCATTCTGTACTTATTACCAATTTCTCCTCTTCTTGTTTTTTCTTCTTCTCTGCCAAGATCTGCCTACGTTCAGCTCGCTGAATTGCTCTCTCTTCCATGGCTAGAAAATAGAAATAGAGTACCAATATAAAAAATATGAGGAACACTGCAAAAGAATTGCCTCCAATTCACAGTAAATTTCATGTTATTGTTAGGGTTTTCTTGCAAGCTGAGTGTTCACAATCTTAGAAATATATGTATTATGCTCTTTTATATGCCCTCTAGGTTAAGGACCTATAATCCCATCCTCAGCAATGATAAACAATTTGCAGAATATATTTTTCTTTACATGTCTATTAGAATAACTGTTTACAGGTTTAAATAAGATGTGCCTCAATGATAAGCTTTTAGTAATTGAAACCCAGAAACCAGAATTTTGATAATACCTTTGATGAATGTAGAAAACTTTAATTACATCCAATAAACACTTTGAGATTGGAATCTTTCCTCAAATCTCATTAAATGAGTCTGCTAACTTTTCTTAAGTCACTGTACATATGTCTGTATATGTAACAATGACAACAAACAAACTAAAGTTTGGGGTCACGATGAACACATTTTGATCTAGTTTTAAGGCCTGGATATCCAGATGGGCAGGAAATGGAATTGCACCAGGCATTTGGAGAACTGGCATCTGAACAAATCTGAGTGTCAGACTTGTGTTCTTGACAGTCTATTAAATATCAATCCAAAAGAAGCAAATGTGCAAGATGGTCTGATGATGTGACTCTGTAATCAGTTGGGTTTTCATGGAAGGGGGGCACGGGTGGGGGGAGTATCAGAGTTCTGCTCCCCTAACCCAGCCAACAGCTACTTTCAATTCCCTGTGCCATATTACAGGGAAGAGAATTTAAGTCCCAATTTCAAGAATTAACAAAAACCCCACCAGACTATTTCTTACTGATTTAAGTGCATGCTTAGCTACCAGAAAAGAAAAAAAAAAAATAAAATAAAATAACAGTAGTGCCACAGATGGCAGGAGTGGGAATGTCTTTAGAAGGCAGAAATAGAATAGAGAATCAAAGTGAGAGACCTCTGAAAAGCAGAGTCTCTGAGAACATAGTGTTTCCCCATCTTTTCTAAAGCTAATCATTAAAGACTACTTGAAAAGTAAAGTGGGGTCCTAAAATACTATTTTAAAATAATCACATCAAAATGGGCATTTCCTGATCAACTTTATCAGTGGGCAAAAATAGCATGAATTACTGTACTAGCAGATCATCAGTGCAAAGATGGATAATTTCTTCTTTAATAGGAATTGACTACAGGCCTATGTCCTTCAGATGTCACTTCTTGTCAAGGCAGCAATTCTGCCACAGTTGAAAAACCAGCAGATTAACAAACCACAATAACATCTCCAAAGTGCCCCCCAACATACACAAACATACATACAGTGAGTGACTAAATATAATATAAGAACCATTATTGGATTCACCAGGTGGGTTTTGAGGAATGCTTCTATTCTCATAGTATTACTTGGTTTAAATAAGTTTTTTTTAAATGCATCAAAAGTGTTATCAAATTAAAATGTCTAACTTCTAGATTTCTTACTAAAAGTCACTTGGATTTTAAGGAATGCTTCTATTCTCATAGTATTACTTGATTTAAGTAAGGTTTTCTATGCATCAAGTGTTATCAAATTAAAGTGTCTGACTTGTAGATTTCATTACCAAATGTCTATCATCAAATTAAGTAACTTGGATTGCTTAACCTGAACTTCTGTAAACTGACAAATATATTCAGGTCAACAAAGTAGGTGATCTCTATCAATGTATCCATGGCCGTTTCCTCTCAGGCATAGTCCTATTTTTTTTTAACAAATCATATCTCAAATTACAGAATTTCAGCAATTTTTTCATATTGGCTGGAAAGGCCAAAAAGGTTGGCAGAGTGGCAGGAAAAAAATAGTGGAGCTTTCTGGTGCATTCTACTCCTCATGTGTCTACACATCTCAGACTTTGATGAGGTCCTGCCAATTCTCAAAACCCAAGAGATGCCAACATTCAGTTCCAGTATGTTCTGCTCTAGGAGGGAAGATGACCAACACAAGGCCACCACCAAGACAGCCCTGCCTTTCACTATGGGATGGGGTGCCATCAGCTGCTTGGGGTTCCTTTTGAATCCAGGAAGAGAATTTCGGGAGTCACTTCTACTGCCTTCAGTTCCAGAGGAAGCAACAGATGAACTGGGGGAAAACAAAGGGAAAGAATTCAGACCAATAACCAGCTTTCTTCAAAACCCTTTCACCTGAGCATCTCAAAGCACTTTTACAAACTTTAATTAATCCTTACTCTCTGTAGTAACAAATTATTATTATGTCCTCTAGAAAACAGGTGTAACGAGGCATGGAAAGGTTGAGTAATCAGCCTGAGTCATCCTAGTGCTTCAAATCAATAGGTATCGCCACTTCCTATTTATCACATGTACTGAGTGATAGTATTGGATAAATATGGAATCTTATTCCAGGCTCAAAGAAGCAAGTGATGTTTAGTTTTATTCCAAACAACTACAAATTTAAGCTAGGTAATTGGCCAGCCAAGGGGCTGTTCCATTTGGACCTGTTGTTGTCTGACCTGGCTTCTCAGCACTAAACAAGGAAAAACCCAGAAACCTAGTTAGAGCAAATAATCATTTTTCTCTTTTTCTGGTATAGTAACAGAGCGCCTCAGACAAAGGTAACCATGACACAAATGCTAACTATATAACTGAATTGGCATAGGCAACTACTTGCCTTAAATACCTATTTACAACTGTGATGTACTCATACAATATATGGGGCTTTTTTGCTTTGAGAGCATAAAAGAAGAGAAAAGGAGAGATCATGCAGTCTAGAAGCAGGGCAAAGAAATTCAGGACCCTCTCTACCCCAAAGTGAGATACCCCAAGTAACCAGTTCAAATAGTGTCCAGATACAATGAACATACTTTAGAAGCACCTGGCATGTTATTTTTGGTTCTTCTTCCTCTCTGGGATTTGACAGCAGGCGGCTCTGGGCATCTGTAACCGCTGCAGCACGCTCTGCTGCCCAGCGAGCCTCCGCCAGCCGCTGATTTTCCTTCAGCTCGAGAATTGTTTTCTGCTGAAGTTTCTTCTTTTGCTTCTCAATCAGCTGTTGCTGGAAGATGTGGCGATTATGGAAATGGCCCATGCAAATGGGTTCTGCTTTCTGGCTGCTGGTTCTGAGCTTCTCACTGCCAGACTGTTGGGAGGGTTCAGCGTACAGGATCTCGGGCTGTTTATGATCAGGTGTGCTCAAAGGGACATTCTGAAGGGAAACCTGCAAGGTGCTCTTTGTTGGTTTTCCTAAAGGAGGGCTGAGCATATAATCATTGCTTCCCGAAAGAGGCTTTTCCCACAAAGGGGGCACGGCAGTCACCTGAGGGAAAAGGAACACGTTATAGCTCAGCTATTTAAAGGACTATGCTAAAGAGAACCTACCTTGGTGCAGTTGGCACTGTTCAATTTAGTGGCAAAAGTGCCCTGCACCCCAGCCAGGGCTGCACTGTGCTCCTGGCCTGGCTTTGGGAGGCTGCCAGCCTCAGCTCTGTGAGCCCCTCCTAGAATGTGCATTGTTGCTTATGACAGGAGCTGAGTGAGAGTGTGGCAATGACTGTATGAACCATCCCCAGGGGCCAGGACATTAGTACTAAGAAAAATGTGCTCTTATAGATCTCTGATTTGGACAAATTTGGGTGTTTGTTTGTTTTGTTTTGTTTTGTGAATTAGGCAAGATTACTCCAGATATATATTACAGGAATTTTAATATGCAAGACTAGACTCTGAATTTTGCATAAAATTGGAAATTTTGTGGCAAAGGAGCCATTCTTTCTCAAAAACATGTGGAAACTAAGAAATACTTTAACAAATCAATAATAGCTCTGCTTTAAATGTCTGTACACTTTGGAGGATTGTATGTTATATGAATATATCTCAATAAAATTGCATTAAAAAATAATAGCTCTGTTCTATCATCGCTTTTCCTGCCACTAGAAAATCATTTGCCATACTACAGGGTATTTATTTACTCCAGGATCAAGGCCTGGACTAAAATTTACAGTCTCCAGCTATTTCTGAACCACCAGGGAAATATTTGCAAGACCAGGATCACTGGGTAAATATCTGTATGACATAGGACTAATGTTATGTGATGATATTTTGCATTATCATGTTGCTTTATCATGAGTCTCACTTATTAGACTGAGGTATCATATGCAATGCAAATTCCATAAAGAGGGGAAGGAAAGAGAATTCTTAATCAGAAAACTTCTAGTGGCCAAAATAATGTCTTAGTTAAAATGTCTCTTCTAGATTGGTTTGATTCCATCGTCTAAGGTCTGACCAGTTTTTTAACATGCCATCTGCAGTGGTGCAAGGAGAAAAATTATGTTAACTATCTAATATTAGACGCCTCTAGCTCTCTTTGATAGCCCTAACAGGGTGCCATATTCAGGTACTTAAAAATATTTTTGATGATGATGGAAATGCTTTCTAAAAAGACTCAGGTGAAGTGAAAAGATATGTTATATGGAAAGTCTGACATGATTAGAGACTTTTTATAATCTTTTGTTTCAGAAATGTCAGTGGGCATTTATTCATAAGAACATTTGTTAATTTAGCATCAAGCAGGGTACATGTTCTAAGCTCCTTGAAATTTTGTAGTAATGATATGTTATTAACCCAGCAAGACTGAATAAAAGCCTGAGAATGACAACAAGATTTCTTTTGGATCATGCTAACTTTTTAAGTTGAAAATAAGAGAATAAAAGAAAAGCTGAATGGTACAGACTGTACTTAATAGAACAGGGCTGAACAGTCTGGGTTAATTAGAGAAAATCACCTATTAGCTAAAGGATGACTGAAAAATTTCAAGGTATAATATGTGTGTTCTTGCTACATGAGTTCCCATGATTATATAATTAATGATCATCTAACTAAAGATTTGTTTTTATTTCTTCATTTTAAACTCTACACTGTGGAAAAAAATTAGAGTTTAGTACACTACAGTCTCTTACAGCCCTTTATCTTCATTTGCTTTTTTTTTTAAATCTTGATAAAATCTTTTGTCCTTGGTTTCAGAGATTTGGAGGCTTTTTTCCTTAAGTCTAAAAAAATGTATATTTAGTGACTTTTCTGTTTTGTGCAGGTAAAAAATACTTTCTGCTGACTTTTTTTCCTTTAAAGATAATAACAGTGGAACTTCAGAAGCTAAAACGTTTCACACAGCTATTTCTTAAGATAGAAAACTCTCCTGGGTCTTAATGGAGACAAAATTATCTGACATATAAAGGTTGATAAATTACCCAGGGGAAGGGACCAAACATTACATAAGTTCCAATAAGCATCCTCATGATCCCCCCTCTGCTGAGACTAAGCTTAAATTAAAACTAGCCTATCTTGCTATTAGTAATCAGGATAAAAAGCAAGACTGGGGACCCTCCAGTGCCCAACTTAATTTCATATATGTGAGTTAAGTACTTAGCATTATGTTGGAGGAGTGGTTTGATAGAAGGGGTGGGAGACAACCTTCTCCAAAAGGCTTTCTAAACATGACAGCTGGTGTAACTATGAAAGGAAAAAATAGTAGGACTGAGTTTATAAAAATTTTTTTAAAAAATAGTTGTATACGATATCAAACACCATCAATAAACAAAAAAGATGAATGACAAACTGGAAAAAAATATTTGCAATATATATAATAATAAAACTATCAACAGTCTGAAAAATAAAAAGAGCTCCCTCAAATAAGAAAAAGATAAATAGAAAAGTACAAAGTGTATGAAGAGATAAGTCATTATGTATCCATATCTACCTTTCTATCCATATATAAATAGCAAATATGAAAAAATTTTAACTTCAATAGTAATGAAAGAAATGCAAATATTGAAGCAATAATAACATGAAAATATTTTACCTGACAATTTGGCAAATGTAAAAAAATATGATGCAGGAAAACAAGCACTTCTTTGGTACAACCTTTTTGAAAGGGCAATTTGGTAACAGACTTTAAAATGTGCATTCTACTTTTAGATATTTATCCTGAGTAAAGTATCACGGTTGTGTGCAAAAACAAAGATTTAGCTACAAGGATGTTCACTGAAGCATTGTTTATAGTCATGGAAAACTGGAAACAATTAAATGTCCAGCAATAGAGAAGTAGCTATATAGATTCTAGCTTATGTCCATGATAGACTATCACGTGCCCATTACAAAATGATGGCACAGAATGGTAGGCCCTAATCAGGGATACACCAAGTTTACCTGTAGAACAGGTGACCCATATCCAGAAATTCTGATTTAGTAGGTCTGATTCTAATGTATACTTCCAGATGAGAACTACTGTTGGAGAATATTTAGAGACATGGAGAATGCACATAATACATTGCAAAAATGCAAAAATGCAAAAAAAAAAAAAAAAAAAAGAGTTAGAAAACACAGTAATTACGTTATTAACAAGGAAAAACCATGGCCTTTCTTTTCCTGCATAATGGCAGCCTAGAGATTCTCAATTGTCCTGATTGAAGAAATTTAAAAGCTACTTAAAATGCTGAAAGAACAAATATGCATATACCTGACCAGAGAAAAGACTAGATGGCTATACATCAACATATTAATGGTGGTTATCTTCAGGTGATGGAATTATAGGCTATATTGCTTTTTCTCTGTTGATTTCCTCCTATCAAAATTGTTAAAATTAATAATATGGCTTTCCTCACTAGAAAAAAGAATAATTTTTAAACTGCCCTCTTATAAATAAATCACAAGCTCAGTAAGAAAGGGAATGTCTGAAGATCTAAGGGGAATTCAAGGGTGGTAAACACTGCTTTATCTGTTCCTGAAAGAGTCTTTCACTTAGTTGGTTTAAATTCTCTCTATATAATATGTCCCAACCAAGTTCTAATTATTTAAAATTTTGTATGTGATTATAAAAAAGATTCAGTTCAAGAAAATAAACACTGACTGAAAGGTAGTACTTGTGTACTGTAGCAGCTATAATTTGTAGATAGCCTAGGGAAGCCAATCTGGCAACGTCTAACATACCCCAGGCTACAAAGCAATAATATCAATGTTAAATTTCTTGAACTTGATTAACTGCACTTATGTGGTTACATGAGTGAATATTCTTGTTCTTGGGAAATGTACACAACAGTAGCGTGTGTTCAAGGAGCTTGATGTATGCAACCTATATTCAAGTGTTCAGAAAATGAATTGATAAATAGATATAGATAGACATAGATAGACGGACAGACAGAAACGAATGATATCGACAATGTTTCAAAATGTTAAAATTGGTGGATCTGGGTATCTGGAGAGGTGGTAGTAGTATGTCGGAGTTCTCGGTACAGGGTCTGTATTATTATTTTTTTGTTGTTGTTAACTGTCCTGTCAGTTTGAAAATATTTGAAGAAAAAAAGTTAAAAAAAAAAAAAAAGTAAAAACTGCAAGCGTTTTATAAGAAGGAAGACCAAGCAAAGAAGAAACAATGTACCTCTCCATTTCTTACAGCTGGATCCACAGTGGCTGTTGCCTCCTTAAGTAGATTTAAACTGGATAATCCATTTGCATTGAGCTTCCTGAGCGAAGCTGCCTTCAGCAGCTCATCCATTTTCTTCCTAGTTTCCTCCTTTGTTAGAGCCAGCTCTCTCTTTCGGATCTTGCCATGATGCCAAAGCTGCCATTCTGTAAAGCTGTGTTGAAGAACTTGTTTCCGGTTATACTCAGTGGCCAGCTGTTGTTTTCTAAATAGCAAACCACTTCCATTAAAATAAAGAAGCCACTTATAATCTGTCCCGGAAGTGCCCCATCTTAGTTCCAGCTAATCCTTTCATATTAAGCTAACGGAATTGCTTTTAAACTTCCCAGTGCAAAGGGTTTCCTCATAGACGGCTTTAGCACCTCAAGACATTTACTTCAGAAGAAAGAGTGACTGTACTGTTCTATCATGTCATATGAAATTTTCTGATTACCATAAAACAGTTTCTGACAGCTTTTGGAGGGGAAGGAGCAAAAAGAAAAGGTGTATAAATAACTACATTTGAAAGATGAATACATGAGGAGAGGAGATACTCAACTATGGTAGGAAATCTAAGAAAGACAAAGGTTTGGGAGAAAGCATCAGAAACAAAACTATACCACTTAACAAGCGAATTGTCAGTAATTAATTAGTGTAAGACTTATGAAAGTCAAAGTGAAACCATGAGGGTAGTCCTTATGAAAAAAGAACTTGGTCTCTCAAGAGGACTCATTTACCAAAACCTTACACAGAATGGCTGTCTTGTCAGTCTACTTGCTGAACAGTAGAAATGTGTGAAAGGTGAAGACAAAGCACCTGCTCTCAGGGAATTCACAGTCTAGTAGGGGTCTGGTCCACTCTCTTCCCAAGGAAGAGCTCCCTTTGATTCCTCGAAACTATGAACTTTAGAGGACATGATTGAGTGGAATAGGGAAGCGGTGTAACAGCCAAGCACATTCCCTTCCCCAAAGGACATTTCCCTTTAGGAGATATATTGGTGGCAGCCAATTGAGAATTCAAGAATAGAGGCCTTTAAGATCTGTAAGTAGATGATTACTGTCCTTGAAGAAGTGAGCAGGAGAGCTTAAAGCTTCTTTATATTGCATCAAGGGTCAGTTTTGAGGTTTCATATCTAATGTCTAGACATCTACTTGATTATATTTTTTAAAGATGACTCGAGTAAGTTCTCTCCAACACTGTTTGCATATCTATTTCTGTTAAATATACATAATGCGTAACTCTCCTCTTGGAATCTTTGTAGGGTATCAAGAAAATAATGAAGTTGAGTCAATGAGTCAGAAGAACATTCCCATCATTCTTAAATGATTAAGTGACTTTTAAACCTTTTTAAACTACCACCTATAGTAAGAGACATTTTTACACTGTGACTCAATATACAAGTGTGTGTGTATGAATGAAACAAAAGTTACACCAAATAATATTTACCTTTACTATGTGAGATGTACTCTGATACTTTCTATTCTAGTCTGTTCCATTTCTTAAATAAAAGGTAAGGCTCATCTTGAGCCTGATTCAGAACTTGTAATGTGTTAAAACCCTTAGTTTGAAAAAGAATTCCCTACAGTCATAGAATGTAACCTATGTCAGAGGAGTTGGATGAAACATACAAATAGTGAGAGTAGAGCCCATTGAAATAATGAATTTCAGGGTAAACATTAATAGCAACTATGCCAACAGCATATTTCATTATATTTAATTGCTTCCTTCTAATGTACCGGTCATAGGTACTCAATAAACATTTGACTGACCTGGTGATTTTTGTATAAAAATACATTATAGGTGGTAATAAATATTTATATTAATATTTTACCTTGATGGAAATAAACTGAATATCTGAGACTGAACCAACTTGGAAATAAAAATTTTAGGAGAAATAAACATAATGATTTGGGTAACAATAAATTTGAATATCTGAGACTGAACAAACTTGGAAATAAAAATTTTAGGAGAAATAAGCTTAATGAATTGGGTAATAATAAATTTGAACATCTGAGACCGAACAAACTTGAAATAAAAATTTTAGAAGAAATAAGCATAATGAATTGGGTAACAATGACGGCAAGAAAATAACTCCAAAAAAATCATTGTATAAATAGTATGTGTTTGTTGGGGGGGAGAGGAGAATTCATAACACTTTACTCGAGTAAGTGAAAATCGTAAATTTCCACAGGACAGAAGATGTACATTGCTCTGTTTGATTAATGTGAAATTCAATTTACATCAGTCTGCTCAGGAATAAGGAGTGTGAAATTTACCTGATGTGTTAATTTCATGTTTTTTACAGCATAAACAGCCAAAAGAAGCCCTGGGGTTTTGACTGTCAGGGAGGAGATTATTTGGACTATGAAAAGGCAAAGAGAAAAAATATTTCTTCAAATATGAAAAAAATACTATGTAAGAAAATGAATTAAAAATGCATGTTCGCTATAGTGTTTGGAGCCTACTCTGTAATGGTTATGCAGAGAGTTGAAAATGTACTTAAGATATCTGTGTTTGTGGGCTGAGGTGGAATGGTAGAAACCCAGAAGCCAGGGATCCAGCAACAAGGCCGGTCCCACTCTTGCTCCTTTGCCATCCCCTTCAGGAGGATAACAATATTCTACATAAGCCACTTTCTATATTTTATTAAAGATGATGCTAAAAACATGTATATATATATATATATCTCTGAAAGTGAAAACTCACTCAAATTTCTTAAGAGTAGCTCAGTCAGATGTAATTTACTTGGATGTGCTCCAGATAATCATAAAATGAAGGACAGAGTTCCCTCATGGAAAACCTGCTGCCCCAGTATGCTTCCAAGACAAAATCAGGACATTTCTGGGAAGGCTATATTATATGAAGTGGTAATGACAATGATCTAACTCTATACAGAGAAAGACTATCTCTACAGACACAGAAATACACAATGCAGAAAGTTTAAATGTGAATTAAAATATGAAATGTGCTGTCCAAAATCAAACACTGTGAATGACACTTAGTTACTGACAAATGTTCTAGAAAAGAGAAGTCAGAAGAACACTAGATATGGGACTCTGGGCAAGCCGCTGAAAGTTCTAAGCCTCAGATTCCTCCTCAACAATGGTGTGTACCCTGCCTATACTATGGGAGTTTTTGTTTGTTTGTTTGAGAATCTAATTAAATGAAAAAGAATGTGAAAACATAAAACAAAGTTCATACATAAGGTAACAACACTATCTCAGGGCAAGACAAATGTCTAAAAAGCATCCTGAGTTTTTAAAAGGAAATCAAGAATAATAAATAAATAACCACATATTAGTGATCTGATTGTGCACCGAAATCTGATGTAGAATATAAAAACAACAGTGACTTTAACAGCTTCATTTGGGATGAGTAGGTTCAGCAGGAATAGGAATGAATTTAATAATGCACAGGGAAAAATGGAAGATAACTCTATTTTTTAAAGGAGTTTTATTGAGATATAGTCACATACCAAACAATCCACTGAAAGTGTACAATCCTTGGCTGGCAGTATATTCACAGAGTCGTGTATTTACCACCACAATCAATTTTAGAACATTTTCATTACTCCAAAAAGAAAATCACCATACTCCCTATACCACTTTATTATTGACATTGGATTGGTGTGTACCTTTGTTACAACCAATGAAAGAATATTAAAATATTACTGTTAACTATAGTCCATAGTTTGTATTGTATATTTTTTCCCCATATACTACCCTATTGTTAACACCTTGTAATAGTGATATACATTTGTTCTAGAACTTGAAAGAACATGTTTATATTTATACTATTAACTCCAGTCATCATCCACAACAAGGTACACTGTTATACAGTCCCATGTTTTATCTTCTAGCTTTCCTTCTAGTGACATACATGACCCTAAACTTCACACACATAATTCAGTGCTGTTAATTACACAAACAATAATGTGCTACCATCACTTCTATCCATCTCCAAACATTCACAATCAACCTAACTAAAAATTCTGCACAAATTAAGCATCAGCTCCCCATTTTCTACCCTCATTCTAACTCCTGGGAGCCTATCAATTTTACCTCTATGAGTTTGCTTATTATAATTAGATCATAATAGTGAGATCATACAATATTTGTCTTTTTGTGTCTGGCTTATTTCACTCAAATAATGTCCTCAATATTCATCTATGTCGTCTCAGGCATCAGGACATCATTCCTTCTTACAACTGACTAATACTCCATTGTACGTTTCTAGCACATTTTGTTTATCCATTCATCGGATAATTTACTTCTATCTTTGGCAACTGTGAATAATTCCGTTATGAACATCAGTGTGTAAATCTCTGTTTGCATCCCTGCTTTCAGTTTTTCTGGGTATACACCTAGTAGTGGAATTGCTGAATCTTATGGCACTTCTATACTTAGTTTCCTGAAGAACTGCCAAACTGTCTTCCACAGCAGCTGCACCATTTTACTTTGTTACCAGCAGGGAATGAGTGTTCTTTCTCCACATCCTCTCCAACACTTGCAGTTTTCTGTTTGTTTAACAGTGGCCATTCTAGTAGGTGTGTTATGATATCTCATTGTGGTTTTGATTTGCATTTCCCTAATGGCTAGAGATGTCAAGCTTCTTTTCATGTGCTTTTTAGCTTTTTTATTTCCTCTTTAAAAAATGTCTATTCAAGTCTTTTTGCCCATTTCTTATTTGGGTTGTTTGTCTTTTTATTGTTGCGTTGTAAGATTTCATTATATATTCTGGAGATTAAACCATGATTGGATATGTGGTTTCCAAATATTTTCTCCCATTGGGTAGGCTGCCTTTTCACTGTCTTGACAAAGTCCTTTGAAGCACAAGTGTTTTTAATTTTGAAGAGATGCCATTTATCTATTTTTTTTCTTTCATTGCTTGGATTTCGGATGTGAATTCTAAGAAATTACCACCTACCACAAGATGTTTAAGATGCTTCCCTACATTTTCTTCTAGGAGTTTTATGGTCCTGACTCTTATACTTAGGTCTTTGTTCCATTTTGAGTTAATTTTTGCATCAGGTATGTGATAGGGGTTCTAATTCATTCTTTTGGATATGGATATCCAGTACTTCCAGCAACATTTTATGAAGAGACTGTTCTGCCCTTGAGTGGACTTGGCAGCCTTGTTAAAAATCAATTGACCATGGATGTGAGGGACTATTTCTGAATCCTCAATTTGATTCCAGTAGTCAGTGTATCTATCTTTATGCCAGTATCATGCTGTTTTGACCACTGTAGCTTTGTAATATGCTTTAAAGTCAGGAAGTGTGAATTCTCCAACTTCATTTTTGTTTTTCAAGATGTTTTTGGTTATTCTGGGCCCTTTACTCTTCCAAATAAATCTGATGATGGGCTTTTCCATTTCTGCAAAGTAGGCTGTTGGGATTTTGACAGGGATTGTGTTGAATACTTAAATCAATTTGGGTAGAATTGACATCACAGTGTTATTTAGTCTTCCAATCCATGAACACAGAATGTCCTTCCATTTATTTAGGTCTTCTTTGATTTCTAGTTTTGTAGCTTTGTAATGTTTTTTAGTTTTCTGTGTACAGGTCCTTTACATCCTAAGTTAAATTTATTACCTGATATTTGATTCTTTAATTGCCATTTAAATGGATTATTTTTCTTGATTTCCTCCTCAGACTGCTCATTACTAGGGTAGAGAAACACAACTGAATTTTGCATGTCAATACTGTATCCTGCCACTTTGCTTACTGAACTCCTTTTTTACCTCTAGATTTTTTAGGACTTTCTATAAACAGGATTGTGTCATCTAAATAGTGTAAGTTTTACTTCTTCCTTCCAAATTTGGATGCCTTTTATTTCTTTTTCTTTAACTGCTCTAGCTAGAACTTCTAGCACAATGTTGAATAACCATGGTGACAGTCGGCATTCATGTCTTATTCCAGATATTAGAGGGAAAGCTTTCAGTCTTTCACTGTTAAGTATGATGTTAGCTGTGGGTTTTTCATATATGTCCTTTATCATGTTGAGGAAGCTTCCTTCTTTTCCTGTGTTTTGAAGTGTTTATAATCAAGAAAGGATGCCAAATTTTGTCAAATGCCTTTTCTGCATCAATTGAGATGATCGTTTTTTTTCCTTCATTCTGTTAATGTGACATACTGCATTAACTGATTTTTCTGTATTGAGCCACCCATGCATACCTGGGATAAAACCCAATTGATCATGGTATATAATTCTTTTAATGTGCTGTCAGATTCAATTTGCAAGTATTTTGTTGATGATTTCTGCATATATATATTCACTAGAGAAATTGGTCTGTAATTTTCTTTTCTTGTAGCATCTTTATTTGGCTTTGGTATTAGGATAATGTTGGCTTCATAGAATGAG
The DNA here is from genome assembly GCF_015220235.1 of Choloepus didactylus. Classification (NCBI taxonomy): domain Eukaryota; kingdom Metazoa; phylum Chordata; class Mammalia; order Pilosa; family Megalonychidae; genus Choloepus; species Choloepus didactylus. Next base: position 79,660,147 of record NC_051307.1, read on the forward strand.
TTAGGTAGCAGTCCCTCCTCTTCAACTTTTTGGAAGTTTGAGCAGGATTGGTCTTAATTTTTCTTGGAATGATTGTTAGAATCGCCATCTGCTCCTGGGTTTTTCTTTGTTGGGAGGTTTTTGATGACTGAGTCAATATCTTTACTTACAATTGGTCTGTTGACATCTTCTATTTCTTCTAGAGTCAGTGTAGGTTGTTCACGTGTTTCTAGGTATTTTTCCATTTCATCCAAGCTGTCTAATTTGTTGGCATACAGTTGTTCATAGTATCCTCTTGTGATCCTTTTCATCTCTGTGGGGTCAGCAGTAATGGTGTCCCTCTCGTTTCTGATTTTATTTGTATTTTCTCCCTTTTTTTTCCTTTGTCAGTCTAGCCAAGAATTTGCCAACTGTATTGATCTTCTCAAAGAACCATTTAAAAAAAAAATTCTCTATTGTTTTTTTATTCTCAATTTCATTTATTTCTGTCTAATCTTTATTATTTCTTTCCTTTTGCTTTCTTTGAGATTAGTTTGCCATTCTTTTTCTAGTTCCTCCAGGTGTGCAGTTAGGTCTTTGATTTTAGATCTTTCTTCTTTTTTCATGTAGGCTTTCAGGGCTTTAAATTTCCCTCTCAGCACTGCCTTCACCGTATCCCATAAGTTTGATATGTTATGTTCTTGTTTTCATTTGTCTCAAGATATTTACTGATTTATCTTGCAATTTCTTCTTTGACCCCCTGACTGTTTAAAAGTGTGTTGTTTAACCTCCAGATATTTGTGAATTTTCCAGTTCTCCACCTGTTATTTATTTCCAGCTTCATTCCATTATGGTATGAGAGAGCGTTCTGCATAATTCCAATCTTTGTAAATTTATTTGAGATTTGTTGTATGACCCATTTTGTGGTCTAGCCTGAAAATGATCCATTAGCACCTGAGAAGATGTATATCCTACTGTTTTGGGGTGCAATGTTTTATACATGTCTGTTAGGTCTCATTCATTTATCATATTGTTTAAGTTCTCTGTTTCTATCTGTTGATGAAAGTGGCACATTGAGGTCTCCAACTATTGTAAACACATCTCTTTCTCCCCTCCATTTTGCCAGTGTTTGCCTCTTGTATTTTGGGGCACCCTAGTTAGGTATATATTTATTATTGTTGTTTCTTCTTGATGGATTGCCCTTTTTATTAATATATAATGTCCTTCTTTTTCTCTTATAACAGTTTCCATTTAAAGTGTATTTTGTCAGATATTAATATAGCCACCCCAGCTCTCTTTTGGTCAATGTCTATGTGGAATATCTTTTCTAACCTTTCACTTTCAACCTATTTGTGTCCTTAGATTTCAGGGGAGTCTCTTGTAAACAGCATATAGATGGATAATATTTTTTTTTTTAATCCATTCTGCCTATCTATGTCTTTAGATTGGGGAGTTTAATACATTAACATTCAATGATATTACTGTTCAGGCAGTACTTTCTTTAACCACTTGTCCTTTGTTTTTTATATGTCATATCTTATTTTTGTCTCTTTTTACCCATTTAGTTACCCTTACTGATAATCTTCATTTTTACACTGTCCTCCAAACCTCTCTCTCCTGCCTTTTCCTTCCAGCCTGCAGAACTCCCTTCACTATTTCTTGTAGGGTAGATCTCTTGTTGACAAACTCGCTCAGTTTCTGTTTGTGAATATTTTAAATTCTCCCTCATTTTTGAAGGACAGTTTTCCCAGATAAAGAATTTGGGGCTGGCATTTTTTCTCTTTCAATATCTTAAATAATTCAGACCTCTGCTTTCTCGCCTCTATGGCGTCTGATGAGAAATCCGTACTTAGCCTTATTGCGTTTCCCTTGTATGTGACAAATAGCTCTTCTCTTGCTATTTTCAGAATTCTCTCCTTATCTTTGGCATTTGACATTCTGATTAGTACATATCTTAGAGTAAGTCTCTTAACATTTATTTTGTTCAGTGTGTTGCGCTTCTTGAATATGTATATTTATGTCCTTCATAAGAGTGGGGAAATTTTGGGCCATTATTCTCTCAAATATTCTTTCTGTCCCCTTTCCTTTCTCTTCTCCTTCTTGGACACCCATGTTTCATATATTTGTACACTCTGTCCTGTCATTCAAATCCCTTTTCTCTATCTGTTCTTTTGTCTCTAAGATTTCAACTGTCCTGTCTTCTAGGTCACTGATTCTTTCTTCTGTCTGGTCAAATTGGCTGTTATATGCCTCTCATGTACTTTTAATCTCTTTTATTGTGCCTTTCATTCCCCATAATTTCTGTTATGTTTCTTTTAATTTTTTCTTTTAATTCTTCTTTGTAGTCACACAGTGTCTTCTTAATATTCTTTATATCTTTAGCCATATTTTCCTTCATCTCCTTACATTGATTAAGGAGATTTGTTTGAACACTTTGATTAGTTGCTCCAAATTCTTTGTCTCCTCCAAAGTTTTAATTTGTTCCTTTAACTGGGCCATATCTTCCTGTTTCTTAGTATGACTTGTAATTTTTTGCTGGTGTCTAAACATCTGATTTTCTTGATGAGTTAACTCTGGAGGTCAGTTTCTCCATCTTGCCTAAGGTTTTCTTATTGATTGGCTTTTTGCTAAGGCACTTCTTTTGACACTTGGTTCACCTGATTATACACCTTTAGAATAGCATTTATTTAACTAACTAGATATTTTCAGCTTTATTCACCTGATTCTTGCCCTGGATATGCAGTACAATCTTTGAGAATACACTATTTTTGCAAGTGTTTCACCCCCAGGAGAAAGCTTCCTTTCCCTTGTTCCCTCTCTGGGAATGTTTATCTATTCTACTTAATTTTTATTTACTTCTATAGTTTCTTAACACTCTTGTCATTTCTCTAGCCACTTTTGCCTGAAGGGCAAATTCTGGGAGGATGGTCATCCCAGAGAGGACTTTCCCAAGTCAGTATTTCCCAGTTAAAACAGGGCCAGGGACCCACGAAGGGGGCATAGATCAGTTCCAAAGTGCCCTGGAAAGGAGATCGGAAGGATGTCAAACTTCTCTTTGACAACTCCCTAAATCTGTGTTTTTCTGCCCCACCTGTTCTTGGGGAAGAGGACTTTAATTTCCAGACAGGAACTGGATCCCAAGGTTACTTGTCCCAAGAGTGGGGGATAAGCACCAGCCTCTGCAGAGTTGAGAGCTTTACTCACAGCTCTTTACTGCAGGTTATCAGTCTCTTCCTTCCACTCTTCCCTGGGTGGTGTATGGTGTTCTTCTGGTCTCTGGATCCCCCGAACAGTTGTTTCTTATAGTTCCTGGCTGTTTACTAGCTGTCCTGGCAGATCAACTGAGTCTTGAGGCTCTCTACCCTGCCATCTTACCCCCCAAAATACAATCAACACTATTTTGTTTTGAAGAGCTTTAGAGCAAGCCAGGCATTGCAAGTCAGGTCCTCCTGCCTCTAGGACAGATAAGTCTGGAGCTTTACCAGCAGCAGATGCCATGCATACTTGCCTTCTGGTCTTTCACCTAGATACTTAGGTGAGCCCAGAAGGAGCGACAATCTAATATGATTAATAGAGGTACCCCATAATTGATTAAGAGAGACAACGCTGAAATCAGGAGTGCTAGTAATACAGAATACCTAACAGCCCATTTTCAATTCAGCCCCAGTTCCCCTCCCTATCTCCATGTTAGTGTGGTGGTTCACCCAGGCTGCTCCCACACAAGCCTGCCTATGTGCCTGTTTAACAGTTTTTCCCCAAACTGAAAAGTGCCCTCCTCTACTTAGCCACATTCTGTCTCTCTTAAAGGTGGGGCCCATGAATTCCTATCTTTAAAAAGCCCCTAAGGAAATTATAATGGATGATAGCCAAGTCTATGTCACCCTGAAGTATTTATTTTATGGTGCCTTTTGTAGCAAATATTTTTAGTATTTGAATGCAATTTTTTAACTTCCCACTGGGGACGACTGAGTTACTTACTCCAACATAGACATGTTCTTAATCTTAATCTGCATTTCTGCAGGTGTGAACCCAATGTAAATAGAGCCTTTTGAAGATGTTATTTTTAGTTTAGGTGTGGCCCAAGTGAATGAGGGTGAGTCTGACATGGGATTACTGGAGGCCTTATAAAGAGAAAGCCACAGGAGGGAGTCAGAAGCAGGACATCAGTCAAAGCTGGAAGAAAAAGGAGGGAACAAGGCCATGTGATGTCAGAAATATAAGCCAAGCAACCCCAAGGATGGCTGGCCACCAGAAAACTAGGATCCAGGATACCTTGATTTTGAACTACTTCTAGCCTCAAAACTACAAGCCAATAAATTCTCATTGTTTAAGCCAACCCATTGTGTGGTATTTGTCATAGCATCTTGGCAAACTAAGACACCCACTTAGACTGTAAACACCTAAAAGGCAAGAAGAATGTTCATTACTTTTTCTTTTTAGCCTCCTCCCCTCCAGTACATACATGCATCAATAATGCTGGTTGACTGAATGAATACAATCCATTAAACAGAATGAATAAATGATGAACAAACAAATGCCATGGTTTGAGGGATGCCAAAGGGCCATTTTCTCACTGGCCTGCCATAGTACTTCTAAATTTTTGTAAGTTACATTTTGAGTACTGCTTCCAGACAATGCCTGTTAAAATATAAATATGTTTTCCAGGTGGAGTAATCTATCAATTGAGAATTATAGTAACAAAGTATAAGGATCTTGAGGGATAAAGGGAAGAAATAAGAAAATGTTCTAGGAAGGACCAGAGCACTGGCACAAGAGACCACAGGACTGAAGGCAATATGGAGGTTAATTTAGGGAAGGACAAATGTGTTTCCCAAGAAAGAAGAGAGAAAACAGGGAAGCAGCACTCAGGAAAGGATGGTGGAAGATATTGAAAAACAAACCCTATCTCTTCCCGATTTTGTCTAGGGACAATGCTAAATTCAGGGAGGAAGGGAGAAAGGAAGAACTGAAGATTTGGGACCAATTTGCAAAAATAGACATGCTAAGGAAATTGAAAATTAGTTCAAATTTCAATACCACCACATCAAAGGGTCTAACCTAGTAGATGCACCAGAATTGTCATTTTCCCTAAAGTAAGTGAATCTTCAGAGTCTGGAAATCTGTTTGTTAAGGTTGAAATTGTATTACAATATTGTAATTCAATAGTGCATTGAAACTTTATTATAGCATTTCCATAACTACCTTAAGAGAAAAATAAGGAGATGGATAAAACAGTGACTGGAATTCCTATTAAGGAAAGCTAGATGCTTTTTCAGAAGAAAGCTAGATGTGTTTTTAGAAGAAATACTTGGATGAGCTCCTGGAGTGTAGGGGAGAGACTCTGAGCAAGGACTCAGTAAGAAAAGATGGTAGTTAAATTATAAATAAGAAGAAAAGAGGGATTTGTTCTTGCTTCTGAGAGAAAATAGGAAAGAAAGAAACCCACAAGTCTGAGCCCTGTATAGGGTCAGACCAGCAAGGGAAAACCCAAGGTGGCAAGAGCAAAGGTGGATGCAGGAGCTGGAGGATGAGGAGACAGCTGACATCTGGTTAACACAACAAATGGTTTCCATGTCCAGGTGAATGGGCCACAGAATCACCTGTGTTTTGTCAATCTGGTTAAAGTTAAGTTTCTGTGATGAACAGCCCATTGTTCCGGTTTGCTAATGCTGCTCTTTTGCAGAACACGAGAAATGGGTAGGCTTTTATAAAGGGGTTTTATTTGGTTACAAAGTCACAGTCTTAAGGCCACAAAGTGTCCAAGGTAAGGCAACAATTGGGCACCTTCACTGGAGAGTGGCCAATTGCATTCGGAAAATCTCTGTTAGCTGGGAAGGCACGTGGCTGGTGTCTGCTTGCTCCCAGGTTGCATTTCAAAATGGCATTCTCCAAAATGTTGCTCTTGGGGTGTTTTCTCTTAGCTGCAGCTCCTCTTCAAAATGTCACTCTCAGTTGCTCTGAGGTCTTTCTGTCTGTGAACTCCCTTATAGGATTCCAGTGATTCAATTAACACGCACCCTGAATGGGCGGGGTAACACCTCCATGGAAATTATCCAATCAAATGTTTCACTCACAGTTGATTGAGTCACATCTCCATGGAAATACTCAATCAAAGAAATGCAATCTAATCAACACTAAAACATTTGCCCCCACAAGATTGTATCAAAGAACACGGTGTTTTGGGGGACATAATACATCCAAACTGGCACACCCATTATAATAAATGCTGTCATCTGTCCCTTAAACTCATTATTGAGAAAAAAAGTACTTGGAAATCCTGTCAGACTGAATTGTCATGAAGCAACTGAGCTCTTCATTCATACACTGATCTGCTTCTTATTCAACAAATATGTATTTGGTGTCTGTTTAGGCTCTGAGAGAACACTGATGAGCATGGTAAAGAGGGTGCCAAAAGAGCTTGCTGACATCTCTTTGATTCTGCTTGCAATAGCTACCCTTTAGCTTTTTTCTCCAACTCGAATATTCCAACCATCTCTGAACAAAATCACCCAACTTAATTTCCTAAAACAATCTCTAGATCAAAGTGTAATATGCAGAGAGCCAGGGATTTGTGGGAAAGCAGCACAAAGGAAAGTTTGTGTGTAACACCTCCTTTCTTCTCAGATTTTTCTACTATGATTTGCCATTTAATTACTGCTCTTATTCTTCATCTCCAACCATCTAAAGTAAATTGCAATATAATTGAAAAACACAGCTCTCTTAGGGAACCGTAAATTAGACACTATTTGTTTTAATGGAGGAGCAGGGTGATAGAGGAAATGTATCTGACTCAGAATAAAAAAGACAACGCTCTAATTCTGGTCTCACTACTCAGCTCTGGAATCTGGAGAGAGTGCTTATCATCTGTGCCAGTTTGAATGTATTATGTCCCCCAAAACGCCATTGTCTTTGATGCAATCTTGATTAGATTGTAATTCTTTGAGTGTTTCTATGGAGATGTGACTCACCCAACTAGGTGGTGACTCTGATTAGATAATTTCCATGGAGGTGTGGCCCCACCCATTCAGCGTAGGCCTTGATTAGTTCACTGGAGCCCTATAAAAGCTCTGACAGGAGGAGCCCACTGCAAGCTGCAGCTGAGAGACACATTTTGAAGATGGCCACTGGAAGCTGACACTGATATTCTGGAGAATGCCATTTTGAAACGCAACCTGGAAGCAAGCAGATGTCAACCACATACCTTCCCAGCTAACAGAGGTTTCCAAATGCCATTGGCCATCCTTCAGTGAAGATACCCTATTGTTGATGCCTTACCTTGGACACTCTATGGCCTTAAGACTGTAACTGTAACCAAATAAACCCCCTTTATAAAAGCCAATCCATCTCTAGTATTTTGCATAATGGGCAGCATTAGCAAACCAGAACACCCTCTCTGGGTCTTACTCTTATCACCTGTGAAATGAGGGGCTAGATCAGAGGATCTTTGTCTTCCTGCTCTAAGAGTTTTTGCTCCAAAGCTTTGTAGTAAAATGTTATAAGTTGAATATTTATTTTCTTTGTCCATTTAAAAATATTTAGTACTCATTCTGAACATTTAAAAATAGACCCCTGAAAAAATTCACTGATATGAGATAAAGTTCTCAGAAAACCTTTAAAAAAATATTGTCATATCATGCTATTATGAAATCCTCATTTAGTGCTTTTATATTTAAACAATTTCATTGGAATGGAACCCTAAATTCTCCAGATTTTCATTCAAGTATCTTCTAGCCACTTTTAACATTAGTATCCCCACTTCCACTCCCTTTCTTCCTTCCCCTTTACAACACCTCCAGGTATCAGTTTCCCTTCTTTATCTAACAAATCCTGCCAGCCATTCCTTTTTCAGTAAACTATCATCCCAATTCCTTATATCAACTACAAGGCCCAAAGAATTTAGAGCACAAATCGTGGGTGAGTTTTCCACACTGACCTTTGTTTTCTCACTGAAGATTTTACCCTGCATAATATGGGAAAGAAGAATTGACTCAGTCACCCTCTTGCTTAAAACCTTCAAGAATTCACCTTCAGTTTTCAAAGAACACGTAAACTCCTTGTGCTGGCATTCAAGGCCTCTCTCAAGTTGTGAGCTTGACAACCACATGCCTGATGATCTCCAGCCAATTCAATGGCTACATTTCATGCCACCACCTTGGTCTCCCCATCTCCAACTATGAACATCCTACTTACCACACAGAGCCCGGCTCAAGACCCCTCTTCTTGGTAAAGCCTTTCCTGGCACTCAGCAGGAGCCTCCTCAGCCACAGTGGCCCTTTTGTCTACTGAGCTCTTAGCAGGGTGGGAAGGATGTATTAGTTTATAATACTATTCAGCATCTGTAATGTTCCTAATTCTTTCCACCACAAAACTGTGAGTTATTTGAGGACAAAGGGTCATGTACCAGTCTGCTATGTCTCCTATATACCAGAGTCTGAGGCTGTCAGAGTTGCATCATGTCAGGGAGCCCCATTCCCTTCTACCTAACTATGTTTCCATGTACCATTCACTCAATTTTTCATCCTGAATGAATGATAGAGTTTTCTATAGAGAAGTGATTACACACAACAACATGAATACCACACCCCCACTCCATTAAACAAATGATTCCATGTACATGCATGATTTTGATTCAAGAATACAAAGTTGAACTCGGAAATGAGGAGAAGAAAATGTATTTGATTTTAAGATGAGGGAACAAAGTTTCATTTGAAGACAAAGTCTGTGTCATTCACTAACATAAGGAGGAGCTGATGTAAAGGTGTCAAAAACCTCTAAATTAGACATGGAACAAAAGACGGGCAAGTGGGAGGAATCAGTCTTGGCAGCTCTGCCTTCCCAGAAAGGTGTTGCTGTGTCCCTATCAGTCTATGTGAAAAGAGTGATTTCTATCAATGAGAATTATTGGCATATAAAACAAACTCTCTCTTTTGAATTCTAAGGTCAAAGGTACAATGGACAAGGACACCAGAAGGCAAGGGAAAAGACTAATACTTGCTTCCTTTGGAAAAAGGAAAGAACATACATTAATATATTTTAATCAAATAATTTGTTTGCTCATAATTTTCAGTTAAAACTTTTTAGTTTGAGTTGCAATGCGGAAAAACAGTGATTCCCACATTCTATAAGTGGTTAAGACAATTCCAGGAAATAGCACATTTAGAGTTCATTTCTCAGTTCTTCAGGAAGGAGATGTCCTAAGCAAACACACTAGAAGGATTTCCATGGTACAAATAATGATACCTGTTTTCTTCCCTGAGGTCATTTTCCATGGCTTGAGTTTCGCGCTCCAGCTTCTGGGATCTCGTGTAGTCCCTCCAGGCTCTCAGGACCTTCAGTTGAAACTTCCAGTTGGACAAGGTCCCAGCTTTCCCCAGCGCAATCCTATGATCCAGAATCAGCTTGTGCCAGGCAGAGAAATATCGTTTTTGACACTGCATTGGAAACATTTGGAAAATTGCCACCAGTCAGGACTAGTGTTTCTGATATCTAATATCAAGAGAACTCTATCCTCAGATTTGTCCCCTCACACTTTTTATAACAAATCTAGGGCATGTGGTCTTGAGGCACGTCATCTTGATAAACAGACAGAGTACAGTTTCTTCATGCTAATAGTGATCCAAAATATTAAAGTCCTATGATGGAGGCACTCCCAGCATCACAACTTAAACTAAAATACTTAATCCTGACTATAAGACACCAGTCTGATGGGAAACTGGACTAACAGTCACATCTAAGTCATAAGTTAAGGGTTTGAGAGGCTTGAAAAACCTGCTTCCAACACAATCTCTCCTGCCAGGCTGCCTCGGAGTTCAAAATATCAACCATTTAATCTGTTCCTGTTACTGCTACCACTGATGTTCCACACAAACAAACATGGAAGAGTTCATGAGGATGGGATGGAGTCTCTGGTCTCTGAAAAGACAGCTAAAAACAGTAGCTTCAGCTGGGCTACCACTGACCATGCCAGGGTGTTGATGAGCAGGCCTAGAAAGACTGGATGCTGACGCTATTGGCAATCTTCCATTGAATGCTTCTGACAGCAAATCACATGAGGTCCACAAACACTAATGATGCCTCCAGGACTACTACTTTACTTGTAGTCCTAGTCAAAGAAAACCTCTCAGACCTAGTCCTTGCCTATATTTTCTATCTTCACAGCAAACTTTAGTTTCTATTACATCATATTACTTTTGGCTTTTGGCCTTACACCCACCACACCGTTTCACACTTTCTTATCTGTGTTTAACTAATTTCTCCACCTAGTAGTGCTTCTCTGCCCTGTCTCTCATGACTACTTCAGGAATCTCCTCTCTCAGGAAGCCTTCCTATTATCAACCCCTCTCCCCATATGTAAGTGTCCCTCCACTGTGCTCCCAGACCGATCTGTGCTTTCTCCAGTCAAAACACTAATCACACTGTATTATAATCATCTACTTACCTACTTTGCGGCTTCCAAAAGACTGTGAGCCTCTCTAATGCAGGAATATGGGAATGGCAAATCTGAGAGTGGCACCAAGTGTGGGGAGCAATAAAACCAAAGTAACCTCAGGAAGTCACCTAGCAGGAGGTACAGGGGATGCCTGACAACTAGCTTCCGGGACTAGGCAGCCTGACCAGGGTCAGCCCCATTTACTGCTTCCTTCTCTGTGAAAATACTTATTTCACTACTGCAACATCTACTAAGTGCCCACCACTGGTTTTGAATTTGGGAACCATGGACAAAGTTGTTAAAGATATAATCTCTGCTTTTGAGAGGCTTAAAGGGAGGATGGGTATATATATAAAAAGATCGATAACACAGGGAGGATATGCCAGAAATCTTAGAAATAGCCCACTTGTCCAAAAATGTTTTCTACACAGGAAATCAGTTATAATCTCATTTAGACAAGGTAACAAAATTTTCTTTTCTATAATTTCTCACCAGGAAAAACTATGGGAAACTTAAGAAAAAAGCCCTAATTCCTTTTCCTATGTCAAATGAAGGCACATTTTCCACAGCTTCATCTTTCATCCCTTGGAAGGCAGGAAGGAAGGAAGAGAGGGAGGGAGGGAGGGAGGATTTGCCGACTATAGAAAATGGCTTCAATTATAAGAACTCACATATGCGAGGTTGAGATGGTATGAAAAATACAGCATGAAAACAAATGGTGTTAACTTGAGCAAGAAAGTCAAAAAGAAAATTGACCAGTTTTATTTAAGAGATTCCTCTTAAATGACTTGGTGAAACAGTCTATGTAGAGCTTTCTTGAATTGTAACTTCTGAAATATTTGTAATGATGAACCATGCAAATATAATCCACCTTGACACCATAAATAGTGTTCCTGGATTTCTACATTCTCTTTCTGTGTCAACTTCAAAGGACCTTACATGTACTATTAATTCTTAGATCATCATTACAAAATAGAGAGATTGCAGATATATGATTTGTCTCACCAATCCAAAACTTCAAGTAGAGAAGGGTTTTATGACTGAACTCACTAAGAGAAGTCAGCGGTACACTTAAAGTGAAAACAAATATTCTGGCATCCTGGTGGCTCTAATATAGTAAGGCAAAAAGTCTCTCCTACAAAGAAAGGGCAAACTTTGTGCTTCTTTTACAATTAAAAAAAGAACACTATACATAACTTACCATGGTAAAAAAGCACTGGATAAAAACACGTCTGAATTTAGGAGGGGAAAATTTGAGTTTATAAATGCTATAATAAATATACTTCTTTTCAAATACCAAAGTTCAGACTTGGAGAGCAAAACAATCAGTTTTAAAGGCCTTAATTCAGTTTCACTATACAGAAGTTAACAGCAGCAAACTTATAGAATGATACAGCAACTGCTTTCCTGAAATTAACTTGCTGTTGATTTTTCCTGGCTGCTCAAAATGTTAAAAAAAATACAAGCCACTCAGTTAGCAAACATTATTCAGGCAAACAGGAGTCTCATAAATGTGCTTAGAGGAAGATGGTTGGAAAGGGAAAAATACTCTCAGTCTCATCTTCTCTGGGAGAAGTCTCCGTTTTTATTTAAGAAGCAGCATACTTCTATAGTCATGGTGTATTATTCTATTTCCCCTACAACTACCTGACTCCCTGCTGCTCCTAGGCCTGTTTCTCCCCTTCCGGTTTATACTCTGGAACTACAACAGTACTCTAGGCCTTTGCTCTTTGAAATAAGCACTATTACTTAAAGCCACAACTGGGTTGGAAGAGGAATGCATTTTGTTTAAGCCACGGAGAATTTACAGTTTTAACTAGCTAGGCAGCTATCGCCACTTCTCTCAAGTTCTTACCTAATTTGTTTCTGCACCATGTTTTTATTTCTGAGAGATTTTCCAATATTGTCATGCACTCTTTTCCTAACTTCCACCATCTCTTTATCATGTGGTGATAAATAAGGCTTGACATATGTAAACAAAATACAGAATATTACAATGTTAAAAAATGTTTCTATGTGCACATCTATAATAATTTTTAAATAAAATATTGAAACATGAAATTTAAAAAGTTTTTTTCAAACTTTCTATTTTGAACTACTTGCAAACTCACAGGATAGTTACAAAAATAATACACACCCCATACAGAGAACAGCATACCCCCTAACCCTCAGATACCAAGATCCACCAATTTTAACATTTTGCCACATTTGCTGTATTATCCTATCTCTGTATACACCTAACTATCTGACTGTCTATCTATCAATCCACTTTCTGAACACCTGAGTATAGGTTATATACATCATGTTCTTTGAACACTTAATTCTGCCATGCATATTTTCTAAGAACAAGGATATTCACTTATGTAACTACTTTAAGTGCAGTTACCCAGTTTAAGCAATTTAACATTGATACAAAGCTTACAGTCAAAATTTCAATTTTTTTCATATGATCTGATACTGTCCCTTTAAAGCCTTTCCTCCATTGTCAGAACCCATCCAACCAGGATCATGTATTACATTTAATTGTCATTGTCCCTTTAGTTGCTCTTTCTTTCTTTTTTTAATTGTGGGAACATACATACAACATAAACTTTCCCATCTGAACACTCCCAAGCATACCATTCAATGGGATTAATCACCTGCACAGTATAGTGGTAACACCACCACCTTCCATTACTAAAACTTTCCTATCTCTCTCCAGCCCTGGGCAACTTGTCCTCTAATTTCTGTCTCTATGAGCTTGTATATTCTCCAATATTATCCTTGTTGCCACGGGGCTTAAATGTAACATACTAAATCTGTAAAAATCTTGTTTGCTTTGATACCAACTTAACTTCAATGGTATACACAAACTATGTTCCTTTACCCACCCATTCTCTCCCCCACCTTTATGTAGTTCTTGTCACAAATTAAATGTTTATACATTATGAGTCCAAAACCACTGATTTTTATCATTACATTTTACATATCTGCCTATTAAATCCTGTAGGATGTAACAAGTGGAGTTACAAACCAAAAATACTGTAGTACTGGCATTTATATTTACCCATGTCATTACCCTCACTGGAGACCTTTATTTCTTCATGCAGCTTCTATCTATTGTCTATTATCCCTTCCTTTCAACCTGTAGAACTCTCTTTGGCATCTCCTGTAGGGCTGGTCTAGTGGTGATGAACTCCATCAGCTTTTGTTTATCTTACCTCTCTCTCATTTTTGAAAGACAGTTTTGCCAGACAGAATTCTTGGTTGGTAGTTTTTTGCTTTCAGCACTTTAACTATGCCATCCTGCTGCTTCTTGACTCCACACTTTCCATGAGAAGTCAACACTTAATTTTATTGAGGCTCCTTGTAAAGTAACACACCTTTTCTCTCTTCTGCAGAGAACTGTGCAGCTTTCAGAATTCTCTCTCCATCTTTGACACTTGACAGTTTTATTACAATGCACCATGGCATGGGTCTATTTGGGTTTATTCTGTTTGGAATTCATTGAGCATTCTGTTTGGAGTTCTTGGATGTGTATATTGATGGCTTTCATTAAATTGGGGAAGTTTTCAGCCATTTTTTCTTGCAATATTTTCTCTTTCCCTTTCTTTCTTCTCCTGGGACTCCCACAATGTATATTGTGGTATGCTTATGGCATCTGACAGTTTCCTCACACTCTGTTCACTTTTCTTCATTCTTCCCTCTGTTCCTCAGAATTGATGATTCCAATTGTCTTATCTTCATGTTCACTGATTCTCTCTTCTACCAGCTGGAATCTGCAGCTGAACCCCTTTAGGGAATGTTTAATTTCTGTACCTGTCGTCTTCTGCTATGTTTGGTTCCTTTTCATAATTTCCATCTCCCTATCATTATTTTCTTTGTGTCCATCTGTCATTTTCCTGATTTCCTTTATTTCTTTGTCCTTGTTTTCCTTTAGCTTTTTTGAGTATATGTAGGACCATTTTTAAAAAGTCTTTGTCTAGTATGTCCCAGGTCTGGTCCTCTACATTAATGATTTTTAATGCTTTAATCTTCTCCTTTGCTTGGGCCATTACTTCCTTTTTCTTTGTATGTTGTGTAATCTCTTGTTGAAACTTGGATATTTTGATCTTTTAATATGTTATCACTGAAATTTAGATTCTGTAGTGTCTGTTCCTTAAACTTGTATCTAACTAGTGTTACGACTCACTTTTCCTTGAATGCCAGGAGCCAACAAAAAAAAAAAAAAAAAGAAGGGAAAAAAGAAAATACCTTTCCCAGTTTTTGCAGATTGACCTGTGCAAGTGCTTTCTTTCACGGCTTATCCATACCATGGGTTGTATGAGAATAACTGTAAGCCAAAGTGTAGGAACCTTCCTGATCCTTTCTGCACATGTGTCCTGTCTTGGACATGCACTGTGGCCCTAGGAATTCCCTGTTTATATGGATACAAAAGCCCCCTTTTCCCTAGGAAAGATTCCTCACAGTCCTGAGCACTGCACTAGATGTCCCACAGCCAGCAATCCTTTGCCTGAAGCAGCACGACTTGACTGCTCTCCTGTGGTGCTCTATAGAAGAGCTTGGTGAGCCACCTTCTACCCTGAGGGCAAGTTTTGGGATGGTGAGTCCCTCAGGTCACCACCAGACAGACTGAACCAGACACACATACTCTTAGTATGAGCATGAGGATTACTCTCCTCCCTCCAGGACCCAGACCAGGTATCCACATGGGGAGCATGGGCTGTCTCTGCGCTGAGCCAGTGAGAGGCTGGGGTTGAGGCCAGCCAGGGCACTATGAGATACCCAATGCTTTTAAGTAGTCTTTGTCTTGATTTAATGCTTGCTCTGTTACTGCAGTCCTTTAACTGTTTACTGGTGCTTTGAAAAATATATTTCTGCCTTTTCTTCCTGGCTGTTCAAAACTTCTGTGGAGGTAGAGAGTCCTGAATGTCTCACTCTGCCATCTTGATCGTGGCAGGGCCTGGAAGGTTTTTAAGTGAAATGCTTTCCTCTTCTCAAAATCTTCCATAAGACATCATTTGGTTGTTAAGGATTCCACTCAAGAGAAGAAAATGACAGCTTGCCCTGCTAAATTTATTACCTGCACCGGAGTTGCTCTCATTTTGTTGGCAAGAAGAGCTCTTCCCTGATGTGTAATCACACTACTGTCACTGGGAATGATTGATGTTAGGTGGAACAGCAATTTGCTACCTAATATTCATTGTAATTCCAACCCTGTCACTAGAGATGCTTGTTCTGATTAATGAAGTGGGTAACTCATCAAAATTCCTCAGCTATTTCCCTTTTGTCAGAAAGCTCAGTGATAATTGCATCAAAATTCTCAGTCATGAAAAAACAATGAATTGTAAAAAGGACAAAAATATCAACAAGTTTACCACTTGTTTTGCCGAATAGAACTAAACGTGGTGCCCCCAGTGGTCTAGTTGAGTCATCCGAGGCTTGAACGTCAGGAACAAAGCTACCTTCACCCCAGACCACCACTGACTCTTTCCTGCTCTTAGACCAGAAGGAACAGACACCCTATTGCTACATAAAAAAGAAATCACCAACTTCTTTTTTTTCCTTTTGGGGACTCCTGTAGCTAGGCAAAAGACAAATCCCCAAAGTACCTAGGGGATGGGGAGAGGAGGGTCTTTACCATGGCAAAATGAATACCCTGTAGGAAGGAGTAGCACTGAATTTTGCTAAGGAAGAGGCACCTTGTGATCCAACCTATTCTTGATCATATTCTTTTCCCCAAAGAAAAGAGAGGAAAGCTCTCTCTACCTCCAACCATATATAATCCTATAATTAATTATATTAGAAAAAATATATTCAGTTCCCAGCAGAGTGCCAAGACCTAGACTTGCTGTTGTGTCCCATGGAAAAGTCTAGAGGCCTAAACTTTGACACCACTGCTGTGTGAAATACTACCATTGGCTATAGACAAAAAGCCACTTTTTTATATCCTGGAAGATGTGATTCTCATTTTTCATCTGTATTTAAATTTTTTCTACTTCCTTTTTTAAACTTAAAAAAAGAAAACCAAAAAAATCTATTCCAGAAATTTAGCAAATATACCTAAAAGTAGAAAAGAAGAATGAACCCTTTGCTGAGCTTCAAAAATTATCAACATTTTGTCAGTCTTGTTTATTCTCCCCCCCATATCCACCTTTTTTTTTCTGGAGTACTTAAAAATAAATCCCAGATATTGGAGATATCATTTTTTCCATAAATATGTCAATATGTACCACTAACATAAGGAATTTTATAAATTCTTCTTAGTTTTGCTAAGAAGTTTCCATCAGTAATATTACTGTAATTATCTAATAGCTTTTCTATTTCACTCCAGAAGTAGTAAATTTTCAGAAAGCAGTTGCTTAGTCTCAGCATATAGCAAATTTTTAAACCAGTGCAACTCTCTAGGACCTTTTAAAGAGAATTACCGTAATCCAGCCTATAACCTGACTGTGCTTTAGAATAAGGCTTCTTTTCCAACATAGCCTGGGACAATTTTCATAACCTCCTGTCCTCGGAGACCTATTGCTCCCTTCTTGCCCCTTTCCGCCAATCCCCAATCCCCACCCAACCCCCTCCACACACACACCAACTATGGCAAAAGTACAGGTTATCTCCGAACGTATTACACAAGTGCTTAATTCATCTCTAGGGTAGTCTGACAGTGAGACAACTATGTGACATCATTTGCTCCCTACTTTCATGGTTCTCAAGATCTTTACAAATATTTACTGGAAATATGGAGTGTGTAGGGGAAAAGATATCCTACCGTGTAAACTTTAAGAGAACAGGCTCTATTTATGTCAAGGGTCCTTTTCTTAATTTTTTAAAAGCAGAATTTAATCAGGCCTTTTTCAAAACATGAAAAAAGAATCAGATATTTAAAGACTGGAACTTTAGGATCAAAAAAAAAAAAAAAAAAAAGGCTTCATAGCATTTTGAAAAGTAAAGGACCAACCCAATGTTTTGGAAAACTGGCCCTCACTCTTAACATTTCTGTGAGAATGAGAAATCTGGGTTTCTGGTAGGGTGAGAGTAGGAAAGAATATAATAACAAAATAAACAGTAACCTCCTTAACAATACCAACAAACTTTTACTTGGAAATTTCCCACAGAATTGGCTGAATAAAGTAATACATAATAACATTTCACACGCCTCCTACAATGTATACCACACATTGCCCTTGGCAATAAGCCTGGGAGGGTTACATAAATCCCAATATTCTACAGTTCTGCCCACGCCTCAAACATTTCTCTTTCTCTGCAGTTTTATTTGCAAAGTGGTTTCTCCTTCATTTCTTCCTCAAACATAAGATTACATTGCTGAGAAGATGGTTTCTATATTTCAGCTCAAAAAGGGTTTTGCTTCAGTGTTGTGTAAGTAGTCCTGATAAAACTAAGATCTTTGGGAAGGAATTATGCTATATAAATGAGATACTTAAATGCAGTTTTCATCATCCTGTCAGAAAAAAGTATAGGCTTCTTTTCCACACATCTTCATGTCCACTTGTTTTAGCTTGGTGGCCTTTTGGAAGGTGCTACGCCACAAGCGAAACATTAACAATGACCACTTTGAGTCATTATTATCTTACTTTCTAACAGAAAAACCCAACCAAAGAAGCAAGTCAACACCCTCCCCCACAGAATTAGTATTTAGGCTGCCATCATTCCATCTTTCATTGTTCTCTTTGACTTTCACAAGCAGGAAAGATCACAGACTTTCTAATCTTTCCCATCTTACTAAGAAAACATAAAATGTATTTCAGAATAGGGTGAGAATTAAGTAGACCATTTTCTAAATAGCATAAGAATTTCATAGATAATCCCTTGTTGTTTCTGCTAATTAGCACTGACACTTAGGTAGATTGCTGAATCTCCCCCAAGAGATTTCATTTCAAGATCAGAGAGAAAATAAGATAAGGCTAGAAGCAGAAACCTCACCTACAAAAAGAGGTGTTTGTTTTTGGTTTATTATTATTATTTTTTAATTGAGGTTGTTCACATACCATACAATTATCCAAAGATCCAAAGTGTACAATCAGTTGCCCCTGATACCATCATACAGCTGCACATCCATCATCACAACTTTTTTTCCCAATTTTTAGAACATTTTCAGTACAACAGAAAAGAAATAAAGACAAAAAATGAAGCTCAAATCCTCCCATACCCCTAACCACCCCACCTCCATTACTGATTCATAGTATTGATACAGTACATTTGTTACTGTTGATGAAAGAACGTTAAAATACTAATTGTAGTATATAGTTTGCAATAGCTATATATTTTTTTCCTATATGCCCCTCTCTTATTAATTTCTAGTTATAGTGCCATATGTTTGTTCTAGTTCATGAGAGAAATTTCTAATATTTGTACAGTTAATCACATTGTCCACCACAAGATTCACTGTTTTATACATTCCCATCTTTTAACCTCCAACTTTCCTTCTGATGACATACGTGGTTCTGAGCTTACCCTTTCCACCATATTTGCAAACCATTCAGCAACGTTAGTTACTCTCACAACATGCTACCATCACCTCTGTTCAATTCCAAATGTTTACGTTCACCCTAGTTGAACACTGTGCTCATAATAAGCAACTGCTCCCCCATTCTTTACCCTTGTTCTATATCCTGGTAACTTATATTTCATGTCTATGAGTTTATATATTATAATTAGTTTATACCAGTGGGACCCTGCAATATTTGTCCTTATGTGTCTGTCTTAAAAACAGAGGTTTTTGATAAAACAAAAAGACCTGGCAATGAAATGTATGGGAAAAGTGCATGAATAGGGCTGTACCTTAACTTTGTGTTTGTTAAGAAAGCCTACATTGTTTCCCTCAGAAAGTCTCCTATTAAATAACACAGCCAAAGTGAGATGCTAAGAGACTGTTTAGGGGAATAAATAAAATCCAGAGTCAAAGAATTACAGAATTAAAGAAATCTGAGCTAGAACACCTCCCAGAAACAGATTTTTTAAAGCCTTCCTGCAAATATTCTATACAGCTATTTCTGTCAGGTTTGTGACAGTGAATCACTTTAAGGGTGCTGACCATAGCTTCCTGTTACCTAGCCGCTCAGTACAAACCAGCTAGGCATTTTCCCCCTTTTAATCCCATGGTCATTTTTAAGCTTCTAAGTGTCCAAATTTCATTATCAGAGGGCAACTGTAGGCTCCCTTAAAACCAGTCTAGGAATGTGGACAGGGACCAAGATAATGAGTTCAGAGGGCCTGTCAATTCCAGTGGCTTTTATCAGAGGACTGTCCTGTCTCCAGCCAAGTCTAGTAATGTCTGAGGAGTGAGTTAGGTGGAATTTTTACCATTTCAGTTATTCCCATATTGGAAGGTTCTGGCCCACAGTGGGGAAATCTAAATTAGAGGGTCACTAACCATATTACATATGAATAACAATCACACTGAAGGGAATGAGAAGAAAAGAACCTAAGGATTGGGCAAATAAGTAAATAGACTATATACATGAAGAGCTAGGTTTCTCTGTTAGTAGAAGTTACAAATAAGCAAGGGGAAAGGTTACACTGAAACTTGTGGTGCTGGATTAGACTTGGAGTTATCATTATGAACATTATCACTAATATATATGCAGACAGATACAGAAATAAATTACAAATAAGGAAAGGGGAAGGATAGCACAACCCCTGTATTGTTGCACTGGAATTGGAGGTATTATCAATATGAACTCATGGTTTTTAATACGTATACAGACAGACACAGAAATAAACATAGTGTGTACATACGTGTGGGTTAGCTCTGTCTATTGAGAGGTCTTGAAACAATGACACTCCTGTAGCAGTGAGCACACCTAGTACCGAGATCTTGGTTTCTAAATACCATTCTCCAATAAAAGGAACCAAAGTTCCTTGTAGAAGTGGTTGACTCCAGGGCTGGGGCAGGGAAAATACAACATGAGGCTGGGGCATCTTGTGGTGACAGAAAGAAAGGATGTGCTCACAAAAGGATGAAGGCATGCTGAGAGAGCCAAAGAGTCAACCTGAAAGATCTCCTAATGGCTCAAGTTGGAACAATTTAAATAACAAAGTTAACAACAATAGTGTTAGATTGTTACCCACAGAATAAAATAAAAGACCATGAGTCCATACTGATAAAAATAATTGAATGAATAATTAAAAAAAAAAAAAAACAGAAGAGAAGGAACAATTCTTTCTTATAAAGAATTTCAATTAATAAATGTAGAAAGAATAAGGGAAATACAAAATCACCACTAGACAAATGCCACATTAATCATTGTTGCAGGCAAGATCCACTAACGGATGTTAAAATTAATGGGTGACTGGAACTTTGGGTATCTATGTGATGTGACAACTGAGACTCAGAGCCAGAGTTCGGCAGCTATGAATGTCGTCATTACCCCATACAGCAAATGTTAAAGAGGCTGAAAAAGAGATCAGACTTCAATTACAGATATGAACAAAATGGACTTGGTTAGGACGAAGGTAAATCAGACTATAGGGTAAAGGATGATATTGACAGTGTTTTAAAACTTCAACTTCTGTGTGAGACCAAACGAAGAGATATTTATTTGGCGCAAAATCTATATTTTCTGTAGCACACTATATAATTCAACTTGTATGGTCAGTTTATTCAAACACCATAATTACATGGAACTTTGAATAGGGAGTATACTCTAGTTGCTTTGTACAGGTTAGTGTGAAGCCCTGATATATCCCAGAGTAATTTGAGCAGAGAATAAAAATGTATTTGCAAACCCCCCTTGAGGGACTGGGGGAAAATGTGGAAATACTAAACTTCCTCACCTGAGGAACTACTGATATTCTCACAAGCACTGGGAACTACTAATTAGAAGGCCAAGCCCTTGATCTTGGGGCTTGCCCTCATGAAGCCTGTTACTGCAAAAGAGAAGTTAAGCCTATTTATAATTATGCCTAAGAGTCACCTCCAGAGAACCTCTTTTGTTGCTCAGATGAGGCCTCTCTGTCTAAGCCAAATCTGCAGGTAAACTCACTGCACTCCCCGCTACATGGGACATGAGTCCCAGGGATGTAAGTCTCCCTGGCAACGTGGGACATGACTCCTGGGATGAGCCTGGCCCTCACATCATGGGATTGAAAAAGTCTTCTTGACCAAAAGGGGGAAGAGAAATGAAACAAAGTTTCAGCGGGTGGGAGATTTCAAATGGAGTCGAGAGGATATTCTGGAGGTTATTCTTATGCATTTTACAGATATCCCTTTTTAGTTTTTAGTGTATTGGAATAGCTAGAAGAAAATACATGAAACTGTTGAACTACAATGAGTAGCCTTGATTCTTGAAGATGACTGTATAACTATATAGCATATACTGTGTGTGCCAGTTTGAATGTATTATGTCCCCCTGTATGCCATTATCTTTGATACAATCTTGTGGGGGCAGACATATTAGTGTTGATTAAGTTGGAACATTTGGATTAGGTTGTTTCCATGGAGATGAGCCACACCCAACTGTGGGTGATAATTCTGATTCGATAATTTCCATGGAGGTGTGGCCCCGCCCATTCAGCCTGGGCCTTGATTAGTTTACTAGAGCACTATATAAGCTCAGATAGAAGAAGCAAGCTTGCTACAGCCAAGAGGGACACTTTGAAGAATGCACAGGAGCTGAGAAAGGAGCTGCTGTGTACAGAGACATTTTGGAGATGGCCTGTGAAAGCAGACTTTTGCTCTGGAGAAGCTAAGAGAGGACAAACGCCCCAAGAGAACTTAGAGTGACATTTTGGACAGAAGCTGTAGCCTAGAGAGGAACATCCTGGGAGAAAGCCATTTTGAAACCAGAACTCTGGAGCAGATGCCAGCCACATGCCTTCCCAGCTAACAGAGGTTTTCTGGATGCCAACGGCCATCCTCCAGTGAAGGTACTGGATGCTGATGCATTACCTTGGGCACTTTACGGCCTTAAGACTGCAACTTTGTAACCAAATAAATCCCCTTTCATAAAAGCCAATCCATTTCTGCTATTTTGCAAAAAGGCAGCATTAGTAAACCGGAACACTGTGTGACTGTGAAAACCTTGTGGCTCATACTCCCTTTAGCCAGTGTATGGACACATGAGTAGAAAAATGGGGAAAAAGTAAATGAATAATAGGGAGGGAGGAGGGGATGGGATGTTTTGGGTGTTCTTTATTGTTTCAATTTTTCTTCTTTTTTTTTTGTGGCAATGAAAATGTTCAAAAATTAATTGTGGTGATGAATGCACAAGTTTATAATGGTACTGTGAACAACTGATTGTACACTTTGGATGATTGCATGGTATGTGAATATATCTCAATGAAATTGAATTAAAAGAAATTAACAGGTGAAAGATTAAGGAGAAATAGGATATTTACATAGATTCACAGTACCTCCTCTGAGACATTCATTAATTACAAAGGGAAAAATAGAAACTTTACAGTGGAGAAATCTAGCAGACACCACCTTAACCGAGCAATCAAGATCATCACCAATAATAAGACACATCAACATTATGTACCCTGATATGATATACTCGGGAAGAATACCATCACTTCCTTGGTATTCTTACCAAAAATGCATACTGTCAATCTAACCCTGAGAAAGCATCAGACAAACCTTAATTGAGAGACATTCTACAAGACAACTGAGCAGCACTCTTCAAAAATGTCAAGGTCATAAAAGACAAGGAAAGACTGAGGAACTGGAAGAGACCAAAGAGACCTAGCAACTAAATGCAACATCGAGTTCTGGATTAAGTCCTATAACAGGAAAAAGACATTAGTGGAAAAACTGGTGACATTCTAATAAGGTCTATCATTTTAGTTAATGGTATTTAATGGTATTGTACCAATGTTAATTTCCTGGTTTTGATAATTACACTATACTTTCATAAAAAGTTAAACACTGGGAAAAGCTAGGTGAGTATTCAGGAACTCTGTACTATTTTTGTAACTTTTCTGTATGTCTAACTTTTCAAAATAAAAATTTAAATACAGTAAAACAGAGATTCAAATGAAGCAGAATCTGCAGCAAAGTGGAGATAATTTTTTCATAATCTCTCATTTTCCCTTTTTAAACATATCAAGTGGTCCTTTTGAAACTGAGTAATCTGTTATAGGTGAATCACTAATTTTGTAAAACTCTATGTATGTGTCTAACATTCATATCCAGCAGTTCTATAAAAAACATATATAATTTCTTCTTGTACAGTGGACTTCAATAGAATTACAAAATTAATTATATATGGAATACAGTCATGTTTGTCTTTCTTTGGGTAACATCCTGGCACTAATGTCTTATGCCTTCTTAAGGTAGTCCCCTGAGTACTCATTTACCTTCTTATTTTCTCTTAAAAATCCAAACTGTCATGGCAGGAGGACACACTAATTCATCTGTCTCATACAAAAGACATCGCATCTAAGAGTCTTTGCCAATCTTTCTCAAAATATTAATCCTAACTCTCAACATTTCCTTCAACCACAAGTCCTTCTTTATTCTTGAAGTCAAAACTCTGACCAAACTCAATAGCTTAACAATTATGACTTCCTGCCGAGCAGTCCAAAATGCCACCATCAAACATGTCAATCTTTTAAAAATTTTGTTACTACTTTATTTCCATCCTCATATCTCAGTTATCCATATCATATTCAAATTCCTATTACTGATTTCAAGGGTCTTTGCAAGTCTATCTGTTCATTTATTGACCTCCCTCAATAACTTCCTGACATTCTCTTTTCTCTTATTAAATCCATTCATTCATTAGTCATTCCAGTAACTTTCACTGAATTTCAGCAATGCCTAAGTCCCTGGGATAGGTGTTGTGAGAGGTGTAAAAATACTTTTCTCGTCCAACCTTCTCATTTATAAATCTTCCAATTAATTCCTTTTACCTGAAATGTCCTAGGTCCCAAATGCATACACTTTTTTCAATCTTACTTCACTGAGAAAAATTTTTCTGCTTAAGAGCCTTGGGAAGGATATTCATTTGTCAATAAAAAATTGGTAATTTTACAAAAAGAGAAAGGGAAAGAGAGAGAGAAGAGTAAAACAAAATGTAAACAGTTAAAAGGGAAGCACAAATGTAAATGTACCATTGCTTTTGGATCTGAGCAACTAACCAGTGTTTGTATCTTCTGAAAGATCTAGAACACAATGGTATTTAAGACTGCCAAAGTGGAAGCCAGGCTTTCAAAAACTGCCAGAGAGCTTCCTTAGTAGTCAAATGTTATTCTGAAGAGGGCAATTTTAGGAAGAAGTCCCAATTTTATTCCCTCATTTCCAAGGATCACATCAGAGTATATAAAATTGCCAAAAAAGGGGACTGAAAGGACTGCCCTGTTCACTAGGTCACCGGGGAAGTGATGAACAAACAGTTTGGGCAATTTTGGTATTTGTGAAGAAACTCAGGTGGTGACTAAGCATTTATTTTGTCCCATTTCTGATGGAGTTCCTAGTCGTTTACACTACAGAACGCTGAATGAAGAAACTTAAAATTCCTACCTGGTGATTTTCCTTGGAAACTTGCATCAATAACTCTTTCAGTTTCTTCTTTCTTTCTTTTGCCATCTTTTCTTCAGCCAGAAGAATGTGAGCACTTGGAAACATGGCTTTTTCTGGATTCTTCTGAGAATTTTCTTTTTGCCTTTTCTTCTCTCTATTGATAGTAGTTAAAAAATACATGTACATAGAATAAATGTATGTACAATTAAATTAACAATGAGTAAGTACAACCTAGTCTATTCCAATAAACACTGAATTTGCCATCAGAAGGTGGTTTTACAGATTTAGCTCTAAAACTACCTAGTCAGGTGATTTTTATTTTTCTAAGCTTTAGTCTACTCTTTTATAAAATAATAATTAAATGAAATAAAATTATTATAAGTACTTTGAAGTACTTTTATTGAGTTTAACATTGAGGGGTACTTTGATGAAGATCTGAGAATTAACCACTAGGTATTTTTTAATACAGACTTTAAGTTCTCTATCTTCTCATAAGAGTAAAGAAGAAATGGGAGTCTTACCACAGACTTTTACAATGTTTCCAGGGAGTAAAATAATAAAAGAATCAGGTGTTATTGAGTTAGGATGTAAGGAAAGAATGGAATCTAGAATAATTCTAAAATAGCCGAAAAGAAAAGATAGAACTTAATGACAATAAGACCTCCAGGAAGTAATCAGAATCTCTTAATAAGTTTGTCACTCATGGACAAATCTCTCTGGCCATCTTATTTCTCACCCTCTTGTCTATTTTTATCTCATCCAGGCCATTCCTCTTTCACTACCCAATTCAAGCAAGCTCATAGCTATTGCCTTCTTATTGGAGTGCATTTGAACTCCAGATATGCGTATGTTTACAAAGTATATATTACAAATGAGATGGTAAAGATAGCACCAGACTATGAATCAGGATTCATGGACTCTGACCACAAACCACCTGTGGAACCTTTGGTAAGTCACCCAGTGTTTCTGAACATCATTTTATGTGACAGAAACTCAAATTCAGAGAGGGATGCCGGAATATTCTACAGACATTCTCTCAATTCTCATATATCATACAGTGGGTGCACAATGTTGCTGTGTCTTACTACTGGTGATATTAATCTTGAACACTTGGTTAAGATGGTATCTGCTCAGTTTCTCCAATGTATAAGTTACTATTTTTTCCCTTTATAGTGAATAAATCTCTTGGAGGAGATATTTGAAACTATGCAATGAGGCAGACAGCTTGTAAATAAGCTTACAAACAAGTTGAAGGGCCCCACCAACAATAAAACTTTACTGACTTCTTTCCAAACCTACTAATGCCATAATAATGTTATATTAGATGGTTATAGGCAGGTCAGAGTGGGCATTTATAGAAAAACATTTTTAATACAATGGATCCTATTTTTTAAAATAACATTAAAATATGTATCTGCTCATTATGAAAAATTGGAGCAGTATAAAAGCCAACAATATTTCACCCAGAAAAAACAACACTGGTAACATGTCAGTGCTGTTTCATTGTACAAACATTATTCATTAATTTCTCCAACATTTATTAATTTCTACTATTATAAATAATTTTATGATAATTATCTTTGTATACAAATCTTTATCCAGTTTTCTGATTGTTTTCTTAGGGCAGTTTTCCTAAGACTGGAATTCCCAGATCAAGGGATAGTACCATTTTTATGGCTCTTGTTGTTTTTTGTCAAATTGCTTTCTTAAAAATTTGTATCAGTTCTTCCACCTAGGAGTAGAGCATATTATCTGTCTCACTGTAACCATGGATAGATTTTAACTTTTAAAAAGAAATGACCGATCAGTAAATATTTGTTGAGTGCCCACTGTGAGCAGAGTGTCCTGCCACCATCAAATGTTACTTGTTTTCACAATTTATTTTAGGTCAGTCTAGTTTTTTCAGGGCTCAGGAGCAATCTGAAAAGCAAGGTTGACCTTAGCAAGAACTCACTAAAGCACTGGTGATTGCTTTCTGAAAGGAACCGCATCTGGAGGAGGCCTGTGCCCAGCACTTGAAAGAACGAGGCACACGTCCACTGCTGAGCTGTTTTAAATTGGGTAGGATAAGAGCAATCAAGAACACAGGGGGAAAAAGCTGTGTAGGCTGATGGGGGTGGAAGGGATTATCTAATAGGTCTTTCTGGCTTCTCAGTTTGAGTATTCAGGCACTTCAGTCACATTTTTCTGAGGCTTTTGCAGTTCAAGCATCAGTGCTGTTCCTCAGAATAAAAACATTAGTTACTTCACTTATGAAGCTCATTTTCTACATGGAGGAGGATAATAGTACTCCATCCTGTGAGGACTATTTTGGCTTTCCTCTTGGGTCAGACATTCTTTTTCTTCATCAGTGGAAGTCAGGCAATATGCTTTATTTTCCATATTTATATGTGACTTTCCATCCGCATATTAGAAAATTAAACCCTGAAGCAATTCACATTAGAATGAGGCACAATTAGCAAACATGCAGAAGGAAAAATGCTCAGCCTTAAAAATGTTCAGGTGACCAAAGAAATGCAAGTTAGTCTATGATACTTACTAAAATTGCAAAACTATTGAAAACGATGATACTCCCCAATGCTGGGAAGAGTAAACTGGCCCACTGCTGCCAATAGTGTTAAATAAGTACAAGCCATTTGGAAAACAATTTGGCAATGTTTCAAGAGTCATAAAAAGGCTCATACCATTTAACGCAGTAATTACACTCCTAAGAATTTATCCTAAGAAGATAATTCAAAAGAATGAAAAGCTCTATGCTTAAGGATGCTCACTGCAATAATAATTATATTGGTGAAAAACCTGAATTAGCCTAAATGCTTATCAGAATGGGGAGGGGCGCATTACATAAATTATGGTACAGGAACTCAATGGAATAATATACAGACCTCAGGACTCCAGGCAATGTGTTAATTACAACAAGCAGAACACCAAATTAAATGTGCTTTATGATTGCAACTAGGTAAGTAAAAAGACCAAGAACAGGAGGAAATATGGAAAAATGAAAATAGCTAATTTGTTAAGATGGTGGAATAGTGAGTGATTTCTCTTTAGTGTTTTGTTATTACAATGTTTGTGCATTTTTTAAAACTTCAGAGAACTTCCAAAATGACTGCTAAAACAGGAAAACTCCACACTGCTAACCACGGCTGGCTTACAATTTCCATGCTTCTTCCACAGTGAGTCTCCTCTCAATTATCTCCCTCCGAAGCTTCACCATCTCCCTTTGAATCTCCTCATCCTCTTTCTTAGCTTCCAGAGCCTTCCTTTTCTTCTCTTCTTGCACCAGATACTGAGCCTCCAAGAAGGCGGATTTTTTCAGGGCCTTTTCCATTCTCTGGCGTTCTAGTTCTTTCTCACGTCTTAAGCGATTTTCTTTAACCTGAAAGAGAATACAAGGGCAAAATGCAGGCTTTCAAGAAGAAAGAGCTATGCAAAACCTTAGAACACATTTTGCAATTCATAGTACTCCCAATTTGAAATATTCTGGCACAGAACTAAGATGATGCTCAAATAATCTGAGGATGATCTGCTTCGTGGAAAAGTTGACAATCTCATGAGTCAAATCCCAAATTCTGGATCCTTATTTAAGGATGATTTCCCATGCACAAGAATTTTCCATCTGTACTTTATTTACTTGGTCCCTGTCTGTATACTAATTACAATTTAAGGAAATATAGAGATATTTTTGGAGGCTATATTATGAAGGACAGAACAGTGATTTATTGCCTTAAGGACCACCACAGCCTTTATTCATAGCTTTCATTATTTAAATATACCAGTGACTTTAGGTCATATTTGGAAATCAAAGACATGAAATTTATAGATATTTCTGAGTGAGCACATTAACTTTTTCAAACCTGTTAATTCTCAAGAGACATGATTAGCTATGAATTAAGGAGGGGTCGTTTCCTTCTGCATCACTTAAGTTTATCCTTATCTTACTCTCCAGTTGTGATAGGCCATCTCAATTGAGCCCTCCAACCTCCCTTTTGTCATAAATCCAAACCAGGATCAAACTTCTACCCCTGCTTCCCTAGCATCCTCAGTGTGCTAATTAGGTAGACCTTAATGTAAAGCATTGATTTTCAAACTTGGCAATCAGAAATTCAACAATATAAATAGCTGGCAAACACAGGTATAGACATTAATTCCAGTTCATCATAGTTCTGGGCATATGGCAAAGACGTGGTCATTCTGATCCCCTGAACCAAAGTCTACAAAGTGTTGAGATGCCAATCTTTTTCCTATAACTGCTCTTCCCTTTGGAGAAAAGAAATTTCCAACATGCCTTTCTAATTCAAAACAGCTGAACTAGATTTAATTCAGATCTGTCCTCCTTTTCAAATTATAATCACAAAATGAGTGAATTTCGGTTGTCAAGAAAAGAATTATCATTATAACATTCACCAGAATATTCATGATATTAATATATTAATGCCACATTTCAAAAACCAAATTAAAGCAAAACCCAATCTACATATTTATAATAGGAAGCACTATATCCAAACTAATAAAGTTTAGCTCACCACTTTATGGGTGAAAAGCATTTATTTTCTTTTTTCTGGTTATTCCTACCTCAGTTTATGAGTATCATTTTTTTTCCCGAAATTCTTATTTTTATTTTTATTCTTTCTAACCAAATCACAGATGGCAACCTTTTTCATAATAAAGCATAAGTCTTTATTTAAGCTTATTAAATGTGTTACACAAAGACTGCTTCCTGTTATCCATTTTAATTTTGTTCTTCCCTCCCACCTGCTTATGTCTCATCTCCATGGTAAGACGAGGATCCTTCTGCTGCTTCTTGTCTTGGTTTTCCTTCATCCCAAGATCTTCCAGCATCCCAGAATCCACCACATCCTTATGGAGCAGATGGTCTATAAATTTTTGAACGGTAGTACTTTCTTCTTCTTCCTCCAAATAGCCATATAACTCTGAGCAAAACAAAACAACAAGAAAAAGAAATTTTAATCTTAATTTTGGTATAATTTCCATATTTATATAAAGAATCTTGGTACAATAAAAATACAAAGCTCTGAGTGTTCAATAAATAGTAACTGATAATGCCGATTGGCTGAGCATGGCCTTTAGCGATTACCTTCAACTGAGAGAAAAAACCTCTGCTTATCAGGAACTGCCTTCACCCATCACTAAAGACCTCCTCTCTGCCAAGTCCAAAAGATATTACTTTAATCTAAACATCCTGGAGGACTTCATTACTGTAAAAAAATCTTTACTGAGATATAGTGTACATAAAATAAACTGCAAATATTTAAAGTCTACAATATAACTTTGACATATGATGTGCTGGTTTGAATTTATTATGTCCCCCACAAAAACCATGTTCTTTTAATCCAGTCTTGCGGGTGCAGGCTTATTATGGCTGGGATCTTTTAATTAGGTTGTTTCCATGGAGATGTGACTCACTCAACTGTGGGTAAGACTTTTTGATTAGATTATTTCCATAGAGGTGGGACCCCACCCATTAAAAGTGGGTCTTGATTAGTTTCCTGGAGTCCTTAAGAGAGCTCAGGGGCTGACACAGACCCAGATGCTTGGAGACGCAGACAGAAACACATTTGGAGATGCTAAGCCAAGAGATGAAGCCCAGAGTTTGCCCTGGAGAAGCTAAGAGAGGACCCCAAGATGCTTAGAGAGCAATGCCCCAGAAGAACTAGTAAGGATGCTCAGGAGCTGAGTGAAGGAAGCTAAGAGAGACAGAAGCCCAGACACATTTTGAAGAATGCCATTTTGAAACCAGAACCTGGGAGTAAAGGACCAGCAGATGCTACCATGTGCCTTCCCAGCTGACAGAAGTGTTCTGGACACCATTGGCCTTTCTTCAGTGAAGGTATCCTCTTGTTGATGCCTTAGTTTGGACACTTTTATGGCCATAGAACTGTAAATTTGTAACCTAATAAATCTCCTTTGTAAAAGCCAGTCCATTTCTAGTATATTGCATTTCAGCAGCATAGCAAACTGGAACATTTGCATATACCAGTAAACCATCACCACAATCAAGATAATGAACCTGTCCATCAGCCCCAAAAGTTTCATCATCCTGATTTGTAATCCCTTCTCACTCACTCCCTCCTGGGTGCCAGGAAACCACAGACCTGCTACTATCACCATAGATTGGTTTGCATTTTCTAGAATGTTATATAAATTAAATCGTATACAATGCACTCTTTTTTTGTCTGGTTTCTTTAACTCAGATACCTATTTTGAGATTCATCCATATTGTTGTGAATACCAATTGTTTATTCCTTTTTATTGATGAGTAATAGTCCACTGCATGGGTATAACACAATTTGTTCATTCATTCATCTTTTGATGGACATTTGGATTATTTCCACATTTTGGCTATTACACAAAAAAGCTGTTATGAACATTTGTATATAAGTTTTTGTATGGCCTTATGCTTTCTTTTCTCTTGGGTAATGTCAGGAGTGGAATGGTTCGATCATTTGAAAAGTATATGCATAACTTTTTAAAAAACTGTCAAACTGTTTTCCAAAGTGTTTACCCAATTGTACATTCCCACTAGCAGCGTAGGGGTGTTCCAGTTCCTCCACATTCTCACCAATACTTGGTCTGGTCAGTATTTTAAATTTAAGCCATTTTAATAGGTGCCTAGTGGTTACTTGTAGCTTTAATTTGCATCTCCTTAATGACTAACAATATTGACCATCTGTCATGTGTTTATTTGCAATCTATTTCTCTTATTTAAAGGAAATGTTTAAATATTTTGTCCATTTGGGTTCTTTGTTTTCTTATTATTGGCTTTTAAGAATTCTTTACATATTTTGGATATAAGTCCTTCATCAGATAAATGCTTTACAAGTGTTTTCTCCCAGTCTGTGGCTTTCCATCTCTTAACAGAGTCTTTTGAAGAGCAGAAGTTTTTAATTTTGATGGAATACAACTTATTTATTCATTTATGGACCAATAGTTCAGATATTTTAGCGTAATCGAAAGTCACAAAGATTTTCTTCCAAAAGTTTTATAGTTTTAGGTTATTTAGGTCTATAACACATTTTGAGTTAATTTTTTACATAGTAAAGGTAAAAATTCAGGTTTTTTTTCATATATGGAGATCTAATTGTTCCAGTACCATTTTTTGAAAATTCTATTCTTTCTTCAGTGAATTGCCTTTGCACCTTTGTCAAAAATGGGTTGTTCATAGATATGTGAATGTATTTCTGGATTCTAGATTCTGTTGCATTAATCTATTTCTCTATCTAGACACCAGTACCATTCTATCTTGATTACTGTAGCTTTATAAAACATCTTCAAACAAAGTAGC
Organism: Choloepus didactylus; assembly: GCF_015220235.1. Classification (NCBI taxonomy): domain Eukaryota; kingdom Metazoa; phylum Chordata; class Mammalia; order Pilosa; family Megalonychidae; genus Choloepus; species Choloepus didactylus. The sequence goes on from NC_051307.1 coordinate 79,692,301, forward strand.
ATTAAATCTTGAACTTTGTAACTTTGCTCTTCTTTTTCAAAATCGTCTTGGTTATTCTAGGTCTTTACATTTCCATATGAATTTTAGAATCAGTTGTAAATTTCTACCAAAAAAGTCTCCTGGGAATTTGATTGGGGTTACCATGAATATATTGAATCTATAGATCATTTTAGGGAGTATTAACATCTTAACATGCTCTACTGATTAATAAGCAAGGATATTTCTCCATTTCTTTAGGACTCGAATTTCTCTCAACAATATTTTGTTGTTTTCAGTATACACATCTTACACATCTTTTGTTACACTTATCAATAATCATCCAAAAATACTTTTTTGTAAAATTTCAATTTCTGATCATACATTGCTAGCACATAGAAATATCATTGACTTTTATATATTGATTGTGCAGCCTGTAACCTTGCTAAACATACTTATTAGTTCTAGTAGCTTTTTTGTAGATTCCATCTAGTAGCTTTTTTGTCTGGGGATAAAGACAGTTCTATGTCTTCCTTTCAAATATTGATGCTGTTTTTTGTTTGTTTGTTTGTTTTCCTTTTCTTTTCTTTACTGCATTGACTAGAACCTACATTCCGATGTTGCCTAGAAGTGGGGAGACCAGACATCCTTGTATAGTTCTTGATCTTAGGGAGAATGCATTGTCCTTTGCCATTAAGTGTGATATTAGCTATAGGGTTTTTATAGATTCCCTTTATTGGGTTGAGGAATCTCTCTTTCATACCCTACTGAGAGTTTTCATCAGAAATCGATGTTATATTTTATCAAGTGCTATATCTGCATCTACTGAGATAATCATATGATTTTTCATTTTTAGTTTGCTAATATGGTAAATCACATGCATTGATTTTCAAGTGTTAAACTAGCCTTCCAAATATGAAGAACAGAAAGAAAAATAAATGAAGAAAATGGAATAGAGCCACAGACTCATGGGATACCATCAAGCGTACCAACATATGCATAATGGAAATCCCAGAAGGAGACGAAAGAGAGGCTCAGAAAGAATGTTTGAAGAAATAATGGCCCCAAACTTTACAAATGTCATGGAAACCATTACTCTACATGTCCAAGAAGCTCAGGGAACTCCAAGAATGATAAACTCAAAGAGATCCACACCTATATATCTCACAACCAAACTTGTGAAAGCCAAAGACAAGACAGAATCTTGAAACTAGTAAGAGACATGACTCATCACATACACGGGATCCTTAATAATATCAACAGTTGATTTCTCATCAGAAACCACAGAAGTTAGAAGGCAGTGGGATGATATTTAAAATGCTGAAAGAAAGAGCCTGACAAGGACAATTCTGTTTCTAGCAAAACTAGCCTTCAAAAATGAAAGAGAAATTAAGACATAACAGATAAACAAAAAAACTGACAGAATTCATTGCTAGCAGACCTTCCATACAAGAAATACTAAAGAGAGTCCTTCAGGCTGAAATGAAAGATATTAGACAGTAACTCAAATCCACCTGAAGATATAAAGAGCTCCAGTAAAAGTAATTACATAGATGAACATAAAAGACAGTATAAACGTATTTTTGTTCATAATTCTTTTTTCTCCTATCTGATTTTAAAAACAAAACTGTATAAAGCAACAATCATAAAACTGTGTTGGTAGGCTTATAATATATGAAGATGCAATATGTATGACAATATTAGCATAAAGAAGCTGTTTTAGTTTCCTAGCCTGCTTCAGCAAATATCTTGAAATAGTTCGGCTTAAACAAAGGGAATTTATTTGCTCAAGGTTTTGAAGCCTGGAAAATGTCCAAATTGAGGCATCATAAATTCAATGCTTTCTTCCTGAAGACTGGCTGCTGGAGATGCTTGGCTCCTCTGTCACATGGCAAGGCACATGGCAGCTTCTGCTGGTCTCTCCCTTCTCTTCTGGGTTTCACTGATTGTAGCTTCTTGCTTCCATAGTTTCCTCTCTCTCTCTCTGAAATTCATTCTCTTATAAAGGACTCCAGTAACAGGATTAAGACCCATCCTGATTGAGATGGGTCACACCTTAACTGATGTAGACTCATCAAAAGGTCCTACTTACAATGGGTTCATACCCACAGGAATGGATTAAATTTAAGAACATGTTTTTCAGGGATACATACAGCTTCAAACCACCACAGAAGCCAAGGTAACAGAGCTATAGAGGAGCAAACTTTTTGTATACTATTGATATTAAATTAGTATTAATTTGAACTAGATTGCTATAAATTGAGATATAAATTGTAATACCCAGAACCACTTAGAAAATAATTTTTAAAAACATAGTAAAATAAAAAAACAAGGAAATTAAATTAAAATAGTACATTAGAAAATATGTATTTAATACAAAAGAAGGCAGTAATGGAGGAAGAGAAGAAGACAAAAGGCATAAGACATAGAAAACAATACAAAATGTAAATCCTACCTTATGAGCAATTCTCTTAAAAGTAAATGAATTAAACACTCCAATCAAAGCAGAGACTGGCAGAATGGATACATATAAAAAAAAAACAAAAAACATGATCCAACTATATGCTATGTACAAGAGACAAATTTGAGATTCAAAGACACATACAGGTTGAAAGAAAAGGATGGAAAAAGATACACCATGCAAACAGTAACCTAAAGGGAGCTGGAGTGGCTATATTCATATCAGAAAAAAATATATACTTTAAGACAAAGCTTATTACTAGAGACAAAGAAGGACATTTTATAATGATAAAATTGTCAGTCTAGGAAGATATAACAATTATGAACTTATGTAAACCCAACAGAGCTTCAAAATACATGAAGTAAAAACTGACAAAATTGAAGAGAGAAATGGACAATTCAACAATAATAGCTGGAGACATCAATAGCCCATTTTAATAATGATTAGAAAAACCAGACAGAAGATCAACAAGGAAATAGAAGACTTGAATGACACCATAAAACAGGTTGACCTAACAGATGTCTATAGAACAGTCTCAAGTGCACATGGAACATTCTCCAGGACAGACCATATGTTAGGCCATAAAACAAATCTCAATGCATTTAAAAAGACTGAAATCATATGTAATATGTTCTCTGACCACGATGGAATGAAATGAGAAATTAATAACAGAAGGAAATTTGAGAAATTTATAAATATGTGGAAATTAAACAACATACTCTTAACCAATGGGTCAGTGAAGAAATTACAAGGGAAATTAAACTAGCCTTCCATTCCTAGAATAAACCTCAGTTGGTCCTATTGTGTTATCCTTATTTACAAATTCTTGAATTCAATTTGCTAAAATTTTGTTTATGATTTTTACACCTATGTTCATGAGGGATACTGGTATGTCATTTTCTTTTCTTGTAATGTATTTGGTTTTAGTATCTGGATAATGATAATGTCTTAGAATGAGTTGGGAAATATTCCCTCCTCTTCAAATTTTTAGAAGAGTTTATATAGAATTGGTGGTATTATTTCTTCCTTAATTGTTCAGTAAAATCATCAGTAAAGCCAGCTAGGCCTAGAGGTTTGTTGTTGTTTTTCCCATTTCTTTTGATTACTCGGAGAAAAAAAATATTCTTTTTTCTCCGAGATTCTTAAGGTGAAAGCTAAGGTTATTAATTTATTATTAATATTCTTATTTTCTAATGTAGGTGTTTAGTGCTATTAATTTTGCCCTAATATGTTTTTTTAAATTAATTCAGTTTTATTGAGATATACATACACATGCCATACAATCATCTATGGTGTACAATCAACTGCTCATAGTATCATCATATAGTGGTGCATTCACCACCCCAATCTATTTTTGAACATTCTCCTTACACCAGAAAGACTAAGAATAAAAAATAAAAGTAAAAAAGAACTTCTGAATCATCCCCCTCATCCTGCCCTATTTTTCATTTAGTTTTCGTCCCCATTTTTCTACTCATCCATCCATACACTGGATAAAGGGAATGTGATCCACAAGGTTTTCACAATCACACTGTCACCCCTTGAAAGCTACATTGTCATACAATTGTCTTTAGGAGTCAAGGCTACTGGATTGGAATTTGATAGTTTCAGGTATTTACTTCTAGCTATTCCAATACACTAAAACCTAAAAAGGGATATCTATACAGTGCATAAGAATGTCCACCAGAGTGACCTCTCGACTCCATTTAAAATCTCAGCCACTGAACTTTGTTTCATTTCGCTTCCCGTTTTGATCAAGATGTTCTCATTCCCACAAATGCCAGGTCCAGATTCATCCTTGGGAGTCATATCCTGCATCACCAGGGAGATTTACACCCCTGGGAGTCAGGTCCCACGTAGGGGGGACATCAGTGAGGTTCACCTGCCAAGCTGGCCTAGCTAGAGAGAGAGGGCCACAAAGGTACTCAGGGGGAGACTCTTAATGCCCTAATACGTTTTAGCAGCATCTCACATATTTTGATATGATGTGTTTTCATATTTTCTAATTTCTCTTTTTATTTCTTCCTTGACCCATGATTATTTAGAAATATGTCATGTAGTTTTCAAATATTTGGGTATTTTTCACAATTTTTTTCTGTTACTGATTTCTAATTTAATTCCACTGTAGTTTGAGAATATATTTTAAATAAGTTGAATCCTTTAAATTTAAATTTATTGAGACCTATTTTATGGCTCAAATTATGATTTAACTTGGTAAATGTTCTGTGTGCACTGGAAAAAGAATGTATTTGGCTAATGTTGGATGGAGTATTCTATATTCTATTAGGTCAAGTTGGTTGATAGCATTTTTCAAGGCTTCTATATCCTTATTGATTTTCTTTCTACTTGATCTATCAATTATTGAACCAGGGATATTGAAATCTCCAAATATAATTTTGCGTCTCTTTATTCTTGTAGTTCTATCAGTTTTTGCTTCATGTATTTTTAACCTCTGTTATTAGGGGTTCTCTTTCTGTGCAGCTCTCTTCTCTTCAGTACTCTATCCTTAGTATAGCTGCCTTACTCCCCAGAATCTCAGGTCTAACAAGCTCCACCTGGGTTCCCCCTCCCCATACCATGACCTAGAAATTCTCATGAGACAATAGGCTAGGGCAGCTATATGGCTCACATTGTTTGTTTCCCAATTCTCAGAGATCACTGACCTTCATTATCTGATGTCCAGTGTCTTGGACATCAGTGTCATATTTTTTGTCTTTTTTTACTTTTTTTTTTGGATGTCTCAGGCAGGACGGTAAATCTGGTCCTTGTTCCTCCATCTGGACTAGAAGCAGATGACCTCATGGCTTTTGACTTTCATTAAAAATACGTATATTACATTTTATCTTACTTGTTTCCTACCTCTATAGAGGACAGGTTTGAACCAGGACCAGGAAAAATATTCTAGTCCTTCACTATGGTAGGTGCTCTGGAAAAAAAAAAAAGAGTACACTGGACTAAATCTAGTCACCTTAGGGCTTTTCCTGGATTCAAGTTGTTCTAAAAGTTCTAGATCAAACCAGGCTCTCTATGACCACTCCAGAGTCACGTGGAATCTTTAATTCTGAAGGGGCCAAACTATCCTTAGGTGTTCCCAGGACCAGCAAGCATACTTACTATACTATTTGGTGGCATCCTGTCAAGTCTCTCATAATATTATTGCAGAAAAGATATACAAATGAAGAGATGGATGTGAGTAGTATAGGTGGTAGTTTCATAAATCAGTCAATGACAATACCTAATTTAACTTAAAAAGGAATCCCTAGCTCTGTCCCAAATCGTGTCTTGGGGCAAGATAAATAAAGAATTATTGAGAGTACTGGTGCTATCTAATCTAGAAACACTGAGGGATGATCAGAAATGATCACAAAAATAAAAAGACTTCTTGAGAGAGGGAGCCTGATGTTATTTTCTATAACACCAAACAGTAAAATGTGCTGAGGACAAAACCCTAATTTTCCTAATGAAGGAAGAATGCAATAAGATTAGAGCCTCACATCAGCTGAATGGGCTTCCCCTGAAGTAGTAGGCTCCCTCTCTCTGGAGGTGTTCAGGCAGAGACTACATCAGCTCATGTTAGGGACACTCTTCTAGTTTGCTAATGCTGCTGGAATGCAAAACACCAGAAATGGATTGGCTTCTATAAAAGGGGTTTATTTGGTTACACAGTTACAATCTTTTAAGGCCATAAAGTGTCCAAGGTAACACAGAAATAATTGGGTACCTTCATTGGAGGATGGCCAATGGTCTCCGGAAAACCTGTTAGCTGGGAAGGCACCTGGCTGGCATCTGCTCCAAGTTCTGGTTTCAGAATGGCTTTCTCCCTGGATGTTCCTCTCTAGGCTGCAGCTCCTCTTCAAAATGTCACTCTCAGTTGCTCTTGGGGTGTTTGTCCTCTCTTAGCTTCTCCGGAGCAAGAGTCTGCTTTTAATGGCCGTCTTCAAAATGTCTCTGTAAGCTGAAGCTCCTCTCAGTTCCAGTGCATTCTTCAAAGTGTCCCTCTTAGCCGTAGCAAGCCTCTGAGCCCGTGTGGCTCTTTTTAAAGTACTCCAGTAAATCAATTAAGACCCACCCTGAATGGGTGGGACCACACCTCCATGGAAACTATCCAATCAGAGTTATCACCTACAGTTGGGTGGGGCGCATTTCCATGGAAACAACCTAATCCAAACGTTCCAACCTAATCCCCACCAATATGTCTGCCCCCACAAGACTGCATCAAAGAACATGGCTTTTTCTGGGGGATATAATATACACAAACCGGTACAGACACCATACAATGACTTCTGTCCTGGAGGATGAGTAGGATAGATAGGACTAGGTGATCTTTATGGATTCCTCTGAACTTAAGAGCTCATGACTTTTTGATTCCCAAGCTGGGATTTTTTAGAGTCCTAAACCAGAAGAATCTTGCCAAGTGAGTTCACCAAGAGTGTTTCAATCATTTGTGGGGGGTCTCCAGCACTACCACCATGCCTACTCCTATGATCAGGGAAAAACTTTGGATCCCTGGGGTTTTCAAGGAACCTTCACAAGTAGCTATTTTTAACTTGCCTGACACTAGCTCTGCACACAATAGTGATTTTTTCCTCTGGGTGAGTGGGTGGGGAACTAGAAAAATGATAACTTCCTTTATAAACATTAATGAATAAAGATATATGAACCACTTTGTAAATAGAAAATGATACATGAATACTTAAATGTAGTTTCCATCAAGTAAATAGTGTATCTAACAATACATGAAGAAGAGTCACTTAAATAGCATTAATTGCTATTTATAAATTATATATATTTGTTATGTGTTATAATCATAAACGGAATTGCAAATAGAATATTTTACTTAAAAAATACCATCAACTGACTGAGGTGATAGTATAAATAACTTACATTCAATCAAGATAAATGGAAGCCAATAATAAAACTAAGCAAAACATTGGAAAGTCAAATAATGTATTATTTATTATTCAAAACAATTAAAAAGACTTCTTAAATCCATTCATTAGATGTTAAAACTTAGAACAATCAGATCAGCTCTTACCATCAAACCTGTCATATTTTGAAAGGCCATTAGCTTCTGGCATAGGAGTGGTACTTGCAGTATTTTCAACATCACTTTCTCCATCACTTTCTAGTTCTTGCTTAAGTTTGGTGTCTAACCAATCATTGACTAGTTCCTGAGCTATCAATAAAACAAAAATATCTTTTTAATATTTGAATGATTTAGAGATTTTCTTCATTCAATGCTTTTATTGATTCAATAAAAATTAATTGAGCACCCATCATGTGTCGAGTTCTTATCTAGATGCTGGGAATATATTAGTGAAGAAAGCAGGAAAAAAAAACCCTGTCACCATGATGTTTATATTCTAATTGGAGAAGAGAGACAATGAACAAATAAGTTAGAGAAAAACATACAGGGATGTTAAATGTGGAGTACATGAAATGGAAGATGGGTGTTGCAGTTTTAAACTGTGTGGTCAGAGAACGTCTCCCTGAGAAGATATTTGAGCACAGAATGGTAAGAGGTAAGGGACTGAGCCATACAGATATGTGAAAGAATATTATCCCTTGCAGAGGGAAAGCAAGTGCACAGGCAAGAGTGTGTCTACAGTGTTAGAAATAGCAAGGAGGCCAGTGTAGTTGCAGAGGAGTGAAGGGGAGGGTAGTGGGAAATGAGGTGGAAGAGGTCATCGGGATCAGGAACAGTGGTTCTCAACTAAGAGTGATTTTGCCCCCCCAGGAGATATTTGGCAATGTCTGGAGACATTTTTGGTTGTCAAATCTGTGTGGAGAGTGCTACTGGCATCTAGTGAGGAGAGGTCAGAGATGCTGTTAACATTCTACAATGCACAGGACAACTCCCCAAAACAAAGAATTATCCAGCCAAAATGTCAATAGCGCTGAGGGTAAAAAATCCTAGGTTAGAATCTTGAGTCCATTCTAGGTATTTTGACTTTTACTCTGAGTGCAGTGGGAAGTCACAAAAGAGTATTGAGCATAGAAGTGACTTACATTTTAATAGAATCACACTGACTGCTATGTTGAAATAAACTAGAGGGGGGGCAGGCACAGAGGCAGGGGACACCAATTGGGAGACAAAGGCAATAATCCAAAATACGGATGTCAAATAGGTATTGGCTAAACCAGTCTGGGTTTCAGGGGAGAGGTCCAAGCTGAAGAAATGAGTGTGGCAGCTGTCAGCATACAGGCAGCATTTAAAGCCATAGAGATGGATGAGATCACCAAAGGAGAAGAGTCGATAAAGAAGAGGTTCAAGGATTGAGCCCTAAGGAACTCTGACATTTAGGGACTGAAGAGATCAGGAAGAGTCAGAAAAGCAGACTAAGAAGAAGAGGCCATGGAGGTTGGAGGAATATCTGAGTACAATGTCCTAGAAGCCAACTTCCATTTGGATTTCTTTCTTAGTGATAGTCAGAAAATCTCCTTAAAATTTATAGGTTTGGAAAAAGATTCTACTTTATCATTAACTTCATCATTGTTATTATCATTATCAAATAGCTCTTAGGGAATGGGGAGTTCTATATACTAAATGCCTCTTCGCATTTAATATAAATAGGGACGCATGAAATATAAAATAGAAAAAAATGAATCAAGGTAGCAGAAACTGTGAGAAGTATACCAGCAACAAAAATTATAGACATTCAGAGGAAGGTGGAGAAAGGAAGCAGATGTTTATTGAGTAACCCTTGTGTACAATAAGTTAGACATTTATATGTATAATAATTCTGACTTACTAAATGGCAAACATTGCCATTGGTAAATGGGGGTTTACTATGAAGTGCCCCCCCCAAAAAAAATAAACACAAAGAACTAGTAATTGCCCTTGGAAAGTTAAACTGTAGGAACACCTCATTTTGGATCAGAGGGGAGGTATACAAGGGTACCTTAAAGAAGAGTTTCTCCAAGTATGTTCCTCAGAACACTGCTTCTTGTAGAAAATTAATAGATGTTAGATGAGAAGAATTAATAGGATATAAACCTTTGAAAACCATATTGTATTCATATATGAGTACTTCCTAAAGCAGATCACTAGTTTCTCAACATATTGATAGGTATTCGGGGATAAAAAGAGTTTCATGGTCTAGGAATCTTGGGGGAAAAGTTGGGGTAAGTAAACATTTCCTTTTAACTACAGGACTTCTCAGACTCTTTAATAGGCTAATGTATATTATGTGTCCCTAGTGGCAGGGTGGTAGGTAGACTGGGCAAAACAGCCCTGTTCATTTCAGAATCAATTCCCTCTTTCCATCTCCAACACTACCAACTACCTGGGACTAAGAGCTGTGACCTCTCACCCAGATCACTGCAATAGCCTCCCACTCGTCTCTCTTTCCTCCTATCACCTCCCTTCCTTCCCTTCAGTCTCTATATGTTTTAAAAATTATCATACTACTGCTTTGCTTAAAACCCTTCAATGCAGTGATGAAAATGTTCTAAAGTTAATTGTGGTGCTGGATGCACAACTCTGAATAACCAGTGAGTTGTTCACTTTATATGGTGAATTGTATCATACATGAGTTAGAGCCCAATAAAGCTGTTACAAAACAAACAAAAATCTGAACTCTTTTCCCAGACCTATAAAGCCCTATGTGATCTGTCTTCTGCTCACCCCTGCAAGCTCCAGCCACAATGGTCTTCCTTTAGTTCTCCAGGCACACCAAGCTTGTTGGTGCTTTAGGTTCTTTGCTCCACCTTTCCCTCTGCCCTTAATGTTCTTCCCCCTTTTAATGCTTGGCTGGTTTCTTCTTGTTATTCAGGTCCAAACTGATCGTTACCTGATCATTCGTTTTTAATTTTCTTCATTCCTACACTAAAATGTCTACTTGATGACAGCAATGGCTTTGTCTCTCTTGTTCACACCTTATACCTACAGTGCCTAAAATAGTGCCTGGCACAGAGTAGGAATTAAGTACATATCTGTTGAATAAATGAAGGAACAAATCTGAATAACTGGAGATATAAACAATCCAAATGGAAGGTGGCTTTTAGGACATCACACTCTTTGACTTTCCTCTTACTTCAATGGCCTCTCTCACTCCGTCTGCTTTGCTGGTACCCCCTCATCTCTTCAATCCCTAAATGCTAGAGTTCCTCAGGGCATCAATGACTAAAATATTGAATTCCAGAGGCATACATGCTTTTAGGAGGTGCAGAGATTAGACTGGCTTTAGACCCCATTCCGGAGGAACAAAATCACTTTATAAACTAGTAGTCAGATTATCTGTATATAACTAGGTAAAATTAACATGCTCACATCTGTGCCACACACAGGACTGATAACTTACAATGCTCACCAGATAACTGCTGTGTCAAAATGCCTTTGGGTGTTCTATTTTAAGGGGCAAAATGGGCCTTAAATATACCTTATTTGTAATACTGGAGTAAATTAGTTTCAGGGCAGTAGAAAGAAACCAAAATTAAGAACAAGAGAAAGAAAAGCTTCCATTCTATATGGGTTATGCTTTGACAGGTTGAACTCCAAAGAATTGCTAACGTGGTGGCAAAAAATGTATTTTCTCACCTTCTGCATAGGCTTCACTATGATCCTCTATTTGCTCAGATGTTTCCAAATCTGTGATTTGGTCCCAAAACCTTCTGCATAAATCTGAGTTTCCAGGAAAAAATGCTTTCGAAACTGCAAATTCTGAGGCTTTCTCCATTCTCTTCAATATTACACACACAAAAAAAATCCATTAAGATGGCAAGCACTTTGTTCAGAGAATTTCTTTCCTATTCAAGAAACTGATTTTCTATGAAATGCTGAGATACTTTCATTTTTCCATTTTTATAGGAACTCTGAGGTTTAAACATACCAGACCCCCAAAATTTTCTGGTCATTATTGATATATAATATGAAATAAACTGTAATATTTTGCCAAACACAATTTTTATATTTGCATGGAAGGTTATTTAAACTTTAGATAATTTTCGTTTAGAGCATTAGTAATGGAATCATGAGACATGGGTAATTTGTTTTAAATACATTATAATATTTTATTAGTTTCTATGTCACTAGGACTTGCATATGAATATGAACCAGAGAGAGAATAATTAAATTTTCTCAAATCACTACCCCTGAAAGGAACCTCTCCATCATGTCAGGCAAACTGTAGATTCAATAAAATTGGGATAAACAGAGTCAATGAACTGTAGTCATCCAGAATGTTTTAACTCAACAGTGAGAGTCCAGTAAAAACATGGCCAAATTCATGGGATTGGGGAAAGAACTGAGGAAGGTGGGCAAACTATCTTGGCATCTTGGTTTACCTGCACAGTACAAAAGAATTATCTTACAACTAGACCCCTGACCTTCCCCTCTCCCTTCAGAGCTGCCTTCTCCCACACACCTGCTGCACCCCCAGTCTTCCAACTCAGGCAGTGACGACCACATTCTTTCAGTTCTTCGGGACAAAAACCTTGGAGTCTTTCTGGATTCCTATTTTCTCTCTCCCTTTCACCCCTATGCAAGCTGTCAGGAAATTTGTTGACTCTATCTTCAAAATATATTCAGACCCCTTCTCCTCACCTCCAATGCTATCACTCTGGTCCAAAGCACCATAATTTCCTGACAAGTTTTCTGCAATAGCCTCTAGCCACGGCAGCCAGGGTGACTCCTTTAAAATTAAAGCCAAAGTCCATCCTTACAGTGTGCTTCAAGGTCCTGCACTGTGAGGCCCTTTGAAAGCTCTCCCAGCTTCTCGCCTACTACTCTTCCCTTTCCGCACTCTACTTCAGTCACACCTATCTCCTTGTTCATTGCTCCTCAAATAGGCAAAGAACATTCCCATCACAGGGCCTTTGCACCTACTGACCCTCTACCTGGATTGCTCTTCCCCAGATCCATATGACTCTTTCACTTCCCTTGAGTCTTTGATCAGTACTCTCCTGGATCTACCTATTTTCCTACTCCGCTTTAACTTTCTCTGCAGCACATATCACCTTATAACACACTATATAACTTACTTATTGTATTGTTTGTCTCCCTGTCTTCTCCCCACATAACATAAGCTACTTGAGGGCAGGGATTTTCGTCTTCTTCACTAGTGAACCCCCAGCACCAAGAACAATGCTTGGCACATAATGGATGCCCAATAAATGTTAAAAGAATGTATAAATGAAAGACTTTATTCAAAGAAAACTGCACTTCCCATAGTCTATGTCATTGTCTGACCTATTTTGAAAATAACTTTTCCTCCTGCTCTTCATGGTAAGACTGGTACTACCTTTGCCAAAACTTCTCATGGGTTTTACTTCTAAGTTCTCATGGGTTTCATATATTAAATTCAAGTTAGACAGAAGCAGAGGAATAAAGCTGAAAAGTCAAAGGGTAATGTGAAGAAGATATAGAAAATAGAGCACACAGGAAAATATATGAATCACAAGGGAATGTGATCTAATCAGGATTAGAGTCAGGAAAATATCATTCACTCTTATGAGGTCACTCTGGGGAGACTAAGGTACCTGTATTCCCACATTATTTCTCACATCCTCTGAAGTGCCCAAATTCATCTTAGTGGTATATATAATTTATTGGATGGTCATAATATGCTTGGCACATTGCGTTCCCCTTTAGGATTTTAAATTCTAAGATGACAAGACAAATTTCACATACGTTGTGTATATTCGTGTGTATATGCACATTTATAAAATAATGTGCAAATAAACTGATCAACTTATTTTTTAAAATATCCACACACAAAAAAGTAAACAACAAAAACAAGTTTGCACCTCTTTTGTTACTCAGACACGACCTCTCTCTCTCAGCCAACTCTGCTAATAAATTCACTACCCTCCCCCTCTACGTGGGACATGACTCTCGGGGTGTAAGTCTCCCTGGCAACATGGCACAGGACTCCCAGGGATGAGCCTGGTCCTGGCATCATGGGATTCAGAATGGCTTCTTGACCAAAAAGGGGAAAAGAAATGAAATAAAATAAAGTTTTAGTGGCTAAAAGATTTCAAATAGAGTCACAAGGTCATTCTGGAGGTTACTCTAGGGCATTAGAATAGCCAGAAGGAAATACCTGAATCTACTGAACTGCAATCCAGTAGACCTGATTCTTGATGATGACTGATTGTATAGCTATATAGCTTTTATAATGTGACCATGTAATTGTGAAAACCTTGTGACTGGCACTCCCTTTACCCAGTGTAAAGGCAGATGAATAATAAAATGAAGAATATGTATATGGAGGGTGGGGAGGGCGTGGATAAGGGCTATGGATGCTTGGGTGTTCTTTTTCTTTTTTTTCTTTATTTTGGAGTAATGAAGATGTTCTAAAATTGATTGTGGCAATGAATGCACAACTATATGATGATACTGTGAGCCACTGATTGTATACTTTGGATGCATTATATGGTGTGCAAATATATCTCAATAAAATTGCATTAAAAAAAGAAAACAAGTTTGTAGATGTGATCCATTCCTGTGGGTGTAGACCCATTGTGGGTAGGACCTTTTGATTAGGTATTTCAATTGAGATGTGACCTGCTTCATTCAACGGGGGTATTACTCCTCTTACTGGAGTCCTATGTAAGAGGATAAAAGACAGCAAAAAGCCCCAGAGAAGCTCAGAGAAAAAAGACGAAGGAGCCAGAAACTGAAGCAACGAAAACCAGAAGAGAAGGACCAGCCGATGCCACCTTGTGCCTTCCTATCTGATAGGAGGCCAGACCACCAGCAGCCTTTCTCAGGAAGAAGGTATCATCTTGTTGATGCCTTGAATTGGATATTTTTCATGGCCTCAAATCTATAAACTTGTAAGTTAATAAATCTCCATTGTAAAAGCCAACCCATTTCTGGTATATTGCATTTCATCAGCTTTAGCAAACTAAAACAGTAGACTTCACTTAGTTCCTCAGGCTATGAGTGAAAGAAATGACTTTTTATGATGTGATCCTACCTGAGCTGGAATTTGTACAGCTTCTTCAAAACAGGAGGTAGAGAGTTTGAGAGTTTAGAGAAAGACTGATCATGGTACTAAAGTAAGAGTAGAGTCTGGAACTGTCAAATAAAGGAGTAAAGAGAAATGTTTTCTTGTATCTAACAGAAGTAGTGTTAGGGGTATCACTGAAAACCAAGAATATGGAAAAAAAAAAAAACTAGATAATGCGAAGATTAGAAATAATTTTTTTGTATTTCTTTGTTTTAAAATCATATCCATACTATTTTTTTTCCAAAATAAGCAGGTAAGAGACAGGAAAAGTCAATCAAATTATATTTCAGTAACTTTTTCTTTCAGCAAACCCTGATTCAAAGGCTAGCCCTTTTCCCAGTAAAAGCTTCAGTTTTCAAGGACTTCAATTGTTGAGTTTTTTGGTTCCATGTATCATGCGTGCAATAAACAACTAAAGAATGATTCTAAGATAATAAAGTGTGATTTAAAAAGAATTGAACATCTTCAAAAGCTTATTACTCAGTAACTAGGTTATATATAAGCATATAATTGATAAAGGAACTATCACAATTATTCCTACAATCTTATAAGTGCTCAATACGTGCTCCATTGTCCAAGGCACAGATTAATCCCATGCCTACTCCAGACCCTTTGTAGCCTACCACCATGAATGGCAGAAACAGCAGCCACAATGCACTGCTTCATTTCCTCAAGGCCAGGAAGTACAGACACACCCCACATGCATCCTCCAATAGTTTTGTGAGTAACATATTTTTCAAAGTGTCCAATTCTTTCTTAATTACCCTGTATAGGAATAAAGGTTTACATGTATGACTGCCAAAATAATTCCAAGAGGAAAAAGTGTTAGAGGATAAGATTAGGTTAAGGTGGGTGAGAAAAGTTGTTCACTGAGAATGGCATCTCAAGCTGAGCTTTGAGAGAAGGATCTAGTTTGGCCTCCAGGAGAGGAAGACCACTCCCAACTTGGGGATCAGCATGAGTGAAAGCAAAGGGAAGACTTTTTTGATGAAGGGGAAGGTGAGTGGCCTAATAGGAATCACACATGGCAGCAGTACAGGTAGGTTGATAGTAGAGGTAGGTTGACAGAGGGCCTTAAATGACAATGTGAAACTTAGGGAGTTTCATCTAATGTCACAGAGAATCACTGATAGTACAGGAGGAGAGAACTGACGTGATGAAAATGTTTTTTCAAAGCTCAATCAAGAAGCATAATGTACTGGAGTAAGAAGATGAGTAAGTTTATTAAATCAGGATGAGGATGAAGGGTAAATCATGGTATGCTGTTGCATTTGGGGTGACCTGTCCCAGGGCTCACAGTTCTACTCCAGCTTCTGCCTGATTCAGAGTGACTTCAACATCCATGAGGATGACTCACCAACACATCAGCCTCAAGGTCTGCTTGATTTTTTGTGTTCCATCAGCCACCCACCCCCATTGCATTTTGGCAGCCACTCACAGGATCACCCTGAACCATGTCATACTGAATTTTCTGCTGCCCAAACCCAACACTGATAACCTCCTCTCCAACATCAACCTCCTATCTATCTCCCTCTTTCACTCCTCCTTCTCCTGCTACATGGATGTTGCACCTCAAAGTCTTCTAGTCACTGTTCACCTCCCTCTTTTCCAACTTATCAGTCCTTTCCTGTCCAGCCTGCATCTTCAACTACTTTATTAAATCATCCTCAAAATTCTGGTCCCCTTGCCTTTCCAGTGAAAATCTCTAATGCTACATCATTCTGATCTATCAATTTTTGGTACCATAAAAAAATTTATGATTGCCACTTCAACCAGGTCCTCATTGCTGCTGAGCAATCCATCTTCTGTTCTGAAGAAAGGCCTTTCTCAACTTCATCCTGCTTTCTAAGCCCTTTCTATATATTGCCACTCCCTTCCACATCACAAGGTCTCAGCTGATTTTGAGACAGGGTCAACTCAAGTGGATTTGGAAATCTGAGGTCCAGAAGTTATATTTAGTGTACATCCAGAGTTGTAATATATTAGGAATTAAAATCAGAAGACAGGGAAGTAAACAGAGAGGCAGTAGGAGAAGCAAGAGAAAACAATGTTAGAGAAAAGATTATGGAGGAGAAACTTTCTACAATAAAAAGATAACTGTATCGAACTTAACCTTAAAAAGTTGGAGAACTAAAAAGAGACTGCTGTATTTGGCCAAGAAGTTGTTTACGACAAGTTTCTATGGCGTGGTAAAAAATAGAAACTGCAGGAAAATAATGGTGGCAGAAAAAAAAATTGATCAATCAATCAATCAATCAAGGAGTCCAGGCTATACAAACAAAAAGGTTGGATAAGAAAAGAAACAAATCACATGGCAATCAAAATGGACTTGGGGGTTAAATGAGGACTTACTGATTTTTTTTCAAGATGGGAGAATTGAGGACAAAATGGAGAAGGAGCCACTGCAGACATTTTAGAGAAATGATACAAGGAACAATAAAAATCTCACTGAGGCAAGCTGGCTGACAAGTGCTTGAAAGAGGAAAATGGTGTTAAGGCAAGCCAGAGCAAAATTTTACCTTCCCACTTTAATAAATCTTCCCCTCTGAAGAAATGGTAACGAGATGTAGCTAGATGTACATGTACACTAGGCTTTGAAATTGAGGAGTGATCTTCCCAGAGGCTGGCCTCTAATGATGGTGGATCCATTTTAGTTGTTTTCTATGTCAGGACTTTTCCAGTAGCCAGGAAGCTCTCCCTGGCCCCAGCTAACTTAGTGCCCCTTACCGTGTGCTTCCATTACACCTCTTGATTGCCCCATCAGCTCTAAGTAGTTGTTTATTTCACACTGGACTATAAACTCTGGGAGGGCAGGGACTGTACCTGCCTCTGCACAAGTTTATTTCCAATGCCCAACCTAGTGGGCTGATACTTAGTAGGCACTTAATAAATACTGGCTGAATGAATAAATGGTTCACAATTATTACATGTAGCCTAGGTTCCATCTGGCTTGGATCCCACGATGCTTGTCAATTTAGATAAGTAATAACTCTTCAAGATACTATCATTGGGAAGATTATTTCCCTAGGAAAATGCTGCATGATTTTCAAACATGTGGCACACAAATGAATTGAATATGGCAAGTTACCCAATTGACATTCAGAGTCATGTACCTGAAGTGATTTAACGGTAATTTCATCTTAAATGATACATGGGCTCAAGAATATACATTTCAGGCCTGGAAGAGATTGCAGAGGTCATCTAGCCCTCTCTCACCCTCACTCAAGTGCTCAAGCATTCTTCATTAGCCCTAATATTAAGTGGTCACTTCAACTCCACTTGAATACCTCCAGTCATAGAAAACCCATCTCTTTATGAGAATGACCATTCCATTTTTGGATAGCTCTAGTCATTAGAAAATTCTTACTTGTGATGTACACATAGCTTCTATCCATTGGTCCCCAAGGTCAATGTAACCACAGTACAATCTTACCAATATCTCAAAGAGGCTACCACATCCTCTCCTAAGGCTTCTCTTCCCTTTTTCTTTTAATCCTTCTTCATGTACTCCTCATGGCATTTGAAAGAGCATGTCTAGACCTCTTTTCTTGTCATTCATACTTAAACACTTTCAAGAGAAGCAACAGAAAAATGAAAAAAAAAATACTAAAAAGAAACTAATGTAGCATATATCTAGTCACATGGATTCACACAAAATGGCAAAATATGTGCAAAATGGAGACCTATTAGTATTCTTTTTCTATCTCATTATGTCTCATTCTCAATTCTTTTTCTATTTTAATTTTAAAATGTCCTTACCTTAATCCAGTGTTCCACATTGTCAGGGTCAAAAGCAGGCTGCAGATAATACATGCAGAATATTAATACCCAGCTTTATCTTCATCAACCTTGTCATTTTAATCTATATGTCTTACTAAAACATAAAAGTACCTTTTATTTTTTCTCCAGAGCATTTCATTAGAAAGCTCAACCCTGATTAGCAACAGAAGTTTTCTCTGGGACACTGTCTGTCTGTTTTTACCTCTTGGTTGGGCCCCACCTCCAGAGATTCTGATTTAATTGGTCTAGGGTGGGGCCCAGGCATCAGTATTTTTTTAATGCTCCTCAAGAGTTACAAACCAAGATAGAGAAACACTAGGTATAACACTCCTCATAAAAACTGAAACACTGATTAATTAGCCAGATTATCCAAGGGTCATAGAGCAAATCTTCTGATACAACATGCCCCTCTCCTCAGCCCCCTCTTTATAGGAGTAGCCTGTAGCAAGAGGCTTTCCTATCTTACCTAGATCAGGGATATTGTTCATTCCAATAAGAACTATGGGGTGGGGGAGGAATGAGAGATAATCAGCCCTTCTTCACTTTTTAGCAAAGGAGAAAATGAGGTAGAAATCAAGCAAATTTCCACTCAGGTCAGGCAAATAATCTAAAAGTAGAAACCAGACCACTAGGACGCCTCCTTTCTTCACTCTCTAACTCCCAGCAGCATGCAGATTTCTAAAAGTTACTTAACAAATAGAGTTATTTGCTTTGCTAATAATTCAGGTGAGCTTTTAAATAAATATGGAAATATCTAAACTAGCATACTGACACTTGGAGGTGGGAAAGGTATAATACTCTCTTTCACTTATATAATCCTTCACCTTCAAAGCACCTTACAAATACTAATTAATGCAGCTGTAATGCTGAATAATTTTTTCACTGCAACAAAGAGCTGATCTTATTAAAATAAAACTGAACTTCAAAGAGCTCTTAGGGTTTCTTTTTGTTGTTGTTGTACCTTTTTAAACTCTAGGCAGCAACAATAAGTACTAGCAGCAAAAAAGTCATTTTGCAGTCTTAAGAAATTGCCCCAAATTTTTGCCTCTCATCCTCAAGTCTGTACTCAAAACCTATTTAGAATCCAATCCATTATGCAATTTGTATACAGCAACTGGAGGAGACTCAGTTTCCAAGTCTAATGCTCCAGTCTGCAGCCTCCAGTATCTGGGACAAACTATTCATCAAATGTAAAATGCCCAGTGCATTATTTAGTTGGTATGTTTAGCATAAACAGCAAAAACAACTGCTTGGTGCCCTCTGGAAGGCCACATGTCTACCAAATGTTTTTTTAAGAAAGGGTGAAAACAGCTGGTGAAATTGCTCTGAAGCTGAAAGCTGAGAAGCCTCTCCATTTTGGTACTCTCATTTACATTTAAAGCATTTATTTTTGTGGCTGTTAAAAAGGTCGTCTGTGGAAAGCATACACCGTGTGACTGTGACTCTGCACATGTCACTGACCTACCTATTTCAAATTTAACACGAGGTTATCAGTTTTTCTTGTCTTCTGATGCTAATGCATCAAAAGAGGTAACAGATATGAAGAGGATCTATGTTCCTGAAGGTGGCCTGAATTTAGAAATTCCTGTGTGAATCAAGGGTTGATATATTCAATATCAACTTGCATTCCTGAGTTCATTTTAGATGCTTTAAGCAAAACTGGAAGGGGAAGGGACACGAGGTAGAGGATTTAATGTGAACACAACACCACGACCAAACAAAGATCAGTTTTCCCTGACTTGCAAAACATTAAAAAAGAAAAGAAAAGAAATGTACGGGGACTTTCCTAAAATTGTGTGTGTGTGTTGGGGAGGAGATCGTGAACGAATGTCCTTCAACCGTGATGGACACTACCAGACTTCTGTTTTGGAGAAAAGAGTTAGATGAAATCAGTTCTTCCACTATACTGCCCACCAAAGTCTTAAGGTGCCCATACTCCAAAGCTCCTAGGACCGTTTCACTCCGGGCCATGCCAATTTGGGGCGTTGAAGAGGCGGCCCAGAAAAGAATGTCCCTGGGGAAGCAAGAGGACGCACAGACAGCGCCGCTGCCGATTACGGGGTCGGGCAGCGACTCGGGCGGATTCCCGCCCCCCAGAGCTCCCGTTTGGGATCACCTTGGGATTCGGCTTCCTTGTGAACTCTTCCCAGCGACTCAGCCCCGTCCTCTTCCTTAAAGCGGCCTTCTTCTGGGGAGCCAGCATCATTTCCCAAGTTTAGGCCGACGTTGGCTAAAGCGGCACCAAACCCTTCTTTGCCCAGGCAGCCTTCGGGTCACCCTGGGAGTTGTAGTTCCTCCGACCGCAAGGAAGGCAGGTGTCCTGGGCCTCCGAACCACCGCCCCCAGGAGGCTTTGCGCAGGTGGACGCGTTAGCTCAGTTACCCATGGCAACGACAGCGGTTCGTCGGCCTCCAGCCTCCGGCGCTCGCTTTGATATTATCTTTGCCTTTTACTGGCGCAGTGTGATGATGCACTACTTCCTGATTGGCTCTATATCGGAGGCGGTGGCTTAGGGGCCGACAGAATTCTGCAAGCCGGCCACGTGGTAGCGAACTACGAGGAGTTTTAGGGATCTGAAGGCCAAAAAAATTGGGAGGTTTGCAGGTAAGTGCCCCCTTTCCCTGCTGGTGTGGGGACTGCTAGGGATGAAGGAGTCGCGTCGCGCCCAGACGCTTCCTGGTTTGTTGCGGTAAATGTAACTATAACCCCGCCATACCTTTCCTTCCTTTTTCTGGGTTCTCCTGGTGGATCTTGATCTCTCAAGTACGGATTCTCCCAACTCGTGTGAGCTTTCCCGCATCTCAGAGAAAATGGCTTTCTTTCTACCGGCCTCTGCTTAAGGGTCTTACAATCGGAAGTTTTTGCTGGACTGCTCAGAAGACTTGGGAGGATAGGGCGCTCTCGAATCCGTGCCCCAGGCACCTCACATTGTCTTGGACCCTGCTGATGGCGCTGAAACGAAAATAAATCCATCCTTTTGGATGGAGACATTCCTGGGGACAGTCCATTCTGGGATACATGGGCTTATAAGGCCTGCCCATGATTTAGAGCAGGAGCTCTAGCCAGGAATTTTGGACCCAGCTACTTTCTGGCAGTATGACCTTAGGAAACTTGTTTGATCACTCTCGAACCCTTGGTTTACATATCGGCAAAATGAAGGTGATAATATCCGAAATAATTGGGATGTTGTAACGATTCAAAACCAATAAATGTAAAGCGCTCTGCCCAGGAAGTGTAAACTATAGTAATTTTGAGACTGGTGAAAATGAAATCAAGGAAGTCGTGCCCGTAGACTGTTGCATATCCCTAGGACCTGCTTTCCAATTGAATAAATTGTTACATCATGCTATGCAGTATCATGAGGTAGTTATTTTAAAAGGGTAAGTTAAGCTCTATGTCTCTTCTTCGGGAAAGATATCCACTGTGTATTACTAGGAGAAAAGCAAATTGCAGTAAAGTGCACGTAGTCTATTATGTTTCCATGTTTGTAAAAGCAAACCATGTTCAAAAACCTCCCCTCCCAAATACGAGTATGTTTAAAATGTTTGTATGAGCATGAAAAAAGATTGTGGAGGCTGGAAGGATGGATTGCAGCAGAGGAGGAAGAGAAGGGAAAACAACAACAATAAGAACACTATAGCAAAAGGGAAAATATTGCTATAAAATTGTCTTAATATTAGCCATTAATATGTAAATACTGTATATGCTTATGGACAAGATGGACCTTCTAATAGGCCACCAACCTGTTGAGTACAGCTTCTAAAGCTAGATTTCTATGATTTAATCCTGGCTCTGCAGCTTACCAGCTGGTGACTCTTATTAGCATCAGTTTCCTCATTTCCAAAACACAAATAATATCTACCTTGTGTGGTTGATTTGAAGATTAACCAAGTTAATATGTAAAAAACATATGGCACATAGTAAGTGCCCAATATATGTTAGTTGCTACTATTAATGTTATGTTTTTCAATGGGTAAATTTAATTTGTTAACTTTTATTGTGATTACTGACATGTTGGCACTTATTTCTACCATTCTACTTGGTATTCTCTTATTTTTCATGTGCTTTTTTAGGTCTCCTTTCCTCTTTCTTGTCTTCTATTGGATTATTCACATTTTCTTTATCTTTTCCTACCTTCCCAGTGGATTTGGAAAGTAAGCATTCTGTCACTAATCTTTTAATGGTTACTTTTAAATTTTCAACACACATACTTAAAGTTCAATGTTATTCAATATCTCTCTCCTCTCAAATAATATAAGGATTTTAAAATGTTTTATCTCCAAATAGGCTCCTTCCCATCTTTTCTGTTTTTTAGAATTTGAAGTTCTATCATTCCATATGTTTTTCTGAGTCAGCTCAGTGCACCATATTGTTTAGAAGTTCTTCAGACTTTTTTCTACGCATATACAAGCATTGTAGATTGTGGGCTGGGAAGGAGACATGGGTGTGTATTTATGTATGTACACAGTTTTCTTTCACAAAAAATGTGATCATCTAAGATTGATCTTTTCACTTAACATATTTTGGGAACATCATTCCATGACAGTGTGTGGAGAATCCATCTAAGAAACATTTTTTTATTCCTTCTTCCTTGAGAAGGAATGATTTACCTATTAATAAAACCGGGTCTGTCCAATTGACAAGAATTCCAGAGGGTATGATGCAATGAATTATTTGTAAAATGTTGGAATACCTAGTGACATTTTTCAAAGAATCTGCCATGGATGTTTATCAGGTTCTGTAGTGTATTGTAAAAGGTAGAGCCCAGGATTTGTTTCACTGAATAGTAATTATTTAGCAACACCCAACAAAGTAGTTGATAACGTTTTCTGATTTTTTTCCTGTTGTATCTATGGAAGTTGGAAAGTGTATCTTTATTTTTTCTTTAAACAAATATTTTTTTCCCAATTATAAAAGCCGTGGTCAATTGCTTGTGGATTACACATATGCTCCACACACTTTCTCACATCTGTTTGAACACAATGTAAGAACAAATTGGAAAATAAAAATCTCTCATTATCCCACCACTCAGAGATAATCTCTATCTTTTTATATATATTCTCCCATATATTTTAATAAACACTGGAATGCTGTTTTGAGTTTGTATTCTTCACTTAACAACATATTAGGAAAAGTTATGATATTGTTAAGTATTCTTTCAAATTAGGGACAAAAAACATGGATCAAATCAGTATAGCCTAAGCATTGTGACTTTTCTGTATATACATTTTCAAGATTGAGAATGAACATGAGGGTCAGTGGCTTTGTGGTGCTCTTTCCGTGAGTAGTCTTTGTACTTTCTGTCCTTCTGTTTGGTTTTCATTAGCTCAAACAAACATTCATCAATGAATATAAATTTGGTTGATATAATGATATTGCTCTGTGACTTTGGGGAAAGTATCTTATTCTGTCTGTGACTCTTCCCATTTCCCCATTTCTGATACCTATAAAATTGGTGGACTGAAGGTAGGAGTAAATGTGCTACCATTCTTTTTTTTTGTAGGTGGCTTTCTTTGCAAAATGCTTGGCTTTTAACTATTATGGAGCTCCTAAATTTAAGACTTTTCTTATCAGGACTTAGAGGAATCGCTTGGGATGAAGCTGAGTCTTACTAAGGTAGCTAATGGCTGTCGCCTAGGAAAAATAACAAACCTGGGTAAAACTGGGGACCGCACCATGGACATTCCAGGCTGCCTTCTTTACACCAAGACTGGCTCCGCCCCACACCTGACTGATCATACTCTTCATAATATCCACAGAGTTCCAGCAATGGCTCAGCTCACACTGTCATCACTGTAAGTGTTAGACCTGATGGTTCAAGGTCGACTCTGGCAGCAGCTTAGTTTCCTTAATAAGGTGCAGCAAAGAGGAAGACTTCTTTTGCTCATAGATGTAAAATTTGTAGCTTTGCAGAATGAACTCAGAAGAGAGAGATCTAATTATACATCATTGTAATCTGGAAGCCACAGGACAGACCTACAGATTAAAGCTCCTTTGTTTTTTTTCCAAACTTGAGGCCCATACTGTGCTTATTGCCACTGCTCCTGGGGGGTCACAGGACAAGAAATATATCATGAGAGCTAAATTAGGAGTCTTTGGGCTGTTTTCTTGGACCAGCCTCAAAGTTTTTTCTTTCTCCTGCACATGTACTTGCTAGCACTACTTTATGGAAATAGAGCTAATGGAATTACATCATTTTGTGTAATGTACCTACTGACTTTTTATATTTAATTGAAGAACCTGCTATATGGTCAAATGACTCTGCAGTATTATGTGAATAACAGTGATTTTAAAGGGACAAGAGGAAGAAAATTCAGGTATTCTGAAGCACTCAATCTTTGCAAGTTTCTCATCTCACAAGAACCATTTGCAAATTGAAGACTTTTACTTTGGCTTATGAACCTAGCCTAGCTAGCTGGGACTCCTGAATAATAGTACCCTCTGTTGTTCAAGACTGCATTTACCATTATGTAGCTTATTTGGGTGAGGGCTTCAGTTGTTGTATAGGCTGCCTACAGAATGATTTATTATTATGTTACATACTTTTCTGTTTTGCTTTCAGGGCAGAACATCATGAAGTCTTGGCAGAATATAAGGAAGGAGTGGGAAAGTTTATAGGTAAAAACGAAGTTTTTGTATGTGCCTTGTGCTGTATGAATTTGCAGTTTGGAAGTGCAGTTGACTCTTTGACCTTTCATTTATATATATATATATATTTATTCAGTAATTTAATAAGCTGAGCATCTACGAGCCAGGCATTAGGGGTTCAAAGATGAATTGTTGCCCTCATGGAAATCACAGCCTACCTGGGATAAAGATAAACAAACAGGTAATTCTAGCAGAGTGCCATTTACTGCATTTGCAGGATTAGGGGTATGTACTTGTATCATGAGCACCGATAGGAAGGAGCTCATAACTTGCTCTGGAGTAAATATAGTAGGAAAGCAGAGGGGTGAGATTAAAGAAAGGATTCTTGAGAGAGAAGGTGAGGGGGTGTCTTATTTGGGTCAAGGAAGAGTAGGAATTAGCCAGGTCAAAAGGTGGGAGCAAAAGCAGTAGAGGCTTTCTAGGCAGAGAGCAAAGACCCAGAGGTGAATACTGCATGGAGATCAAAAGCAGTCTTATCATGCTTGAACATAAAACACAAGGCAGACATGTGGATCACACTCCCCTTTGTCCAGCGTATGGCTGGATGAGTAGAAAAACGGGGGCAAAAAAAAAAAAAAAGGCACCCAGTGCTCTTTTTTACTTTAATTGTTCTTTTTCACTTTAATTTTTATTCTTACTACTTTTGTGTGTGTGGTAATGAAAATGTTCAAAAATTAATTTTGGTGATGAACGCACAACTGTATAATGCTACTGTGAACAACTGATTGTATGCTTTGTATGACTGCATGGTATGTGAATATATCTCAATAAAATTGAATTTAAAAAAACACAAGGCAGAGAGACAATGAATAGTTTCTATACACCTATATTCTGATACAGTAACAGAAATTAGATTTTATATGCAGATGTATGGATCTGTTTATAAGAAAAGCTTCTTTGAGCTGAAGCCAATTTTAATAACTGACTGAAGTATGCAAACATGTAATTAAGTGAAAGTAGTTAATATAAGCTTTCTGGAGATAATTGTTATAATTGCAATTGTGGAAAAAAGTGGAGAATTGCAGTTTTTTTAACTTGCCTTATTTGGTCTCTTTTCAGTGAGATAATCCAATTAATAATTTTTTAAATAGTCTTATTTCTTTTTAAGATGTGGTATAGCATATGAAATTTAATCACATCTGGTTTACCAAACTTTTTTTGGATTTTTTTTTCCTAAGTGAGTGTCTTTTTGACAGAAGAACTGAAAAAACTGTCATTTTGAGTCAATGAAACTCAAATGAGAATGAGATCCATTTGCAGTATCATAGAGCTTCCCTATAATGGGCTTCTAGGTGACAATGATGTAAGATGGCTCTATTATTGATGAGATTATCTTTTGACCATATCATTTCATGTTATCAGTAGCAAATTCCCCTTGGAAGTTACCTAGAATGAACATACTTGATGTTAAAATCTTCTCCGAAGAAAATCAAGTGGGATTAATGTGTTATTAAACACTTCCATTGTATCTCATGCTTTAAGATCTATCTTTTCTTTGTTGCAGCTCATTTTCTTTGGACATAAACCTTTGCATTTCGTCTTCTTTTAGATTGGTAGGTTTCAAAGTAATCTTTTCATTCATGTTGATAGGCTGTCTATAATTCTAAGTTAGGTACCAGCAGTTTACTCTGTTTAGAGTTGCTTTATCCAGCTGTACTCATTATGCAGATATTTTCTGCTACAAGTCTATAATTGTTGACATAAGTGCTTTCAAGGGTTCTTTTTTATGTTTGAACAGGCATGCCAGAATCACTCTTGTACTGCTCCCTGCACGATCCAGTCAACCCTTGCCCAGCTGGTTATGTAACAAACAAGGTGTGTTCTCAGAAGGGCCTGGAAGGCTGCAGCTTTGTCCCAGGAAGTCAACCTGTTGTATCCCTCAGATGTGAGGATCCCGTTGCTGGGATGCTGGCCCATTTCTGACCCATTTTATGAATATACTGGGATAGAGAGGTTTATATGAGTTAGAATAAGGTTCCCAAAAATGGGGTTAAGGCGAGTAATGTATGCTCAGCTTTTTTATTGTGGAAAAAAAAAATTGGGGGTGGAGGAGAGTCAAATACATGCCAAAATATATTGCCATGATGGGGAAGAATGATAGTCTTTGGTGGTATGCTTTATTTGCAGTTTTAACGGCCTTGGGAGGAGTAGGGAAAGTTGCTGATTAGTGTTATCACATGTATAACTATGTATAGTAGAACCTCAGTATAATACTGCTGTCTTTTTGAAAAGACTTTGAAAAACATAGGCCCATAGCCAGAAATCTTAACTAGTGAAGAATAGTATCCAAAGGACTTCATTAGAAGATGGCCCCTTGGCATAGTCCCTGAAGACAGTGTTCCGGCAAGGCTTTCCAGTATATACTGCACTCTCACTATTGATGTCAACAATTCATATTAATCTTACCTAAGTTATTCTTCTGTTTTAACTTAATTCTTTTTATTTTGCAATTTGAATTTCAAAAATACTTTGTCTACTCCTGTTGAGGGAGAGGATTCATTTACACAGTGTTCTCGTGCCTTAGGACAGAATAAAAAGACTGTATGTGGCCTCTTCGTCTCTATCCTGGTTGAGCTCTAGGGCAAGCAGTTACCAAAGAAGGAACATTGTATAAAGAAGTAACATAATAGCAGCTCTCATATATTATGGGGTTTATATCTTTGTACATAATTCTGTCTCTAACTCAATCTAATGAACACTTATTAAACATTAATATTGCATGAGGTTGTAGACTTTGCTTTTGGGACACAAACATGAATTAGGATATTCTAGGCAGAAAAGTATATAATGGTGTGATAAGTGCTATATTCTCTATAAAAGAAATAAGTACAAATTACTGTAAAAGCTTAAAGGAGAGAGTGAGCAATGATGCTCAAGAAGGTTTGGGGAATTCTTCAGAGTGGGTGATATTTGAACTGTATGTCTTGAAGGATGCTTGATATTTTATCAGACAAAGAATTTGGGGAGGGGCATTTCAGTCAAAAGGAACAGTGTGATCCAAGTCAGAGAAGAATCCAAGGCCATGGTTTATTCAGGAACAGCAGGGTGGGGTGAAGGCAGGGGAGAGTAGAAAACTGGGCTAGAAAGATGTAACAGAATTCTTGGGGACTAGCTGGGAAGTTAGCTTGAGTGGCTCCTAAAGGATTCTTTATGGGCTATGTGGTCCCTAGAGAATTTGGAACATAGTGTAGGAAACCTCTTTAACCATAACATCTAGGATATTGAATTACCATAATCTCCCCAGTTGTAAAGAAGAAATAAATTCAGATTGCTTTATTGTTTTTATTTTTTTCTTTTTATGTGCATTTAACTGTTGCTGATTCCTCATTGTCTTGCTCCGTGGCAGTCTGTGTCTGTGTGGGGTGTCGGAGGCCGAGTGGAAATGACTGCTTCCAAGTTCATGGCAATTCAGCAGGCCCTTCAGCCAGACTGGTTCCAGTGCCTCTCAGATGGAGAGGCATCTTGCATGGAAGCAACTTCTATAAAAAGAGCCAGAAAGTCTGTTGACCGATCTCTTCTGTTCCTAGATAATTGTCTGCGACTACGGGAAGAATCAGAGGTGAGGCCACACCACTGACTGACTGACTACTCCTTTCTCTCTCAGACTCACCTCCCTACATTCTGTGACAACACATTTTTCTGTTCCTTCTCCTACTTCCCTGCTCCTGACTTCTTAGTCTTTTTTACTGTCTCCTATTTTTATTTCCCCTGTTCTTTAGGATTCTGTCCTCGGCTGTCTTCCATCATATTCCATATGTTCTCACTGGGCAGACTTCCCTTCATTTTTTGTTTGTTTGTTTTGTTTTGTTTTTTTATTGAGATGAAATTCACATAATGTAAAATTTGTCATTTTAAAGGGAACAATTTGGTGGCATTTAGTGCATTCACAGTGTTCTGCAATATCACTTCTCTTTGTTTCCAAAACATTTTCATCATCTCAAAAGGAAACCCCATACCCATTAAGCAGTTACTTCCTGTTTCCCTCTTTCCCCATTCCCTGACAAACCACGTATCTGCATTCTGTCTCCATGGATTTATCTGTTCTGAGTATTTCATGTGAGTGGAATCATAGAATATGTGACCTTTTCTGTCTGGCTTCTTTCCCTCAGCAAAATGTTTTTGAGGTACATGCATGCCATAGCATGTATCAGTACTTCATTTCTTTCTATGGCTGAATAATATTCCATTATCTATATATGCCACACTTTCTTTATCTGTTCATCTGTTGACGGACATTTAGGCTGTTGCCTCCTTTTGGCTACCGTGAATTGTGCTGCTGTGAACATGCGTGCACATGTATTTGAATACCAGTTCTCAATTCTTTTGAGTGTTTACCTAAGAGTGCATTTGTTGGGTCATATGATGATTATATGTTTAACTTATTGAGGAGTTGCCACATTGTTTCCCTCAGTGGCTGAACCATTTTACATTCCTGCCAGTAATGTATGAGGGTTCCAATATCTTTACATCCTCTCCAACTTGTTATTTTCTTTCTTTCTTTTTTTTTTTTTTTTTAATTAGAGCCATCCTAGTGGGTGGAAAGTGGTACCTCATTGTGGTTTAGATTTGCATTTCTCTAGTGACTAATGATGTGAAATATCCTTTCACATGCTTATTGGCCATTTATGTGTCTTGGGAGCAATTTCTATTCAAGTCCTTGGTCCATTTTTTAACCTCTCTTTAGTTTTAATTGCTAAATGAATCTAAAATTGTATCTATATTCAAGACAACTCTCCTTAGCTTCAAAATTACATAACTACTGGCATATCCCTAGGTCATATCATTGGGATATCCCTCATGCACCTCAAACGCAGAGGTAACTGAACTCATTATCTTATCGCCTCAAACCCATTCCTACTTTTCCTCTTCCTCAATACTTCATTTCAGTTCATGGCATCCACCAGGTCTATCAGCCCAGAAATTTGAGTCTTTCACATTTAATATCCAATTATTCCCCCTTCCTTGATTCTACCTTCCTAAATAACTCTAGAATTGCCCCCTCCTCCCCACCCTTCTTATCACCACCTTAAAATAAGACATAACCTCATCTCTTCATATGTAGATATTTACCTTTTGATTGTTCTCTCTTCCTCCCTCCTCATTTCTATCCAGTCCATCTTTAACTCTGCTATCAGAGAGATCTTTGTAAGACACAATTAGAGCTGCTTACCTACTTCCTCAAAAGAAATGAATGACTCTCCACTTCATCTTTTACGTGGTGTGGATGGCCTGCTCTGACCTGGCTTCTCCTGATTCCTCTAGCACATTGTGCGCTGCTCTCTCCTGTGTCCTCCATGCCAGCCCTTCTGAGTTACTTTCAGTTGCCTAAGACATTATCCTATTTTATTCCACTGTCCTTGGACACAGACTTCCTTCTGAACTGTTTTCTTCTTTTCTCCAGCCATATTCCTTCTCTTGCTTCCAGATCCAACTTATTTTATTCTACTATGAAACTGTCCCTGAGTCTTTTCCAGGAAGAATAGTTCTGTTCACCCTTTGTCCACATTTTAATTTGTATGTAGTTGTATTATAGCCCTGATCATGTTGTATTAAAATGACTTCTTTATATGTTTGCCTTTATTACACTGTGACATCCTTAAGCTCAATTTCTGTGTCATACGTTTTCTGTTGTCATCAGATTGAGCAGAATGCTAGCCCATAGTAAACTCACAATAAATGATAGCTGATAGTAAGTGGTTATGATGGGGGGGAGGAGATGAAGAAGCTGGAGTAGTAAGTAAAGGATCCTGAAGACAGAGTTCATGGAGTAGAAGATTGCACTCACTAAGAGAGAGCCAAGGAGGAGATGGTGATCAGAGGGTATTTCAGTGTTTGAGATCATTTAGGTGGAATAACCCTGAGCAATAATCAGGTTCCACTTATGGCAAAGCACATTGGATTTAAGAAATAATGTTGTTTTGAGTTTAGCAATGCAAATATAATTTGGCTGATAAAGGTAATATACATGAAATAATTAGAGGGGAGACAGATAACAGTACAGTGAAGGTGAACATGTTAGGAAAACAGCACTTACATCCTCTGATAACTAGAGAGAATAAAAATTAGTTCAGAAAAAAAAATTAGTTCAGTATCTGGGTTGGTAAGTAGACAAAACTTATCAAAATGTCAATGCTTTTATCTTTAGAACCTAAAATTCCACTTCTGAGAATCTCTCTTACAAATGTACTCATTCATATGCACCAAGGTATATTTACAAAGATGTTTAAAATAGTGAAAAACTGGAAACAACATAAATATCCATGAGTAGAGTAATGATTTAAATAAATTTTGTTATTTTCATAGTACGGCTTCATAGGTAGCTGTTTTTAAAAAAAATGGTAGATACAGTGATGTGCGCATTGACAGGGAGTTTCAAGATATTCTTAAGTAAAAAAACAAACAAATTGCTTGAATATATGATCATATTCATGTATGTAAAACCATATACAGGCATGCATATATATGTGTTAATTATGTGTGTGTCACTGCAAAATTTAAGGTTTGCAAGGAAATACAAATTAACAGTGGCCAATGTGATGGGCAAAAATTGGCATCTCTGTTTCCAATTCACATTTCCCTACTAGTGAGGGTTAGCAGCTTTCCATGTGTGTATAGCACATTCATGTTTATTTTCCTGAATTTCATGTTCGTATATTTGTCTAGAGTTCTATTGGGTTATATCTTTTCCTTAGAGGATTTGTTGGAGCTCTGTCTAGGGTATAGCTATTGTTCTGTTCCTCCAAGGAGTAAGTTGTCCTTTGCCTTTGTTGATTATATATTTCACTAGAGAAGTTTTAATGTTTTTGTACTCAAATATGTCAGCCTTTCTCTGTAGGCCTTAGCTTACTTAGGAAAGCCTTCCTTACCCCCAGATTATAAAAAGATTCAATATATTCTTCTAATCTTTATATAACTAAATTTATGTGTTCAGAGCTTAGGTCCATCTTGAAATTATTTTTGAGGGTGATGTACAATAGAGGCCTATATTTTATTTTTTGCCAAATGGATAGCCATTGTCCCAGCCAAACAGTTTCTCAGTCCTTCAGATTATGTCTAACTAAGAGACTTGGAGGTAACCTAAAGCAGGCCCAATTAATCATTTAAATAAATTAAAACTGTTGCTTTTGTCCTTTTCCTCTTGTACTTACTCAGTGTGAATTTAATTTAATCTAAGGTAGAATATGACTACATATGTTGATTGCCTCTGTTTTTCATCAGTCTTCCCTTGCCTTTTCAGATGGCATTCAATTTATATTCCTGGAGCCCTAAAGATCCTCAGGGTGAGAGGTCACAAGTGGAAAGCACCACCTCCTTGCATGCTTCAACTACCGCAGCCACACTGAGATCTGTTCTATTCACTGGGCTTCCACATTAGGTTCACTTAAGAAAGGTTTTTGCTATTGGAAATGGTTAAAAATTTCAATCCTCTCTTACATTAGGTCCTTCAGAAAAGTGTGATCATTGGAGTGATTGAAGGTGGAGACGTGATGGAGGAGAGGCTACGGTCAGCACGGGAGACAGCCAAGCGCCCCGTAGGTGGCTTCCTTCTGGATGGCTTTCAAGGGAATCCCACCACCCTGGAGACTAGACTGCACTTGCTTTCATCAGTCACTGCGGAGCTGCCAGAGGACAAGCCAAGGTCAGTGTTAAGTTAGGATACAGGCCAGGCATGTGGGATGCAGGGAAGGGGTGCTGGCTGATTTTGTATTGTGCAGAGTTGTTCTGGTTTGCTAATGCCGCTATTATGCAAAATACCAGAAATGGATTGGCTTTTATAAAGGGGGTTTATTTGGTTACAAATTTACAGTCTGAAGGCCCTGAGAATGTCCAAATTAAGGCCTCAACATGAGTATTCCTTCACCGAAGGAAGGACAATAGCATCTGGAAAATGTCTGTTAGCTGAAAGGCACATGGCTGTCATCTTCTGGTCCCAGGTTATGTTCTAGCTCCTCTCTCAGCTCCTGTGCATTCTTTAAAATGTTATTCTTGGGGCATTTGTCCTCTCTTAGCTTCTCTAGAGCAAACTCTGGGCTAGCATCTCCAAAGTTTCAGCAAAAGTCTGTTTTCAGCAGCTGTCTCCAAAATGTCTCTCTTGGCTGCTCTGAGATCCTTCTGTTTGTCAGCTCTTTTATAGGACTCCAGTGATTAAATAAAGACCCACCCTGAATGG
Source organism: Choloepus didactylus (assembly GCF_015220235.1). Taxonomy (NCBI): domain Eukaryota; kingdom Metazoa; phylum Chordata; class Mammalia; order Pilosa; family Megalonychidae; genus Choloepus; species Choloepus didactylus. The sequence continues at coordinate 79,725,290 of NC_051307.1, forward strand.
GTGTGGTCCATATCTCCTTGGAAATTATCCAATCAAACATTTCACTCACAGTTGATTGAGTCACATCTCCATGGAAACAATCAAAGGATTCCAATGTAATCAAAAGTAATACGTCTGCCCCCACAAGATTGCATCAAAGAACATGGCATTTTGGGGACATAAGGCATCCAAACCGGCACAAGAGTCTATACATGGGTGTATCTTTTGATGTTTTGATTTTGTCCTTTCTAGGCTGAGTCTGCTGAGGCACACTATGACGAGTGTCTGTCCAGGTTGTCCTCCCTTGATTTCAGAATATAAATGAGGGCAAGTGTTTTACTGTATCCTGTCATTCTTGTGCCAAATACAAATATTGTTCTTTATTTATTATAATGTGGTGACTGGATCAAGTATAAAGTCATTTGGGACTCTGGCTTATATCATGGAAAATTGAGGGCAGATCTAGAATGCCTGGTAGAATGAAGATGGGCTTTACTAACAAGAACTTCTCAGAAATTTTTAGATTTGAGGCATGTAGCAAATGGTCTTTTTTTTTTTTTTTTTTTTAATTGAGGGGACTGGCAACACTGTGGTTGGTTCTTATGTTTCGTAAATCATGGGATTCACCATATACTGGTGAGAAGAGCTGATCTGCAAGGTTCAAAGCTATAAATTCCAAGTTTCTGAGTGTGACTGGAGTCACTGTTTTTTTTCTTTCTTTAAAAGGCTATTTATTTATAGTCTTTTATCCTGCTTAGTGTGAATATCTGTGCTTTTTTCCTACGGATATATTAAGAGGTTTTTTTATGGGGTGCTACTTTAGACTCCTTTAAAGGAGTCTTGGATAGCATATAGTATATGTAATTTTGCCTCTTTTTTTTAATTTTAATTCAGTTATGACTTAAAATGAAGAGATCTTATTATGTACAGCTCAATGAATTTCTACATGTGTATACACTTGTATAGGCACCACCCTGATCAAGACAGAACATTTCCATTACCCCAGCTGGTCCTGCTCCCCAAATTTTAGCCTAGTTCTCATGTGTTTCTTGCTTTCTCTCCTGTGCTTATTTCGTTCTTGTGATGATAATAGTTCAGCACTAGAATTTCTCATTGTTTTTGGACTTAAGTGCTCACAGATGTCTGTTACTGGATTTGAGAGCTGGGATTGTTTGTCTTTATATAAGTGTGTAGAAATGCCAGCTTCAGTTGGAGAGGAGTTCTAAACATTACATTACAAGAAACTGCAGTCAGGAAAAATAGCATATATTTAAAGGTTCTGGTTGTTTAATATTACATAGCCTTTTCCTAAACTTCTTTTACGGAACAGGGAGTCTGTAAGCTTTTCTCTGCCAGTTCATAAAGAGGCTATGGGTAGAAAAACAAACATAAAAAGTAACACAGCCAGCCCTGATCTAACTATCTCCCCATCCTCTTTTAGTGGTAAAACCTGGTTGAGTATTATTAACACTTTCAGAACACCTTATCCATTACATCTGAAAACACCATCTCATCCCACAGTGCAGACTTCTTATTAACAGAGAAAATATAAGGAAACATAAAGAAAACCAACAAGATTCTTAGACACTGAGGCCAGAGTTGAAATTCTGAAAGCAAGAGTTGCTTTGTAAGTGAACCTACAAAGAATATAGGAGGTAAAGATGTCTTTCTTGAGCCAGTTATAAAAAAGAATTACCAAGATGAAATACAGTTAGAACATAGAAAATGTTTCCTGGAAAAATAAAGCACTCAATTTTGTACTGTGCAAACAATCTATAGAATGTAGAGGTGGGCTAGAAAGTTCAGCCTAAGACTAGGGAGGTTGTTCAGAAGGGGTGAGAGTGGGCAGGAAACTAGCCTTTTTTGAACTTCTCTTTGGGGCCAGAAACTATGCTGTGTACTTTTTCAAGTATCCAACAATTCTCTGGGGCATGTTTCATTGCTCTCGTTTTTAAAATGAGAAAACTGAAACTCAGAGAGTTGAAGAAACCTTCCCAAAATAACACAGCAAGTAAACAAATGGCAGGGCTAGGGTTCAAGCCCAGTTTTCTCTGCCTCTGAAGCCCTATGTTCTCTCCACTACACCTTGCTATCCACCACATGCCCCACTAACCATGATTGCTGTTTTTCATTATTATTTTTTTTACTGCTCTGTTCATTGGAAAGACACTGATTTCATTCCTGGCATTGTCCTCATGTCACTCTTATTATGTTATTTTCACAGGCTTATCTGTGGTGTTAGCCGGCCAGATGAGGTGCTCGAGTGTATTGAAAGAGGAGTGGACTTATTCGAGAGTTTCTTTCCTTATCAAGTGACAGATCGGGGATGTGCCCTGACTTTCAGCTTTGATTACCAGCCGAATCCTGAAGAGACATGTAGGTCTTTGAAGTTAATCCTTGTATTATCTTTAGGTTTCTTCTATTCCCTATTAATTTTTGGCTTGAATCACAAGACAGACATATATACATGCCACAAAGCCAGTCTTTTATGAAACTACATCTTTATTATCTGTGTGCCCTGGCATGTTGGCACTCAAAACCAGGTACTTAATATTATATGTGTAGTTCATCAGTATTAGGAAGTGATTTGTAGTGAGCAGAACCAAGAGCAATGAAACCTCTTCCATTAACCTGCAAAAAAGAATGTTCTAGGTAAATAGTGATGAAAATCTAAGAAAAGAAAACCCTTAAACTGCTTGGTAAAAGTTAATTCATTTTTCCACAAAAGAGTTCTTGTCTGCTTTTTGCAAATCCCATGCTATGAAAATTTAGGGAGTCTCACCACCCTCTGATCCTAGTGTTACTTTTTGTTTTTTGTTTTGTTTTGTTTTTTACACACAGAGATGTGAAGCTCTTTTCCTCTTTGAAGCATTTGCATTTTCTTTTATTGTTTAGTCATTCAAGAGACAAGAAAATCAGTTTCAGATTCTTTTTAGCCGGCAGTAGACAAGGAACCAGGATACAGATTTTTCTGGCTGGGGTCCCTTGACGTATCTACTCAGTTTTTCAGGAGAATATTGCATTTCCCTCTGACCTTCAGAGTTGTGCTTCCCTTTTCTTCTTCCGGATCAACTGTGAACTCTTCCTCAACTACCACTAAACTTAAATTTGATTGGGGTCAGGAACTTCTTTAAAGGTTCCTTTGATTTCTCATGAGTTATTAAAATTTCATTCAGTAGGTGTTAACATCTTTGTAAAGCAACTTACTTATTAATCTAGGTCAGAATATTTCTGGAAACAAAATAAACCAGGTTGACCAAATTCTTATATACAGGAGGCCAATTTAACAGTTGTTTAGACAGACCAGAATATATTGTATGTGGATGGGTGTACCATAAACACTTTATAAATTTCCATGACTTCATTTACAAACTAAATTATTAAGTGTTAGTCATTCAGCACCATGAATTTGCAAAACTGTAAAGAAGCTGATCCGGGGTTTCTCTGGAACAGACAAGTTTCTTTGTGACCAGAGAAAGCCTACTCTTTCATGGTCAGGAAAACTGGAATATTTTGAACATTTTTAGAAAAGTGTTATTATTAATCATCTTTGTGTGTGCATGTGTGTATGTGTAATAAATTAAAGTCCTTTACTAATAATAAAAATGCAAATTCCGAAAGAATAAGTTGCCCAATATGGACAGCAATTCCCACAAGTAACAGGAGTTTTCCAAAATGTCAGGGTTTTCCAAAATGTTAGCATTAAACTCTTTATTATGGTTTCCAGTGTCCGCTTTCTGGTTAATGGGAGCAAAATTATAACAGTGCTGGGTTCAATGCTCAGGTCACATCTCTTCTACCTTTTACCTTCTTCCTTTCACTTATTCCTGAAAATACATCTTATTTGTCTGCCCCTGCTCAAGTCAGGTGGCTCTTTGAATAGCAGTTGGTGTTTCTTTTACAGTTCTGGGAATGTTCCTTTTCAAAGCAGAGCTCAAGAGAGCAATTCATTTCCACATTTAATTCAGCATAGTCTGGGTTCCCTGGAAAGCCAGTCTCCATACAGAATATATAAATTGAAACAATGTTCATTAATCTGTTTGGAATATCAGCAGTTATAAAGCCAAATTTATTTGCAAATGCATTATGATGAGAAATGAGAGTAACCCCAAGGCACATATTTATTCTCTTTCTCATTCACACATATATACACATATACACTCACAACTGTTTTATATTTGTACATTTTTGGAACTCTAAGTAGTTTTGATATAGATAATAGGTCACTGACCATCTTGATTCATATTATTTCTCTCTTGTGGGATTTCCTTAGGATAAATTCCCAGGAATGGAATTGCAGGTCAAAGGGCATGAAATAATAACTAAAATAAAATTCTTCCAGTGGGCATTCCTTATCTTATCTTTATTCAAGACTTTTTATGATTTGTCCTTCAGTGCTACAACAAAATGGGACACAAGAAGAAATAAGATATCTGACTCAAACAAAGAAAGTTAAAACAACTGGATGCACTGAAGAAATGACATTGTTTGAAATTAATCTGAAGGAAGAAAAGTAAGGAATTTTAAGTTTGGATTCTGATTTCTGACTTTAATTTCAGTCTGTACTTAAAAGTTTATATAACTGTTCCCTTTTCAGTTTATGACTTTGTAAAATATTTATAGTTGGATATTTTTTGGACCTTTGCAAATTCAGTTCCAGAAAAACTTTTTCTGAAGATGAATTTGTGTACTTTGTCATGTTAGAAAACTAAGGCTAGATTACCATCTTTTAGAAATGCTATCCGAGAGATTAGACCAAATCCATTCTATTTGATGTCTTTTACTTCTTCCAGTTACTTTAAATTATGAAAGAGCAAAATAAGGATTTCAAGATAAAACACAGACACAAAGTTTTAACTTTTAAGAGACTTTAGTCTTCTTGATTATATATAGGTTGTAAATCTTATATAGAAAATATTTGCCTATATAAGAAATGAACTAAGATACCTTCTAACTTTGTATTTGATCAAAAATGATCATTACCAGTGGACCAGTTAATGGTTTTCTTGCGAATTTGGTACATTTACTTTAGTACTGGGGTGTTTTTTCTCTTGTGTGATGAAACATTCTTGGGGTCCTGACTTATTGATGACTGTCTAGTAATAGAACAGATTTGAGAATTGATGGAAGGATGTGAAAATCTTACTTCCTGTCTTTATTCTATAAGGGCTTCTTGATTCAAGGTTTGTGAAACAGTGATGTCTGCCACATTTAACTTCATGGAAAATAGATGAGATTCATTTCTGATTGTTAGGGCAGTATGAAATGGTACTGCTAAAATTTCCTTTACATTATAGATTCAATTGGAAATTGTAATGTTCTTCTTACTATCAGCACTATACTTGAAGTTTTGGAGGCATGGAGTTCAAATCCTAGCCCTGCTCTTAACTGTGTGACATTGGTCAAGTCACTTAACCTCTCTTAACCTATCTGATAAAAGGTAACACACATATAGTGCTTAGCATGTGCTTGGCAGTGTTCAAGCCCTTTACTGTATTAATTCTTTTAATCTTCACAGTAATGGTACAGAAAAGGCACAATTATTGTCCTTGATTCACAGATGAGAAAACTAAAGCACAGAGGGAGGTCAAATAACTTGCCCAAGTGAGTTGTGGAGTCAGGAGTCAAACCCAGGCAGCTCAGCTCCAGGTACCTCCCACTTAACCCCTCTAAAAGCTCTTGTTTCTTCATCTATAAAATGATAATAATCCTATGTCCAAGGGTTGTTGTGGAGATTAAATGAGACAGTGGATGTAAAGTGCTTTGCAAAGTGCAAAAAGCTATGCAAGGAGCAAGCAGTAGCATGTCTTCTAATGCTATTTCTGGTGGCAAGGTTGCATCCATCAGAGAAAGACTCCTGAGTCTCCATGATTCACTTGCTCTCTTTTTAAACTTTTGACCATGTTGCCACCTTAAGCAGATGCCCAGCGCTAAACATCTGCCAGCAATGTTGTTAAACACTAGTTACTGGTTACTACACCCCAGCAAAAGAGATGATGTAGGTTGTGGACTTTTTTTATTCCTCACTTTCTGGAATGTCATTTGACTTCCTTTCTCAGGTACCAGGAGGACTTTGGCCCGCTGGTGAGAGGCTGTTCCTGTTACTGCTGTACAAATCACACTCGGGCATACATCCACCACCTACTGGTGACCAATGAGCTGCTGGCTGGGGTCCTCCTTATGATGCACAACTTTGAACACTACTTTGGATTTTTCCACTCCATCCGGGAAGCGCTAAAAAGTGACCGACTGGCACAGTTGAAAGAGCTCATCTGCAGGCAAACATCTTGAAACTTGACAAACTCAAGTCTGACTCTTAACACTGAGCCAGTGATACTGTTATAAGGTGGGAAGAAGAGAAGAACTGGTGTTAGCTTTAATCATTTATATTTGGGAATAAGGTCTGCCCAAATAAGGAATGTCTATACAAGCTCTGCCTTTGTGAGGCTGAAGAGATTTCATCTGAAGACTTAAATGACGGGGATTAATCAGAGAGAACTGAACCATGACCTTTAACATTTCTAGGCTAACTCTTTTAGTCAATAGAATTCACTAGGCTATTAAAGGCAAAGCTATCGCTGCAAGGGGAAAGCCTCAGTGTGGGGGCGATGAGATCTGAGGGCCTACTGAATTGGATTGGGGGTTGAAAAGAGAGGACTGTCGTGAGTAGCACGACCTCTGTGGACACATGCCTGCAGGTGGAGAAGGAATCTGGCTGAGTTGAGAGTTTTCTTTATATTGACCCTTATACTCTCAGGAGACTCTTTTGAACACTTCTGTTTTCCAAGCTGGCAGGGCAATCAAACAGAAATGTTCTCATGACTTAATAGGTCGCATCTCTCTAGACTGTGGAACCTACCCATTATTCCTGTGATCCATTGGCCCAGGCCATACTCCTTCATTTGGCCATGTGGTTTATTTGTGACTTGTCTTCCTAGAGTTGATGTAGTTACTTATCAGGAACTGAAAGTTTGGTCTGCCCTTCAGCCTCATTCAGAGTCTAACCACCTAGTAGCTGTAGCCCCATCACTTATGGAGATTTAGTCTCAGTGTGTTCACTGCGCCGGTCTCTGGTCTGGCAATTAGAGGATCGGGTATCAGTCCTACTCAGCTGTGAAGCCCGAGCAAATCACTTCCCCTCTCCATTCCTATTTTCTCCTGAATAAATGGGGATAGGAGTAGTGGATAGGGCTAAATGAACTTCTAAGATTCCATCTAGCTCTGAATTTTAAGAAACAAAAAGTTTTAGATTAGAGTCATAACCTCACTTGCCTTCCTTGTTTATTGATCACTGTAGACCTAGTGAAAAATGCAACAGAGCCAAGAGTGAGGCAACAGCAGAGATAGTGAGAGACTAAAATGTTTGGCCTGTGGATTTTGAAGTGGTTGGTGAATTGGCATCAGCAGATCCTAAGGCTGGGAAGGCATTCCCAGGCCATCTCTGAGTCTGTGAGTTTTCCTGCTCTTGCTATAGGAGTGGCATTTTGTTGATGATATGTGACAGGGATTTTTGTTTTCTTTGTGATTTTCTATATTTTTCAAGTCTTCTGTAAGGAATACATACATATGCACATGCACACACAGTTTTTGTAGAAACAACAACAAAACCAAAAAGAGACACTTGTTTTTTTATAGGGAGGAGAAATACATTTGTTTTATATTCTTGTTTTGTATTTTGCAGTTTGTTCATTATTTTATTGGGTATTACTGGACGTTTTAAATTATTATGTGGTTACTGTGTTTTTATGTATTGGGAACCCATCTATATGTTTACCTTTTATTTGTGGTAGTTGTAAGTTTTGAATTCATGGAAATTCCTATAACCTCTCCTCCAGGAATGGCTAGGGGTATTACATATGGAAGAGAGAGTTTCTGTTCTCAAGGATCTGATTGTTTTGAAATGTAATTGGATTGAGCACGTTTGTATGTTCGTATTTCTGCTCGATGCCAAACCCATGGATTTGGAGGAGTATCAATAAATATCCCAGATTTTATATAAAACTTACAAGTTTTATTTATGCCCAAAACACTGAAATTCTGCCCAACTTTGTTCAGTTTCCTGGGTCTTTTTCTTATTAGCACATTTGAAAAAATGTTTCTTTCCTTTAATGTTGTAAATCTATTAAAGGCAATCACTGATGAATGTTTTTAATTTAAAAAATTGACTGCATATTGCTTTCTGTAAATGGTAGTGAGACTATTAAACAAAATACTGAATTTCCATGGTACTAAAAATGTTCTAGAGTTTTCTCACTGGGAAAAATGTATATTTTTTCTACATTTATTACATCTGTAGTCATGTTTAAGAGTGCTCATGCCAAATGCAGAATCCAAAAAGGAGATATTTTTCAGTGATACACATTATGGAGAGTCCTTAACATGTGTCTTTAAATTATATAATTAGAGGCCTTAAGGCCATGGTAGCACATAATAAAAATAATAACAACCACAGTCTATGGAGGATATTTAATGTGCCAAGCATCTTAGTAAATGCTTCCCATACGGATCTCATTGATCCTTAGAGTGTCTCTGTGAGGTGCAGCTATTACTATCCCTATGTTAAGAACTGAGTTTCAGGAAGATTGCAGCCTGCCTCAGGGCATCCCAAGAATTTGAATAGTCTCAGAAGATGGGGTAGTCATAGATTTTAGCTCTGGCTAACTAAAACTCAGCTGTTTATTAGTAATCCTGTACTAAATAGCTTTTTACAGAGTTGTGGATCAGAAACGCTTGGGTTGAAGAAGCTAAGGGGAAACATGGACTGAATAGCGGTCCCTTTTGGCCCTGAGTGATGGGGTGCTTTAGGAGCCTCGCTCCAGCCCAGTCCATGCCTCTCCCTGCTCTTCCAACGGGGAATAGCTGGTACTGGCACATGTAGCAGCTACCATGTTGGTACACATAGGTGCTCAATGTGGGTTTGCATTCCAGGTTCCCCAACCCCCTTCCCTTATGTACATATCCCCCCACACCCCCAGTTTGGACTACAACCATGCCCTGGATGGTGTTGAAAAGGTTGGGGCTGTGATCAGTTCAAGTATGCTCTTTTTTTTTTTTTAATTAAATTCAGTTTTATTGAGATATATTCACATACCATACAGTCATCCAGGTGTATAATAAACTGTTCACAGTACCATCATATAGTTATGCATTCATCACCACAATCTATTTTTGAACATTTTTCTTACAGCAGAAAGAATCAGAATAAGAATAAAAAAAAAAAGTAAAAAAGGACACCCAAATCATCCCCCCCATCCCACCCTATTTTTCATTTAGTTTTTGTCCCCATTTTTTTACTCATCTATCCATACACTGGATAAAAGGAGTGCGATCCACAAGGTTTTCACAATCACACTGTCACCCCTTGTAAGCTACATTGTTACACACTCATAAAAATGAAGTGTCATACAATACAATATTCAAGTATACTCTTGTGCAATCAGTAAGAGTCTAAGGTTTCTTATATGGCTTGGGGGAGGGGCATTTTGTTATTCCCTGCGAATAAAGGGGAAAGGATTCTAAAAACACTTTTTAAAGCCAACCATTTGTGTTATTAAAGCATTTTAATAAAATTTCAAACAAAGACCACCAGAGGGTTCAGGCTAGATAGTGTAAGCCACTATTACATCCAGTATATTTTTGTTTGTTTGTCTTTTTCCCTGCAGAGGCAGCTTGGAGCTCACTGAGAAACCACAGAGTTAAATGATTATCCTGTTCCTTCCTGATTAGGAGCAGGCTGCTCTCTACAGTTTGATTAGTCTCACTTATAGCTACGGGATTAATGCTTATTAAAATTGACAGTGCTGTGTAGGGCAGAGAGCCAGAAAGGTCAAACTTACATGCTGAGCCAGCCACCAGCAAGGCTCTGCCTTAACCTAACAGTTTGGTGTATTGGCATTCATTTTAATATTCTTGTTCATTTCTTGGCTTTCTTTTCAACCTTCCTGTCTCTTCTTCATTCTACACCTTTTCTCTCCCTTGTTCTTTATGAAATTCCCCAGTTTATGACCGCAGAACCCCAACGTCAGTGAGCAAGCAAACCCAACATAAGCAACGTGGAGTAGGGTAACCGTACATCCCTATTGCCAGGATGGTCCTGGTTTACGCCTGTGATCCAGCATCTGCCTTTTACTCTCAGTGGTGCCCTAGTTTGGATGACAAGTTATATGTCGCCCTAATGTGAGTGGTGGAGACTATCAAACTAGAGAGCAGGTGCCCCGTCTGAAAGGGAAGCTGCTCCCCACCTCTGATTTTCTGTGGGCCTAGTGCTGCCAGATCTTCTAGTCTTTCAACAGAAGTCAAAAATCTGGATTTCCAGATAAAAATCTGACAATTTTTACAATGTTCTATCAACTTTTAGAAAATATTCTGCTAGTCGAACAAAAACTAGGGGTACCTGTGGCTTTGAATCTGGAGGGAAGGCTTTGGCTTCTTTATCATTTAAAAAAAAAATTCTCAATGACTGATCAATATATACAGGAAAAAGCACCCGTAATTTCTAGCTCCTGCAGCTATTTACAGATTTCCCTTTTAATAGATCCCAGTATTGCCCCAGCTCCTTGGCGTGATCCCCAGATAACTAACAGAACCATACTAAATCTGCCTTTTGACATTATCTTGTTCCATCTTTTTTTATATGCATGAGAAATCTTAGGCCTAGAGGAGAAAGACTGGCAGTCACTTGTGTTTTTCCTCTAAAGGAAGGTAAACATGTACATATTTCTTTCCAGTTATGCCTTTGCCTCTCTCTAAATCTTACCCCTATCTTCTGCTAAGCCTCTGCCTTTCCAGGGTCAGCAGTGATTTCCCAATATTCATTTTCCAAAGTTCCCTTCTGGCTTAATGAAACCAGTTAGTACAAGGACAATACGGGCTCATATTGGGCCTTCCAGCATAATAGCAATATTCCTGGTTGACACAGTGAGAGCCCATTTACTGGTTGTCAAGTGAATGAATATTCTCAGAACGGTTGAGGCATAATCTTCAGATTTCAGCCAGCTGAGCGCGCTGGTTAGAAGTGACTTGCACAGCAGTTTGCAGTAGGCTCTATGCTACAAGTCTCAGCAGTGATGATTTTATCTCACTTTCTGATAGGCAAACTCCCAGTGACCTGAGGCGTTTTTTCCCCCCCTTTTACTCGGTTTTGTGTTTTAGCATTACCATCTAGTGCTGGTCTCAAAGCAATTTCCTCTGCTTTGACATGGGGAACTCTGGGTGAACTTTTCTTTTATTCTCATTCCTCACAACCCACTTTAAGACCAGGCCAAAGAGTTCAAATGAGCTGGTGCTTCTGCCAGTATGATTCAGAGGGATTAGCACATCCTCTCTGTACATTCTCCCTAACATTCGCCTCTTTCCCTGAACTCCTCTCCCCTGCTGCCTACTCCTTTGTCTGTGAAACACATTTTCTCTTATTATCACCTTGTTCCCTGCCTGCTTCGGATGGCTTCAGCCTGCCTCTTAACAAATTCAAGATGTTGCTATTAATGGTCTCCTCTTTCTTAACAGCTTAGAGTTACTTCCTTGTATTTAGTCCTTTTTCCTTTCCCTTCTGTGCCACATAATCATCCCTGCTTCAAATAAAAATTTCATAATTATTTCATAACCTCTGCTTTATAGTTGCTATCACAAAAGGGGCAAGAGGGAGGAGATAAAAGGGGAGAAAAACCAAAAGGTGAGGGGGTGAAGTATGCTCCAGTAATTGAGACAGGCAGGCTTCTTCAGGACACTTCTTCTATGAAGAAATTAAGGCAATATTAGCTCTAGAGACTGAACACTGCAAGCCCAGTGTCTAGTGAACTTTTCCTGTAATTATTATGGATGGATGGGATGATAGTTTTCCCTTTGAGGATGTTTTCCTTCCAAATTGTTAAAATATTGTCTTAGAAAGCTTTCACTATCATTTATGTTGGTCATAAATCCTTTCATAGAATCCAATTATGTAATAGATAAGAGTTTTTCAAATTGCTCCTCAAAAAACCTACCAGCATTTTCCATTTTCCACTCATACTTGTTTTTATTTCAATTTAACAAGCACTTATATAACATTTTAGTCACAATTCCATTTATTGTTTCCCATAATATGAGTTGAAGAAAATACAAACTAAGCAACTATACTCACTTCCTCAATTGTAATTACACATCAAATGAGAAATGAAAAGAATGACAGAGTATGTTTAAAAAATAAACAATGTTTTCTACTGATTACCTGATTTTGGTTAGACTCTCCAGTATAATATTGTTTTTATAGAAAGTCCCTTCCAGTCATGTTGAAAAAGTAAGTTCAACTTTGCTTTTCCATGGGAATATTCAGCTTTTGCCACAAATCCAACATGTCCAAACCAAATTTATTACCTGTCAGTCAAACTAGTTCTCCAATTCTGCTTCCTTGCCTCTGTCAGTGGCACCTGTCTTCCAGTTAATTTATTGGAAAACTTACTCTGTGGATGGATGAGTTAATTAATGGAAGAATGAGTATAAGATATTTTAAGGCAGAGATCAGATCACTAGACTTGGTGACTGGCTAAGCAGATCCAGTTAAGGCGTGGTTCAAGGAGGTTACAACCTGTTCTGCTTTGCTAATGCTGCCATTATGCAAAATACCAGAAATGGATTGGCTTTTATAAAGGGGGTTTATTTGGTTCCAAAGTTACAGTCTTAAGGCCACAAAGTGTCCAAGGTAAGACATCAACAATAGGTACCTTCACTGAAGGATGGCTGATGACATCTGGAAAACCTCTTTTAGCTGGGAAGGCACATGGCTGGCGTCTGCTTGCTCCCAGGTTGCCTTTCAAAATGGCATTATCCAAAATGTCAGCATCAGATTTCACCAACCATTTTCAAAATGTCTCTCTAAGCTGCAGCAGCGAGTTCCTTCTGTCTGAGCTTTTATAGGGCTCTGGTAAACTAATCAAGACTCATGCAAATGGGCGGGGGCCACACCTCAATGGAAATAATCTAATCAAACATATTACCCACAGCTGGGTGGGTCATATCTCCATGGAAACAACCTAATCCAAAGATTCCAACATATTCAACACTAATACATCTGCCCCCACAAGATTGCATTGAAGAACATGGCATTTGGGGGGACATAATACATCCAAACCAGCACATCACCCCATCCTGCCCTTATTGCCTTCATGTCCACCCCAATTCCCTTCTCTTCCTCCTTTTTTTTTTTTTTTAAACCATTCACTGCTACTATCCTGAGCTTTTATAAATATTATCTTCATTGGGATACCCTGATCAAAAACCTTCAATGCCTCTTCAAAGCTGTCCAGTGACCTAACGCTGTTCAGAACAACGCCTGAAGTTCAAGACCTACCATAATCTATCCAGGTGCCATGGGCTTTCTCACTGTGGTGTTATGAAGTTATATGTACCCCAGGAAAACGTGTCCTTGATAGTAATCCATGCCTGTGGGTGTGAACCCATTGTAAGTAGAACCTTTTGATGAGGTTACTTCAGTTAAGGTGTGACCCACCTCAGTCAGGATGGGTCTTGATCCTATTACTGGAGGCCTTTATAAGAGAATGAAATACATCAGCAAAAAAAAGCCATGGAAGCAAGACAGTGACATCAACTAAACCCAAAGGAGAAGGGAGAGACCAACAGAGGCTGCCATGTGCCTTGCCATGTGACAGAGGAGCCAGGATCACTGGCAGCCAACCACAGAATGCCAGTCTGGAAAGAAAGCATTGCCTTGATGATGCCTTTATTTGGACATTTTCGTGGCCTCAAAACTGTGAGCAAATAAATTTCTGTTGTTTAAGCCGAACCATTTCATGGTATTTGTTTAAGCAGCCTAGGAAACTAAAACACCCACTTTTTCCCAATGGTCCTAATCCTAATCCTACCCATTCTTCAAGTCCAGCCCAAGAACCAAAGAGAAAAACTTGCTTTTCTAGAATCCTAGACATTCCAGGTTGGAAGCAGAGAGGCAGCTATTCTGGCTTCCTTTGTTGATAAGGCACCAGTAGCTAGTGCTCTGGGCATTTGGTTTGTTTAAGGCTTCAAATATGTGAGCCTCATCTCTTCACCATATAGTCATCTCTGTGAGGGAAAGAATAATTCTTCAATATTCTCCCCATCTGTATCCCCACCTCTACCCCAGCTTGCAACGTATTTGTCCACTGAAATAATTACAGGAGGAATGAGTGACCAGTTTTCTTCTCATCACATGCCTGTAGTAGGCAATTTTAGCACATTGCCTTGTCCCATTTCTTTTTTTCATTGTCATTTGTTCAATACTTTCTGTACTTTAGCCACTTACCTTCGTTATTGCTCACAGCAACCCTCTCAGGTTCATATTGTCTCCCCCAATTTACAGAGGAGAAACAGGCTTGAAAAGGTTAAGTGACTTGCTCAAGGACACAGAGCAGTGAATCCAGGACCTGAACTCTTTACAGGACTCTGAAGTCCTTGATTTTCCCATTTCATTCCCTGACTTCCCTAAATTTTTTCTTTACACAGCACTTGCTCTTCTAGAACAAAGGTCAGAAGTAGGTGGAGACTGTTAAAAGAGAAACTTTGCATGCAATTTAGGATCTCACAGCTTTATCGAGCAACTCAGGAGCCAGGCAGCATCCCATCCCACTCAGAAAGTAAAAGGGAACTCTGCTAAGGGAGTGGAAAGGGAAGGTCACAGAGGGAAAGTGGGAGCAAGCGAGGAAATACTCTGATCAGCTGATGTTAAATTTCTGTTTGACATAAGGGATCTTACAATGTGGGGAGCAGATGTTCATTGATTAATCTGATATGCATGTCCATTCAAGTCTGTAGGGTGAGTTCCATTTTCTGAGAGCCCCTGCAGGACAACTGTTTTTGTCTTCCAGATAATCCCTTCTCAGAAAAGGGTCCCTCCCAGGAACACGCAATGCAGATGGCCATTTTATTTTACTTAACAAGAGCTATGCCAAACAGGAATTCCTTGGGATCCCACCTCTCCGGGTTGCCCTATGAGCTACCTCCCAAATTACTCCCTAGTACTACAGGACTGGTAAATAGGAAAGACTTAGTAACTATTCCCTTTTTAGTCCAAGAAATCTGCAGCTGCATTTTAATGATAAGAGGGCTAAGGAATGACCCAGAGATGGTAATTTTGTTTTGGTCAAATGCATTTACATATAAATGAAAGGCAAAAGGACATTTAAATTGTAGAAAGTAAAAAAATTTAACTTAGCTTTCTCGTCAGAAAGAGGCTTCTTTGGTGACAAATAGAACGGAACTTTCGAGTCAGAAAGAATGTTACAGATCATCTGTTCACCCCCTCATTTTACAGAGGCAGAACCCAGGCCCAGAGAGGGTGTGTGACTAACCCAAAGTCTAGTAAGAAATGAGAGAGGCAAGGCTGAAACGAGGGTCTCGATTTCCTCTCCAACCCCAGGCCTTTTCAGTGTCCCTATTTCTTGTTCTACCTGGATGCAGCCTCAGTCCTCTAAACTAGCTCATATGTCACATGATAGGTACTTTACAGACATTACTGTTAAAACACTGAGAGAGGGGCTGTGATGATAGTGGTTCTTGAAAACAGATCAGCCTGTAGATAAACATTTTTAGGAGCCGCCTTTGACTTCATTATGACTATTGGCATCATGGATGTTGGCAAAAGATGTCCCAGGCCCAACTCACAAGATTATATTGACAAAGCCCTTCTCCCATGTATGACAGTCTTAATCCCTGGCCTGGACCTCTCCTGTAAACATAAGGGGCTCCACTGCCTTTTTTTTTTTTTTAAATGGATTGCTAGCATGGGAGCCCCTGGCACCCGAGTGTCTTGAAAACTGCACACAGCAGTTTGCTTGACCTAAGACAGCTGAGGTTTGACCTATTCTTGTAATATCAGATGCTAACTGTAATTGTAAGGGAATAAACGCTCTCTCGGTTCTGGAGGAGAAAAGAATTTATTTACGATCTTGCAAGATGGGGCGTCCAGCCAAACACGCGGAAGGCTGGCGCGCCAGAGGAAGAGAATGGCGATGTTTAAATCTCCTACTCCTAATTCGCAAGTCCCTCCCCTGTTTCCCCATTGACTGGGTACTACAGAGGTTACAGCCTATCCGAGAACACTAACTAATTCATCTTTTGAGATTTTAATTTGTACAGCCAATCCCAGAGAGCCAACTAGCTCATTATTGAGATTTTGAACTGATTAGCCAATGCCCCCCCCCCAAATTTTTATTTTTTTGCTGTGAGTTCCCGCCTCTGATACTACCTCATGTCTCTTTACATCAGGCAGATTCTCTCTTCTCTTTGTCTGGGGCTTGTTTAAACTGGTTTTGCCTCCATTTCCCTTATTCCATGCTGTCTCTATGTGAAAACGAAACTTATTCCTTTCTTACATAATCTATACCCGAAACTACCTCCTCCCTGACACTCCCTGAGATGCTGTTATCTCTATAATCCTGCGCTCCTCCCTGTTGATTACAATCAACCCCTCCCTACGTTGATGCTCTCATACCCATTGGAATGTCGAACCCTTATAAGCAGCTTATTCACCCCCCAAAGTGTGGACTATTTCCGTGTTGTGCTCTGAACTGGCCGCCATTCAGAGCAGCTCCTGAATCCATTCAGAGAAGCTCCTGATTTCAGGGCAATGTGGCTTGACTTCACCACCCTGTAGGTAACTCCTATTAATAAAAGCTCATGTCTCAGAATGTGTCTGGTGCTTTCTTTAGTCCTTTGGCTACAAAAGCCCTCTTGGGCCGTGACAGCTAGTTTGTATCATGAGAGGGAAAGGAGTGAGCATTGGTGTTTGTCTTCCAGGGCCCCAACAAGTGATCCTGTCTCTTTCTCATGGGTCCTTGATGGTCTGTGGACTTTGGTCTAGCCAATCAGCATGTTAAAGTCAACATCTTGATCAAACATTTCCCCATATCTCAGCACAGGAGGTACTGCTCTATCATACACATCCTCCACACCCTAATTCTCTCCATTACCCAGCATTTGTTCATCCAGTCAGGAAAAATTTATCCAGTTCCAACTATGTGTCAAGCACTCTAGACACTTGTAATTCAATGATGAAATGCCCCACAGAGAGCACCTGTCTTCTTGCAACTCACAGAACAGGAGCAAAGACCAAATTTACATATATTCCGCAAAGCTTCACTTTCCTCGTATAGTCTGTCAAGTCATACGTCAGTCACAAAAGGAGACTATTAAACTGTCCTGAGAGATGAGAGAATGTCAGAAGTCACCAGATGACAGTATCTATATATTAAGAAAATCAAGATGTTAGTCAGTGCTTTTTACTATTCATTACCGAAGGGCTAAAGATGTAGGCCAAATTAGTGAGGAGTTTGCATCTTAGCTGGCCCATCAGATCGGCTTAACACTAATTCTTTGCGTGTTCTTCATTTTAAGGTTTCCACAAATCTATGGTCCTAAAAAAAATATGATTGTTCTTATTTTTATATTTGTGGAAACAGGGCTGGAACAGTTAAGTAACTGTTTTAAATCATATTTGAGGAATATCTTGTTCCAGAGCCTGTGCTATTTCTATCCTCCCTCCCTTCTCACTTTCTGGTTTTTAGGGACTAGCACCAGGCTCTGCAATGGATGAAAAGGGAGTACAACCTGCCTATGCTTAATAAATTTAGTGCTACACAATCATGTCCCTGACATTTCTTTAAAGGAATTTGAAAAAGGTGAGTTAATCTTGATATGTAAGAAGATGCTCATGGGGTAGAGAACTTTTCTTACAACGCTGCTTTTATTCAAAACCTTTTCGGAGATCATTTTGGAATCAGAGTTTGGGGAAGGAGTTCAGACTGGGCAGCACATTCTGTTGAGTATTCATAATGATAGCATTGTATCTGTGATTTGAATTTTAGAAAATAACCAAAATTCATTCAAAGCCATGTCTCATGATGAATAAGGTGGTCAAGCTGAGTAGTTCTGGTTATGATTTTGATTTTTAAAAGGGTGTAAGTATGGATTAGAGTGATTGTAGAATGACTGGTTTTCTTGTGTAACTTTTAGGGTAGTGACAAGGTCCTAGTTAAGAAGCCAACTTTGAAGTGTTCATTTGGAAGTAAAAAGATTGAAGAAGAAGCAATTTCATGCTATTAAGCTGTTTGGATGTGCAATAATATTGTTGAATACATGAGCCATTCATTTCACAAACATGTATTTACTGTTTACTATGTCCCACATTTGCCAGGTGGTAGAGATTCAGCTGAAAATGTCAGGGTTTTTGCTTTTGAAATCACGACTCAGTGATGACAAAAATTAAAAAACTGAAGAGTAATCACTCTGGTAGTGGCATATACAAAGTGCCATGGTCTGAAAGTGTGAAATTCATTTTCACCATGTTTTCTGAACCAAAATAAAAACATACGGTTTGATGAATGTGAATCTACTTATGGGGACAATAGGAAAAATAGCTGACTTGATAATTAAAAAGATGTGTAGAATTTTACCAAGGGAAGAAAATTCTAGGTTTGGAGAGAACTAGAAATTGTCCTGAGAACTGAGTCCAGATCTGCTGCTGTTCTTTCCACATGCCTGGTTGCTTCTGATGGTCACCACTCACTCACTTGACCACAGTTTGACTAGGCAACGTGGGTCATACAAAAAAGGCAGCCTTGCCTCTTTTGAACCTCCAAAGTTTAGCACCTGAAAGAGACGCTGCATGTGGGAAGGGTTAACTGACTGAATTAGTTCCCCTCTGAGTTAACTTCCCTCTAGAAGTTTAGTATTTGGATGAGGACTGCCTCTTCATGCTAGCTTCTACCTCAGGAACATTCTGGCTCAAACGGGATTTGTAGCATTTGTTTCCTTCCCTGAGAACAGATGAAATTTCTTCTTCTTCTTCTTCTTTTTTTCCACATAACTGAGCACATTTAGAACCATAATCTTTATTTTCTTCAACAGTATAGGTTATGTAGGGTGGCAGAGGATGGTGGGGCTATTGTCCACAATTGAATGTCTGTTTCAAAGCTGGGGGAGGTATTCTGGCCACTTTTTTTTTTTTTTTTTTTTATTTTTATTATTATTATTTTTTTAATCATCATTTTATTGAGATATATTCACATACCACATAGTCATACAAAACAAATTGTACTTTCGATTGTTTACAGTACCATTACATAGTTGTACATTCATCACCTAAATCAATCCCTGACACCTTCATTAGCACACACACAAAAATAACAAGAATAATAATTAGAGTGAAAAAGAGCAATTGAAGTAAAAAAGAACACTGGGTACCTTTGTCTGTTTGTTTCCTTCCCCTACTTTTCTACACATCCATCCATAAACTAGACAAAGTGGAGTTTGGTCCTTATGGCTTTCCCAATCCCATTGTCACCCCTCATAAGCTACATTTTTTTTTTTTTTTTTGAAATTTTTTTTTTATTGAGATATATTCACATACCACGCAGTCGTACAAAACAAATCGTACTTTCGATTGTTTACAGTACCATTACATAGTTGTACATTCATCACCTAAATCAATCCCTGACACCTTCATTAGCACACACACAAAAATAACAAGAATAATAATTAGAGTGAAAAAGAGCAATTGAAGTAAAAAAGAACACTGGGTACCTTTGTCTGTTTGTTTCCTTCCCCTATTTTTCTACTCATCCATCCATAAACCAGACAAAGTGGAGTGTGCTCCTTATGGCTTTCCCAATCCCATTGACACCCCTCATAAGCTACATTTTTATACAACTGTCTTCGAGATTCATGGGTTCTGGGTTGTAGTTTGATAGTTTCAGGTATCCACCACCAGCTACCCCAATTCTTTAGAACCTAAAAAGGGTTGTCTAAAGTGTGCATAAGAGTGCCCACCAGAGTGACCTCTCGGCTCCTTTTGGAATCTCTCTGCCACTGAAGCTTATTTCATTTCCTTTCACATCCCCCTTTTGGTCAAGAAGATGTTCTCCGTCCCACGATGCCAGGTCTACATTCCTCCCCGGGAGTCATATTCCACGTTGCCAGGGAGATTCACTCCCCTGGGTGATAAGCTACATTTTTATACAACTGTCTTCGAGATTCATGGGTTCTGGGTTGTAGTTTAATAGTTTCAGGTATCCACCACCAGCTACCCCAATTCTTTAGAACCTAAAAAAGGTTGTCTAAAGTGTGCGTAAGAGTGCCCACCAGAGTGACCTCTCGGCTCGTTTTGGAATCTCTCTGCCACTGAAGCTTATTTCATTTCCTTTCACATCCCCCTTTTGGTCAAGAAGATGTTCTCCATCCCACGATGCCGGGTCTACATTCCTCCCCGGGAGTCATATTCCACGTTGCCAGGGAGATTCACTTCCCTGGGTGTCTGATCCCACGTAGGGGGGAGGGCAGTGATTTCACCTTTCAAGTTGGCTTAGCCAGAGAGAGAGGGCCACATCTGAGCAACAAAGAGGCATTCAGGAGGAGACTCTTAGGCACAAATACAGGGAGGCCTAGCCTCTCCTTTGCAGCAACCGTCTTCCCAAGGGTAAAACTTATGGTAGAGGGCTCAACCCATCAAACCACCAGTCCCCTATGTCTGTGGTCATGTTAGCAACCATGGAGGTGGGGTAGGCAAATACCCCTGCATTCTCCACAGGCTCCTCAAGGGGGCACTACATCTTTTTTTTTTTTTTCCTTGTTTGTCTTTTTTCTTTCTTTTTTTTTTTTTTTAACTTTCCCTTCTTTTTTAAATCAACTGTATGAAAAAAAAAGTTAAAAAGAAAACAAACATACAATAAAAGAACATTTCAAAGAGACCATAACAAGGGAGTAAGAAAAAGACAACTAACCTAAGATGACTGCTTAACTTCCAACATGTTCCTACTTTACCCCAAGAAAGTTACATAATATAGCAACATTTCAGTGAACTTGTTCCTACTACATCCATCAGAAATTAACAGACCATAGTCATTTCTGGGCATCCCCAGAACGTTAAATAGCTTATCTGTTCTTCTTGGATTATTGTTCCCCCTTCCTTAATTGTTCTCTAGTGCTAGTTCCCCTACATTCTACATTATAAACCATTTGTTTTACATTTTTCAAAGTTCACATTAGTGGTAGCATATAATATTTCTCTTTTTGTGCCTGGCTTATTTCGCTCAGCATTATGTCTTCAAGGTTCATCCATGTTGTCATATGTTTCACCAGATCGTTCCTTCTTACTGCCGCGTAGTATTCCATCGTGTGTATATACCACATTTTATTTATCCACTCATCTGTTGAAGGACATTTGGGTTGTTTCCATCTCTTGGCAATTGTGAATAATGCTGCTATGAACATTGGCGTGCAGATATCTGTTCGTGTCACTGCTTTCCGATCTTCCGGGTATATACCGAGAAGTGCAATCGCTGGATCGAATGGTAGCTCTATATCTAGTTTTCTAAGGAACCGCCAGACTGACTTCCAGAGTGGCTGAACCATTATACAGTCCCACCAACAATGAATAAGAGTTCCAATTTCTCCACATCCCCTCCAGCATTTGTAGTTTCCTGTTTGTTTAATGGCAGCCATTCTAACCGGTGTTGGATGGTATCTCATTGTGGTCTTAATTTGCATCTCTCTAATAGCTAGTGAAGCTGAACATTTTTTCATGTGTTTCTTGGCCATTTGTATTTCCTCTTCAGAGAACTGTCTTTTCATATCTTTTGCCCATTTTATAATTGGGCTGTCTGTACTATTGTCATTGAGTTGTAGGATTTCTTTGTATATGCAAGATATCAGTCTTTTGTCAGATACATGGTTTCCAAAAATTTTTTCCCATTGAGTTGGCTGCCTCTTTACCTTTTTGAGAAATTCCTTTGAGGTGCAGAAACTTCTAAGCTTGAGGAGTTCCCATTTATCTATTTTCTCTTTTGTTGCTTGTGCTTTGGGTGTAAAGTCTAGGAAGTGGCCTCCTAATACAAGGTCTTGAAGATGTTTTCCTACATTATCTTCTAGGAGTTTTATGGTACTTTCTTTTATATTGAGATCTTTGGTCCATTTTGAGTTAATTTTTGTGTAGGGGGTGAGGTAGGGGTCCTCTTTCATTCTTTTGGATATGGATATCCAACTCTCCCAGCCCCATTTGTTGAAAAGACCATTATGGCTCAGTTCGGTGACTTTGGGGGCCTTATCAAAGATCAGTCGGCTGGCCACTTTTATAGGCTCTCTTGGGGTCAGGAGTGATTGATAGCAATGACATCTAAATCCTAATTCCATTATGTCTTTTGCAGTGGGTTCAATGAGCAGACCCTCTGTATTCTTTGATAGTAACATTAAGCAGCAAGGTGGTGCAGTTTTCTTAGTTTCAACCAATTATCAGCTCATGGCCAATCTTGTTTCTGCTGCACTCTTATCCAATCCCCTGACCCCCATCCCTGGATTATTTTGAAGCAAATCCTAAACATTGTATAATTTCACTTTTACATATTTCAATCCATGTCTCTAAAGGATAAGAGCTCTCTTTAAAAACCTAAGTGCAGCCCTATTATCCTCCCTAAAAAATGAATAATAAGCTCCTAGTATAACCAAGTATCTGGATAGTATTCAAATTGCCCCTATCATTTCATATTTAAAAAATTTTTATTGTGGTAACATTTATATAACATAAAGTTTGACATTTTATCCATGTAAAGTGGACAAGTAAGTGGCATTAATTACATTTACAATGTTGTTCTATCATCACCACCATCCATTACCAAGACTTTTTCATCTCCCCAAATAACTTGCCCCATTAGGCAGTAGCTCCCTATTCCTCTCCCATCCCCCGGCCCCTGGTAACCTCTAGTCTACTTTCTATCTCCATGAATTTGCTTATTCCAGATATTTCATGTAATAGGAATCATGCCATATCTGTCCTTTTGTGTCTGGCTTTTTTCATTCAGTGTAATATTTTCAAGGTTCATCCATGTTGTAGCATATATCAGAATTGCATTCCTTCTTATGGCTGAATAATATTCCATTTATGTAGATATCACATTTTGTTTATCCATTCATCTGTCAATGGACACTTGGATTGAATCCACCTTTTGGCTGTTGTGACTAGTGCTGCTATATATATTGGTGTACAGGTATCTGTGCAAGCATCTCATAATTTTTTTAGAGTTGATTTGTTTGAATCAACATCTAAAGTCTGCACTGCATTTGACTTATAATCTAGAGGTTCACTCACCCTCTTTTTCTGTTGTTTTGCAGTAATTTGTTAAAAAACCAAACAGGTGTTTTCCCTGTAGATTTCCTCACAGTCTGAACTTTACTGATAACGTCCCATCTTGTCTTTTAACATTTTGCTCTGTTCTCTGTGCTTCCTAAATTTAAATTTAGATCTGGAGCAACGCTGTCCAACACAATAGCTACTAGTCACATGTGGCTACTGAGGACTTGAAATGTCATGAGGCCAAATTGTGATATGCTGAAAGTGCAAAACCTACACCGGATGTCAAAAACTTAGTAAAAAAAAAAAATGGTATAAAACATTAATTATTTTTACATTGATTATATGTTGAAGTGTTAATATTTTTGATATATTGGGTTAAATGAAATATATTATTAAAATTAATTTCACCTGTTTCTTTTTACTTTTTTAATGTGGCTAGCAGGAAATTTAAAATTATCTATGTGGTTTGCATTATATTTTTGTTGAATAGCACTATTCTAGAGGCTTGATCAGGTTCAGGTTTGACTTTTTGGCAAGATTATTGTGTAGGTGGTAGTATGGTCTGTCAATCTGGAGGCACATAATCTGGTTGGGTCTTATTTTGTGATGTTAAGATTGATTAGTGGTTCGGGTGTCGTAGGCTGATCCATCCATGCCATGTACCCCATTGGCTTTTCAGTTAATGGTTTTAGCAGCCATTGATGATCGTTTCCCAGGTCCATTATTTCATTAGGGGCTTCAGAATGGTGATATTCTGTCATTCCTTTTGCATTTATTAGTAGGAATATTTCTAGAAGAGAAACTTTCCCTCGTCAACTATTTGGTTATACTGAGCTTTGAAATTGTACAGGATAAATGCTTGATTCTTTCCTTGTATTTACTAGTTTTCAAAAGAAGGAGTTGGTTCCTTAGCATCCTCCAAATGTAACCACTGATTTTTTTAAATTTATGTTTTAAATCATTATGGAGTCATGAATTTTAATGTTTGGTGTTTTTTAAACCACTGCAGTTATCCTTTTTTCCTTTTTTTTTTTTTTCCCAGTCATCCTTTTTGATGTCCAAATTGTCCACACTTTGGCCAGTGAAGGCCTTATCCTGTTGGCTTTTGAATCATTTTGACAGAACCCCAGTAATTTAAAAAGTTTTTTTCTTTCTGGAATAATAAGATGTTCCAGGCTCATATTTTATATTTTCTATCCCTGATCTAGAAGTAACCATTTTCCTTTTAGTGGAAAGTGGTATTTAGGTTCTAAGAGTGCTCATTGCTACACTTATGGTCATTATTTGTAGTTTTTTTTTTCAGTGGACAGAGTGAAGAAATACATGTTTAAAAGAGAAAATACATTATGAATTCCAATTCAAATTTAGATCACAGTGTTTTTACATAACTTCTTGGATTTTATACTTGTATCTCTTTTATACTGATGATCTTACTTCCTAATGACATTAGCATAATTATTTTGCTTCGTCCATGCACACAGACATATAAAATAGTGTCATCATAATAATACCAACATTATTGTTAATAATGTTATATCTCATAACAGTTAAACATTTCTTTACAATTCTTTGTGTTCTTGGAGATGTACATATCTTTGAGAGGTACAGTCAAATTACTGCATTTTTAAAGTTATTTGAAATAATTCCTCTGTCTTTCTTTAAACCATCAACTCTACTCCCAGATTCATTTGATTCCTTTTGCTTTTAATTTTTAGTGGTTGCTGTCTTGTTTGCCAGGCTACTATGACAAATACCACGTGCTACTTGGCGTAACAACAGAAATTTACTGTCTCGTGTTTCAGATCCAGAAGTCCAAAATCAAGGTGTCAGCAAGGCCATGCTTTTTCCCTAAAGTCTGCAATGATGTGGAGCTGGTTTGGGATTCTTTGGTTTGCATCTCTGCCTCCAGTCCCAAGGCAATACTTCTCTCCTTGTGTCTTTTCTTCCGGTTTCTGTTGACTTCCGTCTTCACTCCCCTTGCTTATCTGTTGATATGGCTTTCTGACTCACTGTGTCCGAACTTCTTCTCTTTATAAAGGACTCAGCAATATGGATTAAGACCCATCCTCATTCAGTTGTATCACGCCTTAAAAATAACATCTTCAAAAGGTCTTACTCATATAAGTTTACACCCACAGGAACATAAATTATGGTTTAGAACATGTCTTTCCTTGGGGTACATAATTCAACCTATTATTTTTGCTTTTTATGATGAATTTTTAATTCAGATACGGGTGAGTCAAAGATTTCCTCTCTTCTGTTGTTGTTTCTGGGAGGAGACTTTTTATGAGGTAAAATGTTTTGAATCTTATTTTCTGTTTTCTTCTTAACGGCTTTACACAGATGTCATCTGCCAGTTTATCTTCATTCAATTGTCATATTTATTTTGAAATAAATTCTAAACATTGTATTATTCATCTATAAACATCTCAGGGTGTTTCAATAAAACATATTCTCAACCATAATACCATTATCACACCTACAAATAAACAGTAATTTCTTACTGTCATCATATATTCAGTCAGAGTACAAACTTACTATTATCTCTTATTATCACAAACTTTGTAATTTTCTAAAATGCAGGACTCAAATAAGGAAAACACATTGTGATTGGATGATATGTCTTCTAAATCTTCTTTAATTTGAATGTTTCCACCACTTCTTTTTTTTTTTTTTTCCGTTCTTAAACTTTTTATTTTGAAATAATTGGAAACTTACATGACATTTGCAAAAATAATACAAAACCCATACAGTGAACTCCAGTATGCCACCCCATCCAGATGCCCAGATTCACCATTATTTAAAACTTTTTAAATATTTGCTTTATCATTCTATTTATCTACCTATCTATCTATCCATAGTCTATCTGTTTTGTCTGTCTATGCCTGTTTCTCTGTCTCTGTCTACCTACCTACCTTCCTCCCTTACCTTTTTTTTTTTAATCTTCATTTTATTGATATATATTCACATACCACGCAGTCATACAAAACAAATCGTGCTTTCGATTGTTTGCAGTACCATTACATAGCTGTACATTCATCACCTAAATCAATCCCTGACACCTGCATTAGCACACACACAAAAATAACAAGAATAATAATTAGAGTGAAAAAGAGCAATTGAAGTAAAAAAGAACACTGGATACCTTTGTTTATTTCCTTCCCCTATTTTTCTACTCATCTATCCATCCATAAACTAGACAAAGTGGAGTGTGGTCCTTATGGCTTTCCCAATCCCACTGTCACCCCTCATAAGCTACATTTTTATACAACTGTCTTCGAGATTCATGGGTTCTGGGTTGTAGTTTGATAGTTTCAGGTATCCACCACCAGCTACCCCAATTCTTTAGAACCTAAAAAGGGTTGTCTAAAGTGTGCGTAAGAGTGCCCACCAGAGTGACCTCTCGGCTCCTTTTGGAATCTCTCTGCCACTGAAGCTTATTTCATTTCCTTTCACATCCCCCTTTTGGTCAAGAAGATGTTCTCCGTCCCACGATGCCAGGTCTGCTTTCCTCCCCGGGAGTCATATTCCACGTTGCCAGGGAGATTCACTCCCCTGGGTGTCTGATCCCACGTAGGGGGGAGGGCAGTGATTTCACCTTTCAAGTTGGCTTAGCCAGAGAGATAGGGCCACATCTGAGCAACAAAGAGGCATTCGGGAGGAGGGTCTTAGGCACAACCACAGGGAGGCCTAGCCTCGACTTTGCAGCAACCGTCTTCCCAAGGGTAAAACCTATGGTAGAGGGCTCAACCCATCAAACCACCAGTCCCCTATGTCTGTCGTCATGTTAGCAACCATGGAGGTGGGGTAGGCCAATACCCCTGCATTCTCCACAGGCTCCTCAAGGGGGCTCTACATCTTTTTTTCCTTGTTTTTCTTTTTTTTTTTAAACTTTCCCTTCTTTTTTAAATCAACTGTATGAAAAAGAAGTTAAAAAGAAAACAAACATACAATAAAAGAAAATTTCAAAGAGACCATAACAAGGGAGTAAGAAAAAGACAACTAACCTAAGATAACTGCTTAACTTCCAACCTGTTCCTACTTTACCCCAAGACAGTTACATAATATAGCAACATTTCTGTGAACTTGTTCCTACTATATCCATCAGAAATTAACAGACCATAGTCATTCCTGGGCATCCCCAGAACGTTAAATAGCTTATCTGTTCTTCTTGGATTATTGTTCCCCCTTCCTTAATTGCTCTCTACTGCTAGTTCCCCTACATTCTACATTATAAACCATTTGTTTCACATTTTTCAAAGTTCACATTAGTGGTAGCATATAATATTTCTCTTTTTGTGCCAGGCTTATTTCGCTCAGCATTATGTCTTCAAGATTCATCCATGTTGTCATATGTTTCACGAGATCGTTCCTTCTTACTGCCGCGTAGTATTCCATCGTGTGTATATACCACATTTTATTTATCCACTCATCTGTTGAAGGACATTTGGGTTGTTTCCATCTCTTGGCAATTGTGAATAATGCTGCTATGAACATTGGCGTGCAGATATCTGTTCGTGTCACTGCTTTCCGATCTTCCGGGTATATACCGAGAAGTGCAATTGCTGGATCGAATGGTAACTCTATATCTAGTTTTCTAAGGAACTGCCAGACTGACTTCCAGAGTGGCTGAACCATTATACAGTCCCACCAACAATCAATAAGAGTTCCAATTTCTCCACATCCCCTCCAGCATTTGTAGTTTCCTGTTTGTTTAATGGCAGCCATTCTAACCGGTGTGAGATGGTATCTCATTGTGGTCTTAATTTGCATCTCTCTAATAGCTAGTGAAGCTGAACATTTTTTCATGTGTTTCTTGGCCATTTGTATTTCCTCTTCAGAGAACTGTCTTTTCATATCTTTTGCCCATTTTATAATTGGGCTGTCTGTACTATTCTCATTGAGTTGTAGTATTTCTTTATATATGCAAGATATCAGTCTTTTCTCAGATACATGGTTTCCAAAAATTTTTTTCCATTGAGTTGGCTGCCTCTTTACCTTTTTGAGAAATTCTTTTGAGGTGCAGAAACTTCTAAGCTTGAGGAGTTCCCATTTATCTATTTTTTCTTTTGTTGCTTGTGCTTTGGGTGTGAAGTCTAGGAAGTGGCCGCCTAATACAAGGTCTTGAAGATGTTTTCCTACATTATCTTCTAGGAGTTTTATGGTACTTTCTTTTATGTTGAGATCTTTGGTCCATTTTGAGTTAATTTTTGTGTAGCGGGTGAGGTAGGGGTCCTCTTTCATTCTTTTGGATATGGATATCCAACTCTCCCAGCCCCATTTGTTGAAAAGACCATTATGACTCAGTTCAGTGACTTTGGGGGCCTTATCAAAGATCAGTCAGCCATAGATCTGAGGGTCTTTCTCTGAATTCTCAATTCGATTCCATTGATCTATATGTCTATCTTTGTGCCAGTACCATGCTGTTTTGACCACTGTGGCTTTATAATAAGCTCCAAAGTCAGGGAGTGTAAGTCCTCCCACTTCGTTTTTCTTTTTTAGAGTGTCTTTAGCAATTCGAGGCATCTTCCCTTTCCAAATAAATTTGATAACTAGCTTTTCCAAGTCTGCAAAGTAGGTTGTTGGAATTTTGATTGGGATTGCATTGAATCTGTAGATGAGTTTGGGTGGAATTGACATCTTATTGACATTTAGCCTTCCTATCCATGAACATGGAATATTTTTCCATCTTTTAAGGTCCCCTTCTATTTCTTTTAGTAGAGTTATGTAGTTTTCTTTGTATAGGTCTTTTACATCTTTGGTTGTTTATTCCTAGGTACTTGATTTTTTTAGTTGCTATTGAAATGGTATCTTTTTCTTGAGTGTCTTCAGTTTGTTCATTTCTAGCATATAGAAACATTACTGACTTATGTGCATTAATCTTGTATCCCGCTAGTTTGCTAAATTTGTTGATTAGCTCTAGTAGCTGTATCATCGATTTCTCAGGGTTTTCTAGATATAAGATCATATCATCTGCAAACAATGACAGTTTTACTTCTTCTTTTCCAATTTGGATGCCTTTTATTTCTTTGTCTTGCCAGATTGCCCGGGCTAGCACTTCCAGCACAATGTTGAATAACAGTGGTGACAGCAGGCATCCTTGTCTTGTTCCTGATCTTAGAGGGAAGGCTTTCAGTCTCTCACCATTGAGTACTATGCTGGCTGTGGGTTTTTCATATATGCTCTTTATCATGTTGAGGAAGTTTCCTTCAATTCCTACCTTCTGAAGTGTTTTTATCAAAAAGGGATGTTGGATTTTGTCAAATGCTTTTTCAGCATCTATTGAGATGATCAATTGATTTTTCCCTTTTGACTTGTTAATGTGTTGTAATACATTGATTTTCTTATGTTGAACCATCCTTGCATGCCTGGAATGAACCCCACTTGGTCATGGTGTATGATTTTTTTAATGTGTCTTTGGATTCGGTTTGCAAGTATTTTGTTGAGGATTTTTGCATCTATATTCATTAGGGAGATTGGCCGGTAGTTTTCCTTTTTTGTAGCATCTTTGCCTGGTTTTGGTATTAGATTGATGTTAGCTTCATAAAATGAGTTAGGTAGTGTTCCATTTTCTTCAATGTTTTGAAAGAGTTTGAGTAAGATTGGTGTCAGTTCTTTCTGGAAAGTTTTGTAGAATTCCCCTGTGAAGCCATCTGGCCCTGGGCATTTATTTGTGGGAAGATTTTTGATGACTGATTGGATCTCTTTGCTTGTGATGGGTTGGTTGAGGTCTTCTATTTCTTTTTTTTGTTTGTTTGTTTTTTTGTTTTTTTTTTTTTGTTTGTTTTTTAATTCAGTTTTATTGAAATATATTCACAAACCATACAGTCATCCATGGTATACAATCAACTGTTCACAGTATGATCATATAGTTATGCGTTCATCACCACAATCTATTTCTGAACATTTTCCTTACATCAGAAAGAATCAGAATAAGAATAAAAAATAAAAGTGAAAAGAGAATACCCAAACCATCCCCCCATCCCACCCTATTTGTCATTTAGTTTTTACTCCCATTTTTCTACTGATTTTTTTTCAATTTTTTAACTTTGTTTATCAAAAAATTAAAAACAAACAGGCAAACAACAACCAAAAAAACCCCACAACATTTCAAACAAAGCAATGGATTAAGGAAAACAAATAACCTAAAATAACTACTTTGCTTCCAATATGTTCCTACCATACCCCAAGAAAATTAATAAACCATGTCCAAACAGAGGAGTAAGAAAAACAAATAATCTAAAATAACTACATTGCTTCCAACATGTTCCTACCATACCCCAAGAAAATTAACAACCCCTAAGAAAACAAAGGAATAAGAGAAAAAAAAAACCTAAAATAACTCTATTGCTTCCAACATGATCTTACTATATCCAAGAAAGTTTACAAACCATAATCATTCCTGAGCATTCCCATAACATTGAGATTATCCTCCATAGTTTATCTGTTCTTATTAGATTATCATTCCCCCTCCACTAATTGGTATCTCTAGGTCCCGTACATTCTACAGTATAAAACATTGTACATTTTTCAAAGAATTCACATTAGTGGTATCATACAATATCTCTCTTTTTGTGCCTGGCTTGTTTTGCTCAGCATTACGTCTTTTTTTTTTTTTTTTTTTTTTTTTAATCTTCATTTCATTGAGATATATTCATATACCACGCAGTCATACAAAACAAATCGTACTTTCGATTGTTCACAGTACCATTACATAGTTGTACATTCATCACCCAAATCAATCCCTGACACCTTCATTAGCACACACACAAGAATAACAAGAATAATAATTAGAGTGAAAAAGAGCAATTGAAGTAAAAAAGAACACTGGGTACCTTTGTCTGTTTGTTTACTTCCCCTATTTTTCTACTCATCCATCCATAAACTAGACAAAGTGGAGTGTGGTCCTTATGGCTTTCCCAATCCCCTTGTCACCCCTCATAAGCTACATTTTTATACAACTGTCTTCGAGATTCATGGGTTCTGGGTTGTAGTTTGATAGTTTCAGGTATCCACCACCAGCTACCCCAATTCTTTAGAACCTAAAAAGGGTTGTCTAAAGTGTGCGTAAAAAGGAGAGGCTAGGCCTCCCTGTATTTGTGCCTAAGAGTCTCCTCCTGAATGCCTCTTTGTTGCTCAGATGTGGCCCTCTCTCTCTGGCTAAGCCAACTTGAAAAGTGAAATCACTGCCCTCCCCCCTACGTGGGATCAGACACCCAGGGAAGTGAATCTCCCTGGCAACGTGGAATATGACTCCCGGGGAGGAATGTAGACCCGGCATCGTGGGATGGAGAACATCTTCTTGACCAAAAGGGGGATGTGAAAGGAAATGAAATAAGCTTCAGTGGCAGAGAGATTCCAAAACGAGCCGAGAGATCACTCTGGTGGGCACTCTTACGCACACTTTAGACAACCTTTTTTAGGTTCTAAAGAATTGGGGTAGCTGGTGGTGGATACCTGAAACTATTAAACTACAACCCAGAACCCATGAATCTCGAAGACAGTTGTATAAAAATGTAGCTTATGAGGGGTGACAGTGGGATTGGGAATGCCATAAGGACCAAACTCCACTTTGTCTAGTTTATGGATCGATGTGTAGAAAAGTAGGGGAAGCAAACAAACAGACAAAGGTACCTAGTGTTCTTTTTTACTTCAATTGCTCTTTTTCACTCTAATTATTATTCTTGTTATTTTTGTGTGTGTGCTAATGAAGGTGTCAGGGATTGATTTAGGTGATGAATGTACAACTATGTAATGGTACTGTAAACAATCGAAAGTACAATTTGTTTTGTATGACTGCATGGTATGTGAATATATCTCAATAAAATGATGTTAAAAAAAAAAAATAAAAAAAAAAATAAAGTGTGCGTAAGAGTGCCCACCAGAGTGACCTCTCGGCTCCTTTTGGATTCTCTCTGCCACTGAAGCTTATTTCATTTCCTTTCACATCCCCCTTTTGGTCAAGAAGATGTTCTCCGTCCCACGATGCCGGGTCTACATTCCTCCCCGGGAGTCATATTCCACGTTGCCAGGGAGTTTTCTTCTCTGGTCAGTCTAGGTTGTTCATATGTTTCCAGGAAACTGTCTATTTCTTCTACATTATCCAGTTTGTTGCTATACAGTTGTTCATAGTATCCTCTTATAATTTTTTAAATTTCTTCAGGATCTGCAGTTATGTCACCTTTTTCATTCATTATTTTGTTTATGTGGGTCTTCTCTCTTTTTGATTTTGTCAATCTAGCTAGGGGCTTGTCAATCTTGTTGATGTTCTCAAAGAACCAACTTTTGGTGATATTTATCCTCTCTATTGTTTTTTTTTTTTTGTTCTCTATGTCATTTATTTCTGCTTTAATCCTTGTTATTTCTTTTCTTCTACTTGGTTTAGGATTGGTTTGCTGTTCATTTTCTAGCTTCTTCAGTTGATCCATTAGTTCTTTGATTTTGGCTCTTTCTTCCTTTTTAATATATGCGTTTAGTGCTATTAATTTCCCCCTCAGCACTGCTTTTGCTGCATCTCATAAGTTTTGGTATGTTGTGTTCTCAATTTCATTCGTCTCTATATATTTAGCAATTTCTCTTGCTATTTCTTCTTTAACCCACTGATTGTTTAGGAGTGTGTTGTTTAACCTCCAGGTATTTGTGAATTTTCTAAGTCTCTGATAGTTATTGACTTCTAATTGTTTTCCATTGTGGTCAGAGAATGTGCTTTGAATAATTTCAATCTTTTTAAATTTTTTGAGGCTTGTTTTATGTCCCAGCCTATGATCTATTCTGGAGAAAGTTCCATGAGCACTAGAAAAGTATGTATATCCTGGTGATTTGGGATGTAATGTCCTGTGTATGTCTGTTAAATCTAATTCATTTGTCAGATTGTTTAGGTTTTCAGTTTCCTTACTGGTCTTCTGTCTGGTTGATCTATCTATAGGAGAGAGTGATGTGTTGAAGTCTCCCACAATTATTGTGGAAACATCAATTGCTTCCTTTAGTTTTGCCAGTGTTTCTCTCATGTATCTTGTGGCACCTTGATTGGGTGCATAGACATTTACGATTGTGATTTCTTCTTGTTGAATTGCCCCTTTTATTAGTATGTAGTGGCCTTCTTTGTCTCTCAAAACATCCCTGCATTTAAAGTCTATTTTATCTGAGATTAATATTGCTATACCTGCTTTCTTTTGGCTGTAGCTTGCATGAAATATTTTTTTCCATCCTTTCACTTTCAATTTCTTTGTGTCCCTGTGTCTAAGATGAGTCTCTTGTATGCAACATATTGATGGTTCATTTTTTTTGATCCATTCTGTGAATCTATGTCTTTTAATTGGGGAGTTTAATCCATTTACATTCAACGTTATAACCATGAAGGCATTTCTTGAATCAGCCATCTTATCCTTTGGTTTATGTTTGTCATATATATTTTTCCCTCTCTCTATTAATATCCTTGATTGTACCCATACCGAATCTCTTTAGTACTGAACCTTTCTCCAAGTCTCTCTGTCCTGTCTTTGTTTCTCTGTCTGTAGGGCTCCCTTTAGTATCTCCAGTAGGGCAGGTCTCTTGTTAGCAAATTCTCTCAGCATTTATTTGTCTGTGAAAAATTTAAGCTCTCCCTCAAATTTGAAGGAGAGCTTTGCTGGATAAAGAATTCTTGGTTGGAAATTTTTCTCTCTCAGAATTTTAAATATATCATGCCACTGCCTTCTCGCCTCCATGCTGGCTGCTGAGTAGTCACTACTTAGTCTTATGCTGTTTCCTTTGTATGTGGTGAATTGCTTTTCTTTTGCTGCTTTCAGAACTTGCTCCTGCTCTTCTGTGTTTGACAGTGTGATCAGAATGTGTCTTGGGGTGGGTTTATTTGGATTTATTGTATTTGGAGTTCGCTAAGCATTTATGATTTGTGTATTTATGTTGTTTAGAAGATTTGTGAAGTTTTCCCCAACAATTTCTTTGAATACTCTTCCTAGACCTTTACCCTTTTCTTCCCCTTCTGGAACACCAATGAGTCTTATATTCGGATGTTTTATATTATCTATCATATCCGTGAGGTCCGTTTCGATTTTTTCAATTTTTTTCCCCATTCTTTCTTTTATGCTTTCATTTTCCATTCTGTCATCTTCGAGGTCACTGATTCATTGTTAACTTCCTCTAGTCTTGTACTATGAGTGTCCAGAATCTTTTTAATTTGGTCAACGGTTTCTTTAATTTCCATAAGATCATCCATTTTTTTATTTAGTCTTGCAATGTCTTCTTTATGCTCTTCTAGGGTCTTCTTGATAGCCTTTGTATCCCGTACTATGGTCTCATTGTTCATCTTTAGTTCTTTGAGTAGCTGCTCTAGGTGCTGTGTCTCTTCTGATCTTTTGATTTGGGTGTTTGGGCTTGGGTTATCCATATCGTCTGGTTTTTTCATATGCTTTATAATTTTCTGTTGTTCTTGGCCTCGTGGCATTTGCTGAACTTGATAGGGTTCTTTTAGGATTTGCAGACCAATTGAAGTCCTTATCTCTAATTTATCAGATCTACAGCTTCGTGAAGTACAGTTTCTCTAACTAACCAGCAGGTGGCATCCACGAGCCACCTGTTCTCCACAAGCCAGTTCTCCCCTGCTTAGCCTTTTTGGTGAGTGGGGGAGTGAGTCTTGTGGGGTCCAGTTGGTGTACCAAGCTTGCGTGTGTAGTTGGTGTTGCCTGCCCTGTATATGGGGCGTGTTTCTGGGCAGTCAGGGAGGGGGGTGGCTCTAACAATCAAATCTCCCTGGTGATCCTGGAGTTTTAAAGCTGCTGCAATAGTCTAATCCTTCAGTTCAGTCCTGCCACAGTTTGTCTCTGCCACTGACCCACAAGTCCTTGGTATTGGCGTATGGCTCCTGAGACTTGCAAGTGGGCCCCTCTTCCAGGCCGTGCACCCTCTGGTCCTGTGTTGAGGGATGACTATGCTAAGTCACAGGTGAGTGCCGTCCCCCCAGGGCAGTTCTGGGCTGCTGGGCTGTGTAGGGAGGCTCCCAGTCTGCTGAACTGATGGCTGAATGGGGCTTTGTTAATTCACACTGCTCCACCTTCCCAACTCTGGGCAATCAGCTGAGGTTGCAGGGAAGGCTAATGTCCACGCCCAGTTTTGTGGTGTGTGCCTGTTATTTGAAGCACTTCCGTCACACTGGGTTGTCTGGGGCAGCTCTGGGCTATGGGGCTGGTGATGGGCAGGAGTGTTTCCTGTCCACCAGGATGATGACTGTGAGCAGACACCCCACTTTTCTTGGGAAGTTGTGGTGTTTAGTGAATTTTCTCAGCCATTGGATTATTGCCTTTTGTCTCAGAGCTGTCTTAGTTCTGCTCTTGTCTTGACCTGCCCAAATTGCAAGTCTTTGAAGCTTTCTGTATTGGGCTTCTTAGAGTAATTGTTTTAGAAAAAGAAAAAAGGATTAAAAAAAAAAAAAGGCCCTCCTCACAGATCTAATGGGTTATTGAAATGCTAAGAGACAAAACAATTAGGGCCATTAAGGAAAGGTCCACAGGGCAGAGAGATCAGCTTTTCTTCGCGATTTGCATATGAGCCTCAGGGCCTGAGCTCTGCCCTTCCCCTTTCTATGTTCACCAGAACTCCAAAAATCCTCCGCTTTTATTTTGGAGTTTTTCGTGTTGTTTTTTTTCTATGCCTGTCTCCTCTCTGCTGGGCTGGCTGCTCTCAGATTCTCTGGTGTCTGGTCTCAGTCTATCTATGGTTGGATTTTGGATCAGTAGAATGAGTTTCCGATAAGAGCTGCCACTTCAGTTCTCCCTTCTCCTTCCCGGAGCTGACAGCCCCTCCTCCCACGGGACTGAGCCTGGCAGGGAGGGGTGCGGGTCCCCTGGCCACAAAACTTTACAGATTTCGCTGATCTCAGCAGTTCCACATTTTCATGAGTGTTTTATGAAGTATGCCCAAAGTCAGATTGCTCTGTGTTGTCCAGTCCAAGCAATTCCTGGCTTTCTACCTACTTTCCTGGAGGAGTAACTAAAACATACAGCTCACCATTCCGCCATCTTGCCCCACCTCCTCTAGGCATAGATTTTTGACAGCTTCAGTCCTCCTATCAGGATGGTCTGCCCAAGGCAAATGCACCGTGCAGGGTTTTCCCTGTCTTTCTCGGCCTGAGTCTTGTTCTGGGCTTGTGCTTGTTAGTTGTTTTGGAGTTCTTGTGTTTACAGGAATTTGGTTGTTCCTTCTGTTTCACAACAGGCCTTTGTTCCAGGCTGTCCACCTCTATAGTTTTTTGTTGTTTTTTTTTTAATACTTGAAAATTTATTTTAAAAAGCAATAAAAATTGAATTATATCACAAAAACAATGATGAAAAAACTAAAATCAAACATATCTGATACATCAATGTTCTAGTTTGCTAATGCTGCCCGAATGCAAAACACCAGGAATGGATTGGCTTTTATAAAAGGGGGTTTATTTGGTTACACACTTATAGTCTTAAGGCCATAAAGTGCCCATCAACAAAGGGTACCTTCACTGGAGAAAGGCCATTGGCATCTGGAAAGCCTCTGTTAGTTGGGAAGGCATGTGGCTGCTGTCTGCTTGCTTCCAGGTTGTGTTTCAAAATGGCGTTCTCCAAAATGTCTGCATCAGCTTCCAGTGACCGTCTTCAAAATGTCTGTCTCAGCTCCAGCTAACTATGAGCGCCTTCTCTCTGAGCTTATATAGTGCTCCAGTAAACTAAACACGACCCACGCTGAATGGGCGGGGCCATGCCTCCATGGAAATTATCCAGAGTTATCACCTACAGTTGGGTGGGTCACATCTCCATGGACACTGAACCAATAAGTTCCAACCCAATCCACACTAATACGTCTACCCCCACAAGAATGCATTAAAGAATTTGGCTTTTTCTGGGGGACAAAAATACACAAACCAGCACAATCAATAAATGAGTTTAGCTCATTTATTATATTATATATCTAGATCCAGCATTGTGGATCTAGATATATAATATCTATATATCTAGATATATAATGAATATATATATCTCATTCATTATATAGTGAGATATTACATCTCACTATATATAGCTCATTCATTATTATTATAAAGGTAAATGAGCTAAACTCATACTTGAAGAGAAAAAAGAGTATCAGGTTGTATCTAAAGCAAAACCCAGAAATATTCTGAAACATGAGATACATCTAAAATAAATAATCCTGAAATGTTGAAAAATAGAGGGCTGCAGTATTAGCTGGGTTTTGCATAGCCACCTGTGGGACAGAAATCCAAATTGATAAAGCTTTAAACCCATGACTTTTTTTTTTATTTAGAATTTTTTTATTAAGATTTATTCACATACCATAAAATCATCCAAAGTATATAGTCCGTTGATCACATTATCATCATACAGTTGTTCACTTATAACCCCAATCTATTTTTTTTTAACATTTTCCTTGTATCAGAAAAAGTGAAAGTAAGAATTTAAAAAAGAAACAGTAAAAAAAGAACACCCAAATCGTCCTTCCCCCACCCCCGGCCCTATTTTTCCTTTAGTTTTTTTGTTCCCGTTTTTCTACTCATCCATCCATACACTGAATAAAGAGGAGTGTGATATACAAGACTTTCACAATCACATTGTCACCCCTTGTAAGCTCCATTGTTATAAAATTGTCTTCAAGATTCAAGGCTACTGAGTTGTAGTTTGATAGTTTCAGGTACTTACTACTAGCTATTCCAATTCATTAAAACCTAAAACGAGTTATCTATACTGTGTGTAAGAGTGCCCACCAGAGTGACCTCTCAGCTCCTTTTGGAATCTCTCAGCCATTGACACTTTATTTCATTTCATTTCACATCCCCCTTTTGGTCAAGAAGATTTTCTCCATCCCACAATGCTGGATCTAGATTCCTCCCCCGGAGTTATATTCCATGTTGCCAGGGAGATTTACATTCCTGGGTGTCAGATCCCACATAGGGGTAGGGCAGTGATTTCACCTGCCAAATTGGCTTAGCTAGAGAGAGAAGCCCACATATGAGCAACAAACAGGCATTCAAGAGGAGACTCTTAGGTACAATTATAAGCAGGCCTAGCCTCTCCTTTGCAGTAACAGGCTTCCCAAGGGCAAGTCTCATGATAGATGATTCGGCACGTCAAACCACCTGTCCTCAATGTTTGTGAGAACATCAGCAACCATCCAGGTGAGGAAGCCCAACACTTCTGCATTTCCCCCCAGCTCCTCAAGGGGGCTCTGCATATTTTTTTTCATTTTTTAAAATCAACTATTAACTATATCAAAAAATTAAAAAAAAGAAGTACAATAAAAAAAATTTCAAACAAACCAAAACAAAGGAATAAGGAAAAACAAACAACCTAAAACAACCACATTACTTCCAACATGTTCCTACTCTACCCCAAGAAAATATACAGACTATAACCAAGCAAGGGAATAAGAAAGACAGATGATCTAAGATAACAGCATTTCTGTGAACTTGTTCCTACCATACTTAACAGAAATTAACAAACCATTGTAATTCCTGAGCATTCCCGGAATGGTAAATTTACCAATGATAACTTATCTGTTCTTATTAGGTTATTGTTCCCCCTTCACTAATTGCTATCTATTGCTAGGTCCCCTACATTCTACATTATAAACCATTTATTTTACATTTTTCAATGTTCACATTAGTGGAAGCACATAATATTTCTCTTTTTGTGCCTGGCTTATTTCACTCAACATGTTTTCAAGGTTCATCCATGTTGTCGTGTTTCACCAGGTCGTTCCTTCTTACAGCCGTGTAGTATTCCATCGTGTGTATATACCACATTTTATTTATCCACTCATCTGTTGAAGGACATTTGAATTGTTTCCATCTTTTGGCAATTGTGAATATTGCTGCTATGAACATTGGCGTGCAGATGTCTGTTCATGTCACTGCTTTCAGATTTTCTGGGAATATACTGAGAAATGTGATTGCTGGATCAAAGGATAACTCTATGTCTAGTTTTCTAAGGAACTGCGAGACTGTCTTCCAGAGTGGCTGAACCATTATACAATCTGACCAACAATGATAAAGAGTTCCAATTTCTCCACATCCTGCCCAGCATTTGTAGTTAACTGTTTGTTTAATGGCAGCCATTCTAATTGGTGGGAGATGGTATCTCGTAGTGGTCTTAATTTGCATCTCTCTAATAGCTAGTGAAGATGAACATTTTTTTTTCATGTGTTTTTTGGCTGCTTGTATTTCCTCTTCAGAGAACTGTCTTTTCATACCTTTTACCCATTTTATAATTAGGCTGTCTGTAATATTGTCATTGAGTTGTAGGATTTCTTTATGTATGCAAGATATCAGTCTTTTGTCAGATACATGGTTTCCAAAAATTTTTTCCCATTGAGTTGGCTGCCTCTCACGTCTATAGCTTTTATGGTCCTGTTGTTATCTCATGCTGCTTTTGTCTGGAATGCAAATTCTGGGAGGAGAGTCACCCTGGGAAGGATTTTCCCAATTGGTCTTTCCCAGCCAAGAAAGGTCCAGGGACCCATGAAGGGCATGCAGAATGGCTCCTAAGTGTCCTGTGGAGGGGTTCAGCAAGGGTGCTAAGAGCTTCCCTAATGGCTCTCCAAAGCTGACCTTTACTGGCCTGCCCAGAAAATGCAGCCCTTCAGCTAACTTTCTTTTACAGCTCCTAGTAAGTCCTGTGTCTTTAAAGCTCTATCACCTCTGCCCATGTCTGAAGAGGAGTGAAACAGTGGCTGCTACTGCCTTTGTCCAGGGCAGGTTGAAGCAATAGATGCCCTCAGAGCTGGGACCCAGCAATCCAAATTCACTTATCAAAAGCTGTATCTGTGGTCAGCCATGCACACCCCTGTTCTTGGGGAAGAGGATTTTTATGTCCCTTTTGGTTTGTAGCAGCTATTCAGAAACTGGACCTCTTGGTGGCCTGCTATGAGAGTGGGGGATGGATGCTAGTAGGCACCACAGAGAGAGAGCAGTTTGCTGGTCTTTACCATAATTTATCAGCCTCTTCCTCTGGCACTTCCCTAGATGCTGTGCAGTGTTCTTCTGGCCTCTGGAGTTTCAAAATAGTTTCGTACAGTTCCTGCCTGGCTGATAGTTGTTTTGGTGGGAGAACTGAGTCCTGGAGCTCCCTATTCTGCCACCTTCCCTGGAAGTCCCTAATGCCTCTTTTAATCCCTGACAGTTATCCCTGTTCTGAATCTGCTTTGTCTGAAATTAACATAGCTATCTAGCTATCTTTTGATTAGTGTTAGCATAGCATATCTTCCTCCATCCCTTTACTTTGAACTATCTGAGTCTATATTTAAAGTGGGTTTCTTATGGACAACCATGTAGTTGGGTCTTGTTTTTATCCACTCTGATAATCCCTTTTTTAATTGGTGTATGCACTGGTTTAGATGTATTATGTCCCCTCAAACACCATTATCTTTGATGCAGCCTTGTGTGAGCAGGAAACTTATTGGTGTTGATTGGTTGGAGACTTTTGATTGGATGTTTCCATGGAGATGTGATCACTCAACTGTGGGCAAGATCTTTCACTGGATAATTTCCATGGAGGTGTGGCCCTGCCCATTTGGCATGGGCCTTGATTAGTTTACTGGAGCACTGTATAAGCTCAGACAGAAGGAGCAAGCTTGCTACAGCCAAGAGGGACACTTTGAAGAATGCACGGAAGCTGAGAGAGTAGCTGCAGATGAGAGACAGTATGAAGACTGCCATTGAAAGCAGACTTTTGCTCTGGAGAAGCTAAGAGGAAAAACGCCCCAAGAGAAACTAAGAGTGACATTTTTTAGGAACTGCAGCCTAGAGAGGAACATCCTGGGAGAAAGCCATTTTGAAACCAGAACTCTGGAGCAGATGCCAGCCACATGCCTTCTCAGCTAATAGATTTTCTAGACACCATTGGCCATCCTCCAGTGAAGGTAAATGATTCTTGATGACTTACCTTGGACACTTTATGTCCTTAAGACTGTAACTGTGTAACCAAATAAACCCCCTTTATAAAAGCTGATCCATTTCTGGTGTTTTGCAAAAAAGGCAGCATTAGCAAACCAGAACAGTGTATATAGACCATATGCATAAAAGTGTTTATTGATATATTTGGATTAATATTTATCATGTTTATAATTGTTTTCTATTTGTTGCATTTTTTCTGTTTCTTTTTTCTTCCATTCTCTTTAACCTGCTTTTAATTGAGCATTTTTGATGATTCCATTTTCTCTCCTTTTTTAGTAAATCAATTGTACTTCTACCAAAAAAAAAAAAAAAAAAAAGAAACTTTAGTGGTTGTCCTAGAGTTAGTAGTATACATTTACAACTAATCTAAATCCATTTTCAAACAACACTATATCACTTCATAGCTAGTGCACGAGTATTCCTAATTCCTCCCTCCTGTCCCTTATAACATTGTTCTCATTCAATTCACTTATCCATATGATATACTCACCCAATACGTTGTTCCTATTATTACTTTGAACAGTTATCTATTACATTAAAAATAATAAAAACAAAAGATTTTATTTTACTTTCATTTGTTCCTTCTCTGATGTGCTTCCTTTCTTTATGTAGATCTAAGTTTCTGAACTATATTATTTCCTTCTCCCTGAAGAACTTCTTTACACATTTCTTGCAGAGCAGGTCTGCTGGTGATGAATTCCCTTGGTTTTTGTTTGTCTGATAAAGTCTTTAATTTTTAAAGATAATTTTGCTGGATATAGAATTTTAGGTTGGTGTTTTTTTCTTTCATTACTTTAAATACTTTGCTCCATTCTTTTTGCTTATATGGTTTTTTGATGAGAAATCTGCTGTAATTCTTATTCACTTTCCTCTATAGACAAGTTTTTTCCACCCCTCTGGTGTCTTTCAAGATTTTTCTTTTGTTTTCTGCAGTTTGTATATGATATCTCCACATGAGGTATTTTGGTGTTTATCCTGGTTGGTCTGAGCTTCCTGAATCTGTGGTTTGGTGTCTGTCATAAATTTTGGAAAATTCTCAACCATTATTACTTCAAAGATTTCTTTGCAACATCTTTTCTTTCTAGTATTCCAATTATAGTTTGAAATTGTCCCACAGTTCTTGGATATCTGTTCTGTTTTTTCTTTCCTTTTTTCCTCTTTGCATTTCAGTTTGAAAAATTTCTACTGACATATCTTCAAGATCACTGATTCTCTCCTTGGCCATGTCCAATCTCCTGATGAGTCTGTCAAAGGCATCCTTCATTTCTGTTACAGTGTTTTTGATTTCTAGCATTTCCTTTTGATTCTTTCTTAGAATTTCCATCTCTATCCTTACTTTAACCACTTGTTCTTGTATGTTGCTTAAATTTTCTACTAATGCCTTTAACATATTAATCAGTTATTTAAAATTTTGTTGGATAATTCCAAAATCTATGTCATATCTGATCCTTATTTTGTCTTTTCAGACTATGTTTTTTCTTGCCATTTAGCATGCCTTGTAATTTTTTGTTGAAAGCTGGACATGATTATTAGGTAATGGGAACTGACTTAGTTTGCCAGGGCTGCTGTAACAAAGTACCACAGAACGATTGGCTTAAACAGCAGCAATTTGTTGTCTCACAGTTTTGGAGGCTAGAAGTCCAAAATCAGGATGTTGCATGATCATGCGTTCTCTGAAGTCTATAGCATTACAGTGGTATCTTGCCAGTAATATGTAACTCAGTCTCTATCTCTGTCACATGGCAGCCTGTCTCCTTCTGTCTCCTACTACTGTGGTCAGATTTCCCCAGGAGTCTCTTGCCCTCATGCTTGTCCACACTCATCTTCCAACAATTCACCAAATCCACCATTTAAGCCTTCCTGTCAGTTTATGGTTCCAGTAACTCGAGCCCATCTCAGCTATGATTCTCGGTATTAGCCCATCGTCCAGATTTCAGAGTGGTAGTTTGCCCTAACACCTCAATTCTCTGATGGACCAAAAAAAAGATTTTCTGTTTGTTCAGCTTTTTTCTTGTTGTAAGGATGGGAGAGAGGTCTTTCAGCCTCTTTAAAATGTTGGAACTGTGATCAGAAGTCCCTGCACATTTATTTTTCACAAATTTGAGATCATTCTATGCTCTGGTTTGTATAGTGATATTAAAAAAAAAGTTTTCATTTGCTACGAGAATGTTCCCACTTTATGAAAATTCCATATAAACTTTGTTTAAAATATTCTATAAATTCCCTAACTTTGCTCTGGACCAATGCTGTCTCATAGAACTTTTCTGTGATAGTGGAAATGTTCTATATCTGTGCTGTACAATGTGGTAGCCACTAGCCACATATGGCTATAGAGTTCCTCAAATCAACTGAAGACATGGATTTTAAATTTCACTTATTTTTAGTTAATTTAAATTTAAATAGCCATATGTGGCCACACGTGGCCAGTGGCTACCATATTGAACAGCACAGCTAGTAGACTCACTAGCCTTTCAAGCTCTTGAACTTACAAGTTTTTTTCTTCCTGGGGCCTTCACACATACTCTTTCCTCTGAATAAAACAATCTTCCCTTGACTTATTTCATGGAAAACTCATTTCTGTTCTAGAGACTTCTCATATATATCACTACATCAGAGTAGTCTTGCTGGCCTCTCTACTCAATTAGATTACCCTTCCCTCTTATTCTTCCTCATTAAAGCCTCCTGTTTCTTTCATAATACTTACCTAATTTGTGATTATACATTCATGTGTGTGCATATTTATTTAATGTCTATCTCTTTTGGCAAACTGTAAGCTCCATAAGAACAGAAACATACTTATATTGTTCATCATTATATGTCTGGTACCCCACATAAGGCCTGGCATGTATTAAAATGTCAATAAACAAAGGCAAAATAGTGGGTGGGGCCAAAGTTACAGACTTCCTGGGCTCTGGGTCTGGGAGCAGGCATGGCAGCTGGAAGTTTATGTCCTAGGAGTAAAAATGACAAAAAAGGTTGTGTGAGAGATAGGGGATCAAAGCCAGGGCCTAGGATGGGGCTCACCAACTTGTTAAAGAGGTTGGGGAAAATGCCTTTGATTATTTTCTCTGGTAGTGGTGGGCAAATTATGGCCTACTGGTCAAATCCAGTTCTCTGCCTGTTTTCATAAATAAAGTTTTATTGGAATACAACCATATTCATTCTTTTACTAATTGTCTATGATTGCTTTCATATCATAATGGTCGAATTGGTTAGTTGTGAAAAAGACAGTATGGCCTGCAAAGCCTAAATTATTTACCATGTGGCCTTTAACAAAAAATGTTTGCTGACCCATCCTAGAGTACAACTATAAACAACTTGCTGCCTAGGTGGTGAGGAGACAAAGAAGTAGCCTATGACCAAGAACCAAATTTAGTTTCCCACTGCTTCTGTGAATCAATTTGGAAAAATCTCAAGATCACC
This sequence comes from Choloepus didactylus, assembly GCF_015220235.1. Taxonomy (NCBI): domain Eukaryota; kingdom Metazoa; phylum Chordata; class Mammalia; order Pilosa; family Megalonychidae; genus Choloepus; species Choloepus didactylus. Next base: position 79,769,710 of record NC_051307.1, read on the forward strand.
ATTGGTCTGGAATTATAAGACAGAGGACCTGGGTAGTAGCAACTGAAAAACCACTGGACATAGAGAGACCAAAACCAGATCATACTGTGCAAATTGTGCCTGCAAACCAAAATTCTAAATCACACAAGAAATAAGATGCCAGTAAAGGCAGTCAATAAAAATCAACCATTGGAACATGAGTTAATTTGAAATGAAATTCACTTTCTGGAGCACACCTGCAAAGATTTTTAAACAAGTATATTTATGATGCTCAAAGAGAAGTGAAGAATTGATTCCACTTAAAAAAAGCAAGAAGTTATGAAACAAAATAAGTAGAAATGCAGCAAGGACAGGTAGATATGAAAAAGAACCAAAAAATGTATTTTCAGAGCACAGTATATACATATAGTTTAAAAGCCCAAAACCCGGTACTATATGGATTGCAATATCTGCATATGTAGCAAAAACTTAAAATTGGGCAGGGAAGGAGGAAAATGATATCATGGAGGATTAATTTAGTGCATTTGTGATTTATTCTTTCTTTTTAAAAGATCCAAAATGAATATTGCAAAATGTAAATATTTGGTAAAGTTATTAGGTACAGGTATTATTCTCTAAAGTTTTCTGAATGTTTGAAATATTTCATGCTATTTTCAAAAGTGAAATGTCATGTAAGTGGACAGCAATATTTTTATCTCATGGACCACTCCCAGGGTTGCAGAACTTAGTGTTTCTGCCAGTTAGATGTACCAACTCCCCTGTCTTAGTTTCTCTCCTCTTTGAAGTCCTTTTAGGGGTTAGTGTTACCAAGGAAGGACTCTCTGCTCGATGTACACAGAGGCCAATACTAATGCATTGGGATTTTTTTTTTATCTTCATTTTATTGAGATATATTCACATACCACGCAGTCATACAAAACAAATCGTACATTCGATTGTTCACAGTACCATTACATAGTTGTACATTCATCACCTAAATCAATCCCTGACATCTTCATTAGCACACACACAAAAATAACAAGAATAATAATTAAAGTGAAAAAGAGCAATTGAAGTAAAAAAGAACACTGGGCACCTTTGTCTGTTTGTTTGTTTGTTTCCTTCCCCCATTTTTCTACTCATCCATCCATAAACTACACAAAGTGGAATGCGGTCCTTATGGCTTTCCCAATCCCATTGTCACCCCTCATAAGCTACATTTTTATACAATTGTCTTTGAGATTCATGGGTTCTGGGTTGTAGTTTGATAGTTTCAGGTATCCACCACCAGCTACCCCAATTCTTTAGAACCTAAAAAGGGTTGTCTAAATTGTGCGTAAGAGTGCCCACCAGAGTGACCTCTCGGCTCCTTTTGGATTCTCTCTGCCACTGAAGCTTATTTCATTTCCTTTCACATCCCCCTTTTGGTCAAGAAGATGTTCTCCGTCCCACGATGCCAGGTCTACATTCCTCCCCAGGAGTCATATTCCATGTTGCCAGGGAGATTCACTCCCCTAGGTGTCTGATCCCACGTAGAGGGGAGGGCAGTGATTTCACCTTTCAAGTTGGCTTAGCTAGAGAGAGAGGGCCACATCTGAGCAACAAAGAGGCATTCGGGAGGAGGCTCTTAGGCACAATTATGGGGAGGCCTAGCCTCTCCTTTGCAGCAACCGTCTTCCCAAGGGTAAAACCTATGGTAGAGGGCTCTACCCATCAAACCACCAGTCCCCTATGTCTGTGGTCATGTTAGCAACCATCCAGGTGGGGTAGGCCAATACCCCTGCATTCTCCACAGGCTCCTCAAGGGGGCTCTACATATTTTGTTCCTTGTTTTTTTTTTTTTTTAAATCAACTGTATGAAAAAAAAAAAAAAAAAAAATACAATAAAAGAACATTTCAAAGAGACCATAACAAGGGAGTAAGAAAAAGACAACTAACCTAAGATAACTGCTTAACTTCCAACATGTTCCTACTTTACCCCAAGAAAGTTACATAATATAGCAACATTTCTGTGAACTTGCTCCTACTATATCCATCAGAAATTAACAGACCATAGTCATTCCTGGGCATCCCCAGAACATTAAATAGCATATCTGTTCTTCTTGGATTACTGTTCCCCCTTCCTTAATTGCTCTCTATTGCTAGTTCCCCTACATTCTACATTATAAACCATTCGTTTTACATTTTTCAAAGTTCACATTACTGGTAGCATATAATATTTCTCTATCTGTGCCTGGCTTATTTCGCTCAGCATTATGTCTTTAAGGTTCATCCTTGTTGTCATATGTTTCTCGAGGTCATTCCTTCTTATTGCCGTGTAGTATTCCATCGTGTGTATATACCACATTTTATTTATCCACTCATCTGTTGAAGGACATTTGGGTTGTTTCCTTCTCTTGGCAATTGTGAATAATGCTGCTATGAACATTGGCGTGCAGATATCTGTTCCTGTCACTGCTTTCCGATCTTCCGGGTATATACCGAGAAGTGCAATCGCTGGATTGAATAGTAACTCTTTATCTAGTTTTCTAAGGAACTGCCAGACTGACTTCCAGAGTGGCTGAACCATTATACAGTCCCACCAACAATGAATAAGAGTTCCAATTTCTCCACATCCCCTCCAGCATTTGTAGTTTCCTGTTTGTTTAATGGCAGCCATTCTAATAGGTGTTAGATGGTATCTCATTGTGGTCTTAATTTGCATCTCTCTAATAGCTAGTGAAGCTGAACATTTTTTCATGTGTTTCTTGGCCATTTGTATTTCCTCTTCAGAGAACTGTCTTTTCATATCTTTTGCCCATTTTATAATTGGGCTGTCTGTACTATTATCATTGAGTTGTAGGATTTCTTTATATATGCAAGATATCAGTCTTTTGTCAGATACATGGTTTCCAAAACTTTTTTCCCATTGAGTTGGCTGCCTCTTTAACTTTTTGAGAAATTCCTTTGAGGTGCAGAAACTTTTAAGCTTGAGGAGTTCCCATTTATCTATTTTTTCTTTTGTTGCTTGCGCTTTGGGTGTAAAGTCTAGGAAGTGGCCGCCTAATACAAGGTCTTGAAGATGTTTTCCTACATTATCTTCTAGGAGTTTTATGGTACTTTCTTTTATATTGAGATCTTTGGTCCATTTTGAGTTAATTTTTGTGTAGGGGGTGAGGTAGGGGTCCTCTTTCATTCTTTTGGATATGGATATCCAACTCTCCCAACCCCATTTGTTGAAAAGACCATTATGACTCAGTTCAGTGACTTTGGGGGCCTTATCAAAGATCAGTCAGCCATAGATCTGAGGGTCTTTCTCTGAATTCTCAATTCGATTCCATTGATCTATATGTCTATCTTTGTGCCAGTACCATGCTGTTTTGACCACTGTGGCTTTATAATAAGCTTCAAAGTCAGGGAGTGTAAGTCCTCCCACTTGGTTTTTCTTTTTTAGAGTGTCTTTAGCAATTCGAGGCATCTTCCCTTTCCAAATAAATTTGATAACTAGCTTTTCCAAGTCTGCAAAGTAGGTTGTTAGAATTTTGATTGGGATTGCATTGAATCTGTAGATGAGTTTGGGTGGAATTGACATCTTAATGACATTTAGCCTTCCTATCCATGAACATGGAATATTTTTCCATCTTTTAAGGTCCCCTTCTATTTCTTTTAGTAGAGTTATATAGTTTTCTTTGTACAGGTCTTTTACATCTTTGGTTAAGTTTATTCCTAGGTACTTGATTTTTTTAGTTGCTATTGAAAATGGTATCTTTTTCTTGAGTGTCTCTTCAGTTTGTTCATTTCTAGCATATAGAAACATTACTGACTTATGTGCATTAATCTTGTATCCCACTACTTTGCTAAATTTGTTGATTAGCTCTAGTAGCTGTATTATCGATTTCTCAGGGCTTTCCAGATATAAGATCATATCATCTGCAAACAATGACAGTTTTACTTCTTCTTTTCCAATTTGGATGCCTTTTATTTCTTTGTCTTGCCGGATTGCCCTGACTAGCACTTCCAGCACAATGTTGAATAACAGTGGTGACAGCGAGCACCCTTGTCTTGTTCCTGATCTTAGAGGGAAGGCTTTCAGTCTCTCACCATTTAGTCCTCTGCTGGCTGTGGGTTTTTCATATATGCTCTTTATCATGTTGAGGAAGTTTCCTTCAATTCCTACCTTTTGAAGTGTTTTTATCAAAAATGGATGTTGGATTTTGTCAAATGCTTTTTCAGCATCTATTGAGATGATCATTTGATTTTTCCCTTTTGACTTGTTAATGTATTGTAATACATTGATTGATTTTCTTATGTTGAACCATCCTTGCATGCCTGGAATGAGCCCCACTTGGTCATGGTGTATGATTTTTTTAATGTGTCTTTGGATTTGATTTGCAAGTATTTTGTTGAGGATTTTTGCATCTATATTCAGTAGGGAGATTGGCCAGTAGTTTTCCTTTTTTGTAGCATCTTTGCCTGGTTTTGGTATTAGATTGATGTTAGCTTCATAAAATGAGTTAGGTAGTGTTCCATTTTCTTCAATGTTTTGAAAGAGTTTGAGTAAGATTGGTGTCAGTTCTTTCTGGAAAGTTTGGTAGAATTCCCCTGTGAAGCCATCTGGCCCTGGGCATTTATTTGTGGAAAGATTTTTGGTGACTGATTGGATCTCTTTGCTTGTGATGGGTTGATTGAGATCTTCTATTTCTTCTCTGGTCAGTCTAGGTTGTTTATATGTTTCCAGGAAATTGTCCATTTCCTCTACATTATCCAGTTTGTTGCCATACAGTTGTTCATAGTATCCTCTTATAATTTTTTAAATTTCTTCAGGATCTGCAGTTATGTCACCTTTTTCATTCATTATTTTGTTTATATGGGTCTTCTCTCTTTTTGATTTTGTCAGTCTAGCTAGGGGCTTGTCAATCTTGTTGATCTTCTCAAAGAACCAACTTTTGGTGATATTTATCCTCTCTATTGTTTTTTTGTTCTCTATGTCATTTATTTCTGCTTTAATCCTTGTTATTTCTTTTCTTGTACTTGGTTTAGGATTGGTTTGCTGTTCATTTTCTAGCTTCTTCAGTTGATCCATTAGTTCTTTGATTTTGGCTCTTTCTTCCTTTTTAATATATGCGTTTAGTGCTATAAATTTCTCCCTCAGTACTGCTTTTGCTGCATCTCATAGGTTTTGGTATGTTGTGTTCTCATTTTCATTCGTCTGTATATATTTAGCAATTTCTCTTGCTATTTCTTCTTTAACCCACTGATTGTTTAGGAGTGTGTTGTTTAACCTCCAGGTATTTGTGAATTTTCTAAGTCTCTGATGGTTATTGACTTCTAATTGTATTTCTTTGTGGTCAGAGACTGTGCTTTGAATAATTTCAATCTTTTTAAATTTATTGAGGCTTGTTTTATGTCCCAGCATATGATCTATTCTGGAGAAAGTTCCGTGAGCACTAGAAAAGTATGTGTATCCTGGTGATTTGGGATGTAATGTTCTGTATATATCTGTTAAATCTAATTCATTTATCAGATTGTTTAGGTTTTCAATTTCCTTATTGGCCTTCTGTCTGGTTGATCTATCTATAGGAGAGAGTAATATGTTGAAGTCTCCCACAATTATTGTGGAAACATCAATTGCTTCCTTTAGTTTTGCCAGTGTTTCTCTCATGTATTCTGTGGCACCTTGATTGGGTGCATAGACATTTACGATTGTTATTTCTTCTTGCTGAATTTCCCCTTTTATTAGTATGTAGTGGCCTTCTTTGTCTCTCAAAACATCCCTGCATTTGAAGTCTATTTTATCTGAGATTAATATTGCTACACCTGCTTTCTTTTGGCTGTAGCTTGCATGAAATATTTTTTTCCATCCTTTCACTTTCAATTTCTTTGTGTCTCTGTGTCTAAGATGAGTCTCTTGTATGCAACATATTGATGGTTCATTTTTTTTGATCCATTCTGTGAATCTATATCTTTTAATTGGGGAGTTTAATCCATTTACATTCAACGTTATAACCGTGAAGGCATTTCTTGAATCAGCCATCTTCCTTTGGTTTATGGTTGTCATATATATTTTTCCCCTCTCTCTATTAATGTCCTTTATTGTACCCATACCGAATCTCTTTAGTACTGAACCTTTCTCCAAGAATCTCTGTCCTTTCTTTGTTTCTCTGTCTGTAGGGCTCCCTTTAGTATCTCCAGTAGGGCAGGTCTCTTGTTAGCAAATTCTCTCAGCATTTGTCTGTGAAAAATTTAAGCTCTCCCTCAAATTTGAAGGAGAGCTTTGCTGGATAAAGTATCCTTGGTTGGAAATTTTTCTCACTCAGAATTTTGAATATATCGTGCCACTACCTTCTCGCCTCCATGGTGGCTGCTGAGTAGTCACTACTTAGTCTTATGTTGTTTCCTTTGTATGTGGTGAATTGCTTTTCTCTTGCTGCTTTCAGAACTTGCTCCTTCTCTTCTGTATTTGACAGTGTGATCAGTGTCTCGGAGCGGGTTTATTTGGATTTATTCTATTTGGAGTTCGCTGAGCATTTATGATTTGTGTATTTATATTGTTTAGAAGATTTGTGAAGTTTTCCCCAGCAATTTCTTTGAATAGTCTTCCTAGACCTTTACCCTTTTCTTCCCCTTCTGGAACACCAATGAGTCTTATATTTGGACATTTTATATTATCTACCATATCTCTGAGGTCCGTTTCAATTTTTTCAATTTTTTCCCCATTCTTTCTTTTATGCTTTCATTTTCCATTCTGTCATCTTCCAGGTCACTGATTCGTTTTTCAACTTCCTCTAGTCTTGTATTATGAGTGTCCAGAATCTTTTTAATTTGGTCAACAGTTTCTTTAATTTCCATAAGATCATCTATTTTTTTATTTAGTCTTGCAATATCTTATTTATGCTCTTCTAGGGTCTTCCTGATATCCTTTGTATCCCGTACTATGGTCTCATTGTTCATCTTTAGTTCTTTGAGTAGCTGCTCTAAGTGCTGTGTCTCTTCTGATCTTTTGATTTGGGTGCTTGGGCTTGGATTATCCATATCGTCTGTTTATTTCATATGCTTTATAATTTTCTGTTGTTTTTGGCCTCTTGGCCTTTGCTTAACTTGTTAGGGTTCTTTTAGGATTTGTAGACCAATTGAAGTCCTTATCTCTAATTTGTCAGTTCTACAGCTTTGTGGAGTACACTTTCTCTAAGTAACCAGCAGGTGGCATCCACGAGCCACCTGTTCTCCACAAGCCAGTTCTCCCCTGCTTTGCCTTTGTAGTGAGTGGGGGAGTGAGTCTTGTGGGGTCCAATTGGTGTACCAAGCTTGTGTGTGTAGTTGGTGTTGCCCGCCCTGTATATGGGGCGTGTGTCTGGGCGGTCAGGGAGGAGGGGTGGCTCTAACAATCAAATCTCCCTGGTGATCCTGGAGTTTTAAAGCTGCTGCAATAGTGTAATCCTTCAGTTCAGTCCTGCCACAGTTTGTCTCTGCCACTGACCCACAAGTCCCTGGTATTGGCGTATGGCTCCTGGGACTTGCGAGTATTTCCCTCTTCCAGGCCGTACACCACCTGGTCCTCTGTTGAGGGATGACTGTGCTATATCACAGGTTAGTGCCATCCCCCCAGGGTGGTTCTGGGCTGCTGGGCTGTGTAGGGAGGCTCCCAGTCTGCTGAAATGATGGTTGAATGGGGCTTTGTTAATTCACACTGCTCCACCTTCCCAACTCTGGGGCAATCAACTGAGGTTGCAGGGAAGGCTAATGTCCACGCCCAGTTTTGTGGTGTGTGCCTGTTATTTGAAGCACTTCCGTCACACTGGGTTGTCTGGGGCAGCTCTGGGCTATGGGGCTGGCGATGGGCAGGAGTGTTTCCTGTCCACCAGGATGATGACTGTGAGGAGACACCCCACTTTTCTTGGGAAGTTGTGGTGTTTAGTAAATTTTCTCAGCCAGTAGATTATTGCCTTTTATCTCAGAGCTCTCTTAGTTCTGCTCTTGTCTTGACCTGCCCAAATTGCAAGTCTTTGAAGCTTTCTGTATTGGGCTTCTTAGAGTAATTGTTTTAGAAAAAGAAAAAAGGATTAAAAAAAAAAAAAAAAGGGCCGTCCTCACAGATCTAATGGGTTATTGAAATGCTAAGAGACAAAGCCATTAGGGCCATTAAGGAAAGGTCCACAGGGCAGAGAGATCAGCTTTTCTTTGAGATTTGCCTATGAGCCTCAGGGCCTGAGCTCTGCCCTTACCCTTTTTATGTTCACCAGAACTGCAAAAACCTCCGCTTTTATTTTGGAGTTTTTCGTGCTGTTTTTTTCTATGCCTGTCTCCTCTCTGCTGAGCTGGCTGCTCTCAGATTCTCTGGTGGCTGGTCTCAGTCTATCTAGGATTGGAGTTTGGATCAGTAGAATAAGTTTCCGATAAGGGCTGCCACTGCAGTTCTCCCTTCTCCTTCCCGGAGCTGACAGCTCCTCCTCCCACAGAACTGAGCCTGGCAGGGAGGAGTGTGGGTCCCCTGGCCACAAAAACTTACAGATTTTGCTGATTTCAGCAGTTCAACGTGTTCATGAGTGTTGTATGAAGTATGCCCAAAGTCAGATTGCTCTGTGGTGTCCAGTCCACACAGTTCCTGGCTTTCTACCTACTTTCCTAGAGGAGTAACTAAAACATACAGCTCACCAGTCCGCCATCTTGCCCCACCTCTGCATTGGGATTTTGAGAAAAGAAGAAGCTTTAATGCAAGGTCAACCTTCATGGAGATAGGAGACAAGGCTCAAATCTGTCTCTTTAAGCTGGGGGAGAAGCAGGATTTTATTGAGCTTGAGTTGGGATGGCTTTGGGATGATGTGATTTTGGGGTGGTGAGATGACATCAGTCTGGAGGCAGGGTTCAGTGGAGCATGTGCAGTGGAAGATTATGCCTGCCCATCCATCACATGATCAAAAATGGCAGCCTTAGCATGATGAAGGGCAGAATTCTTAGTATTATAATTAAGAATAGGTTACTTTGGGTCAGAATTTTGTTGCTTTGTGCATGTGTGGGTAGGGGTAGCCAGAATCCTTTCATCCATTTTGAACTGGCTTACAGGATAGAAGTGAAAAAATAGGTACTAAGTGGGATAAGGCGTTAGGAAGGACTGGAGGTGACTGCTAGAGGCATTAGCAGGGCATGGCCAGGATAATCAAGGGGAGTGGTCCAGGGGGCAAGACAAGGGGCTTGTTGCCAATTTCATTAGGATGAGGTGATGTCTATATAACCACCAGGGCAGCCCAAGAACCGGGAGTTTATTTGTTCTATTTTTTTATCCTGTCAGAAATTAAAATTCATATTCTGATTTCCACCTCCAGGGTGTTGCTTATCAATTAATGTAACTGATAGAAGTGATATAGACAATACCCTGGGGACCCTCAGAATAGAAAAAATTCATGCCCTCGTTCTTGAACTCCACCTCAAGTTTCCTCTTGAAATTTGAAATCCCCCACTGAGGTGGCAAAGCCAGATAGCCAAGCAATACAATAGTTACTTTTGGCCCAATACAAAATGAAGCCCACCTGCCTTAACCCTACCCCTAGAAGATGGACAACCCCCCATCCAATCAATAGGACCCAAAGTTCTTCTTTTATGGCTATAAATATCTCTCATCACCCCTACAAGCTCCAAGCTGATCTCATTTTCACAAATGGTCTGGCTTCCTTGCTATAGCAAAATTTTTGTTGACCCAAATAAAATGCTGTAATCTGCCACACAACTCCTATTTGTCTTTTGAAATAAATAAAAGAGTAGTGTAAGAACTTTGAAATTTCTCCTGTATTTCCTCAGGGTCAAACCTGATAAAGGTTTGAAGGTGCAGAGGTGGTAGCATGGAAATGGGTGGGATGGAGTTACTAAGCAAGCTTTTGGTTTTCTTCTTCATTGAAAAGATTTAACTCCTCTTTCTAGCCTTTCACTGAATTCTTTCTTTTTCTTTCACACTAACAGATAATTCAGTTTCTCTCTCACTTTTTTCTAAAGTATTATTTAGTTTATTTTAATTTGATAAAGCTGTTTTCCTACGTCCTTTTTATTTCTGCTCTACAAGAGTTGCAGACTCTTTGCCCCCTCACTGCCCCACTTCTTGCAAACCTTACTAAGCCCTTCCCTTATTTCTTCCCTCCTCCCCCATCTCAGTCTTCTAGACTGGTCTTGTCTATAATACTTTCAAAATTGAAATAAATCATCTGAGAGAATAGTAACATTTTAATCTCATGAAGCACTCCTGTTTCCTCTGCTTTTACTCTCTCTCCGTATGGGTGGGATAAGGCGATTCTTGATATTAAAAACAAAAAACACCCAAAACACAAAAATGCTAAAAAACCTTCAGTGTACCTGCTTTAAAATCCTCTCTGAAGACAGTTTGTTCCTGCCCAGTTTTATACTCAAAAATCCTTTCCTTGATATTTTCAGGCAACATATCTATGATTAAGCACATGTAGTGGCTGTGCTTTTGTATCTGAATCATGCTTTCCAATTTATATTTTCCTACACATTATTTCTGTTAACAATTCTGTAAAGTAGCTAGGACAGAGATCATTGCCCTCATTTTATTGCTGAAGGAGCTGAGGCATGGAGAGATTTACTCCTTAGAGTTTGTCAGCTAAAGAAGTTGGGTTATAATCAGAGTTGATAGAAGCAGGACAATTAGGAAATGGGAATTCTTCAATTGGTCCCACTCATGACCTTCTTTGGAGGCAGGATGGTAGGTGGGTTCACATGGTACAAGAAGTCTTGCTCCAATAAGTGGAAATAAAATAAGTATTGCAGTTCAATAAGAGCACAGAATGGGAGAGAAACCCAGAGACCTCACATCAATCCTGGAAGTAGGCAGGAAAACAACCAGAAGGGAAAAGGACAAAAGGAAGGTGGGAGGGGGAGGAGAGTAAGCAACAGAGAAGGAAAAAGGTGTGAAATAATTTGCCCCTAATTTGTCTTTATGAAAATTGGTATATGAAAATTCCTACTTGAAAATGAGATAAAGAAGTAATTATTTGCATTGCAAATGAACCCTTCACTTCAAAAAGAGTATTTACCACAGGTGTGATTCTGTGATGTGAGACTTTAGAAAGGACTGTGATTTGGGAGAGGTGGGAGATTTAAACAATAAAATTCTGATTATAATGTAATAAGAAATAATTCCAGTGATAAAGGGGGAGACATCTAAAGAAGGCAGTGGTGTATAGGGAGCTCTCTGCTCTCTGTGGAGCTCAGGTTTTTAAAAGGACATGAACAAAAGACAGAGGGAAGGGATCATAGATAAGCTTGAACACAAAAGACTGTCATCAACCTTCTAGAACAGAATAAACAGTACTAAAGTCAGGATTGACTGAGCTTTACAAAAAGTGCTAAAGACCAATGTAAGGACACTTAAGGCTTTGCTTAGAATGATGAGAAGCACAATCCTGGAGCAACTTGCTCTTTGCATAAGTAAGGTGGTATAATGTTAACAAAAGTTAAGTAGATCTGACTTCTTCCTATTGTTTATTTTGCTTCTGTCTTCTACAAGATGCAAAAAGTAGTTGTAATAAGATGAAGAAAATCATATTTCTCTTAGAGAGATCCTGCATTTGGGCAAGTTGTGGAGAGCTCCAGAATGTGGGCATCAATGATAGGAGAAGACTTGGAAACTCCCAAGCTGAATCTGGGAAGAAAGTGGTAAGGAGCTGTCTTAGTTTGCCAGGGCTTCTATGGCAAATACCACAAACTATTTGACTTAAACCACAGGGACTTATTATCTCACGGTTTGGGAGGCTAGAAGTCCAACATCAAGGTATTGGCAAGCTTAAGGCCTCCCTCATTTATTTTGGCCATACCTTAACTAATACTAGCATCTTCCAAAGTTCCTTTAACAAATTGGTTTGCACCCACATGACCATGAGGTTAGTACTTGAACACGTCTTTTGTGGGCCATGATTCAGTCCCCAACAGGAGCAGATATAGGAGGGAGACAAAGCCAGGAAGATAGTGCTCCCCCACCGTCCCCTTCTCTGCTCTGCTCAAATCCTGGGCAAATTCCACTGAAACTCATTAATTGCTTGGTATGAGTGAATTTCTTATGAAAACAGAAGATGGAACTCTGCTGGGCTCCTGAGGGAACCTGGGGAAAATGAAAACAAACTTTCAGATGCAGGAGCCAAAGGAAAAGGACAGAGATATATCACCTTCAGTTATGAAAGGAAGGCAGTGAGAATTAAAGTCTCACATAGGTGAGAGAGTAAGTAAACATAGAATCCCTCAATGGATTTAAGTTTCTAGAACTAGAGGAATTAAATTCCAGGAAATTGAAATAATGGACAGTGCAGAGGGATTCTCAGAGCCTCTATCAGAAATCTGTTAGGAATTACAGCAAATGGGAGTAGTACCTGAAGGCTGAAGGCTTTTCACAAAGGGAAGAGATTTGATTCTACCAACTAGAGATCAGTGGGTGGTTTGAACCCCTCAAAACATGCCCTTAAATTTAATCCATTCTTGTGGGTGTGAAACCTTTGTAAGTAGGACTTTTTAATGAATTCACTTCAGATAAGGTGTGGCCCAGCCCAATCAGGATAGGTCTTAATCTTATTACTGGAGTCCTTTATAAGCAGAATGAAATTCAAACAAGGGAAAGAAAGCCGCTGAAGCAAGAAGCTGAAATTAAATGGAACCCCGAAGAGAATGTGAAGTCAGGAGGTGCCGCCATGTGTCTTGCCATGTGACAAGCTATGGACCAAGGATCACCAGCAGCCAGCCCCAGAACACCACAGTCTTCAGGAAGAAAGCATCACCTTGATGATGCCTTTACTTGGCATCATTGTTTAACCAGACCCATTTCATGGTATTTGTTTGAGCATCCTAGGAAACTAAGACAAACAGTAAGTAAGACATCTATTCCTGTGCAAATGATCAAAGACCAAGACAACCATGGTATATTATTTCTTTTGCCAGGATGGATTTCTGAGTGAGACTGTGACTTAATCCTGGTTAAGACACAAGGGGAAGTCTGCTGGGTGTGTCAGGTAAAGAAATGACAAGAGTGATTGTTCTGCAGTTGGGCATTTTTGTGTTGGTTATGACTGCTGGAACTCCTATGTCATCACTTTGTACCCATGGATGGAGGGAAGCCAATACTCTGAGGATGGCAGAGAAGAGTGATAGATCCGTGATAACACTGCTGAACCACTAAATCAGCCTGCCCTGAAGCTCATTCTACCTGTAGACTTCTTCTTAAATGATATAATAAATTTTCTTATTGTTTAAGACCATTTTAATCAGAATTTTCTGGTATTTGGGGCAAAGGTATCCTAACTGATACAATGGCTTATATCGAATTCAACAAAACATTTCATGGATCTTTTCTTATTGTCTTTAATATAAAAGTAATTTGTGGGCCACTTTAAGTGTATTTGCAGATGGCTGAAAGAGTGGTGATAATTCTAAGGTCCAACAAATATCATACCACTCTGAGGTTTCTGGTCTTAATGTTTTATCAATAACATGACAGCACTCCCTTCAATGTCTTCTGCCATTTGAGGATAATTCAATTGTCAAGGGAAGTCTGAGACAGATGTAGGAATTAAAATTCAAATGACTTAGCAGTCTGGAATCCTGAGGTAAAACCAAGAAGTTGAATAGATTGACAAATACAAGATTTAGCAATAGCTCCAAAAAAAATCTACCTCAGAAGTTCAAGGTGTGAGACTTGATTTAAGAGAACTTCAATGGACAAAATCTGGTGATTTTAGTTGAGCACAGGTAGCGGATGCTATGGTCTGTTGGCTAGCTTCCCTCATCCTAAGGCAATAAATTCTCCAGCTGCTGGGAGTGTTGGTGACTAACAGTGGATGGTCTCAACTGAGTCCCTCTCCAGGAATTGTCCTCAGCCGAAGAGAATCATCTCACCAAGGTCATGCTTCCTCCCTGGAGACAGCTGCTTTCAAAAATTGATTAATATGGCAAGTAAAGCAGCCTGGTCTGTATGCCTAAAGGCGGTTAAGTCCAAAGTGTCACTGAAGATCCAGAGATGTCTATGGTATCTGCTGAAGCTTTTGTTACTGCTGAATCAGAGTTCCTCTTCTCTGCTCAAGCTTCCTTTATCCCACAGGTGTCGATACTGAGAGAACTCCCCAATACACTTTCTACCTGTGAATCTCCAACTCAGAGTTTGTTTCACAAGGCCCCATTATGTCATCATGGTTCCCCTGGTAGAGTGGGGTCATATGAGATCCAGGTAATAAATGTAATACTGGCCCAGATGTGACTCACTGTGGGCCCATGACATCTGTGGACTCATGCAGTGGTTATTTTTTTGGTTCCTTAATATGTACACTCCAATTTATAATTAGAATGGACATAAGTGGTAGTTGGCAGAACCATCTATTGGTTGCTTGACTCATGGAGTGAGAGCTAATATAGTGGGGAAGGCCAAGTGGAAGCCTCTGAACATCCCCTCAAGACAAGATAAGAACTTTACAATATTGTTTTGGCAGGAGTGGGTGGTGAATGCACCACCATTAAAGAATTAAAGGGTACAGGGGTGGTGGTCTCCATTAATTCACCATCTGGTCTCTATGAAAACCTGGAGGATAATGGTGACTGCCACCTATTCAACTTAGTAGCCCTAATTGCAGCTGCTGTGCCAGATGAAATATCTTGATATCTTTTCTAGAACAGATTAATATGGCCTCAAGTATATGGCATAAATCCTTTTATCTGAGTCATATGTTCATTTCCATCCTTGTCAGTAAGGAGGATGAGAAATATATTCACTTGAGAAGAACAGAAGTTTACATCTACACTCTTGCCTCAGGGCTTTGTAGATTTTCCCATGTGCTGACACAGTAAGTTCAAAGGGACCTGGATCATCAGTAACTTCTACAGAATTTCTCATTGTTTCACTGCATCTGTGGCATCACAGTAATCAGACCAAATGAACAAGAAGTAGCAAGTACATTGGAGGCCTTGGTTAGACACATGTAGTCCACAGGGTAGGAGACAAAAAACATTATGAAGTTTCAGGGACTTGCCACCTCAGTGAAGTTTTCAGAAGTCCACTGGGCTGGGGATGTTGGAACGTATCCTTCAAAGTAAACAGCAAATTACTGCATCTTGTACTTCCCACCACTGAGAAGGAAGCTCTGCTTCTGGGGGCAACATATTTCACACTTGGGGATATTGCTCCAGCCCAGGTGAAGCAAAAGGCTACCAGCTTTGGATAAAGTGCAGAGCAGGAAAGGACTTTGCAGTAGACCAGGCTGCAGTGCAAGCAGCTTTGAATTATGGGTCATATGATCTGGTGGACCCTTTGGTACAGAAGTGTTCAGTGATGGGAAGAATGCTGTATTTATGGCAAGCCTCAGTAGGATAACTCAAATAGGCCCTTAGGATTCTGAAACAAGACAGGCTGTCTGGAAGCAGAGAATTAGAAACCTTGCAAAAAAAAACAGCACCTGCTGGGTTACAGGTTCCTGGTAAAAACAGAGCACCTGGCCACAGGACACAGAATGATCATGCAGTCAAAACTGCCAGTCATGAGCTGATTTCTGTCAGACCTCCAAGTCATAAAATCAGGCAAGCCTAGCAGCAATCCATCAAAAGAGAAGAATGGTACATCCAGGATCAGGCATGAGCAGAGCCAAAGAGCACAAATAAACTGTATGAGTAGGTGGCCCGAACTCCCATATCTGCCACTCTTGTGCTGATGCTTCACCCTCAGATCACATTTATGGATGCATGGAGTGAGGGAAAAAGCCGAGTTTGGTTTATGGATAGCTGAGATCAGTATGTGATTGTAAGCCCAAAACAGACCATTGCTATACTACAGGGGTGCAGTCCCACTCAGGGGTGTCCGTGAAATATAGTGATGAGAGGAATTCTTCCCAATGGACAAAGGTTTAGGAAGTGAACCTGTCAAAGAGAAATACTATGAGGTAAGAATATATTTGATTCAATGGCAATGATGAGTAACTTGGCCTGTTAATTCTATACCACCTGGGAAACAGAATGTCTTAACCAGTTGATGTCAGCCAAGTTCTGTCATCAGCCACCCTATGCTGGCACAATAATCTAATGGAATAGCAAGCAAAGAATAGTGTCACCATCCCAACAAGGATTACTGACCCTGATCATCAGGAGGAGGAAGTACTGCTCTTAGATGGGGACAGAGAAGAAAATACCCTTGTCCAATTTTGATGGTAAATGGACAGGTGGAACAACCATGGCCTGAAAAATGGTGGCAAGGGTGTTGGCTATGCGTGGGCCCAGCAACATGGGCTCCCACTCGTTAAGGCTGATCTAATTACTGCCACTGTTGAATATGCAGTTTCCCAGCCACAGACACCAACACTGAGCTCCAATTAGGGCTCCAGCCCTTGAGGAGACCAAACAGCCTCTTAACGGCAAGTTTGTTACACTGGATCCTTACTACCTTGTGATTCATCTTGATCTGAATTGACAGATATTCCAGTATGTATTTACCTTTCTTACCCATACAACCACAGCCAGACAGGGCTCATCAGACCAAGGTAACTGCTTATATTAATGGAGGTGTGGCCATGTGCATGTCCGTGAGATCCACTGCTCCTAGCACACATCATACGACCCAGAAGCTGCCAGACCAGGGGAGCTATAGAACAGCTTTTTGAATGCACAATTGAGGCATCTTCTTGGAGATGATACTTTCTAAGAATGGGGAATCATTCTTTAGACACAGTATGTACTCTAAATCAATGATCATTATATGGTACCGACTTAATCAGTAGAATACATGGATCTGGGAAGCAAGGGGTTGAAATAAGTGCTCCTGCATAACATTACTCTCCCTGACCCATGTGTGGAATTTTGTGCTTCTTGTGCCTGCATATCTGGGTTCTGCAGATTTAGAAGTCCATGTTTGTTTGTTTTTTTGTAACTTTACTGAGGCATACTTTACATATCAAATAAGTCACCCACCTGAAGTGTATAATTCAATGAATTTTATGAAGTTCACCAAGTTGTGCAGCCACCACCATAAATCAGTTTTAAAACATATTTAGCTTCCCTATAAAACCCCTCATGGCCATTTACTATTAATCCCCATCCCTTCTGCATGCCTCAGGCAACCACTCATCTACTATCTGTCTCTATAGATTTGTTTTTCAGGATATTTTGTATAAATGAACTCATTCAATATGTGGTCTGTTTTTTTTTTTTTTTTTTCCTTTTCAATGTGATGTAGTTTTCTTTTATTTTTTTTTATTTTTTTATTTTTTTTAATCATCATTTTATTGAGATATATTCACATACCACGCAGTCATACAAAACAAATTGTACTTTCGATTGTTTACAGTACCATTACATAGTTGTACATTCATCACCTAAATCAATCCCTGACACCTTCATTAGCACACACACAAAAATAACAAGAATAATAATTACAGTGAAAAAGAGCAATTGAAGTAAAAAAGAACACTAGGTACCTTTGTCTGTTTGTTTGCTTCCCCTACTTTTCTACACATCCATCCATAAACTAGACAAAGTGGAGTTTGGTCCTTATGGCATTCCCAATCCCACTGTCACCCCTCATAAGCTACATTTTTATACAACTGTCTTCGAGATTCATGGGTTCTGGGTTGTAGTTTAATAGTTTCAGGTATCCACCACCAGCTACCCCAATTCTTTAGAACCTAAAAAAGGTTGTCTAAAGTGTGCGTAAGAGTGCCCACCAGAGTGATCTCTCGGCTCGTTTTGGAATCTCTCTGCCACTGAAGCTTATTTCATTTCCTTTCACATCCCCCTTTTGGTCAAGAAGATGTTCTCCATCCCACGATGCCGGGTCTACATTCCTCCCCGGGAGTCATATTCCACGTTGCCAGGGAGATTCACTTCCCTGGATGTCTGATCCCACGTAGCGGGGAGGGCAGTGATTTCACCTTTCAAGTTGGCTTAGCCAGAGAGAGAGGGCCACATCTAAGCAACAAAGAGGCATTCAGGAGGAGACTCTTAGGCACAAATACAGGGAGGCCTAGCCTCTCCTTTGCAGCAACCGTCTTCCCAAGGGTAAAACTTATGGTAGAGGGCTCAACCCATCAAACCACCAGTCCCCTATGTCTGTGGTCATGTTAGCAACCATGGAGGTGGGGTAGGCGAATGTGGTCTGTTTTGACTTGCTTCTTTCAATTAGTATAATGTTTCTGAGATTTTTCCATGACATAGTTTGTATCAGTAATGTGTTACTTTTCATTGCTGAATAGTATTCTGTTACATGGATAGAGAACATTTTCTCTTTCCTTTCACTGCTTGATGGGCATTTGGGTTCTTTTCTAACTTTTTCCTATTGTTAATAATGCTGTAAAGAATATTCATGAGCAAGCCTTTGTGTACACATTTCTTTTCATGTCTCTAAGGAATATACCCAGGACTGAAGTCTCTGGGTGATGTGGTAAATTTATGTTTAACTTTTTAAGAAACTGCCAAACTGTTTTCCTTAGTGACTGAACCATTTTACATTACCATCAGCAAAGTATTAGAATTACCATTTCTCTACATATTCTTGAATATTTGTTATTGTTTGTCTTTTTTTAAATTTAATCATTCTAGTGGGTATGAATAGGTATCTCATTGTGATTTTAATTTTCATTTCCCTAATGATGTTGAGCATCTTTTCATATGCTTATAAGCCATTTTATCTTTCTAGGTAAAATGTCTATTAAATATTTTGTCCATTTTTTGGATTGGATTATTTGCTTTCTTATTACTGCGTTGTAAGTGCTCTTTGTATATTCTGCAAATATTTTCTCCCAGTCTATGGCTTGTCTTTTCATTTACTTAATGGTGTCTTTTGTAGTGCAAAAGTTTTGAATTTTGGTGAGGTCCAATTTATAATTTTTTTTCTTTTGTGGGCCATGCTTTTAGTGTCATGTCTAAGAAATCTTTGCCTAACCGAAGGTTTTGAAGATTTTTCCCCATGTTTTCTTCTAAGATTCTTATCATTTTAGGTCTTATATTTACCTCTGTGATCCATTTTGAGTTAATTTTTGTGTATGGTATGAAGTATGGGCTTAAGTTAATGCTTTTCATGTGAATATTCATTATCCCAGCACCATTTCTTAAAAAGGTTCTCTTTTTCCCAAGTAGGTTACCTTTGTTGAAAGTAAAGTGGGAATAAATAAAAGGATTTGTTTCTGGACTTTCAATATTTTTCCATTGATCTATACTGTATGTCTATTCTAATGCCAGTATCATACTGTCTTGATAACTGTAGCTTTATGTTAAATTTTGAAATTAGGAAATAAACATTCTCCAACTTGATTCTTCTTTTACAAATTGTTTTGGCTATTCTAGATCTTTTGCATATAAATTTTGTTATCTGCCAGTGAGTTTCTAGGGAAAAAAAAAGCCTGCTGGATTTTTCATAGGAATTATAATGAATCTATAGTTCAATTTGGAAAGAATTGTTATTTAAAAAATATTGTCTTCTAATCCAAATTCATGAATGTTAGAAGTCCGTGTTCTTGAGGAGTAAATATGTCCATTATAGGACAATAATCCCATTAAGTTTTAAGATATTGCCTCTGCCTAGTTATTTGAAGCTCCTCAAGCCAAGAGGCAAACAGGTATGTAATGGAGCATCCTGGCAGGGGTAATTGAATCCTGATCATTAGGAGAAGCAGGATGCTGTTACATTGTGGGGACAGGGAAGAATACATTGGTCACACGGGTCGTCTACTGAAGTGTCTCTTGGAATCTCCTTGCCTAATTTCGATGGTAAATGGATAAGAACAGCAGGCATGTCCTGAGAAAATCATGGCGACTATAGGCTCAGATGCCCTAGGGTTACTCCACCAGGTAAGCCGTCCAGACCAGCAGAGGTGCTAACAAACGGTGAGGAGAATCTAGACTAGACAGGAGAAGGTGACAATGAGACGCATGTTGGCCTTGAGATCAGTGACAGTGGTGAAGGTTATAGCCCATTCCATTAACTTTCCACTTGTAAATTTCCCCAGGAAGAGAGTTCAACTAGATTCTTGGCAAAGCTTTTTCTAGAACTTATTATATGAAGACATTGGGACCAAGTGGCACCAGGGGTAAACTGTCGTAGATGCTGTGGTGTACCATCCAGATCCCTTCCTCAGGTTTGAGGGATTCCTTTCCCCAGTTGCTAGGAGGGTTGACAGCTGAAGACTTTCAACTGAAGAGAGTCCCCTTGCCTAAATTTTGCCTCCTCCCCGGAGGTAGCCCACATCTAATAACTGACTGGAACCATAAAGGCCCTGCCCACTTTATATCAACTTATCAAAACAGGACAACTTGCTTCTGAGCTGCCTGTGGGATTGTCTTAGTGTGACTGCATCACATTTCAACTCCTCCCACTGCTGAATCCTACTTCCTTCACTCTCCTACAGGTGTTGATCTCTAAGGCATATTCCATTCATCTTACTCATTCTGCATGCAAATCTCCTTCTCAGAGTTTCAGCCTGAGCCCTAAAAAGTCCAGGCAATTTGAGTTGGGTCATTAAAAGATGAATATTCCAATCATAAGGAATAATGAGTCCATAGAACTCTGTACTGGTCAGACAACATTCAGAAGATTATGTTCCATTGGTGCCTTGTATTTTTTTTTTTATTCAGTTTTATTGAGATATATTCACATACCATACAGTCATCCATGGTGTACAATCAACTGTTCACAGTATCTTAATGTAGTTGTGCATTCATCACCCCAAACTATTTTTGAACATTTTCCTTACCCCAGAAAGAATAAGAATAAGAATAAAAAGTAAAAGTAAAAAAGAACTCCCAAATCATTCCCTCCATCCCACCCTATTTTTCATTTAGATTTTGTCCCCATTCTTCTACTCATCCATCCATACACTGGATAAAGGGAGTGTGGTCCACAAGGTTTTCACAATCACACTGTCATCCCATGTAAGCTACATTGTTATACAGTCATCTTCAAGAGTCAAGGCTACTGGATTGGAGTTTGATAGTTTCAGGTATTTACTTCTAGCTATTCCAATGCATTAAGACCTAAAAAAGGTTATCTATGTAGTATGTAAGAATGTCCACCAGAATGACCTCTTGACTCCATTTGAAATCTCTCAGCCAGTGAAACTTTATTTCGTTTCATTTCGCATCCCCCTTTTGGTCAAGAAGATGTTCTCAATCCCACGATGCCGTGTCCAGATTCATCCCTGGGAATCATATCCTGCGTTGCCAGGGAGATTTACACCCCTGGGGGTCAGGTCCCACGTAGGGGGGAGGGCAGTGAGTTCAACTGCCGAGTGGGCTTAGAGAGAGAGGGCCACATCTGAGCAACAAAGAGGTACTCAGGGAGACTCTTCTTTTTTTTTTTTTTTCATTTGGTAAATTTATTGTGGATAAATTGAGCATCCTGACTTTTTGCTGTTAACATTCAAAATATAAATTACTTTGTTAAAGAGATTTTATGCTACCTCTTGGAACTATACACACTTCTTCTGTATGTGTTCCCTTGATTGCATGACAATATTCAAGACAACTTTGTAAATAATATGCAGTTAGTTTTTAATTTCTAACACCTAGTATTTCTAGATGTAGAGAGTCTCACAAAGTATAAGCTATAAATACTTCATTGTAAAATTTCATGGTATCATTCTTTCATGTGAATGTCTTAGCGGTGTAACTGATAAAATTGTAGGGCTTTTGAGCTATGTGTATTTTAGCATGTTTATTACATTGTTAGGGGAAGGAGAAAGGTTTTGTGCATCATCATTGCAGTTTTAGTGCCTGTGTATATTAAAAAACTGCTGTAACTAAATCATAGTTTTGTAGCTGTATTGAGTTGCTGATAGGTCATTCTATAAATATATATATACTTTTTTTTAATATTCATTTTATTGAGATATATTCACATACCATGCAGTCATACAAAACAAATTGTACATTCGATTGTTCACAGTACCATTACGTAGTTGTGCATTCATCACCAAAATCAATCCCTGACACCTTCATTACCACACACACAAAAATAACAAGAATAATAATTAAAGTGAAAAAGAGCAGTTACAGTAAAAAAGAACACTGGGTGCCTTTGTTTGTTTGTTTGTTTTCCTTCCCCCAATTTTCTACTCATCCATCCATAAACTAGACAAAGGGGAGTGTGGTCCTTATGGCTGTCCCAATCCCATTGTCACCCCTCATAAGCTACATTTTTATACAATTGTCTTCAAGATTTGTGGGTTCAGGGAGACTCTTTTTTTTTTTTTAATTCATTTTATTGAGATACATTCACATACCACTCAGCCAGACAAAACAAATCGTACATTTGATTGTTCACAGTACCATTACTAGTTGTACATTCATTACCAAAATCAATCCCTGACACCCTCATTACTACACACACAAAAATAACCAGAATAATAATTAAAGTGAAAAGGAGCAACTAAAGTAAAAAAGAACACTGGGCGCCCTTGTCTGTTTGTTTCCTTCCCTCAGGGAGACTCTTATGATGCCTTGTGTTTTAAGAGAAACACTAACAGCGCAGATCCATCCAGAGGAAAGCAACCAAGATGGAGGGTGTAAGAAAATATTACTTAAGTAGAGATCAAGGAATTGAAATGTTGGAGAACTGTCTTAAATCCCACAAAGACTGTCATGGGGAAGATGGAATAGAGGTTTTTGTGCTACTTCAGAGAAAAAGAATAAAGATCAAAGGGTGGATTTTATAAGGAGGTTGATTTTGGTTTAAGGGAGGGAGGAATTTCCTAAAGGGGAAAGCTATTCAACCCTAACCTGTCACATACCTTGTGAAGGAGTGAGTCAGCTCCCTAACACAGCTGGGTGACCATGGATCAGAGATGGGAGGGAGGATCTCTGCAAAGATTGGGGGACTGGGCTAGAGTTCCTTCCAACTCTCAAATCCCTTGATTGTAGGTTGTGATAAATTATAAGCTTTTAAAGTTTCTTTATCTCAGGGAATTTGAAATCTGCTCAAAGCATAATGCAAGGCTTAATGATATCAAGTTTCTTAAAGGGAATAACACTCTCCTTCACTTTTATCAGTCTAGAGTACTGCATGGAGTAGGAGAAATAACATAATATTCTCTCTTAGCTTTTTTCAACCTCAATGAATTTGTTGTTGAATTCCTTTTTAAGATATAGAGAAGCAACTACAGATTTTCTTTGAACATCTTTGACTTTTATTATAAGCATGTTTACAAGTTTTTAGGTCTCAGAGGATAATTCATATTCTTCTAAAGTTATTTTTAGCCTGTCTTATCACAGCCTTAGGAAATCAGACTTGCCACTTTTACTAATAAGAAAGTGAAGCTCCAGAAAGTTTGCAGACTTGATCCAGGCCCCTAAAGGGGGTTATATGCCAAGGCTGGAGTCTAACCTCTTACATGCCAAATGGCATAGCTTTTGTACATTTCCCCAATCCTTCAAGTTCTGAGTCTTCTTGCCTTCCAGACCACTCTCATCGTGTCCACTCCACTTCTCCCAGGCAGAAAGGGATGGAAGAAGAGGAGAGAGTATCAGGCTCAGACATTAAGAGGAACAAAGACAGAAAATCAGGAAATAGATGAGTTCTGCTCCCATCCTCTGGTTAGGAGAGGAACGAGGACCCAAGGCAGCCTTCAGCGAGCATCTGCCATCAGCCTGGGTGTTAGATCATGCTGTGCTTGGGCACTTGGGCTGTGTATACAGGGAAGGGTGCCCTTTTAAGTGCTATCCATTTGCCTAAAAATCAGACTACAAATTCAGTCAAGTGTTCTGAATGTATTTTGGGAATAAAAGATTAGAGAAAAATAAGATTTCATATGGGAGGCTGAAAAGACTGTGCCTAATGATTTAGTGCAATTAGAGAATTACCAGGGAGAGAAGAAAGAGATTCTGGGTGATGGTGGAAAAAGCTGCTTAGAGTAGAAATAGTAACATTATTATTAATAATGTTCTCTTACATTTATTAGGGCTTCACAGTTGACAAAGCACTTTTATGATCTTTCTGATCTTCAAATGTTTTAGCAAGGAATGCCAGGTTTTCAGGTCCCCATTTTACTAATGAGGAAACTGAGGCTTGTAGAAGTTAAACCATTTGCCCAAGGACACTTGTCAGTGCTAGCAAGTGTCATTGACTCATTTATGTCCATCATCATTCCCATAAGGGGGTCAAAGCCACCTTGCATCCCAGCCCAGCTCCCTCCCTAGGGCACGTCCATCTTCAGAGGCCTGGGACCACCTCCCTTCTCCTCCCAGTAGCCAGCAGACTCTACACAAGGAAGGGACTGAATGCCCAATGATGGAGTCTGGATGTTTAATTGAGGTTTGGGTGGATAGAATGAGAGATCCCAGGTCTTGTGCTTGGAACTGACTGGGTTCTGCCTCCTCCAGTGTGTGCTACAGAGCTGAGTTGACACTGGCATCACCCTCATTAGTCTCTGTGTTAGGAGGTAGTCATGGAAACTCACTCCCTAAGATGAAGAGGAGAGCATTAGGTAAGAAAGGAAGAATCACATTAATTGCCTGTCACCCCCTCTCTGCTCTCTGTGTGTTTATTCAAATTAAGCTTTTTCAGTTTTCTGATGTCAGCAGATACTTAACGATTAGAGCACAGGTCTGAGAGTCAGGACCTCCAGGAAACAGGCAGTAGTGAGTTAATTCCTTATCCTTTCTGCATCTGTGTTTAGTTCTGACCCAAAGCATTCTGGAAAACAAATCTCTTTGCCTAAACTCCCTTGGTTTCTGACCCAAACTCTCTGTACTGCCTTAATATTAATCATCTCTGACTCCATTTCCATTCAACCAGCCATTCTCCTTCTTACAGACAATAGAGCAAAAAATCCAAATTCAATTCTGCATTTGTTGAAATTCAGTGTAGCTCAGAGAGCTGTTACGGAAACCAGTGAAAGATATGCTATGGTGTGTGTTGCTCACGTGGAGGGTGGGGGAGGCAAGATTCAGCATTTAGGAATAAAGTCTTCTTTAAGAAGTGCAACCTTTGGCCCAGCCACCCCCTGAGCAGAGCTGGAGGAAGGTGGCAAAGATGAGTCCCATTCTTTTCCCATCCTATGCCTAGTGCCTCTTCCCTACAGCTAGGCAGAATTATTTGAACATCCTTGGATGCTCCTTGCTTGTTCTTATCCATCTTTAGCCTTTTAGAGGTATTTTTCTTCCTGGAATACCCTTTATACTTATTAAGTCTCAGCCCTGACAACACTTGTCCTGGGAAGCCTTCCCTTGATCTCCAAGGCTGAGTATACAGTGCATTCCAAAATGATAGATTCCCCTTCCCATAGACAACAAGCAGATCATCCCTAGCAGATCATAAATGCTACCTCCCCTACTGGACAATGAGCTTTTCTGGGGGCAGGACTATGTCATCCTCAATGGTGCTTCCCAGCACCAAGCTTAGTGCCTGGCACATGAAATGTGATCAATCAATATTTGTTAAATTAAATGATAGATTTAGTAAATGAGTAAATGAGTGGAGCTTTGGAAGATAATGACCTCGAGGAAGGAGATACTTATTTAAGGTTGGAGTTGAATATTGTTTGTAATCTGTCTGGATTTCCATACTATTTGGATTTCACCCAATTAGTATGGGCAACTATGAGGCTTTGTTGGTCTCCAGAAACCCTGCTCTGTTTCAACCAGGCCAATGCCTCTCCTAGGATTTTTGAGTACACTGGCTCTGAAAGTAGTGAGCCCTGAAGTAATTGTGCTGGTTCATGGTAGGAACTGTAGAGGTAGATGAAGTAGAATGAAGGATCCCAGGACAAAGAGGCTGAAGTTAGCCTTGGGAGATTGGTTTGGGATTCCCTTAGGAGGCTCTTTATACGTCAGAAGAAAATTCTGGGAAGGAGAAATCATCCAGGATTGGAATAACAGACACTGTCTATGGAAAAGGTACCTCTCAGTTTAATGGTGGAGGTGACAACAAGAATTTCTCCTTGTATCTGTATGGGGTTCACAGTTTTTAAAGGGCTCTCAGGGAGTGTGGTTAACTGGAAATAACACTGAACATGGAGTCAGCAGATCTGCGTGCATATCTCTCATTAACCAACTGTGGGACAACTCACTTTTCTTTCCGCAAAAGAGGGAGAAGGTAGAAGCAGATACTCTCTAAGGACCATTCCAGTTCCGACACTTTACAATTCTAGAAGAAAAGATTTTGGATTTCCCGTGCTATTCTTCCCTTTTCTTATCATAAAAAATTTAGAAACTGAAAAGGTAGGAGAATGAAAGTAGTGCCTTGGGCTGGGTTCTTGGGAATGTTTAGAGGTGGATGTGGGTGGGGTAGGATAAGGCTTTCCCGGAGATGTTGTTCCAATTTTTTCTCCTCTCCTCTATCCCCTTACCTCTTTCATAGGAGGCAAAGGGGTTAATTATATGGGCTTGACAATCAGACAGACTTATGTTTGAAACACAGCTTCCCAGTTTTGCCACTTACTGGTTTTGTTACCTTGGGCAAATTTCTTAACCACCCCCTGCCTCAGTTTCATCATCTTTAAAATGAGGTTCACCTTCCTAAGGTTATCGTAAGAGTAGAATAACTTGATATAAAGAAAGGATACAAAACATTTGCTATAATTCCTCCTCACAAATATACTGATAGTGATGCCGTTTGTTTCTAGCTTTAGAACTCAGACTTTGTCATGGAATTCTATGGATTTTTACCCTACTGTTCCACCTGTCTTATGCTTATTTTGCATGTAAAAACCTAGGAACCATATACTTTTACTTCTGAAGATATTTAAGCAAACGCAGGTTTGCTTGTACGATAAACCTACTGAGCTAGGGACCCAAGGTAGGGGAGCTAGTGGGCAGTCAGAATTTTCCCACCGGGTTACAATATAAATATTTTTATATATAATAACTTTTTATAATGCTGGCATTAAAAGCATGTAGGAGGAACAGATAACTAACTTACTGGGGGTATATATATTTCCTTATTACATATTTGAGAATCAGAGGAAGAAAGATAGGGGCAAGGGCAGCCTTGTATTCTTTGTAAAGTTCTTGTACACTTTACAGTTTTAACAGCTTTGCAGCAGGTATGTCACGACTATACACAAAAGCTATTAAAAATAAGCTTAATGAAGTTCAGTGTGCTGGTCTGGATATATTATGTCCCCCAGAAAGTAATATTCTTTAATGCAATCTTGTGGGGGCAGATGTATTAGTGTTGATTAGGTTGGAACCTTTTGATTGAGCGTTTCCATGGAGCTGTGACTCACCCAACTGTAGGTGATAACTCTGATTGAATTATTTCCATGGAGGTGTGGCCCTGCCCATTCAGTGTGGGTCTTGATTCGTTTCCTGGAGTCCTTTAAAAAGAGCCACACAGGCCCAGATGCTTGCTGATGCTGACACTTGGAGATGTTTGCAGATGTGGACAGAAGGATGTTTGGAGATGCTAATGTAAGAGATGAAGCCCATAGTTTGCCCCATATATGCTAAGACAGGACCCCCAGGTGCTTAGAGAGAAATGTCCTGGGAGAAAGAACAAAGAACACACAGGAACTGAGACAGGAGCTGGAACACCTGGATCAACAGACGCCAGCCACGTGCCTTCCCAGCTAACAGGTTTTCTGGATGCTACCAGTCATTCTTCAGTGAAGGTGTCATCTTATGGATGCCTTAGTTTGGATACTTTTATGGCCTCAGAACTCTAAATTTGTAACTTAATAAATCCCCTTTATAAAAGCCAATCCATTTCTGGTATTTTGCATACTGGCAGCATTAGCAAACCGGACCATTCAGGATGACAACATTTCATGAATTGTACATAAATTGTAGCTTGATCCTGCAATCAATAAAAAATAGTTTCTGTAGGTAAGAGGGTAAAATGTTGAGAATATTCAAGTTCCTCCTAAATGCAATTTTGAATGACAATTATAAATTGTTTCTATTATGTCTTTAGTCTTAAGTTTTTGGGGGGTGAAGTTGAGAATCTGCACTAGGACTTTACAAAGACTGTCCATATGATGGATTTGAGCAGCCACCCTGTGCAGTGCCCTCAGTTCTGAGGTCCTTTGGAATCTAGAGGAGTCCCTGTCACTCTTAGAGAAGTAAATGGGCAAACACAGAAGCAGATGGTGACCTCCTTGAGGGCAGGGACTGTCTTATTCGTTGTTGTATATCCAGAACATGGGGAAGTAACTGGCACTTAGTACTGACACTTAATACTTAGTGAGTCTCAGGATTCTGAAGGTACTGGGTCTTTGTTGAGCAGGAGATGGAGATGCCTTGGGTAGGAAAACCTTATAGCATTATGGAAAGCATTCCTAAGGCATGTTCTGAACCACAAGGTTCAACAGTGATGCTACAGTGGGTATTTCCATTCCTTTATCATTTGACATCCCCCTCTTGAAATACTCTGGAAGTTGAGACTCTGAAACTGCCTCAAAGAGCAAGGGAATAGAACAAAAGGGACTGCCTAGCTAGAGCTAAAATATAAGGGAAGCAAGGTGTGAAGGGAAGCTCAGATCCCAATGTGGGATGGTATCTCCCTTGAGGTGAGGAAATTCCCTCACCAAATGTAGCCAAACGGTTTCTACAGAGAGGTAGAAGCGTTGGCCTTGTCGCTCATATTTCAGGATACAATGAAGGAGAAAGGAGTGATCAAGGAGAAATGTGCCCACAAAAGGACAAGGTTAGTCTGACTGTTAATTACAGGTTCAAAGAAAGAGAGACGGGCTGCAAGACGGTTTACCGGCTGAGATTTCAAGGCCCCCTGGCAAGTTGAGAATGATGAAATCTCTTCATTTTTTGTTCACTGTAATGAATCATGCCTCTGATGACAATTTTGTATGTATGAAGAGTCATGTTTTATCAGCTTCTTTCTGAATTATTGCTTATCGTTTACAGGTCCCCCACCACTTGAAGATTGCCAGAATGAAGTCCGATTTTAGCTGGGGAGGTAGAACATTCTGTTTAGGAGGAGACAGTCGCCACGCAGGGATGTCCTGGCTCCAGGGATCCTCTGCCTGCCACATGCCAGAGGACATTCCACAGTCTTTCTGAGCAGGCCCTGGCCAGGGACCCAATGGCCTGGAAGCAGAGGTGGGCACAGGGAGTGCTCCCTCCTCTTCCCCTTTAGCAGGACAGGATCTTAAGGAAAGCTTTGCGGAACTCAACATTGAAGGTGGTATAGATCACGGGGTTGAGGGCGCTGTTCACGTAACCCAGCCATGTGGTGGCGCTGTAAAGCTCTGGGGACACGTGGCATGCTTGGCAGTGGGTATTGAGAACATGGGTCAAGAAGAAGGGCAGCCAGCAGACAATGAAGGTCCCTAGGTTTCAAATGAAAGAGAAACTGGTAAGAGGTTTGCTTACTCCTTTTATTATCATATAAAAACGATTCATGATTGTCTATTTCCTGTTACTCTCCTAAAATTTTTACATACCTGTAATTTTTATAACAACCCTATGAAGTAGGTGTGATTATCTCCACTTTGTAGATGAGAAAACTCCATGCCAACATCTTTAATTCAACTCAGGTCTTTGTTTCTAACCCAATTTCCTCATTTGATCTCTAAGAAATCTTAGTCTTTTTTACTTCCCAATTGAATTTAGATGTTTATTTAATGTCTACCCATGCACGACATGAACCTAAGCATTGATAGGGGAGACGATCTTAAAGATGCAATTTATACAGTACCTGTTGTAATGAGAATACATTTAGGAGATCTAGTAATGTCCCTAACAGATAAGAAACTTGGGGTTTGTTGGTGACACAGAACAGCAAGAATTGCCTTCACTTGCTCTGTGTGGTACCTGTGACATCAATTATTTATTTACTTATTTAAACAAAGTTGATATTTTTCCTACTATAAAAATTAGTCCTGATTTTATACATTATGGAAAACTTGGTAAACACAGAAAAGTAGAGAGAAGGAAACAAAAAACACCCACCAATCAAAGACAGTCACCTTTGATATCTTGGTGAATTCAGTCTCTTTTTCTCTGTGTGTAAAATAATCTAGTTGTTATCAAACCATATAACAGCAGTGTTTTGCATGCTATTTTTTCACTTAACATTTAAAAGTAAGTAAGCATTTATTAATAGCCAATGTGTGCAAGATACTTATTGAATCTTATCTTATCTATTATTTGATTTCTCCATTATAGCTCCACTTGATAAACAAGAACACAGTTCAATTAGATGATTTGTTCAGGTTCATAAATTTCAAACTAGGTCTTTTGAATTTCCACCTGAATTAACAGTTATATACAATCCCTTTTTCAATTTTATTGTAAATGTTCTTAAATGTTACTGTCATTGGATTTCCAATTTCTGGCAGATGTGATTACCCTCCACTCACCTCAGTGTAATCCAATCTAATCCAATCCAACCCAACCCCAATCCAGGCACAAGGCAAAGACTCAAACTCACCAAGCACAATGGCCAGCATCTGGGTTGCCTTCTTCTCCCGAAGTGGCACCCCCCGAGGTTGCAGGGACCCCAGCTTCAGGGATGTTGACAACCTGCCATTGCTGAGTTTTCGAACCTCTAAGCTGAGCTTGGGTGCCATGGTTGGGCTAAGGGAGTTCCGAGTCCTTGCCTCCCTTTCCAACTCTCCTTCCCCTTCTTGAAGTCCTGGTCTCCCTAAGGCAGTATCCTGGCAGATGCTGTAGTAGCGCTTCAGCTCCATGTGTGCCTGGCCAGGGGAGAGGGGCTGCAGATGTGACAAGAGAGGGTCCTGACATTTCTGAGGATATTTTTTATCTTCTGAATGTTCCTGAAAGGGAAAGATAATTCAAAGAAGGAAGAAGAAACCATCATTGTGTGAAGCCTACAGAGGAGTATTTGAGTGAGTAGTGGTGTCATGGAAAGTTAAGGTAAATGAAATCTGCTTCTGACTTGACAAGTATAAAGCACCTACCAAATATGGCACATTTGAGAATCATGACACCCCCTGGAGGAGCATAACATAGGACTGTGACCTTGCCTTTTTGAGTTAGAATGACCTGGATATACAGAAGGACATGTTAAATGACATCATTGGGATGCAGGCAGCAAAATCTGGAATGTGGGAAACTCCGTAAGACAAATGACTCAATTCTTTTAACAAATAAATTGCACTAATTATTATTATTGTAATGATTTCCTGTTGCAAAGTATGAGCCTTATGTAAATTTGATTTAAAAAAACCACTATGAAAACATGTACAAGATAATTGGGGAAATATGAACACTGACTGGATATTTAATGATATTAGGGAATTATTTATTATTTTTTAGTGTGAGGTGGTATTGTGGTCATGTTCTTAAAAAAAGAAGTCCTTATCTTTCAAGAGAGTCTTATGGAAATATTTATGAATAAAATGATACAATATTTAGGATTTGATTTATAATAATCCAATGGGGATATGTGACTATAGGTGGGAGTATAGATGAAACAAGATTGGCCATGAGTTGAGAATTGTTGAAGCAAACTAATGAGTACAGGAAGGTTTTTATATTTGTCTTTCTACTTTTTTTAATTTTTAAAATTTTCCATAAAAAAGTTAAACAAATAAAAGCCAGGATTTTCAACTCAGCTTCCCTACTTGGTAGACCCATCCTTGGGCAAGTGAACTAGTATCTCTGAGCCTCATCTGTAAAACTAGTCAATAAAAAATAGTGATACCTTCTTCACAGGGTTATTATGGGGATTAAATGAGAATATCTATTAATATATTGATTGATAGATCTGGTAAAGGATTTATAGATATATATAGCTTAATGCAGTGCCCAGCACAAAGTAAGAATTTAATTAATGTTATTAATTACTGTTACTTAAGGTCATTTCAGTTTTATAGATTAGAACAAGGTTCAAAAGAGTAAATGCCTTATTAAGGGTCACACACCAATAAGTGAGAACCCAGACTCAAACCCTTTAAAAGAATAGGTATTGACAGCCATGGGGTCTAGCATGTTGTAAAGGAAGAGCAGAAGCTTTGTGCACTTTGACAAGTTGCTTAACTTCTCTGAGTCTTGTTTTTCTCACCCTTAAAAGGAGCACGATGAAAATATTTTCCTATAAGGGTTGCTGTGAGGATTAAATAAAATGGACACATACAGTGTCTGATAGGATCTCAGTAAGTGGGAGCTATTATTCTATTATCATCATTAATGAGGCTCAGAATTATTATTAAATTATTGTTATTATTACTGAAGTTAATTCCTGCCATATAAGATTGTGACTAGGAGACAAGCAAAGAAAAGCTTAATTTATTGAAAAGCATACTCATTTTTTCTGCCTCTAGAAGGAGAAAGTTCCAATCAGTGTTAGCAGATTTTGGGATTTTGGAGTTGGGAGGAAGCAGATAACACTCAAGAGTTCTGGAGCTGCTCACTCCCCTTTTTGGTAATCTGACCCCACCATTCCCTCACTTCCTTTACTCCTCCTTTACACAAATGAACTTCTGAAGTTTCATTTAGGATTGCTGCTCAGGGATCCACAGTCAATTAGGGATGAAAAGAAAAGCAAAAGCCCTTGCCCTGTTCTTCCCCTTTTTCTCTTGCCTTACTTGCATCTCTTTTAAGTTGGTCCCTGTACGATAGTGCTATTCTGTATCTGTATCTATAGAGCTGGGGGCAGAATTATTATGGGAATTTACATTCCAGGTGACACTTTGCTCTGTGTATTCTTCCCCATAATCCTTTAGTTAAGAAAAGAAATTGGGGAAAATGGAATTGGGATGAGTAGCCTCTGAGAGTAGAAAACTGAGAATGTGTGGATATTTCCGGCCCTCATTTTTTTTTGGAGGGGTGGTGGTGCGCAACACCTGAGCTTCCTTCCACGTTTGAAGAATCAGACACTGTGTCAGATAATCTTGAAGAATCAAACAATCTGGAGTAGGAGGCAGGATTCCCCAACTCCCATTCCAGAAGCCATTAGGACCAGATGTTCACTCCCATCCTCCCTACCACTGGCAGCTAGAGCCAACTAGAGAGTCCTACCTGACTTGAATCCAGAGCTACTGAAGCAGAAAAACTTCAGAATTCGTCTAGCAGTGGTGGCATTCAGAGTCCAAGATCCCAGGTCTTCTAATCAGATTCTTTCTTGGGCATGAACAGCATCTTCTGAAGCTGTTCTTCATCCTTCTCATTGAGTCTGTGAGCTATCTGACAGATTTCCAGTAAATGCCTTTTCTACATAAGTCAATGTCAGCAACCAAGAACCCTCAGTAGTATGGAAAATTTTCTGCTCATCCTTCACTTTTCTCTCCTTAGACCAAGGAATCATAGTCTTCTAGATGCACAGTGCTGGCACATTACATACTCAGAAAATATTTGTGAATGAATGAATGAAAGAGGCCTTCGAGATGATTTAGTGTTTTTAAAACTGTGATCCACAGAGGTAGTCTTGTGGATTCTAAGGTGATTAATTTAAAAAAAATTTGTTTTCATTCTGGTGTGATTTTCTAATAATTAATGTAAGCATATTCTTTTTTATCCAAATGACCATTTTATAACCAAGGTTTGTTGAATTAATGAAGAGATAAATGAAACTATTGCTAATTTCTTCAGAGTCTACACTACATTTATGACTGCACTGGCACTTAGTGGTCTTCTAAACATGACAGTGTTTAATTTCTAATACATTATTTCTGAAACTAGAAGATGGAGGACAAATTCTTGGGAGTGCCTATAAACTCATATATGAGAACACTGATCTAGTACAACATTTTACAGGTGTAGAAAATCAGTCTTATATAAAAGGAAAGATATTCTTCCAAGGTTGTATATTGGCCTCTTTGCAAACCTTCCTGACTGGCATGAGGAAACACTGGATTCCTCCAGGTCTAGATGGCAAAGCCTCCACTTCCAGAAGGTTGGACAGACCTGATTCTCTGCACTCTGAGCTATGCCAACGTCTTGGTTTTCCAATACCTCCCTTTGCAGTCACTACTTTTCCTTCTTTTGACTGTGGATTGAAGGTGGATTGCTCTGCTTTGGGAAGCACTGAGCTGCCTATCTACCTTTTATAATTTTCAGCAAAAGTCTCCGCTACATCAGGCCTGTGTATAAAAGTATTTAATTAGCTATACAGAGATTGGACAAAGCTCAGCCCTTCATCATTATGGCTTTTTGAAGCTTTATTCCTAATATTTGCTTGGCTATGGAGTCCAGGGAGAGGCATACTGGTCATATTTAAAACCTCCAGGTTTTATTCTGCCCTCTGGGTGCTGGAAGAGGGCAGGGCTCACTTCGGTTGGAAGGGCAATACACAGGTTACAAAAGAAATTGTCTTGGTTTGCCCCACATTTAATGTCAAACAGAGCACTTGAAAGTATCACATTAGCCTCCCTTCTCTGCTTTCTTGGTATGTCCATGTTCGTTTAATTGATGCTCTGTTCCCTCTAGTGCAAATGGCTCTGGATGGCATCTTCACACTACATCCAATAGTCAATGGGCTCCAGTCATTGGGTTCCCCAATAGTCATATGCTTCCTGAATATCATTTGTTGTTTCTTATTCTGTAGCTTAAATTAGGCAGGATCTCAGATCTGGCGTGTATTATACAAGTGTGGAATCAAGGCTAGATTCCCTTTCGGGTTGGGAGTAGAATCAAGATAAGCCAGTATCTTGGAAAAAGGTCTCTTATTCTTTCATTGTTTTCCTATAACCAAAGACAAGGCTTACTTACCATTTTCCCTGTAGCATCTGATGGAAATCTGGCCCTTATTGAAAACTGCCGAATGGGGTGCAGCCGCAGACAGGTAGACTAGGGTGGATTGAAGGAGAAACAGTCAGTTGTGGATTAAGCTCTACATAGTTGAGCTATGTAGATGACAATGCTTTGAATGCAATTTTTTCATATCCTCAGTCTTGGGTCCTGACCTCATATTTCATGGGAATCAACAGGCTTTTTCTATCCAGGCTTTGGAGATTTTGATTTTGGGAAACTGACCCTCACTCAGTTCTTCAGAGGTTGATCTAGACATCCAAATTGAACCTGCTTTCAAGATCAAACTCAGTTCTTTATCTATGATGCCCTTTCCTGAGCATTAACCACTATCTTCTTTTAACTTTCACAGCACTTAATATTTGGTGCTTAATTGTCTTCACCTCACGTTTGGCAAACATCCCATTCAGTTTGGGGCTGTTCATTAACTTTGGGAGGAGGTGTGCTGTATTTACTTGTACAGTTTGCAGGCTCCATGAAGACAGGTGCTGTATAATATTCCTGGTGTTCCTAGCATATTGTGAGTGAGTGGTATTCATCAATTAATGTTTCAGATACATTGTGGGTAAACTACTATGTGCCAGGATCTCTCTTCAGTTGCTCAGTGCCTTGGAAGGGGAAGATTTAGTAAGGAAAAGAGGTTTCCATGGACCCCAAAAGGTCTTGGAATGAGCAGGCTGGACAAAAAGTCAGTGCTGGGGACCCAACAGGAGTGCATGGTACAACTGCCACACTTAAGCCCTGTTCTCACCCGTCCCAGACATTTTTGGGGAATGGTAGGATTGTGAAGGGAAGCAGAACAAGCTCAGAAACTAGGCTATCATCTTGTCAAGTGTGGTGGTTTGAACCTGTATTTACCCCAGAAAGGCATGTTCTTAAATTTAATCCATTACTGTGGGTGTGGACCCATTGTAAGCAGGACATTTTGAGGAGGATACTTCAGCTATGGTGTAACCCGCCTCATTCAGGATGGGTCTTAATCCTCTTACTGGAGTCCTTTATAAACAGAATGAATACAGAGAGAGAGAAAAAGAGAGAGAGAGCGAGAGAGAGAGAGAAAGAGAGAGAGAGAGAGAGAGCCAGGGAAGCAAGAAGCTGAAGGCAATGAAACCCAGAAGAGAAGGGAGAGACCAGCAGATGCCACCATGTGCCTTGCCATGTGGCAGAGGAGTCAGGGATCGCCAGCAGCCAGTCTTTGGGAGGGAAGAATTGCTCTGATGATGCCTTGATTTGGACATTTTTTTCAGTCTCAAAACCGTAAGCTAATAAATTCCCATTGTTAAGCCAACCCATTTCATGGTATCTGCTTTCAGCAGCCTAGGAAACTAAAACATCTAATAAGGTGGGCTCTACAGAAGACTGTCAATATGCTCTTGAGATTGAATTTCCTACCTTCAAAGCATAGCTAATACCAGCAGATCAGAGGGCAGGCCTCAGATCTGTGTCTCTAAGGTAGTAACACAAGCAAAAGTCTACACTGCTAGAGGCTACAGGTTGGGCCTTGCCTTTCCTCTGCCCCCTCCAAGGTGCTTACTTGTTGGGGGAAGCCAGGCCTGATGCTGATGCATTGACTGTTCTGTCGAGTGAGAATCCGTTTTCGTCTCCTCTGTCTCAGCGCCACATAGATCCTGGCATACACGACGACAGTCACTCCAAAGGGAAGGTAGAAGGACACCACTGAAGAGTAGATGACGAAATCAGGGTTGGAGATGGAACAGATGCTTGGGTCCCCTGTGGGTGAGAGAAGGGGAGAAGGTAAGGCTGTTTGCAGACCAGTGGGGAGCACAAAATATGGGCCCATATCAGTTGTGGTATCTGTATCTTCTTATCCACATGGAGCTTTGAGAAACAGGGGTTGCCCCTTTCCTCTACCCCTCATCATGTCCCAGTTCAAAGGCTGCCATGTCTGTGACAGCTTTCTTGAGTTTCTCAGTTGGAAGCAACTCATTTACTTCGTGACCCCTTAGCCCTTTACTTTTGCCTCTTTTTGTGTAGCTCCCATGCATGGCCTGATTGTTTCATTGTGAGGGTGGGAGATGTGGATTTAGATACCTATGTTGTCAGCTCCTTGAGGGTAGGAGCTCTAATACACCTCTGTGTCTCCTGCAGTTCACTTAAAAAGAACGTTTACCAGTAATTGCATTCCAGACACTGCTCTGCACTGGGGCTGCAAAGATGAATAAGATCCCCAGTCTGCCCTTAAGGGAGCTCACAGTCAAGGCAGATAATTCCTTCCATATAGTGTGGTAAGTGTCATGTAGCAGAATGAAGACTGGGAGGCTGAGGGCTTGTCACAGCAGAGTTCCCAGGAGGGATGCAGCAGAAAGGAGCCTGCTGGTGTGGAGATATTTACCAATTGTTGGAAAGCAATGATAGGAAGATGCCTTCTTTGCTAAGAAGTCTCATTTCTACAGTTTTCAATCCCGGATGTGGACAGGTGGTGCCTGAATATGAGATAGGCAATTGGATTTTCCAGGAAATCCCAGAACTGGTCGGGGTGGGATGGGAAGGGGACCAGTAAGTATACTGTCACCATGGAAAACGTGAATTGAGGATGGTCCCTGTTCCTGCTTGAAATGCTCCTCCTCCTATTCCTTGGGAAGTCCTTGTAACTTTGCCTTCTTTGCTAACAGATGTTGAGATTCCTCCAATGCCCAAGATAAGGGCTGGAACTTAGCCCAGCTTGGAAGAGAAAAGGGAAGCTACCTAACAGGGACCAGTCAACATGCCAAAAGCTTTACATGTGTTATTTTACCTAATCGTTATGACA
This sequence comes from Choloepus didactylus, assembly GCF_015220235.1. NCBI lineage: Eukaryota > Metazoa > Chordata > Mammalia > Pilosa > Megalonychidae > Choloepus > Choloepus didactylus. The sequence continues at coordinate 79,807,034 of NC_051307.1, forward strand.
ACATTATGAAAGGCAGGTGCCAATTCTGACTTTATTTTCAGATGAACAGACAGAGATTCAGAGAGGTTCAGTTAGTGGCCCAAGGTAGCACAGCCTGAAAGGGATGGAGCCAGGATACATTCCTCAAGCAGTGCTTACAGCCAATGTTCTTTCTGTGATTTTTGACTCTCACCTCCCTCTACCATTAGGACATGGCATTCGCTGCCAATATTCATAAATTGTTGGGGATTCTTCAACCCAAAATCGGACCTTGGAAGATGCAGCACCAGGTATGAGCTGGCAGGTAGAAGGCAGCAACCACACGGGCTCATTATTCTGCTTCTTGGTCTTCTGAAGTAGGGTAGAGGCCGGACAGCCATAAATGTGTGCAGTGGGTTGAATAGTGGCTCCCCCAAAAATGCGTCTATCCAGAACCTGTGAATGTGAACTTATTTGAAAAAAAAGGGCGGGGTTTTCAGGTGTAGTTAAGTTAAAGATCTGCAGATGAGCTCCTGGATTTAGAGTGGGCCCAAAATCCAATGGCAAGTGTCCTTATAAGGGAAAGACAGAGGGAGATTTGGGACACAGAGACAAACACAGAGAAGAAGGCCACATGAAAGTGGAGGCGGAGACTGGAATTATACAGTCGGAGTCAAGGAACCCCTGGAGCCACTGGAAGCTGGAAAAAGCAAACAAAGAATCTCCCCTGGAGCCTTTGGAGGGAGTGTGGCCCTGCAGGAACCTTGGTTTTGGACTTCTGGCCTCCAAAGTTGTAAGAGAATAGGTTTTGTTGTTGTAAGCCTCCCAATTTGTGGTAATTTGGTACAGCAGCCCTAAGGAAACTAATACTGTGTGAGACCCAGATTGGCCATTTATTAGCTGTGTGATCTTGGGAGTGTTACTTAAGTATGCCAAGCCTTAGTTTCATTATCGTCAAAGAAGGCTTAAAATATTGCCTTGTCTAATGACTGTGAGAATTAATGAGAATGGTAGCTATTATTATGATTATTTGTTTACCTCCCTCTGAGCTTTTCGAACTTAATAGAGGAGGTATCATTTGGAATGGAAATTTTGAGAAAGACTTACAGGGAACAGTATTCATGGGGGAGGGAAAGAGGCCATAGCTAACAACTGAAAAAAAAAAAAAGAAGAAAGTGCGTGCCTAATGGCCAGTGAGGCATTTTAGTGACTGCACTGCCATCAGAATCTTTATAAGGTGTTTCCCAACTTCTCAGTTCTCTTGAGGGGTGGGGTAAAACTAAGGTAGAATTAATGTCATCTCAAGAGCAAAGCCTGTGCCAGCATCTTTTAGGAAACGACTTGTAAAGCTCTGAGCAGTGGTCACCAAATTGGCATCTTCCGGTATTCTGGGGGAGATGGTTTGGGGAGGGATGAGCCCAGGTGGCAGCTGGGGGTGTTTCTCATCTTTAGGGAGCAGTGTTGACTGGGATCAGGCCCTCCTCCTGAAATCAGCTCCCATGCTGTCAGTTTCAGACCATGATTTAAGATGCCTCTAACAATGGGGAAGAGCCTTTGCACATTTTGCCAGTGAGAAGGAGGGTAGGGAGGTGGCAAGATTTCCTTCCCACAATCTGTCCTTGTTTTTATCCTTAATGTGCTGGATGTTTCCTCCAGACGTACCTTCTACCCTTCTCTGTCCAATTCTAGGCCCTGGGAGGCTGATCTCAAAATTTTATACATGAACTATTGTTGAAAAAAGTCAGGGACAGAAATGGGTATGGTATGCTCCTATCTGTGTAAAAATGGATTCAGCACAAACATACACACACAAAAACGCCTGTTTCGAGCATTCCCTTTCCAGAAAATTAGGGAGGGGGCTGGGATAACTAGTGATCTAGGATAGAAGAAATATATATACCCTTCTTATATAAATGTATGTATGTATATCTCTTTGTACTTTTTGGATGTTTTATCATGTGCAAGTATTTATTTTTTAATTAAAAAAATTTTAAAGTGTGTGTAAGGGAGAGAGAGAAGCAGCATAGCTATTTTGGAATCACTAATCAATGGCCCTAGTATACAGTCATTAGGCTTGCGTTGTCATTGCTCCCGCCCCTATCTAAGTAAACTGCTGCTCCATCCTCAGATGGAGATTTGCAGACTCTCCCAGGACTCCCCCATGCTATGTAGCAGTCTCGTGAGAGCTGTCAGCCGGCAGAGTGACACTGGAGGTGGGTGGCCAGTTAGTGGGGCCTGGCCTGGGGCTGTGTCCTGGCTAGAGTTCCCAGGGGGTGGGGGCTGAGGCCAATGAGGCCTCAGGAAGGCTGAAACTTCCCCAGCAGATGAGGTGCTTTGCCCTGTCTTACTTAACCTAAACAATATGGTGCTGTGAGCACAATGGTTATTGAATGAATAAATGAATGATAAATAAATGAGGAAAATGAACAACTGATTATTCCACATCACTGCTGGAGAATGACAGGGAAGGGTGGGAGGTTATTCTTCATTCTCTGAGATTGGGGATGTATATTCCAATTAATCTCAATATTTAAGGAGGAAAGGATGATAACTTAGTTCAACTAATCTTCAGGGAGTACCTACAATGCACTGTGCTGAGTGACTAGAGCACTAATAGCTCTGCTAAGGGGTTCTGAGAGGCTTTGGGGCTAGCCTAGGGACTTGAGCTCCTTGGTGATATGAACAGCAAGGCCAAAAGCAGGTTGGCGTGAAGAGTCATGAAGTTCAGACTCATTGAAGGATTTGACCCTGACTTGTTTCCAAAGACAGGAGATCCTGATGAATCTGATTTTAGGATGAGCCTATTATTCTAACTTTATGCATCTCAAACCAAGCTCTCCCCAGCTCCAGTGTTCTGAAAGCCAAGCAAGGAATTCTATTGCTAAAATCAAAGAAATAACATTTCTTTTTTTCAAAGGAAAATTAAGCCAGCTGAAAGAATTTTCTTAACTTTTTTTCCTCCCTTGAATACTTCTTAAACCTTTATTACCAGCTATTGCTTATTCATTCCAGAATTTCTTATAACACAATGGCTATCTGATTTAGAAGAAATTTAAATACTAGTCATTTTTCTTATCTGTGAAATCAAAGGATTGGGCTTCTCATTCGGGAATCCTCAGGGTTCTCTCTAACACCAACACACCATGCCCCCCTGTCAAAAGGGGCTATTGATGATGTGGCCTTTGGCAGACTGCTGGGCCTCTGCTGGAAGCTGGAGCAACACTGACCAGCCAAGAAAACTCTGGGCAGCCAGGCCCCACAGCCTTGGAACTCTCTGTGACCTGAGATCCTGCCCTATGTGTGCATCCAGAAATGAATGTTGCCCTTTCCTCAGAGAAAAAGAGCAACTCAAGTAGGAAGAGGCTGAAGTTCAACCTTTTCTCTACCTTATGTTTTCTGGTAATCCACCATCCTGTGTGACATCCCATTTCATGAGAAGAAGAGCTCTGTCAGAAAGTTCTTCTTTGTGTTGATTTTCTGAATGGAAGTCCAGCCATTTCCAACATAGGAAAGAACATGGCTGAAAGAAGCTATTTATATTAGGGTTTAGAATGAACTTGAGAACTTCCTTAGAGATGAGAGAGTCGCGTCATTATTATTTATTAAGATATGAAGCTGCAGGGTGAAGATCAGACTAAGACAGAGAAAGATGGCTGGGCTTTCCCACCTTGAGTTCTGCTCACCAGTTCCTCGACAGTGTTCTGGGAGGAGGTGGCTGGTCTCGTTTATGATCACTGCTTAGCTCTTCCTTAGAGCAGGTGCATAGTTGAATTTGGAGGCACAGAAGCCTTTCCAATAATTGGAACCACAACAGTAGTGCCAGCTAATATCTATTGGGCTCTTACAATAGACCTGACACTTTGACAAAACTTATGAATTAGTGGAGGCCTCACTATAGTGTAATCAGTAACCTTAAAAGGAAGAGGGAGAGATAGATGAGAGAGAAGCAAGAGTACATATGATAAGTCATGGACCTTTTTGCCTTCTCAATTCTATGTTTGAGAATTCTCTCGGAAAGGTTTTCCCATGTTTTGTTTCTAGAATAATAATGATCTCACCGGTGGCAACAACAGTGCAAGGAGCTCAGCATTCTTCTTCACTTTAGATGTTGACATTAACTGGGCACTCTGTCGAAAGTCGGATTTTAAGATTCTGTTTTTACTTTTACCAGGATGTGTGTGTGTGTGTGAGTGTGTGTGTGTATGTGTGTGTGTGTGTGAGAGAGAGAGAGACAGAGAGACAGAGAGAGAGAGAGAAAGTAGGACCGCCCCTGCCAGCCCCTAAGAATGAGTAAGAGGCACCAACTCAACCCACCAAGTATTGGTGGGGAATTTGCTGTTGGCTGGGAGGTAAGCAGTGCCTTGGTGTAACAGCGGTAGTGAGTCTCCACACTACAAATTCCAGCATTTCCATATAGAGACAAGGTTACAGAAGGGCTGACCAAAGAGCATATTTAACACTCATCAAAAATGGTATTTTAGTGCTGCAGAGACAGCATCTATACATGTGCTGAGGACATGCTAATCTGGTGTGTGTGTGTGTGTCTGTGTGCAGGCATGCACATGTGTGCTTGTGTGTAAGGGTATAAGGGGCCATTCAGTTAAAGTAACTAAGGGGACGGAGAATTGCAAAAATGATAATAGCATCATATTTTATGAATATTCTAGGTTAACCAGCCAAATATTTATTTTATAACTTGGCCACTTAACCTATTATGTGGGCAGAGAAATGAGCCTGACCTTGAGCAGGTGGTATATGCTTGGCATTTCCACATGTCATCCAAACTGAATCCTCACTTGATTGCAAACAGCTCTATGAAAGAGTTAGAGTGGAATTATATCATGTGCAGGTTAGATTCTAAAGTCAGTGAGTAAAATAAAATTATGTAGAGTTAAAATTTGCTTTGAAAATCCTCTGAATCGTACGTAAAGATATACAGGGTTTTATTACATGTAGTTCCTATACATAATTACTGCACAGTAATAAGTAAAGACATGTGACACATACAGTGTTATGTCAGGTATTATAGAGCCCATATGCAACATGTTAGAGATGAAGTTGCTGGGCTAATTTATAGGAGGCCATATATAGAAATAAATATTTAAAACTAACTAAATATATTGACCAAGTCTGCAGAGTTGAATTTGCTCATGTTTATGACTCACTGTATTATTATCTTAAATTTACCAAAAAAGAACTGAGCTCTGTAAGTTAAGTAACTTGTTCAAGAAAGCACAGCTGGTAGATAGTAGAGCCAGAGTTGGAACCCAGGTTTTTCTGATTGCAGAGCTTCTGTCTGACTTATATAATACTGCCCAGCAAATGACTTTTCAAAACTATTTGTCAATTGGGATTTGCCTTTTATGTGTAATGTGATACATACGATGTGTGCATATACATCAACACATGGTTCTGTGACTAGCATATACATGCCAGAAATTCTTGAACCTGGAACACAGTAGGAATTGAGTGAACCAATGCAAAGGGACAGAATAAGAAATTCAGATCAAACTAGAACACTAGCCAGTCAGTTCTCTCTTAGCAAACACTCTTGTAACTTTACTCCATGTGCTAATCCTTTCATTCAACTCATGAAATTATTAGGGCTGGAAGATGGACATGAAACAGAAACAGAACGCACTGATACATGTGAAGTGTAAACTTGGATCAGTATCATATGCCTAAAATCTCAAACATCTCAGATATATACGTTGTTCATCCATCCACCCACTCACCCACTCAACAGAAGATGTACCATGTGCCAACCACTTATATACAAATACAAGAAATACACACTCCAGTACTTTTGTACTAGCTCCCAAATGTTAGAAATGATCCTTATTGAGAAAGAAAGTTAGACATCTATATCCTACTCCAGGACTTTTATGATATGTTGTTTTGCATTGCGGTCTGTTATGAATTGTCATCATTTCATTAGCCAACCTCACATGAACTGGGACCTATTAATACCACGGCTTTTTAACTAATACACTCTTCAAATGAATATAATGGTCTTTCTTTTAAATTAGAGATAAGCCAGACTTGTTATAAATTCAGGCAGAACTTTTGCTCCTGAGCCAATAATTAATGAGATTTTGCTTTACATTTTATTTATAAGCAATAAGGGCCAAAGCTTTGCAGACTATGACATCCTTGTTTGATTACAAAGTATGCTGATCAGCGTTTGGAGATTCCAGGGCTGAGCATCACTCACTGCCACCAGGGTGAACTGCAAATCCCACAAGCACTGGGAATGGAGGCATCATCATTACCTGTGGTGTTGAAGCCAAAGAGGAGAGGGCAGGACACAGCAAAGGCCAGTACCCAGACGGCTGTGATCATGAAGGCCACGCGCCGGCAGGAGCTCTGTCCTGTGCCATGCTGGTAGTGGACTGGCATGACCACCGCAGTGTACCTGATGAAGGGAGGGTAGAGAGGAGAGGCATGAGGAGAAGGGGTGGCCAGTGGTCCATAAGATAAAGTGGATGAGGTAGATACCCAGGAAATAGTCAGGTTGATAAATACGGTAGGAGACAAAAGAATTTGGTTGGAGAACATTAGAGAGAAAGGGTGTTTGAGTGAAAATAGAAAGGTTGAGCTAGGGTGGGTGAAGAACACATTGGGGTGGGGGTGGGGCAAAGAAAGGGTAAGAAAGTTAAAAAGCGACATTGGATTGCTGGGAGCTGGATTGCCCAGCACAGCTGGGACATGAAGTCAGCCTCAGTTCCGAAGACTGGAGGTGCTGGTTTGTGCACCTTCCTTTCTCCCACAGTTCCTCATACAATGATATAACTCTGCCCAAAGAGGATGCTTACTCCCTGCTTGTGTCCTGATATAAATTCTAACCCTCATAGTGACAAATTATTCTAAGTAGCAGCGATTTTAAAAGTAGAAATGAGTAATAATGGGGGCTAATTTTAAAATCCAGTTTTCATGCTTTTTAAACGGTTGAAGCACAGTTCCTCACCATTGGACATTGTTGTCTTTTATGGGGCGGCTCCTCACACACATTTCCAGCTGCTTGCTGGACATACCTGCACAATTGTTGCACAGCCCCCTCAAACTCAAAATGTCTGAAAGTGACCTCCCCTTCTCCCCACACCTCCTAATCTGGTTCTCTTCCTGCCTTTCTTCAAGGCATCCACATCCAATACTCAGGCCTTTTTGACTCTCCCTTAGCCCTTCCACATCACTTTGCTCACTCATTTATTTAACCCTTCATTCAATATTTATCAAGTTGCTACTCTAGTACAGTCTCTATCCTGGAACTATTGGGAAGTGGAAAAGGAAAATCATCCCTGTGCTCATTGAGCTTAGAGTTGAGTGAAATAGATAGACAATAAAAAAGCAAACAGGTAGGTTGTTATAAAGAATACCATAAAAAAAAAAAAAAAAGCTGGGTGGCACATTAGAGGATAATGAAGGAAGTAAAGAAGGACAAATTTGCAAAGAAAGATTGGGCAGGGAAGTGAGTGGGATAAGAAGGAGCCAGCCGTGAGGTGAGGTGGGGGAAGACTATTCCAGGCAGGCCAGCAGATCCCCTAGATCTTATCCATTATGATGTCTTCCCCATGTATTCACCCATCACTTTCCTGCACCTGCTCTCTATGATGATGACAGCCACCTGGGTGGCCTTCTGACTCCCAGAATTTTCCTTCTCCAATTCATCTTCCACTCTGCTGCCAGATTCCAAAAATAGATTTCATCTTGTTACTCCACCAGCTCAAAACTCTGTGGTAGGCAGAATTCTAAGATGATTCCCAAGGTTTATGCCCTGCCCTTGCATGTAGGTGGAGTCTCTGAATATGATGGGATATTAACTCTGTCATTAGATTATTAATCAATCAACTCTGAGTTGATCAAGAGGGAGATTGATGTGGGTGGGCCTGGCCTAATCCCCTTAAAATGGTCTGGGCCCTTGCTGAAGTCAGAGAGATTCAAAACATGAGACATTCTCCTACTGGCCTTGAAAGAGCAAACTGTCATATTGTGGAGGGGACCATGATGAAAAGTCTCTGGTAGCTGAGAATGGCTCCCAGTTGACAATTAGCAATAAAGCGGGAAGGGATGTCAGTCCTATAATCACAAGGAACTGAATTTTGCCACCAACCTGAATGAGTTTGGAAGAGGGCCCTGAGCTCCAGATGAGAACACACCCAGCCTACTTCTTGATTTCAGCCTTGTGGGACCCTGAGCAGAGAACCCATTTACCCTGTGCAGACTCCTAACTTATAGCAATTGTGACTTATAGGAACTGTGGGTATAGTTTTAAGTCACTAATTTTACAATAACTTGTTACACAGCAGTAGAAAACTAATATGCAGTCAGTGGCTCTTTCACCCATAGGTGAAACTTCTCGGCATTCCCCAACCTGACCTCCAGTTGGTCCTCTCAAGTTCAGCCAAATTGGACTGGCGATGGCTCTACTTCTATAGTCAGAGGCTGGTGTCTTTGCTTGACCTGTTATTACCCCTCTTCCCGCCCTGGCAGCCCAATCTTGCCCTCCTTTAATCCCAGACCAGCCCTCCAGCAACCTTCTGAGTCCTTTCCAGCTCACAGAGACCTCTACCTCTGAATTCATAATACTCCCCTGCCAATCAGTCGCATTGCCTTCCTGCATGCAGTTCTCTTGTCTAATTATTGAATTTGCCTCATGGCTGGAGAGAACTAGCCCCAGATGATTTAAAATACTCTATGGCTCAGATTGTCTTACAGTCTTAATACTCCCCACAAATATTTTGTACAAAGTAAGTACTAAGAAGCTGTCAATAGGCACTGTGGATGACGTGAGCTTTGGCAGTGTGCTGGGCCTCTGTTGGAAGCTGGTGAACCAGGAAAACTCTGGGCAGCCAGGCCCCGCAGCCTTGGAACTCTTTGTGACCCAAGGTGTGTGTCCAGAAGATGCTGACTGATTTCCTCACAGATCCTGAAGGCCTCATTCCCCATAAGAGGACAATTCTAATCCTAGCCAGGCTCAAAGGATCTGCGGAATATAGCTGGGTCTGCACGTGCTCAATTTTTCTGTCTTCTTAGTGTCCAAGGAACCTGGAGACAAGATTCAGCGCAGGAGCCTCCTTAAGCCTTCTTGTGCACCTTGAAGCTTGGGGCTGATGAAGAGGAGGACAGACCCTGGGCTGCAGAGGCTGAGGACAGTGCTCCACTGATGCTCCTCCCATATGTGCCCAGGTCATGTGAGCCAGCCCTGCCTGAATCATCTGCCTCTTGTCCATCTGTCCTCAGGGTTCATGTGTAACATCCCAGAAGAGTCAGCTGTGAGGGCTGAGATGGAGGCAAACTCTGCAGGACTTGGCCTTGCTGCCATGATGTGTGAAAGAGGTGGCTTCTTTCTCGTACAGCCAAATTAAGATCCCACCACCCCCAAGGAAAGCCTATGTCAGCCCTTCTCCTGATGTACCTACACCCCTTGAATCTCTAACTTAGCTGTGAAAGAGCAGGGCAAAGAGCATCCCGGGTTCCTCCAGGCCCCTTACTCTGCTCAGGACTATGGACTCCACAGGGGTAGTGGGCTGGGGTTTTAAGTCAAATACATCTACCAGGGCCTGGTGGTTAGTGGTGATCCCTGAGGCACCCTGGAGAGGAGGCTGAGCCTTCAGTCCTGCGACTGTCATGGCCAAACATGGTTGAGGTGGAGGAGGAAAGCTGTGACCCAATTCCTCCTGCTCAAATCTGCATTTGGGCCAAGGCGTTCTGTTTACATAATGCCCTTTGATATAAAAGAACCTGACCATCCCACATTCAGTGGTGTACAGGTAAATGGCTAACAACTGGCTCTCCAGGTGAAAAAACCCCTAATTTCTAATATTTGCCCATTTCCATAGTGTAGATACTCCCACCATGGCCAATTTTAAGCTGCCGCAAAATGTTGAATAAGTGGCTCAAAAAATACCTAAAATTTTGCCAATCGGTGCTTGTTGGTAGTATGAGCTGCTCCAGTACATCACTGAGAGTTCCTGCTTTCCTAAATATGCCTCAATGCTCAGCAGCTACTTGGAGGCTGCCATGAACTCCTGAGGCAGTTAGTGTAGGCTCACTGGCTCCATTTTATAAAGGAGGAACCAGAGACACAGGGAGGTGAGTGATGAACCAAAGGTCCCACAGTCACCTCCTAGGCCCGTGTCTTTCCCACCGCCTCTCAAAGGCACTGACAAGTCTTGAGGCTTTGTGGGGACAAGAGCGTCCTCATTAAAGGTTGCGCTGCGTCAGGGGCTTGTATTTTGAGAGCACTGTGGAAAGCTTCGAACTCAGTTTCCCCATTAGCTCGATTCTATTAATTGCCCGGGGGAACCTCTTAAAATTCAGATTCCTGGGCCACACCCCTGGACATTTTGATTAAGTTCCACTAAAGCAAAGCCCAGAAATGTGTATTTTTAGCAAGCAAGTGCATCTTGCTTGAATAGACAGGTTTGAGAAAAGTCAGCATCAGGGAAATTTTCTGTGTCAAAGATTCTTTTTAACTTGGGTGTTAGTGAAAGAAAAGACTGCATTTACTGTGCTTATGTTACAAAATCTTTCCTGTTACTTTTTAAACTTTTAGCATAAATGAGGTCCCCAAATTGGGTCCCAGGTATTCCAGAACCACAGTGACTGAGACATAGAGGCTGTTCTGGAAGCAGCCAGCGGAGGGCACCATAACGCAGCAAAAACTCTGCCAGCTCTGACCGGGTGAGACGTTCACAGCTCACCTCGGGGCTCTCTAGGCAGAGGGAAAGCTCAGTCCCTCTGGTTCCTGCAGCCCTGCGGGGACCCTGAATTCCCACCCAACTAGACTGCTCAGCCTCTCGTTTCCTCTGGAAGCCACTGCAGATGGCCGCAAGCCGAAGGCCCCAAAGCACGCGGAGGGCAGGGCTGGGCCTGGACGAGAGGCCCCGGGCCCACGCTTTCACTGGGCTGTCCCAGGCCAGAGTCGGGCCAGCGGGGACACTGCGCCGTCCCTGTCACCCTGTGCCAGGGCGCCCCATTCTTTATGCACTTAATGGAGTGGTTTACTTCACTTCCCTGTACCCTGGGCTTTAGAAACAAATTGATTAGGGTCTGAGACCCAGCTTTGCCACTTACTGTGTGGGCGTGGACCAGTGATTTAACTTCTATTTCCTCACCTCTACCTTGGAGACAATGACTCCTGCCTGATAGGACCGTTAGGAGGATTGAATGAGATTATCTCCTAATGCCTGGTCTATTTATCCAAAGAACAGGGTTCTTATTATTACTGTCGCCATTATTATTGTGCTAACCAAAGGGGTCTGTGATTGTTCATATCACCGGTTTATGGATGTCCTCCCTTCTCTCCTGGTTATCAGGGAGCACTGAATGTATTTATTTGTCAAACAAATACACAGCACTTTATGTACAGTGTGAAGTGCTTTACAAATATTCATTCATTTTCTCCTTCTAACAACCCTTTGAGGTAATTGCTACTATCTCCATATAGCAGGTTAGGAAACTGGGGCCCAGAGAGGTTAATTGACTTGCCCAAGGTCACATTGCTACTAAGCAGTGGAACCAGGATTTGATGCCAGGCAGTTAAGCTCCAGCACGGGAGGGCTCAGAGCATGACTCTTAGTTCTGTGTCTCTGACAAAAGCAGTGCAACTGTAGTAGAAAAAGTCTGACCAAATCCTTACTCCTGCACTCCCTGTGTGTGATTTTGGAAAGCAATTTACACATTCTAGCCCCAGAATCTTTATTTGTAAAATGGCTGCGGTGGTAATTTCATGTGTCAACTTGTTGGGTTATGGTGTCCATTGTTTGCTCAAGCAAGCACTGGCCTGATTGCTACTGTGAAGGTATTTTGTCAATGGATTTGCATCTATAGTCAGCTGATTGTATCTACTGACTGATGGCATCTACAGTCAACAAAGGAGATTGCCCTTAGCAATGAGGGGAATCTCCTCATCCGATCAGTTGGAGATCTTAAAAGCTAGAACAGAGGATTTTGAAGTCAGAAGAATTTCTGCCTCTACTTCAGCCAGCCAGCTTCTCCTTTCATCTTCATTGGAGTTCCCAGCTTGTGGCCTGCCTTACGGAACTTGGATCTCCCAATCCCCACAGTTGCATGAGCCAATTACTATCATAACGCCTTTCCTTCTCTCTCTCTCTCTCTCTCTCTCTCTCTCTCTCTCAACTAACATAGTGGGGATAATACACTTACTTTACCGGGTTGCTGTGAGGGTTAGCAATAATAAACGAAAAGTTCTAAGCGTCTGGCACATAGTACATGCTAAATAAATGGTAGCTATTTTTACTGTTGTTGCCTCTGGAGTCATGCAAGTTAGGCATATACAGAGGTAGTGAGTGCACTTAAGACATAGGAAATGTGCCTCATTTACTTCAAGGAATTAGCACCTATAGATGGCCAGAGGCCCCTCCCACGGTACTCCATCCTCACCTCCACCAATGAAGGGGTAACTCAGTGTAACAGACAGAGTGCTAGCTGAGGAGCCAGGAGACTAGGTTTCTAGCCCCAGACCTGGGCAAAGAGGCTGTGGGACCCAGTGTAAGCATTTAACATTTCTGGGCAAATAAGGAGTTAAGCTATGATGTACTTTCAGTGTCTGGTGTCTGCCTGGCTTGTCACTCTCCCAAAGGTCTCAGTTCCACACAGAATGTGACCCCCGCCTGGAGCCCTGTCCCAGGATGGAGGATAGGAGGGGATCTGATGAAGGCGCCTCTTTAGGGAGCCTGCAGCGGGGAAGGAAGGTGGCTGGCTCCGGGTGGGAGGGTCTGACTCTAACTTCCCGCCCGGGTTTAATGAGCCCCAGAGGTCTGTGCGGGCTGCTTTTCACCCCCTTTTATTTGGTCAGACAGGGGACTCAATAAATCTTTAGTTCTGAGGACTCCCCTCGTGGAGTTGTTGAAGGAGAAAGCTTTTTGCAAATGACTGGAAAACCCTTTGCAAATATAAAGTGCTTATTTAGATGCAAACTAAAAATCCAAGGTGCCTGTGACTCATCTGGTACCTATTGTGCTTGCTGCAAAGATGCGGAGGCTTGCCTGTGTGATGGGTGCCATTTGAGAGCCACTTAAAGAACTCCCTGGTGAATGAATTTGGTTGCATTGTTCCCGGCTCCTTGTGGAGGACTCTTATTCTCACTGCTGGGATCATATCCTCCTGCCCTGACACATTCTCAGCCCTCTCCCCGAGGTAGTTTTGACCCAGGACGCGGAGGGGGCTGGCCCGGTGGGGCGGCGAGGAGCCGGGGGTGGGTGGTGGGTGGGGGGCTTTGGACTTACGAGGACTTCCCACTCTGCTTTTTAAAAAGGAAAAGGCGGCACTAATCCAAACATCCAGAGCTAGGCCTAAGAATCTAACGACAATAGTATTACTTGCTTTGAAAAACCTTTTTATCATTTTCTTTTCTTTCCAATCACTTACCACCCTGTTATTACAGACCAGGGCTTCATGACCAAAAAATACCGAATCCATTTGGTCAAGTCTGTCAGACTGGTGACTAGCATTGTGCGAAGACCAAAGGTCTGCATGAATGGCTGAATTTTTAATGAACTGACCGGCTATTTGGCATCTCGTGAACAGGATTTAATGCTGTGTACTGCAAACTGCTGTTCAAGATAATGGAGACAGCTTTTTCAAGGGCTGTTTTCATTCCTAGAGTTGGGAGGGGCTCCATTTTGAGGTTTGGTGTGGTCGGTTCATATAGAAACGCAAGCTAAGGAGAGCGGTTCCTTCTCCATTGGGATCTAAGGCCATGGCTTGTCTCTTCAGGTTTCAGGTAGGGATGTGCTCTGCACTCCAAGTCTTCCTATATGGGACAGAAGCCACTTCAGGGTTTACTCTCATTGGTTGTGTTAAGTGGTGAAAGTAGAAGTGTGTGTTAGAATGGCTGCTACCAGCAAAATGATGTTCTCATGCAAATTAGGAAAAGGCACCCCTTCCTGGCTGGAGAATTGCTTGGCAAAAGAGAAACCCTGGCTGGGATTCAGTTCCCACAACCTTGAGCACGGCACAACCTGCACAGCCTCACCCGCTAGCCCTGTGTGTGTACAAGGGTGTGTGTATACACACACTCAGGATGGAAGGGAGCTGGGTGAGGAACTAGGGGAACTGGGAGAGGCTGCTCCAGCACGTCTCTCTGAAGCTATGTACATACCAACCCCCACCCCCCAAGGCTAGCTAGCCTTCTTGCATTCTCACGAATTTTCTGAAGGGAAATGTTTGGTGCATGAGCATGAACACTGGCTGGCCTCAAGCGGTGACCACTGAGTTCAGTGTTCAAGGCTCTGTAATAGGCAGAGCAGGAAAATTCTCAGGGAACAAGGAGCTAGGTCTAGTATATGAGTTTGGGATACTGCGGGTGATGACTATGCAAACCAGTTGCAGTCCAACTTCCGTAAGTAATATATTCCAAAAGCATGTACACAATGTCCAGAAATCATACTAAAGGCTTAGGTTTTATAAGAGGAATTCTGTTCCCAGAGAGTTAAAAATGTTATAAAATTCTAAACTATCTCTTCACTTTTTAACAGCTTTATTGAAACATCACTAACATACACACAATTTGCCCGTTTAAAGTATCCAATCCAATGGTTTTTTAGTATATTTACAGAGTTATCCAGAGCATTCAATTAGCTGTCTGATTTGCAATGCCACCCACTGCAGGGTAGGTTTTCAAGTCGTTTTTAGGGTTATTGTTCAAAATTTCCACTTCAGCACTTGAAAACAGGTTCAAGGGTGTGGATAAAGAGGGTATGGCATGGGCCATGGGAACTTCAAATGTGGGAAAGTGAGGAGCACCTGCATGCACTAGGACCTCTAGCAAAAGGCAGGCTGGAGATGCCCGGCATAGTTACAGAGAAAGCTTGAGAACTCACAGGTGGTCGAATCAAGTTGGAGGAATCTGGAGGGGCTTCATGGAAGAGGGGGCAGTTGTCATAGATCTTGGAGCATGAAAAGGTTATATAGCACAATCCCCAAAGGATGAGACTGAAAAGGTTGATTGAGGCTATACAGTGGAAAACTTTGAATTCTATGCCAAGGTAACCTTACCTTTTATTCCACAGGCCAAGGAGACACTGGGGGTTTTGAGTAGGGCAAGTGATATTAGAACTTTACTTCTGAGGGAATAATTCTGAGAGTCATATGAAGAGCCAGTTAGGAGGCTGTGACAGAAGTACAGGTGAGAAGTCATGTAAGCCTGAAATAAGCGGGGGACTGTGAGAATGCCAAAGGAGGGGCAGTTTTGAAAAAATTGCAAAAGTAGAATCTAACAGAATCGACTGCTTGGATGTGGGAGATGAGGATGAGAGAGGAGTCAAACAAAATCCAGGATTCCAGGAGAATGATGGTGCCTTTAAGAGACAATCAAGGCAAGAGGGAAGCCTTTGATGGGGGATGCGTTTGGTTTTTAACACTCTGAGTTGCAGGAGTGAATGGAAAATCCAGGAGTTAATGTAGTCTGGGACTCAGGGGAGCCGTTAGGGATGTAGCTGGAGATTTGGGGAGGCTTAGCATAAAGCTTTGTGCTAGGAGCTTAAGAGTATTAACTTGGAGTCAGATAGACATGAGTTCAAATCCTGCCACTGTCCCATACTAGCTGTGTGACTTTGGAAAAATTCCTGAATTTCTCTAAGAAGCTGGAAGTGAGGACAATAATAGAACCTAAGCGTTGTGAAGATGAAATGAGTTAATGCATGTCAAAGCCTTATCACAATGCCTGGCATGTGCTAAGTTCCCAATAATGGGGCCATCTTCTTTAGAGTCACCTGTTGGATCTAGGGACTGGATGGATGATATTACTGGGAGAAAGAATGTAGAAAGAGAGGAGGTGGAAGGGTAAGGAGAGAGAAGAGGACTTAGAGAAAGGCTGGAGGTTCCTGACTAGCAACAGAGGCTTGAAAGCAGCTTTGTTCCCAGGGCTCTCAGAGGCCTGGTGATGTCTGTGGGAGCCACAGCAAATCTAAGGCTCAGGGGAGAGGGGAGGGAGGACAGGAAAACAAAAAGAGAGGGGAAGTGAGGAGCAGAGGGACCCAGGGTGAGGGCAGCGAATCCGGGTATTGAGCATAGAAAGTGATGTAACTCAGGTGGAGCACGCACAGAGTGGGGTCAAAAATCATAGAAATCCACACCAGCAACAAAAAAGTGATTTCAAAAACATATCATCCCTTACTTGCTTTCCTTAAACTCTATGCAAAAAATATGTAGGTCACATCCATATGCTTTCAGAAATTGCCTTTCTTCTTTATCCACTTCTCTCCCCTCTCCCTCCTTACAAATACTCCCATTCCTGCCCACCACCACCACTAACTCCTGACCCAAAATAAATTAATTAAAAATTTAAAACCCAACAACAAAATTTAAAAACCAAAGACGAAAACTAAAAGCCCAACAAAATTTCCTCCCCAACCCATGTCTACTCACCTTTTGTCCTTTTCCTCCTCCTCGTTTCCTACCAGTTAGGAATTACAAAGACCCCAAAGGAGTGTGGGAAAGCAAAACCAAAATCTTCTTTAAGGGGTGGGGAGAGAGGAAAGGCTAGGAAAGGTTATAGGGTAATTATTTCTTTCCTGTAACAGGGGTTTGTTCTCATCCACAAACCAAAGTTTGAAAGAAAAAGCGGGGGTGAGGGGGGTGGAAGGGAGGAAAGAAAATATCCTACAAGGTAGGCAGTGGTAAGTTCCACCTGACAGTGATTCTAGTGCCCTCAGTTGCAGCTTGTGCCTCAAATACAGCTTTGCCGGGCCTTTTACCAAACCACCCGTCCGAGCCCCCTTTCTTAAGCCTGGAAGAGGCCTCCCAGCCATACCTGTCGATGCTGATGGCACAGAGGTTCAGGATGCTGGCTGTACACATCATGACATCCAGGGTGACAAAAACATCGCAGCAAACGCGGCTGAAGTTCCAGACTCCGCCTGTCACCTGGGCATCAGATACAAGCCTGTTAGTGTTTCTACTGTGAAGGAATAACAACCCAGTCAACTCTCCGGCCTTCCCCAGCTGCCAGCACAGATGCTGACACAGATGCTGACACGCCCTCCCTGTGGTTGGTGCTGTCATTACCAGGGGGCAGACAGACAGAGATTGAGATTGGTCTCTTGAGAAAGGACAAATTCACAGAGTGTTACAGATTTCTGAACCCTTCCTTAGACCTACCGAGTCAGAATCTCCGGACCTGGGGTCCATGAATCTTCATTTTTAAATAAACATTCCGGTCAAATCAAGGTTTGAGTTAGAGACTCAATGATCTAGTTCAAACCCAGAAGACAACCAAAGCTCATTCTAGTTCAGTGATATATGCCCATAGAGGCACAGCAGGTAGTAAAAGAGCTTGAGTGACTGTCAGATGCATGTGCTGTGTCAAAACTCCCTTTCTGACACCCTCCACCTAGGAGAATGCTCACCAGGTGCCCAGAAATAGACTGAGAACATGTTTTTCATAAAACTTACCTCCAGAATGAAAAGGTATTTGGCTTCTGGTTTTAAAGCCTGGAAGCATCGTGGAACAATGTCTATAAGAACCCGTGTTAAATAAGTCTGTGCCAATGTGCCAAGCACCAAGTCCTGGGGAGACAGGCTGGGCGCAAAGGATTGGAAAGGAGCACAGATCCTTCTCTACCACCCACAGAATGAGTGAGGATGCTTCCAACCTCATGCAGTTACATGTGTTTAAGGCGCTATAACTTCCTCCGAGTAACACTTAATAAAAAGTCTGGAATTCAGGTAATTTAATTTATGTTCTGGCACATTTTAATTTTATTTTAAAAACTTTTACATAACCTAATTGAATGGGGGAGACATGTCAAGGGCGATAGTCACATTCAGAACGTCCACAAACGCCGTTCTTGGGCCCTAAGGGTTTTGTGCATCTGCGAGCTCCCTGCCAGTGGGGCTGCCATGCTTGGACAACACAGTTCTCCAGGAGAAACCTGTGAAGCTTTTTGCCCCTGGCTGCAGCGGTGCTTCACGATATCCTTGCTGAGCAGGCCCAATGGCTGTTTAAGAGGAAGGGAGACTGAAAAATCGGCCCGGTAGCCTCTGAAGTAGCTCCTCAAAGAAAAAGCAGACATTATGCAAATGGTTGTACATGAAAATGGTTCTGTTCCTCTGTCCAGTGTTTAATCATCCAAGTGTCTCGTTGCATGACCAGGTCACTTGACTGTTCATTCCCGTTTCATCCTGCTAAAATGAGGTCCCAAAATGCTGACCTCCCCCTTCCCTAATAACTTCTTTCCCCTTGGAATGATTTGCTCGTCAACATCCCATTTTATTCCTATATTTGGTCATCTCCAGACTATTTTGAGAAACCCTGACCTAAAGTATTTTGTTTAAAAGCAACAAGGAATTCGAATTTAGGATGAAGTCATCATTTTTGTTCATTTGGTTGTGAATTTACTTTCTCTCTTTCAGTTTGACCATTTGGCTATATGTAAATAAAGGCCTAACATGAATTTATGGGAATTCTGAGAATGGAAAACTTTTTAAAAAGGGAGATGTAAGAATTCTGAGGTAAATAGGTATCATAATTACAATGATTTAAGGGAGCCAGGAGAATAACAAAGGGATTTTTCTCATTGTATAAGACAGATGTATGCTGTAAAAGCTTCTTGCAAAAGTTGACTTCTGTGCACGAAATCTCATTTTAACATTATGTCTGCTACACAATCAATGTCTTAAATTGGGGGAAAATCAGTTTTTTATAATTCTGAGTGCGTGTTTGTGTATGTGTGTTGGAGGGGCAGTGTAGGTGAGAGAGGTTGGTAAGGACAACAGCAAAATCCAGTGTTTCTAGGTTGTCCTCCCCCTCCCCCTTCCTCCCTCCCTTCCTTCATAAAGCAAGTACTTGTGAAGCTCCTAAAATTTTGTTAGCAGAAGGAGGCTTTGTTATATGTTTTCGTAAACTTTTAAAAATGTACCACCCTTGAAGAGTTTACAACATAACTGGAGAAACAAGGAATTCTTAAATAAAATAACTATAGATCAGCTATGAGATCCTAAAATTGTTAAGAAAAACTACATTTTATTGAGAACTTACTCTGCATATATCATTGATCCACAGGGCCCATTTCAGGAATTTCTAAAACTCTGAAACTTCAGATTCTGAAAAAAAAAATGAATCTGTTCTTTTACTGTATGTGCTCTTAGAGCTTTTTGACGAAAAATTGTACACTAACTTGATAGGAGATTAAATGAATCTTACTTAACCTGATGGGAGCAAGGACTTTCCCTTATTCACTGCTGCATCCCAGCTCCTAGAGCAGTGCCCAGCATACAAATATATTATGAAAAAATGAATGGTCTTTGGCATAATCTGTATCGATAGCAATAGCTAACATTTATTGAATGCTTACTAAGTGCTTCGTGTTCTGCAGAACTCTTTAAATACACAGCCTCTATTGCCTACTATAGTCCTATGAGAGGGCTATTCTCTTCATTGCAGAGAATGAAACTAAAGCTTAGAGAGGTTAAGCACCTTGCCAAAGGCCAAGCAGCTGTAGAGGCAGAGATGGCGTTTGAATGCAGGCAGTCCAGCATCCTGCTATAGGGAAGTGTCAATCGACAAGGAGTGGCTGTTGGAAAAGGGGTATAAGTGGGTAGACACCAGGGGAAGTGAGAAAAACATGTGCTCATCAAGGACTTTTGTATGACAGAGTGCATCACCTCCCTTGAAGGGAATGAGACACCCTCCTGATCGTTTCTATCCCAGAGTAGCAAAAAACAGCACAAAAGACCGTAGTGTTTGCTGCCTCTGAGGCCTGGAAACTACACAGTTGGCAACTTTCTTTGGTACCCACCTGCTTTAGTCACTACAACTCCAAAGCCCTCAAACTGTCCTCTTGCTTGTGGGCCCCCACAGTGCCACCCCATTCTGGCTGTCCTTCAAAATTCCCGTTCTATCTTTGATCCCAGCAAAGTGTCTAGAAGAAAACAATCTGATTAGTTGATTAAAGTAATTCCCACAAAGGTGCTATCACTTAGCATTCCCAGTAGTTTACTCATTAAAGTGATTCTCTTATCAGTGGATGTGTGATGGAAAGGGTGTTTTTTGTTTGTTTTTTTACTGGAGTCCTCTATACCTAGTAAATAATAGTAAGGGATCAGTAAAGGGCCACAAAGCGCCAAGAATGTGCTAAGTAACTCAGACTCATTATCTCATAGCAACCCAATGAAGAAAATATTATTTCCAATTTATGGAGTAAAGAAATGGAGACCTAGAGTGGTTGAGTGATTTGCCCAAGGACACATATCTAGTGAAAGGAACTTCAATTTCAACCCCTTAATATTAACCATTAGTCTATTCAGCCTCCCAAAAGTCAGCACTTTCATAATCCACTTCTAAGTGTGTACAGTTTTAATGTCAGATGCAGGGGGAGAGTTGGAATTTGTCCATCCATCCATCCATCCATCCATCCATCCAGTATTTATTGACTGCTCATTATGCACCTGATACTTTGTTTAGCTGGGTATATTGAAATGAATTAAACCTGTTTGTTGTCCCCAAA
This sequence comes from Choloepus didactylus, assembly GCF_015220235.1. Lineage (NCBI taxonomy): Eukaryota > Metazoa > Chordata > Mammalia > Pilosa > Megalonychidae > Choloepus > Choloepus didactylus. The sequence continues at coordinate 79,827,463 of NC_051307.1, forward strand.
TCTTCAGAATAGTGTGTTCATGTTAGGGGAGATAGTACTTGAGCAGTGTGGGTAAAAAGGGGACAAGGGAGAGAAATACTAGAAAATTTATGATACAACGTGATAAGTGCTGGCAGTGAAATAAGTAGAAAATGTTGGGGGAACATGAAAGATAAAGTAATTTTTGAAATTAAAGCAGAAGAAAGTAAAAAAAAAAAGTCTGACTGATTTAAGGCACTTTAGAGACATGATTCTACCTTTCTGCTAAATTCTAATGAATAACTCAATTCAGAATCATACAACAGCCAGGTGGTGTTACTCTCACTTGCTAATGAATATAACTAACTCCCTTTGGCAATACAGAAGGTGGAAGTAAGCAAGAAGGTGTCTTCAGGTACTGAAGTTGGCTATTGATTTTCAACAGACATAGCCTAAGGCGGCATTTCCCAAATTTACTGATTATAAGGCAGCACTTCCCAAATCACCGGAGGCTTTGTTAAACAAAATGATTCTCAGGCTCCACTTAGTCAATTGACTCTTATTGCCTTGGAAGGTTTGGGAAAGGAGGGAGAGAGGGAAGGATGATGTTTATCTTTAGAAGTGGTTGTCCCTAAAGCAGTGCTCCCCAAGCATTCTCTGTGTGATGGAACCTTTCAGCCTTATGGTACCTTCTCAGAAGAAGGATTTTAAATGCATAAAATAAAATCCACAGGATCAATTATATAGTTACCAA